>NC_090929.1:1428102835-1430602835 GCF_040938575.1 Ambystoma mexicanum | reverse complement strand
GTTCATTAGTTCAAGGGCATGGCCTTCCTTAAAGATCTTTATAATATGTGTTTGGTCTTCACCTGGGACACTCCCGCCAGGTCTTAACACAAATGCCCAATGTCCACTTCACCAGGTACACCTTCCTACCAGGACTCTATTATACTTACATCAACCTTTACCTGGTACACTGTCCCGCCATTACTGTTAACATCATTACTGAACTTTACCTGGCATACTTCTTTATCATGACTATTATGCGAGTCACTCTTTCTTTCAACTTCGGGTTTAACAACCCATGAACAACTTGCTTTACAAATGCCCTCACTTCTTTAGCAACAGTGCCGTTTCCCTCCAGCTGCGTTCGAGAAGTAATGCACTTTATTTTGCCACCCGGTAACCCACTTGCTTAGTTTAGGTTCACAGGTTGTTCCTATGGCTTCAGCTGAATTAAATATGCTTGATAGTACCCATCTTCCTTCCCAGGACTTACCGGTTGTCTCCAGCATTTCTACGCTCACCCCTACTGCGGCTTACTGCCTTGGCATGCGCCCTGTGTGAAGAAATCATGAAGCAATACACAGACAACATTCAAAGTTCAAATAAAAATGGTTTATTAACTTAAATGTCAGGATGGTTGAAGGCCTAACTTGCCCTATGCGAAGGTGGGATTTCCCTACCTAAAGAAACCAAGACTAGTCGGAGTCAGGATGTTCAACTTAAAAGTCTGTGTCCAAAACCTGTACTTGCCCTCACAACTAAAGCTCAATGTATAGGAATGTCGGCAACAAAAGAAAAAGTGTTCCAAATAAAGTTCTGAGCATATTCCAGCTCTGGGCTTACTTTCCAGCTCACCTTCCCCAAGTTCAAGACAGTTCCACAACGTCTTGAAATGAATCTCTGGGTTCCCCCAACAGTTCAAAATGAGTCAGAGTTCTCCTTCCCCAAGACACCAGATTGTTGCGCAAGATATGGTGAACCAAAGTAAATGGTTTTTGATGATCACTGCAAAGTGTGAGCAAACAAGAACTGTAAACTATTGAATAACGAATTGAACGAGAGCTTTTGGTGAAAATATGAAAGCTTTTAAGAAACCAATGAGCAAACGACAAGTTGGTGTGAAAAGCGAATATCATATTTTGCAAGTTAAGAGCGAATCTGATGAAAAGCAATATAAAGCAAGAATGGAACACTGCTAAGTGTGAGAGCAATGTGGTGAAGGGGAAAAGAGCCCCACAAAAAGTTAACTGTATAACTGAACTCATGTTGGCAAAGTACAGAAACTGGCAAAGAGTGAAACACGGTGTGGCAAAGTTAAAAGGCTGGCATAGAGAGCCAAGGGAGTGTGAACCAGAACACAGGTGAAGCTACAGAAGAAACTGGGCAAGCAAGCCTAGGGTGACCAACTGCATGACCTGTAATGGATGGACCGTGTGGTCCGACAACTACACCTAGACCGGGTATAACTGATCTGTGAAAGCCAAAGAAATAGACCAAGTAATTACAAGTGCATGAGAGATTGCTGAAGTGAACCAGAAGAAAGCAATCTGTATGAACTATCAGCTGCGAGCTATGAGTGTCAGCTGCTGCCTTCACATCCACCTTCGCCCCCCCCCCCCACCACCACCACGCCAGACTCTACCTCTGCTCTCAGCAACCTCCATCTGGCCATTGCTAACACTCTGGACATTCTTGCCCCAGTCATGAAGATCCGCCTGAAACCTACCTTCAAGCGCAATACCTGGTACAACTCCAAACTTGCAGCCCTGAAACGCAAGTGCAGAGCTGCAGAACAGACGAGACACACCTCAGGTTCACCCTCTGACAAACTGGCCTGCTGCCTGGTCCAAAGTAGAGCTGGGCAGGGCTCGGGCCAGCCCAAGCCCCACTGGGTGCTCACCCACCCCTTACAAATAAATAAAATACTGGCATATGCGAGCACATCTTTTTAAAATGTTTTGTCTCATCTATTAACCCAAACACTCCATATAGCCTTTTGGTTTCTTTTAAACCACCCCATCCCTTCCTTGCTGGACAGAGGTCTTCCCTTCATCTCTCGTTCTCCATCTTCTGCCTGCTCTTACCTGGTCCACATCTAACTGTTTTATTGTAATGCTGCTGCTTTCCCGTGCTCTTCCTCCCTGTGTTCTCTCTTCATTTCACTCCCCATTTCTTTAGCTTTTTGCTCAATCTGTTTTCCTTTGAATGTATACGCCTTGGTTTCCTTACGTGGCACATTTTCACTTCCTCTCATTTCCCTCACATTCCCGGTCACTATGTCTGGATTGTTCTTTGCTTTTCTCAAACCTCATCCTGTCTCGTCTCCTTCCCTTTCTCTCGCAAAACCTCTCGTCTCCTCCAGTTCGCACTTTGCTTGCTTTTCTTTTGGTGCCGTTATCCGCCCAATTTGGCTTTTTACTGCCTCCTGTTCCATCCTTCTGCCCTCCCCCAAGCACCCCAACAACCCTGTGGGGTAATAATGACCACACCTTGACCAAGGCAGTCTACGTTAAGTTAGCTATATAGAATGACAAAGAGCTGCTAACGTGTGGGCGGTTGATAAACAAAGCCTGTGGTGTGTGTGGGAGGAGCCATGGGGAGACATTGAAACATTATGGCCAGAACAGCCCTCTGCAGCTGCCCCATTACAAGGCATAAATTAGTTTCTACAAATTGATTAGCAGAATGTGCTAATTAAAATATTCTTGATTAGCAAAGTAAACCATTTTATTAGCAATATTGTAGTCCTATTTGTAATGTCACAAGAAGTTATTTGTACCCTGTACATAAAATAAGCATCAATACTGCCTGTGTGTGTACCGCTGAAGTCAGACATTAGTGAGAGGAGTCAGGCCTTGCAATTTCTTTGAAATTCTGGTATACCTGCAGGTCGAGTAACTTGGTGTTACTTAGTGTAACTACTTGACCTAAGAAATGCACTTGCACCATACCAACGGATAACAAATTTAAATGTGCTTTTTGTAAAATGGTGCCACAAACCCACCTTATGTTTGGCATACTGCTGCCCCCCCCCACAGGCCATCCTTGCACAGTGAAACCTTTGACATTTACTGCAGGCAAAGTAAATGTTTCACAACAATTTCAAATATCCCCTCCAAATGGTACTTACCCTTTATTAAATATACTCGACTGTGCGAGTAGACTTTGCAAACCCTGAACGAGTGTCTAAAATGTAAAAGGTTAGCTGCATAAATGGGCACAACAGATATGGTAAAAAGGCTCTGAAACAGTTTTGCCAATTCTCTCCCGCAGATTCTAATATATAATGTAATCATAGTCGGAGCAAAGCGAGTTCTGGAGGCTAGCTACAGTGCATAATATTGCAGTAGATCTGTAGATTTACAGACTAGATGAAACTATTGATAACTACTTTGAGTAAACATCTAGTTAGCTTTGTGTATTCATTATGCAAGAGGAACAAAAGTAAGACTAAGCAGAGTAGATGACGTAGCAGGCAGAGAACGATTGAAGTTTGCTGCCCTCTCGTTTTCAGGGTATCTGGTATAAAGCAACAAGGTGATAAGATCAAATGTCTAGTAGGGATAAGCTCATGAGTTGAGCACCAGATGTATGCAACTAGGTCATAGAACTAGGTTTGCCATCAAAAGCATTTGGCCGTGTGATCATGTACATTTTCAAAAGTGTTCAATAGTCAATGCGATACATTCCCAACAAAATGAAAATATCTTGCCTAGCACTCCCACACAGGCCCTTGGCATTTAAGAGTGAAGGAGAGGATTACTGCTGCACTCTCTCCATTAGCCCCTTTGAACTTGCAGTTAACATAGAAAGTAGGGTGGACAGAGGGTAAGCGAGGAATGCAAGGTGAGCTGTCCTTTCATTGAACAGGGTAACAAAGAGCTAGCTTTGCTACACAAGTGTCAATTTAATTAGCAAACCTCCCGAATTGTATAGCAAATTTCGATGAGACACTGCTTATTTTATGCCTTGCATTAGAATGTTAATTAAGCAATAGGCCCCAAGCAGAGGGGGCATTACCACTTCAGGTAATGCCCCAGGGCCCATAGTTACAGGCCTGGCATTTCGGAACAGAAATGAAAAATGGCCACCATGGAAAGGAGAGAAGCGACTACTTGTAGTCTCCTCTTCTTTTCCATGACAGCCAGTCACAGATCGGGAGCGAACGCGCTGGGAACAGAAATGTTCCCAGCGCGTCCGCTCCCGAAATGGACTTCAACAAAGGTCAGTGGGGATGGGGCAGGGGAGGGAATTCTGTGGTCATCTTCAATTCCACTCTCTCTTTCTCCCCTCACATCTCTGACGTCTCTAAGAAGTCACACTACCAGCTACACCTCCTCAGAGGTATTCTTCCTTTCCTCTCCTTCCCCCAGAAGCTCACTGTCTCCAGAGCTCTGGTGCTCCTCAGGCTGGACTACTGCAACAGCCTCTTTCTAAATCTGCCCGCTTCTACTCTACGCCCTCTTCAACTCATCCAGAACAGGACTGCGAGACTTGTCCTTGGCCTCAAGCCCAGGGATCGTATCTGTCGAGGACAGAAATATCTGCACTGGCTCCCAGTGGCTGCAAGGATTAAGTTCAAAACCCTCTACATCCTCCTCAAGGCCTTCTAAGGCCTGGAGCCTCAATTCCTTCAACTCTCTCTTCCTAAGTATCTTCCTTCTTGAGCTCTTTGCTCATCCGCCTCCAACTCCCTCAGGGTCAGTCGCTTCTCCAAGCAACGAGTGGGTAGTAAATCTTTCTTCGGCTGGGGCCTCCCTCTGGAACAGCATCCCTGAAACTTGAGAACCATCTCTGGTTCCGGAAGCACCTAAAAACTTCTTCGCTTCCGCTTTCTCTCCCCCTCTCCCCTGCTGAAGTCCTGGCTGATACTGAGACTGCACAGGTTACCGGTCCACCCATCTGATCTCAGGCACAAGCCCTGCCAGTTGCACGCTTGCGTTGCTTTCCTGGCAACCCCTGCACCTGGGGACTGTTTTCTGTATCCCTACAGTCCCCTAACCAGCACTTAGGTCTGCACTCACTCTGCACTTGCCACCTGCTGGCCATTATTTATTTTAGGTTATTGTGATTATTATCCCATGTACTGCACTCCCCCCACCCCCACACTTTTCTTTTCCCCCTTCCCTTGCACTTGCGTGATCTGAATGACACCTGGCCTAGTAAGATCGTTGTCTGTCTTCCCTCTGTCCCCCCTCCCTTGCCTCGTCGCGCCTTGAAACACTTGTGTATAGGCGCGTTATAAATCACTGGGAAACAAGTGAGGCATTAGAAAAAGAAACCCTTCATGCTTCTTGTCTGCTCAGCATTCTTCCAAATGCTAAAGTGAGTAGCTTTTGCTGTTAGGGATTTGTAGAGTAAGGTCTGTCTGATCTTGTCCTGTTCGATAGTCTTATGTATTTTTACCTTGATTAAGCTGTCCTACAAGTTTATGCTTTGAATGTGTGCTTAGCAAGCCTATTCAGGCAAAACAGTCTTACAAATCGTGCCCATGCTGTGGCGCAACACCATTCAGCTGATCAGTCTTCAGCCCCCCACACCTCCCTCGTTTTGTGCATATATTTCCCCGGTTAGGCCCTACCCATGAAATCTCTGGCTCCCCCACCTCTAGTCCATAGGCAATACAGACTCCCCATCCGTGCCAAGAAAAGGGCCCACATCCAGGCACGGTAATCAGGGGCATCCAACACAGCTGAACTCTTCAAAATCTGCAGGGAACTAGCCAACCCTTCCGCAGTCGTCTCCTCCCAGTCTTTGACACCCCTGCAATCAACTGGACACATACTTCACCACTAAAACTTTGAACATCCTGAGCACCCTTGCTACCCTCTCATCCCAGGTTATACTGGGCACCTTCTCCTCACTCAACTCTTTCTCCACTTGTGGTGTCCCCCAGGGCTCCAACCTCTCACCCTGGCTCTTTAACACTTACTTGCTACACTGGCACTACTCATTTCCTCCTTCTCCCCTAACTTGCAGTGTTACGAAGATGACGGACAACTCTTTCAAACTTGCATCAGGCCGGTAAGATGCTCAGCGGGTTGAGCGCTCGCTGCTGCGATCTGAGCATGATCGCAGGTTCGAATCCCGGCAAGGCCAACTCAGCCTTTCATCCTTCCGAGGTCGATAAAGGAGTACCAATTTCGGTTGGGTGATATTGTATGTAAATGTGCTCTGTAAAGCGCTTTGGATTAAGGCGCTTTGTAAATGACACATCGTTATCGTTATCTTACATCATCCCGGACTGCCCATCTGCCATCAAGTCCTGGTGCACTTCCAACAATCTCTGCCTCAATGCCAGCAAGACTGAGATGCTCACATGGTTTCTTCTAGTTCACGCCGGCGTCCTCGTTTCCCCAAAGGACCACCCATGGCTGCCTCGATTTCTAGTCTGCATGTCTCCCTCGGTTCTCTCATGTTTGCAGGTGAGAGTCTTCAAGCATTACGGACATGCCTGACCCCTACACCAGTCTGTAGGCCTCTTCCTCGTCTCAGTACTAGAATGGTGAAAGGATCTGTTAGTGTGCATTACTCTTAGTTGCATCTTCTTCGTCCCAGTACTATAGTGGAATGAATAGAGGAATTGAGGGGAGAGGGTTTACAACAGCCAATAAAGGGAGCAGGATGTTGGTTCTCATTTGGAAAAGGGGGATACTATGTCTCACCTATGGATATCATCCCCCAAGCCCCCAAAACCCAAGGACCCTCCTCGCAGGGGATCCTCCTTCGCATCTACACACCCAGCATCAGGATCCAAAAGCGATGGCCTTTCCCTGGCCATCTGAGAAGAGGATTCAAAGGGAGTAGGTGTCTGGATACCCTCAGATTTCACACCTGTTGAGTGCTGCACTCCCTTTCTATTGGCTTTCACTGTGCGCAATCCCCACTGCCTTCTCTTGCTGCGGCGGATGGTCCTGCACCGTAGTTTCTCTGATCTCGTGTCGGTTTCACCCCTTGGTCGCCTGCCAATGCTTGCTTGCCTTCAACGTAGCGGTCCAATAGGCTGCGAGGCAGCTTGGCGTATGCAGCACTCTCCTCTCCTTCACCCTATGAGCCGCAGCCGGTCTGCTTTTGAACTTCACGGCTTGCTTACTCATATGCCAATAGCTAAAACACTGTTGGTCTCCCATTCTTTGTAATCCTCATTACTCGGTTGCTCTACCTCGTGTCAGTCACTATGGAGTTATTTCCGATTGGTCTAAAGGATGTGAATCCTGAGCCTCCTGGGAAGTGATCCTCACTACTCCCTGCCTCTTTGTTGTCAGAGTTGCCAATATACTCTCCCTAATGGGGGTTTGGGGATTAATCACAATAGATCTATTAGGAGGTGGGGGATGAGTAACAATATGCCATTATGCAACTGAGGAACCCCCCCCCTTTCCCTTCGGGGATATGTGCTTTCCTCAGAGAATGTCCCGTCACTCTCCCGAGGGACATCTAGCACTTGAGTGAATACAAATTTAGCCCTTGAGTGACAACATTTAGCACTTTAGTGATACGTCGAGGACAATATTAATGTTCTACATCGAGTGCGTGAACTGTTTGCCTCATACTGTGGCATCTTTCTGCACATTTTCTTTTTATTACTCTTTTTACTGTACTTGTGATATATCAGATTGATTTTAATGGTACCTTGTGTGTGTAAATGATAGCACGAGAATTCATCTTGTTTTTTGATGTTAATAAAAATATGATATGAATGGATTATTATGACTCCCGATCTACCACACTCTTCTACTTTTGGGAGTCTTGTTCTGTGAGACATCACGGTTTTCTTCTGCACTCTCCCGAGGTGTACCATCCCCAAGATGGTGCTCCTCATATAGCCGGCAACAGGATCAGGTAGTTTGCAGTCATCCCCTGGCCATAGGCGAGGGGGGTCACATTAGGGAAAGAAGTGAGGCCATCCTCAGAATCATCACAGACCATAGACAGATTGTGGCCACTCTTAAGCTACATGTATGCCCATTTAAAAGAAATTCACAGGCAGAAAACTCCCCACGAACCCCTATCGATTGGTTCGGGTTCACTCGCTGTGCTCGGTCGCTATGGCATTTTTATGGGAAACATTTAAGCCCCTTCACTTAAAAAAATTCAAAAATTCTCCACCTCCCACAGGGAACGGGTTGGGGGGAGCCCAGGGACTGGTGGGAGCATGAAGGGCAGGAGAAGGATGGGGAGCGCCCAGGGACTGGGTAGGAGTGAGATTATGGAGCTCAGCGATTGCGATGGGAGCAGGTGGGGGAGCCCAAGGACTATACTGGGAGTAGGGAGAGGCGACGGCGCGCAATAGTTCATAGCCATTTGTACATACTGTCCATTTTGCATTTTATGGGGGGCCGGCCTGCCAAAATTTTGCTCGGGGGCCCCCCCCCAGGCCAATAGAGGTTCAAGACCACTGGTCTGGGGCTACAATGAGTCCACACAGAGCAACACCAATAATTCCACTTGGACAGTTGTATGAAAATACAATTATTAGGCCTTTAGTTTACACACTAAGCATACACAAATCTGAGGTAAGTATTGCCACACAAAACCTCACTAAATAAAAATACACACTCGCCCTTAAGAGAAAATAGAATTGTATACAAACACAAATCAACTACCAGTGCAAATAGGCAGAACTCTTTAGAATCAACACAAACAGCTTCCCTCAACCCTAAAAAAAATAAAGTAGAATCCTAAGATGGTTTGAGCCCTTGGGTCGATAAGTCACCAGTTCCAAAGCATATACTTCCTCGGGTAGGTAAATATAGGAATATCAGTGCCAGTGGTTATGAATAATGCAAGAAGTAAAGGTCAAGTGAGTACTCAACTCAATCCAACACAATAGACAGATATGCCTAGGGAAGGAACCTTAACCCAGATTCCAATACCAAAGGTTCAAGTCAGAGTGAGTTATGGTTAGGACTTTACACCCTAGTTACATTATGGGAATCAGAAGCAGAAGGCAACAGGATAATAGACTTACCTCTCTGGCTCAGTTCTCCAGATACCACGGTTGGGCGTCCCAGACTTTCTTCCAGGCATGTTCTTTCTTGGTTCCTTTCGTGAAGGTAGACTGGACATCTTTTACTTTGCTTCAAGGTATTTAGTTGTGGTCTGTCGCAGTACTTGGGAATCGGATCCAGACAGCTTCCAGTTAAAGACCTGAATGAAGGTACCTGAAGATTTCTACAGGAGAGACTGCCACGAGACACCTCAAGGACATGAAGAACCGATCCATCTAAGGTCACAATGGTCAGGCAGCGACAGGCAAACAGCCATAAACACAGGAGCAGCCCCTGCACAGCTTCACTTGGAGTGAGATGGGTGAAAATAAATAAGCAGGAGACTTATGGCATAAGCTGAAGCTATGCAAAGTTCCAATACTCTACTCAGAATGACTACTGCAGCTAGTTAGTTCAGGAGAGAGATGGTCAGTCCACTGGTTGGTCCTTGTACTCTTCCGAGTATTCACAGATCATCAAGCAGGGGTCGAGACTGGTTATTCCCAATGGTCCAGGGATCTAAGCACCAATGAAGGCCTTCTTGAGATCAGGACAGAGGAGCAGGGCTTCACCAGAACACTGGAGTCAATGCTGGTCAGCTGCAAGGGTTGTCAGCGGGCTGCTCATCTTCGTAAAAGTATTGGTTTCAATGAGGATGATCTGAAGGGGTCCTCAGTTTGTCCAAGATTCAGGCTGTGAGCAAGCCCACCAATGGTAAGGATCTGAATCATTCAAATAGCCAGTGGCTATCTAATCATCACCACATCTGCCCAGCAACAGACTTTTAGGCACCAGTTTGTGGATTGGGACTAGACAGTGCACGCCCCCTCTGACACACAAATACACAACTCCCCTTAACCTGCGAAACCAACAGCTTCCCTCCGGGAAAAGGATTTCCATACAGTGCATTTCCTGACCCGAAAAGGCAGGAAGGCAGCAGAAGGACAAGCAAAACACTTTGTGGCAAAGCCATGTCAGGGCGCTAGCCATCTTTAGTCATTTGCGGTAAATGCTAAAGTGCAAGTTTAAAATTAACACAAAAATTGTAAAAATATCACAGCCAATACCAGGACGGAGGACGACCTATGTCCCAAGCCTAAGAGGTTCCAAAGGATATACTATACCATGCTCTGGGATTGTCCAATGCTCCAGTGGTATTGGTGACGCATTTATGATTAAATTAATGAAGTACCATCCAGGCAGGATATATGTACTGGATATCAACAGTGATGTGAATTGCACATTCAATGAGAAACACGTTATTGAAGAGCAACAGCCCTGGCTAAAAGGGAGGTTTGCTACCTGATGGTGGCCACGGAAGGTCCGAGAATATCTTAATTGGGAGTGAAGATGAATTCCTGTATGGACTTCGAGAGGCTGATTGCCAAAAACAGGGGGTGTTATGCTAAATTAAATAAAAAAGGGGGTAGAAAAAAAAAAAGCCACTCAAGTTTGTAACCTCGAATGGTGTAAACATCCGTAGGCGGTCGTAATCTTGGTTCCAACTGATTTTGGATGTTGTGCAGAGAGGCTCGTCCTGGCTAAAATTAAATGAATTAACCCATCCAATCATCCTGCAGTGGAAGCTCAATGTTTCCATGGCATGATGGAATATAACCACCAAATATTTTAAATAAATGTTAATCTCAAATGCCCAGTTATTCAACAAGTAGTACAACATTGCCAAAATACAATGACTACATGACAAAGCTGCAGAACATAGCAAGGGAACATGACTTAAAGCGTGAACTTAATGTATTGAAAATCAAGACTATTTCCTTCAAGGAAAGCACATTCTAAATAGGAAGTGAAAACAAAATGAACTTTACTAGCTGCAATTGGTGCTATACACCACACTCTTGCATTTTTATAAGATGTGCCGCTGCAAATCTTGCAGCTGTTTATAATGATCACTCCATTCAATTCAACCAACTGGTCGCAGTGTGTGAAAAAACAAAAAAAACATTCCATTGAGCCATACAAAGAGGTCACATGAAATCAAGACTGCATTAGACAAAGTGTGAAAAACCAGTCAAACATCTCACCGTTTCAGGACAAGGTTGAGGAGGTATGCAACAGCAGCCAATGACTCATTGGACTCAACTGCCTCCAAGGTGGTCATCTAAAGGGAACACAGAAGTTAGAAATGAAAAATACGGTACAAAAGACGCAGTCGAAGTCATCACTAAAAAAGGAACCACCAGCCTTCCTGGCCCAAAAAATTTATACAATACAAAATTGTTGTGATTTGGGAGACCAAAATACAAAAACTTTGTTTTCCCATAGAACATGACAGATCATGAAAAAAATATATCAAAACAAGTGGGGGGGAGGGAGGGGGAGCGGAGTGTCGGTGTATGGCTGGAGTTCAAGGGGGTACGTTTTTTCTATAAAAACTGATTGACACCAAAGTGAATAGGCATTACGTTAGAATTTGGTAGTGGCCTGCTAAAGAATTGTACATTATATTCAATAGTGCCACAGGCTGGTCCATGCTTGCCGCACTTCTATAGAACCACTGCTCAGCATGTGCTCACCAGTGTGTAGGTTTCTTAAACTCCACTAAAGAAAGTTAGGCTTTCTTCTTATCTTCCGGGGGTCAAGGTCTATTTCAAGGGAATATTCATCACATTGTGAAAAAGAAAGGAGGGGGGAGAGCAGAAGCGCTTAAAGTCCACATTATGAGATCAAAAGGTTCTGTTCTGCTGCTGTAGCATTAGATCTGAGTATTTATGGCATTTCCCATGAATGATCCGACTTTGTACCCGGACGTATTCTCATGGAAGGAGAAGGAGAAGGAGGAGGAGAAGGAGGAGGAGAAGGAGGAGGAGAAGGAGAAGGAGGAGGAGAAGGAGAAGGAGAAGGAGAAGGAGAAGGAGAAGGAGGAGGAGGAGGAGGAGGAGGAGGAGGAGGAGAAGGAGGAGAAGGAGGAGGAGGAGGAGGAGGAGGAGGATTGTTCCCTGCAAGCAGCAAGTACCAGTCTGTCTGTATTATGTTATTTGGAATTTGTATAGCACCTACTGCCACTGTTATGGCTTCGAAGCGCTGCGGTGGAAGAACACCCCTCGGAAGACTGCAATTTGCTTTGCATGATTTAAAATGCTTCAAAGGCATGGGAAGACTGCTATGTCCATGATTATGTGACAGCAAGATCGAATATTTAGTGGGACTCCGCTGTATTCAATCGGTTGCAGCGCGAGATGAGGCAAGGGAATTGCAATAGTCTATCAATACCAAGGGCAACCATCTACAGTTGAGGGCTCAGCTATCCTTTATATGCAGAACACAAACATTAATGGTGTCATGCAGTCAACATGTTAATTAAATGAACAAATAAATGCAATTGTGGGATTAGACACAGATACCACCAGCACAAGTCCTATTGTCTTTACCATCTTGTTATTGTGGTTAAAAAAAAAAAAAAGTACTACACTGGATTCAAAACGTGGTGGTGATAATAGTCACCTACAGAACAAATGCCCAACTCGTTGTCCGTGCCATTGTCCCTCTCCAGTACACCCGGTCCTCTCGGGAGAAACCCCTTGCTACCTTCTACCCTCTCCCCCAATGCTCCTCGTTGACCCCACCCCCAAGGTTCCTCGTTGACCCTGCCCCCTGGATCCCCTGAAAGTCAATTTCTGACTGAGTTCCGACTACCTGATGCTTTCTGGTTAGCATGGTAAGGTAACCCGAGGGAGAGGCTTAATTCCAACGGGTGTGGACTGGGAGTGAGAAATATAGCAGAATGCCAGAATGCTTCAGTATCCAGTGGTTCCATGGGAGGGGCTAGATAAGATCATGTTATGAGAGCCTAATTACATAAAATTCAGAAACAAGTAGGCTTTGTAAGGTGCTATAACCGCTTAAGTTGAGAGCAGAGATTAACTGAAAATCAATTAACATGTGGGCTCTAGGAGCAGCTAGAATAGCTTATGTTAGGAGATCCTGATTCAATTCAATGTAGTAGCAAAATTCCAAATCGCAACACCCAAAAGCAGCTGAACTTAAAATGGTGCAAATCTCATAACACATTCAGATTGGTGAAACCTAACAATACAAAAATAAATAAAAAGGCTCAATATAAACTGCAAGAGTTCCAAGCAGTGATACTGCACAGTAGCAGATTTTTTTTAAAAAAGTATAGTTACATACGGTGAAAAATTATGGAGTCAAAGTTTTTGTGAGTATGTTGCATCGTCCCTTACCTTGTTTTCAGGGGTCATTTGGGTCGGCTTGGAGTTGAAAGGCTAGGTGCCTGGCGAACAGGTAAGAGAATTGTTCTTATCCACGGATTTCCACTAGCTGCCTGGGAAAGACTGCATGGGGCTCCTGGTGAAGGGTCCTGTGACCTACTTGCTGGCCAATCCGAGGTGAGGGGGAAGGAGGGGGCTGGTCTGGAGCGGGAGGATAGCGAGAATGAAAAGCGCTTTAAAAAGGTTATTAAACCGTTACATTTTAAAACACCCAGCGCCAAAAAAGGCAGACAACGGCGTGGAGGAGAGCTCGGGTTCTGCGAGCCCAGGGCCTCACCTCTCTCCCAATGGGCAATTCTTTGTCCCGTTTGTTCAGGGAGTGCGGTATTGCTCGAATCCTAGACAGAGCTCTTAGCCGTCAATGGATAACCTAGTGGTAGCTGTGGTCGAGCAGTAAAGGTAAACTCTTTGGTGAGTAGTGGTTAAGATATCTCTTAAGCATATTACCTGGAATTAAACTCTTTCCACACAGAAGTCCAAGAAAATAAAGGTCATCTTTTTTAACAGGAAGTACAACTTTATGCAGGTTAGAGGTAAGAAAAATGGGTTTGAAAGGTTAGTAGAAGCATTTTCTGTTTGTGACTTGTTATTGTGATTAGTCAAGCCTGTGGCTCTTCAGGTACCAGATTTGAAAGTTTTAACACCTGGGGTACCTTAGGGTATGCATCTTCCCCTAGGAATACTCTGTGCATACCAGTAGTTCACATAGGCCCAAACACTGTGTGCCAACAATATTTGTTACAATGTTTACTTATCATTGTTAAGTTCGTCAGAATGGATTGCTCTTGCCATCTACACCAGTAGAAGGGTTGAATCAGGTGAGAAAACAATCCATAAAAAGGTTGTGGATTAGATCTATGCACAAAGTGAGTTTTGTTGTCCTGTAATTTGTTCCACAGAGTTTGTTTTTTCAACTTGAAGGATTTTTTTTTTTTAACTGGGTCTATAAATGTGAATACATGGATTAGTACTAGTGTGAATATATGTGTTATTGCTTGCACTATATAGTGTTTGTATCGGTACACATTGATATGATTAGTATGCTTGGTGTGTGTTGATCTCGCAAAAGTATTGTTATGATTAACTTCATTTCTTTTAGAGAAATGGTAATAAATAACTTTGGAATTTTGTAAAATGTTTAAAAAGAAAGATCATGTAGGTTATTCTATTGTAATTAATTTGATTTAAGGGTCTGTCCATACAACACCGATCATTTAGTTTGGCTATATGTATAGGAGCCTGGGAGATCAGGGCTAATTCCAGGTACCCCCGTGTTTTAGCAATCTTCTCCTAGGAATCAAATGGGAGAGGGAAATACTTCTAGATGCTATGTTCCTGCCACTGTTGATTGGCATCAACTGGTGCAGACAGGCCCAGACTTCAGGAACACACTGGTGATTTTACAAAGGCAACTTGAACACAAGGAACATTACAGTCCAGATTCTTGACAGTCTACACTTAAGGGTCCTGACAAGGCTTAACATTTGTGATGACATTTTCTGGGTGTTAGGAAGAACTTTCTCTTTTTACCACTTTTGCCTCACTTTATGGGGACCCCCCCCTCAGTATTATTTTTGGGCGACTTCAAATCTCCCTGAAAGTCCCTTCACCCAGACAGTGTGTTCTGTGAAGGCTTGGGGCAGTGTTACTTTCTTCAAGGAGCACTTTCTACACCAACCTCCAATCACTTTCAGTTGTCATCTGGAGTGCAGTTCTAAATCACCAACCACATCAACTCATCCCCAACTTTCACTTCTTACCATCACAGAATCCTGGATCTCCCCTCATGGCTGCTACACTAGCAGCTCTACACATACACGCTTTACCAGTTGGGAAAGGTGGCAGCACAGGGCCTTTATCAATAAGTCCTTCAAAAGTGCCTCCATTCGCCCATCTGACATCCCCTCTTTTGTATATGCCCTTATTCAACTCCTCCTGTTACTGCTGAAACCTCTATCGACCAACTGGTCCTCCAAACTCCTTCCCCCAACTTGAACCTTCCTCTAGAGTCACTCTCTACCGCCAATGCCCTGCTGGGAGACTTTAACCTTCCCAAGCCCTCTCTAGCCATCTGCCTTGAGTTAAGCTCCCTCATATCGGACCACTACCTCCAAAGCCAGCCTATGCACTCTGGTGGAAACATCTGACCTGGTCCCCCTCTCCAATTCACTCTGCTCAGGCCCTTATTCACACTAACCCATTGGTCACTCTACTTCCCCTCTCCCGTTTTCAAGGACTGAGGAAATTCAACTAGGACTCTTGCCCTTTACCTTTATGTGAGGATCTCTCTGCCCAATTCATGCTTCTTGTTAGGAAGAATTCTCAGAAATGTACCAATTCCCTCCACCTTAGAGACCCCCAGCAACTTCGCTGTATTTTGAGAACTTGAATTTTTTAACTTGGAGAGAGTGAGACAGTTTCCCCACCATCCACCACTCTCTCTCTCTTGTTTTAATGTGATTTTGTACACAGATTCTTTTGGTTGTGGAGTCTGAAACACCATAGGCATCTTTTACATTGGATCACAGCACCTTCAATGCAGTGGCCCAGGGAAGTCTTTCAGATTTCCCAAAGGTTTAAATACCTCCTCTTGGATAAACTACTGTCTCCAAGAGCAGTAAAGTTAAATTGACTTTACTTACATTTGTAACTTTCTAGACCCAGCATACACTATCTTACAATAGGGTGCTGGAGGGGTTACCCAGTATCCTTTGTCTAGCTTCTCATGTAACATTGTTTATGTTACCCTTTCCTCACTGAACGGCGTTTGCAGCTGCAGTAAAGCACCCATGGGTGCCATTTTTGTCAAAATGGCCCGTCTTTTTTCGCCATTTCTTTGTGGAAAGGTCCTTCTTGAGATTTACTCTGTGCGCCAAACGAGGTTTGGTCCCATTGTTTGCTTTGCCTTTGGCAGGATTCGCGAGTGAAGCCCGCCTCTGGCTCCAGGGTGTCTGGGGTAGGCAGGAAGTGAGGGCGGTGCCGGGACTCCCTGTGCTTATTCTCCTAGGAGACCCAAATGCACTCTGGTGATTGGCCAGCTGACTGTCCGGCAAGGATAGCCACCCTGCTGGCTGACTGGCAGCTAGGCTGGAATGAATGGGAGAGAACTAAATAAAAGGCGAGGCTTTTGGCTTGGAAGGCAGAGTTGACCACTAGACGAAGGAGCCGAAGAAGAACTTGAAGGACGCCTGCGGCAAACTCCTGGACCATTGGTTTGCCCGGTTAAGCCCTGCTGCAGTGCCGAAACGCCAAGTTCGCATAGACCGAGAAGCCCCTGCAAGGACGACTTCTCCCCTTGATTTGGTGGGACCAATCAACTCCAAAGTAAGCCACCTGGCCATCCATCTCAGAGCTGGTTGAATTTCCAGAGTTGCTGCTGGAAACCGTATAGCCAGGGAGAGGAACACCAGATTGTTTGCGTTGCTTTTAAGCTGGCCAAGAGCTCCAGGAAGATCCTCTGGACTCCCAGGAAGCAGGACTGACCGAGCTTGAGCCCCCCTCAACAGAGTGCAAGGAAAGTCCATCTCAGCAGCCAGGAACCGCAGTGTTGCTATTTGCGGTAGACGAAAGGAGCTGAAACACTGAACAGCCACTGAAAGTGAAGTTTGACGGTTGCGAGTTTTGACTGTCCCAGTGCATTGCAGCAGTCTCCCCGACGTCCTCCCTCATGTCCCCACGACTGAGGCCCAGGAACAGCGAGACATGCAGAGCTGCCCAGGAACAGGAGTCATCTGCTGCATCTTTTCTTCATTTCAAAAGGTACTGTACAAAGTCTGAGAGAACTTACCTCTTGCTGTAGAGTTGCTTACATCTTCTACCACTCAAGTCTAATCAGCTGTGGCCCTACATTTGATTCTTTTCTTCAAAAGACTTCTAAAACATTGTGCAAAGACTTTTCCCCTTTCAGAGGTGCTTCATCCTATATAAGACTTTATCCTAGCCTATTGTACTGAATGACTTTCTGGGGGGGGATCCAAATAGTATTTGACATGAACATTGATATATTGATGGCCCCAGCACTCCTGGGGCCATTTGCTCCACAAATGGTCAAAAACAGAATCTCAACCGCCTGCCCATACCTCTCTGCAGTCTTTAACCTCTCGCCACGCGCTGAATCTTCCCCTGGGCCTTGAAATCTGCAGCTGTCCTACCCATATGAAGAAACCCCCTGCAAATTATTGCCCAGTTGCCCCTCGTTCCCCCTTATACAAAAGGTCCTTCAGCAAGTGGCCTTTAACTATTAATCCTAAACCATAGGAATTAATTGTGTGTAGGTAAATTTGGATCCGCAGTGCCCCATTTGAATATTTGTCCTAACTTTGCTCATGACACAACACTATGGAATTTGTCCAAAGTGCTACACCAATCAGTTTGGTATAAGGCCAATTTAATTTTACTAGGATTAGATAGATTTTGTTGGGACTCGCTCCAAATTCTACCAACATATTTGAAAATATTATCATTTGTTTAATATGAGATCCACGTTCCCATAGAGCGATATTTCCAACCATTTAAGCTGTAGTACAATAAAGTATCTCCATTTTGCTCTAACAGATTTAAGACCCAGGTCATACGGAATTGAGGAAATCAGTACGTAATTTGGTAATCTTAGCCCCCTATGTCATATCAATCCTTCCAGCATACTGAGGCCATCAAGACCCAAGGTTGCTGCAACACCTTGATCCCATAGATTAGTTTAGGTATTATCTTACCCTCAATAACAAAGCAGAGGAGCCATTGAAAATTAGCTCTCCACCCTATCCACCCACTTACGAATTTGGAACGTTTTCCTAACAATGTATTAAATTACAAATGCCCACATGCCAGTATATATTCATAATCAGCAGCATGCTCTTTACGGGGAAAGTGACAACGCCAGTTTTATGGCTAGAAACCCTTGCTGTGTATAATAATAATGCACAACAATTCCCATACATGATTTAATAATCATAAGACTGCCAGAAGGGCAACCCCCTACACACCCCCCCAGTTTTTTTTTAAAGCTGGCTGAAGGTTATGGAGTAACCATCTAACGTGGGGCAATTTCCCAGTCAAATTAAAAAAAAAAAAAATTTGTTTTAAAAAGGCGACTACTTTAGGGTTTGTAAAAAGCTGCATATTACCACAGGTATTCCAAGAAACAATTTGTATCCATTGTACTAACGGCTATGCTGCATAACATGAGTGTTCATTTTTCCAGTAGTTCACAAGGCACCTGCAAGCCACAACAAGTCGTTATGGTCCAACTTCTGTGGATTCAAACCCTGCACCAGTTGCACTTCTCCATTTCCCGTACAACATTAACGAAAATCGCAATGTACTTAATCCCATTTAGAGAGACATCCTACTCCCCGACTTACTCGCTCTTATTGGGTGGTTTATAAGGCATAATATCATATCCCAACTGTCTTAACAGGGAGAATTCTCAGAGTATGGCGTCATACGATTCTTGTGGCAACATCAAGGGCAACCATGTCCGTTTTATTCGGGTCGATAAACTCCAACCAATCTGTCTCTAGGGGATATTGCTCTTAAAAGAGGAACTTCAGCAAATGACGCCAAAATTAGATATTCAGTATAAGCTTTCTATCTTCCAAAAAAAAGGCAAAACCAGCAATCTATTTTAGTGTAAATAATCAAGTGCCTTATTATACTGGCTTAATTTCCTGCTCAGTCTATTATTAGGTGGATCCACTGATTACTTCCAATTCAGTTTCCTGGAGGTGGCTCACCAAAGTGCCTGTAGCCCTCAACACACTTAAACAGGGGCTTCATTGCAACACTGAATCACCCCATCACTTTGTCCCACCCTCTAAGATCAGCAACCTGCTCTTTTCATTGTTCGGGTAGATTTCCTTTCTTGTGTGAAATCTCCACTCTGAATCCCCCAGCACTATTCTGAAGAACACCTGGATTGTTTGCTAATCCCCTGAGTGAGTGGGAGCCCCCCCCTCCTCCCAACATCTCTACTCACTCTCCTTTTTACTCTGGTTATGCAACCTTTTCTACCACTTTTTAGCAATTCTATTTCGAGTCAAGGCCAGTTTACTAAAGCAGCACACCACACCTTCTGTGCAGTGCTACTGGAAGCTCCTAGAGCCCCCTCACCCCCTTGTCTCCTCATTTTGCTGACTGGCTCCTAAAGTTATCAGGGCTAGGGGATATTTTTTATCCCTTATGTTTTTTTAGATCAACATACCCCACCTTAAATGGAGTGCTGAGGGGAGACAATGTATACCTTCTCTCAATTCTCCAGTAACTTTGTTTTACTGTGACAGGCCCATTTGCTCAGGCTGGTGGCAGTGTACCTTTTGCACAACTGTGTGAACATTATCACATGCTGTCTTTGCAGCTGTGGTAGGGGACACAAGGGACACCATTTTCCCCAAAATGATGGTCTTACTTTAAGCCCTGAACAAGAGGACTTTCTCTCTTTCTGGGTAGGGGAGGATTATCTCGTCCCTTTGTCTTCAAGGGTCTCCGAGTGACTGGCAGGACAGGAAGTGGTGGGTGACTGAAATCTGAGTCTGAAGAAAAGGTTCCAGCTGGCTTCCATTCCTGTTGAAGTCCTGCAGGTCCTGTAGTTCCTGGGCCTCAGTCGTGGGGACAAGGGGAAGGACGTCTGGGGACTCCTGCACTACGGTTTGAAGGTCGGCGGCAGCAATGGGCACACTCCAGATCAGTGGCACTTTGCGGTTTCAGCTATTCGCAAATAGCACCACCATGGTTTTTGGACACCTTATGGGCTCTACTTGCTTCTGGGGTCCAGCATGCTGTTGATGTGGTGCAGCCTTGGATAGTCCTGCTTCGAGGTAGTCCTTGGGATCTTCATAGAGCTCGGGTCCAGCTTAAAGGCGATGCACGACACCTGGTGTTCCTGTCCCCTGGCACTCGGTTCCTGCAGCAGCAAAGAAGTACAGCCAGCAGAGAAAGGGGGAGGGGGTCCCAGGCAAGTTTGTCTTGAGGTCGATTGGTCCCACCAACCCAAGGGGAGAAGTCGTCCTTTCTGGACTTCTCTAGTAGGAATTCTGAGCTTTAGCACCGCAGCAGGGCTTCACCAGGCAAACCAAAGGTCCAGGAGGGTGTAGTAAGCTTCTCTTCCAGTTTCTTCTTCGGTTACTCCGTCCAGTGGTCGACTGCCTGCCTTATGCAAGGCTCTCCCATTCATTCGCAACCTAGCGGTCACTCACACAACAGGGTGGCCGTCCTCCAAGGACAGCCAGCCAATCACCTATGGGTGCATTCCTGTAACCAAGGAGACTAAGCACAGGGAGTTTTGGGCACCTCCCTCGCTTCCTGTCCTGCCAGACATGCTGGAGCCAGAGGCGGGCTTCACCAGTGAATCCTGCCCAAGACAAAGGGATCAAACCTGGTTTGGCACGCAGAGTAAATCTCAAGAAGGGCCTATCCAACAAGAAATAGCCAAAAAAAGAAGACTGGGCCATTTTCACAAAATGGGCACACATGGGTGCAATACTGCAGCTGAGGATTCAGTCTGCGGTAAAAACGCACAATAGTAGGAAAGATAAACCACTGCCACCAATTGTAGAAAGGGTAATATAAAATGTTACATTGGAAGGTAGACAAATATCTCCCCAGCACTCCACATAAGATTGTTTGTGCTGGATCTACAGGGTAGCAAAAAGGTATGTAAAGTCAGTTTCACGTTACTGCTCTTGGAAACAGTTTATCCAAGAGAAGGTATTTAAACCTTAAGAGAAATCCAAAGGACTCATATGTGACACTGCACTGAGGGTGCAGTGTGTCACAATACAAAAAGATTATGCCTATGGAGTTTGTCAGACTCCAAAACCAAAAGAAACACAGGGTTCACAAATAAAAATACAAGAGTGAGAAAAAGGTCTTACTCCAGGATAACAATTAAAAGTCCGGTAGACCAGCAAAAGAGCTGGGGGTCTCTAAGGTAGAAGAGAATTAACACAAATGAGAATTGTCCCCAACGCTTGTCACCCCAGAATAAGGACAGGAGGATTTTATCCACTCCCGGATGAATCTGCTAATCCAGTTGGTCATATTCGAGAGACCATCAGCATGTAAATACAAAAAAAAAAAACAAGACCATTTGTCTTTCGACCAAATGTCTGGTAACCGACCTGTGTTCTATGGTGAAATCAAACCCCTGGAGGCTGATTGACCACCTTAACAATTTAACCATCTCAAGGGTTGGTGGTCTTTTTGAATGACAAAAGTACATCCATACCCGGGCAAGTACTCAAACAAGTACCGCTTTGCCGCTTCTTGCGCTTCTCTGGCTGGATTGAGCTACGACGGAGGCGTTGTTACAAAGGAAACAAAGTGATTGACAGACTAGTGTGCACGTTGCTAGTCCCGCTTCAAACACCGGGATTGGCGCCCGCTTGGAAAGCATCACTTCCTATATAAACTTGCTTACTCGGGCAAGTACTCCAACAAGTACCGCTTTGGCGCGGCTGGCGGCATGGATTGTTGGCAGTGGTTTTGGTACTAACTAATCAGGTTTTGTATTGCAGCCATTTGTTCAAACTTCGACAGTACTGAGGATTGTGGACATAAATGTATACTTTAAAATCGCATATGCCGGCAATGTCAGCCAATGTCATTACACCTGGTGTTCGCACAACGCCATTGTTAAAACCTGTTCACTCTTCCCACACTGCAATAATGATAACGCCTGTGAACACACGGCTTGATAATCAAGGGTGCCATATGGCTCAAAGTAGTGAGTTCAAGCCAGCCTGACTTTGGTCAAAACACTAATGTTATAGTCAAGTCGGGCGTAGCAGCATTACATGCATCTAATACAATACAACAAGAATCCACATATTTGCAAGGGCAGGCAGGGCGCCCCATACCTGACCATACTCTACTTGAATCTATGAAGTCAAAGAAGTGAACCCTGGCCTGGGTATTCCATCAATGCGGTCACCTATTCCCTATCCGAAACATGAAGACAGTTCGGAAATCTCAATCTATGCGAGTCAATGTGAATCACCGATTTCTACTATAGAAGATTTAGAAATGTCTAGAGATTATAAGTGTACTTGCATCCACGGTCTCATTATCTCGTTCTGCTTTGCCTTCCTTTGCCCAGCCTACACCCAGGGAGGCTAGATCCGTACGAGAGTCACTAACATATCCACAGTCCAGCTAATACAGTCTTATCTGAACTAGCATTAACTGCCATCAATACCTCTGTGCTGAGTTTGTTTAAATTGTTTGAGTCTGTAGAAGTAAAAATGGAGTCCCAGATGGTAATGTTAAACATATTACAGAGGCTTGATTGCAACCACCAACTTCTAGCTGATTGTAAGATTAGGCAACCAGCAATGCCCCAAGAGGTGCCAACTAAGGGGCCTTCACCACAATTGAGGCCGACGATGACACCGCAGAGCAATACAGGGGGCGAGACCTACATACCGTCCTTGCCCATCATTGTGGACATTATCCGTCCAGTTCTTGCGGCATCCCCACATGTATCACCATCTAAGACTCAAGACGCTTCCTACATTGATTTATCGGCAGATGGTGAACAAATGGGTACTGGGAATGGAGTTATAAAAAATCCACATATAGGTGCCAAAAAAAAGAGAAAAAAACGGCACGAGCACCTATACAGGGACTTAAGATTCTGACTAAGAAACCCAAGAACATCATAGGTTCCAGAGTCGCAAAGCACACATTGAATGCATTTTTTCGTGCAATTGGCGGTACTGTCCCACCAATTAAGACATATGAATATTCCTCTGCTGAACCTCCTTGTAATGCAATGTCCAGTAGGAATGAGTTTGGAGTACCCACCAATAAAGGGCAAAACACACAACATTAGTGAACTAGCAATGTGTACTATGCCTCCACTTCCCCATTCACCACTAAATGATTTAGTCGCCTTCCTTGATTATGATACAAGTGGAAAGTAACACAAGCCACATTAGAAACTTCAAAGAACGTGCCAAATCAGTTGCGAGAACCCTCTGCCTCCCAAGTCACAGGACCCTCAAAGGTTAGCACCGTGACAATTAAGCAGATGATTGATGCCTATTTGGCAGGCAATTCAGTGGGACTTGGTCCGGGTAGGAATACTACAACAGTGACACAACAGGGGAACCTATTGAAATGTCCGGTGGAGGTTGTCCCCTCTGGTTCCAAAGTGCACAATATGGTTCCTGATCTGATGTCTAATAACCCACCACTCCCTATGCCAGCACATCCATCAAGCCATGACCTGGGAATAAGTACTCCTGGGTCTACCCAAGTCTTGCATAATAGGTCTGGGAAAATGCACCCCCTTATTCTGAAATGTAGAGAGGGCAACTTCCCCAGTTACGTACTAAATCATAGCAGTGTGCTCAAAATCTTCAGTGATGTGAGTGCCCTTCGAGACATTGATTCACATGACATGCACGAATTGAATTTATATCAGATTCATCCAATTCGATTATCAGGCTATGGATTCCGTCTGGGATAGTGACTAATCTGTTATGGCAAGAAAGAATGAACTTATTTGATATGGGTTTTTTATTGGCAGAAGACCCGGAGCATAATACATAAATACTAAGAACTGGTCCGAAACCAAACATATCAAAGTATACATATGGCAGAAAGAAGAATGAATGCTACCTCCTTAGACAAATGTTCGTAACCATCAATATCTAGTACTCCAACGTTGAACATTGCAAGTTGGAATTCCAGGGGTCATTCTCATTTACAAACCTCGCTGGCCCATTTACAAGAATCCATCCATATATTTGCGTTACAAGAAACGTGGATGTTAGAACCACCAGTATGGGATGGTTTTGAACTGGTTCTATTGCCTGCATTGCCTACTGGCGGTAGACCGTCTTCAGGATTGGTGGTGGCGGTCAATATACACAAAGGTCTTACAATCACAAACTGGGCCACAGGAAGTGCTTACATTCTATTAGTTAAAATTACATATGGTTTTCAAATCATAGCTCTGGTGAAGATATACCGCAATCCGGTAGCTATGACGGATCAGGCTTTCTACACTAGCCTGGGCCGAATTTTACATCAAATTAATATTTCTGACAACATTACACATACCATCATTCTAGGTGATTTGAACCTAGATTGCTGGTCTTCAAAAAAAAAACTCTAGGGAGGCCCGGGACTGGATGATCTTTATGTCAGACAGACATTTTCAGATGGTAAATGGGGCACTATGTGGGGATTTTCCACTCAATACCACATGGTCCCGTCAGACGAGCTCCAGTACCATCAACTACATTTATGTAGTTCGGTTGTTGTTTCAACAAGTTCAGAGGCTAGAGATGTTTGAGACACAATATAGTGATCATAAACTTCTATTACTTCTGATCGCAGCCAATACTGACTCCCTTCATAAACCAACCTATACGCCAAACGTGGTTAATTCATCCAAAACTCGTCTCAAATGGAATGATCCATCAGTGTTTGCATTTTTTTTCTATGCTATGGCGATAGGCTAAGACGCTCAATCCACTACAGTACACTGAGCTCCTATTACATTTACTAATACGATTACTATTCCTTCACAAGGTCAGATAAAACACAAACCTAGTTTTGAAATTGAGATTCGACGACAACGGGCAGTCTATAGACATGCAAGAACCACCATAATAGTAACCCATGGGCCAACATGGCTCGAAGAGTTGAAGCATGCAAAATGCCAATATAAAAATTGGATTAGATCGAAGAAACATTTTCCAACAAGATAGTGAGCACATGGATCAGCTAATGGCAGGTAAAAATTCGGGCCAAATGTGGATCTTACTAAACAATCAAGTGCAGAATTTGCAAGCATCGGCACAACTCATGGCCGTAAAAACACAGCTGGATCGAAATTTTTTCCAACCTGTATGCTGATCCTTTATTTTCAACTAATCAGATAGAGCGACCATCATCAGGCACATGGTCGTTGAAATTTTCACCACAAAGTATTGAGGACCTTATACGGAGCGCAAGTACCTCGAGGGTGGCCGGCCCTGATGGCATTTCGAATGCCACATTTAAAACCAATATCGCCGAGTGGGCCCTAATTTTAGATCACATCTTTAGAATGTTAATGTCCACCCATTCCATTGTCGTGGAAGACCTCCGTGATTATACCAATTGTCAAGAAGGGAGACCGCTCGTGTCCGCAAAGCTTTCGGCCCATAGCTTTGTTAGACACACCAGGGAAAATAATTTACGAAACTGGTGCTCCAGGACTTTAACAAATGGACACAACACAGTGGATTGCGAGACCCTTCACAAACAGGGTTTGTTCCAGGTATGGGAACGCAAATCAACCAGTTATGCTTGAATGCAATCAAGGCGCAGTGCCAGTCCATAAAACAAGCAATATTTTTCGCATTTGTGGACTTGCACTCCGCCTTTGATTCCATTTCTCGTGTACTTCGCATGAAAAAACTGAGAGATCAGTGCCCAACAACATTAGTGGAAATTATTCATGCTCTTCATTCTGATAAATCAATGTACGCCTTTCTTTAGAAGGCGCTCTTTCAGCCCCCATAAAGACGGCGCAAGGATTGAAACAGGGTTGCCTTTTAGCGTCTTCAGTATTTAATTACTTTGTACATGATCTGAAAGATGCCTTTTGCCAAATAATCCCAGGTTCTCCCAAAATAGGCAGACACGCGGTTAAAGCAGTCATGTATGCTGATGATCTCGTGCTTATTTCAAAAACCCAGCTAGGGTTTCAAAGACTTTTGACAGCCTTCCAAACATACATTCAGCTTAATGAACTTAGAGTAAATACACAAAAAAGAATTGTCAAATGTGTGCTTGGGAGGACCACTATGCGCTGTTTTAAATGGTCAATCAATCAAATACCCTTAGAAATAGTAACACAGTATACATACTTGGGTATGTGTTTTGAAGGTATTTGCAATCCACAAGGTCAACTTGCTGCAGTGCGAAGAAAATTGGACACAGCCATAGCACAAACTAAGATCGTTAGGTTTAGATTTGGGAAATTTTCTATTAGTCCTGCGTGGCTCTATTGGACCCAGAAAGCCACTCCAGTACTATTATATGGCCTTGAAACTTTGCCAAGTGACACATGCTTTCAATTCAATCTATGGGAAGCCAAATTTTCACGGGAAGTTTTACACTCGCCTACATGTGTTCCAATTTCTTGGCTAAGATGGGAGTTGGGCCTAATTTCTTTGTCCGCACTGTATAAATGGAGACTGTTCCCTCCTCAGGAAATGCATAATCTCAACAGGTAGCGACATTATCTTAAAATCATTGTCTGCATACATGTTTTCAACTACTCTCCCCTTTATGGTCAAGTGGGTCAATAAAATTTCTCAAATACTTGACTCAAGTGATATTTCGATTGAATTGTTGTTACTCAATCCGAATAAGGCCAAAGAGAAACTATACCAAGTAGATTGGATAGTGACTCAGGTGCTCTGTTGCAGCTACCGAAGGGGGTGACAGTATTAGATTTCCACCAAGGAAAGTACGTACTTCACCTAATTACCTAGAGAGAGCTCCTACACCCAAGTATAGATTGGCAATTTTACACCTTCGATTTAACTTATGGCACACAAAGGAGGTTTTGATAAAGCAGCACCTTCTACATGCACAAGATAACATCTGTCGTTACTGTCATCACACAGATTCCATAGAGACTTTAGAACATCTGATAACAGAGTGCTCTGTTATGTAATCGTCGACAAATACATTTCACCAAATATTGTAAATACTTGGGTAATTTGACAGAGAAGATGTGCTGGGCCATAATCTTGGTTAGTTCTTTTTTGCCACTACAAATAGCCACTGTCAACTTTTTGGAAGGGTTGCAATTAGAAGCTGGCATGGTGTAAATAATACCGCACACATTGGCCAGTATTGAGAGGATAGGGGCCTATATACACAAGAAAGATATTCGCATCTGAAAGGTGTGAGACAATTTGTTTTTTTTTATTTTTTAATTTATGAAATATTGTACTTTGAGTTAAAATGAGTCTTAAATTTTGTAATTCCCGTATATCACACATGTGTTTGTACATAAGTTGTGGATTTATTAATTAGTTCCACAGAAGTGACATGTGATATGAATTTTGTAACCTGTTATTCGATGTTGTACTAACACTTGTTTATTAGAATGTATGTTATTGTATGTATTATAAATTTTGTTCTTAAGAATGTTAAATATTGAAAGGTTAATTTCAACTAAATCAATAAATAAAATTTAAAAAAAAATGGTCTAAACTTCAAAGATCACACAATGGCAAAACACTCCCGTTCCAATAGTTGGCCACCTTTTCTCATGGACCTTCAGTTCTACTGATTAAGCAGATAGGGTGTTCCCTGCCTTTCTCATCCAGCTGACTCAGAACTGCACTGATCCCTGTATTTAAAGCATCAGTTTGTACAATAAAGTATTGGTCGTAGTCAGGAACTGTTACGACTGGAGCTTGACAAAGGGCTTTAAGTCCTTCAAATGCCTTTGTGCACTCCTCATTCCACCTGACCTTCTTGGGGAATTTGGGCGAGGAGATCACATTCAAGGGAGAAGCTATGGTCCCGTAGTTCTCAATGAAGTTCCTATAGTAACCAGCGAGACCTAGAAAGGCTCTCACTTGGGTTTGAGTAGTAGGGGTGGCCCAGCCTTGTACAGCTTGCCCATTGCTAGGCAATGGCCTTATTTCACCTCCTCCTACCTCATGTCCAAGGTAGACCACTTTGCTCCGACCAATTTGACCTTTACTAGCCTTTATGCTCAGATGGGCCTGTTCAAAAGCCTGCAAAACATATCCAAGGAGCTCAAGAAGTTCTTCCCAAGTGGGGCTAAACACTGCAATGTCATCCATGTATGCCATGCAGAAGTACTCCATCCCATTCAGAACATGATTCACCATCCTCTGGAATGTAGCAGGTGCATTTCTGAGTCCAAAAGGCATAACCTTAAACTGGTAGAGGCCTCCTGGGGTGGAAAATGCAGTTTTCTCCTTGGCATGGTCTGTCAGAACCATTTGCCAATAGCCTGATGTTAGGTCAAATGTACTGAGGTACTTGAAAATGTACTGAGGTACATGACTGAACTAAGTTTGCCCACCAGCTCATCTGTCCTAGGTAAAGGAGGGGCATCAGTCGTGACTGCATTAAGAGCTCTATAATCCACACAGAATCTCAATTCCTTGAATCCTGCATTTGGTAGTAGTACTACTGGACTAGCCCATGGACTTGTAGGTGGCTCCATTACCCCAAGATCAAGCATCTACTTGACCTCTTCTTTTATGTGGGTTCTTACATGGTCTGACATGGAGACAGTAGTCACCAGTGAGAATATCGTGCTGGCCCCAAGGTGTCAAGCCCGGTGTCAGTGAAAACAGGGCGGCAAACTGATTTAACAGAGCTTTGCACTCCTACTGTTGCAGATTCAGATCTAAAGAGATATTCACTCCTTCAATCTTTCCATCTAAAAGGTTGTCTAGAGGAGGTCGGGTAGAGGTTCACCCTCCTCCTGATCAGATGCTTAAAGAAAGGCTCCTAGTTCTGGTCTGGAAACTTATGCCTTTAGGCGGTTAGTGTGATGGACCCCCCCCCCCATGGGGGCCTCTTTGGGACTGCCCAAGTCCACTAAATAATTGACCTCTCCAAGTTTGCCCACAACCTTGAAGGGATCAATCCATTTGTCCTGCAAGGCCCTTTGCCGTGTAGGTACCATAACTAGAACAAGCTGGTCTGGAGTAAACTCCATGTTGGCCTTCTGGTAATGCCAATGTTTGACTAGAGCCTGCCCTGCTTTCAAGTTATCAAAAGCTTCCATCATCATTTGCGCCATTCTCCTACGGAGTCCTAGCACATAGTCAGGGACTCACTGGCGTTAGGGAAGGAGCATTCTCTAACCCTTCCCTTCCCTTGAGTAGGGCCAAATGATCTCTAACCGGATGACCATAGAGGAGCTCAAGGGGGCTGAAACCAACCCCTTCCTGAGGGACTTCTACCGCCATACCTTTTCTTTGCTTATAGAGAAGGTCCCACTTTCTTCCAAGGTGCTTTTTTAAAGCACCCATCATGCTCTTCATAGTTATGTTAAACCTCTCCACCAATCCATTGGTTTGGGGATGGTAGGCTGTTGAGTATGTGTAGTGTGACACCAAATCTGACCCCCTGTCTGAGATGACCCCCTTAGGAAAAAACAACCCTGGTAAAGATACCATGGGGGAGGGGGCTAGCCACTGCCTGGGCAGTAACTGTCCTCATAGGTATGGCTTCAGTATTTACTGTAGCATGGCCTACCAAGACCAATATAAATCAGTTGCCTGAAGTGGGATGGTCAGGGGGACCAACAATGTCAATCCCTACCCTCTCAATGAACTCCCACCACTGAAGGGGCACTAAAGGTGTGACATTCTTGCCTCTACTCCTTCCAGAAGCATGGCGCAAATGCGATGGCTTCTACAGAATGAATCTACATCAGACCCCATCTTGGGCCAGTATAAATACAGAGATCCTCTCTTTGGTCTTCTTGAAACTCTGACCAGTTAGCGGGCTCTTATGGGCCAACTGTAGAAACTGGGGTCTCACCACCTGGGGCACTACAAGTCTTCTGTAGTCACCTGTGGTAGACTCAATAGGCTCACTGTAGAGGAGGCCATCCTATGTACAGCATATGCTTCCCTGGCTCTTGCCCTTCCAGCTGGGAAGCTGCCCGTTGGCGAAGACCTTCAAGAGAAGGACACTTAACTCTACTTACAGAAGGTGGACCACCTAGGGCAGGCTTCAGCAAAGTCTGCAGCTCAGGATGGTCTTTAGGATCCAGATCTGCAACATAGGGAAGGGCTTCCTCGAGCTCTGTTTCACCAGTAGCTGGTTCACCATTTTCTAGTTGTCCTCCCATTCAGCCTCAGCTGGTGGAGGGGGTCTCTGGGGTGACCTTGGACTGTCCTCTCGGGGGATGTCTGTGTCCTTTGAATAGGTGTGATGCCTTTCTTCTTTCCCGAGACCTTGGGTTTCCCCTTTGTCTCTTTGGCCTGGAATTAGAAGGGTGCCCTTCCTGTGGACTGGGAGTTATAGGTACTTCTGTAACTTCCCACTGAGAGTCATCCAACTTGCTCCTGCTTCCTTTTACGGGGAGGCCTTGGGGTGCTTGATACAACTCCAGGCGTTTAAGTCATTCCCCAATAGGACTCTCCCAGGAATCTCATTTTGTACACTGACCGGTATTCTTACAGTCATTGTTGCACTGGATGAGAGCTGGTAGTATAGAACCATTTGGATTGGGCCTCCAGCAAGTTTAGTGGGACCTTTGGGTGCCTTCGCAACATCCTCCGGTTTGAAAAAGCTTTCATCAACTGCAATGCGGGCCCCAGTGTCTCCAATGGCAGGGGTCTCCTGAACATTCACAAGTACACTGTCCTTGTAATATTCGTGTGTAATATTCTTGTGTTATCTGGAATGGAGTTATACAAATCCACATTCTGCTGTTCCCAGGGACACTAAAACACTGGCTGAGACTCCAATGGGGTCTTCAGCCAGTAGTTGAAAGTTACCACTTGCCATATTAACTTCTCCCTCAGGGATGAAGGCTAGGGAGGCAGTGTGGACCCCTGAAGTTTTACCCTTATATCTGGGAACCCTTTCACATGGTCAGTTGACCCACAAGCATAACCTTTACCAAATGTTCTTTGGAATGGGGACTTCTGCTGCCCTCCCTCTGGTTTGGCACCAGAGGTTTCACTAGACTGAGCACATTTCCCATGGGACTTACCCTTCTTATATTTGTGGCCCTCTTTTGGATTGTTCAAATTGGAATTCTCTTTTCCCGCTTTCTTGTGCTGCTTCCCCAGAATCCTTGCGAGTGGCCCCAGAATCCTTGCAAGTGGCCCAGTCGGCAACCCACAAGTCAGCAGCCTTTGCCAACTTCTAGGGATCAATCTCTTGAGTCAGCCAAGAGCAGTCTCAGCTCAGGAGAGCAAGCATCAAAAATAGATTCTAATAAAAACAGATCTCATTCCTTCAAAGGAGTTCACTTTGTAGCCCTTAACCCAACCATCTACATTGTTCAAACATTCACACACCCAGGTAGCCCAAGAGGTACCATCAGTCTTTTTGAGGGTCCTAAACCTCTTAAGGTACTGGAAGGAGTCTTCCCAAATCTGGATATTAGGGCCAGCTTCATATTTTCATACTCTTCTCTTTCAAGCTCCCTCAATTCCCTTATAGCATCACTTGCATCCTGAGGGAGCCTAGACAAAAGCCAGGGAATCAACTGATTCCCTGTCAGACCCAGAATCCTACAATTATACTCAAAAGCATCCAACCAATCCAAAATATCAAGTTTCACATCATACATACTTACTGCTTCTTTGGGCAGGCGAGTCCTTCTGAGGCTGGAAGACCTAGAGGACCCTGGGAGGGAATCAGATTCAATAGACACTCTTCATCCAGTGCATACTGCATTTCCGTGATTCTGATGTTTGGCTTCTATTTGAGCATCTATTCCTTTGGCTTCCAACTAAATTCTCTTAATTTCAAGAGAAACAATTCTGGGCTCAATGTTGGACCTTGTGGGGTCCCAGTGGACATGGGTTGAGGCAAAAGGGCAGGCGGTGGCAAAGAGGGGTTTCTAACACGAGACTCCTCTACCTCGGACTCCTCTTCCAGATTCGAGTTAGACTCTGAACTGTCATCCTCATCATTTTCCACATTTCTTGGGTTGGTAGGTGTTACAGGTTTACTACCCAACCTTTAGTGACTCAACCTTGTAATCAACTCATTTTTCTTTCATTTTACAGTAAGAGTCCCGATTTTACACATGTCTTTCAGTTGCTCTACTGTTAAAATGATCAGGGCTTCCCGACTAGATACGCTGATTCTCCGATGGGACCGCAGTGGCATTGGGGCACCGGATATGGAGCAGTTTTTTCCCCTCGCAGCACAGGTGCATTTGGTGTCCTACTGGACGCTGGGTCTACCCTTTACCCTCATGTGCCTACTGAGCAGTGTTCAGTGCGCCCCTTTTCACTGCAAGGTGTGTTGGTGTCTAGGAGGGTTGCTGAGGAATGCAAATTGGACCTGGTGGCCTGTAGCATGCATGCATGCATGCGTGGAATAGAATCCTTAAGCCGATACTCCATACATCCCAGCTTTGGAATATGAAGTGCTTGCAGCCGACCTGTGATGCTGCTTTGGTCCTGGAGTGGGGGATTGGGCATAGGGCATATGCTTGATTTGTACACAGAGGGGCCATTTGTGTCCCAGGAGCAATTTACAGCCAAGATGGGAAATGGGATTCGCCAACAGCTTCAATACTTCGGATGCGGGCAGCTTTTAAAGACTAGTCCTCTTCTTTTCCGGCTGAGCCCCTCTCTGCTGCCCATGTTGCAGTAACTCAGTAAATCGTGGGGTCTCTGCCATGTACAGATTGATTCAGCTGGATTCCCTGTGTGTAGCTTTGAAGTGCAGGGCCCGATGGGAGGAGGATGTTGGTTCTTTTACGGATAAGCAGTGGGCAATGCTTTGTGAGCGTACGCACAACGCATCCAACACTAGACTCCAATTGATCCAGCTTAAGGCCGTACCTTGCCCCTGCTCGACTCAACCTTTTTGAACCCATCAGGGATGATGGGTGCCCGAGATGCTATGTAGAAGCAGCTGGTTTCCTTCATATGATGTGGTCATGCCCTCGGGTGCAAGACTTGGAGGCAGGGATTCTATCACGCATGTTCGTCCAGGAGGCCCCCAGTGATTTGCTATTTTGTATGTTTGAGTGGCTCCTGGGGGGTACCAATGAACAGCCAGAAATTGCAGGCAACGACATGATCGTAGCGTGCAGGTGCCTCTTGATACAATGGCCTAGCTCTGTTCCCCCCTGTGGCTATGACTTGGTTGGAGGACTTGATCTGGTTAGGCGATATTGATAAGGCTCTCTGTGGGGTGCAGACCAGGCCTCTGTGGCTTTTCTACTTGCCCAACCGCCGGCAGAGAAGTGGGGGAGTCTGCAGATTAAGGCATATTGGGTTTTAGCTGTATGTGATAGTGCGTATTGCCTGCTTTTGGTTTACTACGAATCCCTGCACTGTACAGCTGTACGTTATGACTTGACATCTACCCATATGAGATGTGAACGTTTTTAAAAACATTTACAGAACCAATCATATTTTTGATGACCATAAAATTGCTGTATTCAAGGGTAACGACATGATTGAAAACCTATGAATACAAATGCATGCAGATATCCAATATACTGAATGGGCACCTGAACAGACATCGCTGCTTCATGAGTCACGATTCCAACTAGCAGACAACTCGCACTTTCCACCCACAGAGATGTGGAGGTTACCACGCCCAGACCGGTTACCATCCATTAATTTCTCCAAGGCCCCTCACTGGCATCCGACTGACACTATAGCAACTACTTTGAGGAAATGTCTTGTTACTGGACTCACTCCAAAATGGCTTCATCAACCCACTAAAAGGCCCAGCCCCACAAACTTCCCAAAGTCTTGAGTGCCCCCATCTCGTGTTGTCTCTTCCCTTTCCTTATCAGGTACTGAGAAACGCAATCATATGGTTTTTGACCCCAAACTTGCCATACCAGTCAAAGGCCTAGCACACGCTTGACATACTGGTCTTCAACAGTACTAAACCTACCATGACCGACACGACCCCATCCTTTCATGCCTTCCTAAAACCATATTTACCCTCATGCCTAGCATCAAATAGTTCACTTTACTATTCACAACTTGATAACTGCAATGTGTGAGGGATTTTAAAGACCTTTAGTAAATAACACAGTAAAAAAATAAAAAAATATAATAAGTCTCAAAATCGTGTACTATAACTAATCGGAAAGCCCCATGAAAATGTGATTTTTCCAGCACATTCGTAAGGCTTAAATGTAACCTTTAGATAGGTTGGTCTGTATAAATAATGATATACTGACAACTCGGTTTTTAAATGTTTCAGTAGTAAGTTACAGCATACAATCTGTGAAGCACTCACCAATGCAGCAAAGTACTCTGTCTCGGTCTCTTTGCCTCCCTGAGAGCGAATAACCTCTGTGACAGCAGCAAGCACTGCACATATCTATGAAAGAAAAAGAAAGGGCTCAGTTATGCAGCAAGAAAACCTGGGAACATGGAGGCTTTATACAGATCAATTCTAAGTAACAACGTTTGTAGGTCATTGCTGTTTTTAACACATTAAAACACAATTTTCATAAAAATGCTTTTCAGAGATGAAAAGCATTGCACAAGATGAAAGATTGGTTTGTTGATATTACAGCCTTGCCTGGTCTCATGCCTGCAGAGCCTGACTGAGGTGTCCCCCAAAATACTTAGATAAATGCTACTCTACAAACAACTGGGCTGATATTCACTGCTCCATATAGAAATGTGAAAGAGCACTTCGTGAAAACGGGCAGCAGGTAGAGGAAACGCACTACAACTGATGGTTTATGCAATTACAAGCAACGGGTGACAAACCCAATAAGACACTGCAGCAAATCCACTGGACTCTGCTGTAAAAAAATAAAATAAAAAGTCTATATAACGCTGAAATATCCCAAATGAAGGCACAAGCACTCAGTCCAAATTAAGTATTTCCCGAATACAAGGAAAGTCCATCCAAGTATAAATGAGGCCCGACACACACTACAGCAACGATGTAAGCTACACAATATGTTAAACAGGTGTTATGAGGTACACCTGGAGTGGGAGTTCAGGATTCATCAATGGTGTGCGTTAGTACCTTAGTGTTGGTATTCCCAACACTTGGAGACTGCACCTTTTAATTTAAAAGGGTCAGGATATAGTATGTCTGGGCACTATTAAGCTCCTTGGAAGCCTTTTGAAAATGAAGAGCAGGTGCTGTAGTCTGTTGAACTAGCCACCTCAAAGCATAGATCCATCAACTTGGTGTCCATCTCACTAGGATGGCGGACTCTACCAGTACATTGTCAGGCAGCTTGCCCTGCCAAAGGAGTGGTGGACATTTCACCTTCTTTCTGGCTAGAAAGAGTGGGAGAGATGTACAGGCAGACACAGCCTCCAGAAATCTTCATACACAGCAGCATTTGGAGAGGCATAGGGAGGAATAGGACGGGGCTGCAGAAAGGACACCCAGATGTAAGCTGAAAAAAATCTTGAAAACATTTGAAATAAAGGTTTGTGTAATGAAAAAATGTAACCAAAATTAAGAGGCCCAAACATTCTTCCACAACCTTGTTTCTGTAAGTAGCATTGCAAGTAGAACAGCATCGAAAAGTGTCATTTCTTGGAAAGCATTTCGGTTTGTGAGTTTGCCCACTTTGACAAGTCAAAAACATAGGGCCCGATGATCGGCCACCAGGGGACACACGGATGGTGTCCTCCGTGTGAGCTCTGTCCCCGTAGGTCTGCGAGGTGACCTGAGCCCCCACCCCGTGACCCACCCCCCCGCCCCCACGGTGAAAACTGCAGAGAATAGTGCATCGGAATACACCTGCACCATCCTGGAGAAAAACCAATCGAAATCAGACCCGTGAAGCCCTGGTATTGATTGGAATTGAGACTGAGGAGACATCTTCCAATCTTGCCCCTACGCCAGGGACCCTGCATATTACAAAGGTTATCTGCTGGAGCGTGTCGCCAACTTGTCCCTCCTGCAGGGCGAGCACATCACCGCTAACCGACGACTAAGAACCGTGTGTGGGGGGGTGGGGGGGGGGGGGGGGGTCGCAGCGCAGTCTGAGGGGTAAGCCCTCACGTCCTACCCTCGCCTGTCCGAACCCGAGACTTTGAGGTGAGGCACCCAAGTATATGCAAGTCAAAATAAAACTGGCTAGTTACGCTTACGCTCCCTCCACCCACACACTCCTCACCCCCAAGATGGCGACGGAACCCGTGGCACACGGAGAGACAGCAGCCACGAAAGGTGACATAGCGGCCCTCCTGACGGAGATAAAGAATATGGGGGCCAACATAGGCGGCAAAATTGACAAAATCACCCAACGCATAGATAAGATTGAGGACAGGTTGGAGGGGGTAGAAAACAATCAAGCCTCCATAGATACATTGCAAACACAACTCGAACACAGGATCACGGATCTCGAACAGCGGGAAGAGGAATACAGACTTAAGATGGATGATCTGGAAAATCGGGAGAGGCGGAACAATTTACGCTTTTTTGGGATCCCGCAACAGGATGGGGAGACAGAGGAGAGCCTGAAAGCAACACTTCATGATATCATCAAAATCTTGGCGGCAGATGAGATTGATGAACCAAGAACAGAACGGATGGACCACCAGAAGGCCCGAGATCGGTCCTCGCCCGCTTTCACAGATACCAGGACAAAGCAAAGATTCTCGAGAAGGCAAGGCGTGGAGGCGTGATCACTCAACGGTGCCCAGGTCACCATATATCAAGACCCATCTGCCATGACATTGGCGCTGAGAAGGGTGTGTGGTCCCCTGACAAAATGGTTGAAAGAGCGGGACACCCGATATCAGTGGGGATACCCCTTCTCGCTCTCTTTCGAACATGATGGCACGAGAATCAGACTACAGTCGGAGAGGGAAATAAAGGCCTGCATCTCAAAGGGAGGATGAAAACACTCCAAGAAACGAAGGCCGAGATTGGAAACTCCGTGGACCTAAGAGGCGGAGAGACAAAGGGTCAAGAAAGTTTCGGGGAGGTAACAACACCCCGGAGGGGGACAAGTGAGCAAGATCAGTGGCAGCTACCTTGTTACCGAGTATGTTTGAGATGAGGGCCGCTTTCGGCCCAACGCTAAAGTTATTTTTGATGGTTGTAAGTTGGGGTGAAAGGGGGGGTTGGGCCTCAGATTTATGTGGCATTTATTGTTAATTAAAGGACCGCGCGACGATGGTCCCTACTGGTGGTTCGCTGCTAGTTTAGTGAATCCAACTGGACCTGCTCGGACGCCGACGTATTGGGGGGGGGGGGTGGGAGGGAAAGGGAGGGATCTGCAAGACAAGGGGGAAGGTACAACTATTACAGAACTTTTACTCGCTGCTGGGATGGGAAAGACTAAGATTGGTTGAGGGTACGGAACACAAGATACGGTGAATCATTGTTGTGAATATCGCATTGTCATATACTGATGGCCACTTCTGATGCAAGCATACGAGGCCCCTTGAAAGTCGGGACGCTTAATGTCAAAGGCCTTAACTCACCTACCAAGAGGTTGTTAGTCCTACGGGAATTCCGAAGGGCTAATATTGATATCCTACTCTTACAAGAAACAAAGTATATGAAGGGGGAGGAGAGGTCTATTCTGGGGAAATGTTTCGGCATGGAGTTTTGGGGCTCGGGAGCATTGCGAAAAGGGGGAGTGGGAATCCTTATCAGAAAGGGACTTGATTTCCATGTCTCCAAAACCTGGTCAGATGCTGAAGGGCGAGCTTTGCTAGTTGTGGGGACTATTGGGAGGGTGGACGTAACGATTGCCACAATCTACTCTCCCAATGCAGGACAGCTCCGATTCCTCTCAAACTGTCCCCAAAATAATGTTGGAAGCCACCGGCCATATTATACTAGGCGGAGACTTCAATCTATGGGCAGATCAAGATTTAGATGAGGAAAGCGGGACGCCCAGACGTCGATGTTTCTGTGAGAGGAGAACGCAATGATTTTGCAAACCAGATGCAGGTCTATGCGCTAGTAGACGCATGGAGGAGGATGCATCCTGATGAAAGAAGGTATACATTTTATTCACTTCCACACAGTACTTTTACATCTACCTTTCACGAGAACTGAACACCACCTCACACTCCGGGATTACCCGGATAACTTGGTCCGACCACGACATGGTCACAGTCGATATACAGTGGGAACATCTACCAGTTAAGGGCGGGAAGTGGAAATTTAATGAGGCCCTATGGAGAGACCCCGTCTTCAAAGAGGAACTCGAAACAGAGATCAAAGAATACTTTAAAGCCAACGATAACGGGGAGGTCTCTAAACAGAGTGTGGGAGGCGGCCAAGGCAACCTGGAGAGGGATCCTCATACGAGAGGGGGCTCGGAAGAAAAGGGAAAGAACCCTTATTGAGAATGAGCTCTGGAGTGAAATATGTCATCTTGATAGAGAAGCTAGGATGGGGAACACCACGGACCCCGATAAGATCCAAGAGGCCAGGAAAAAACGGGAAGAACTCTGCCACCTAGAACATGGTCAGATAGCACGTAAGCTACACCTACTGAAGCAGAAATTTTATGAAAAGGGAGATAAGGCTGATGCGCGGCTAGACTCAGGATGCAGCGGGCAGAACGTAGGGTGAAAGATTACAGACCAAACCCCTGACCAGGCACAACCTATGCCCCCATCCCAGAATTGTTTGCAAATTTCTACGAGTCCCTATATACTTCAGAAGTAGACCCACACTCACAAGAGATCGACAGCTACTTCGCTAGCATTGCTCTTCCGAAAGTTGCAAGCGCTGACTCGGCCCATCTTGAATCCCCCATAACTGAAGACGAACTACACGAGGCGATCAAACGACTTACACTGGGCAAATCCCCTGGCGAAGACGGATTCACTGCCGGCTTCTATAAAACCTTTTGTACCCTCCGGGCTCCATTCGTGACCACCCCATTTAATGAAATCCTTGACACAGGGATTGTCCCCGACTCATTCGCCCGAGCACTCCTATCAGTCATTCCCAAGGAGGGCAGAGACCCCAAATGTTGCGGATCATACCGCCCCATATCCTTGCTCAACCTTGATGCCAAACTTTACACAAGAGTCCTGGCAGCCAGGCTAGAGGTCCACATGCTCCATCTCGTCCATCCCGACCAGATAGGGTTCATAGGGATAGGACGACAGGGTGCAGACACCATGAGAAAGACTCTCCATTTGGTTGAAGCCTCCCAAACTATGTGCAATGATCCTGCCTTACTCTCCATTGATGCTGAAAAAGCCTTCGATCGAGTGGAATGGGGCTTCCTTGCCGCAGTCCTCCGTGCTGTGGGAATAGGGCCGAAATTTAGAAGGGGGATAAAAGCAATCTACACCGCTCCGAAAGCCTCAGTGTCCGTCAATGGGGAATACTCGAGATGGTTCGAGCTGAAACGTGGTACCCGGCAGGGATGCCCCCTATCGGCCATCCTCTTCGCCCTCTCCTTAGAACCCCTGGACCAAAAAATGCAACAGGATACTCAACAGGCATACGTCTGGGGGACGAGGAATACAAAGCAGCGCTATATGCCGATGACCTACTCCTTCATGCGACGAACCCCACTACCTCCATTCCCAGGGCTTTGTACCTCTTAGACGAATACGGCCAAGTATCTGGGTTCACGGTTAAATCTAAATCCATCCTTTTCCCCTTACAGGGATCAATGGATACAAACGCGGAAAGATAGCAGTCCCTGGGCTTTATGATTGAACACGAAAAAATGAAGTACTTAGGCATACATGTCACGTCACAAGATCACTAAAAGATTTATATGAAGCCAATTTCCCAGCGCTCCTCCAAAAATTTCACACAGACCTTGCCCAATGGGATAACCTAACCATATCCTGGCTGGGGTGTTTAAATGCGATAAAAATGACCTGTCTCCCGAGATTTTTATACCCCTTTCAAATGCTCCCCATTCAGATGCCACGTCAATTCTTTGCAGAAGTCAAGAAAGCGATATTAAAATTCCTATGGCAAGGGAATTGCGTACTCCAATTTGACATTACCAAAAGACAAGGGTGGAGTGGGTCTCCCAGACATCCAAAAATATTACGAGGCAGCCCAATTACGTATCCTTATTCCCCATCTTCGTAACCAAAAAACACCCCAGTGAATTGCTATGGACAATCACTACCTGTCCCCGGCAACAATCTCCGAATGGCTATGGTCCCCTAGGAAGAGGGTACTGAAAAGATCTAAGACACACCCGATGTTTGTAACCATATGGGATATATGGCGAGAGAGTAGGGATATGGAAATTATTACCACATGGCCATCGCCATTAAGTCACCTCTGGTCACCGGGCATGAATGACCAGATCCCCAATGTGGAAAGGTTTGAAGCTTGGTATGAGGCAGGCCTGGAGAGGGTGGGACAACTCCTGAAGGACTCCTTCATTGCACTCCCTGAACTAGAGGAGGCATTCGGAATAGGCACACTCTGCATTCCACTTTCTGCAGATCAAGGGTGCATTGTCAAAACCAGAATGGAGGGAAAAGCTGAGCAGGGACCTTACCCCGTTTGAAACCATACTCGACTCCAGGACGGAAACGAAAGGGTTAATATCTGCCTTGTATAAAACACTGCATCAGTCATATAGTCCAATGTGTTGGCGGGGATGTGGGTCTGCGGCAGATTACTGGCACATGTGGTGGGGTGGTCCTCAGGTCAAAATATACTGGAATGAAGTCCTAGGTTGGATTAAGGATCTAGACGGGATCCAACGAACAGCGGACCCCTACTTGATCTTGTTTGGTCTCGAGAGGAACGAGGATGAATTGAGAAGGGTCACGGACATAGCTGCACCACTGTTACTAGCCGCGAGAGCTCTATTGACCCCGAAATGGAAATCCCCTGTAAACCCCACAGAAAAAGAATGGGTTAATGTGACCTCCAATATGTGTATACACGGGAAAGCCACGCAATGCGACATCTTATGGTTAGAGTTTGTCAACAAATATATGCCCGGAACAGCCCACCAACGCCTAGCGAATGACCAATGCCATGAGTAGTGAAACATAACCTCCCGAACAAGGTAGGCCTCAAGGTCTGACAAACCTATTAACCAATCCGCCAAACGCTAGACAGTACATGCCATAGCGGCAGCTTATAAAGTCTTGTGGGGTGGAGAGAGGGAGGGAGGGGAATGGAAGAACGACCAATGCTTATTGACATTGTAAAGGGGAGTTAACTGTTGATGGAACGAAATTCAAGAATTTCGCTTATATTTGAAACTAAATCTCAACCGCGCTTTCTATTTGACTGTAATACCTGCTTTGTTATAATCGTTTACTTTGGTTGTATAAGCTGTAATCTGTTTGATATAAACTCCAATAAAATTAAGTTTAAGGCCCCAGTTACTGCAGCCTCCCCCCCCCCCCGAAATTGCTGTCTATGCTTGGACAGTACCGAAATGAATAACCCCACACCTCTCCATAAAGATGCTGGCCAGTTTCTTTTCAGTGCAGCACACAACATGCATACACAGTCTGGGCAGACTGCCCAGACCATGACAGGCACCAGAGCCTCCAGATAAACCACTACAGTCACAAGATCATCTCGAACATTGTCAAGAAAGAGAACCGCTATGTGGCATGGCAGAGACCATATGCAGCCACAATTAACATGGAGCACTGCCAACTTACACCAGCACATGCTGTGGGCAAGCAGATGTGACAGGAGCACATAACATGCACTGCACCAAATATGTCACAGGGCGGTTCTCTGGCATGAAACCATGAGACACTAAAACTTGACCACTGCAGCATGGCCACACAAACATTTTCCAATACGAGGCACCACTACATCCGAAAGGCGGATCTGCAAGGCAAAATGGAACAGGGCTTTTTATATTCCTCTATGTATTCTGACATCTGTAACACCTCTCAGACGGGGGAAGACAGAAGAGATTGGTACAAGGACTAAAGGGAGAAAGAAGGGGTTGGGGTGGCGGAAGGAATATAGCTGGCGACAGGAAACAAGGTGGTGTGAGTTGTTCAGGTGAGGTCAGGAAGAGGTAGCACACTAATAGACGAGCAGGAGGAAGGACAGAGGACAGGAGTATGAAGGCGATTTGCATAGAAGGCGAGGTATTGGTTGGTGAGAGCAAGTGGTATTGTGTGTGTTTGTAAGGTAGGCGAGTTAGTGAAAGTAGAGCATGAGTAAAAGGGGTTCATGTTGCACACGCTGTATTACTAATTGGGGTGGGGGCAAACTGGGTGCCATGTTGCAATTTCATATGTATCAAAGTGCAGTTAATTATGGATGGGATGTTACTTTTAGTGTTACTGTTGTCTAAAATTGATATAGGTTAGTTTGCGCGCACAGAAACATAACATTTTAAAAACACACGAAAATGTAAAAACATACATGCACATTAAACAAATACATGGGGAATTCATGAATGTCCATATAGTGGGCTTTTACAAATGAATCTAACCACGGTAGTCAGGGGCTGCTTTGCAAAGTGAACTTTGAAACTGGTTCTGTGAGGCTCTAGAAGCTAGGGGATGGGTGATTGAGTGACTTCAAAACCTTTGTGGTCAGCATAGCTGCATGCTTAGAAAGTAGTTCTCTCCTGGTGCCTGAGCGTGTGACAGAAGGGGTATAGTTATTTATTTTGGCCAGCAGTGAAGGGCAGGGTAGCCAATGAAATGCGCAAGGCTACCCAAGAGTTTCAATTGTGCAATAAAATATCAGTTTTGTAATTGGAAAAGGTCAATGGTACAGTGACATGGAGATTGATATAGTATCACTAACTGAAAGTGAAATTCTTTACCTAGCCTTCTATCGGTTGAAATATTTACGCAAACCATGTACAAATTAAAGCAGTTAAGGCTGAAAAGCTTAGGCCAGTTATTGCTAGTAATGAATGTTTCAATACCACTGTTTAACCATGTGCTGATGTCATGACCTACCACGGACGAATCCTAAGAAGAGTTTGTACTACATACGTTCTGAAGATGTCAATTAAGATAAAAAAAGGCCAATGAAAATGTAGGAATTGGCCAAAGATGGCGTTTCTTTTTTTAAGAGGTTTTTGTCCAACCATACGTGGGGGGGTGGATTGTAATAAAGTATCTGGGAGTGTTAACTGTTGCAAAAATGTATATAAGACATGCACTGATGGGGTTTGTTGAGACTTGGGTTAGTTTGGACCTACAACACCATCTAACTGCTCCCCGGATAATTGTACAATAAAACTTGCTTTATGTAGACAGCATGCACACGTTCAAGTGGTGGACCCGGTTTGAGCTGAGGTAATGCAGGATCTGTCCCCATAAAAGCAAAGTGAATGAATAGAAGATGGGTTGGAGGAGTAGGAGTAACATTGTAGGGTGGAGATCGTTTGTAGAGACATCAGGCAGACAGATGAGAAACATATAGGGAGGAGTGAGAGAAAAGAGATTGTTTTGCTATCTGGATGAGGGTGTTCCAGTGGAGTGGGGCTACTAATGAGGAGAAACTTTGGGCTACGGATGGAGAGAGGAGGACTCAACTTCTCCAAGAGAGAAAGAATGCAGGGAGATGCAGTCAGCAAGGAGGGGAGGGCAAGACCATGGATTGGTTTGAAGGGCAACAAGGGAATTTAAACAGCAATTCTGCATTGAGATCAACCTCAACTGCAGTGTGAAGATGTAGGGGATGTTCAGGGTAGGTTACAGAAGGTGCGAGTAATAAAGTGCAGCGTTTTGTAAATGGTATAAAAAGGAGTAGAGTAAGGATTACGCTCAAGCATTAATCAAGTTTATCTAGCTCACGAGCAGAGCGAGTTGCAGTTACTGTTGAGGAATCATTTTTCCAATATTGAGGTTGGTTTTCACAGACCTGGTATTAGCCGTAATAAACTGTTGAAGTCCTGTGTGACTGTCAAATGGGACCCCAGAGTTGCAAGCCTTGGGTGAAAGGGATGATGGGTAGGATTACCATTGAAGGCAGGGAGAAATAGAAATCCTTAATACATTCTGGATCATGCAGCATAATGCCATCTAGTGACCAATGGCTGTGAGGCAACAGGTAATATTTTGAGAGATGGCAGGGGTGAAGGACGGAAAGAATAATATCTGGATGTCATAGGCAAAAAGTTGTCAATGAAAGCCAAAGGAGCTTGCCCACAGGGAGGCAGTGTAGAGCATTAAGAGGGAGTGGACCAGGCACAGTTTCTTGGGGTACACCAGAGGAAGGGGAAGGTGTTCGTATGAAAGGTAGGATGCAACCTATCACTTTATGCTAAGGGAGTAGGAGTAGAATGGAGATGTAGATTAGGTATAATGTGGTACTTTAGAGTATTGCATGCAACTAAAAAATAAAGAAAGAATTAAAAAAAGTATTACACGATGTGAAATGAACCCTGGGAGCAGACTTGGGAGACAAAACTATTATGCTGTACAGGAAAGAAAGTCTAGCCAAACCCAATCAAAGAGCAGAAAGACAGTCAGGAGGGGTGAGAGTGGTCTAGGACTAAAGTGAGACACACGGAGCACTCCAATAATTCCACTTAGACAAATGTACTTAAATATACACACACTATGCAATGAAACCACAAAAAAAAAAATACATGTAAACGTTCACTATTATGATAGACAGAAAAACATTGGATTCAAAACCAGTGCAATACAGGTAGGTAATCCGATTCAGAAACAAGAGCAAAGCTACAATAATTCTTTACTTACTACATCCAGCCCCAAGATGGAATGGGACCTACTGCCCTAAGCCTAGAGTCAGTTTCAAAATATACACTTTTCAGGTAGATTTGCTATTGGATAATGCAAGTGGTTGTGATTCAGAGGTCCAAAAGTTAAGAAAAGTTGATGTTAGTAAAAAAAAGGTGCATCATTATAAAAGATCTTGTGCATCAGGCAAAGTGCCGTAAACATGACCCGTTGAGCAACAGGAAACCAGTGCATGAAGACAGTGCAGATTAATTAAGGTCTCTGCCGATTCTAAAAAGGCCACCAGTGAATAGGGACGTGCGATCCCTCGCTCCGACCCGGGCCGAAAAGCAAAGCAAGCCCTTTCATATATTCTGGAGTTGGGCTAGTCACCACAATAAATGCTGTCTGCAGCAGTGGAAGATTATGGGTACAGATCGCCACCCTCCCTTTTGTAACCGTGTGAAGATCTTCACAGACAAAGGGAAAAGGGCCTAGCCCTGATGCACAGAATGCGGCAGCCCGACCGTGATGGAAGCAGTGTCCCGGGAAGGTCTTGTGGAATAAGGTGCATCTTCGTGACACCAGCCTGCCTAGACGTGTGTTCGCAGAGGAAAATAAGAATAGCGCTTCTTACAGCTGGTAAAGGACACAGCAGACTCAGTAGCATTGATGCATGTAAAGGGGCCGTATTAAGAGTGGTCCTACTGCAAATCTGAAATTTCTATAGGAGCGAAACTTGCAGATAATTTCGGAGGAGTTGGAGGACTGAGGAATCTTGCATCATCTCCGATCCCTGGTCATAAAAAGGAAGTGCCCTCCCGAAAGAGTGATCCCTGAGGGGGTGATTACGATAGTGCCGTGAGAGCAGATAGTACAAGGTACATGTGATATGCAACACTATACGAGCTAAAGGCCCTCCGGCTGTGGATTAGCAGCCTCCAGTGTGAATTGGAGGTAGAAGTGCCTTTGTATGCGATCGCCTGACCTAATGCTGGTAGGGTGTTAAAATGGAGTGATCACAACAGGAATCTGCAGAGACTACTCCCGATTGGAGTAGTGGGCACACAGGACTGTGGAGGAACATTCCTCTGGTGGTACAGAGGGATCTGGCGGGTGACGAACCCCAGGGAAACAAAACAGATATAACCACACTTGTAGTGGAGGTTCCCACTGTCAGGAAAAACCCCAGCAAGTGGAAAAGCAGGAAAGGAGTGTTGAGGTCTGCATGCCACAGAGGTGAGGTAAATGCTTTGGAAGGAAAGAGGGGCGGTTGCTGGATGGCTCTACATTAGGGAGGCCTGGAGCATTGAGGTGGTGGAATAAGGCAACTGACAGGAGAGGGAGGTGAAGGACGTGGTAAGGCTTGTCGGTCTATTACTTGTAGGGTTTTTACTTACGTGACTGGAAATTGATACTGGCAGTGAAGCAGAAGATGTAAGCTAATTTTGGACAGGAATTGGCGTAAAGTTACCACAACTATAGGTGAATTATATTACTCCAGAATGAATATTAAAAGGTTATAAACGCTAGCCACTAGCGCCACGCAAAGTTCCTACAAGTGAAACGTACTCGATACAGACTGAAATCACTGCTGAACCACATCAGCATCATTGAGAGCGAGTGTCCACAGTTTATCGGGCCCCAATGCCAAAATCAAAAGACAATAGTACCCAGGCTAAACTGAGGCAACCGCAGGTGGAACAGGAGGGATTGCTCGAGAGGTGCTGGAAACAAAGTGGGGAACGCTTTCAGGCTTAAGTAAAGAGAGCATAGTGGGGGAGAAGAGAAAACAATATAATAAACTATGGAATCCTGTGAAATGGCTTTTAATAAAGAGAGCCTCAAAGAATGCCTAAAAGAGGTGTAAGGGAGACTTGCAGATCATTTTCAGCTGCAATTTTCTTTAAGAGGAATTGAGATCCTTCTTGACGGAAGTGAAGGGGGAATTAAAAGAGCTGGGTGGAAGAGTCGACACCACAGGCCCGACAGACATCGGAAGAGGGCCGACAAAATAGTGAACTTTTGGAACATTTGGAAAGAGTTTCACATAATTTAGAACTGCAAACCGAAGACTTGGAGAACAGATCAAAGAGATCCAATATCCGTATTAGAAGGTTTAAGTGAGAATTCTAGATACCGACTTGAAAATTACGATTCAACAAGGTTTTGGTAGTTTGCTAACTGAAATTCAACTAAAGGATATAGGGATTGATCTGATCCATAGGGTGTGCCCAAGAAGGAGAGAAACAGGCACTAGACCCAGGGATGTTGCGGCAGTCACATCTTCATATGTTGTGAAAGAAAATATTTTTATGGGCAGCAAGAGCAGTTGGAGAGGTGGCAATCAACGGGATGCAAATTCAGTTTTACCAAGACTTGGCGTTAGTGACACTCCAGCAGCTAAGAGAAAGCAAAACAGATTTTGTATAAATGGACCTTTCCATTAGGGCTGCCATTTACCCTGGAAAGGGTGCAACATCGCATAACCACGTGTTCTGAAGAACTGGCATTGCTTAACATTGAGGAAGAAGTGGGACACGAAGACACAAGTGGGGCCTTCCACTCCACCAGGGACGCGACGATGTGAATGGTCAGTCGTTAAAGGAAAGAAAGGGGTACGCGGAGCAAACTTGAAGGGTCCCCGAGGCACGGTGGAGGCGCATAAGGGTGTGGTAAGGTGCCTCCTAGAGGTAGATGTGTACATTGCATAAAGATTTGGCGAAACAAAGCGCCGAGAGTGGCATTTCACATTTTAACAGCTTCTGGGGGAGTGGGATAGCCGCATTTTGAAAAACATTACAAGGCTGCACAGCTAAGGGTACTCAGAGAATGGTTCATTGGGGATACTAAGAAATTATGGGTACAAATGGATCGGGCTGTAGCTGGATGCCCACTCGAAGGGGTATTGTGGATGAACAGCAAGGACATACCTTCCAATACACAGGCTAGTCAAGTATTCTGTAGTTTTGAATGTATGGGATCGCTTAGTAGACAAAGGCGCTCTTTGTACACGTCCGTCACCCTTTAGTCCACTGTTTGAGAACCCACAATTTTACCCAGGGAAGGTGAAGGGATCGTTTAAGCAATGGCGGAGCGGGCTGTACGAAGATGGGAGATATGGTACAGGGAGCGGTCATTTATTCGTTTGAAGAATGTAAACAAAGAATGCGGCTAGCGGAAAGAGATTGTTTGGAAGATTACCAATTGCAACATTGGCTAGCCATGCCAGGGGAATGGGAAGCCGCGGGGAGAGCTTACTTCATTTGAAGAATTTACCACCACACACACTCAGGGACCAGACACATCGTTTCGAAGTTGTACTCAATATTGTTGGAGGGGGAAGGGACAGACTTGGTGGTTCAGGCGCAAATGGGGGGGGGGACCACTGGCAATACACCTACCGAGGGAATATTGGGAACACCTGTGGAAAAACAGCCCCAAATTGACGAGATATATCCAGATAAGAGAGGCATGTATAGGGTCCTGTACCAATGGCACTTCACTCCTTTTCTTCAGAGGAATGTTGGCGTATGTGCGGAGCATGGGGCGATTGGCAGCATGTTAGGTGGGATTGCCCAATATTGAAAAACTTTTGGGAGGCGGTCACGAAACAGATTACAAACTCCTTCCCTCCAGTAGAAACTTGGACACCTAAAGTGTGGATGTGTGGTATGTTCGACCCGGTAAATAACCTACCTACTAAGATGCAGAGCAAGGCTTTAGGTTAATGGTTATAGCTGCATGGTTGGTTGTTTCAACAGCTTGGAAACAGAAGAATCCGCAGGGGTTCGGGAATGTTGGTTAAATTGTGGGGGTTCATGGAATAGATGGGGGGGATAAAGAGGTTTGTTTGAAAAATGCTAATAAAAGATATTAAAAAATAAAGTCCATGCGACTCAGATGAAAAAAAGCCTTGCAGAGGCGGTCTGGATAATCTGAAATCCGTGGAAAGACTGTTTGGGTAAACCCAGATAGCTTGAATGAAAAGCATCCAGAAACCTCTTGAGAGCGAAGTTGGAAGAAACAAGAATTGACCACGAGGCCACTTTATTCTCTCCAGAGAATAAAGAGTCAAGCCAAACACAGATTCCAGGCATTTGACATAGGGGATTGGGCAATCTCCCAGTTCCTCCGGCCAGTGCTGGTCAAAAACAGGCCCTAGTGCCCGAGCACCTTCCATTGCTTCCGATATCTTATAGCAAGAAAGGGCAGAACAACATTTATGCTTTATGGGCATTAAACTGGCCACTCTTGTCACAAAAGGACAAAGACTTCTGAAGAGCAGGCTACCGCAGGAAGCCCCTAGGGAGCGAAGCTGGCTTATTCCAATGACAGTCACCAGAGTCAGGCAGCAACAGGCGATCTTCAGTTGGCAAACAAAAGGAGGCGGCCCGGCAAGACTTCCATTGAACTGGAAGGCTGAAAATGCATGAGAGGGCTTCTTGTAGCACATGTTGAAGATCCTTCAAGTTAAAAAGGATGCACTTGGAATGGAGACGGCTGCAGCAAAGTAGACCAGTAGTGAGCTGGTCAGTCCACTGGTCCATGGATGCTTCTGAAGGCTCTGCAAGCACAGATCCTTCAGCAGGGGTCGAGAATGGTTGTTCCCACCGGTCCAGGGGGGTGGAGCATCGAAGAGTGCCTTTAGATCAGGACAGAGGAGTTCGGCCGTGGTTGGGGGCAATGCTGGTTAGCTGCAGTCGTCGTCATTGGGTCATCAGCGGCCTGCACTACTTCATAGGTTGGCTCCAATGATCATCTGTGTAAAGGCTGCAGGAGTGCTCTTTTGTCCAGGTCCACCAATGGTAAGGATCTGCACCATTTAAACTGGTAGTGGCTAGCTAATCATGGATAGCCCAAAGACAGACCTGGGGGTTGGGGGGGGGGGGGGGCGGTGGTCTAATGTGGATTGGGATCAGTGAGAGAGACACACAAACACACCCCTACTTTGCTTAGGAAAGCAGCTGCTTTCCTCTGTAAAGGGCATTCCATAAATGGCAATTCCAGACTAAGAGGGCAGAAACGCCAAAGGACAGGTGAAAAAGGTCATGGCCATCTCAGAGTATATGGTATTCTTTATGGCATTATGCAGTAAAATGCCAACGTGCACATGTTAAGTTTTAAAAAACGGTACAATAATATCTGCTGCCACCAGCCCATCCTGGACACATTACATTTGTAACGACAAAATTACAACAACAACAAACAAAAAAAAAAGAAGTTATAAAGGACACCAAGTATCCTAACCACACTTACTGCAAGCCGATGAGTCTCCTAGTGCTGATCTTATGGATTGGCCAGTTTCCCCATAGAAATTAGCACAATGCAAGGAAGGTAAAGCAGAAGGCTTTACTTCCCTCCAAATAGTCAGGTCAGGAGTCAAAGCAAAAAGTCTATGGGAGGAAAGAAGCACAAAGAGCGCCTTTATCTGCACAATTAACAAATGCACTCCTGTAGACAATAGTGCATCACTGGCAATATTAGAAATATAATAGAATTATGGGAACCATAAAGGACGGCACAAGAGGAAAGTCACATTTTCATCACACTCCAATCCTAGCAAATAAACACCTGTAGTGCGGGTAGTCCTAAAGTAACAGAATAACTGCTTTCTCAATAATATTAGTACATGTATTTTAATACTAACCTCTTTGTGCTCAGCAGAGTTGGACTCCCAGAATCTCTGAACCTTGTTGAAGGTGACATTGGTGCAGTCAGTAAGACCGCTCAGGAAGGTCGCCCCAGATTTTTCTGTTATTGCCATTTCATTCTCTTCTGCCTCCATGATGAGTTGGGATCCTTCTTTTTTCCTCTCCTTGGATACAGGCCCAGATTGAAGATCATTGTGGATTTTTAAAGCATCTACTGTCAGGTTACTTTTCTCTACAAAAACAAGCCAATACAATGTAAAGTTAGGGAAGAAACCCTTGTGCAAATAGGATATTTATTAACCAAGCCCCTTTCGCATGCGTCGTGCTAAACACATGCAGCATCCATTCCAACAGTAGTTTTCAGGAACAGCCTATTCAGGTGATCTATACATTCGAGTCACCAATGTACTGTATTCAATTACAAATAAACCTTTGCCTTCATTTAATATTTTGAAAAACCCTTCATTACGAATGACTTACTAGTATGCAATGCATGACATCAGCCCTGGAAAAAAGCCCTCGGAAGGTGCAGAGTAGCAGACAGAACATAATCTGCTAAGTTAGGTTCACAGCAACTGTGCATGGAGCAGAGTTTTAAATTAGCCAAGAAGATTACACCTTTGGAGCTACTGTTCCATGGAACGACTGGTTAGCATTGAAAATTAATGGGGTGTTTATCTGGTGAGACTGCCTAAGAGTTAGAACCTAGAACTGTTCTCAGGACATCCTTCTGAGAAAGAAGTTCCATGGAAAGAAGCTCAGAACTTCCCTAAGAAAAGAATCCTGTCGAGGATAGAGGGATTGGGGAAATGTCTGGAGCTATCCTGCTAGAGGATATAGAACACCCATATGAGGTTTGGGACCAATGAAATGAGCTCCTTGCTTTTTATGTGCATGGTAAAGAAGCATTAAAGAAGCTGTAAGGGCCAATCAGAACCGCACATTTTACCAGCATCATGGAGGCGAAAGGCAGATGGTCCTGGAGGCAGTCTTGGTTCCAACACCAATACTTTCTTTTATTGAAAACAAGAAAAACTTGACCGTTCCTACATTGCATTTGAAAAGGTTATCCAATTATGGCCAGGTCTGCATTTAGATCATCCAATGTTAAAGAGAATCAAGTATTTACTCGTCAACGGAGCAATGTGCGTGTATACGTTATCAACACATGCTCGTTGGCACTTTTATGAAGGATGTGCAAGTGATTCCCTTTACCTAAAATGGAAACTGTATGCAGAACCAAATTGTATGTACAATATTATTCTATTTTCTCTTTTTGACTCATTATACAAAAATACAAATTACCTTGACGGATTGAAGTCTGAATTATTGCTTCATTACTATTTGCTTTCATAGCACATTGCAGTCCGTTATAAATAGGGCTCACAGTTTCCTGTGTTGGCTATCCGTTAACCTTCTCATTTATTTGGAGAAAAAGGAACAAAAAGCCGAAATTCAGGATGTTCCCATTAGCTCTTTTGGCTGTTAATGATGCCTTGTAGGCCAATAGCTGTGCAAAGCAACACCATTGGAACTTTAAACAAAGTGGTGCATTTCCTTTTAAATTTGTTAGAAGGGCTACAGAAGTGTTTATCAGAATAAGGATCATCGGTTTGTTTTTAAGATGAAAAAGGATCTTGCTCCATTTTTATTTTGAATCAATGATATCTGTGATATTTGCGGCCTGATATTGGACAGTGACTTTCATAATTAAGGATATGAAAGAGGGGGTGCAGGGGGGAGTGGGGCAAAGCTGATACGGGAAGGCTCAACGCTCATATGGGCTGGAGTTACAACCAAGTGGAAGCATGATGGTTCTGTAAACAACAATCTTACCACGTTGCATAAAAATTGAACCGCCAAAACTCCACTTTTCTCTTTCTGCTATAGAACTAAGTAAAGATAACGAGACCAATCAGTATGATGGAGACTACTCCTGGGATAGTGAGCCTGATCTGACAAATGCTGATGTGTACACAACCACAGAACCTACCTCACAAGGCACTGTAATACACTTTTATACTAACACTAAGTACACAAGAAACTCCAGCAACACAGTCCTGGCAAGTTGCTAGCGAATTCAGTGACGCAACATGGGCAGATGTCTTCCCCATAAATTACAAGAGAGTGAAAATGATAATACAGGGAAGGGGGGGTGGGGGGGGAGATGGAAAGGGGGGGAGGGAGGGAAAAGATATGATGTTTACCATGGCCTGGGGTTAGACGAAATTGAAGACCCTCGCCACCCAGATCAGTCAAACAAGTGGTACTCTGACATGAGTGCAACAGCAAAACAAGCCACAAACGAGAGCTGCTATGTCTGCTCTCTCATACCGCACACTTCAGGCGCACCTAAGATACGTATACCTCAAGAAGTGCCCTTGTCGGCTGCCCAATGCTTAATCAATCTTGTATTCGGAGCACCTTCCAGTCACACACAGTTACAATAGAAATGCTGCAGAACTAGAGAACCTACACGAGCAAGCTGCAAGGAATGATTTGCATCAAAGAACCATTTTTTGTTATCAAAGGGACAAGGTTCACAGAAAACAAGTGGCAAGACGAGGCAATCACATGTAAAGCAGAAGCATTACGAGGCTTAACTGAAGAAAACTCTCAATTGGTCAAAGAAACGTGTACTCCCGTCTGGTGCCAGCACATTGCAAAGCTCACATGGGTTACTGCACTTGAAAAACCCATCAAAACACAGTGAGAAATACCACACGAACTTTGTTTCCATGGCGAAGGGAAGGTACAAATGGGTTCCAATAGGAAATGCAACAAAATCATCATCATCATCATCATCATCATCCCAGATATGAAAAAGGCACAGCAGTGCTCATGGACATGTATTGGGTGTGGGGCAAGCAAGCTTTCCTGCATCTACCGGCATCATGGAAGGGTACATGCAGCCTGGCCACCCTGCACTCAGCGCTAATGGTAAACCCAGAAAGTCATATCCAAGAGGGGGCGGGGGCGAGAGGGGGGGAATTCGGCTGGCATATCAGCAGCAGGGGATTCGGCTGGCACATCAGCAGCACCCCAACCAACAGCAACAGAGCCTCATACGACATTCTGTCTAAAGATGAGCTACAAGACAGATTGTCCCGCAAAAAGAGATCAAACTATATCTCCAGTGAATCGTCCAAACTCCTCGCCGAGATTCCTGATAAATATAAATTGTTTAATTCAGCTGAAACATTCTTTACCTCCCTCCTGGCACCAGGACTTCAGGCGCAAGCAAACGCCAAATGGCTGCAGATCGTCCGCTGGGAACAGATCCAACTGGCCAATGACACTGAAGAAGGATTCAATGTGATCAAGGTGGAACTCCGCGCCTTGTGCCTAATGACAATGCAGAACCGGTACGTACCTTCTCACAGCAATGGACGGCGGCGTTTGCCGAAAAATCGGAGCGCATGCTCTACATTCGTACCTTCTGAAGATGCAGGGACCCTCTCCCAAGTCATCTCGGCAGTACACAACCTGGGGGGTGAGAGAAAGCGGAAGGAAGGAGGTAGAGAGCCAAGCAACTGGTTCGACAACATGTTCAACTGGATACCCTCGTAGTTCAGCATTATGATGAACATTTTTGTTCAGGGGTCATTTTTCTTTTGCTATTTTTCTGTGTGTGCCCGTTGGGCATACGATGCTGGGCAAAATCTATGCCTAGTTCAACACTGATGATGGTAACAATCGGCAAACCAACAACGGTAGCAACCATGATAGACGCGCAAATACAAACTGGGGAGTCAAACCCCCGTTTCACCCGGAGGAATAACTGTCAAATACAAGGTGTAAACCAAGACCTGAATTCACCCGATTACCCTGGGCCCTTCCCTTCTCTTTACTGTGTGCTGTGATGCCCCCCCCTATGGGCTTACCTTAATCTTTAGTAGGGTGTGCACTTCATCCTGCATTTGCAGGGGCGCGATTCACTCATGTGAGGTGCCAATGTCTGCAGGCTGAATTCAGATGCCAAACGCTGTTTTATGCCTTCACAGCTAGGCCGAGAGTTCAAGGCGCCAGTTTCTTCACTGGTTAGAAAGTCCTTCCCACAAGTGAACATTGCGCGGAGAATGTGGAGTGTCCAAAATGGTCTGTTTTGTCTTTGTTTGCTGGTATTTTTGTGGGCGAGTAGCGCTGCGTGTAGAAGCTAGCTGCCGGTAGGTGCGCGCAGTGCCTGCAATTCAAGCGCATGGTAATGTCGCTCCCTTTCCCTTGCAGGAGAAATTAGTGCTTTGAGTCTGGGGTCAGCACTACTGGAGACTTGGTGGTAAGGTAAGTTTGCACGGAGGCTTTTGGTAAGTATGTACCGCATAGAGAGAGAGCGCAGTGAAATAAGGGCGTTATTAGAGCGAGCTCAATGAATAATGTCTCTTTCTTACAGGCGTTTGAGCGCTCGTGCAACTAACCTGGATTCCAGTGTCGTGGGAAGATTCAGTGAGTATGCGCAGCATTACTGATGTGCGCGTGTTAACGCTGTTCTTCTTTGTTCTTATAGATGCCAGTGTAGAAGTCCCCTCTTGACTGGAGATAGCTGCGGCGTGGAGCAAGAGCCAAGTAAGCAGAAGCAGGCAAGCAGAAGCAGGATGATCCAGAGCAGGCAAGCAGAAGCAGGATGATCCAGAGCAGGCAAGCAGAAGCAGGATGATCCAGAGCAGGCAAGCAGAAGCAGGATGATCCAGAGCACGACAAGTGTGTTGCTGATACAGCTCACAGTAAGCAACACGAAGCACTGGAAGAATCTTGGGTGTGGCTTATATAGCAAGCCACACCCAAACACTAGAGATCTCATGAGTTATCATGCACTTCCTGTTGGCAACAGGAAGTGGTAACCAGGAAGTTACTACAAACAAACACTAGGAAGGAATGAAAGGAGGGATTTGTTATGGGTTATTTGTGTGCCTATGCCAGGCCTGCCAAGCCTCCACTCAGCTTGCCCCAACTACCTGCCTGATACTCATGACAGCGTGCACCATGATTGCTTTGATGTACCCAGACCCACCCCATGATCGAAGTTATCACACTGACCAAGACCCCTAAGCCTGGTAACTCCATATAAGTCATAATGAATGATGCTCTGATTTTATGCATGCAATTTATAGTTTCAGAAAAAGATTTACTTAAGCTTATATGATGGTCATTGTTTATTATATGTCTAGTGGTAGTTTTTTATGCTAGCTTAGTTAGTGTCTGCCCTGCTTCACCGAGACCTGACCCTCACCCCTCCTGGACACTGGCAGCCGGACCATGTGACACTCCCCCTCCCGCCAATGGAGCAACCAATCCGGATAAAACAGCACCCATAGCCATATATGTGTCAATGTTATTCACCCAATCCCAAGCATTTGTAGTCCCATATATTGTGATGTCAGCGAGGATGCTTCTTCCCTTCATAAGCCAATATCTTTGTATTGTTTGCCAGAGCTCTCTCGGGGCAGCAGAGTTCTCTGGATGCCAATCTTTATAAAGAAAACTTAACTCTTGCAACCTGTTCCCTTAGTCTCATTCCCCATTGGGGTGTTACATATTAATTTGTATTTGCATGTGTAAAACGGGGAGTGAGCCTTCACAACATAAAAGTAGTTTATATACAGTTTTAATGTAATCGCATACTCTAGAACCACATAAGACATGCCTGCTCGGTCTACATGCCAAGACTCTGGAAACCCCACCGCCCCCGTTCTCTTCCCTCACCCCCCCCCCTTCAATCAACACCAGACTTGCCCCCTCGCATCTACATTTCAGGAAGGAGCTAAAGATCTTCCTCTTCAGGGAATTGCTCCTCCCCAAAACCTAGATCCACACACTCTCTACTCCCCACCCTGCCTGAGACTGGGTGATCGGCTCCTCATTGTCTCCGCCCTGATTGTTTGTAGATCCCTTGCTGCCAAATTGCCCACACGCGCCCTCCTCTGTTATCTCCTTGCTTCCTTACATCTCTACCTCTCTCACGATATCCTTTCCCTATGATTTGAAACTAGATCTGAGCTCAATAATTACCCTATTATTATTAAGTTGCTTCAGGCTAGACCGCCACAACACAACATTTAGGCACATCTATATACAATACTAGGATTTGACAAAATAATTAATATTTCCTCCCAGCCCTACAGATAAGTGGTGTACCGGCCACTTTCTCCCCCTAAAAATAGACAAATACTCCCAAAAGAGAAATAACCAGGAGTACAAATACTCCCAATAAAAATTGGGACACATATGGCCTTGTGCCCCTGCTTTCACTCACATAGCTCCATGAATATGTTTAGACCAGCAGTGCACGTAGTGCCACAGTAAAAAACTGCTATTACTGCGTGATCGGAAGTATACATGTATCTTTTAATCAGTATGTATAACTAGGTGCAAAGAAATACATTACAAAAACAATTTCCGCATCAGATTTAAAACATTTTTAGTCACTTATAAAATACTCCCCTTGGGAAATGGACTTACATTTTTACTCCCTAAAAAATCATTTTACTCCCAACTTTAAAAAAAAAATGGGAGTAAAATACTTCTACTTCAAAATCTTATCTAGAGCAAGCCAGCAAGCACACAAGGCCTTACTCAGAACAGATGGGCTAAGAGTCCACTCTGGGGCACGGGCAGTGCATGACAGTCAAAGAGAACCACCCAAGAGGAAAGGCTAGCAAACCTCAAGTCCCAAATCAGAACTGGAAGTCATCCTCAAGCAATGGACCCCACCAGCCATCAGGACCCTACACAGGGGTAAAAAAATCCAAGTTGCAAGATACTAGCCAGGCATGAAAAGCCACTCATCCCCCTCATTCTCAAGCATGCAGTGCACAATTTCTTATTAGTCAAGAGAACTTCTCACTCGCTAATGGCTGTTGCAAATTATGAGGCCTGCCCTACACCAGATGTAGGAAGAGACACCCAAGTTACCATATCCCAGTCTGGCTGGATGGTAGGGCCAGAGTGTGGCAGACCGCGAGGACTGCCCAAAGGAAACGAGCCAAGGCCAAACCCCACATCAGCACTATAGGCCATACTCGGGGGCAGGCTGCAGCAGCCAATCCCTATACAAGCTAAACACCACAGTCTCCTTTCACCAGAGAATCTGAAAGGCTCAGCCAATGCCAGATAAAAGCCATAAGCTCATTGTGGGCGTCTGCAGCAGGAGCTGGAGACCACAGATGGAGCAGGTTAGAGGAGAGAGTATGAGAAAGCAAGACCCAGGGTATTAGAGGCAAAGGGGAGGAGGTCCAAGAGGAGATTCAATACTGGAACCTGGGAGCTGAGAAGACGCCCAGGAGACTTGACCTAGGCACCAAAAGAACAGGGAGAAAGCTGGCCAGAGAGGGTGAGGTTTTTGAAACAAGTTTATGCCTTAAGTGTGGGTAAGGTGCCCATAGGGGTGGAGAAGGTGGGATAGATTTAGAGACCATTTAGCTGGAAAGTAGAGGGAAAGAGTGCCCCAGGGAGAAAGGGAGAGTTTAGTCTGAGCTAGGTGAAGTGAGACACAATAGGGTGAAGAAATGGAGGTTGAAAGTATTAAGGAGGGTGGTGCACAGAGCAACAAAGAATGCACCCAAATCAGTGAAGCCGAGAAACAGAAGAGACTAAGAGTAAAATGGTGGTAGTACACAAAAAGACTGGGGAGGAAGAGACATTTGGAGATCAGATACCACAGTACCCAAAGGGGTTAACAATGTGGGAGAGAACACGAGTGAAGAATGTGGAAGGAAGGTTGCCCGTAGGGGTGAAGATGAATGGGAAGTAGAAAGAAGATTTTACAGATTAGAAATTGTTTTTAAAAGGAGAAGGTACTTGGGGAGCCCAAAATTTTATCTAAGAATCAATTTGAACCTGGAATAAACACGTGAAGCCAAGCTGGCAGACTACGAAAAAGGGTTTGGGGTACAGGGGGCAGAAAAGCAAGCAAGAACCTGAAAGGAGGGCAGAGGGAGTAGCCTGCCAAACCTATGTTAGTGCTGAGAAGGTGATCTAGGAAGAGTAGGTGGGCTCCCTCTAATCCTGCCAGCTCCACTGGTCCACTTCTAGGATCATGGTGGGGGTTGGTGCCAGGCTCACTAACCACCCACCTTATTCCTTTGGGAGATCTACGATTTCAAGAAGAGAAAAAGAGGAAGACAGAGGATCCTGAAGGAAGGCAGAACAGTTCACAGAAAGCAGTATTAGATTGTATACCAAAAGCATTTTGATGAGTTTTACTAGGTGTACTTATTGTGGTTTATATTTTAAGACGATTGTATTTGCATGATAACTTGCTAAAGAAAAGTAGCAATGAATTAGAATTGGTTATTTATAAAGCGCTTAATACCGAAGAGGTTTCTAATCACAGACCAAGGATTTGAACATGTTGCTCTGTCGTTTTGCTTCCAAGACGAGCATGTTGCCACTAAGCTATACTACCAATGCCGAAAAGACGTAGAAAGAGAAGAGCAGTAGAAATAAAGGGGATACCTCCCTGTGAAACCAGTACTCTCCCAGCAGAATTGCCAAAGAATCCAGAAAAAGGCTACTCATGAAACCGTAGACTATGAATTAAGAATTTCATTTCGTCAAAATAACCTATTGTAGCCATCGTTTTCCAACCCTGGCCCAAGCAAGGGTGTCCATGTCCCTAACCCCGGACCAGGGATAGTCCCGATGGGAACATCCCCCTACCCACACCCACGCCATCACAGGCTAGCCGGTAGGGAGAGGCGCTGCACCAACAAATAAAAATGATGCTAAAAGGAGATGGGCTACTCCCCGATTTCTTAGATTACAAACCAAGGTGAATTTCAGAAGGATACCAACATGGACCCTTCTTTATTTATAAAGTACTAACTCACTTTTTAACTATTCCTTATCCCCTGCCCATCATCTACCTAGCGCGAGTACCACCTGAGTGGAGATCCACTATGTCAGGCAACCCCTTAGGTGAGTGGCACAGCAGACCCACTCCCTAACTTCAGGTACCGCCCATGTGGAGAGCGAGGGCAGAGATGGCCTCTCCAGGTGGTCCCTTCTTTCTAGGTGCCCTCAGGCAGGCTGCTGCGTCGTCCTGCTACCTCATCCAGGGTATTTCCCCACCCCCTCTACCCCACCCCTATATATTCTTAACTTCATATACCTGCTTAACTTTTAACCAACATAACATTCCCTGTATATAACTCCCCACTATAAACTCCTACGTAATCTACTTCATTACTTAACTACATACATATAAAATATACATGCATATATACACTAACATACAACAAGCATTGCATATTCCTAAAATTCTCTAGACCACCAGGGCAAATTAGTTTACATACTCTACCTACGAAACATGCACCCACCCCATGGTAACAGGCGAAAATATTTACCAATGCTTTCTGCAAAATGGTGCAGGTCACCATAAGCACACTTCATACTTGATGCAATGTACAGTGTGTGTAGTAAATGTCAAATACTCGCCAGCAAGGTCGAGCACCATGCAAATGGTACTAGCCCATCTTAAAATCTCGTAGCCACCGAGAGTGGGTTAGTAGATTTTGCAAGCCGTGAACATATATACAACATATAAAACATGATGTCACAATGGGGATGAAAGCTTCAGTCAGTTACCCCCTTAACAGTACCTTCAATGGGTCTGTCGTGGTGGTTGGAGGGCTGAATGGGGCCTGGACCCTCCTGTTCTTTATTCAGGGTGGCCCTGCCCACCACGTCGGGCAACTGACTATCACCACACTGCCCACGCTCTTCACATGTCTTCCCGGCGGCCCCAGGTGCACGGGGGGTGGGGAGCACCCAGTCACATACGCACCAGCAGCTTATTTAAAATCTTCAGGGCAGCCCAGTTAGCATGTCACCACTGCAGTCCTGTGGCCATGTTAACAGGCAGCGTCACCCTGCCGCTATCACCACCACACTTCCGGCCACCATCTTCGCTTCAGCGGAGTCCCCATGGCACCAGGGACACTAACTTGCACTGCCACGTGCCTGCAGCTCTTCTTGGCCTACCCCCACTGTGCAATTAGTCATGAGATGCAGGGTGCGGGCCACTCAGCTTCCCCTCGGCTGCCTGATGGAGCAGCCCAGGACTTCCTGCTGGGTCCCGCTCTTTGTCAGGCAGGACGGTGAGCAAGCCTGGGACTTTACGTCACAACTGCTTCACTCGTCACCTCTCAGGAAACCCTCCTCCACCCCCCCCCCCAACATGGGCCGGACTGGGCTGTAACTTTCTTGAATAGTCCTGGGCCCCTCCAGACTGGCCCGAGGGCGGGCCAGCAGTCACCAAGGGCCCGTGGGCAGTCAAGCTGCCCCTGCCAAGCAGCTCACCCCCACGGTTCACTGTGGTGGATCCTCATACACGCTACATGTGTCCCATACACATTTTCCCCTCTGTGTCCCCACGTTCACTCTTTTACCAACTTTGTTTTTTTTTTTTTAAATCCTCCTACGATTTTGTCCCCCATGCCCAGATTTTTCTCCACTTTCTTAAATATTCCATCCAGCCCCATGGAGGGCTGAATGGACTCGCAAGTTTTAAAGTTTTCAAAGCATACATTATTTTTCAAAAATGGATTAGCAGAGTTTGCCAATTAAAAGTTTGATTAGCAAACACACCCATTTGATTAGCAATGTTGTACTAATATTTTTAATGTCACCAGAAGTAATTTGCATCCAGAACATAAAGGAGTATCAATACAGCCTTTTTATGTACAACTGAAATAAGATTAGTGAGGCGAATTGGGCCTCACAAATTCTTTAAAATTCCACTTGCCTCGAATAACGAGCCCAGCAGCACCCACATGAACAGAGCTGGACAGATGAAGATGGACCAATGGCCTGGCATCCCATATGGAGCAGGCCCTACATCGATAGGCCTCTGCCAATCCGTGCTGTAGTATTGAACTGATGTCATTAGTGATGCTTTTTGTCCTTATGACGCACTGCGCATGCCAACGGACCTCAGAACGTGCTGTGGCAGCAGAGTCCTTTGCTGATCATTCCTATTTCTGTCGAAATAAATGTGTTATTCTTGCAAGAGTGTTTTGGGCCCTTTTGCCCCTTAGCAGGCTGCATTTTGTCTAGTTTGAGCGTGCTGAGACGTGCCTTCAGAGCGAGGAAACGACAATGCTAATATACATAGCCTTCTGCACAAGTAAACCGAATGCTAACACTGCTGGAGTCCTATAGTACAGACATTGTCCTTCTAGAGGGAGATTGAACCAATTGTTGGGGGGGTAGGGGGGTTGTGTTGCCCTTCACAGTGTGCGGATGGGCCTTTATTTACCTTAACCCAAGCAGGCCCACCATTTAAGAAGCAAGTGCACGTTCGTACGTAAAGCAAGTTCATTTTACAATTGTCCAGGGAGGAGCTCTATGAGGTCATAGAGTCAAACTAACCCAAGTCTCTCTGAACCACATAAATTGACACATAATATACATTTTTGCAACAGGTAAACTACTCCCAGATCCTTTATTAAAATCCATGCCACACATGCAATTGGACAAAACCTCTACAAAGAAATCCAATCTTTCTCCAATTCTCCCATTCGTCACTTATAATCTTAACTACAATCTTCAGATCGCATTGATAGCACACCACTTCTTGGGATTGGTCTGTGGTAGGTCACGACATCACACAGTTAAACATAATTCTTTACAAGTAACAACTGCCCAGAGCCCTTTAACCTTAATCGTTATCGCACATGGTTTGCATGGATACATCATCAACATTGAGGAAAGCAGAAAAAACATGTTTCCTTTGAACTGACGATAACCATCTCAACTTTTACTGGCGTACCAGAACATTGTAATCGAAATGACTAATCATTTCAACATGCACAGCACATCTGAGAATACAAACTGAAACTCCTGGTTATCGATCACTTTAGCATTGGGCGGGTGTTACTTTGCCCGATATTTATTGCTGGTCAAAACAAACGGCTGGGTCCCTCTGAAATACTTTAATGCACATAAATAGATTACATCTACCTCCTGCGGAACTACCAAGACATTGTGTCCTGCTCAACAGCTGACCATCTGCTTAATCATTGTTCGTGCAGAACTAGATTTTCCCAACCGCCTGAAATTCACTGCACAAACCTCTCGCTGCAGTCTAAATGAATTCATAAAAACTCACAATCACAACATAAAAGATCACAGGACCACCAGGTATTATAAATCCTAGTCACACCTGGTTAATTTCAATACACAACCACAAAGGACCGGGATAAAGTGCATCTGCGTAGGGAATGCAAGTAGGCCGAATTATCCACCACTGTTGCAATATTTCACCAAGACAAATTCAATTGAAAAAGAAAACATTCAATTCTCATCCAGTAGCTTGTTCTCAAAAATCATAAATGTATTATTCTAGAACATCCATGAATGGAATGCTAAAAATAAATATAATACATTACCAAAATTGTTACAGAATGCTATTAAAAATATATACCAAAGTCAGATTCTCGTGTTTGAACAATGAGAAAAATCAAACTCCAAAATATGAGTAACACATACCAGACAAATCTACCCTCAACAAAAATTAAACAAATACATGTAAATGAATCACACCTAGACGAGTGAAAAAGATACATAATGAAATATACGCAATACCAAAACACCAAATTGCCAACTTCCCACAATGAAATATGACAACTACTAAAATAAGAAAATGATAACCTATTGAATATGATAACTACCTAACCAGCAAAGTCTAACTGGTATATATAGCCTGGTCATTCTAAATAAGACGCAAACGATCCCAACATGTTTATTTCCATTAAACCAAAGTCTTTCATTATATGAAAATTCTTCAGGGGTTTCATAATCTTGGTGGTCTTGCTGGTATGTAACTTCATAGCAATTGTTCAGTGGTAGAATCGCGCTCCTCAAGTTCACATACACATAATTAACTAGTGTGTATCATAGTTTTAACTACTTGACTTGACATACTTAATAAATCACGAACAGGTCAAGACAAATCCTAACCAAGTCGGTGGGAAAAGAAAAAAAAACCTCACACTCACCCAATTGACCTTGAACTCATCGAGTTTGTTTGGAAGGAATATCAATTTCCTCATTAGGTCAAAGCTGTGTCGCAAAAGACAATGAACAATAAATAAGAAGAGAAAATTTAGTAAAGGGGGCAGGGGCTCTTATTATGAATACTACAGTATAACTAAAACTATTCTGTAGTTGTATCTTCAATAGATGTACTTACACCTGGGTTACTGCAAGTGAAAATCAATCGAATCATTTGGCTCTCATAGAATTCAGCATACACTAATGCAAATGTCAACTGGTAAGCTCACCAACCATCACAAGTGAATGTCTCTACTTGGTCGACCCTGCAGAAAAAGCGGAACCGGACATCACTCGCATAAGCTAGCCCCGTAGAATCCGATTCATAACTACAATATAGCTCCACTCTTCGCACTTGGGGTGATGCTTACTTGACGTTTAGTCTTTTTGTGTTTGTGTTCATAAAAGCTCACTACATACAGACTTCTAAATTCCCTTTGTGTGTTAATCAGCATGCATGCATGTTTAATAACATCTCTCCTTTACAGTGGATTCTTCACTACAGGCCCCTCTTTCCCGCATGCGCATTAGGAAACTCCTCATTGCCAGCTTCTGGAAACTCCATAGCACAGATTTCATTTTGTGGTTTTAGCATTTTATCTTTCTATGCTTTTGCAAATCAAATAGGTATCAACTTAGTTAACACTAAAGTAACATACACTAAAGTAACATATCCGATTCACATTTAACTAACTGGATGCATATGAAATGGCAACATCGCGCCCAGCTCACCACACCAGAGTCACAAATGTGGCACGCCAAACTATGAACCCCTCTTTATTGTTGCGCCCTTTCCTGACCTCCTCAGCATAGGGTACTGCTGGAGGAAACCCACTCTACTGAGACCCTATAGCCAGACACTGATGGGGACAAAGCATTGGCAAAGTACTTCAGGACAATGCTTGCACTGCTGGAGTTCGGTCCCATGGAGTGGACCTTCACAGAGGAGGAGGAAGCTCACACTGCTAGAGCCTTGTTGGTTACACCAGAAACGCGCACCCCACTAGTGACATTTGTTAGTAACAGATATAATAGCCTGTGTGGGGCCTGCAAAGAAAGAGGGATTAACCAATGTTAAAATACAAGACAGCCAGGCCTCCAGATAAGGTGCGTACTAGGCATTTTTACGCATGAAAATCTTGTAAATACGACAGCTTTATTATTTTCCTGTGTACATTTACACACAAGTTGAGAGCAGAAGGCAGTGCAAAGGTCAGGTTATTTGACAGAAGCCAGAACGCTTTCAACATTTAAATATATACAGGAAAGATCAAATGGCCAAACATTAGAGAAACAAGGAAAGGTGTATTCTGTCAATGCAGAAGGCTGCCGCATAGCAATGATTTCCATACATCGGCTGGATGTCACATACATTTTACTCTCTTGCAAAGGAGAAAAGTCATTTTTACTCTTGAAATCACATTTACGCTCGAAGTTTAAAAATAGGGAGTAAAATACTCCCACCTCAAAATCTTATCTGGAGCACTGAAGACAGCTGTAAGATTGTGGACAACGAGCGGAAATAGGTGCATGCCATATACTGGTGTAGCTTTACAGGAGACTGGGTATGTTACACAAGTGCCATTGCACAAAGCAGAGGCTTGGTCGATCTTGCACCGAGGATGGGCTCTTCCAAGACCGATCTCCATAATCCAGACTTTTCTACCCTCCTCTCACTGAGCAGCAGTTAATGTTAAGAAGCCAGCAGGGTTAGTGTTGGAGAGAAGATGGGAGGGAGGAGAGGAGATGGAGGGAGACTGTATACGATGGGCAGTAAAAATGGGACATGACATATTCAGAGGAGGCAGTAAACTGAATACAAAATACAGACAGCAAATGGAAATGCACATTAAGCACATTTTAAAATAGTGGATAGGTCATCTGTCCAGTTTGCACTGTATGCATATATTAACCCAACTAACACTTTCCCATCAATTAATAACTTACCATTAAAAAACCAGTGCAAAATGCTTCAGATGAAATAGCAAAGTAATGTGATGTTTTACACTAGAATTATTACGTGCATGCAGTTTGCTGGCTGTGATTCATTGAACAAATTGTAAAGAAAATATGTGCACTGGTGAAGAGTGCCATTGTACCAGAGGAAATTAAATGTTGCGAATTCTTTTTAGGCAGCTATGCTTCCAGAGAGAGATCAGCTCGGATGATGTGTATACGTCAGGGGAAAGGGCAGGTTTAGTGAGATTGACAGGGTTAGGGTATAAATCTAGCTGAAAGAAGGGGGTGGAGTGATTAATAGAAGAACGGGAGAGCAGCAATCAGAAAAAGCAGAATAGTGCAGTGCACGATCTTCCATGAAGCTGGGGCCTTGAACTGTCCTTTGTGGGTGGCGGAGTTGCGGAATTCGCAACAATCTTGTGTACTGATGATTAAGTTTCAGAGAGATGCTCCACATGATAACAGCGCAGAAGTCTCACATGCTGGAATTGAGTATTGGTAAACTTGAGGAGCGTGTAGGAATAATGGTTTATCTTTTCAGTCAGGATTAAGTGGTCACTTTAGGAACAGTTTTTTTTTTAGCATTTGCTGAAGTGCACAAGGGGAAAAGAAAGTTGGTATACTGTCATGCTGTTTTGTTTCTTCTCTTAGACTTATGTTCTGCCCATTGCCTCGGAACTCAAGGTCTGGGTAAGATATAAAATGCAAATGTTTTGTTCTGAACACAGGCTTGTCACGTAATCTAGTGTAGAGGTGCTATTTTGTGTTAACGTGTATCCCGCGTAACCGGTTTTCAAACAATAGTGCATAAAAAAAAAAGGCATTTTTAAAACTGAATCAGTAGGGTTACGTTTTCTGTGTCTAAGTGTATTCAATGACAAAGAGGGTGTGAAAAAACAGGGAATCGCCTCAGTGTGTCAAAGAGGTAACATTTTACCACGGGTGGCAAAACAGGAGGTAAAGTTTGGGGTTCTAGCAAAGAAGTTTAAAAACGTATGATGCATGTGTGACTGCTGAACAATTCATAATGAAAAGTGTCTTCTGACCAAATCTGTCCAGGACAGTAGTCCAGTCTCGTAGATAAGTGACTGGAGCGACAGTTAGCACTGTCGAAGTCCCACACGTACAAAGCCTGCTGTCCTGCGCTTAGAGTTGACCCCAAGTAAGATACAGGTACTAGAGGAGAGTTTTGTCACATCATATAGGGCATCAACATATCCACACTGTACCACCATTTTACCACAATACTAAAATACCACCAAATTATGTAATAGCCCCTGACAAAATCCCCAACACATTTGGTGCGTTGGCCAGTGGGGAACAAACTGTAAAAGCAGTTATTGGGCGTGGCAAGATTGTTCAGCACAGCCACTTGGTGCATTTAAAAGAGAACTCATTCTTTGAGGTGATAGTGTGGCGCTGCGCGCAGTGTCAATATGTCCCAAATTGAAGCAGATTTTTCTGAGCTGGTGAACTACCAGGAGGCAAAGCTATTTGCCCATGGGGTGGGCTCATCGGAAAATGCTGTTTTATTGAGAGATCGCATATGTGAGGAGGAGCAGAAGGAGTCATTACATGACATTTTTGAAGAAGGCAGCATCATCCAGGTCGGCCTATTAAGACTTTTCAGGGCTTCAGACAAAAATGCAGAGATTGCATAATAAAAGGTTATGTAATAAGCTTTGGTTTCTCTTAAAATCGGTCTTTAAGACTGCAGGAGAATGATTGTGAATTCATAAATTACAGATCAATTTGGATGAGGCAAGTGAGCAGGTAAAGTGTCTAAAGGCGGAAACACAGGGATGCAGTCTAAATGCAGTGAGTTGGACAAACAACCGTCTCAAAAGAAAAGGCAATTTGAGGAGAGTGAACAGGAACGGAAATTAAAAAGGGTCATAGATGCAATGAGGCAAGACAAGGATGACATCATTTTGGAGATGCAGACGCTGCAAAAGAATAACAGAAAACGAATGTCATGCTATTGAACAAGAAATGGTCAAAATGCTAGAGGAAAATAACAAGAAGGATAGAGTTTAATCAGCGCCAAATGCAAATAAATGAAATGCAAGCCGTGATTAATAAGATGGTGAGAACTCCAACCTTTTGTCAGGAGGCAGACCGACTTCATTATTTGGAACATTAAATATCTAGTTTTAAATCTCAGGAAAACAAGGCACCACATTTAATGGGATTGAGATTAGCCCCAACTCTGCACGAGGGAACAATGTACCAATGGCTATACCTGTGGCTAGTCCTGATTGTAGCCCATTTGGGGAGGGTTTTGAGGGGTGGGGGGGTTGATTCACCCGCCGGTGGTTACCATCAAACTTGTCCACTTGAGAAAAGGAATGAGCAACAGAATAATGCACTCCCGAATATTGCGCCAAGTAGCCCCATCAAAATAATGAAATCCATCAAAACCTTGATTAAACAATTTCTTTTTTTTTTTTTAAAAAAAAGGAGGCAATTGTTGCATAGAAGACCACTTAGAAACAGTGCATGATATATTTAAAGTTCTTCAAATACCTAGGGAACAGTATAGACAATACTTTCACCTAACACTTGATTCTGCAACTGCTAGTATCATAGGCCTTAATGAACAAGAAAATGTGTCATGGGTAGTCTTTCAAAAAGAGGGGGGGGCATCATTTCTCACCGTACCAGTCAATGCAAGACGCCAAGAAAGTAGCATATACAATGACAACAAAGCCAGAAATGTCACCTCGCCGTTTTTGCCAAGATTTAAAAAGAGCATTTTCCCATTTAGATGCGTCTTTTAATCCGAATTCTGCAGAATTTAAGACTGCATACTTTCATGGTCTTCACAAAAACATATCACAGTTAATCCGCAAATTTGACAGCGAAAAATCCTTAAAGTGGATTATTGAAGAGGGGACTAAATTATATGAGGTAAGAGATAAAAATCAAAATCTAAAGATTTTGCACCAACAGTAATGGAGATAAAATCTGCAAAGATTATGCCACTTGAATCAGCCCAAACCCAGGCAGGGAACAATATATGACACATAACCAGAAGGGTGCGCCACCACAGAGGACGCCACCCCAAACACCTGTGTTCCAATCACATGATCTGAGTCATAGAGAAAATTACATTAGTCCTAGATATTTGGGTGACAGGCCTAGAGTAGGATACCGGCCCGATAGGTCAGGCATGAACAACAATCAAAATCAAAGAACAGTGGCCATTACCAGACACTGGGGGCACAGAGCAGGTTTAACCCCAATACCATGGTATATGGCAATCAAGAAGGGTAGGTTAATTGAAAATGAAATCGGTATAGGGGACAGTTCCCACCAAATGAAAGACAAAAACATGAATTATGTCCCGCGGCATTATAATCAGTCACCACCACCAGTCGACCACAGCCAAAGGATGGTCACACCGCTTTCGCCACCTTCTATGAACCAAGAATTCAGAAATAACTCAAACAGAAATACATCTCCTAAGAGATACCAAAATAGGCTTAATCAGGGTGAATTTAACCAATACCAGCATAGACGCATAGAGAGGAATCCAGGGAAACTGACAGATTTCAATGCCTTGATGTTTTCTGAACAAATAGGAAAACTCTGCAGTCCAAAAACAGCAGCCAAGTGAAGGTCCAGAATGTCAGAGGAGTGATCTTGTGCATTCCGACAACAAGTGACAATGTAATAGCCCCTGCAATGATAAAAGTACAGAATCCCATGAGCCAGTTTTGTGTAATGGTCCTGAATTGCTTGCGGATTCAAAAAGGAAAATACCCACCAATGAAAGTGAAATAAGTGGTACACACACCCACACAAAAAAGGGACAGTGGTTCAATTTAGAGTTGAACCAAACTATTGAGGTGTGTGCAGATGAAAGACAAAAAAGGAGAAAATGAACAAAAACCTAAAGAACAGAGAAAATGTAAATAGGGCATTTTATGTGACAATAAAACATTTGATAACGAGATAGGACTAGCAGTTAAAATATCCTCCCTCGATAGTCAGAACACTGATGAAGTCCAGACAGGGAAAGGAGGTGCTCAAAAGGAGGGTGCAGGCCAGTCACCTGAGGAGTATTTTGAGCCACACATTTCAGGAGACTGAAAAGACAGATACCATGCAAAGTGTAGATAGGTGTTCTGAGCCAGAAAATGACAGGCTACCACATGACCTTTGTGAAAATGTTCAGTCAAAAAACTGCAGTGTAAAACACTGCTAGTCCCAGGTCAGAGGGGCTGACAGTGGCTACACTCCAAATGGGTTATTAACATGGAGAAATAGACCAAGATTCCCAAAATTAAATGGACAACAAAAAAGGAGGGAAAGATATAATTTCATTTGCCCATGCGTTTGGCAAAAAGTGAAAATGGGCTTAGAAAGGAGAGTCCTGAAACAGTAAAAATGCACACCGTGTGTGCTGGAAGAAGTGGAGGACAGGTATTATGCTCCCATCACTGTAGAAGAGAAATGCAATGCATTTGCGATGATTGACAAGGGTGCACAGGCCATGATCATGTCCAAAGAGTTGGTGAAAAGTATCATTGAAGGGAGAGCACCACCAAATCATATAAAAGTGAGACAGAATGAAGGTCCGGTGCACAATTTTAATGGTGAGGAGATACCCATCGAAGGTGTTACTGAGGTTGACAAAGATAGGGAAACACAGGAAGTGTTGATCACATCCATCAGTGAAATACCGTTTCTGATGGGAACAGATTGCCTGAAGAGGTTGTCGCCCCTCATTGATGGGGTAAATGGGGTCTTATGATCCCTAGCCAAAAAGCCATTGAGACCCAAGAAGGTGAGGTCACAAAACAAATGTATAAAAGAATGCCACACAGTGGCTAAAATCAGATGATACGGTAGAAGTTTATCTTCAGAATGGCCGTGTGCCTAGTGTCACTGTCATTCTAATGTGTTAGGGTGAAATGCGAGGTGAATAAGAAAAGCAGTCTCTAGAAATGTATTTGGACCCCAAGAAAAAAATGGCAAACAGAAATAGATGAACACATCACGCTTTTTCCTAAAAGAAAAATGCAAGCCACCTGTCACTTCAGAGATGAACAAAGAAACACATTTCGACTCTTTCTGAAATACAGAATGGGCAGCCATAGATCGCCATCAGTGTAAATGGTAATTATGAAATGATAGAAGCCACTTTAGCACTGGAGCAGGAAAGAAGTTTCATTAATGAGAAAATACTCCAGCGAATAATTGACTGGGAGGAGACCCCAAAATTCATAATAAAAAACCAACACATTTTTGTGTTGGATGATCCGGACTCAGGGAATAGTCATAGGAAGATGAATATGAAATATATATATATATATATATATATATATCTCCAAAAAACATCTGTCACAACGTGTGGCTAGTGAGCGGGGCACAGAATACATTTTATTTGGGACATGACATTATGCACAGAATGCGTATGTGCTGGACTTCCTTAATCACAAAGTGTGATCCAGATTGGGGGGGCTTGCACCTGAATTTGAAGACAGGCTCATCATTGTGCACAGATGTTACCATAAGCTATTGAGCTGCACGTGAAAAAGGCTGTTACCATTCCTGCATTCACCAGGCAAGTGATCATAATTCTAAAAACACAGAAAGGGACAGCTGACTTGATTGCTACTTAGGACGTGATTCCCTGCCCGCCCCCCTTTTCCGTCCCTAGGCAGGGCTGTGTGGAGTGTGCACCGTATCACAAGTCTTGAGTTTTGATGAGAGGCGCCTCAGGGGTTCGGCCTATTGCTTTTGACAGTTCCGAGTTCTGCACCCCTTGTCATACTTTACAAAAATACAGCCAGAAAATATTGTGTAGTTCGTGTTGACTCAGAGACCTTATTATGAAGCATTGCTCAAAAATATGAAGCTGACACTTGAAGGTAGCAAGTCACTATATTTATTATCACTTCTGATCATCCTTAAACCTGCTATTATAAAAGCAATAGAAACATAACATACCGTCATGTATATAAAGAGCGTTATTGCATAAGCTGAAAACATGATTTGCATTTTAACAGAGGTAAACTACAATTCATCATCTTGAAATACCAGCTTGAGCAGTCATGGGGTTCATGTTATGTAGTTTAAGCTATGCTATGGTATGATCAGGAGTGGAGTGACATAATAAAGCACGCTGTCAGTCTAACATATGCAAACAAGTTCAACCAACAAACTCAAACACACGATCTCCAGGTCTTGCTGTTCTGAATGCAAAGTGACCACGAGGACCTGCTGCTCTGACCTGCTATCGAAGGCTCTTCCCAGCCGCCTACGATCTCGCTTTCTCTCTGCTCGCTGCCGCCAAGTTCTCCTTTTGCCTTAGTGCGTTGTGCTTTTTATATTAACACGCGTGACTTAAGTCTACATATACTATGTGCGTCATTTCCTTGGCCTGGAAGAATGGCTAGAGTCTGAACCTGCTTTTGTTCTTTGGGTCACACCGTTTATATGTGGCATTTATGTAAAAATTCAAGTGACAGATGCTGCTATTTACCCTCGATTATTTCCATTCGAAAGAATGGGCTTCTGCTTGACTAACAGGCAAGGCGCAGTGTTTTTTCCTGGCCTACTTCAACTGTCATTATAGCGAATGCATTTTCTGAAGGGGTTTAAGCGCGACAATAGCTTTGGGCACTTTAACTGCATATCATGCTTCCTGGCCAAAGGTGCTTTATCAGTGCAGAAGCATCTCTTGACTTTGCTACGAGCTCATATACAACAGGAAGCTGTCACTTGTGGTTGGCTTATGTGCACCTGTGTACTTCTATTTTGGTATGGTGTTCCCTGCCTTTGGCCTCTTATCTGATGTGCCAGGTGCAAAACCTAGCTGTTGAAGACAAGAAGCCGCTATCCTGTGGTTAGAAAGAGGAAATGATCAAACCGGGTTCATCGCATTTGTTTAGAGCCAAGAGACAGATGATGCACTTACTCTATGCGGACTACGCTTCAGTGTGTGGTCAATGGAGCTTCTGCTCTTTAGAGCATGTGTCGATGCTTGTTCTTTGAAAACGGCTCCTGTATTAGAAGTGAACGTGTGTTTAATACTCTCCTCACACTTGTAATCTCTTGCTTAAATACGCCTGGTCTGAGCCGACTTGTCTTCATACGACCATTAATCCAGGACACAGCAGATGAGGTATTCTGATGCATTTGTGTGCCTAAATGAATCCATGAGAAAGCAAGGGCTTGAATGTGTATATACGCCACTGTAGAGATTGGGGATGGACCCATTAAGGTCCTGGTGGACAACAAGGGGTGCCAGGATGTTCATTTAGAAGAGAAGATAATTCATCGTTAGGAATGGCAATACAAAAATCTCATACTGCAGATTTCAATAATGCAGTAATTGTGAATGCGCAGGGTGAGTTGCCAGAGTCTTTGGAGTCCCAAACTAAAGGAATATTTAAAATTCAATTGGTGTATCCTTATGAATCAAGTGAGACAGTGTGCTGTGACCAAGATAATTGCACACTGATTTAAACGAAAATAAGACAAAAGCAGCATGTTGAAATGAAAGTCAAGATTCCAAAATATTTAAATGTGTCTACTGTGCAAAGAGATACAGCCACTAGGTCAGAGGAGAGTACAGAAATCCCTCCATTGGAGGATTTCCCAGAATGTTCAAAAATGGTAGAGGAACAGATTCAGGCTGCAGATGCATGTACAGATAAATTTGAGGGAGCAGTTGAGAAAAATATTTATGGAGTTTAAGGAGGTTTTTGCCAAAGACGCGTATGATTGCGGCCTAACCCATCTGCATGTAGCCACATTGCCAGAGGGACATGGTAGGTGTAACGCTCACCTGATTCCCACGGAGGCGCCGACCCGCTCTGGACTGCTACAACTTCTTCCACGGTAAAGCATAGTGCTTGGAAGATGGACTGGACTGGTCCCCCAAACCTCGTCTGTCTGGCCCGTAGAATAATCCTTCTGTAGATGGGAAAAGGGAGTTAACTGTCTGCTAGATTGTGTGTGAGATTCCCCCTTTTTTCCCCTTTTCACCCTCCTCGAACCCTAGCTGTGCCTTCCGCAGACTCTCACCTTAATTTCTGTATGGACGAGCTCTCCATCCTGCTTCTGACGCAGGGGCGCGTAGATTTCCAGTTACTTCACTGGATCTCGGATTTGGCGAGGGTTCGATGTCTGCTTGCCTTTACCAAAATGCTGCCGTAAGTATATAGTTCAAAAGATCAAGTCTTATTTGTCCCTTGGCCTTTGTTTAATTTTCAGGGACTAGGTGAAGAATCCGTGTGGAGGAATGGATTCGCTGAGGTAAGCTCAGGCGAGTACTTTTAATAAAGGTGTGCCGTAGTGGTTTGCTCCGACACCTTAATGAGTGCGTCTTATTTCCCCATAGGGGCCGGGGTACGGAAAAGCCAGAAAAGCCACTCCAACCCGAAAAGGGAACTGAGGTCCCAACAAAATTCAGGTAAGACTCAAGGTGAGTAATCTGTCCTTTTGCAATTAGTTCGTTGCTCACCTTGTTTTGTCCTTTTTCTCCGTAGGTCTTGAATGCGACCGATGTCGCCTATGGGTGCTGAAAAGGTTGCCGGCGCCACGTGAAGGTAAGTGGAAGCGGCGCGGCAGCGTGAGAAGCGGAGCGCTTCTAACTATTGTCTTTCTTTTCCGTAGGTGCTGGGATGCGGCCGATGTCGCCTATGACCGCTGAAGAGCTAGACAGCGCCACGTGAAGGTAAGTGGAAGCGGCGCTGCAGCGAGCGATGAGATGCGTTTCTAACCCTTGACTTTCTTTTGCAGGATCGACGGAGTAAAGAATCCGGATGCAAGAATCCGGATGCTGGATGAAGGTAGGTAATGTCCTAATGCTTGCCTTGCTCTCCTTGCAGGTGTTCCAGGTGCTGGCGGGCGTGGCAGGAGCCAGGATGCAGGGGCCGACTCGGTGAGCGTCCTGCTGCAGATGCAGAATAACGCGAAGCACGTGTGGCCATCCGGGCGTGGTTTAAATAGCCTTGGAAAAGCTTCAGGTGAGTGTTCTTCCACTGGCCCCACCCGAGTAAGAAAAGAGTTCCTGAAAGAAAATAGTTCCTCCCCAGCCTTAGTTGGCTTGGAGCTTCAGACAGCATGGTCTGCCTCGGGTGAGTATGCAGCATGGTCTGCTTCAGGTGAGTTCACCCAAGCATTACCATATGTTCTGCCATGATGAGCCTGGCGCCCATGGCGCCAGGACAGATGCCTTTTATGAGCCTGGCGCCAAAGGCGCCAGGACATGGTCCAAAGAGCCCCTATAGGGGTTTGCTGGGTCCTGCTTGGTGAGTATGAAGTCTGCTTCCGGGGACGCTGGGCCTGACCTGGCTCCTCAGGAGCAGGCATCATGACAGTAGGGAACCAGTATTTGTGCGTCAATATCGGTGCTACTGGCATGCTTGGAATCATTAGATGAGAATTAAGAATCCAGAGGGATCATTAGGCCCATTCATAGCACATCAAATACGCCCATTTTTGGTGTGTTAAAACCTAATGGCCAATGGAGTTTGTGCAGACTTACGAGAATTAAACAAGAGAGTGCCTGTTTCCAGGTGGCCACTTCCATTTATTGATCAGAGTCTTGAATACATTTTCAGATTACTTTGCTCCTGAAGAAGGGGTTATTCCCCGAAACGCGTAGAGCATCCGAGTTAACTAGCACGAAATTCATCATTTGAAAATTTGGATTGTATATTATCTCAGTTGCTAATTTGTATGTATTCTTCTCATGATCAATGGCTTATTTCTATGTATTGAATGCCTTTATTCCTTTATGTTGATTTGAAGTGCTTTTTACAGTACTTAGAACTGTTTACTTTGATTAAAGTCTGACTTATTAGAAGATTACACTCATTATTGACTGATAGTGTATCAGTATCAATGGTGTGCAGGGGATGGGAGTGTCTCTAGATGTAGACACTTTTCCTTGTTTCAGAGTCTCGCATGGGTCATTGGATTTTACAGCTGGATACTGGTGTGTGCCACTGCCTGAAGACATGCATTTTCATTCAACAAATCCCAATATGCGTGGTCCTGAACACCCTTCGGTTATGTCAATAGTGGGAGTGAATTCGGAATATTTTTGAGGAAGGCACTCCCAGATGCAGCAGAGAGGGGGACAATAGGTTATGTAGATGTACTAAGTAAAAATGAGAATTTGAAGAGTCATTTTAATGAGATAAAACATGTGCTTGGCCAGTTACAGAAGGCAAGAGCCAAAGTATCTTTGCAGAAAGCACAATGGTGTAAAAAGAAAGTCAACTTCTTAGGCCACGAGGTGACTGAGAATGGGTAGAATCCCCAAAAGAAAAAGGTGGAAGCAATACAGAAGTTGAAAGATCCTACTAACTTGAAAGGATTGAAGAGCTTATTAGGGATGACAGGATATAACAGGAAATGTATTAAACTATGCAGAGATTACACACCCTTTAACCAAATTATTGAAGCAGGGTGCACCCTGAAAGTGGTAAAAAGAGCAGTGTAAAGCAGTGACTAGGCTGAAAGAATGTTCTCATGAAGGCGCCATGTTTGGCCTATCCCATAAAGAACCAATGCATGTTCTGTTAGCTGTAGTATCTCAGAGGCACGATTTAAATAAAACTATTGCTTATGCAAGCAAGGCGTTATCCCAGGTGGAAACTAAATTCAGTGAATGTGAGAAAGCACTCCTAACCACTGTCTGGACATTGCAGCATTTCTGTCCTATCATTCAAGGGGAAAGAGTAATTATTTAAACAAATCACCAACCCTTACAGTTTCTGCAAAGTAAAAGAATTAGGCCCGATAATTTGGCACAGTCCAGAATTACTTCCTGGACATGGCATTACAGGGGTTCCCTGTGGAAGTAAAATATGGACAAAATAAGAAGAGCCCAATTGCCCAGGCGCTGGCGGACCTGCATGATTGTGCAGCTGAAAGTACACCCAATGAATCAGAAATAGAATCCAATTTGAACAATCTCCCCATAAAGCATTCAATGAGGATGAATGTAGGGGGTGCACCATCAGTGTATGTGGATGGGTCTGCATATTATGTGGAAAATAATACGGACAAACAACTGGTAGCAGGAATAGGAAATATCTGGTTTAAGTGTGACAACATTCCAAGAGTGAGTATGAGAATTGGATCTAAGAGCAGTTAAGTAGTAGAGATTGCTGCCATTTACAAGGCAATTGCCACGGCAGTTGAAAATAAACTAGATAGTGCTTCGACTGATTCCGATTAGGCGCAAAATAGTTTTGTGGAATATTTACCTGGGTGGAAGGTATGCTCACATATAACAAAAAGCCTCTTAAACATGGGGAAATGATCCAAGCCAAAGACAACCTAGTGTCAGAAAATGGTCTAATAATACACTCGAGAAAAATCTGAGGCCATTTAAAGATGCCAGGTGAGGACAAGGAGGGGGAATGACAAAGCAGATAATTGGAGCTGTAATGGGAGAGTTGTTTCTCATTCAACACCTGCTTGGCGAGATACAGGTAGATGCGATCACACGCTCCAAAAGAAGTCGAACAGCCTGTAGTGCAATGGAGTTATGATACCCCAGATCAGTACCTAATGAAAGCCCAAAAAGAAAACCCAATTTTAGGCCTATTTTATAATCATTTGGTAGATGCAAAAAAAATGATTGTAAAGGGAAAGACGAGTTGAGGGTACTGTTAAAGAACAAAAAGAGAATTAGGTTACAAGATGGATTGATGATTAGAGAATCTGTAACAGGGCAAATCCAATGGGTGGTGCGTTTGTCATTTCGAGGACTGATGTTACATCATGCACACAATGCAATAACTGCAGGACACGGGTTCACAAAAAACTTTGGACATTTTAAAAGAGTATGCTTATTGGCCATATATGTCCCAAGATGTTGAACTATACACCAGAGGGTGTTTAGTATGTGCACAATTTCAGCCTGCTTCACCTATGCATAGAGCTCCATTAATGAAAAGAGGTGTGACCCTTCCACGGTCTGATTTGCAAATCGACTATGTCGGGCCTGTAAAAAGATCAGCCAGAGGGAATAAATATTTATTAAATGTGGTTTGTCTAATGTCCAAGTGGGTGGAATGCATTCCCGCACCGGATTGCAGTGTGCAAACAGCAGCCACGTTACTGATAAATCATATCTTTTCAAGATTTGGGTTACCCCAAAGGATAGAATCTAGTGACTTGATGACTAAGGTTTGGCAAATATTGGGTGTGAAAAGGAAACTGCACATCTCATATAGGCCTTATGCAGGTGGGGGGAAGGAACAATAGGTCTATAGTAGAGATACTAAAGAAACGTGTAGCTGAGGCAGGTTATATTTGAAATCTTTGGCTGACCTTAGTATTGATGGCCATTAGATCGGCCCCAGCTAAATCAACAAATCTGAGACCTCATGAAATACTGACAAGGAGAAAGATTGTGTTGCCACAACACTTATTGTACAGAACCCATGAGCAAACACTTGTAAATGCCTCCACAATTCACGAATATGTGGAAGAGTTGAGGAAGCACTTACAACATGCATTTGAGCAGCAGAATTTGGAGAAGGCCATGGATAGTGTGGAAACATTATGACAGGAAGACACCTGTAAGGGAATAACAAGGTGGGAGATCAGGTATATAAGTTCCATTTTGGCAAAAATGAGCATTAAAACTAAGTTTCTTGCAGCATGGCAAGGGCCATTTAGAATCATAGACAAGGTCTCCCCCTGTAGTGTACAGAATAGTTAAAAAGGAGGGCGAGATGACAATGGAGCAATTTGTCCATGTAAATCAAATCAAGCCTTTCCACCAGAAACATGAGGTGAGAAGATTGGAGCAAATGGAGACAAGTTGAATGGAAATAAGGGGAGCAGAGTAAAAATGAATTGAGCTAACAGGGGAATCAGGATAAACATGCCTGTCTTCCAATGTAATTGAGAGATACTGAATGCATTTCTGAAATTATTGTGGTTGTATGATGTGGAATGTATGTTTTTAAAAATTGTATAATGAACTTATTTCAGGTGTTCCAGTGTGGCAAGTAAACCCCATGGAGCCATCATAATGATAATATAAATCCAATTTGACTTTCAGACATTGCAGCAGAAGAGGGATAGAAAAGTGTGTTATGCTACGTACTTAATTTGTTTTGTTTCCTTTTATTATAGAAGACTAATTCCTTGCCCCGTCAGGGCCGGGTCCTTGGAGCGCTGGACCCTTGGAGGATGCCACGGGATCGGAGGCCCCGGGAAAGCCCCAGGGCCGAGAGAAGGAGGTTAAGATAAGGAGCCCGAGATGCCATAAAGATGACTCCTGTGAAAGATATTCCATGGAGTGCCAGATTGGAGAAGTTCTGCTGATGACAGTGTTGTGTCTTTGTAGTGCAGAGAATAATGGACAGGACATTCCGGCGACGTGGTCCTGTATATTCTGGGTACCAGGAACTAAGATGAAATAATCTCATTTTATTTTCCATTCTTTGCATATGAAGCATATTGCTGTGCTCCACCAAAATGGAGATTGGACTATTGATAAAGATGAGATTGTGCGTTATTTATTTTTTTTTTTAAACATAAATCAGAAAATGGTATGCCATTTATTTATGTACTGAAACATCATTGATGTATATATGGGTGGAAATATTGAATTGTTCCGTGAAGCTTGAGTATGTACATAATTAATGACGTCTGTGGTTCAATATGTGTGGCATTTATTTGCAATATGGACACTTCAAGTGGGAGAACACTTTTTTTTTTATTTTTGAAAGGCCGTTTTGTTTCTCCTGCAGTAAAGAAAAGGGAGGGATATGGAGGAGAAGAGGTAATGGAGATTAGGGACACTATATGAGGGGCAGTAAATGGGACATTACATTCAGAGGAGGCAGTAAACTGAATACAAAATACAGACAGCAAATGGAAATGCACATTAAGCAGGCTTTAAAATGATCCACTGCAGAGTGGAAAGGTTATTTGTCCAGTTTGCATATATTAACCCAACTAACACTTTCCGATTAATGAATAATTTACCATTAACAAAGCAGTGCAAAATGCTTACGATGAAATGGCAAAATAATGTGCTGTTTACAGTAGAATTATAAAGTGCATGCAGTTTGCTGCCTGTGATTAATTGAACAAATTGTGAAAACATGTGATCTGGTGAAGAGTGCCATTGCACAAAAGGAAATTAAAGATTGCAAAACAAAATTATGAAGCCAAACTTCCAGAGAGATCCGCTCGGATGATGTGTATACAGGTTTAGTGAGATTGACAGGGTTAGGGTATAAATCTAGCTGAAAGGAGTGGAGTGATTCAGAGAAGGACGGAGAGCAGCAGGCAGAGAAAGCAGAATCGTGCAGTGCAAGATTTTCCATGAAGCTGGGCCTTGAACTGTCCTTCTTGGGTGGCAGAGCTGCGGAATTCGCAACACTTCTGCGTGCTGATAATTCATTTCATGAGAACAGCGCAGAAGTCTCACATGCTGGAATTGAGTATTGTTGAGGAGCGTGTAAGAATAACTGTTTATCTTTTCAGTCAGTCAGGATTAAGTGGTCACTTTAGGAACAGTTTTGTTTTTTTAGCATTTGCTGAAGTGTAGACGCGGAAAAGAAAGTTGGCATACTGTTGTGCTGTTTTTGTTTCTTCTTAGACTGTATGTGCTGCCAATTGCCCCAGAACTCAAGGTCTGGGTAAGATAAAATGCAAATGTTTTGTTCTAAACACAGGCTAGTCACGCATTTTAAATGTTGTATACCGCATAACCTGTTTTCAAACAATAGTACATTAAAAAAAGGCATTTTTAAAACTGAATCAGTGGGGTTGTGTTTTCCATGTCTAAGTGTATTCAATGACAAAGAGGGTGTGAAAATACAGGGAATAGCCCTAGTGTGCCAAAGAGGTAACATTTTACCACGGGTGGCAAAACAGGAGGTAAAGTTTGGGGTTCTAGCAAGGAAGTGTCTTCTGACCAAATCTGTCCAAGACAGTAGTCCAGTCTTGTAGATAAGGGACTGGAGTGACAGTTAGCACTGCCGAATTCCCACATGTACAAAGCCGGCTATCCTTCCCTTAGAGTTGACCCCAAGTAAGATACAGGTATTAGAGGGGAGTTTTGTGACATCATATAAGGCATCACATATCCACGCTGTACCACCATTTTACCATGGTACTAAAATACCAACAAATTATGTAATAGCACCTGACAAAATCCCTAACATTAGTTACCTTGAGTCAAACAGGAGTGCAGTCAACTTACGTTTTTAGGTCTACTTTGGCCAATACAGCTTTTTTAATGGGTTGAATGCTACTTTATTAGTAAGATGTATTTATTTGGGGGGTTTTCCGATTGCCATCTTCCAGCTTCTTGAAAGAACTGGTCTGCCATCTTCCAGCTTCTTGAAAGAGCTTGTCTTCCATGTGCGTGGCATAAGGTAGACAGTTTGAGATTCATTTTCAGAAGTTGCCTTGATACTAATTGGCTGATGGCTTAATTCGGTTGGGGATGAAGACCCTGAACCTAATGAGTTTTCGGACAGGACTAATCACCTCGGCAAAGATGATTAGGCCGTGCCCTTTGTTCTTTGCGTTAATGCACGAGTACTTTACTTGCACCATTATTAAATGCAGTACTAAACATTTACAAGCATGAAAACAAATATGGAAGGGTGGTTCACACCTGAATACTCTGTAGAACTTGAAGGTTGCAGCTCAGAATTCAATAATGAAAATGATAGCGTGTGCATATGTTACATGTGAGCAGCGAGTTGTGCATCCTGCAAGGGTCCTTTGCATTTTGGCACTTGCCGTTTTGCTTTTCCATTATGAACGCAAATGTATATGTAGCAGAATGCAATGAAATGAGGCAGGGCCAGGCGTGCTATTCACAAGTGAAACGGGACTAGTTGATTTACTCTCAAACTTTCATCATGGGGGCAGGGGGAGGTTGGGAACACACCAGAATTTTTTTTTTTTTTTAAACACACCGATCACGGTTATCCATTATGTGAAACAAGTAAACGTGTGAATCGGGCAAACAGGTTGGTACATTCTTAGTGTTTAGTTTACTTTGTCCTTTCACAAGTGAATCAACGCTATTTTTTGGTTTCGATTCAAAACCCAAATTGCCCACACAAAATTAAAGTGTGCCACTATGTTGACACTATCGCAAAGCATCCTAGATGCAAACAGTTGTGGTTCGGCTCCCTCCTCCCCATCACACACACACCCATTTCTACCAACCAACATACTGCACGAACATGTGATGCCCACTGGAAGCAAACGATACACGATCGTCCGTTCAGGAAAACTACATGGATGCTGAAACTGGTTCTTAAGTCAAACGGTATAATGTTGCTTAGTACTTGAAGCATTTGTAACTTGGGCTGGCTCAACACCAAGAAACCACATTGGGTTGAGTCGTGTACCATCTAAAAATCACCCAACAGAACAACGCTCGCATAGCAACTATTGGCTTCAGGTGACATTTACCTTCAGCAGCTTTAACTCACCCAGTGTTACAACCGCACCCAGTACTTCTCATTTGCTAAGAATAACATTGCAATGCAACCAGTGCCCCAGTATCCCTCAAGACATCCCCCAGGCCCAGCGGAGCATTTCTGCCGAACCCCTCAGCTTTTCTGGTTGCTGCTCAATTCACAAACACGCTGGCATGAATAGAAAGCCAAGATATAGCATTAAGGAACTGTAGGGTACCAATCCTAGCGTGTTCTCAACGCACACTCCGATTCACCCATGTTAATTCTTCCTACCGGCAGGGCGGCTGAAAAACCTGCTCCGTGCTGCCTCACGGTGCCGACGGATGACCGGGTTGGAGTCGCTGCTATGACCCTTCTTCCAGCGCTTCAGCTTGCCGGCAGTGCCTGAGCGTAACTTCCCCGACTTCCCCATGGTGTTCAGAGGTTGAGAGGCAGAGTGTCAGCAGGGAAAAGGACTCAATTCACCACACGTGCATGCAAACACTTCAGTCCATGAACATAAAAGAAGGCCACACACATAGCAGCTGATTGCAGAAACATGGGCTGCTAGAAACGTAGTTGCCATCTTGTAATGGTATTTTGTTATTTTCTTGAACGATATCGCACATTAAACCAAGGTAATGACTGTTATTAGATATATTGTTCAAAGCATAATTTTACTTTTTTTTCGTGCATACATATCTATTATGTTTTTTAGAACATATAATCATTTTATATTATAATTTTAAGTAGCGCTACAAAATAATGTATTGCTACCTCAAGTATTTCATTTTGAATGATAGTGTCAATTCTTTTACAGGCGTAATTGTAGCACCTAGCTCTTTTTTCATAGCCATGCATGGCAATGTCTGGATTACGTACCGTAATCTTCATTACTCCTACTCTTACTCGTCCCTGTACACATCCGTTTTATTTATTTATTGTTCACTTGTTAGGCGCTTACACAGGAAGTACATACTGTTTAAAAGTGCCCACAGGGCAAAAGAGAGGGGACAAGGTGATGAGAAACAATTAAAATACATACAAAATATTAAATACATAGCTCTCAACTCACACGCTTTTGGCGGGTGACACCCGCCTTGCAAACAGCTGACTCACCCGCCAAGCCACCTTCACCCCCATTCGTTTCAATGGGCCTCTCACCCGCCAAAAATAAAATCGGGTGTTTTCACCCGCCTTTGCAACATAATTGGTTGAGAGCTATGTAAATACAGTGGGGGAGGCGAAAAACCTACTATGCCTTGTGAGTGTTCAGAACATGCAAGTGCAGAAGGGCGGGGGAATGGGATAGGTGCTGGGGTGCTCAGGAGTGAGCAACAGGTGAAGTGCAATGTAAGGTAAGTGCGAGCCTCCAGGGTAAAGTGCATACATGCCAACCCTCCCGATTTAGGCAGGAGACTCCCTATTTTTCAAAACAAAATAGTGCTATTAGCACCATGGCTGCCTCCAAACTCGGGTCCGGGTCCGTGGTGTCGGAATGGGGACTTACCGGGACATTCCGACCTATGCGGACCCGGTAAGTCCTCATTTCAAAAACCATTCCCTATTCCCATTTGAGCCCTAATAGGGCTCAAATGGGAATGTGGAAGGAGCTAATAATGGGCCCGCAAATTGCAGGCCCGTTATTAGCTCCATGGTCCCTTAGTGGGTCCCGCTAAGGGCGGCTGGTAGAACCAACCGGCCACGGTGGGACCCGCTAAGGGACCTCGTAATAGGGCGGTAGGGGGTTAACAACACCGGCATCCTTATCAGTGCCGTTAACCCCCTATAGCCAGGGTCGGAATGACCCCCTATGACTCTGCAAAAACTATATTAACGAAAAAGTTCAAACCCCAACTAAGCCCAGACTTTAAATGTTTCAAAATGAGCCAAGCAAGACAGCACCTGCAGGAAAACATTGACCATTTCCACACCCGACTGCAGGAAATGGCCATCGTATGCGACTTCCCCAATGAAGAATTTGCAGTCAGACAACAGGTCATACATGGCCTCTCCTCTGAGAAATTTGCAGAACCATACTATCGGAGGCCAATCTCCCATTGGAGATCATCCTCACAATGGGCCGACAACACGAAAGGACGGACAAGCATGTGGCGGAAATGGTGTAAATGATCAGCCGCCTACCACTCCACACCGAAACGGCAAACAACAGCATGACTATCATCAACGCATTATGGCAGAACACACCCCAACATGGGCCCGCAGTAAGCAGACCCAAAGACTGCCTGTGGTGTGGCGGTCAACACCATAAAGAACCACCATTCCCAGCATATGGCACCACTACAAATGTGTGAAAGTAACCCACTACACGTCTTTATACCTCAACTCCCGCAGAACGAAAGAACACCCGCGACAAGAACAAGCTGAGAATGGAAAAGTGATCCAAGATCCATAAATGCGCTGCCCTTTCCCCCACGGCACACAGACCACTGCCCACGGAAAAAACCTGATGGAACCTGTGACAAGCACAGAGGGCGAGCCCGCGCAGTCGAAGGGAATGACGCTGACAGCAGCAGCGATGACGGTGACCAATCAAGTAGGGAACCTTCCCTGAACCACACAAACCACTACCACAAGTCGAGAAGAGAAAAGGACCACATGATCTCGGAAGTCAAGCCAGTCAGTGGGAACCAACCACACAAGAACAAATCACACTGCACCGGCATGCTAGCAGTCAGAGACATCCCTGTGAAAATGATGATTGACACAAGTGCTACGGTAAATGTAATGCCAACTATAAAGTTTGATAAACTCCACCCAGACCAACCTTGCGGCGCAGACCTGTAGACCTATTCACCTATGAATGTAAGACACCCCTACCGGTCTTAGGATACTTCAAAACTACCCTCACCTACGGCAGGAAAAGCTGCAAAACACATATCTACATGGTTGGCGCCAGAATCGAGACGTTACTCAGCTGCCCAACTGCCGACACCAACAGGTCTTATTTCACATGAGAACAGCAGTTGAAGATGAACTCAACAAGCTTGAAGACAACAGGATAATCGAAAAAAAAACACAGGCCCCACGCCATGGGTATCCCCATGGTCGTAACAGCGAAGCCCAAACAGCCACAAGCTGTACAAATTTGCATTGACATGCACCTTCCCAACGTGGCCATAGCGCGTGAAAGGCACATTACCCCAATGGTCAATGAACTCATCGTAGACCTCACTGGTGCCACTGTATTCAACAAACTAGACTAAAGATCAGGGTACCACCATATCCGTTTGGCAAAACATTCAAGATACATCATGACCTTCTCGTCACACCTCAGGCTGAGAAGATACAGCCAGCTCAACTTTGGAATCTCCTCCGCAGCGGAGGTATTCCAACATAAAATCAGGAAAGCACTCCAGGACCTACCAGCAGTCACCAATGTCAGTGATGATATACTAGTCTACGGCAAAACTGACGAAGAACACAACAAACAACTTGCAGCAACGCTCCAGCGATTGTATGAGTCTGGGCTGACAACTCCATGAGGAAAAATGAGAATTCAGGAAGTCAACACTATGTTTTTTTGGATACGTATTCAATGAAAAAAGGGTGCCCCCAGACACCAACAAAGTTGCCGACATCAAAAATGCCCGAGCTCCCACCAACGCAACTGTAGCCCGCAGCTTCCTAGGCATGGCAATGTACTGCAGGCGATTCATCCCTGACCTAGCCACCATCGGCATTCCACTGCAAGAACTCACTAAGAAAGTACAAGAGACAGCATTTCATAAAATAGTAGATTTTTTGTCCAGCGATGCCACCATGGCCTTCTTTGACACCCCACGGAAAACAGAACTGCTAGTCGATGCCAGTTCAGTTGGCCTTGGAGAAGTACTAACACCGACTGATCGGGAGGAAATGATAGCCCCTATCACCTTTGCCAAGCAGGGCGCTCACTCCAACAGAGAGGAACTATGCCCATATAGGGAAAGAAGCTCTTGCTATTATCTGGGGTTTCTAACATTTTCACATATGCAACCTGGGCCACCCGATGAAATTAATGACAGACCACAAGCCTTTAGTCCCAATCTTCAAAGGGTCTGCTTCACACCCCCCTGCCAGAATAGAGTGCTGGATGCTCCAACTGCAACAGTTCGATCTGAAAGTACAATATCGAGCAGGGGCTGACAACCAGCATACTTCCTGTCACGGCACACAAGATATGCCACCGTAACGGAATGCGAAGCAACAAAAGAGACAGAAGAGCATGTATGCCATATCATTGCATGTGCCAAGCAAAAAGCAATGAGGCTGGATGAAATAGCACTGGAAACAAACAAGGACACCTGCCTCCAAATCACCAAAGAGGCCATACTGACGGGCGAATGGAAAACCTTTCTCACAGCCGTCACCCATTGAACACCACAAGCACAAGAGCTGATGCAAGCACTATTTGGGATCAGACATGAGCTGTCTGTATCGTATCGTAATACTCTCCAGCCTGCAAGAGAGAGCACCCCAACACGTGCACGAAGGGCAACAGGGGATCATGAAGACACAGGCCTTCCTCAAATCACATGTATGGATGCCACGCATACAGCAGAAAGTCATAGCCCTTGTGGAGACCTGTGCATCATGCATAGCCACCACCTGGCAAAGACCACCAGAGCCCATAGCCTGCCCACCCAGAACTGAATAATGATGGGACACAGTGAGCGTGGACTTTTGCATGATTGCCAATGAGGCATACCTCTTATTAGCGGTAGACGAATACACATGATACCTGGAGGTCGTACCAGTCAACTCCACTGATGCATCATCCGTCACAACAGCCCTAGAGAAAATATTTGCTGTCCACGGCATACCATTGTCGCTCAAAAGCGGCAATGGCCCACCGGTCAGAAGCAAATAATTCTAACACTTCACTGACAACATAGGAGGCCAACATCACCACATCACACCGTACTGGCCTCAAGCCAATGGAGACGCTGAGAGATTCATGGCATCCATCAACAAATGCGTGCGTATCACCAAGGACAGAGGGCAGCCATGGCTACCAGAACTATACCGGTTCCTCTGGTCATACTGACAAACTCCCCACTCGGCAACGCAAGTGAGCCCCGCAGCCCTGATGTTTGGGGTGCCCATCCAAGCAGGGCTTTCCCTATACCACTCCTGGTGCCCCCTCAAGCAGACCTAGAATGGATGGAACAGAGGAGACAAGAACACAACGCAAAAGAAGACCACACCAGGAGAGCAACACCAAGCCACCTGCAAGTTGGGGACACTGCGCTGATCAGAAACTGAGCGCCCCCCAGAAAGATTGCCCTCCCCTATGAATCTCTACCCTGGACCATCACCCATTGAGACCATGGACTAGAAACTGCATCCCGAGGATCAGAGACAGTCACAAGGAACGTGTCCCATTTCAGGCGGATACCAAGCACCACCTGGCAAGAGACTCATGAGGAAGGAGCCCCACAGGAGCAATCCCCCAACAACTTGTATCACCACCAGGGGGCACCAATCATTGGATGCCTGATCCGATGTCTCCCTCATCAGGCTGAATTAAACCTTCATGAAGGCTATATTATCAACAATTTCTGCTCCATTTCTGCATATTTGGCACTCTAATAGCCTTGTGCTCCAACAGATGGCCTGATTCCTGCTTTTACTCTCTCTTCTCTTCTGGATTCCACTTCGTTCTCTCCCCTCGCTGGAGCCCGCAAAATGGTGACTTCAACCCATCTTGCCTGATCCCTCCTACCTGTGCCTCCTGGGGCCCCCCCTGCCGGCTTCTTCGTGCTCCATCCGCACTGATTGCTGTGCCCTCCACGGCTGCCTACGCCTGCTCTTCTCACCCATCCGGGTGTCCGCTGGTGCCCTCCAGGCCTGCCTGCGATTCCTCCTTCCATCCGCCAAGTGTGCGTTGACTCGTCCTCCTCTGGCCCTCTTCTTCTGGTGGACGGCCCGGCTCCTGCTGCTCTGCCTTCCTGGCAGCCCGCCTGCTCCGCTGCTCCTCAACACGCTGATTCTTCTGGTGGATGCTGCCGGTGATTCTTCTGGTGGATGCCGGCTCTGCTGCTCCTCAACTCGCTGATTTTTCTGGTGGACGGCCCGGCTCCTGCTGTTCTACCTTCCTGGCAGCCCACCCACGCCGCCGCTCCTCTACACGTCCTCCGGTCACTGGTGACCGAGCGGGCTTTGGCCTCGTCTTCCTCTGCTCAGGCAGACTTGGCTGCCTGTGCCTGCTGTTATCGCCCTCTGGGCATGCACTGGTCCCCCCTCGGTCTCCCTGTGGATCCTCCTTCCATCCAAGTGGGCTGCTCCTCTGTGCGGCCTCCTTCCATCCAAGCGGGCGTTGTACTCCCCCACCTCTGTCCGTTCCACAGGTTGACGGACTGCCACCTGCGGCTCTGCCGTCCGGGCAGCCTGCCCGCTCTGCTCCTCTTCTATATGGCCTCCTGTTGCTGGTGGCGCTGAGTCTTCCTCTGCTCACGCAGGGTCGGCTGCCTGTGCCTGCTCTTCTCACCCATGGGTCTCCCCGCGGAGTGGGCTGCTCCTCTGTACGGCATCCTTCCACCCAAGTGGGCGTTGGACTCGCCCACCTCTGTCCGTTCTTCAGGTTGACGGACCGGCTCCTGCTGCTCTGCCTTCCGGGCCGCTCCTCAGGGGCTGGCCCCATTCTTGCCGACTTCTTCTGGAGACCGCCTGATTCTTTGCCTGCCCTCACGGCAGCCTCACTCTAGCTGGTTTTACCAGCCGTTAAGTATGAGACCCGCAAAGGGACTCTGAAGGTAATTACGGTACCGCAAAATGCCTTCCCCATTCCCATTGAGCCCTATGGGGGAAAAAATGGGAATGGGGAAGTGCCATGGTGAATGGGGAATTACCGCCCCCGCACACCTTGGAATGGGGCGGTAATTCCGCCATTCACCATGGCGGACTCGGTAAAATACCGGCGGCAACCATGGCACTAATAGCGCCATGGTTACCGCCTTCCGTGTACTGAGGCCCATTGTCTACGCTCAACTTTCCTCTTTTGTCTCCGACCACTCTCTCCTGCCTGACACTCAATCTGGTTTCCGCCCTCTACACTCCACTGAAACTGCCCTTACCTCTGTTCTCAACTCTCTCCTCTCCTCACGCCACAACAAACATTCCTCTATCCTTATTCTTCTCAACCTCTCTGCTGCTTTTGATGCCGTCGACCATACTCTTCTACTTAATTCTCTCTCCTCATTTGGCCTCAAAGACTCTGCCCTTCTATGGTTCTCTTCTTACCTCTCTAACCGTACATTTGCCGTCTCCTGGGGTGGCTCAACCTCTCCCACCCTTCCTCTCAACCATGGCGTTCCCCAAGGTTCTGGCCTTGGTCCCTTTCCCTTTTTGCTCTACACCTCCTTCTTAGCTCACATCATTTCTATGCGGACGACACCTATCTCTTTCTCTCCTTCTCTCCTGATATCCACGAGAAGCTTTCCTCCTGCCTCTCTGCCATTAAATCGTGGATGTCCTCTCACTTCCTTACTCTCAATACCGATAAAACGAAAGTCCTTTTCTTTCCTGCATGCACTCTCCCTCCTCCTTCTCCTCCCCCTCTCATTCTCTTTCCCCCCTCCAACCTCTCCTTCTCTCCCCACGCGTGCAACCTTGGTCTTTATCTTGACCCCCACCTCTCCCTTTCTCACCATATTTCTCTTACTGCTAGATCTTGCCGCTTTCACCTCTACAACATCCGTAAAATTCGCTCCTTCCTAACCTTTCACGCCACCAAACTCTTAATCTCCTCACTCATCTTCTCTAGACTCTTCTACTGCTCTACTCTCTTCTTTGGACTCCCCTCCTCTCACCTCTCCCCTCTCAAGTCCATGTACAACTCTGCCATCGGCTCCCCCTGCCTTCTCTCTCCCCATGACTCCATCTCCTATTTTCTCTCCTCTCTAGGCTGACTCCCATTTCACTCCCAGTTCAAATTCAATTTTCTCTGTCTCGTATTCAAATCCCTCCATGGTCTTGCCCCCCTATCTCTCATCCCTCCTCACTTTCTACACTCCTGCACCTTCTCCTCGCTCTTCCAATCTCTTCCTACTCTCCTCTCCACCTCCACCTGTGCCCCTTCTCGCTTGCGCTCTTTTCAACTCCTTGCCCCTTTCCACTGGAACCGCCTCCCTCTTTCCATCCACTCTACTTCCTCCTTTACTTACTTTCGTACCTCCCTAAAATCCTATCTCTTTCACTCACCTCCTTAAAACCCTTTGCTTTCTCCTACTTCTTTTAATATTCTCACAACCCCTCCTTTTCCTTTCTTACTTCCTTCCCCTTTTCTCTCTCTCCTTTCTCTCGACTCTCTCGTTCCTAATTTCCTGTACTTTTATCACCCTGCTATATTCCTTCCTTCTCCTCACTCCCTCTCCCTCCTCTCATACTTCTTCTCTCTCTTTTCCCCCCACCCTTTATCTCTTCTCTCTCCTTGACCACTCCCTCCTCTTCTTCCCCTTCCATAATGTAAATTGTTTTTGTACTGCTTTCTGGTTTGATTCAATTGTTATGTAATGCTTGCTGTATATTGTTGGTTCTCTTGTAAAGTGTTTTGGTTTAAAACGCTATATAAATTCAATAAAATACAAATACAACGGAACATGCACCCCAGGTGGAAGACCGGAGAGAACTACCAGAGCTACCGCAAGAGAACATGCAGAAGCAGAAGAGACTTGGACTGACCCCATCGGGTCAGCCACCCTGAGGAGAGAAGAAGGGGGACGATACTCGCTCTGACAGAAACATTTACCCTCCACTCGGTTGTGGTGTTTCATCCTGAAGGGCATTTAGCGATGGGTGAGAGCCATGGAAAACCAGTACCAGAAGTAATGAGACGGTGAAGCCAAAAGTTATAAGGCAGAAGCAATTAATTTTCAAATATGAGGTTGCAGTTATGACTTTGAAGAAAATGTGTTTGTTTGTTATCCAAGTTGGGGAGCGATATGATGATCACATGACATGTGAGAATGTGGCCGCGGGAGACCACATGATGTAAGTAATAAATGCCTGCAAAGGGATCGCTGCTCCGATACTGGCAGGGACAAGGTGTGTATCTCCTTATTTCCTCCGACGTGCGCTAGGCCGCTGCGCCTGGCCTGCACCTGTTCGGAGCATCACATCTGGGAGGGTGAGCCAAGGCAAGTGCTGAGGATAGACAGAAGCTGTGGGCGATTTGGTTGGGAGGTCAGGGCCCTGAGGAGGCATAAGGGCCCTCAACACCAAACAAGCAACTGGGAGATTCGCAGAGAGAGGTATAGAAGGAGGAGGTAAAGAGGAAAGTCTTGAGGAGCTTCCGGAATTTACACAAGTCCTGCTCAAGACCAGGGGGGAGGGAGGGCTGTTCCAAAGAAGAACCAGGACTCGGGTAACATTAAGCTTCTGGGGGAAGGTGAGAAAAGGTAGAATTTATTTGAGAAGGAAGAGCTGAAAGTGGGACTTCTTGGCAATGTCCTGATTGTGAGGCAGGAAGGAGAGAGTGGAGTCGAAGATGACTCCAAGGTTTCTGGCTTCAGAAGAAGGAGCAGGGAGGGAGAGAGTCCATGGAAAAAGGCCAGAGTGAATGGAAGAAGTCAGGAGCAGGGATCCCAGTGGGAAGGATCTCCGTTTTGCTGGCCTTGAGGCACAGATCATTGGAAGTGCAGCAGGCCTGTATGGCAGAAAGGCAGTCAGGGATGATAAAAGGTGCAAGATGGTCAGCAGGAAGTTCGAAGAAGAGTTGTGTGTCATCAGCATAACACTGGAAGTTGGGGGAGAAGGAGGACATGAGGAGTGCTAGCTGAGTAATGTAGATATTAAAGAGCCAACGCAAGAGGATAGAGCCCTGGGGGACACCAGAGGTGGAGAAGGAAGAGGGAGAGGGGAAGGTACCCAGGATGACTTGTGAGGAGTGGTCAGTTAGGAAGGAGGTCTGCCAGTCCAGTGCCCACTCTGAGATACCAAGGGTGTAGTGGATCCTTTATATGAGGATGGAGTGGTTGACCATGGCAAATGCAGAAGAGAGATCAAGAAGGATTAGGACAGCACGGCAGTTGGAATCCAGGGATGTGAGTAGGTCTTCACGGGTGTCCAGAAGAGCAGTTTCCGTGCCTCAGGATGCTTGGAATCCAGATTGATGGTCTTGGAGACCGCCAACAAGTTCAGTGTGAGAGTTGAGTGGGGACAGGGCCAACTTCTCCAGCAGTCTTCCCAGGAATGATGTTTTTTTAAAGAGGGGGTGCACAAGGGAATGCTTGATGGAGCAGGGGAAAGAACTGGTAGCAAAGGAGTGGTTACACATATCAGCGAGCGCAGGGGGAAGAGAGCCAATGTTGTCCTTGATGGTTCTGGGTGAGCAAGGGGAAACCTGTTTGGAAGAGACCAAACTGTGGTGATTTCTTCCGGTGAGACAAGGGTGAAGGAGGAGGAGTAATGTGGACAGTGACTGGCTAAGGGAGGCAAGGAGGTGAGGGATGGTTTGGGAGAGTGAGAGAAAAGGCTGTTCAGGATGTCCTGGGTTTTGGTGGTGAAGTGATTGGTAAGTGCATTGCAGATGGCCTGAGAAGAAATAGGGGAGGAAGATACTACGGAAGGGTTAGCTAGTTCCCTGCAGATTTTGAAAAGTTCAGCCATGTTGATGGATGCGCCAGATACCCGTGCCTGAATGTGGGCCCTTTTCTTGGCACTGATAAAGAGTCTGTATTGCAATTAGGTGACCCACCTCTCACAAGAACCCTTTTTCTATCTTTAACATCTATTAGCCAGAGGCGGGAAAGCCCTACTGGGGCGAGGAAGAGTAGGACTGGGAGTATTGAAGATTACCAGTAAGTAATCCAGGCATTACCTTCACGTCCCTCTTCCTGGTCCCAGTACTAATCAATTAGGCATGCCAACTCCAGAGAGAATGGGCTGAGAACAAAACACCACAGACCAGATGCACACATGCCAACATTCTGAAGCACATGGGAGGGAGTTTTTGTCACAGAGAGTGGGAGACCATAATTTTCCCGTAGGCTTATTGGCATACATGGCAACATTCTAACACGCCAGCGAGGGAGATTTTATCAGGGAAATCAGGAGACACACATTTTCCCACAGGAATGCATTGTGCCTAAAATTATTTTAGGTGGGAGAACGTGAAAAATAGCACTATTTTTCACTGAAAAATCGGGAGTCTCCCTCCTAAATCGGGAGGGTTGGCATGTATGCATTGGGGTTAGAATTATTTTAGGTGGGAGAAAGGAACAAATTGCAATATTTTTTATTGAAAAATCAGGAGTCTCCCGCAGGGACATCTTTTAGAGGTTGCCAGGGGTCGCAGTTGCGATCCCTGAGGTCTCCCTTGTTACCCCTGTGGTCTCCCTTGCAACCCCTAAACATTTTTGTTTTTTTAAAAGCCTTTTATTTTTTTATTTTTTTAGCATTTCTTTATACAAATTGAAGCTCTTGTGCTGTGGCCAATGCCATGTGCCTTTTTGTTTCTAAGGTCGCTGGCTTTCTTGTTCAGGCCTCTTAAAAACCAGGCAGTTCCACAAGTGTAACACTTTGAGTAGTGACCCTAAATAAGAAAGAATAGGAATGACAAATAATTTGGAATTCTAAATTATAATTGCTACACTCATTAAAGGTTTATTTCAGGCACACTTCAGGGGGTAAGTCACTGATTTAGTTTGTTCTTAAACAACTCAAATTCGCAGTGCAGACAAAATCCTCCCAAAAACATTTAGATTAGAATAAGCATCCATTTTGGACTATGTATTTTGCTTTTTCACAAGTTTCAGTTATCCATATTTTTCATAGTGTACTTAGAAACAATGCTATGTGGTGCCACTTCCTGTTTTGTCAAGGGGTAAACAGTTGTGTTCCATCGCTTCCCGTGTCACTTCGGGGTGGGGTCAAATTACATCACTTCCTGTGATGTCATCAGAGGTCAAGGGTCATGTGATGTCACTTCCGCTACTCCTGGCATTTTGGTGAAATGACATCCCTGGTCTGCCGCCTAAATCATCAGGAGGGTTGGCATGTATGCAGATGGGGATATACAACCCAACCAACACCATTTTATTGAAGCAAACAGTCCAAGACAGGTGCATCAGCAAGCATATCACAGAAGAGCCACACTCAAGAACCCAGTCCCGAAAGCCCCAGCCTCCCTATGGTGGAGGTCCTTGCAGTAGTGGTGAACAAACGTGCTGGTGTCAGCCCAAGTGGCAGCCCGGCAAATGTCCAGAGTGTTAGGGAGAATTCTCAGAAATGTGCTAATTCCCTTCTACCTTAGAGACCCCCAGCTCTTTTGCTGGACTTTAGGACTTTTTAATTTCTAACCTGGAGAGAGTGAGCCTTTCTTCTCACCCTCTCATGTATTTTTATTGTGATTTGGACTCTGTGTTTCTTTTTAACTTTGGAGCCTGACAAACTACATAGACATCATCTTTTACATTGTGGCACACAGCACCTTCAGTGCAATGACACAGGGAAGTCTCTCAGATTTGCCAAAGGTTTAAATACCTTGTCTTGGATAAACTACTGTATCCAAGAGCAGTAAAGTGAAATTGACTTTACTTACCTTTTGTAACTTTCTAGACCCAGCACACACTATTTTACCATAGGGTGCTGGAGGGGTTACTTAGTATCCCCTTTGCTCGTTTCTCATGTAACATTTTTATGTTACCCTTTCTACAATTAATGGCTGGTGGCAGTGGTTTACTTTTTACTACCATTGTGTGTTTTTACCGCGGACTGCGTTCGCAGCTGCAGTAAAGCACCCAAGGGTGCCCATTTTGTCAAAATGGCCCGGTCTTCTTTTTTTGCCATTTCTTGTTGGAAAGGTCCTTCTTGAGATTTACTCGGCGCACCAAACCAGGTTTGGTTCCTTAGTTCATTTTGTCTTTGGCGGGATTCATGAGTGAAGCACGCCTCTGGCTCCAGTATGTCTGGCAGGGGCAGGAAGTGAGGGAGGTGCCCGAAGCTCCCTATGCTTAATCCCCTTGGTTACAGGAATGCACCCAAAGGTGGTTGGCCGGCTAGCTGTCCGGCAAGGACAGCCACCCTGCTGTGTGATTGACAGCTAGGCTTGAATGAATGGGAGAAACCTGAATAAAAGGCGAGGCTTTTTTGGATTGGAAAGCAGAGTCGACCACTGGACGAAGGAATACGAAGAAGAACTTGGAAGAGACGCCTGCTGCAACTCCTGGACCATTGGTTTTCCCGGTGAAGCCCTGCTGCTGTGCTGAAGCTCCAAATTCACCTCAACTAGAGAAGCTCCGCAAAGACGACTTCTCCCCTTGAGTTGGTGGGACCAATCAACTCCAAAGTAAGCCCGTCTGGACATCCTCTCGGAGCTGGCTGTGCTTCCACTGTGCTGCTGCTGGAACCAAAGTGCCAGGGAGAGGAACACCAGATTGTGTGCGTTGTTTTTAAGTCAGACCGAGCACCAGGAAGATCCTCCAGGCTTCCCTGAAGCAGGACTGACCAAGCCTAAATCCAAGTCCCACACCAGTGAATAACATGCTGAAGACATTCTATCTTGAAATGCTGAGTGAGAACGTGAACCCTTTTGAAGAGCAGATCCCAGAGAGCATCCTGCATGGCCAACCTCTGTATAGGGCACCTAGGGCGTGATGTCTGTATCATGCAAGAAGGCTAAGGTGAGGGCACAAATTCGATTCCGTATTTCCAGTGCACTAGCCGGTTGACCTGGGGGTCTCCAGAAAGTCGGATCTACAGGGTCCAAAAGTACTTTAGGCGACCCCCAACCGGCCTGGCATCAGGACTTCTGCTGGCGGGGCGGGCGTTTTAACCGGAGCACCATTTCCACCCCGTCACAGGTCCTCCCAAGCACTGGGGCGAGGCCGAGAACACAGGGGCTGTCGAGCAGGGATAGGGTCCCACAAAGTAGTAGCAGACTTCCTCCACAACTTTCCGGCATGCTTGTCTGCCTTAAAAACCCAGTGGACCTTATCCTCAAGGGAATCCTCAAACAACATGCGACTTTCAAACAGGATCTTCAAGACCGTCGACTAATGCAGAGAGTCCTTCCACAAACCTTGATGTAGAGGTGCCTCCGCCCAGCGACGATGAAACCCATGGACATGGCGGCAACCTTCACTCCATCATAGGCAAGATCCAACAAAAACCTCATCTGGGCACTCACAGCCTGCAGCACCGGAATCTGATCAGACCCTTCCTCAACCAACTTGATGGCTGACTTCAAGCCCCCTAGGAAACTTTCGGCAATGTAGGAGGAGTATGTGGCAGAACGCAAGGCCATAAGCCTTCTTCAAAGCAGAGTGCAGCTTCCTTTCCGTTGGATCCTTGAAGGTATCTTCTACAGCCATAGAGCACCTCCCCACCAGGTTCGGGAGGATGTCATGGACCTGGACCACTTGGCATACAATTTAGCCAAAAACCGGGGGACCAAATTTTTGTCAGGGTCAGTCAATTCTCTCAGGATTTCAGCCTTAATCTCAGTGAGTAGGGGAAGGCCCTTTTTTGAGAGTTTGCTTGAACTGGGGAGGAGGAGGCCTGGCAACACCCAACAGCGCTGGTGTCATGATCCGTCAATCACGCCCTTTCTGGTCTTCCTGGTCCTTGGCACATCGGGGGTTACTCGCTGTAGTACACCCAACATGGCCGTATACACGGAATGCGGTCTATCGACCTTTACGTCCTATGCAGCACGTTCTATAAATTAGCCACTCCCCTGCCGTTCCGCGCTTCTCAACGCTACTGATAGCTGTGGCCTGACATGCTCCGTAGTTCGTTCTCCTGATCTGTGTTGCTTCCTGGTTCCCAGACCTTCCTCCTTCTCCTTTCCTTCTACCTTCCTTGATCCTGTTTCTTCCGTGTTCCGCGCAGAGTGCCTCTGTGTGTTGCCTCCATACCAAGCTTCCTGGAGTTTCCATAGATCCTGGACGAAGAAGCTGAACGAATCCTGGAATCCGAAGATGGCCGAGCGGGCTTGTACAAGACCCGAACTGCTCGGAAGAAAACCCCAACAAAGGACTCCGCAAAACAGAGAAAACAGGTGAGAAAAGGGGAAACCTGTGACAGATTGAGACGCCACCTGACCGATCTCAATGCAGACATGGAAGCGGCCGTCCAGGATCTTATGCGTGGCATGCAAGAGCTGACGACCAAAGTGCAAAACTTAAAGGCAGAAAACGCTGCGTTAAAACAATTGGTGTTATCCCGTGATTCCGCCACGTAGGAGAGTGTAATTCTAGGCGGCGTTGTTGACAAATACGACGGTTCAGCAAAGAGCCTTCGTGGATTTCTAGATTCTTGTTTGGTCCACTTTACATTTAAGCCTTATTATTTTTCTAAGACCAGGGCTAAAGTGGGCTTTATCATTTTGCATCTTTCCGGGAATGCCTTGACCTGGGCCACCCCATTGGTTAACTCTGGTGATGTTCTCCTGGATGACCACGATGGCTTTATAGAGGCCCTCAAGACCATGTTCGAACGCCCGGAACAGGTTTACAGTGCCCAGGAACGTTTACTCGACTTTCATCAGGGTACCCAGGATTTGCTTTTGTATGTCACATGCTTCAAACAGCTGGCTAAGGAAGCGGATTGGTCCTCTGAAGCTTGTTTTACTTTATTTCGAAGAGGGCGAAATGAAGAGATCAAGGACGAACTAGCCAGAGTGGCACGCCCGGGTTCCTTTCAAGCCCTAATGGATCTCGCTCTCCAGATTGACTTTCGCATTCAGGAGAGAAAGGCAGAAAAAAAGAAAACCAAGTTACCACTCCAGAAAAACCCCATTAGAACCCCTTCGAGCTCAGAAGGCATTTCTACTCCAAGCAATGAGCCTGAACCTATACAATTAGGGGTCTTCCGTGGACCCATTACCCCACAAGAGAGGATGCGAAGGATTCATACTGGATTATGTATGTATTGTGCATCCGACAAACATTTAGTAAGAGAATGTCCGATTGCCCCCCCACGGCGCTCGGAAAAAACGCCAGCTCCCGATCCTAAACAGAGCGCGGGTTTGGGAGAGAGATGTCTGCTCCACCTCTATTCCATCCTTGAACTCTCCTGGACAAAATTCCTTGGTAATCTTACAGGCCTTCTTGGCAACATCCAAGAAAGAAATATACCCCATCCTGGCACTGGTCGACTGTGGAGCTATGGGGGTATTCATAGATCATGAATGGGTAGTAAAACAGCATATTCCTTACGAATCCCGGACTATCATGCAACCTGTAGAAGCAATTGATGGAAGACCCCTTTCTTCTGGACCTATAACCCAGCAGACAAAGGAGATTGAGCTTGCTATAAGTCAACATCGAGAAAGGATAAGATTTGACATCATCAAGTCAGCCCATTACCCCATGATTTTGGGAATGCCCTGGCTTCAAAGACACAACCCCTATATCAATTGGGCAGCGGGATCCTTGTTCCTGGGTTCTGAGTTTTGTATGTCCCAGTGCTTACATCCAGACCTTGATCCTACACCATCGAAGGGATTCCCTACAACTCATCAGAACACAATCTCAGTCTCAAACATCATCCGGGTCCCGGAGGCTTACCAGGAATATTCCGATGTTTTCTCCTCTGCCATTGTTCAGGCCTTACCTCCCCACAGACCTAAAGATTGTGCTATTGAAACAGAACCTTCCGCAGTGATTTCTTTTGGAAGGATGTTCATCCTATCAGAACCTGAAAAGAAAGCCCTTTGTGAATACCTGGATACAAATCTTGCAAATGGCACCATACGACCATCTAAATCTCCATCAGGGGCCTCCCTGTTCTTCGTTCCTAAAAAAGACACTAAAGAACTCAGACCGTGTCTGGATTATCGAGGTCTAAATCAATGTACTCTCAAGGACCGCTATCCGTTGCCCTTGATCTCAGACATCCTGGAGGCAGTAAGAGGCACAGTTGTGTTCACCAAGCTGGATCTCAGGGGCGCCTATCATTTGATTCGTATCAGGGCAGGTGACGAGTGGAAGACAGCCTTTAGAACACTCTTTAGGCATTTTGAATACTTAGTCATGCCCTTTGGACTTGCTAATGCCCCAGCGGTGTTCCAACGTTTCATGGATCGAGTGTTCTCAGACATGCTGTTCCTTTTTATGATTGTCTATCTGGACGATATTCTAATATTTTCGAAGAACCCTCTCAAGCACGAAGAACATGTGAAAGCAGTATTACAACGCTTACGCGAAAATAAACTCCTGGCGAAGCCCGGGAAATGCATCTTCCATACTTCTACTGTTCACTACCTAGGGTTTGTCCTTACTCCCGATAGGTATCGGTATGGATCAATCCAAGGTTAAGGCTATTTTATCCTGGCCTAGCCCCGCCTCGGTGAAACAAATACAATCCTTCCTGGGCTTGGCTAATTTCTATAGGAAATTCATACCTTCCTTTTCCAAGATTGTCCAACCAATAATTGCCTTATTGAAAAAAGATGTTCCCTTCCATTGGAAGATGGCCCAAGAGAAAGCCTTCCAACAGTTAAAATCTGAATTTACACAAGCTCCCATTCTTGCTCAGCCTGATGTAAATCGACCATTCATAGTGGAGACAGACGCCTCCAATTACGCCATTGGAGCCGTCCTAAAACAGCAGTTCGAGGATAGCTTGGAACATCCCATCGCCTACCTTTCTCAGACATTAACTCCTAGTGAAACCCATTACTCCGTCCTAGAGAAAGAGCTGCTAGCCATCCGTCAAGCCTTCACAGAATGGTGGCATTTACTTCTAGGAGCCAAATTTCCGGTCCATGTCCGCATGTATCATCGAAACCTACAAGTGTTGCAAGCCCTGGAATGTAGGAATAGTCGCCAAGCTCGGTGGGCCTTCTTTTTTTCCCAATATCAGTTTCAGATTCACCACGTTCCTGGAACTCAAAATGTAATAGCTGATGCACTTTTTCGTCGTCCAGTCTATGAACCTTCGGAGGATCGGACTTATCCCAAGATGTTTCCTCATACCATATTCGTAGCTCAAGCAAACAACCTCCTGGAAGAGATTTGTATGCAAACTCAGACTTTGGAACTTTTGAAAGGAATTTCTGCAAGGAATCAATGGAACTTGAGAGACAAGGGCGGATACTTGTTCAAAGATACCAATCTGGTCATTCCTACACAAAAATTAAAACAAAGAATAATAAATCTCTGCCATGATAATATTCATTCCGGTCATCGTGGTATTTCCAACACCCTCCGTCTAATACAAAAACAATTTTGGTGGCCCAAGATGAAGACCGATGTACAACTGTATATTCAATCTTGCTCCGTCTGTAATCAGAACAAACATGATAACCAGAAACCAGCAGGTCTCTTATTAGAGCCTACACCACCAACCAGACCTTGGGAAATCATTGCTACAGACTTCATTGTGAAATTGCCGCCTTCTAGAGGTTATACCACTATCATGGTCACCATTGATCTATTCACTCAGATGGCTCACTTTACCCCTCTGTATAAATTACTATCCTCCTCAGAACTTGCTGGTATTTTCCTGGAACACGTCTTCCGACTGCATGGACTTCCTTCCAAGATCATATCGGACAGAGGACCCCAGTATATATCTCAATTCTGGAAACACCTCTGCAGGATACTAGGGATTCAACGAGCTCTCTCCTCGAGATATCATCCCCAAACCAACGGTGTCACAGAACGAGTAAATCAAACCCTTGAACAATATCTTCGTTGTTTCTCTACCAAAGTCCAGGATGATTGGTCACTTTTAGTACCAGTAGCCGAATTCGCTTACAATAATTCGGGCCATTCGGCTGTTAAGACCAGCCCTTTTTTCTGCAGCCAAGGATTTCACCCTTCAGTCTTACCTTCTGTTCTTCCACACCCTACACCTGTTCCTACTGTCGATTCCTGGATTGCAATACTCATAAATGTTCAGAGAGAAGCCAAGGAACATCTCGAAAGAGCACGAATCCAAACCAAACACTATGCACATTCAAGGAGAAGACCAGGGCCTTCATACTCCATTGGGGATAAAGTATGGCTATCCTCGAAACTTCTACCCCGACATCTCAGACCGAATAAGATGGCTCCCCGGTATTATGGACCCTTCTCTATAAAAAAGATCATCAATCCTGTGGCCTTTCGACTCCAACTCCCGGACTCCTGGAAGAAGATACATCCAGTTTTTCACAAATCCCTGTTGAAGCCTTTCATCCAAACTACCCGGACTACTCTTAGACCTAGTACTGTGCTTGTCAATGACCAGCTGGGATATGAATTCTTTCGTATTGGTGATTCCCGACATAGACGTGGCAAACTTCAATACCTGGTGGAATGGAAAAGTTATCCACCCAGCGAACGTACCTGGGAACCAGACTCAAATTTGAACTCCCCCAGATTGCTCAGAAGGTTCCACCGAATTCATCCAGGTAAACCCGGTGGAACGGGTTTTAGAAGGGGGCATGCTGTCATGATCCGTCGATCACGCCCTTTCTGGTCTTCCTGGTCTTTGGCACATCGGGGGTTACTCGCTGAAGTACACCCAACATGGCCGTATACACGGAACGCGGTCTATCGACCTTTACGTCCTATGCAGCACGTTCTATAAATTAGCCACTCCCCTGCGGTTCCACGCATCTCATCGCTACAGATAGCTGTGGCCTGACGTGCTCGTTGTTCGTTCTCCTGAACTGTGTTGCTTCCTGGTTCCCGGACCTTCCTCCTTCTCCTTTCCTTCTACCTTCCTTGATCCTGTTTCTTCCGTGTTCCGCGCAGACCGCCTCTATGTGCTGCCTCCATTCCAAGCTTCCTGGAGTTTCCATAGATCCCGGACGAAGAAGCTGAGCGAATCCTGGAATCCGAAGACGGCCGAGCGGGCTTGTACAAGACCCGAACTGCTCAGAAGAAAACCCAGACAAAGGACTCCGCAAAACAGAGAAAACAGGTGAGAAAAGGGGAAACCTGTGACAGCTGGTGGGGGCTCAGAATTCAGAACCCCCATGTAGTGGGACACCTGAAGAAGGACATCAAGTAGCCTCTTTATCAAGATATTTCCCTATAAACTCTGCCGTTTGAGGGGAAGGCGGACCGTCAAAGCCAGAGGAAGAAGAGTCCAACAAAGAAGAGCATGGAGACGCCCCTCTGCTGTGGTGGCCCTTGACACCCTACTCCTGCAGAGCCTTTCTGAAGATCCTAAGGAGCTTGTCATGAGACACACTACTTGCTGCCCTTTGCTTGGGTGGGGGAGAGGAAAAGGAGGAGGAGAGCGCGAGAGACTGAGGTTCAACATGCCTCAGCTTAGCAGCACCCAACACAGCAAGAGCAGAAGACAGGAGCAACCCCAACCTCAGGCCCGCTCTCTTTAAATAGAAGGCCTGCCACCAGAGCAAGTGCCTGAAACCCACGGTCCCTATGCAACCCCCACATACAAGACACATACTTCTGCCCGGGGGATGACCGCCCCAGGCCACCAACAGCACTCACAGCAAGGTGCCACAACAAAGCCATGCAAAAGCGGTGCCCGACGCTGACTGGGATGTGTCCCCTAAACTAACACCCATGCCGGAGAGGTTAGGAGAGCCAGGGTGCCAGCCACCACTCAACAGGGAACCCCCGCTCAGCAGGGGATCATGAAGCCGCTGTGTGCGTACAACCCCCCACTCCACAGGGGTCAGCCGTTGCACGGCCATGAAGATCACCCCCCCAGGCTAAGACCAAGGATGGGTGGATGACCCGCCCAGGATTCCCTGCCAGTGGCAGGAACAAGAAAAAAAAGTGGCTCGGGGAAGGCGGGCTGTTATACCCAGATGTGGGAAGAGGAGGGGCTAAAGGATGGTAAAGATAGAAAAGGGGTTCCTGTGAGAGGTGGGCCACCTCATTGTTTAGTACTGGGACAAGGAATGTGGAGGTAATGTGTAAAATCCAATGCAGCGTTTACATTTATTTACCAAATAGGGAGCCTCTTTTACCATGTGGTCTCTCTTTTATGTCACACAGACACACACGCTCACTCTTACTGCTTTCAGAACCTGAGAATGTTTCATTATGAGCTACCAGTAGGAGGTACTTTATTGCCATGAAAAGTTAGACATATGTCACCAAAGTAAATACGTGTTCCATTCTGCATTTGGTTTTTAGATTTTTCCGTAAGTCCATATTACTTCATGCACTTTGTCTTGTCCGATGGCATGCATGTGTTTATTTTGCTGTTCTCTCTGCTAGTTCTGATGTATGTCTAAGGATGACACAGTGCAGTTCTTGTTCAGTTTTACTTGCAAAGGCTTCCTTATTCTTGGCAGGACAGTGTAGCAGAACGTGTTTCTGATTTTCTAGTCCTAATTCACATTGCTGATATATTCTGTCCTTCCTACGCTTCTTGTTTTGAGCTGTGTCAGTAACTCTGTATTTAGTGAATGTTTGCCTGTAGTTTGGGTTTCTAACAAAGATTAGATAATCTGAACGTTTAAAGTTTTGCCCCAATGGCCTGTAGCATTCTAGTGTGTTGTGCTGTACAGTGTAGAAATACGCCCAGATTCACAATAATATAAAAAGAATACTCAATAATGGAGTACTCTAAATGCACGACAAAACCCACCTTTATTCAACACACAGAATTTGCCCGGTGACAGTATACAAAGAGCTCTCAACATTACAATGAGTGTGAGCGGATTCTGTACTAAAAATACGCAAGCAATGGCGTCATAATATGATATTAGTTACAAAATGTATAATTGGTTACGATTGGTTAATATCTTAAGCTATATGTGGATTAGAAAGGTGTTACTTTCCTAGTTAGTTTATACATTTCTGATGGCTCCTCCTGAACCCAGCCCATCATAGATAATAGAAAAAGGTTTGGGGCAAGCTCTGTTCAACTGCGTTTAGCGGAAAGTATGCTAATTGAACTGCTGCTTGGTTCTGAGTGTATAGGTAAACCCTCTGCCTATAAACATGTCATGAAGAAGGATTTACACCTCGGACCATGCGCAAATCTACAAATGATAGCTCAATGACTCTGATTCACACTGATATACTGGTGTGAGTTCGCAGTCCTGGCAGTTAATTAACATGGAACGCAAACGAGGCTCAATCATCCCTTAGCAGGGAGACCCAATTTGACTTTGGACTTTGTAATATCTTGGTGGCTGAAGAACACCCAGACCAGCAGGTAAGATATTAAGTAGGTGTATTGTAGCCAGGTAACATTGGCATGTCCCTTCCAAGCCAGCATACCTCAAACTGCCAAGCATAGAATCCAGCTTCAGATAACAACACACCAACACTCCACTGACCTCACCACATTCCATGTACAGTGATGTCATCACCTCATCCAAGATACATTAAAACAGACTTCTAACCCGAAAGAGATAGGATTGGCTACTAGCTACAGTAGCACACTATTTTTCTTCGCATTTGCCACATTGTGAACACTTTTACAAGGACACAAGAACGGTATCTTTGCTTGGTTATATAACTGGGAATATGAATATTCTTCTCAAATTAGCCCAGCCTTGAGAAAGACAGACAGAAGGCCAAAACACATGTTGGCATTTGGGCACTTGCACAATATACATATATGTGATATAGTACGCTACGAAACACGTTGTACCGTTTTATGGATGGTTTTGCAGTCTGGTAACTTTATTTTCGAAGCTAATTCCCTGAAGTTTCTTCTTTCCGTGTGTGCCATCCCCATTGAGGAACAGAAGTGTTCTTTTTTTTTCTCTCTCTCTCTCTATATATATATATATATATATATATATATATATATATATATATATATATATATATATATTACACAGCCACGGTATTGGCTGTGTAGTTATGGTTAAGTTGCTGTTTCCATAGGAAGATCACTTTTTGGGCGGTTTATAACTCTGCTCCCCCTGGACGAATCCCCACCAAACTTTGCAAAAAAAGTATATGGCCCACTCTGAATTTGTTTTTTGCCAATGACATTTGTGATGTCATCTTTGATGCCCTGGCTGTTAGTCTTAGCAGTGCATAGTGGTGGTGTGAGTTATGGTTGCTTATCTTACCATAATGGCGAATTTCAAGGGTTTCTTCGGTTTTACTTGGAACCATAACATCCCGTTAACAAAGTTTTTTTAGTGAATTTCATAGGTTTTTAGTAGCGCAACTTAACCGTAACGTCCCTTTAACAAAGTTTTTTTTACTGAATATATATATATATATATATATATATATATATATCTCCGCCCTTTGGCCGAAATTCCGAAAGTGATTGAAAGGTTGCAGGCCATCCCGGACTGCAAGTTTTGTAAAGATTTGTTAGAAAATGAAAAGGATATTATGGGTCAAAGTTGTTTTTTCTCCAAAAGTGCGGCCTACTTCCTATTCATTTTCCCATAGACAAAAAAGGTCAATTTATGCCAAAGCGCACAGCCTAAACCGCTGGACGGATTTGGACCTGGTCCGAAACAACTTGGGCACAAAGCTTTGACTCGCAATCCTTTTGTGGTTTGGGGTTATTCTGTACAATGGTTATTTTGAAATTTGTCGGAGAAGGGGGTGCTCCCATCCCCACAAAAACTATAGGTATATCTCCCATGGTCCATTGTAGGATCATGGTTTTCAGAAATTAAATGACCGCCATCTTGTTTTTCTCTCGATGCGAGAGATATTCGCGGCTATAGCCGAGGTAATGGCAAAATGAAAGGCAGTAAAAAGCTATTTGTAGGTCAAAAAACATACAAATGTCATCAGGGCAAAGATGGGGGGATGGCCAGAGAACACTGAATGAAATTCGGGAGTTGGAGGGGGCATAGGGACCAAGTTTGCAGCACAAAGCTTTCCGTAGCCTCGGCTATAGCCGCAAATAGCCATCTCGATGCAAACTGCGTTGCAGAAGCAGCGTGTGTTCTGGGGTGAAAGGGAGAGGGCAGAGGAGGTGAGGAGGCGGTCTGGGGAGTGGGGGTGCTGGCACAGATGAAGGGGGCGATTGGTGAGGGCCTGGGGGGTAGAGAAGCATTTATGTTTTCTGCCGTTTTAACATTATTCGAAGCTATATTCGAGGCTACAAAAGACTAAAGATAGCCGCAGGAATGTGTAGTTCGGTATGCATGGCTATATAGTTTGGGGTGTCAGTGTTTTATATTTTTTTAAAGTTCTTTGTTTAGGTATAGTCTCGTCAGGGTTGGAAATTCCCTGGCCATGGCAGGTATTAGAGAGTCTTTTTTATTTTGGATGCGTGTTTTCAGACTTTTGAGCATGTGAGACTTTGGAGAGAAATAGAAGAAAATAGTTTAACAAAATTAATATGAAAAGGAGGAATTGTAGTGTAGTTTTAGAAGTACAATAGAATGTATTTGTATATTTGTATTTATTGTATTTATATAGCGCCTTAATCCAAGACGCTTTACAGTTTAACAACAAGGATACATCAAACATGGAACAGTAGAAGCAACAATATACATGAATCAAACCAAAAAACAGTATGTAGAACAATTTGCATATGAGAAGGAGGGGGGTGGGGAAGGAAGGATGAGGGAGAGAGATTATGGAGTAAACTAAATAGTAGGAAGAGAGGTCCTAGGAAAGAAGGGGGGAAGATGAAGAAAACTAAAATGGGGCTACTAGGGGGAGAAAGAGAGAGAGAGAGAGAGAGAGAGAGAGAGAAAGGGAAAAAAGGGGAATAGAGTGTCAGGGAGGGGAATAAAGAAGGATTGATTTCAACGAGGAACGGAATGAAGAATAGGTAGGGATGGAGCGGATAGAAAGAGGCACGGAGTTCCAGTTTAAAGGGGCAAGGAGCTGAAAGGAGCGGAAACGAGAAGAGGCACAACGGGGGCGGAACAGAAAGTAAGAAGAGATCAGCGGAGCGAAGGGAGCGAGAGGGAGTGTGGAACGAGAGAAGAGAGGAGAGATATGGAGGGGCAAGGTCATGGAGAGATTTAAAGACAAGACAAAGGAAGTGAAATTTAAGTTGGGAGTGGAAAGGAAGCCAGTTTATGTTAGATAGTGAGTTAGAGATGGAGTCAAAGGGAGAGAGTACGGATTGCAGAGTGGTAGAGGGATTTGAGAGGGGGCAAGGTGGGGGGCAGGGAGACAAAGGAAGAGGGAAGAACAATAGAAGAGGCAAAATAAAATGAGGGAGGAGATTCAAAGTTTGGTAGCATGAAAGGTGAGAGAGGAACGGACTTTGAGGATATTAAAGAGGTGGTAGCGACATGCGCGAGGAGTAAGGGAGATATGATGTGAAAAAGAGAGGGAATGATCAAAGTAAATGCCTGTATTACGAGCATGGGTGGAAATAGGAAGGTTAGAAGGGGGAAAATGAATGGAATGTATGGAAAATGAATGGAATATAATAGAATGTATTTTGGGTCGTGTATTTTCAATTATGGTTTTATATTGTGTGGCTGTGGAATGTTAGCCTACCTAGTTTATTGTTACATATTTTTATTATTTTTCAGTTATTTCATATAAGTACACGAGCATTGTTGTGTAGATGATGTCTTCAATGGGTAGTCAAGGGAGGTGCTACATTTGAGGAATGATAGAAGTCAATCGCTGAATACCAGATTAGCTGTAATTCTTATTTCTTATTTTAAGTGGGAGTTTTCCCACCCTTTTTTCTAAAAATAAAATAAAAAATATCTATATATAAATATGTTACTTTTTATTTTAATTCCCTTTGTTACATGTTTCATTCTTATGTGTTTTCCTCCCTTATTCCATCGCCCTCTTTCCACCCCCCCAAATGTCCTTTTTAAGGGTCATCTTTTAAGTTACAAAAATAGATAAAATTGAACAGAGACTGCAAAAATATATTACAATATGTATTGTAATTTATTTTATGCAGTTTCAGTAATTCAAATATCCCAATTGTTTGTTTGTTTCCATGGTTACACTGTTAACAGGGGCAGTAGTTTAGCTGCGAATAAAAGTACTCCAGTTGTTGCTCGTGTTAGCTTTGGATGTAAAATCCTGCAATTCATTGGCTGATGCTGTAGCTGCGGCTAGAACTAATAATATTTAGAAATATGCAACTTTGTGTATGGAATAACAAAACCCTTGAAATTCAAGGAAAAAACTTTAGTTGCAGGGAAGTTACAGTGAGCAATACCTTGTAACAAAACCCTTGAAATTCAAGGAAAAATCTTCAGTTGCAGGGAAGTTAAGGTGAGAACTTAAAGCAACAAATCCCAGGATATTCAGCTAAAGCCACCTTAACTTCACACCCCCTGTTGCGCAGATTATGACCACAATGATAACATCACAGATCACATCACTGTATTGGTTTCTCGTAATATTACCCTTTCTTGTTGCTGACAATTATTGTGACCCACAAACATACAATGACACCTTTCTGGTCTGTTTGTCAAGTTCTTATTCTGCCACTTTCTCCTCTTTGAATCAGCTTGGTTTTCAAAAGAATTATTATTCTGCTTTACATTAGTTCGGTATTGAAGGTTCTGCCTTTTCGCTTCCGTTATATCAGTTCTGTATTTAAACATTTAAACTACCCAGACTTGGCCAGCGGGCGATCACGGAGTGCTACAGTGTCACAATACACTAGTGAGCTCACTGGGTCTGGAGTGCGCGTCCGCTCACTCTGCTGCCTCCAGGTCTTCTGCTTCTGCTGCTCTGCGTGGACAGGCAACTTGCTTCTCTCGGTTTCCCGCAGCTAGCACCAGTCGGATAAGGAGCACTCCTCGCTCCAAAGGCTCCATGGTGCTCCCCTGTTACCGGAGCCCAACTTACTATGGGGAAAGCTTTTCAACTTCACGCTTCCTGCAGCGTGACCTCTGCAGCTATGTTCTTCAGACAGAAAGCTTCCAAATCCAATGCCTTCCACTGCGCAACCTCTGCAATCAAGGTCTCTGAAGGAAGAGACCCTTTCAGGACTGGTGTCCGTTCGGCACACAACGGTGGTCCCGGCGTCTCTGCTCTCCTCCAGCTTCTGCTTCCACTGCAATGTGGAGTTACCACAATCACTCCACCTCCGTCAAAATGTGAGAGATACATAGGGTAGGAGGAGAGAGAAGTCTATGGTAATTGTAATTGTAATGGGTTATTTATAACACGCTTAATACACAGGGGTTTCTAAGCGCAGACTCTGGGATCAAACCTGTATTGCTCCACACTGTCTTGCTTCCAAGATGAACGCATTGCCCCTGAGCTATTCTCCCAAGACTGCACTAATTCCAATTACAAGTACTCCCCATCATTCACATGCGATGTGGCCCATCTGTTCCTTTGTATTTGGCCTGTGTCTTGTGTCTGTTTGTGTACTGGGGAGTTTCAGCAGGTGTCTTATCTGTACATGGCTCATAATGAATAGCCAGTGTTCTTCATGTCTTGATCAGGTGTTGGGGGACCGTTTTGGAGAATTAATGTTTTCCTATTTACTGGGCTTTTAGCTAATTCTAATGTGTATGTTGTACTCTTCATGACCACTGGAGAGACCCTTCATTTATCCGCTTTAGAGTCTTTTGGCATACTGATCTCATGCATCTGGACATCAATGGCTGTTTGTGCTCTTATTGAAACTTAATTAACTCGGGAGCCTACTACTTTCTCGTCATTACGTTCTGCATGTCCTTTACTCCCTTCTGCTCATCTGACCTTGGCGCTTGCTACAAACTACTGTCTGGACAGCTTTAAAGCTTCTAAAATAAATGTGTTCTTATGAACTCAGCATCTTGTCTGAGGCCTTGCTAACTTCTAGGCCTGCTACGGCCTCTGCGCTGGGAAACTGGCTGTACTTTTGTGCTTCTCACCTTCATATTGATCTATCTATCTATCTATCTATCTATCTATCTATCTATCTATCTATCTATCTGCTCTCTTCTATAGCACCACCAACCCACAGGCCTCAGGGTACTCATAAAGAAAAATACAGACAATAGAAGATGAGGAGAAAAACTCAGTCAGAAAAAGAAAAAGAGCCAAAGATGACCTATATCCGTGTATATTCATGTTACATTCACCTTGTGCATCTGCCCTACGTTAGTGTCCATGCCCATGTATGCTGCATCTTATCTGCCCATTTCTGCTGCATCTTATCTTCCTATAAGTTCATCTGCCCTAACAGTGTAGTGAGTCCCTCTCTTGGTATTCTGGAATTCTCATCCGTTCTATGCTATATGCAGCATGCATCACTGCAATACAATATACGAAATACAGGCAACAGAATAAGAAAAAGAAACCCAGAATCATGATAACCACGGAATCAACCTTTTGCAGATACCGTGGTCTATAAGCTCATTTGGGCAAAAAAAGAAAATATTTGGTATTATTTAAAAAGTTCATATTGCTTCAAAGAAAATGGCTCTTTTACTTCACGTAAAATAAATGTTCACAATAAAAGGCTATTTTGAAGTAACAGAAAAGATTTTCCTAAACCAATATATATATATATATCACTGTGTGATCAAGCCCTCAGACAAGGGACGCAATATAGTCCTTATGACTCGAGAAAACTATGTGAAGGAGCCTTACAAACAGTTAAATGACAAAGAATGCTATGAAAGATGTGGAAAAGATTCTATAAAAGCATTAGAAGACAAAATAAAGAATTTCATAGAAGTTTGGGAACAAAAAGGCATGCTGACCGAAGAAAATTGCAAATTCCTACAAACGACCAACTCCATTACACCAACTATATATTTTCTACCGAAAATACACAAAAACAGTAAAAAACCACCAGGAAGACCAATTGTTTCCCTGGTAGGGTCAGCATTGGAAAATATGTCAAAATTTGTAGATGAAATCCTTCTGCCCTTCGTCTCTTCACTACCTTCCTACCTCAAAGATACAAAGGACTTTTTATTAAGAGTGAACAATATACCCTGGGAATCCAACTTTATGATGGCAACAATGGACGTGGTGTCTTTGTACACGTCAATCGACCATAACTTTGGCAAAAAAGCATGCGAGAAATATTTGAACACCAGATCTCTTAATCATCTAGAACACACGCAAATGATCATAGCTATGATCGACCTCTGTCTCACCAATAACATCTTTGTCTTTAATGAAGAATATTTCAGGCAAATACAGGGCACGGCTATGGGCACAACTTTTGCCCCATCTTATGCCAACTTGACTATGGGTGCCTGGGAAGCTGATGAAATATGGACAGAACAAAATCATGAACAAACTGAAAATGTGGTTATCTGGCTCCGATATATAGATGACATATTTGTAATTTGGAAAGGGACTGAAAATGCCTGGTGTGATTTTGTGAAATTATTGAATCAAAATGAAAATAATCTCAGATTCACAGAAACCCACAGTTATTCATTTATAACTTTCTTGGATGTAAATTTAAGAATAGTGGAACAAAATCTAACGTGTGAATTACACAGAAAACCTACGGGATCTAACACGCCACTACATGCCAAGAGTGGGCATCCAAAGAGTTTAATCTGGAGTATACCGTATGGAGAGTTTGTAAGAATAAGAAGAAACAGCACAACTCTCAAAACATATGATGAAGAAAGCAAAATCACGGCGAGAGGTTTTCAACAACAATGTTACCCCAAAAGAGTCATCGAAAGAGCATATTTAAAAGCTAGAAGTCATGATAGACTTAAACTCTTGGTTGATAAAGAAGAAGAAATCACGAATAAACAAATTGAGGAAGTGCGCCTCATACTAACGTATGACAGCCAAACAACTGAGGTCAAACGGGTGTTAAAGAAACATTGGAAAGTTTTAACCATCGACAAGGATATCGGGGGTTTGCTCAAAAAATATCCAGACATTAGTTATAGAAGAAACATTTCAATCAAAGATAAATTGGTCCATAGTTTTATGGGTAAAGAGGAAGCCAAAGATGCAAGTGCCTGGTTGAGTAATCGGAAGAAAGGTTTTTATAAATGCACAAGATGCAATATATGCAAATTTGCTATGAATTGCGCTACCTTTAAACATCCAGTAACAAGTTCGACCGAATATATCAATGAAAAAATCACCTGTGACACTGAATACGTAGTTTACGTCTTATTGTGCGAATGCAAAAAGTGGTATGTTGGAAGTACCAAATGCAAACTGAAAATAAGGGTCCAGCAACATGTTAGAGCCATACAAAACAAAGACGCGAACTATCCTATGGCAAAACACTTTTCTGAATGCCATGAAAGCAATATGAAGAGTTTTGCTTTCTTTGGAATTTGTGCAATTGAGAATGGCCCTAGAGGGGGTGATCGCGAAAAAAGGCTCAGACAACAAGAAACCCGCTGCATTTTAGATTTTGAAACCAAACAGCCAAAAGGGCACAATATAGATGAAGAACTGTACACTTTTTTAGGGCACTAATACAAGCATCGTCCCCTTATATAAGAACACTTGGCACCTCTTACCTATATAGATTGACTTATGCAAATTAGTGATTTCATGAATTGGGTTTAAATAAGTGTAAATCCATGAATTGTTGCACAATAATTTTTTTAAAAAAAGCACTTTTATAGTATGTTGTTAATTGGGTTTATAGGCACTCTATTTTAGATTTTACCACGTAGGTGTAGTTTTAACTATTGATTATTGTATTTTTAAATTAAACATTGCCGCAGACTATTGACAATTATGAGAAAATGGGAGTTGCAACTCAGTCTAAAAAATTCAACCAGATTTTCACACTCAACAGAAGTTTTAGCACTAAGCACTTTATGAAAATTAGAGGCTGAAATACACTAAAGCACTAGGCACTTTAGTGAGCTGCTAGCACTAGTCACTTTATAATGCATTTTGCACTTTATGTGTGTAGAAAAGGTACATTCTCATTTTAAAGAATGGCAAAAGGTTGCGTGTATATTTATGGTAACTCGATTAAGCATAGTATGTTCAATGCAGGACTTTTGTTAAAATTAAAATAATGCTTTAATCATGAGGACAATTTACTTTGAGGTTAGCATTCATGTCGACTTGATCACTCGATCGCGATTGATGTCACTCAAATGTATAGGGACTAAAAACCCTTTAAAGATGTCCGACAGCAATTTAAACAACGTTAAGTCCCATCTTCTATGTTTACTGGAGTAGAACTCCCCTGTCCCATTTCTATGTCTATAGGCACATGTTTGTATTTAAACAATCTGGTGGTGGCAAAATGGTGTTGTGAGCAAGCGGCAAGTAATGCTGCGAAACGCGTCGTTTTTCTTGGGAAGAATGAAAGATGTATTTTAACAAATAAAGAAGCCTTTAATGGAACGCTGGTAACCGTCTACTTTTTGAAGCCTGGTATGAAGGAGAGTGCTCCTTAAATGACTGACAACAAGCCAGTTTCTTTGAAAATATATATATATATATATGTATTATTATTTTTTTTTAACCAACTGTTATAGAAAATGTTCAAAAGATTCCTGGACCGGGGCACTTATAAAAAGATTATTTGGGGAATGTTCAGGACTCTTCTAGAGGCAGGAAAATCACAGAATGTCTTTAATTTTATAGTTGCTCTTGCTGCCGGTTTGCTCTGGTCATCGCCCTAGTCTGGGATTTTCGTACTTCTTCTTCTTCTGGATCTGTATCTTCTGACAGGGGGGCCTCACCACAATATCTTTTGATATCGCTAAGATGGTAACCAATCTCACCTACCCCTAATCGTTACTGCTGAAGGTGTTGCCATCTCAACCTTGTATGGCCCCTCAAATCTCAGCTTGTGCCACTTCCTAGTAAAATTTCGATAAAAGACCTGATCCCCAGAGTACAATAGGAGAGGTGGTAATAAACTAGCTTGGTCAAAATATTCATTCAATCTTCGGGGAGTCTTGCTGAGCACTGCTATCTCACCTGCACCTGTTTGGAGATACATTCAAAGATTAAGTCATAGCCATCAAATAATCATGCACCTCTTTGCCTAGCACTGTTGCTGAATTCTCAGTATCTGTTCAAGCATGTGTGGGAGAAGCAATTGGCACATTCATTCTATGACCTGTCATCAGCTCATGTAGTGTCAGGTGGTGGTCAGAGCCTGGCTGATTGTATAAGGAAAAAGAGCCAAGGGAAGGCAATGCAGCCAATTTTTGGGCAAAGAGTCTTTTATTTTGGCAATGCGTTCCTTCAAAAGACTGTTTAGGCACTCGCAAAAACCATTCACTTGGGGATGGTAGGCAAATGAGAATTTGTGTCTTATCGCCCAGTAGAGATCTAATGTGTTCAAACATCTAATTTACAAAATGGGGTCCATTGCCAGAGCGGAGCGCTTCGGACACTGCCCCTCTAGGAAATATCTCTCGTACAAGAACATTTGCAGCCGATATGGCATACAGATGGGTGCAGGGACCTGCTTTGATCCAGCTAGAAAAAGGGCATACTACCACTATCAGGTATTGGTAGCATTACAGGTTTGAAGCATATCCACATAATTGGTATGCAAATGCAGAAACGGTCCAATAGGACAGGGTTTTGCTCCTCTCACCATTTTCAATGCATGACCAGCCATACATTTCAGACAAATTATACAGTTACAAATGAAATTAGCCACATGCAAGCTCAAATTTGGGATGAAACAGTCATCCGAAAAAGATGCTGCAAGACAATCTCTTGTGGTTTGCGCCGGGTAGTGAAGTTGTTCCAGCACTACTGTGAGTAATTCAATAGGCCTGACAGGTTTCTTTGTGCCATCCTGTATAATGAGTACTCCCCCATTCTTCCACAATTCCTGCTCTTCTTGTGGCGCCCACCCCTGCAACTCTACAATCTGTGTAACTCGCAGTGCATCAAAACCTTCTTTTATCACCATGTTATATTCATCTGTATATTTGTTTGGGGCAGTTGTAATTTCTAATATCTCGGGAAAATATGTTGCCCTTTTGGCTTCTGCATCTTCATTGCCGCAGGAAATCCTGTCTACACCTCTTGTGTGCATTGCACTCTTCACCACAGCGATCTCCGAGGGACATTCAATGTGACAGTCCTGAGTGTACTGTTGATGTCACATAGGCAGAGTCGGAATACAATGTTACCGCTTCATCCTGAGTCACCTCAAGCGCTAAAATCATGACTGCTAGTTCTGACGCTTGCGCTGAAAAATGTGCTGGTAATCTTGCACTTTTCACTACCTCCGACTTTCCGCTCTCTTCTGCCTTCACCACTGTCATCCCACTATGCCTTTCTCTGCTGCTTTGATCTATCGGCGAATAACCAACAATGAAGAGAATTATCTATCCTCCCAGAACATTTTCCTTGACATCGGGCACATCGTCATAATAATCAGTGTAGGTAGTCCAGTAATGTACATTATCTTCCTCCTCCAGTGGCCCTACTATGAACCCTTCAGCGTTCACTATACCACACCTAACAATTTTGATCGGAAGATTGACTATTATGACCTCATAGCCTGTCGCTCTCTGTGTAGTCAATGTGCTTTTGGGCTTTTTGAGAATGACAAAAAGTGCATGTTCAACATATATTGTAACTGAACAGCCCAATGTTATACTGGATGATTTATCACTTGCAAAAGCTGCTGCTGCTAATTCTTGCTCACAGGGGTAATGCCTCTCATTACTGGATCTAAGATTCCACTGTAAAATGCCAGTGGTTTGCATCCGTGGAGTTTTTTTGTGCGGGAACAGCCATCATCACAACTCCATTTGAATGGGAAAATGGGAAAAATCTACATTGTAATCTGGGATCCCTAACACAGGAGCTGTACTTATTACCTCTTTTTATTCAGCAAATGCACCCATCATCTCACCTGGCCATACAATGTCACTCTTGTCTTTCTGTGCTTCTTTTAGCCCTCCTAAGAGGGGCCAAACATATGTGCTGTAGTCAAAGACCCAAACACGACAATAATTGCAGAGTCCCAAAAACTGCTGTAACTCTTTTACTGTGTTTTTCCGGGGCGTATTAGTAATAGCTTTAGCCCTTTCAGGTTACACGTTCCTTCCCTCTTTTGACATCATCTAGCCTATATACAATACTTCTTCGTGACAATATTGCAGTTTCTCTTTGTCTACTTTATACACTTTTGTGGCCAGTACCGTGTGAGAAACCAGAAGATGTCTCACCTGCTAATCCCCAGGGATCCGTCATCCAGGTGACCAGGACACAGCCATCGCGTTTGGATCCAGTTCCTGGTGGTGGACAAGTGCGGGAGGATCACCTGGGTGAAAGGTCTTTGGGGAGTGGGAGTGGGACACCGGATGGTGAGACATGGCATCCCTCCCCCCTGTAACACCTTTACCCCATCCTACCAGGTAGTATATGTGGGAACTTTACCCCCCCTTTCCCTTCACAAACACTTTCACATGGACAGCCCACTCTGGGAGAATACCGACTCACACACGAGGAGTGTTCCTGACATGTCCCGCTACTATGGTCAGGTGAGGTCAGGCAATTACTGGTTCCATGTCTTAAAATCGCGGCAAAAATGACGATGAATACAAAATATTGCGGCAGAAATGCTGTGGTTTTGCCACCACAATCATGTAAAGGATGCAGGGGACACCTCCACAATGGCCGAACCCATTATACCATTTAAAGGGAGCAGGGGTCATCCCCGCAACCCCAGCTCCCCTTAAATGGTATACTGGGGTACACCTTTACCGGGTCAAACCACAGCATTTTTGCCGTGATTTTTTTTACCGGCGTCGTTTTTGCTGCGATTTTATTACCTGATACCCAATTACTGACATTCACTCACACCTGACTTCCATTAAACTTCCCTGCATGGATAAGAGGTGGAGCACAAGAGCACACTCTGAGCGAGGCAAAGCACACAAAGGAACAGCAGTTTCGAGTCGGCAGCTGAACGAGGGGCGAAAGACGGCAAAACAAGAAGGGTCTGCAAGGAGGAAAATACCCTTGACCTTTTCGGCAAGAAACTGTTACTTTCAAGAAATCTTCAACAGTGAAAGCATAAGGTCAGGAAACCAGACTGAAGAATCCTGCATTGTGTGTCAGAGATACCAGAGTCCCTCCCACGTAACCGATCAAGGCCAGGAAGAGCAGCAGTTGCTGTGATATCGTCCTTGGCTCCAAGAACAAAGTAGGCCCAGAGAAATCCACACAGCCAGTGAGTTGGGGAGACCAATGCAAGACCGGTCTGTGTTGAAGTCAAGGTTGCATGCAGCAACATTGTATAAGAGCACTGGAACTAACATTGTTAAAAGCGTGTGATGAAAGACGAGAGTAAAGCTAAACTGCTGATGATTGTTTGAACTTGAGAAGGAAAGATACGATACTGTTGACAGAGCGGGCTGGCACCGCAAATGTGCTCAATCGAATGTCTCTGTAAGGTATCCTGCCAAGAAGTGGCAGAAACAAAAGTACAAGATTGATAAGAACATTGTGAATCGAAGTGTTCCTGCGACGATTTAAGCAAAACCCATTGCACATTAAAAAGTCTTCGATTTTGATATCAAAAGGGATCTGGGCCCAAACGAGGGAGATCCATGGTCTGAGCCTGAATGAGGGAGACCAAGTGTAAACATTGTGGTAAAAGGGGCTCCAAGCCTGAAGGAGGAAGACCCATGATGAACACTGGAAGCAAGAACTTGTGCCTATGAAAATCCTGATAAAAATGGAACTTTGATGCTTGTTTGGTACGACAGGCCCTCTGCAGTAAGATACTGTTATTGGAAAAGAGGCTTTGGCAGAAGGCCCTGATACCGCCGGGCCCCGTGCTGAAAACGTGGGGAAGGGAAGCCAACTGCTCAACTATCCTGACATATTATTTCTTAAACACTTTCCTTTTTGCATACACTATTGTCCCACACCCTTTTGGATTTAGAAGTAAGGATTGGCAATAGGTTTATTAGTATAGGCCCTTTTATTTTGATAGAGACTCGACTAGGACTGCATTATTATTATTTGATGGTCATAGCTTGCTCTGAGCCTTAGATTTAGATTTAGATAGGCGTTCCACCAACCCATTGAAGTACAATAAACACCCTTGAACTGCTATCACTTGTGTCTGTCTTCACTGTTTGATACCATGCCTTCCTTACAACTGTCAATATTTTTACTGAGTCTTTCCTGCACTCTTCTTATGTGGTGCTGCATACTAGCAAGTCATCCACATACTGTATGACTGTGCTGTCCGTCTGTACATTTCCCAGGTCCAACTGCAACACTAGGGGATTCACGTAACCCTGTAGGAGGTAACTGTGCTGTAATCTGATTCTGTGATAAGTAAACATGGTCAAATATTGTGAATCCTCATGCAGGGGAATAGAGAAAATAATAATTTTTCAAGTCATTCACTGTAAAATCCTGGACTTTAGAGGGTATGTTATATAATATCATTGCTGGATTTGGCACCAATGGGAATTCCGCCTCAACAATATTATTCTGGGAGGCGCATATCTTGTATAAATCTTCAAGACACTCCTTTTGCCTTTTTTATTTGGTACACCACCGTGTTACATTGCAATTCCGAAGGTACTAATATGCCTTGCCGGACCAGGGCAGAAATAGTTGAACAAATACCCTCATCACTTCTTTTGACATGGGATACTGTTTTGCTTGTTGTAAAAAAGCACCTTTCCTCAGTTTGATTTTGACTGCTCTTAACCCTTTTAGTAAATCAATGTCATATGGACTGCTGGTCCACAATGAACTCGGCACCTTTGCCAAATCGTCTTGCAAATATGATGGTACTTATCTCACCAATTAAATTAGTGGGGAACCTCTCTGTACTCTATTTACAACTGATATGTGATACAAATATTGAAAATCACCTCACCGTCTACATTTTCTTCAAACAGTTCATCATTAGTCAAGTCAGTACGTCTGTGTGCTGAGTCGAACACTATTACGGTGCGCCACATTACTCCTCCGTCATCAACTCCATGCAATATCCTTCTGCCCTCTCTCACTATTGCTGTTTCTAGTTCACTTGTAATAATCTGTTCCTCAACTACGTCTATGGGTACCTCGGATATAAGCAAAAATTCTGCAGGTAATCTCAACAATTTGTCCTGTATTCTTGGAAGCCATGCAAATAACGCATGTACCACATTAAGGAATACTTCTGTGTATAGCGGCACCCCTCTTTGCGCTTGCTGACCATAGAAGGCTCTAATAATCTCATGAACGTTCAGATAGTGAATACCTGGTGTTGAACATACTATCCCCTCTTCAGTAAAATAGATTGTTATGTTTAGCTTGCTCATCAAGTCTCTCTCCAATATGTTAACAGTGTTTTCTGAGAATACAGCAATGGCATAGATATTTCATGTTCTCCTATTGTTATTGGCAATTTATCCGTAAAATGAACCATTGTCATAGCCCTACAGAATCCTTGTGTATCCAACGATATTCCTGACATTGGTACCTTTCCCTCTCTAACATAGGATCTTGTTGACCCAGTGTCAACCAAGAAGGACCAAGTTTTGACGCCATTGGTCACCCCCACCCTCGGCCCCTCTTGTGGGTCTGGTGTCATGAGAGGCAGCTTTTGTTGGTCACTATGGCATAGGGGGAGACGGATTGATTGAATTGCAAGACATACCCACAAGATGGAGTCTGCAAGCTGCAGTGCCGTTGCAGACACACAGAGCCTTCCTGGATCACTATTAGTATTCCTATAACAACCTCGCGCTCTCCAATCAGGACACATTCGTATTACCTTTCTTCTGCAGATGTTCGGCGATCGGCTACAAAATCCTTGCCCGCAAGTTTAGCTTCAGACGCCCGTGCAGCCTGCTGTGTCCTTACGGGTATGAACGCAGCTTGTGTCCCCTTAGCAACCATCTTGCATTCAGAACAGAAAGTTAATCCAACCTGTTTGTCATGTTTCTGCAGACTCCCGGCAGACCTTTGTTAAGCTCCCACCCGCAAGATTAACTTTTGACATCTCTGCTAGAAAACCAAAGTACGAATCTAAATGGCAAGTTATTTTTTTGTATCGTGGCTATAATTGTAGTCACGCTACGTTACTAGGCAAAAAGGAATGCCTCTAAGGACCATGTCTCTTCTCGCTTCTGCCTTTTTCTAAACCTGCTCTCTCATTTCAGGCACTCTTCTTTCGTTCCTCAATTCCGCCAGACATAAATTAACCCCTAAGCCACCATTCACTTCAGATTGGGTAATTGCTCACTTTTAACACATACTTATCTTTTACCCTTCAGCCTGCCTTTGGTAATCTGCATTTCTCTGTCATTTTCCTCAGTCCTTGGCTCCTATGCAACAGTGGGTCTAAGACATCGCAATCCTCGGAATCCTCCTGCACTACAGCCTCTCGCCAGAAAGAATACCTCATGAAAAGTCACACAGGGATTTTTCCCCAGAGGGTTTCCCTGGAAATCCTGCTCCTCCTGCACCATTTATGGAGACGGGTGAGTAGGATGACCAGGAGGACTCTCGTAGCCTCACGCTACCGCCTCAGATCCAGGTCAGTGCTATCAATTTGGGTTAGTAATTGTAAAAGATATAGTATTTATACAATTGATGACAGATAGCAACGCCCACAGATTCTGACCATGGATCAGATGCAGCAGCTGATGGCTGCAGTGCAGTGTCTCACCTCTGAGGTGCAGTACCTTAAACAAGAGAACTCGGTCTTGCGTCAACAGATGGTCCGCTCCCCACACAGCTGTGAAATCCCGTCGGGACCCCTGCCGAGTGGCAGGTTTGACAGAAATCCTCATAAATTAAAAGAGTTCATAGAAGACCGCACAGTGCAGTTCACATTTAAGGCTGCATTTTTTCCAAAAGACAGCGATAGGGTCGGTCATATGATTACTCATCTAACTGGCCCAGCATTGGCATGGGCAACACCTTTAGTGACTTCAAACATTCCTATGTTGTATTCTTACCCGGCATTCGTAAATAGTTTAAAATCCATGTTTGGCAGGCAGGAGATTACCATCGCCTCCCAAGAAAGGTTGTTGGATTTTAAACAGGGATCCCAGGACATCCTCATGTACATAACATGTGTTAAACAGATAGCCACCGATACTTCTTGGCCGGATGATGCGCTGGTTACCTTATTCCGCAGGGGCCTAAACAAAGAGCTAAAGCATGAGGTCTCCCGTGTGCCTAGGCCGCCAAACCTCACGGAAATGGTAGCATTAGTAATGCAACTAGATTTCCATCTCCAAGAGCATTCAAAAGAAAGAAGGAGACATAGATATACCCATATTCCTTTCGAGTCTTCAGCTGTCTCGGACAAGGCTACAAAAGACTACAGATAGCCGCAGGAATGTGTAGTTCGGTATGCATGGCTATATAGTTTGGGGTGTCAGTGTTTTATATTTTTTGAAAGTTCTTTGTTTAGGTATAGTCTCGTCAGGGTTCAAAATTCCCTGGCCATGGTAGGTATTAGAGAGTCTTTTTTATTTTGGATGCGTGTTTTCAGACTTTTGAGCATGTGAGACTTTGGAGAGAAATAGAAGAAAATAGTTTAACAAAATTAATATGAAAAGGAGGAATTGTAGTGTAGTTTTAGAAGTACAATAGAATGTATTTGTATATTTGTATTTATTGTATTTATATAGCGCCTTAATCCAAGACGCTTTACAGTTTAACAACAAGGATACACCAAACATGGAACAGTAGAAGCAACAATATACATGAATCAAACCAAAAAACAGTATGTAGAACAATTTGCATATGAGAAGGAGGGGGGTGGGGAAGGAAGGATGAGGGAGAGAGATTATGGAGTAAACTAAATAGTAGGAAGAGAGGTCCTAGGAAAGAAGGGGGAAGATGAAGAAAACTAAAATGGGGCTACTAGGGGGAGAAAGAGAGAGAGAGAGAGAGAGAGAGAGAAAGGGAAAAAAGGGGAATAGAGTGTCAGGGAGGGGAATAAAGAAGGATTAATTTCAACGAGGAACGGAATGAAGAATAGGTAGGGATTGAGCGGATAGAAAGAGGCAGGGAGTTCCAGTGTAAAGGGGCAAGGAGCTGAAAGGAACGGAAACGAGAAGAGGCACAACGAGGGGGGGAACAGAAAGTAAGAAGAGATCAGCGGAGCGAGAGGGAGTGTGGAACGAGAGAAGAGAGAATATGGAGGGGCAAGGTCATGGAGAGATTTAAGGACAAGACAAAGGAAGTGAAATTTAAGTTGGGAGTGGAAAGGAAGCCAGCTTATGTTAGATAGTGAGTTAGAGATGGAGTCAAAGGGAGAGAGTACGGATTGCAGAGTGGTAGAGGGATTTGAGAGGGGGCAAGGTGGGGGGCAGGGAGACCAAGGAAGAGGGAAGAACAATAGAAGAGGCAAAATAAAATGAGGGAGGAGATTAAAAGTTTGGTAGCATGAAAGGTGAGAGAGGAACGGACTTTGAGGATATTAAAGAGGTGGTAGCGAAATGCGCGAGAAGTAAGGGAGATATGATGTGAAAAAGAGAGGGAAGGATGAAAGTAAATGCCTAGATTACGAGAATGGGTGGAAATAGGAAGGTTAGAAGGGGGAAAATGAATGGAATGTATGGAAAATGAATGGAATATAATAGAATGTATTTTGGGTCGTGTATTTTCAATTATGGTTTTATATTGTGTGGCTGTGGAATGTTAGCCTACCTAGTTTATTGTTACATATTTTTATTATTTTTCAGTTATTTCATATAAGTAAACGAGCATTGTTGTGTAGATGATGTCTTCAATGGGTAGTCAAGGGAGGTGCTACATTTGAGGAATGATAGAAGTCAATCGCTGAATACCAGATTAGCTGTAATTCTTATTTCTTATTTTAAGTGGGAGTTTTCCCACCCTTTTTTCTAAAAATAAAATAAAAAATATCTATATATAAATATGTTACTTTTTATTTTAATTCCCTTTGTTAGATGTTTCATTCTTATGTGTTTTCCTCCCTTATTCCATCGCCCTCTTTCCATCCCCCCAAATGTCCTTTTTAAGGGTCATCTTTTAAGTTACAAAAATAGATAAAATTGAAAACAGACTGCAAAAATATATTACAATATGTATTGTAATTTACTTTATGCAGTTTCAGTAATTCAAATATCTCAATTGTTTGTTTGTTTCCATGGTTACACTGTTAACAGGGGCAGTAGTTTAGCTGCGAATAAAAGTACTCCAGTTGTTGCTCGTGTTAGCTTTGGATGTAAAATCCTGCAATTCATTGGCTGATGCTGTAGCTGCGGCTAGAACTAATAATATTTAGAAATATGCAACTTTGTGTATGGAATAACAAAACCCTTGAAATTCAAGGAAAAAACTTTAGTTGCAGGGAAGTTACAGTGAGTAATACCTTGTAACAAAACCCTTGAAATTCAAGGAAAAATCTTCAGTTGCAGGGAAGTTACGGTGAGAACTTAAAGCAACAAATCCCTGGATATTCAGCTAAAGCCACCTTAACTTCACACCCCCTGTTGCGCAGATTATGACCACAATGATAACATCACAGATCACATCACTGTATTGGTTTCTCGTAATATTACCCTTTCTTGTTGCTGACAATTATTGTGACCCACAAACATACAATGACACCTTTCTGGTCTGTTTGTCAAGTTCTTATTCTGCCACTTTCTCCTCTTTGAATCAGCTTGGTTTTCAAAAGAATTATTATTCTGCTTTACATTAGTTCGGTATTGAAGGTTCTGCCTTTTCGCTTCCATTATATCAGTTCTGTATTTAAACATTTAAACTACCCAGACTTGGCCAGCGGGCGATAACGGAGTGCTACAGTGTCACAATACACTAGTGAGCTCACTGGGTCTGCAGTGCGCGTCCGCTCACTCTGCTGCCTCCAGGTCTTCTGCTTCTGCTGCTCTGCGTGGACAGGCAACTTGCTTCTCTCGGTTTCCCGCAGCTAGCACCAGTCGGATAAGGAGCACTCCTCGCTCCAAAGGCTCTATGGTGCTCCCCTGTTACCGGAGCCCAACTTACTATGGGGAAAGCTTTTCAACTTCACGCTTCCTGCAGCGTGACCTCTGCAGCTATGTTCTTCAGACAGAAAGCTTCCAAATCCAATGCCTTCCACTGCGCAACCTCTGCAATCAAGGTCTCTGAAGGAAGAGACCCTTTCAGGACTGGTGTCCGTTCGGCACACAACCGTGGTCCCGGCGTCTCTGCTCTCCTCCAGCTTCTGCTTCCACTGCAATGTGGAGTTACCACAATCACTCCACCTCCGTCAAAATGTGAGAGATACATAGGGTAGGGGGATAGAGAAGTCTATGGTAATTGTAATTGTAATGGGTTATTTATAACACGCTTAATACACAGGGGTTTCTAAGCGCAGACTCTGGGATCAAACCTGTATTGCTCCACACTGTCTTGCTTCCAAGATGAACGCATTGCCCCTGAGCTATTCTCCCAAGACTGCACTAATTCCAATTACAAGTACTCCCCATCATTCACATGCGATGTGGCCCATCTGTTCCTTTGTATTTGGCCTGTGTCTTGTGTCTGTTTGTGTACTAGGGAGTTTCAGCAGGTGTCTTATCTGTACATGGCTCATAATGAATAGCCAGTGTTCTTCATGTCTTGATCAGGTGTTGGGGGACCGTTTTGGAGAATTAATGTTTTCCTATTTACTGGGCTTTTAGCTAATTCTAATGTGTATGTTGTACTCTTCATGACCACTGGAGAGACCCTTCATTTATCCGCTTTAGAGTCTTTTGGCATACTGATCTCATGCATCTGGACATCAATGGCTGTTTGTGCTCTTATTGAAACTTAATTAACTCGGGAGCCTACTACTTTCTCGTCATTACGTTCTGCATGTCCTTTACTCCCTTCTGCTCATCTGACCTTGGCGCTTGCTACAAACTACTGTCTGGACAGCTTTAAAGCTTCTAAAATAAATGTGTTCTTATGAACTCAGCATCTTGTCTGAGGCCTTGCTAACTTCTAGGCCTGCTACGGCCTCTGCGCTGGAAAACTGGCTGTACTTCTGTGCTTCTCACCTTCATATTGATCTATCTATCTATCTATCTATCTATCTATCTATCTATCTATCTATCTATCTATCTATCTATCTACCTATCTATCTACCTATCTATCTATCTATCTATCTATCTATCTATCTATCTATCTGCTCTCAGACAACAGAAGAGGAGGAGAGAAACTCAGTCAGAAAAAGAAAAAGAGCCAAAGATGACCTATATCCGTGTATATTTATGTTACATTCACCTTGTGCATCTGCCCTATGTTAGTGTCCATGCCCATGTATGCTGCATCTTATCTTCCTATAAGTTCATCTGCCCTAACAGTGTAGTGAGTCCCTCTCTTGGTATTCTGGAATTCTCATCCCTTCTATGCTATATGCAGCATGCAGCACTGCAATACAATATACGAAATACAGGCAACAGAATAATAAAAAGAAACCCAGAATCATGATAACCACGGAATCAACCTTTTGCAGATACCGTGGTCTATAAGCTCATTTGGGCAAAAAAAGAAAATATTTGGTATTATTTAAAAAGTTCATATTGCTTCAAGGAAAATGGCTCTTTTACTTCACGTAAAATAAATGTTCACAATAAAAGGCTATTTTGAAGTAACAGAAAAGATTTTCCTAAACCACTATATATATATATATATATATAAATATATATATATATATATATATATATATATATATATATATATATATGTATTATTATTATTATTATTTTAACCAACTGTCATAGAAAATGTTCAAAAGATTCCTGGACCGGGGCACTTATAAAAAAAATTCTTTGGGGAATGTTCAGGACTCTTCTAGAGGCAGGAAAATCACAGAATGTCTTTATTTTTATAGTTGCTCTTGCTGACGGTTTGCTCTGGTCATCGCCCTCATCTGGGATCTTCGTACTTCTTCTTCTTCTGAATCTGTATCTTCTGACAGGGGGGCCTCACCACAATATCTTTTGATATCGCTAAGATGTAACCAATCTCACCTACCCCTAATCATTACTGCTGAAGGTGTTGCCATCTCAACCTTGTATGGCCCCTCAAATCTCAGCTTGTGCCACTTCCTAGTAAAATTTCGATAAAAGACCTGATCCCCAGAGTACAATAGGAGAGGTGGTAATAAACTAGCTTGGTCAAAATATTCATTCAATCTTCGGTGATTCTTGCTGAGCACTGCTGTCTCACCTGCACCTGTTTGGAGATACATTCAAAGATTAAGTCATAGCCATCAAATAATCATGCACCTCTTTGCCAAGCACTGTTGCCGAATTCTCAGTATCTGTTCAAGCATGTGTGGGAGAAGCAATTGGCACATTCATTCTATGACCTGTCATCAGCTCATGTGGTGTCAGGTGGTGGTCAGAGCCTGGCTGATTGTATAAGGAAAAAGAGCCAAGGGAAGGCAATGCAGCCAATTTTTGTGCAAAGAGTCTTTTATTTTGGCAATGCGTTCCTTCAAAAGACTGTTTAGGCACTCGCAAAAACCATTCACTTGGGGATGGTAGGCAAATGAGAATTTGTGTCTTATCGCCCAGTAGAGATCTAATGTGTTCAAACATCTAATTTACAAAATGGGGTCCATTGCCAGAGCGGAGTGCTTCGGACACTGCCCCTCTACGAAATATCTCTCGTACAAGAACATTTGCAGCCGATATAGCATACAGATGGGTGCAGGGACCTGCTTTGATCCAGCTAGAAAAAGGGCATACTACCACTATCAGGTATTGGTAGCATTACAGGTTTGAAGCATTTCCACATAATTGGTATGCAAATGCAGAAACGGTCCAATAGGACAGGGTTTTGCTCCTCTCACCATTTTCAATGTATGACCAGCCATACATTTCAGACAAATTATACAGTTACAAATGAAATTAGCCACATGCAAGCTCAAATTTGGGATGAACCAGTCATCCGAAAAATATGCTGCAAGACAATCTCTTGTGGTTTGCGCCGGGTAGTGAAGTTGTTCCAGCACTACTGTGAGTAATTCAATAGGCCTGACAGGTTTCTTTGTGCCATCCTGTCACCAAATTAGCTCTGCGGGGTATAATGAGTACTCCCCCATTCTTCCACAATTCCTGCTCTTCTTGTGGCGCGCACCCCTGCAACTCTACAATCTGTGTAACTGGCAGTGCATCAAAACCTTCTTTTATCACCATGTTACATTCATCTGTATATTTGTTTGGGGCAGTTGTAATTTCTAATATCTCGGGAAAATATGTTGCCCTTTTGGCTTCTGCATCTTCATTGCCGCAGGAAATCCTGTCTACACCTCTTGTGTGCATTGCACTCTTCACCACGGCGATCTCCGAGGGACATTCAATGTGACAGTCCTGAGTGTACTGTTGATGTCACATAGGCAGAGTCAGAATACAATGTTACCGCTTCATCCTGAGTCACCTCAAGCGCTAAAATCATGACTGCTAATTCTGACGCTTGCGCTGAAAAATGTGCTGGTAATCTTGCACTTTTCACTACCTCCGACTTTCCGCTCTCTTCTGCCTTCACCACTGTCATCCCACTATGCCTTTCTCTGCTGCTTTGATCTATCGGCGAATAACCAACAATGAAGAGAATTATCTATCCTCCCAGAACATTTTCCTTGACATCAGGCACATCGTCATAATAATCAGTGTAGGTAGTGCAGTAATGTACATTATCTTCCTCCTCCAGTGGCCCTACTATGAACCCTTCAGCGTTCACTATACCACACCTAACAATTTTGATCGGAAGATTGACTATTATGACCTCATAGCCTGTCGCTCTCTGTGTAGTCAATGTGCTTTTGGGCTTTTTGAGAATGACAAAAAGTGCATGTTCAACATATATTGTAACTGAACAGCCCAATGTTATACTGGATGATTTATCACCTGCAAAAGCTGCTGCTGCTAATGCTTGCTCACAGGGGTAATGCCTCTCATTACTGGATCTAAGATTCCACTGTAAAATGCCAGTGGTTTGTATCCGTGGAGGGTTTTTGTGCGGGAACAGCCATCATCACAACTCCATTTGAATGGGAAAATGGGAAAAATCTACATTGTAATCTGGGATCCCTAACACAGGAGCTGTACTTATTACTTCTTTTTATTCAGCAAATGCACCCATCATCTCACCTGGCCATACAATGTCACTCTTGTCTTTCTGTGCTTCTTTTAGCCCTCCTAAGAGGGGCCAAACATATGTGCTGTAGTCAAAGACCCAAACACGACAATAATTGCAGAGTCCCAAAAACTGCTGTAACTCTTTTTCTGTGTTTGTCCGGGGCGTGTTAGTAATAGCTTTAGCCCTTTCAGGTTACACGTTCCTTCCCTCTTTTGACATCATCTAGCCTATATACAATACTTCTTCTTGACAATATTGCAGTTTCTCTTTGTCTACTATATACACTTTTGTGGCCAGTACCGTGTGAGAAACCAGAAGATGTCTCACCTGCTAGTCCCCAGGGATCCGTCATCCAGGTGACCAGGACACAGCCATCGCGTTTGGATCCAGTTCCTGGTGGTGGACAAGTGCGGGAGGATCACCTGGGTGAAGGGTCTTTGAGGAGTGGGAGTGGGACACCGGATGGTGAGAAACGGCATCCCACCCCCCTCTAACACCTTTACCCCATCCTACCAGGTAGTATATGTGGGAACTTTACCCCCCCTTTCCCTTCACAAACACTTTCACATGGACAGCCCACTCTGGGAGAATACCGACTCACACACGAGGAGTGTTCCTGACATGTCCCGCTACTATGGCCAGGTGAGGTCAGGCAATTACTGGTTCCATGTCTTAAAATCGCGGCAAAAATGGCCATGAATACAAAATATTGCGGCAAAAATGCTGTGGTTTTGCAACCACAAGCATGTAAAGGATGCAGGGGACACCTCCACAATGGCCGAACCCATTATACCATTTAAAGGGAGCAGGGGTCATCCCCGCAACCCCAGCTCCCCTTAAATGGTATAATGGGGTACACCTTTACCGGGTCAAACCACAGCATTTTTGCCGTGATTTTTTTTACCAGCGTCGTTTTTGCTGTGATTTTATTACCTGATACCCAATTACTGACATTCACTCACACCTGACTTCCATTAAACTTCCCTGCATGGATAAGAGGTGGAGCACAAGAGCACACTCTTAGCGAGGCAAAGCACACAAAGGAACAGCAGTTTCGAGTCGGCAGCTGAACGATGGGCGAAAGACGGCAAAACAAGAAGGGTCTGCAAGGAGGAAAATACCCTTGACCTTTTCGGCAAGAAACTGTTACTTTCAAGAAATCTTCAACAGTGAAAGCATAAGGTCAGGAAACCAGACTGAAGAATCCTGCATTGTGTGTCAGAGATACCAGATTCCCTCCCACGTAACCGATCAAGGCCAGGAAGAGCAGCAGTTTCTGTGATATCGTCCTTGGCTCCAAGAACAAAGTAGGCCCAGAGAAATCCACGCAGCCAGTGAGTTGGGGAGACCAATGCAAGACCGGTCTGTGTTGAAGTCAAGGTTGCATGCAGCAACATTGTATAATGAGCACTGGAACGAACATTGTTAAAAGCGTGTGATGAAAGACGAGAGTAAAGCTAAACTGCTGATGATTGTTTGAACTTGAGAAGGAAAGATACAATACTGTTGACAGAGTGGTCCGGCACCGCAAATGTGCTCAATCAAATGTCTCTGTAAGGTATCCTGCCAAGAAGTGGCAGAAACAAAAGTGCAAGATTGATAAGAACATTGTGAATCGAAGTGTTCCTGTGACGATTTAAGCAAAACCCATCGCACATTAAAAAGTCTTTGATTTTGATATCAAAAGGGATCTGGGCCCAAACGAGGGAGATCCATGGTCTGAGCCTGAATGAGGGAGACCAAGTGTAAACATTGTGGTAAAAGGGGCTCCAATCCTGAAGGAGGAAGACCCATGATGAACACTGGAAGCAAGAACTTGTGCCTGTGAAAATCCTGATAAAAATGGAACTTTGATGCTTGTTTGGTACGACAGGCCCTCTGCAGTAAGATACTGTTATTGGAAAAGAGGCTTTGGCAGAAGGCCCTGATACCGCCGGGCCCCGTGCTGAAAATGTGGGGAAGGGAAGCCAACTGCTCAACTATCCTGACATATTATTTCTTAAACACTTTCCTTTTTGCATACACTATTGTCCCACACCCTTTTGGATTTAGAAGAAAGGATTGGCAATAGGTTTATTAGTATAGGCCCTTTTATTTTGACAGAGACTCGACTAGGACTGCATTATTATTATTTGATGGTCATAGCTTGCGCTGAGCCTTAGATTTAGATTTAGATAGGCGTTCCACCAACCCATTGAAGTACAATAAACACCCTTGAACTGTTATCACTTGTGTCTGTCTTCACTGTTTGATACCATGCCTTCCTCACAACTGTCAATATTTTTACTGAGTCTTTCCTGCACTCTTCTTATGTGGTGCTGCATACTAGCAAGTCATCCACATACTGTATGACTCTGCTGTCCGTCTGTACATTTCCCAGGTCCAACTGCAACACTAGGGGATTCATGTAACCCTGTAGGAGGTAACTGTGCTGTAATCTGATTCTGTGATAAGTAAACACGGTCAAATATTGTGAATCCTCATGCAGGGGAACAGAGAAAATAATCATTTTTCAAGTCATTGGGCCTCATTCCGAGGCTGGCGGTAAGGGTTAACGGTCACCGTTAATGGCAACGGTGACCGTTAACACTTACCACCATATTCCGAGTTCCCTTTTGCGGGTTGGCATTTAACGCCTGCTTTTAGCAGGCGTTAAAAATCCAACCCGCAAAGGGACCTTGGAGTAAATTACGGCACCGTAATTTACGGTGCCGTAATTTACTCCTTCTCCATTCCCATTGAGCCCTATGGGGGCAGGAATGGGGATGGGGAACCGGTATGGTGAATGGGGAATTACCGGTCCCTCCAACCTTGGAATGGACCGGTAATTACTCCATTCACCATGCCGGATTTCCATGGAGTAAATAGCTCCATGGTTGATTACCATGGTGCTCTTTACTCCATGGATAGCGCCAGCCTCGGAATGAAGCCCATTCACTGTAAAATCCTGGACTTTAGAGGGTATGTTATATAATATCATTGCTGGATTTGGCACCAATGGGAATTCCGTCTCAACAATATTATTCTGCGAGGCGCATATCTTGTATAAATCTTCAAGACACTCCTTTTGCCTTTTTTATTTGGTACACCACCGTGTTACATTGCAATTCCGAAGGTACTAATATGCCTTGCCGGACCAGGGCAGAAATAGTTGAATAAATACCCTCATCACTTCTTTTGACATGGGATACTGTTTTGCTTGTTGTAAAAAAGCACCTTTGCTCAGTTTGATTTTGACTGCTCTTAACCCTTTTAGTAAATCGATGTCATATGGACTGCTGGTCCACAATGAACTCGGCACCTTTGCCAAATCGTCTTGCAAATATGATGGTACTTTTCTCACCAATTAAATTAGTGGGGAACCTCTCTGTACTCTATTTACAACTGATATGTGATACAAATATTGAAAATCACCTCACCGTCTACATTTTATTCAAACAGTACATCATTAGTCAAGTCAGTAAGTCTGTGTGCTGAGTCGAACACTATTACGGTGCGCCACATTACTCCTCCGTCATCAACTCCATGCAATATCCTTCTGCTGTTTCTAGTTCACTTGTAATAATCTGCTCCTCAACTACGTCTAAGGGTACCTCGGATATAAGCAAAAATTCTGCAGGCAATCTCAACAATTTGTCCTGTATTCTTGGAAGCCATGCCAATAACGCATGTACCACATTAAGGAATACTTCTGTGTTTAGCGGCACCCCTCTTTGTGCTTGCTGACCATAGAAAGCTCTAATAATCTCATGAACGTTCAGATAGTGAATACCTGGTGTTGAACATACTATCCCCTCTTCAGTAAAATAGATCGTTATGTTTAGCTTGCTCACCACGTCTCTCTCCAATATGTTAACCAGTGTTTTCTGAGAATACAGCAATGGCATAGATATTTCATGTTCTCCTATTGTTATTGGCAATTTATCAGTAAAATGAACCATTGTCATAGCCCCACAGAATCCTTGTGTATCCAACGATATTCCTGACATTGGTACCTTTCCCTCTCTAACACAGGATCTCGTTGACCCAGTGTCAACCAAGAAGGACAAAGTTTTGACGCCATTGGTCACCCCCACCCTCGGCCCCTCTTGTGGGTCTGGTGTCATGAGAGGCAGCTTTTGTTGGTCACTATGGCATAGGGGGAGACGGATTGATTGAATTGCAGACATACCCCCAAGATGGAGTCTGCAAGCTGCAGCGCCGTTGCAGACACACAGAGCCTTCCTGGATCATTGGCTCTGCCCCAGACTGTACAAGCTGCTTATCTGCCTTCCCGGACCAGAGCACCCTCTAGCCCTGATTTCCTTTTGAGACTCCTCACATTACAGGATTATATTCTCACACACTTCTCTCTTTAACAGAGCAAGTCCAGCTCGTGCAGCATGGAGCATTTCACTTCAGGCTCCCGAGTTCCATGTTATCATCAGCATCCTGCTGAGTAAGAACTCTATTAGTATTCCTATGACAACCTCGCGCTCTCCAATCAGGACACATTCGTATTACCTTTCTTCTGCAGATGTTCGGATATCGGCTACAAAATCCTTGCCTACAAGTTTATCTTCAGACGCCCGTGCAGCCTGCAGCGTCCTTACGGTTATGAACGCAGCTTGTGTCCCCTTAGCAACCATCTTGCATTCAGAACAGAAAGTTAATTCAACCTGTTTGTCATGTTTCTGCAGACTCCCGGCAGACCTTTGTTAAGCTCCCACCCGCAAGATTAACTTTTGACATCTCTGCTAGAAAACCGAGGTACGAATCTAAATGGCAAGTTATTTTGTTGTATCGTGGCTATAATTGTAGTCACGCTACGTTACTAGGCAAAAAGGAATGCCTCTACGGACCATGTCTCTTCTCGCTTTTGCCTTTTTCTAAACCTGCTCTCTCATTTCAGGCACTCTTCTTTCGTTCCTCAATTCCGCCAGACACAAATTAACCCCTAAGCCACCATTCACTTCAGATTGGGTAATTGCTCACTTTTAACACATACTTATCTTTTACCCTTCAGCCTGCCTTTGGTAATCTGCATTTCTCTGTCATTTTCCTCAGTCCTTGGCTCCTATGCAACAGTGGGTCTAAGACATCGCAATCCTCGGAATCCTCCTGCACTACAGCCTCTCGCCAGAAAGAATACCTCCTGAAAAGACACACAGGGTTTTTTTCCCCAGAGGGTTTCCCTGGAAATCCTGCTCCTCCTGCACCATTTATGGAGACGGGTGAGTAGGATGACCAGGAGGACTCTCGTAACCTCACGCTACCGCCTCAGATCCAGGCCAGTGCTATCAATTTGGGTTAGTAATTGTAATAGATATAGTATTTATACAATTGATGACAGCTAGCAACGCCCACAGATTCTGACCATGGATCAGATGCAGCAGCTGATGGCTGCAGTGCAGTGTCTCACCTCTGAGGTGCAGTACCTTAAACAAGAGAACTCGGTCTTGCGTCAACAGATGGTCTGCTCCCCACACAGCTGTGAAATCCCGCCGGGACGCCTGCCGAGTGGCAGGTTTGACAGAAATCCTCATAAATTAAAAGAGTTCATAGAAGACTGCACAGTGCAGTTCACATTTAAGGCTGGATTTTTTCAAAAAGACCGCTATAGGGTCGGTCATATGATTACTCATCTAACTGGCCCAGCATTGGCAAGGGCAACGCCTTTAGTGGCTTCAAACATTCCTATGTTGTATTCTTACCCGGCATTCGTAAATAGTTTAAAATCCATGTTTGGCAGGCAGGAGATTACCATCGCCTCCCAAGAAAGGTTGTTGGATTTTAAACAGGGATCCCAGGACATCCTCATGTACATAACATGTGTTAAACAGATAGCCACCGATACTTCTTGGCCGGATGATGCTCTGGTTACCTTATTCCGCAGGGGCCTAAACAAAGAGCTAAAGCATGAGGTCTCCCGTGTGCCTAGGCCGCCAAACCTCACGGAAATGGTAGCATTAGTAATGCAACTAGATTTCCATCTCCAAGAGCATTCAAAAGAAAGAAGGAGACATAGATATACCCATATTCCTTTCGAGTCTTCAGCTGTCTCGGACAAGGCTACAAAAGACTACAGATAGCCGCAGGAATGTGTAGTTCGGTATGCATGGCTATATAGTTTGGGGTGTCAGTGTTTTATATTTTTTGAAAGTTCTTTGTTTAGGTATAGTCTCGTCAGGGTTCAAAATTCCCTGGCCATGGTAGGTATTAGAGAGTCTTTTTTATTTTGGATGCGTGTTTTCAGACTTTTGAGCATGTGAGACTTTGGAGAGAAATAGAAGAAAATAGTTTAACAAAATTAATATGAAAAGGAGGAATTGTAGTGTAGTTATAGAAGTACAATAGAATGTATTTGTATATTTGTATTTATTGTATTTATATAGCGCCTTAATCCAAGACGCTTTACAGTTTAACAACAAGGATACACCAAACATGGAACAGTAGAAGCAACAATATACATGAATCAAACCAAAAAACAGTATGTAGAACAATTTGCATATGAGAAGGAGGGGGTTGGGGAAGGAAGGATGAGGGAGAGAGATTATGGAGTAAACTAAATAGTAGGAAGAGAGGTCCTAGGAAAGAAGGGGGGAAGATGAAGAAAACTAAAATGGGGCTACTAGGGGGAGAAGGAGAGAGAGAGAGAGAGAGAGAGAGAGAGAGAGAGAGAAAGGGAAAAAAGGGGAATAGAGTGTCAGGGAGGGGAATAAAGAAGGATTGATTTCAACGAGGAACGGAATGAAGAATAGGTAGGGATTGAGCGGATAGAAAGAGGCAGGGAGTTCCAGTGTAAAGGGGCAAGGAGCTGAAAGGAACGGAAACGAGAAGAGGCACAACGAGGGGGGGGACAGAAAGTAAGAAGAGATCAGAGGAGCGAAGGGAGCGAGAGGGAGTGTGGAACGAGAGAAGAGAGGATATGGAGGGGCAAGGTCATGGAGAGATTTAAAGACAAGACAAAGGAAGTGAAATTTAAGTTGGGAGTGGAAAGGAAGCCAGCTTATGTTAGATAGTGAGTTAGAGATGGAGTCAAAGGAAGAGAGTACGGATTGCAGAGTGGTAGAGGGATTTGAGAGGGGGCAAGGTGGGGGGCAGGGAGACCAAGGAAGAGGGAAGAACAATAGAAGAGGCAAAATAAAATGAGGGAGGAGGTTAAAAGTTTGGTAGCATGAAAGGTGAGAGAGGAACGGACTTTGAGGATATTAAAGAGGTGGTAGCGAAATGCGCGAGAAGTAAGGGAGATATGATGTGAAAAAGAGAGGGAAGGATCAAAGTAAATGCCTAGATTACGAGCATGGGTGGAAATAGGAAGGTTAGAAGGGGGAAAATGAATGGAATGTATGGAAAATGAATGGAATATAATAGAATGTCTTTTGGGTCGTGTATTTTCAATTATGGTTTTATATTGTGTGGCTGTGGAATGTTAGCCTACCTAGTTTATTGTTACATATTTTTATTATTTTTCAGTTATTTCATATAAGTACACGAGCATTGTTGTGTAGATGATGTCTTCAATGGGTAGTCAAGGGAGGTGCTACATTTGAGGAATGATAGAAGTCAATCGCTGAATACCAGATTAGCTGTAATTCTTATTTCTTATTTTAAGTGGGAGTTTTCCCACCCTTTTTTCTAAAAATACAATAAAAAATATCTATATATAAATATGTTGCTTTTTATTTTAATTCCCTTTGTTAGATGTTTCATTCTTATGTGTTTTCCTCCCTTATTCCATCGCACTCTTTCCATCCCCCCAAATGTCTTTTTTAAGGGTCATCTTTTAAGTTACAAAAATAGATAAAATTGAAAACAGACTGCAAAAATATATTACAATATGTATTGTAATTTATTTTATGCAGTTTCAGTAATTCAAATATCTCAATTGTTTGTTTGTTTCCATGGTTACACTGTTAACAGGGGCAGTAGTTTAGCTGCGAATAAAAGTACTACAGTTGTTGCTCGTGTTAGCTTTGGATGTAAAATCCTGCAAATTCATTGGCTGATGCTGTAGCTGCGGCTAGAACTAATAATATTTAGAAATATGCAACTTTGTGTATGGAATAACAAAACCCTTGAAATTCAAGGAAAAATCTTCAGTTGCAGGGAAGTTAAGGTGAGAACTTAAAGCAACAAATCCCTGGATATTCAGCTAAAGCCACCTTAACTTCACACCCCCTGTTGCGCAGATTATGACCACAATGATAACATCACAGATCACATCACTGTATTGGTTTCTCGGAATATTACCCTTTCTTGTTGCTGACAATTATTGTGACCCACAAACATACAATGACACCTTTCTGGTCTGTTTGTCAAGTTCTTATTCTGCCACTTTCTCCTCTTTGAATCAGCTTGGTTTTCAAAAGAATTATTATTCTGCTTTACATTAGTTCGGTATTGAAGGTTCTGCCTTTTCGCTTCCGTTATATCAGTTCTGTATTTAAACATTTGAACTACCCAGACTTGGCCAGCGGGCGAGAACGGAGTGCTACAGTGTCACAATACACTAGTGAGCTCACTGGGTCTGGAGTGCGCGTCCGCTCACTCTGCTGCCTCCAGGTCTTCTGCTTCTGCTGCTCTGCGTGGACAGGCAACTTGCTTCTCTCGGTTTCCCGCAGCTAGCACCAGTTGGATAAGGAGCACTCCTCGCTCCAAAGGCTCTATGGTGCTCCCCTGTTACCGGAGCCCAACTTACTATGGGGAAAGCTTTTCAACTTCACGCTTCCTGCAGCGTGACCTCTGCAGCTATGTTCTTCAGACAGAAAGCTTCCAAATCCAATGCCTTCCACTGCGCAACCTCTGCAATCAAGGTCTCTGAAGGAAGAGACCCTTTCAGGACTGGTGTCCGTTCGGCACACAACGGCGGTCCCGGCGTCTCTGCTCTCCTCCAGCTTCTGCTTCCACTGCAATGTGGAGTTACCACAATCACTCCACCTCCGTCAAAATGTGAGAGATACATAGGGTAGGGGGATAGAGAAGTCTATGGTAATTGTAATTGTAATGGGTTATTTATAACACGCTTAATACACAGGGGTTTCTAAGCGCAGACTCTGGGATCAAACCTGTATTGCTCCACACTGTCTTGCTTCCAAGATGAACGCATTGCCCCTGAGCTATTCTCCCAAGACTGCACTAATTCCAATTACAAGTACTCCCCATCATTCACATGCGATGTGGCCCATCTGTTCCTTTGTATTTGGCCTGTGTCTTGTGTCTGTTTGTGTACTAGGGAGTTTCAGCAGGTGTCTTATCTGTACATGGCTCATAATGAATAGCCAGTGTTCTTCATGTCTTGATCAGGTGTTGGGGGACCGTTTTGGAGAATTAATGTTTTCCTATTTACTGGGCTTTTAGCTAATTCTAATGTGTATGTTGTACTCTTTATGACCACTGGAGAGACCCTTCATTTATCCACTTTAGAGTCTTTTGGCATACTGATCTCATGCATCTGGACATCAATGGCTGTTTGTGCTCTTATTGAAACTTAATTAACTCGGGAGCCTACTACTTTCTCGTCATTACGTTCTGCATGTCCTTTACTCCCTTTGGCTCATCTGACCTTGGCGCTTGCTACAAACTACTGTCTGGACAGCTTTAAAGCTTCTAAAATAATTGTGTTCTTATGAACTCAGCATCTTGTCTGAGGCCTTGCTAACTTCTGGGCCTGCTACGGCCTCTGCGCTGGAAAACTGGCTATACTTTGTGCTTCTCACCTTCATATTGATCTATCTATCTATCTATCTATCTATCTATCTATCTGCTCTCTTCTATAGCACCACCAACCCACAGGCCTCAGGGTACTCACAAAGAAAAATACAGACAACAGAAGAGGAGCAGAGAAACTCAGTCAGAAAAAGAAAAAGAGCCAAAGATGACCTATATCCGTGTATATTCATGTTACATTCACCTTGTGCATCTGCCCTACGTTAGTGTCCATGCCCATGTATGCTGCATCTTATCTGCCCATTTTTGCTGCATCTTATCTTCCTATAAGTTCATCTGCCCTAACAGTGTAGTGAGTCCCTCTCTTGGTATTCTGGAATTCTCATCCCTTCTATGCTATATGCAGCATGCAGCACTGCAATACAATATACGAAATACAGGCAACAGAATAAGAAAAAGAAACCCAGAATCATGATAACCACGGAATCAACCTTTTGCAGATACCATGGTCTCTAAGCTCATTTGGGCAAAAAAAGAAAATATTTGGTATTATTTAAAAAGTTCATATTGCTTCAAAGAAAATGGCTCTTTTACTTCACGTAAAATAAATGTTCACAATAAAAGGCTCTTTTGAAGTATGTGGGGATGCGCATCGGCACCCGCAGGGGGTGATGGGCGCACCTGGGATTGGGGGCACCAAGAGCCGAGGCAGCGGACCGGCCGCTCCTCTCGCGGCGGCCGCCTGCGCCGGCAGCGGGGAAGCCCGAGCCGATGCTCAGCGACGCGGCGTGTCACCGCTGCACTTACCTGCCGGAGGGCGGGCCGTTGCTCGGGGACGCGGCGCGTCGCTGCCACATTCGCCCGTTGGAGATCCCAGGCCCAGGGACGGGAGGGGAGCGGAGACCCTCCCTGACAAGGAGGGGGGGCGACCAGCCCTTCAGCGTGCCGCGGATCGCGGCTGGAAGACGCCTGGAGTCAGGGCCCACCCATACCCAACGCGACCATGTTTTGGGTCACGTGATTGCCTCAGCAGTTCCCCGCGGACTGGATGGGATCATGCAGGCACGGCAGCCTTTATGGGAGGCGGGTCAACACGGCAGCAGCCAATAGGATGTCGGCTGGTCAGGGCTGATGGCGATTGGTGGGGGCTTGATGCTAAGGTAGCCCATAAAAGCCCGCCAAATGAAACTGACGAGGTTCTCTCATTTTTCAGGGAAGGGACGAAGAGGAGGAACGAAGACCAGAGTGGTGGGCCTATCCAGACACCACGATATAGAATAAGCTTGAGGACTGCCTCACCATATTCTGAAGGGATCAAATACTGGTGAAGTGAACCAGAGGACATTATGTTTTGATTTGTTAAGGACCCTTTATCCAGTTGGAATAAATATAATTTTCAGCACCTACCTGTCTCCTGAAGGTTATTTCCCACACTGGCGACGAAGGTGGGATCGACAACGACATGGAGGCACTGATCAAGACCCTATCGGAGGGGCAGCAGCATCTGCAGCAGTTAGTACAACTGCAAACCCAACAAGCGGCCGCGGATAGGCAAGCTTTTCAGCAAGCCATCCAGTTACAGGGCTCCCTACAAACCACAGCCCAGGACAAACAACACGAGACCATCACCCGCCTCACGGATGTGGTGGCCAATGCCAGAAACCAACCACTGGTGCCATCTGCTCTGCTCCAGAAATACAGGGAGGGGGAAGACCCTGCCTTCTTTTTCACCAGTTTCGAGAGGATCGCCAGAAATGGCCAATGGCCTCCCGACCGTTGGGGACAGTACGTCGCCCCCCTTCTTTCTGGGGTGATGCAGGATGCCTACCAGGCGGTGAACCCCAACGGCAGTACACCTTACGGGGAAATCAAGGCCGCGGTCCTGGACCGTCTAGGCTTGGACGAAGAAGCCTACCGGATACAGCTGAGAGAGACCAGACTCAGGGTGGGGGAAAGCCCGCGCCAGTTATACTACCGGATAAAGGACTTGGTCGAGAAATGGCTACTTCCTCCGACCCCAGCTAATCAACCCATTCTTGACAAAATAATTCTGGAGCAGTTCATCGAAGCCCTGCCCGGACAGATGCAGAGGTGGGTCAGGCAGCACCACCGACCCACCTTGACTGAGGCGGTAGATATTCCCTCGGCATACCAGAAGGCGGGCCACCAGAAGCTACAGCCAACTGCGGTGACAGCCCGGATGGCGATCCCGATGTCCGATCCCCTTGCGTTTAGGGGCGGCAGAACCCTGACCACGAGATGGAGACATGCTGACGACATCCCCAGAAGGCCTGAAGACAAGAAGACAGGAGTCGAGGAAAAACATCCATTAGCAGCGCTGGGTTACAAGCAACCACAATGCTACGAGTGTAACGACTGGGGGCATATTGCCAGGTTTTGCCCCAGAAGGAGAACAGCCGAACCGATGGACATCGGGTACCTGAATCCTGGATCGGAGGAGAGTATCCCGGGACCCTACGTGGTGGACATTAGAGTGGATGGCAGTCCATCGCATGCTCTACTCGACAGCGGCAGCCGACAGACCGCCATTGCACCAACCGTGAGTAGCACACCATACTTGTCTAACATAACAGTGCCTATCAGGTGTATTCACGGGGATGTAAAATGTTACCCAATGAAGAAGGTGGTGGTAGAACTAAACGACACAACCACTCCCTTGAGGGCTGCCGTCCTGCCATGTCTACCTGCCCCGGTGGTGATAGGAACTGACCTCCCCGCGTTTGAACAGGCCTTGAAGGCTCTGGAGGATAGGAAGGGCCCTCCGCCCGAGCCCAATACCCCAGGGACGGAATCCGCTTCCCGGGGCCCCTTGCAGGGACGGAAAAGGCGAACCCGGATGGAATGGTGTCAGGCTAGCTACATGACCAGACCCATCAACTGGAGTTTGGAGGAGAATGAAGACACCATTAGGGGGGAAACCCTAACCGACCCGACTCTACGGGTGGCACGAGAAAGGGCAACGCAAGAAGGGGAACCAGATCTAGCCCGGGGACCGGGGTTCCTACTATGCCGGGGTCTGCTGTATCGCAGATATAAGGGCGAAGACGGGGTCGCCAAGGAGCAGTTGGTGCTGCCGCAAAAACATCGTGCCATAGTGGTATAACTGGATCACAACCATCCTTGCGGCGGGCATATGGCTTCCCTCAAGACCCAGCAAAACCTGTTGAAACGTTTCTACTGGCCCGGGCATTTATGGGGAAGTGGCCCAATTCTGTAAAACCTGCCCTACATGTCAGTTGACCAGCGGTGTCCTACCAGCGAAGGCGCCGCTGCAGAAAATGCCTCTCATAGCGGTCCCTTTCCAGAGGATCGGCATGGACATCGTCGGTCCTTTGGAACCCGCTAGCAGGGGGTACAAATATCTGTTAGTGATCGTCGACTACGCCACCCGATACCCGGAAGCATTTCCATTAAAAGGGACATCGGCCAAGGTTCTGTGCGACCAACTTATCCCGTTTTTTGCTCGGGTGGGGCTGCCTTCGGAAGTAATTACGGACCAAGGCACGAATTTCATGTCTGTCCTCTTAAGGCAGGTATGCGAACGACTCCAGATCAAACAACTAAGGACCTCGGTATACCATCCCCAGACAGATGGGCTGGTCGAACGGTATAACCAGACCATCAAGAAAATGCTGAGGAGAGTGACGGGACCAGACGCCAAGAATTGGGATCGGGTGTTGCCTCTGGTATTGATGGTGTTAAGGGACACACCCCAATCGTCCACTGGTTTCTCCCCTTTCGAACTTCTATTCGGAAGGCAACCCAGGACAATACTGGATCTGGTGAAGGAGGAATGGGAAGCCAGCGAGGAGATGTCACTCACGGAATACACAGAGGAGCTAAAAACCCATCTAACGGCTCTACGCGCCTTGGCCGAAGCCAACCTCGACCAGGCTCAATCGTCCCAAGAAAAGAACTACAATAAGGGAAGTCGGATGAGAACTTTCAAACCTGGGGATAGAGTACTAGTACTCTTACCTACCTCTGCCCACAAGTTATTGGCCAGATGGCGAGGTCCATACGAGATCACCAACATACTCAGCCCAGTCACATATCGGGTGCATCAACCCGATAGGACCACCACCGACAAGGTACACCATGTCAACTTGTTAAAAGAGTGGAACGAACCAAGTATGAGTGCGTTCGCAGAACCCGAGGAACCAGGTTCAGAGGAAACCGTGAACACCGTTCCCGATACCCTCGGAGCCATCAATTGGGGCGACATCGTCTCTCCGGACATGAAAGCAGACGTCATGGACAAATTATCTCCCTACGCCGATGCCTTTTCTACGCTGCCCGGTCGCACCAGTCTGTTAGAACACGGGATCAACACAGAGCCCGGACGGACTATAAGGCTTAGGCCCTATCGGATCCCCGAAGCCAGACGACGGATCAGCACTGCCGAAGTGGACGAAATGCTGCGGATGGACATCATAGAGCCATCCAACAGCGTATGGTCCTCCCCCATAGTGCTGGTTCCCAAGCCGGACGGATCCACACGCTTCTGTATGGACTACAGACAACTCAACTCTATTTCTCAGTACGAAGCGTATCCGATGCCACGCATGGACGAGCTCTTGGAAGGCCTCGGAGCAGCCCTCTTTCTAAGCACTTTAGATCTAACCAAGGGATATTGGCAAATTCCCTCGCGCTCCCAGGACAAGGAGAAAACTGCCTTTTCCACGCCGAAGGGATTGTATCATTACAAGGTCCTACCCTTTGGACTACACGGCACCCCCGCCACGTTCCAAAGGCTAATGGATATCGTCCTACGGCCACATGACGGATATGCGGCCGCTTATTTGGATGACATTGTGGTTTACAGCGAATCCTGGGAAGCTCATCTGAGTCATCTGAAAGCGGTGGTGACCGATCTGCACAAGGCGGGCTTACATATAAACCCAAAGATGAGCACGATCGGAACTCGCGAAACCAAGTATCTGGGTCATATAGTAAGTGGGGGTGTCCTGAAACCGCAACTATCCAAGACTCAGGCGATACTTGACATTCCGACTCCCACCAATAGGAAGCAGATCCGGGCTTTCTTGGGGCTCGTTGGGTATTACAGAAGGTTCATACCTGACTTTTTTCTGTGGCTGCCCCCTTGACCGATGCTTTGAGGCTCAAGGGTGCTCCAAACCTGACAAACAACAAGGACGCCATCGAACACCTGAAACTTAGGATTTCTTCAAACCCTGTTCTTTGTTGTCCAGACTTCCAACAACACTTCTATCTACAAACGGACGCCTCAAACCAGGGTTTGGGGGCTGTGCTCTCGCAGGACCAGGGGGGTGATCTGCGTCCTGTATGCTTCATCAGCCGGAAACTGCTGCCTCATGAGGCTGCATATTCCACCATAGAGAAGGAATGTCTGGCGATCAAGTGGGCCGTCGACTCCCTCAGATGCTACCTGTTGGGTCGCCGGTTCATCTTGTACACGGACCATGCTCCCTTGCAATGGCTTGCGCAGCATAAAGACACTAATCAGAGGGTGCTCCGCTGGTTTTTGTCTCTCCAACCTTTTGACTTCCTCACGCTTCACAAACCGGCCCGGTTACAGATGGTGGCTGATTACCTGTCTAGGTGCGCTTCCCAGCCCGATCGGCCTGGGACTGGGGTGGGTATGTGATGGGATGCGCATCGGCACCCGCAGGGGGTGATGGGCGCACCTGGGATTGGGGGCACCAAGAGCCGAGGCAGCGGACCGGCCGCTCCTCTCGCGGCGGCCGTCTGCGCCAGCAGCGGGGAAGCCCGAGCCGATGCTCAGCGACGTGGCGTGTCACCGCTGCACTTACCTGCCGGAGGGCGGGCCGTTGCTCGGGGACGTGGCGCGTCGCTGCCGCATTCGCCCGTTGGAGATCCCAGGCCCACGGACGGAGGGGAGCGGAGACCCTCCCTGACAAGGAGGGGGGGCCACCAGCCCTTCAGCGTGCCGCGGATCGTGGCTGGAAGACGCCTGGAGTCAGGGCCCACCCATACCCAACGCGACCATGTTTTGGGTCACGTGATTGCCTCAGCAGTTCCCCGCGGACTGGATGGGATCATGCAGGCACGGCAGCCTTTATGGGAGGCGGGTCAACACGGCAGCAGCCAATAGGATGTCGGCTGGTCAGGGCTGATGGCGATTGGTGGGGGCTTGATGCTAAGGTAGCCCATAAAAGCCCGCCAAATGAAACTGACGAGGTTCTCTCATTTTTCAGGGAAGGGACGAAGAGGAGGAACGAAGACCAGAGTGGTGGGCCTATCCAGACACCACGATATAGAATAAGCTTGAGGACTGCCTCACCATATTCTGAAGGGATCAAATACTGGTGAAGTGAACCAGAGGACATTATGTTTTGATTTGTTAAGGACCCTTTATCCAGTTGGAATAAATATAATTTTCAGCACCTACCTGTCTCCTGAAGGTTATTTCCCACAAAGTAACAGAAACATTTTTCCTAAACCACTATATATATATATATATATATATATTTATATATATATTATTATTGTTATTATTTTTTTAACCAACTGTCATAGAAAATGTTCAAAAGATTCCTGGACCGGGGCACTTATAAAACAATTCTTTGGGGAATGTTCAGGACTCTTCTAGAGGCAGGAAAATCACAGAATGTCTTTATTTTTATAGTTGCTCTTGCTGCCGGTTTGCTCTGGTCATCGCCCTCGTCTGGGATCTTCGAACTTCTTCTTCTTCTGGATCTGTATCTTCTGACAGGGGGGCCTCACCACAATATCTTTTGATATCGCTAAGATGTAACCAATCTCACCTACCCCTAATCGTTACTGCTGAAGGTGTTGCCATCTCAACCTTGTATGGCCCCTCAAATCTCAGCTTGTGCCACTTCCTAGTAAAATTTCGATAAAAGACCTGATCCCCAGAGTACAATAGGAGAGGTGGTAATAAACTAGCTTGGTCAAAATATTCATTCAATCTTCGGTGATTCTTGCTGAGCACTGCTGTCTCACCTGCACCTGTTTGGAGATACATTCAAAGATTAAGTCATAGCCATCAAATAATCGTGCACCTCTTTGCCAAGCACTGTTGCTGAATTCTCAGTATCTGTTCGAGCATGTGTGGGAGAAGCAATTGGCACATTCATTCTATGACCTGTCATCAGCTCATCTGGTGTCAGGTGGTGGTCAGAGCCTGGCTGATTGTATAAGGAAAAAGAGCCAAGGGAAGGCAATGCAGCCAATTTTTGTGCAAAGAGTCTTTTATTTTGGCAATGCGTTCCTTCAAAAGACTGTTTAGGCACTCGCAAAAACCATTCACTTGGGGATGGTAGGCAAATGAGAATTTGTGTCTTATCACCCAGTAGAGATCTAATGTGTTCAAACATCTAATTTACAAAATGGGGTCCATTGCCAGAGCGGAGCGCTTCGGACACTGCCCCTCTAGGAAATATCTCTCGTACAAGAACATTTGCAGCCGATATGGCATGCAGATGGGTGCATGGACCTGCTTTGATCCAGCTAGAAAAAGGGCATACTACCACTATCAGGTATTGGTAGCATTACAGGTTTGAAGCATATCCACATAATTGGTATGCAAATGCAGAAATGGTCCAATAGGGCAGGGTTTTGCTCCTCTGACCATTTTCAATGTATGACCAGCCATACATTTCAGACAAATTATACAGTTACAAATGAAATTAGCCACATGCAAGCTCAAATTTGGGATGAACCAGTCATCCGAAAAAGATGCTGCAAGGCAATCTCTTGTGGTTTGCGCCGGATAGTGAAGTTGTTCCAGCACTACTGTGAGTAATTCAATAGGCCTGACAGGTTTCTTTGTGCCATCCTGTCACCAAATTAGCTCTGCGGGGTATAATGAGTACTCCCCCATTCTTCCACAATTCCTGCTCTTCTTGTGGCGCGCACCCCTGCAACTCTACAATCTGTGTAACTGGCAGTGCATCAAAACCTTCTTTTATCACCATGTTACATTCATCTGTATATTTGTTTGGGGCAGTTGAAATTTCTAAAATCTCGGGAAAATATGTTGCCCTTTTGGCTTCTGCATCTTCATTGCTGCAGGAAATCCTGTCTACACCTCTCGTGTGCATTGCACTCTTCACCACGGCGATCTCCGAGGGACATTCAATGTGACAGTCCTGAGTGTACTGTTGATGTCACATAGGCAGAGTCGGAATACAATGTTACCGATTCATCCTGAGTCACCTCAAGCGCTAAAATCATGACTGCTAATTCTGACGCTTGCGCTGAAAAATGTGATGGTAATCTTGCACTTTTCACTACCTCCGACTTTCCACTCTCTTCTGCCTTCACCACTGTCATCCCACTATTCCTTTCTCTGCTGCTTTGATCTATCGGCGAATAACCAACAATGAAGAGAATTATCTATCCTCCCAGAACATTTTCCTTGACATCGGGCACATCGTCATAATAATCAGTGTAGGTAGTGCAGTAATGTACATTATCTTCCTCCTCCAGTGGCCCTACTATGAACCCTTCAGCGTTCACTATATCACAACTAACAATTTTGATCGGAGGATTGACTATTATGACCTCATAGCCTGTCGCTCTCTGTGTAGTCAATGTGCTTTTGGGCTTTTTGAGAATGACAAAAAGTGCATGTTCAACATATATTGTAACTAAACAGCCCAATGTTATACTGGATGATTTATCACTTGCAAAAGCTGCTGCTGCTAATGCTTGCTCACAGGGGTAATGCCTCTCATTACTGGATCTAAGATTCCACTGTAAAATGCCAGTGGTTTGTATCCATGGAGGTTTTTTGTGCGGGAACAGCCATCATCAAAATGGGAAAAATCTACATTGTAATCTGGGATCCCTAACACAGGAGCTGTACTTATTACCTCTTTTTATTCAGCAAATGCACCCATCATCTCACCTGGCCATACAATGTCACTCTTGTCTTTCTGTGCTTCTTTTAGCCCTCCTAAGAGGGGCCAAACATATGTGCTGTAGTCAAAGACCCAAACACGACAATAATTGCTGAGTCCCAAAAACTGCTGTAACTCTTTTACTGTGTTTGTCCGGGGCGTATTAGTAATAGCTTTAGCCCTTTCAGGTTACACGTTCCTTCCCTCTTTTGACATCATCTAGCCTATATACAATACTTCTTCTTGACAATATTGCAGTTTCTCTTTGTCTACTTTATACACTTTTGTGGCCAGTACTGTGTGAGAAACCAGAAGATGTCTCACCTGCTAGTCCCCAGGGATCCGTCATCTAGGTCACCAGGACACAGCCATCGCGTTTGGATCCAGTTCCTGGTGGTGGACAACTGCGGGAGGATCACCTGGGTGAAGGGTCTTTGGGGAGTGGGTGTGGGACACCGGATGGTGAGACACGGCATCCCTCCCCCCTGTACCCTCCCCCCTGTAACACCTTTACCCCATCCTACCAGGTAGTATGTGTGGGAACTTTAGCCCCCCTTTCCCTTCACAAACACTTTCACATGGACAGCCCACTCTGGGAGAATACCGACTCACACACGAGGAGTGTTCCTGACATGTCCCGCTACTATGGTCAGGTGAGGTCAGGCAATTACTGGTTCCATGTCTTAAAATCGCGGCAAAAATGTCCATGAATACAAAATATTGCGGTAAAAATGCTGTGGTTTTGCCACCACAATCATGTAAAGGATGCAGGGGACACCTCCACAACGGCCAAACCCATTATACCATTTAAAGGGAGTGGGGGTCATCCCCGCAACCCCAGTTCCCCTTAAATGGTATAATGGGGTACACCTTTACCGGGTCAAACCACAGCATTTTTGCCGTGATTTTTTTTACCGGCGTCGTTTTTGCTGCGATTTTATTACCTGATACCCAATTACTGACATTCACTCACACCTGACTTCCATTAAACTTCCCTGCATGGATAAGAGGTGGAGCACAAGAGCACACTCTGAGCGAGGCAAAGCACACAAAGGAACAGCAGTTTCTAGTCGGCAGCTGAACGAGGGGCGAAAGACGGCAAAACAAGAAGGGTCTGCAAGCAGGAAAATACCCTTGACCTTTTCGGCAAGAAACTGTTACTTTCAAGAAATCTTCAACAGTGAAAGCATAAGATCAGGAAACCAGACTGAAGAATCCTGCATTGTGTGTCAGAGATACCAGAGTCCCTCCCACGTAACCGATCAAGGCCAGGAAGAGCAGCAGTTGCTGTGATATCGTCCTTGGCTCCAAGAACAAAGTAGGCCCAGAGAAATCCACACAGCCAGTGAGGTGGGGAGACCAATGCAAGACCGGTCTGTGTTGAAGTCAAGGTTGCATGCAGCAACATTGTATAATGAGCACTGGAACGAACATTGTTAAAAGCGTGTGATAAAGATGAGAGTAAAGCTAAACTGCTGATGAATGTTTGAACTTGAGAAGGAAAGATACGATACTGTTGACAGAGCAGTCCGGCACCGCAAATGTGCTCAATCGAATGTCTCTGTAAGGTATCCTGCCAAGAAGTGGCAGAAACAAAAGTACAAGATTGATAAGAACATTGTGAATCGAAGTGTTCCTGCGACGATTTAAGCAAAACCCATCGGACATTAAAAAGTCTTCGATTTTGATATCAAAAGGGATCTGGGCCCAAATGAGGGAGATCCATGGTCTGAGCCTGAATGAGGGAGACCAAGTGTAAACATTGTGGTAAAAGGGGCTCAAAGCCTGAAGGATGAAGACCCATGATGAACACTGGAAGCAAGAACTTGTGCCTGTGAAAATCCTGATAAAAATGGAACTTTGATGCTTGTTTGGTACGACAGGCCCTCTGCAGTAAGATACTGTTATTGGAAAAGAGGCTTTGGCAGAAGGCCCTGATACTGCCGGGCCCCGTGCTGAAAACGTGGGGAAGGGAAGCCAACTGCTCAACTATCCTGACATATTATTTCTTAAACACTTTCCTTTTTGCATACACTATTGTCCCACACCCTTTTGGATTTAGAAGTAAGGATTGGCAATAGGTTTATTAGTGTAGGCCCTTTTATTTTGACAGAGACTCGACTAGGACTGCATTATTATTATTTGATGGTCATAGCTTGCTCTGAGCCTTAGATTTAGATTTAGATAGGCGTTCCACCAACCCATTGAAGTACAATAAACACCCTTGAACTGTTATCACTTTATCACTTGTGTCTGTCTTCACTGTTTGATACCATGCCTTCCTTACAACTGTCAATATTTTTACTGAGTCTTTCCTGCACTCTTCTTATGTGGTGCTGCATACGAGCAAGTCATCCACATACTGTATGACTGTGCTGTCCTTCTGTACATTTCCCAGGTCCAACTGCAACACTAGGGGATTCACGTAACCCTGTAGGAGGTAACTGATCTGATTCTGTGATAAGTAAACACGGTCAAATATTGTGAATCCTCATGCAGGGGAATAGAGAAAATAATCATTTTTCAAGTCATTCACTGTAAAATCCTGGACTTTAGAGGGTATGTTATATAATATCATTGCTGGATTTGGCACCAATGGGAATTCCGCCTCAACAATATTATTCTGGCAAGACACTCCTTTTGCCTTTTTTATTTGGTACACCACCGTGTTACATTGCAATTCCGAAGGTACTAATGTGCCTTGCCGGACCAGGGCAGAAATAGTTGAATAAATACCCTCGTCACTTCTTTTGACATGGGATACTGTTTTGCTTGTTGTAAAAAAGCACCTTTCCTCAGTTTGATTTTGACTGCTCTTAACCCTTTTAGTAAATCGATGTCATATGGACTGCTGGTCCACAATGAACTCGGCACCTTTGCCAAATCGTCTTGCAAATATGATGGTACTTTTCTCACCAATTAAATTAGTGGGGAACCTCTCTGTACTCTATTTACAACTGATATGTAATACAAATATTGAAAATCACCTCACCGTCTACATTTTATTCAAACAGTTCATCATTAGTCAAGTCAGTAAGTCTGTGTTCTGAGTCGAACACTATTACGGTGCGCCACATTACTCCTCCGTCATCAACTCCATGCAATATCCTTCTGCTGTTTCTAGTTCACTTGTAATAATCTGCTCCTCAACTACGTCTATGGGTACCTCGGATATAAGCAAAGATTCTGAAGGTAATCTCAACAATTTGTCCTGTATTCTTGGAAGCCATGCCAATAACGCATGTACCACATTAAGGAATACTTCTGTGTTTAGCGGCACCCCTCTTTGCGCTTGCTGACCATAGAAGGCTCTAATAATCTCATGAACGTTCAGATAGTGAATACCTGGTGTTGAACATACTATCCCCTATTCAGTAAAAGAGATTGTTATGTTTAGCTTGCTCATCAAGTCTCTCTCCAATATGTTAACCAGTGTTTTCTGAGAATACAGCAATGGCATAGATATTTCATGTTCTCCTATTGTTATTGGCAATTTATCCGTAAAATGAACCATTGTCATAGCCCCACAGAATCCTTGTGTATCCAACGATATTCCTGACATTGGTACCTTTCCCTCTCTAACACAGGATCTCGTTGACCCAGTGTCAACCAAGATGGACAAAGTTTTGACGCCATTGGTCACCCCCACCCTCGGCCCCTCTTGTGGGTCTGGTGTCATGAGAGGCAGCTTTTGTTGGTCACTATGGCATAGGGGGAGACGGATTGATTGAATTGCAAGACATACCCCCAAGATGGAGTCTGCAAGCTGCAGTGCCATTGCAGACACACAGAGCCTTCCTGGATCATTGGCTCTGCCCCCCACTGTACAAGCTGCTTATCTGCCTTCCCGGACCAGAGCACCCTGTGTAGCTACCTTTCCTAGCAGACACTTGTGAGTGTCGATCCCCCTCTGTCCCTGATTTCCTTTTGAGACTCCTCACATTACAGGATTATATTCTCACACACTTCTCTCTTTAACAGATCAAGTCCAGCTCGTGCAGCATGGAGCATTTCACTTCAGGCTCCCGAGTTCCATGTTATCATCAGCATCCTGCTGAGTAGGAACGCTATTAGTATTCCTATAACAACCTCGCGCTCTCCAATCAGGACACATTCGTATTAGCTTTCTTCTGCAGATGTTCGGCGATCGGCTACAAAATCCTTGCCCGCAAGTTTAGCTTCAGACGCCCGTGCAGCCTGCAGCGTCCTTACGGGTATGAACGCAGCTTGTGTCCCCTTAGCAACCATCTTGCATTCAGAACAGAAAGTTAATCCAACCTGTTTGTCATGTTTCTGCAGACTCCCGGCAGACCTTTGTTAAGCTCCCACCCGCAAGATTAACTTTTGACATCTCTGCTAGAAAACCGAGGTACGAATCTAAATGGCAAGTTATTTTGTTGTATCGTGGCTATAATTGTAGTCACGCTACGTTACTAGGCAAAAAGGAATGCCTCTACGGACCATGTCTCTTCTCGCTTCTGCCTTTTTCTAAACCTGCTCTCTCATTTCAGGCACTCTTCTTTTGTTCCTCAATTCCGCCAGACACAAATTAACCCCTAAGCCACCATTCACTTCAGATTGGGTAATTGCTCACTTTTAACACATACTTATTTTTTACCCTTCAGCCTGCCTTTGGTAATCTGCATTTCTCTGTCATTTTCCTCAGTCCTTGGCTCCTATGCAACAGTGGGTCTAAGACATCGCAATCCTCGGAATCCTCCTGCACTACAGCCTCTCGCCAGAAAGAATACCTCCTGAAAAGACACACAGGGTTTTTTCCCCAGAGGGTTTCCCTGGAAATCCTGCTCCTCCTGCATCATTTATGGAGACGGGTGAGTAGGATGACCAGGAGGACTCCCGTAAGCTCACGCTACCGCCTCAGATCCAGGTCAGTGCTATCAATTTGGGTTAGTAATTGTAATAGATATAGTATTTATACAATTGATGACAGATAGCAATGCCCACAGATTCTGACCATGGATCAGATGCAGCAGCTGATGGCTGCAGTGCAGTGTCTCACCTCTGAGGTGCAGTACCTTAAACAAGAGAACTCGGTCTTACGTCAACAGATGGTCCGCTCCCCACACAGCTGTGAAATCCCGCCGGGACCCCTGCCGAGTGGCAGGTTTGACAGAAATCCTCATAAATTAAAAGAGTTCATAGAAGACTGCACAGTGCAGTTCACATTTAAGGCTGCATTTTTTCCAAAAGACCGCGATAGGTTCGGTCATATGATTACTCATCTAACTGGCCCAGCATTGGCATGGGCAACGCCTTTAGTGGCTTCAAACATTCCTATTTTGTATTCTTACCCGGCATTCGTAAATAGTTTAAAATCCATGTTTGGCAGGCAGGAGATTACCATCGCCTCCCAAGAAAGGTTGTTGGATTTTAAACAGGGATCCCAGGACATCCTCATGTACATAACATGTGTTAAACAGATAGCCACCGATACTTCTTGGCCGGATGATGCTCTGGTTACCTTATTCCGCAGGGGCCTAAACAAAGAGCTAAAGCATGAGGTCTCCCGTGTGCCTAGGCCGCCAAACCTCACGGAAATGGTAGCATTAGTAATGCAACTAGATTTCCATCTCCAAGAGCATTCAAAAGAAAGAAGGAGACATAGATATACCCATATTCCTTTCGAGTCTTCAGCTGTCTCGGACAAGGCTACAAAAGACTACAGATAGCCGCAGGAATGTGTAGTTCGGTATGCATGGCTATATAGTTTGGGGTGTCAGTGTTTTATATTTTTTGAAAGTTCTTTGTTTAGGTATAGTCTCGTCAGGGTTCAAAATTCCCTGGCCATGGTAGGTGTTAGAGAGTCTTTTTTATTTTGGATGCGTGTTTTCAGACTTTTGAGCATGTGAGACTTTGGAGAGAAATAGAAGAAAATAGTTTAACAAAATTAATATGAAAAGGAGGAATTGTAGTGTAGTTTTAGAAGTACAATAGAATGTATTTGTATATTTGTATTTATTGTATTTATATAGTGCCTTAATCCAAGACCCTTTACAGTTTAACAACAAGGATACATCAAACATGGAACAGTAGAAGCAACAATATACATGAATCAAACCAAAAAGTAGTATGTAGAACAATTTGCATATGAGAAGGAGGGGGGTGGGGAAGGAAGGATGAGGGAGAGAGATTATGGAGTAAACTAAATAGTAGGAAGAGAGGTCCTAGGAAAGAAGGGGGGAAGATGAAGAAAACTAAAATGGGGCTACTAAGGGGAGAAAGAGAGAGAGAGAGAGAAAGGGAAAAAAGGGGAATAGAGTGTCAGGGAGGGTAATAAAGAAGGATTGATTTCAATGAGGAACGGAATGACGAATAGGTAGGGATGGAGCGGATAGAAAGAGGCAGGGAGTTCCAGTGTAAAGGGGCAAGGAGCTGAAAGGAGCGGAAACGAGAAGAGGCCCAACGGGGGGGGGGAACAGAAAGTAAGAAGAGATCAGCGGAGCGAAGGGAGCGAGAGGGAGTGTGGAACGAGAGAAGAGAGGAGAGATATGGAGGGGCAAGGTCATGGAGAGATTTAAAGACAAGACAAAGGAAGTGAAATTTAAGTTGGGAGTGGAAAGGAAGCCAGTTTATGTTAGATAGTGAGATAGAGATGGAGTCAAAGGGAGAGAGTACGGATTGCAGAGTGGTAGAGGGATTTGAGAGGGGGCAAGGTGGGGGGCAGGGAGACCAAGGAAGAGGGAAGGACAATAGAAGAGGCAAAATAAAATGAGGGAGGAGATTAAAAGTTTGGTAGCATGAAAGGTGAGAGAGGAACGGACTTTGAGGATATTAAAGAGGTGGTAGCGACATGCGCGAGAAGTAAGGGAGATAAGATGTGAAAAAGAGAGGGAAGGATCAAAGTAAATGCCTAGATTATGAGCATGGGTGGAAATAGGAAGGTTAGAAGGGGGAAAATGAATGGAATGTATGGAAAATGAATGGAATATAATAGAATGTATTTTGGGTCGTGTATTTTCAATTATGGTTTTATATTGTGTGGCTGTGGAATGTTAGCCTACCTAGTTTATTGTTACATATTTTTATTATTTTTCAGTTATTTCATATAAGTACACGAGCATTGTTGTGTAGATGATGTCTTCAATGGGTAGTCAAGGGAGGAGCTACATTTGAGGAATGATAGAAGTCAATCGCTGAATACCAGATTAGCTGTAATTCTTATTTCTTATTTTAAGTGGGAGTTTTCCCACCCTTTTTTCTAAAAATAAAATAAAAAATATCTATATATAAATATGTTGCTTTTTATTTTAATTCCCTTTGTTAGATGTTTCATTCTTATTTGTTTTCTTCCCTTATTCCATCGCCCTCTTTCCATCCCCCAAATGTCCTTTTTAAGGGTCATCTTTTAAGTTACAAAAATAGATAAAATTGAACAGAGACTGCAAAAATATATTACAATATGTATTGTAATTTATTTTATGCAGTTTCAGTAATTCAAATATCCCAATTGTTTGTTTGTTTCCATGGTTACACTGTTAACAGGGGCAGTAGTTTAGCTGCGAATAAAAGTACTCCAGTTGTTGCTCGTGTTAGCTTTGGATGTAAAATCCTGCAATTCATTGGCTGATGCTGTAGCTGCGGCTAGAACTAATAATATTTAGAAATATGCAACTTTGTGTATGGAATAACAAAACCCTTGAAATTGAAGGAAAAAACTTTAGTTGCAGGGAAGTTACAGTGAGCAATACCTTGTAACAAAACCCTTGAAATTCAAGGAAAAATCTTCAGTTGCAGGGAAGTTAAGGTGAGAACTTAAAGCAACAAATCCCTGGATATTCAGCTAAAGCCACCTTAACTTCACACCCCCTGTTGCGCAGATTATGACCACAATGATAACATCACAGATCACATCACTGTATTGGTTTCTCGGAATATTACCCTTTCTTGTTGCTGACAATTATTGTGACCCACAAACATACAATGACACCTTTCTGGTCTGTTTGTCAAGTTCTTATTCTGCCACTTTCTCCTCTTTGAATCAGCTTGGTTTTCAAAAGAATTATCATTCTGCTTTAGATTAGTTTGGTATTGAAGGTTCTGCCTTTTCGCTTCCGTTATATCAGTTCTGTATTTAAACATTTAAACTACCCAGACTTGGCCAGCGGGCGATCACGGAGTGCTACAGTGTCACAATACACTAGTGAGCTCAGTGGGTCTGGAGTGCGCGTCCGCTCACTCTGCTGCCTCCAGGTCTTCTGCTTCTGCTGCTCTGCGCGGACAGGCAACTTGCTTCTCTCGGTTTCCCGCAGCTAGCACCAGTCGGATAAGGAGCACTCCTCGCTCCAAAGGCTCTATGGTGCTCCCCTGTTACCGGAGCCCAACTTACTATGGGGAAAGCTTTTCAACTTCACGCTTCCTGCAGCGTGACCTCTGCAGCTATGTTCTTCAGACAGAAAGCTTCCAAATCCAATGCCTTCCACTGCGCAACCTCTGCAATCAAGGTCTCTGAAGGAAGAGACCCTTTCAGGACTGGTGTCCGTTCGGCACACAACGGTGGTCCCGGCGTCTCTGCTCTCCTCCAGCTTCTGCTTCCACTGCAATGTGGAGTTACCACAATCACTCCACCTCCGTCAAAATGTGAGAGATACATAGGGTAGGGGGAGAGAGAAGTCTATGGTAATTGTAATTGTAATGGGTTATTTATAACACGCTTAATACACAGGGGTTTCTAAGCGCAGACTCAGGGATCAAACCTGTATTGCTTCACACTGTCTTGCTTCCAAGATGAACGCATTGCCCCTGAGCTATTCTCCCAAGACTGCACTAATTCCAATTACAAGTACTCCCCATCATTCACATGCGATGTGGCCCATCTGTTCCTTTGTATTTGGCCTGTGTCTTGTGTCTGTTTGTGTACTAGGGAGTTTCAGCAGGTGTCTTATCTGTACATGGCTCATAATGAATAGCCAGTGTTCTTCATGTCTTGATCAGGTGTTGGGGGACCGTTTTGGAGAATTAATGTTTTCCTATTTACTGGGCTTTTAGCTAATTCTAATGTGTAAGTTGTACTCTTTATGACCTCTGGAGAGACCCTTCATTTATCCGCTTTAGAGTCTTTTGGCATACTGATCTCATGCATCTGGACATCAATGGCTGTTTGTGCTCTTATTGAAACTTAATTAACTCGGGAGCCTACTACTTTCTCGTCATTATGTCTGCTCATCTGACCTTGGCGCTTGCTACAAACTACTGTCTGGACAGCTTTAAAGCTTCTAAAATAAATGTGTTCTTATGAACTCAGCATCTTGTCTGAGGCCTTGCTAACTTCTAGGCCTGCTACGGCCTCTGCGCTGGAAAACTGGCTGTACTTCTGTGCTTCTCACCTTCATATTGATCGATCTATCTATCTATCTATCTATCTATCTATCTATCTATCTATCTATCTGCTCTCTTCTATAGCACCACCAACCCACAGGCCTCAGGGTACTCACAAAGAAAAATACAGACAACAGAAGAGGAGCAGAGAAACTCAGTCAGAAAAAGAGCCAAAGATGACCTATATCCGTGTATATTCATGTTACATTCACCTTGTGCATCTGCCCTACGTTAGTGTCCATGCCCATGTATGCTGCATCTTATCTGCCCATTTTTGCTGCATCTTATCTTCCTATAAGTTCATCTGCCCTAACAGTGTAGTGAGTCCCTCTCTTGGTATTCTGGAATTCTCATCCCTTCTATGCTATATGCAGCATGCAGCACTGCAATACAATATACGAAATACAGGCAACAGAATAAGAAAAAGAAACCCAGAATCATGATAACCACGGAATCAACCTTTTGCAGATACCGTGGTCTATAAACTCATTTGGGCAAAAAAAGAAAATATTTGGTATTATTTAAAAAGTTCATATTGCTTCAAAGAAAATGGCTCTTTTACTTCACGTAAAATAAATGTTCACAATAAAAGGCTATTTTGAAGTAACAGAAAAGATTTTCCTAAACCACTATATATATATATATATATATATATATATATATATATGTATTATTATTGTTATTATTTTTTTAACCAACTGTCATAGAAAATGTTCAAAAGATTCCTGGACCGGGGCACTTATAAAACAATTCTTTGGGGAATGTTCAGGACTCTTCTAGAGGCAGGAAAATCACAGAATGTCTTTATTTTTATAGTTGCTCTTGCTGCCGGTTTGCTCTGGTCATCGCCCTCGTCTGGGATCTTCGTACTTCTTCTTCTTCTGAATCTGTATCTTCTGACAGGGGGGCCTCACCACAATATCTTTTGATATCGCTAAGATGTAACCAATCTCACCTTCCCCTAATCGAACCTTGTGTGGCCCCTCAAATCTCAGCTTGTGCCACTTCCTAGTAAAATTTCGATAAAAGACCTGATCCCCAGAGTACAATAGGAGAGGTGGTAATAAACTAGCTTGGTCAAAATATTCATTCAATGTTCGGTGATTCTTGCTGAGCACTGCTGTCTCACCTGCACCTGTTTGGAGATACATTCAAAAATTAAGTCATAGCCATCAAATAATCATGCACCTCTTTGCCAAGCACTGTTGCTGAATTCTCAGTATCTGTTCGAGCATGTGTGGGAGAAGCAATTGGCACATTCATTCTATGACCTGTCATCAGCTCATGTGGTGTCAGGTGGTGGTCAGAGCCTGGCTGATTGTATAAGGAAAAAGAGCCAAGGGAAGGCAATGCAGCCAATTTTTGTGCAAAGAGTCTTTTATTTTGGCAATGCGTTCCTTCAAAAGACTGTTTAGGCACTCGCAAAAACCATTCACTTGGGGATGGTAGGCAAATGAGAATTTGTGTCTTATCGCCCAGTAGAGATCTAATGTGTTCAAACATCTAATTTACAAAATGGGGTCCATTGCCAGAGCGGAGCGCTTCGGACACTGCCCCTCTAGGAAATATCTCTCGTACAAGAACATTTGCAGCCGATATGGCATGCAGAAGGGTGCAGGGACCTGCTTTGATCATGCTAGAAAAAGGGCATACTACCACTATCAGGTATTGGTAGCATTACAGGTTTGAAGCATATCCACATAATTGGTATGCAAATGCAGAAACGGTCCAATAGGACAGGGTTTTGCTCCTCTCACCATTTTCAATGTATGACCAGCCATACATTTCAGACAAATTATACAGTTACAAATGAAATAAGCCACATGCAAGGTCAAATTTGGGATGAACCAGTCATCCGAGAAAGATGCTGCAAGACAATCTCTTGTGGTTTGCGCCGGGTAGTGAAGTTGTTCCAGCACTACTGTGAGTAATTCAATAGGCCTGACAGGTTTCTTTGTGCCATCCTGTCACCAAATTAGCTCTGCGGGGTATAATGAGTACTCCCCCATTCTTCCACAATTCCTGTTCTTCTTGTGGCGCGCACCCCTGCAACTCTACAATCTGTGTAACTGGCAGTGCATCAAAACCTTCTTTTATCACCATGTTACATTCATCTGTATATTTGTTTGGGGCAGTTGTAATTTCTAATATCTCGGGAAAATATGTTGCCCTTTTGGCTTCTGCATCTTCATTGCCACAGGAAATCCTGTCTACACCTCTCGTGTGCATTGCACTCTTCACCACGGCGATCTCCGAGGGACATTCAATGTGACAGTCCTGAGTGTACTGTTGATGTCACATAGGCAGAGTCGGAATACAATGTTACCGCTTCATCCTGAGTCACCTCAAGCGCTAAAATCATGACTGCTAATTCTGACGCTTGCGCTGAAAAATGTGCTGGTAATCTTGCACTTTTCACTACCTCGACTTTCCGCTCTCTTCTGCCTTCACCACTTTCATCCCACTATGCCTTTCTCTGCTGCTTTGATCTATCGGCGAATAACCAACAATGAAGAGAATTATCTATCCTCCCAGAACATTTTCCTTGACATCGGGCACATTGTCATAATAATCAGTGTAGGTAGTGCAGTAATGTACATTATCTTCCTCCTCCAGTGGCCCTACTATGAACACTTCAGCGTTCACTATACCACACCTAACAATTTTGATCGGAAGATTGACTATTATGACCTCATAGCCTGTCGCTCTCTGTGTAGTCAATGTGCTTTTGGGCTTTTTGAGAATGACAAAAAGTGCATGTTCAACATATATTGTAACTGAACAGCCCAATGTTATACTGGATGATTTATCACTTGCAAAAGCAGCTGCTGCTAATGCTTGCTCACAGGGGTAATACCTCTCATTACTGGATCTAAGATTCCACTGTAAAATGCCAGTGGTTTGTATCCGTGGAGGTTTTTTGTGCGGGAACAGCCATCATCACAACTCCATTTGAATGGGAAAATGGGAAAAATCTACATTGTAATCTGGGATCCCTAACACAGGAGCTGTACTTATTACCTATTTTTATTCAGCAAATGCACCCATCATCTCACCTGGCCATACAATGTCACTCTTGTCTTTCTGTGCTTCTTTTAGCCCTCCTAAGAGGGGCCAAACATATGTGCTGTAGTCAAAGACCCAAACACGACAATAATTGCAGAGTCCCAAAATCTGCTGTAACTCTTTTACTGTGTTTGTCCGGGGCGTATTAGTAATAGCTTTAGCCCTTTCAGGTTACACGTTCCTTCCCTCTTTTGACATCATCTAGCCTATATACAATACTTCTTCTTGTCAATATTGCAGTTTCTCTTTGTCTACTTTATACACTTTTGTGGCCAGCACTGTGTGAGAAACCAGAAGATGTCTCACCTGCTAGTCCCCAGGGATCCGTCATCCAGGTGACCAGGACACAGCCATCGCGTTTGGATCCAGTTCCTGGTGGTGGACAAGTGCGGGAGGATCACCTGGGTGAAGGGTCTTTGGGGAGTGGGAGTGGAACACCGGATGGTGAGACACGGCATCCCTCCCCCCTGTAACACCTTTACCCCATCCTACCAGGTAGTATATGTGGGAACTTTACCCCCCCTTTCCCTTCACAAACACTTTCACATGGACAGCCCACTCTGGGAGAATACCGACTCACACAGGAGGAGTGTTCCTGACATGTCCCGCTACTATGGTCAGGTGAGGTCAGGCAATTACTGGTTCCATATCTTAAAATCGCGGCAAAAATGGCCATGAATACAAAATATTGCGCCAAAAATGCTGTGGTTTTTTCCACCACAATCATGTAAAGGATGCAGGGGACACCTCCACAACGGCTGAACCCATTATACCATTTAAAGGGAGCGGGGGTCATCCCCGCAACCCCAGCTCCCCTTAAATGGTATAATGGGGTACACCTTTACCGGGTCAAACCACAGCATTTTTGCCGTGATTTTTTTTACCGGCGCCGTTTTTGCTGCGATTTTATTACCTGATACCCAATTACTGACATTCACTCACACCTGACTTCCATTAAACTTCCCTGCATGGATAAGAGGTGGAGCACAAGAGCACACTCTGAGCAAGGCAAAGCACACAAAGGAACAGCAGTTTCGAGTCGGCAGCTGAACGAGGGGCGAAAGACGGCAAAACAAGAAGGGTCTGCAAGCAGGAAAATACCCTTGACCTTTTTTCGGCAAGAAACTGTTACTTTCAAGAAATCTTCAACAGTGAAAGCATAAGGTCAGGAAACCAGACTGAAGAATCCTGCATTGTGTGTCAGAGATACCAGAGTCCCTCCCACGTAACCGATCAAGGCCAGGAAGAGCAGCAGTTGCTGTGATATCATCCTTGGCTCCAAGAACAAAGTAGGCCCAGAGAAATCCACACAGCCAGTGAGTTGGGGAGACCAATGCAAGACCGGTCTGTGTTGAAGTCAAGGTTGCATGCAGCAACATTGTATAATGAGCACTGGAACGAACATTGTTAAAAGCGTGTGATGAAAGACGAGAGTAAAGCTAAACTGCTGATGAATGTTTGAACTTGAGAAGGAAAGATACGATACTGTTGACAGAGCAGTCCGGCACCGCAAATGTGCTCAATCGAATGTCTCTGTAAGGTATCCTGCCAAGAAGTGGCAGAAACAAAAGTACAAGATTGATAAGAACATTGTGAATCGAAGTGTTCCTGCGACGATTTAAGCAAAACCCATCGCACATTAAAAAGTCTTCGATTTTGATATCAAAAGGGATCTGGGCCCAAACGAGGGAGATCCATGGTCTGAGCCTGAATGAGGGAGACCAAGTGTAAACATTGTGGTAAAAGGGGCTCCAAGCCTGAAGGAGGAAGACCCATGATGAACACTGGAAGCAAGAACTTGTACCTGTGAAAATCCTGATAAAAATGGAACTTTGATGCTTGTTTGGTACGACAGGCCCTCTGCATTAAGATACTGTTATTGGAAAAGATGCTTTGGCAGAAGTCCCTGATACCGCCGGGCCCCGTGCTGAAAACGTGGGGAAGGGAAGCCAACTGCTCAACTATCCTGACATATTATTTCTTAAACACTTTCCTTTTTGCATACACTATTGTCCCACACCCTTTTGGATTTAGAAGTAAGGATTGGCAATAGGTTTATTAGTGTAGGCCCTTTTATTTTGACAGAGACTCGACTAGGACTGCATTATTATTATTTGATGGTCATAGCTTGCTCTGAGCCTTAGATTTAGATTTAGATAGGCGTTTCACCAACCCATTGAAGTACAATAAACACCCTTGAACTGTTATCACTTGTGTCTGTCTTCACTGTTTGATACCATGCCTTCCTTACAACTGTCAATATTTTTACTGAGTCTTTCCTGCACTCTTCTTATGTGGTGCTGCATACTAGCAAGTCATCCACATACTGTATGACTGTGCTGTCCGTCTGTACATTTCCCAGGTCCAACTGCAACACTAGGGGATTCACGTAACCCTGTAGGAGGTAACTGTGCTGTAATCTGATTCTGTGATAAGTAAACACGGTCAAATATTGTGAATCCTCATGCAGGGGAATAGAGAAAATAATCATTTTTCAAGTCATTCACTGTAAACTCCTGGACTTTAGAGGGTATGTTATATAATATCATTGCTGGATTTGGCACCAATGGGAATTCCGCCTCAACAATATTATTCTGGGAGGCGCATATCTTGTATAAATCTTCAAGACACTCCTTTTGCCTTTTTTATTTGGTACACCACCGTGTTACATTGCAATTCTGAAGGTACTAATATGCCTTGCCGGACCAGGGCAGAAATAGTTGAATAAATACCCTCGTCACTTCTTTTGACATGGGATACTGTTTTGCTTGTTGTAAAAAAGCACCTTTCCTCAGTTTGATTTTGACTGCTCTTAACCCTTTTAGTAAATCGATGTCATATGGACTGCTGGTCCACAATGAACTCGGCACCTTTGCCAAATCGTCTTGCAAATATGATGGTACTTTTCTCACCAATTAAATTAGTGGGGAACCTCTCTGTACTCTATTTACAACTGATATGTGATACAAATATTGAAAATCACCTCACCGTCTACATTTTCTTCAAACAGTTCATCATTAGTCAAGTCAGTAAGTCTGTGTGCTGAGTCGAACACTATTACGGTGCGCCACATTACTCCTCCGTCATCAACTCCATGCAATATCCTTCTGCTGTTTCTAGTTCACTTGTAATAATCTGCTCCTCAACTACGTCTATGGGTACCTCGGATATAAGCAAAAATTCTGCAGGTAATCTCAACAATTTGTCCTGTATTCTTGGAAGCCATGCCAATAACGCATGTACCACATTAAGGAATACTTCTGTGTTTAGCGGCACCCCTCTTTGCGCTTGCTGACCATAGAAGGCTCTAATAATCTCATGAACGTTCAGATAGTGAATACCTGGTGTTGAACATACTATCCCCTATTCAGTAAAAGAGATTGTTATGTTTAGCTTGCTCATCAAGTCTCTCTCCAATATGTTAACCAGTGTTTTCTGAGAATACAGCAATGGCATAGATATTTCATGTTCTCCTATTGTTATTGGCAATTTATCCGTAAAATGAACCATTGTCATAGCCCCACAGAATCCTTGTGTATCCAACGATATTCCTGACATTGGTACCTTTCCCTCTCTAACACAGGATCTCGTTGACCCAGTGTCAACTAAGAAGGACAAAGTTTTGACGCAGCGTCCTTAGGGGTATGAACGCAGCTTGTGTCCCCTTAGCAACCATCTTGCATTCTGAACAGAAAGTTAATCCAACCTGTTTGTCATGTTTCTGCAGACTCCCGGCAGACCTTTGTTAAGCTCCCACCCGCAAGATTAACTTTTGACATCTCTGCTAGAAAACCGAGGTACGAATCTAAATGGCAAGTTATTTTGTTGTATCGTCGCTATAATTGTAGTCACGCTACGTTACTAGGCAAAAAGGAATGCCTCTACGGACCATGTCTCTTCTCGCTTCTGCCTTTTTCTAAACCTGCTCTCTCATTTCAGGCACTCTTCTTTCGTTCCTCAATTCCGCCAGACACAAATTAACCCCTAAGCCACCATTCACTTCAGATTGGGTAATTGCTCACTTTTAACACATACTTATCTTTTACCCTTCAGCCTGCCTTTGGTAATCTGAATTTCTCTGTCATTTTCCTCAGTCCTTGGCTCCTATGCAACAGTGGGTCTAAGACATCGCAATCCTCGGAACCCTCCTGCACTACAGCCTCTCGCCAGAAAGAATACCTCCTGAAAAGACACACAGGGTTTTTTCCCCAGAGGGTTTCCCTGGAAATCCTGCTCCTCCTGCACCATTTATGGAGACCGGTGAGTAGGGTGACCAGGAGGACTCTCGTAACCTCATGCTACCGCCTCAGATCCAGGTCAGTGCTATCAATTTGGGTTAGTAATTGTAATAGATATAGTATTTATACAATTGATGACAGATAGCAACGCCCACAGATTCTGACCATGGATCAGATGCAGCAGCTGATGGCTGCAGTGCAGTGTCTCACCTCTGAGGTGCAGTACCTTAAACAAGAGAACTCGGTCTTGCGTCAACAGATGGTCCGCTCCCCACACAGCTGTGAAATCCCGCCGGGACCCCTGCCCAGTGGCAGGTTTGACAGAAATCCTCATAAATTAAAAGAGTTCATAGAAGACTGCACAGTGCAGTTCACATTTAAGGCTGCATTTTTTCCAAAAGACCGCGATAGGGTCGGTCATATGATTACTCATCTAACTGGCCCAGCATTGGCATGGGCAACGCCTTTAGTGGCTTCAAACATTCCTATGTTGTATTTTTACCCGGCATTCGTAAATAGTTTAAAATCCATGTTTGGCAGGCAGGAGATTACCATCGCCTCCCAAGAAAGGTTGTTGGATTTTAAACAGGGATCCCAGGACATTCTCATGTACATAACATGTGTTAAACAGATAGCCACCGATACTTCTTGGCCGGATGATGCTCTGGTTACCTTATTCCGCAGGGTCCTAAACAAAGAGCTAAAGCATGAGGTCTCCCGTGTGCCTAGGCCGCCAAACCTCGCGGAAATGGTAGCATTAGTAATGCAACTAGATTTCCATCCCCAAGAGCATTCAAAAGAAAGAAGGAGGCATAGATATACCCATATTCCTTTCGAGTCTTCAGCTGTCTCGGAAAAGGCCTCTTCGTCTGGCCGGCCTGTGTGCACGGAAGAACCCATGCAATTGGGCACCGCTCGGGGCCCCTTGTCTCCAAATGAAAGAACCCACTGGAGGTCTCAGGTGCTATGCATGTACTGTGGGGATAATAGTAATCTCCTCCGTGATTGTCCAGTGGTGCCTCCCAGAAGGTTGGGAAATTCCAGGACACGACCGTGAAGGGAACCACGGATCGGAGTCGTATAGTGGGTTCCCGATTACAAAGGTTGCTACTCATCTGGCAAGCTGTCTAACTTCGTCATGGTGGTGTCCTTTTCTTGGGATAATTCTGAGATATCACAGGTGCCTGATCTGATCAATAGCGGGGCAGCTGGTTGTTTTATGGACGATAGGTGGGTCGTCCAACATGGCATCCCTCGCACCTCTACGGAAGTAGCCATTCCAGTTGAAAGTATGGATGGCAGTCCTCTTACTTTCGGTCCTACTAAGGATCACACTCATGTAATGTGGACGTCTATGTCCTCACACCAGGAAGAGATTGTTCTGGATCTTATAAAGACTGCACATTACCCTGTGATCCTAGGTCTGCCCTGGTTGAGGGTACACAATCCCTATGTGAATTGGACTGCTGGATCCTTCTTTTTGGGTTCTGAATACTTCTTGATGCATTGTTTGCCTATTGAGGCAATTGGATTTCATGTTCCTTCATCTGCCAACAGATTATCTCCCATGGCAGCTATACTTAACCATGTTCAGGAAATACCTGAACCTTATCTCCCATTCCAGGATCTCTTCTCCACTTTGGACTATTCAGAATTACCCCTGCACCGCAGGGATGACTGCTCAATTGAACTTGTCCCGATCAATCCCTACCTTTCGGCCGGATATACATATTGGGCCTCATTATGGGTCGGGCGGTCCGGAATTAACAGTGGCGGTAAACCTGCCGCCACTGTTAATTCCGGACCGCCTGATCCAGAGTCCTGCAGGAGGGAGGTGATCTTCCCGCCAGGTCTGACCTGGCGGGTTGAACACCTCCCGCCTGCAGGCGGACGTGGAAACACCAGAACCATCACGAGATGGTGCGGGTGTTTCCACTTCCCCATTCCCATTGAGTCCTATGGGACTCAATGGGAATGGGGATTAACACCATTCCGCCTCCGTGACTCCCGAGACACCGGGGCTGTAATGCCCTGGTAATTCCGGGAGTCATGGAGGCGGAATGGTAATACGAGTCCGGCGGTAACCAGGTAGTTTTACCGCCGGACTCGTAATGAGGCCCATTGTCAGCCAAGGAGAGAGAAGTACTTAGACAATACCTCCAGACCAATCTCGGTAACGGATTGAAAGCCGAATCTACTTCCCCCGCAGGGGCATCTTTATTTTTCATGCCAAAAAAGAACACCACAGAGTTGCGCCCCTGTATTGACTATCGCGGACTTAACAAGATTACTATTCCTGATAGATATCCCATGCCTCTTATTCTCGACATCCTCGAGGCTGTCAAGGATTCTACCATCTATGCAAAGCTGGACCTGTACGGGGCATATCACCTCATCGGTATTCGGCCGGGGGACGAATGGAAGACGGCATTTCGCACCCCGTTCGGGCATTTTGAGTATCGCATGATGCCTTTCGGCATGTCCAATGCCCCGGCAGTGTTCCAGCGATTTATGGACCATATTTTTGCAGACATTCTTCTTCATTACGCCATTGTATATCTTGACGATATCTTGGTTTTCTCTTCCTCCTGATCTGAACACACCCGCCATGTACACGAGGTTTTATCTCGTCTGCAGGACAACCACCTCCTCTGTAAACTGTAGAAATGCAAAATTAACCAGACAAAGGTAACATACCTGGGTTACATCCTTTCTGCAGAGGGTATCTCTATGGATCCTGTTAAGGTTACTGCTGTGTTGAACTGGCCTTCTCTGGCATCGATCAAGGATATCCAACGTTTTTTGGGTTTTGCAAACTTTTATAGGCACTTCATCCCAGACTTCTCTCGCATCATTCATCCTCTTACACAGTTGCTAAAGAAGGGATCTCTTTTCATTGGTCACCTGAGACGCAATTCTCTTTCGATACCCTTAAGACTGCCTTCACTACTGCACCCATTCTACTCTCCCCTGATCAAGAGAAACAAATTCATTCTGGAATCCGATGCTCCCCAATATGCTATGGGAGCTGTTCTGTTTCAGATAAATGCCCAAGGCTTCGAATGTCCAATCGCATACTTATCCAAGACACTGTCTCCATCTGAACTAAATTACACTGTGCTAGAAAAAGAATTGTTAGCAATTAAATGTGCATTCGAAGAATGGCGACATCTGCTACTGGGAGCTAAGTTTCCGGTAGAGGTTTGCACAGATCACAACAACCTAAGGGCTCTGCAATACGGTCAAACCCGTAACAGTCGGCAAGCACGATGGGCTCATTTTTTCTCCCCGTTCAATATCGAATTCACTTTCATTCCTGGAAGAACCAATCTACGAGCCGATTCCTTGTCCAGAAAGGATCCGAAGGCATTTCCTCATTTCCATTCAGAACCCATCTTGCCAAAGGCGCGGTTTATCAATGTCATTCGGAATCTTTTGCAAGAGATAGGGCCTCATTACAACCCTGGCGGTAGCTGTGCCTGTAAAACAGGCACAGATGCCGCTGGAGTTGCATTTTTTCCGGCGCCCAGGAATGGGCAATTACCGGGTAATTACGGCCTTGCCGGACCCAGTGTTTGCCCATTCCTGGGCACCAGGAAAACATCTTCCCCATTCCCATTGAGCCCCACAGGTCAGACCTGGCAGAATGAAAGGCACCTGTGAGCACAACTCGGAGTTTGCCGGTCCGTTTACAACAGTGCCCGCAACCTTACCGGTACTGTTGTATCCGGACCGGCAAGTTCGTAATGAGGCCCATAGCCTTAGAAACCACCCCGTTTTAGGTCCAAAACCCACGATTCTGGGATCAAGGCTATTTGTACCATGGTGCTACGATTTTCTTGCTAGGTCTGAATCTGAGAAAAGAAGCACTCCACTGGTGCCATGATTCCCCAGCAGCAAGTCATCCAGGCTTGTCGAACAAAACCGAATTGCGCCGTAGATTCCTTTGGTGGCTGTCCTTGCTCACGGATACCAAGGATTATGCGTCCTCCTGCTCTACATGCCAACAGTCCAAGACCCAGCAGAGAGCTCAATTGGGTGATTTGGTTAGGATGCCTCGGCCAGAGAAACCCTGGCAGATAATCTCTACGGATTTTATTGTGGATTTACCGGCCTCTCGTGGGTATGACACGATCATGGTGACTATTGTATTGATACTCTCACTAAGTTGGCCATATTTGCCCCCTTGCATAAAGTTGCTACTGCAGCTCGGATGTGCTACTGCGGCTCGGATGGCCCGAGTCTTCATTGAACACATCTTATCCCGACACTGTCTGCCAGAGACTATTATTTTGGACTGAGGTCCCCAATACACTTCCCAGCATTGGAAACACGTTTGTTCGGCTCTGAACATCAGACGGGCTCTCAGTTCAGGCTATCATCCCCAGACAAACGGCCAAACTGAGAGGCTTAACCAGACCCTGGAAGGTTATCTCTGATATTATATCTCTGCGGCTCAGGACAACTCGGTTGATCTCCTGCCTTTGGCCGAATTTACATACAACAACGCATTGCACTCGTCTCTTAAGTCCAGTCCTTGTTATGTCACGTACGGCTTTCATCCAGCTAGTTTACCGGCCTGCGTGTCTCCTTCCACACTGATTCCGGATCTGGATGGCCTCCTCACCAGGATTCAGCAGGGGCAGAGAGCGGGCAAGTCGTCCCTTCAAGCGGCCCAGGATCGGATCAAGCATCAGGTGGATCGCGGCCGCTCTCCGAACCCCACCATTCACCCTAGGGATTTTGTCTGGTTGGCCTCTCGGTTTCTTCCTAAACATCTGGCCCTGTCTAAGATGTCCCCAAGATACTTTGGTCCCTTTCGTGTCTTGGCCTGTCGGGGTGAGGCCGCCTTTCTGCTGCAACTAACTCCATCCTGGTCTCAGATCTACCCGGTTTTTCATGTCTCTCAGTTTAAGCTGGATATGCCCGATGGTTTTGGTTGTTGGTCAGCCCGTAACCCTCCTCCTGTTGCCACTGTCTCAGACCCCGAGTACGAGGTTGCTGGTATTTGTGACTCCTGTTACCGATGGGGTACGCTGCAATACTTGGTTGACTGGAAAGGCTACTCTCCAGCTGATCGGTCCTGGGAACCGGCTGCTGCTGGTCATGCCCCCGGCTTGTCTGTCGTTTCCATCTTTTCCACCCCGGCAAGCCATAAGGTTCTCCTCTTCAGAGGGGGCATAGTGTCATGAGGGGCAGGTTCCGTTGGTCACTATGGCATAGGTGGAGACGGATTGATTGTATTGCAAGACATACCCACAAAAGGGCGCCTGCAAGCTGCAGTGCCATTGCAGACACACAGAGCCTTCCTGGATCATTGGCTCCACCTGTTAGGCAGAATTATATGCAGTACACTTTGGGAACACCACACACAATTAAGACTACAAGTGACAGTACAAATTCAGCTTTTGTACAAGCCTGTACTACACAGTAACGTGGTAGCGATGGCTGAGCAGCCAGACGTATCTCAAGAGCAAGTGAGCAGTATCAAATAGTTACACAAAGGTCAGCAATTACTATGTTTCAAACAAACAATGAATCAAGGTTTCCAAGTAAAAGAATATACATTTATTTACTCTTTAGTTATATAACATTTCACTATCATAAAGCAGTTTAAAAATCACAATCTTGATACACCACACCACTCCCAATAAGTTCCAGACAAGTTAAGCTCACAAAATGAAGTGGGAGCAAAATGGCACTCCAGCAATTTAAAAGGGAGGGAAAGGCAAAGTTAATAGAAATTGAACCACACCAACATGTAAGTACTCAGGGCAATTGAACAAGAGGAACTACAGTGATAGAATCAGGTAGAAAAAGCTTAGGGCCAAAGTCAATGGGTCAAAAGTCTTTTGCTCAAGATCACACGGTTCAGGGTAATTCGCAGTAAAGTTTGTGCCACGGATTCCAGACGAGGTTGGTTGGCAGAAATGTTAGTTCAAAGAGAAGAGAAGGACAAGCCCTCGGATTGGAGTAAGATTTCAAACACTTTCACCGCGGCTGAACGAAACGAACAACCAGATTTTCACGGTACCTTAAAATGGAGAAGAATCTGTAGCTGAGGCGGACGTTCCTGGTAGTTCCTACAGGCTGACGGTTTCTGAAGCGACTGTCGGACTGACAAGAAGTAGGAAGACTGGAGGGTCCTGCACTACCCAGCGAAGAAGCCAGCAGCAGAGCGAAAGAACAAATAAAAAGTGTGCTCCTTCATACCCAAGCAGGGTCCGACCTTCCTAGCTATCCGGCCCACTGTAGCTCTGTACAGCGAATTCGACAAGAAGAGGGGTCCTGGCTTGCAGTGTGGGTGAACTGGTTGGTCCCACCAGCTCAAGGGAAAAAGTTTCCTGGAGGATCTTCTCTGTCGTCGGATTCTGAAGATTGGGACCTACAGAAGGGATTCACCGGGTGGTTCAGTCATTGTGGGGGTCCTCTTCCATCAGCTCCTCGTTGGTTCTTTCGTTCCAGTGGTGACTCTGCCTTTCCCGTCCCAGCGACCTGCTTTTATGCAGGTTTCCCCCATTCACACAGCCTGGCTGTCAATCACACAGCAGGTTGGCTGTCCTGGCAAGGACAGTCACCCAGCCAATCAAACAGGAGTGCGACTTGGGTTACCAAGGGAACCCATGGCAGGGGTCCTAAGACCCCTCCCTCACATCCTGCCTACCCAGACTTTCAGGCGCCTTAAGGAAGGCTTCTGTGCAGAAGCCCGCAAAAAGATGGCGAACAAAGGGACCAAACCTGGTTTGGCGCGCAGAGTAAAACACAAGAAAGACTTTAACAAAAAGAAATGGTGAATAAACCCAGCCGGAGCCGAAATAAAATATATTTGGTCAAGCGGGTTTATGTTTGAGGCTAATAAAATAGCCTAAAATAATACCATGGTTATATAAGATAACCAGCAGTTATCCATAACCACCAGCCAAGTCTTGATGAAAAGGGAGTGAAACAGTGCTCCAAGAGAAACAGACAAAAAGGGATAAGAATTAACCCTTTCCAAAACTCCATGTAAGATGGGGTGTACTGGGTCTGTGATTTAAAGAGACTACATAAAGTTAATGGCAACTTTACATGTTTCTGGGAGACAGTAGTCAGTCCCAGAAAAATTGAGTCAGTGGGAAGTCTAAAAGACAACCCTGTGTCACTGCACTGAAGGTGCTGTGTAACACACATAAAAATTATGCTCATGGAGTAGGTGAGGCTCCAGAGCCCAGGATCACACAAATGGTAAAAACACACACAGCAAAACACATGTAAGAGTGGGGAAAAAAGGCTCACACTCTTACCAGGTGAAAAAAGAAACCCTAGAAATCCAGCAAAGCTGCTGAGGGACTCATTAGGTAAGGGAAATCACCATTTATGAGAATTCTCCCTAACACCGCCCTCCACTGTACAAGCTGCTTATCTGCCTTCCCGGACCAGAGCACTCTGCATTGCTCCTTTTTGTGTCGATCCTCCTCTGTCCCTGATGTCCTTTTGAGACTCCTCACATTACAGGATTATATTCTTACAGATTTCTCTCTTTAACAGATCAAGTCCAGCTTGTGTGGTGTTGAGCCTTTTGTTTCAGTCTCACCAGTCCCGTGTTATCATCGGCGTCCTTCCAGGTAGGAACTCTACTAGTATTCCTCTAACAACCCCCCGCTCTCCGATTGGGGCACATTTATATGGTATTACCTTTCTTCTGCAGATGTTTGGCAATCAGCTACAAAATTCTCGCCTGCAAGTTTAGCTTCAGACATGCGTACAGCCTGCAGCGTCCTTCCGGGTACGAATGCAGCTTGTGTCCCCTTAGCAACCATCTCGTGTTCAGAACGGAAAGTGAATTCGACCTGTTTGTCATTGTTTCTGCAGACTCCCGGCAGACCTTCGTTAAGCTGCCACCCGCAAGATTAACTCTTGACATCTCTCATAGTAAACCGAGGTACGAGTCTAAATGGCAAGTTATTCTGTTGTATCGCAGCTATAATTGTAGGCACCCTACTTTATTAGGCAACAAGGAATGCCTCTCCCGACCACGCCTCTCCTCACTTCTGCCTTTTTCTAACCCTGCTCTCTCATTTCAGGCAGACTCTTCTTTCGTTCCTCAATTCCGTCAGACACAAGTTAAGGACCAAGCCACCAGTCACTTCAGATTGGGTAATTGCTCACTTCTAACACAGCCTGACTTTGGTAATCTGCATTTCTCTGTCATTTTCCTCAGTGCTCAGCTCCTATGTAACAGTGGGTCTAAGACATTGCAATCCTCGGAATCCTCCTGCACTCCAGCCTCTCGCCAGAAAGAATACCGCCTGAGAAGACACACAGGGTTGTTTTCCCCAGAGGGTTTCCCTGGAAATCCTGCTCCTCCTGCACTATTTACAGAGACAGGGGAGTAGGTTGACCAGGAGGACTCTCGTAACCTCACGCTGCCGCCTTGGATCCAGGTCAGTGCTATCAATTTGGGTTAGTAATGAGGATTACCCCTGCTAGCTGCGCAGGGAGTATTAATTCTAATAAAGACTAGGAGGCGAGCATTATGCTTCATCTTCATTTATTTCTACTCTTCAGCAGTTCAACAAAACATACATAAAAACTTTGAAAAGTGTTCAATAAACTTTTCTCCTTTTCAAAACTACAAAATCCATGAGTCTCTGTAGTCCATGCTTCCTCAGCCAGTCACAACCCACTTCCGGTGCTTAGACTCCTCCTCTGCTTTTACTCGCTCTGAAACTTCATAACTTCCATAACTTCCATAACTGATCCCTGCTAACGATGCACAGTTTTCTTTATCTTGAGAACTCAACTGCCGGCGAACCACTGACCTCCTAAATCACTCTGCTACTGCTCTGTCTTCAGTTATTCTTCTGATCTTCCCCTAAGAGGCAATACAATAGAAGATTTTAAGGTGGAGTCTATGTAGTGTACTTACTAACATAATACAATGCAATTATAGGCAGTACAATACTCAGGTGGGAATTTAATGCTTGCCTCCTAGTCTTTAATAGAATTAATACTCCCTGCGCAGCTAGCAGGGGTAATCTTCATTCTATGACAAGACTGGAGGTGAGCATTATGCTTGTTCAAAGCTTCCCCAGTACCGTTCCAGCTAGACTCTCAGCTGGCTTAAAATAAAACTCTTTAAATGTGCGATCACTTGACCAATCTGCTGCTAGCATAATTTCACTTAATGGTACACCCGCTCTCGCAGCAGTCGAAGCCATTGCTCCTCTCACTGAATGCGCTCCATACCTGTCCACATTCACACCTGTTGCTTGCATAATCTCCTTGACCCATCTTGCGATGGTAGCTGCAGTAACCGCATGGTAGGGCTTCCTGCACGCTATTAATAGCTGTGTAGTACTTACTGCCCTATTGTCCGCCGTCCTACTCTCATACTCTTTAATACATCGTGCTACGCACCATTTTGTATTGCTCGGAAAGTACAGGTAATAGACTGTCGTAGTCCCTGTCTTGGTCCTTTTGACTATAGAGAAAGTCACTCCGTCCGGCCCAAAGGACCTTCTGTTAATCTCCAGGGCTCTAACACCGGACACTCGTTTGCAGGAGATTAAACATAGCAACATAGACAACTTCCCTGATAACTGTTTAAGGGAAAGGTACTTATCTGTTGGCCAATCCGACAATAATTTTAGCACTGCTGACACGTCCCACGTTGTATTATACCTGCGCTCTGGGGGAACTCTGAATCTCGCACCTCTGATGAGCCTCACCACTGCAGGATGTTCTCCTGCCGGAACGCCTTCTATTGGCAAGTGTCCTGCTGATATCGCTGACGTGTACACACCTATTGTACGGAAAGCTCTCCCGTTCTGTAATAAGCTTGCTAGGAAATTCAGTATTTCCACTACAGGTGCTGAAACGGGATGAACACTTCTGTTCTTGCACCAGCCTGTTCATTTTGCCTAGGCTGTGTCATAGCTCCTCCTAGTGGATGGAGCCCAGGATTCAGCGATGAGCTGTGCAGCCTGTGCTGAAATTCCTGGCAGTGCCCAACGTCTTCTGATATCCTGCACGCGGCTAGCGGGAGTGTCCCTCTCACTCTCAGAGGTTGATACGACCCAGCTGGGTCCGTGAGCAGTCGCACTCCTTCGGGAAGGACTCTGGGTATGTCTGATACCAGTTCCATTAACGTTGGAAACCACACCTGTGACTTCCATAAAGGCACTACTAATACCAACTCCGCTTTCTCCCTCCGACATTTCGCTAGAACTCTGCTCAACATCACAAAGAGGGGAAAAGCGTAGTGCAGGGGGCCTGGGAATATAGCCTGAATAGATGCCGCTCAAAGCCCCACTATTCTCGCTAATGTTCTGAGAGATACTTGCTGTTTCACTAAACACATTCTTATTTCTCTCTTGATGTCTTTTATCTTGTGAGCTGGGAGCTCTAATGTCGCCTTCTTGGTATCAAGCATGAATCCTAGGAAGTCTAATCTCTGCGCCGGTGTGGTATACGACTTTTCTGTATTCACTAGAAATCCTAGTGAGCCTAGAAGCTCTTGCACCCATCTCGTCTGGTACACTAATACCTCCAGATCTTCTGCTAGGAGTAAGAGGTCGTCCAGGTAAATGATCAGCCTGGTGCCTTTCTCCCTGATCGCTGCTGCTACTGGCTTCATCAGCTTCGTGAATGCCCAGGGAGCTGAGGCAAGTCCGAATGGCATTGTCCTGAATTGCCAGAACTGTTTTTGCCAGCGAAAAGCTAGGAATGGTCTGTACTCCTGGAGTACTGGGACTGTAAGGTAAGCGTCCTTCAAATCCAAACGCGTCAGCCAGTCTCCCTCTCTCAGGGAGTCTCTGAGCTGATGTATGCCCTCCATCTTGAAGTGCCGATATATGATCCAACCATTCAGCTCTTTGAGATGTGTAACTGGACGCACCTTCTCTTTCCTGTGCACCAGGAACATATTGCTGACAAACTTCGGGGTCGTCTCGCATTTCTCTATCGCCTGCTTGCAAGGTAACTGCGCTATCTCGCTGTCTAGGAACGCCTGTTCCGCTTGCGCTAACCTTTGACTCTGCGGTCTGCTCACCTGAACTGGGGCCTCTATGAAATCTAGCCGAAGACCTCTGACGGTCTGCAATATCCAGGAATCGCTTGAAAGCTTGCACCAATTCTCTAAAAACATGAGCGTCCTCCCCCCTACATGAGGATACTGAATCGCTCTCACCTGGTGTAAAGCCTTGCCCTCGTCCTGATCCTCTGGACCTGCAGCCCCTCGGGAATCTCCCCCTGGACGGGAAGAATGTGTCTTGACTCTTGTTCTCCCAGTATTGCGCTCTGGGGTTCTGGGGTCTTCTCTCTCCTTGATTACAACCGGCTGCACGACCCCTGAAGCTGCCGGTCCCTCCAAAAACTAGACGGATCGATGCTTGTGCCTTTTCTAATGAAGCGTTTGTTCTGACAAATCGTCCCATCTCTTTCCCAAAAGTCTCTCCAAACAGGAGGCCCTGGGCTTTTCCAGGACCTATCAATACCCTTGCGAGGGTCTTTGCTTGTTTTTGACACGAAGGTCAGCATCTTTGGGTCGAGCTCGGGGGCTTCCGTGACCTTCCCTGGTAGGTCCGGTCGCGGGCACTCCACTCGCAGGCGTTGTCTCACCTCTTTGTCTAGAGGTTTGCACAGCTTCGCTGTCATATACTGCGCTACTCGGGGGGGTGGTTGCCACTCGGTGGACCTCGGATTGCGAATGCTGTCCGGGTGGAACATATCGTCCTGAGCTTCCAGGAGGTGCTTCTCCTTCAACGCTCTTTTACCCCCACTGGGTCTCGCCCAGTCCTCTTCCTCGGCCTCCTCCTCCTCCTGCGAGGCCTGGTCCTCTATCAGCTCCTCTTCCGAGCATGGGTCTTCTCCAATGTTGTCTTCCCCAGGAGTGGGGGTCATGAGGTTTGGCACTGCCTACCTTTGTAGATAAGCTTCTTTCAGCTTAGCGAAAGCGTCAGGCACCTCTGAGGCCTTCTCTACTGCCTCTTCCAAAGAGCCCCGAGGCTTTCCTCTTGAGGGCTATCTTACTCCCCTTGTGTCCCTCTTTCAAGGGTTCTGTGGGCGTGCGCTTAAGGTCTTTGGTGTTACTACTAGGCTGCAAAAGCATGGCTTCCAATGTCTCTAGCCTCTCCTGGAGGGGTCTGACCCCCTCTGCCACTGCATCAATAAGTGAGCTTCCCAGCACTTGCTTGAAACTGGCAGCGAGGACCTGGGACTGCTCCTCCTCGCTCCACTCAAATTCGGACATCTTCTGCTGTGCTGTGTGCCCTAAATACCTGAATCAGGTGTCTTAGCACGCCCACTGCTCCTTCTTGATAATTCTTAATTAATAAAACAACTTTTTTTTTTTTCTTTTTTTTCAGTGGCTGCACCTCTGTACTTATTCTGCCTTCTGGCTTATGCGAGGGTCCTCACTTTCACCGCGCCAATCTTCTGCTTATTGGCAGTGTAGAGAAAATGCCCAGCCCCCTTGGCTTTACTGCTATTGAACTCATGGGCTGCTGAGCTTTGTGTGCTTTGACATGCACGGCGCGCATGATCGTTATGACCGCTGAGATCATTATCTTTACGTTCCTTCGATAAGAGTATTGGGAAACGTTCGCTCGTACAAGCTATCTGCAGCAGTGTGCATATATATATAACGACTGTCGCTCAAATGCGACGTCGCTCGATGCGCGGTCCTACGCGCTCATACTCCTTCCACCCGCGGGTGGGGGATATTGCTTTGGAGCGTTGAGTTCCGCACTACACATGCGGTAGCTCTGCCCATCTGCAGGTGGGTGCTGCCAGCGTGAGCGCTACTCCGGCGCACTGCGTCTCTCGCGGGCGCTGGCTCCTCCAACCCAAGGGTGGGGGCCGGTCCTGTGAGAGCAGCCGCGTCCGTTACTGTGCCGTCCGCGAGGCTGGCTAGAACCCCCGGTGTGCCGGGAATATGACACGGGGCCGCCCGCTTCGCGAAGGGTTTCCTGTTCGAACTGGAAACTTCTTAAATATTTACCGATTAACCCTCGCGATGACTTCAGACGAAAAACGCCTAATCTTGTGCGCGCACGCTCGTCTGTAACACCACAATATATAAACTTGAATTGCTTTAAGTCAATCTTCTCTTTCACACATCAATGTGCTTACATTCTGCAAGGTTAATGTGCTCTCCGATACCAATCTTTTCACTCACACTCAGTCAATATGCTACTGACATACGGAGAGAGAACAAAAAGGTACTTATCTGCTTGAAGAGCAGTAAAAGAAGAGGAGGAGTCCAAGCACAGGAAGTGGGGTGGGACTGGCTGAGGAAGCATGGACTACAGAGACTCATGGATTTTGTAGTTTTGAAAAGGAGAAAAGTTTATTGAACACTTTTCAAAGTTTTTATATATGTTTTGTTGAACTGCTGAAGAGTAGAAATAAATGAAGATGAAGCATAATGCTCGCCTCCAATCTTGTCATAGAATTGAAACAGATATAGTATTTATACAATTGATGACATCTGGGGTAATTGATAGAATTGGGCACTGCAGGGATGCATGTTATAACAAGTATGACACTGACACAAAAGGTACAATTTGTAAAACCGTTATTAAAGTTTCAGGGTTTGGAAAAACTCCAACTTTGCCATATAACTAGGATGGCAGTAGTCTCGACCATCAAACAATAAATAAAACAGTCCTAGTTGAGTCTGTCAAATGAAATTGGCCTATGCTAACAAAACCTAGTGCCTGCCCTAGCTCTTGTACAAAAGGTGTATGAAGGAAATATGCATGTAAAGGAAAATCAGTGTTCAATTATAAAGAATAAATGTGGCTGAATCAGCTCTCCTCCCCACGTTAGACAGCACGGAGTAAGGCGGTCCACGTAGGCAGGATGACATCCTTAGGCTCGGGTTTTTAACACAAAAACAGTTCAAAACGTGGATCGAGGCCTGGCTGTCCTTCCACGTTGAAGTCTCTCTTTCCAGTCTTCCAGACAAAGTTCAACAAAAAGTTCAAGCCGGCCCCCCTCTGTCGGACTCAGACCTCTTCATAGCAAAAGTTCACATTGGTCCCCCTGTGTCGGGCCCAGACCTTTAACAACAAAAGTTCAACAATACTTCCCCAAACGTATTACACTTCTGGTCTCCCTCAGTCGGGCTCAGACCGTTTCCGGATGTCAAAGACTTTCAAAAGTGCATGGCTTTCTCTACAGACCTCCGCAGGACCACTTCGGCTCAAAGTTCAACGTTCAGCTTTTTACTCTCCTCTTCTCTCTGGGTTAATGTTGCTCACTTTGCTTTTATATTTAATGCCCTTTATCGCTACAAACAATTCACCTTTCACAGAGACTTTCGAGTGGGCTACTTCCATTCGCTGTTACACTCCGTTACTCGATATAGCTGATTTCGCAGCTATCCTTACTTCAAAGTTCATTCACAGGTCTGCCTTTCTTCGCATCTCATCCACACCCGGGCAGCCTTCACTTGCGAAGTAATGTTGCAACTTCAATCTTTCCTTAACACACACCGGTCTCTCAGGTCGCTTGCCAACTCACCGGCTTTGTGTGTTTCTTTCTTGTCTTTACAGTTTTCCAATTCACAAGTCAAGGTAAGTACCGCAGGCTTGGCCTCGCCTCCCCTACTCTGCTGTTCACCCGGGAGGGTCGCTGGCGTCCTTAAAACACAATGCAGTCTTCTGCTTTGGGATTTGGCTTTCTCCATGTGTCTTTCGCTGCCTTTTGGAGGCAACAACCTCCTGTAGGGAACTCCTTGGGTTCTCGACCCGCTGCTCTCGTCCCTTGGTCCGTCGCTCTGCTCCAGCAGATTCGTCTTCGCTCCGGAAGTTCTGCTCTTACTCGTTTTCCACCTTGCTCAGAGTGTGTCTCTATGTTCCGACTTTTATCTGTGTGAGGAGAGCTAATTGGTATCTATGTATGCACTTAAAGTCAAGTGCCTGACTTTGCCTGCCCCGATTAGCAGGACATGTCCAGTGCAATGTATAAGAGTTAGTCTTGTTACTCTCAGTCGCCCTCTTCCTCGGCCCAGTGTTTGGGTAGAAAGGGGGGGAGTTGGGACATTGGAGGAACCTAAAAATTAGGATGGGTTAGGTGTACAAAAAAGGCGGGAATACCACGTCTCACCATCGGCTGCCTTAACCCCACTCCCCCAAAACCCCTCACCCAGGTGATCCTCCTGCACTGGTCCACCCCCAGGGTCTGCATCCAAAGGTGATGGCCGGGCCCTGGCCATCTGAAAGAGAGTTCCCTGGGGACTAGTAGGTGAGACACCCTTTGGTTTCTCACAAACTGCAGGGAAGGGAAAGGGGTAGTGGATTAAATATCCAGGGATTCTGCCCTAGAGCTGCTTCTTAAACCTTGAATGGAGGGACGTCTGCCATCATCTGCGCGCAATGACTGTCCACCCAAACTCATCTTCACCCCATCCCGTGAAGTGTCCTGAAGAGGCTTGCATCAGTGAATCTTGCATTTCTCCATCGCTAATGTTTGCATCATGCATCTAGACCTGACCAGAAGAATCCTTGCACCCGCATCTCCTGGGCACCTCTCACTGGAACCAACAGTGGGAAATCAACTTCCACATCCCCCTGCATACCCCAGCCGACCCATCAGGTCTTCTGGGGTAAGTAAATGCAAAGTATGTGTCTTCCGCCTATCCTCCATATGATAACATTGGAAACCGGTCCCTTTGTAGCGTAACATTCCATTCCACTGCCTTTTGGTCGTAGAACCTGGATGGTACCATCTAAAAGATAACCCAATTTACTTACCTAGTACCTTTTGTTGCATCTCTTCTTTTGAACAATCACCAACACAATTAACTTACCTGTTACAGATACATAATGGGGAGATGCATTGTGTCACCTTTTGGGCACAAGGCCCCGTTCTTCTTATGGATTGGACTGCTGAAATTGGACAAATTCACTTGTGACTTGATTAAATATTTACTGCATTCATTTACTTACCTCTTGTAGAGTTTAAGTCATTTGAATGCATTTTAAGAACCTATGGCGAATGCATATATTTTTATAATTGAGTATTGTGTGATAATATCACCTGCTAGGTTTATTTTATAGTGTTAAAACAATTTGTATTTGTATACATTCCCTTCTAAATTGAATAAATGTGTGCTTCACTGAGTGGACTTATTGTGGACCCCTAACCACACTCACACACTTCTGAGAATAGCCTTTACTGCTCTCCACAAGTAGTTTGATTGGGTTTTGGCTAACCTCTCAGAGTTACCTGTTCACTATAACTAGGTCGGCCTCCTAAGATCTGTCCACCAGGCCAGATTTTAGAAATCCATATTAAGCTGTGCCTAGCCTTGAACAGTGGTGGTCTGGTCAGGTATCCTCCCCTGTTTTTCTCCTTATGGAGGCTGGATTGGGAGAGGGTTTGTTAAGAATGTTACTGCTGTTCGTAATATACTTTGTAACACTTACAAACTACTTGTTGGCTCAAGTGAATTTGGAAGGTGATTGAGTTAGTTCTTAGTGGAGGTGTATGATTTGCTATATGATTTTAAAGTTGGTTTTCTGTGGGTTTTGTATTTGGTATTTGTGTGGCGAGCGGGAATATCAAGCCTTTTATTAGGATAAGTGGTAGTAGGGCTGCAATCCTTATGCTGGAGTTGTGCAGGTTGCTTGGTTTGGACTGAGATGCTTTATACAGTGTTGTGATTTGGAATGGAGCACAGCAAAGATAGCACACCCTTTTCCCACCCCACAAGGTTCCCATCCATCCTCCAGGAAGCCTCTGTTTATTGCTGCCTTGGAAACGGGTCTTGGAATTCTCCACCGAGACCCTCAGTCTTCATGCCTTCTTTGTGCCTGACCTGTCAAGGAGACCTTTGAGTTCTTATTTATTTATTTATTTATTTATTTATTGTTATAGTTGTTTTTAGTTCAAAGAACTTTTGCAACTAAATACAAATTATCTTTACATAAATACTGTACAATAAAAGTAGAGTTTCATTCATTCAACCAATAACAACATTCGTATGTCATATCGCATAAACTCCACAATATATTTACAATCACTAGCTATTCATATTCATCTACCCATCTATTCATCAATTTATCTAGTTTCTAAAATATATATACAAAACAATTCATTTCCTATTATTTTTTCCCATACCTCCTGACAAGCATTTTGTTATTCGCATATATGCTCAGCCATACCATATGTCACAGACCGCGCTATCGATTCGTGCATTAGCATACCTGCACTCATATTCTCATAGCAAGATCATTGTCATGATTAACAAACAGATATTAGCAAACGAATAGTATGAAATGCATTATGCTAATTGCCACTGCAAATACAATTACTTCACTTAGTTTCAATAATTCTTTCAGCAGCAGTCCACGCTTTAAACAGAGCAATAATCAATAATTCACCAGATGTATTTAGGCCCTAATTCCAAAAAAGCACTGTTGGAATACTATCATAGCAATACACATACCGCTCTTATATGCGTATATACTGGTACTAAGGCCGGACACTCAGAATATGTCTAACAGTTTCTAGATTTTCGGCTACGTTACAAATCCCGCCGTATCATTGGTCATTGGCTAGTGTCCATTGAGAACCATACTTGGCCCTGGTAGTTGACTGGTTCTCATTAATAGCAGGAATTTACGAACTTCCGGATTGGGACATCATATTAAATACATTTGAGGACAATGATATTTATACACAATTCCAGCTACATGCTTATATTTATGAAGATTACTCATATAGATAAAATTGTTCTCCCAATCGTTTCTCTCCATCTTTTTTTAAAAACACTTCTTTAATGATTATATACCGGCCACAATAGGAACGATCAACAGATCAATTTAATTCGGTATCTAAATCATTGCACATGCCATCATATCTATTGGTGGCTTTGGTCTTCTTAAATTGAATTATATTTCATATTTGCTGGTACGTTCAGAATTTTGGCATGTGTAGGAGTAGACTGCTTTACGACTCTTATTTGTGAAGCTAACTACTGTGAAGTGTGGGTACTTGAGGGGTTCCGCCTTGATTCTGTTGGTTCCATAGACTCACGTGCCGCCCACATTGACCCTGAGAATTGGCCCAAGAGCGAATTTCATAGTTAACTGTTGACGGTGTTGGGCAGAGGGTTATTCAGCATAATGGGAAATGCCTGGCGGCAGTGGGGTTGGCCACCTCCGTAGGAGTGCCCAGATGCTCTGTTTCCCTGCATAGCCTCAGTGTCAAATGAGGATATGCTAGGCCGGTGGCAACTGCCCTTCTTTACAGGCATGCAGAACTGTGTGGCCATGTGCTCCATCCGAAGGTTTTCGCCATTGCTTGGGGAAAGAAACGAGTGGAAAACTTTGTTAATGGAACTCGTGTGAAACCCAACTCCAAAGGTGGCCTAGTTTGTGTAAATCTGTGGCCCTCTTGTTGAGTGTCGTTTGTCCAAAATATGTTCCAGAATTACCCAAGAGATTCTCAGTTGTCCACGAAAGGACTTGCTATGGCTGGGTGACTCATTCAAGGCTCTACATCTGTGGTTGGTATTCTATGTGACAACTGCTCTTAATGCGCTCATTGGACTAGGAGCGTAAACGCGCTAGAGTTTGAGCTGTTACTTCTTGCGATCATGCCTAATTTCTAATTTCTTCAATGTTTGGGTCACCCTCTAGAACTGGATTCTTGACAGATTTTTTTATCTATATTCTAGTTAGCATGGTGTAATTAGATCTGCACTAGCACACAACTCATGCCTTAGGTGATGTGGGTCAAGGTGGGGCATGGCCTGTTTTACTGACATTTTTGGGCAGAGCAAAGCCAACTTGATATGTGTTATTACTTGGAGGAGGGGTTGGGGTGATGGGAGGGTACTACAATGGGGTGCCAGTCTGAATTTTTTCATACTGTGGCATGGGATTTTGAACTTTCATTAAGGGCACAGCCAACATGATGAGTGTTTTTACATGAGGAAGGGAATGGCATGTTTCCTTACTGTGGCATGGCATTTTTTTACTGGTGTGAAGGTCAAAGGCAACATGATGAGTGTTCTTATATGGGTGGTGCATTTGTGCAGCCCGCAGGACAATAAGCCTCATTACGAGTCCGGCGGTAACCCTGCCGGTGCTACCGGCGGGTTGCTGCCGGACTCGTAAAATGTTACTAGTGCCTGACTTCCTGGTGCCACTGGGAGATTCCAAGTCTGGTGGCCCGGAAGTCAGGCGCCGGTAAAATGTAAGTCCTGATTCCCATAGGACTCTATGGAAGTGGGGCCTAGGAAGCGCCTGCACCGTTGTTAACGGTGCCGGCGCATCTGTGAACCGTCTGCCTACTGTGGCCGCTGCGCCCGGCAGGGTCAGACCTGTCGGGCACAGCGGCCACGGTAGGCAGACACGTAGTTTGCCGGTCCAGAAACAAGGGTGCCGATGACCTTACCGGCACCCTTATTTCCAGACCGGCAAACTTATAATGTGGCCCAATGTGTTCTTACTGTGGCTTGGCATTTTTATTACTGGTGTTAGGAAGGCAAATGCAACATGATGAGTGTTCTTATATAGGGAGGCATTTATGTAACCAGCAAGGGCTTTTTTTACTGTAATTAAATCAAAGCCAACAAGAGAATGTTCTTAGGTGGGGATATTGACTTATATTGAAACAACCAGAATGTTTGTTATAGTACCATTACTGCCATTATGGGCAAATCAAACATGAGTATGTTCGTATGTGGGTATACTGGCATACATACGTGCACCACCATGGAAATGTATGGGCACAATCAGCATTGTACATGTTTTTACACTGGCAGAGTACTGTGAGCAGTCTCGGGAGGATAGCTCAGTAGCAACATGCTCGCCTTGGAAGCAAGACGACACGGAGCAATACAGGCTCGATCCCTGGGTCAGCGCTTAGAAACCTCTGGGTATTAAGCACGTTATAAATAACCTATCATATCATACTGTCATACTGGCATTTAGAGGGTGTTAGTAAAGATTCCTCTTTTTGGTGCTTTCCCTCCATAGACATCAATGGCACATCCTACCTTTTGCTATAGTATTGATTCTTTTCCTGAATTTTGGAGGTAGGTGAAGCTGTTTTGCTCCACTTACCTTGCTAAGCCCATCTGTTTTTGGGGCACTGATCAGTCCTTATAACTATTAGTGCTGTAGGAGATTTTGTCTTATTGGGGTAAATTTGGGATTTGGCAGTATTTTCTTCCAGTAAAATATTGGCGGTAATTTGGCGGTAAATTAGTCTTACATTTATAGTGGGTTTGGTATCACATTTTAGTGACCATACCTTGTTAGCTTGTATTGGTGGTAATTTTAGTGGTATCTTGTTTTGCGGTATTTTATTCCTGTGGTATAGTGGTGAGCATGGTTTCTTTTTTATACTATAACCACATTATAAACAAACCTTTCCTTTCTATTAGAATACCTTCTAGTTATCTGTAGAGATCTCCAGACTTAGCACATCTAGTAGAACCCAATGATTTTATACATAGCGCCACCTACGGATTGTGGCTGGTGTTACTGGCTTATGTACATCCAGTAATCTATGTGCCATTAGGCATTACTGGTTTATATACATCCAGTAATCTATGTATCAGATTAGACACCTTCCCATCAGCATGCAAAGAAGGGCTCACTCATGACATAGCACACACATCCTTTACCTTGTAGATATTTAGTGCTGACTTTCTCTTATTTGCTATTTCAATTACAGTGCTAAATTAGTAAATGCACTACTGCACTGATATAAACATCCCCTTTGTACTTCACTTATGTAAATAATTCACAGATGAATGACATAAAAATCCCATTTGTTTTTATATATGCTTTTTGTATTGCATCTCATTTACAAGTCACAAAATCTTACCATGTTATTTACAGCATCATCTGCAATAAAAAATAAACAAATAGAACAAGCAGGTATTTTGTAACATGAATTAATGTTCTCACATTCTGAAAATAGAGAAAAATAAACATGCAATGATTTCCTAACTTCCCTACACTGCAATAAATCTTAGTCACACATACAGCATTTTATCTGGTCCTCACTTAGCACTTATCTTACCAAGGTCGGTAATTCTTTGAAGTCCCTGCACAACCTCGCTGTGTTCGCAGATGCAGACCCAGTGTCACCGTGAAACTCTTCTGTAAGCATGTGTGGGGGAGCGCCAACTGATTAGATCCCAAAGTCAGCGCTCTACCCCTTGGAACCTCCGTCTGTCTCCTCAGCACAGCATGAACTAACTGCTCTCTTCATTTCTATTTTCCAATAAAACTTTTGCCCATCCCTTTATTGACGTGGCTTGTCTGCCTACATTTTCTCCCAGTCAGGTTAAAAAGAATGTGCTCTGTGCCACCCTTCGTTTTCAAAACAATGAAAGCTTCAGGTCCAAAGTTACTGTTTCACTTTGCTTCCTGAATCCTGCATATTTTCTGTTCCCCACAAGCTGAAGAAAACGCCAGTGCGCATTTAAAAATGAATCTCAGCAGTGCCACCAAAAGATGGATTTCACCTCATTTTGCATAGAAGACTGCGTTTTAATGTTAGAGAAGTTATAATTAGTATTTTAGTAATGTTAATAATGTTATTCGGTTAAGTATTCTAATGTAGTCTCCATAATGAAGCATTCAAAATACATGGTTCACTTCATTATTTGAACCTGGCAGCACACTAAGTTTTTATATGTGTCCTCTGAATGTCTGCAGTTTCAAATTGGGCCTGGCTGTGTTATAAATCCTGTACGTTCATGCTACCAATAATGCTATATATTATACTGGCAAAAAATGCTATATTACATACTGAAAAAATGCTATTATATGCTGGCAATAGAAATGCTATATATATCCTTACGGTGCAAGAGAACTCTGTTCTCCATATTTCAATTCCCTGTTTATTTTTTTATCTGCACACATCACCTTATGAGAAGTGAGCTACAGACATTTAGCCTCATTACCAGTTTGGTGGTATCTCAGCAGTAAGACCACAGAGATACCACCAAACAGTATTACTGTTACCACCACTTGGTCTGTCGGTATTACCACCAGATTACAAGTGGCAGTAGGCGGTGCTAGTGCCCATTAATAGGAGTCCTTAGGACTCCATTGGGATTTCGGCGTTATTACCACCGATTTAGTCTATTTTGGGCGGTAAGGTGGAGGAATTGTCTCCAGCATTCTGCTGTGGGTGTTTCCTCTGCCTTACCTCCAACCTGTAGGTCAGTGGTGTGGTAATGTGGCAGTGATGCAGTGGTAACTCTCTTACCACTGCATTACCACCATTTGTTACTACACCGCTCAGCTTGTAATGAGGTCTGTGTCTCCCTAACTTTGTTTTTGGTAATCTTGTGGTTACTTAAGAAGGAAGTGGCTAAAGCCCTATTTTATGAAATGTAATATTAGATTTTAATTGGCAGCATTGTTTTGAATAATAAATTATAACAATACACATTTTATCTTTAGTCTGTTTCAGGATGTAAGAGACGATCTTTCAGGGTGGTTCAACTTAACTTGAACTATGTCCTTTTTGGGTATTAGGAAAGGCTTATAGCATGGACTACATATTCCTCTTCACAATGTAATGTTTAATTTTATGATTATTGGTATGTGTTTTCTTATTGGGAAGGTTGTATGTATTGATGCTATTTGTATATTAATATGTTGCTATCTGGTTTTAATGGAGAAATCCGATCTAATAAAGATTACTACTACTACATCATGTGTCCAGAATGGGCTGGTGGCAGCGAATACTTTGTAGTGTTTTCTTTTTATAATATCTTGCACTTTTGCATTTTACAGCTTAATGCCAGTGATAGTACCATATACTCTAAAATGGCTGTGCCACTAGGTTTTCACCGGTCCTTGGCCATCTTGTAGTTTGACCTTCTTCCTACCCCAAGTAGTGGCTGGATTTTCCATATATGGTGATCCCTTTCCCAGGGAAAGCTCCTGCTTTCGTTGGCAAAGTGGCGAGCTGTGTGTGTGGCTGGATGTGGGAGCATGGTCTCTCTGCACCCAGTCCACATTCATGCAGCGTGTGTCTGTTGCTGGGCAGATGCAATGGCCAGAGGCTGTTCATGATTGGGCAACCCTGCCAAGTTTGATTGGTGCAGATTGTTGCCATTGCTGGGCTGGGGTCTACTCCAACCTGGATTCTGGATAAGAGGAGGACTCCTGCAGACATTCTTCAGATCATTGTTGGAGCAAAGACCCCTACGAAGGAGAGCAGCCCGCTGAAGACCCAGCCCTCATTGTTGGAAGCTCTCCAGCAGCACTTTTTTCACTTTCCTATAAAAGCACTGTTTCTCTGCAGATCTCCTGCAGACCTTCATCAGTGTTTTGACCCCCGACCGGTGGAAACAACCAGTCCCAACCTCTGCGCAAAGATCCAGCTATTGCAAGTGCTCAGAAAAATCCCAGAATCCTCCTACAAGTTAGCCAGATGCCCTCCTGGTCTACTTTGCTGCACCAATCACCATTCCAAGTTAACTCTTGGGACATTCTAGATCCTCAGTTTATGGAACATTAAGCATTTTGATGAAGTTGCAGCTCTCCACCATGAAGAGGAGTTTATTAGGACCAGTTTCTTTGTCTCTATCGTAAGAGTCACCTTCTGCCATTTTCTTCAAGTAGTCATTGCATTTTGCAACCTACGTTGCATTCTGGGAGTTGTGTGAGTTCATCGACAGAGTGGTGGTCCATTAGGCGGTGGGTGTTGAGTGTCCAGCTGTCCAGTGTCTAGAACCAGTCCAACAGAGCCTTGACGCGCGAACTAGCTGGACCCAAAAACCTGACGCCTGAAGTGACCTCTGCAACAGATGCCCCAGACATCTGCCAAAGAAACCAAGCCATGAATCCAGAAGGCTCTGTTTATTTGTTTGTTTGTTTGTTTATTGAATTTCTAATGCACACCAAACCCTGAAGTAGCAGGGCGCAGAAAGGATATGCAAAGCTTACAAGTTACATTATGGTGAACAAGATACATTAACACATGAGAAACAGAATAGGTATGGCTCAGATTGTGGCCGTACTAGATTCAACAAATATATTTACATAATAATTTACAGAGGTATGCAATGGTATACATGTAAAATAGAGTTCAAAATTAGTTATGTACATCATAATATACAGAAATGTCCACGCTAGTATGTGGGGTGTGCTGAGATGTCATGATTAGAGTTGGGACTAGTCTTCAGTCAGATTAAGATGGTAATGAGGTTCTTTCTGAAAAGAGGATAGGGTTGATCGGCTCTCAGCTGTTGTGGAAGTGAATTCCAAAGTTTAGCAGCCTTCACAGGGAAGCTGTTGCCGCCGATTTTGGAGGTCTTGAATCTTGGTACCACCAGGCAGTTAGAGTTGACAGCTCTGGTGGGCCTGCCTGAGGTTTTAATGGACACTTTGTTGATTAGGTAGCTGGGGGTGGCATTGTGAAGTGCTTTGTGTGTCAAGGAAGCGATTTTTAACTGAATTTTGTTATGGGTAGAAAGCCACTTATACTGTCGTCTGATTGCAGTCATATGCGCTCTTTTGTTAATGCCTAGTGCAGCTCTAAGAGCGTTATTTTGTAAAACTTGAAGTTTTTGGATGTTGGCTTTGTTAGCGCTACTGTATTGGGTATTACAATAATCTAATCTGGATAGAATTAGTGCTCTAGCCAGTGTAATACAGCTATCTTTGGAAAGGAAAGGCTTGTCAGCTCTAATAAGCTTGCATGTATAAGCTGTGGTAGAGGCTAGGGATTTCAATTGCTTGTTGAAGGACATAGTGGCGTCCAGGTAAAAGCCTAAAGTTTTCACCTCCTTAGAGACTGTGATGTTGTTGCCATCAATGGTGAAAGAAGAGTATTCGTGACCTAGTTTGGAAATGTTAGAAGGGCTGCCAAGAATTATCAGCTCTGTCTTGTCATCATTCAGGCATAGGCCGTGTGTGGCCATCCATGCCTGAATGATGAGGTAGATCCTATTCAACAGTGCCAAGTCCTTGCCATGATCCCCGGAAAGTGGGAGGAGAATCTGTGTATCATCTGCATAGTTAGTGTAGGTGATACCCAGAAGGTCCAAATCATCGAACAATGGCTTGGTGAATATGTTGTACAGAGTAGGGGACACGCAGGAGCCCTGAGGGACTCCACACAGGATTGGTGTAGTATCGGCCGCCACTGATAGGGAGAATACTCTGATGGTTCTGTCGCTCAGGAAAGATTCTATCCATTTAATCGCATCTGAGGAGAAGTGGGCTGCTGAGTCAAGGTGTTTGCAGAGGACCTTGTGATCCACCAGATCGAATGCAGCTGAGAGATCGAGTAACAGTAGTAGTGATGTCTTCCCTTTGTCTCTCAGCTCGTCAATCTGTGTTTTCAAGTCTAACAGTGCAGTTTCCGTCCTATGTAGTGGGCGGAAGCCAGATTGTCTGACCCCTAGCAGTTTGTGTAGCTCGAGATGTTTTTGGATCTGCGAGTACGCAACCTTATCCAAGATTTTAAGTAAAAATGGTACCGTTGTGATAGGGCGGTAGTTTGTGGCGATGAGTGGGTCTAGGGTTTGCTTCTTTAGAAGTGGGAGGACCCATGATTGTTTGAGGTTGACTGGGACAGTGCCCGAGGCAAAGGAAGCGTTGATCAATTTAGAAATTAATGGAGAGAGGTCTCTTGCGACATCTTTTATGATATGTGCAGGGCAGACATCTCTCCTTTACAGTTGGAGGGTTTTAATGATAGGATAGTTTTTTCCACTTCTAGGACGGAAGTTTTGGTGAAGTGGAATCTATTATTAAGACCAGTAGTTTTAGTATTAGGTGGGATAGGGATAATTGTCTTTGATAAGTTCAGGGTATCTTTCTTATTTTTCATTTTGGTTTGTAGGGTGTTTATTTTGTTGGTTAAGGCTTGTTGGATCTCCGAGCACCAGGTCTTGTTTTTGATACAGATATCCGGTACGGAGATGGGAGACTCTAATTCCCTTAGTATTGTGAATAGTTCTTTCATACTAGAGTTAGAGTTGGCAATGCGTTCGTTATACGAATTGCGTTTTGCCAGACAAATTTCCTTTTTGCATTGTGAGGCCGAGGATGTTCGTTTCATTTTATTTTTGCTAGAGGGACAAAGCCGCCAGGACATTTCACATTTTCTTTTTAGTAACCGCAAGTCCTTTAGTTGAGGGGTGAGCCATTTGTTAAGGTGTGCTTTGGGCTTGCTTGGTCTCAGTTTTAGAGGGGCAACCTTGTCCAATGTGGGGAGCATGATCTTGTTATATTCCTGCACCAGGGTGCTAGGGTCAAGGTTATCCGGCAGGGAGTTTAGAGTGGGTAGAATATTAGGAATTACGCTGTCGATAGTGATGGTCTTTTTTGATCTGGTTAGACACGGTGGTACTACTTGTGGTGCTATAGTAATTGGTCTGATAGTGGATAGGCTCATGGACACAAGGTAGTGGTCAGTCCAAGATAGGGGAGAAATGGATGTTATGGTAGCTGAGCAATTGTATTCAGCCACCCAGTCCAGAGTTCTTCCCTTGATATGAGTAGGTTAATTTACTTTTTGCTTTAATCCTAATGCATTGAGAGAGTTGGCGATTTGTAGGGCCTGTTTATCCGAGGGGTCGTTAAGACCTAGGTTAAAGTCACCCAGGAGCAATACTTGGGAGGTAGGCTTAAGGTTATTGGCAAGTATATTATGCAGGTCCTCCTCAAATGATCCAATGGGCCCAGGAGGCCTGTAAACTACATGCATGTTGAGTGATTGGGAGTTATTTAGAGGAAGTTTAATGGAGATGAATTTGCAGGATTGCAAGGTTTGGGGAGAGGCCATTCTCATAGATAAGCTCCCTCTAGAGATAATGGCTATGCCACCGCCTCTGTATCCATCTCTATCTTGTCTGGAAATGGTGTATCCTTCCGGGATGGCTAGCATTAGTGCGGGTCCAGCGGAATCGTGTAACCAGGATTCCGTTATGGCTAGGAAGTCCAGATTGTTTTCTGAAATTAGCTTGGCTATGCGATTTCAGGAACTCCTATGGTGGTCCCTGAGTGAATTAGAGTACAGGAGGTGAGTACACATATCTGTTTTGCACCCCTGTCTCAATAGGGTTCTATGGGCATAAAGTCCTAGATATCTAGATATCCCATATCTCCCTTGCCTAACCTTAAATGGAGGTGTTCTGGTCATGTATCTTTCCCTGGGTCTCCCGTGAGGTGGTTGGGTTGGGAGAGGGTCTGTTAAAGACTTTCCTTTCGTTTATATTGAACTTTGGAACACTTAAAAACTCCTGGTTGGCTCAAGCCAATTATTCAACTACCTAAGAGACCCAGAGTTTCTGGAAAAATACTTTTATTGAGACCTGGAACTCTAAAGGCACTAGTACCCTGCTTTTCTAACTAGCGAAGGGCTTTTTAATGTTAGGACCTTATTTATAAGTTTTTGTATGGTGTTAATTATCTTCTTTATTATAAATCTATTAGTTCACAAAGTGGTGATTACTTACCAAGTTCTATTTCTTTATTCACTTGCTTTACTGCACTTACAGTATCTTGAAACTTATCTCTAAATGTATTTAGAATTGAAGTGTTAGTGCTCTTAGCAGAGCACATTTAGGGGAATTATATTCATGTATATTTGTGAAAGTGTGTTTGTATGTTCGGGGGTTGGATCCAGCCCCATAACAGTTGGTGAGCTGAAATGTTGGCCCACGGTTGGCATACTAGTCTGGGGTGTACTGGAGGTAGTGAAATTTCACCAACCCCACCCATTCGCCCCGCACAGGGCGGGGTCCAGCCCGGTGCTATCAGTATAGACGGTTTCAGGAGATTGCTGGTTGTGTGATTGTTGGCTCCAGCCCCACAACAGTTGGTGGGCTGGAATTTTGGCCCACAGTCGACATACCAGTCTGGGATGTACAGGCGATAGTGAAATCTGACCAACCCCACCCATTTGCCCTGCAGAGGACGAGGTTAGGCCCTGTGCTATCAGTATAGGTATTTCGGGAGAATGCAAATTCTGCGACTTTTCCAAAAATAGTTAGGACACAAGGTCGGCACACCAGTCTGGGGTGTACTACTGGCGATAATGAAATTTGACCAACCCCACCCATTCTCCCTGCACAGGGGTGGAGCGGGGTCTGGCGCTGTGCTATCAGTATAGGCGATTTTGGTAGATTGCCTGTTTTGCAATTTTTCAAAAATAGGAATTTTCAACACAATAAAGCATACACAAGGCTATAACAGACCCCCACATGCATGTCAGCTACAGACCCGGGCAATGCTGGGTGGTACTGCTAATGTGTATATAATAGTAGTGAATATTTTAGTCTGTGTTAGGGAAAATTCTCTGTTAAGGCTAATTTCCCAAACCTAGTGAGTCCCCCAGCAGCTTTGCTGGATTTTTGGGGTTTATTTTTTTCTCCCGCTAGGAGTGAGACTCTTTTTCTTCCACTCTTAGACATGATTTCAGATATCCTTTGACTTTGTAGTGTGTTTTATGGGCTATGCGGTCTTTTACTCCATAGGGTTTCATGTGGTTTTTTGGCAAGTGTGTTACACAGCACCTTCAGTGCAGTAACACAGGGGTGTCATAGTGATCCCCAAACATAGACTCCATACCCTGGGACTGACTACTGTCTCCCAGGGCATGTAAAGTCACCATTGACTTTACTAGTCTTAAATTGGGAACAGAACCAGTACAAACCATCATATTGTGGAAGTACTGGTAGGGGTAACTAGATTGCCCCTGGGTCTGTTTTTCGAGGGGGCACTGTGCAGTCCCCCCTCATCGAGTTTCTGGCTGGTGGCAGTGGTTACCACGCAAAATATTCCTTAAGAATATTTACTATGGGATTTTCCCATTCATTTTAAACGCACCACTTTTTGGTGCAATGTTAAAGATACCGCCGGGTTATTTATTTAATATTTATTCCCCGGTTGGGTCTTTTCGCCAGGACTCGGTTTTAAAATGGCGTTTGTGTTCGCCTCTGTGACTCCAACCCAAGTCGAGCCCTTTGTTCCACTTTTTGGCAGGCTTCTACACAGAAGCCTCCAAAAGTGGTGCCACTCTGTCTGGGTCTACAGGATGTGTGGGAGGGGGGTTTAGGCACCCTGGACTGAGTTGCCTCGGCAACTCAAATCACACTCTTGTGTGATTGGCCCAGTGGTGAGCTCACCACTTAGCATGTTTGAGTGACAGCAAGGACTGATGAATGGGGGTTTTCTGCATAAAAGCAGGGCTTTGGGGACTGGAACTTCAGACGTCGCCACAGGACCAAAGAATCCAAAGAGGGAGAAGGTGAGCCAACCTGCCACGACGACACCACCGGTGGAGCCCTGCTGAACCGACTCACCACTTCTTCCAACGACAGAGGAGATCTTCATCCCGAAGAGTCTTCTGCCTTTGACTGGTGGGGATAACCAGTTTGCCCGCCTTTTTGCCTTCCCAGATCATCTCGTGGCCGCCTTGCCTGTGCCAAGCACCCCGGCAACCGGGATACCACGTTTTAACACTACCGCGAATAAAAGGGTAGTACCTTTTAACCGGAGAACTCCACGGCTGGTTTCCTGCCTGGCAGTGCAACGATCTTCAGCTTTCCTCCACGTCGAGATCTTCTCTTCCTCTGGACGACACCACGACTTGCACCCACTGCCAGGAACAACTGCCCCTGCTGGATGATTCACTCCACTTTCAAGGTACTGTGTCCGCCTGGCCTCCTTTGCAACGGTCTGTGTGGGGTGTCTCGTAAATCCTCAACTTACCACTTGGGTTGGCCTTAGGCCGGCTAACTGAACTTTTCTGAGCTGAACTAATTCCTTTTTAAACTCTCCGCAAGACTTTTCAAGCCTTTTAAACTGTGTGATCTTGGGCGCATTGGTGTTCTACTCTCTCTAAGAGGGAGCCGGGCCTCTGAACTTTTTGATCACAAGTAGACTTTGACTTTCCTGCCTTGCTGTGTGCTTCTAAAGTATTGTGTTTTGTGCTTTTCTAATTTCTGCCTTTTCCCTCCTTTTTTTGATAACTTATTGGAGTGCCATCTTTAGTTAAGCACTCACCTCTGTCTGAAAATAAGTGGTGTTAACTAAGACTTGTCTAATAAGGAATAAGGGATGTATATATATTAATAGTGACTGTGTTTTGAAATTGCGTACAATAATAGTGCTGGAGTGTTTCTAAGTGTGTCTTTAATTAAATAATTATATACTTTGATACCAAAGCTCTGGTCAGTGTTTGCTTGTGCTACTGTATTTTGGTACCTATCTTGTATACTCTATATACTGTCTAACTCTTCTTGAGAGAAGTCTGGCTGCTCAGCCACAGCTACCAGGTAAATCTGGGTGGTACAGACTGCTACCAATTGGGTTTACTGCCAACACCTGTAGTCTTAAGCCTTTTGCAGTGGTCCCAAAGGGAACTGCACAGGTTTCTGCCTAACAGTCTGTTACTTACCTGTGGGTTTGAATTGATAAAAGTTTGTCTAGGTCCTAAATAAATTACTGTATTTTTATACATTCTGCCTCACTTGTATTGTTAAGAGTGCTCTGTGTGTGCTTAACTGAACCCTTCACTAAGCTCACACCCTACTAAGTTTAAGCCTTGCTGCTCATCCACACTACCCAGATACAGTTTGGCTAGATATTATTGTTTGTCTCTGTTCATCGGAATAGGTAGCCTCTCAGAATCTGTCCATAGGGCTGATGCTGAAAAACCATCTTAACAGTTGGCAAAGGCATTATGAAAATGTGTTGGAAAATGTTCCTGTGCATTGTTGGTGAGTTGGCATCTAATGGATTTTTAAATGTCTTACCCTACAAAACTGATCGTAAACTGTGTGGCTTTTTACCTACTTTGTCACAGAAAGTGTACTATAAAATGCACAATTTTCCCCCATTATTTGAAAAATACTTAAATACTTGCAGGGAATCCCCCCGAACCTCCCTTGGTTGGTTCGGGCTCAAACGCTACTCTTGCTTATTCCTGCGTATTCGGCCGGGGCAGAACAACCCCCCTTCCTTCTGCAGGTTCCCCTTGGAGTGGGCCCAACTACTTTAGTTTCAGGCCCTACTAGTTAGAGAATCCTGGCTATGTCTCTGTATTTCAGTTGAGTAAGGATTTAATTGTAGGTGAAGTCACGGCTGCTCTATAATAACCCCCAAGACCAGGGCTTTACTGAGCAGCAGTGGCCTGGAGACCAAGTTAAAGATCTGAGTGAAGAGATTTATCTGCTGTCTTCAGTGCAATAACTGCAAGGTAAAGCCCTATCAATGGGGCTATAGCCACTGGCGTAACAGGGGCCCCGGCAGCCCCCACGGTGCGGGGGGCCCCGCCAGCACATGTCCTGGGAGAGGGCCCCACTTGAAAAAATAAAAAAAATATTTTTTTATCTCAACAAAAAAAAAGTTTAATTTTGAATTCACTCTGCATTATTCATTTTGAAGGCTGAGGGCTCCCCCAACCCATGACATGGAAGAGTCTAGGCTGAAGGGCACCATGTCATGGGGTGGGGGAGAGCCCTATGACTTCAAAAATAAATAGTTTATTTTTGAAGTCACTCTGCCTTCATAAAGAAATTATTTCCGTTATGGTTCGGTCCTTAACTGACTAATTTCCTAATGAAGTTAGAGTGACTTCAAAAAGAAACAATGGGGCTCATTCTGACCATGCCAGCCCGGAATATTACAGGTCTACCTGCTGAGGCCGCTGTGCCCGACAGGTCTGACCCTGCCGGGCACAGCGGCCACGGTAGACAGACCCATCACGGAAGCACCGGCACCGTTAACAACAGTGCCGGTGCTTCCGTGTCCCCAAACCCATGGAGTCCTATAGGACTCCATAGGAATGGGGATTACCGAAATTACCGGCCCCTGACTTCCCGGCTGCTGCACTTGGAAGAGAAGGGTGGCACTGGGAAGTCAGGCGCTGGTAATTTTTTACAGGTCTGGCGGCAACCCGCAGGTAGCACCGGCATGGTTACCGCCAGACCTGTAATGAGCCCCATTTTCTTGTTGAAGTAATAGTGCTCCCCTCAACCCCATGACGTGTGCGTGTATGAGTGTATGGTGGAAGGGTGCACACTTAAATGTATGGGTGGCTGCCTGGGTGTGCCTGTATGGTGAAAGGGTGCACACTTAAATGTATCAATGGCTGCCTGGGTGTGCCTGTATGGTGAAAGAGTGCACACTTAATGTATGGATGGCTGGGTGTTCATATGGCGAATGGTGTGCTTGCTTGTGTACAGGGACACAACAAAACCTACATTTCGGGTGGCTAACCCTTCAAATGTTGGGAGAGGCGCTAACTTCATGGGTGGCGGGGAGGGGCAAACGTATTTGTGTGGGGGCATCTACCTTCCTTAGGCGTTTTAATGAGACTATTCTAGTGCAGCTTCAATGTTACAAGCAGTTAACTCTCTCCTTCAAGTCTCCTATTCCCTCTCTACCCATCCAATCACTCCCATGGCATGCAAGTACTAGACCCACATCGCGATTTCAATTCTCTAAAGAATTTGACATTTCAATGCAGGTACTAGCAGAGAAATGCTTTACGTTGGTAATTGCTGGGCCCTTATTAACAGCAAAGCCCAGGTGCCGTTTAACATCTGTGTCCTGTTCGGTCCCGCAACTGCTCTAAAGGTCAGCCAGGTCGAGTCAACATAGCCCAAAATGTCAGGGGGGGGGGATGAGCGCTGAAGCCCAGTCAACTCAATGGTGTTGTGCCACTACTTGTGTTTAATGCCTTAATTACTCCTATCCCTGTTCTTCCTCGTCCCAGTACGTATGTATGAGGCAGTACTTGTGTACTCTGCCGCATACACAAGTACTGGGATGAGGTAGAGGCACATGGAGGTAATGCCTGACTTAGCTACCTGTAATTGTCATTACTCCTAGTCCCACTCTTCCTCATCCCAGTACTTACCTATGCGGCAAGGAGCCTCATACGTAAGCTCTATGACAAGGAAGAGGGACGTGGAGGTCATTCTTAGCCAAGGAGAAGATTTTGGAGTTTGGAGTAGGGGGTGGGAGCAAGAGCAGATGTGTGGGGGGGTGGGATTATGCGCTAAATCTTAATGGTTGTCCATGTCCAGGCTAAGCAGGCATGATATGTGGTATTAGTGGCTAGAGAGGCCTTTTGGTGCAGCCAGTCTAGTTATTCCTCAGTTTGGTATGACTTTCATTTAACTGGGAATTTCTGATAAAGCAGTCCTGCTAAGTGTAATTACCGGGCTAGATTGGCATTTGGGTGCTGCCAGTCTAGCCATTTCTTACTGCGGCATTGTATATTTTTCTGGGCATCTGTGATAAAATGATATGATGAAAGTCATTTATAATGTGCCTGTGCACAAGTGTTTCTATGCGCGACAAGACAAGGGAGGGAAGATGGAGGGAGGACAAGACAAACGATCTTACTAGGCCTTGTGTCATTGTGAGAACGAGAGGTGCAAGGGGGAAGGCAGGTGGGAAGTGCAAAGGAGAGGGGAGGGGAAAATAGGGGTGCAATGCTCTGAGTAAGTGCAGCCAGGGCAGCGCGGCTATGGGTAGTGCAAGGTGAACAAGGGGCTGCAGGGTTACAGTTACAGCCCCTAAGTGCATGGTAGGCACGGAGACAGTGCAAGGGTGACCAATCAAGAAAACGTCTGGACTCAGAGAGACTCTGATGGTATCCAAGCAACCGGTCGGTACAGCAGACAGGTAGGTCAGCAGGGCAGGGAGAGAGAGAAAGCAGAGGAGAAAAAGAAAGTTTTTAGCTGTTCCGAAAGCTTTAGATGGTCCCACTCAAGTTTGAAGGGGCAGGGAGGCCATTCCACAGGAAGGCACCAGCAGGGGAAAGAGATCTACCCCCCACTCTCTGCCTGGAGAAGTGTCTAACCCTTAGAGAGTTGGAGGTAGCTGAGTGAAGGGCTCGAGAAGGAAGGTATTTTGTAAGAGAGCGTTGGATGTAGTGCAGTCCCTGGCCCCAGAAAGCCTTGTGGACAATGCAAAGGGTCTTGAACTTGATCCTTGCAGCCACCGGGAGCCAGTGGAGAGATTTCAGGGCTGGAGAGATATGATCCCTGGGCTTGAGGCCAAGGATAAGTCTTGCAGTCCTGTTCTGGATTAGTTGCAGATGGCGGAGAGTAGAGGAAGGCAGAATGAGAAAGAGGCTGTTGCAGTAGTCCAGTCTACAGAGAACCAGGGCTCTGGAGACAGTGAGCTTCTGGTGGAAAGTGAGAAAGGGAAGAGTCCCTTTGAGGAGGTGCAGCTGGTAGTGGAACTTCTTGGTGACATCCGAGATGTGAGGAGAGAAAGAGAGAGTGGCATAGAAGTTGACACCAAGGTTTTTTGCCTCGCAGGAAGGTGAAGGAAGAGTGCCCAAGGCGGACAGCCAGAGTGAGAGAGGGAAAGCTGGTGCCAAGGTCCCAATGAGAAGTATCTCTGTCTTACTGGCATTAAGGCAGAGATCTTTGGAGGCGCACCAATCCTGAATCGCGGATAGACAGTCAGGAATGAGCAAGAGAGGAGAGGAGGCTGAGGGGAGCCTGAAGGAAAGATGAGTCATCCGCATAACACTGAAAGTTAGAGGAGAAGGTAGAGATAAGGTGGGCCAAAGGGGCCAAGTAGAGGTTGAAAAACCAGGGTGAGAGTATAGAGCCCTGGGGAACGCCACAGGTAGAGAGAGGTGGCAGAGAGATTGGGACCACGTTGGATCTGGGGGGGGTCCAAGAGGAAGGAGGCCAGTCACTCCAGGGCCTGATCTGTGATGCCCAGGTTCTCACAGAGTCGATTGATCAGGATTGCGTTGTTGACTTTCTCAAAAGCAGAGGAAAGAAGGAGGGTGAGGACAGAAGGAATGCTGGAATCAAGGTTAGAGAGCAGATCTTCATGTGTGTTCAGGAGTGCAGTTTCCATGCCTCTGGCAGCTCTGAAGCCAGACTGATGGTCATGGAGACAACCAACAGATTCAGTGTGGAGAGTAGGCAGGGAGATGGCAAGCTTTTCCAAGAGTTTGTCCAAGAAAGGGGTGATAGAGATTGGGCAATAGTTTGCTGGGCAGGTAGGATCTGTTATGACTTGATGGTTGTGACGATTATGGGGCCTCTGTCCACAAGTTCTGCTCAGAAAGATACAAATAACTTCCTGAGCAATGCTTGAGGCCACGGGTTTTTTGAGTGCCGAAGAACGCCAGGAACCAGGAACACTAGTGACCCCTCGACCGCTGTAAAGCAAGCAATGGGTCAGTACAATAGCAAACAATATACTGAATAGCGAGGTAACAAATATCAAGGGGCTTACCAAGGGTCTGGGGACAGGAAGAACAAAGATGAAAATGGAGGTGTTCCGTGTGGCTGCAGAGTGTAGCAAGCGGCAGCAGTGAGGCGTAGATTGTTTTTATTGAAGTAGGCACTGTAAAACCTGTACGGAGAGGGTACTCCTAATGTAACGCTTACCTGTGAACACTGCGGGGACGCCCTTGAAAACTCTCTGGAACTTCTGACAAGAAGCAATTTCTGTAGCAATGACAAGAGAACAAATTCCCTTCTTAACTACTGCTCTCTCTCTGAAAACCTCACACCATTTGGTGACTGAAGTAACAATAACGATAAAAGCTCACCTTAATGTTCAATTGTGGAGCTCTCCATCCTGCGTCACGCAGGGGCGCATGTCCTGAAGAGTGGAGACGAAGGAGAGAACAAACCATAGGGCACTCTATAATAATATGACTGATGTGGAACCTAGCTGAAGGGGGATTATAACAAAATAACCTAATATACGGAGCGGCTGGTAGCAGCAATAATTTCTAACATGTATTAGCGATTGGAATGGAGAGTAAGGCTCTAATAATCACTATCTCACTAAATACCTAAACTAAATATAGAAAAGAAAAAAAAAAGGTCATGAATAAACTGAACAATGTGTGACAAGACCTAAGCAGAAGGAAACGTTATTCAAGGCGTGCGCGAAGCAACGATAATGTGCACACTACGGGCAATGCAAATGAAAATGTCATTATTGAATAGCCAACAACCTCTGTGACAAATAGATACAACCTCACACGAGTGCCACCCAAAATCATCTAAAAACACTCGAAACAGTACTTGCGTGAGGAACAGCAATTTTCAGTCAGGACCTCCGAGGAGGGACAAGAGGCGAGTGACAGGAAAAATAAAATAACCGTAAACGGGACAGGGTGCTATACATGGGAGGGAAGAATAATAACAGATAAGGGCAAGTCTTCCTGAGAGCGTGACGAAGCAAAGGGAAAGGCCGGCGTCTCCGTCGACTGTCTCCAAGATGCCAGGGCAGCTGCCAATGTTGCAATGGGTGACCATAGCGCGTTAAATGCCCTCGTGTGGGCCGCTCCCGTGCTGCTTGAGGGAGTGAGGACATGAGATCAGAAGAGGAAGGCCGAACAGGACCTGAGATGGAGGGCTTAGTGACAGCACGGGTATTCGTGTGCGTAAGGTGACTAGTGGATGGTGTAACAGAGCCCCCCCCCAAAGGCCCACGACCCCGTGGGCAAGCAGGGAAATCCCGATGAAACTGGGCCATTAAACGAGAGGCATGCACATCCCGGGCAGGAACCCAAGAGCGCTCCTCAGGACCGTAACCCAACCAATCCACGAGATACTGGAGCTGCCCCCTGAAGAGAGAAGAGCCCAGAATACCAGGCGTGTAGACCCGGGCATGGTTTCAGGAGGGAAGTATGAAAAACTGGATGGACCTTCCAGGTCAAAGGAAGGGATAGGCAATAAGCCACAGGACTCAGGACACCAGACACCCGAAAAGGGCCAACAAATTTGGGAAGCAATTTATGACAGCCAGGCAAGTGTAGATAACGGGACGACAGCCAAACTCGGTCCCCCACACGGTAAACAGGAACAGCAACCCGTTTCTTATCGGCTGAAGCTTTCATGGCCAACTGAGCTTCCTGCAGATGGGCAAGAGTCTGGGCATGAACCATGGCCACGTCGCGAACACAAGATGAGGCAGCAGGAGCACAAGAGGAGGCATAATCGGGAATGGGCAATGTACGGGGGTGTTGGCCATAAAGGGAGTAAAACTGAGAAAAGCCAGTAGAAGAGTGCAAGGAGTTGTTATGGGCGAATTCAGCGAGATGTAGCAGGTGTACCCATGATTTCTGATGTTGCAGTGTAAGGCAGCGTAAATATTGTTCCATGGCCTGGTTTATCCTTTCTGTCTGGCCGTCGGTTTCCGGATGGTAAGCAGAGGAAAATTGTGCATCAATACCCAATAATTTAGTGAGCGCACGCCAGAACCGGGACGTGAATTGTGAACCTCTGTCAGAAACCAAGACTGTAGGGAGCCCAAACAAACAAAAAATGGACTTGAAAAACAGATTTGCCAATGTAGGTGCAAAGGGTATACCAGAACAAGGAATAAAACGAGCCATCTTTGTGCAGGTGTCTACTACTACCCATACTGTATCATAACCCTGTGAACGAGGGAGATCAGTCACAAAATACATTGTAAGGGTATGCCAGGGTCTGGGGGGAATTGGCAAGGGCTGTAAAACACCCAAAGGGTGGCCTCTACGGGACTTACACTGGGCACACACTGAGCAGGTGTTGACATAATTCTCAACGTCAGGCCTCATCGAAGGCCACCAGCGTTTAAGTAGATCCAGAGTACGCTGTTGTCCTGGGTGGCCATGGATGGCAGCATCATGAGCCCATTCCATAGCTAGATTTCGAGTGTCACTAGAGGGTAGGAACAACTTGTTGTGAACAAAAGGTAGACCATCGTGATAAACGGGATCCCATTCTTCTAACTTGTGGATGTTGGGAAACCCATGTGCGTATGGCTGACAACAGAGGAGGCGAAGAGTGCATAAGCATACTACATGCCCGTGGTCAAGCACTGTCTCTGGGAAGACCGGAAGTGACACCCCTCCAGGGGAGCGGGATAGAGCGTCTGCTTTACCATGAGACAGACCAGGACGGTGTTTCACAACAAAGTCATAGGCTGCGAAGAATAAATGCCAACGCACCTGACGACTGTTGACACACTTGAGAGATGCGAGATCCTGCAAATTCCTATGATCAGTGAAAACTGTGACTTGGTGTTTGGCCCCCATCAAATGGTGTCTCCATACCTGAAATGCGTCTTTAATCGTTATCCTTTTCGGTAACTGTATAATGGGACTCAGTAGATGTAAACTTGCGTGAATGATAAGCTACAGGGTGTAAATGACCAGAGGTTGGGCAAGGTTGTGACAATACCGCTCCCAATGCAAAGGATGATGCGTCTGCCTCGACAACAAATGGCAACTCCGGATCCGGGGTTGTAGGACCGGAGCTGAGGTAAACGCAGATTTCAAAGACTCGAAAGCGGCTTGATGTTCGGGGGTCCAGATAAATGGGACACGTGGACTGGTCAATTTAGTTAATGGTGCCACTATAGTAGAAAAACCAGGGATGAACCGTCTATAAAAATTGGCAAAGCCCAGGAAAGACTGTAAAGACTTCAAGCTTACCGGGACCGGCCATTCCAAAACGGCTCGTACTTTAGACTGCTTCATAGTCAATCCACCCGGTAAAATATGAAAACCCAGAAATTCTACTTCTTTGGTATGAAACTGGCACTTCTCAGGCTTGGCAAACAGCGCATTCTTGCGCAAACGGGATAGGACTTCTTGAACGTGAACAATGTGTTCGTCTAAAGAGGAGGAAAAGATCAGAATGTCGTCCAAATAGAGCACCGCATAATTGTCCAGAATGTCTCCAAAAACCTCATTCATAAACCGCTGGAAGGTGGCAGGGGCGTTGCACAAACTGAAGGGCATTACTAAGTATTCAAATAAACCCTGTCGGGTGCAAAACGTTGTCTTCCACTCATCCCCTTTGCGGACACGTATCAAATTGTATGCTCCCCGAAGATCTAATTAGGTGTAGATGGAGGCGTGTGTTAGTCTATCCAAAATTTGAGAGATGAGAGGTATGGGGTATCTATCTTTGATAGTGATGGCGTTCAAACGTCTGTAGTCTACACAGGGGCGAAGATCCCCCTCTTTCTTTGGAACGAAGAAGATAGGGCAGCAAAAACGCAGCCTTGGCAGGTGCATCAGGGAACGCTGAAGGTCTGCAAAGGAAATGTAATTTACATTGATTCAAAAATGTACGGAATTTCCTGGGGTCTCCCTGGAATCTCTCAAGGGGTGCTAAAGGAAAAGGAGTGAGAGCAATTACTGGTGTAATGATGGAAGGGCTGGAAGGAGTGGCAGAAGGACCAGGGGTTGGAGGTGTGGAGTCCCCAAATTCGGAATCAGAAGGTAGGGGATGGCAAGCACTCTGAAGGGAGTCAAGGCGGTGGTGCAACGCTGTGGTGGCTGCGGCCATATCGGCTCTCAAGGTAGTAACTGCTTGCAGTAGAGCGGCCACGGGGTCCCCAGCCGATGCCTCCATAATCTGAACGACCTGTCGGCTTCACAGTCTGTTATGACTTGATGGTTGTGAAGATTATGGGGCCTCGGTCCAAAAGTTCCGCTCAGAAAGATACAAATAACTTCCTGAGCAATCCTTGAGGCCACAGGTTTTTTGAGTGCCGAAGAACGCCAGGAACCAGGAACACCGGTGACCCCTCGACCGCTGTAAAGCAAGCAATGGGTCAGTACAATGGCAAACAATATACTGAATAGTGAGGTAACAATTATCAAGGGGCTTACCAAGGGTCTGGGGATAGGAAGAATAAAGATGAAAATGGAGGTGTTCCGTGTGGCTGCAGAGTGTAGCAAGGGGCAGCAGTGAGGCGTAGATTGTTGTAGAAGTAGGCACCGCAAAACCTGTACGGAGAGGGTACTCCTAAAGGTAACAGAAGAGGAAAATCCAAAAACAGTCCGTTAAGAGTTCCAAGGTCAAAAGCCAGCCAAGTTCGTAGTAACCAGGGGGTAATCCAAAGGAATCCAAGAATACAGTTCAAAGGTCCTGAAACAGCAGAGCAAAACAATATCCAAGGGCTTGAAAGAGGAATCCAAGAAGAACAGTCCTTAGTCCAGGTTCAAGATGCAGAGACAGGAAGACGCCGAACAGTGCCTGATTGGGTCAGCTGTGAAGCACTGAATGAGCGTTCCCTCTCCGGTTTTAAAGGGGCCGAGGAGTGTCACATGACCCATCACGTGACCGATGATGTAGCACGTTTCTTTGTCACATGACCCAAGTTTCCAAAACGCCACTGCTGGGTCTTCCTGAGAGCGTGACGAAGCAAAGGGAAAAGCCGGCGTCTCCGTCGACTGTCTCCAAGACGCCAGGGCAGCTGGCAACGTTGCAATGGGTGACCATAGCGCGTTAAATGCCCTTGTGTGTGCCGCTGCTGTGCTGCTTGAGGGAGTGAGGACATGAGATCAGAAGAGGAAGGCAGAACAGGACCTGAGATGGAGGGCTTAGTGACAGCACGGGTATTCGTGTGCGTAAGGTGACTAGTGGATGGTGTAACAGGATCAGCAGATGGCTTCTTGAGGAGTGGGTGCACAAGGGAGTGCTTAAGGGGAGAGGGGAACGTTCCAGTGGCTAAAGAGTGATTAGAAAAATCGGCCAAGGCTGGAGCGAGGGTGCCAATGTGGTCCTTGATGGTTGTGGAGGAGAAGGGGAGCACCTGTTTGGACGACGCTTTCATAGATCAGACTTGTCTAGAAACCTTGTCAGGTGGTATCAGAGAGAAAGAGGAAAAAGGAGGGGGAGAGGTAGAGATGGACGAAGGGGGCCAATAGAGGAAGAGGGAGAGGAAGAGGAGATAGAGCACAGGATGTCCTGAGATTTAGCAGAGAAGTGAGAGGCCAAAGCCGTACAGAGGGCCTTGGAGGGAACAGGAGAGGTAGAGACTGCAACAGGATTGACCAGTTCCTTGCAGATTTTAAAGAGTTCGGCCATGTTGGTAGAGGCCGCGGAGACGCAGGGTCTATTGTGTGCTCTCTTCTTGATGAGTGTTATTGCTTTGACTGGCATTTTGGTGCAACCAGTCTAAGTATGTCTAAATGTCGCCTGGCATGCTTTACTGTAATGTTGTTACGTGTCTACACTGGTCTACACTGTGCAGCCAGTTGGACATGTTTTCATTGTGGCATGCCATTTTTAATAGCAAAGCATTAATGTTCCTGTGCACTGTTGGTGACTTACATGTATTGGATTGGTGTTACCCTACAAAACTATTTATAGCCAATTTTTCTCAGAAAGTGTGCTGTATATTGCATTAAAATACATATTTATATCTTTGTCCTAGTGCAGTGTGCGGCATAGCCCTTCAGCAGCACGTTTGTGTATATTGCGCAAGCGTAACAATCTAGGCCGGCCCAGAGTGTGGCACGACCCGTGATTTGTTGCCGAGTTGGGGGGGGGCCCTCAGCATGGCTCGCAGGGGGGCCCCCACATTTTGTGTTACGCCACTGGTTATAGCTATTAATGCCTGGGGACAAACAGGATTGAGCAGAGGTGGGCCAGTACCAGCATGCTGTCAGGATTCCCCCTGCCCATTCCAACTTACCTTATCACCACACCAGGATCCACACAGCCACCTCACAGATGTGTCCCTTCCTGGGACCCTACCAGCTCCCGTGCAGACTCAGCACTAGATGGCCGATGCCTGAAAGGAAAGCCTCTGGAGTTCCATCATGGGGGAAGATGTTGCATAACCCTTGTCATCAAATTTCCTTCCATCCTGTGATCCAGTTGCTTCTTAGTTCCAGAGCTGAGTAAACCTCAGGTAATCCTTCTTTACAATTCTTCCTATTGATCTTTCCAATACTCACCTATTCTAACTATCTTTTTGTTTCATCCTTCTGCAGCTCCTGAAATCTTGAACCTTGAGAATAGGGTGTGTCCAGTAGCACTCCTGTTTTTATGGAAGGGTCCCATGGGACTGTTTCCGGTAACCTCTGGGATACTTTCTTGTTGGTTGGAAGAGTATTACTTCCAAAACTCCAGAGAGCTCTTGTGTTCATCTGACAAACCATGTTTGTGACACATGTAAGGAAAGCAGCATGATGGACCACTGCAGAAAGGAAGAAAGGACTACTGCCAAATGGACCTACCAGGAAGACTGATGGCAGCCACACAAAGAGGCTGTAGACTCGGGAGGAACTGGCTCAACTTGAGGAGGGGGACTTCATCCAGATGGTGGCAAAAGAACAAAACACTTTCTCTCCTAGCATTGCCCCCTACCGTGATGGCAGCTCACATGCCCTTAAAACAGCCCATCTGTAGGTATCTTTGATGAATCCGATCGACTCATCACTGTTTTACTGGCGGTAACCTCCTGCCATGTGGCCAGGGGACAGCAGTTGTTACCTGATCCTGACCGTGGGGACGGCTGTATGAGGGAGCATCATATGGAGGGAGACAACCTTTCCCCATACCGGATAAATCCACCATTTGTAACGATCTAATGGCCCATTGTAATATCTTCCTCTTTTGCCCATAGAGAATAATGGAAAGCATTGGTCAAATCCCAAGGGCCAACTCGCAACTAAGCCCCCTGTAAAAATATGAAAAGACACTTTTCCCAGCTCATCATACTCTTTTTCCAAACATAGTTTCACTTTAAAACCCATGGCAAACATTTATACAACATTCTCAAAAAGGGACTACAATTCCCATAATCCCCACAACACCTGGACGAAGACGAGGAGAGAAGTAATGATGATCACTTCCCTCTGTCCGCAGTCTAGTCCTTCCCTATATCCTATTGGCTAGGGCCAATATAAAAAGGTAGAAAGACTCAGGCAGTGTGTGAGAGATGGAGCTCCTGGTTGTTGGGCCGCTCGAGGAAGCAGCGTTCATCAGTCAGGCCGGGAAGGAAAGCCGGTGTGCAACCACAGAGCCACATGTAATGCCAGAGAGACGTCTGCTGGCTCCAGAGTGGAAAGCAGGCGAAGCAGCTACTCCACAAAGGCGTCAGCAGAGTCGGAAACGCTGCAAGCCACTGCTGAGTCTACCCAAAGCAGCTTGGGACCCCGGGGCATTCACAAAAGCACGCCAGCGAGTGTTTGATAAATTTTAAATTGCTAATACAGAAAATAACAGAAGAAGGTTGTTTGAATGCAGTCAAGGCAAACTGCAAATTTAACATCCAATAAGAAGAATGTTTGAAGGCAGTCAAGGCAAAGTACAAATTCAACGCCCAATAAGAAGAATGTTTGGATGCAGACAAGACACACTACAATGGCAAACCCAAATCCAGTATAGATACATGAGATGCTAGCGTGGGAAAGAAGTTTGAACAAGTGTTATCATAGGAAAATATACCAAGTACCTCACGGTACAGGCCATTGTGGTATAACCAAGGAACTGTGACTCAATTAAGAGAAGTTCTCGTAGGTGAGTATATCAGGCAGCTGTAAATATATAAAGATTCCTGGCAGGGGAGTATACAAGGTGATATGAAAAGAACTTTAAAAGGAATCCTGGCAGGGGAGTACACCAGGCAATCTGCAGAGTTAAAAGTAAAGAAGAACTGTGTGAGCCCAGTAAAGAAACAAAGGAGCTATTAATTAAAGTGAAACTTTTGCCATCCTATTGAAGAATCCAGGAGAAAGGGATCACCCTCAGGATCCAAAGGTCTCTACCTCGGAGAACATTTTGTTGGATTCATTATTACGCTTTTGGTTTTGAACACTTCTGCTAACATCAAGATAATGACATTTCCTCACACCCCTATGTTTTGTTTTAGTGTGAGGGACAGGATAGGACGTTTTGGACACATGGGGGGTCATTAAGACCCAGGCGGTAAGTACACCAACTTTACCACCATGGTGTAAACTATGTTTACACCATGGTGGATGGCGGATTTACCGCCCCATTCCAAGGTGAGTGGGGCGGTAAATCCCCATTTCCCATTTACCCTTCCCCATTCCCATTTTTGCCCCATAGGGAATAATGGGAGTGGGGAAGGTGCTAATTACCGCACCGTAAATTACGGTGCCGTAATTAGCACCAAGGCGGTTTAGCGCCATGGATTTTAACGGCTGCTAAAAGCAGCCGTTAAAATTGGAATCAGGCGTTAAGGGTTAACGACGGCGTTAACCCTTAACGCCTGAGTTGTAATGAGGCCCATGGATGGCTTTTCATTTACTGACTGCCTGACATAGACTGATCCTTAGTTCTGATTTCTAGGTAGGAAAAATTCCTTTTTTAGAATACGGCCAGTTAGGCAATTTCCCAACCCATTTTTATTTCAATAACTGTCTTTATTTGAGAAAATGACGACCTTGTGTCCGACTCTCATTGCTGACTCCTCACATATCACTGCATTCAAACAATCTCCACTGACAGCACCAAATGCCACGCTCTTGCTGAATAACCAAAACTTTAGTTGATAGTCCTCCATCTTCAGCTATCATCAGCATTTTACACCATCCACCATCCCTCCCCATCTGCGACTGTCACCTCCCTTGCCACCTACAGCACTGCACAGTACCTCTGCAGATGCACCAGTACAAGCGGAAGTGTCATATATCTCTCCTTCCAGACACACCTATTTGCAGGGAGGCCATCTAGTTCCAGTGATTGGGACACTGCCCCCCCCCCTAAAACCTCGGCCTTGGTGAAGGTCTATTTTCCTTTGACTACCACTATCATATTCTTGTGTCTTACATCTATATAATCAGAAGCGGTAGTTGGAATCAATCCTGGCGTGTGTACTCCCACTTGTGGTGCCTCACGTCATGTTTGATGTCCTGTAATATAATGTAAGGACATGGGCCTCAGAAAGGTGTCTAATATTATAGATTACCTCATATGCTGCCATTGTATGCTCACTCACAATTATTTATGTTAAAACATAACTTACATTATATCACAGGACATCAAACATGACGTGAGGCACCACAAGTGGGAGCACACACGCCAGGATTGATTCCAACTACCGCCTCCTGGTAGTCCAGAGGAGGTGAGCCGGTACCATACAGCCAAGGAACACAGCTGTATCTCTTACCATGTAAACGTTTTAAACAGAGATGACAAAATGGGCACTGACAAGACTAATACAGTCTTTCATATTTTTATTTCCCAGAACTGAGGCTCTTGAGCCACACACACCCCCCACTCTTTTGTGTTATGAAGAGGCAACGCGGATTTGGCGATTGCACTCCGTCCTGAAGAAGGTTGACCAAAATTACCGGACAAGGGGCCCTCCACCTTTGCTGAGAGAACTCAACTGAAACATATGTCGACAACAGTTTTCTAACCCCTGAATATAGACAGAGGGTCACATTGTAAAATAAAAGAGTGTTAAACTGACATTTGTTTGATTAGTATTTGTGATATCAATGACATATCACTAGTTTGTCCCAATGTATGTGAGTATGATGAATGTGTGTGTAAGTTATGAATGAACAGTATATGGAGGGATGTGGTTTTTTGGTATATTGAGCCGAATTTGTTAACTTTTTGCACAACTGTGACTGTATTTGTACAATAAATATGATGCTACTATGATTTAAGAAATAGTTAGCTGTCATCTTTGGTCTAGTTGGCCCACCCTCCTTCTACTCTTCTGTCGGAACGAGGACACAAGCAAACTCCTGGTATGTACAGTTCCCATAACGTGCCCCTTGCTTGAAGGCATCTGCACAATCCTGCCCATGAATGCACAACAATATCCACTGTACAAACGCACAAGTAAGCAGCATGAAGATTCAAAATCCATGTCGGCTAATTCAAGCATCATGGGCTCTCAACGAAATACAATATTATAGCCCAAACAGTGCCAATTCAAGACAATATTTACACTGATACAAAGGCTAAGGACAATGAATCACAGGATATATACTAATTCCTAACAGCAAGGCTAATGTAGCTTGAGCAATGGAAAACAACACAACATGCTAATTATGCAAATAGCATGCAGTCCAACATGCATCTATATACTCATGCCCCAGATAAATCAAGGATTGTGTATGCAATGGAAATACGTCTCATTGTCCCCAATGAACACACACATCAGCACATTCTTGTACAACCAGCACAAGTTCATCCACGTTCAGAAATACATTCAACTTGGGGAGATGTTAAAAACCTAGTGACCGGCAAAGAGGGTGACAGCAGTGCAGGAGCAGCAGCGCTCTCATTTTCGTTTAGAGGAAAACGAAATTCGTTTACGTTGAGGCCATTTTAACTTCACCTCTTAATTGAAACCCACTGTGCACTGGGTGACTGTTTCCCTCCCCCAGCCCATCCATCCTTTGCACTTCCCTCTTCCCACCCATGGCCTGCCGATTGGCCTTTGGACATACCATGTGACTTGTAACACCTCATCTTCAACCCTCGTAGGGCAGCCTCCTGCACGGGCACCCACCTCTCAGCAAAGGACCTCAAGGCAAAGGACAGTGCCAATGGAAGAAGCAGCTCCAGACCGTGTGGGCCGGTGTTATCCTGTGAGGCCTGCAACTGTCAGCCAGCAGCCACTGACTGAGTAAGTGCGGTTACGGGCAGGTGGTGCAGCCATTACTGCCCCCCACTAAACTGGACCAACCCAAACCCACCTTATAACTTTGCACTTAACCTAATTGTGCCAGATAGCTGCCTTTCACATTTAGCCTGGTTATGCCAGACAGCTTGATTGTGCCAGATAGCAACATTTCACATTTAGCCTGATTGTGCCAGATAGCCTGATTGTGCCAGATAGCAGCATTTCACATTTAGCCTGGTTGTTCCTGACAGCCTGATTGTGCCAGATAGCAGCATTTCACATTTATCCTGATTGTGCCAGATAGCTGCGTGACATATGGACAGAGAGGTGAGGGAAAGCCTTGTGTCATGCTGAAACAAGATCATTGTAAGGAAGACATTCCTCTAAAACTTGAAAGACACACAAAATTAGTGTGGGTCTCTTCAGACAACAATGCTAATAACCAACCCTACTAAAACCTCACCCCTACCGACTGGCTACCACACCAAAAGCTTCACAAACGGTGTTAACCGAAATGAAGCTGCCAACAACACATCACAGCTCCCTTGTTCTTTCTCCAAACGTTGTCCTACTAACTTACCCCAACCAACCCCCTTTTTATCAGATCTGCCAGAGCGCCAGCGGACCACTCTGGTGGTGATAGTGCGCAGTATAAATATCCTTTAACATTAAGGTTTCTACGTTCTACTTTTATTCATTTTTTCAGATGTGTTGGCAGCATTTCCCTGCTGCTTTTCGCAGATACACAGGACCTATATAAACACATTTCCTGGCAAAGGTATTTTCGTTATGTTTTGTTTCAATTTATCCAGCATTCTAAGAGACACGTTTTTGAGCAGGGTTTATATCAATATGGCTAGCTCTCCAATATATGCATATTGTTTCTTTTTTGATATGCAGGAACTCGACCTGTTTTTTTTTGTTGGTTTGATGACTCACCACTTGCATTCAGTGAGAATTTACACAGGTAGCTGGGGACGATTTGTCTGGATTTGTTTTGCTTTGACAGTATCTATTCATGTAGAGTGCATTGGTTGGTATCTATGTTTTTTTGTATGCTCTTTTTTCCTCAGATTTGGCCCTGCTGATGGACTAAAGTCCGAAACTGATTGATTTCACATATAAGATATGTTCTCATAACTTTTTATCATGATGCATTAAAGAATTTTCAATCATCTAATCTGTGAACACAGTTATTCTATGTGCTTCGCACCTAGGAAATTGTTTATACTTGATGCTTATCGAAATTCACAGATACTTGGAAGGTCGTTCTTGCTGATTTTGTTGAGCACCCAGCACCCGGGGTGAGGTTTGTGGAGGTCATTAGGTGATATTCACTTGTGGCTAAAGTGCTAAAGTAGTACCAGTCTGTGGTTGACAATGCAGGTCTTCTCAAAGAGCCTCTTATGATGACATTAGTGGTCAGGGGAACGAAGAGTAGAGCAATGTCACCCATAGGGATATTTACAAATGTTGTGATTACATTTTTTGTCAGTTCCTTTCGGTCGAGTAAAGGAAAAGATGATGGCCAGCATTTGCTGGTGTTCAGAGGAGACGGGTCATGTGATGGGTCATGTGATTGATGATCCTGGAATCTGCTGATACACGGATGGCAGGAGGGGGCCATTAAGTTAATGGCGGAAAAGAGGGCTGGTAGGTTGCGCTTTACAAAGAGGGACCCGGAGTTCGAGGGCGCCAATGTTGAAAGAAAGATCCAACATGGCAAAGAAGGAGTGATAAAAAGACAAGACATTGGCTACAAAGCTAGCCATGTGGGCTGAACTCCCAAATACCACGTTGTGGTGTGTAATGTTCTTAGTAATTTTGAGAAAGAATATGCATTCAAAATGTTCACAAATATTTTATTCTCATTATTTTTAAATCATTTATCTTTAAAGTGCAATTAGATCCAATAATCACAGTTCATTATCCGTATTTAATCCTTTTACATATACATAATCCACATGAGCATCGCCAAACCGAAATTTATTACAGTAAGTACACATTAAAACCCACAAATATAGCAAGCATGATATCAACACAAAGTAATATAATGTTGTTTATTGACCAATACGTACGTTATGCCATGATGTATTAGCAGGAGGGAAAAGGAAAGAGATAACACATAATTACTAGCTAATCAGCCAAGACTTATACTTATATGTTTTGTCATTGCCTAGCTTTCTGTCAAACTGACCTTATGGTGCACTCAACAATGGATGATATCTGCAAAAGATATATATAACAAAGGTATTTACTCTATTCTTGATCATCCAAAACATGACTATTCATTGATGTTTGTTACGTGAATGTTTAAATATCTTACCTAAATGGTATGCTGCGTTCAATTCATCTAATGAAACGATTGTGGCAAATAACCAGCGTTTCTCGTGTCTAGTAGTGTGTCTAGTCGCTGTGTAAATATAAATCAATTTGTTTAATTCTATTTTTCTGAACTATCTGCAAGTATGAGCTGTCCGGAACTCGCAATGAGTACTACGATCCTGCCGCTTACCTGATACGCGTTCCCTGCAACCTGGAAAAATGCTGAGAGAGCGCATGCGGTGAAGCAGTTGATATCGGCTGCTCTGTGTTGTCATAGAAACGAAGAGGGTGGCTAATGTTCGTTGCAGTCCGCCATCTTGTAATGGCACAAGTGCACTTATTGTTAATGTAAGTTTACACAAAACACATAATTGCTAGGTGTAAGGACCTTGGATTTAATGGACCCTCATTCTGATTTGAAACTCAAAGTTATATGAGTCATTTGAATCATATGAAACCAATTGATGTTACCAAATCATAATAATTATCAGAATTAGTTATCAAATTCTAGTAATTGTTAATGGTCTGAGATATAACTGATTAGAAACACTATCAATGCTTGCAGACGTGTTAGAGCAGTCTAGACAATTTGTTGGAGTCCATTGACAGATACTAATATGCATGTATAACGTATGTGTCATTACAATCTCGTTCCGCTTCTCCGAAAGAGTTCATGTATATCATTAAGATAATACGATCGTTATATTGTGAAGCCTGCATTCATGGCAATGTTTTACTTAGCATTGCTATTAAAATACTGCTTGCTGCATACCATACTCTGTAAACCTTAATGAGATTCAGTACATATAACAAGTGAACAGGTGACATTATATTCATCCAGTATGTATATCTTCATGCTTTTTATTAAGCATAGCTATTAAAATACTGCTTGCTGCGTACCATACTCTGTTAACCTTAATGGGATTAAGTACATTATAGCAAGTGTACAGATGACATTACATTCTTCCAGCATGTATATCTTCATGCTTGGCTAAAAGGTCTTCATGCAATATCATTAAGTGTTCTACTAGTTCAGAACTCTATGATGGGTCACATAACTTATAGTTATTGGTATGGATTGGTAATTGAATCAATTTGTAACACAACAGTCAATTACATAACTTTGAAGTTAATAAAGTCATTTCTAGTTCTGAACCAACAATTGCAGAATGTTCATATTGAAAGTCCATATGTTAATTTAGTTATCTGGTTGATTTTATACAGCACATGGTCAATGAATCTATAAGAAGCAACTTAGATCATCCAAAACTAGATCATCTAGTTCTTCATTGATCCCCCTGGGGAGAGGGCATCCGATTTGTCAATCCAGAATGCCTCTTTCTGGGCTCTTCTTTTTTTGATGTCTGTGCTGCAACCTTTTGTCTGTATTGTTTCCAATACTAAAAATGTAAGTTGAGACACTGCATGTCCTTTTTCTGTGAAATGCCTAGCCACCACTGATTTTTGGGTGTTGTTTCTAATACAGGATTTATGCTCATTGATCCGTAGCCTTACTTTCCCCAATGTTTCACCCACATAATAAATCCCACATGGGCATTTAATTGCATATATGATGTTCTCTGTCAGGCATGTAGCATAGTGTTTCAATGGGATTTTCTCTCCAGTTCTTGGGTGTGACACTGTTGGACCTTTTATGATGTTATTACAGTTCCCGCAGTTGAGACATGGGAAAGTACCTGGATGTTTATCTGGATTAAGAGGTGTTGTTCTGTCTCGAGCCGCTACTAGCATATTTCGTAGATTGTTGCTCTTCTGGTAGACAAATACTGGTGGATGTGGGAAAAGATCTTTGAATCTTGTATCACTAGTCAGGATATTCCAACGGTTGGTAATGCATGACCATAACTGACGGTCCAATTTAATAACTTATTCTGTGAGTATTAATAGGAAGAAAAGTGACCCTAATATATCTGCATTGTCTGATCCCAATCTCAAACCCATCCCATTTTTTATTCAGAACCATAGTATTGCTAGAACTATATTTGCGCTGACTCTTTTCTCATCTGTGTTCCTAAACCCTAACTTCTTATTGATTGATTAAGAAAAGTAAATTCCCAAACCAAACGGAAACTAGAGTATCACACATGAATTGTTATGAGCGGCCATGAATGACCTTCCTGTGTGGCATTCTCCTTTTTGTAGTCTTTAATATAGCATAAGAAAACCTATCTGTCATTTCTAAACCCGAATTTCTGTTTTCCATTCTCGCGCCTATTTTACAAAAACGACCTTTACTAAGACCTCTATAACTCCCTCAGTTTTTATGACAGAAGTGAAATTTCAATTCCTACGTGTACCTTACATCCTTGGCTATACATAGAACCCAAAATTCAAGATTCAGCCGTTTGAGTGAATATCGCGCATGGAAACGTTTGCCACGAATTGACATTCTGAAAGGTTTTTACACGTGTGGACTAGCTTTAAACTGCTTCCAACTTGGACTTTGAGATTTCAAATGTTTTCTTTTGACTAAATCATTGTTTGTGATTGTGTGCAACTGTTCAAAGCGGCTTCCTTAGGAATTTATGATCATTTAAACATTTTTTACCATATTTGGTGTTTTTGCTCAGTCAATTCCAAAGACAATTTCAAAGCCATTCTGACAGCTGAAAAGTCAATTCCGTTTTTCTCTTGTGTTTGAAGGGGGAAGATGGGAGTGATATTCTGTTTGATTCTTGCCATTCCCGAATACCTGATTTCTCCTCACATCTATTTAATTGACTAGTGGTGGGTTGAGGGGTGTTGCAGGGGCAACCCCTAACCATAGTGCAATCTATACCAAACCACCACAAAAGTATTCTTTTCTGTGCTGTTTTTGTTTTTGTGCTCATTACTTGATTCCTAGTGCATTAAAGATATTGCTCAGTGTTCTGTCACCCCATTGATGATTGTTGTTTACCTATTAAAATATATTGTGATTAAATTTTAAATACATAAATAAATATTTAGCTTTGCAAACTAGCCTGATTCCTGGTTCAGTGTGACCGGGGGTTGGGGGGGAATCTGTCATGATGCCCGCTCCCGGGGAGCCGGTTCAAGCCCTGCGTCCCCGAAAGCGGACATCCAGTCCCCAAGGAAGGACCCAGCAACCCCATTTAGGGGCCCTTTGGACAGTGTCCTGGCGCCTATGGCGCCAGGCTCATAAAAGACATCAGTCCTGGCGCCATAGGCGCCAGGCTCATTATGGAAGTGCTTGGGTGCACTTACCTGATGCAGACCATGCTACAGGATACCGGCCTCCTTGAGGCCTGAAAGGAACTACTTTACCTGTGGGACTAATTTACCATCCGGGCATGGTCGGGGAAGGATACATACCTGATTGGAGGAGGGATACATACCTGGAACTTCTTCCAAGGCTATTTAAACCCCACCCGAACAGCCACACGTGCTTCGCGTTGTTCTGCATCTAGCAGCTGGACGCTCACCGTGTCTGCTCCTGCATCCTGACTTCTGCCACGCCTGCCAGCATCCTGGATCACCTGCAAAGGAAGAGAAGAAGAGAACAGAAGAAGGAAAAGTCCTTACCTGCTAAATCCGCATCCCGGAGACATCTCGCCGATAATCCTGAAAAGGAAGACTTTTATTTAAAAGCTCATCGCGTCGATCGCTGCAGCGCCGCATTCCACTCACCTTTACAGGGCGCCTCCATGTTCAGCAGCGATCATCCGGATTCGCAGTCACGCCCCAGCGCCTAGGGAGAAAAAGACCAGAACAAAAGGTGAGGGAGAGAAGGGAATAAGGAAAGCTAAATCTCCATGTTAAGACTTACCTGTTGATTCATTCCCTCTTCATTTCGGGTCCGCGCCGCATCCTGGCATTTCCGGACCCCGGCCCCTCAGGGGAAAAAGAGACATCAGCGTTAATGAGCGAATGAAAAGACATTACCAAAAAACGCTCATTAAAGACTTACCTGATTTCTACAAGGATTTCACCTCTCATCTCGGGTCGGTGCCTGTTCCCCGGCATTCCGTACCCCGGCCCCTATGGGGAAAAAGACACTAGCATTAGTACATTAATGCATGGACACAAGGGGAACCTCTTATCAAAAAACTTACCTGGAAGCCAAGCAAGTTTGGTTCTCACCAATCTGAAAATCCAGTGAAGTAACTGGATACCAACGCGCCCCTGCATCAGAAGCAGGATGGAGAGCTCGTCCTTCCAGACCCTAAGGTGAGACGCTACGAGGAATCACAGAAGGGTTTCGAGGAGGGTGAGAGGGGAAAGTGGGAGGCTGATTGCATTACCCCGCAGACAGTTAATCCCCTATTTTCGCCTACAGAAGGATACTTCTGCGAGCCAGACAAGCCAGATTTGGGGGCCCGGTCCAGTCCGTCTTCCGAACCCTGCGCATCACCTTAGAAGAGGTCACAGCAGCGCGAACCAGGCCAGCGCCTCCGTGGGAGTCAGGTGAGCGTTACAGAACGTGAAGCCTTCCTACAAATTCCCACCCAGGCGCTATGGAAAGTTCTGAGACTGATCAGTTGGCCCAATTACTGGGGGAATTACGGGCCAAAGTACATGCCGCTCGTCAAGAGACTAATGCCCTCAGGAGATAATTAATAATATCAAAGGAAAGAACTGATGACCTGGCCAGACAGCTTTTGCAAGGTCAAGCTGGGCAAACTCCTCTACCCGGTTCCGGAGGGAACCCCGCTCCTGTGGTTTCCAGTAACTCTGTGCAGATTAATCTACCTGGAAACATGCCACTGGCCCCACCCGAACGCTTTGCTGGGGACCCCAAACGATTCACCGTATTCATGAATCAGTGTCGTTTGCACTTCCTATGCAGACCTGGGGCCTTCCCTAAAGATCAGACCAAGGTAGCCTTTGTATTGTCATATCTCAGCGGCTGCGCTGCCGATTGGTCAGTTCCACTGGTTACTCAAGATGACCCGATTCTCCGTGATTTTCAAAGGTTTCAAGCAAGCATGGAAAGGTTATTTGCTCGACACTCTCAGGGGCAGGCTCTGGATGACGAACTTCTATCCCTGCAACAGGGCAATCAGGACCTCCTATCCTATATTGCAACCTTTAATAGACTAATTGTGGAAACGGGATGGCCAGACGATAAAAGAGTCACGTTGTTTTATCGAGGCCTACGCGGAGAACTTAAAGATGTCTTGGCCCAAGTTGTAAATCCGCCCCAAGAATGCACAGAGTATATAGACTTAGTGGTCCAATTGGATCACAGACTTCAAAACAGAAAAGCAGATCGGTCCAGGTTTGAGACCCGGGTGTTGGTCAAGACCCATGCTAATCCCAAGGGAGTTGATGTCTCTGAGCCTATGCAAATTGGAGGGGTTAAAGGACCCTTAACTCAAAAGGAACGTGAAAGGAGGCGGCAGTTAAAATTATGTCTTTATTGTGGGAATTCTGGACACTTTCTGCGAGATTGCCCGGCAAAACCGCCCCGAAAGGTGGTAGGAGCCGCTGATAAAAACCATGAAGACTCTGTTTCGGGAAACGATTCCGACCGACAAGTGTAGGGGTCCGCTTGCCGAGCTTGAAAACTAACTCTCAGACATCGAATTCCATTGTGCCAATGGTTCTCGTAGATCCAGAACAGCCTAAGCGGTTGCATGCAATAAAGGCATACATCGATAGTGGGGCTATTGGAAACTATGTGGATCGTGAATTGGTCTCTAGGATTAACCTCCCTCTCCGTCCTAAAACCAGCAAAGATGTCATCACCACAGTCGATGGAACTGAAATTGCCTCTGGACCGGTAACACATTCCACTACTGAGGTGACTCTTATTGGTCCCGACGGCCATCGGGAGGGTGTTGTGTTTGATGTAATCAAGGTTCCACAGTTTCAGGTTATTCTTGGAATCCCTTGGTTAGAGACACATAATCCTCGAATTGATTGGCGAGCTAAGAGAATAACCTTCCCGGATTGTACACAAACCTGCTACCCAGAAAACCTGAAGATTAATCTAGCATCTGTAACCTCTGCCTCCATGCAACTACCTCCGGAATACTAAGACTTTCAGGACGTCTTCCAAAAGGAACAGGCCAACACGTTACCTCCTCACAGATCGTACGATTGCCAAATCGATCTGGTGCCCGGTGCACAACCCCCTTGTAGCAGGATTTATGCCCTTACCGAACCTGAGAATCTGCATTTGAGACAATATTTGGATCAATACCTAGCTAATGGTTTTATTCGCCCGTCAAAGTCCCCGGCATCCTCGGCTTTGTTCTTCGTGCCCAAAAAAGAAGGCGACCTTAGAACTTATATCGATTACCGCGCATTGAACCAGATAACGGTTAAAAACCTTTATCCTCTGTCTCTGATCCCTGAACTCCTTGCCCAGGTGAAGGACGCTTGCATATACACCAAGTTAGATCTCCGGGGGGCTTATCATCTGGTACGAGTTAAAGAAGGCGACGAATGGAAAACTGCCTTCCGTACTAAATACGGATTATTCGAGTAACAGGTGATGCCTTTCGGATTGTGTAACGCGCCGGCTGCCTTCCAATACTTCATGAATGATGTCCTTCGGGAACTCATCGATGTTTGTGTTGTCGTATATATCGATGACATTCTGGTGTACTCCTCTTCGGAATCTGATCACAGAAAACACGTCAGGGCAGTACTTGAAAAACTGCGCCAACACAAACTATTTGCTAAATTGGAGAAATGTGTTTTCCATACCACAGAAGTCGAGTTTCTAGGTTTCATCCTGACACCCAAAGGAGTCCGAATGGACTCAAGAAAAGTGGATGCCATCCTCAAATGGCCATCACCTAGCTCTGTAAAAGGGGTTCAAAGCATGCTCGGCTTTGCCAATTTCTATCGCAGGTTTATCCCGGAATTTTCACGCATGGTACAACCCATTACTGCACTCTTGAGGAAAAATAAACGTTTTGAATGGTCTGAAGAAGCCGAGCAGGCCTTTCAGGATTTAAAAGCTAAGTTTACCTCTGCACCTATTTTGAAACACCCGCGTCCAGATCTCCCTTATGTCGTCGAGACTGACGCATCCAGCCTAGCCATGGGAGCTGTCCTGTCCCAAAGAGATCCCGAAACCAACCAACTGCATCCCGTAGCATTTTGGTCCAGAAAATTCTCGGCACCCGAGGTTAATTATGCAATCACGGACAAAGAACTGTTAGCCATTAAGTCCGCTTTTAAAGCCTGGCGGCATTATCTGCTTGGCGCTCGACATACCATCACAGTGATCACTGATCACCGGAATTTACAGTATTTGAAAACCGCCAAGGCTCAGTCATCACGGCAGCTCCGATGGGCTTTGTTTTTCGCTGAATTTGATTTCGTGATTACCTATCGACCTGGCTGCAAGAATGGCAAAGCAGACGCCTTATCCCGAATTGGAATGGGAGAATCTGATACAAACTCAGAACCAGTATCAATAATTCCCGAACAGAGGATTCTAGGCATGACTTCGTTACAGACGCTTGAAGACATTCAAGCCAGAGTGAAACAACTCCTGGACCCTACAACCTTACAGGATTGGACACAAAAGGGATCAGACTTTACCATAGATAATGGTTTACCTTATTTCCAAGGACGCTTATTCCTGCCACATAAGGAATTACACGAACTAGTTATTTCCGGTTATCATGATGCATTAATAGAGGGACACCCCGGTATTGCCAAGACAGAGGAAAAGGTGAAACGACAATTTTGGTGGCCCTCTTGGCGAAAAGATGTTAAATCTTTTGTGATGTCCTGTGGTGTTTGCGCCCAAAATAAAAGTCAAAAGAAAAGACCAGCCGGTCTCCTTCAACCTCTAGACATACCGCCAGCACCCTGGCACACCCTATCAATGGATTTTATTACGGACCTGCCTCCTTGTTCGGGGTACAATACTATTCTGGTAATTGTGGATTTGTTTTCCAAAATGGCCCACTTTATTCCTTTGAAAGGTTTACCTTCAGCTTCTGTCCTAGCCAAAGAATTCCTCGAAAATATTGTTCGGCTACATGGATTCCCATCTATACTAATCTCTGACCGGGGAAGCCAATTTATTTCCCACTTCTGGCGCAAATGTTGTCAAATGGCGCAGATCGACGTAAGATTATCGACCAGTCACCACCCTCAGATCGATGGTCAGACCGAGAGGACAAATCAGACCCTTGAGCAATACTTACGGTGTATGTTACAGCAATCTGAAAGCAACTGGAAAGACATTCTTTGGATAGCCGAATATGCATATAATAATTTGGTACACTCTGGAACTGGCCACAGTCCTTTTTATACTTTGTTTGGGCATCACCCTCGAACCTCAAACCTTGACTCACCTCAGAACCTCGGAATGCCTGCAGTAGAACATCTGCATTCTACAATTACCCAAGCCTTCAAAGAGGCAACTACCCATTTACAACAAGCCAAGAGAAAATACAAGGAGAATGCTGATCTACATCGGAGTGAAGCACCTCCGTATCAGATTGGGGATCAAGTGTGGTTAGCTACCAGACATTTACCACTCAAAGGGCCTCGAACTTTTAACCCAAAATATCTGGGACCTTATTCTATTATGGCAATAATTAACCCAGTGGCTGTTAAACTTGATTTACCAGCTAGTATGCGAATTCACCCTGTTTTTCATGTGTCACTTCTGAAACCAGTGGTACCCGGAACCCGACTACTCAAACCTCCAGAACCTATTCTAATAGATGGGGAGCCCGAATTCGAAGTGAAGAACATTTTAGACTCAAAAATGTTTAGGTCAAAACTGTTCTACCTAATTGATTGGAAGGGGTACGGACCTCAGGAGAGGTCGTGGGAACCCAGCGACCATGTACATGCACCTCGATTAGTCAGGAAATTCCACCGACTCTTCCCAGACAAACTAAAACCCCCGGAGGGAACAACCTTGGGAGGGGCCTTGGGGGGGAGTGCTGTCATGATGCCCGCTCCCAGGGAGCCGGTTCAAGCCCTGCGTCCGCGAAAGCGAACATCCAGTCCCCAAGGAAGGACCCAGCAACCCCATTTAGGGGCCCTTTGGACAGTGTCCTGGCGCCTATGGCGCCAGGCTCATAAAAAACATCAGTCCTGGCGCCATAGGCGCCAGGCTCATTATGGAAGTGCTTGGGTGCACTTAGCTGATGCAGACCATGCTGCAGGATCCCGGCCTCCTTGAGGCCTGAAAGGAACTACTTTACCTGTGGGACTAATTTACCATCTGGGCGTGGTCGGGGAAGGATACATACCTGATTGGAGGAAGGATACATACCTGGAACTTCTTCCAAGGCTATTTAAACCCCACCCGAACAGCCACACGTGCTTCGCGTTGTTCTGCATCTAGCAGCTCGACGCTCACCGTGTCTGCTCCTGCATCCTGACTTCTGCCACGCCTGCCAGCATCCTGGATCACCTGCAAAGGAAGAGAAGAAGAGAACAGAAGAAGGAAAAGTCCTTACCTGCTAAATCCGCATCCCGGAGACATCTCGCCGACAATCCTGAAAAGGAAGACTTTTATTTAAAAGGTCATCGCGTCGATCGCTGCAGTGCCGCATTCCACTCACCTTTACAGGGCGCCTCCATGTTCAGCAGCGATCATCCGGATACGCAGTCATGCCCCAGCGCCTAGGGAGAAAAAGACCAGAACAAAAGGTGAGAGAGAGAAGGGAATAAGGAAAGCTAAATCTCCATGTTAAGACTTACCTGTTGATTCATTCCCTCTTCATTTCGGGTCCGCGCCGCATCCTGGCATTTCCGGACCCCGGCCCCTAAGGGGAAAAAGAGACATCAGCGTTAATGAGCGAATGAAAAGACATTACCAAAAAACGCTCATTAAATACTTAACTGATTTCTACAAGAATTTCACCTCTCATCTCGGGTCGGTGCCTGTTCCCCGGCATTCCGTACCCTGGCCCCTATGGGGAAAAAGACACTAGCATTAGTACATTAATGCATGGACACAAGGGGAACCTCTTATCAAAAATCTTACCTGGAAGCCAAGCAAGTTTGGTTCTCACCAATCCGAAAATCCAGTGAAGTAACTGGATACCAACGCGCCCCTGCATCAGAAGCATGATGGAGAGCTCGTCCTTCCAGACCCTAAGGTGAGACGCTACGAGGAATCACAGAAGGGTTTCGAGGAGGGTGAGAGGGGAAAGTGGGAGGCTGATTGCATTACCCCGCAGACAGTTAATCCCCTATTTTCGCCTACAGAAGGATACTTCTGCGAGCCAGACAAGCCAGATTTGGGGGCCCGGTCCAGTCCGTCTTCCGAACCCTGCGCATCACCTTAGAAGAGGTCACAGCAGCGCGAACCAGGCCAGCGCCTCCGTGGGAGTCAGGTGAGCGTTACAGAATCGCAGGAGAAGGGTGTGATATGAGTGGTATATCGTTCAGAATATTGAACTTATAGATAAAAATAAATAAGGGTTTCAATTGTGCACTACATGCTGGGCGTGACTTGGATGTGGGCCGGATTGAAATCACTTACAATGCTTTGTTTGATTCATCTGCTTTGTATGGAATATTTTTTTACAATACCAAATCTGGACTCTTTCACTTTGGTGTGTTCATCAGAAGGTTCTCACAGTCTTTTGTGCTGGTTTTTGTTAATGCTTTGAAGGAGTGATGTCATCAGGAAGGTCGACCAGAATATCTTGAGGGAGTGAGAAGGAAGCACATTAGATTGAAGTTGGTGGATGAGGGCAGATAGTTCCTGTTAGTAAAAGTGTGTGGCAAGACAAACCGTGAGCGCAGTGAAGTAAATGGAAGAGTGTGTTTTTAAGTCAATGGGAATTGTTAGGACTTTTTTTATGTATCAACACACTTCTTAGTATAGTTTTTTAAGGTAATGAGCAGGTTATCCAGTTTTGTAAGCTTACAATTGTCGCATTAAAGCAGCTTTTTGCTCACAGCAGATGTGTTCATGGTTTATTTTGCCTTTTTGCCCGTAGGAAGACGTTTATCAAAGTTACTGCCTTGTAATGGTGTGCGCTTCTCCAGTAACTTGTGCAGGAATGTTTATTCCTTGTTCCTCCAGTTCCAAGAAAGAACAAAGGTTATGGATAAGGGGCACCTTCGGACCATCCCTTCACGCAGCCAGCTTCACTCCAACTGTCAAACATGGAACATGTACTCTCCACAAGGTTTTAAAAGCAAACTGTTAAAATCTATTATGCACTGCACCTGAACATCATTGTGGAAACCCAAGAAAAATTGATAATCTTCTGAACGCTTATTTCTGGTACTCTGGCTATTACTTTTCTGAAAAGGCAAATCTATATTTTATTTTTAACAAAAGAAACATGCCTATTGAGGTCCACCAATCCCATCTATTTACTCCTCCTTGCCACCACTCTGATCCTGTCGTTGAGGAACATCTGCGGCTGCCTGCAACTTACTATGATACTGAAAACTCTGCTCTGAATCCCTGCCTTGCCTTGTATTGCTGTCCTCCCCATCTGGACTGCACTCTTGCTGTGCTACTCTGTCCTGCCCTTTCAACTACTGCCACACCTGCCTGAACACACCGTATTAGCAGGTTCAAGGCTTCTATGGCCTACCCTAACTGCTTGTGGCAGACTCCTTCACTACCTTGCTGAGGCGGGTGCTGCTCTCAAGTTAATAGAAGGGTGTTGGTTGGTATCTATCGCTCAACACAAATAACCTCCGGTAGAGGCACATCCAGGCAAAGGTAACTTTCATTTATCCAGGCATGTGGGTCTGGACCTTCTATAATTTTATATCCCAAAGTAGCATGTTCTTGTAGTGTTGAAAAGGGACTGCAGGATTAGAAAAAACATCAGATTCACTACGTTCCTGAGACTTCCAGCCCATCCTGCAAGCATTTGACCTCCGTGCCATATACCACTGTGCTTAAGCTTCAGTAGTACATAAGTAACAATGATGCAGGGTGGTCTTCAGCTAAGGGTATGGTGAGGTATCATCTTATGTCCGGCATAAGCGTCTCAGTTCCTCTTGCAAGCCTTATTCATCAGTGCCGATCATGTAGTTGCCATTGTTGGCAAGTTCCTTGGAGTCTTTTCAGTTAAAGGGCAATTATTGCATGTTTTGTGAGTTTTTAAACAGTGCTTGTAGAAGAGATGTGTTTGGTAGTTGTGTGATTTTGGAATGAGTGTTTTGAAGGGGGCTTTTAGAGAGCTACAGGTCTTACCTCTAGCAGCAGTATGGTCTTGTTTACTGCTGGTAGGACCTTGTTCAGGCTGAGGTGGATTGCGAACCTTGGTGTGTGGTGGTTACTTTTGTACGCAAAGAGGTACAGTTTGTGATCATTGGCCACAGCTTTCCAGGTGTATGCTATATTTGTATCAACATATTCTAGCAGTGGTCACAGTGTTTTTTTAAGGTGGACTATCTCAACTCTATGTTTAGGGTGTGCAGGTATGTCTCAGATCTAACCATCCAGGAAATCCCCAAGCTTTCCTTGGCTCTCCTAGTGGGACCTATGGTCGAATAGTGAAGGCCCACTCTAAGGAGAAGAGCGGGGTAGAATCAGAGTACCACAATATTGTTTGGAATAAAGGTATGTCCACTGTGATGAAGTCACAGATGAGAGGCCTGAAAATAGGGTGAGAGGGACGCCAGTGCTTGGGGATAGTCACCTGCTCTGCAGTGCATACCCCAGAGTCCATGAATGGAGGATACCACATGGCGTCTCACCCATTCCCAAACTCCTAAACTGGTCTACCTCCATTCACCTGGATCCACTGGAAATAAGAAACTCAGAAACAGAATAAAAGGAACACCAATCTTAGTTTGCAACCAGGACCACAAGCACCATGAACAAGCTGTAGGGAGAGATTACAATTGAGCATGGTCTTCAAACCAAACCGTGGATGCTTTTGACATCTTAGCAGGTATTCTCTGCAGCAATGAACATAAGGGTAATCACAGAAAGATGGGGGAGCCAGAGACAGCAGTGTGGGGACGTCTGACGAAACTCAAATGGACACAATGTAACCATGGCAGAATCACAAAGGCCGCCAAGGCAGGGCCAGCAGATATAAAAAAAACTGGGTATTCCATTTGCAGTCTTAGCCAGCAGAGCGGCGGGCCTGCGCCAAGCAATCAGAACTCTATTAGGCACTCTTGAAGAGGGACAAATTCTCACATCCAATTCTAGTTTTCCACGGTCAAGCTGTCCAAGTTATCCCTGATAAGGCCATCATTGTCCAAATCCCAACATCAGAGAGGAGAATGAAGAAGGAAGTACAAGGGTGAGGAGAAAGCTAGGGACGGGCAGGAGAAAGGAGAAGGAGATTTTAAACAGATTGAGGTTGAAAGGAGCCAAGTAGAGAGAGGAAGGTGGTGGAAGGAGGAGGTAATCAAGAGGTTGGAGGCAAAGGAAGGAAAGAGAGGAGAGGAAAGTGGACAGAAAGACCCCAATCAGAGGACCAGGTCAAAAGCTAGAAGAAGTGCTGAGTGTGAGAAGGCAAAACGAGTGGGCCCCGAGATGAGTGCTGCCAGGGTACATACATTAGAGAAGTAGTGAGTCTTGACATTGGTGTGCAGAAAAGCCTTAAGACTCTGACTGAGAAAAGAGAGAGGAAGATAGAGGGGAGCAGAGAGACATGGGGCCTCATTGCGAGTAGGGCGGTAAGGGTTAACGGTCACCGGTAACGAGACCGGTGCTGTTAAACCCTTACCGCCCTAATACGAGTTCCCTTTGCGGGTCCTTCCTTAACGCCTGCTTTTAGTACGGTACCATTATTGCCGCCTTCCCCCTTCCCATTGAGCCCTATGGGGGCTCAAATGGGAATGGGGAATGGCCCTGGTGAACGGGGAATTACCGGTCCCTCCGACCTTGAAATGGACCGGTAATTAATTCACCAGGCCGGAGTTTGGACGAGTTCGGAGACAGCCATGCCGTAAATAGCTGCATGGTTACCTCCGAACTCGGAATGAGGCCCATTGTCTGGATTCTACTGAGACTGGCAAGTTGATCAAGGAAAATGAATAGCCCCTGCTCATTGCGTATTTGAGAGAAGAGAGCTCACTGAAAATCTCAGCCTGGAGGGTTCCCTGAAAATCCAAGCCAGGAGGGCTCACTGAGACCTGAGCCAGGTGTGCTCACTGTGGACCTGAGCCAAAAGGGCTTATTACAAATCCAAGATCAAAGGGCTCATTGTAAATCTGAGCCAGGAGCAGGTGCTGAGAAATGGGATCCTGTATTGGGCTCTTGAGTAGCATGAGCCTGCAGTGAGGTCTTGAATCAACCAAACTCGGTGGTTGGTTTTAAACCCGGCATACCGCCCTTGGTTGGAGGACATGGAAATAGTGACTGCAGCCTGAAGATACACCCAGGACAGAAGGGGAAGAAATTGACTACAGCTGGACACCAAGCGACCAAAGCCCAAGAGGACAAGCTTTTGCCAGAGACTGCTGCAGAAGGGTCCCTGACTCTGGGATTTAAAAAGGACTCTGACTGTCTCTGTATCATTCCTTCAGGGTGACTCAGCCCTGACTATGAACGGTCACTAACTAGGGCATATGGATTTAGAACCATGGTCCGACTTTAGGTTAGGATTTTTCTTAGAATATTCCTCTCACATTTTTGATCTCCTTACACCTCACATTATTATAAGGAGACACGTTGTTGTTTTGGTTCACCCTACATCCTTGCTCCACATCTGTGTTTTGAAGTGAATACATCAGTTTTGATAGAAGCTTGGTTGTGTCTTGAGTCATCCGTCAATCTTGTGGCCTGAGACGCCACACAGTGGACTTTTGAAAATATACTTTATATATCTTAAAATGTAAGTAAAGTGTTGGTGCAGAATACAGGTATTTTGTTTGGAGCTAGTAGTTTTCTTAAGTCTTGGTCCTACAGTACTTATCACACTGGAGAAAGACAGTCCAAATGCTAAAGTTTCCATCTGCGCCCAAATACGATTCAGTTCGTTCGGTGCACGATATAAATGATTCGAAATTCAAAAATTCAAAATACTTACTAGGGTCTACTGCAAGGTGAAAGGTCAAGGTCAAAGGTTGACCAGAACCTGAGGTACTGGCAGGTTTGGCAGCTTGTACCACATGGTTACTTTAGGATTTGTATTGGCTCAACCAGCATCTTGCTTCACATAAAACACAGTGTACGAAATGAGGGAGGATAGCTTAGGGGCAACGTGCTCGCCTTGGAAGCAAGACAACACGGAACAACACAGGTTCCATCCCCGGGTCCGTGCTTAGAAACCTCTGGGTATTAAGCGCGCTATAAATATCAGATCATATCATATAACAAAAATCTGTTTGGTTGTGTGGGATACTGTTCCTGGTGCTTGTATGTCCCCAATGAGAAACATAAGACCCGATATTATAGGTAGTACAATGTAGTAGTCTGCCTATCTGTCTGCATTACTGCTTATCCACGCAGTACATGTGATGCCTGTGAGGACTGTTTTTGTGGAATATTGGTGTGATTGATGGATGAACGTTCTAGCAGTGACATTCGGAAGGAGGGCTGGCAGAGTGTGAATGGACGGGCTGGTGCTCTTCTATGTGACTTTACATGCCAGCTAGAACTGTACACATAAACTTATCAGAAGACATATGCAGGTGAAGCCGAAAACCGATGCTGGATGCGATTTGGTGTAAAGTTTGTTATCAGATCTTTAATAGTTGCACTGTGGGATCAACAGAGAAAAGAAGAAAATATGATTCCCATGCAATCCCAGCCTGCATTCCATGAACCTACATTTCACTACCCTGTAAACACTTTCCAGCGCATTGCTCTCAGTTCAACGAATGGAAGATGTCATGACCTCACAAGGGGGGTGGATTTAGGTTTTCACAAAATAACATAGTAGCTAGAGGGGCCCAGGCTGCCTGTCGCGTGCTTCTGTATTGCCGTCATGTTCATAAACAAATGTTAGAGGAGATAGGTAGAAAAACCAGACGCTACCTGTGCTATTGGTGTTGTGAGTGGCGCGCCCTCGGCCCTTGCACAAACCAGCGATAACCGGCCTGGCAGAACGTGCCGGCGCTAATGCGCCGCAGACAGGAATAAGAACCCCTAGAAGGTTTATGCATTTATTAGAAGTAACTTTATAAACATGCTCTAATATATATCTGGCAGTGCAAGCATGATCTATAAATAATGTTTGCTGGTGCAGCAGATTATGAGTTAATACACTGAGTGTTGTTTAGCTACCTTTCTCCATCCTGCCTGCAGGCACATCATTTCAAAATGGATTCTTTCTTTTTTCAGCTTTACTCGACCTAATACTTATGCTATGGCCTAGTCTTTCCCAAATCAACATACTCTGTACAGTTGCATTAAATTCACTTTCAATTACATTTCCCAACAACATTCTTTAAGCATGCATATGCATTTTTACCTGAAAGATTATCCCTTTTGAGGCTGAGCATCAACAAGACTCATACCGCTAAATGTTCTGAATAATCAGCTCCAATTAACTATTTTCACTCCCAAAAACCTTGCAAGTTCCCTCCATAAGCCTGATTGTCTCCAGAACTTTGAAAGCTTTCACAGTGTAGTTTCCTAAACTACTAAATACCTATCTGGTTAATATATGCCATAAAATTAATTCCTAAAAAGATAGCAAACACCAATATGAATCCATGGATTATGGAGGCTCCTAACGTCCCATAGAGTCAGTGAGCAGTGACCAAAGGGACTACCCTGTGTAAATATTATCTTTATGTACTATAGCTAGTATCAGTAAAGTCTGCATCATTTTAAATGATTGTACATCATTTGAATCCAACAACAGCGGAAAAACACCTTGTTTAGAGGCCACAAAGATGCAGTACGGTTCTAAAATGCCATTGTGCATAAAGCAACGGGATCATGAGGGATTAATGAGATTCTGTCACGTCATTTCCCACATTTTCTAAAAATAATGACAATTTAAGAATCTTGATGCAAGCAGGTTTAATACCTACTCCTAGCATCAGATAACCCATGCCTTCAAAAAATGTCTTCCAACCTGATTCTCTTTAACTCCTGAACTTCTAAGGTCCCAACTTGACTCTGTTTAATTGGTTCTTCATAACAGGTTTCTGGAACTTTGATGTTAGAAGGATTGGATCATTGATAGTATGCCATTAAATATCTGGGAATGATTTCCTCCTTATCTTCATAAGAGGAATATTGCATTGTTCCCAGTGGAGTCACTACTTCCTCTGAATAGCCATCTTCTCCCTTGTGATCCTTCCCCTTGTTACCACCCCAGGGCAGTGGTCGAAGTGAGCGGGAGCGGTGCTCCTATACTTTATTAAATTACCTTGTACAGCTCCTATACTTTTATTTTAAAAAGAAACCGTTCCGGAATGGTTTTGTTTTAAAATAAAAGTGTAGGAAGAAGTTGAAACCTTCACTTTCAGTGCACTGCACTGAACGTTCCCTTAAACAGCAGGTGCAAGTGTTTGGGGGGTGTATGTGGGTGGGAGGGGTTGTGGCAATGGGTTTGTGGGGAGCAGGGGCAGGCCTGCAGGGATCATAGTTCCACTACTTCTTTTCGTACACTTCAACCACTGCCCCAGGGTTAAGATCAGGTAGCAGCTGCCTTACGATGGCCACATGGGAGGGGTCCTTAGGCTGGGGTTTGATGATGACCTTTTCCCATGAATAGATTGGGGAATAAGAAAAGGAGGTTTTGTTGCCATGTCTAAACCTTCCAGCTATCACCTCTCTGTTTTTGCTTTGTCACCCCGAGTGAGACGGGTATGCACAGACGTTTGCCCCGTGCCTGCTGGGCCTAGAGACCCAAGCTACTCCTCACTGATGAGGTCCAACAAGGCTGTAACATGTTTGGGGATGCTTGTGGTCACGTGCAGAAGGGATGCGACCTAGCAGTTCGGGCTGGACTGCCCCTTTTGGGGTGGGACCAAGCCTGATTTGCACATGGTCTTTCCCCTTCTGTAATGGTTTGGCAGGTGAAGAACGATGGTCTGGGGGGTTGCCCAGAGCAATGCCAGTGGTTAACATTCACTCTAAACCTTCCAGCCATGACCTCACTGTTTTTGCTTTGTCACCCCGAGTGGGACAGGTATGCCCAGATGTGGGCCCCATGCCTGCTGGGCCTAGAGACCCAAGCTACTCCTCACTGAGGAGGCCCAACAAGGCTGAAACATGTTTGGGGATGCTTGTGGTCTCGTGCAGAAGGGATGTGATCTAGCAGTTTGGGCTGGGCTGCCCCTTTTGGGGTGGGACCAAGCCTGATTTGCATATGGTCTTTCCCCTTCTCTAATGGCTTGGCAGGTGAAGAACGATGGTCTGGAGAGTTGCCCAGAGCAATGCCAGTGGTTATGATTCACTCTAAACCTTCCAGCCATGACATCTCTGTTTTTGCTTTGTCACCCCGAGCGGGATGGGTATGCCCAGACGTGGGCCCTGTGCCTGCTGGGCCTAGAGATCCAAGCTACTCCTCACTGATGAGGCCCAACAAGGCTGAAACATGTTTGGGGTTGCTTGTGGTCTCGTGCAGAAGGGATGTGACCTAGCAGTTCGGGCTGGACTGCCCCTTTTGGGGTGGGACCAAGCCTGATTTGCATATGGTCTTTCCCCTTCTGTAATGGCTTGGCAGGTGAAGAACGATGGTCTGGAGGGTTGCCCAGAGCAATGCCAGTGGTTAAGATTCACTCTAAACCTTCCAGCCATGACATCTCTGTTTTTGCTTTGTCACCCCGAGCGGGATGGGTATGCCCAGACGTGGGCCCTGTGCCTGCTGGGCCTAGAGATCCAAGCTACTCCTCACTGATGAGGCCCAACAAGGCTGAAACATGTTTGGGGATGCTTGTGGTCTCGTGCAGAAGGGATGTGACCTAGCAGTTCGGGCTGGACTGCCCCTTTTAGGGTGGGACCAAGCCTGATTTGCATATGGTCTTTCCCCTTCTGTAGCGGCTTGGCAGGTGAAGAACGATGGTCTGGAGGGTTGCCCAGAGCAATGCCAGTGGTTAAGATTCACTCTAAACCTTCCAGCCATCACCTCTCTGTTTTTGCCATTTCTTTGTAATCTGTCAGTTAGGAAAATCTGTGCCAATAATAGTTTCCTCAGGAGGCCCAGGAATAAAAGCAGCATTTATTTGTGTGGCCCTCTCTGCATCCTAATAGTAACTAGGGCTCTGTGATACATTTATTCATCTTTGTTATTTTAGTTTGGAGGAACTGGGCAGGGGTGGCTCACATGGTCAGATTGGAGCCTAAAACTGTCTCAGGCACCAGTGAAAAAGTGGCCCACAGTTGCAAATGGATATTCATTCCTTTAGTCACAGAATGTTTGAGTAGTACCCAAGGGGGTGTTTCTTGTTAAAATGTAAGCACACTGTGATATTTAAAGAATATTTTTTCAGCAACAATGAACAAAAGTACTAGCTGCATAGTGAAGTAACTCATCAAACTGGCCCATATTGGCCAGACAAATGGCACCTTTTTGACTGGCCCACAATAGCATTTTGCATTTTTGGGACAGGCATTGCCCTATTGCCCTATAGGCCAGTCCGAGCCTGGCAGCTCATCCATAATGGCCGAGGGGGCGTCCACCCAGTGGCCCCCTCACCCATTATGGAACAGCCGAGGAGCCAGACCAGTGAAACACTGAGCACTCCCTCAGCTGCTTTTTCCAGCTGAGGGAGTGCTCCTGGGCTGGCTGAATTGTCAAAGAGAAACACTGTTTCATTTTGACAGTTCAATTCAGATCCCCGGCCGGACATGCTCAGTGAGCCATGCAGGGCTGGGGGCGTTTTTTGCTTCACCAGCCTTGCAAAGCTCATTGGAAATGCTGGCTGGGGCACTGCATGTCTGTATGTGCGAGGGGGAGCTTCTGCACCTCCTCGCAAATATGGACAGAACAGCATGGAGCTGGGCGTTTAGGCACCCACGCGCAGTCCCCTGCAGAAGGTACGTTTATGTTCATTTATTTTTTATTTAAATATGTGTATGGATGCATGTATTCTTGTGTTATGAGTGAGTGTATGGTGATGGGTGCTTGTGTGAATGATAGAGTGATTGCTGTGAGAATGTGTGTGTGTGTGTTTGTTTTGGTCCGTTGAGCAGATTTTGGCAAGTGGGGAAGGAGGGTTATACAACAAAGGCATTTGGATTCCAGGGGACAGGGATGGTATTTTCTTTACTGGATATCTATCATAGATGTCCAGTCAAAAACACCATGCTTTACCCTCGCCCCCCAGCGCCTTGCATACACACACATAAACATGTTGATTGTGTTAGGCACTGTGGGGCCCAGTGGGCATGGATGGTATCTTTTTACTGGATATCTATCATAGATTTCCAATAAAAAATATCATGCCTGCCCCCTGTACCTCCAAGCACCATCTTTTTACCCATTTGTTTTTTAAGTATGCTCTAAAATGCTACATTTTAACCCATTATTTAAAAAGAAATTCACGGAGGAAAACCCCCACAAACCCCCCTTGATTGGTTTGGGCTCCCTCGCTGCGCTCGGTTGCTATGGCATATCTGGTGGAAATGTGTATGTCTCTCCACTTAAAAAATTAACCAGCCACCACTGGCCCTGTGACTGTGCTAGAAGCAGGGTGAGGAAGCCCAGGGAATGTGGTGGGAGCAGGATGGGCAGAAGCCATGGGATTGTGGTGGGAGCAGGGTTTGAAGAGCCCAGGGTATGTGGTCGGGTGGGGAGAGCACAGGGACTGGGCTAGGGGTGGGACAAGGGATTCCAGAGGCAGTGATGGGAGCAGGTGGGGGAGCCCGGGGACTATACTGGGAGTAGGGTGCAGTGACGGCATGCAATAGTTCATAGCCATTCGAACTTACTGTCCCTTTTGTACTTTTGGTGGGGCCCAGCATGCCCACATTTTGCTCAAGGGGGCCCTGGCCTAAAAAGTTTGAAGACCACTGAATTAGAGCGTTAACCAGAATTCCATTTACTGTGTCTGAATCGTGCGATTTAAAGGACTGGCTATTAAGGACCGAAGTGTTAGCACACTCCTCTTCAACTTCTTCCAACTCTTCCCCTAAATAACCAATTTCCATTGGTTCCTCCTTTTTATTGGAGGGGCAATGTTGGGTTACATGACCTGATTGACCACAAGAAAAACGTAGGGTTGGTGTATGTCTTGGACCTCACCCTTCTTCAGTTTTTGGATCATTCCTTTCTTTTACAAAGTTAAATCGCTTTTCCCCATTAGATGTTTCTCTCATTAATACCTTTGGGAGATTTCCGGTATTTCTAACCTTATTTACTGATATAGAGGCGTGAGAAGTTCCTTTGAAATCTTTCCTGGTATCCTCTCCTCTTTGAAGATTTCTCACATGATGATTGGCTTCCATGAAGTTTTGGGCGATTTCAATGACCAGAGACAAGTTAGGCTTGTTCAATTGTAACATAGCTTTTTGTAAGTAAGGTGGGACCGAATTTATGAATTGTTCTATAGGTAAAACTTTGAACACTTTGGGTAGTGGTTTTGTTCCTATCCAGAGGGATAAGGTATTCTGTATTTGAGCGGATAATTCCACAATATTTTCATCTGGATTCAATTTGATGTTTCTAAGTTTTTGTTTATGGAAATGTTCATTTTGGCAGACTTTTTTCAGGAGTCCCCCCTTAATCTCTTTGAATTGGGTTACCCTTTCAGGATTCAATAAAAGAAAAGAGTTTTGAATTTCTTCCTCCAATATTGTAGCTAAATAGCAGGTTTTTAACTCAGCTCCCCACTGTAATTGGTGAGCTAAACGTTTAAAGCTAAGAACAACATTTCCTAGGTCTTCTCCTTCTTTATATGACTGTAACATCTCTTGTGGGATTATAGGTCTTTGTGAGGCAGTAGCAATTTGATTCAACACTTCATGACATCTTTACTGACATCTTTCCTCTGCTCAGATTTGATCGGCAGTTAACTGGGTTTTGGAGATTTTCCAGGGCAGCCATTTCTTTAATTTCTGAATAACCTTCATCTTCACTTTCTAATTCAGGAGTTGAATCTACCTCTATTGGTTCAGGTGATTCTTCCAGTTTGGGAAGGACTTGGGACATTTTCTGGAGACTGGGTTTAATGCTAGAGAGGGAGAGGTTTGAGTCTGTTTCAGTTTTTAAGATCAAGGTAAGTTTACTATATTGTTTTACTTTATAATATGTTCCTCTTTTTAAACCAGATAATGGTCTTTGGAAAAAAACGTTTTGCTGGTGGCAGGGAAATGCAGACTTGGTCACAATTCTCAGTTTGAGTTTCAAAATAGTATCATGGGGATTGACTTCAAGAGTAAATTCCTCTCACACTGAAGGTGTTAAAGAAAGCGTCACCTGGGTGCTGCGTACCTGAAGTTCTTGGTGATGGACTCGGATGGGTAGCCACTCTGTCAATGAATGCTGAAGCAAGGAAATGGTAACGCGAGGAACCAGCCCAACACCCACTTGGTGGAAGAATAGGTCGGGGGTGGACCAGCTCCCAGCGTCACGAGACAGTACTTCCCTGATTAGCGTGATGTCAGGACAGTGCAAGCACTGGCAGGGAAGGCCAATTGATGTCGATTAGATAGCTGTGTAGTGCACAGAACTCTGAATGCAAGATGCTGGTCTCTGGAGGCAAGCGCTGGTCTCTGTAGGCAGATGTTGGTCTTTGGAGGCAAGGTACCCAAACAGAGACTCGAGACTAGAAGAAGAGAACCAAGGAAGAGGGATCCCGAGGCGAGAGTTCAAGGGACAGAGAACCAGGATGAGATGCCAAGTGAAGCCTGATTGAGGGCAGAACAAAGGGCATAAAACCAGGAAAAGAGGCCAAGAGAAGCCTGACAAAGTGAAGTACCCCTCCCCAAGGGAACCCAGGAACAGGGGTCCAGAACAAGAACCACCCAACCCCAGGTAAAACAGAGAAACATGCAGGGAACAAGATGGGCAAAGGAACAGGCAGAGATCAGAACCAGGAACACAAGGGCCAAGGAACTGAGCACAAGAGCGTAACAGCCATCAGTAAACAAACCGCATTGAGAGGCGGTTTGCTGATGTGGGCGGGGCCCTAATAAGAAACCGGGGCCCAAGCGAGGCTTGCAACACAAGCCTGTGCTGTTCTAGTGCCAAGTGGACTGGGCATGTATGGAAAGCAGGACACGGTTGCAGCACATACGCAGCCTCGCAAAAATGGATGCCCTCAGGGATAGTGTTTGTAGGTTCTTAGTGTGTATAAACTAAATCGCATCCCACACCTGACACTATATGTGAGGGGTCAGAAATACAAGAAGGACACAGGGGTAACGTTTTCTCAAACTTTGCTATTCATTCAAAGTAAAAGGGTTTTGAGAAATCCCTCACTTTCCCTAACCTAACAGAGATAACCCTGCCTAGCAAACTAAACCTAAAGAAAAACAGCCTAGTTTCCAAAGCCAATTTGACCCTCATATTAATACATACAATCAAATTATACAAGGAAAATATGTCTGACTTCTGATTCAACAAAAAGACAGTTTTGCGATTCAAACTTTAATATGTCTTGAAAATCACTCCTTGTGTCCAGGGTTGTATTGCCTTCCCCTGGATCAATTCAGGAGTACTGAAATTATAATTCTATTCCAACCAAGTTATGTTCAGAGAAATAGAAAAGTATTTTCCAACAACAGAGTCTTCCTTGAAGAAATAACAAATGTCCTTTTTACCAGAACTGGTTACTAGTTCATAAAACACAATGGGCCTCATTACGAGTGTCCCGGTCCAGAAACAAGGATTCCGGTGAGCTTACTGGCACCCTTGTTTCCGGTCCACCACACTACAAATCTGCCTGCAGGGGCCGTTGAGCCCGGCAGGTCCGACCTGCCGGGTGCAACGGCCCCAGTAGCCAGAGTTATCATGGAAGCACCGGTGCCAGTGCTTCCGATTCCCCATCCCCATGGGACTCCACGGGAATGAGGACTTACCAAATCCGATGGTTGACTTCCTGCGCCGCCGGGACTTATAATGTCCATGGGGCAATGGGCAGTCAGGCACCGGAAGCAGTGTTTTGAGGTCAGCGGCAACCTCGTAATGAGGCCAAATGTCTTTCCCAATGTCCCTAATCAAAGATGCTTGACTTTCATCCAACACACGAGTTCCAAAACCTAAATGTAATTGTTCTGTTATCATAGAAACTCCTTCTTGTCAAAATAACATTCTTTTATCAGGATAGCAAACAACAACTTACTTCATAGATGCTATGATTTGTCAACATCGAATAAAGCATATAAGTTATTTTTCTTTAACAAATATTCTTTCAACAACTTTTTCTGCCACAAGGTTATCAAATTACCTGGTCCACTCACCTATCAGGACTAACTACTGTAGGTCCTTTACTGGTATACTTGCCTGTCAGGAATACAACTCCTACCACTAACTTCCAACGTGTTGGGTTTATCCCAGTATTCTCCACACCTGTCTTTTGGGGTGGGTTCAAAATTTCTTGATGCTTGCAATGTGAGATACAAGCCTCTCCAGAACTATATCTAATAAAAGGGAATTTATGCCTTGGTTGTATTATTGAATGTCTCTCATAACCTCTTGGTTTTTGGTAATGCTAAATATGAACATTTCCAAGGCCTGTCTTGATTTACTAGACCTGTAGTTTCTTGGTGATATATAATGATTGTTAGAAACTTCCCCACTGGTACTTTGCCCAAAGCATCTTGGTAGCCACATGGTTGTAGTCAACACTTGTTACAACCTTTCCCTTCTTGGTGTTGACACAAAGTTTTATAACAGCCTTTTAGCTGTAGGCAATTCTTTCCCTTCTTGCTGTTTGCACAAAGAGACTTTGGCTGTAGGCAATACTGGATCCAACTTTTCCTCTCTGGAGTTTTTCCCAAAGACTTTGTTCTTCACACTTATTTTTGTTTGTTTTCATGAATTGATATTCTGCTTGGATTCATTAAGTGTTCGGTATTCAGAAACATTGAATGACAACTTTCTTTCACGGAGCGCTCCGGTGTCAATATTCCCTCTCTGGACACTCACCAGCTCTTTGCGGATGCTCCTTTTAATTGTCAGGTCTCGCAGCAGTGCTTCGAACTTCCCTCTGTCTCTTCTCCTATCCCGGTGACCATCAGTTAAACAGCGTAGCGGTCTCTGGGAGCAATAGAAGCTCTGTTGATCTTCCACGGCTTCTCCAGTCTGCTTCACGTTGCTTCGGTAACGAGTCTTCCTTGCAGCTGGGCTTCTCTTTCATATGCTGTCTTCCGCTGCACATACTCTGCGGTTCTTTGGATTTTCACCAGTTGGGGTGACTTCTGTTAGCGGGGTTCTCTTATTGCCTTCCACACAAATCTGAACTGCTTATTCCTCTGCTTCAACTTCATCACAACACGACCATGCCTTCTCCAGCAGACTCTTCACCAGGGATTTTAATATCCCCCTCGGGTGTTCTAATTGGCAGTGACTGGACCGCACATTTGGATACTCAAAGTGCTGAGTTCCCATGCCTCTGAGTTCCATTTCCTCATCTCAGTACTTTTGGTATTATGGGAATTGGTGTTCTTAAGAGAATTAATGATATTAAGTTGTTCTCTTTTATTTTCAATTACATTAGATTGTTCAATAGACTGAGAGTTACTGGCGAAAGGCGTTTTGTGATAAAGAGACTGCAATTTCACATTAGAGGGTGAGGTTTTCTGAACTTCTAAGGTCCCAACTTGTCTCTGTGTAACTGGTTCTTATACAAGGTTTCTGGAATCTTGATGTTAGAAGGATTGGATCATTGATAATATGCCATGAAATATCTGGGAATGATTTCCTCCTCATCTTCAGAAGATGAATGCAGCATCTTTCCTAGCAGAGTCACCACTTCTCCTGAATAGCCGTCTCCTCCCGTGTGATCCTTTCCCCTGATCCCACCCCATGGCTAGGGTCAGGTAGTGGCTGCCTTCCCCTGGCTCTTTTAAATACAGAAATATGGCTCTCAGACAACTACAAAGTAATCTTTCATGAACACATACTGGACAGGTCAAAGTATTGCAATCTAACAGAGAATCCGGTTGAGTAGGAGGAATCGCTCTAGCACACAAAAATCACATCAGCTCCTCGTCACTACCCTCAACAGACAGAAAAGACTGCAAATCAGTCCAAGTCATCTGCAAGCTCAACGTCCAATTCAATGTACTCTTCCTTCTCATTTACAGACCGCCCATCTATAACCCTACCTTTTCTGCAAAACTCACTGATGCCATAGCTAACCGTTCCACAAATCACAATAACATAATTGTCCTGGGAGACTTCAACATCTATTTCAAAAGAGAAAATTAGACCACAACAAACTCCCTCAGCACCCTACTGGAAACTCTTCATCTCAAACAAATAGTGAACAGACCCACTCACAGAGTGAGACACACACTGGATGCAATTTTCTGCAGGGATGAACTATGGACCCCCGCTCCACCGGTACCAATCATATGGAGTGGCCATCATATGTTCCCTTTCACTGTCAAAATCCTGAACTGCATGATGTCCACAAACGCAAAACTCCCAGCGACAAACTAAAGAAACTGGAAAAGACTTGACCTTAAAACTATAACACAAGTGTTAGAAATTACCAAACCAGACGCCTCACACCTAAACAAAATGACACCAGACACCAGACACAGTTGCAGAGAAACTTCACACGTGGATCGCAGACGGGTTAGACCAACTGACACCTTAAAACTCTTCAAAACCACACCAAAAATAAAATTGTCACTCCAAGATGGTTGACAGAGCAACTGAGGGAACTACAGAAAATACACCACATACTAGAAAAGCGATGGAGGAAGCACTACAACCAGATAGACAAAATCAACTACCAACCAAAAATGTGGCTATGCAAATCGACAGTCCTGAAAACCAAGAAAGTATTATAAACTGCAAGAATCCAATTGGAAACAAATCCACGAAAAGAAATGTTAAGAATCATTAAGGCCTTTTTGCACACAAACTTAGAACTTTACTGCCTACAGGAGAAAATATGAAAGTAAGATCCTCTCTCCCGGATGACCCTCAGGAATCCAGGCAGGGAATCAGAAGCTCAGTGGAGAATCCAACCTAGATGAGGTGGATTGACCCATTGCGCACCTTGTGTTCAATGGAGGTACTCATTTGGCTGGTGTGGGTGTCACCTCCGTTATGCATGAGGCGTGCCTTATTTCATGGAATATTGCAGGCCTATCCAAAAATATGCTGGATGAGGATTGGTACAACTTTATTAGATTGCATCAAATTATTTGCCTCCAGGTGACCACTCATTGTACATTACAGGACTACACCTCCTTCAATGTGCATGCAAGCAAAGGGAAAGGAGGAAGACCCAGCATACGCCTATTGATCTGGGTTGATTCTTCTCTATGTGCTACTTATGAAGTAGTGGACTGCAGCAGTAGAGCTCTCCAAGAGTTATATGTCAAAATCCAAGATGAAGCAAACTTATTATTATAAAATGTACATAACAGACAGATGCCAAGGGAAGGGGTCAAACCAATCCTGTTAGTAGAAAAACAAATTAAATCCTGGAGCACAAATCATATGAAGGCAAATCATATTATTGTGATAGGAAACCAGCGGTCTGACTCAGGATGAAGATCTATCATGGGACATCCGCAATCATCCCCAATCTAGCTACATTGTATCCGAAAAATCAGCATAGACACACCCTGGCGGTAGCACACATATCGTTGTCATTAGATCTAAGAGCATGTAATGGTAGAACAAAGGGTGATTTACCACCTAAGCCCACCTTTGTGCCAGCCACCTTGACTATATTTTGCTTAGTCTCCATCAATGGACTTCGCAAAGGATTTTGAGGTCATTATTAGTGCAAAAGCGACCACCGCCCATTAATAGCGACATTGAAAATTGGGTACCTAATCCCAAGGAGCAAAAAATCTGCTCCAGGAGCACTCTTATTAACATTGAGGGGCATGCAAGGCGCTCACTGAAATGGCAAACATAGATCATGCAAAAATAATGCCTGAGCTGTATAGGGAACTGCTGGAAACCCTAGAACTTGTACTAGCAAACCCAAATGTACCGAATTGTGATATATTGGAATCCTTCCAGGTCATTGGTGACAAGATCTGAAAAGCAGTCACCAAACCCAGCAGGGTCATTATGGCATCAACTATTCAACTATCACGAAAACCCTTTGGTATGATGGGGAGTGTCGACAGGCCAAAAGACACTTAATAAGCTGTGCCAAAAACATGAATAGCTCTGGGAGAGAGGAACTTTTGCCAAGCAAGACGTACTTACAAAAATATTATAGCTGGGGAAGAAAAGGAATATGTGGACCATATATGGTAAGGCATCGCTGAAACCATACACAACAAGGACCCAGTGACGTTCTGGATGCTTATGTCAGCACCTGCCTCAGAACCAGACAGTGGTATCCATGGGAACCTTACTGAGAAATGTTGGCATGATTATTTTAGAGAACTTTATATAGAGTCACTAGGGTTTGCAGCCCCAATTACTGAGGTTGTCACCATTGTACCTTCAGTATTCAAACCCCTGGGGTTCGCTTTAAGTGATCTCACCTAGGCAATCACAGCCCAGAAAACCAATAAACCCTCTGGACCTGATAAAATCCCTGGCAATCTATTCAAGTCAGAATGTGATATTTGGGCCCCATATTTCCTCCAAATGTTTGATGCCGTAACTAACCTCAACACTGCACCCAAATGCTGGTCATCTGGAGAAAGTGTGCCTCTGTATTAAAAAGGACGATGAGAGTACCCATGTAAGTATCGGCCAATCTCACTCATGGACTCGGTCGGGAAGATCTTCGCAAGAGCGGTCCTGGGACACTTAAACACTTGTGCTGACCAGGGACGTAATTTCACCAAAATGCCAGGGGTAGCAGAAGTGACATCCCATGACCTTTGACCGCTATGGCATCACAGGACGTGATGTCATTTGACCCCCCTGAGCCCAATCTTGAAGTGACATCACGGGAAGCGATGGAACACTACCTTTCACCCCTTGACAAAACAGGAAGTAACATCACATATTGTACCTAAGTACACTACGAAAAATATGATTGCGATATCACTATACTGTTATATAAATTTCATACAAGAAAGGATCACCATATGTATCGTTAATATCAGTGTATATAGGCCCATATTACCAAATGAATGTGAATGCTACCAGACGTTCAAGGACAAATGATAATGATATGTTATTATATAGCACTTACGCTTAAGCGCTTTATATAGAACACATATACATACAATATCACCCAACCTGTGTTGGTACTCATTTATCGACCTCAGAAGGGTGAAAGGCTGAGTTGAGGTGTTTAAGAACAGGCTAAATCAGTGGCTCGCCCCCTGAAGTGTGCCTGGAAATAAACCTTTATGAGTCTAGCAATTATTGGATAGAATTTCAGAAAGACGAATTATGTGTTATTCCTATTCTTTCTTATTTAGCGTCACTGCTCAACTGCTCAAAGTGATACACTTGTGGAACACCCTTTTTTTTTTTTATTTTTTTTTTTAAGAGGCCTGGACAAGAAAATCAGTCACTCCAAAAACAAAGAGCCACATGAAACTGGCCACAGCCCAGGAGCTTTCATTTAAAAACTAAAAAAGAAATCTTTAAAAAAAACTTTGAAAAAAACTTTTTTCTAGAGGTAGCAAGGGAGACCATGGGGTAGCAAGGGAGACCTTAGGGGTAGCAAGGGAGACCCCTGGCGACCCCCAATTGACGTCCCTGGTGCTGACAATTCTCCTTTGATTAACCATTATCAATCAGGCTCTAGAGAACGGATAAGTACTGTAGACCAGTGCTTCGGGCTATCCCTTTTGATCGAGAAATACGTCATGTTAAGGCAAGTTAATGGTTAATGTATTTGTGCTGTTTGTTGATCTTCGCATAGCCTTTGATGTGGTTCCCATACAAAGCGTTGGGATGTCCTGCACAAATATGGCAAATCTACTTTTGCTTTCAGACGTCGAGAGCAAAGGGGAGAGGAGTCTGCAGAGGAGGATTGCAGCGTGCATTGAGAGACCGTTGGCAGACTCAGCGTGCTTACTGAAGGCTCCTCATTCAATAGTATAAATCCCCCAGCATGTCTGCGAAGCAAACGGGAAGCCGAGAAAAATGGGAGAATAGTCTGCAGTGTAGGATTGCAGCGTGCGTGGAGATTCCCTTGGCAGACTCCGTGTGCTTACTGAAGCGTCCTTCTTCAATAAGTTAAATCCCCCTGCACGTCGGCACGTCTGCGAAGTTGTCGCAAAGCCGAGAGCAAAGGGGAGAGCCGTCAGCAGTCTGCGGGAAGCGGCAGAGTGGCAACCATTTGTTTGGAGATGGGCAGTTGCGAAACTGACCATAATTGACACGGTTTGTCTCATTCACAGGGAACTGTATTTGTATTACCACTACACATGCAACCGGCACACTTGCTGCCCTATTGATCTCTAATTAGGCAACGCTGGACTCCGTTAAACGTGATGCGCTACATTCTTTCTGAGCGCTTTGTATAAAGGAGGTTTTTTTTGTGAGTACTCCACACTTTAACGTTGCCCTTCTGCTTTGAATATAAGCATGAGAAGAGGTCAGCAGATTAATTCGCTTTCTTGCTTTAAGTGGTGTAAGGAATCTTCTTTCTCCACAATATCCTCCCCCATGTGTCCGGGGAAAGGCCATTGCTTTTGGATCCTGATCCGGGGGCGCGGATATGCGAGGGAGGATCACCTGGGAGAAGGAGACTTTGGGGGTGGGGTGAGGCACACTTGGGTGAGATGCGGTATCCCCCATTTCCCTTTCATCAAGAATCAAATGTCCCCCAGCCTTTCATGGGATACTTCCAATCCATCCCCTTTTCTGCTAGAAAACCATCTCCCAATGTATACCACTATGGTACTCAGATGAGAAGAGACCCCAGAGGAACTTAGATTCATTCTTTATTGACTCAGACATGCACACACACCATTCTGGTACTGGGACGAGCATGAGGGATGTTGAGTACCAAGACCCTTTGGAACTCAATGCGAAGAGTCTGCACCTGGAGCCAAAGAGATGCAGGAGAAGGATGCCAGGTGCTTGCAGATGGAGAAGCCAGAGGAAAAGGCAGGGAGATGCGTGTCCGAGACGCTGAGGTGCTGAAGATTTGCTGCAGCGGAAGCAGAATGTGGCTGGCGTTGTCAGGTGGTCTCCGGAGGCAGGGTTCAGCTGCCGACCTCCTGGAGTCAAGAGGACTCGGGCTCTGGTAACCCACGTTGTCGGATGCCCAAGACGAGGCACTTGCCGAGCCGGGATCAGCTGCAGCAGCAAGGTACCGAATGAAGCAGAGAAGGGCACAGGAAGAGAGCGTACCTGATGAGTCAAGTGAAGCTGAGTGACTCCGGGAAGCTGTGCTGTGAGTTGCATGGCGAAAGCAGGTCGAAGCGCTTGCAAGTAAACGAGCAACAGCAGAGGCAATTTGATTGCCGGTATTGGAATTGTAAAATGCTGTTGTTTAACGGCTAGGAGAATGTGATGAAAGAAGCTGTTTGTGAATACCAAACTGTAACAAAATTGAGATGGCTGCAGATAGGGCCAGAAAAAGCAATGAAAGTGAATCAGAAGCGTGTGAGCAGGGTGCACATTCCCGCAAGGTGACTGAACTGGGAATTTGCCATTACGTTGTTTTGAATATGAATGAGATGCAGTTTTGAATACCGAACCAAAGGAAAGTAATAGTGAGTGAATGCCACACGAGTGAACAGTGAAGAAAAGCGTTCCCTGATACAGAGTAACTTTGAATCCTAGAAACTGAAGAAAACAAGTATGTGTGATGAATTTAAAGAACTGTGAACTTTACAAGTTGCGTAAAAGCAAGCTTTGTCAAGAGCCACAAGGAAAAGATGAACTGTAGAAATTGCAAGATGAAACTTAGGCAACATTTTGTGAAAGCCTGATAATCTGACAAATGAATGGTGGCAAAACAAGTGTTGAACAAGAACTTTGAGAATTTCAGTCCAATACCACTGTTGAGCTGAAGCAGTGGTGGTACAACTGTGCAAAAGAAGCCAAAGAGGTGTGTGGGTTGCGTGATCTGTAATGGGTGGACCGTGTGGTCCGACAACTGCGCCTAGACTGAGGAGCACACCCCACTAAAGAGAAGCCACTTGATTCATCTACAAGTTTATGGTTGAATATCTGGAGAAGCTTTCATATTGTGAACTGACAGAGTTGAACTTTGTGATTTTGATGAAAGAGCCAAAAGGGCTGAAAGCTGGGAAGAATCCAGAGGAATTGTGTTGTTATGAAAACAGAGAGAGACTTGAAAGCTTGGGGAAGGGAACCCCTTTATGATTGAACGCAAATTGTTTACAGTCCTGGGGAAGAGAGAGACCCTATCCTGCCCAGAGCTGGAAGAAGCTCTGCACATTTGTTTGAACACTTTTTCAGTTGATGCTGACATCCGTACACAGTTTGAACAAACAGATATGAGGGCAAGTATAGGTTTTGGACACAGACAGACATTTACTTTGGACTTCCTGACACAGACTATCGTTAATTTTAGTTAGGTATGGAAATCCCACCTTAGCATACAGCAAGGTAGGCATTAGTCCAAACTCTTTGTAGTTTTTTAAATACATGTTTATAGCTCATACTGTACTCTGTTGTCTTTGTCTGATTCCTGAAGCCTTCACAAATGGTGTCAGTAGTAGGATGCAGCTCAACGGATACAAGTTGGGGAACCGATAAGTTTGAGAAATTGAATTCCAAAGCATCAGACCTCTCAGTACCCATAGAAGCCTCTGTTGGGTTTGACATTAGTAGTAGTAGGGAAGAAGCCATTCCCCCAGGTGAAAGACGATTGATACCCACTGACCTAGTGTTGATTCCCCCACCACAAACTTACATCAGACTGGTTCCCAAGTCAAGGTTAGCATGGAGGTTTGGGATTGATGTCATAGCATATATAGCACAATACCAGTTTTAACCGACATAGTTAGGTGTATATTACAGCAGTGAAGAGGATTCAAGAAAAGGGTAGCCATATCCAAATAATCACTTAAAAGCAGGGCAGAGGGGATAAAGTTATGTCCAGGTGGGGGCCTTATATGGTTGAATGCGTGGAAGCAGAGTAGATACAAAGTAGCAGAGTAGAGCACCTAGGGTCCTCTTATGCCCGAAATATGAAGGAACGTAAGGGCTGCCATATATCTCTCATGTGACTACCCACTGACCGCTTGGATACCCATTGGTCTTCAGTATCATTGACCCAGGCGATGGCGCGCAGCCACTGCCGGGGTGAGGGGACTGTGGGTTTAAGCAAGTGTAGCAATAGGCATCTCATCACCAGTAGAAGACATATGCTGGCTACTTTACCCTTGGGGGATGTTAAATCATCAAATATATAAAACAAACAGCACATAGGAGTAGCACTGAATCTGTAGCCAACCACATCTGAAAGTACAGCACAGACCCCCTCCCAGTAACCACCCAGCCTGGGACAACTCCACACTATGTGGAAATAGCCAGCATGATTATCCCTGCATCTGGGACAGCAACCAGTGTGTGTCTGAGAGAAAAGCTGTAACCGGACCGTTGTGTAATGGTATCTATGCAGAACTTTAAGCTGTACTAAGCACAAGCAGGAGTCGTGGGAAACCTTGCGGGTTTGTCAACACATATTCCCCAGGCCTCATCCGTGATTACAATGTCCATGTCACCCATTTCGATCGGAGCACAGACAAGGGCCATAGGGCCTGAGTATTTCTCAAGCTTAACATGAGGATGGGGTGTATCGTGCACAAACCAGTATACCGCAAAGTGAGCTTGCGCCACCAACCAGTACAGATGAAGTCAGGGGCTGCAAACCCCCTTGTGCATAGGGTAAGGTCTAGCACCTTAAAGAAATCCGTCCCAGGCCACAGTAGAAGATTCTGAAAAAAGTAGAGAAGTTTGGGAAGAACACTAATTTCTAGCAAGGCTATTTTATCCACAAATGACAAAGGTTGTCGCCCCACACTGAAGCCTGGGCACGAGACTCGCTGTGTAGTTGCGTGCTAGCAAAGTGGCATGGTGTCATGACACCACTATACCCAGATATTCTATCTCTGTTGGGGCCCAGGTGAAGCCAAGCATTTTGTGTGGTTTTGTCACTGCCTCAATTAGTGGGAGCATCTCTGACTTGTTGCAGTTTACCCGAGACCTAACAATTCCCCGAATACAAGGACATCACGCATTATCGGAGCCAGGTGGACCTCAGGGTCCCTCACATACACTAAAGCATCGTCTGCACAGAGAAATATAATTTCTGGATCCATAACCACCAGGGTTTGCCTCTGTATTTGTGCTTATGTCTGATGAGATCTGCCAAGAGTTCTCAAATAACAGGAGGGGTATGGGGCAACCCTGGCATGTGCCCCTAGCAATAGGTAGTGGGGCTGAGAGTATTCCATTCCAGCTAACTCTAGCAAATGGAAACATATACAGCCGCTGTATCGCTGACACAAAAAGGGGGCCGAACTTACATTTATCAGGAATTGCATGCATAAATTGCCATGATACTGAGTCAAAAGCCTTGTGAATATCGAGTGTGGCTGCCACCGCCTTAGCATCCGGGTGTATCTGTGCCAGAATATTGACGAGCCGGCATAAATTAAGTGCTGTCCACCATCCGGGTATAAATTCTGATTGATCAGCGTGAATTATATAGGGTTTACGCGGCATCAAGCACATAGCCAGTACCTTGGCAAATAGCTTAACATCAGAATTTATCATAGAGAGGGGCGGTACGACCCACAGTCCTCTGCCACCTTGTTAGGTTTCAGGAGCATGTTAATGACCGCCTCCCTGTTGTGGGGAGCCTTTGCAATTCAAGGGCCTCGGCCCATACTTTATGGAGGTAGGGAACCAGGGAGGTCTTAAAGTTCTTCAGGCCATCGGGGCTGGGCGATTTCTCAATAGGTAAAGCAGATTGGGAGATCAAGTTGAGCAGTTGCTTCCGGGGACAAGTGTGTGATAGGAAGGTCGTCCAGAAAGCGAGCAATCTCTGCAGATGAACAAACGTCTTTATTTGCTTATAAATCTGCATTAAAGGATTCAAAGACCGTATTAACGTCAGAGAGGGCATGCAATAGGTCTTCTGCACTATCTTTGAATGAGTGCAATGCAACCACTCCCCGTTCGCTTGATGGACTGTACGAGCTAACAACCAGCCAGGTTGTTCGCCCTCCCCGTATTGTCTAGCCATAGCCGGGGTATCTTAGAATTTCATTTCCCTCTCTGCATGGGCCTTAATGGGTCCAATGCTTCACTGATCTGCAAGAGCATAGCAAAGGGAGGTTGAATAGCATATTGTTGTTCTAGGCAGCAAAGGGGGCTTTCACTATCCTTGATGTCCCTCCTAATAGTTCTGAGACCCCCAAACTCAGTGGACATTGCAATCCCAAAGATGTAGGCCTTAAAAGTCTGCCACAATTTACCCAGCAGGGTCACCGAACCTACATTTGTCTGGAAGTACCGTTGGACATGGTCCCGGAGGTTGGTTTCGAAAGCTAAGTCTAGGAGCGCCTGGGATTTAAAACGCCACATGGGTCGGGTCCTAGGAAGCCCACTCAACTGGAGGATAACTATGATGGGAGAGTGGTGTGAGAATGTTCTAGGCAGGATGCTTGCACTGGTGACACCACTAAGCAAGACGTCATATAAGAACCACAGGTCAATATGACAAAAGGAATCATGCACTGTAGAGTAGAATGAGTACCCATGGTCACAAGAGTGAAGGACCCTCCACACATCCACACATGTAGGTCGGTCATCCGGTTTTGTATCGCTCTGGCGGCTCTTTTGAGTAACCTCAAACTCTGACCAGATCTGTCAAGGTCTGTTTACAGAAAGGTATTAAAGTCCCCACCCCACAATATTGGTATATGTGGGTAGAGAGCAATCCTATCTATGAGTTCAGCATAGAATGCAGGATCATCCATATTAGGACCGTATAAATTATTTAGAATTAATTAGCTCTCTGCACCCTAGTACTCCATTAACCATTACATATATTTGCAGTGGGTTCGTATGGACCTGGCGGTACGTGAACGGGACAGAGCTGTAGAGCAGAATTATCACCCCCTTCAATTGTGTGGAGTATGTGGTATAGAGCCTGTTCTTGCCCCAGTTTCTGGCGAATCCCTCACAACCATCTATCACCGCATGAGTTTCCTGCAACAATAAAAGCTTTGCTTTATGATGCTCAATGTGAAGCGACAGCTTCCGCCTTTTGACCGGGATCCCAATACCCCGGATGTTCCAGTTCAGACATGTAAGCTCACCCATTATCATCCATTATCATAGTACACAACATGTACCAACCATCGCCTGCTACCTGCTTTTGAGAGAGAGTGTTTCAAATAATTCCACAAGCATTTCCTGAAAAGTAAAGAACTGCTATAGCATGAACAAGTGCATTTTAAACCCCCTTTTCTAACTCCCCCTACCCCTCTCTCATCCTTCCCCTAAATGCAACTTTGAATGAGGGGGCCAGAACACGAAAAGTGTCCCGGGCCACGTGAAAGACCATTGGGGTATAGAGTGTCAAATATCAATTTAACTCCTGAGGCAGAAAGTACCACTAAGGTAACACAGAAGCAACCTAAGGAGGAAGCTGGTGACACCATACCATAGCACATTATAGATATCTGGAAACAAACAACTTGTGAGCACAGAAGGGCAATTCAAAAGAGTGTCAAGTCGGGTCATAGCAAAGGAAGAAATGTGGATGAGCAGAGAACATCATGACCCAGTAGCTTAATCATCTAAGAAAGTCATGGCATCCTCCAAAAGTGTGAAAAAGTACACACTTGCCCCTACTTTCAATACATAACATGGCTGGATACAACATGGCATATTTCATGCCCAGGTCTCTGAGTCTCTTTTTTCACTGCAATAAACGTTTTCCTTTCCAGCTTCACCACCACAGAATAATCCAGATAGAAATGGAGCCTGCTGGAGCCCAGAAGCAGCTCGCCCTTCTCGTGGGCAGCGCGCAGGATTGCGTCCCTGTCTCGGTAGTTCAATATCCAGGTGATTATCGGGCATGGCCACGCCCCGGTTTAGGTTTCAGTGCCAGAGATCTGTGGGCCCACTCCACCGTGAACTGCAGTGATAGTTTAGGATAGTCGTGAAGGGTCAAAACAATATGCTCCACAAAGTCCTCCATTAATTTCAGTGAAGCTACATCACCCTCCAAAGCTCCGACCCTGGTCTGTGTCTCAGGTAGCCACAGATCTGCCTTCTCCAGACGAGACTTGATGGAGCTGATTGTGTCACTCATTTTTTACAGTTTGGTATTAATTGCAGAGAAGCCTTCCTGCATACATGTCATCATGCGCTGCATCTCTGTAGTTTCTCTGGAGTTAGCCTCAGCAATTGACTGCTCAGCATCGCTAGCAGCCTTGACCATTTTAGGGGTGGTTTTAGCATACATATTCATGGAGCTCTGTTTCTTCCCCACTCCCTTTGTCATTGTGCAGGTATGCATGGAGTAGTTCCCCGCCATCAGGAATTCAATGGCAGCAACCTCAATCGCCCGGGGACAGGGGTCGGCAGAGTGGAGCACCAACCAAGCACCAACAGCAGGGAACGTTTCATTGACAGGCCACCTCTTCCCATGTAGGTGGCAGCGTGCCGGGATCTGCAGCAGCCAATGGTAGTACGATGAGAGCCTCCTGCAAAACAAAGACTCAGTGTACATTCGAATCAGGGCAGTGAGTAGCCGGTGGGAGCCCGATACACCCAGGCGTGAAACGACCAGAGCAGGTAAAGAGCCCTCGTAGGATGGGCCAAAGGGATTGGTTCCCCCAATGTTTTACATGCAGCCGTAGTAGTAACTCCCTCACAAGTACTCAAAAAGGAGCACCCCAGGGGGCAGTGTCAGGCAAATGAAAGAGTAACTGGCCATTAGCCATACCATAGATCAATGTGCAAGCAGGTAAGGTGGGGTCTTGACCAGAGAAGAGGGCCCAGTCAGCACAGTAGCTGGTGTGTGCTTAGAGTGTATGCTTAGAGTGCAGTAAGCCCCTCAGTGCTCCACCTTGTCTCACCACACTGCACCTGGGATGGTGGGAAGAATCCACTTCACAAATAGTGAGTACAGGGATCATGGCTGGAGTCTCTTGTAGCATTCAAACCGCACAAGCAGGCCTGGGCACTGTATGATGCATGGAGGTTGGATCTGGCAGCTCCACCTCAGTCACCAGTTCAGCCAGCATCCCATGTCAGTGCCACCCATCTGCAGTTTCGTTTCAGCCCGGGTCCGCTTCCCAATGCAGTCTGTGGCTTAGCTTTCAGCGATGCCACCAGGCCTAGCAGCAGTGACCCTTGCGGCTCTCAGCTCATGGGCCATCCCACAGCAGGGGTTCTACAGTGCTTGCAAGCTTTCCGGGGCAAGTATCAAATAAGCAGCAGTGCAGCAGCCGCCATGGTAAAACGCACACCTTCCACGGCCCTCGGTTGGGGGTTCCATCTCTGGGGCCAAGCTTCACGGGGAGCAAGATGCCTTAAACGGGAGTGCTCAACCTCTGATACAGAGATTTCACCACGAGCGCCCAAATTAGAAAGATAAGGAATAGTAATCAGTCACAACAGGCTCCAGGTTGTAGAAGCCCTATGGGAGAGCAGCCATACTGGATCGTGCGCAACAGCGGCCTCCTCTGAAAGAAATCTTAATGAATCAAGGTTCTACATTTATGAGCAAGCTCATAGGGGAAGTGAAGAAGTTATTACACATTACCACCCTTAGGATTTCAGTGTACCATCCCCAAACCGATGGCCTTGTGGAAATATTTAACAAGACACTGAAAACAATGTTGAGGAAGTTAATAGAACAGGATGGAAGGAATTGGGATTAAATGGTACAGTGAGCATTGTTTGCTATTATGAAAATCCCTCAGGCTTCTACAGGTTTTCCCCCATTTTAAGTTGGGCTGGGAGGATAGATCAGGGACAACGTGCGCACCTTGGAAGCAAGACGGCGTGGAGCAACGGATGTTCAATCCCCGGGTCTACGCTTAGAGACCTCTGGTTATTAAGCGCATTATAAATATCCAATTACAATTACTTTATGGACGGGAACCCTGAGACATCCTTGATATGTTAAGGGAGACCTGGGTGGAAAGAGAGGAAGCCCCAATCACACTTTCCCAAACCACACACAGGCTTAGAGAACACATGAATGCTGTTAGATCTTTAGTTCAGACCCATATGGCCAAAGCCCAGGAACAACAGACAACATCTTATAATCAAAAGGCCATTTTATGTTCTTTTTCAGCAGGACAAAAAGTCCTAGTCCTACTGCCAACCTCCAAGAATAAACCAATATCTAAATGTCATGGACCATATGAGGTAACAGAAGAAACAAGTCCCTGTAATTATAACATTTCCCAACCTGACTGTCGATTGAAAACCCAGGTATACCATATAAACCTCCTTAAAGACTGGAAAGAACATCCCACAGAGTCAATGCCTGCATATTAACATGTCTTTTGCCTGATGACTCTGATAGAAAAGAACTGATCCCTTCTGAGATCAGCAACAATTAAATGCAAGACCTGGATGATCTACTCAGCCAATTTACTGAGGTTTTGAAAGAGGACCCAGGAAGGGTGAAAGGATTTTATCACTATATTCGCACACCTGAAGGCAAAGTGGTACATTTAAAACCGTATAGGCTACCCGAGACAAGGAAAGAGACCATCGTCCAGGAAGTCAAGTAAATGCTGGACGCCAATATTATTGAACCCTTCACCAGTCCCTGGCCTTCCCCCATTGTATTAGTCGCTAAACCGGACGGAAGCTGGAGGTTTTGTATTGACTTCAGAAAATCAATACAATTTTAGCCTTTGATGCATATCCCATGCCTTGCATTGACAATCTTTTCAACCGCCTAGGCAGCGCTGTCTATCTCTGCCCCATAGACCTTGCAAAGGCTATTGGCAGGTTCCATTATACGGTCCTGATAAAGAAAAAACAGCCTTTGCTACACCTTTAGGATTTTTCCACTTCAAAGTCCTCCCCTTTGGGCTACATGGGGCCCCAGCCACATTCCAACTGTTGATTGATAACATCTTGCAACCTTATTCTCACTTTTGTGGGGTCTACATAGACGACGTTGTGATCCATAGTAAAACCTGTGAGGAACATGTCTATCATTTATACATCATCACACGAGTCTTAAGAGCCACAGGATTAACAGCCAATCCCAAGAAATGTAAATTGGCTCAAACATCTTTTTTGTGGATAAGGGCATGGTACAGCCACAACAGCAACAAGAAAAGGTTAGAGCCGTTCTAGACATTCCCACACCCAAACCGAAAAAAGATCCCAGGATCTTTCTAGGACTGATTGGCATAGTTTTATACCCAACCTTTCAAGTAAAACAGCTAGGCTCACTGATAAGTTGAAGAACGCAGAACCCCAAAAGATCAGGCGTTATGAGGAAGATCAAAGCTGCTATACATCTCTGTAAGTGTTACGCTCACCTGGTCTCTGCGGAGGCGTAGGGGCACGGTTGCAGCCTTCTCAGGAATTTGATCACCCCTGTTGGATCTCTCCCCCTGCAGATAGGCTGTGGACTGCGACAATTGGTGACTCTGCTCCTGCGCGGATATGAGAAAATGTGGGGTGCACTGCTTGGTGACTATGGTACCTCTCAAAACCTTCTACCCAAGGTGCGATGTCTGTGGGCATGTACCGGCCCATAAGGCTCACCTGGTATTTATTGATGGTGAGCTCTACATCCTGCTACTTCTGGATGGCGCTTGTTGATGGGATCTAGTTCCTTCACTGATCCCTGGTGAGTAACAGTCCAGTCCAGCTGCGACTATTCTTCTCTTGATGGGTAGTAAGTGTTTTTCAATGTCTCTTGTCTTTTCCTCTTTCTGTTTTCCCCTTCCCGCTTTCTGTCTTGTATTATTGCTCTCGATTTTGTTGTTATTTCCTGAATAAATTTTTCTCTTCTGTTTTCTTCCCAATAGATGGAATTGTGGTTCAACAGCAGCTGTGGAGGTGCGGAATGCGGCCGGGAAGAAGATAGATAAAACCGCAATGTCCGACAACAGGTGAGTGATGGTTTAAGGGAAAGCGCGAGATGAGATGGGAGCGCAACCTTAAACTCAATGGGCCTCATTACGTTACGAGTTTGGAGGTAGCCATCCGTTTGTAGCGGCATGGCTACCCCCAAACCCGGTTCCGGGTCCCGCAAAATGCAATTACTGGGCCATTCCGACCTTTGCGGGCCCGGTAATTCCCATTCATGGGACCCGGACCGGTACGTCCCCATTCCAATTTGAGCCCCATAGGGCTCAATGGGAATGGGGAGGATGCTAACAACGACCCGTTAATGACGGGTCCGTTGTTAGCATCCTGTTCTGCTAGCAGGTGCCGCTCTGCACGTCTGGTCTGACCCTCTGCAGAACCCGTAATGTGGCAGCCCGGTATGAACGGTGCTGGTCCCTTACCGGCACCGTTCATACCGTGGCCGCCACAGTCGTAATGAGGCCCAATGTCCTGTTAATGTCTAACCTTGCTTTTAACTTTTTCTTGTAGGTGTTGCGGTCGCGGACGAAGCCCATAGTGCTGCGCTGCCAAGAAGAAGATTTTAACGTCCCTGAAGTCTTGAAGGTGAGCGGCGGTGTCAAGATGAAGAGTTTGGCGCTCTAGAAGGTTTTAAGGTGAGCTGCAGTGCCAAGATGAAGAGTTTGGCACTCCAGAAGATGTGAAGAAGACGTGCACAGGTGAGAGCTGATTCCCCTGATGGTAAGTATGGAGGCAGGAAGCAGGATTTCCAAGGTAAGTTCAAATCCCAGGCGGCGGTGAGCGTTACGCTGCATGGATGTGCAGAATAACGTGAAGCGTCTGCCTCGTGGATTGGACCAGCTTATATAGCTGTGAGCGTGGGCACACCCCCTAGGCCTGGCTTGCCTGCCACACCCTGCCACTCCTAGTGAGTCAGCACGTGCAAGGCAACCCAGTAAATAGCAGCCCCACCCAAGAGTACACGTGGGGCTGCTTTAAGTGATGAAAGTGCCCATGTTAAATGCACCTTGCACCCGGAATGAGGTACTATGCTTACAATAAAAGCATTTTGTCCACAATAAATGTTTCTTGTTACCTGTTTGTTATGAGCCTGGCGTCCAGCAGAGCCCTGTCATTGTTCTTGGCCCGATGACCATGACAGTAAGAGACCCTCTCCCAAGAGCCCGATCCTAAAAGTGGCTGACTTTTCTAAAAGGTTTATCTTACAAACTGATGCTTCTCTAGTAGGATCAGGAGCCATACTTACACAAGACCATGCGCCTCATTATGGCCATAGCGCTCCTGTAATGAAGGGTGCCGGTACGGGACCGGCACTTTTCAATGCGGGATGGCCTATTACGAGGTTCCCTTGCGGGAACCAGTAAGGACGCCTGGTGAAACCAGGCATCCTTAGCGTGTCCCGCGAGGGGACCAGGGAGCTAATAACGGGCCCGTTACTAACGGGCCCGTTATCAGCTCCCTCCCCATTCCCATTGAGCCCTATGGGGACTCAAATGGGAATGGGGATGGGTTTTTCCAATGAGGACTTACCGGGTCCTCCATGGTTGGAATAGCCTGGTAAATCCTCATTGGAGGAACCCGGTACTGGAACCCGGTATGGAGCCAGCCATGCCCTTATTAAGCTGCCTCCATACCCGTAATGAGGCCACATGACAGCCTAGAACATTCTATAATTTATATAATTAGGAAACTATTTACGCAGGAAAAGCACTATTCTGTAATCTACCTGGAGGCCCTAGCCATAAAATGGGCTATCATACATTTAAAATACTATCTGTTGGGAAGGAAATTTAGGTTGGTCACTGACCATTCACCCTTGGTATGGATTAGCCAAAGAAAATAATCCAATCCACGAGTTATGCAGTGGTTTCTAGATCTGCAAACCTACTGTTTCACAGTGGAACACAAGAAGGGTCGAGATTAAGGAAATGTCAAATTCCTGTGTTGATTCCCCTGTGAAACAGTCAGATCCTCCCGCATAGGGGAAGGGTATGTGAGGAATCTGAGGGTGTCCTCACTTAATTCCCCAACATATCCTCCCCCCAGGTGTCCAGGGAAAGGCCATCGCTTTTGGACCCTGACCCTGGGGATGGATATGTGAAGGAGAATGATCTGGGAGGAGGAGACTTGGGGAGTGGGGGTGAGGCATCCTTGGGTGAGACGCGGTATCCCCATTTTCCTTTCATTAAGAATCAAATGACCCCAAGGCTTTATAGGATACTTCAAATCCTTCCCTATTCTGCTAGCAAACCTGCTCCCAATGTATACCACTATAGTACTGAGGCGAGGAAGGGACCACAAAGGAACTTACATTAATTCTTTATTGACTCAGACTTGCACACACACCACTCTGGTACTGGGACGAGGAAGAGGGATGCCATGTACCAAGACTGTTGTGAACGCAATGAAAATATTCTGCACCTGGAGCCAAAGGGGTGGTATAAATTGCCTGCTCAGGTGAGGCTAATGAGGAAGGAGATAGAGAGAAGCAGGAGAAGGATGCCAGGTGCTTGCAGACAGAGAAGCAAGAGGAAAAGGCAGGGAGATGCGAGTCCCAGACACTGAGGTGCTGCAGAGTAGTTGCAGCAGAAGCAGAGTGTAGCTGGCATCGTCATAAGGTCCCTGGAGGCAGGGTTCAGCTGCTGACCTCCTAGAGTCAAGAGAACTCCCGCTCCAGTAACCCACTTGTCAGATACCCAGGACAAGGGGCTTACCGAGCCTGCAACAGCTGCAGCAGCAAGGGACCGACTGAAGCGGAGAAGGGCACATGAAGACAGCATACACAGTGAGTCAAGTGAGGCTGGGTGACTCTGGGATACTGTGGTGCAAGCCGCATGGTGAAAGCAGGTTAAAGCGCTCGCAAGTGAGCAAGTGTCATGATGCCTACCTCCAAGGAGCCAGGTCCGACCCAGCGACCCCAGAGGCAGGCATCATTTCCCCCAGGGGAGTGCCAGCGGGCCCAAGCTGGGGCCCTTTGGACGCAATCCTGGCGCCTTAGGCGCCAGGCTCATGTTGGACCTCTGTCCTGGCGCCTTAGACGCCAGGCTCATAAAGCTAGACATGTGTTCAAATGTTTTAATGTGCACTTACCTGATGCAGACCATGCTGCCACATCCAGGCCCTCTTGAGGCCTGAATGGAACTACTTTACCTGTGGGACTACTTTCCACCCGGGTGTGGTCGGGGAAGGATACATACCTGATCAGAGGAAGGATACATACTTGGGACTTCTTCAAAAGCTATTTAAACCACACCCGATCAGCAACTCACGCTTCGCGTTGTTCTGCTCCTTGCAGCTGGACGCTCACCGTGTCAGCTCCTGCATCTGGACTTCAGCCACGCCTGTCAGCATCCTGGGTCACCTGCAAAGGGAGACAAGAGACCTACCAGCTAATCTGCACCACAGAGACATCACCGACGATCCTGAAAGGGAAGACATCATTTTTAAAAGCATTTCGTTACGATCGCTGCAGCGCTGCATTTCACTCACCTTTCCTGGGTTCCTCCATCTTCAGCAGCGATCATCCGGATACACAGCCACTTCCCAGAGCCTAGAGAAAAAGACAAGAATAAGAGGTGAGAGAAGGAAGGGAAAAGGAAAAGCTCAGTTTCCTTCTAAGACTTACCTGTTGGGTCATTCCCATTTCATTTCGGGTCTTGCTGCTTCCAAGCAGGACCCCGGCCCCTATGGGGAAAAAAGACAAAGACATTAGATGAGCGAATGCAAAAACATTACCTGAGCGCTCATCTATGACTTACCAGATCTTTACTGGAACTGCACGTTTCACTTCGGGTCGGTGCCATATCTCCGGCATTCCGAACCCCGGCCCCTATGGGGAAAAGATATCAACATCAGCGCTTTATTGAAACGAGTTTCCAAAGGAATCTTCATTCATCACCTGAAAAAAGACAATGAACATTATTATTTAAAGCTTGAACTTTTGAACTTGCAACAGAACTTTTACAGCGCCTTACCAGTATAATCAAGCTTACCTGAACTCCCATCCAACCTCAATCCAGTGAAGTAACTGGGTTCAACGCGCCCCTGCGTCAGAATCAGGATGGAGAGCTCGTCCTTTCAGACCCTAAGGTGAGACTTCACAGGGAATCGTGGAAGGGTATCGTGGAGGGTTGGAAGAGAGTGGGAGGCTTGAGCATAACTCAGTCAGTAGGTAATACTCCCTTTTCACGCACAGGGGAATATTCCTGCGAGCCGGAGAAGCCAGAGTAGAGGGCCCTTCCTGTCCATCTTCAGAGTCCCGAAGCCAGACCTGCGCCTCCGTGGGAATCAGGTGAGCGTTACAGAACGCGAAGCCTACCCACAATTTCCCACCCGGGCGCTATGGAGACTTCCGAGACTGACCAGCTGGCCCAGCTTTTGGGGGAATTACGGGCAGAGGTGCACTCAGCCCGCCAGGAGACTAACGCTCTCAAAAGAGTATGTGGTATAGAGATAGTTCTTGACCCAGTTTCTGGCGAATCCCTCACAACCATCTATCACCGCATGAGTTTCCTGCAACAATAAAAGCTTTGCTTTATGACGCTCAATGTGAAGCAACAGCTTCCGCCTTTTGACCGGGATCCCAATACCCCGGATGTTCCAGTTCAGACATGTAAGCTCACCCATTATCATCCATTATCATAGTACACAACATGTACCAACCATCGCCTGCTACCTGCTTTTGAGAGAGAGTGTTTCAAATAATTCCACAAGCATTTCCTGAAAAGTAAAGAACTGCTATAGCATGACCAAGTGCATTTTAAACCCCCTTTTCTAACTCCACTACCCCTCTCTCATCCTTCCCCTAAATGCAACTTTGAATGAGGGGGCCAGAACACGAAAAGTGTCCCGGGCCACGTGAAAGACCATTGGGGTATAGAGTGTCAAATATCAATTTAACTCCTGAGGCAGAAAGTACCACTAAGGTAACACAGAAGCAACCTAAGGAGGAAGCTGGTGACACCATACCATAGCACATTATAGATATCTGGAAACAAACAACTTGTGAGCACAGAAGGGCAATTCAAAAGAGTGTCAAGTCGGGTCATAGCAAAGGAAGAAATGTGGATGAGCAGAGAACATCATGACCCAGTAGCTTAATCATCTAAGAAAGTCATGGCATCCTCCAAAAGTGTGAAAAAGTACACACTTGCCCCTACTTTCAATACATAACATGGCTGGATACAACATGGCATATTTCATGCCCAGGTCTCTGAGTCTCTTTTTCACTGCAATAAACGTTTTCCTTTCCAGCTTCACCACCACAGAATAATCCAGATAGAAATGGAGCCTGCTGGAGCCCAGAAGCAGCTCGCCCTTCTCGTGGGCAGCGTGCAGGATTGCGTCCCTGTCTCGGTAGTTCAATATCCAGGTGATTATCGGGCATGGCCACGCCCCGGCTTAGGTTTCAGTGCCAGAGATCTGTGGGCCCACTCCACCGTGAACTGCAGTGATAGTTTAGGATAGTCGTGAAGGGTCAAAACAATATGCTCCACAAAGTCCTCCATGAAGCCATCAAGGTTGTTTTCCGGGACTCCAATAATAGTGATGTTATTGAGGCGTGATCTTGATTCCAGCTCATCATTCTTCTTGGTGACCATATGGACTTGCTTGGTCAGTGAGGCCAGGTCTAATTTCAGTGAAGCTACATCACCCTCCAAAGCTCCGACACTGGTCTGTGTCTCAGGCAGCCACAGATCTGCCTTCTCCAGACGAGACTTGATGGAGCTGATTGTGTCACTGATTTTTTACAGTTTGGTATTAATTGCAGAGAAGCCTTCCTGCATACATGCCATCATGCGCTGCATCTCTGTAGTTTCTCTGGAGTTAGCCTCCGCAATTGACTGCTCAGCATCGCTAGCAGCCTTGACCATTTTAGGGGTGGTTTTAGCATACATATTCATGGAGCTCTGTTTCTTCCCCACTCCCTTCATCATTGTGCAGGTATGCATGGAGTAGTTCCCCGCCATCAGGAATTCAATGGCAGCAACCTCAATCGCCTGGGGGCAGGGATCGGCAGAGTGGAGCACCAACCAAGCACCAACAGCAGGGAACGTTTCCCCAGATCTTTCAGTGACAGGCCACCTCTTCCCATGTAGGTGGCAGCGTGCCGGGATCTGCAGCAGCCAATGGTAGTACGATGAGAGCCTCCTGCAAAACAAAGACTCAGTGTACATTCGAATCAGGGCAGCGAGTAGCCGGTGGGAGTCCGATACACCCAGGCGTGAAACGACCAGAGCAGGTAAAGAGCCCTCGTAGGATGGGCCAAAGGGATTGGTTCCCCCAATGTTTTACATGCAGCCGTAGTAGTAACTCCCCCACAAGTACTCAAAAAGGAGCACCCCAGGGGGCAGTGTCAGGCAAATGAAAGAGTAACTGGCCATTAGCCATACCATAGATCAATGTGCAAGCAGGTAAGATGGGGTCTTGACCAGAGAAGAGGGCCCAGTCAGCACAGTAGCTGGTGTGTGCTTAGAGTGTATGCTTAGAGTGCAGTAAGCCCCTCAGTGCTCCACCTTGTCTCACCACACTGCACCTGGGATGGTGGGAAGAATCCACTTCACAAATAGTGAGTACAGGTATCATGGCTGGAGTCTCTTGTAGCATTCAAACCGCACAAGCAGGCCTGGGCACTGTATGATGCATGGAGGTTGGATCTGGCAGCTCCACCTCAGTCACCAGTTCAGCCAGCATCCCATGTCAGTGCCACCCATCTGCAGTATCGTTTCAGCCCGGGTCCGCTTCCCAATGCAGTCTGTGGCTTAGCTTTCAGCGATGCCACCAGGCCTAGCAGCAGTGACCCTTGCGGCTCTCAGCTCATGGGCCATCCCACAGCAGGGGTTCTACAGTGCTTGCAAGCTTTCCGGGGCAAGTATCAAATAAGCAGCAGTGCAGCAGCCGCCATGGTAAAACGCACACCTTCCACGGCCCTCGGTTGGGGGTTCCATCTCTGGGGCCAAGCTTCACGGGGAGCAAGATGCCTTAAACGGGAGTGCTCAACCTCTGATACAGAGATTTCACAACGAGCGCCCAAATTAGAAAGATAAGGAATAGTAATCAGTCACAACAGGCTCCAGGTTGTAGAAGCCCTATGGGAGAGCAGCCATACTGGATCGTGCGCAACAGCGGCCTCCTCTGAAAGAAATCTTAATGAATCAAGGTTCTACATTTATGAGCAAGCTCATAGGGGAAGTGAAGAAGTTATTACACATTACCACCCTTAGGATTTCAGTGTACCATCCCCAAACCGATGGCCTTGTGGAAAGATTTAACAAGACACTGAAAACAATGTTGAGGAAGTTAATAGAACAGGATGGAAGGAATTGGGATTAAATGGTACAGTGAGCATTGTTTGCTATTATGAAAATCCCTCAGGCTTCTATAGGTTTTCCCCCATTTTAAGTTGGGCTGGGAGGATAGATCAGGGACAACGTGCGCACCTTGGAAGCAAGACGGCGTGGAGCAACGGATGTTCAATCCCCGGGTCTACGCTTAGAGACCTCTGGTTATTAAGCGCATTATAAATATCCAATTACAATTACTTTATGGACGGGAACCCTGAGACATCCTTGATATGTTAAGGGAGACCTGGGTGGAAAGAGAGGAAGCCCCAATCACACTTTCCCAAACCACACACAGGCTTAAAGAACACATGAATGCTGTTAGATCTTTAGTTCAGACCCATATGGCCAAAGCCCAGGAACAACAGACAACATCTTATAATCAAAAGGCCATTTTATGTTCTTTTTCAGCAGGACAAAAAGTCCTAGTCCTACTGCCAACCTCCAAGAATAAACCAATATCTAAATGTCATGGACCATATGAGGTAACAGAAGAAACAAGTCCCTGTAATTATAACATTTCCCAACCTGACTGTCGATTGAAAACCCAGGTATACCATATAAACCTCCTTAAAGACTGGAAAGAACATCCCACAGAGTTAATGCCTGCATATTAACATGTCTTTTGCCTGATGACTCTGATAGAAAAGAACTGATCCCTTCTGAGATCAGCAACAATTAAATGCAAGACCTGGATGATCTACTCAGCCAATTTACTGAGGTTTTGAAAGAGGAGCCAGGAAGGGTGAAAGGATTTTATTACTATATTCGCACACCTGAAGGCAAAGTGGTACATTTAAAACCGTATAGGCTACCCGAGACAAGGAAAGAGACCATCGTCCAGGAAGTCAAGTAAATGCTGGACGCCAATATTATTGAACCCTTCACCAGTCCCTGGCCTTCCCCCATTGTATTAGTCGCTAAACCGGACGGAAGCTGGAGGTTTTGTATTGACTTCAGAAAATCAATACAATTTTAGCCTTTGATGCATATCCCATGCCTTGCATTGACAATCTTTTCAACCGCCTAGGCAGCGCTGTCTATCTCTGCCACATAGACCTTGCAAAGGCTATTGGCAGGTTCCCTTATACGGTCCTGATAAAGAAAAAACAGCCTTTGCTACACCTTTAGGATTTTTCCACTTCAAAGTCCTCCCCTTTGGGCTACATGGGGCCCCAGCCACATTCCAACTGTTGATTGATAACATCTTGCAACCTTATTCTCACTTTTGTGGGGTCTACATAGACGATGTTGTGATCATAGTAAAACCTGTGAGGAACATGTCTATCATTTATACATCATCACACGAGTCTTAAGAGCCACAGGATTAACAGCCAATCCCAAGAAATGTAAATTGGCTCAAACATCTTTTTTGTGGATAATGGCATGGTACAGCCACAACAGCAACAAGAAAAGGTTAGAGCCGTTCTAGACATTCCCACACCCAAACCGAAAAAAGATCCCAGGATCTTTCTAGGACTGATTGGCATAGTTTTATACCCAACCTTTCAAGTAAAACAGCTAGGCTCACTGATAAGTTGAAGAACGCAGAACCCCAAAAGATCAGGTGTTATGAGGAAGATCAAAGCTGCTATACATCTCTGTAAGTGTTACGCTCACCTGGTCTCTGCGGAGGCGTAGGGGCACGGTTGCAGCCTTCCCAGGAATTTGATCACCCCTGTTGGATCTCTCCCCCTGCAGATAGGCTGTGGACTGCGACAATTGGTGACTCTGCTCCTGCGCGGATATGAGAAAATGTGGGGTGCACTGCTTGGTGACTATGGTACCTCTCAAAACCTTCTACCCAAGGTGCGATGTCTGTGGGCATGTACCGGCCCATAAGGCTCACCTGGTATTTATTGATGGTGAGCTCTACATCCTGCTACTTCTGGATGGCGCTTGTTGATGGGATCTAGTTCCTTAACTGATCCCTGGTGAGTAACAGTCCAGTCCAGCTGCGACTATTCTTCTCTTGATGGGTAGTAAGTGTTTTTCAATGTCTCTTGTCTTTTCCTCTTTCTGTTTTCCCCTTCCCGCTTTCTGTCTTGTATTATTGCTCTCAATTTTGTTGTTATTTCCTGAATAAATTGTTCTCTTCTGTTTTCTTCCCAATAGATGGAATTGTGGTTCAACAGCAGCTGTGGAGGTGCGGAATGCGGCCGGGAAGAAGATAGATAAAACCGCAATGTCCGACAACAGGTGAGTGATGGTTTAAGGGAAAGCGCGAGATGAGATGGGAGCGCAACCTTAAACTCAATGGGCCTCATTACGTTACGAGTTTGGAGGTAGCCATCCGTTTGTAGCGGCATGGCTACCCCCAAACCCGGTTCCGGGTCCCGCAAAATGCAATTACTGGGCCATTCCGACCTTTGCGGGCCCGGTAATTCCCATTCATGGGACCCGGACCGGTACGTCCCCATTCCCATTTGAGCCCCATAGGGCTCAATGGGAATGGGGAGGATGCTTACAACAGACCCGTTAATGACGGGTCCGTTGTTAGCATCCTGTTCTGCTAGCAGGTGCCGCTCTGCACGTCTGGTCTGACCCTCTGCAGAACCCGTAATGTGGCAGCCCGGTATGAACGGTGCTGGTCCCTTACCGGCACCGTTCATACCGTGGCCGCCACAGTCGTAATGAGGCCCAATGTCCTTTTAATGTCTAACCTTGCTTTTAACTTTTTCTTGTAGGTGTTGCGGTCGCGGACGAAGCCCATAGTGCTGCGCTGCCAAGAAGAAGATTTTAACGTCCCTGAAGTCTTGAAGGTGAGCGGCGGTGTCAAGATGAAGAGTTTGGCGCTCTAGAAGGTTTTAAGGTGAGCTGCAGTGCCAAGATGAAGAGTTTGGCGCTCCAGAAGATGTGAAGAAGACGTGCACAGGTGAGAGCTGATTCCCCTGATGGTAAGCATGGAGGCAGGAAGCAGGATTTCCAAGGTAAGTTCAAATCCCAGGCGGCGGTGAGCGTTACGCTGCAAGGATGTGCAGAATAACGTGAAGCGTCTGCCTCGTGGATTGAACCAGCTTATATAGCTGTGAGCGTGGGCACACCCCCTAGGCCTGGCTTTCCTGCCACACCCTGCTACTCCTAGTGAGTCAGCACGTGCAAGGCAACCCAGTAAATAGCAGCCCCACCCAAGAGTACACGTGGGGCTGCTTTAAGTGATGAAAGTGCCCATGTTAAATGCACCTTGCACCCGGAATGAGGTACTATGCTTACAATAAAAGCATTTTGTCCACGATAAATGTTTCTTGTTACCTGTTTGTTATGAGCCTGCCGTCCATTAGAGCCCTGTCATTGTTCTTGGCCCGATGACCATGACAGTAAGAGACCCTCTCCCAAGAGCCCGATCCTAAAAGTGGCTGACTTTTCTAAAAGGTTTATCTTACAAACTGATGCTTCTCTAGTAGGATCAGGAGCCATACTTACACAAGACCATGCGCCTCATTACGGCCATAGCGCTCCCGTAATGAAGGGTGCCGGTACGGGACCGGCACTTTTCATTGCGGGATGCCCTATTACGAGGTTCCCTTGCGGGAACCAGTAAGGACGCCTGGTGAAACCAGGCATCCTTAGCGTGTCCCGCGAGGGGACCAGGGAGCTAATAACGGGCCCGTTACTAACGGGCCCGTTATCAGCTCCCTCCCCATTCCCATTGAGCCCTATGGGGACTCAAATGGGAATGGGGATGGGTTTTTCCAATGAGGACTTACCGGGTCCTCCATGGTTGGAATAGCCTGGTAAATCCTCATTGGAGGAACCCGGTACTGGAACCCGGTATGGAGCCAGCCATGCCCTTATTAAGCTGCCTCCATACCCGTAATGAGGCCACATGACAGCCTGGAACATTCTATAATTTATATAATTAGGAAACTATTTACGCAGGAAAAGCACTATTCTGTAATCTACCTGGAGGCCCTAGCCATAAAATGGGCTATCATACATTTAAAATACTATCTGTTGGAAGGAAATTTAGGTTGGTCACTGACCATTCACCCTTGGTATGGATTAGCCAAAGAAAATAATCCAATCCACGAGTTATGCAGTGGTTTCTAGATCTGCAAACCTACTGTTTCACAGTGGAACACAAGAAGGGTCGAGATTAAGGAAATGTCAAATTCCTGTGTTGATTCCCCTGTGAAACAGTCAGATCCTCCCGCATAGGGGAAGGGTATGTGAGGAATCTGAGGATGTCCTCACTTAATTCCCCAAAATATCCTCCCCCCAGGTGTCCAGGGAAAGGCCATCGCTTTTGGACCCTGACCCTGGGGGTGGATATGTGAAGGAGAATGATCTGGGAGGAGGAGACTTGGGGAGTGGGGGTGAGGCATCCTTGGGTGAGACGCGGTATCCCCATTTTCCTTTCATTAAGAATCAAATGTCCCCAAGGCTTTATAGGATACTTCAAATCCTTCCCTATTCTGCTAGCAAACCTGCTCCCAATGTATACCACTATAGTACTGAGGCGAGGAAGGGACCACAAAGGAACTTACATTAATTCTTTATTGACTCAGACTTGCACACACACCACTCTGGTACTGGGACGAGGAAGAGGGATGCCATGTACCAAGACTATTGTGAACGCAATGAAAATATTCTGCACCTGGAGCCAAAGGGGTGGTATAAATTGCCTGCTCAGGTGAGGCTAATGAGGAAGGAGACAGAGAAGCAGGAGAAGGATGCCAGGTGCTTGCAGACAGAGAAGCAAGAGGAAAAGGCAGGGAGATGCGAGTCCCAGACACTGAGGTGCTGCAGAGTAGTTGCAGCAGAAGCAGAGTGTAGCTGGCATCGTCATAAGGTCCCTGGAGGCAGGGTTCAGCTGCTGACCTCCTAGAGTCAAGAGAACTCCCGCTCCAGTAACCCACTTGTCAGATACCCAGGACAAGGGGCTTACCGAGCCTGCAACAGCTGCAGCAGCAAGGGACCGACTGAAGCGGAGAAGGGCACATGAAGACAGCATACACAGTGAGTCAAGTGAGGCTGGGTGACTCTGGGATACTGTGGTGCAAGCCGCATGGTGAAAGCAGGTTAAAGCGCTCGCAAGTGAGCAAGTGTCATGATGCCTACCTCCAAGGAGCCAGGTCCGACCCAGCGACCCCAGAGGCAGGCATCATTTCCCCCAGGGGAGTGCCAGCGGGCCCAAGCTGGGGCCCTTTGGACGCAATCCTGGCGCCTTAGGCGCCAGGCTCATGTTGGACCTCTGTCCTGGTGCCTTAGACGCCAGGCTCATAAAGCTAGACATGTGTTCAAATGTTTTAATGTGCACTTACCTGATGCAGACCATGCTGCCACATCCAGGCCCTCTTGAGGCCTGAATGGAACTACTTTACCTGTGGGACTACTTTCCACCCGGGTGTGGTCGGGGAAGGATACATACCTGATCAGAGGAAGGATACATACTTGGGACTTCTTCCAAAGCTATTTAAACCACACCCGATCAGCAACTCATGCAATTTTCGCGTTGTTCTGCTCCTCGCAGCTGGACGCTCACCGTGTCAGCTCCTGCATCTGGACTTCAGCCACGCCTGTCAGCATCCTGGGTCACCTGCAAAGGGAGACAAGAGACCTACCAGCTAATCTGCACCACAGAGACATCACCGACGATCCTGAAAGGGAAGACATCATTTTTAAAAGCATTTCGTTACGATCGCTGCAGCGCTGCATTTCACTCACCTTTCCTGGGTTCCTCCATCTTCAGCACGGATCATCCGGATACACAGTCACTTCCCAGAGCCTAGAGAAAAAGACAAGAATAAGAGATGAGAGAAGGAAGGGAAAAGGAAAAGCTCAGTTTCCTTCTAAGACTTACCTGTTGGGTCATTCCCATTTCATTTCGGGTCTTGCTGCTTCCAAGCAGGACCCCGGCCCCTATGGGGAAAAAAGACAAAGACATTAGATGAGCGAATGCAAAAACATTACCTGAGCGCTCATCTATGACTTACCAGATCTTTACTGGAACTGCACGTTTCACTTCGGGTCGGTGCCATATCTCCGGCATTCCGAACCCCGGCCCCTATGGGGAAAAGATATCAACATCAGCGCTTTATTGAAACGAGTTTCCAAAGGAATCTTCATTCATCACCTGAAAAAAGACAATGAACATTATTATTTAAAGCTTGAACTTTTGAACTTGCAACAGAACTTTTACAGCGCCTTACCAGTATAATAAAGCTTACCTGAACTCCCATCCAACCTCAATCCAGTGAAGTAACTGGGTTCAACGCGCCCCTGCGTCAGAAGCAGGATGGAGAGCTCGTCCTTTCAGACCCTAAGGTGAGACTTCACAGGGAATCGTGGAAGGGTATCGTGGAGGGTTGGAAGAGAGTGGGAGGCTTGAGCATAACTCAGTCAGTAGGTAATACTCCCTTTTCATGCACAGGGGAATATTCCTGCGAGCCGGAGAAGCCAGAGTAGAGGGCCCTTCCTGTCCATCTTCAGATTCCCGAAGCCAGACCTGCGCCTCCGTGGGAATCAGGTGCAGTGGTGGCTGGTGACTTTGAAAGGTGGTGGGGCGGAAATTTAGCGCGCCAAATTTGTGAGTTAGCGCAGAGAGAGAGCAAGCTCAACCCATGTCAGGGAGGGCGTGGGGGGATTTCCCTCATGAACACTTTTGAAAAATTGCTTCCAAAATGTGCAATTTACTGTCAAACCCACAGCCATTGTTGGTAGCAGGTGTACAATGGAATGAGTGTTTGTACATCTAATAGCAGTGCCTGGCAAAAGCTTCAAACTTATGCACGAGCCAAAAATGTTGGTATTGCCAATGCTTGTTTCAAACAAGCCTTCAATGGCTTTGCCAATGCTTGGTTTGAACTGGACTTCAGTGAAGGACACACAGAGTGTTCATAAATCGAGCGGATGAAGCCAGGCCTGGTGAGACATTTTTATTACACCAGTAGCGTGTTTACAACTTCAATTAAGTCAACTAATTTGCCTTCCCTACTCCCTCCATAGTTTGCATCCTGTCTCATCAGGTACCCTACTGTAATCTCCCAGAGTGCAGAATGGTGCCTTCCCCACGCCCAATAGTCTTTGGAGTTCACCTACATTTTATATTAGCACCTAAGGGATTTACCCCACCGAGAGTGCTAATAGCAATAATACCTGCTGCTGGGGCAAGGCTGCATCAGCCAGTAAAAGCGCTGGGGCCCAGCATTATAACTTAAGTCCTGGGCCAAACCAGTCTGCAGACAGAGGTATTACTCCTTAGCTAAGTTTTCGTAAAATTATTTATACGTGAATACGCTTGATCATAAATGTATCTTAGACCACAAAATAATTGTTGCTTGGCTACGTTTTAAAAAAGAGAAGTATAAAATGTTTTAAACTACTCGCCCCTTACGAAGATGAAGGGTAGGATGTCTTCAATTAAACCCTCCTTGGGGACAAGACTAGTATGATTGCTTACACTGCTCTCTTATTGCCAGAGTCCTAGCACATCTATTCATTCACCAGAACACCCGTGGAGGTCATGCAGCGTATGGTATCTCTCACTACTATGGTGGGCCATATCTTTCAGCAACAGCCTGAAACTACGTTCTCAGATGCTAAAATGCAAGTGCCTTGAGGCTTTTCATATCCTTGTGTTTGCCATATGAAAATCATCCTGCTACTTTGTCTATTTTAGTACTAACATGCCAAAGTGTCATGTTTGTATGCAGTGCGCTCCTCATGCGTTAGTAGCAGGGGCTATTATTGCGTGATTTAATGGTACTCAGTGTTCCATCTGCAGAAGACAGAGGGGTTGTCTGTGCATGCCGGATTCGAGCTTGTGCCAGAAGGTTGCAAAACATACCTCTGACATAGTGCCTAACTGCCTGAAATATCTTGGAGACAACGATCCTCGGTGCAAACCCCAAACATTACCTGTTATATTTGAAAGAATAAAACGTTCAGCAACAATCCATGTCTTGTATACTGCAAAGTCATCGTCTCGTACTACATAGCTCTCAACTCACCCGCTTTTGGCGGGTGTCACCCGCCTTCAAAGCAGACGAATCACCCGCCAAGTCCCTCATACGCCCATTCACTTCAATGGGCCTCTCACCCGCCAAAAAGAAAATTGGGTGTTTTCACCCGCCTAGGTGACAAAAAAGGTTGAGAGCTATGCGTACTAGGAAATCGCATACTACAGTCCCTTGCTTCAATAGAAAATGAGACCTGCGTTTAATGAATTGTAGTGCAGTGGCGGCTTAGATTAGGCAGCCACCTTCCCCTTTCCCCCGAGAGCGGCCTTCCACGAACCTTGCAGCACGAATGGCACACATGAAAAACAAGGCACCCATCACCGGGCCTGCTGCGGTGCGGACACTCTCTCCTGCTCCCGCACAGAAGCACTCTTCAGCGACCCTCCACACTGTTCCATGACACCTTGCATGCACTTTTTCCCATTAAATTCTCTCGCGTTATTTTCGTTTGCAATATTTAATTTACCGGAGTTGCCATTGCTGTTCTCTGGGCAGTTAAGCCTGGCGCACGCGCACACCCTCTGCCATCACCCCGCCCCCACACTCAAATGTCATTGGGTGGCCAGGGTATCGCTTCTTCGTTGCGCTGTTAGCGCACATTTTGAAGCTGGCGGGGCCACCCCTCAAGCGCCCCGCCAGCCTCCTAGTTTAAAGGCATTAGAAACGTTACGTAGAGTGCGTGGAGCTCAGAGCTCCACGCACTCTACCATTGGAAAAGCTGCGTAAAATGGGACGCGCCCCGCTGTAGCAGCCGCCCCATAATAGAAACTCCTATGTGCCAGCTGCCACAGCAGGGCACGTCCATAGGACGGTATTCGCCGCAACGCCCACACGCTGCTGGCAAATGTTAACAGATTCAAAAGAAGAAAGTCTTCTGAATCTGTAAACTACTGGGGAACACTGTCACACCTGGTGGGGGCCTAGGTTGGGGGGGCGGCGCCCTGCCGCCCTATGATAGCGGCCGCCACTGATCAGGTGAGCGTTACAGAATGCGAAGCCTACCCACAATTTCCCACCCGGGCGCTATGGAGACTTCCGAGACTGACCAGCTGGCCCAGCTTTTGGGGGAATTACGGGCAGAGGTGCATTCAGCCCGCCAGGAGACTAACGCTCTCAAAAGAGAACTGATCTTATCTAAGGAAAGAACTGATGACCTAGCCAAAAGGTTATTACAGGCCCAGGCAGGGCACACTCCTTTACCTAATTCCGGAGACATTTCCACATCAATGGGTTTGAGTAACCTGGTACAAATTAATCTACCTGGACACATGCCTTTGGCCCCGCCTGAACGTTTTGTGGGGGATCCCAAGAAATATGCCGTCTTTATGAACCAATGTCGTTTACACTTTCTATGCAGACCCGGAGCCTTCCCTAACGACCAGACCAAGGTAGCCTTTATACTATCTTACCTCAGTGGCAGTGCTGCCGATTGGTCTATTCCATTGGTAAATCAGGATGATCCCATTCTCCAGAATTTTCAGGGCTTCCAGGCCAGCATGGAAAGATTGTTCGCTCGACACTCTCAAGGACAGGCCCTTGATAACGAACTGCTATCCTTACGACAAGGTAATCAGGATCTTCTGTCTTACATAGCCACCTTTAACAGACTGGTTGTGGAAACTGGATGGCCAGAAAGCAAAAGGATCACATTGTTTCATCGAGGCCTGCGCAGAGAGCTTAAGGATGTACTATCTCAGATAGTAAACCCACCCCAGGTCTGCGCAGACTACATTGACTTGGTGGTTCAACTTGGTCACAGACTTCAAAATAGAAAAACAGATCGGTTCAAGTATGAAAACCGAGCACCGATCCAAACCCACGCTACCTCCAAGAGTACCGACGTATCTGAACCTATGCAAATCGGTGGTGTTAAAGGACCGTTAACGCAGAAAGAACGAGAGAGAAGGCGGCAAATGCAACTTTGTCTGTATTGCGGGACTTCCGGTCACTTTCTTCGAAAATGTCCAGTTAAACCACTTAAGAAGGTGGTTGGAGCTACTGATAACAAATTAGTGACACCTGATTCGGGAAACGACCTAGCCCGGCAAGCGTAGGGGTCAGCTTGCCGAGCTTGAAAACTAACTCTTTGACCTCGCATTTCGTCATGCCAATGGTGCTCGTGGACCCAAAACAGCCTCAGCAGTTGCATGCTATAAAAGCATACATCGACAGTGGAGCTATTGGAAATTACATAGACCGTGAATTGGCTTCCAGGATTAAGCTTCCTCTCCGCCCGAAAGTAACCCAAGATGTCATTACTACAGTAGATGGAACCGAAATAGCCTCAGGGCCTGTAACGCATTCCACTGTTGAAGTGACACTGGTGGGTCAGGATGGACATCGGGAAGCAATCGTGTTTGATGTGATCAAGGCCCCACAATTTCAAGTAATTCTTGGAATTCCTTGGTTAGAAACACATAATCCCAGAATTGACTGGCGAGCAAAGAAGATAAGTTTTCCTGATTGTGAACCAACTTGTTATCCAAGAAATCCAGCTATGGGTCTAGCCACAGCAACTTCCACCCCTGTACAGCTACTGTCAGAATACCAAGAATTCCAAGACGTTTTTCAGAAAGAACAGGCTAACACGTTACCTCCCCATCAGTCTTATGATTGCCAGATCGATCTGGTACCCAATGCTCAACTACCTTGTAGTAGGATTTATGTTCTTACGGTACCTGAGAACCTGCATTTGCGTCAGTATTTAGATCAGTACCTAGCCAATGGTTTTATTCGCCCATCCAAGTCTCCTGTCTCTTCAGCTCTGTTCTTCGTGCCAAAAAAAGAAGGCGACCTTAGAACGTGTATAGACTATCGCGCCCTAAATCAAATAACGATTAAGAATCGTTATCCTCTGCCCTTGATCCCTGAGCTTATCGACCAGGTGAAAGACGCTTGTGTGTACACCAAGTTAGATCTCCGAGGAGCTTATCACCTGGTGCGCATAAAAGAAAGCGACGAATGGAAGACTGCATTCCGCACCAAATTTGGGCTCTTCGAATATCAGGTGATGCCCTTCGGTTTGTGCAATGCACCTGCCGCCTTTCAGTATTTTATGAATGATGTTCTTCGGGAACTTATCGATGTCTGCGTCATTGTTTACATTGACGACATCCTGGTGTACTCTTCTTCACAATCTGATCACAGAAAACATGTTAGGGCAGTTCTTGAGAAACTGCGCCAGCACAGACTATTTGCAAAACTCGAAAAATGCGTTTTTTATACCACAGAAGTTGAGTTTCTCGGATTCATCCTGACACCTCAAGGAGTCCGAATGGACTCGCGAAAGGTGGACGCCATCCTCAAATGGCCATCTCCAAGCTCGGTGAAGGGAGTTCAGAGCATGCTCGGCTTTGCCAATTTCTATCGAAGATTCATCCCGGAATTTTCCCGAACAGTCCAACCCATCACCGCTCTCCTAAAGAAAAACAAACGCTTCGAATGGACTCTTGAGGCCGAACAAGCCTTCCAGGACCTGAAAACCAAATTCACCTCTGCACCTGTATTGAAGCACCCGCACCCAGATCTCCCGTACATAGTGGAAACCGATGCTTCCAGTTCGGCCATGGGAGCTGTCCTGTCGCAAAGAGACCCAAAAACTAACCAACTAGACCCAGTGGCCTTTTGGTCCAGAAAATTTTCTCCTCCTGAAATCAACTACGCAATTACCGATAAAGAGTTACTGGCCATCAAATCTGCTTTCAAGGCTTGGCGTCACTACCTTCTCGGGGCAAGACACACCATCACCGTAATTACGGACCACAGAAACTTACAGTATTTAAAGACGGCCAAAGCTCAATCTTCACGACAACTCCGATGGGCTCTATTCTTTGCGGAATTTGATTTTGTAATTACCTATCGCCCTGGCTGCAAGAATGGAAAAGCAGACGCCTTATCCCGGATTGGCATGGAAGAACCTAATTCGAGCTTAGAACCTGTGCCCATCATACCTGAGCAAAGAATCTTAGGCTTAACTTCATTGCAATCTATTGAGGATATTCAAACGCAAGTAAAACAACTTCTAGACTCTTCAACCTTACTGGAATGGAGTCAAAAGGGTCCTCATTACACCGTTAAGGATGACTTACCCTACTTCCAGGAGCGGTTGTTTCTGCCAAGTAAAGAATTGCAAGAACTTGTTATTGCCCATCATCATGAATCTTTAATGGAAGGACACCCTGGTATCGCTAAAACGGAGGAAAAAATCAAACGCCACTTCTGGTGGCCTTCTTGGAGAAAAGACATAAAGTCTTTTGTACTGTCTTGTGGAATTTGCGCCCAAAACAAGGCTCAAAAGAAAAGGCCAGCCGGCCTACTTCAACCCTTGGATATTCCTCCGGCGCCATGGCACACCCTGTCAATGGACTTTATAACAGATCTGCCTCCTTGTGCTGGTTACAACACAATCCTTGTAATTGTGGACTTTTTCTCCAAAATGGCCCACTTTATCCCTTTAAAGGGTTTGCCTTCAGCTTCCACCTTGGCCAAGGAATTCCTGGAGAATATAGTTTGCAAAAAGAAGTTTAAACGTTTTTTCCTAAAAAAGGAAAGAAGTGCCACCACTTACATGGGTATCCTGTCTGACACATACATTTTTTAGACAAGTAGATATCAATTTTATTAATCATGCAAAATTCATTTTAAGAAAAAAAATTCATCATAAAAATGATCTTATCACCTAAAACAAACAATCAATTTCTAAAACCACACAAGTAGTTCAACTTCAATCGGTTCGGATTACAAATTTGATCTATTGGACAACCCGTATGACCCAATCACACTGAGTCCCCTCACTTCAAAGTAATCTTTACTTTAGGATACCCATGTAAGTGGTGGCACTTCTTTCCTTTTTTAGGAAAAAACGTTTAAACTTCTTTTTGTAGATATTAGATTTCACTCCACGGAGTAAGAAGTTTATTAATCCCCAAACTGTGGTTTTCCACTGTCTTGAGAATAGAATATAGTTTGCATACATGGTTTCCCTTCCATATTAGTCTCGGATCGTGAAAGTCAATTTATCTCACATTTTTGGAAAAAGTGTTGCCAACTAGCACAAATAGATGTGCGGTTATCCACCAGCCACCACCCCCAGACCGACGGACAAACCGAGAGAACCAATCAGACTCTCGAGCAATATCTTCGGTGCATGTTACACCAATCCGAGTTAAATTGGAAAGACATCCTTTGGATCGCAGAATATGCATACAACAATTCAGTGCATTCAGGAACCGGACAAACCCCCTTTTATACTTTGTATGGTCACCATCCTTGGACCTCTGACCTAGATCCACCTGTGACCCTGGAAATGCCCGCAGTAAATCATCTGCATTCCACAATAGCCCGAGCCTTCAAAGAAGCTGCAACTCATTTACAGCAAGCCAAGAAAAAGTATAAAGAAAACGCTGATTTGCACCGAAGTAAAACTCCTCTTGACCAAGTAGGAGACCAGGTATGGCTAGCAACTAAACATTTACCCCTCAAGGGCCCGCGAACCTTCAATCCCAGACTCATAGGACCTTATCCCATCAAAGCTATAATCAACCCAGTGGCCTTTAAACTGGATCTACCGTCCAACATGCGTATTCATCCAGTTTTTCATGCATCACTTTTGAAGCCAGTACAACCAGGAACCCGATTGTCCAAGCCTCCAGATCCAGTTCAAATTGAAGGGGAATTAGAATTCGAAGTTAAAGACATTTTAGACTCCAAGGTGGTTAAGTCGAAACTCTTCTATCTTGTTGACTGGAAGGGATATGGACTTCAAGAGAGATCGTGGGAGCCTAGTGACCATGTCCACGCACCTCGATTAGTACAAAGGTTTCACCGGAGATTTCCGAACAAGCCCAAACCCCCGGAGGGAAGAACCTTGGGAGGGGCCTTGAGGGGGGGTACTGTCATGATGCCTACCTCCAAGGAGCCAGGTCCGACCCAGCGACCCCAGAGGCAGGCATCATTTCCCCCAGGGGAGTGCCAGCGGGCCCAAGCTGGGGCCCTTTGGACGCAATCCTGGCGCCTTAGGCGCCAGGCTCATGTTGGACCTCTGTCCTGGCACCTTAGGCGCCAGGCTCATAAAGCTAGACATGTGTTCAAATGTTTTAATGTGCACTTACCTGATGCAGACCATGCTGCCACATCCAGGCCCTCTTGAGGCCTGAATGGAACTACTTTACCTGTGGGACTACTTTCCACCCGGGTGTGGTCGGGGAAGGATACATACCTGATCAGAGGAAGGATACATACTAGGGAATTCTTCCAAAGCTATTTAAACCACACCCGATCAGCAACTCACGCTTCGCGTTGTTCTGCTCCTCGCAGCTGGACGCTCACCGTGTCAGCTCCTGCATCTGGGCTTCAGCCACGCCTGTCAGCATCCTGGGTCACCTGCAAAGGGAGACAAGAGACCTACCAGCTAATCTGCACCACAGAGACATCACCGACGATCCTGAAAGGGAAGACATCATTTTTAAAAGCATTTCGTTACGATCGCTGCAGCGCTGCATTTCACTCACCTTTCCTGGGTTCCTCCATCTTCAGCAGCGATCATCCGGATACACAGCCACTTCCCAGAGCCTAGAGAAAAAGACAAGAATAAGAGGTGAGAGAAGGAAGGGAAAAGGAAAAGCTCAGTTTCCTTCTAAGACTTACCTGTTGGGTCATTCCCATTTCATTTCGGGTCTTGCTGCTTCCAAGCAGGACCCCGGCCCCTATGGGGAAAAAAGACAAAGGCCCTCATTACGACCCTTGCGGAGATCCATGGTGCAATTTGCACCATGGACCATGGCGCAGAGCTGCCAACTCCGCCATGGGGGTTGGCGGACTTACCGCCCCATTCCGACCTTGGCGGGGCGGTTAGTCCCCAATCCCCATTTACCCTTCCCCATTCCCATTTTTGCCCCATAGGGTATAATGGGAGTGGGGAAGGCGTTAATTACGCCACCGTAGATTACGGTGGCGTAATTAACGAGAGGACCCGTAGCGCCATGGATTTTTCCGCCCGGAAAATCCGGGCGTAAAAATCACCATGGCGCTACGGAAAGTCGTAATCTGGCGGAGAGGTACGCCATGCATTCCGCTGGCGTAAACCCCTCTCCGCCAGGGTCGTAATGAGGGCCAAAGACATTAGATGAGCGAATGCAAAAACATTACCTGAGCGCTCATCTATGACTTACCAGATCTTTACTGGAACTGCACGTTTCACTTCGGGTCGGTGCCATATCTCCGGCATTCCGAACCCCGGCCCCTATGGGGAAAAGATATCAACATCAGCGCTTTATTGAAACGAGTTTCCAAAGGAATCTTCATTCATCACCTGAAAAAAGACAATGAACATTATTATTTAAAGCTTGAAGTTTTGAACTTGCAACAGAACTTTTACAGCGCCTTACCAGTATAATCAAGCTTACCTGAACTCCCATCCAACCTCAATCCAGTGAAGTAACTGGGTTCAACGCGCCCCTGCGTCAGAAGCAGGATGGAGAGCTCGTCCTTTCAGACCCTAAGGTGAGACTTCACAGGGAATCGTGGAAGGGTATCGTGGAGGGTTGGAAGAGAGTGGGAGGCTTGAGCATAACTCAGTCAGTAGGTAATACTCCCTTTTCACGCACAGGGGAATATTCCTGCGAGCCGGAGAAGCCAGAGTAGAGGGCCCTTCCTGTCCATCTTCAGAGTCCCGAAGCCAGACCTGCGCCTCCGTGGGAATCAGGTGAGCGTTAACAGCAAGCGACACTGGAGGCAATGTGATTGCCAATATTGGAATTGTAAAACGCTGATATTTAACCGCTACGAGAATGTGATGAAAGAAGCAGTTTGTGAATACCGAACTGTAACAAAATTGAGTAGGTCGTGGATAGGGCCAGAAAAAGCAGTAAACTAGAAACTTGAAAGTGAATGAGAAGCCCGTGAGCAGAGTGCACATTCCCAGCAGGAGAGTGAACTGGGAAATTTGCCATTAAGTTGTTTTGAATATGAATGAGATGCAATTTTGAATACCAAACCAAAGGAAAGTAATAATGAGTAAATGTCACATGAGTGGACAGTGGAGAAAAGTGTTCTTTGATAAAAAAGGAACTGTGAATCCTAGAAAATGAAGAAAGCAAGCAGTTGTGATGAATTTAAAGAACTGTGAATTATACAAGTTGAGAAAAAACAAGAACTGTACAAGGTGCAAGTTGAAACTGAGGCAACATTTTGAGAAAGCCTGAGAATCTGACAAGTGAATGGTGGCAAAACAAGTGTTGAACAAGAACTGTGAGAATCTAAGTCCAATACCACTGTTGAGCTGAAGCAATGGTGGCGCAACTGTGGAAAAGAAGCCAAACACGTGTGTCAGTTACCTGACCTGTAATGGGTGGACTGTGTGGTTTGACAACTGTGCCTAGACCGAGCACACCCTACTTAAGAGAAGCCACTTGACTCATCTACAGGTTTATGGTTGAATATCTTGAGATGCTTGCATACTGTGAACTGACAGAGTTGAACTTTGTGATTTTGATGAAAGAACCAAAAGGGCTGAAAGCTGGGAAGAATCCAGAGGAATTGTGTTGTTATGAAAACAGAAAGAGACTTGAAAGCTTTGGGAAGGGAACCCCTTTATGATTCAATGTGAACTATTTAGAATCCTGTGGAAGGGAGAGCCCCTCCACGACCTAGAGCTGGAAGAAGCTCTGAATGTTTGTTTGAAATAAATTCAGTTTGATCAAATAGATGTGAGGACAAATATAGGTTTTGGACACAGACGCACATTTGCTTTGGACTTCCTGACACAGACTATCATTAGTTTTAGTTAGTTAGGGAAATGCCACCTTAGCATAGGGCAAGACAGGCATGACTCCACCCTCTTTGTAGTTTTTAATCAATATTTATAGCTCATGCTGTACTCTGTTATCTGTGTCTACTTCCTGATGCCTTCAAAGTGGGCTAAGCACTAACATCATGGGCAAGATTGTGAACATCACTGAAAAAATCCATCTATGATTTCTGCAGTGGGGTGAAGGCAGGAGGGGGGCCTAATACCTCCCTATTGAACGCGTCGGTGGCCATGAGTTTGGCCATTGAAACCCTGCTGCCAGAGTCCCATAAGGAGCTGGACTCAATTTGTAAGGAGCAGATCTCAGCATCAATAACAGCCATGCCCACCTCAAAGGTCCAAAATCCTGGCATTGAAATCAATTTCCCCATACTTTACTGTTATTCAAAAGAAAACAGAGGCAGATGCACCACAACCGATTTCCTCTCGAGTTCGGAGGGAAACAGTGATGTCAGTGAATATCCTGCCTTCACAAGCACTTTTAGTTTCGGATCAGGAAGTTTTGGCGGTCTCTGAGGTGCTGGAGGAGGAGTCAGCTGCAGATGACTTTTACTAAAATACACTTTCAATTTTCTCAAAGGCAATTGACACAGACTTAGATTCATCAATTACCTCTTATTCCTCAACTCCGGCCCAACGTACACGTTTATCTGAAATGATTGGACTAATTGATCAGTTGGCACTTACCACTCAGGAACCAATATTGCAAGAACTGAACCAAGTTCTGTGTGCTCTACTGGCTCTATTTCAAATCATACAAAACAAGTCCAAAATCCATCCGGCATTATTAGATCTGATTTTGGCCAAGTTTAATACCTCGAGCTTTGGCCTTTTGGGATCTCCAGCCAGGGCAGGAGCGAATGTGAACAAGCCCTTAAATGTAGAAACGTGTGTTGCCACTAATGCGGGTGAAAAACATCACACACAGTGACCATCCATGGCTTCTGGAGTACAACTGAGTGGAAAAGATGTGGATGTACACTTAGTGGGTGATATTAAAGGTCCTGAAAACTCAGCATAAGAATCCATCACCCCCTTCTAAAAAGAATTGTTTAAATCTAAATGGAAACAACAAAAGAAGTCCAAACATGCGAAGCAACCGCAAACTACTAACACAAGCACAAGGTCCTTTTTTAAATGGTTGACCCTACCGGTAAAAGATGTTCTGAGTAATAAGAAAATCAGTTACATTGGACCAATAAAAGTTAATTTGATTGAGGGCAGCTCCAGAGAAGTTCACAGTGGAGACGGGTCGGAAGAAAGCCAGGAGGGAGTGGAATTTGTACACAAGTCGAGGTTGGGAAAAAAGATTTTGCGGCACAAACCGACCCAACAAACCTGGGGAGACAGAACGTCATGGATGACTTGTTGTCACACTCCCAGGTGGTGGAAAGTCGGTCCTGGGGAGTTTTATGGGTCTGACTAAAACAGCTCATCAAGAACCATATATTAATAAATCTACAACTAGTGAGGGCACGTGGCTAGAAGTATTGTTTGTAAACCATGATAAGAGAGCATCCAATAACAAAGAAAACGCCCTGCGGGAAAGGATTCCAAAAGTAGCTTTTGAGGGGGCTATTCATTTGCCAGGAGGAACCGGTAACAGAATGTATGAAGGAAGAACACCTATATATGAGGGTGCTCAACAGATTAGAACAGACCGATTTGGATCATGGCCCCGATTTATGGGCCAAAAAGGTGGATATGAGGCGAGGTGGATATGGTCAGAAGGTCAGGGGTGGCTTTGAAAAAGCGAGCTAATATTCTCAGAACTAAAAAGAGCTGTTGGAAGCTAAAGGTAGAGTCTGTACTCCTGGAGAATAAGTCTACAGTCATGAATAGAGCGATTATACTCTCTCTTTTGCGGGACATTTCTGCATTAAGAGCTATCTCCACTAAAGAGTTGGAGAAAGTAGACATTTTCTAAAATGAAAGCACTGACATGGCCATTGTGAACCTTTTTTCCAAAATTGTGTTTGATCTAATTTTGAAAGAATTTTCCTCTCTTCGACAATATGGTTATGAGATCTTTCCTGTTGACCAAGGGTGTGTATTAGGCTCTAGTTGCAATTATGACACCGGGGGCGCAAGTAACAATGAACTTAAAATGTTATTTAGCGGGCACCCAAAAGAGTTCTACAAAGTTCAATTGAAAGGTCTTGAAGGGAGACATCTGGATGAAGATGTTGATTAGTCATGGGTAGCCAGTTTCCTTAATGGTCAGTGAGCATCTCCCTATCTTTTGTGGGCCTGCCACGTTGTTGGCATTATTTATTTATTTTATTTATTGAACATTTGTATGACTCTGATACATCAAAAAGTGTTTCCAGGCGCCACAAGACAAGGGGGTGGGAACAGAGGAAAAAATAACAGCAACGGTCCTACTAGGCCATGCGGCATTTCGGATCGTGCAAGTGCAGTATTCTGGAATAGCTCTGGGAATGCCCATTTATTGACAAATTCTACATTGTGGAGAATCATGCAAGAATATGCAATCATTTTTATACAGGAAACCTGGCTTACTGAAGCACCAGTTTTTCATGGGTATGATACTATTCTACACTATTCGAGGCAGCTGAAAAAGGTTTAACCTGATTAACAACACATCAGGAACTGACATAGACCATGAGACTATGGTGGGGAAGGGAGTTTTAGCGGTTCAGGCATCTATGAAGCTGAACTGAGTAACTAGGAAAATGCTATTAGTGAATATCTATTGACCCCATTTACTCTGTAAACTTGAGTGAATCCTGAACCTAGTGACAGCTTTTATCTCAAGTTGGGTTACACAGAGGATGGATTAATTATTTTTGCCGGTGATCTAAATTCTACTTGCATCAAAAAAGGAAGTAGTAATGAAAGCTCACGGGGTAGCCACCACCTCACTAAAATAATGTATGGAGCCAGGTGGCAAGAAAGCCTTGAAGCCTTGGGTGTATACCGACTCAATGGAACTATTAGTGGTGACATTCCAAGCCAATCAACATGGTCGAGAGGGCAGAGGCAATCCACCTTGGAGGCAAAACCACATTGGAACCAGAAAAGTAATACCAGTAAACAACCGACTGCAAGGGTTTGCTACCCCTGGTTCAACAACCACAACCAAAGCACCCCCAAGATAAATAACAAAAACCACATAGGACCCAGAAATGAAAGAGCAGTAAATGACCGGACCGCGAGGGTCTTAAACCCCTAGTTCAACAATCCACAATCTCACCAACTACATGCAACAACTAACCACAAACAGCAAAAACGGAACCCCAAGGAGCAGAAAACACACCAATCCAAAGAGGACGTAGTTCCATGTGCTTATAACTACAACCAAAATAACGACATACATTTTCAGTGACACTTTAATAATGAAAAAAGTCGAATTTTTGTTCTTTTTTTAATTTGTGCCCCCAAACCACCTGTTTTGTACAGCTTTTGTACCCTCCCTCAACAACCCCATCCCTTGTAATCCTTTACCCCACCCCATACATACTTTTACTAAGAAATGTGAATTTTTTGTCGTTATTCAGGTGTCACTGAAAATGTTTGTTGTTATTTTTTTTTCGTTATTAATACTGCATACCAGAGGAAGCCCACTCAACGGAATACAACCCACTACCCAAACACCATGCCTCATCACAAGAAAGACAAAGGGCCTCATAACGAGTTGGGTGGTATCCCGGCTGTAATAGTGCCCAACTGTAATAGTGTTTGCGCCAACCGGTCTGGCGTCTTACTGCAATTATGTCAAAAACAAGGCGCTAAATGGGATTTTCACTTCCAGAAATAAGCTGGAGGTAAAACAGCCCATTTAGCGCTCAACTGGTGATAGGGCAACACTTTAAATGCGGCAGTAATACCGTTACTTCCGCATTTAAGGGCAAAATGGACAACAGAAATAATAACTAAACCCCATCCGAGTGGGAAGGTGCTAACCAGCAAGATCCGAGACCCCTGAAAAACTGGGTAAAGAACAGGCCAGACGTCCAGGGGACACAAACAAAGATTAATGCAAAGACAGACTACCTTGCTCGCTACCTCCCCACATACAACTGCTTGGCAATCAAAGACGGACCTGCAACAACCAACCGACAGGCAACAAGCGTTACTAATAGAGACCTCACTGGGACGATAAACACAAAATGACAATTGATAAACCACCCCAACTCGGACTACACCGTGGACAATACCCCAGCCAGAATCAGGGGCAAGGTGGAATCCATTACCCTCTTCATGCCCTACATCACCAAAGACTGGAACAACTGACAGGTACCAACGCAATTAACCCGGCAGAACAAACTGAAACAAACCAATACAGCCATCAACCTTATCAGTCTACTCGATGAAGAGACTGATCACCAAAGAACTCCACCTCCTAACAGGCTCAACCAGGAGAGAACCACCAGCAATGAAAACCCAGTTGGCAACACACTGAACCGAAGCAACAATACAAACAGCAACCCTAAAGAAAAATCAAACAAATTACACTGCAGCCTTCTCAACATCAGATCCATGGCAAAAACACCCAATAGCAATCTATGACCTTCTAAGTGAAGGAGGCACAGCCGCTCCCTTTCTTACAGAAACCTGGTTATCGGACCACTACAAAGCCATCGTGAACAAAGCCATACTGGACAACTTTAAATTAATACATGCCAGCAGAGAAACCTGAGGAGGCGGAATCACAAACAAACACACAGAACACATCCAAGCATCTCAACTCATCACAACCGCCCTAGAAGACTGTGAATCTCTCAAGATACAAATCAACGACCAAAACAACATAGTATTCTTCCTGATTTACAGACCATCATCTACAACCCCAACTTTGCAACAAAATTATATAACACGAACCGCATTTTATCAACCTACTGTTAAGGGCAGTCCCCCTGGTCTGACCGAGCCATTCGGGGGGCCCGCAGGTGCGAGTCGGTGGAAGGCCTAACTCCTTCCCTTTGTCCAATCAAGAACATCAGGTCCACACAAGAGGCACGGAATTACTGCGGTTTATTATAGTCAAAGAACCACAGGTATCACATACATGGAGGAACGTCCACGTATCTCTCAACGGACCCTGGCTCGCAGGCCAGTTTTGATGGCATCTGACGTCACGATTAGCATCATTCTCGGGAACTGTCTCAAAAACCTATCTTCACTCGGGAAAGGCTGTTGAGTAGTAGGTTCCATATAGAAAAGTATGGCGGTTGTGTGTTATTAGACGGTGTAGTGTCATGTGGTACGCTTAGCCATTCCCAAAAAGTTGTTACTTGAAATTTGTTACATTGAGTAAGCCCCATGATTGGTCGGTGACCCCCACTGTCCACTCCTAGGGGCCTTGGCTATGATTGGATGAGCCACGAGCCCCCCAAGCCTGGGACAAACTCTGTTTCCAGCCGTGGAACACCTGTGAATGGTGACTTATGCAATTATGTATCTGCGAGGTGCAACTATGTGTCAGCATCATGACGGTGAGTAGCCCATAGCTGTAATGAGCGCGTTCCGGTTCCCAATGCAGAACTGTAGCGTGACTGTAGCAACTTTGTTGCTGCTATGGTCTGGACGGCAGAACAGGTTGCTCTTCTCAGGCCTCAATCTTGGCAGCCCCTTAGCTCGGCCAGGTCACCTGCTTGGAGACCACGTCTGTGAGTCCAGGAGCCCTGAATTATTCTGCATTTTGTCAGATAGCGCACCTCTGCGGCAGCCGTTGTTACTTACGTTCAGAGTGAGGAATGTCATTTGCAACATTGCGACCTTGATGGCGGCTTCGCTCCTGCCACAGTAGTTCTGCTTGTACATAATTCTGTGAGGCTTGGAGTCCCATTTCTAAACCGATCGCACCCTGCTAGATTTCTTAAGCCATGGTCTGGCTTCTACTATACACGTCTCCTAATAGTCTGTAGGTTAGTGCATTATGGCTATTAGGTCCCTTTAGTGCTCCTGCCACACCATGGGTTTATTTGCATATGAGCATCTGCAAGAATTTACACAAACTCTTCTTGCTTCTTGCATTACCGGGGTGCTGTAGCAGGCTTAATGGCAAAATAATAAACATGCAGACAGTGGGCCTCATTACGAATGTGGCAGAAAGGCAACAACGGCACCGGTAGTGCTACCGGCACCATTGTCAACTCTCCGCCACATTACGAGTTCTGCTTGCCGGTGCCGGACTGCACACGTGGGCTGACCAGGCGTGCAGACCGGCATCCGCGAGCAGAACTCGTGATTGGACCGGCACCGTTATTAACAGTGCCGGTGCAACCATGCTCCCGACTCCCATTCTGCCCTATGCGGCAGAATGGGGATCGGGAGGCCGGCCATACCGGCACCCGCAAATGGGCAATTACCGGCCCATTCATCTCGTAATGGCCCGGTAATGGCCCATTCGCAGGTGCCGAGGCCGGTAGCGAGTTTGGCGGTAGCCGTGCCCTGAATAAGGGCACGGCTACCGCCAAAATTATAATGAGGCCCAGTATGTATATGTCAATGTCCTCTAACTATAGAGCTGTATACCCGTGTTGTTTGTGTAGTTGAGTATGCGTGTGTGTCCAGGGTGTGCTGATAGCACGTGTGCTTTATGTCTAACGTAGCTAAGGCGTCATGGTGTCTCTACCGACAAGTTGATTGGTCTCTTGGTACTTAGTTGAGTCTATCCATGGAACCGTCTGCAGCTCTGTCGTGCGTCTCCTCATTCACTCTGGGTATCTCTCGTGATAATTATCCATCGTGGGAGCAGTGGGAATGGGTGCAAGTTCGTATGAACGATGGCCATATTGTCGCAGATTCTTCTTCCTGTTGAAGGGTCTTCCCGGGCGCAGTGCACGTTCTGATTCTCCCTCTTCACTACCATGACAACCTAGTCATACTGGGAGATGTCAACATCTGGTTCGAAAAAGAAAATGAATCCACAGCAAACTCACTCTGCGCACTCCTGTAAAATTTTCATTTCAAGCAAATAGTAGATGGATCCACCCACAACACCGGACACACCCTGGATGCAATTTTCTGCAGAGAAGGACTAAGCACATCTGTGCCACCTACAACGATAGTATGGAACAAACACTACTTTATAAAAAGATTCTTTTGGTTATTTTTTAAAGATGAACATAGTGTAAGAACAATGCAATTTTCAACAAGCGTTACTTCACATGTTTTGTCATCGTGACTGTTAGCGCCATCCCCTTTGTGACTCTTTTATTCTCACGTAATTCGCTCCAGTATCCATGTTGCACCAACCGTACAGTGCTGCCCCATTATGGGGGCTCAGTCTCTATGACCTACCGCTTAACCACTAACTCCCCCACCCCCTTCTCCCTCCCCCATCCCAAACTTCCTGTGTCCCCGTCTTACCCCTGACACCCCCCTCCCAACCCCGAGTGACACGTCTTCCAATTGCTTCCCATAGTTCCCCTTCATCTTTTCGTTCTTTTGCATGGAACAACCACTACTTGATACCATTCTACATCACATCCCAAACCTGCCTACTGGCCGGAAAGGTTATGCTCCATGCCAGCAAGAAAAGAAACTGGAAGAACCAAGACCTAGAGGCCCTAACAAACCTTTAAGACTCAACCCCCCCTCCCCAAACAGAACAGGACCCACAGAAACAACCATAGACACAGCAGAAAACCCACTCAACAGTTGGATCAGCAAGGCCCTAGACCAGCTGGCACCAGCAAAAACATTCAAAGCGACACCAAAAAAACTGCCAGCAAAATGGTTCACAGAAGAACTGAAAGAGCTATAAAAAAAAACAATCGCAAAATGGAAAAAAATGGAGAGAACAATACAACGAACAGGACAAAATAAAATACCAAATAGAACTCAATTTATAGAAATCAACAATCCACAAAGCAAAGAAAATATATTACGCCACAAGAATAGAATCAGCAAACAATCCACAGAAAGTACTCTTCAAAATCATCAAAGAGATTAAAAAAACCTCTTCCTGTAAGAAATCCATCATCCCGACACAAGCCCTCTGTGACATCAGCAACCACCTGAGATAAAAAATAGATACAAGCCAGGAGACCATCAACGTAGCCTGGACAAATGCAACCACAACTGCTGGACCACGGACAACGGTCGAAATGCAGACTACAGCAAACTCACCTTCCTAGAAGCTATCACAGAAGAATCCTTTGCAACACTGTTCAAGGACACCAACCTTGCAGGATCGCCAAGGGACCCCTGCCCCCAGGACATCTTCAAGGGAATTCTCAACCACAGAACCCCAGCGACACACTTCCGGAACCTAATGAATCTATCACTGAAAAGAAGAATCGTATCGTCCGCCTTCAAATCCTCATACAATAGGACCTGAGAAACTACAGACTGATTTCCAACCTGCCTTACACAGAAATGATCCTGGAGAAAAATGTGTAGAAGATCCTACTTAAATACATCGAAACAAACAGAATACTCGACCGGTCACAAGTTGGCTTCAGACCAGTGACATGAACAGAATCAGCACTCCTATCTATATGGTACAACCTGAAAATAAACGCAGACAACAACCCCCAATCGGCTCTCATGCTAGTGGATATATCAGTGGTATTTGATTTGACACAATCAGCCACGCAACAATAATAAAAAGATTGATGGAATGTGGCATACAGGAAACCGCACTAAAGTGGCTTACCTCATTCATAACAAACTGAGCTGAAAGAACCTACCTAACACCGTTCACCTCAAACACCAAAATATATCCTGTGGAGTCCCACAGGAATCCAGCCTCTCTCCTCTGCTTTTCAACATCTACATGTGCCCACTGATAAAAATCATTCAAACCCACGTACTTACCGCCTACAACTATGCAGACGACACACAACTGATTGTGAAAACAAACAGAACCCAGGAACACAATAGCAGTCTCAACAACTGGCTCACAGACATCTACAATTGGATGAGAACAAACAACCTTAAACTGAACACAGCAAAAACTGAAATAATGCTCTCACCCGCAGGATTCGATTGAGGGAACCCACAACTAGGCTGGCTGGCTGACATTGGAATGCAACTGGAGACTATTGATGTAGTAAATAGCCTAGGAATACTAATGGGCAACAGACTAACCCCGGAACCGCAAGTCAATGCAATCACCAAAAAATGATTCTTCCTCCCAAGACTACTCAGAGGATTACTCCCCTACCTCTCCTTCCCTCACAGAACCCTTGCAATCAAATCCCTGATACTCACAAGGATAGACTTTGCAAACAGCCGCTACCTAGGAATGCCGGAAAGACTCACCAAGAATCTCCAAAGGGTGCGAAATACAGCAGCCATGATACTATTAAGATTAAACAGAAGAGATCACATCACTCCAGAACTGAAAAGCGTACACAGGTTAACAGTAAAGAAAACGCTTCAAATTCAAAGCACTCTGTATCGCCCACAAAGCATTGTACAGACAAGGAGCTGAATTCCTCCAAGACAAGATTACCTGGTACCGCCCAAGAAGGGACCTAAGATACAGCAATGACCTACAAATAGAGGGAAAACATTATGAAAAAAGTATTTTGGCGGAACAGCGTTCTCATGTCTAATTGCTAACCTCTGTAACACCATGCTCAAAGAAATTAGATCCACAGAAGACCACATCGCCTTCAGGAAACAACTCGAATTGTGGCTATTCAGCAGACAATGACAACCGCAAAGGGACAGCGGTAGCAATAACAGCACAGACAAACAACTAGAGAGGAGGCAAGATCGGCCGACGAACAACAACCAAGAACTTGGCTAGATACCATCAAGCGGCAACCAAAGGTTTACACCAGAGGCTCCAACAAACTGACAGACTTACTAATCCACCCCCCCTTCCTGCTACTCCAAAATAACCAACACCAGACCTTGGGCTAGTCACAGTACACATAAACAAAAGCAAAAATCAATTCTACATTCACACCCATCATCTCTGAGATGCTAGAACCACACCTAGAGTCATCCGCACTGCATAGTCCATAAAACCATCAACAAGACAAGTACACACCGAGACTCCAGATATTACAGCTACAGCCACCCATGGCTCTGGTTTCCTTATGGACACTATCTAATCCAGTGCGAACAACCCACCACAACACCACACAACACACTAACACCAACACAAACACTATCACACACCTGAGGCACTGAATCTTACCCATACGGTTACAACACACGGGCCTCCCGCACCAACTCCCACATGCAAAACAACACCCACAGATACCAGTTCTTACTGGTTCTGAACCTATCCTCTCATACTATCCTCACTAACCTCCCCATATCCTTCTCCTACAGAGCCATTCAAGCACCTGGAGACTGCCTCTTAGATTATATGTTTGTGAATGATGCCATGTATTATGGATGTAAATAATTCAAGGTGGTTGCCTGTGAATGGCATGACCACAAGATGATTACGGCTAATAAATAAGACAGCCAAAGTCGTGTCTGGATTAGTTATAAGCCATGGGAGTAACCAGGTCATCTGCAACCAACCGAAAGTGGTCAGTCTAAATGAGAGAGTGGTGGGAGTGATGGCCTCCACTTTGATGGACTGGAAGTTGAATACATTTAATATCAACAGCTTTTACCACTTCCTTGATGATATTCTGAAGGTGGTGGAGTCAAAGCCTCACTTCTGGGGCCAATAAACATCGCCATCAATTTGATGACAAGTTGAAGCGGGAAAAGGGCTTGTTAAGGGTAAAAATTAGAGCCATTAACTACAATCACGGGGATGATCAAACTTTAAGAATGAGGGAGATTAAAAAGGTAAGGCAAGTTTAGTATTCTGCCTCAAGTTACACATGGAGCTAGTGGTAAGATTTATGCTCCTTTAGTTGTTAAGTCAACGACCCTCCGCTCCCTCTGCCATCCACCATCAACCGTTTCTCATTCAAGCCCCTATACACTCATTCCATCATGTCACAGGCCAAAATTCCATAGCACATGCACTCCACATTCTAACATAACACTCACACCGGAGCGGAGCGCAGGTAATGAACAAGGACACTACACACCCCTGCTCCCAACCTAACAGTAATGAACACCAAAGCTTTTAGAACAAAGTCATGACTACATCAATAAAACTTGCAAATAATTCTTAAACCTATTGAGAGTCAATTCTTCACCATTACTTCATGAAATAGTCTCTTCACCACACTGGGGGTCTCCAGATTCATCCTCTCAAGACACCTATCTCACTGATTGTCCTATTATCTTCTTGTTCACTAGAACTATTACAATTCTCTCTTCTCCTGCAGCACTCTTCCATCACATCCCTATCAAATAATGAATTCCCATGCGCTCATCTTCCTCACAATCCTCAACACCCATACTCACTCCTTGCATCTCCATTTACTCACTCGATCCAAATTCCATATGGATCCATTTTGAATCCGAACAGCATTTTTGAAAACCTCTTTAACTCTAACAGGCATGGTGTACTTTCTCACCATTCTTCCCTTCTTTATCCTGACAACATAACCAGGTGCCACTCGTACTTGCAACGGATGGCCAGACCTCATATGCTCCAACTCCCTACCACACTAGCCCTTGGTTTCCTACGATTCACCCATACAGGATTTAACACTGTGTTGGGCTCTCTGCCTCTCATCAACTCAAACGGAGACTTCCCCAAATCAGCTCTAACAGATGTCCTGCAACTCCACAACTTTTCCTCTAAAGCTTTTCCAACAGACATATTGTTTCTAATGCCTTGTTCAACAGCTTCTACAATCACCCTATTGCACCTTTCTACTAACACATTGGTTTGTGGATGAAACTTAGCTAAAAATATCCACTCAATACCAACCGACCTGGCATACCTCATCATCTCATTACTCCTAAACTGCACACCATTGTCACTAATGATTACCTTGGGGTAACCTTCCCTTCTAAATACATGTTGGATGAACCTGATTACCCCCTCAGTCCCTAGATTACGCACCATTATAATCTCAATCAACCTCAAACAATAATCCACCATAACAATCAACAATCTATTTCCCTTGCCCAAATTACCATATGGACCCACAATGTCAATTCCAATTTGTTCCCATGGTTGTTCTGGCTTACGCTTGACAATGGGTTCAGATCTCTCCACCTTATAACTTTTGTCCGAATTCTGAAAAGGCCAACAACATCTCAAAAACCTCTCCACCTTAAGATCCACACCAGGCCACCGATATTTGGACCGAACATTTCATTTGGTGCTGGTGGATCCTGGATGCCCCTGATGTGCCTCATGATAATCCCATCCCTACGATTCTGGGGCGGTATCAACTTGTCTCCCCTCAACAACAACTCATCCTCAATAGAACACTTATCCTTAACCTCCCAAAACAGAAGGCACCTCTCATCTACCAATCTCTTGTTAGGCCAACCTTTCACCATATACTCCATGACCCTGCACACAACCTCATCATGCTGCATCTCCTGAATCCATTTTTCCCTAGGAATCACCTCCAAAACTACTACATGTCACAGGTTTCCCCCTTTCTCACCTTGTCAAGCTGATTGGCCCTAGAGGACCGCGTACCTGTAGTCTTGGTGGATGGTCTTGCAGAGGCCGCCAGTCTGGAGTCCGGAAACTGATGAAATAGCGGCACGAGGAATCAGCCTCTCCACCACCCAAAAGAGGAACTGGGTGAAGGATGGACCGACCCCCAATGTCACGTTAAGTACTCTCCAGAAAAGCGTGACAAGAGGATTGAAGGCTCAGCTGGGTGACACCACAGTCCAGGTAGAGTTGGTTGTCGAGAACATGAATCTTCCAGTTCCAGTGTAACAGCGAGGTATTTGCAGTTGATAGAGGAGTTCGATTGGTGCAGATGGTTCCAAAGGTTTGCAGGATAAAGTTCGGAGACAGGCAAGACAGGAAGAGCGAGAACAGCTGAAGGCTGGCTGACTCAGGGCAAGACCCAGGTAAGTACTGGAGGTTGGCAGACCCAGGACAGGCCACAGGTAAGGGCTGGAGGTAGGCTAGCCCAGGACAGGCCACAGGTAAGGGCTGGAGGCAGACTGACCCAGGACAGGCCACAGGTAAGGGCTGGAGGCAGGCTGACCCAGGACAGGCCACAGGTAAGGGCTGGAGGCAGGCTGACCCAGGACAGGCCACAGGTAAGGGCTGGAGGCAGGCTGACCCAGGACAGGCCACAGGTAAGGGCTGGAGGCAGGCTGACCCAGGACAGGCCACAGGTAAGGGCTGGAGGCAGGCTGACCCAGGACAGGCCACAGGTAAGGGCTGGAGGCAGGCTGACCCAGGACAGGCCACAGGTAAGTGTGGAAGCAGGAACAACGAGGCGAGCAAAGCGAACCGCGTTGAGACGCGACTCGCTGAAACTCGCGGCCTCTTTTATGGGCCGCCGGCGCCCGAGAGGCCTGGGACGCAGGCCGTTCCGTTTCCGGACGCCGGCGGACCCATAACGAGGCTTGGAAAGCAAGCCCCACCAAGGAGGTGAGCCCGGTCCACGGCGCATGCGCGGAACCGAGAGAGAGGTCTTCCGCGCATGCGCCGAAGGCCGCCAGCCCCGTAGCCCGTCGCTCCCCTCCCGGCGAGTCCCCTCACGGCGAGTCCCCGAAAGCAAACGCGCGGGTAGACTCGCCAGGAGGAAATGGGAGCGGCAGACCCCAGTCTCCCGCGTGACATGACACTATGCCCCCTCCCAGGAAGACCCGGAGCACCAGGTTTCCAGGGAAACCGTACGTAGAACTCACGTACCAGCCGGGGAGCATGCACGTGTTGGCGTGGTTCCCATGTACGATCACAGGCTGGGTACCCCTTCCAGTCAACCAAATAGTGGAGCACCCCTCTACGGTAACGGGCATCACAGATCTCGTGTACCTCAAACTCTGGGACGCCCTGCACTAGAACAGAGGCCGGACGAGGAGAGGTGCGGCCATAAGCATCGGTCACATAGGGCTTCAACAGGGACACGTGAAAAACAGGATGCACATGCCAAGAAGAGGGTAGGCGAAGACGGAAGGCTACGGAGGACAACCGTTTGGTGATAACAAAGGGTCCCAAATAACGAGGGGCCAGTTTGACGGGCAAATTGCAGAGAGGCAAGTTCTTGGAGGACAACCACACCTTGTCACCCTCCTGGAAGTTGGGTTCTGCACTCCTTTTCCTGTCTGCCTGTCTCTTCATCCGATCTTTGGCTTCACTTAAGATCTTGCGTGCCAGTTCTTGTTGGTTCCGAATGTGTAAAACCAGACCATCAGCAGAAGGAACAGTACTAGATGGAACTGGTTGGAAAGGCATCAATCGAGGATGTAAACCAGTGGAACAGAAGAATGGGCTGACTCCGATGGAAGCATGAACGGTGTTGTTGTATGACACCTCGGCCAGATCTAACCCACCCTTCCAATTAGATTGTGTGGCATTGGCAAAACAACTGAGGTACCCTTCCAAGGTCTGATTGGTCCTTTCGGTTAGCCCATTGGTCTGTGGGTGGTAGCCTGAGCTTAGAGCTCTATGTATTCCCAGATGACTACACACCTGTTTCCAGAATGATGAAAGGAACTGGGTTCCTCTATCCGATATGACCTTCTCTGGTAGGCCGTGCAACCGGTAGATGTTATGCAGAAATGCCGAAGCCATTTGAGTAGCTGTAGGGATCTTCCGGAATGGGATGAAATGGGCCAGTTTGGTGAAGCTGTCCACAACCACCATTATACAGGTGTACCCTTCCGATGGAGGCAAATCCACAATGAAATCGGTAGCGATTGTATGCCATGGATAGGGAGCTATTTCGGTGGGCATTAACAAACCCAATGGTCGTTTTCTGGGAACCTTGCACTGGGCACATATCGGACAGCTGTCGATGTACTTCTGGATCTCAGTCGCCCAACCAGGCCACCAGAATTGTCGGGATATCATCTCTCGAGTGGCTCTGACCCCACGATGTCCTCCTATGGGTGAATCATGGAATCCGTGTAGAATGCCCCTTCTAACGGCTCCTCTGGGTATGTAGAGTCTTTTATGAAAAAACAACAGTCCCTCTCGTTCTGAAACTGATTGCTGACTAAGAAGGGTCGTTCTTTCGGGATCCAACCGAGTAGCTTCCGCGATGGACTTAAGGTGAGAGGACAAGGCCAGCAGAAAATGGCGCGGAGAAATCAGTGGAAGTTCTGGGCAATGCGTTCCATCAGCATTTTCCAGAGACCTGGAGAGAGCATCTGCCTTTATATTGGAAGTTCCCGGGATATAAGTAACATGGAACTCGAACGGAGAGAAGAAGAAGGCCCACCGGGCTTGACGAGGAGTCCGACATTGCAGGGAGCGAAGATATTGCAGATTGCGATGGTCTGTTCGCACCTCCACAGGAAAGCGAGCTCCGAGGAGAAAATGTCTCCATTCCTCGAATGCGGTCTTGATGGCCAACAGTTCCTTTTCAATCACCGCGTAGTTTCGTTCGCTGGGACTCAACTTGCGAGAATAATAGGCAACTGGATGTTCCACTAACGTGGCTGGATCTTTCTGGAGAAGGACTGCTCCTACCGCGAAGCTGGAAGCATCGGCCTCTACGATGTAGGGCAACTCTTCCTGGGGATGGCGCAGGATCGGGGCAGCCATAAAGGCTGATTTCAATACGTCAAATGCCTGGGAAGCCACGGGACCCCATTCGAAAGCGATCTTGTTGCTAGTTAATCTGGTGAGAGGCGCTGAGATCTGCGAGTAGTGTGGAATAAAGCGCCTGTAGAAGTTTGCAAACCCCAAAAAGCGTTGGAGAGCCTTGATATCGTGTGGACGTTTCCATTCTTGTATGGCTCGAATCTTCTTGGGATCCATCCCAACTCCTTCTTGATTGATAACAAATCCCAAGAACTCAATGCTGGGTTGGTGAAAGCTACATTTCTCTGCCTTGGCGAACAGATTGTTGATGGACAGCCGATGAAGGACCTCACGAACGTGTTCCACATGCTCGTCCAAGGATTTGGAGAATATCAGAATGTCGTCCAGATAAACCCAAACGGATAATCCTAACAGGTCACCAAAGATGTGGTCCATGAATCGTTGAAAAACAGCGGGGGCATTACATAGGCCGAAAGGCATAACCCTGTATTCGAAATGCCCAAAAGATGTCTTGAAAGCTGTCTTCCACTCGTCCCCACTCCTGATGCGCACCAAATGATAAGCTCCGCGGAGGTCCAATTTGGAGAAGATTCGCGCAGTATGCAGGGTTTCAAGGATACTGCGAATTAATGGTAAAGGGTACCGGTCCTTGGCTGTTATATCGTTCAACTGACGATAGTCAACACAGGGTCTCAATGTGCCTTCTTTTTTCTTTACAAAAAACAGGGGAAACCCTGCAGGTGACTTTGATGGTGCAATGTACCCTTTTTCTAGACTCTCGGACAGATACTCCTGAAGAACTTGCTTCTCGTCACGGGTCAACGCGTACAACTTCCCATGGGGTATAACGTGGTCCGGTAGCAGGTCAATGGAGCAATCAAAGGACCGGTGTGGAGGAAGGGGTATGTTGCCGGGTTCAGAAAAAACCTGTTTGAATTCGGAATATACCTGTGGGACCAGAGACGTGGAACATAGATGAACCCCATTGTTGTCCGTCTTTAGGGAAGTCGAAACGGTCATGGGGGAAACCGGTAACTTGCATCCTTGAGCGCACCTTTCGGATGAAAAGGACAAGGTCTGGGTTCTCCAGTCTATCAAAGGATTGTGATGTTGTAACCATGGTAATCCCAAGATCATCTTGTAGTTAGGTGACTTAATAACATCAAAGGAAAGTTCCTCGTAATGATCAGTAATCTGAAGAGCCAGTCCAACCGTGAACTGACTAATGGGTCCTGAAGACAAGGGAGTACCATCAATAAGCTCCACCGGTAGAGGTGTAGGTCTGGAAATGAGCGGTATCTTATGTCTGGAGACGAATGTTTCGTCGATATAGTTGCCGGAGGCCCCACAGTCCAGTAGGCCGGATACGTCCAGGTCTTTGTCTGGTAATTTAATCCGGACTTTTAGGGTCTGTAACACCGCTGGTTGCATGGGCCGATGGATGGAACAAATAACCGAAGGGTCTGAGGAAGAGATGGGACCTGTCGTTGCCCTTCCTGTATACGACAGGTCTCCTAGTTTCCCAACTTCTTCTTTTGCGGACGTAAAGAACATGTACTCAAATAATGACCAGCCGCTCCACAGTAAAGACACAAACGCAAAGACCTCCTTCGTTTCTTCTCTTCTTCCGACAAAGGCCCTCTCATGGCTCCTACTTGCATGGGCTCAGGTCCGAACTCGGTTGACCCAAACGAACCAGCGGGTGAATTGGTCGTCCGGGGACCGCTTCTGTCAAGCCGACGTCTCTCAGCCTTTCGTTCGGTTAACCTTTGGTCAATACGGAGTACTTGATCAATCAAGAGTTGAAGGCTCTCTGGTTCGGGGATGTGGAGTAACTCGTCCTTGTACTCCTCTCTCAGGCCTCGACGAAACAGAGTTTTTTGTGTAATTTCGGGCCACTGAGAGTCAGTAGCCAAAAGTCGGAAGCGGCTGATGTAGGCGATGATGTCATTGCTTCCCTGTTTGTAGTCCATCAATTGATTCTGTGCGACGGAAGCCAGGTTAGGCGTCTGGAATACCTCCAGGAAGGCCTTTTCAAAGGCAGCAAAGTCATTCAAAATAGGACTGTTCGTAACCACAAACGGAGTTGCCCAAGCTAATGCGTTCCCAGTTAGGTTCCCCAAGATATAGCCAATCTTGGCCCTATCGTTGTTGAAGTGGGTAGACCTGAAGAGAAAGTGTATCCTACAGTGGTTACAAAACTCCGCCACCCGTCTAGGATCTCCGTCGAATTTGATGGGTGTTGTGTGAGCCAATGGTCCCTCTATTTGAGAAGAACTGGGTGCTCCTTGTGTTATCAATTGTTTGATTCTCTTGATGCAGGGCAGTCATCTCGGCTCTGAGTGCTAGCAACTCGTTCCTCATATCTTGTGATTCATCCATCTCTGAATCAGAAGGCAGGCGTCTCAATCTGTCAAGCTGATTGGCCCTAGAGGACCGCGTACCTGTAGTCTTGGTGGATGGTCTTGCAGAGGCCGCCAGTCTGGAGTCCGGAAACTGATGAAATAGCGGCACGAGGAATCAGCCTCTCCACCACCCAAAAGAGGAACTGGGTGAAGGATGGACCGACCCCCAATGTCACGTTAAGTACTCTCCAGAAAAGCGTGACAAGAGGATTGAAGGCTCAGCTGGGTGACACCACAGTCCAGGTAGAGTTGGTTGTCGAGAACATGAATCTTCCAGGTCCAGTGTAACAGCGAGGTATTTGCAGTTGATAGAGGAGTTCGATTGGTGCAGATGGTTCCAAAGGTTTGCAGGATAAAGTTCGGAGACAGGCAAGACAGGAAGAGCGAGAACAGCTGAAGGCTGGCTGACTCAGGGCAAGACCCAGGTAAGTACTGGAGGTTGGCAGACCCAGGACAGGCCACAGGTAAGGGCTGGAGGTAGGCTAGCCCAGGACAGGCCACAGGTAAGGGCTGGAGGCAGACTGACCCAGGATAGGCCACAGGTAAGGGCTGGAGGCAGGCTGACCCAGGACAGGCCACAGGTAAGGGCTGGAGGCAGGCTGACCCAGGACAGGCCACAGGTAAGGGCTGGAGGCAGGCTGACCCAGGACAGGCCACAGGTAAGGGCTGGAGGCAGGCTGACCCAGGACAGGCCACAGGTAAGGGCTGGAGGCAGGCTGACCCAGGACAGGCCACAGGTAGGGGCTGGAGGCAGGCTGACCCAGGACAGGCCACAGGTAAGTGTGGAAGCAGGAACAACGAGGCGAGCAAAGCGAACCGCGTTGAGACGCGACTCGCTGAAACTCGCGGCCTCTTTTATGGGCCGCCGGCGCCCGAGAGGCCTGGGACGCAGGCCGTTCCGTTTCCGTACGCCGGCGGACCCATAACGAGGCTTGGAAAGCAAGCCCCACCAAGGAGGTGAGCCCGGTCCACGGCGCATGCGCGGAACCGAGAGAGAGGTCTTCCGCGCATGCGCCGAAGGCCGCCAGCCCCGTAGCCCGTCGCTCCCCTCCCGGCGAGTCCCCTCCTGGCGAGTCCCCGAAAGCAAACGCGCGGGTAGACTCGCCAGGAGGAAATGGGAGCGGCAGACCCCAGTCTCCCGCGTGACATGACACACCTGTTTTCGCTGCTTGATGGACACTTTAGGAGGAGTTTTCTTCCGTACGGTAAGGGCCTTGTACAAGCCCGCTCGGCTGTCTTCGGCTTCCAGTGTTCGTTCAGCTTCAATGTCCGGGATCAATAGGAAACTCCAGGAAGTCCAGGATAAGGAGAAGGTGCACTAGGAGGCGGGTGCACGGAATCCGGGAAGAAGGCTGAATAAGAAGGAGAAAGGATAGTAGGGGAAAGCGAAGGATCCGGGAACCAGGAAACAACAGAGTTCCGCGAAGGCGAACTACGTAGCACACGTCTAGCCACAGCTAACAGTAGCTTTGAGACGTGCGGGCCGCGGGGGTGTGGCTAATTTATAGAACGTGCTGCATCAGACTTGAAGGCTGGTAAGCAGCGTTCTGTGCTTACGGCCATGTTGGAAGTCGACAGAGTGTAAACCCTGACGTGTCAAGGACCAGGAGGCCCAGAAGGGGCGTGTCCGATGGTTAATGTTAGCATGCCTCCTCCGAAAACCCGTCCTGCCGGGTTTGCCCGGGTGTATGAGATGGAACCTTCTGAGTAACCTGGGAGAATTTAAGTTTGAGATAGGTTCCCACGTGCGTTCACTGGGAGGGTATCCTTTCCATTCCACCAAGTAATGGAGCTGACCACGTTTATATCTGGAGTCACATATTCTGGAGACTTCATATTCCAGTTGGTCATTGACAAATACAGGATTGGGTCTGAGTTTAGTCCGAGAGGTCTGAATGTATGGTTTCAGTAGAGATGTATGAAAAACTGGGTGAATTTTCTTCCAGGACTCTGGTAATTTGAGCCGAAAGGCCACTGGGTTAACAATTTCTTTTATGGGAAAAGGCCCATAATACCGGGGGGCCAGTTTATTTGGCCGTAGATGTCAGGGTAGGAGTTTCGAGGATAGCCATACTTTATCTCCTAGTGCGTAGGAGGGCCCTGGTCTTCTCTTGGAATCCGCATAATGCTTGGTATGAGTCTGTGCCCTTTCTAATTGTTCTTTTGCTTCTCTTTGAATATTGATGAGTGTTTCAATCCAGGAATCGACTGTAGGAACAGGTGTAGGGTGTGGAGGGGTGGAAGGTAGCACTGAGGGATGAAATCCTTGGACTGCAGAAAAAAGGGCTAGTCTCTACAGCCGAATGATCCGAATTGTTATAGGAGAATTCCGCCATAGGTATCAGAAGTGACCAATCATCCTGGACTTTGGTAGTGAAACAATGAAGATATATATATATATTTTTATTGATTTAGCTGTTATAAACAACTTTTCAATATACAAACTCAGAAAATTTTACATATAAACACGAAAAACATAAGAAAAGGAAAAATTCATCTTACAATATACAGACACAAGCAGCATAGATATTGTTGCCGCTCAACAAAAGGATAATCCAACATATAACTAATACACTACATAATAAATACAAATTATTAAGATAAGCAAATGTAAAACAGATACAAACTACAGATAGTTCACTAACATTACCTTCAATTAATTAATTTCATAAAACCAATCAAATAGTTATCACAGTTCACTGTTTTAGCGCTGCCTGAGACTTGAACTTCTTCTCAAATAGCGTTATCCAAATTCAACGACAATAAAAAATTGGTTAATGCAATCTGCGTGAGGTAATTATTAGAACACAATAAAAAGGCCCAACGCATATCTTGGTTAACAGTTTCTAAAATAGACAGCACTTTTGAGAAGTGCATTGTTCTTTGAGCGATTAATTGTGTACAATAGCGAATTAAATGTTTCAGAGATTCAATAGTATTAGGATCCATACAGAATCTACATGATATAAGTGCTACTGATCTCAAATGCCGTCTTGCTTGGACTTGATAGGTAGGCCATAAGTCAAAACGTGCCCTCAAGAAGCCTGTTCTTAGTTTAGCCAAAGGAAATTTTAAAAGATAAGCCTCGGGGCATTTCACTGTTTTGGGCCAAAACCGAAACTTACATGGTTGACGATACTTTTGGCATTTATCGATGGTATTGATCCAGTCTATTTGGTATATTATTTTTTTTTACTTCTCAGTATTGGTTATTACCTTATGGATTGAAATGTTTGCAGACGCTAAAGATTCCAAACAAAAATCAATCCATAGTTTTGCAAAATTCTTGTCGGTTGTTAACATATAATCACCAATTATTGATAGCATATTCGTTTTTTGATTTGCCATTAGGCATTTACGAAAAAGCATACAACAACGCCAAGTGTAGACTGCAGGCATGGAGATGAGGCCTAATTCATAATGCAGCCAGAGGCCTGGCACACACTGAGGCAGATTGAGCACTGCCCGCCAAAACTTTGCTTCAAATCTGTCAAAATTTAGATTGTTACAATTCAGGAGTGTTTCCACCCCATACAAAATTGAAGGTATTGTCATACCATGTAGTACCTGGCGTTTGTGGAGCCGATGGCGACGCGGACGCTAGTTTCGTTCCGTTCAGCCTCCGCTTAGCCACGCCCCCCTTTCCTGTGTTTCTCTCTTCTGCCCTGATTCCATTGGTTGTGACGCTCCCCGACTCAGAGTCTTTACCAGCTCTTTCCGGGTCGGGGATGCGTCGCAACGCTTCCGGGTTTTCGGACCTTCAGCGCCTTGCCTGCTATTCCCTTTCGCCTCCCTTTTGTTCGTGCCTGCAGCTCTTTCCCCTGAGTGGAACCTGGCGCCTTTTCCTGCCGCCTCTCCTCCCGTCTGGTTCCCCTCTGCACGGGTCTTTTCTTTTTCTCCGTTCCCGTATCTTTTCTCGTACCCGCCTTCTCCTCCTCCTTCCCGCCTTTTACCTCCCTTCCTCCCTTCTCTGTTCTACGCTTTCCTTTCTTCCCCTTCTGGTTTCCTTGTTTTCTCATATTCTTCCTTTCAGGGTTTTTCTCCCGCCAGACTCTCCTGTTTCCTGGATACCTCTGCCCTGGCCCTACAGTGTACCGGATCCTTGCCTGTTCTCTGGACTGCCTCTTCTTGCCGTCTTGGATACCTGCCTATTTGCTTACCGTGTACCGGATTCCTGCCTGCCTTTTTGGACTGCCTTCGCTTACCGTTTGGAAAAATTGGTTGATATCAGGCGCCTTTGTTTGTTCTTGGCTGGCCTTGGACTATTGCCCTTCCCGGGTACCATTCCATGGAGTACCCCCAGATCTCCTGTTCTACACACCCTTCCAGAGATTCCCAGCGGTACCACAACCAACGAACACTGTAGAATTCAGGGGTTTTTTGTGCCTCGTAGGCTTTTTCCCCTCCTGGGCGATTCTGGGAGAGGAGCCCCATGGTCTTCCTTATTGGAGACACGGTGGCTTCCTCTCGGAGTCGTCCCTACCTCCATAAAAAAAAGGAACCTTCACGGAGAAGAGAAAAGAAGGGTACCTGGAAAGAAGAAGGTGAGGAGTTAGGGGAGGGGTTAACTTCAGAGTCTGATTCATCTGACAAAGAGATCACTGATTCCGGTGACAGTTTGCGACGCCTAAAGAAAGTGATGGCCACCCCGCAGCAGGTACAAGAGCTAGTAGCTGCTGTACAAAGCTTACATCTGGAAATGCAGAACCTAAAGGCCGCTAATGCCACCCTACAACAGCGGCTGACGGACCGAGAAAGACTCTCCCCTAACTTACCTCCGCTTCCCCTTGTGTCAGGAAAGTTTGACGGCTCCCCAAAAAAGGTCAAGGAGTTCCTGGATGCATGCAATTTACATTTCACTTTTCGCACACAGACCTTTGCCTCTGACCACGCAAAGGTAGGATTTATGATTACGCATATGACCGGGAACGCCCTAGCCTGGGCTACCCCCCTTGTTAACCTACCGGACCCCGTACTGCAAGATTTCAATGCCTTTAAAAATCTGCTACAACAAACCTTTCTACGAACTGAAAGCACCTTCCTAGCCTCAGAAGACCTGCTTGATATTAGACAGGGTAGCTCAGACCTCCTAACCTACATCACCACCTTTAAACAAGTGGCCGCTGAAGCAGGTTGGCAGGAGCAGGCCCAATATGCCATATTCTGGCTGGGTTTAAGGGAAGACCTCAAGGACGAACTAGCACGGATAGAAAGGCCAGGGTCTTTTGCAGAGCTTCTAACCGCTACCCTGCGAATCGATTTCAGGATGTCGGAAAGACGTCAAGAGAAGAAAAGAATTAAGTCAAGCGCACCCCCCCTCTGGGATCCTTCATCCTCATCGGTACCCTTCCAACGGTCCGCGAAAGAAGAACCCATGCAGATCGGAACGGCTCGAGCACCACTTACCCCAGAGGAGCGAAAACGGCGAAGGGAGAACTCCCTGTGTATGTACTGTGGGTCTGCCTCCCACTTACTCAGAGATTGTCCGGATGTACCACTCAGAAAGCCGGGAAACGTGCGCCCTCGGTAAATGTTGGGACACATAACCGAGGGGCCGTTCACAGTCCCTATGCTCCTCTCTCGGTATCCTCAACAGAGGTCTCTGAGGATTCCCGGTTGATGGTGCTCACAGTCACACTCAGAATCGACTCTAAGGAAGTCACCACTTTAGCCCTACTTGATTGTGGGGCTGCAGGAAATTTCATGGACATCCACTGGGCAGACAGACAAGGAATTAAGAGAATCGCTAAACAAGAAAATCAGAAAGTCGAAGGGGTGGATGGCAAGCCCCTGAGTTCGGGCATGATTACTCACACCACCATAGCCCTCACTTTGTCTATCCAACAACACGTTGAAAGTATTGCGTTTGACATCATCAGAGCGGCCCACTTCCCCATTATTTTGGGTATCTGCTGGTTACGCAGACACAATCCCAGAATCGACTGGTCTAGTAATATGTTGGATTTTCAATCTTCGTATTGCAAGACAGAATGCTTACCCGAACCCAAGTTCGATATGGTAAAGACCTCCAATAGCTGTGAAGTCCGAACAGTACACTGTCTACCACACTACCTTGAGGAATTCAACGAGGTAGTAACGGAAAAGACACCCATCGAACTCCCACCACATCGGCCTGAAGATTGCTGCATAGATATAACACCAGGATCATTGGTGCCTTTTGGGAGGATGTTTTGCCTTACACTGGAAGAAAAACAATACCTCCGCGAATATCTGGATCGCAATATGGAAAACGGACTCATAAGACCATTGAAATCACCCGCCGGAGCTTCACTGTTCTTCATATCCAAGAAGGGATCTAAGGAACTGAGGCCGTGTATTGATTATCGCGGTCTCAACAAAGTCACCATAAAGGATAGGTACCCCATGCCTTTGATCACCGAAATCTTACAAGCAGTTCACGGAGCCAAGATCTTCACTAAACTTGACCTAAGAAACGCTTACCACCTCCTCCGGGTTCAAGACGGGGACGAATGGAAAACGGCATTCCGGACTCCATTTGGCCTTTTTGAGTATAGCGTAATGCCTTTTGGGTTAGTTAACGCTCCATCGATATTTCAACGATTCATGGACCGGCTATTTTCTGATCTACTGTGCCAAACCACGTTGGTGTACCTAGACGACATTCTTATCTTCTCCAAAACTCCTGAAGACCATAAAAAACACGTCAAGGAAGTTTTTCGCAGGCTTCAAACCAACCATTTGTCCGTCAAGCTTGCCAAGTGCGTGTTCGCAGCCTCCTCCATCCCTTATCTTGGGTTCATACTTTCGGACCACGGAATCGCCATGGATCCTTACAAGGTGTCTTCCATCCTGGACTGGCCTTCTCCGACTTCAGTCAAAGAGGTCCAACGGTTTTTGGGTCTGGCGAACTTCTATAGGAGGTTTATCCCCAACTTTTCTCAAAAAATTCTGCCTATCACTTCTCTCCTAAAGAAGACGACAACATCATTCAAATGGTCAATTGAGGCCGAAGACAGTTTCAAGATCCTCAAGAAAGCTTTCTGCTCAGCCCCCATCCTACAACAACCTAACCAACACCGGCCCTTCATTCTGGAGACAGACGCTTCCTCAGCAGCTATAGGAGCTGTTCTGCTTCAAGAAATACGGAATGTTGAACATCCGGTGGCTTACTTCTCCAAGACCTTAACCCCTAGTCAAAGAAATTACTCGGTCATAGAAAGGGAGTTATTAGCTATGAAAGCGGCTTGTTTGGAATGGCGTCACCTCCTCCAGGGAGGTGAGTTTCCATTCACCATTCGGACGGACCATAAAAACTTACAGGTCCTAAGACAATTCGAGTGCTACAACACCCGACAGGCACGATGGGCCCACTTCTTCGCACAATTTGATTTTCATGTCACATACATCCCAGGCAAACTGTCATGCATGCTGGACGTGGTCCTACCTCCTACACTCGTAGAACAGCTAGACCGTTCTATTCCAAATGGCGGTTGTTCGATACGTTGCTGGGAAAACGACGTTTGCACTTTTCACGTCGCTAACTTCACGTGTTTTCTGCTTCGTCACGTGAACTACGGCATTACGTATTTAAGCAGCGTGGAAACTTCACTCGCTGCTTCTGATCGAATCATTTGGCGTTGTGTAGCTGAACCTCTGGTCTGCATCCTTGCAGGTTACTACAGCTACTTTTTGGGCCTTCTATAGTGTGTTTTCCGCCACACGCTGATTCCTGGAGCTGTTTGGTTGCGTGTAAATCCCCACGCGCACGTTGTCTTCAAACGCTGCTGGCCTGGACTGCGTGAATCCTACTCGCGTGTAAATCCACACGCGCACGCTATCTTCAAGCGCTGCTGGTCTGGGCTGCGTGAATCCTGTTCGCGTGTAAATCCACACGCGCACGCTATCTTCAAGCGCTGCTGGCCTGGACTGCGTGAATCCTGTTCGCGTGTAAATCCACACGCGCATGCTATCTTCAAGCGCTGCTGGCTTGGACTGCGTGAATCCTGCTCGCGTGTAAATCCACACGCGCACACTATCTTCAAGCGCTGCTGGCCTGGACTGCGTGAATCCTGCTCGCGTGTAAATCCACACGCGCACGCTATCTTCAAGCGCTGCTGGCTTAGACTGCGTGAATCCTGCTCGCGTGTAAATCCACACGCGCACACTATCTTCAAGCGCTGCTGGCCTGGACTGCGTGAATCCTGCTCGCGTGTAAATCCACACGCGCACGCTATCTTCAAGCGCTGCTGGCTTGGACTGCGTGAATCCTGCTCGCGTGTAAATCCACACGCGCACACTATCTTCAAGCGCTGCTGGCCTGGACTGCGTGAATCCTGCTCGCGTGTAAATTCCACACGCATATATTGTCTTCAAGCGCTGCTGGCCTGGACTGCGTGAATCCTGCTCGCGTGTAAATTCCACACGCATATATTGTCTTCAAACGCTGCTGGCCTGGACTGCGTGAATCCTAATCGCGTGTAAATCCACACGCACACGCTCTTTTCTTCGCGGCTGTACAGAACCGCGTGTACTTGTTTATACCTTAAAAGGAGCGCTATTTTTCCAACTCCTGCACCTGTGATATTAACAGGGGGATTGATTCATTTCTATACTTTACTCTACGTGGGAATGAAGCTTTCAAGGATAACGGGAAGGTGACAGTGAACAGTACTTTGGACGCTATCCTGTGGTGCATCAACCCGGTATCTAGCGTGAGCCTCGTTCCGTTCGGGATAAGTCTCCCTTACTAATCTTCCCTTCCTTGTCGTTTGTTCTACCTTGGATTCCTCAAGAGACTCTGCTGGAATCATCTGCCCTAGACTCAAGGTCAGTGTGTGCATTCATGACATTCTCTATTCCATCATACCCAGGTTGGGGCAGTTATTCATGATACTTTATTTTGTTCTAGGTTGACTTCCTATACCTTACCCACGCCCTTTCCAGTGATCCATCACTCTGCCTGTTTTACCAGTCAGAGAGTTGTATCATTTGGAAGGTCTTAACTTGACTTCACAACTATCAAAACGCGTGAACAGGGATCCGGAAGACCCTACCACCTGTATCCTTTTGAGTACCGTATCCTTTTCAGTTAATACTTTGGTGCACTCTGACAGAATCAGAAGCCATGGAGGGTACGGATCCTTTAGCTGTTTTGACTCAGTTGATCAGCGATTTGAGAAATGAAATGGTTACGGCACAGGACATGTTACGGCATCGTATGGACGTTATGCAAGACGCCATGCACGGTAGTCCTCAGGGAGCACAGGTTCCAATGGCCACTGCATCTGGATCTGGGACTATGACACCCCCACAGGAAACTATTAATGTGGTTATGCCCACTCAGTTTCCCTTGGCCCCTCCGGAACGGTTCACTGGTGATCCCAAAACCTATAGAACATTTGTTAATCAGTGCCGACTCCATTTTCTTTGCCGTCCTACATCTTTTCCTGACCTAACCACAAAAGCAGCATTTGTGCTTTCCCATTTAGGGGGTACAGCTGCTGCTTGGGCTAACCCTTTGTTGGAAACAAATAGCCCTTTGTTGTCCGACTGTGACGATCTCTTGGCTGCTATGAGTAAAGTCTTTGACATGCGTCATGCTACTCAAGCCATGGATCTGGAGTTACTTAATCTACAACAAGGCAATCAGCCTCTTTTGCCTTACATTGCCCTGTTCAATCAACTAACAGCCGAAACTCAATGGCCTGACGGCAAGAAAATGGCTGTTTTCTACAAGGGTCTTTCAGAAGAACTGAAAGATGCCTTATCTACAGTTCCGGTGGTTCCTACGGGATTCACAGAGTTGCTCGATTTGGTTTTACAAATCGATGCCCGAAGGAATGCTCGGAAAGGAGAGAAAAAGCCTTTCATGCAAGCCTCGGGGCGTTCAGAGACACCGGCAGTCCTCTCGAACGACCCCGAACCCATGCAGATTGGCGTCGTGAGAGGCCGGTTGTCCAATGCAGAACGAGAGAACCGAAGAAAGAACCATTTATGTATGTATTGCGGTTCATCCGAGCATTTATTGGCGACATGTCATAAAAGACCTATCAAGCGTTCGGGAAATGCCAAAACTCGACAATAGCAGGAGTCCCTATGTCGAGTGTTTCATCGGACTCCAGTACCATTCCTAAACATGCACCCGTAATCGTTGAGGTGACGTTACGTTGTGGTGAACGAGAATTGGTTTCCAAGGCCATGGTTGATTCCGGAGCCACCAACAATTACATAGACATCACATATGCCAAGAATTGTTCCATACCCCTTGTAAACAAAAACAAACCTGAAACGGTTAATACCGTGGACGGATCTGTTTTGACTTCTGGTATGGTAACCCAGGAGACGGTATCTGTTCAGATGACATTATCGAATAATCATTCGGAAGAAATCATCTTCGATGTCATAGCTGCTCCGCAGTACGAGATCATACTTGGTCTTGCATGGTTAACCCTTCATAATCCCGCCGTTGACTGGGTTTCGGGATTGCTCCAGTATCCTTCGATTCATTGCAATGAACATTGCTTTACCAGTCAGGAGGTGTCAAACAAGCAACACATATTGGCCTCTATGGTGGGAGCTTCAACTATCAGCGTGGTACATCAAAGCAACACTACCATACCATGCGAATACACTGAGTATGCTGATGTCTTTGACAAGGGCCAGGCAGAACAATTGCCTCCCCATCGACAGTACGACTGTCCTATTGAATTGATTCCTGGTGCCAAAATCCCTACAGGTCGTTTATATTCACTAACCCCAAAAGAAGACGTTGTGTTGAAAGAATACATTGACAAAGCTTTAGCGATGGGTTTCATACGGCCATCACAATCACCTGCTGCGTCTCCTCTATTCTTTGTTCCGAAGAAAGAGGGAGATCTAAGGCCTTGTATTGATTACAGGGCACTTAACGACATCACCATAAAAAACCAATACCCTTTACCACTGATAAACGTTCTATTGGATCAATTAGGTACTTCCAGTTACTTCACCAAATTGGACTTGCGAGGAGCATACAATTTAGTTCGCATTCGTGAAGGCGACGAATGGAAGACCGCTTTCAAGACACGGTATGGTCTTTACGAGTATTTGGTGATGCCTTTTGGTCTGTGCAATGCTCCCGCCACTTTTCAATTCTTCATGAATGATATATTCAGGGACATAATGGACCAGTTTGTGGTGATTTATCTGGATGACATTCTGATCTATTCATCATCTTTTTCGGAACACGTCAAACACGTTTCTACATTCCTACAAAGACTCAGGGAGAACCTTCTTTATGTGAAAGCCGAGAAATGCGTCTTTCATTCACAGGAAGTGGAATTCCTGGGCTATGACATTACCAATTTAGGTGCTCGAATGAGCCGTTCCAAGGTGAAGGCCATATTTAATTGGCCGATTCCGCACAATGTCAAGTCATTACAGTCTTTCTTAGGCTTTGCGAATTTTTATCGCAGATTTATTCATTCCTTCTCCAAAACAGTAGCTCCTTTGACGGCCTTAACTAGTTCTAAAGTTCCTTTCTGTTGGAACCCAAATGCCCAAGCATCATTCGAAAAGTTGAAAGAAGCATTTACCACTGCACCCGTGCTTCAACATCCAGATCCAGATCGCCAGTTTATCGTTGAAGCGGATGCATCCAGTGTCGCTACTGGAGAGGTACTCTCACAAGTTTGCACAGAAACCAAGGAGGAGCACCCAGTGGCTTTCTTCTCCCGCAAACTTACCCCATATGAACGTAACTACACCGTCACTGAGCGGGAACTGCTGGCTATCAAGGATGCCTTCCGAGAATGGCGTCATCATCTTCTTGGGGCCAAACATCAGGTGTTAGTGTACTCTGACCATAGAAATCTTCAAGCATTCAAATCCATGAAATGCCTTACGGCCCGACAGGCCAGATGGCATGTCTTTTTTGCCCAATACGATTTCCGGGTCACATACCGTCCTGCCCGAGAACACGTTAAGTCGGACGCGTTGTCCCGTATGAGTGAAGAGGCGAAGGAAGAAGCACAAGTACAGAATCAGTTGTTGGCAGATCATGTAATATGTAGTTGTTCTGTTCAACCATCCTTAAAAACCGAAGTACAAGAGTGGGTGAAAAATCATCCACAAACTATCCAGGATATGAATCTGGACGTACATAACGGTTTACCATTCACACAAGGAGTGCTCTACCTACCGACGTCTTCAACGCGGAATAAAGCCCTCAACTGGAATCACGATTCCTTGATCGCAGCCCATCCTGGATGGAAGAAAACACTAGAACTACTCAAAAGATGGTGCTGGTGGCCGTCCATGTCAAAAGATGTCATAGATCATGTATCAACTTGTTCTGTATGCATCCAATGTAAAAACACCCCTGGTAAACCAGTGGGCTTACTCCAGTCCCTACCTGTCCCTAACAAATCATGGGACATGATATCTATGGACTTTGTGGTAGAACTCCCACCAAACCAGGAGTACGATACCATATGGGTTGTAGTGGATTATTTCACTAAATTGGCTCTTTATATTCACTGTATCGGTTTACCAACCGCTGCTGTTCTGGCTGACCTATTCATCCTCCATGTATTTCGTTTCTTTGGTCTACCGTCAGTAATCATTACGGACAGGGGCTCACAGTTTGCGTCACGCTTTTGGAGAGCACTAACCTCTGCATTACTGATTGATGATAGAATGTCCAGTGCTTACCACCCTCAAACTGATGGACAGACCGAAAGAGTCAACTGCACTATGGAACAATATCTGCGGTGTCTGTGTCTGCAGTACCAATCGGATTGGCTCATGGTCCTGCCGGCAGCTGAATTCGCCTATAACAACTCCTATCATAGTGCCATAGGCACTTCACCGTTCTATGCGCTTTATGGACAGCACCCCCGGTCTATACCTTTGGATTCCAGCTTGTCTTTGGATACTCCTGCCGCAGGCCGTACCTTTCGTGATCTGAAGAAATTACAGAGGAAAGTGAAGCAGCAATTAGAGCAGGCTAAAAGACGCGACAAGTTCTATGCTGATGCTCATAGAACACCCGCACCCGTCTACAAGGCTGGTATGAAAGTATGGCTGTCCACTAAGAACTTGAGAATTCCAGGCAAAAAGAAATTAATGCCTAAATACATTGGTCCGTATGTAGTGCTCCAAGTGATAAATCCGGCTGCTGTCCGTCTGGCTTTGCCACAACGATGGCGAGTGCATCCCGTATTCCACGTGTCACTCATTAAGCCATGTTCTGAAGCTACTAGATTGCCTGTACGGCCTGTTGCTATTTCTGTGCGGGGTTCAGACGAATACGAGGTACAGGACATACTGGATATGAGACTACGTTCTGGTAGGCCATTTTATCTGGTGGACTGGAAGGGTTATGGGCCCGAAGATAGGTCCTGGGAACCTCTTTCTAATATTCATGCTCCTGCTTTATTGAAGCGTTTTCACACGAGAACGGGGGAGGTTGCCCCTTTGGGGGATGGCACTGTCATGCATGCTGGACGTGGTCCTACCTCCTACGCTCGTAAAACAGCTAGACCGTTCTATTCCAAATGGCGGTTGTTCGATACGTTGCCGGGAAAACGACGTTTGCACTTTTCACGTCGCTAACTTCACGTGTTTTCTGCTTCGTCACGTGAACTACGGCATTACGTATTTAAGCAGCGTGGAAACTTCACTCGCTGCTTCTGATCGAATCATTTGGCGTTGTGTAGCTGAACCTCCGGTCTGCATCCTTGCAGGTTACTACAGCTACTTTTTGGGCCTTCTATAGCGTGTTTTCCGCCACACGCTGATTCCTGGAGCTGTTTGGTTGCGTGTAAATCCCCACGCGCACGTTGTCTTCAAACGCTGCTGGCCTGGACTGCGTGAATCCTGTTCGCGTGTAAATCCACACGCGCACGCTATCTTCAAGCGCTGCTGGCCTGGACTGCGTGAATCCTGTTCGTGTGTAAATCCACACGCGCATGATATCTTCAAGCGCTGCTGGCTTGGACTGCGTGAATCCTGCTCGCGTGTAAATCCACACGCGCACACTATCTTCAAGCGCTGCTGGTCTGGGCTGCGTGAATCCTGTTCGCGTGTAAATCCACACGCGCACGCTATCTTCAAGCGCTGCTGGCCTGGACTGCGTGAATCCTGTTCGCGTGTAAATCCACACGCGCATGATATCTTCAAGCGCTGCTGGCTTGGACTGCGTGAATCCTGCTCGCGTGTAAATCCACACGCGCACACTATCTTCAAGCGCTGCTGGCCTGGACTGCGTGAATCCTGCTCGCGTGTAAATCCACACGCGCACGCTATCTTCAAGCGCTGCTGGCTTGGACTGCGTGAATCCTGCTCGCGTGTAAATCCACATGCGCACACTATCTTCAAGCGCTGCTGGCCTGGACTGCGTGAATCCTGCTCGCGTGTAAATCCACACGCGCACGCTATCTTCAAGCGCTGCTGGCTTGGACTGCGTGAATCCTGCTCGCGTGTAAATCCACACGCGCACACTATCTTCAGGCGCTGCTGGCCTGGACTGCGTGAATCCTGCTCGCGTGTAAATTCCACACGCATATATTGTCTTCAAACGCTGCTGGCCTGGACTGCGTGAATCCTAATCGCGTGTAAATCCACACGCACACGCTCTTTTCTTTGCGGCTGTACAGAACCGCGTGTACTTGTTTATACCTTAAAAGGAGCGCTATTTTTCCAACTCCTGCACCTGTGATATTAACAGGGGGATTGATTCATTTCTATACTTTACTCTACGTGGGAAGGAAGCTTTCAAGGATAACGGGAAGGTGACAGTGAGCAGTACTTTGGACGCTATCCTGTGGTGCATCAACCCGGTATCTAGCGTGAGCCTCGTTCCGTTCGGGATAAGTCTCCCTTACTAATCTTCCCTTCCTTGTCGTTTGTTCTACCTTGGATTCCTCAAGAGACTCTGCTGGATTCATCTGCCCTAGACTCAAGGTCAGTGTGTGCATTCATGACATTCTCTATTCCATCATACCCAGATTGGGGCAGTTATTCATGATACTTTATTTTGTTCTAGGTTGACTTCCTATACCTTACCCACGCCCTTTCCAGTGATCCATCACTCTGCCTGTTTTACCAGTCAGAGAGTTGTATCATTTGGAAGGTCTTAACTTGACTTCACAACTATCAAAACGCGTGAACAGGGATCCGGAAGACCCTACCACCTGTATCCTTTTGAGTACCGTATCCTTTTCAGTTAATACTTTGGTGCTCTCTGACACAAACTGAACCTGGTAGCAGACTCACTTTCCCGCCGAAGCGACTATCTGCCAGAGACAGAGACATCTTCCGAATTCATGTTCCCCAAAACAAGAACCATTGGAGTGGTTTCAACATTCATCAGACAAGTACAGGAGGACTCTGGAGGTCGCTTCGAGTTGGAAAAACACCCCAAAGACTTGTCTTATGAAGTCAGAGACGGTCTTTATCTAGTCAAGGGAAGACTGTACCTACCCACACAATCTTTCCGCAAAATGGCACTGAACTGGTGCCATGACTCCAAACTAGCGGGACATCGAGGCGGAACCAACACTCTCGAGTATCTTCAACGACACTTTTACTGGCCAAAGATGAGAGAGGATGTGGATCGTTATGTTCAGTCCTGCATCGTTTGTCTTCGGAGCAAGTCTTCACGCCAACGACCAATCGGTCTCCTCGAACCAGGTGAAGTGCCCAAGAGTCCTTGGAGCACCATCTCTACTGACTTTATTGTGGACTTACCCCCATCTCACGGTTGCACATGTATCATGGTTGTGGTGGACTCGTTCACCAAGCTGGCTCACTTTTCCCCATTACCAGGGGTTCCCACAGCGGACAAGATGGCGGGTGTATTTCTCCAGGACATCTTTCGGTTGCATGGTATGCCAAACAAGATAATATCAGACCGCGGTAGCCAGTACACCTCCCGGTTCTGGAAGGCATTATGTGTTAGACTGGGGATTGAAAGAGCTCTCACTTCAGGATTTCACCCGCAATCCAACGGACAAACTGAACGTTTGAACGGGACTCTAGAGCAGTACCTACGGTGCTTTATCAATTCCCAACAGGATAACTGGTACACATTACTCCCACTCGCAGAATTCTCCTATAATAATTCTGTACATTCTGCTATTGGGTGTAGTCCTTTTTTTTGCACCTATGGATACCATCCTCGTTCTATTCTCCCTGTCTCTGGTCTTTCTTCTGATTTGCCAGCTGTCGATTCATCCCTCTCTCTTCTCAAGGAAACTCACAAGAAGGCACAGGAGGGCCTTCGATCGGCTCAAGCGCGCTATTGCGTTCAAGCCAATAAACATCGTCGGCCAGTTCCGGGGTGGGAGGTAGGAACCAGAGTCATGCTTTCCACTAGATACCTCTCTCGTTGGGTCCATCCCTCCAAGCTGTCTCCCAAGTTCCTAGGGCCATATGAGATAATACAAAAGATCAACCCAGTGGCCTTTCGTTTGCGATTACCCACAAACCTAAAAAGGGGTCACCCTGTATTCCATGCCTCCCAACTCAAGTCTTTCCAGGCTGACCCCTGGGCACGTCAGGCAAATCAAAACCCGATCCCTCGGGGTTCCTCACAGACGGAGTTTGAAGTTGCCCAACTCTGTGACTCAAGATATCGTAGGGGTAGACTAGAGTATTTGGTCAAGTGGAAAGGCTATCCCTCCTCGGAAAATTCCTGGGAACCCATCACTCACATTAATGCACCTTCCTTGCTTCGCAAGTACCACTTTTTTCACCCGGGGAAGCCGGGGGGTGGGGCCTATCGGAGGGGGCATACTGTCATACCATGTAGTACCTGGCGTTTGTGGAGCCGATGGCGACGCGGACGCTAGTTTTGTTCCGTTCAGCCTCCGCTTAGCCACGCCCCCTTTTCCTGTGTTTCTCTCTTCTGCCCTGATTCCATTGGTTGTGACACTCCCCGACTCAGAGTCTTTACCAGCTCTTTCCGGGTCGGGGATGCGTCGCAACGCTTCCGGGTTTTCGGACCTTCAGCGCCTTGCCTGCTATTCCCGTTCGCCTCCCTTTTGTTCGTGCCTGCAGCTCTTTCCCCTGAGTGGAACCTGGTGCCTTTTCCTGGCGCCTCTCCTCCCGTCTGGTTCCCCTCTGCACGGGTCTTTTCTTTTTCTCCGTTCCCGTATCTTTTCTCGTACCCGCCTTCTCCTTCTCCTTCCCGCCTTTTACCTCCCTTCCTCCCTTCTCTGTTCTACGCTTTCCTTTCTTCCCCTTCTGGTTTCCTTGTTTTCTCATATTCTTCCTTTCGGGGTTTTTCTCCCGCCAAACTCTCCTGTTTCCTGGATACCTCTGCCCTGGCCCTACAGTGTACCGGATCCTTGCCTGTTCTCTGGACTGCCTCTTCTTGCCGTCTTGGATACCTGCCTATTTGCTTACCGTGTACCGGATTCCTGCCTGCCTTTTTGGACTGCCTTCGCTTACCATTTGGGAAAATTGGTTGATATCAGGCGCCTTTGTTTGTTCTTGGCTGGCCTTGGACTATTGCCCTTCCCGGGTACCATTCCATGGAGTACCCCCAGATCTCCTGTTCTACACACCCTTCCAGAGATTCCCAGCGGTACCACAACCAACGAACACTGTAGAATTCAGGGGTTTTTTGTGCCTCGTAGGCTTTTTCCCCTCCTGGGCGATTCCGGGAGAGGAGCCCCCTGGTCTTCCTTATTGGAGACACGGTGGCTTCCTCTCGGAGTCGTCCCTACCTCCATAAAAAAAAGGGACCTTCACGGAGAAGAGAAAAGAAGGGTACCTGGAAAGAAGAAGAAGGTGATGAGTTAGGGGAGGGGGTAACTTCAGAGTCCGATTCATCTGACAAAGAGATCACTGATTCCGGTGACAGGTATTGCTTTCATGGTCCAGTAAATCATAACAGGTTTTATTGTGAATTTCCCGAATTTGTGTAATATAATTTTGGTCTGTGAAATAGCTGTAGTCATCTTTGCCTCCATGCGCTCGATCTGGCTGCATGGTTTGATGGAACCTCCAAATTCAATCCCCAAATAAGTATATGTTTGCACAATTTCCAGTGGAGTATTATTGATTAACCACTTGAGTTTGTACTTATGGAGACGATTTGCATGGTAGACTACGATCTGAGTTTTTTTAGTGTTCATTACCAATTGATTCTCTGATAAGTACAAATTGAATGCATCAATAAGATTCTGTAGACCCTTTGGCGTTTTTGAAATAAAGACCATGTCGTCCGCGTAATTTAAGTTAGTAATTTTGTGTCCTTTAAGGACCGGAGCATCAGAGGAAATCTGTGAGAAAATTGACCTTAAGTCGTGTATAAAGTAATTAAAGATTGCTGCAGCTAATACACAGCCTTGCTTTAGGCCCCGAGCTGTCTTAATTGAGGAGGACAGCAAACCCTCCAGAGTAAGCCTTACACGAATCGATGTTGCAGCGTGGAACGTATGAATGATATTGTGAAGGTCTGTGGGGCAGTTGTCTCTTGTTAATTTCATCATTAGCAAAGCACAGGAGACAGAATCAAATGCAGCATGGAAATCGAAGATATTGTTCCAGGGTTTGATTCACACTTTCGGTAGCCCCATTAGTTTCTGGATGATACCCTGAAGAGAGGGCACATTGTATTCCTAGTATTCGGCAAAGGTGTTTCCAAAATTGAGATATGTATTGCGGTCCTCTGTCTGATATGATCTTGGAAGGGAGTCCATGGAGTCTAAATATGTGTTCCAGGAAAATTCCAGCAAGTTCTGAGGAAGAAGGTAGCTTGTATAACGGTGTGAAATGAGCCATATGAGTGAATAAATCTATGGTGACCATTATGGTTGTATACCCCCTAGAAGGTGGTAGTTCTACAATGAAATCCTTAGCAATAATTTCCCAGGGCCTTGTTGGTAGTGCGGGCTGCAGTAGGAGGCCCGCCGGTCTCTTGTTATCATGTTTGTTTTGACTAAAAACTGCACAGGCTTGAATGTACAGTCGTACGACAGTCTTCATTCTCGGGTATCAAAATTGTCTTTGTATTAGATGAAGGGTGTTTGTGATGCCACGATGTCCGGAGTGAAGGGTATCGTGACAAAGGTTTATTATCTTTTGCTGTAGTTTCTGTGTGGGGATGGCTAAACCTTTATCCTTGAAAAGGAATCCATCCTTAGTTCTGAGATTCCATCGGTTCTTCCCTGAAAATTGTTTCCAAAGTTCAGAGGACTGTGTTTGTATCCGAACCTCGTCCAGGAGACTGATTGCTTGAGCTATGAATATCGTGTGTGGAAACATTTTAGGGAATGACCGGTCTTCAAGGGTTTCGTAGTCAGGGCGTCGAGATAGGGCGTCAGCAATTATATTCTGTGTTCCAGGGACATGATGAATCTGAAACTGGTATTGGGCGAAGAAGAAGGCCCAACAGGCTTGACGGCTATTCCTACATTCCAGGGCCTATAATACTTGAAGATTTTGATGGTCCGTGCGAACCTGGACAGGAGGTTTTGCTCCTAGAAGTAAATGACGCCAATCTGTGAAGGCTTGACGGATGGCTAGCAGTTCCTTTTCTAAAACAGAGTAATGGGTTTCACTGGGAGTCAATGTCCGTGAAAGATAAGCAATAGGATGTTCCAGCTTGTCGTCGAATTCCTGTTTTAGGACTGCTCCAATGGCATAGTTAGAGGCGTCTGTCCCCACTAGGAATGGCCGGTTGATGTCAGGTTGAGCCAGGATGGGAGCTTGTGTAAACTCTGTTTTTAACCGTTGGAAGGCCTCCTCTTTGGCTGATGTCCAATGAAAGGGAGTGTCTTTCTTCAACAGGGCAATGATCGGTTGGAATATCTCGGAAAAGGAAGGTATGAATTTCCTATAGAAGTTAGCCAAGCCCAGGAAAGACTGGATCTGTTTCACGGTGGTCGTACTTGGCCAAGATAGTATGGCCTTAACCTTGGATTGATCCATTCCAATACCTTCTGGGCTAAGGACGAATCCTAGATAGTGAACAATAGCGACATGGAAAAGGCACTTCTCGGGTTTTGCCAGGAGCTTGTTTTCACGTAGTCGCTGTAATACTGCCTTAACATGTTCTTCATGCTTAAGAGGGTCCTTAGAGAATATTAAGATATTGTCCAGATATACGATGACGAAGAGGAACAGCATGTCTGAAAACACCCGGTCCATGAAGCGTTGGAAGACCGCCGGGGCATTTGCAAGTCCAAACGGCATGACCAAGTATTCAAAATGACCAAAGGGTGTTCTAAAGGCTGTCTTCCATTCGTCACCTTCTCTAATACGGATCAGATCGTAGGCACCTCTGAGATCCAATTTGGTGAATATTACGGCTCCTCTTACTGCTTCCAGGATATCTGAGATCAAGGGCAACGGATAGCGATCCTTAAGGGTGTACTGATTTAAGCCTCGATAATCAAGACAAGGTCTGAGCTCATTGGTGTCTTTCTTACGAACAAAAAACAGTGAGGCTCCGGCTGGGGATTTGGATGGTCGTATGGTGCCATTTTCAAGGTTAGTATCCAGATATTCACGGAGGGCCTTTTTCTCCGGTTCAGATAAAATGAACATCCTTCCAAAGGAAATCACAGCTAAAGGTTCGGTTTCAATAGCACAGTCTTCTGGTCTATGAGAAGGTAAGGCTTGAACAATAGCAGAAGAGAACACATGAGAGTATTCCTGATAGACTTTAGGAACCCCGGATGATGTTTGAAACTGTGAGTGGGCCTTGATGGTTTGCTGAAAGTCCTTCCGATGGTGTCGGAGCGTGATCCAGGAGTAGGCAATGAGACATGCAATGCTCGGAACCCAGGAACAAGGAACCTGCTGCCCAATTGATGTATGGATTGTGTCTTTGTAGCCAGGGCATTCCCAAAACCATTGGGTAATGGGCAGACTTTATGATGTCAAACTTTATCTTCTCTCGATGATGGTTTATTGCGAGCTCAACTTCCTTGGTCTGAAGGGTTATGGGTCCTGAAGAAAGAAAATGACCAAATTGTTTTGTCCAGGAGAGTTCAAGGATGGAATAGATGTAGAGCAAACATCTCTCTCCCGACACTGTGCTCCATCTAGGATCGGGAGCTGGCATTTCCCGAACGCCGTGGAGGGGTTATAGGACACTCTCTCACTAAATGTTTGTCCGAGGCACAATACATGCATAAGCCGGTATGGATCCTTCGCAACCTTTCTGGGGGGATATGGGTCCACAGAAGGCACCTAGTTGCATAGGTTCGGGTTTGTTACTAGGAACAGAGGCACATTCAGGTTTCGAGGAGGTCTCTATGGGGTTCTTCTGGAAGGGTAACTTGGTCTTCTTTTTCTCTGCCTTCCTTTCCTGGATGCGTAAGTCAATCTGTAGAGCAAGATCCATAAGGGCTTGGTATGAACTTGGGCGTGCCACTCTGGCTAGTTCATCCTTGATGTCTTCATTTAGTCCTCTTCGAAAGAGAGTGAAGCAGGCTTCAGAGGACCAGTCCGCTTCTTTAGCGAATTGTTTGAATCGTGTTACGTACGTAAGCATGTCCTGGGAGCCCTGCTGGAAATCGAGTAAACGTTCCTGAGCAGTATAGACCTGTTCTGGGCGGTCAAACATGGTCTTAAGGGCTTGAATGAATCCGTCATAATCATCCAGGAGGGCATCTCCGGCATTAACTAATGGTGTGGCCCAGGTTAATGCATTCACGGAAAGGTGCGAAATAATAAAGCCCACCTTAGCCCTGGGTTTAGAGAAATAATAGAGCTTAAAAGTAAAGTGGACCAAACAGGAATCAAGGAATCCACAAAGGTTTTTTGCTGTCCCATCGTATTTGTCTACAATGCCGCCCAATAGTACACTTTCCTTTGTGGCAGAGTCGCGGGATAAGACTAATTGTTTTAACGCGGCATTCTCTGCCTTTAGGTTTTGTACTTCGGTCGTTAGTTCTTGCATGCCGCGCATAAGATCTTGAATGGCCGCCTCCATGTCTGTATCGACTTCAGTTAGGTGGCATCTCAATCTGTCACAGGTTTCCCCCTTTCTCACCTGTTTTCGCTGCTTGATGGACTCTTTAGGAGGAGTTTTCTTCCGTACAGTACGGGTCTTGTACAAGTCCGCTCGGGCGTCTTCTGCTTCCAGTGTTCGTTCAGCTTCGATGTCCGGGATCAATAGGAAACTCCAGGAAGTCCAGGATAAGGAGAAGGTGCACTCGGAGGCGGGTGCACGGAATCCGGGAAGAAGGTTGAATAAGAAGGAGAAAGGATAGTAGGGGAAAGCGAAGGATCCGGGAACCAGGAAACAACAGAGTTCCGCGAAGGCGAACTACGTAGCACACGTCTAGCCACCGCTAACAGTAGCGTTGAGACGCGCGGGGCTGCAGGGGTGTGGCTAATTTATAGAACGTGCTGCATCGGACATGAAGGCTGGTAAGCAGCGTTCTGTACTTACGGCCATGTTGGAAGTACAACAGAGTGTAAGACCCGACGTGTCAAGGACCAGGAGGCCCAGAAGGGGCGTGTCCGATGGTTCATGACACTACAAGCCTCCACTTCTTAAACCTGCCCAACGTCCTCAACACTAAGAGACAATCTAGAAAGAAAATCAGCAACCAGATTCTTCTTCCCAGGCACATATTTAAATTCAAAATGATAATCTTGTAACCTCAAACTCAACCTAGCAAGTCTGGGTGTTGCTCTGCACATACCTTGCACAGACAAATCCTCTACCAAGGGTTTATGATTGGTACAGACCGTAAACGTATTCCCCCACGCATATTTTCTGAAGTAGTTTATTGCCCAAACACAATACAATGATTCCCTCTCATTTACAGAGTATCTACTCCCTACTTCAGTCACTGCCCTAGATGCATGGCAGATGATTATTTCACTCACATTCTCCACCACTTGGGATAGCACCGCTCCTAATCCAACCCCACTTGCATCAACAGTGAGTTTGGTTTGGTTTCCAAAGACAAATCCTTCCAGATTCAATAGCTCAGACAAACTATTCCTGATGCATTTCACTGACTTCATGCACTCTGCATCCCACTCAAATTTGACCTCCTTTTTGAGTAACTTCATTATAGGTTCTGTTAAAATTGAAAAATTCATCACAAACTTGTTATAAAATTCACAAAGTCCCAAAAATGATCTAACCTCCTCTTTATTCGTGGGATCCGGTGCTTTTTGATGGCTCTCATGGCATCGACCTTGGGTCTATTACCATTCCCACTGACCACATGGCCTAAGTACTCCACTTCAAGCTCCTTAAACTTACACTTACTCTTTTCCACCTTCAAACCCTTCTCATTCAATCTCAACAGCACTTTCTACAACCTTTCGTCATGCTCACACTCACTCTTTCCAAAAACAATAATATCATACTGATACCTGATAAACCAATGTCTCCTTTAGTCCTTTCAGCACTTGATTCATGACTCTTTGGAATACCGCAGCAGCAGAAGCTAAACCGAACAGCATTCTCTTATAGCGGTACACGCCAAACGGAGTAATGAAGGCAGGTAAATCTCTGCAATCTTCTGTGAGACTGATCTGATGGTGTGCATTGGACAATTCTAGCATCGTAAATACATTTGTTCCTTCAATGCAGTTCAACATCTCCAATATTATAGGCAACAGATATTTGTGCACCAATATATTCTTATTTAAATCCCTGAGAGCTACACAAATTCTCAGTTTCCCGTTCATCTTTAAAGCAACAACACTGGGGCTCACCCATTGAGACGATTCAATCCTTTCTATGACTTCTTCCTTCTCAAAAGTCTATTCAGTTCATGCTCTACCCTTTCCACCAAGGCGAACGGAATCGGACTGGTCTTGGTATGCGCAACTGAATTTGCTCCAGGTTTCAAAACTATCTTATGAGCATAATTCTTTAACAACCCTAACTCTTGCTAAAACACATCACCAGGTTCCTTTTTCAAACTCTTTAACATACATTGACTGTTGCTCCTAACCAACAGCACCGGTATTACGCTCACCTGGTCTCTACGGAGGCGTTGGGGCATGGTTGCAGCCCTCACTGAACTTGAATCACCCCATTCAGGCCTCTCCCTCAGTAGAAAAGCTGTGAGCGGTGGTACTTGGTGATACTGCTCCTGCGTGGAGATAAGAGTGTGTGAGTGCGCCAATCTGTGATTGTTGTACCTTTCGAAACCTTTGCCCCAAAGTACGGTTTCTGTGAGCATATGCCGGCCCATAAAGCTCACCTGTGAATTATGGAAGATAAGCTCTCCGTCCTGCTACTTCCGGCAGGGGCGCGTCGAATGGGATCTAGTTCCTTCACTGATCCCTGATAAGGATTAGTCCAGTCCAGCTGCGACTATGCTTCTCCTTATGATTGGTAAGTCTTTCTTGAGCTCTTGTAATGCTGTTCGTTCTGTTTAATGTCTTTATATGTTGCTCCTATTTATGCCCGCAATAATGTCTCTCTTCTGTTTTCTTCCCTTAGATGGAAATGCAGCCTCAATGCTGCTGTGAGACACGAGACGTGGCCAGATGGAAGATGGATGCTACCACAATGTTTGACAGCAGGTAAGTGATGGTTTAAAGAAAAGGGCGAAGTATGGCAAAGTGCAACCTTAAACTGACTGTTTTTTCGATGTCTAACCTTGTCTTCTGTTTTTCCTTGCAGGCGCTGCTGTCGACGATGGAGCGTGTCGTGCTGCGGTGCCAAGATGAAGATTTCGGCGTACTGGAAAGTGTAAAGATGAATACTTGGTTCACGAAGAGATGTACAGGTAAGAAAAGCTTCCCCCAGTTGGTAAGTATGCAGGAAGCAGGATGTCCAGGAAGCAGGATCTTCAAAGGTAAGTCTGACCTCAGGCAACAGTGAGCGTTACACTGCTTGCAAGTGCAGAATATCATGAAGCGTCTGTCTTGAGGATCGGGGCACTTTATATAGCTAAGATCATGGGCAGGCCCATTAGAGACGGCTTACCAGCCACACCCTGCCACTCCTAGAGAGTGATCATGTGTGAAGGCAATCCATTAGCAGCCACACCCAAAAATACACTTGGGGCTGCTTAATGGATGGAATGTTCAAGGTTAAATGCATCCTGCTTAATGGATGGAATGTTCAAGGTTAATGCATCTGAAGTGCTATGTCCATAATAAAAGCTTTTTGGTGTTAAATGGATGTTCTTGTTTACTCTTGTTCATAAGCCTGGCGCCAAAGCCGTCAGGACAGTGTCCATTCAGGTCTCCTGTGCATGTGACCCCTGCATGCCTATGCCCCTGACTTCATGACCATGCCAACCGGCTTTTCTTCGCATGGATCCAATCTTATCTTTAACGCAGCTTGATCTCTCCAGCCAAGAACATTCACACCTTTCCTCGAAATGTAAACTTTACTTTCTGCTTGACGACATTTGAACTGCACAATACTTTGAACCAACCCTTGATGTGAATCATGGAACCCTCGAATCCTCCAGGATTCTTAATGTTCGGTGGATGAACCTTCGCTTTCAAACTTTTGTATCTTAAATTCTCCCATCTCTTGGCTGTATTTATGGTGTACGGGGAACAACTATCCACCATGACTGATAGCTTCCAATTCTCTATTAAAATGTCACATATGGGGCATTTCAATTCTCCACCAGCTGGTTCACGAACCACTACCACACATTCATCCTCTGAATCTGTGTCTTCTTGTACAACCAACACCTTTTTCTTATTCCTACAGACCACTGCAAAATATCCTCTCATTCTACAAATTGCACATGTCTGATTAATGGCCGGACAGTTTCTTGATTGGCAAAATGTCCTGCTTTGCCACACTTACTCACCATCCACAACCTGTCCTGAATCAAGGGATCGTCAGTGTGGATGATAATCTGATCTCTAATCAGTTCATCCAGCGTGATCCCTGCACCAAAACGGCAAATGTGAGCTAGCTTCTTTAAGGCTGATACATACTTCTCTACCGTTTCACCCTCTTTCTGTGATCTAGTGTAGAAGTTGCATCTATTAATTGCCACGTCCACCTCTGGGGCATAATAAGTATCCAATTACCTTAAGGTCTGTTCATATTCATTTACATCACCAGCTTCATCCCCTGTCAATTCAAGAAATTCCCTATATTTGCGCTGCCCTTCGAGCCCTAGCGCATGCAATAACAGTAGCTTCTTTTTCTCTAGAGACAATCCATCCTGTTCAACAGTCTTTACATAGTTTTTCCAATATTCCTTCTATTCTGGCCACAAAACACTAAGCTGACCAGGATTGAGGAAAATAAATTCTGGAGGGTGCACTGTCATTCCTTGCATTCCTTAAGACAATTTTCTCCCGAAGTTGAGAAGAAAAAAAAATGTTTTTGACACTTCCTTCTAGCACTGTGTTGCTTGTGGTAAAACATTCACATCTTTTTAAAAACATTTTTTTTCATGTAGTGTGAAGAAGAAGAACTTCAAGATGAATGTGGATCTCTGCTTGGCCTCTTCTTTTAATATATTCAAAATGGTGGCACATTTTCTCCAATGTTTTTAGGTCTTTTCTTCTAATCTTTTCTTGAAAGTTGTATCTGTACTTCAATAGAGGGATACTTTGCCTGCACCCCCAGCAAACACTTAAAAACTCTTAATTGCACTTTTGCTTTCAGTCACATAAAGCTGCGCCTTACGTTGGCTCCACTTGTTTCAGGATCAGCCTGGAGGGAGCTTCCAACAACACCAGCCTGGTGAGCCTGTTGCATGGGTCCAGTAACGGTAGTTGGCCTTGTCGCCAAATGTAGTATTCTGCCTCAAATTACACACGCAGCCAGTGATAAGATTTATGCTCCTTTAATTGTTGAGCCAACGACCCTGCGCTCCCTCCGCCATCCACCATCAACCGTCTCTCATTCGAGCCCCTCTACACTCATTCCATCATGTCACACACCAACATTCCATATCACTCGTGCTGCACATTCTAACATACCACTCACACCGGAGCGGAGTGCAGGTAATAAACAAGGATACTACAGCAAGCATACCGTAATTGGAGTCTTTCTCACCCTGCCAAACAACTACAAAATGATGCCGAACTTTAGCTGGAATTACTATGCAAATGAAGTTTAGCATCTTTCTGACACATTATTAATGATCTAGGTAGAAATAAAACTTACTTGCTATTGAACCCAATAGGAGAAGATCAATGGGTTAGTCATTTTGAATCAGCTTTTGGTCAGTGGCATGAGTGTAACTAGTTTGCTGTCTCACCAGTGGATAGAAAAGAACAAGCCTGGCATCTAGAAGTGGACAAGGAAAGCATTTTCAATATCATCCAGGGATTTAGCAGGTCCAGGACCCAATAGATTGGCCAATGCAGTCTTTAGGGATAATCTTGCTGCCTGGTCTGCGCTCCTGACCATTTACTTTAGGCAGATTATAAAAGCCCAGATATTGCCTGCGTCCTGGCATACTGCCTTCCTTATTCCTATATTTAAGAAAGGTAACCGCAATGGTCCAAAAAACGACAGGCCGATCTCCATCTTAGATGCTGACAGCAAAGTCTTTGCGGCCTTTTTGTTACAGCATTTTGTGGCCTGGGCGGGCAAGACAGGATGAATGAAAAAGTGGCAGAGCGGTTTTAGAAAAAGACACAGTACCAATTTAAACGGTTTGCTGCAGGGTTATGTTCAAAAGCTTGCATGGAGTGGCAGGGTGAATGCTATTCGTGTAGCCACCATAGATTTAACCTCAGCATTCGATAAGGTCAACAGAAATCTACTATGGCGAAAGGTGGCCAGCAGGGACATCCTACTGAGGTTAATAGTCGCTCTACATTTTGAATCAAACATCAAGGTTAGAATGAACTACAATGGAGAGTTGTCAGGAAAAATTCCAACTTATTCAGGAGTTAGACAGGGTTGCATTCTTGCACCCTGTCGTTTCAACATATATGACTCACATGTAGGCGAGTCGTTGGCCAAAGCTGCTTTTGCATCCTCCATGAAATTGCATTAATACCCAGTGAGGCTCAAAAAGGCTCTCACCTGGGTTTGAGTAGTGGGAGTCTCCCAGTCATGTACATCCTGTACTTTACTGGGGAGAGGTTGGATTTGACCACCTCCTACCTCATGACCAAGATACGTGACTTTCCCCTCAGCTATCTGGCCTTTGGTGGCCTTGATAATGAGGTTAGCCCTTTTCAAGGCCTGCAACACCTTATCCAGATTTGTCAAATGCTCTTCCCAGGTGGAACTGTAGATGACAAAATGCGCATTTTTCACCAATACACAGTACCCTTACTGTCAACTGTTTGTACCCATGTAGATATGTACTACTGACCTGTTTGTCCATTTGTTCACTTTGTGTTTGACGCCTGTTGTCTACTTTCAGTAGCGGCAGTAGTGATTGTATTACGTTTGTTTATCAATACCACTATGCAAGAACAGGATCTTGCCTCTGTTTTGTTCTGATTATGCAAATTATGATTGCTTGTGTTCGTTGTCTTTAACATGATGTTCAGAATGTAAAAAATAGAAACTCAAGTTCTATCCAAATATAACATTTTTCGAAACCTCTATGGTGTGACTCAATACAACTGATTGTGCTGTATCTTGGAATGAACTAGAAGGGAGGAGAGGGTCTTTAGTAATTTTGTTCTCAACCCATTCATTTTTGTTCTAGTAACGCAAGCCTTCCTGGGCAGAATAGGGTTGTATCCACCAGGAGCCCTTCTATATATCTGGTGTCAGCAGTGGTCGAAGTGTATGAATAGAAGTAGTGGAGCTATGTTCCCTGCTGGCCTGTCCCTGCTCCCCACAAACCACATTGCCACAACCCCTTCCACACACAATACACCCCTCCAAACACTTGCACCTGATGTTTAAGGGAACTTTCAGTGCAGTGCACTGAAAGTGAAGGTTTCAACTTCTTTCTACACTTTTATTTTAAAAGAAAACCATTCCGGAACGGTTTATTTTTAAAATAAAAGTATAGGATCTGTACAAGGGAATTAAAAAAAGTATAGGAGCACCGCTCCCGACCGCTCCCGCTCACTTCGACCACTGGGTGTCAGTGAGAACAGAGAGGCATACTGCCGGAGCAAAGACCTGCAGACCCTCTGCTGCTCTGTCATCAGATCTGGAGAGAGATGTACTCCCTCCACTGAGCCATCCTGAGGGTTGCTATGCAGCAAATCAGGAAGGGGATCACTATCATCACCTTCTTGCTTTGAAGCTAGCAAGAGACATGAGACCTGCGCTCGCCTATGGAAAGGCTTAAGCCTGTTGACATGGAATACTTGAGGGGCTACCCCAGAGACTCCCATGTCAACCAGATAATTGACTTCGCCCATCTTGGAGATTATCCTGAAGGGTCCAGTCCATTTGTCTGCCAAAGCTCGAGGTTTGGTAGGCTCCATCACAAGGATCTCCTGGCCTAGAGTCCAATCCACTTGCAAGGCTATAAGGTCATGCCAGTACTTATTCAAATCCTGGCTGGCCTTGAGATTTGCTGTTGCCTGACCCATCATCTGTGTCATCCTCCGTCTGAGGCCTAACACATAGTCCCCTACTTGCTTGGCAGGACCTGGAGGGGTGGCTTCCAAACCTTCTCTGATCAAGGCAAGGGGTGTAACGCTTACCTGGTTCCCACGGGGGCGCTGATCTAGTCTGGATTACTGCGGCCTCTTATAGCGTGATGCGCAGGACCCGGAACACCGATTGGACAGGACCTCAAAATCGTGCTTCCTTGGCCCGTAGGAATATCCTTCTTATGGTTTGGAAGGTTGAACTCTCCATCCTGCTTCTGGTGCAGGGGCGCGCGTTCATCCAGTTACTTCACTGGTTTTCAGAATGGCGCTGGCAAAATCCACTTGACTTTCCTGAGCGATGCGCCGTAAGTATGAAAGTTCAAAGTTCAAGTGAGGCCCCCTTTATGCTGTCTTTCTCACCTGTGATCTGTCCTTTATTTCAGGTGCAGAATGAAGGCGATGTGTCGAGGGGTTAACCTGCCGAGGTGAGTAGTAATGTGGGCGATCCCTCTAGATGTCCTTATCATTCCTCTGAAATGTCTCTAGTCCTTTCCCCATAGGGGCCGGGGTACAGTACCTGCCAACGGGGCGGCGCCGACCCGAAATGTGGAAGAAAAGCCAGTAAGTATTATGGCTGTTAATCAGGCTTTCCTTCTGTGTGTCCTTCTGCTCACCTTTTGTTTCTTCCTCTCTCCCCTGGGTGCAGAGATGTGGCATCCGATGTTGACAGCCGCGATGGAGCCGGGAGATGTCTTGAGGACAGGACAGGTGAGTGAAGCGTGGCGCTGCAGCGAGCAACACGATGCTTTTAAATTGAAGTCTTCCTTCAGGGATGCTGGTGAGAAGATTCCGGATGCAGGTAAGGAGCTTGAAATAATCCTTGGTTTTCACCTTTCTCTTCTCTTCCTTCCTTGCAGGTCTTCCAGGTTCAAGACAGGCGTGGCTGTAGTCCAGGAGCAGGAGCAGACACGGTGAGCGTTAAGCTGCAGGAAGCAGAACAACGCGAAGCATGAGCTGCTGTCTGGGCGTGGCTTAAATAGCCTCCAAAGAAGTCCCAGGTATGTATCCTTCCCCAACTAGGTATGTATCCTTCCCTGGCCACGCCCGAGTGAAAAAATAGTCCCTATGAAAAAATAGTCCCTTTCAGGTCTCAGGGAGGCCTGAAGCGTGCAGCATGGTCTGCATCAGGTAAGTGCACAAAACACCTCCCTTTATGAGCCTGGCGCCTATGGCGCCAGGACTGATGTCCAACATGAGCCTGGCGCCAAAGGCGCCAGGACTGAGTCCAAAGAGTCCCTATAAGGGGCCGCTGGGCTTTTACCCAAGGGCATGATGCCTGCTTCCGGGGGTGCTGGGCCTGGCCTGATGCTCCGGGGGTAGGCATCATGACAAGGGGCCCCCTCATGGGATGTCCAAAGAATAACTCAAAGGGGCTAAAACCAACACCCTCTTGAGGCACCTCTCTGTAAGCGAACATCAGGCATGGCAGGAGGAGGTTCCATTTCCTCCTTATGGGCTCTTCCAAAGCGCCTAGCATGCCCTTGATCCCCATTGGTCTGGGGATGTTAAGAGCTGGAGAACTTGTAGGTTACCCCGCACTCTTTCCACATGGTTTTCATGTAACTAGACATGAAGTTAGATCCTCTGTCAGAGACAACCTCCTTAGGCAATCCAACCCGGGTAAAACTGCCCAGGAGAGCCCTGGCAACCACCTTGGCAATAACAGTCCGAAGGGGTATAGCCTCAGGGTACCTGGTGGCATGATCAACCAAGACCAGGATGAAACGATGCCCACCTAAAGTGGAAGGGTCAAGGGGACTGACAATGTTGATGCCCACCCGCTCAAACGGTGTGCCCACCACTGGCAACTGCTGCAGTGGGGCAATGACACTGCCTCCACTCTTGTCAGACAGCTGACAAGTTGGGCAGGTCCTGCAGTTGGACTCCACTTCTACTCCCATTCGGGGCCAGTAGAAATGGGCAGAGAGCCTCTTCCTAGTCTTCTTGGTACCAAGATGACCAGCTAAGGGCACCTCATGCACCAACTGCAGCAGGAAGGGCCTGTAAACCTGGGGTACCACCAACCTCTTGAGGGCACCAGGTTCAGGCTTAGTGGGCTCACTAATAAGGAGCTCACCCTCCCAATAGATCCGGAATGTCCTAGGTACTTCTCCTTGTGCCTGGGACAGGGCCTGTTTCCTCAGACCCTTGAGAGAGTGGTATGCTCTCTGACATTTACAGAAGTCTGCCTGGGACAGCGCCCCTTCAGCCAACAGGCATTGAAGGTCGGGGTGGTCCTCTGGGTTGAGCACTTCTCCGGCAGGAGGGTCTTCTGCCTCTTCTCCATCATGAGTTCAGTTTGGGTTTTTCACTGGACCCAGACTGCCCGGAGCATGGATCCCAAGGGTGCTGTAGGAACAGCAGGAAGAGAAGCGGCGACCTCCACAGAGGTGGTCTTCTTGTTCTTCCATCTTCTTGCCTTAGGCCTCACCTTTGGCTTGGGTACCTGACTCACAGCCAGACCCTCTGCACCTGTGACCTAGTGACTGCAGCAGCAGTTATGGGGAGACCATCAGAGATCAACCCCAACTCTACTAGATCATTTTCCAACAGAATGTTAGCAGGGACATTGTCCTGAACCAGGACAGGAAACTTTTCTGTCTTGTCTCCAATCATGAGTGTGACTAAGGCTACAGGCGATAATTTGGGAGGCCCACCAGCTAACCTGGTGGTTATCAGAGGAGAACCTACATAGTCCTCCGGCTTGAGCAGGGTCCTGCCCACCACTGTCATGCTCACCCCATTGTCTCTCAAACCAGTAAAAGGCTGGCCATTCAAGAGGACACTTCTCAAAAGCCTACTGGTGTTCTGTGGGATTGTCGCCTGTACTTCTGCATACTGGTCCCAGGCCACAAGGGATAGTAGGGAAATCTCTACCGGAGCACCGAATGTGATTCTTTTTTTTTTCATAATTTTATCAGTTTCCATAACCAACAAACAAAAAACAAAACTTGCAGTACATGTTACAATATTTCAACATTTTACTTATGCCACTCGGTGAATACTGCCTACCCCATTCCCACCCTCCAACTTTCACCTTGTATCCATCAATCCGCCCCATCATGTTCATATGTGCAGCACTCACCCAGTCAACCCAAGACACATTCTCTATTTTCTTTAAATCCCTGAACCTTTTAAGGTATTGGGTAGGTGTCTTGCCAAACTTGGCAATCAAAGCAGACTTCATGCCCTCATACTGAGCCCTTTTTTTCCACACTCAGTTTCAGAATACAGTCATACCCAGTCTGAGGCACTCTGATTAACAAACACTTAGCTCAATCTCTCCTATCAACATCATGAATTGCACAAGCCATTTCAAACGCTTCAATCCATTGGAGGTATCAGAACCCTCCACATAAACACCAACCAAATCTTTCATAAACTTGGTGGCTGGGGACCTGACACTCTCAACTGGTTTTGCTGAAATCTCCACTCTAGCTTTCTCTAGCTGGATTTTCTGACACTCAATGTCCTTGTTCTTAAGTTCAAGGTCTTTATCTTTGAGTTCAAGATCCACTTGTTGTGCCAACTCCTCTTTCTTAAACTCAGCTTCTATTTCCAACTTGCAGTATTCAAAGGTCAATTTCATCCTTAATAACTCATGTTCCAAGGCATTCCCTGAAGAAACATTGCTGGAGGTTGGAACAGAGGCAGCAGGAATGGCGGCATTCCCAGAAACAGAATCAACAGTAACCCCAGGGGCAGGGGCCTCAATGGTTACATCCTCCCCTTCAAGATTCTCACAATCAGTCTGGTAGTCCACAAAGGCAGCTATCAGCTCAGCCCTAGACTTATCTTCAAAATCTAACTCCCTGGCTTCACAAGCACTCTGGAGAGCCTCTAAGCTCATCCTAGTCAATTTACCATTCGCAATAGATTCCATTGCTTGTAATGCAGTTAACTAGCACACAACTAAACCTCAATTTAACAAAGTGCAGATATTTTGTAAGTGGCAAGGTTATATGCTGATTCTTACAACCATAAGCATCCCACCGCTGCCACCAGTGTAAAGACTGGACAGATTGTCTGTACTCCTGCTCTCTATCTGGCAGAGGAGAGACACAGAGGACCCAAGCCAAGATTCTCTATAGAGTAGCGCAGGTCGAGAAATCAAGGCCTAGCTTCTTAGGAGGTGATGCGGGCTGGTTCTTAAGTACACTGTAGCCCCCAAGCACCCACAAAGGAATGTATTAGTGAAAACACAGTCTTTATATAATTAAGGTTCAAGTTTATATACACAATCACAGTAACTCACTTTGTGCTCAGTTAATCTACAATGGCAAATATATACAGATCAGATTTCATAAAACTGCATCAACTGTACTCTGGCCAAATGGCACACAAATCAATTAATAAAGGTAACCGACAATAGACATAGGAGGAAAGCAGTTGGTTAGAACAATTGACAGAAGACTGGCCCCTACCACTAGACACAGTTCTGTGTGGAGATCCCCCCCACCTGGGCAACCTGTAAAATAAAGAATATACTACAGGCCCAATCCATATATTGCTCAATAAGCCTTATCTCCTTCTAAAATGTTTCTACCACCCCATTGTACCTGGAATAGCAGAGTTCCTCAAGGAGGCGTCGAGGGATCCTTCTTGAGTGACTCCCTTTAAAGCAGGATCCACGAAGAAAGTGAACTTGGCGTCGATGATCCTCGATGGAAAGTTCAGTGGCGTCGAGGCAGCAGTTTCGTCCTGGCGGTGCTCGTCGACTACGAGTCGAAGACGTCCTGCGAGGGTGAGGCATGCGGGGCACCTCGATGTCGATAGTTCAGGACCGCAAAGAGTTTGTGAAGAACTTTGGCCCAGCAATGGTGTCGACTCCTATGGCATCTCTACGGTCTTTGGGTGGCGGGAAACCCACCAGCGGATGCTCCTAGGCGTGTCGACGACCTGGCCTTCTCGCGCGGGATAAGGAGGTCAGCAGTGCAGACGAACGCGCCCGGGAATCAAATGTCTTAATCAATGGAGCAGTGTGGCTCCGGTCGTCGATGGCACAGCGTCAAGCGGTCCCCGCATCTTGGCAACTCGGCTTCAACGGGCCTCCAGCGGTTTTAGCAAACCTGCAAACCCTGGTTGACGACGGTGGACGGAATGTCCGGTGCTTCTCTTCGTTCTCCTCGGCGGTCCGCGTCTCCGGTCGGCAGGCTGTGGAGGGTCTTACTTGCAGGGATCTTCTGCGAAGGTTAGCAGTGCTCGATGGTCCCTCGGAGCTCAGGAAGAGGGCGCCTAACCAGGTCCTCTCTCAGATCAGTCCTCGATGAACTCAACAGCTTTCGGATTGGGTGGACGCAAATGCAGCAGCAAATCTTCTTCCAGCTGGGCTTCAAGTATCAACTTCAGCTTCTGAATGAATTCTAGCAGTGAGAGGCCCCCAGATATACTGTTGATCTCCCATTCATTCTGTTGGGTCACACTCAGGCAACCAATCACTCAGAAGGGCATTCAGCACTCAGTCAGCCAATCAGGAATACAGTGCATTCAGACCATTCTCTTGCCTCTCAGGCACTCACAACAAGCAATGTATATTGGGACAAGTACCCAGCCATTCAACACTACACACTGCATTCATACCAGTTTCGGGCAGGGCTGTCTCGATCATTGTGTTTCATACCAGAAACCAGACATCCACAACAAGAAGTGCACATTGGTCACACACTCCATTCACCCAGGTCCCACCCAAAGGATGTACCCATAACATACAGTCACTGGGAAGGCTCCAGCCAGTCTGGCCTGGACTTCACTACAATACCATTTATGGAACTTCCACCCAACAGCCAGTCTGGGGGAAGGGACAGACTCAGGGCTTCCCAGGTCTTTGGGAAAACAAGGTAGCAGGCAAAAGAAAGCAAGAGGTCACAAGGGCCATCTTGTTTCCTATCAGGAATCATTCCAATGGCAGGGCCTGGGTATCCCCAAAATGGAGGATACTCAGAGCACCTGTCAAATTCAGCATGGAGCTGCCACCAGCCCATACCCTGCTCTGTGGGCCACACACAGGTGCCCAAAAACATACACTAGGGGCCCAGGGTGGTACCCCCACCCATGAGTGCCATAAGGGTATCCCATGGGTTTGTACACCAAACCAAATATAGGAAGAGCTGCACTGCCAGGAGTCCCACATGGACTCCTGGGCAGAAAACAATACAGAACACAAATGAAAAAGGACTACAGGACAAGGACAGGGAGGCCCTGTCCCTCCAATGCATTTCCAGCATCACAGCATCGCCTAAACTTAATAACCAATTGCTAACATGGCTCGTCTACGCCGATGACTGTCTGTTGTTTGACATGACACCCTTGGGGCTACAAAAATGTATTGGCGTCTTTGGCATATACGCACAAGATAATAGTTTAGCTATAAAACCAACAAACCAAAGGTGATTCAATGCACCACAAAATGAAAAGGGAATCATTTGCATGGTGGAGCGGAAATCAAAAACTCGAAATAATTTCATTCATTTAGGCTTTCCTATTTTTAGTAGATCAAATAAAGCAGACATTAAAGAGTATCTTTTATTAAAGACCTCAGGTTTGGCAAACCAGATTAGTGAGGTGGATGGGAAGTATGGTCCATTTTCCATTTTACCAACCCTAAAATATTTTGAAGGCAAAATAGTGCCAAAGTTAGTTTATGGTATTGAGTTACAAGATCTCTCCACTCTGAATTTGTTACCAGCATTGGAGGTACTTATCTGGAGAAGATGTTAAAACTCCCAAAATCATTGCCAGGAATAGTAATAAGATGTTAACTGAATGTTTTCTGCTTTTTGACCAGGGAGGTGTGAAATTATCTAATCTTATTCCGAAGAATCCTGAATGCCGAAGCAGATACTCTTTATGGTGACTTAAGGGAAATGATGACCCGTCAGCAAAATGGAGGCTCTCTGCCATTAAATCCTTCATTAAATGATGTGTTGGTATGCTACATGTTGTTGGGTCAATTCGTGAGGCGCTCCACTGTAGAGCAGAAAGCTCTAAAAGGAGTTTGTGAATATGGAACTGAATTAATACAACAGGAGAAATCCATAGTTATTCTTCGTTAATTCCTTTAGCAGACGATCACAATAAGTGGGGCGTCTTAGCTCCTTTTCTATCCATTTGTCCCAGTTGTTGGTTATTAAGGGGTGAATTTCTGAAATTCCGATGGAATCTAAATCCAACTAAACAAATTCTCCTTAGGCATAAGAAGATTGGAATCGATGAGACCTTTGTAGATTTTATAAGGGTGAGAACCTGACAGAAACAATAAAACATTTAGTGCTGGAATGTCCCGTGCACCAACCTATGCAATTAAAATATTGTAAACATGTTTTTCACTCCCTAGATCGTATTATTTATGGGACAGGTGCTTGGGAGGCTCAGATATGATTTCTGTTGTAGGTTTCTTGAGATCATTTAATCTTGCTGTATAGGGAAAATAGTGGAAAACATTCCTGTTTAAGAAATTGTTTTAAAACACTTTTCTTTCTGGCATTGATTGTTTGAATTTTGATAGTTTTAATTTTAATTGTAGTATTATTAGAATGTAAGTGGTGTTTTATTTTTCTGTTAAGGAATGTTGATTTTAAGCTTTTTGTATAAAGAATTAATTTTATATATGTGTTTATTCTGTAGAATGTTAAAGGTTGATTTAACTAACCAAATTACAATAAAGAACATATTGTCACAAGTTTCTCCCCTTCTCACCTGTTTCTCCTTACTTGCGACCTTCTTGGAAGTGACTTCCTTCTTTCGTACTGTCCGAGACTTGTACAGGCCTGGGCGCGGGTGCTCGGATTCCAGCGTGAGTTCTTGTTGCACTCCACTAGGAAGCGTTCTGTATCCAGGACGTGGAACCAGGAGGGAGGTAGTCCAGGCTCCGAAGGAACCGAAGCCTGTAGGACCGAGCACAAGATTAATCCAGGAATGAACCACGGAAGGAAAAAGGGAAGGGAACGAAAGAGTATCAGGAATAGGAGGAGGAAAGCAAAGGAATCATAAAGAGCACAGAGCGGACTTCGACAACACACGTCTAACTACACCAAGCAGTAGCTTTGAGACGCACGGCACCGCAGGGGTGTGGCTCTTTTCTAGGAAGTCGAGCGTAACGCGGAAGGGCTTGTGTACAGAGTTTCGGAACTGTCGGCCATGTTGGTAGAATCACGGAGTTCATACCGCGGTGCATCATGGACCAGGAAGTCCAGAATGGACCAATTCGGCGGTTCATGACACATATATAAATTACTTTACAGGGAAATGAGGCAGGGGTGAGGTGCACCATTTAATGTCCAAAAAGGTGACAAGTGTGGCAAGGTTGCATACTCGCGCCAACTCTGTATTTGCTTTACATTAATGGCCTAATTGCCAAAATCTTGCCGACCCCTACTGATGCTCCAATGTTAGCTGGGGAAAAGCTTCGGGTGCTACTGTTCGCCGATGACACGATTCTTATTTCACTAACACCTAATGGACTAAAAAAACAGCTATATTTCCTTCATGAGCATTGTACCAAAATGGGTTTAGCTATCAATGCCAGCAAAACTGCGTTCATGGTCTGGTCCAGAAAGAGGAAACAACCTACTTGTCAGATAATGTTTGGGATGGATGCAATAGAACAAGTACAGTCATATGATTACCTAGGAGTAAGGTTGGCTAGTTCTTGCAAGTGGGATCATCAATTGAGGAAAGCAGGAGCCTCCATTTTCAGATACTGTGGGGCAATCACCAAATGTTCTTATGAATATGGCGATGGTGTCAGAGCCCCCTCTCTGGAAGCATACAAACTGCAAGCCAGGCAGGCTACCCTTTATGGGGCCATCCTAGGGGCCACACCAACTGCAGCAAACTCTGCGTGATTCAGAATGATTTGTTTTTTAAAAGAAAAGCCTAGGACTAGTACATCGACAATACTGGTCCATGAAGAAACAGGTTTGCTCTATCTTAGTCAAGTTGTGGCCCGAAGACCTGTATTGTATTGGATCAGGCAATGGAGTAGTCCAGGAATGCTCAAGTACAGAGAGGCAGCTACTGATGTACTTGGGCAATTGGGAGGCGCAGCCTTACCATGGGGTGGACATGTTAAAAGAATAATCTGTGATACTGGTCATCTTGATCTCTGGATTCACCCTGAATCTATTATCAGTAATGATAAAGAGATAGTCAAAGGAAGGTGATTTTCATTCTAAATGCCAACGAGTCTTGCTGAGCATAATATCCAGCACATGAACGTTAATGCACTTGCGTGATCCGAATGACACCTGGCCTAGTAGGATCGTTGTCTGTCCTCCCTTTGTTTCCTCCCCCCCTTTGCCTCATCGCGCCTTGAAACACTTGTGTATAGGCGCGTTATAAATGCCATATCATATCATATCATATCAAGTATTTATTGGTAGACTAAACATCTTTTGGGTTATGAACCCTATCTGGGTGTAATGAAGCCAAGATTGATGAGCTCTGTGATGAATCCTGGGATTCAGTCACTTCTCCCGAGGGGGGAGCCTTTCCCTGTAAGGGTAGAGAGGTGAGCCTGTTATGCGATACCCTCCCTAGGGGTAGAGGCAAGCTGGACCTCACCGGGATAGACTCCCCTCTTGATGACAAGGACTCCCGTTTTGAAGAGGAACTCCCTGAGTTACCCACTCACAACCCACCATTAACATCTACAACACCAAGGAGACAAGAAGAACAAGCTACTGTTACTGTGATGTAGAACCATTGTTTCATCGTGAGGAACAGTATTCTTGTAATAATGAGAAGAAGAAGAGTGCCCAAGTAATACAGAACACTCAGGCAACAAAGAGAAAATACTATGAGGCTTTGCGGGGGAACACCCAGCAATGCGTCATTAAAGCAGAAGGAGGAGTCTATTGGAGAGAGGAGCACAGTTGTTTCATGTCAGACAAGCAGCGAGCGCTGAGATGAAAAGGGACATGCAGTGTTTGAACCTGTATGAAGGCTGGCGTGTGAAACTGACACGAAAGAAGCTGGAAGCAGGACAAGCTGGGGAAAGGGAACCCCAACGAAGATACTGATCCTTAAGTGGTGGCGTGTCAGAGAGTTGGTGGATTGTTAAATGCTGCAACAATGCCGAGACCACAGACATGCTTGCATCACGGAGTCAGACACTAAGTGAGAGAAAGAAAAGCTGAGAAGCTCAAATCCAACCTGATGACGCGAGAGAAACTTCCCGTCCTGAGTGCTGGCCCAGTGATTCTAAGCCCAGTGAAAAGAGGTAACAGGGAAAGTGGGAGACCCGGGAGGGATAACGAATATAACAAGTGTATGCATCAGCCTCGTCTCAATGAAACCGAAATAATGCATAAGATTCAGAATTTCTATGTGAACTTTAATACAAGTATCAATAAGGAGAGAGCCCTAAAGAATCAAGGCAATTGTTAATGGAATATTCATACTCGTGTCAGAAAGAGCAAAGAATGGAAACCAAGTGAGAATCATTACTGGAACATTGATACTCATCCCAGTAAGAATGAAGAGTGGAAATCAAGTGAGAATCGTTACCAGTACATTCATCCATGTCCCACTGAGAGTGAAGAGTGGGAAACAAGTGAGGATCATTACTGAAACATTCATACTATCCCAGTAAGAGTAAAGAGTGGAAACCAAGTGAGAATCATGGCTGGAAGATTCATGCTCACCCGAGTAAGAAGAAAGAGTGGGAAACAAGTGAAAACCATTACTGTAACCCTCATATTTGGCCCAGTAAGAGTAAAGAGTGAAAACCAAGTGAGACTCATTATCAGAACATTCATACTCATACCAGTAAGAGTGAAGAGTGGGAAACAAGTGAGAACCATTACTGGAACTTTCATATTCGTCCCAGTAAGACTGAAGAGTGAAAACCAAGTGAGAACCCTTACTGTAACATTCATCCTCATCCCAGTAAGAGTAAAACATGGAAACCATGTGAGAATCATTAGTGGAACATTCATGCTCATCTCGGTAAGAGTTAAGAGTGAGAAACAAGTAAAAATGACTACCGAAACATTCTTTTTCTTCCCAGTAAAACTAAGGAGCTGAAAACAAGCCAAGAGAAGTACTGAAACCTTCCTATTCGTCCCAGTAAAACCAAAGAAATAGAGGAAAGTGAGAATCCATTTGAGAAGGTTTCTAACTGGCCCAGCCAGGGAAAGGACAGACATTGTGTCAAGAGAAAGCACAAAATCTAATAAATCAGGTGAGGGAGAAAAAGAACCTCACAAGGGGAAAGAAAGGTGGCAATGACATGGAAGAGAAGCTGAAGAGCCATATTTCAGAACTTTATGAACTGGCAAAAGTAGTTTCTGAGCACTACCTGCTGATAAATTACTGAAGTGACTGTGCTGAAAAGCAGACCACAGGAGAAGGGAGTCATTCTCCTGTGCCTTAGTTGCTTTTGATAGTGATAAGGACAGAATAGCTTAATTTTGGACATAGGACAGATCTTCCTTTTGGACTCACAGATGACTGATGATCACCCTAGTTAGTTTTGCATCATGCAGGGAAACCCCATAGTCTAGAGATAGTTAGGAGTTTGCATCATTTCATTTAATCAATAAAATACTTGCACATGGAAGATATCAGTCTCTGTCCTACTTCTGACCCACCACAGCTCCTTGTACATCAAGTTGAGGTTAAACATTCTCCCGATAGGCTATAGAATGAATTTATGGGATGCTAATGTATCAGATACATGCTTGTTTTGCCGGAATAGGATTGAAACATTAGAACAAAAATTCTTAGCATGCCCATTATACTTGAATTTCAGGAGTTTATAAATGAGACCAAGATTCCTGCTATATGGAACTTTCACCACAAGTGAGGCCATGATGTTATGTAAAAGATAGAACAACAGTGTGACTCTTTTTGTATTAGCAAATTTCCTTTGTAGATTATGTTTTAAAAGAGCTACTTTATTGAGGTCAGACATTAGAACGGTCTAAACTATCACTTTTCTTCTTGAACAGCTGCTTTTTAATATATGTGCTGTTACAGTTTACTCACACTGCTCTTTGCTTATTTGTGTTGTTGTATCAACTCTACTTTTTGACCTGTGCATTTGGGATTTTTAGCATGGAGTTTTTACTATCCTTTCTTTTAATCTAATTAAATGCAATGTTATGACTTTGCATCCCAGCGATCGATGTCTTCTAACACGGACCCTGATATGAGCTTAAGATTCAAAATGTTGATCGACCATTATGATATTCATTTTCAATTGCCTGAATGACCCTCTTGAGAACTAACGTATATGAAATTGGACTGCACCCTAAGAATCCTAATTCAAGCATTTATATTTTCATGCACTTGTCTTTTTAATATTTGGATGCTGCACTACGATTTTTATTGCCGACTTTGTATTAACCTTGTTTTTAACCATTCTTAATTCTATTGTATATAATTCTCTGCATTTACACTTTAACGTTTAGATGTTGCCTTCGATTGTTGTTTTCTAAAAAGACCTTAGGTACATACACAAGATGCAAAATGTTATTGAGCATTATGATTCTGATCGTTAACCATTTGAATGATTTTCTTGAGGTCAAATCCAACATGATGTTGGAAAGCGATTAAGAATTATAATTTTTTTCCCGATTGTCTGCAGAAATGTCCCTTAATGTCAAAAAAGTGATGTATATGTGTATGTATTTTATGCACTTTTATGGTGTTAAGCCAAAATAAAGTATCTGACTGAATTATTAAGAAAATAAAAAGTGACAACAACATCAGACCCTCGCAAACCCTATGCGACAGCCTCACGGCCCACCTAAAGCAAAAATAGAAGCAATACAACAGGCCATCAATGCATTCTGGAGTATCACCCTCTCAGAAACCAGCACCCCAACAACCAATACAACACTCAATCGATTCAAACTAATCGTAAGCGAGGAAATCTTTGACAAACTATTAAAAGATACCAACATAGCCAGATCTCCCAGTGACCCATGCTGACTAGATACCTACAAAATGTTCCTCACCTACAAAACACCAGCCCTCTAAATACGACGACTAATGATTCTATCCCTAAACACAGGAATAGTACCAAAGTCATTCAAATCAGCGTGCATCAAACCTCTCCTAAAAGATGAGATGGGAAATACAGATAACCCTACTAACTGCAGACCCATATCAAACATACCATTCTGAGTAAAAATCTTGGAGAACCACGTGTGCAAAGAACTACTAAATCATGTAGAAAGCAACGGAATACTTGATGTATCGCAGGCTGGCTTCAGACCCATAATAGGAAAAGAATCAGCACTCGTCTCATCGGACGACCTCAAAATTAATGCAGACAACAACACCCAATCGGCCCTCAAACTACTGAACATATCAGCTGCCTTTGATACGATCAAACTCACAATTCTAATCAAGAGGCTGGAGGAATCCAGTATTAAAAGATCTGCATTGCAATGGCTGAAATCTTTCCTCACCGACCGAACTGGAAGAACCCACATTCCACCATTTACATCAAACACAAAAAATATCACCTCCATTGTACAAGAAGAATCAAGCCTCTCCCCACTCCTCTTCAACATTTATATGATCCCCTAATGAAGCTCATTCAAACCCATGGACTGTCAGCCTCCAACTACGCAGTTGATACCCAACTCATCTTCAAAATAACTAATGACAAAGACCCTAATAACACCCTCAAGAAATGCCTCACCGACATAAACACATGAATGGCAAACAACAACCTCAAACTAAACTCAACGGAAACAAAAATAATAATCTCCCCACAAAAAGACAGTCCACCACAGACATCCATCACCTGGCCCCCGAGCATGAAAACCCAAACGGAGAAGTCAGCAGTGATACAAAAATCTGGGACTCCTCATGCACAACGGTCTCACCTTGGAACCACATGCCAATGCAAAAGCAAAAGAATGTTTCTACCTCCTGCGATTAATAAGAGAGATCCTTCCCTCCTTCCCTACCTCTACTTCACACACAACCCTCACTATCATCTCCTTGGTATTATCTACGATAGACTTTGCAAATAGTCTCTACCTTGCAATGCCCAAACGCCTCACCAAAAAACTACAATCCATCCAAAATACTGCAGCAAGACTACTCCTGAGACTAATTAGAACATACCATATAACACTGGCCTTAAGAATTCTACACTGGCTACCAGTAAAGAAAAGTATCAACTTCAAAGCCCTATGCATTGCCCATAAATCATTACACAAGGGCTGAATTCATTCAAGAAAAAATCGTCCAATACCAACCGAGAAGAGACTTAAGATCCAGCACCGGCATCCAAATAGAAAAAAGTCACTATGAGAAAAGAAAATTCTGAGGAATCACCTTCTCCTATCTGATAGCTAAACTATGGAACTCGTTGCGGAAGTGAACAAGAACGATGGAAGACCACTTAACTTTCAGGAAACGACAAAAAACCTGGCTATTCAACTCGTTGAGATAAACAAAGACCAACTATACAACAACCACCCTCACGAGCGGACCGCCCAACCCATACAATTCCTGCGGCTACACACCATAAGCCGGAAACAAGGAAAACAAGGGAAAAATACAGAATGAAAAACAATAACATAGCTACAAATGCCCAGAGATCACCCAAAACCCACTAACTACTTACACACAACCCACGCCTCCCTCGTACAACACATGTCCAGAGGGCTAGTGAATCCACCAAAACACACAAACCACACATCACTCTGCCCAAGCTGCAAGCCCAATAGCCCCAGACAACAAACAACTCAAACACTGTAGACTGCCCTTCCAACAAAACAAGCCCAGTGTACAAAACAAAGCACACACAGAAACCTCACACGAACAGATGCCAGTTCCTCCTGGTTCTACACGCATCAATAGATGAGCACAACATCTATCCTATCCCTCTCTCACTAACCGACTCAACCGACTTTTCCTTACAAAGCCATTTGAGCGCCTTGAGACCATGAAAATGGAACCGGTGTGCAGTATAAATCAACTTAACATAACATAACTACTGGGGCCATTGGCAAGAGTCACAAGGTGTCCATGCTTTCTCTTAGCAAATTGCTCAACTATATAATCTCCCTAGCATACTCCCTTTTAGGGTGCCCTTTCCCACCCAACATATGGTGGCACCTTGGATGGAAGTCAGAGGGGCCTCACTACAGGATATCTGGAGAGCGGCCACTTGGGTCATGCCGTCCACCTTCATGCACCACTATAAACGCAATCTTTGGGCCAAGCTGACGAAGCCTTTGCCCAAGAAATGTGCCATACCACAAGTCCAGGACTTAAAGCTGACTGTGCACATTACATTTTGTCACTGGGTGTGGAGCATACTCTTGGTCTGTACATTTATTGGGATGGCTGGGTCCATCTGATTATTTAACACACTTCAACTGGTGGGTTCTGGGAGGAGGAAGAGAGACGTGGGGCAATCCCTTGACTACCTACTAGTAATCTTCATGACTTCTTGTCTTCTTCTTCCTCGTCACAGTACTGACACCCGACTCTACCAACCCGTTCACGGATCGCTCTGAGTCCTCGGGTAAAGCAGATTATATTTTAGGGTAAGAGGTTCACATTTGTACCTGATGCGCATCTGATGGGAAGAAGTCAACGAAAGGAATGTGTTTTTAAGAGATACTGGCGGGAATACAGTGGGCCTCATTACAAGTACAGCAGTGCAATAAAAACAGCAGTTCAGTGGCAGTAATTCCATTACTGCTGCTTTACCACACTGCTTTACCACAGGTCAGGGTTAGAGGTAAAGTGGAAGATGTGCCTCCACCGTTTTGCTGTCGACAAATCCTCTGCTTATCCCCCAAAACTCTGTGGATTTACTGTTTTCTTACCGCTTGTAGTACATCTGTTGAAAATCCCAATGGAGTCCATGAAATGTGGATTTACACCACTTGATACCACCACTTGCAATCCCGTGCTAATGCCACGGGATTGAATCATCGAGTTTGTCGATATTTCTGCAGATCTGCTGCCGCATTATTGTCAAACTCGTAAACTGTGATGAGGAAGAGTAGGACTAGGAGTAATGAAGATTACTGCTAATTTATAAGGAAACACTTAAAGCTATCGGTTACAGTTTAGTACAGGATGAGCAGAAATCTGTACGTGTGCTACATACGTCCATCAATAAGGCCATTGTGGAACGTTTTTTTTCTTTATTACACTCCTAAAAGGTAGGTGTTTATAGGCGATTACAAGGCACATATCGGTGTCTTTATTCCTACAGCTCAGACTCTAAACGCGTGTATTTTCCTCCTGGCATATCTGATCAGGGGCTGGGTGGCGGTGGAGGAAGGGATGCTGGGGAAACCCCACCGTTTAAAGTGAGATGGTGCCGCGTTCCACTCGTGTTCTGTGGACCTTGTACAGGCGCTCGCCCGCTTGCCACTGCTACTGTCTGGTCCCTGAACTCCTCAGTGCTTAGTAATATCTTTAGAATGTACACATGGAGCAACGCCATTCTATGTTTTATTATCAGCATTAGTGCTAATAATAACACAGTCATGTGTACTGCTTATTTGTAGAACAGTTACGTCAAATTCTTAAGCTCGTTGAACATGTAACCAAAATCTTAGATTGTGTATTACGTAACCATTCTGCTTAAGAATGCATTACCTGTAACCACATTCGTAAGGTTATGTGCCCAGATGCCCGAGGGTTAGGTGCACATCCCAAATGAATAAATAAATAAATAAATAAACTTCATTGCTTCTTGATGCTCGTAATACAAGCAATTAAGATCATGTGAGCAATAGCAAATTACAAAAAAATACTTGGTTTTATTATTAATATGAACAATTAACAAAACGAATACTACTAGTTTAAGTAGGATTAGTAATGCTAATATTTTAAAGGTGTGTGTGTCAATACCATTTCTATACGGGAAGTTGAGAACATAACTCTAGATCAGTGGCTGGTATTCAAATGTTATGAGCCCCCCAGCCCACTCCACTTGAGTAAAACAAACTTTTGAGTAAAAATACTGTGCACCCCCCCCTCCCCATCGGCCCCCACCCCATCTCCCCATGCCGTAAACGCAATCGCTTTTTGAAGAGTCTCGCGCCCCCCCTGGCCATCCTTTGGGCCCCCAGTTTGAAGACAACTGTTCTAGATACTTACATCCATATACTATATGCTGAGAGTATGTGGTATTATTGGCATGTATATATTGTATAATGTATGGGATGCACACATTATCTACTGGAATGTATGCGCCCCCTATGCTTTCCCTCTCCTGAGATATTTGGGTCCTTTTCATGGCAAGTTTCCCTCTCCCTTTTCTCCCTCCTCTAACCCCGCTCTTTCCGCAGCTGGCACTGGTTAATAACCCAGCCGCCAACACTGTGGTCTTTCCGCCTAGCATTGATCTTGGCTGCATGGAAATTCGGTTGCTAGCCCCGGGGGTCGCCCCGCAGATTAGTGCGATGGCTTGGGCAGATGGCACGGCGTCGGGCAGAGCCGTGACAACCGCGCGGCGGCCCCGTGAGGCGTGTTGTGGTAACTGTGGCCAAGGGGTGGGGCCGGGCCTGTCAGGGCCAAACAGCTGACGCAGGAAACCCACAGAGGGACATTCAAAGCAGTGCTGCTGTCACCAAACCAAACACACTGCGGAGCGAGAGCCAGAGGGAAGCCAGCAAGGTAAACATAACAGTGCGGTGCAGGCTCGCGTGTTGTATCTCTAGAAAACGAACAGAAAGTGTAGCATTTGGAGAAGGGGCGAAATACTGCCGGGTGGAAGCAAGTGATGAAATACTGCCGGGTGGAAGCAAGTGATGTGGAGTGGTCTCTAACCCGGCGGTAGTAAAACTGAGCAACAGTGTCGGAATTCTGGCTTGCCCGCAACCAAACCCTGTGATCCAGGGCAAGTGACTTCATCGCCGGGAGCCTCGGTTCCTTTTTGTGCCATCATTGAGTGTACCCACAAAACAGGCTGCATCATGCCGTCGTCAGAAATAATTATTTCAGAAATGAGACTATACATTTCAAAATCAAGAGTTTGTTTTAACCCAAATAAGCTTTATGCGTAGGAAAGATAACGGCATGTCTAATAGTAGCGAATTATTGATCCCTCTGCACTGTTGTACCCGAGGTCTGCTTGTATTATAGACTGCACTTGCCTCTATGTATGCCAGAAGGTGTGTGGAATTGCTTGGCGGCGCTGGTTGCACGCAGAGTAGAATTCACCTCTAATGAGCCCTTTTCTAACTCAGGGATTCAGAGCAGGAGAAATGGAGAGCCCGGAAGAGACTGGCTATGGCGACTGGAGTGACCGAAGAAGCTCAGAGAACAGCCTCGACGAGGTGCTGACCTTCTCCCCTGACCTGGGGCTATCGCCAGTCATGAGTCTGTCCCACACGATGGGATACCTCACCTGCAGAGACAAGTAAGAGCTCTCCACTGACTTTCCCGTGCCAGTACCTGGACTACTGGCTTGCAGAACGATAGGGTAAAGTCCAATGAGACGGCTCGTTTTGTTTGTGTGGGGCGCTTTTGATGGATAATGTGGGCCATTATGGTGAGTTAATGCACTGCACAGCTAATGGTTTTGACGAGTCTTAATGCCCCAATGTGTAATTGAAGGCACATGCATTTTACTAAAAATGTGCACTCAGGTAACACTCAATTTGTGGAAATTGTAACGAAGCGATTTGCAATTGTTGCAAACTTTCTGAATACACGTCCGCGTGTTGTTTCAGTTCGATCCTGTCACGAGTGGAATCATTTAAACAAAAAGTAGGTCCATGGGTAATACGGCACGGAACATACCGAGTGTGTTATCACATGTAAGTACATAGTGCATATGCAGTAGAAATAATTGTGCCTATAATCAAATGGTGAGTCGGCTCAGGTAGGCTCCTTTCTGAGGAATCAGGATTAAGCGTGTTGGTCCTGGCTCAGCAAGACGACACACCGTGTGATTATAGCCACGCTCTTTCTACCCCATATCCACTACTTATTTAAATGTAAAACAAACGTGCTTTGACTAATTCTTTTTTGGGAAATTTAGTGTATTATAACCAGGGTGCTTTAACTATTCTTTTAATTTGGTGCATTGACATTAATGCTTCGATAGTTTTAGCTTCTCTGCTTAAGTGTCCCTGAATGAATGCTCTAATGCGATACATTGTAAATGCACCCAAATACCTGCTTTCACTTGATGCAATTCTACTCTAGAGCCCAGCTCCATTACATCCAAGGGGTGGCGCTCGGTTCGCTGGTTTTTAGTATGGAGACTATGATTAAATGCGACACGCTCTACCTTGCTGGTAATTCTGGCACCAGTTTTTTTCCAGAGCTAAGAAACACAGGTTTGCCGGTGGGGGCAGTGATCTACCGGCAGGCCTGACCTGCCGGTAGAATCAGGCTGCTCCCGGTAAATAAATGCCGGAATCACTGGCACCGGTACTGCCAGTGCTGGTGGTTCCGGCAATCCCATCCATGGAGTCCTAGCGGACACCATGGACTGGGAACTTACCACCTTTTCCACCGATTGTAATATCTTGGTAATGCCAGGATATCAGGCAGCGGAAACGGTAGGGTCAGTTTGCCGGCATTCGGCCAGAATTACCAGCGGGATACTGGCAAGCTCCTCATGAGCCCTATTAGCTTCTAGTGCTATTCGAGTTTGCATGATGTTGGGTATGATCAAAGAAAGTGAACGGGCATAGAACTGGTTGGTGGAGGGGTGGTGGGGCGGGGTGGACACGACAGCTCATTTTGAGCATGATGATTTGAGGGGGAGAGCAAAGAAGGGGTATTTTCCCCGCAGCTACGTCTTTAATATAAATGTGGGATGCAGGGCATTTTCCAGTCACCTTTTGGTAAGGACGTTTACTGGTTCTAAATCCACCACACACACCATCCAAACACAGCAAACTGTGCTATCAAAATACGCCTCATTACGAGTATGCCACTGCAGAATTACTGTGCTGGTAATTCCGTTTACCGGCAGGCTTCCGCGCTGGCATACTCCAAAGTTTGCCGTTTGGATGCCTGATTTATCTCCAGCCAAGAGCTGGAGGTAAATCAGGCTCCTTACCGGCAAAAAATAGAATTACTGGCACCAGTATTACCGGTGCCGGTAATACCGGCATTCCCCCCATGGAGTCCTGAAATGGGGAATTGCCACCCTTGCCGCCACTTGTAATCTGCCGGTAATTCTGGCAGACCAAGTGGCGGGAACGATAATTATGTCTTGTGGTATCGCTTGTAATGAGGCCCAGAGTCTGTAGGTGTGGTTTGGTTATGTGCCCACGCATTGCCTGCTGACTTTGACCTCGCTTTAATCAAGCCTTTCCATCAGGCTTTGCATTTGAAGTGCCTACCAGTGTTTTCCCAGAGCCGTCTTTAGAGAGTTGGGGGTCATTACATGTTTGCTGGCATCCCGCCGGTAATTCCGACGGGATACCGGCAAACGGACCCACTGTTACCAGAACCTGATACCCCTGTATCACCGGGATATTCCTGGTGCTGGCAACGGCGGTTCTTTCCAATTCCATGGAGTCCCACAGGACTCCATAGTGGTGATTGCCAGTATTACCGGCGCCAGTCATACTGGCAGTTCTTTGCCAGTGAGGGCCTGATTTACCTCCAGCTCTTGGTCCGAGGTAAATCACGTAACCCCCCACTGGCAAACCTGTAGTTTGGCAATGCAGGAAAAGTGGGTTAACGGAATTACCACCAGTTTTACCGCCATTTTTCCCGCACCACCAAACATGTAATGACACCCAATGACTTAATTGGAGTTGTAAACACGCTACTGGTGTAATAAAAATGTTTTACGGTCTGGCTTCAGCCACTTGATTTATAATCACTCTGCATGTCCTTCACTGAAGTCCTGTTGAAAACCAGCACTGGCAAAGCCACTGACCCGTTCAGCAAAGGGAACATGTTTAGCTTGTGCAAACGTTATAAGCTTTTGCCAGGCACTGCTGTTAGATGCCCAGGTACTCGCACCATTTTGCACCGGCTACCAACAATAAGTCGTTAATACCACCTGGGATGAGCCTGGCAAGTGGCTTTCCCATGCCTACACAAAAGCCCAACCTGTTGGCATTGCCAATGCTTGTTTACTATGAGAATGAGCACTAGGCGAACCTGGGACCTTTAGTTGAGTGTCCTAAAACGAGGCTCATTTTAGTTGAGAGCCAATTTCCCACAATGAAAATAGTGCCAAACACACTATTGTTTATTTATTTTTTTATTCCACATTGCACACATCACAGATTCTATATGGTCTCACCATGCACACTTTGGGCCTGGTTTACAAAATCTTTTTTCAATAGAAAAAGCCCATTGAAAAAACATGTTTGTAAATCTGTCCCTTTACCATTTTGAACACCCCTCCCCCTCCCCCTTACCCCATTGGGAACTGCTCTTTAGAAATAATGCAATGCTTCAGTTTCCACTCTTGTGACGCTCAACTTTAACATTGCACACATGATCTTCTAGTGCTTGAAAGTTGGCCCCACTTTAAGTGATCGTATACATGCAATAACATCGATTTCAATTGTGTAAGGTCATGGCAGTAGAATAAGAATGATTTTCTAATTAGTTACTTGATGTGAGTGGGAGCTGGGTGCTGTCGCATTGCACTCTTTGCTATTTGCCATAATTAACACTGCTGCGAGTACACACACATCTTGAAGTTTTCGATAATGCTCAACTTAGCACACATTGCATATTCCATGTGCTCCTACCATGTAAACTGCAAAACCTGTAATGCTTCATTTCGGACATTTTGATATTTCATTTTTTCATAATGAATGCTCACTCATTTGCAACACTTCGCAATTTTACATAATGCCCCATTTGGCAGTGATTGGCGCTCGGGAATTCAACATCAGTGGCTGAGCCAGAGAGGGTGAGGGGCAGCTGCCCCCATGGCTTCCCCTTGATGCCCAGTGCGCCCCATCGTCCCGGGACACTCTGTTATACGCCCCCCCCCACCCGCCCCGTACCAGAAGCTGCCTCAACGTATGTCCTTGACCCAATGTAAAACGCCCATTGCTGATGCACATTTCTGGCGAAGTGAAGGCAGATTGGGTAAGTGTAGGGGCAGGTTTCTAGGCAAAGTAAAGGGGGGCTAGCAAATAAAACCCAGAATACATGTCCGGCCCTACTGGAATCGTACAATATGATCATAAATAATGTGCGGCTCCCTGGAGACCCTTGTGACCCCCACCGTCCCTAGTTATGACGTGCGGCTCCATGGAGACTCTTGAGACCCGCACCGCCCCTAGTTATACGTGCGGCTCCATGGAGACTCTTGTGACCCCCACCGCCCCTAGTTATATTGTGCGGCTCAATGGAGACTCTTTATATCCCACCGCCCCTAGTTATATTGTGCGGCTCAATGGAGACTCTTGTGACCCCCACCGCCCCTAGTTATAATGTGCGGCTCAATGTAGACTCTTGTGATCCCTAACGCCCCTAGTTATTTTGTGCTGGCTCAATGGAGACTCTTGTGACTCCCACCGCCCCTAGTTATAATGTGCGGCTCAATGGAGACTCTTGGGACCCCCAGCGCCCCTAGTTATATTGTGCGGCTCAATGGAGACTCTTTTGACCCCACCGCCCCTAGTTATATTGTGCGGCTCGATGGAGACTCTTGTGACCCCCACCGCCCCTAGTTATAATGTGCAGCTCCATGGAGACTCTTGTGACCCCCACCGCCCCTAGTTATAATGTGCGGCTCCATGGAGAATCTTGTGACCCCCACCGCCCGAGTTATAATGTGCGGCTCCATGGAGACTCTTGTGACCCCCACCGCCGCTAGTTATAATGTGCGGCTCAATGGAGACTCTTGTGACCCCCCCCCAGCCAATAGTTATATTGTGCGGCTCCATGGAGACTCTTGTGACCCCCACTACCTCTAGTTATATTGTGCGGCTCAATGGAGACTCTTGTAACCCCCACCACCCCTAGTTATAAAGTGCATCTCAATGGAGACTCTTGTGACCCCCACCGCCCCAAGTTATAATGTGCGGCTCCATGGAGACTCTTGTGACCCCCACCGCCCGAAGTTATAACATGCGGCTACATTCAGACTCTTGTAACCCTCACCACCCCTAGTTATAGTGTGCATCTCAATGGAGACTCTTGTGACCCCCACCGCCCCTAGTTATAATGTGCGGATCCATGGAGACTCTTGTGACCCCCACCACCCCTATTTATAACGTGCGGCTCCATGGAGACTCTTGTGACCCCCACCACCCCTAGTTATATTGTGCGGCTCCATGGAGACTCTTGTGACCCCCACCGCCCCTAGTTATAACGTGCAGCTCCATGGAGACTCTTGTGACCCCCACCACCCCTAGTTATAATGTGCGGCTCAATGGAGACTATTGTGACCCCCACCACCCCTAGTTATAACGTGCGACTCCATGAAGACTCTTGTAACCCCCACCGCCCCTAGTTATAATGTGCGGCTCCATGGAGACTCTTTATATCCCACTGCCCCTAGTTATATTGTGCGGCTCAATGGAGACTCTTGTGACCCCCACCGCCCCTAGTTATATTGTGCGGCTCAATGGAGACTCTTTATATCCCACCGCCTCTAGTTATATTGTGCGGCTCAATGGAGACTCTTGTGACCCCCACCGCCCCTAGTTATAATGTGCGGCTCAATGTAGACTCTTGTGATCCCTACCGCCCCTAGTTATACGTGCGGCTCCATGGAGACTCTTGTGACCCCCACCGCCCCTAGTTATAATGTGCGGCTCAATGGAGACTCTTGGGACCCCCAGCGCCCCTAGTTATATTGTGCGGCTCAATGGAGACTCTTTTGACCCCACCGCCCCTAGTTATATTGTGCGGCTCAATGGAGACTCTTGTGACCCCCACCGCCCCTAGTTATAATGTGCAGCTCCATGGAGACTCTTGTGACCACCACTGCCCCTAGTTATAATGTGCGGCTCCATGGAGACTCTTGTACCCCCACCGCCGCTAGTTATAATGTGCGGCTCAATGGAGACTCTTGTGACCCCCCCCTGCCGATAGTTATATTGTGCGGCTCCATGGAGACTCTTGTGACCCCCACAACCTCTAGTTATATTGTGCGGCTCAATGGAGACTCTTGTAACCCCCACCACCCCTAGTTATAAAGTGCATCTCAATGGAGACTCTTGTGACCCCCACCGCCCCAAGTTATAATGTGCGGCTCCATGGAGACTCTTGTGACCCCCACCGCCCGAAGTTATAACATGCGGCTACATTCAGACTCTTGTAACCCTCACCACCCCTAGTTATAGTGTGCATCTCAATGGAGACTCTTGTGACCCCCACCGCCCCTAGTTATAATGTGCGGCTCCATGGAGACTCTTGTGACCCCCACCGCCCCTAGTTATATTGTGTGGCTCAATGGAGACTCTTGTGACCCCACCGCCCCTAGTTATAATGTGCAGCTCCATGGAGACTCTTGTGACACCCACCACCCCTAGTTATAATGTGCGGCTCAATGGAGACTATTGTGACCCCCACCACCCCTAGTTATAACGTGCGACTCAATGAAGACTCTTGTAACCCCCACCGCCCCTAGTTATAATGTGCGGCTCCATGGAGACTCTTGTGACCCCCCCTGCCCCTAGTTATAATGTGCGGCTCAATGGAGACTCTTGTGACCCCCACCGCCCCTAGTTATAATGTGCGGCTCAATGGAGACTCTTGTGACCCCCCCAGCCGATAGTTATATTGTGCGGCTCCATTGAGACTCTTGTGACCCCCACCACCTCTAGTTATATTGTGCGGCTCAATGGAGACTCTTGTAACCCCCACCACCCTTAGTTATAAAGTGCATCTCAATGGAGACTCTTGTGACCCCCACCGCCCCAAGTTATAATGTGCGGCTCCATGGAGACTCTTGTGACCCCCACCGCCCGAAGTTATAACATGCGGCTACATTCAGACTCTTGTAACCCTCACCACCCCTAGTTATAGTGTGCATCTTAATGGAGACTCTTGTGACCCCCACCGCCCCTAGTTATAATGTGCGGCTCCATGGAGACTCTTGTGACCCCCACCACCCCTAGTTATATTGTGCAGCTCAATGGAGACTCTTGTGACCCCCACCGCCCCTAGTTATAATGTACAGCTCCATGGAGACTCTTGTGACCCCCACCACCCCTAGTTATAATGTGCGGCTCAATGGAGACTATTGTGACCCCCACCGCCCCTAGTTATAACGTGCGACTCCATGAAGACTCTTGTAACCCCCACCGCCCCTAGTTATAATGTGCGGCTCCATGGAGACTCTTGTGACCCCCCCCCGCCCCTAGTTATAATGTGCGGCTCAATGGAGACTCTTGTGACCCCCACCGCTCCTAGTTATAACATGCGGCTCCATGGAGACTCTTGTGACCCCTACCGCCCCTAGTTATTTTGTGCGGTTCAATGGAGACTCTTGTGACCCCCACCGCCCCTAGTTATATTGTGCGGCTCAATGGAGACTCTTGTGACCCCCACCGCCCCTAGTTATAATGTGCGGCTCCATGGAGACTCTTGTGACCCCCACCGCCCCTAATTATAATGTGCAGCTCCATGGAGACTCTTGTGACCCCCACCGCCCCTAGTTATAATGTACGTCTCAATGGAGACTCTTGGGACCCCCCCCAGCCGATAGTTATATTGTGCGGCTCCATGGAGACTCTTGTGACCCCCACCATCTCTAGTTATATTGTGCGGCTCAATGGAGACTCTTGTAACCCCCACCACCCCTAGTTATAAAGTGCATCTCAATGGAGACTCTTGTGACCCCCACCGCCCCAAGTTATAATGTGCGGCTCCATGGAGACTCTTGTGACCCCCACCGCCCGTAGTTATAACATGCGGCTACATTCAGACTCTTGTAACCCTCACCACCCCTAGTTATAGTGTGCATCTCAATGGAGACTCTTGTGACCCCCACCGCCCCTAGTTATAATGTGCGGCTCCATGGAGACTCTTGTGACCCCCACCACCCCTATTTATAACGTGCGGCTCCATGGAGACTCTTGTGACCCCCACCACCCCTAGTTATATTGTGCGGCTCAATGGAGACTCTTGTGACCCCCACCGCCCCTAGTTATAATGTGCAGCTCCATGTAGACTCTTGTGACCCCCACCACCCCTAGTTATAATGTGCGGCTCAATGGAGACTATTGTGACCCCCACCGCCCCTAGTTATAACGTGCGACTCCATGAAGAATCTTGTAACCCCCACCGCCCCTAGTTATAATGTGCGGCTCCATGGAGACTCTTGTGATCCCCTCCCCGCCCCTAGTTATAATGTGCGGCTCAATGGAGACTCTTGTGACCCCCACCGCCCCTAGTTATAACATGCAGCTCCATGGAGACTCTTGTGACCCCTACCGCCCCTAGTTATTTTGTGCGGTTCAATGGAGACTCTTGTGACCCCCACCGCCCCTAGTTATATTGTGCGGATCAATGGAGACTCTTGTGACCCCCACCGCCCCTAGTTATAATGTGCGGCTCCATGGAGACTCTTGTGACCCCCACCGCCCCTAATTATAATGTGGAGCTCCATGGAGACTCTTGTGATCCCCACCGCCCCTAGTTATAATGTGCGGCTCCATGGAGACTCTTGTGACCCCCACCGCCCCTAGTTATAATGTGCAGCTCCATGGAGACTCTTGTGACCCCCACCGCCCCTAGTTATAATGTGCGGCCCAATGGAGACTCTTGTAACCCCCACCACCCCTGGTTATAACGTGCATCTCAATGGCGACTCTTGTGACCCCCACCACCCCTAGTTATAATGTGCGGCTCCATGGAGACTCTTGTGACCCCCACCGCCCCTAGTTATAATGTGCAGCTCCATGGAGACTCTTGTGACCCCCACCGCCCCTAGTTATAATGTGCGGCCCAATGGAGACTCTTGTAACCCCCACCACCCCTAGTTATAACGTGCATCTCAATGGAGACTCTTGTGACCCCCACCGCCCCTAGTTATAATGTGCGGCTCCATGGAGACTCTTGTGACCCCCCCCCGCCGATAGTTATATTGTGCGGCTCCATGGAGACTCTTGTGTCCCCCACCACCTCTAGTTATATTGTGCGGCTCAATGGAGACTCTTGTGACCCCCACCGCCCCTAGTTATAATGTGCGGCTCCATGGAGACTCTTGTGACCCCCACCGCCCCTAGTTATAATGTGCGGCTCAATGGAGACTCTTGTAACCCCCACCGCCCCTAGTTATAACGTGCATCTCAATGGAGACTCTTGTGACCCCCACCGCCCCAAGTTATAATGAGAGGCTCCATGGAGACTCTTGTGACCCCCACCGCCCCTAGTTATAACCTGCGGCTCCATTCAGACTCTTGTAACCCCCACCACCCCTAGTTATAACATGCATCTCAATGGAGACTCTTGTGACCCCCACCACCCCTAGTTATAATGTGCGGCTCCATGGAGACTCTTGTGACCCCCACCACCCCTATTTATAACATGCGGCTCCATGGAGACGCTTGTGACCCCCACCGCCCCTAGTTATAATGTGCGGCCCCATGAATACTCTTGTAACCCTCACCGCCCCTAGGTATAATGTGCGGCTCCATGGAGACTCTTGTGACCCCCGCCGCCCCTAGTTATAATGTGCGGCTCAATGGAGACTCTTGTGACCCCCACCGCCCCTAGTTATAACATGCGGCTCCATGGAGACTCTTGTGACCCCCACCGCCCCTAGTTATAACCTGCGGCTCCATGGAGACGCTTGTGACCCCCACCGCCCCTAGTTATAACGTGCGGCCCCATGAATACTCTTGTAACCCTCACCGCCCCTAGTTATAATGTGAGGCACCATGGAGACTCTTGTGACCCCCGCCGCCCCTAGTTATAATGTGCGGCTCAATGGAGACTCTTGTGACCCCCACCGCCCCTAGTTATAACATGCGGCTCCATGGAGATTCTTGTGACCCCCACCGCCCTAGTTATATTGTACGGCTCAATGGAGACTCTTGTGACCCCCACTGCCCCTAGTTATATTGTGCGGCTCCATGGAGACTCTTGTGAACCCCACTGCCCCTAATTATAATGTGGAGCTCCATGGAGACTCTTGTGATCCCCACCGCCCCTAGTTATAATTTGCGGCTCCATGGAGACTCTTGTGATCCCCACCACCCCTAGTTATAATGTGCAGCTCCATGGAGACTCTTGCAACCCCCACCACTCCTAGTTATAACGTAAATCTCAATGGAGACTCTTGTGACCCCCACCACCCCTAGTTATAATGTGTGGCTCCATGGAGACTCTTGTGACCCCCACCGCCCCTAGTTATAACATGCGCTCCATGGAGACTCTTGTGACCCCCACAGTCCCTAGTTATATTGTGTGGCTCAATGGAGACTCTTGTGACCCCCCCACCTCCCCTAGTTATAATGTGTGGCTCCATGGAGACTCTTGTGACCCCCACCCCGCTAGTTATAATGTGCGGCTCAATGGAGACTCTTGTGACCCCCACCGCCCCTAGTTATATTGTGTGGCTCAATGGAGACTCTTGTGACCCCCACCGCCCCTAGTTATGATGTGTGGCTCCATGGAGACTCTTGTGATCCCCACCCCCCCTAGTTATAATGTGCGGCTCAATGGAGACTATTGTGACCCCCACCGCCCCTAGTTATAACATGCAGCTCCATGAAGACTCTTGTAACCCCCACCGCCCCTAGTTATAAAGTGTGGCTCCATGGAGACTCTTGTGACCCCCACCGCCCCTAGTTATAATGTGCGGCTCAATGGAGACTCTTGTGACCCCCACCGCCCCTAGTTATAACATGCGGCTCAATGGAGACTCTTGTGACCCCCACCGCCCCTAGTTATATTGTGCGGCTCAATGGAGACTCTTGTGACCCCCACAGCCCCTAGTTATAATGTGCGGCTCCATGGAGACTCTTGTGATCCCCACCGCCCCTAGGTATAATGTGCAGCTCCATGGAGACTCTTGTGATCCCCACTGCCCCTAGTTATAATGTGCGGCTTCATGGAGACTCTCGTGACCCCCCACCGCCCTTAGTTATAATGTGCAGCTCCATGGAGACTCTTGTGACCCCCACCGCCCCTAGTTATTTTGTGCGGCTCCATGGGGACTCTTGTGACCCCCACTGCCCCTAGTTATAATGTGTGGGCCAATGGAGACTCCTGTGACCCCCACCGCCCCTAGTTATTTTGTGCGGCTCCATGGAGACTCTTGTGACCCCCACTACCCCTAGTTATAATGTGCGGCTCCATGGAGACTCTTGTGACCCCCACCGCCCCTAGTTATAACATGCGGCTCCATGGAGACTCTTGTGACCCCCACCGCCCCTAGTTATATTGTGCGGCTCAATGGAGACTCTTGTGACCCCCACCGCCCCTAGTTATAATGTGCGGCTCCATGGAGACTCTTGTGACCCCACCGCCCCTAGTCATAATGTGCGGCTCAATGGAGACTATTGTGACCCCCACCGCCCCTAGTTATAACGAGCGGCTCCATGGGGACTCTTGTGACCCCCACCGCCCCTAGTTATATTGTGCAGCTCAATGGAGACTCTTGTGACCCCCACCGCCCCTAGTTATAATGTGTGGCTCCATGGAGACTCTTGTGACCCGCACCCCCCCTAGTTATAATGTGCGGCTCAATGGAGACTCTTGTGACCCCCACCACCCCTAGTTATATTGTACGGCTGAATGGAGACTCTTATGACCCCCACCGCCCCTAGTTATAATGTGTGGCTCCATGGAGACTCTTGTGATCCCCACCCCCCCTAGTTATAATGTGCGGCTCAATGGAGACTATTGTGACCCCCACCGCCCCTAGTTATAACATGCAGCTCCATGAAGACTCTTGTAACCCCCACTGCCCCTAGTTATAAAGTGCGGCTCCATGGAGACTCTTGTGACCCCCACCGCCCCTAGTTATAATGTGCGGCTCAATGGAGACTCTTGTGACCCCCACCGCCCCTAGTTATAACATGCGGCTCAATGGAGACTCTTGTGACCCCCACCGCCCCTAGTTATATTGTGCGGCTCAATGGAGACTCTTGTGACCCCCACCGCCCCTAGTTATAATGTGCGGCTCCATGGAGACTCTTGTGACCCCCACCGCCCCTAGTTATAATGTGCAGCTCCATGGAGACTCTTGTGATCCCCACCGCCCCTAGTTATAATGTGCGGCTCCATGGAGACTCTCGTGACCCCCCACCGCCCCTAGTTATAATGTGCAGCTCCATGGAGACTCTTGTGACCCCCACCGCCCCTAGTTATAACCTGCGGCTCCATGGAGACGCTTGTGACCCCCACCGCCCCTAGTTATAACGTGCGGCCCCATGAATACTCTTGCAACCCTCACCGCCCCTAGTTATAATGTGCGGCTCAATGGAGACTCTTGTGACCCCCACTGCCCCTAGTTATAACATGCGGCTCCATGGAGACTCTTGTGACCCCCACCGCCCCTAGTTATATTGTACGGCTCAATCGAGACTCTTGTGACCCCCACTGCCCCTAGTTATATTGTGCGGCTCCATGGAGACTCTTGTGACTCCCACCGCCCCTAATTATAATGTGGAGCTCCATGGAGACTCTTGTGATCCCCACCGCCCCTAGTTATAATGTGCGGCTCCATGGAGACTCTTGTGATCCCCACCGCCCCTAGTTATAATGTGTGGCTCCATGTAGACTCTTGTGACCCCCACCACCCCTAGTTATAATATGCGGCTCAATGGAGACTCTTGTGACCCCCACCGCCCATAGTTATATTGTGCGGCTCAATGGAGACTCTTGTGACCCCCACTGGCCCTAGTATTGATGTGTGGCTCCATGGAGACTCTTGTGATCCCCAACCCCCCTAGTTATAATGTGCGGCTCAATGGAGACTATTGTGACCCCCACCGCCCCTAGTTATAACATGCGGCTCATGGAGACTCTTGTGACCCCCACCGCCCCTAGTTATATTGTGCGGCTCAGTGGAGACTCTTGTGACCCCCACCGCCCCTAGTTATAATGTGCGGCTCCATGGAGACTCTTGTGACCCCCACCGCCCCTAGTTATAATGTGCAGCTCCATGGAGACTCTTGTGATCCCCACCGCCCCTAGTTATAATGTGCGGCTCCATGGAGACTCCCGTGACCCCCAACCACCCTTAGTTATAATGTGCAGCTCCATGGAGACTCTTGTGACCCCCACCGCCCCTAGTTATTTTGTGCGGCTCCATGGAGACTCTTGTGACTCCCACTGCCCCTAGTTATAATGTGTGGGCCAATGGAGACTCCTGTGACCCCCACCGCCCCTAGTTATTTTGTGCGGCTCCATGGAGACTCTTGTGACCCCCACTGCCCCGAGTTATAATGTGCGGTTCCATGGAGACTCTTGTGACCGCCACCGCCCCTAGTTATAACATGCGGTTCCATGGAGACTCTTGTGACCCCCACCGCCCCTAGTTATAATGTGCGGCTCAATGGAGACTATTGTGACCCCCACCGCCCCTAGTTATAACGTGCGGCTCCATGGGGACTCTTGTGACCCCCACCGCCCCTAGTTATATTGTGCAGCTCAATGGAGACTCTTGTGACCCCCACCGCCCCTAGGTATAATGTGTGGCTCCATGGAGACTCTTGTGACCCGCACCCCCCCTAGTTATAATGTGCGGCTCAATGGAGACTCTTGTGACCCCCATCGCCCCTAGTTATATTGTGCGGCTCAATGGAGACTCTTGTGACCCCCACCGCCCCTAGTTATAATGTGTGGCTCCATGGAGACTCTTGTGATCCCCACCCCCCTAGTTATAATGTGCGGCTCAATGGAGACTATTGTGACCCCCACCGCCCCTAGTTATAACATGCAGCTCCATGAAGACTCTTGTTACTCCCACCGCCCCTAATTATAATGTGGAGCTCCATGGAGACTCTTGTGACCCCCACCGCCCCTAGTTATAACGTGCGGCTCCATGGGGACTCTTGTGACCCCCACCGCCCCTAGTTATATTGTGCAGCTCAATGGAGACTCTTGTGACCCCCACCGCCCCTAGGTATAATGTGTGGCTCCATGGAGACTCTTGTGACCCGCACCCCCCCTAGTTATAACGTGCGGCCCCATGAATACTCTTGTAACCCTCACCGCCCCTAGTTACAATGTGCGGCTCAATGGAGACTCTTGTGACCCCCACTGCCCCTAGTTATAACAGGCGGCTCCATGGAGACTCTTGTGACCCCCACCGCCCCTAGTTATATTGTACGGCTCAATCGAGACTCTTGTGACCCCCACTGCCCCTAGTTATATTGTGCGGCTCCATGGAGACTCTTGTGACTCCCACCGCCCCTAATTATAATGTGGAGCTCCATGGAGACTCTTGTGATCCCCACCGCCCCTAGTTATAATGTGCGGCTCCATGGAGACTCTTGTGATCCCCACCGCCCCTAGTTATAATCTGTGGCTCCATGGAGACTCTTGTGACCCCCACCCCCCCTAGTTATAATATGCGGCTCAATGGAGACTCTTGTGACCCCCACCGCCCATAGTTATATTGTGCGGCTCAATGGAGACTCTTGTGACCCCACTGCCCCTAGTTATGATGTGTGGCTCCATGGAGACTCTTGTGATCCCCAACCCCCCTAGTTATAATGTGCGGCTCAATGGAGACTATTGTGACCCCCACCGCCCCTAGTTATAACATGCGGCTCATGGAGACTCTTGTGACCCCCACCGCCCCTAGTTATATTGTGCGGCTCAATGGAGACTCTTGTGACCCCCACCGCCCCTAGTTATAATGTGCGGCTCCATGGAGACTCTTGGGACCCCCACCGCCCCTAGTTATAATGTGCAGCTCCATGGAGACTCTTGTGATCCCCACCGCCCCTAGTTATAATGTGCGGCTCCATGGAGACTCCCGTGACCCCCAACCACCCTTAATTATAATGTGCAGCTCCATGGAGACTCTTGTGACCCCCACCGCCCCTAGTTATTTTGTGCGGCTCCATGGAGACTCTTGTGACTCCCACTGCCCCTAGTTATAATGTGTGGGCCAATGGAGACTCCTGTGACCCCCACCGCCCCTAGTTATTTTGTGCGGCTCCATGGAGACTCTTGTGACCCCCACTGCCCCGAGTTATAATGTGCGGTTCCATGGAGACTCTTGTGACCGCCACCGCCCCTAGTTATAACATGCGGTTCCATGGAGACTCTTGTGACCCCCACCGCCCCTAGTTATAATGTGCGGCTCAATGGAGACTATTGTGACCCCCACCGCCCCTAGTTATAACGTGCGGCTCCATGGGGACTCTTGTGACCCCCACCGCCCCTAGTTATATTGTGCAGCTCAATGGAGACTCTTGTGACCCCCACCGCCCCTAGGTATAATGTGTGGCTCCATGGAGACTCTTGTGACCCGCACCCCCCCTAGTTATAATGTGCGGCTCAATGGAGACTCTTGTGACCCCCATCGCCCCTAGTTATATTGTGCGGCTCAATGGAGACTCTTGTGACCCCCACCGCCCCTAGTTATAATGTGTGGCTCCATGGAGACTCTTGTGATCCCCACCCCCCCTAGTTATAATGTGCGGCTCAATGGAGACTATTGTGACCCCCACCGCCCCTAGTTATAACATGCAGCTCCATGAAGACTCTTGTAACCCCCACTGCCCCTAGTTATAAAGTGCGGCTCCATGGAGACTCTTGTGACCCCCACCACCCCTAGTTATAATGTGCGGCTCAATGGAGACTCTTGTGACCCCCACCGCTCCTAGTTTATAACATGCGGCTCAATGGAGACTCTTGTGACCCCCACCGCCCCTAGTTATATTGTGCGGCTCAATGGAGACTCTTGTGACCCCCACCGCCCCTAGTTATAATGTGCGGCTCCATCGAGACTCTTGTGACCCCCACCGCCCCTAGTTATAATGTGCAGCTCCATGGAGACTCTTGTGATCCCCACCGCCCCTAGTTATAATGTGCGGCTCCATGGAGACTCTTGTGACACCCACCACCCCTAGTTATAATGTGCGGCTCAATGGAGACTCTTGTGACCCCCACCGCCCCTAGTTTATAACATGCGGCTCAATGGAGACTCTTGTGACCCCCACCGCCCCTAGTTATATTGTGCGGCTCAATGGAGACTCTTGTGACCCCCACCGCCCCTAGTTATAATGTGCGGCTCCATGGAGACTCTTGTGACCCCCACCGCCCCTAGTTATAATGTGCAGCTCCATGGAGACTCTTGTGATCCCCACCGCCACTAGTTATAATGTGCGGCTCCATGGAGACTCTTGTGACCCCCCACCGCCCCTAGTTATAATGTACAGCTCCATGGAGACTCTTGTGACCCCCACCGCCCCTAGTTATTTTGTGCGGCTCCATGGAGACTCTTGTTACCCCCACTGCCCCTAGTTATAATGTGCGGGCCAATGGAGACTCCTATGACCCCCACCGCCCCTAGTTATTTTGTGCGGCTCCATGGAGACTCTTGTGACCCCCACTGCCCCTAGTTATAATGTGCGGCTCCATGGAGACTCTTGTGACCCCCACCGCCCCTAGTTATAACATGCGGCTCCATGGAGACTATTGTGACCCCCACCGCCCCTAGTTATATTGTGCGGCTCAATAGAGACTCTTGTGACCCCCACCGCCCCTAGTTATAATGTGTGGCTCCATGGAGACTCTTGTGACCCCCACCGCCCCTAGTTATAATGTGTGGCTCAATGGAGACTATTGTGACCCCCACCGCCCCTAGTTATAACGTGCGGCTCCATGAAGACTCTTGCAACCCCCACCACCCCTAGTTATAATGTGCAGCTCCATGGAGACTCTTGTGTCCCCCACCACCCCTAGTTATAATGTGCGGCTCAATGGAGACTCTTGTGACCCCCACCGCCCCTAGTTATAACTTGCGGCTCCATGGAGACTCTTGTGACCCCCACCGCCCCTAGTTATATTGTGCAGCTCCATGGAGACTCTTGTGACCCCCACCGCCCCTAGTTATAAATTGCGGCTTCATGGAGACTCTTGTGACCCCCACCGCCCCTAGTTATAAATTGCGGCTCCATGGAGACTCTTGTGACCCCCACCGCCCCTAGTTATATTGTGCGGCTCCATGGAGACTCTTGTGACTCCCACTGCCCCTAGTTATAAATTGCGGCTCCGGGAGACTCTTGTGACTCCCACCGCCCCTAGTTATATTGTGCAGCTCCATGGAGACTCTTGTGATCCCCACCGCCCCTAGTTATAATGTGCGGCTCCATGGAGACTCTTGTGACCCCCCACCGCCCCTAGTTATAATGTGCAGCTCCATGGAGACTCTTGTGACCCCCACCGCCCCTAGTTATTTTGTGCGGCTCCATGGAGACTCTTGTTACCCCCACTGCCCCTAGTTATAATGTGCGGGCCAATGGAGACTCCTGTGACCCCCACCGCCCCTAGTTATTTTGTGCGGCTCCATAGAGACTCTTGTGACCCCCACTGCCCCTAGTTATAATATGCGGCTCCATGGAGACTCTTGTGATCCCCACCGCCCCTAGTTATAACATGCGGCTCCATGGAGACTCTTGTGACCTCCACCGCCCCTAGTTATATTGTGCGGCTCAATGGAGGCTCTTGTGACCCCCACCGCCCCTAGTTATAATGTGTGGCTCCATGGAGACTCTTGTGACCCCCACCGCCCCTAGTTATAATGTGTGGCTCAATGGAGACTATTGTGACCCCCACCGCCCCTAGTTATAACGTGCGGCTCCATGAAGACTCTTGCAACCCCCACCACCCCTAGTTATAATGTGCAGCTCCATGGAGACTCTTGTGACCCCCACCACCCCTAGTTATAATGTGCGGCTTAATGGAGACTCTTGTGACCCCCACCACCCCTAGTTATAACGTGCAGCTCCATGGAGACTCTTGTGACCCCCACCGCCCCTAGTTATATTGTGCAGCTCCATGTCGACTCTTGTGACCCCCACCACCCTTAGTTATAAATTGCGGCTTCATGGAGACTCTTGTGACCCCCACCGCCCCTAGTTATAAATTGCGGCTCCATGGAGACTCTTGTGACCCCCACCGCCCCTAGTTATATTGTGCGGCTCCATGGAGACTCTTGTGACTCCCACTGCCCCTAGTTATAAATTGCGGCTCCGGGAGACTCTTGTGACTCCCACCGCCCCTAGTTATATTGTGCGGCTCCATGGAGACTCTTGTGACCCCCACCGCCCCTAGTTATAATGTGCGGCTCAATGGAGACTATTGTGATCCCACCGCCCCTAGTTATATTGTGCGGCTCAATGGAGACTCTTGTGACCCCAACCGCCCCTAGTTATAATGTGTGGCTCAATGTAGACTCTTGTGATCCCTACCGCCCCTAGTTTTTTTGTGCGGCTCAATGGAGACTTTTGTGACCCCCACCGCCCCTATTTATAATGTGCGGCTCCATGGAGACTCTTGTGACCCCCACCACCCCTAATTATAATGTGCAGCTCCATGGAGACTATAGACTCTTGTGACCCCCACCGCCCCTAGTTATAATGTGCGGCTCCATGGAGACTCTTGAAACCCCCACCGCCCCTAGTTATAATGTGCAGCTCCATCGAGACTCTTGTGACCCCCACCGCCCCTAGTTATAATGTGCAGCTCAATGGAGACTCTTGTGACCCCCCACCGCCCCTAGTTATAAATTGCAGCTCCATGGAGACTCTTGTGACCCCCACTACCCCTAGTTATAAATTGCGGCTCCATGGAGACTCTTGTGACCCCCACCGCCCCTAGTTATAATGTGCGGCTCAATGGAGACTCGTGACCCCCACAACCCCTAGTTATAATGTGCGGCTCAATGGAGACTCTTGTGACCCCCACCGCCCCTAGTTATAATTTGCGGCTCAATGGAGACTCTTGTGACCCCACCGCCCCTAGTTATAATGTGCGGCTCAATGGAGACTCTTGTGACCCCCACCGCCCCTAGTTATAATGTGCGGCTCAGTGGAGACTCTTGTGACCCCACCGCCCCTAGTTATAATGTGCGGCGCAATGGAGACTCTTGTGACCCCACCGCCCCTAGTTATAATGTGCGGCTCAATGGAGACTCTTGTGACCCCACCGCCCCTAGTTATAATGTGTGGCTCAGTGGAGACTCTTGTGACCCCCACCGCCCCTAGTTATAATTTGCAGCTCAATGGAGACTCCTGTGACCCCACCGCCCCTAGTTATAATGTGCGGCTCAATGGAGACTCTTGTGAACCCACCGCCCCTAGTTATAATGTGCGGCTCAATGGAGACTCTTGTGACCCCCACCACCCCTAGTTATAATGTGCGGCTCAGTGGAGACTCTTGTGACCCCACCGCCTCTAGTTATAATGTGCGGCTCAATGGAGAATCTTGTGACCCCACCGCCCCTAGTTATAATGTGCAAATCCATGGAGACTCTTGTGACCCTCACCGCCCCTAGTTATAATTTGCGGCTCAATGGAGACTCTTGTGACCCTGCCGCCCCTAGTTATAATGTGTGGCTCAGTGGAGACTCTTGTGACCCGCCGCCCCTAGTTATAATGTGCAGCTCCATGGAGACTCTTGTGACCCCCACTGCCCCCGCCCCTAGGGGATTATATGTTCTGCACAGTCAATTTGTGGAAGATATTAGTTGATTTTCAGTTGGTTCTTCTGCTAGAGAGTGAAGAGTTCCCCAAAGTTTGGGAATTTTAATGGAATTGGTCCGAATACCTTGTAACCTTATTAATGAAAAGTTGAGTATTTTGAACTGAAGAGGTAAAGTAGTAAGATCCAAAAGCACGGTAGAAACGGGTAGAGAATCATGGAGTGGAATTTGAGTTATGGTGCAGAAGTAATATGGGTTTAATGTTCTACCCCAGAAAACGTCAGAACAACCAAAAATGCTATTGGAGCAACCATTTGAAAGGCCATGTACACATGGGTTCTGCACTCTATAGAAAAGGATGCTCTTTTCAGAGATGGAGAAAGGTGTGACTTTATGATTCAAATTCAGGGAATCCAAATGCATGTGATGATTTCTGTGGAAGTTTAATACATGTTCATTTTTTTAACTAAAGGCTTGCTGAAGTGTTGTACAGGTTTTCTTTTGAGCCAATGGAGGCCAAGTGATCATGCACTGCTCCAGATGGACCCGTCTCCTAAATGGAAGGACAGGGCCGCAGACTCCATGATCCTGCACGTGAACAGTCACAAGAGTCGAATTAGGTGGTCCCCGCATATCATCTCCAAATTTAACATCCTTTTGTATTGAGCTTTTCCGACGGGGGTGGCATCCCTGAATGGCTCATCTAAAGTCTTATCTAACATGGAATTGTACAAGAATGACCCAGTTAAATCTAATTTTCAACAGCAAAACAAAATTGTTCACAGGAACTGCTAGAATGGATTTTGAAACTCTGGCCTGGTGGACAGATGTTTAGGAGGCTGCGCTTATTATTGTGAACCGGAAGCAACTTCTGGGAGTTTAGCCAAACCAATCAAGGTAGCATGGAGAGAGGCCAAGGCTAAACCTCAGGAGAGGTGAGTGCGGTTCAGTGGTGCACAATGAGTGCACACAGTGAAATACCAAGGATTACACCTAGACAGTTAGTTATAAAAATAACTCATTTATTATAGGCCCAGAAAGCACATGAAAATTGACTACTAGCAAGTAATATTATCTCACAATACTGAGCTACAAAACAACATATATACAGTCACTGTAGTTGCTGCAGAACAATCCAATAATCCCCCATACCTGAATGGAAAGTCAAATGGTTAGAGATAGCACCAACTGCCCACAGGATTTACAATCCTAACTTTATAAATCCAACCCTAAATTGTATGGGGCCTTGTGCCCAAAGTTCACAATGTTCCGCACTGTTTTCTAAGTCTGACAAAAGTTAGGAGAGGGTTCTTGGGGATGTGGAGATTGGTCCAAAAGTTAGATAAGATAATATTTTTGCGAATAAAACTGTCCCCAGCTTCCAGACGTCTTGCACAAACAGGCAAAGCCAAACGAATGTAAACGTTTCAAAAGTTAGGAACACTTTTAACAGGGGAGATAGGAGTTCAGGTAAGTACAACTGTAACTCTCCCTCATACTCTGGTACTCCGGTTTCTCTTGTGACATGGCAGGTCTTCAGAGGGTGGTCAGGGGCAACATTTCCCTCAGTTTCTTCTGGACCTCGATACCCAGGAGTTGCAGGTTCGAGCGAGTCCCCGGTCAGCCACAGATGCTTGTGCAACATGTTCCAGTCGAAGAATGCAGCTCACTCTGGTTCAGGACTCCTCTCAGTACATGACTGGATGCGGGAAAGCAGTTTCTGGTGACAGTCCCCATTTCCGGGTGACAGCAGAGGACACAGTAGTAACAGTCGAAGTCAACCTCATATCTTGGCTCCCTTGGATATTGGAACGCCACAAATTGGCAGAGACGACCTCTGTAGGACAATATGGCAGTCCCCAAAGTTTCGAGCCAAAACACAGAACCGCGAATTTCCTATCGCGGTAGCGCCTTTTCATCTTTGGTCAGCCCACTGGACAGGGACACTTCCAAAGACTTCAATTGGCTTGGGCACTAGGAGACTTCGGGACCAGTTGTTCCCACCAGTCGAGAGGGTCAAAGCACTGACAAAGGTCTTTTGAGATCAGCAGCCCGACAGGCCTTCACTGGGACTTCAGCAAGAGTTGGTCGCCAGCCTCATCAGGGATCCTCCACGGGTCTTTCTTCGGTCTTCACAGCTGCAGAGGATACTTGGCTTCTCTTCTGATCTGCTGGAATGGCTGCAGGACCCCTCTTCTAATCCCAAAGTCAGGCGAGTGATCAGACTCAGCCCTCCAATGGCAAGATCTGCCCCACACATGCACACCAGCAGTGGTCCAATCAGGTGCCACTGTGGTCAGTGGAGTAACTTTGCTGAAAATGTTGGGGGGGACATGACATCTGAAGAAAAGGTGGCCCAGCCAAATGAATGGGGACAAAATGGTGTGCCATGAAAGTTGGGGGGGACAAACACCCCTGCCCCACCCTAAAATTACATCCATGACTGTGGGTCTCATGCAAGCATGCACACCAGACATTCAAGCACCAGTATGTGAATTGGTACCAGACAGTCCGCACCCATTTCCTGCGACCCCCACAACCAAGCCCTGCACCAGCCTGCAAAAAGCCACGTTTTACACAGGCAGTGCATGTCCATAAAATGATTTTCCTGACCTGGCAGGACAGGAAGAAGGCTGAAAGGCAAGTTTGCCAAGGAACAAACAAAATACCTTGTGGCACGGTCATGTTTGGACACTTGCCACTGTTAGGAGCCAAACACAGTAAACGTGGTAAGGCTGTTCTTTAGCACATTTTAGGTAACCAAAACATCCCTTTTGGTGTAGTCTAGGGCCATACTAAAGAACCCCATCGCACTGCATTGTAAGATGCATTGTGCAAGGATAAAATGTTACCCAAAAAAGAAACAAATTCAAAAGACCAAGGGAAACATAGGGCCTCATTACAATTGTGCCGGTCCAGAAACAACTGTGCAGGTAAGCCTACTGGCACCATTGTTTCCGGACCGGCAAACTACAACACTATGGGCGGGTGCCGTACCCCCGCGCCAGGGTCAGACCTGTCGGGCGGGACGGCATCCGCCTGCAGAGTTTTCATGGGAGCACCGGCACCCTTGTTAACGGTGCCAGTGTTCCTGTGTCACCATTCCCATGGAGTCCTATTGGACTCCATGGGAATGGGGACTACCAAAATTACTGGCGCCTGACTTCCCGGTCACAGACTTGGAATAGCCCGGTGGCACCGGGAAGTCAGGTGCCAGTAATTTTTTACCGGTCCGGCAGCAACTCGCCGGTAGCACCAGCAGGGTTACCGCCGGACCCGTAATGAGGCCCATAGTTTCCCAGTACTGACAACCTGACGGACTAATCAGTTTCCCCATAACATGTTCAAAACCCTCTGCATCGTCCACAAAGCCTTCTGGGGCCTAGGGCCTCAATACCTTCAACTCACTCTTCCTAAATACCTTCCTTCTCGGGCTCTTCGCTCATCTGCCTCCAATTCCCTCAGGGTCAGTCACTTCTCCTAAGCTACGAGTTGGTGGTTGATCTCTTTCTTCGGCTGTGGCCTCCCTCTGGAACAGCCTTGGCGCCTCCCTGAAACTTGAGGAGAATCATCTTCGGTTCCAGAAGCAACTCAAAACCTTTCTCTTTGCGTCTGCTTTTTCTCCTCCTCTCCCTTGCTGATTTCCTGGCTGACACTGAAACTGCACTGGGTACCTGGCCACTCTCTGACCTCGGGCCCAGGTCCACTACTCTGCCAGTCGCACTCCTGCACTGCCTTCCTGGCAACCCCCGCACTTGGTGACTGTTTTCTATATCCCTACGGTCCTACTTCCAGCACTTGACACCGGACGTCTGCACTTACCCTTTCACTTGCCACCTGCTGGCCATACTTTTTACTTATTGTTTATTTATTGTCTTATCCCATGTACTGCACTGTCCTCTCCACCTTGCCCCTGCACTTCTCCTTCCCCTTCCCATGCGCTTGCGTGATCTGAATGACACCTGGCCTAGTAGGATCGTTGTCTGTCTTCCCTCTGTTCCCCCTCCCTTGCCTCGTCGCGCCTTGAAGCACTTGTGTATAGGCGCGTTATAAATGCCATATCATATCATATCATATGATGGGAGCAAAAGCCCAGTGTCGTAAAGCTGAAAGCTTCACTGTAGAAATTCCGGTCAGTGGGCCTCATTATAACCCAGGCGGTACGGGGTTAACGGCGCTGGTAAAGGTGCCGGCGCCGTCAACCCCGTACCGCCTGATTACGAGGTCCCCTCGCGGGACCCGGTCTGCACATCTGCTTTCACCAGAAGTGCAGATCGGGTCCCGCGAGGGGAGGAGGGAGACAAACAACGGGCCGCTCGTAATCGGCCTGTTGTTTGCTCCCTCTCCTATTCCCATTCAGCCCTATGGGGGCTGAAATGGGAATGGGGAAGGTCCGGGCCCGGGTTCCTAGAAGGAGGAATTACCGGGCCCTCTGAACTCGGAATGGCCCGGTAATTCCTCATTCTGGGAACCCGGACCCGGATTGCGATTTCGGTGGCAGCCATGCCGCCAATAGCGGCATGGCTACCGCCGAGATCGTAATGAGGCCCCGTGTGTTAAACAGAAGCAACAAGTTTGGGGGTCCATAGAATATGTAGGCAAAAGTGCTAAAAAGAGAAATCTTTCCTAACAGTAACCATTATTTAAATCCAATCGTAGTCAGTAAAACAAGCTTTGGCAATGCCTATATTTTTGGCGTTTACTGCTGTTCTTTGCATTTATAGGCACCAGGATGCAAGGAGGAGAGTGCAAAGTTTCAAAGGAAGATACGATAAGAGGTGCAGATGTGCAATAGAATAAGAAGGGGAAGAGCAAGGGAGGAAGTCATTGACAGAGGGTGCTATTAATGATGAACAAGAGAAAATGAGCGAGAAATGGTGAGAGTAAGAGGGTAAGAAATAAAGCGAGAGTGTGAGACAGAGAAAGGGGAAAGATAGGTGAGTGGGGGAGTAGAGGGCTGGAAGTGGGGTAGCCTGGGTCAGTGATTGAATTTAGGGTATAGGGTGGGCGGGCCTAGAGAGAGAGGGAGCTAGGGTGTGTGGTGGGCATAAAGAGACCAGTGGTAGGGATAGCATGAGAGGGGGAAGGGGAGTGGATATGATAGAGAGAGTGGGGGTAGGTTGGGTAGGTGGGGGTAGAGAGAGTGGGAGTAGAGAGAGTAGGGGTAGGTGGTTTAGTGCATATAGCGAGTGTGGGTAGGATGGTAGGTTGGGGATGTGGGGGTAGAAAGAGTGGGGGTAGGGTGGGTGTTGACAGATTGCGGTATGGGGGGAGGGTGGGGGTAGAGACAGTGGTGTAGGATGGGTGGGTGGGGTTATGGAGAGTGGGGGTAGGGTGGGTGAGGTTAGAGAGAGTGGGGGCAGGGTGGGTGGGGGTAGAGAGAGTCAGGACAGGGTGGGTGGGGGCATTAGATAGAGTGGATGAAGGGTGGGTGGGGATAGAGAAAGTGGGGGTAGGTGGGTGTAGAGATAGGGTGTAGAGAGAGTGGGGTAGGGTGGTTGGGGTATAGAGAGTGAGGGTAGAGAGAGGGTGTAGGGTGGGTGGGGGTAGATAGAGTGGGTGTAGAGAGTGGGGGGTAGGGATTATGGGCTAGAGAGAGAGTGGGAGAGGGTGGGTGGGCATAGAGAGAGTAGGGGTAAAGAGAGTGGGCATAGAGAGTGCATATAGGGTGGGTGGGGTAGAGATATTGGGGTAGAGAGAGTTGGGGTAGGGTGGGTGGGCGAGGTAGAGATCATGGGGGTAGGGTGGGGTAATGAGAGTGGGGTAGTGGTAGAGAGTGTGGGTGTAGAGAGTGGGGCTAGGGAGGATGGGGTAGAGAGAGTGGAGGTAGAGAGAGTGGGGGTAGGGTGGGCGGGGTAGAGAGAGTGGATTAGGGTGTGTGGGTGGTCTAGAGAGAGTGGGGTAGGGTGGTGGCTGAGTTAGAGAGAGTGTGTGTAGGGTGGGTGGTTGGGGTAAATAGGGTGGGGGTAGGGTTGGTGGGGTAGAGACAGTGGGGTTTTTGTAAAGAGAGTGGGTGTTGGGGTAGGGTAGGTCGGGGTAAAGAGAGTGTGAGTTGGGTGGGTGGGGGTAAGTAGAGAGAGTGGGGATGGGTGGAGGTATAGAGAGTGGAGCTAGGGGTAGGGCGAGTGGGGGCAGGGTGATTGGGGGTATGTTGGGTGGGTGGGGGTCAAGAGAGTGGGCACGGGGTGGGTGTTAGTAGAGAGGTGGGTTAGGACGAAATGTCTGAATAAAAATTACTGACCCCACCAAAAGACCTAAAACACATACCGTGAAAAGTTCGAACTACCAAAAATGTTGTTCTTTTCGTGGTATGTGTTTAGGTGTTTTGGTCAGGTCGGTATGAAAAAAAAGGCTGTGGAGGGTTGGGAGGATGTCCCCTGCAACACCCCGCTCACTACAGTGAGTGGGGGATGCGGGGGACACCCCGCCAGAACAAACAAAAAAAAGTTAAATAACATTTTTTTTAAAATGGGGGCTGCGGGTGTGTCCCCCGCAACATTCCGCTCACTATACTTCACAGTATAGTGAGCGGGGGTTGCGGGGGCACCACTGCATGTTCGCATGGGAAATATACGAACATTTTGTATTTGTGCATTTCCGTAGCAGGAACATCATCCACAGTAATTTCATGCAGATCCAGAGAGGCAGCCTTGGGTGGGATTAAAAAAAAGATGGTCTCCAAAAGTAGTTAAAAAATAGCCTGATTGTACACAAAATAGCCCAAATAAAAGAACTCTGTTCAAGTCCTTCCTAGTAAAGGAAAATTTATATCAGCCATATGAGAGATTGGCAAGGGTAGCCCATGTGATATAGAAGCCTATGAATGTTTTGATGGGCCCTGCAGACAGGAAGGGATAGACCCTCATTGTAGCTCAAAAAGAGGAACCTAGAGCTTGCAAGGGAAAAGAGTCATGTATTAAGAAAAAGCATGTGATGAAATGAGTGCTGACCTTCAAGGCGTTCGCCTAAACACGTGCATTAAGCACCTGCTATGAAAGGGATTCAACCGAGACAGAAAAAATTATCTTCTGCCTCCTACTATCACAACGAGAATTCTATCCATTCCTTTCATTGTCCATTGTTTTTTCAATGCCTCTCCATTTGTCATCACTCCTGGGTGTACTTTCAGTAATCATGCTTTTTACTTAGGTTTGTGTGTGTGACAGTTTTAAATAGCAGAATATAGTTGCTGAGTGATCCCTAAGGAAAGCTGTCCCTAAGGAAAGCGGCAGCCAGGGACCGCGACTGCTGACAGCTTGCTCTGCAGCGCTCATCCTTCCTTCAACCCTAGCCCCTCATGCTTGCGGTTGACTTTGCGTACTCATCACGCCAGCCTGTTCTATCCATAATTTGCGCGGCAACAGGCCCTCAAGGAACGGCCACCTCTAGGACCTCGAAAATCCTCCAGTGTACTCCTGACACTGCTACTCCCTGAGCCACTGCGCTCCCAAGTTCCGACCTCACAAGATACTTGCCGCTTTGGAATATCTCGTCCTGATGAAGGCCACACCATCAGAGCTCATCCAAGCTCACCTTCTGACCGAAACACTGTCGTGTTGACTGTTATATTGTCTGTGTTGTCCTTGTTCAACCCCACATTGTTTTGATGTATATGTGCTGATTATTACATGCTATCACCTCACTAAATCCACTGGTCTCCTTCCCAAGGACCGCTCAGTGGATGTGTAAGCATTGAAAAGACGTTACAAATATTTGGAATTTGTCACTCACAAACTGGTATACCTTCAAAATGTGTAAATACTGTTGTATCTTGTGTTACTCTCAATTAAGTGTATCTACAAATACGTAAACTGCAGTTTATTAAAAATCTGACTGCAGTACTCGGAACTGTCCTGATACATTTTTGTCAGAAGTCATTCACAGTAACCTGTACACGCTTACCAAGGTGTAACCCCCATAGGTGTGTGTTCACCCTTCGTTCATCAGCCAGGTATCCCATGACCTTGCTCATTTTTGCTCTTTAATACATTTGGGAAGCAATGCATACCTTTCGCTGTAGCATTTCTATGTCAGGGGCTATATTCTGCATATATTTCAGCATTACATTTTGCTGATACATTATTTATGATATGTTTTTCTAGTGTCCATTACATGTGAGCAACATTCTCCATGTCTAAACACAGTACACAGTTTAACCTAATGTCTGTGTAACCTTGTGATAAATACATATTTGCCTCATGTCTTATGCAGCTACGTATGTCATAAGTGAGATGATATCACTTGCTTTTGTCATCCTTGACTCAAACCATGTTTATCCTCACTGTCTCTGCTTAGGGTATGGATGATACAGTTGTTTTAGTGAATAATGCTCCTCATATTTGCAATATTGGACTGGGGAGTGACATGATTATCTGTCCATCACCAGAACGTACACATTAAACTAGGCCTGACAGGCCTGACAGAAACGAATCTGAGAGATACCCCTCTTAAAGTTAAAAAAAATATGAACAATCAGATTAGATTTGAAACAAATCCTTGAACTTGAAATATAAATTCCAACATACCTTGTTAACTCTCCCAATTGAAGATGGGGCCATGGAGGTGAGGCCGCTACCTGATAGTCCCCCTGGGGGTGGTACTCAGTGGGTGGATCTCATGGGGAGGGACACCCCTTATGGGACGACGTGGGGAGAACATGGTATTCCCAACACACAAACACACCTTCCCACCTCCTTCCTTACCTTGCTATAATCAGGTAACCTGTCCTATGTATGTTTGTAAGATCAGTGAAAACCCCATGACTGTAATGAGGAAGAGTAGTGCTGACTCCAATGAATACCCATTGCAATGTACTGTGATGAGTAAGAGTAGGGTTGACTAAAGTGAATGCCCTTTGCAATATACTGAGACGAGGAGGTGGCATGGAGCCAGCATGATTCATCATCAGAACTGGATTGAACGTTCTAGCTTTCGGATGTCCAGTAGCTTAAAGATGGAGGAAGGACTCACACAGTTGTCAGACTTTCCCTGGAGGCACCAGGAGCTAAGCAGACATTCCACAACTGGGGAAGCAGAGACTGCTGACTGTGACATCCTGGAAGCAGAGACGGCATCCCTAAAAGGCATGCCGTGCAGAGGCAGACTGAGAATAGAGGTAGAAGGCTGTGGCGTGAGAAAACACCAAACCATGCAGTCAAGCAAAGATGCACTGACAGGCTCCCAAACAGGGCTGCAGAGCCACAGAGCTCTGCTGTGCAGAGGCAGACCGAGAACGGAAGAGGTAGAAGAAAGCTGTGGCGTGAGAACACGCCGAATAACGCGGTTGAGCATAGACACGCACACAGGCTCCCGAGCAGTGCTGCAGAGCCGAAGGAAACAGCGAGAAACCAGAATGAAAGCTGGAAAACCATTGGAAGTCTCAGGGAAAACTGGGACCAATTCAGAGGACCAGGAGCTCCCATTGAACGTACAGAGGTCCATATAGGGGATATGATAAGTCCTTGTGAGTGGTTCTGGGAGTCTGAATGTAAGCATAAGAAAGATTGGACAAAGAGAACCCACTGTGAGAGGGTCTGGGACCCTGAGTGGATGCATAAGAACATTGCAACAAAGTACTTTTCCCGGCAGGAAAGTGAACCAGGTATAATTAGAAATATACATAGTGAAAGCCACTGAGGCACGCAGGAAGCAAAAAGCCAGAGAAAGGTCAGGGGAAGGGAGACATTCCCCCTGACATTTTGAACATTGTGGGAAGCCTGAGAAAGGCCACGGAAAGGAAATAATTCCCATGGAATTGTAAAAAGCTTGAGAAAGGCCAGGGGAAGGGAGTTATTCCCTTGCCACTGTGAAAGAGCCTGAAAAGGGCCTGGGAAAGGGAGTCAATCCCCCAATGTCTGTGAAGTGGGACAAAAGCCAGAGAGAGACCAGGGGAAGAAAGCCATTCCCCTTGCCATTGTGTACTGTGAAACCAAGGAACGGCAGGTGAAAGAAGTCATACCCCCGTGTGCTGTGTACCGTGAGACCAAGTAGAAGAAAAGCCAGGGAAGGGGATCATTCCTCTGGCACAGCAACACTATTGAGAACAAGATACCTGGAGAAGGGAGACATTCTCCAGGAACTCCATAGTGAGGAAACTATGGGCTATAAGGAATGATGTTTGAGTTGGAACTTTTGAGTTTGAACTGAAATCTTTACAACAGCTCAAGCTGGAACTTTGTGTTATATCTTGGAAAGGAACTGAGGCCAGGAGAAGGGAATCATTCTCACAGGCCCAGTTCCCACCTGCCAACTGTAACCCAGTGTCCAGAAGAAGGGAGTCATTCTTCTGGACCAAGAAGGACCATTATCGCCTTAGTTTACGTAATAGTTTAAGGGATATAAGTAGGCATTTTGACACACGACAGTGGACACTTTTTCATTTACTTGGACATTCTGACAGATTCCTTTGTTCCTTATTTGAGCTAGGGAAACCCTTCTTAGAGTTAGGGAGGGATAGGTTTTCGCTTTACTTTATTGAAAATAAAAGTCTATGCCAACAAACATGCCACCTGTGTGTCAGTCCCCTCCTTTTACACCCATTCACATTTAACCATGTAAATGGGCCAAAGTCCTGGAAAAGACTTCAGAAATTGCAGCTTCGAGTGGAACGTTTAAACTATTGGTTCACATATATTTCAATATTTGGGCCCAGGTTTGAACTGAGAGAGAAGGACGACACTGCGAAAGTAGCAATGGATATTTGCCTGAAGTAGGGGTGTGTTAGAGCACTCCTGTTGCTTAATTTATATGTGGCCCCATGGCACCTGAGGATATTCCCCCTGTAATGGAACAGTGCCAGCTGGCTGTGTTATCCCATGCAGATGACACAGCGCTACTTAACAGGAGCCCTCTTGATTGTGGAGTCCATGAGTACTAAGTGATCTATGATCTTGTCATAAACTATGGTAAGAAGAAGATCATCATGCGTATTGGTGACTGTAAGAGCAACTTCCTGTGGGAAAATGGAAGCCATAAACTGCAGGTGACATCCTCATATGCCTACGTGGATGCTGCATTAAAGGACCGTTTTCCCTGGAAGGTGCTAATGGACGTAAACATTAGGAAGGCCAGGCAATTGCCGTCTGCTCTCGGCCACTTCAGTTACAAGTTTGGGGGCTCTGAGCAGAAACGTTATTTAAAGCAGGTTTAGGAAAAGCAGGGCTGAAACTTCGTATGCTACAGGAAAAGTGTATTTAACCACAGCAGAGGGTAGATTTGGAAAGCATATTGGCTCTGAGACAGGGGCCACCCATTCCGTTATTTTGCCATGACGTGACCATCACTCCACAGACTTCCAGGGCTCAGCTTTTGGGTGTTTGAAATGGCCAAGGGAAACCCTTTGCAGGGGGTAATAAAGAATGCCTTGTTTACAGACAAATATAAAATGTCCACCGTGTATAATGCTAAACAGAAAGATTGGTGAGTAGTGAGTGCTGGCCCTATAATGATGTTAGGGACAGTGTGATCATCAAAAGGGTGCCCATTCCAAGGCAATGATAACAATTACTTTTTGAGATAAGGCTCTTGAGTGGGAGCTATTACATCTAATGTGAAAGAGTACTGTTTAAGAGTTATAAACGGGAGCGAGAGGGCTGCAAAGATACTTTGGGGAAGTCCCAGATTCAAAAACTCGGGCCAATATTTTTTTCATGAGTATGTGAACAGTTTTATTTGCACAGCCTACATCTTTGGCCAATTTTCGATTGGTGTGGACACTTCCCATACATATACACTGCTTTTCATGGATCATTTAATAATGTTGTGTGGCAAACCCATACACAGGATGTGTGGCCCACTGTGGCCTTTATTACATTCACACCTCTGGAACACATCACACATTAGGGCTAGTAAAAGAAGTAGGCCCTGTCTGCACCAGTATTAAATTAAAACTCCATTGTGGTTTATGCTAAAATGCAATTGGGTTCTTGAACCGAGAAATCACCCAGAAGTATTATTTTAAAGTGTTCATTTTATGAAATCACAATTCATTATTCAATGCTAGCATTTGGCATAAGAGTGAAGTTACAATTTAGTAATGAACATCATGTTTTACATTTCTGAAAGCACAAAACATACTACTACTACTAATAATTATTATTAATTATTATTATTGGAGTTTGTATACTGCACCAGCCCACCAGCTTAGAAGTCTCAAAGCCGTAAGCCTTGTCTGAGTTGAGGTGCATTGAGCGTGTCCTTGGGACAGCAGGACCTTTGTCTGCTTAGATGATATGACCAGAAAATAGCATGATGTTAAAAGAAGAAAAGGACATGTTTTTAAGCAAAATATGGCACAGGGCATGGTTCATTGTGCCGGGCAGGAGACAGAAGAGTGGAGATTGCTGTATTGCAAAATAAGTATGTAGAGTCTGGATGTGTGAAGGGCTTCGGGTGTGCTCTGGCTTATAATGTGTGCATGGTTCACCAGGTTCATCTGAATGGATGGTCTCTGAAATGTATAAGGTCTAGCTAGGAGGCTGACCAAAGGCCAATGACAAAACTCCTATGGGAATGTATTCCTTAAGTGCAAAGCAAGTGACAAATGTTCAATGTGTAAGCAACGAATATAGAGCTAAGGAAGTATAGCTAATGATTCTGACATTGTGCACATGTTTATGGGGACAGATGAGTAACATAAGGTGGAAATGAAGAACACTATGCGAGGAAAAGGCACAAGTTGGGGCAGAGAGTAAAAATGTGTGACCTTATCAGTGGGTGCATAGCAGAGAACACAAAATCACATTCCCTAACTAAGGTAGCACAGCCAAAGTTTAGTTTAGTTTAGTTTAGTTTATTCATTTGTATTGCGCGCCAGACCCGAGGGTATAAGGGCGCAGGAGCAGTAGGGTTATTCTCAGCTTGGTTACAGTGCAGTACAGTCATTTACAGTGTGTGCATAGGTTAATACAGTTGCGATGGATACAATGATATACAGTTTATTAATATACATATTTACATAGAAGAATAGATTACAAAGGCAAGGTCAGTTATTGGTCATTATTCTTTAACCACTGAATGTAGTTACGTCTGAAGAGGGGGTAGATTTGGGGTGTCCTCAGGGCTAGTGGTAGGGAGTTCCAGTGTTGGGCTGCTTTCACCTGGAAGCTGTTACCGCCCATTTTGGAACCTGATAAACGAAAGGTTCACCACATTGAATAGGTTCAGAGTGCCTTATCTATAATTCGATAATGTTCAGTAAGAGCAGCTAGAATTCCTGCAGTGTTCTCTCCACATACATGTATGTCCCCATGTACATAATAATGTGGTTCAGCAATGTTAATTTACAGCACAGTATGTATGTATATTGCTTAATGAGTGAAGTGAAACACTGTAGGAAGAGCAAAGCAACAAGGGACACGACAGCGTGTAACTCAGAAACCCAGTGAAAGGAGTGAGAAACACATCACAAAAGTAACTTCCTTAAACTCTGCCTAGAGAACTATCAACACTGTATGCTTGAAAATTGCATCATAACCTGTTTATATGAACCAGAGCACAGAGTCCTTGAGCAGCTATAAATACATTTTAATATTCAAGTGAAAATGTAATTCTGCGGTTTAACTATTTAAAATGTTAAAATGGAGCAATTATTGTTTTCTTTAAACCCATGTTCAAAATGTTAACAGTTAGAATTAATTGTTTGTAAATCTTGCTCAAAAGATCAACAATTATTGTTTTCTTTTAAATTATACAATAGAAACAACAGGTAAGGATTGGCTGTTACAAGACATGATATTAGACTAGCCTGATTTCACCTCTTATATATTGTACTCCAAAATGGGTGTGGTTAGACAAAGCTTCACAAACTCCTTGTGAGCAGACTCTGTGAGGGGTAGAGCTGAATGTTGGGCCTGGCTTGGGTAAGATAATTACAGCAACTGGTCTGATAGATTTTCAGAGCAGTGCACAACTGCATTCTGATTTTATATTATTAAAACTTTGCCAGCGTTTCACAGTTATGTTATTCTTGCTATATTTTGGTGCTTGAATTAGCCTTTTTGAAAACCATTTTCACATAATTTTATTTTCCCTGGTTTGAAAACCAAGGATGGTCATGATTTATTTTTGTGAGGTTAACTCTTAACTGCCAACTGGTGTTTGAAGAAGCACTGAGCTGTGCCATAATAGAAATGTGGTTAGTGAACATTTCAAAACCTTTGCTCACCAATGTACTTCTTCTGGCTAGTATAAGAGGACCCATACATGCATTGGTGGATGGAAGAGAGGAATCCAACATGTATATTGCTAGTGTTTTGCCGGCATTTCTTGCCATTACTTTAGACTGGTTCTAGGACATTACCCTAGGGCATTTTCCATGTTTCCCCTTCCATTTCATGGGGTTACAGTGGCTGCAGTAACAGCACATGACAACTAGCTTGCCAATCCTAACAGCACTAATGTGAGCATTTCATTAAGATTTACTATGCCTTAGTTTATTTGGTTTTGAACATTGCTGACTGGCTGTAGGCATTAGATTGCGAGAAGTAATTAAAAGAAGAGTAGGATTCGATGATTATGTTGAAATGTATTATTGCTATTATTAGGGATTGCTTATGTTTGATTATAGTCAACTATGTTCATATATCATCTCTATGATTAAACAAAAAGAAATGCTAAACAGTATGTGGGAATATTCTTCATTCGTGCCTTGAAACACTTAACACTTGTGTATAGGCGCGTTATAAATGCCATATCATATCATATCATATCATGTGTTTCCAATGTATGTCTATAAAAGAGGCACTGCGCTGGAACTGTAAATGCCTGATCCATTAGCTATACAGCCCTGCAGGGGATTTTGATGGTATTTAATGTTAATCTATTACATACACAAGAGTAATAAGAGTTGATTCCTTGATGTTTGGGGGTAGACCCATGACACCTTTACTGGCTAATACTAAACCTGTCAAGTGCTCAAGGGTAGTGGTTTTCCTGGCCATAAATCACAGAGATTCAACTCCCTTTTGAGCCCTACATCAGGTATAGCACTACTCACTGCCACAAAACCTGCCCCAGTAGTGCATTCTATCTGCCCTTAGGGTAGAGGTTCGACTCTGGCAAGTGAGGTCTGATGAAAATCAGGACAGTTTGTGATGTGTCGCTTCGATCCATGTAGTACATTGCAAATCAGAGTAAGGGGTAACATTTTAAGGGGTAAGCATATGTGTTGCATGTATTATGAAGAAGCCAAGACAATGGCACATATAATTATCATCCCCGAGGTGGATATAGATCCAGGTTTTAGCTACACAACAATGTATCTTGAATAGCATCTATTACAATTTGTAGTACCAGTATGTTAGCTCCAAAATCTTCCAGAGAAATGTGTGAGGTCAAAAGCAGGGTAGTCATTGAGGTCCAGGGCAAAGGCAGGGAGATCGCAGATCCTTCTCAGTCCCATTTTGTTTCTGTGACCACAGCCGTCGATGAGCATTGCTGTGTTCATGGGTATGTGGTCCCATTTTATACACCTATTGAGCTGTGGCCAGGCCATCTCTATGGGGTTTATGTCGGTAAAGTTTGGTGGGGTTTACATCCAATTGAAGACATTGCTTTTGACAAGTGCTGCAGCAGATGAATGTTATGTATTGTTGGTTTTAGTCGTCCTGGGCATAAAACCCTTTTCGATGCATCATCAGCACCCACAGACAAAGTCCTCATTAAAGGCATGGTCCAGTAAAAAATGTTATTGTCCCTACGGGTCGGCCATGTTTTTTTAAGCCTAAGTGGCTCGATTTTAGAAAACTTTCCTATGGACCTTACCCGAGTTTTCGTCCATTAAACGCAAGCGAAAACAGGCACCAGGGAGCCGCCATTTTGTGATAATCCTATCAATTGCCGCATCGCCCTGGCTGACCTGCTTCTGCGGCACTAAATCAAATCCCCCGCCCCTGACCCTGACATTATCAAAACATTCATATTCCCCGCCTCTCTCCGTGACGTTTCTGTGCTGTGTAGGCAAACACGCCCAGTCGTCTTCTATGCGACTCCACACAGAACCCGGAAACCAACACAGACCATCTCACAACACAGCACGCCACAATTCAGAATATGAAACTGTACTTTAAAATCAAACAGCAACACGGTACATTTGGTAAAGTACATTTATTTGACATTAAATGTTTAGAGAATATTCAGCAATTGCCATATGAACTCCGAAAGCCATTTACTTTCTTTTATCTGTATCCGCAAATCCGTCTAAGTTAATATTGAGTCACGCGCTGTTCCTTTATGGTACACAGGGTGTTGCTTTTCGTTAAAAGAAGCACTTTGGAAGCACAGTGAACCGCAAGGCTGTTCCATCAACTAGGCACTAGTCCATCGTAAAGGTTGATATGTTGCTTCTAGCCACTAGTACAGCGTAAGGGCATGTGGGCCCTTGGCGATCGTCCCATAAAATTGTCAGCGTACTCCAGTTGTTCACACGAAGCTGCAGGTGTCTGTTGTAAAAACCATCTGCCGGTGTCTCAAACCGATGACAGTAGCAGAAGGGGAGCAAATACCTGTTATGAAAACAAAAAAATTATAATTAGTCTCGCCAGCCGATCTTCATTAATATTACTCATTTTATTTATTACGGCCGATCAGAAACTATTTGCTTGCAAGGATAGTTCAATGGAGTATGTTAGGCTCTAAAATCAATGCGAAAAGTAACGAAATAAATCGAGGCCAACACACAATGAGAAACGACAGTTAGTCTACATGCGTGTGGAATGATATGATATATGATATGGCATTTGCAACGCGCCTAAACACAAGTGTTTCAAGGCGCGACGAGGCAGGGGGGGAACAAGGGCAGACAGACAACGATCCTACTAGGCCAGGTGTCTTTCAGATCGCGCATGGCGAAGGGGAGAGGGGGGTAAAAGTGCTGTACATGGTTAGTAGAATACAAGATAAATAATAGGGCCAGCTGGTGGCAAGTGCAAGGTAAATGCCGGGAGAAGGGGCTGAAGGATACAGAGACAGTCCCGTAGTGCAGGTAGGCAGTGCAGGGAAAAGTGGCTGGGCCAAGGACCGAGATCTGTGAGACCACTGGACCTGCATGTCCATGTGCCCACTACGAAATGTTTTCCTTGCTTTTCCTAGCTCTTCATTCATTCATTTATTCATGCATCCATTCATTAATTCTTCATTCCGGTATAAAAGCGTCTAAAGATTTACTCACATTATATTTGAAATTTCCATTGTGTTACTGCGTAATGTAGTCTGTAAATCGGACCGTGCTCTTGACAACGATTTTTCATATACTGAACTAAAATGAAACTCGGTCTAGTTTCTGAATTTTCTGCCTTATTGTCTCTTACGTTATTGCGCACCCCCTTCAAATGAAGTTCTTTTGGCATGGTCCCTGTCTCAAGGTAAAAAAACAATAGACCCTTATACTTCCAGTACGACTTGTGGGCCTCTTCCGGGCGCAAGCTGAAAATCAAAGCCGCTGTCCTTCACATTCTTTATTTGCAACATCCCGTAGTAAAGGCATCTGTGAGAACTTGAAGTTTAGAATCCCTCTATGTAGTGCGCCACAATGTGCAAATGCAAACTGGCTTCTCTCCCAAATGCCACGGCCCGCTTGGCGCGTTCTAAGGCCCCCAATTTTGTCCCCGTTGTCTGCGAGCTTTGCAGCCCAAATGGAGACATTTAATTTTTGGCGGAAGGTCAGGGAAAGTATAAAGTACCACAGGAGTTGAGTTAAAAGTGAGATTTATTGTTTGTTTGTTTGTTTTATTCTTTGCAATACGCAAGCCTGCCCTCCGTTAACAGTGCGCAACAGTGCGCAGCATTTACATTTACATGAGATGAGACATGAGAAAAATATATACATACACATATATGAGGTGAATAGAGAGAATTCAAAGATGACACCCAGCTTGTTCGCCACCCATGATGGTGAAGGTAGGGGTTAAGGTTACAGGTACACTGTACAATAACATTTATTTACAAAAAGACAATCGTATTGCAATTATTTAAACCGGGATTTGTACTTCACAACCAGCTGTGCTTCTGGTGGACATGGCACAGTTGCAATGTTCAGTGGCAATGGATCACTGTCCTGCACAGAAACGTCCAAAATTCCATATCTGTGCTTCTCTAACACAGCAACAATAAGGCCTTTCACAAAGTCGAACTGCATTTCATCATAGACTGTTTTGATCACCCATTGCTTACTTCGTTTTGAAAACACCTTAGTGTAGCGAGGCATCCTTACTTTACCCCTAGTCCTAGATTGTTCACGTCCGACATTGCTGTTATGGGCCAAGACCGCTAGTAGAGTGCGATGTTTCATGCCCCGAAAGCTAAAATGCAAGCGCTTTGGCCTGTACTTTAGGCACATATTGTGGAACACCTCCAAACCTCCCGTGTGACAGAATTTTGTCAGTCATCTCAAATCTCTTGATAGAGGTTTGTCGAAAACAATCTTCTCAATGGCTTTGTGTGTCGGTGAAGATGGAATCAACCACTTCTTCTTCCTTGCCTCCTCTGGGGACAAAGGGCCATGTTCACATTGGTGGAAATGTAGGTTTTCTAACCAGCGGTGAACGTTGGTACAGTGGTGCATCAGTGACCGCCATTTTTCAAGTAGTATTTCCACTGACCCTTCACAAGTTTTTGAGCTCCACCAAAGATGGTTGGTGATAGACTGGGACCACTGCAAAATACTTTCAAAACCTTTTTTTTTCCTGCAGCCGAGATTTTCTTACTGATTGATTTAGCAAGATGCCATACGTCAAATTGATGATTAATAAGCGGGAACTGCTCTCTCATTGTCTTGGCAATTGAAACATGTCTGTCCGTGGCTATGAGGTCGATGTGCATTGCCCTTGATTGTAGATATTCCACTGATTTTATAAATCCTAGTTTCTCCATGGCCACTGAGGATGTACATTGTGTTACCTGCACGACCACCGAACTCACAATTTTCTTATTATCCATGTCCTGAAAGTGGTAGGTGCAGTACTTGGCAGAAAATCCAGGGTTGTCGCACTGTCCATCGCCGGCTAGCCTGAAACGTTTCCCTTCGAATGTACTTGCTAGAGACAATTGTTCAATTTTCCAAGCATCACTAATGGCCGGAAACAGATAATCACGTTGGTATATGTAGTACAGCGATTTAGAAATGAAATGGAGTCCCACAAACTGAAAGAAAGCCTCTAACTTTCTAAAACTGGAGCCACTAAAAAGTGATGCAGCTGCACACAGTAGATTGCCTGCTGGCATTTTCCCCAGCATTGTTTGTGCAGACCATGAGAACCTATGATTTAATCGACAGGCAGCATTTATTTTTGACGTTACTGCCTTTTATTTGACGAGTTACATTAATCAATGGCTTCCCACATACTTTCCCTCTAACTGAATGCCCACATTTCAGCACACTTATAATTTCCATCAAACAACTGTCGAGAACAATGTATTTGCTCTCTTTCATTAGACTCTCATCCTGGGTCAACGTTGTTTCGGCCTGTGACATTGCAGAGATTTCAACACATTGGAAAGTAATATCGCTGCAATCAAGTTCTGATGCGTCTATGGATGCTGCGGCTAGTTCATTCTCTGTCATTTCGACATCTGCTACTTCAACATTGATGGGAGAACACAACAATGTCGACATGTTTTTGGGTGGCAATTTTTTGGTGGGTGTAGATTGTGTGAATTGATCTGCAACTACTTCAGAGCTATCTTCAATACATTCAATATCATCTTCTTGTGGTGGTGCGGTCGCACTGTAGCAATGGTCCAATGCAACTTTGCTGTATTCTCCAAAAACAATTAATTCATGTTCTGGCCATTGGACATGAGCATCTCGAGCCTGAACACGCCTCGCCTCAATTAAGCGTTCCTCCATAGTGTACATGGTCTGGCAAGCAACATCTCTCATTCGCTTCACTGTCTGTGTATGTATAGTTCTGACACCCACGGGTAACTAGAGGAGAGATTGGAAAAGGGATGTTCAGTTTAAACACAAGATAAAGTGTAGTCCAATTGATTGGAAAAAACATACAATAGTCCCCAGCACAAAGTTATTAACTGTTTGTAACTAACCTTTTTTAGGTTTTTTTTCTTTGCAACTTTTTTGACTCGACCTTCAACATCTGCACGCTGTAGCTCCGATTCGTTTCCGTATGTCCTCCCTTCCTCTTGCACTGCAACGACTATATTTTCTGTATCCGCATAGACAGCACGGAATGAGGCTCCATCTTCTCCCTGAAACATAGTACTTTCATTACTATGTATCAAAATATTGTTAGCATAAAACACATGTGAGGACGAACACACAGGTACATCTCAATAGCCAAACACGATTTAAACATTGTGTGCAACAATCAAACGACAAGTATTCGACCAGTGATGATCTATTTCGATGGAGCTGTCAGTATCCATACCTCCTGCTGGTGAAGACCATCTAGAAATGTTGTAGATGTGGCGGACGATTCAGCATCTCCCTGAAAGACAGTACTTGCATTAGTATGGATAACACTAATTATAACTGAAAACAAACACCAGTGGACGATAACTAAGGTGTATATCAATTGGAAAGCACTAACCAAACATTCGGTAAAATAATTACACGATAGAATAAAACTATTACTTGACATGCATAAAACAAGTCTGTAGCGGATCAGCCTAGTAAGATTACCTGATACGCGCTAGAAGTGGTTGATAACTGCGACCACGTCAAGGATGTAGAATGTTCTTGCTTCAGATTCAAGGGATAGTCAAGAAGTTGTAAAGGTAAATTAATGATTGATAATGAAATGCCAATATTAAAAATAGCCATGTAAGGCGACAGAATACTTGAAAAATGCTCAATACAGGACAGTTCCCTGTTCCCATATATATACATTTCGTTTGTGGGTTATGAAATCGAAAAAGAATATATTGATAAATGTCATTATTCAAAAAGCTATACACTCATATCAATATCAAAATTATTACAAGGGATAGAACACCTACAATATCAATTAATCCATTCGGCTACCTACACACTACCGCAAGGCCTAAAGCTAAATCCGGACACTTGACTCACCGGTGGCGGAATGTGGACGAATAGAGTGGGAATAGTGTTTTCGAGCAATTTCCGTGTCGTTCGCCGTTTATTCTTCTTTGTTACCCAAGATGTTGTGTACATGTCCAAGGAAAAGTGCCGGCTGCAGATGCGGTATCGATCACCCCTCTTGTCCTGTAAGACTTGTTGGACTCTACTTTCCAGCTCATCCAGTGGATATCCGCAATGTCTGACCCATTCTCTTATTCGATCAACAGTTTTCGGGAATACATGCATTGTAGTGCCTTCAGATTTCGCATGGGTCTTCGAAGGGCATCCGCTAATCGAACAGGCAGGCATTGTTGATAAATCTGAAAAGTAAATATCGACATTATTATACAATCTTCATGAATAAAGATTTGATACAAAAGTTAATGAATCATACAATGATCAATGCAAGGTTTGTTTTGGTCGCAGGAACTATACCAGTTCATAATGTGCGGCTTAGTATTTGCATAAGTTTCAGAAATGTATAAATGATGTGACTAAAATCTGAACATGTGACTTGTCCCTTGGATGTTCTGTCTTGCACGAGAAGGAAACATGCTTACATTATAGACTGGACCCCCGAAGGATGCAATTCGATGACAATAGACAAAGATGAAAATAAATAGATCTATTGATAGCATAGAAATGGAAACTCAAGTCAATAGCAATGAGACCAATGAACATAGCAGTATTGTGTACTATACTCGCAAATAGATAGAAATTAAAAAATCTGCGAAATATGACTAGGATACATGGCCTTACCTTGACCAACAAACAGTTGGATTCAGCAAGCAGAGCAGTATGTTGCAGGAGAATAGGTGGGTGGCCACAGGTAGCACACTGATGGGCTTGCTCTAAGCGGTCACAGAAGTTCACGGACAGCACGACGACGAGCAGATTAGCATAGATCTCAGTGGTTGCCAGGTAGCATGTCCAGGAGTTGTCTTGCAAAGCACAAAGATGTTCTCATGAGACATATCAAGTGGTTTATAAAGTATTAGAAACAGGGGTTTGTTTGTGAATGAATGAAGTATGTATGTCGTGGTCTTAGGGGTGCGGCCTGCTTGAAGGGGAGGCCTGGCTAGAGACACGGGGTCTGAGGAGGCCATGTGACCGATGGCCCCTTGGCGTGGGATAACTTTTGAAGTGTACATGTAGTTTGGCACCTTGGCCTTTCGCGCCCCTGACAGCGCGCATCCACTGGCGCAAAACGCCTTTGATAGAGGGTGGGTGGGATGGATGGGCCTGGGGCGTTCATATAAGGCACAGGAAGACTGCTGAATGGAGACACACTTATGTGGATGGCAGGGGGGCAGCCTGCTTCATGGGGAGGCCTGGCTGGAGACACGGGGTCTGAGGAGGCCATGTGACCAATGGCCCCTTGGCGTGGGATACCTTTTGAAGTGTATATGTAGTTTGGCACCTTGGCCTTTCGTGCCCCTGACAGCGCGCATCCACTGGCGCGAACCGCCTTTGATAGAGGGTGAGTGGGATGGAGGGGCCTGGGGCGTGCAGATAAGGCACAGGAAGACTGCTGAATGGAGACACACTTATGTGGATTGCAGGGGGGCGGCCAACTTCAAGGGGAGGCGTGGTAGGAGACACGGGGTCTGAGGAGGCCATGTGACCGATGGCCCCTTGGCGTGGGATACCTTTTGAAGTGTACATGTAGTTTGGCACCTTGGCCTTTCACGCCCCTGACAGCGCGCATCCACTGGCGCGAACCGCCTTTGATAGAGGGTGGGTGGTATGGAGGGGCCTGGGGCCTGCAGATAAGGCACAGGAAGACTGCTGAATGGAGACACAATTATGTGGATTGCAGGGGGGTGGCCTGCTTGAAGGGGAGGCCTGGCTGGAGACACAGGGTCTGAGGAGGCCATGTGACCGATGGTCCCTTGGCGTGGGATACCTTTTGAAGTGTGTATGTAGTTTGGCACCTTGGCCTTTCGCGCCCCTGACAGCGCGCATCCACTGGCGCGAACCGCCTTTGATAGAGAGTGGGTGGGATGGAGGGGCCTGGGACGTACAGATAAGGCATAGGAAGACTGCTGAATGGAGACACACTTATGTGGATTGCAGGGGGGCGGCCTGCTTGAAGGGGAGGCCTGGCTGGAGACACGGGGTCTGAGGAGGCCATGTGACCGATGGCCCCTTGGCGTGGGATACCTTTTGAAGTGTACATGTAGTTTGGCACCTTGGCCTTTCGCGCCCCTGACAGCGCGCATCCACTGGCGCGAACCGCCTTTGATAGAGGGTGGGTGGGATGGATGGTCCTGGGGCGTGCAGATAAGGCACAGGAAGACTGCTGAATGGAGATACACTTATTTGGATTGCAGGGGGACGGCCTGCTTCAAGGGGAGGCCTGGCTGGAGACACAGGGTCTGAGGGGGCCATGTGAGCGATGGCCCCTTGGCGTGGGATACCTTTTGAAGTGTACATGTTGTTTGGCACCTTGGCCGTTCGTGCCCCAGACAGCCCCACATGCCAGCGCTCATCCACGAGTGCGAACTGCCTTTGATAGTATATCGTTGCTTATCAATAACAAATGCCACATACCGGAGATTCTTGTGAGCACAGACCCACACTTCAACCGGTGTATTATAGTGGTCAAGACCCTAAGGCCTGTATAATCCAATGGTAATTGTTAGTATAGATATATGTGTGACTTTTATAGAGACATAACCTACTGAAAGACTTTGAACAAGTGTTATTTAGTGCATGCATTATCGAGAATATTTTATGTTAGCTTAGATAGATAGTGACCACCCTGCTTCACAGCGACCAGACCTTCACCCATTCGGAGTACAGATGTCTGACGTCCATCCTTGAATGGAGACACACTTGATTCATTTAAAAAATCCAAACAACCGTTGTTAAAATATATGTGGTGTTTTATTTTGTATCTTATTTTCATGACACAAAAATACAAGACTTTAAAGATTATACAGGTCAGGTTGCAGCACAGCGAGAGAAAATCCCCTGTATTGACCGCTGTCACTCGGGAACGTTTCTCTTATGGCACGAACGGCACAGGCAGGTATCACTCTTCGAACGCGGTGTCCAAGCCTCCCGTGGAGCCACCATGTAAAGGAACGATAGGTCACCAGCCTGTACCACCTGTGAAAAGGAATGAAACAAACTGTTTTTAAATTACAAAGATAAGTTTAATAAACGTTTGTTGTCAATGACAATTCTTGTAACTAATGGCATTCTGCATGGACAAATGCTATCTAGACAATGCACACTATTGAACGACTTTCATGCGTTACTATGATATGAATATATAATTTTGGATATAGTAGAAGAACATGAAATAGGAGTGGCATGACAAGCAGAGTATACTTACTTGTTACTTGGATTACGAGGACGAACAGTTGCGCAAAGTTCGTGCATAAGCACCATCATTATTCTCAACACGGCCCGTGTGAGGCAGGCTGACCTGAAGTCTGGCAGCTCGGTGATGCATTGCGGTTGTGGCTCGCCTTCCGAAATGTAGGCCAGGCATCCCGAGTTTTCTCGGCAGCAGCAGTTCTCATCCTCGGTTGGCATTAGCTCGCACCGATTGCATGTGCACCAGGTGGAGACGCCGTCCATGCGACTAGGCCCAGGCTCTTCATCTGTTGAATCGTCCTCCCAACTGCCGTCCGAATCCCCATCGTTTTCGCGTGCTTCCCTTTCCAGTAGTTCCTCCTCGGTATACTCGGGCTCGTACATGTAGGGCATTATTGTAACCATTGTGTGGTAAACAAAGTAAAATAATTTGCAGAGATGGTACAGGTGTTCACACGGGCTACAAGTGGTGAAGGTAGCTGACCAGACCACAGAAACGAGTCACAGAATACTCAAAGTAACACAGAGAGAGGAATGGAATCAAAAATCTGCTGCTGTGTGTTGGGAAACGGTCTGTTATTGAGGAAAGAGGCGTCCTGCCATTTCCATGGTGACACGTCATTAGCTGAGGCGCAGCGATTGTTGACACAAGACGTGCTTTGGCGTTGGGAAATGGGCGGTACGAGTCTGCTGATGACAGGCTCAGGGGCGGGGGATTTGATTTAGTGCCGCAGAAGCAGGTCAGCCAGGGCGATGAGGCAAGTGATAGGATTATCACAAAATGGTGCCTGTTTTCGCTTGCGTTTAATGGACGAAAACTCGGGTAAGGTCCATAGGAAAGTTTTCTCGAATCGAGCCACTTAGGCTTAAAAAAACATGGCCGACCCGTAGGGACAATAAACATTTTTACTGGACCATGCCTTTAACAAAGGCAGTGTCCATTGTGAGAAACGTAGGGGTATTCTCCCATTGAGACCCGAGAGTCCTCTATGCAGGTGGCCAGGGGAGTACCATCGCTCTTGGATCCCGACCTTCCGGGTCGATGAACGAGGAAGGATCACCTGGGTAGGAGAATCCAGGATGCCTTCATGGGAATACAGCAGATGAGACATAGTATTCTGAGGGGCCGATAGAAGAGGAGGAGGAAGTCCCAGACACCTTCATGGGATACATTGATTCTGGTCACCCTTATCCATGTCTCATTTTCCCTAATTCCAATCCCGTCATCCATGACCCAAGGGGGAGGAAGGAAAGAGTCAATTGCCCAATGTGGGGAAGGAAGAAAAATCAACTAAAACAAAGACAGAAGTCTGGTATTAATATCCATTCTTCCTCTACCAATCCAGATCACAGGGAATACCATCAAGATTCATGTTTCTATAATCAACCATCAGGAATATGGAAGGGGGCAAGCATCCCCTTAACGGAAAACCAAGCTAGAGTATTTCCATATATCCATTATCGATTCCCTGATAGAGTAGCGGGAAATAGATCTGCCCTCCAAAACCCTTCCATCAGGGTTGGATTGGCCCCTCGGCCATTCTGCCCGGCCAAATCATAATGAGGCGGGCGAGGCCCTGGGGGCCGGTTCCTGAATCCCACCTGGGCCAGACTCCGGCCAAGCCGCGGGCTTCAGGAACCGGCCCCCAGGGCCTCGCTGCCTACAGATCCTTTGTGGCCCTGCAGGCCCACAGCGGCTGCAGAGAAAGGTAACACCAAAGTATTACCTTTCTTTGATGAATGCAGCGGGCCGGCGGTCAATTGCCTGACACTATGGCGCCAGCAGCAACAGTCAGTAGTACAAATCACTGAGAGCGTCAGGGCTGGGTGGGGCCGGGGCTGCCTCAGCCCCGCCCGCTCACTCCCAGTGATTTGTATTGGATGACCTAAGCTGCTCTCCACCGCACGCCGTCCCCACCACAACCAAGTCTTCAAAGTGATAACATCAGGTAAGAGTAAGAGGTTCTGCATGCCTCCACTTTAGCATGTGTATTTTTTGTATGTGTATTTTATGGTGAGAAACAGTTACGTAAAAAATGATTAAAATGAGATTCGGAATATGGTTTTAAAAACATGAACAATTCTTGCTGCAGCCTGTGCCCAAGAATTGTCTATCGACATGCTTTTAATTTAATCAGAACTATTTGTTCACCTAGCTAGCAGGGTGTCTTGGTTTGTTTGCTGTTGCCTGTCATCATTGGCCTCTCTGAGTTTTTGTTACCTGAGGCCGATCCGGCCAAACTGATGCACGTGGCGCCCGTGTCATCTTTCAGAATCCATCTGGTTCCATGATGATATGAGCAGGCCAACGGTTAGGGGCCCCTTAACACTCGACCCTCTGTCAAACCGTTTGCAGTTGCTATAGAGCCCGCACTTCCCCACTGGACACTATTGGCCATCTTGCTTGTCACGCCCATTAAGTATTTGATGTTCTAAGATGTGCACATTGCTCTGATTTACACCACCCGATTCCCCACGGAAGACGGCGAAACTCACGCCATGGGCTTTCAACAATGCCCAAGAAGCGTTAGCTAGCAGTGTCTGAAACTTCGGTGTGCAGATAAGCGACAGCTGCAACATAGGGAAGCTTTGGAAAGAAAAGCCACGCGGCATGTGTGAAGCTGCCTGCTGTTGGGTACAGATAACAGCTTGTGCCGCTTTGGAAATCTTAAAACACTGGCACAGTTGCAAATACAACGAGCAGTGAAGGTTTACGCGTGAAGTATTCCTAGATATTGCTGAATTCAGCGGACTTGACGTATATTGCAATGCTTACAGGATGGGCCGGTGCCCACGGTCGATCGATATGCTTATGGAATAGCAAGGGAATGCTCCCCATGGAGAGGGCAGAGGGTGCAGACTCCCAGCCGGGCTAGTGAGGCACACGATATGGTCGACAAGGTTTAACCATTTGACTAGGTAGTGAACATCAATGAATGAAGGACTATTTATTAACAGACGGACGTGCTGTCGGGTAGATGACCGAAATTGTGCAGGTGATTCAGACGCCATAATCGGCAAGTGAGACTCTTAACTCTCACACCCACATCTATGGTGTGGTGTATGTCTGACGGGACTCACGGGAGCCGGGCTACACAAAGCACATTTTGTAATCTAACCCATTCAGCTCTGCTGCCTAGTGCAAAATGCACAAAGCAGCTCTCTAGTTGTGGTAGTGTTCATCAAGGTGCCGGAGAGGCACACTTGAGACACTGTGCTTGACCATCTGCATACAATCTCCAGCAGACAAGCACTTGAACATCACCTGGTATGTATTGACATACAATGCTGTACGATGTTGTGCTGGGCAGAAGTGGGCTTTCCTACTCCTGCAAATGCCAAGCCTGAGTGAACAGCGGATTTATTTCGCTCAACTCCTATTCTCTTTCCCCATATGTTCTTTTTTTTACGTGAGATGCACCTTCTTGTGTTTTTGAAACATCCATTCGCATCGCTTCATACTACACGCGATGGTTGTCAGCAAATGCATCTTTGCCCCTTAACGACCTGCAAGTACTCCTTTATTTTAGTACCAGCGCTCCCATTGTAGGTTGTGTGGAGACATTTTGCATTGACGGGCTCTTTCAATATGAGAGACCCCTTGAAGACGCATTACCTAGCAAAGAGGTGAACACTTAGATTAGTCATGATAATGGAAACAAGCATTGGCAATGCCAATAGTTTGGGCTTTTGTGTAGGCATGGGAAAGGCCCTGCTGTCTTTAGTGGTATGAACGGTAGCAGGTGCAAAATGGTGCAAGTACCTGGGCATCTAATAGCAGTGCCTGGCAAATACCTGATACAGTTACAAAAGCCAAAAACTGTTAACAGGACTTCACTGAAGGACACGCACAGTGCTTATAACTTGATTGGCTGAAGGCAGACCAGGTTAAGACATTTCTATTACACCAGTAGCATTTACAGTTCAAATTAAGCCATTATCTCTCAAAAGACTGCTTTGAAAAACAAAGGCACACACGTGGAGTGCAAAGTTTGATGTTAATGCTTGATTAAAGAAAGCTCAAAGAGTTCCCATGAGAAGGTGTTTTGGGCAGGGAGGGGCATGAACAGGGTTGGGGATTAGCATGGCAATGGGCAGTCGCCCGCACTCCGAATGCCGCTGCAACGCCAGCATGGGAGCACGCGGTGAGCCTGCTCGCCTCTGCTACCCCATCTACCGCCCAAACGACTTGTAGCACATACTGCCACCATCGGACTTGCCTGCACTCTGAATGTCGCTCGACCCGCCTCTGCCAAGCCACCCGTACACGCAGTCGACCACCCAACATCTTATCCCAAAATATCACTCGCCAGCACATCACACATGCAGGCTACTACCCGCATACAACCAGAAGCTCTGCAGCAGCATGGCACATAGCACGAGACCAGGGCCCCCCATCATGACCTTCACTGTAAAGTCATAAATTGACACGATTCACAGGTGATGGATTAAGGGACACTTTTTGTGAGGAGAGGGGTGAGCCACTTTTTTGAGGTGAGGTGTGGGACACTTTTTTTTGGGTGTCCGGGCCTATTTCTTGTCCCACTCCGACCCTGCCCTCCATCACCCCTTCCCCATTTCCAACCAATACTGGAACGAGGAAGAGGCAACTGGGAGCAGTGAAGATTACCCATAGAAACAACATGCGGAACGTAAGGGAAACCTACTATATAATGAACTCAAGTTGTCCCACTAATAGAGTCGGGCAGGGTCAGGCATGTAATAATGATCACTCACACCTGACTCCACTTGACTGTTTCTTCAACTATAAAAGGTGTTGTTTTTCACAAGGAGGAGAGTGAGCTGGGGATGCTGACCGAACCAGAGAAGCCAAGGAGCAGAGAGCAGCAGGAGTTGAAGCCTGGAGAAAAAAGGTGTGCCGAGATGCTGGACCATTGTTTGTGAGGGGCTGCAGCGTGGCTAGGGAGCCGTACCTCCAAGGAGCCGGAGTAAGGCAGCCTGTATCCTGCCGGTGGCGGTCGGTAAAATACTTGTTCCCTTGGGAACCAAATTCTTACACTAACCTGCAAACGATTAATTTGCAAAGCAATGTGAAAGCAACATTTGGAGAACTTTACAAAATGGTATGCTTTGTGTCAAGCAAAATAATAAAGGTTATTTTGTGGAGTCACATTTTTTAGAATAATGCATATCAACAAGTTGAATGCCTGTTTCAAAATATGATAACGCTAGTTGCCTCTTTCATGATATTTTAACCCATTTAACATTTTATAGAAATCTCAAGTAGCCCTCGTGTAATTTAGAACAGCACCCCCACCTGTGCATCATTACCTTGCATTCTCTCAGTTGCAATTCAGCTTTTATAATAGAAATACGGAACAATAAGTACCAGACTGCAGAGAAACATGCAGTCTATGATGTGCCACTCGCATAGGACTTGGAGCATAACTTTCTTGGGTTTTCAAATGTCTGCAAATGCCACCATTTTCATTGTTCTCTCGACTATGGCATCTTATTACCATATACAGCCTGTGTTGTCTGATATCACGTCTGAGCATCCTATTCAGTCTATACTTTCCTGTTACTGCATATTCTGGTACAATAGCACTGCACATATAATCATTGGCAGAACTAAAAAAGGGGCTAGCCGGTTAGTCCATTCTGATTAATCTGAAGTACCCCCATACCACCCAAAAAGTAGTTAAATGACAATGACCACTAAGGAACCATGTGTCCCTATGGCACCATTGCTTATAATTACAAAAGCATAAAGTATGCATGCAAGAATGCAAAGAGATATACAAAGCAGGGTGTACCAGGATGTACCATTTCCATCTGACATAGTTTGAGGGCATATATCTCTGCCTTGCAGATGCCATCCTGAGTAAGTAGGTGGGGGGAGGCTGAGTTGCAGGGAGGCAGGAGGCCACCCTAAGGTTTTGACAGGGTACTCACCAGGCCTCTTGTTGACTTTCTCACCTTCTGTGTCTTGCCCAAGCCTTGTTCCTTCAGGGTCTGGCCTCTCTCTCTCTCTCTCTCTCTCTCTCTCTCTCTCTCTCTCTCTCTCTCTCTCTCTCTCTCTCTCTCTCTATCTCTCTCGTTCTCTCTCGCTCTTGGTGTCTCTCCCTCTCTTCATTCTTCGGTTCTCCTGCCCTTCTTCGAGGTCTCACTACACACTCATTCCTCCACCCCTCCTAAGCCTAAGTGTACCCCTCTGTATCTTAGGGTTCACCGCCTTCTCTTCAGCACTACTGTTCTACCCCCTCTATGCTCTTGTAAAGTCACACTCCCCCTATTTAATAATATTCCAAACCTTCTCCACCCTTCTCTTTAGACCCCTCCTTCACCTTTTCGATGTTCATCCACTTATTCCTTCACTTCCTTTTATCACCTCTTCCTTAATCTCCTTGGTGTTCCACCATTCCTCACCTTTACTTTCTTCTCCCACGCTCTCTTTCACTTCAATCATGGGCCTCCATGTTTTCACTCTTCTCCCCAACACTTCCTTCTTCTCTTTCTGGATGTTTCTCCGCACCTCCACCTCTTTCAACAACTCTTCCACTAGCTCCTTATCTCTTTCCTGTATCTCCTTCTCTTTTCTCGTCCCACTCCTATGGTATGATAGTCTTCACGGTCCTCTCGGTCATTCTCCTCCCAGCCCTCTCAATCCTTCTGTTGCCCCCCTTCCAGCCTTCTGGGCCATTCTCTCCCAAGCCCACTGGATCTGTATTTTCCCAGCCTTCTCGGACTCCCTTGCAGCCTATTGTCTCCTTCTTAGCCCATACTTCTGGGCCTCTCACTCAGCCACCTGGCTCTTGCTCTCCATATTCCCTAGGGACTCTCCTTCAGTCTCCCATCTTCTGCTCTTGCTCCAGCTCCTTCTCAGATGCTTTTCCAGCTACTTCTGTTCTCCTTCCCAGCTAGGTCTGAATGAGCACTGCCTCTGAACTCCCACAGCCTTCTGCCAGAGTCCCTGTCTCGTATACGGGTTTGCTCCCACTTTCTGGCCTTTCTTGCATAAGGGAACTCAGGTGTGTTTCCTTAGGTTTCCTTTTTTGGGGATTTGCTGATGGCCCCACCCCTAGGGATGGCTTACAGGCCTGACGAGGGACTCGGTTTGGCTTGTCCCTTCCTTTGAGCGGTCCTGAATGTGACTGCTATACCCTGGCCATGGCCTCACGGCTGGGGGAGCACCCTTAGCTTAACTGGTCCTAGGTGTTTGAGTGTGAAGCCCTTGGGAGTTGCCTGGCGGATTGCTTAACGTCTGTCTCCTGGTACAGGTCCTGCTCTTTCCCCCTCTGAATCTATATTGGAATTCTGTACTCGTGTGAGGGGAGTCGAGCCAGCAGGCATGGTTAGGGAGGTTGGATCAGTATTCTTCGAATCCCTTAAAGAGTCAGGATTGTCTCTTGTGGCGATGTGATGATCTCCTACCATGGGCCCAGGATCAAATGGCTTGTGGCAACACCCATTCCTATTTGCAACCCCACCCTACACCAGCAAGGTCAGTCAGGGGGATTCATAACAAATCTTCCCCTTTTCCTTTGGGCTCCCCTGGTTTCTGGGTTGCCTCTTGCTGACACTTTCAAGGATGTATTCTTGTTTAGTCAAGCTAAGTAGTCCCATGGACCCTAGTGGTGACACCAGGTTTAGCTCTATCTCCTTGTGCCAATTGTTATTCTCTTCATCTCCTTTGGTTACTTCTGGGACTCTCTCCAGCCAATTCGAGGGTGGCCTTGGGTATGAAAACGTTCAGAACTTCCTACCACTCATTTGGCAGAATTTGACAGAATACATCCAGGGCTCTTGTTCTCTTTGCATGATGGTTCCTCCCAGAGGGTACTCTCTGTTTTAGCACCTTGGGTTGAGGCAATTGGAAGCACTTCCTGGCGAGATTGTTATTGGGACTTCCTGCTTATCAGAACCTGTCTTAAGCCGATATTTGGGGGGCTTCCTCTGGGTAGATGGTTTCAGTGTGTCAGCAATCAGCAAGGAAACTATCCCTGCCATATTCAACATGGCTGTCTGCCAAGATAAATCTTCTACTGGTATAGTGTCCTTCCAAAAACTGTCCTGGCTGTTCTCTCCCCTTGTGGGTGTGTTCTTAGCAAAGTCTGAATTCCAGCTGTGGTGGGGAACAGCTTGTACTCTGGCTGAGTTTGAGGCTGTCAGATTTTCCCTAACGTTATATAAGCTGATGCTCCCAGCATATCCTGAAGTTATAGTTGTCTTGCCCCTTAGCCAGTGTCTAGGGTTCCAGGACTTTCCTCCACACCCATCAACATGTGCTTTATTTGGTTACCACCATGATCTGAGAAACCTGGGAATTCCACAGACGGTGGGGAGTCCATTGCTGGAATGTCTTTCCTCTCATTGTGGGGACTCTGTCTGCAGGGATTTTCCAGGTTTTCAGCTGATCCTTCAGGGCTGTGACACTCCATAAAAACAGAGCACATACTGTCTGGGTTGCCAGGTTCAATGAGATTTTCACTTTCACAGTAGAAAACCAAGCAATGACATCCTCCTTGTTCGCTTGGAGGGGTTCTTGCGATTAATCCAATGCCAGGCCAATGCCAGGCCACAAGATTCCTAGTATGTTCGGTTGGTACTAAGGCAGCAGTGAGCTTGATTTGAAGCTCAAATATGGATATACAAAACAAAGGGGGGTCTGGGAGTCTCTCTACCAGCACAAACACGGCCCATTGACCTGTTCCCTGTTCTTGGGTGGATGGCTCCTGGGAGAGTCTCAACCAAGTCTTTAGCTCACTGTCCATTTCACAGAGGAGTGGACGCCTTGCTCAATGTTCTCAGAGAGGCACAGCTCCACCTCACTGATGATGCCCAACAAGGCTGAAACACAGGTATGGGGTTGCTGTTGCTACTCTTGTACAGAGGAGAATTGCCTAGCATTTCCGTACTGGACTGCCCCTGGGCAGGACAAAGATTGATATGCAGGGATATTTCTCCTCTGTGAAAGGGACAGTGAGCTAAAGACTCGGTTGAGACTCTCCCGGGGGCCATCCACCCAAGAACAGGTCAATGGGCTGTGTTTGTGCCGGTAGAGAGTCTCCCAGAACCCCCTTTGTTTTGCAAATATGGATATAGGTGGTGGTTACAGAATCCCACAGAAACCTGATGCAATTTCCACATTTACATCGAATTGAATCAAAGCTCTCGCTTGCCCAGCAACATGATAGTTGTATGTGGAAAATAGGTCACAGGTTGGGCTCCTGAGAGAACATCTCATGGGTATCATTTGAGCTTCCGGAGTAAGGCTGTAAACCACACTCCTGAGTTTCCTTGTGCCATTCCTCTGCTGGGATTGCAGGTCTTATTCCTCAGGAGATGTGTCATCTTGGGGTAGGTGGTCAGCACAGGGAGACAACAGGGCATGGGAGGCTCTAGTTCCCAGAGTGGAACAAATGAAAATAGGACTTTGTAGGGGGTTAATTTCCTTCCTTTTTCTACCCTGAACCTATGGTCAAAACTCCCAAACGCGTCTTGTTGAATGTGGTTCTCAGTGGCTCACTGTGTGTGTAGCCAATCCCATTTCTGATACCATATGTCACATAGGACAGGGATAAACACACATTGCCACCAACATTCTAGAAACAAATAAAGGGATCTGGTTCAAACTGCAGCCAAATCAATAACTAGGAAGGGTTGCACTAAACCAACGTTGTTATGTTTGTTATTTTTCAGGATGTGGATAGTGCTTTGGGACAACTTGACAAAAGAAAATGTCTCCCGGGGAAGTAAAGTGTGTTCAAACAAAATCGTCTCCCATTGCTCAGTAAAGTGGGTTAATCATCTGGGTCTCTCACAGCAGAGTAACTCAATATCCAGCAATTTTATAATCTCTGGTTTTAGTGGGTTCCCGTACCATTCTTCTTTGCCGGGTCTCCCTTATGTTCTTAATCTCATGTTTAAGGAACTATTCTTCTCTCCTCCTCTTGGGATCTCCCTCCGTGTTCTCAAACTCAGGATTAAGGGATTTCTGCCCCTCTCTTCCAGCTTTCAGATGGGGGTACTGCCTCCCAGATCTCAACTCCGAACAGCAGCCTCTAGGGGAGCACTGTTAGTACTGTCATAGTGAAACTGGCCATCAACAAAGGCTGTCCTAATTTCCTGACAGAGTACTCACTTGTTTCTTATCACCTACCTCTCCCTCAGGGTCCCGGTTCTCCAGCCACCTACTCCAATCTCCCCCTTGCCCTCAACATATTGCCTCAAGTCTTGATCTTGCAGGGCCCTGCCCTGGACCTTCTTCTCTCTCTCTTCATTCTGAGCTTCTTCTGCCCATCCTGGAAATATTTCTATATAATTATTCCTCCACCCCATCGAGGTATACCCCTTTGGGTCGGTCTGAGGGTACTCCCTTCTGCTATACGCTATTGTTCTTCCACGTCACTGCTAATATGAAGTCTTCCTTCTTCTCCCTATCGATATTCAACTTCTTTTCTGCCCTTCTACTAGCTCCTTCTTCACCTCTACTTCTCCTCTTCACTTCATTCTACCACCTCCCCTTCTCCTCCTTGATGTTCCTGCACATTTCCCTTCTACTTCTCAGTCACCGCCTCTTACTCCTTTACAATATTTCTCACTCCTCCACTTCTTTGAACAGCTCTTCCAACAACTCATCATCTCTTTCCTCTATCTCCTTTCGTTGCTTGTCTACCTCTCACTGGCCCTCATTACGACCCTGGCGGAAAGTGACTGACCGGACCGCCACAGCGCAAATAGCGTTTCCGCCATTGTACGAAGGAGCAAAGTGCGGCCCATTCCGACCCATCGGGCACGAGCACCACGGCATGGCGGAAGTGCAAAGTCCGCGATGGCGGAAAAGACCCCAAAACGGCCCACACCGCCGCCGTACGGCGCCCTAGGTGCAATACCGCCACCCATCACAGCGGACACCGCAGTGTGCGCCTACCGGAAAGTACGGTGACCGGAAATATACGGAAACGGAAGTTAAAACATGGGCCCGGAACGGGAAACATCCCGCGTACACCTATAAAACCACTAAAACCACACAACCACTAAAACACTACCCTGAGACACACCCCAACCCGTCATCCACCCTAGCGAAACCAAGAAAAATGGGAAAAGTCGCGAAGAAAGCGTGCGACCGCAAGCGGCAGGTCCACTTCTCCCGTGAGGAACTCACCGTGCTAACAGAGACCCTCCAGGAGAATGCTGCCGTCGTCTTCTGCACACAAATGACCAGGGCGGCACTTGCAAACAAGAAGGCCATATGGGCTCTGGTGGCACAGCGGGTAAGTGCGGTGGGGACCGCACCCCGCACCCCACAGCAATGCCGAAAGCGATGGGACGACCTGCGGATACGCGTCCGCAGCATACTCTCTGCCAACCGCAACATTGCCACAGCCACCGGGGGAGGTCCTGAATCACCCATCAAGTTGACCCCCTGGGAAGAAATCTGTGCCTCCACCATCGGAATGGAGAGCATAGAGGGAGTCGGAGGGATGGAGAAAGGAGTGCAGACATCCGAAGATTCAGGTAGGTGGGCCAGATAAAACAATGCCAAATCCACACAGTCCATCCATGTGAAGTACCATGTGTCCACATAGTGCAACAGAAACACATGTCCAGGAGAACGTCCACACACATCGGCCTGATAGCGCACGTTAAAACCCACAATAAATACATAAATAATTAAAAACCCCTAAAACACGCACTACACGTGCAGCAGGCACACCCTAACTGCAGGCTGCCAAACAACTGCACCCTCACTCCACACACAAATGAAAGCACCTCCAAGGCCCCGACCCAAATCACCCTCAGGTACCACCCCAATGCATGTGATACAATGCCATTCCAATTCCCACAGACCCATCAATAACCCTCGCCCTCCTTTACTCCACCACAGGGTCCGATCCAAACGACGAGCTACAGGACACCCCTACCAGCACACCTGCAAAGAGGGCCAAGACCAACGGCCAAAGACCCTCCACCTCAGCTGCACGCATCAAGACACGGCAGCAGCACAAATCAGGTGGCAGCACAGAGGAGGGAACATCAACAGGCACCCCAGCAGCCAGCATGCCCACACCACCACCACCACCACAGGTCCCCCCAACGGATGCCACAGAAGGCACTGCCTCTGGTGGCAGCAGCACCATAGGTGACACCCCATTGATGGCAGCATGCTCCGACACAGAAGACGGGGATGTCGAAGACAGATCCATCCATGACCTGTCCCAATCCCCCTGTCTGTCCCATCCCGTACAACATGAGGATACCACGCAGGGGCACCCACAAGACGACGACTGGCCATCCCCCACAAGCCCTGTGGCAAGGCAACATGAGGTCAACAGCCCCTCTGTGACACCCCCGCAAATGGCCATGGCCCAGCAGAGGCAACAGTCCCTCGACCAGTTAATCGTGCAACAGCAGCAACTGGCCACGCTCCTCAAGGACCATGCCGATGAATGTGGGGGCACTAAGGCAGACATAGAAACATCAACTGAGACACTTAGGGCAGAAATGGAGAGAGGTACAGAGACACTAAGGGCACAAATGGAGAGTAGCACCGAGAGCCTGGGAGTCCAAATGGAGAGAAGCACCGAGAGCCTGAGGGGGGAACTGCATGCGACGTCCAAGGACGTATGTGCCGAACTTGCCGCAGTGCGCCGTGTGCTCACTGAGCTCTCGCAAACCCTTAGGGACATGCATGGACGTGAGCAGGCAGAGACATCATCCGTTGCAAGTTCCGTCCAGGGCAGCCCCCAACGTAGATCTGGGAGGAACCTGCGCTCCACAGGCAGGGGTGCCCCTGATACCCGCAGAGGGGGCTTGCAATAGCGACAGCCCACTGACAATGAGCATCTTTGGACACTGGTGTTCGGGGGGGAGGTAGGAGGGTGGAGGGGGTGTGTTGGGCTCACTTGGGTGGCGGGTCGATAGGGTGTTCAACATGATATCACATATGCCATAAACAGTGCACGATCAACCAATGAGATGTGTGGACATTGATCTTTGTGTACTAGGCCATCATAGGCGTACAGTCCATATTGTGCATGTCCCAGACACACACAGTGCCACGAGTCCCGTGTCCATGTATCAGCCACCAGGCGTGAGTGCTAGAAGCATACATCAATGAGATGCTGACGAATGTCACGGCCCTCCGGTGCCTCGCAGACTCCTTGAGGTGCTGCCACATCCCCGCCCTCATCATGACCATCATCAGGTGCTTGCAGTTCTGCGTCAGGGGGCATGGGCACATTTCTACGTACGCACATGTTGTGGAGCATGACACATGCCATCACCATCTTTGCAACCTTCTCATGGCGGTACAGGAGTGCCCCGCCAGACCTGCTGAGGCAGCGGAAACGACCCTTCAGTAGGCCGAATGCCTGTTCTATGACTACACGGGTACGTGAGTGGGCATGGTTGTAGTCCTCCTCATGCTGGTCCCGTGGGTTCCGGACTGGTGTGAGGAGCCATCTCTTCAGTGGATATCCAGCATCACCTGTATGTGGACGAGAAACGTATGATGTGGAATGCCATTGCTACGTACGCACACCCCCCCCCCCTTCCTGCCAGGTCATTGCCGAATCACATACCCCACATTATCATGCATGTAATGAGACTCACCGAGTAGCCAGGATCTGTTCCCTGCGTGTCGCTCCATGTAGCGTGGTATTGTAGAGTTCCTCAAGACCATAGAATCATGGGTTGATCCAGGGAATCGGGCACAACAATGTGTAATGATCCTGTTGGAGTCACACACCATTTGTACATTCAGAGAATGAAATTGTTTCCGGTTGCGGTACTGGGCCTCCATGGCATGTGGGACGACCAATTCCACATGGGTGCAGTCGATGGCACCAATGCAACCCGGTATGCTGGCAAGTGCATGGAATCCCACTTTTGTGTTGGTAATTTCCTGCTCCGAGCGTGGTAGGGAGATGTAGTCGTCTGCGTGCTGCAGGAGGGCATCGAGCACTTGCAATAGTGTCCGTGAGAACAGTGGCTGAGAAATGCCATGCAACTGTCCGACTGTGTGCTGGTAGGTGCCTGTGGCCAGGAAGTGGAGTACAGACACCACCTTCAGTAGGGGTGGGATGGCGGTTGGGCTGTCTATCATGCTGACAAGGTCAGCCTGTGTCATGTCCACAATGGCGGCTATGGTGTCCCGGTCCAGACGGTAGAGGGTGTGGATCTGCTCATCAGTGAGGTTGAACGGATGTGCTCGAAGGCGTGGGATTGCGGGCTGCCTGCGTGGTGGTAGTGGCTGTGCTGGCGGCCCTTGCTGGCCCTGCCTTGCCCTCCTCCTCCTCCTGCGTCTCCTCCGTGCGGCCGGTTGTAGTTGGTGTTCGTCTTCTTCCTGGAGTTGGAGTACTTGCAGTGCTATCAGGTCCCCCAGGGCCAACATCGCGAGTCCTGCCGGTAGCATTTCGGTGTGGTTGTGGGAGGAGACTGGATGTGCAATTTATGTGTTTTCAGGCTGTATGGCCTCCACCTGTGGTGATTCATTCCACCTGTGCAAACTGCTCTCCCCTTTGGCCGAGCACGTCCCGCACACAACGCTGCAATTCGGGGAATGGCATCTTGCTATTGCAATCATGTATTTGTACCCGATGGCCGTGTAACATTGGTTGATATGTTCATTCTGCTATGGTCCCATTGTTTCACATACTATCTGTGCAGTCGCGAACAGACTTGTGAAGGGTCAGTGGTACGTAGTACTCGAGTAACGGTGGGCCCTCATGCATCACTGTACCGAGTTGCAACGACGGGCGGGGCGTCCCATTTGTGGGTGAAGGCAGTTGCCATTTTCACACACAGCCGCACTAGATGCATTAATTAGTGATTTTAAACGGCCACAGATGCTTCTTCGACGTGATGTTGCAAATGAGGAATTCGAAGGGCGGCGCTTTCGGTTTTCAGCTAGCGGCGGGGAAATGCCCACAGGTCTGACTGCAAATATAACGTACTATTGTTCAATGTCCTTGGGACAGGGGCCATGGCGAGGATGCAATGATTGATATGAATGGTTTGGGATGCGCAATAGCGACGTGGGCGATGAGGCCGGACGTTCCCAAATACATGTTACTTCACAACACTGCCATTACGGGCTGGGGCACTGTGGATTTTGCAGGCTGCATAACGCACAGACTCAATGGATATTTCTAATGTTATGTGAGTAAATATTCAGGCGTTTTAATCCCGGGATGAGGGAATGATGAATGGATGCATGGGCAGGTGATTTGATACAGAGTTTGCCATGTACAGGGCTTCTTGGAATCTATCCGCCTCCCCTACGCTATGTGATGCAGGGCTGCCATAGTGGGACCATCGTCTATCTGGCCTTGTTGAGCCCTCCCTGTCTCGACGCGCCCTCAGACACTTGTGTCCATGCACGTTACCAATCCCATCTGATGGATTCTGTTTTGACAGACGCATGCACAGGTACACTCGTTTGTGATGGTGTTTACACCTCGATATAGATAGTTATGAGTCGCAAGTGGTTTTTGGGTGGTGATGAACCTTTGGAGTGGGCTAGCATGCATATGGCTGTGGATTTAGTGTGATCATTGAAGTGAGTTGTTCGAATGTAGTTCTGATGGCCATTCTGTTCTTTTTCTTTTCTTTTGGTTGACAGGTATCTCCTCCCCTTTTGCCACTGCCATCTGTATGCCACTCCTGCAGATGGGTTTTACTCCCGACACCTGCTGCTTCGTGTTAATCAGTGGAGCAGCATTACGATCTTATGGGACAATCGCCAATGGGCCACATGCCCTTACGCAGTACTGGTGGCTCGGAGCAACATTTCGGCCTTTCAGCTGGACTAGTGCCTCCCCATTGGGACGGCCCTGCGGTTGTGTGCGCTTCCATGTTGCCTTTTCGTACGTGAATGTGGCTCTGTGTACCATGATGGAACAGGGCGTCACACAAGTAGTGGCTGGTCATTTCTTGCGGATGCAGCCCACAATGGTGAAATGTGTTTTGGAGTTCATGGCCTGATGGCTGTATGGGCTTGGTGATTTTGTTGTGCATTAAATTTCTATTCTGATTTGGCCCGTGTAGCGTTCTTCTTTGCAAGTGATGTGGCATATTCCTATTTGGGGAGCGATGTATTGTGAGGAGATCTGCATTGGGTTCCAGCTTCGGAGTTTAGTTGCGTGGTACTGTACTGGACGCGTTTGCCTACGAAGCCCGTGAGGTCAGGGATGGGGGCTGCCAATATGACTGTTTGAATGTTGTCATGCTCAGGGGCGGGGGATTGGGTTTTGTGTAACAGATGCCGGTCAGCCAGGTGGACTGGTGGAATGATGTGATTTTCGGAATATTGCTGGTCACAGGTGCCTGTGTTTGCGTGCGTTTCTTGGTGGGGGACTGTGGTCATGTCCATTGGGATGGCTTCTGTATTCGTGCCATCTGTGCCCTGCAGCTCCCATTGGCCCCTCTTGTGTTTCATTTGTTCGTTGGCATGCATGGGTGACTTGTACATTTCAATGGTTGCATTGTGACTTCATTGCACCTACGGGGAGTTGTACTTTGTGGGCAGGGAGCGGTGTACAGGCACTCAGTGGGGCCGTTTACGGTTGATTCGCGATGCCGTACTTCTCACCATGGCGGAATGGTTCATTCCGCCATGCTTGATGGCGTTAGGTACATGTCCGCTAGGGTCGGAATTGGCGTACCCTTGCGCCATGGTGGTGTTTACGGTTTGGCATGGCGCGCGCGCGCGTGCTTGGTGCAGTTAGCGTTGGCGTTCACTACGGTGTCGCTAATGGCTTCGTACTTTGCGGTGACGGGTCATAGTCGCACCGAGCGCTATTCGATGGCGGTATTGCATTTCCGCCATCGTTTTCCGAATTCCGCCAGGGTCGTAATGAGGGCCACTGTCTAATAGCTCTACCCAGCCTTCTGAGTTTATCTTCCCAGCGCTCTGGGTCTTTCGCCACCAGTTCTGAAGGTCCTTTTCATCCAAGTCCTCTTGGTCTTAGATCCGACAGCCATCTGGATCTGTCTGCTCCAAGCCCTCTGAGTCAATATCCTCCCACCCTTCTGGGTCTTTTACGACCCAACCAGCTGGGCCTCCCTTTCCTTAGCCTCCCAGACATTTCCTGCAGCCTCCTGTCTCCTTCTTACCCGAGCTGTCTGAGGCTTTCCTCCAGCCTCCTGCCTCCGGCTCTACCCAGATTCAAGGGGCTCCCCTACAGTCTACTGTCTCCTGCTTTTGCTCCAGCTCCTGTTCACTGTCCAGTCGGCTCTGAATGAGCTCTTCCTCCTAACTCCCATAGACTTCCTCCAGAAGCTTTGCCTTTTATATAGCATTGGCCCCACCTTCTAGCCTCTCTCTGGTGTAAGGGAACTCCGGTGTGTTTTGTTGGGTTGCAGTGTTTTGTTGGGTTGCGGGGATGGGGATGAACTGAGGGGACCACCCCATGTGATGATGCTTACAGCCCTGTGTGATACTTGGGGCTGGCTCTTCCCTTCCCTTGAGCAGTTCTCTCTGTACCTGCCACACTCTGACCCTGCCCTCATGTTGGTTTTAGCCATATGAGTGAGGAGCCTTTAGTAGGTGACTGATGGATTGGCTGATTAATATCCTTAGGCCCTGCTATTTCCCCTTGTCCTTCTATGTTAGATTTCTGCACTCACATGAGGCAAGTCTAATGGGCAGGAGAGGCTGACCCTCCAGGATCACTTCTCTTCTATCCCTTTAAGGGCCAGGGGTGTCTATAGTGGAAATGTGATGAGCCCCTGCCTTCCTATGTAGTATGGGAGGGACTACCAAGGGAATCCTCTCTACGCTCCGCCACCCCTGCGGCCAGGCATCACGAGGCTTCAGGTGGCACTTGTTCCCTTTGGCAAACCCACCATCCATCAGGAAGATTGAGCACAGGACATCACCACAGTGGCTAAATTAAAATATACTGCTACACCACATCGCAAGTTTCAAAATCTCATCATAATTAAACTCATGGCTGTGATATGCCATATGGCAGTAGTTTATCACCCAGCAGATTGGAATACGCTTTCCTTTGTCTTCCAATGTGCATGAGGGAATGGCTCTCGTAAATGGCAATATGCTCTTGCAGGGATATAGTGCCACAATAACCCTCCCATTATAAACAGTTCGCAAGTCTTCATTGACCCTGCATGTCATTAATGGGTATTATTCATATCCAACAAAATGGTAATCATTTTTGTGACTGCCATAAGAAAGAATCACCACATCAGCAAAGATTGGAAGGTTTGATTTATCCCTGCAGCGGGTATTCGCCCTATGGAACGATGTTACCATCGATGTCCTGCATGTTTAAGTAAATGATTATGTAGACATATACCAACCTGAATACACCACACTAATCACTAGTTTGAAAAAGTGGGGTCCCCTCATGCATGTTCTAATAGAATACAGCGTTGCTCAATGTATAATAGTATTGACCATTTATGTAATGCATACCGCAGGTTGAATTGTACCTTAGCCTCCTCGTGGCATTTCAATGGTGAGTGCTGTCTCAATTCTTTTATAGAAAAGTGAAATAAATAGTACAGCTAAGTTTGCTAGATGGCAGGAACTTAGAGAGTGACATGCCAGATTCTGTGTAGGTGTCAGGAAAATATGTGGTTATGAATAGGGGTGCAACTCCAAGTGACAATTATGTTTTCATACCCCACCTCCTCATAATATTCGTGGGTCACTTGATGGGCAGGCGGTCCCTTCTTACCCCTGTCCTGCCCTTCCCCAACATTCATTTTTAAGACATGCAGGTGGGTGCGGTGCTGCCTGATTCTCAGAGTGGCTCAGCACCTTTTTTATTTATTTCCAGTGTGGATCGTCCCCACGCTTGAATAACAAAAAATGTCTATGCCTACCGTGTCAAGATGACCTCAAGCCATTGTGAAAAGAACCTGCCAATGATATCACTAGGTCCCCAATGGCAGGAAAGACTCTTAAGATGATCTGTTCAATGGACCAGTTTCCAAGACCATTGTGAAAGACCAAAAAAATGAGTACCACATTTTCCAGAATCCTCCTTTCACACAAAGGGAAAACCTAGAGCAGATCCGGATAACTCAACTACTGATACAAAGGTAGGAATACTATGAGGAAACTCTAAAGATCTCACAGAAGTACCTTACCCACCCTGAATAGAACAGTTGTAGGAGACTTGCACCTCTCTCCCATCTAACATCCAAGGTGACAGAGAGTAGTACAACACTCGCCTGTACAACAACTACACACAGAAAGGACATTTTCCCCACACATTATGGAGACTTGTTTTTCCTACGGCGTCAAACACAGTAGAAATAATGTCTCCTGCAGTCAACACCTCTACTGAAGTCAATGGGAGAAACACACACTCTACATAAAATATAGATTTATTTTCAAACTCCCACTCCCTAAGAAGGACTTCATTACACACACATTAACTTTCTGACTGCATGATTTCAGGGGGAGGTCAACACAGACTTGAAGAAGGGGCAGCCCCGTGGCCGAAAGTGGATATTCAGAACAACCGCCTGCCAGAGCAGCTTACATCCGCACGCACACAGAAGAAATCCAAAATGGCGACTGACCTAAATCAAAAATGCCAGCTTACCTATTTAATAATTTCTATCCAGAACTGCATCAAATCTCTCCCCCAGAGCAATCTAAAACAGGACACCTGACCTTTCTCGCTTCTCAAAGAGAAGTTATTCGGTTCAAGCCCTATATAAATGGTAGTTGACAGGACAGTAGTGAAAGAGAGTTTTGGAGGGCAAAGCTGGCGAGTTATGATGTAGGAGAGCTGCAGAGCTGTAAGAGAAGGAGGGATTGAGTGTAGAGTGAGGAGAAAGAAGCCAATAAGACCTGCAGAATGGAGATGGGGGAAGTGAAAGGGAAAACCCAGAGGAAGGTGAAGAGAAAAAGAGAAACCCTTCAAGTGGAGGAAGGTTAAGTGAAAGCAAAAACCTGGGAAGTGGAGGAGGGTGGGGAGAAAGAGAAAACTATATCAGTGGTGAAAGGTAGAAGAGAGGAACACCAAAGAGGAGAACAGTATAAAAAAGAAGGTGAGTGTGGAACCTTACCCCCAAAGAAGGAAACCAAAGGCTGTTGCCAAAGAGAAGGCAGAGAGAGAAAAGGCAGAACCCAAGTTCAAAGATAGAGATTAAAGGAGAAAAAGCAGAAGCCCTGGCCAGAGAGAAAATTAGGAGAGAAAAACCAAACGCTCTGGCTAAGAAAGAAATCACAGAGTGAAAAAGTCAAAACCCTGGCTAAGGAAAAGACACCATAGGTAAAAGCTGAAACTCAGGCCAAGTAAAGGTTGTAGAAAGGAAGTGCTGTGACATTTACAAATAAACAGGCAGGCAAAATAAAGATGTAGGTCCTAAACCCAGCGATAAAACAAGCTGGGGATTGGACTGGGCAGCAACCCAAGAAGAATACGGGAACATTGTACAAACAGATTTACAGCCTGGGCAAAACGTTTTTTAAAAAAAGATTTACAGCCTGGGCAAAACGTTTTTTTTAAAAAGCAGAGAAAAATAGGTTGGAGGTTTTAGGAGCCCTTCCACCAAACAAAATGTTGCCGCTTTGAGAAGCCGTCAACCTGGTTTGGGGCAATTACTTATGACAATGTGGTACATTCTGAAAGTGTAGGGCAATATTATGGACGATTTGAAGGCACACCAATCATGGTAAAATAAATAGCTATGGATCCATTTAGAATTACCTAATAATATGCTAGCTCCCAACTCACTGTGCTATCCTCTTTAGTTGGGTACAGCTCACTGCTTAAAGATAGATGGACAGCATAAGCAGCCAATCCAAAGCCTCGGGACACACCTGAATTGGTCCTGTCTCCTTATTACACTGAACATGTCCCTCTGCAGAGACAAGTGCCTTTAGGAGACGGGCTACCTTGGTGGTAATCTCTTTCTCTACTGCCATTACATGCACAGTGCTCCCAGCCTTAGTTCCCACAGGGGACAGGGATTACCGAGCTGTCTGGTGGGGTCCAGTCTGTAAAGAAGAATGAAGAGTATAGGAGAAGAGAGTTGCACATTTACAAATAGAAATGTGCCAATTTTATCAACTTACAATTTTAGAAATAATGCTTTATCAATAAAATTCTGGAAAATAACAACCAAATACAAAGCAGAGAAATAACTGAAAACATTGAGCTCTAGATTGTTTCCTAATAGTAAGATTACAGTATGCAGTCCTTAGAAGATCATTCCACATGGACAGCGCCTAATCTGAGGGCGCACATAACAAAATATTAGGTCCCTTAAATTGGCGGTCCTTATATTTTAAGGACTTTGTACTACAACGTCCCTGTGAATCAACAGACTACTTTAATATTTGGGCCAAGGATAATGTTTAAGATTGATGCACATCTTTATAGGTAAAGCAGCATATTATATATGTCGCATGCAGGCAGGCAAATGGAGCTAGCACACATGATGAAGCTTGCCTGTCAGTATAATGCAGAATTGTACGCAGGAGAGCAGGAGATGTGTTAGTTCATGCTTGTAGTGATATGCTTGTAGCAACACAAGATTGATTTTGAAATGACAGGATTTACTAGGAACTACTCTGAACCATCTTGATTTGACTTGATTAGACTTATTAGGAACCATTTTGAACCATTTGAATTGGAATTGAAAAGCGTACTTTGAGTAAACAAATTGTTTGGCCTGGGACTACATCATCCAGCGGCCCTGCTTCATTTATAGACAGAGTCTGGCGCGTCTAGCGCCGGCGTGTCTAAGCCGATTTGTGCCACCTACAAAGATGCCAATGGGTTCTATGGGGCAGCAGCACCTAAGAGGCCTAGTGCCTCAGGGGGTTTGCCGGGGAACACCCTGTCTTAGATTGGGGCAGGGCTGACCCTACCCAGCACATAAAGACCCTTGCCGGCGATAGGGCCCCATAGCAAAATGGCCCGCAGGCCTGTGCTCTCACAGGGATGAGCCTGCAGGCCCAAATGAGAGACAGACTCGGTTGTTCCTCTTTTGGAGTCTGCAGCCGTTCTGATGCACGTGTCTGCGGGGGCCACTTTTATTAGCTTGGGCCATGACACAGTCACATGGGAGGGACACAGCACATTAAAAGGTCAACACACGTAGGAGGGTCAGAAAAACACACTAATGTATGGGCCGAAATCGGCATGAAGCATTGTCTTTTATCCATTATTAAAAAGAAAACATTTCGGGGGGTGTGGCCTGGAGCTCTGGCAAGACGGACGCTCTCTTAGAGGCCTCCGTGACGGGCCCGCTGCATAAGCGGTTCGGTGAAGTCCCAAGCTGCAAAAAGAGCCCACAACCTTGGCAGGGATGTCGGAACCCCGGCAGCTCATGAGGATATGAAGATCGGGGCTGGTGGCCTCCGAGAAGCTACATAAAGATCCTCTGATCTCTGCGGCCCCTCTGCCGCCTTCTTCCAAAATGGGGGAGTGGAGCGGGCAGAGCCCACGTCAATGCTACACAGCGGGCTTCTCAAGCCCATGAAGGTGTAGCGATCCCTGCTGGAAACCCCGCCGGCCACCAGGAATACTAGCAGCCCCAGACCCATCAGCTCTGGGCATCCGGCACAACGCACATCGCCTTCAGAGAGGAGAGCCCTGGCCCGGACTGCGACGCAGTGAGGAGGAGCGGGACTCGCTCGGCGACGTCAGGATCGTGGACCGTGGGGGGGGATTTGGAGCCCCCACCTCGAGTTTCAACAATCCGCCTCGCTCCACCAGCTGTGGAGGCCGCGAGGAGGCAGTGGTGACCCACGCGGCCCCCCCCCAACGGAACGCGAACCATAATTCAGCCTCATCTGCACACCAACGCCCTACCCCCTGCCACCGGAGTGGTGGGGGCCCACCTTGGGCTTGAACTGCTGCTGGCGCCCTGGGCCTGCAGGCGGCATATGGGGGCAAAGCCCTGGGTTACCACAGAGCGGACCTGCCCAGCGGTTCATTGCCTCAGCGACGGCCCGACACTGGCTCCAACAGAATGTAAGCCCAGCCTCCACACAGGGCACCCAGCCCCTCTGGCGTTGCCAGCTACTCATAAACAGCCACTATAAGGTGGGGACACTATAAGGGGCCCTCAGGGCAGCCACCACCCACTTAGCACAAGCTGGGCGCACGCGCTCTGCCCTGATGATGCTGCACTGAATTGAGGTGCGCTTGTGACTGCTCTGCTTCTCCCTGCCTCCTCCATTTCCCTCCTGGGGTGCCCCGGCCCATTCTTCACTCCCCACTTCCCCTCAAGCCTGCATTGGGAAGCCAGAAGCAACATCATAACCTCACGCCTCACTGAGAGATCTAAGTCCCCCTCTCTACATCTCATTTTAAGAGCCTTCATACTACGGAAACAACCACCCCCGCACGCAAGGACTAATCAAGGAAGCGAGCGCCGCTCGCTAATGATCTGTAGATCCTGACCTCAATCAATAGTCTCCCCCACCCTACCTTCCTGAGTGATCACTGGGCTACCTGCCCCATCTCCTTCTTGGCACAATGGCGAAACAACCAAAAGCTGGTAAAAACGCAGACATCGCCACAATGCTCACGTCATCCGACAAGGGAAAGAAACACGACCCTCCCAAGCTTACCCCACAGAAATCCCAAGAGGAAAGAGAAGCCCTTGCCACCAAAGAGGACATACGGGCTTTTATGGCCGACATCAAATCTGAATTTAGATCTTGCATGACAGAGCTTTGGTAAAACCCCTGTTGAAGAAGCCTAACCTAGATCCTATGGTTTTGAAAAACTACCGCCCAGTTGCCAACCTATGCTGGCCCACTAAAATCCTGGAAAAAATCCTCTGCAACCAATTCCAGACAGTAAAGACCTTCTAGATGAATATCAATCGAGGTCCCGCCCAAACCATGGGACAGAGACTGCCTTACTGGCAGTCCAGGATGATCTGTTGGAAGCTACAGATAGGCGAAGCTTTACAATACTACTGATGCTCGACCTGTTGGCAGCGTTCGACACGATCAATCATACGATCATCCTTCAACGGACTGAAAAAATAGGGAGGGCTGCTAAAGTAGTGGTGGACTGGTTTGACTCCTTTCTGCAGGATAGAACCCAGCAGGTGATACTGGGAGCCTTCCTTTCAGAGTTAATACAGTTGAGATGCGGAGTCCCCCAAGGCTCAGCGCTCTCAACTCTGATCTTTAACTTGTACAGCCGACTGCTGTTTGATATTTTGAGAAAACACGGTTTACGATTCCATTCATATGCTGACAACACCCAGATCTACGTGGAGACAGATAATATGTCTGAGGCCTTTGAAGGGATTGACCGGTGCGTGCAAGATATAAAAAATGGATGGCATGTAACCAGCTACAGCTCAATGCAGCTAAAACAGAAGTAATATTATTTAGATCAGAGAAAAAAAAGAGAAATGAAGAAAAAAATATAACACTGCAGATCCTGGGTCAAGACATTCCATTTGCAAAGAAAGTGAAAAACCTTGGGTGCACTTGGCAAGAAAACCTGGCCAGTGAAGCCCAGGTAAGGGCCAAAGTAAAAGCAGTGTACTACTCCTTGCGCATGCTCAGGAACGTACTCCCTTTTATAGCACCTCAAGAAGATCATTCTGTGGTTGTAGGAGCTTTGGTAAATTCCCATCTCCACTATTGTAATAGTCTGATGACAGATATCCCAGTGAAACAGATGGCGAGACTCCAGAGGGCCCAGAATGCGGCAGTCAGACTAATTGCCTATCTGGAAAAAAGGGAACATGTCTCAACATCTCAGAGAGCACTCCATTGGCTCATAGTGGAGGACCGAATTAAATTCAAGGTGGTGTGTCTTATGTACAAATGTTTTTTATAAACTCACACCTAGATATCTTAATACCAGAATCCACCATTACCAGCCAACCAGAGACCTCCGGTCAGGAGATAAACTCTTGGTGGACGTCCCTCAGACCAAATGCACCTCAAAGTGTGACAGGAGGTTTTCTGTGTTTGGACCAAAGATGTGAAACCAGCTACCTATAGGTATACGATCATGCACCTCATTAGAAGGCTTCAGAAAAGAACTTAAAACCGTCTTGTTTAAATTAATTTAAGTAATAAGGGCGAATACAGTTCATCACAGCTAGAATTCGACTTTTTAGTTAACAACTGCACCTGAATGCAGTTTATTCTGCCTGGTGCGCATAAGAAATAACCGAATAGACAAAAAGATAGCTCGCTACCAAACTGGAACAGACCGATCAAAGAGTGACGGTAATGCAACAGAGGCTTGGGGAGATAGACGACCGCTCCCTGGACCATGCTACTACATTGGGGGAAGTCCAACACTCGATTAGAACCCTGCAGGACAGATGCGAAATCCTCGAGTTCAAACAAGAAGATCTTGAAAATAGGTCCCGGCACAACAACCTCCGAATTCAGGGAGTCCCAACCTCTGTCCCGGACAAAAACCTGGCGGAATATGTGAGGGACTTCTTCCAATTCCTGCTCCCACTACTGGACAAACCCCAACTCCTCTTGGACTGCACTCAGAGTCTGCGCCCACTTCGGGGTGTTGATTCAGACCTCCCCCCAGACGTCATAACCGGAGTGCATTTTTACACCACAAAGGAGGCCATATCAGCAATCAGCCGCTCTCAAGATGAGCTTTCCTTCCAGGGTGCGTCCCTCCAGATCTATCAGGACCTCTCACTGCTTACACTTCAGAAGAGGAAAGCTCTCTGGCCTCTGACCCTCTTCTTGCAGGAACATCAAATCCGATACAGATGGCTATTCCCGACCGCCCCGCAATTTTCATATAACGGCACCCTGTGCACCTCGTAGATGCCAACAAAATTATGCACCCATCTTCGCTCGAGGAATCCACCTCGCCAAGCCCCGATCATGCCCCGGTAATCCTGGAGATTCTGGCACATGAACCCAAGCCCACTGCTCCACGCAGATGGACTCTCTATGATCTGATTGCTACATCGATCAAAATCTTTCTCAGGGAAAACCCGGCCGAAGATACCTCCCTGGCAAGCGCCTGGGACGCCCTGAAAGTGGTGATCAGAGGGGAGTTGATTGCACAAGGAGTAGCATTCTATCAAAAGAGATGACAGGCCCATCTGGTCCTTGAAGAAGAACTTAAAACAGCAGAACAATCCAACAAAGAAAAAGGCTGGTCCCCCAAGACACAACAAGCCATCCGTATTGCCAATAAGAAACTAGAGGCCCACTATGCTGAACACACAGCACAGCTTTTGACCAAAGCCAAACAATTCTATTATGTGAAGAACAAAAAGGCGAACAAGCTGTTGGTGGCCAAGCTAGCTAAGGCAAAGCACAGCAGCACCATTATAGGGCTTCGTGACCCACGTGGAGCAATACAATATGCGGAATCAAAAAAGCAACAGCTAGCGGCGGACCACATGGTTCAGGTCATGACGGTGTCACCGCGGAACCGGACTAAACAAAGAAAATATCTGCAAGAAGCGGCCCTACTCGCTCGACCAGGGAGAACCTAGAAGCACCGATCAAAGGTGAGGAGGTTAAGGAAGCTATTAAATCCCATAAAGCCTGGGCCCCAGGCCCAGACGGATTCTCCCCAGGTTCTATAAAATCTTCAAACCCCAATTGGTCCCTCCTTGGTAACTCTTTTCAACTCCTTTAGGGAAACAGGCACAGTGACCCCCTCAATGCAGGAATCGACCACTGTTCTCCTCCCCAAGCCAGGGAAGGATCAGAGAGACCCGGCCTCCTACAGGCCAATAGCCCTGCTGAATATTGATGCTAACTTGTACTCCAAAATCCTCGCTAACTGCCTGGCATGCATATTACCCGATGTAATCCACCCTGACCAAGCAGGCTTTATTTTGAACAGATTGGCGGGAGATAATATCCGCAGAACCCTAGATCTGGTGGACCTCGCCTCTAGGGGCTCTACGGTGCTGGTGTTAATGGCCCTAGATGAAACCAAGGCATTCAATAGGGTGGACTGGTCCTTCATGAGCCTCACCCTGGAGGCCTTTGGGTTTGGCCCAGCATTCCAGGCGATGGTCCTGGCCAATTATAAATCACCTAAAACCTTCCTGAGGATCAATGGCTCGCTCTCCGCCCCAATTCCCCTGACCAGCGGTACCAGGCAGGGCTGCCGTTGTCCCCGCTGCTATTTGCAGTCATCATGGAACCCTTCGGCCAGAAAATCAGACTGAATGATCATATAAGGGGTCCCCAGGTCGGGCTATCCCAACAGAAAATCGCCCTATACGCAGATGACGTGCTGCTCACAATCTCTGAGGCCCGCTCCTAACTAAAACATGCCTTGGCTGAAATAACTAGCTACGGGGAGGTCACTGGCTTTTCTATTAACTTCAATAAATCGGTGGCCCTGGGGGTGGGCCTCTCCTCAGATCCTGAGGATGCTGCCCGATCGCATGGAGGGAAAGGGCGATTCCCTACTTGGGGGTCTACATACCTGCGAATCTGAAAGACACATATCAAACCAACTTTCCCGGCTCTTTAAAGAACTGGAAGGTGACTTGAAACGCTGGGCAACCCAGGTAATCTCCCTGATGGGACGCATAACGGCCTGTAAAATGAACTTACTTCCAAGGTTTCTCTACACCTGCTCCTCCCTCCCTGTTGCAATCCCTGCCCCGCCCTCCGCGACCTACAGAGGAAAATGCTTCAATTCATCTGGAGGGGAAAGAAAGCCAGCATCCCCTCAAAAACAATGTTCGGCAACGCAAGACTAGGCAGGCTGGGGGTCCCCGACCTGCGATCCTACAGGGTGGCAGTGCAACTGGCCCACATTCGGTCTGGCAAATATCCACTGATCGCCCCAGATGGGTAGAACTGGAACAATCACAGCTACCGCTCCCCTTGCGGTTCCTTCCACACATACCGCCCTCTCTCAGGGAGCGCTGGGAGGGACTCCTGCTGGCGACCAAGCATACCCTGAACTACTGGGACTTGGTCGCTGAAACACAAGGGAATTCCGAGGGGCCTGAGCCCCCTATCTCCAATTTTCCATAACCCAACCTTCTCACCCGGAACGAACCCCCGGGAACTTCCAGAACTGGATTGCAGGAGGCCTTGAGACCCTAGATCAGCTGTATGTGGGAGATCTTCGTTGCACGTTCGCACAATGCAAGGAAAAGTTCCAGCTCCAGGAAAGGGACAATTTCACATACATTCAGCTCCAGCACTGGTGCTCCCACCCACAAACTCTCCAAGCAGCCACACGCCCTCTCACCCCCCTCGAGCTAACTCTCAAGGATCTCTCAATTCGGGGCAGGATCTCCACTTTATACAGGCAATTTCTAGGGGACTTTCTCATTTCAAAAACCCGACGTATGGCCCAGTGGGAAGCAGACTTGGGACACTCGATCGAGGACCAGACTTGGGTGGACAGCACATACATCCTCCACCTGTGTTACCAACAGAGAGTGCACATACAAAGTGCTGCTGCGCTGGTATTACTCCCTCTCAGGCTTCATCACATGAACCATTCTCTTGACCACACCGGCTGGAAGGGGTGTGGCATACCAGGCTCCTTCTTTCACATGTGGTGGACATGTCCAAAAATCCAACAATTCTGGAAATCTTGCTTAACCACCATTGAACAGACCACTCAAACAGCCCTCTACCTGGAGCCTGGGCCCATCCTTCTGGGAGCCCTGGTCCCCGGGACCTACCCGCGCTCCGGAAGCCGAGCCAAACTACTAACTCAATGCCTCCTGGCCAGGAAAATAGTGATAGCCCGTTCCTGGAAGGCCCCAGATGGCCCCTTCATGTCCCAGTGGTGGGGGAAAAACTGGGACATCCTTATCGCGGAGAAGGTAATAGCGACAAGGGCCAGAGACCTCTACGGCTTTCAGAACACTTGGGCCCCAATATTGGAATATGATCTAAAATTTCCAGCATTGCCTTATAAGCCTACCAAAATCCGGTGGACCCTGAGGGACCGGGACGCTTCCTGAGGGGGGGATACGATCGGAGTAGATGTAGAGCACGAACTGCCGAGAGACATCTCTAACCGTGGGCTGAGATGGGGGAGGTGGTTGGGGGATTGGAGGGGATTCTTATTGCTTTTGGACTTGCGTACAAAACCTGTTTACTGTGTACTGTTGACACTCTGCCTTGGTTTAAAATAAACATATTTTTAAAAAAAGAAAAGAAAAGATTTCATTAAAATGAGTTTGAGCGCATTTACTTTTTGTTAATTTCTTACTGAGCTGCACCTGCACTTGTCAGCTCGGCAAGAAACCTCCAGGAGGTCAAAAAGAGTTTAGAGGAGCACTGTGCTGCTCCAATCAAAGTTGCTTAGCAACAAACCTTGAATTAAAACCCCAGCCCCTCACGCGTGTTCCTGTCTCCGGAGCCTGCTCTCTGACAGACATAGGAGCGTCACTCAGATACGACTGAACTTGGCTGGTAAACTGAAGGTAAGCAAAGCTAGTTAAAAGATATTTTTTGTACATCTGCATATGTTTTTCGAAATTGTGTTCTTGTGTGCCCTCTCCTATCCAAAACTCCTCAGTAGGATTTCCTGTTCATGTGAGGTCATGCTCTGCCCCTTGTATCCCTGCAACATCCCATATTTTTTAATGTAAAAAGACTATTTTATTCAAAGCATTAAACAAGCTGAGTAACAGTTCTGAAAAACAAATAAAAACTGTGCAAGATGTTACTATGGCAATAACCACCAAGCCTGCGGGCCATTACCTTAAGGTGGTAATGGCCCCCCGGCGAGGCAGTTATTGCCATTAGTACTCAGGAGTTTGCAGTCTCGGGATACTAGTTTTCCAGAATTTGCAGCCCCGGAATACTAATGTGGTGAGCAAACCTTTTCAAGCAGTATTTCTTTTGCCGTTTGAAAAGGCGTCGCAGCAGCATACGTCAGTTCTAGGAACACTAGAACGCTCGTACTGCTTAATTAGTACGGAGCAACAGGGCTCCATTTTGGGCCAACTTGCTCTGTACTAATGAATGGGAGGAAAATAAACATAAAAAATGGCCACCTTGGAAAAGGGAGAAGGGACTATGTGTGGTCCCTTCTTCCTTTCCATGGTCGCCTGAAGAAAAAAAAAGAGAGTGTACCCGGAGTGCGATGCATGCAAGTGCGTCCACAGGATTACACTGTGGTATGGCTCGGAAACGAGCCAATTCATGTTAAGTGTATCCCATGGATTCTTGCCGACGGGGATTAATTGGTTCTTATGTCCTCGTCCCTTCATTTCACCTTCCTGGCATTTGGCTTCATATGGTTTGTTTGGTAACTTGATCACAGATTGTTAAAATCTGCTCATATCGACTAAATATACATCACTGTTTCCTGTAAACGAAATCCAATAGGTCATCTTGTTAAATGCCTGCTTCAGAAATCTTTTGGCCTGATTCATGGAATTTGTAGCGTGGTGCACTGGTGAAAAGTCACTTTGCACTGCAAAAATACACTTTGCACGGCTCTGTGAATCAGGGTGTTTGTTGGCCCTGTGCTAAAAATGCCATGAATCAGGCCCTTTATGGCTTGCTAGGGTCGTATATTGAATTCAGCATGCTCTGCCTATGCCATTCATCCTTCCAATTTTAAAAAAATAAGCGCTGTTGAATTGGTTAATATAACCCACTACTACAGCGCTTAGATGAAGGATGGATCCCACACTGACCGCTCATCGCAGTTTCAGTCACTATAGCCCGTGTGCTGCTGCAAGAAAAGCACTCCTGAAAACATTATGTTAAGCAGTTTGCATCTGTGGTCTGCTCATTTTTCTATTTTTATTAGCCTGCTGTATTGATTTGTTTAAGGAGGTGTTATTGATAAAGTAGAGCAAGTTCTCACATAGTTATTTACGGTAATTCCACTTAACCCAGAGATTTCCACATACACACAGGGGTTTCTTTGCCTTGCTGAAAATGGGCACCAACGAAGATTGCTTTAAAGGTCAATTCAGAGAAGAATGTGTATGAAATCATTGGGCATACAGGCATTTCCTTTGGCATACAGGCATTTCCTTTGGCATACAGGCATTTCCTTTTGCATACAGGCATTTCCTTTGGCATACAGGCATTTCCTTTTGCATAAAGGCCTCATCTTTGGAGCGCTTTCCTTCTTCCAGAGTGTGCCAATCTTCTTTCGCCCTGAAGGTTTATGTAAAGATTTATTTTAAGTTGTCAGGCGGATTGACCATGTGTTTTGGAGCTTTGTGAATCACTTTTATTGAACACTGATTCCTATATTAGCCCCACAAAGACAACTGGGAAGAACGTCTTGCATAATTGGTCTAACACAGGATACCGAATGGTAAATGGAAATGTAATCTGCTATCAAATTGTCGACTGTGAAACTAGAAAAGTGAGACTGAAATCCCAGCGTTGCAGCTATGCTAAATGTTGTGATCCTAATCAACTCATTTTGCTTCGCTATGCTTTATTTTCACTTGTGCTATCATTTTGAGCACCAAGGGGTGATTGTGTTCAGCATGCACTATGTTAACAGACTCACACAGTCTAGTATAGCTGGCTGAGAGTAGGCTAATATATTTGGGTGACATCTAAATACAGGCATTTTCTTGAGGCTGGGATACAGTAATCCATAATGAGATTCGAATCAGAATATAGTAATGCAAGGAAAAATCTGGTTTATGGTCTTTCCATCTAATGGCATTGCATCTAATGCCATTCCATCACATTTTTTCCATCTAAAAACTTTGTATCTAATACATTTTGTTAACGGACCTAAACACAAATTAACCCTTTACCCCCCCCCCCCCACCCTCCCCAAAATGCATTAGATGCACAGATTTTAGATGAAAACAATTCGATGGAATGGCATTAGATGCAATGGCATTAGATGGAAAGACCAGATGCCACAACATCTCTGTGGGGCCGCTGCCATTTATACGTTATCTTCTTTTATTTACTGGCCGCTGCCATTTATACGTTATCTTCTTTTATTTACTTGGGTTGTATTACCCGGCTGGAGCGTGTGTGGGTGTGTCTGTGGTGGAGGGGTAGGCGGGAGGCGAGGAGTAGAGGGGTTACCATTCGTATGCAGTGCACCTTTAGTCTCGAATGTTCCGAATGCCCGGAAGTTGGACGTTGTTTTGTACTAAAGAAGACACGCACATCCCCAGAAGAGCTGTTACTGCTGACCTGGACGGGCCTGTCTGTTAAGAGATGTTATTAATAGGCAATAAATGTCCCTTTCTTTCAGAGTGACTCCGAGAAGACGCCTGAAGCTGTCGCCCGACTCGCAGTCTCCAAGCCCGAGTGACTCCGCCTGCCACCCTGCTGCGACAGAAACGCCAACTCTGACAGGTCAGGACATGCCCTTCTCTAACGGCCAGAGTGCATTATCTCATGACTAAGAGGCATCCGCGGCCGTGGTGCCCCCGGAGCCAATTAAACAATGCAGCCGCTCCGTGTGGAGAAAAACACGGGAGGATTGTGGGATATGAAAACGCACTCTGACAGGAAATGAACCCGCATGTTAAAGATCACACGGCAGGTTCTTTGCCGTTGAAGAATTGTGTTCCCAATTTAAAAGTAGGGTTGAGTTTCACACCACCTGTGTCTCCTACTACTCTAATGAAAACACTTGCCTCCAAATCCTTATGCATGTTCTTTATCACTTTAGTCCATTGGTTTTCCTTTGCACCAATGACCCAAAAGTAATGAATAGACATGTTTAAGCCAATGATTTAATTTAAACAACCTCTAATTGAACATCAAAGCAAAGACAGTGGAGGAAGTTAGCACTAGGCAACACATAGAAAAACAATAACTCACGAATATAGTGCCACAAATCAAGTTCAGATTTTCCTTTTTGCCAACTTATTGAGAAAACCTACAACGGATGCATGACCCCTTCTATGCAATCTCTCTGAAGGGCGTAACAATGTGGCGATATATGGGGTCTGGAAACGTCCTTAAATAATGTGGCATTTCATAAATATGACAATGTATTTTGCCAAATTAATTAAATGAGCAATATCCTTGTGCCAGCAACCAGGACCACAATCTGAGTGTAACAGATTGCTGAGACGTAAGCACACAATTCTCTGTGCAGTGCTTCCAAATGCAGCCCAGATTTCACAAGCTTGCAAGCCGACCCCCAACACACTGATAGCTAAATGCAACCCATCATTCACAAGCCGACCCCAAGCTTCCGACCCTTTTGGACTTCATGGTCCATAATGCACCGCAACATCGGGTCGGTGGTCCAACATGGCCTACCACACAGATGCACTGCTCTCTAGCATTTATGTATGATGCACTGCCTCCTACCTCCTTCCTGGTAACTCTTTGAACTGCTCTATGCATCCGCTAGGTCCGTTCATCCTTTCATCCCGGACTCCGGTTCTGTGCTTCGGTGCTCGCGGGGTCCCCTTGCACGCTGTGAGCATTGGACTTCCTGCTCCTATTCCTTCCTGGATTCCACCGCCACAGTCCTCCTTCCTGGATACTGAGGCAGAAAGCGATCCTCACACTGGAACCATAGGATACACGCCATTACCTGTATAAGTCCCGATCAGTCAGGAAGAAGGAAGGAGCTCCAAAGAAGACACTGACCAAAGACAAACAGGTGAGAAAAAGGGCAGAGTGTGACAGTTTGAGATGCCCAGAACCTGATATCAAATCTAACATGGAGGCTGCAGTCCAGGACCTCATGAGAGGAATGCAAGAATTAACTACTGAGGTTCAAAACCTCAAGGCTGAAAATGCAGCACTAAAACAACTCGTGTTGTCCCGAGATTCAGCAATCAAGAACAGTGCCCTGGTAGGGGGTATAGTGGACAAATATGATGGCTCCTCCAAATCCCTGCATCCTTCCTCAACTCCTGTCTGGTGCATTTCACATTTAAACCCTACTACTTTTCCACGTCCAGGGCCAAGGTAGGGTTTATAATTTCACACCTCTCTGGCAATGCCTTAGCCTGGGCTACTCCCTTGGTGAACTCAGGAGACCCACTCCTGGACAATTACGATGGATTTATAGAAGCCTTAAAAACTATGTTTGATCGACCAAAACTCGCTTACAGCGCCCAGGAAATACTTCTGGAGTTCCAACAAGGAAATCAGGATATGCTTACTTATGTGACTCGTTTCAAACAATTGGCTAAAGAGGCCAATTGGTCCCAGGAGTCTAGTTTCACCCTGTTTCGGAGAGGGTTGAATGACGAAGTCAAGGACGAGTTAGCCAGAGTGGCCCATCCAAGTTCCTTTCAGGCCTTGATGTATTTATCTCTACAAATCAACTTCCGAATCCAGGAGAGAAAGGTGGAGAAAAGAAAAACAAAAGCAACTCCTCCAAAGACAACTGTGGAATACCCTAGCCTCAAGGAAACACCCACTCAACACTCTTCAGAACCCGAACCTATACAGTTGGGCTCCTTGCCGGGTCCGATCTCTCTGCAAGAAAGGATCTGTAGGATAAATGCTGGACTCTGCATGTATTGTGCTTCTAATAAACATCTTGTAAGAAACTGCCCAATAGCACCACCCCAACGTTCGGGAAACGCCAGCTCCCGATCTTGAGCGGAGCACAGCTTCCGGAGAAAGATGCCTGCTCCGCTTCTGTTCCTTCCTTGAATGGTCCTTGCAAAACACTTTGGTGGTTCTGCAAACGTTCTTGTCACCCACTGATAAAGACTCATTTCCAATCCTGGCTCTAGTGGATTGCGGTGCCATGGGAGTATTCATAGACCATGAATGGGCCGTAAGGCACAGCATTCCTCGATAATCCAAAGAAGTAATCCAAGCTGTCAAAGGGATTGACGGGAAACCATTATCTTCCGGCCCTATTACTCATCAAAGCAAGGAATTACTGCTTTCAATAAACAACCACCAAGAAAGGCTTCTTTTTGATATCATAAAGGCAGCACATTACCCCACGGTTCTAGGCATGCCCTGGCTCCAGAAACACAACCCGTATATCAATTGGGCGGCTGGATACCTATTTCTAGGTTCTGAATTCTGCTTGTCGCATTGTTTGTTTCAAGACTCACTGCAGGTGTGGAAATCCAGGAAGAAGCCACATTGCGAGAACTGGGTGTCGGATATGCGGATGCTCTCTTGGTATGAGAAGACTCCGGCAATTCGACAACATCGGGAAACTGAGTACAAGGAGAGATGGGTGTCATTCAGTGATTAATTTGGATGAGGTGTAGGCTTTGGTTTATTTTGTGGATATTGAGGTTGGGGGGTTGGTAGGGGTATATGTTTTGTCCTGTTGTTGTTGTTGTTTTTTTGTGTTTTGTGTTGTCACGTCTTGCCATGAGATAGGTGATTGGGGATGTTTTCGGATTTCCTTTTGAATAGCTGTTAATTTAGTAGTACTTTGCACTTTGTTGCACTGATGTATATGGAGTAATCTCTTACTTGTTCCCATTCTGTTGTTACTCAGTTGGATTATTTTCTGTATAATTATTAAATAAAGTTGGAAAAAAAATGACTCACTGCAGAACCCTCCAGTGGACTCTCAGATCCCGAGCAACCATCCCTGTGTGTTTCCAATATTACCCAAGTGCAAGAGATCTATCAACCATATTCAGACGTATTCTCAGCAGCCATTGTTGAAGCTCTACCACCCCACCGACCTGAGGACTGTGCCATTGACACGGATGACTCGGCTGCAATTCCTTTCGGCAGAATGTTTATACTATCCGAACCTGAGAAAAGAGCCCTACGAGAATATCTGGACACCAGTCTCACCAATGGAACCATTCGTCCTTCAAAATCCCCAGCCGGTGCTTCTTTATTCTTCGTGCCAAAGAAAGATGCCAAGGAACTCCGGCCCTGCTTGGACTACCGAGGTCTTAACCAATGCACCCTCAAAGATCGTTATCCTCTACCACTTATTACCAACATATTGGGGGCTGTTCGAGGTGCTGTTATCTTTACCAAGCTCGATCTACGGGGTACCTATCACCTCATTCGGATTAAGGAAGGTGATGAATGGAAGACCGCCTTCAGTACACCCTTTGGTCATTTTGAGTATCTGGTTATGGCCTTAGGCCTCACCAACGCCCCTGCAGTTTTTCAGCGCTTCATGGACAGAGTCTTCTCAGATATGCTGTTTCTTTTTGTCATAGTGTACCTGGATGACATACTGATCTATTCCAACAACCCCCAAGTCCATCAGGAACATGTAAATTCAGTTCTACAATGACTACGAGAAAACAAACTCCTATCCAAACCAGAAAAATGCCTCTTTCATGTCCAGACCATTCATTACCTTGGATTCATGCTGAGTTCCAAAGGAATCGGAATGGATCCTGCCTAGGTTGACTCCATAATTTCTTGGCCAGCGCCTACTACAGTAAAACAAATCCAATTCTTCCTGGGACTTGCACATTTTTACAGGAAATGTATCCCCACATTTTCTGACATTGTGCATCCCATAGTCACCCTGCTAAAGAAAGACACACGATTCAATTGGTCTGTTGCTCAAGAGACAGCCTTTCAGGAGTTAAAACAAAGATTTACTCAAGGTCCCATCCTGGCTCAACCTGATATAAATAAACCTTTCCTGGTAGAAACGGATGCCTCAGACTACGCCATCGGGGCAGTTTTAAAACAAGAATTTGAAGACAAGGTGGAACATCCTATTGTCTACCTATCCCGAACATTGACTCCCAGCGAGACCCATTACTCAGTCTTGGAGAAGGAACTACTAGCCATTGGGCAAGCCTTTACTGACTGGCGACATTTACTCCTGGGTGCCAAATATCCTGTTCAGGTACAAACCGATCACAGAAACTTGCAAGTCCTGCACTCCTTGGAATGCAGAAACAGTTGTCAAGCCCGTTGGGCCTTTTTTTTGCCCAGTACCAGTTCCACATACATCACTTACCTGGAACCAACAACATACTCGCAGATGCCTTATCCAGGCGTCCCGATCATGAGCCTGTTGAAGCACATGCTTTTCCGAAGATGTTTCCTGATACCGTTTTCGTGGCCCAGGCCAATTCCTTACTGGAAGATATCCGTACCGAAACACCTTCTTCTGATCTCTGGGAGGATTACATTAAGGCCAACCAATGGACCCTGGTTGCAAAGGATGGCTACCTCTTTAAAGATAAGAGATTGGTGATACCCACACAAAGACTGAGAGTAAAGATCATAAATCTTTGTCATGATACCTTCCATTCCGGGCATCGAGGCATCACTGCCACTCTCCGCTTCATTCAGAGACAATTCTGGTGGCCAAGGATGATCGACAGAGTAAGGGCTTACATCCAAACCGGCGCTGTTTGCAGTCAGAATAAGTGTGATGACAGAAACCCTGCAGGTCTTCTCCACCAACCCACATTGCCGGCACATCCTTGGGAGACAATAGCCACAGATTTCATCGTGGAATTACCCCCGTCCAGGGGGTATACTACCATAATGATTACCATTGATCTGTTCACCCATATGGCTCATTTCACCCCATTGTACAAGTTACCTTCATCACTTGAATTGGCAGGAATATTCCTAAAGCACATATTCAGGCTTCATGGACTTCCATCTAAGATCATCTGTGACCGTGGACCTCAGTATACATCCCAATTCCGGAAACATCTGTGCCAAATGTTGGGCATCCAGCTTGCATTGTCTTCGGGATATCATCCTCAGACTAATGGAATAACTGAACAAGTAAACCAGACCCTGGAACAATACTTAACGCTGTTTGGCAGCCAAGGTCCAGGATGATTGGTCACTTTTGATTCCGGTAGCTGAATTTGCCTATAACAAATCTGATCACTTAGCTATCAAGACTAGCCCCTTCTTTTGCAGTCAAGGGTTCCATCCATCAGTTCTGCCAACTATTCTACCACAAGAACAGCAGATAACACTAAGGCACACCTATTTTAAAGGTTCTTTTGGTTAAATACCTGCAAGGATATTGTTGAAGACATTCTACAATGTTTATATGGAGTTTTGAGGTGCGGGGGGCAAAGGCTCAACCTTGGCATCTAGGGTGGATATGTAAGAACAAAAAAGAGTCCTTTAGGAACTCCCGTCCCCTGCACACGTTCTAATGTCTGAAGATCAGACCAAACATTCAAGTAGGTAATCAATAGTTCATATTAACCATTTGGCATAATTGACAATTTGATATAAGAAACTCTCTTTTTCAATATTACAGTAAAACACAATATTTTATTATACAAATAAAGAAGCCCAACGCGTTTCGAGTCACAAACTCTTCTTCAGGGGCAATATCACAATTCATCAGATTTCTAAAAAGTAGAAAAGAAACATCTTAGTGTAAAATTTCACACTGTAATTCAACAATAAAGTATTCTTTAACACAGTAACTACTTTTTAGCAATTTTTAACAAATCACGTATTAATACACACTTAGATCAATCAGGGTCCTCTATATCATAGAGGTAAATCAGCTAGTGTAGCTATTATTAGAAATGTGGAGAAAAAGAAATCCACCAGGAAAGCAAAGGAGAGATGGACAGAACACAAGTCTAATATTCGCACAAAAAACATTAAATCACCAGTATACAGACACTTCAGAGACCATCAGCATACAGAAGCACAAATGCGCTATGTAATACTAGAAACTATACATCCACTTCCACGAGGAGGTAACTTACAGAAGTTACTAGCCCAGAGAGAACTTTTTTGGATTCATTGCCTCGACTCCCTCTCCCCTTTGGGGATGAATGAAGACTATTATCTGGGCCCTTTTTTTATAAATTTGTTTATACATTTTATAAATCATGTATCCAAATTTACTGCCTTTCATCATAAAAAATGTAACTTTATTTTATTTCCATTCTTTTGTAGTAGGTCTATTTTTCATGTGACTGTGTAAGGTTGTACGCCCCTAAGTGGGCAGGCAGTACATGTATTTTCTAAAGACTCCTCAGTTTTGGACATTTATGACATAGTCCCTGTAGGAAGACTGACAATTTCACTGATCTTCACTTACTTTATCATCTCCATTGCTTATTCTTTTACGTAATGAGTATTTTACTGTCTTACTCTACTTCCTTTTCCGTAGTTTTTTACAGCCACCATCACGTTCTGACGCAGATCGTGTCACTATGGTGACGGCGCTATGAGTATTCCACACTTTGCTTACTTCCTAACGCTACTCTCCTTCCTTACGTGAATACTTTTACTTTTTAAGCGTTCGCGCATGATAAATGACATCATTCTCATGACGCCCTACATCTTTCCATCAAACGCACACGCATACGCCTTCTTGATACGTCACGGCGCTGTGTTTACTTTCCTTCCTTAGGGTATTGCGCATGTTTGCATATGACGCAAGCCTTATGACGCTCTTGACCTTTTCCTTAGGCGCACGCGCAATCTTCTGTGCATGCACTCCTTTACACTCCTTTGAGTATAAATAAAAGGCATCCATTGGAACAACGCATCCTACTTTGGTGAGATGTGTCACTCCTCGGCTCCCACGTTCGTTGATCTTTGGCGAATTCTGTAAGTAGCTTAGGTACTTTTCCCTGTACCATGGACTGACTCGTTATTCGAACTAGCACTTATTCTTTTCTTCTTACTTTCAGATTTTTGCGGTTAGGATTTCTTCTGGGTACCGTTGAGCAGGACATTATTATTGATGTAAGTGTTTATCTATTTTCTTTTACTAGATTCCACCGAGGCTCTACTTCTTTTCCTAATTAGAGCTATTACTTGTATTGCAGACTTAATATTGATCTATTGTTGGACGCGGGGTCCTATCAATCATTTACTTCATGAATACATACACCTCTAGGATTGTTTCCCTATCTAGACACCCACTTGCTGGGGTAAGTGCTGTCCGCTTTTCTTCCGACCATACTGAGTTAAGACCTTTTGACAGCAATCTCTCTCTCTTGACTGCATGTGCGGATTGATTCGATAGAATTCTGGTTATTTTGAGCCGAGCCAAGCTCTTTTTCTCCACATTTCTAATACTAGCTACACTAGCTGATTTACCTCTAGGATATAGAGGACCCTGATTGATCTAAGTATGTATTAATACGTGATTTGTTAAAAATTGCTAAAAAGTAGTTACTGTGTTAAAGAATACTTTATTGTTGAATTACAGTGTGAAATTTTACACTAAGATTTCTTTTCTACTTTTTAGAAATCGGATGAATTGTGATATTGCCCCTGAAGAAGAGTTTGTGACTCGAAACGCGTTGGGCTTCTTTATTTGTATAATAAAATATTGTGTTTTACTGAAATATTGAAAAAGAGAGTTTCTTATATCAAATTGTCAATTATGCCAAATGGTTAATATGATTACCTACTTGAATGTTTGGTCGGATCTTCAGACATTAGAAAGTGTGCAGGGGATGGGAGTTCCTAAAGGACTCTTTAGGAACAACCACTTTTTTGTTCAACTATTCTACCACACCCTACTCCGGTTCCTTTGGTCGATTCCTGGATTGAACGACTGGTAAACATTCATAGGGATGCCAAAGATCACTTGGAAAAGGCCAGGACGGAAGTCAAAAGATATGCTGATACCAAGCGGAGACCCAGGCCTCTATATGGAATCGGTGACAAGGTCTGATTATCCTCTAGACTCTTACCTCGACACCTACGACCAAATAAACTGGCTCCCAAGTTTTATGGGCCTTTCTCCGTTAAGGAGTTCATCAACCCAGTGGCCTTTCGACGTCAGCTGCCAGAATCTTGGAAGAAAATACATCCCGTTTTCCACACTTCCTTACTGAAACCTTATGTACAATCCACCAGATCGACTCATCGACCTAACCACGTGCTCGTCAATGACCGGATTGAATTCAAGGTCTCCAGGATATGCGATTCTAGATACAGACGGGGTTGACTCCAATACTTAGTGGAATGGAAAGGATACCCCCCAGCGAACGTACCTGGCAACCAGTCTCCAATATGAATGCCCCCCGTTTAGTATGGAAATTCCATTGAACCCATCCAGGTAAACCCGGTGGATCAAGGTTTAAGAGAGGCATGCTGTCATGAATCGCTGATTACGGCCCTTTTGGACTTCATGGTCCATAATGCACCGCAACATCGGGTCGGTGGTCCTCCCATTGCCGACCGCGCAGAAGCACTGCTCTCCAGCGTTTATGTATGACGCGCTTCCTCCAAGAAAATAGACACGCCCTCACGGCTTTGCGCATCTCACCGCTACTGTCCTGAGTTGTTCGGCAAGTGCTATCATTTCTTCTCCCTTCCGTCAGTGCCCCATTCCTGTTCTTACCATCCTTTCCTTCCTGGTAACTCTTTGAACTGCCCTTTGCATCCGCTAGGTCAGTTTATCCTTCCATCCCGGACTTCGGTTCTGTGCTACGGTGCTCGCAGGGTTCCCTTGCACGCTGTGAGCATTGGACTTCCTGCTCCTATTCCTTCCTGGATTCCGCCGCCATAGTCCTCCTTCCTGGATACTCAACGCTACCCTGCTTCCTGAGGCAGACAGCGATCCTCACACTGGGACCAGAGGATACATGCCCTTACCTCTATAAGTCCTGATCAGTCAGGAAGAAGGAAGGAGCTCCAAAGAAGACACCGACCAAAGACAAACAGGGGAGAAAAAGGGCAGAGTGTGACAGCGTGCAAGCGGACGCCCGACATACCCATGTCCAAATGCAGCCCATCATCCACAAGCTTGTAAGCGGACCCCCAACCCACTCATGGCCAAATGCAGCTCACCATCCACAAGCTTGCAAGTGAACCCCCAACACACCCATTGCCAAATGCAGCCCATCATCCACAAGTTTGCAAGACGACCCCCAACACACCCATAGCCAAATGCAGCCCATCATCCACAAGCTTGCAAGCTGACCCCCAACACACCCATGGCCAAATGCAGCCCACCATTCACAAGCTTACAAGTGGACCCCCAACGCAGCAATAGCCAAATGCAGCCCGTCATTCACAAGCTTGCAAGCGGACCACCAACACAGCAATAGCCAAATGCAGCCCATCATTCACAAGCTTGCATGCGGACTCCCAACACAGCAATAGGCAAATGCAGCCCATCATTGGGCTTGCAGCCCATCCGTGGGCTTGCAAACGGAACCCCAACACACCCATGGCCAAATGCATCCCACCATTCACAAGCTTGCAAGCGGACCCCACACACACCCATGGCCAAAAGTAGCCCACCATTCACAAGCTTGCAAGCGGACCACCAACACACCCAGAGAAAAATGCAGCCCACCATTCACAAGCTTGCAAGCGGACCCCCAACACACCCATAGCCAAATGCAGCCCACCATTCACAAGCTTGCCAGCAGACCCCCAACTCACCCATAGCGAAATGTAGCCCACCATTCACAAGCTTGCCAGCGGACCCCCAACACACCCATAGCCAAATGCAGCCCACCATTCACAAGCTTGCCAGCGGACCCCCAACACACCCATAGCCAAATGCAGCCCATCATTCACAAGCTTGCAGGCGGGCCCCCAACACACCCATAGCCAAATGCAGCCACCATTCACAGGCTTGCAAGCAGACCCCCAACACACCCATAGGCAAATGCAGCCCACCATTCACAAGCTTGCAAGTGGACCCCCAACACACCCATAGCCAAATGCAGCCCATCATTTTCAAGCTTGTAAGGGAACCCCCAACACACCCATAGCCAAATGCAGCCCATCATCCACAAGCTTGTACGTGGACCCCCAACCCACCCATGGCCAAATGCAGCCCACCATCCACAAGCTTGCAAGTGGACCCCTAACACACCCATAGCCAAATGCAGCCCACCATCCTCAAGCTTGCAAGCCGACCCTCAACACACCCATTGCCAAATGCAGCCCATCATCCACAAGTTTGCAAGCAGACCCCCAACACACCCACAGCCAAATGCAGCCCACCACTCACAAGCTTTCAAGCGGACCCCCAAGACACCCATAACCAAATGCAGCCCATCATTCTCAAGCTTGCAAGCGGACCCCCAACACAGCAATAGCCAAATGCAGATCACCATTCACAAACTTGCAAGCGGACCCCCAACACACCCATAGCCAAATGCAGCCCACCATTCTCAGACTCGCAAGCGGACCCCCAGCACACCCATGGCCAAATGCAGCCCATTTTTCACAAGCTCGCAAGCCGACCCCCAACACACACATGGCCAAATGCAGCCCACCATTCACAAGCTTGCAAGCGGATCCCCAACACACCCATGGATAAATACAGCCCACCAGCACACCCATGGCCAAATGCAGCCCACCATTCACAAGCTTGCAAGCGGACCCCCAACACACCCATAGCCAAATGCAGCCCACCATTCACAAGCTCGCAAGCGGACCCCAGCACACCCATAGCCAAATGCAGCCCACCATTCTCAGACTCGCTAGCGGACCCCCAGCACACCCATGGCCAAATGCAGCCCATTTTTCACAAGCTCACAAGCGGATCCCCAACACACCCATGGCCAAATGCAGCCCACCACTCACAAGCGGACCTCCAGCACACCCGTAACCAAATACAGCCCATCATTCCCAAGCTTGCAAGCGGACCCCCAACACAGCAATAGCCAAATGCAGATCACCATTCACAAACTTGCAAGCGGACCCCCAACACACCCATAGCCAAATGCAGCCCACCATTCACAAGCTTGCAAGCGGACCCCCAACACACCCATTGCCAAATGCAGCCCATCATTCTCAAGCTTGCAAGCGGACCCCCAACACACCCATAGCCAAATCCAGCTCATCATTCACAAGCTCGCAAGTGGACCCCCAGCACACCGATAGCCAAATGCAGCCCACCATTCACAAGCTTGCAAGCGGACCCCCAGCACACCCATAGCCAAATGCAGCCCACCATTCTCAAGCTTGCCAGCAGACCCCAAACTCACCCACAGCGAAATGTAGTGCACCATTCATAAGCTTGCCAGCAGACCCCCAACACACCCATAGCCAAATGCAGCCCACCACTCACAAGCTTGCCAGTGGAGCCCCAACACACCCATAGCCAAATGCAGCCCACCATTCTCAGACTCGAAAGCGGACCCCCAGCACACCCATGGCCAAATGCAGCCCATTTTTCACAAGCTCACAAGCGGATCCCCAACACACCCATGGCCAAATGCAGCCCACCACTCACAAGCTCCCAAGCGGACCCCCAGCACACCCATAACCAAATGCAGCCCATCATTCTCAAGCTTGCAAGCGGACCCCCAACACAGCAATAGCCAAATGCATATCACCATTCACAAAATTGCAAGCGGACCCCCAACACACCCATAGCCAAATGCAGCCCACCATTCACAAGCTTGCAAGCGGACCCCCAACACACCCATAGCCAAATGCAGCCCATCATTCTCAAGCTTGCAAGCGGACCCCCAACACACCCATAGCCAAATCCAGCTCATCATTCACAAGCTCGCAAGCGGACCCCCAGCACACCCATAGCCAAATGCAGCCCGCCATTCACAAGCTTGCAAGCGGACCCCCAGCACACCCATAGCCAAATGCAGCCCACCATTCTCAAGCTTGCCAGCAGCCCCCAAACTCACCCATAGCGAAATGTAGTGCACCATTCACAAGCTTGCCAGCAGACCCGCAACACACCCATAGCCAAATGCAGCCCACCACTCACAAGCTTGCCAGTGGACCCCCAACACACCCATAGCCAAATGCAGCCCACCTTGCACAAACTTGCATGCGGACCCCCAACACACCCACAGCCAAATGCAGCCTACTATTCACAAGCTTGCAAGCAGACCCCCAACACACCCATAGCCAAATGCAGCCCACCATTCACAAGCTTGCAAGCGGACCCCCAACACACCCATAGCCAAACGCAGCCCAACATTCTCAAGCTTGCAAAGGGACCCCCAACACACCCATAGCCAAATGCAGCTCACCATTCACAAGCTTGCAAGCGGACCCCCAACACACCCATAGCCAAATGCAGCCCATCATTCTCAAGCTTGCAAGCGGACCCCCAACACACCCATAGCCAAATCCAGCTCATCATTCACAAGCTCGCAAGCGGACACCCAGCACACCCATAGCCAAATGCAGCCCACCATTCACAAGCTTGCAAGCGGACCCCCAGCACACCCATAGCCAAATGCAGCCCACCATTCCCAAGCTTGCCAGCAGACCCCAAACTCACCCATAGCGAAATGTAGTGCACCATTCACAAGCTTGCCAACAGACCCCCAACACACCCATAGCCAAATGCAGCCCACCATTCACAAGCTTGCCAGTGGAGCCCCAACACACCCATAGCCAAATGCAGCCCACCATTCTCAGACTCGCAAGCGGACCCCCAGCACACCCATGGCCAAATGCAGCCCATTTTTCACAAGCTCACAAGCGGATCCCCAACACACCCATGGCCAAATGCAGCCCACCACTCACAAGCTCCCAAGCGGACCCCCAGCACACCCATAACCAAATGCAGCCCATCATTCTCAAGCTTGCAAGCGGACCCCCAACACAGCAATAGCCAAATGCAGATCACCATTCACAAACTTGCAAGCGGACCCCCAACACACCCATAGCCAAATGCAGCCCACCATTCACAAGCTTGCAAGCGGACCCCCAACACACCCATAGCCAAATGCAGCCCATCATTCTCAAGCTTGCAAGCGGACCCCCAACACACCCATAGCCAAATCCAGCTCATCATTCACAAGCTCGCAAGCGGACCCCCAGCACACCCATAGCCAAATGCAGCCCACCATTCACAAGCTTGCAAGCGGACCCCCAGCACACCCATAGCCAAATGCAGCCCACCATTCTCAAGCTTGCCAGCAGACCCCAAACTCACCCTTAGCGAAATGTAGTGCACCATTCACAAGCTTGCCAGCAGACCCCCAACACACCCATATCCAAATGCAGCCCACCACTCACAAGCTTGCCAGTGGACCCCCAACACACCCATAGCCAAATGCAGCCCACCTTGCACAAACTTGCATGCGGACCCCCAACACACCCACAGCCAAATGCAGCCTACCATTCACAAGCTTGCAAGCAGACCCCCAACACACCCATAGCCAAATGCAGCCCACCATTCACAAGCTTGCAAGTGGACCCCCAACACACCCATAGCCAAACGCAGCCCATCATTCTCAAGCTTGCAAAGGGACCCCCAACACACCCATAGCCAAATGCACCCATCATTCACAAGCTTGCAAGCGGACCCCAACACAGCAATAGCCAAATGCAGCCCACCACTCACGAGCTTTCAAGCGGACCCCCAAGACAACCATAGCCAAATGCAGCCCATCATTCTCAAGCTTGCAAGCGGACCCCCAACACACCCATAGCCAAATGCAGCCCACCACTCACAAGCTCGCAAGTGGACCCCCAGCACACTCATAACCAAATGCAGCCCATCATTCTCAAGCTTGCAAGCGGACCCCCAACACAGCAATAGCCAAATGCAGATCACCATTCACATAATTGCAAGCAGACCCCCAACACACCCATAGCCAAATGCAGCCCACCATTCACAAGCTTGCAAGCGGACCCCCAGCACACTCATAGCCAAATGCAGCCCACCATTCACAAGCTTGCAAGCGGACCCCCAGCACACCTATAGCCAAATGCAGCCCATCATTCTCAAGCTTGCCAGCAGACCCCAAACTGACCCATAGCGAAATGTAGTGCACCATTCACAAGCTTGCCAGCAGACCCCCAACACACCCATATCCAAATGCAGCCCACCACTCACAAGCTTGCCAGTGGACCCCCAACACAACCATAGCCAAATGCAGCCCACCATGCACAAACTTGCATGCGGACCCCCAACACACCCATAGCCAAATGCAGCCTACCATTCACAAGCTTGCAAGCAGACCCCCAACACACCCATAGCCAAATGCAGCCCATCATTCTCAAGCTTGCAAAGGGACCCCCAACACACCCACAGCCAAATGCACCCATCATTCACAAGCTTGCAAGCGGACCCCCCACACACCCATAGCCAAATGCAGCCCACCATTCACAGGCTTGCAAGCGGACCCCCAACACACCCATAGCCAAATGCATCCCATCATTTTCAAGCTTGTAAGGGGACCCTCAACACACCCATAGCCAAATGCAGCCCAAGCGGACACCCAATACACCCACAGCCAAATGCAGCCCACCACTCACAAGCTTTCAAGCGGACCCCCAAGACACCCATAGCCAAATGCAGCCCATCATTCTCAAGCTTGCAAGCGGACCCCCAACACACCCATAGCCAAATGCAGCTCACCATTCTCAAGCTTGCAAGCGGACCCCCAACACACCCATAGCCAAATGCAGCCCACCATTCACAAGCTCGCAAGCGGACCCCCAGCACACGCATAGTCAAATGCAGCCCACCATTCTCAGACTCGCAAGCGGACCCCCAGCACACCCATGGCCAAATGCAGCCCATTTTTCACAAGCTCGCAAGCCAACCCCCAACACACACATGGCCAAATGCAGCCCACCATTCACAAGCTTGCAAGCGGATCCCCAACACACCCATGGCCAAATACAGCCCACCAGCACACCCATGGCCAAATGCAGCCCACCATTCACAAGCTTGCAAGCGGACCCCCAACACACCCATAGCCAAATGCAGCCCACCATTCACAAGTTTGCAAGCGGACCCCCAACACACCCATAGCCAAATGCAGCCCACCATTCTCAAGCTTGCCAGCAGACCCCCAGCACACCCATAGCCAAATGCAGCCCACCATTCTCACACTTGCAAGCGGACCCCCAGCACACCCATGGCCAAATGCAGCCCATTTTTCACAAGCTCGCAAGCGGACCCCCAACACACCTATGGCCAAATGCAGCCCACCATTCACAAGCTTGCAAGCGGACCCCCAACACACCCATGGCCAAATACAGCCCACCAGCACACCCATGGCCAAATGCAGCCCACCATTCACAAGCTTGCAAGCGGACCCCCAACACACCCATAGCCAAATGCAGCCCACCATTCACAAGCTCGCAAGCGGACCCCCAGCACACCCATAGCCAAATGCAGCCCACCATTCTCAAGCTTGCCAGCAGACCCCCAACTCACCCATAGCGAAATATAGAGCACCATTCACAAGCTTGCCAGCAGACCCCCAACACACCCATAGCCAAATGCAGCCCACCACTCACAAGCTCGCAAGCGGGCCCCCAGCACACCCATGGCCAAATGCAGCCCATCATTCACAAGCTCGCAAGCGGACCCCCAGCACACCCATAGCCAAATGCAGCCCACCATTCTCAAGCTTGCCAGCAGACCCCCAACTCACCCATAGCGAAATATAGAGCACCATTCACAAGCTTGCCAGCAGACCCCCAACACACCCATAGCCAAATGCAGCCCACCACTCACAAGCTCGCAAGCGGGCCCCCAGCACACCCATGGCCAAATGCAGCCCATCATTCACAAGCTGGCAAGCGGACCCCCAGCACACCCATAGCCAAATGCAGCCCACCATTCACAAGCTCGCAAGCGGACCCCCAGCACATCCATAGCCAAATGCAGCCCACCATTCTCAAGCTTGCCAGCAGACCCCCAACTCACCCATAGCGAAATGTAGTGCACCATTCACAAGCTTGCCAGCAGACCCCCAACACACCCATAGCCAAATGCAGCCCACCATTCACAAGCTTGCAAGCGGACCCCCAACACACCCATAGCCAAATGCAGCCCACCATTCACAAGCTCGCAAGCGGACCCCCAGCACACCCATGGCCAAATGCAGCCCATCATTCACAAGCTCGCACGCGGACCCCCAGCACACCCATAGCCAAATGCAGCCCACCATTCACAAGCTCGTAAGCGGACCCCCAGCACATCCATAGCCAAATGCAGCCCACCATTCTCAAGCTTGCCAGCAGACCCCCAATTCACCCATAGCGAAATGTAGTGCACCATTCACAAGCTTGCCAGCAGACCCCCAACACACCCATAGCCAAATGCAGCCCACCATGCACAAGCTTGCATGCGGACCCCCAACACACCCATAGCCAAATGCAGCCTACCATTCACAAGCTTGCAAGCAGACCCCCAACACACCCATAGCCAAATGCAGCCCACCATTCACAAGCTTGCAAGAGGACCCCCAACACACCCATAGCCAAATGCAGCCCATCATTCTCAAGCTTACAAAGGGACCCCCAACACACCCATAGCCAAATGCAGCCCATCATTCACAAGCTTGCAAGCGGACCCCCAACACACCCATAGCCAAATGCAGCCCATCATTCACAGGCTTGCAAGCGGACCCCCAACACACCCATAGCCAAATGCAGCCCATCATTTTCAAGCGTGTTAGGGGACCCCCAACACACCCACAGCCAAATGCAGCCCACCACTCACAGGCTTGCTAGCGGACCCCCAACACACCCATAGCCAAATGCAGCCCATCATTTTCAAGCGTGTAAGGGGACCCCCAACACACCCATAGCCAAATGCAGCCCAAGCGGACACCCAATACACCCACAGCCAAATGCAGCCCACCACTCACAAGCTTTCAAGCGGACCCCCAAGACACCCATAGCCAAATGCAGCCCATCATTCTCAAGCTTGCAAGCAGACCCCCAACACACCCATAGACAAATGCAGCTCACCATTCACAAACTTGCAAGCGGACCCCCAACACACCCATAGCCAAACGCAGCTCACCATTCACAAACTTGCAAGCGGACCCCCAACACACCCATAGCCAAATGCAGCCCACCATTCACAAGCTTGCAAGCGGACCCCCAACACACCCATTGCCAAATGCAGCCCATCATTCTCAAGCTTGCAAGCGGACCCCCAACACCCATAGCCAAATCCAGCCCATCATTCACAAGCTCGCGAGCGGACACCCAGCACACCCATAGCCAAATGCAGCCCACCATTCACAAGCTTGCAAGCGGATCCCCAAGAACACCCATAGCCAAATGCAGCCCACCATTCTCAGACTCGCAAGCGGACCCCCAGCACACCCATGGCCAAATGCAGCCCATTTTTCACAAGCTTGCAAGCGGACCCCCAACACACCCATGGCCAAATGCAGCCCACCATTCACAAGCTTGCAAGCGGACCCCCAACACACCCATGGCCAAATACAGCCCACCAGCACACCCATGGCTAAATGCAGCCCACCATTCACAAGCTTGCAAGCGGACCCCCAGCACACCCATGGCCAAATGCAGCCCACCATTCACAAGCTTGCAAGCAGACCCCCAATACACCCATAGCCAAATGCAGCCCACCATTCACAAGCTTGCAAGCAGACACCCAACACACCCGTAGCCCAGCACTGCAGGATCAGGCCATGTTGGCAATGACATAAAACAATTCTGAAAATAAACAGCTTCGAATCACTCCCTAGTGAAGCAAGCATTGGCAATACCAACAGTTTGGGCACTTGTGTAGGCAAAAGAAAGGCACTTGCCAGGCACTACCATAGTGGTATTGACTGGCCATTGACAATAACAGGTGCAAAATGGTGCAAGTACCTGGGCATTTAATATGTGTGTCTGGCATATGCCTACTACTTATACACAAGCCAACACTGTTGGCTTTGCCAATGCTTGTTTTTAGCAGGAGGTCAGTGAAGGACAGCATAATGCTTATAGGTTGAGTGGCTGAAGGCAGACCTGGTTAGGCCATTTTTATTTCACCAGTAGCAAATGTACAGCACCAATTAAGTCATTAACTCTTAGAATACTACTTTGGAAAAACACTGGCAGACACTTCATGCTCAAAGTTTGATTGTAAGGCTTGTTTAAAGCGAGCACAACGAGTTCTCATGAGGAGGTGTTTTGGGCGAGGATGGGCAGGCACTGCGTAGGAATTGCCATAGGGATTAGAATGGCCATGGGCAGTGAATGGTTGGGCACATAGTTAAACAGAACCTACAAGCTGTGTGTCCCTCCTCATATGCCATTTCTCCCTATATGTATTCTAATGCAATAGTCAAGCGACATATAGTGGTCCAAACTAAAAATGCCGAAGCTTTTGTTTCTCTCTGAACTACTATAGCGAAGGTGTTGCTGTCCATGGTGCTGAATATGTAGCCTCGCCCGCAGTAGAATGCATGCAGAAGGCAGGAACCTCCTGTTTCAACAAAGCGAGTAGCCAAACACAATTACAAGGAACAATTGTGTAATTTTGGCATACAACCAAGAACACAGATCAACATGCGTCTAGACACACGGTCAGCAGTACCACGTACGTTTTTTAACTTTTCGCTGCAGTCACATCCACCCATCACACACTTTTCTCTTTCTTTTTTCTTTTTAATTGAAAGGCTATTCCGTCTTAAGGCGCTTATCTATGTCAAAGAGCAGCAGGAGTAGAGACGTGTTTAAATGTTGAGTGGTGGCCTATGGCTAAGGAAGAAAGTGTGGTAGGGCGGTGACGCGGAGAAGTGCTACGATTGGGCCCGAGTGAGGGTGTTCTTTGATGGACACGTTTTGCAGCAAAAACTAAAAATGCGAGTCAGCACGGTTCATTTAATGTTTAAACGATGCATGCCTCACAAAGGTATAATGCATGCTTATATGGCGGGATCCTGTTAGGCAGTCTAGTATGTGTGGAGTGAATATGGGTAAGGGTTTTTTTAAAGAGTCTACCCCGGAATCTTGCACTCTACTAAAATGGGTTTCTGCACACTGATTACCTTCCTCGTGAGTCCGAGATTATACATCCTGGTACATGTTTGCACATTCTGTCCACGTACACAAATACACACTAACCATTACAATGTGAAAGAACCGCAGCATTTGAGACTTTGCCTAGGCTTCCTGGGGCAATGGCCATAGCTGCACTTGGTTATTGCTGGTTTCGAATGCTATTATGCCTGGACTTGATTAGCATTTTATCTTGTTAACACGGTTATTCCTCTTTATAAAATGTGAAAACAAAAAAAATCCTTATAGATGTTATTTGGCCTTTATATAGCGCTCTATATATCATTGGTATGACCTCAAAGCGCTGGTAGGTTGAACGCCCTCGGGGACCGGAGTCCAGGTCAGTAGAGAGAGTAAGTGTTGTAGGGTGCGTGGGTGCAGCAGTTATGTGTGTAGTTAATGTAATTGCCCGATTGTAGCTGCATCCTAGCGTTAGGTGTGGTGGTGATGCGAGCAGTTGGATGCGTGCAGTCTGGTGGGTGGACACCCAGACTGGGTTCTGGCTGCATTAGGCTGGTAGGAAGCTTATGTGCAGCTAGGCCGGTTTGTCATGGGATATAGCTGTGTTTTATTAGAGTGATGGGGTCTTCATATGTGAGCAGCTAAGCCGAATTTATCATGTGGTATAGCTGTATTCTAATTGTATGATGGTGTAGAGTAGTGAGTAAGCGTAATGATATGATATGATGGTTCATCCCTAAAGCGCCTAAGCACAGTGCGCTTCGAAAGCGCTAGATGACAGGGGCAAACAGCAAGCAAGAAGGGGCAAGAGGTACAGAGAGACATCACAGGACCAAAGGGGCTGCGGGTATACAGCGACCTCAAGGGGGACCAGGGGTAGCTGGGCACACAACCACTACATGGGACACTATAGTGGCATTGGGTACCCTGCAATATCTTAGGGGACCAGTAGGGAAGCTGTGGGCACATAGCGACACCGCTGGGAGCCAAGGGACTGGGCACACAGTGGCATCATAGTGGACTGGCGGTTTGGGGCGCATATAATATAAGGGAGAATATAATAATAGAGGAATTTATATTCACAATATAAAGGCTGTACAAGAGATAGAGTACTCTTAGAACTTGACGTTGTAACATTTGAACATGAAACTAGAACGTTAGGAGGCATAATTAGAATCTTGTGATAGGCACAGGAAGAAATAGTAATAGATGCAGTGAGAAAAAGGATGACGTGATTAGGCCCATGGCGGACTACAGACATGATAATTTATTGAGGCTGCCTTTAGAACACAGAAAAACAAAAACACCAATCAGGAATATACTAATAGGTACCCAGGTCTCTTTTCAAAGTAGCAACAAATTTACTGTATAGGAGCATTAATGATTGTCTGATTTAAGTTCATGTGTTTTTCCCGTTCTTAATCTTTTCGGTTTGTTTCTTCATTTGCGAATTGTATCTCATACTCTACGTAGATTCAAAAATAATTTGTATTCTTCATGAAAAATATTGGTTTTAGGTTTTAGGTGTTGTCACTGAGTATGTACCAGTCACTATTTACTGCATTATTAATTAATGTTGATACACTTAGGCACTTCTCTATGTTTTTTTACTTGTGACTCTTTGAGCACATAAAATTCTTCTAGATGAACTCAAACGAATAATGACAACAAATTGTGTTGTCCATAGTGTGGATTCCCATTTTTTTTGTTCGATAATAGGCCCATGGAATATCAGAGCCAGGGGGAGCAGGGGAGGCAGCCACTCCCCTTGTTCCTCCCGTTGCCCAGTGGGCACCCTCATGTTCCCACTTGCACCCAATTTTCTGCCCCATTGGCATCAAAAGCGGCCTCCACCACTAGCCGATGGGCTTGTATTGGCTCTGAAACTCTACTTTCCTACAAATTTGATGAGACTCCAGTAAATGAAGAGACTGGGAGTGAGGTAGCACTCTTAAGTACCACCGTTGCAGCCTTGACAGCAGCAGTATGGCCCGCTCAGCTTTATTTATTTTATTTCTTTATTTGCTACGCGCCGGTACCGGAACACATAGAGACAACAAAGGCACAGGCCATTGAAAAAAAGATAGGGGGAGATTGGTGTGGTTGTCAATCTCAAAGTTGGCTTAACGCATGTCTTCATGGATCTGTCGTGCTAGGGACTGGAAAGTAGGAGCTCCTTCTTCGCGTTATTCAAGCACATCAAATGTGTGGTCATCCATTCCTTGACCTTGTGCTAGATGGTATTCGCTTTAGCCAGCTCTAGATGGCTGAGATAGCAGCCACCTGGAAAGGGAACAGGTATGCCTACCCAGGATGGAAGTGATAAGCCAAAATGTGGCCCTACATTTTTTGACAACCTGAATGGTCCCTAGTAATAGGAAATTATGCAATTGCTTTTTGATCCATGGTGTGGAGTTAGACAGAGGTCCTCAACTTCTGCCAATTGTGGTTTACGGCATGGAGGCTCTGCCACTGTTGCCCCCATACAAGTGTCCATAATAAGTGTATACATTTATGCATCAATGCTAGATGGGTTCATAGGGCTTCCTGATCGTGGTGTCCCACTTCCCTCTGGCGACAGTACTGGCAAACGGCAACACTTTCATTTTTTGGAACTCCCTAACTGTTACAAGCGGAACACAATCATATGGGGCACGTTCACTCATCTTAATAGTACAGAAATGTCTTAGCATATGGTGTAAAGTACAGGGGGTAGCTAGTACAGGGAGAACAAATCAACACTTACACCATATCCACAATAATGGCCACAGAAGCCCTAAGTATTTCTAGTGTGTGATTTAAAGATCAGGTCAGGATCCAAGATTCGTTGGGAGAAGTAGAAAGCAAGGTTTGGCAGTACCTCCTTGTCTGTCTAGGGATCTAGGTCCCTACCAACTGCAGTTAGCATATTCAAGGGCTCTCAATCCTTGAGTTGCATTGTAGGGGCGAAACCCAACTTTTTAGATGCTGCAAGAGTTTTGATTTAAACCATTAGAACATTGCTGCAATTGAACTCCTATCAATAAAGAAAACCTTACAAAAGAAAGAGAATATTTGCCAGATCTGTATGATATAAGAACATATAGGAATATACTTGTAATTCACTTTTTATAAAGTATTTAAAAAAACAGGAATGTTTTGTCATTCACAGGGACAGAGATAGACATTTTGTTTTATGTGTAGATTTACTGTACAGTTTTTCTATTTTTGCGAGAACACATTTCTGACCATGCTTCACAGCCTAGTCATTGGAAACTTAAGAATCCAAATTCGAAAACTAAACTTGTCCTATCATCATTACAGGTTTGTCCGTGGAATCATCATCAGTCTCCAAGAATCGGACCAGAAACATAAGGTATTTTGTTTTCCATATACGCAGTGTGTATCTGTTTATCTGTTTCATAAAAGAGGCTTCAACTAGAGCATGAAACCACATGAGTCAGTCTACTGAAGCAAGGTCAGATAGATCAATTCACTATGAACTCATTAGCGTGTTCCGACTTCCCCAGCAAATGGTAATAGAGGTTATATTAGTGCATACCCTAACTTAATAAAGGTAAATCAAATGATTGAGGAAATGTAGGGTGCAAGGGAGAAGATACAACCCTGGCACTAAGATTGGAAGCCAAACAGCAACAAGACAAAGTGTCCTGAGTGTGGGCACTACCGTCCCTTGCCCACCAATATACTGTACAAACAGTCAGTAATTAGCAAAATGTGTTCAACATAAGTTACAACATGAGAATTAATTCATCACAACATTGTTTTTTTAATTATTGAAATACAAAAGGAGAGTTCGACGTGTTTCAGGATAAACCCTTTCTCAAGAGCAACAATTCCAAATGAGTTCTGCAAAGCAATATAAAATAGAAGGTCATTCATTCAATAGTACATTTCCAAATACCTTAATGGACATAATGTTCCATGCTAAGTGAAATGTTCATGAATATCAACAATAAAACAAACGACAAAAAATGTCCAGGTGCAGCGTAGATGTCACAAGGAAATGTAAGCTAGCAGTGATCTCAGTGTAGAGAGAGATGAGTAAGGATGCCAAATCACCATATAATATAGAGCCAACCAAATAAAAAAGTGACCAACTACATCCACCACATAGTCAATAGTAACCACACTGGTGTATAGAGAGACTAACCGTGTCAATAGAAACCTAAATGAGCCAACAAAAAAGAATACATACATGAATACCATAGCTTAACTAGCACAGATACAGAACTCGGAAGTAGTGCCTCCAAAGTGATTCTGATAACAAACCAGCAAGTACACACAGTCAAGAATAGTAGAAGTCAAGTAAAAATATTAATTCACACCGTGTAATGTAACCAATACCTATATAGCACTTGAGTACAGAAAAAAAGACCCACAGCCACCTCGACAATCACATTCTATTGAAGTAGGCCGACTAATCATTCAGACATTGGGCCTCATTACGACCCAGGCGCTAATGGGTTAAAGGCACCGTAAAAGGCTGCGGCGCCGTTAACCTATTAGTGCCTAATTACGAGGTCCCTTTGCGGGACCCGACCTTAACGGCAGGTTTTACCAGCCGTTAAAGTAAGGACCCGCAAAGGGACCTTGGTGCTAAGTACGGTACCGCAATTTGCGGCACCGTACTTAGCGCCTTCCCCATTCCCATTGAGCCCTATGGGACAAAAATGGGAATGGGGAAGGGCCATGGCGGCATGGGGAATTACCGCCCGCCAACCTCGGAATGGGGTGGTAATTCCCCATTCCGCCATGGCGGACACCGGCATGGACCATGGTGCTAGTAGCACCATGGTCCTTCGCCTGGGTCGTAATGAGGCCCATTGTCACCACTATAGGACGGAGTAACCCTCCAGACAATCCCAAATCCCACCGTGAGCAGTCTTACCCTCTCGAGCAGGAACAGGAATGCTGAGTGTTTGTGTGTCAGGAATAATAGGTCATATTCAAAGCAAGCAACAGCGTGTCAGACTTATTTAAATGTATTTAAATATATATTGCAACAATGCTAAATAAGTAATACATGAGTTCCCCAGTAGAATCATGGCAAGCCAAATAACATGCCACCAAGATCAATTATGTCATTCCCAACTCATCAGTGTGAATCAATCAAATAAAGTAAATTAAATATGTGCACATAGCGCGTAGTAATAAAAGAAAATACCAGCATGTCGGCCATATGTAAATGCATGAAATGCAATTGTGATACAGAAGTAATACACAAATTCACCAGTCAAAATCATAATAAACCAAATAGCCCACCGCCAAATTAATAGAAACAATGTTCGAAACTTACCAGTGCAGACCACCAAAACAAATAAAACAAACCAGTGCCAAGTAAGGAAACCCATTAAATAAGAAATGGATTGTTAAATATAGAAAACCATTCTAGTGAGGAGCACTACCACATAACCAAATACATTATAAAGTTCAATAAAAAAGAAAGGTAGAAAAAAGACCAAAGAATAGCAAAGTGATAAAATATAAAGCACGAAAAATGCACTAGTTAAGGAATATATATAGAAAGATGAAAGCTAGTAGAATGAGTAATATATATCTTAATCACATAAATGGAAAAAACAAACATAGTTTACCTGTACATACACCTCTACAACTCTATTCAAACCTAGGTGTGGACATTAGACCTTATTTAAATGGCATCCAAATAAAAGAATCAAGGAACTAATTAACCTAATGTCTACTACATTGAACACATTTTCTAGTATAATCTGAAAACATAGATACACATCAGCAAATGATATAAACACAATAAAAGTCAGTCAGACAGAACTACCTGGGGTCCTCCAATCATTACAACCAGTTCAATCTAAATGCTCCAAGTGATAAGTCTTAATTAAGACCTGTTGGATAAAGCAAATCCATTTTATCGATCCAGAAAAGTTTGTTATGCCAATTTCTTATTGTGGTTGTCTCCTCTCCGAAGCCTGTTCATCCCCTCAAAAATAACACACCTCAGCTGGGCAATAGAATGTCTGTTTTCCATGAAATGGCTGGCAACTGATGATTTGGCATTCCTCAAGCGTATATTGATCTTGTGCTCTCCCCACCTTTCTTTGGCCTTCCTTGTGGTCTGTGCAATATAATATAAGCCAGAAGAGCAGCATAGACCATAGACAACATATTTGGAGTCACAAGTTGCATAATCTCTTAGTTTAATCTTAGCCCCTGTGTATTAAGGTCTAACATATTCTCCTTTAATCACCAATTGTTACAACAATTACAATTGAGACAAAGGAATGTGCCAGTCTTCTTTTTACTTAACAGTTGCTGACCTGAGGTAACCTGCCTTTCAGCTTTAACCAATATGTCACAAAGATTCTTCCCCCTTTTGTAGGATATCATAGGAGGCTCAGAAAATAGCATAGCAAGTTGTGGATCTAACTGAATCAATCGACAATTTTTCTTTAATAGTCTAACTGCATGGTGCTTTTGGCTAGAGTACTTCACAGTGTGTAGAAACATAATACTGTCAGATTTATGCCTAGACATAATGCAAAGCCTCATGGCTCTGTCAGTCAGCTTTAACATTAGAATTACTAATGATACCAGCAGGGTAACCCCTTTCTTGGTACCTTTTGACCAATTTAGTGCATTCCTTAACATAGGTAGTGTCAGAGGAGATAATCCTCCTAAGTCTTAAAATCTGGCTGCATGGAAGGTTGTTCTTAAACTATAAAGGATGAAAGCAAGAATAGTGCAGACTATAGTTGACATGGTGGATTTCCTAAATACATTAGTTTCAAGGCCCCTACCAGTGATTTGGAGTTCCACATCTAGGAAATGTAGTCTAGAGTTACCAACCTCCATGTTGCCCTTAATCCTAGCATGGAGAGAGTTCAAGAAATCCAAATAGGAATGTAATTCGGACTCACTACCTGACCAGATGGCAAAAACGTCATCTATATACCTCTTTGATAAAGTCAGTTTAGTTGACCAAAATTCATGTTGTAAGATGTTAACAGTTTCAAGATGGTACTTGAACACATTTGCATGGACCAGGGTCATTGCTGACCCCACTGAAGTTCCCGAGGCTTGTAAATAATACTGAGAATTAAATCTAAAGAAATTATTCTGTAGAATAAGCTTAGTCAGCTCAACTACAAACAATTTCGGTGCCTGGCAATGTTCGACCCTCAGTAATATATATTCAAGAGCCTCGAGCCCCTCAGAATGGGGTATTGAGGAGTATAAACTTTGGACGTCAAAGGAGACAAGTAAATGATTTACTGTGTACCCTCACCAGACCTCTGATAGTGTTCAGGAAGTGTGTAATATCCTGAAGGTAGGTAGATGTGCCTTGGACTATTGGTTGTAGAACCGTATACAGATAAATTGCCAGAGGGTTGAACATACTATTCCTCCCTGCAATAATCAGTCTCAGTGGTGGATGTACTGGGTCTTTATGTATTTTAGAAAGTCCATAAGACAGGTGTTATAGGAAATTGATTGAGTAGGAACTATGTGTTCTTACTTGTGATCAACCCATTGTCTAGAGCTTTATCAATAGTTTCTTGGATAAGAGATGGTGAGGGGTCATGGTCAAGAGGAATATAAGTATTGTCATCACTCAAAGGTTCCAAACATTGTGCATTGTAAAAATTAGTGTCCATCACTAGCAAGCCCCCATCTTTGTTGGCTGGTTACATTATCAAAGAGGTATCATTGGCCAAATCTTAAATCAACCTGTTCTGAAACCTTCTGATATTGGAATGTGAAACCTTCACGTAATTAATAGATCAGAGATCAGTTATTATTTTGCTTTCAAACATACTCAGAGCCAAGTTGTTAATATGAGGGTCAAAGTCACTCTTGGGTTTACTCTGAAGAGAATCGAAAAAATTACAGAAGCTTCTCCTTATAGCAGCTGTAAATCAAAAAATATTTTGATGCACATCTTACATATCAATTTGAAGCGATTAATCTGCTCCTCAAAGAATGATGTGCCATGAGTAGGGACAAACAATAAACCCAAGATTAGGGCCTCAGTCATGTTCTTAGAAAGATGTTTACTGGATATATTGACTATGAGGTGACTGTCTGCTTGCTCTTGGATTTTAGGTTTCTAACGCCCTTGTCTAACTTTCTCATTCCTAAAAAAGAGGAGGACACATAGCAGGCTGATATGGGCGGGTGAAGAGTCCTTAAATCAGCACCGGAGGCAGTTGCCACGGCCATATCCGCCTGAAGTTCCACCGGTATTAACACTAGGTGGATGTGAGCCCATGGTAGACTTGCTAATTCACCCCCACTATTGGAAGTGTTGGTAGTTTGGTCACTACCCCCACAATTTGGAGTCTTAGGGTGTCCTCGATCAGATCGAAGTGGTCTTCTCGATTGATAACATTCTTGCCAACTGCACACAATATCCTCTAGGTAATCCAGGGTATCACGTCTACACTTACAGATCTTACATTGCTCAATATCTTTTTTATAGGAATCTAGAGAAGTATTCACATCTGTGAGTATAGTTTGCAATTATTCCCTAGACTTAAAGGAGGAAAGCTTGTCCCAGATCTGTGCCTAAATTAGATACCGATTTAGAAAGTTATTCAATTGTCAAAAGTATAAAGTCCAGCGAGCATTTATTCAACATGCATCCCCATTTTTTTAGGAATTCTGGACTGTCTTCACATAAGGAACGATGGATATAAATTCCAAGATCCGTAGGAATTCTCTGTGCCTGCTAATATTGGGCTACAGCAGAAGCTTGAAGTTTACCTGACCCTGCTTGTCCATTTTATTGGGACAAGTCAGGTATACGGCTCGGGTGTTAGTCCATTTTGTCTCATAGCAGGCTGTCTATGAGAAAGTGTTTGTGTTGTGAAAGGGGGTTAGGGGTGGAGTGCCTAAGTATCCTACCTGATAGGATGTGGTAATGGGTGGGTATCTAATAACAACTGGGTTTTAAAAAACAAATCTTGTTGACCAGTTGGGACATGTAGCTGGGCGAGCAAAACCTCTTTAAGGGTGGATACACTGTCAGAGTCAAGGAGTTCAACGATTCTAGTTTCCTTTTCTGGTGGTACAACAATTATCAGCATGGATTCTTAATTTTTATAAATTGAATCCTATCCCATTTCTGACACCACATGTAAGGAAGGCATGGTATCAACAGTAAGACAGGCAAAAGTGACCACAGTTCAAGGGTGTTTATTGAACCTCAATTGGGCTTGAAAAATGCCCATCTAATCCTAAATCTAAAGATGGGAGCAAGCTACGACCATCAAATGATAATAACGTAGTCCTAGTGGTGTCTTGTCAAAATAAAAGGGCCTACACTAATAAACCTATTGCCAATCCTTACCTCTAGATACAAATAGTGTGGGAAACAATGTTATGCAAAGGAAAAGTTTTCAAGAAATTATATGCCTGGATATTAAAACCATTAGCTTCCTTTCCCCACGTTTTCAGCACGGGATAAGGCATCACACTTGAGCTTAACACAGTCTCTGGCTTCTCTAGCATGAGGGTGCAGTTCAAAACTCCAACATCATGGCCTTCTGTATCTTTTTGCTGTTCAAAGTCTGTTCTTTCAGAGGGCCTGATGCAACAAACAAATAACAAAGTTCCTTTCCTTTCAGGATTCTCCTACGCACACTTTTCTCAGGTGATTTAATGTTCACCTTGCATCCCCCTCTGCCGGGCTCAGATCCACTTTAGCACAAAGTCGTTTTTCAGATATACACAATTTTCCCAGGATCTCCACGTATCCATTTTCTCGGGTGACTCACGGTTCACCCCGGATCCTCTGCCTCTGCTGGCCCCAGATCCGTTCTAACACAAAATCTCTAATCAGTCTCCCTCTCGGTTCGGACCAATTAATCTATGGTAACACAAACTTGCTTTAACACAAAGCTTTCAATTGATCTCCCTCTGCCGGGCTCAGGCAAACTTTATCTACTTTGCCATCAACTTTCTTTACTGTATCAATATTGAAGACTTTTGATTGTGCACAGGATTTTGCTTGACCCGTTGCAGGACCACTTCAATTCACAATCCTTTGCCACTCTTTTACTCTTGTCAACTCTCAGCTGGGCATCTTACAAAGACCTTCGATAGAGCAGGCATGTCAAAGGTATCATAGATCTTGGCTTCAAAGTTCAATCACTCATCTGCAGTTCAACTTTACTTGCGTTGGTTATCACATGCGTTTCATACAATGTTCGTTCCAGCGCTCGCCATACAATGTTGCTGCTTGCAACCATGGCTTCAACACAGACCAGTCTTGTATCGGTCTCCCGAACTCACCGGCTGTGTTAATTTCACTGATGCTGCTTTCTTGTTGGAGGCAAGGACAGTACCACCAGAGCAGGTGATTCTCCCCACCTTGATTATCGAAGCAGGAGGGCTTTGCAAACCTCTGACACACAATGCATGGTTCCCCAGCCTGGTTTCTTGGTCTTACGCTTTCTATTCTCGAGGGTTCATTAAAGTTACAGTTTGTTATCGAAAATGTGAAGGGAACTCCACTCCTTGTGATCCCCTTCGGTTTCACCGTCTTCCTCCTCATGTTAAACTGTCATCTTGGAACTGCTGTTTCCTTGTGGGCTTTGCCTTGCTTTCGTGCTCTGCCTTTTATCCGTATGAGGAAGTGTAATGGAAGTCTGGTGTGCATGATAATCAGTAATTGCCTGACCCTGCCTGACCATTGTATTGGGACACATCAGGTATACGGCTCAGGTGTTAGTCGGTTTTCTCTCATAGCAGGCTGTCCATGAGAAAGTGTTCGTATTGCGAAGTGGGGAGGGGTTGAGTTCTTAAGTGTCCTACCTAGTAGGATGGGGTAAAAGTGTTACAGGGAAGGGGATACCACTTCTCACAATCTGGTGTCCCACTCCCACTCCCCGAAGGCCCCTCACCCAGGTGATCCTCCCACACTGGTCCACCCCCAGGAACTGGATCCAAAAGCGATGGCTGTGTCCTGGCCACCTGGATGACAAATCCCCGGGGACTAGCGGTTGAGACACCTTCTGGTTTCTCACACACATCCCTGGAGAAGGTCAGTGGGCCTCATTACGAGGTTGGAGGTAGCCATGGAGCTATTAGCTCGATGGCTGCCTCCAAAACCCTACTGACTCCGCCCTGGTGAATGGAGCAATTACCGGTCCATTGCAAGGTTGGCGGGACTGGTAATTCCCCATTCACCAGGGCCCTTCTCCATTCCCATTTGAGCCCCCATAGGGCTCAATGGGAAGGCGCTAATAATGGTACCGCAAATTGCGGTACCGTTATTAGCTCCAGAGTCCCTTTGCGGGTCCCGTCCTTAACGCCTGGAAAAACCAGGCGCTAAGGGAGGACACACAAAGGGAACTCGTAGTAGGGCGGTAAGGGATTACCGGCACCAGTGCCCTTACTGGTGCCGGTAATCCCTTACTGCCCACCTCATAATGAGGCCCAGTATGTCGTCCTGAAAACACTTAACATTACTCTAGCCTTTGAACACTTCCTTTATAACCAACCAACAGAACGCTGCATCCTCTTCCTCCTCTTAGTCTTGGTCTTATTCTTCATGGCTGGCACTACCACTACTTACTACCTCTCCCTCCAACTGCTACTCAACTACTCTCAGTACCACCACTCCCACTCCCAACTACTACTACCTTCTCTCTATAGCTGGTTCACTCACTCCTCATTCTCACCCACAAAGACTCCACAGGCCCCCTCTTCTCCAATAACCTCTGCACTCCTTTCAAATTCGCCTCCTCTGGTCTCTCAGGCATCCTCCAACGCCTCCTGTCTTCACCCAACTAACGCACACTAAACCATTCCCACACACCTTCTTAAATACCCCAACTCCTCCCAGATTTGGTCTTGTTCAATCACTTACTTTATTTCCAGGGGTGTGAGAGTGGCAGGGATTGGGAAGCTTAAAAGGGCTTGTGAACCTTGCCCCCTTCTCCATGCAGGCCTGCTGCATTTCTGGTACAGAGCATCCATGGTCTCATAGGGAACTCATGTTCCCTTTGTCCATGGCCTCGCTGCAGGTCTATTTTTGCAAAAATAGATCCCTGGTGGTGTAGTGGGTTTGCAAGACCTTTCATTATTTGATTACTAATCCCTGGTGGCCTAGCAGGATCATTGTCACAGCGTTCCTGGAGGACTTTATTCGTTATAGCCATCCCTGGTGGCTTAATGGGTTCCCCTCTTACAGGAAAAGATTCCACGTGGTGCACTGGCTGCTAGAGATCCGCGTTGCTCCAGACTGATTCCTTGGTCTCCCAGCTGCTCGTTCCGCCTCCTCCTCTCGTCTTCCGCCATGGCTTTCTGGCAGTGTTGTGCCATCTGGGGGTCCTCTGGCGTCGTCATCTCATGCACTGCTTCGGTGAAGGAAATGCTACTTCTTCCTGTACTCACACCCCTGCTTCTTTGGCCGTTTTCTCTGGTGGCCCAGCCACCCTGCCTTCTCTGCTGCTATTCCGGTTGCTTCCCTCGCCCAGTCATCACTGTTATGGGGCCAGCCTATCTGGCCCCATTGTGGTGGTGGTGCCCTGAGAGGCAGGGCGGCCCATCTGGGCCATCGCACAGCTTGCAGCTCTGGGGCTGCAATAACCACGTGGACCAGTAGCTTTGCTGCAACTGCTGAGTGGGAGACCACTCAGCTCTTTTATCAGAGTGGTCACGTGGGCTCACACGTGACTGCAAACATGTGACTCAGCACAAGCTAATCAAAGGAAGCAAATTAAACTAAGCAAATGAATAGCACAATACCGACATCACACAGCATGCATTATAATCAGTGAGACACTCACATTGGACTCGAAGGTCAGCTTAGGGCATTACCATATCCACAGTTTGGAAGGGGTCCACTATCAACATTTGGCAGTACATGTAGGGTTTTGCGCGGGCCCCGTAAACCGCTGAGGACAATTATCACGCGGGAGCCTGGCTTCGTGCAACTCTCTTTATTCACAGCCCAACAGGAACTGACTCAACATTTCCCAGCCCCCTCCCTAGCCCAACGTCACTTCCCCTTGTCAGGGGAACTAAGACCGCAACGGCGGTCTGCCCACACAACGATGTGGGCGGGCTGCAGAGCCCTCAGGAACAACCTGGCATCTCCCCCCTTTTTAGCAACTGAGGTGCTCTCTCCTCCTTACTCCATTTCTTCTATGAGTCTGTGGGGTTTGAAACGGCTTCTCTGGGGTCGACCACTGTGACCAGGCGTCTGATCGGCCAGGCCCTGGGGTGACGAGATGTCCTCAACTTCTGAGTTCTCGCTCTCCTCCACGTAATAGCTGTCCTGAATGTGGTCGTCCTCACTGTCTGCTTCTCTGTCCTGTACGTCCTCCATGTAATACCTCTTGGGTTTGAAGTACGACACATTTCGAGTGACGGAGGATTGGTCGGTTCTCTGGGCCGTGATCATCGTCCCTTTCTTGTGCGTGACCGTCAGTGGTTCTGGTGCAAACGTGGCATCCTCCTTGCGTTGCTGTCAGGTTGTTCCTGAGGGCTCTGCAGCCCGCCCACGTCGTTGTGTGGGCAGACCGCCGTTGCGGTCTTAGTTCCCCTGACAAGGGGAAGTGACGTTGGGCTAGGGAGGGGGCTGGGAAATGTTGAGTCAGTTCCTGTTGGGCTGTGAATAAAGAGAGTTGCACGAAGCCCGGCTCCCGCGTGATAATTGTCCTCAGCGGTTTACGGGGCCCGCGCAAAACCAACTCATGAGTGATGGTGACAACTACTGGAGACACAAGTAGTTCTGGTAAACACTGATGGCATGCTATCTTGCTGGGCCTACATTAAGCAAGTGAGTCATACGCACGATCACAGCTTAAACATGTCTCATTGTCACGGTATGAGCTTAGAAACATATATACTTTTGTTTAGACTTCTCACAAAGAGTAGGGAGTACCCTAATAGCTGGCAAATCCGTATCAGGGACACCAGAGCCACATCAGCAGGTTGGTCATGGTGACAGTCCTCATTCTTAGTCCACAAAATAGTAGGGATCGCCCCGCTGGCCGCTAAAGCCGCACCCAGGGATATCATGAGCCACATGGGCTGTCCTCTTACCAGCATGTCACCGCTCAGTCTGGGCTGAGCATGCAGGCTGCTATTCTAGAGCCAGTGGAGGGTCTTCGGAGCCCCCCCATTCCTGTGGTTCCCGATACAGCAGGATGATGCTTCCGGCAGTGCCTGGGGTGGTTCTTACTACTTGCGGCAGGCAGGAGTCTTTTGTGCCCAACCCCATGAGGATGGGGCCACGGGCTTCACCCTTTCCCTGAGCCCCACATCAGGTGGGGAAAAGCTGATGGCAGTGGTCAGGGTCACGCTGTGCCCAGGTTCCCCCAGGCAGAAGTTATTTACAGATAAACTACGTTGAGGCTCCCTGAGGCAGGTGCTGTCACAGTCAGCGGTCATGGCTGTGCGTGCCCAGGTTCCCCAGGTGGACGGTCATACCCACTTTCAGCAGAAGCGGCAGACCAGCCATGTCTTCTCTCTCTCTGGCAGGAGCAAATCACTTAAATATGGCAGGCGCAATAGTACAGGTTGCGCTATCTGCGGGCTCTCCTCCAAGTAGGAGCGATTTGTTGTGATGGGGGGCGTAGGATAGGCAGCGGTTTAGGTTGAGGCAACTCCTTGCTCCTCTCCCCTCACCCTCCAGCTGCGGTTCATGGGCCGTGCCACATGCAGGTGTATCTTTGCTTAAAAGAGGAGCCAGTCGCTCTTTTGTCTTTCCCCCCAGGCAGGAGTTTTACTTCTGTGATGGAGGTGGCAGACCAAACCGCACCACTTACTCTCCCGGAGTTATAAAATTATTGTGGCGAGATAGGCCACTTCGCTCCCCCATGCAGGAGCATCTAAAATTTGATGCATGTGGGCAGGTCGCTCCCCTGACTTCTCCCCCAGGCAGGAGTGCTTTAAGTTGATGCACCTCTTCTCCAGACAGTAGTAGGCAATGGCATTGCGCAACCGGCCGCTCTGGGGCGGCAATAACCACACAGACCAGTAGCTTGACTGCAACTGCCGAGTGGGAGACCGTTCGGCTCTTTTATTAGAGAGGTCACATGGGCACACACGTGACTGCACGCATGTGACTCAGCATGAGCCCTGTGGCTCAGTACTGACGTCACAACAATCAGCAAAGGTAGCGAGCCAGGGGGCTTGCCTGCCCACATACCAGCACTCACAGTGGGTTTGGGATGTGGGCTCCCTCCCAACGCTGGCAGGGACTGGCGGCAGGCCCTGTCACAGTGTTTAAATGTTTTTTTCCAGTGCTGCCATGCATGTTGGATTACTGGTTATGGGTTGGAATTTGGGTGGTACTTGGATGATCAGTTTCATGTCCTGGGGGTTACCATGCTAACACAAAAGGCTAATGCAATAGCTTAGAATAATAGCTACTACAATTAACTAACACAACCACTGACGCAGCTAATGTTCCGCTCACCACTGTGACCAGCGCCCTTTGTTATCTTCTGGACAGCCCATGCCTTTTGGGTGCCACGACGATCACTGCCATAACCCGCAGCCCTTTGCTATCGTCTGGGTGTCCCCTTGTCCTGGGGGGCCAGCCACAATCACTGCCACAGCCTGGGCACCTTTAATTCTTCAGGTGGTGTCCCCGTTGCTCTTGGGATGGCGCTGTTATCAACCGCCGTGCCTGGAGTATACTCAAGGCCTTGCAGCCCCAGCCCGCTTACTCTCTTCATTGTATTGGAGTGAGGCACCTGGACCACCCACACACACAGTTCAGGCCTTTAACGATGGGCTCACCTGGTCTGGCCCATGGGCTGACTGACAGCCCTCATGGCCTGTAGGTCCCCAGGCTGCTCCAGGCCCCTCCCACGCATGCAGCTTATTTTTCAGCAGTCCAAGGCCCTTGGGGGATGTCCGAGGCCACGGCTGCCCAGAGACCCTGCATTCTTGCCACCTCTCTCTTTCTGTCTTCTCGTTTTTTCTTTGGAATCCTCAATCTCGCCTGCCCAGCCCCATACTGTGCAGGGGAGCTCTGTTTTTTTTAAATTTTATTTCTCCATTCAAAATTCCATCAAGCCCCATGGTGGGCTGGATGGATCAGTCCAGAAAAGTACTCCTAGTAAACATATACACACATTACAAAAACACTAAATAAAGTATTTTATTTATATATCTTGGTGTCTACATCATTATTTATAATTGACACATATGTAATGTAGCCCTGTTTAGCTGGACCCAATTTGGGCAACGGGTTACACTTTTGCATTGGGATGTTATGGTACAAGAGTTGCATACCTTTGAAGACTCTAGCTTCATTAAACAATATAAATATGAAGACCATAGAAAGAGGCATGCAAAAGCAACAGTACAGAAGGAAGTAGTTAAATGTATTCAGTGTGACATGAACGGTTCTATGTGAAAATATCCCCAGGAAAATGTAGTCATGTGAAAATGTGGCCAGCAAAAAGTCGTTTTAAAAATGTAGTCATTCAATACAATGAATGCAAAGTGTAAAAATGTTGCCAGCAATAAGGTTGCCAAATAAACTATTTTTAAATACACTAAAGTGCCAGACTGTGACCCTAACAATGACCCAAACATGTATTAAAACCTCCACAATAACTCAGTTTCTAAACCTTCCCCTAACTGTAATTGATACCCAGAAATCTTACAGAACACTAACCCTTCAGCGCACTACTCAATACAAATTCAATGGAAAATGAACAGTGAACCTAACTCCAACCCCATCACCATCTCGCCACAAATGACATAGGGCCTCATTACGACCCTGGCGGTAAGTGAAAAACGATGGCGGTAAATGGTTACCGCCATCGTTTTCCGCCAGGTCCGATCATGACCCGTGACCGTTAACTACGATGCCATTAGCGGAATCGTAGTTAACGCTGCCGCTAACTGCGCCAAGGGTGCGCGCATGCGACCTCCCACACCGTACTTAGCGCCATGGCGGAAAGGTACGCTTATGCCGACCCAAGCGGACATGCACCTAACGCCATCACCCAGCCCATTAAGTACCTTACCGCCATGGTGCTAATTACGCCATCGCGAACCAACCGTAAAGGGCCATGTAAAGTGAATGCAGCTGCCACAGGTGCACAGAAACAGCACAGGTGAAGGCAATACAGACTCAGGAAGTACAAAAAGAGCACACCCCACCCCTTCCCACACCCAGTCACACTCCACAATGATACCAATACGACTAGCAATGTTGGGGCTGGAGGACCTGATAGCAATGCAAGTGCTACAACAGCAACAACAACAACAGGCAGCACAGAGGAGACGCAGGAGGAGAAGGAGGGCAAGGCAGGCCCAGCAAGCCCCACAAGCACAACCAGTGCCATCACGCAGGCAGCCCCCAATCCCACGCATCAGAGCCAATCCATTCAACCTCACTGCTGAGCAGATCCACACCTTACCGTTTGGACCGGGACACCATCACCGCCATCGTAGACATGACACACAACGACATCGTCAGCATGATAGAAACTCCAACCGTCATCCCACCCCTACTGAAGGTAGTGTCTGTACTCCACTTCCTGGCCACAGGCACCTACCAGCACACAGTGGGGCACTTGCATGGCATTTCACAACCATTATTCTCACGAACACTCATCCAAGTGCTCGATGCCCTCCTCAAGCACACAGACGACCACATCTCATTACCACGGACTGCCCAGGAGATTGCAAACACCAAAGTGGGTTTCCATGCACTAGCCGGCATACCTGGTTGCATTGGTGCCATCGACTGCACCCATGTGGAATTGGTGATTCCACGTGCCATGGAGGTACCGTACCGCAACCGGAAACAGTTCCACTCAATCAACGTGCAAATGGTCTGTGACTCCAACAAGATCATCACACATTGTTGTGCCAGATTCCCCGGATCAACCCATGATTCTATGGTCCTGAGGAACTCCACAATACCACGCTACATGGAGCGACATGCAGGCCCAAGATCCTGGCTACTCGGTGAGTCCAATGTCATGGAAGTGGGCAGGTGAATGACGTACCGATGCATACTCCACCTGGCTGAAAGGGGGGGGGGAATGATGCATACTCCACCTGGCTGAAAGGGGGGAGGGGGATGATGCATACTCCACCTGGCTGAAAGGGGGGGGGGAATGATGCATACTCCACCTGGCTGAAAGGGGGGGGAATGATGCATACTCCACCTGGCTGTGAGTAGCAGAGAGAACGGAGACAGAGGATACCCTGAAGCAACCCATACTCCACCCAACACCAGTAAAGCCAATAGCCAATGTATGCAGCCCTACCATGTGAATGAGGTTGTGTCCCAACTATGACACAACCATCTGCAAGTGCATTCTACCAAATCAGACCACATTGTCAACAATGAAAAGCACCTACATGCACGTCACCAAACACCATCAACCGATAGACCTGTCCCCCATAACTGCCCACGAAGGAGGCACATGACGGACAGAAACATCAACACACCATTACACAGACAGCAGGGCCCCCAAAATGTCCCTGTCTACATCAGCATTGCTCACTGGGGTCATGATGAGGCCCACAGCAATGTTGCAATGACGTGCGCATTGCCATCACAGGACATGTGCCAGGCCAACTAACCAAACGGCATGAACGGACACAGTGGATGGGCACTCACAATGCACTCAACCCCTCTGCATACATTGGGTGATGGCATGCAAAACAGGCCATGGGAGCCATGAGCATATACTGGTTGCATTGCGTGAATTAATTAGTGCATGTAGAAGTGAGCCAAAGTAACAGTTGGATGCAAGCCATGGTGGCACATCATGTTCTTGATCAGGCGACATGACTGACACATACATTCTCGCCTACATACAGGTGATGCAGGCTATCCCCTGAAGAGGTGGCTCCTTAAACCAGTCCGGAACCCGCAGAACCAGCACGAGGAGGACTTCAACCGTGCACATACACGTACCCGTGTGGTCATAGAGCAGACATTCGGCCTATTGAAGGCACGGTTCCGATGCCTCAGCAGGTCTGGTGGGGCACTCCTGTACCGCCATGACAAGGTGGCAAAAATCGTCATGGCATGTGTCATGCTACACAATATGTGCGTCAGACGGAATGTGCCCCTGCCCCCTGACGCAGAACTGCAACCACCTGACGATGAGGATGAGGAGGGTGCAGATGGGGCAGCACCCCATGGAGGAGGCGATGCACAGGAGGGGCGTGCAATGCGCCAAACTATCATCAGCCACTGCTTCTAGCACACACGGCTGGTGTGTATCACATGGAGACTGCACTTGGGGCACTGTGTGTCTCTGGGACATGCACACTGTGGACTGTACACCAATAAAGCACACATATGCAATGAAAATGTCCACACATTTCATTTCGGGAAAGCAAAAAGTGTATTTCAATCATAAAACGTCGTGACACAACCCCTCTCCCCCCTCCCCCCTGCACACCCAACACACCACCTCCCCCCTCCCCCTTCCACCCTGCATACCCCAACACACCTCCTCCCCCCTCCCCCCTCCCCCCTGCACACCCCAACACACCCCCTCCCCCCTCCCCCCTGCACACCCCAACACACCCCATGTAAGTGTCAACAGATGCCTGTGACAGTGGCCACAGGCTGTTACAAGCCCCCTCTCCCGGCCCCGGGGCACCCGTGGCTGTGGAGCGCAGGTTACGTCCGGAACGTCGGACGGGGCTGCTCTGTGCAGAACTGGCAGCGGAGGATGACCCTGCCTGCCCCCGTGCATGCACGTCCTGTAGGGTGTGGGTGAGCTCAGTGAGCGCACGACGCAACCCGGCAAGTTCACCACAGATGTCCCTAGACATGGCCTGCATGGCATCCCTCAGGGTGGCAGTGCTCTGCGCTACTTCGGCCCTTAGGGTCTCCGTGGCCTGTTCAATGGTTGCCCTAGCCCCCACACATTCCGCGGCATGCTCAGTCAGCATCGTGGACAGTTGTTGCTGCCGTTCTATGATGTCCTCGAGGGACTGCTGCCCCTGCTGGGCCATGCCCAGTGCTGGTGGTGTGATGGAGGGGCTGCTCCCCTCCTGTGGACTGAGGACTGGGCATGGGGTAGAAGGCCACTCCTCTCCCTCTGTGTGCCCCTGTGTGTGATCCTCATGGGGGCTGGCGTTTGACAAACAGGGGGAACGTAGAATGTCAGTGGGGCTTCTGACTTTGTGCTCCTCAATGTCAGAGTCTGAACATGCAGCAATTGCAGCTGTTTCACCCATGTTGCTGCTGGCCGCAGACCCGGTGCCTTCTGTGGCAGGCAATGTTGGTACAGGTGGAGCTGCTGCTGCTGGCTTGCTGCCTACAGGGGTGCTTGCCGGTGGGCCGTCCGGTTTGCTTGCAGTGGATTCTGCTTGTTGTGGGGTCTGCCTCACTGCAGCTGAGGTTGAGGGTGCGGGGATGGTATTATTGGCCTTCTTGGCTCTCTTCGTCGCAGGGGTGTCCTGTTCCTCGGGGTGTGAATCTGTGCCTGTGGTGGAGCAAAGGAGGGAGGGCGTTATTGATGGGTCTGCGGACTTTGGAATGACAATGATTGACATGATTCTGGTCAGTAGATGAGGCAGATTTCAGGCAGGGCCATGCAGGTTGTCTCCTTTTTGTGTGGAATGTGGATGCAGGTATGTGGGTGCCAGCAGTGTATACAGGGTGGTGCTCGCATGTGGCTATGGGCAGTGTGGAGCTAATGTGTTGCATTTACACTCTAGGGCAACCTTGTGCTACACATGAATGGACTGCAGTGACTATGGCATGTCTTGTTTGAGGCACCTACCTTCATCGCCTGATGTCGGAACTCCCCTTTCCATCCCTCCGAAGCCTTCAATGCCTTCCATGCCAATCGTGGTTGCACAAATCTCCTCCCACGGTTGGAGTTTTAGTGGGGATTCCGAACCTCCACCGGTACCCAGGGCATGGTTGCGGTTCGCAGAGATGACGGCTCTGACCCGTATGCGAAGGTCATCCCAGCGCTTCCTGCACTGCTGTGGGGTGCGGGGTACGGTCCCCATTGCGCTGACGCGCTCGGCCACCAGGGCCCAGATGGCCTTCTTTTTTGCTATCGCTGGCTTGGTCATTTCCAGCGAGAAAACGACAGCTGCGTTGTCTTGCAGGGTCTCCGCAAGCATGCAGAGTTCCTCCCGGCTAAATCTTTCCTGGCGCTGGCAGTCACATGCCTTCTTAACAACTTTAGGCATTTTTGGGTAGTTGGATGGGTGGGTGATTGGTTGGGACAGGTGTCAGGGTTGGATCTGGTGTTGTTCGGAAGGATGGCAATGGATTGTGTTTTTAAAGATGGCCGACGTGCTGTTTCCCGTTCTGCCGCGATGACGCTATTTCCGGTTCTGCTTTTTACGGTGACCGCTAATTGCGGCCACCGCTAATTACGGTGGCCGCTAATTACGGTGGGCGCTACTTACGGTGGCGGAAGTGCACCTTGCTCGCCCTACGATGCCGGTAGGGGCCTTTTCTGCCATGGCGTTAATTGCATTACCGCCATGGCGTAATGCTCGTGCACGATGGGTCGTAATGTGGCGCTCTTTACGCCATCGGCCCACGGCGTAAACGCTCATTATGCCATGGCGGTAATGACGGCAGATTACCGCCTGGGTCGTAATGAGGCCCATAGTCCTTGCCCTAACCCAGACCTTTGCTCTAATCCTAACCTTACTCTAACGGCAACTCTAAAACGTACCTTAATGCTTACTGTACCCTAACTTATAGGCTTATTTTAACCCCTATCCTAGATCATGACAAGCCCTCTCCATCCTCCCTATCCATTTCTTTAACACTTACCCAAACCATTACTCTACTATCAATAGCCCTACCATAGCACCCTCCCCTAACACTTACCCTGACACTTAATCTACCATAACAACTAACCATACCCCAACATAACCAGCCCTGCAGCAACCACCCTGACCCTAACTCTTACTCTAATTCTAACCAAAATCTTAACCCTAACCTCTTGCTCTAAACCAGCCAATCACAAGCCTGCAAAACCCTCCTTAACCCTAACGCTCTAGCAGCACTACATATTTTGGCTACTTTTCAGCTGTTGTTATTACTACTGTTTGCTTGGCAAATTATTTAGTGCAGAGGTATTTTCACCATCACACTTTTAGTGACTACATTTTTCCTGCCAACATTTTCACTGGATACCAGATAAACTAATACCATATTTTCTACAGATCCCTTTGCGAAATCTCTCCAAGTTGTAGCAGGTAAACAACTGCCTCTTTCCACTGTTTGCTATAAATCTCTCTTGATCCTAAACACATACCGTGATTTTGAAATATTGGCTTCTGGGCTGAGAGAACTATAGCACTCACCTCACAACATACTCCTCGGTTGTTCATTCCCTATCTCTGAGTCACTGGGGAGCTGTCTAAAGACACTCAGCCAATTATTTTTTAATGAATATTGTCAACGGGGAGTTGTCTAAAGACACTGAGCCAATCATTTGTGAATGAATATTGATCTTCAGAGCCATTTTTCTGAGGCAGTGCAATCCTCATATACAGTTTGATGACCCTTTCTCTGAACCTACTTTAATTCACACCATTTTAAGTCACACATGGCTTTTGATGAACTCAGAAGAGCAGAAATAGCTAAGTGCCATGAGGGCCATATTGCTGAAAAACTGTGGCGCACAGTCTGGCTACCCTTTTCAATACATACTAAAACCCTTCTTTCATCAGACCATCTTTAACATCATCAAAATAATATTATTGCAGTGGATATAACTTGGAAATATTGGAAAATGCAATCAGCTCTCTTTCGGAAATCCCCACCTGACTCCCAGATAACAAGCAATGGATTAGGGGTCTTCAGAAGGGAAAAAGAGAAAACTGAAAAGTCCAAGACATAGGAGGATTCCATGTTGCTAGGGGAGTGGAATTCTGGGAACACTTAAACATAACCAATGCAGTGAAGAAACAAGAACATTACACGACAACCCAGAGGTAGGGCATTCAATGAGGTTTAACTGCAGTGGGTACTGAGGGTATGGCTCCTGAGAATTAAGGCAACCTGGTAAAGCATAAATCCTAGAATATTGCAAGGCTTAGATAGCATTTCTGAGGTAGAGATTATGAGCTTTATAACTATGCTTCAAATCATAACAATGCAGTCAAATGGATGCTGGCACAACCATATCTAAGTGTAAATCCTGTGCCTGAAACACATCTGCATCCATAAAGCTAAGCTTAGCTGGGTGATAATGATGTTTTTCAAGTCCTTGGATCACTATGATACAGAAAATGTAGAAATAGATTAAATAGAAATCATGCCCCAGATACTCAGGTTAATCTGCTTCCCAAAGATAGAGGAAAGAGTGGGGATCTTTTTTTAGTGGTTTTAAATAGTCCTACGAGAACTAAAGAAGAACATGTCGAATGACATATTATCATTAACAGGGAACTGAAATATGAAAATGCTTCAAATCATAAGAACCACCATGTACCAAGAGGACCAAGAGTGGTGGGCTAGTAGTGAACCCTGATATAACATATATAAGAATAAAGTATACTCCACAGAGATGGCACACAACAAATCAGTTTATTTGACAAGCATACTTAGAAATACATTAAGTCATACACTACTAAATACAGAGTTGAGGACATTTCCAATAAATACTAGGACAGCATACCTGCAATGCCAGTGAAAGTAAAATGAAAGGGCAATATTAAAAATAGTGCTAAAAGAGATGATACCTGATGTGTGTGTATGACAATAGCCTTACTCAGAGATAATGTTGTATTGATATGAAAAGGGTATGTAGGGGTGTTTGCATTCTGAGTACAGTTGGAATGTCAAAACACGAAATGGAGTAACTGGGCATCTGGAAAACGCTTGTAAGATACTAAAACCAATTGAAGCCAAAGTTGAAAAACAGGTACAGAGCTGGCAGGCAAGCCTGAGTAGTATAGATTAATATATTGTTAACGATACAAATTCTGAGAGCCTGTCTCAGGTCAAGAAAATCCCAGGTACACTCCGAACAGAGAGACAATTCATATTCTGGTTTAACGCAATTGAAGGCCTTGCTCATGTAATTTTTACGTGTTTCAAATATTTACAGGAGCATTGAAAACAAGTGAGGCTCTAATAGTTAAACTCTAAAAGAGAGGGAAGAAGCTTGTCTAACCAGGCTTTTAATAGGGATAGTAATTACCTTTGGAGGGCTGTGGTAGAATTACCATAAACATAAACGGTAACCAGATCAATATATACACATCTTTTATTAACCTAAATGATTGTTCAAGAATCAGCATTGGCATTGACGATGTCGGTAGTCAGGATAAACAAAATAACAAATGGGGACAGGAAAGGCAAAATAAGCAGAAGTCTTAAAGCACATTATGAAAACAGTAAAAAGTAAAATGGGTGGCACAAGTGTGTATGGTGTTAGGTTGATGAACATGAAATGTAATATTTATTGTAATGGTTTTGAAAATTGATCGTTAATCATAAGTAAAGTATTATCCTTAATCGTTAATTCTTGTAAGATATTTCAACTAAGCTTGTTTAATGAGGCTAATTCTCTGTAGAAAATATAAGACAGTCTCACAACAAAACCCATCCAAGGGCACCTATATGTTTTCGACATTCTGAATCACCTCTAGCAATTAATTTCTTTTCATTATTTAATTGGAGCCAGATTGTATATCAGTGTGAGTGGTATCTCACCAAATGGTTTAAGCGATTCCTCCTGGTGGCTCTGGACTGGACCTTTTTGCAGCTGTGGACATAAACAAATATCCTTTTTTCTTTACTAAATTAATATTCTTTATTTTCTAACACAATGCAAGACTCTCCTATGCCCTCAGAGGTGATTCCTGTTTGGAACAGCATGAAATAATTATTTATATTTCCACTTTGTGTATGATTTGTAAAGGGCGTATCTGCCATTTACACCACTTGGTCGCACTGACAATCTTCTCATGTGATCACTGAAGTCCTGAGCTGTGGTGGCTAGTCATAGTGTATAACTCAGGGTAGTTGAGGGGGAGAGTCCTTGCAAGGGGTCGAAAACCTAACAACCCTTCCCATATTTATCAGGAGGGGTCCTGGCAGTGAAATTAAAGCCTAACCCCCTCCTCATTATTTCCATTCTTGATTTAATGAGGTGAACTTTGTGTGTATGTCTGTATGAGTTCTGTCTGGTGGTGTCAGTTATGGGGCAAGGGTGACTATAGTATAATACATATCCTCAAATGAGTGTGGTGTTGTGTGTTAGTGGGGTCATCGTTCATTATTGGCAGGGGAGGAAGAACTGGTAACCTTTTGCACTAATTCATGGCTGTGTGCCAGGGGTCCTCGTTATGTTGACATTGTGATGGTAGGTGAGTGGTAGTCCTTGCATGGGATCAGGAACAGAACAACCCACCCTAGGTTATTTTATTCCTATAGTAGCTGTAATATCCCCATTGTCCTAGTAGGAGGGTGACAGTGTGTGTCAGTGGGGATAGATATGACTATTTGCAGGGACTGGGTAACCTGTGGTTCTTTTTTATGCCTCTATGTAGTGGTGCTCAATGAGTTGAAGAGTACAAGCAGGGGTCCTAGTCATGATGATTTTCTATGTGGTAAATAAGGGATCACTTTTGGCAGGTGGCCAGGAGCCTAACAGCTCTCCCCAACACCTTCACGTGCCAGTTTGTGAGGGATCAATCGTGGTAAGGGTCAAGCACCTATAGACCCACCATTCTGCGACCAGTCTTGATTTGAAGGGTGATATGTGTGCATCCTTGTGGTTCCTCTGAGCCAGACTTGGATGCCTTTTACTACATTCCATCTTTTTGTAGGAGTGTGCAGGTGTGTGTCAATGGTGGATCAGTGGAAGCAGGGGTGGAGAGAGAGAGAAGGAGGAGAATGGAGAAAGGAAATAAGGAGGAGGGGAGGGAAAGGCTCCCAAATTCAGTGCAGCCCAGGCTCAAGCTATGTTACCCAAAACATCATCCAGTCAGGTCCTCAATACCATAAAATTTGCAGATGAACCTCTTTAAAGCCAGGCACTAGAGTAGTACATTTTCCTTCACAAGAAAGGATTGGTCTATATGCAAATTTCGAAGCAAGTGCATCGAGATATTAGGGGTGGCTAAAACATACCTTTTGTTGGGAAGCCAATGTATTAGTGAATGTATTTGACCCTGAAGGGTCCCATCATTCTAATTTACTTTGTAAGGATTTGTCTTTAATTCAGAGCAACTGCAACAATGTTTTGGAGTGAAATGGTACATGAAGGGGGAGGGTCACAATGAAGACAGGAGGGATGAGAACATCTTAAATGCTGAAGCTGACATAGGACAGAGATTTATTTTACTTACATTAATGTGGCTAGAACTGGAGTATGAATGGGCAAGAAACCAGTACATTTTGGAATGTTGATCTTAGGGCTCTGGTTGGCTGCATATCAAGCCAAGACTTTGGTGATGCTGTCAGGCACCAGTCCATGTGTAGCCTATGTACCAGGCAAAGAGGCGATACCGTTTTCACCACCACTTCCTGGAATTAATTCAGTGCTGTAGGGAGTAGTCTGATCTTCATCTCAACCAAAATTAGATTTCTGATGCTTGTTAATCTGCTTAGAATCACATGCTGTGCATATAGTCCGACATCCAGTGGTCACCGCAGAGTATTGCATCTTGTCTTTCGAGACTCGAAAGGGGACGTCGACATGGGCGTGCCTGTAATACTATCCCTAACATGATGTGTAGTGTACCCAAAAGTCCTCACGCGTCGAGGTCCCTCAGATTGTTTTTTTCCGCCCAGCATACTGGTCGCCTTATGCGGAGCTCGTCCAGAGAAATTGCTTTTGTTCTCTTCGACCTGTGGTCATAATATATATTAAAGTTAACGATATTACCCTACCGTCCCTTCCATCAACGTCTGTTCCAGTTCTCCGCCGAAGACGGTCCACGGATCTTCGACAGACGAGTCCAGTCGGCACTGCCGACCACATGGCCGGGCCTTCGGACAAGCCTACACAGTAGGGAGAGTGGGGTTGTGGTGGACCTTTCCCTTTCTGAGAATGCCTTTCCCTTTCCTCTCTCATTGTTCCCTGGGTCTATTTGTCACAGTTTATTTCCTCAGCTATGGAGAGGACTTCATTTAGGTTTTGCCTGTTTGTAGGGCCAAATTCCCTTGGAAGGCTAAACACCATAAGTGTAACCAGTGTTTACCCCTCAATCACTTCGAGTCGTTTTGTGCAGCTTGCAAGCTCCTGCGCCCGAAAACTTTAAAGGAGCGCTGTGTTAAGCGGTCTACGGAATGTCGCAGGCTGAGTCTGGTTCTCCCGCTGTCACAACCGCTGATTGTGACGAGGGGTTGAGTGACGAACTAGCCTCTGATTCAGAGGCGATTGACCTCTCGGCGAAGCACTCTCGCTCCGCGTCGTCTGTCCCTGACCCCGCTAGGAAAGACCTAGGTCCTGCTATCGGGAATGTACACCCCGGTGACATAGACACACATGTTCCCCACACTAAAGAGACAACCCCAGGGACGTCTTCGACTAAACAGTCAAAGCGGTCCATAGCGCCAACGGGCACACCGAAAGCTTCGGCTCTGGCCGCCTAGTGTCAGGGTCGGCAGCCCTACCCGCAACCGCAGGTGCGTCTTGCGACTGGGCCTACTAAATCAAAGGGTGCTGACCCCAATACCCACATCCCGTCGAGACGCATCGGAAGAAGGTGTCCACAGCCAAAAAGACCCTGGTTCCGCCGAAAGTAGTCGCGCAACCAGAGGCCCGTACTTCAGAACTTCCCGATGATGAAGTGATTACCGAGAGCATCGCCAGGATCATTTCGGTGGATTCTCACAAACAAAGGTCCAAGAATTCATCAAACCCAAGGGCAAGCACAAGTATTCATCGAAACCCAAGGATAGGCCGAACAATTTACCTGAACCTACGGAACGGCCTACAGACAAACAAAAGGACACGCGTCAACCGTCTGAACCCCGAAAAGACTTTTCTGAAGCTCCTGAAGGGATTTCTTCGGCGTTGAAGAAAAAATCTCGACGTTTGCAAACAGAGGATCGACTAGATGAGCCCTTTCCACCCCTGGACCGCTCTGGTTCATCTGTTTGGACCAGAGAAAAATATGAAGGATGTATCGACAAGCTAGAGAGATTTGTGGAACTCTCTGAGAAGTCCACACCCAAGAGGTCTAGGGAGGGAAACCCCCTCTCCCTGTGACTAAGCTGCAGAGGGTCTTGAACCCTACTGAAGATGAGGAAGAGGAGGAATACATTTATGACCTCACTGAGGAAGATGCTCAAAATGAGGGTCCCTTTATTGACTCTGAGGAGGTCCATTTAGACCCCACTGAGGGTTGGGAGGTAGACCCGGACTCCATTGATCCTCGCTCTTGCCAGTCACCTACTCCAACTCTGGAACCTGATGCCTTGTACCTGGACTCCCCTCCAACCACCCCCACTAGACAGGCCTCCCCTGTGGACGATCAAATGGCTTTCAATGCCAAATTAAGGAAAGCAGCGGAACACTTCAACATTGGTACTCAGGAAGTCATTCCAGAGGCCTATTTTGTGGAGGACATTTTGAAAGAAAAACCTCCTGCCAGCCAAGCTATTCCTCTACTAAATTCAATTAAAAAGAGGTTGGCCCCTTTTTTATTAACACCTGCACTTACTAGAGCAGTGATCCAAGGGTAGAGAAGCTTTTTTCACCCTCCCCCTCTCACCCCCTCTACATCAGGGGTCATTCTACTCCAGATTCATTGGTTGTTACAACTACCAGGAAAAGAGCAGGGGTTCCCCTATCCACTGGGGAGGCTCCCCTGACAAGGAATGTAAGAGACTTTACGCTTTGGGGATAAGGATCACTACAGTGGTGGCTTCCTCCACTCGCATCGCCAACAATACAAGGTTGTTAGCCAGCTATGCTGAAGCACAATGGGCCAAGCTAGAGGAAGGCCTTCAAGAAGTCCCTGAGCCACTGCGAGCTTGTCTGCTCTCAACAGTGACAGAGGGCAGGCAAGTTAACCAAAGTATGCTAAAAAATACTTTGGATGCAGCAGAAAAGGCCGGAAGGTCTTTGGCTCAAGGTACCCTCCTGAAAAGGCACGCATGGCTAAGAAACTCTGGGTTCAAGCGAGAGACACAAGCTTCACTTATAAATAAACCAGTTGAGGATACTAATTTATTTGCAAAGGCAGTGGATGAATCCCTCCAAACTGCAAAAAAGGAGCATGACACCCTTAAGACTCTGGATCAGATCACCCAGAGACCTTCACAAAGAAGGGGGAGCGGGTATAGACGTTCCTTTCGTGGGCAACGATTCCTTCAAAATCAATACAGCTCAGGGAATAGCTTGTACTCTCCCCAAGGAACCAGCAGCTACAATACCCCATACCCCACAAGGGGGCAAAGACGCATTAAAGGAAGGGGCCGAAACTCTACCCCTCGATGCTCCCCGGCCTCAGGCCAGAAATGACCTGCAGTTCCGGGTCCCCTCGCATGCAGCCCCGGGTTGGAGACCGAATAACATAGTTTTTTCGAGCATGGGAGGGAATAACTATAAACCAGTGGGTGCTAAAGACCGTTGCCCACGGGTACTCTATAAAATTCAGCTGGAACCCACAGGTCAGACTGCCGCGAGCAAGACGCCTGATGCCAGAACATCTGCAAATCCTGCTACAAGAAGTCGAGACCCTGCAGGAAAAGGGTGCCATAGAGGTCATACCTCTTTTACAGGTAAACAAGGGTATTTATTCAGTGTACTTCCTTGTGCCCAAAAAGGATCTCACCATGCGCCCTGTACTAGATCTGCGCCCAGCAAACAAATTTGTGAAGCCCCCAAAGTTTTGTATGGTCACTCTGCAAGAGTTAATTCCCCTGCTCAAACAGGGGGATCACATGGCAACATTGGACATGAAAGATGCATACTTTCATATTTCAATGTTGCCGGCGCACAGAAAATAACTCAGATTCATGATTCAAGACAAGCACTATCAGTTCAAAGTATTACCCTTCTGCATAGCTTCTGCACCAAGGGTATTTACAAAGGTACTGGCAGTGGCAGCAGCACACCTTCACAGGCAATCCATCCCAGTTTATCCTTACCTCGACGACTGGCTCATAACAGGGGATTCCTATGAAACCGGCCTGCCAAAAACCCAAAGAACTATAGATCTTTTATTCAGTCTAGGATTCTCTATCAACGAGAAGAAATCCAGCCTAGACCCCAGCCAGGTCAAACAGTTCCTAGGGGCTCTAATTCGAACAAAGGACGGCCTCGTCTTCCCCTCCAACGAGAGGGTCCAAAACATGCTGTTTCAAATCCCTCAATATGTAGCCAGTCGAGAGGTGACGGTACGCAAAGCTATGCGACTGTTGGGAATTATGGCGCATGCATTTATTTGGTTCCTCACTGCAGGAGTGGCTCAACAGCCAGTGGTGATAGGCCAGCGGACAATGGGACGATCTAGTGGTTGTCTCGCCAGCCCTCGTTCTCTTGCTATGGTGGTGGTCTATGGAGAACCTCTTGAAGGGGAAATCCTTCACCACCCCTGCAGTAGAGGCCACTCTAACTACTGCTTCAACAGACAGCACACAGAGTTTGGTCGTCAGACATAGCATCCAACCACATAAACCTGTTGGAACTATTAGCAGTATTCAAAGCACTGAAAGCTTTCCAGACACAACTGCAGGGAAAGACGGTCCTGATCCTCACAGACAGCACCACGGCCATGTACTATCTGAACAAACAAGGGGGCCGTCACTCTCCAGGGCTGTCCAAACTGTCCCACACCATTTGGAAGTGGGCTCTCAAACACAAAATGTTCCTGTTGTCACAACATGTTCCAGGGAAACTCAATCTTCTGGCAGACGTACTCAGCAGAGATTTCCTACTACCCATGGAGTACGAATGGTGATTACACAAAGACATTATCTCCAACGTTTTTGCAGAATGGGGCTTCCCAGAGATCGACTTGTTCGCAACTCTGGAGAACGCTTAGTGTCAAGATTACGCCTACAGGTACCCTCAGAACCGTTCCAAGGGGAACGGACTCTGGATAACATGGTCAGGGAAATTTGTTTATGCTTTTCCCCCGACTCCCCTACTCAACAAGATAGTGCACAAGGTGCACCAGGAACCAGTCACAATGATATTGGTGGCTCCCATGTGGGCCCGCCAACCCCGGTTCGCTCATCTGATGGAGCTGTCCCTAACTCCTCCAATGAAACTGCCTTGCCGTACAACATGTTGTCGCAAGACAAGGGGGAGACACTTCACCCACGCCCACAAACATTGAACTTAGTGGCCTGGCTCCTGAGGTCATAGAGTTCGGGCACCTGCAACTCGATCAGAGATGTATGTACATAATCAGGAAGGCATGAAAACCTAACACACAATATTGCTATTCCAGTAAGTGGAAACCTTTTGTTATCTGGTGCAACTCTAAGAGCTTCAACCCCACTGACTGCTCTCCTACACATATCGTTTTGTACCTGACTCATTTACTTGACTCAGGCCTAGTCTTTAACTCGCTAAAGGTTCACTTAGCTGCTCTTTCAGCCTACACTACATCACAACAAAAGGTGTTGTGGTGGAAGATACCAGTTATTAAGGCTTTCATTGAAGGAGTAAAAAGAATTCACCCTCCCATTTCTAACCCAGCTCCTGGATGGGACCTAAACGTGGTGTTGGCTAGACTTATGGGATCTCCTTTCGAGCCCATGCATAAAGCAAGTCTCAAAGATCTCACCTACAAAACAGCCTTTTTAATAGTCATTACTTCCATTAGGAGAGTCAGTGAACAACAAGCGCTCTCAGTTCTAGACCCCTTTGTAACAGTTCACAAAGATAAGGTGGTTCTGCGCACTCACCCTAGGTTTGCGCCTAAATTCATTTCAAAGTTCCATGTGAACCAATCCATAGAACTATCAATGTTTTTTCAGAACCCCTCAAACATGGGAGAAAGAAGCCTGCACACACTGGATGTACGCAGAGCAGTCATGTTTTACATGGAAAGAACTCCACCACTAAGAAAAACAAATCGGTTTTTCATTTCAGTGGCAGCAGGTAGAGAGGGAGACCCTGTCTCCAAATCTACTATCTCTAAATGGATTGTCAAATGCATCATACTCTGTTACACTCTTGCTAAGCGAGAACTGCCCTTCAAGCCTAGAGCACATTCTACTCAAGGCACTGGGGCTTCCATAGCATTCATTGCAAATGTTCCCTTAGAGTCCATTTGCAAAGCAGCAACCTGGAGTTCTGTACACACCTTTACAAAACACTTTTGCCTAGACACTCATTCTAGGTCTGATTCTAAGGTGGGACAAGCAGTACTAAGACATCTTTTCTCTACTGTTGCATCTCACATCCCACCTCCAACTCTGGGTACTGCTCGCTAGTCTATGCACAGCATGTGATTCTAAGCAGATTAACAAGCATCAGAAGACAATGCATTACTTACCGTAAAATCATTTCTTATGATTGTATCTGCTTAGATTCACATGCGCCCACCCTTCCTCCCCGCTCGGATGGAAGGAACATAGACGTCTTACTACTTTCTCTCTTTTCTGTACTCACTCACGTTAGTCATAGGCTAAATACAATCAGAGGGACCTTGACGCGTGAGGGATTTTGGGTACACTACCCATCACGTTAGGGATAGTGTTACAGACACGCCCATGTCGATGTCCCCTTTCCATTCTCGAAAGACAAGATGCAATACTAGGCAGTGACCACTGGATGTCAGACTATATGCACAGCATGTGAATCGAAGCAGATACAATCATCAGAAATGCTTTCACGGTAAGTAATGCATGTCATTTTGTAAAGGCTATACCCTCTGCATTTCATGGTTTAGGCTGCAAAGTTCCCGTTACAGTAATTTAGGCAGAAAACAACTGCAATGACAGCTGGGAGTTCAGTGGAACATAAAGCATGATGAATCAAATAAAAATGTGGTCGAACAAGAGAAAGGCTTGTACTCTGTGATATTGATGCGAACATCCAGTATAATTAGTAGATTGGGAGTGTAGTTGCCCTTTCGTGAAGGTTGCTGAATTATTGGTATGAGTTAAACAATTCCAGGTCCTCTACGATCCCTCGTGTGTATTTGTTAGATGGATCATCTTCCCAGATACCAATATTACCTAGCAATCAGTTAGGTGTGGTTAGAAAAGGATGAAAGATGCTGATTGATGCAAATAAGCGCCTTTGGGAAGGCTGCTGCCCCTATTGATGAATTATCAACAATGTCAACCATTAACAATCACCTTAAAAAGATGGTGCATGTGGTCATATTTTATAAGTGGCCTTAGGTAAAGTTTACAGGTGGCCTTTTTACCAAAACCATACGAAAAACTATTGAGAAACTCGTATTAAGATGAACTGAACAGTATTCTGGCAGCAATATAATTGTTGCAGGCAACCGTAATGCTTGCTGTCCCCTCTCTCCTGAAGGTATTGCTGAAGTGTTAAGCAGTGCCTATGTTTTGGAGTCGAAGGGATCTCTGTGGGCCATGAGTGTGTGAAGTTTCTGAATGTATTCGATTTGAGCTGGCAAGGTTTTTTCTAGTCTTGATTATGTTTTTATTGATTCTTACCTGTGGATGAGGAGTAGTCCTCTACAGATCAATTTTACTAACCTTAGCGGTCATGCTTTACTTACATGGACTCAGAACTTTCCACACAAAAAGAACATTTCTTGCATTTGCGTTGACATTGGTGTGAATCACCACGGTAATCGTATCACTTGGTCTTATTATAATATCAGGAAACTAAACCAGATGCTCAGATTTGACCAGCATGTCACAGATTTGATCATATCACAGAATAACTGGGACATAGAAGAAATGATGGCTTATTTTCTGGAGTTGTTTTATTCAGACCGATATTGCATAGTAACAAAATTACCCTTTGGATTGTTTGATCTTATTATTCACAAAAATAAAAAGGTCTATTATAAGGCAATTGCTGCTATCAAAAAGATCATGCTCATTATCCCGATTTGATACGGAAAAGCACTTAATATCACTTTCCACTTGGTATAAGAATTGGCTGAAGAACCATAAACATGATATGAACAATGCACATTGGAAATTTATCTTTGCCTTGCCTTCGGGGAATGATAGCAAAACGTTTTGGTACAGCTATAGAACGTTTGTGGTCGGGCACACATTGCAGGAGCTTAATCCCATACCTGAAAGAGTTAGGTTCAGCGATATTACATAACTTTATTTCGACCATAGCCTGGTTGTGATCGGTTCGTATAGCCAGGTTGCCTCTACTTTTGAAGGTTTTGAAGAGGCAGATATTTTAGAGGTCATTAAGAAAATAAAAGCCTCCTGTGCTCCAGGCCACGACTGCGTGGCAAACGCCGCAATAAAAGATCATCCAAAATTCTGGGACCCTCTGTTAGCACAATTATTTTACCATATCATTGCCCAAGGAACTATTGCACTGTGTTGCCACGAGATAGTTTTAATCCGGGTGCACAAAAAGGGCAAGAGAATGGATCCCTATAACTATAGGCTTCTTGCCATGTTGGACTCTAGCTGTAAAATGTTCTCGTCCTTAATCTTAAATTAATTAAATAAATGGGTTGACGAGAATAATTAGCTAAAAAAAACTTTCGGACTGGGTTCAGGCGAGCCCACAGTACCTCTCATAATATCTGGGTTCCCTGTTATTTGATGGCGGCTACTTTACATCACCCAGATCGAAAACTGTTTCTTTGTTTCACAGATTACACATATACTTTCAATTGTTTCTCGCATCCTATATTATGGAGCAAACTTGAACATTGGGGCTTAGACCCTCATTTGCTTCATTTTATAAGACAAAGGTATTCTGACACAACTGTCACCGTCCGTGTCAGTCAGGATGGCGCAGTCACACGCTCTATTTCCACAAATTGAGGCTTGAGACAGGTGTGCGCACTTGGTCACCTGTGGTTTTATCTTCATGTCTCAGATATGGATGCAGCAATAAAGTCTAGCTATAATTTCCCTTCACATATTGGGAAGGAAGCCATTCTGTGGCTGGCTTACGCTGATGACACGGTGCTACTCGATTTTACTTCAATTGCCCTTCAGCACTCCATCAAGGCCTTGCTTGTCTTTGCTACTGAGAACAACATGAACATGAATTCTTTAAAATAAAAAATCATAGTAATTGGCGAATACTAAACTGGAAATAGTTCACTTGGGTTTTCCCATCAAGTCTTGGCCAGTGGTCTCCTTCTATGGAGATCTTATTTTTCCTAAATGACTGAAAAAGTGGCTGGTCATTAAGCGGTTCATAGCGAGGAAAGAGGGATTTAATAGGGAGGGCATCCTTGCTATTTATAATATGAGTGTGATCCCTGGTTTGTTATACAGATTTGAATCAGTATCGACTCAACATGCCAAATGGCTAGATAAAATGGAAAGGAGACGGCTCTGCTCTTCATTGGGTGCCCCCAGTGCTGTCCCGGTAGAGGCCTTGATGTGTGAGCTGGGTCTCACATCTCTTAGGTCTATTTGGTTGATACTGCGATGCACATTTTAAATTAAATGAGGCACCCTTATCTGGATAATAGCACCCTACTAGGACTGGTCGCTACTCACATTTATGATAGTGCTTCAAATCCTTTTTTTATATGATTTTATTGGCTCACATAGAATGTGTTGGAATTACCCTGGCTCATGCCCTTTTACTGCCTGATGTTGGGACAGAACTGAAAATATTGCCAAACTAAGTATCAAAAAGAGATACGATGAATAGAGCACTCAAAGGTTTTCCCCTGCTGCTCCATGCACATAACTTATTAAAATGTGCTCACTGAAACTGAGGAGGTTTACCTTTTACCTCCGTTTAAATATTTTTTCTACTTTAGAGTACATTGGTGGTTAGCAAGGCATTCCATATGAGGAAAGACATTGATGCCTCTGCCTCCATGCGATAGAAACTGGTTGCTGCGTCCTTTTTTTATTTTTAAGGGTTACCATAATTGTATTAGTCATGAGGAGAGTTTGCTCGCTGATCAATTTTGGAGTGTCATTTATGTGGCTGATTCGTTGGTGGTTGCATCTGCTGTGTTTTGTGTTTGGAAAGAGGCCCTTGCACTTTTCGGTTCTGTATTTTAGGATTATCTGGCTGCATTTGGTTTTTTATGTTGATTGTAATGAATCCAATTATATCATTACTCCCTTTCCGGCAGTGACCTCCCGCCATGTGGCATGGGGAAGGCAGCCGCTACCTCATCCTGACCATGGGGGAGGCTATATGAGGGAGGATCAGATGGGGGGAGACAACTTCAGGGAGGGTGTGGTGGTATCAGAGGAGGAGAATTGTTCTACCCCTTTCCCCCTTTCTACCATTTGCAACACTCTAATGACCTATTGTGATTCTTCCCCTGCTCCCTCAAAGGAGAGTGCTGAATCTCTCGCATTTCAATCTACATACCAACTTTCAAACACTGACGTGTCCTCAAAATTGATTAGAAACATTCCTCCAATGTTTTCGTGCAAGTTAACTAAAGAGGACTACTATCCCCAGAAACACCTTGACACTGCGACAAAGAAGAGGAGTGGAGGAATGAAGAGCAGGAGAAGTCCCGACCACAGGTAACGCTCTAGTTGTTGGGAGCACGCACCTGTGCCCGGGACATTTAAAACTGATAACCAGAAACCATTGGAGACTGCTGGTGGGAACGGGTTGCTCCTCTCTGTGCTCTGTGTGGCCCCATTGTGTCCCTAGAACACTCCCACAGACCCTGAGTCGAAACCTTGCACTTTGCTACCGTATCTTTATTGGGTTTGGATGGAGTTCAGCATCTTTCCTTTTCACCATAATAGGTTGGCCTCCCGAAATCCACGCCAGAGTTGATGTTGGCAATCCATCTGAACAGATAGTATGGTGCTGCCTCCCCTCTTCCTCCTTCATCCCTTTCACGTCTCATATCCTGGCTACACCTACTGTGCCCTTCTGGCTTAGAGCATGCCCTCCACCCTCTGTTCTCGCCTGCCTCAGCCAGTCTAGCCTCCTCTTTCCTTCCTGCTCTGCCTGGCTCTCTGTTACTCATTGATACTAATTCTTTCCACTATCAATCACATCCCCTAGACTTCAGCCTTCTCCATTTGTTACTACCAGGTCCTTGTTATCACCTCCTTCTGCTGCTATCACCATCTCTTTATTATTAGCTCCTCCAACTGTAAGCACCTACTTTTTCCTCTCCTCTCCTGATGTTGCCACCTTCTCGTTATTACAACTTCCTCCAACTTTCAACACCTCCTCCTTGTTATGACCTCCTAATAATACCACGCCTCCTTGAAACCACCTCCTCCAACTATCACCATCTCCTTCGTCCACCTCCTTGTTACCACCTCCTTCTATTGTTACCACCTCTTTGTAATCAGTCTTCCAGCTATTACCATATATGTTGGTGCTATAATTTTTCGACACTCCTCCCCAGCCTTTCTCAACCGTATAGTCCAACAACCCACACTGCCTATATTGTGACTGTGTGTTTGGTAGAGCTCTCCCTCCTTCCCTTTGGTTGGGCTTTGTGTGAACGGATGCATCTGTGCCAGTGAATTACTGAGATGTTCTGATGTGCTGACTTTGAATGCCTAAGGTTTGGTAATCATACCGGGGTGGACCACGCTAAGAGAAATGTGTGACGAATCTAGCAATGTCGTCACTGCTTCCCTGGAGGCTTCTCTTACGTGGCCAGAGAAAGGCAGTAACTACCTGACTCTGACCCTTGGGGTGGCTATCTGCGGGAGGACCACGTGGGGGAAGGCAAACTTCAGGGAGGCAGGTAAGGACATTAGACCAGAATAATTCTTTACCTGGATTCCTTGATAACAACCATTTGCCTTTTCCCCATTCTTGTATGGCATATTGTAGTGTGGATAAAGAATCTCCACTATTTACTGGTCACCATCCTTATGTGCATACATCCCTCTTTAACACTGAGACGAGAAAGAGGGATGGAGGAAATAAGGCGATGGAGGATGTTAACAAGTGTTGGGACTTATGTACGTTCCCCTCCCTTTAATAACACTGTGACAACAAGTGCTGAGACTTATGTGCATTCCCCTCCCTTTAATAACACCAAGACAACAAGTGGTGGGATGTATGCCCCCCCTTTTATAACACTGAGGCGAGGAAGAGGGATGGAGTGATGAAGATCACTAGAAGCGGCAAGCCAACGCTGTGTTCTAGTCATTGGAGGATGTTAACAGGTGCTGGGGCATTAAAAAATGGAACATCTGAACAGAACGAGAGACTCTGTGCCCCTGACGCTGGTTGGGGCATGGGAGGAAATCAAGCTGCAGACCAGAGTGAGGAAACTCGCGAGAACGGCGTCCAAGGAAGCCGGGCAGAAGAGTGCTTGCTGCCGTCACAAGCAGCAAGAACTACACTGGTAAGCTCAGAGAAGGAGATTGGGATACCTCCCTCCTTGAATTGTGGGCCAAAAGGGAAGAACCATACCCCTTTCTGCAAAAGACATCAAAGATCCAGAGAAAGAGCGAAAGTGTTGTGAAAGAAGGATAAAACTCAAGGGAAGAGCCACCCCCCTTGGGATTGTGGAATAAAGAGAAACAGAGAAAACTCAAGGGAAGAGCCATTCTCCATGGGATTGTGGAATTTACAAAATTGACATTGTGAATAACCATAAGAACCCTAGGGGAAGGTCCCTTCTCCGGTAGAACTTTATTTTTCTTTTCTTCAATTTTTTTAAAACTTCAGATGGAAGCTGCTGGTGTTCAGCTAAGAGGCATTCCCATTTCACATTATATTGAATGTAGTGTGTGAGGGTCATTTTAGGATTTTGGATACAGGACAGAGAACTCTTTTTGATTTAGACATACCTACACAGACGTTCATTAGTTGTGTTTAGGCAGGGAAACCCCTCTTAGAGTTAGGGATAGATAGGATTTCCCCAACACCCTTTTTGTTTTGAAAATAAAAGTCTTTATCCAAGACAAAACTTGTTACCATGTCCGAGTCTAACTTTTGAACCCTCACAAATATCACCCACTATTTTGGAAATCAAATTAGCTTGTGTGGCTTGGAGGTATGCTGGATCTCTGGTGTTTTCTGAGCAGGGTGTGTTCCTAGTTGGTTATTCTGCATGTAAGTATATGCATTTGGATTTTGTTCTGTACGCACTGCCAACATTCTCTGTTTTGGTCCGGCACTCTCGGTGCATGATCTATATGGTATGAATTGTCGGCGAATGTACACCAGAGCTCTTCACTGGCAGAATGGCATTTATTTCCCAGACTTGGGCTCCACAAACTGTATGCATCTGCTTCTTGTGTGGATGTAAGCAAGTGAAGCGGCTGTCCGCTACTTGAGTGCTATTTCTGTCTCACTTAGCTAATTGCTTTAGCCTGTTTTCTTCTGCCTGCATCTCGACTGTCAATGCCAGCAGCACTGCAGGTTCTGTTATTTATTTTGGAGCTTCACCCTTTCTACAAATTGAATTAACAAACCTAAGTGTTGAGTCTGGAGGAAAGGGCTGAGCTCTTGATCAGCAGACCTGGGGGCATGGTTTCTATAATGGTTTTATCTCCCCTTTGACACTCCCAGCCTGAATGGAACCTCTTAAGATGTAGTACCCAGAGGGGTCTGTGTGTTTGGGTTCATCACTTGGGAAGTAAGCTCATAGGAGTGCCTCATGTAACTGTGCACTGCCACATTGTGGCCATCAGAGGAAAGTGTATTGAGGATCATGCCTATACCATCCCTGGGTCCAACATCTACTGGTGTGGGGAGAATGCAGCTCTTTCAGGAAGTTCCGAGGTCGTAAGAACAAGGCAAGGGATCTTGTTACATATCTCTCCCTCTCAAGGCTTGTTAGTTGGATACTGGCTCAGGGAATTCATATTAGACTGGAGGCATGCCTCTCATTGCACTACAAATGACAGGATTCAAGGGTCAGGGACCATCTCGTAACTCTCTGATTGAACTCCTTCGCTCTGGCTACCCAGGTGAGTGAAGCTTGATCTGTGACAAGGTTGATCTTACGCCGCTATCCAGTTATATTTTCATTGTGAAAAATCGCAAATTGAAAAATAGGGAGCAAAACATATCGATTTTGCTTTTCGTTTTTTCTATAAAAAAATAGGTCAGTTTGTAGTGTTTAACTACAACAATATGATTTGATTCCCTTCTACAGTTGCAGTATAGGGGGGTTTGGGGAAGGACGTAGCAGTATGATGGGTTTGGGGGTGCCTGGCCTTAAATATGTAATAAGGAAACAAATTAATCGGAATGCAAAACATTGGACGCATATATTATTTATAAGTGTGGGAAAGGGCTATATGTCATTGGGGCTGAATTCTCAAAACGTTTATTGTTGCAAGTAAGGAGGTACACTAGCACATCTCCTCACTTGCCACAAAAATCCACTCAATGGCAAAGCATGACAGAGAACCAATATGTGGGGTGAGATTACAGTTGGTAAAAAAAGCCTATTTATTAAAGTTTCTTCAATAAGAAAGGTATTTTTCCAGCATGTTTTTTTTTGTCAAAATCTTTTTTATTGAAATATCAGTTCACATTGTAATCTTTAACAGTATAAACAATGGCAAGGATATTTGAATGCAGTTCAACATTACATCATTATTCTCCTGCCTAGAACTCAACGAATAGCGCTGAGACCAATTAATTTAACAGTGGGTTGACGTTTCATTTTGATCATTATTATTCATTTGTGACATCATTGTTACTCTCGGGGATGTATTGCTGCAATTGTATATAAAAGAAGAAAAGAAGGGAAGGGGAGAGAGAGAATAATTAAAAAAAATATATTTATCTTTTCCACCTGCTCCCCCCCGTGGTCCCGGTGTTGTTCTTAGTACCCGATATTCCCATGTTCTGGTGCTAGGTCAGTCATGTGCCTTGTTTGTAGTGAGATTCTCCGGGCTGGAGGAGGCATTTGATCAGTCTTGGTTGGAAGAACAAATGTTCCTTATCTTCCACATGGTCTAGAAATGGGCCCCAGATTTGTCGGAATTTGTCCGTTCGATTCAGTAATGTGGCTGTTAGTTTCTCCATTCCCAAGATTTCCCAGAACTTGACCCACCATTGTGCAATACAGGGGCCCTCCGGCTCTTTCCAAAAGCGCGCGCGCGTAAGACGGGCTGCCATCAGTAGTTGAGTAATGAGCTGCGCTCTAAGGCCAGACTGCGGGTATGACCCGTCCTCAGGGGAATCTCCCAAGACCATCACCATTGGGTCCAAAGGGAGGAGGGATCCGCAGATGTCTTTAATTTTGGAGCAAATCTCCAGCCAGAAAGATTGAATGGTCGGACAGTGCCACCACATGTGACCCAGGTCCCCTTTTGCCCCGCACCCGTGCCAACAAGTCTCAACATTCATAGCATGCTGTCTCTGCGGAGTGAAATACCATCTGTAGCATATTTTGAGTGCGCATTCCCTCACTGTCGTGCATCTGGAGGACTTGTGTGCTCTGGCCCAGATTCTCTGCCACGACTCAGGAGAAATCTCTTTCCCCAGCTCTTTCCCCCATGATACCATGTACGGTAGTTCCTCTTCCTCTGGGGCTATTTATGTAAGACGATAGCATGTAGATACATTATGGGCACGTTGACCTTCGATCTCAGTTTAAGGCCTCTGGGGGGTCTGCTGGCGGCTTTCCTAACTAGTGGGTTGGTGATCCAGTGCCTAAGTTGAATGTATTTAAACCTTTCAGATTCTGGGAGGTTAAATTTTTCCTTGCATTGAATAAATGTTAAGGGGACACCGTCCGCGTATGTCTCATGCAGCCTCAAGATTTAATTTCCCGACCATTTATGATAGGATCTAGGTTGAAGCCCCGGGGTAAAGATAGGGTTCTGTGTGATCGGAGTCATAGGGCCCAGACCCGGGGTCAGTCCTCTTAGGGTGAGCTGTCTGTCCCAGCATCTGAGTGAGGCGCACGTGGTTGGGAGGAGTGGAAATTGTGAAGCTTGCGCTTCCCGTGGCAGGAAAGGGAGATGAGATAGGGGGGTCACAGTGAGTGTCTGTTCTATATCTCGCCATTTAGGGGGGTCCTCTTGGAGCGCCCATATCAGGATAGGGACTATCTGAGATGCACGATAGTATCTTACCGTAGACGGGAGCCCTAGTCCGCCAAGCTGTCTACTTCTGATGAGGATCTTGCGCTGGATTCTAGGTGTTTTACCCTGCCAGATAAATTGGCATATAGCTTTCTGAAGGTCTTGTAGGTCTCGCTCTGGGATATAGACTGGGAGCGCCTGAAATACATAGAGAAGGCGGGGAAATAGGGTCATTTTAACAGCTGACATTCGCCCCAGCCAGGAAATTTCCTGGGGGCCCCATTTTAGTAGTGATTCCTTAGCTTCTTTAAATAGTGGGGGAATATTGGCCTTCACCAGCCCAGAGTAACTTGCAGTCAGGTACACTCCCAAGTATGTTATTTTGGAGGTCTCCCAGCTGAGGGAGAATTTGTTCTGTAAGGCGTTTAACACCTCGGGGGTTTCGGACAGGTTCAGCCCCTTTGATTTGGCCGCGTTTATTGAGAAGCCCGAGGTCTGCTCAAATTTATCCAGCAGAGCCATGAGCGGAGGGACTGAGGTCTGGGCCTCTCGCAGAAAGCAGAGCACATCGTCTGCGTATAAGGCCACTTTGTGAGTCTGATCTTTTAGTTTGAACCCTTGCATTTCGGAGTGTAGGCAGATATGTTGGGCTAGTGGTTCCATTGCAAGCGCAAACACCAGCGGCGATAGGGGACAGCCCTGCCTGGTCCCTCTGCCAAGAGGTATCCGCGGCGTCCAATGGCCGTTGACTCGAACCTGGGTGGTGGGGATCTGGAAGTTGGCTAGTATCAGCTTGGAGAAATGCGGGATAAACCCAAACCCCTTCAGGACCGAGTGTAGGTAATTCCATGACATGCTGTCAAAGGCGCGATGGGCATCTAATGACAGTAGGGAGAGAGGAGCTGGAATAGAGGGGGCGAGGGCTATCAGATCAATTGCTCTTCTGATATTGTCATGGGCCGATCTACCCTGGATGTAACCCGTCTGGTCTCGATCTATTAACTTAGGTAATACTTCCCCCAGACGATGCGCTATGATTTTGCTGAAGATTTTACCGTCAGTATTAAGCAAAGCTATGGGCCGATAGGAGGCGCAATCAGCTGGGTCTTTTCCAGGTTTTAGTATTAGGGTGGTAAATGATTCAGCCATGGATGTGGTGACTGATCCCAATTCCCACAGGGTATTAAATAAAGTGGTTAAATGCGGTGTGAGTTCTTTCACGAAGGTTTTATAGAATTCGTTTGTGAACCCATCTGGGCCCGGGGCCTTCCCATTGGGGAGGGATTTGATGACTGCTTCTATTTCTTCCCCTGTTATTGGAGCTTCTAGGGTATCCTTCAGAGATCGGGGTATTTGTGGGAGCTCCGCTTTGTCTATGAACTCCTTAATGAGGACCGGATTCCCTATGTGCGGGGTAGCGAGTTCCATGAAATAATCTTTTATGATGTGACATTTACCCTCCTCTAAAAATGTGCCTCTACCTGTCTTGTCTCTTAAGAAGTCTATTCTATTTTGTTTAGTCTGCTTCCCTATTTTGGCTGCTAATAGCCTGTTTGCTTTGTTCCCTTTTGTGTAAAAAAATTGTTTAGTGCGCATCATGCCATAGGCCGCCCTCCCCACCTGGTGTGCCTCCAGCGCTTTCTTGGCCACCCTCAAGTCCCTTAATGTGCGCCGAGTGGGTTTCCTCCTATGCAGCCCTTCCAGTTTGAGGACTTCCTCCTCTAATTGCTCTCGCAACAATTTCCTGGATCTCTCCCGTTGCGCAGCCTGATCTATTAGGTGGCCCCTGAATACCGCCTTCCCTGCATCCCAGACAGTCCCCAAGCTCACGTCTCCCGTGCTATTCTCGCTATAGTATAGCTCTATAGTTTCCTTGATGTGGGCCCGAATTATTGGGTCATCTAATAGGAAGTCATTTAGCCTCCAGGGAGGTTTCATGGGAGGGGTGACTCGAGGGGGTGAGATAGATAATAGGACCGGGGAGTGATCTGCTAGTGCCTCTGGAAGGATCTCTGCTTCTAACACATTTGGGATCAATGAGTCGGCTATCATGAACATGATGAGTCTTGAGAACCCGCCATGTACTGGTGAGATGTATGTGTAATTTCTTTCATCTTGGTGAAGATATCTCCATACCTCGATCAGGGAATGTTTTCTCAGTACAGAGGTGAGGGCCTTGAAGTTGTTACCATCGTTTACTGTGGGGGGTAGTGTTTTGTCAGCCATGGGGTTGATTACTGCATTAAAATCCCCTCCTATGATTATCTCCCCCTCAGCGTGGTCAAATAGGGCTTTGGACAACTTCGTGAAGAACTGACTTTGATTAGAGTTCGGGCCATAGATGGAAACTAGAGTGATCTTGCGGCCATCTAGTGTAGCGTTAACCAGTAGGAACCTCCCCTCTTCATCCCGAAACTGTCCGTTAGTTTTGAAAGAGATCCCTTTGCGCACCAAGATGGCAACCCCACGCTTTTTCAGGCCGCTCGATGCAAAAAATCTAATGGGATAATTTCTATCATTCAGGCGGAATTCGTCCGCTGTCTCTTGAAGAAACAGGAAGGAGGCGTCTAAAGACTTCAATCTATGGAGAAGTGCTTTTCGCTTCAGGGGGGAATTCAGACCCTGCACGTTAAGTGAGATAAATTTGTAGCTAGGGGTTGCCATGACTCAGTCGCTCAGGTTCCATGGGTAATTTGAAACTTCCGGCCATCCCCGGACGAATGCATTTCCTTGAGTGGGGCACAGAGGACCAACCAGGGTGAGGGGCATGGTGAGTCAGAACATAAACCTTCTCTGGTAGCAGCAGGTAGGAACAAAACATAAGAAACTCAATAAAAAACTTATAAAAAGGGTCTATGGCAGCAAATAGGTTAGTCATTTCCATCACGAACTGCGATGATCGGAGTCCCCAAGGTACGTTGACCTGAGTAATATCTTTGTCGGGCGCCATCCAGTCTGGCGCCCAAGTCAGTTGCAAATAGGGAATTTCAGAACCCAAACTACGTTTAAACTTAAGGCTCAGGGGTAGCAGGTAACTACTGTGGTTAAACTGGGGTTTAACATGGGAGAGTTGATCGTTATTTGCAGGTAACAAACTGCCTGAGGGCCTCCAATGAGACCTGATAGGGAGGGGTGAAACAAGGGGAGAGTAACATACCAGTGCGTGGGGGAGAACTTTGTTGGGAGTAATGCTCCACACTCTCACAGCAGGGCTCCCGCATCAAGTCCCGGTGGGGGATCGGTGGTGTCCTCGCTGGGGACCTTCATCAGATGAGGGCATAAAGTTGCTCTCCCACCTTCAGTCTGTACAGATCTCTGCCCAACTCTTCCCCTCCGAGGACGCCGGTGAAGGAGCCCCACCAGGGGCTTTCGATGTCTTCCTCAATTCTGAGTCATCATTAGGGGCTGTTGCATTTTCCGGTCTACGGCGGGATCTCCCCCTCCTAGGCTTAGGTGCAGGGCGAGAGGTGGACTCATCGCCCTCCGGGGGCCGTGGGTTGTGGTCCGCCCCGTCAGAAGACTCTTCCATCAAGCTTTTCGCTTCTTCCTCGGAGGATATTATGTGGTGTTGGTTGTTCAGTTCGAATATAAGTTTGCAAGGAAACCCCCAACGATACCGGATCTTCTGATCTCTCAACCAGGCTGTCACTCTGTGCAGGCGCCGTCTGCGAGCAAAGGTGTATGGGGCCAGGTCCTGGAATAAGTGTATCTCGGTGCTCTGAAATCGGATTGAGTCTGCGTTCCTGGGTGCCGCCATGATATCTTCTTTCTGGCGGTAGAAGTGCACTCGGGTAAGTACATCTGGAGGCAAGTGCTTCTTCAACTGGGCCGAGGAATACACACGGTGCGTTCGGTCCAATTTTAGCTCCTCGTTTGGTGGCAGCTCTAAGAGGGCTCTGAAGAATGTCTCGACGTATTCTGCTAGGTCCCGGTCGGGGATTTTCCGGGGGACTCCACGCAGGCGTATGTTGTTTCGTCTCGACCTGTTTTCCAGATCAGCTTGCTTTGCCCAGATGTCCTCCAGATGTTCCTCGATGGCCTTTACTCTTCCTGCCAGGGCCTCGTTGTCATGGGATTGTACACAGGTGACATTCTCTAGGTCATTGACCCTGGCCTCCAGCCCTCCAAGGTGGGAGGTGAGATCTGCAAGCGACTGGGCCAAAGAGTCTTTGGAGGTTTTGATCTCCTTCTTGATTTTCTGTGTGATATCCTGCTTAAAGGACTTAAACATATTCTCCAGATCCTCCCTGGACACAGCCATATTGGTATTCGGCTCCTGGGTTAGAGCAGGGATGGTGGGTTGGGCTCTTGGTTGGAGCGTCAAGTAGGCTTGGATACTACGTGTTTTCTTCTTAGGCCCAGGTTTGGGCATCCCCAGAGGTGGTATAGTAGCCACTTGCTTGGCTTCGTGTGGTGGTCCCAGGCCCCTGAAAAAAGGAGTATGTAAGCGCGCTCAGCCGGTGCTCTGTTAATAATATGAGTTTTTGAGTTGTTGTGTCCAAGCCCAGATGTATTTCCGGCGGACTGTACCAAGGGTTCACTCTTAATAATAGCACTTTCCCCAGCTCCTCGGTTTCTTTTAGGACAGCACTAGGCCCCCTGGTGTATTTATTCGTAGACCCTCTATTTTCGTACCTGTTTTGAGTTGCTGCCCGTGTCCGTTGTCTTGCCGTCAGGGACCTCATTGGGCTCACAGAATTATGGTGTCTTGATCCCTGGGAGGGGGGGTGAACCGCTGAAAGTCCGTCGGGCCGGTGGGCCAAGGAGAATACCTCTCCCCAGAGCCTTCAGGATTAGTCCTCTTATCGCAGGCACCTCGATCGCAGCCCTAGCTCCAGAACCGAGGGGCCAGCGCTGGAATGGTCCGAGGCGAGCGGCAGATCGCAGCGGCCCGCGTGGGCTGCACTGGCGGAGGCCCTCTGATGATCCGTCCGCCCCTCACCGCACCGCCCCGAGCTGCGCTCCCAGGGGGGGGCAGGGCGGGCGAATGCTACGTCCTTGGTGGGGCTAGAAGTCAGGGGACCCACCCGCAGGGAGGCCCCGCGAAAGCGCGGTCGAGCCTTCTCCCCGGGGACCCTGAGCGCGGCTCGCAGGGGGCTGACCGGGCCTGTGCCGCGGCGCTGCAGAGGTCCGGAGACCCAGCAAAGGGAGCCCGTCCGCTCCAACCCCTCGGGGGAGCGCAGTCGGAGAGTCAGCCACGGCGCTGCTCCATGGATGGTACCTCTCTCAGGCGCCGCCGTCCTCCAGCTGAGTTGGATAGTCCCGATTGGGGCCCGATCGGGGATTCAGGATCGCTGCCGTGTAAAGGAGGCTGTGAGCCCTCCAAACGGATTCTCCCCGCCGGAGCTCCACCACTTCGGATATTTTCAGGGTCCGCTCACCTCGAGCCTCGCTCCCCTGCAGGGCTCCCCCACAGGGCTCAGCACCGTCCGTGCATCCGGCCCACTCCCGGTGTTCTAGGTTTATTGTTGCAGTGGGAGCCCTCCGTCTGGACTGCGACTCCGACGTGGCCCAGGCGCGAGAGACTCCCCATAAAGATTGCTAGAAAAGGAGCGCTCTGCCATTTTGGGTCTCCCGGTGCCGGGATCCATGGCTCCGAAAGCGCATTAATCACAAGTCTTCTCCCTTAAAAACTCGACAGCAGGCTCCTCAGCATGTCTTTCCAGTTCGGGTTTAGTTTGGGACCGAAATTCTTTCGCTGGGCGGCTTCAATCGGCTGACTTGGGCATTTCAGACCGGAGCTCAGAGGAGACACGTCCGCATGGTGTGCCGCCTGGCCACGCCCCTTTTTCCAGCATTTTTAAGACATAGCACCTCTTCCACTCTTTCGGATATTACTCTATGCTATGGCCAGGCACTTTAATTTAATGTTGGTGTAGTTCTTCTTTACCTTGGAGCTTCCAATTGATGAAGATGATGGGCTCTCCAACCCCATTCTTCTGTATGATACCTCCGCCCTCATTCCAACTTGTGATGCATAGGTTTGGAGGTTGAAAGGTTTGGCACAGCTATGCATGATCAGGAGTGGGGATGGAAGAGAGAGAGCTTTACTAGGCGAAATGCCATCTAAGTACTTTGGTCCATTGGATCTAGTTAGATTCAGACCCTTTTACCTAGTCAATGAGGGTGGGGGCAACAATTCTTTAAAAAATCAGTATTGTTGTAGAAAACAGATGCATGGCTTGATTCCTGTATGAGGTTAGTTTCGTAAATCTTTAATGGCACCACTGCAGTTCGAATACAGAAATGGATAGCATAACTAAGCTATCCAAGAATACGTTAGACCATCTCTTTATCCAGAATGTTTATAGGTTTTAGTTCAACGAGTGAAATATTTTATGACTTCGCTAAGGAGGATTTCAGTCCTCCCAATTAGTACAATGATCTTATATGTGAAACCAGGCAAACGTAGACTCCTAAGTTCACTTCCTCTGTCTTCAAGAGATAACTAGCACAGTTATGCAGCCTTAATACAAATAAAACTTACAGTGTTAATCAACATTCGGTTGGACTAACTGTTGTTTGTGCAACACGGGTACATTTTTGGCAGTGTAAGCGTGTTTCTAATTAATGTTGCTCTGCCAGTAGAATTCAAAACATGTCAGTAAATAAGGTATTAGCTGTCAAGGTCCATCCTGACTGGAAGCATATATTTAAAAATGGAGTCTTTCTCTAAGCTTCATGAGGCTTAATACTAAATATAGTGGCCTAGTATTTTTCAAATTGGTGTACCTCTCCCACTTACATTTAGATTTGTTTACAATTGCATTTCTCACCAACATTGTTTGTGACCTTCATTTGCATACATCTGCATTTTTCTAGTGTTTAACCAATGGGAGGACCAGATGACATTTTACCAGATGACATTGAGAACAAATTTCAATAGGCTTCTGGTACCAAATATAATGTTTCACACAATCTGCCGAGGTATTGCTATAAATGACAATTTCATAAAAGTTTGTGCCGACAAAATAATTGTATGTCTGGAGAGGCATGCCCATAACTCTTTGGAAAGTGGCACGTGCTGCGTGGAGGTTGAAAGCAAACAAAGTAAATGGAATAATCCCATTGCTGTAACAAAGGCCTTTATCGCTTGCTCTTCTGGGGCCAGGCAATCTGCCAATAGCCTTCCATAAGGTTGAGGATGAAAATGTAGTACTTAGTCAACCTAATCCATTTAATCATCTTATCAGCATTGGATAAGCATCACATTTGGAGATTCCATGGACTTTAATTAAAATCAATGGGGAAATGGCAATTCCTTTATGACTTGGAGACCAGCATGGTGGATGAGGATCAATAACTCTGTGAAGGCAGAATGACTACAAGATCCAACATATCGTATTTTGTATTTTATTGGAATTCATATAGCACTTTTGTTGAAGCGCTGCACAGTTTTACATAAAATGGTACAAACAATAAGCAATGATGGAAAGAAAAATAAACAGCTGACTAGAAGATTTTAGAGTAAAAAGAGAGGGAAGAAAGAAGGTGGGTTTTTAAAAGTCAGAGCAAAAGATGTGACGAGGAGATGAGCGAGTGTCAAGGAGTTAGAAAGTTTAGAAGAGAGTAAAGAGGATGAACTGAAATGAGAAGGGGCACAGGGGCGCTTTAGAGGAAGATATGTTGCAAATGAAGGTGACAAGAAGGTGAGGGAAACAAGATAGGGAGAGGGAAGTCTATGGTAGCAATTAAAGACGATACAGAGAAAACGAAGGAAGAAATAGATGAGCATGGGGGGGGGAGAATGAAATGAAAACGCCTGAGTTGAAGACTGAGAGGCGAGGGGTAAGGTGAGGCGGTTCCATGTGTTAATATCCCTGCAGAAATATCGCCATACAAAAGTATTGCCATATTTCTGCGGCGATATTAAGCCATGGAACCTGCGGCACACACCCCTGCAACCCCCATCATTTTTTTAATGGAGAGGGGAACACCCCTGCAACCCCCGGTCCCAATAACCCCATAAATTATCCCCACTAATAATATCGCCTATGGCCTTACCCCACGACCATATATATGGCGATATTATTGGTGGGGAGAACATTACCTAATACCGGTGAGAGGAGGGAAGGCCCATAAGAATGGCTGAACAATAATCAAGATGAGAGAAGATAGTGGAAGTAATAAGAAACTTGGCAGCATGAAAAGGCAGAAAAAAGCGAATCGTACCAATGTTGTAAAGATGGAAATGACAGATGCAGGCAGTTAAGGAAATGTGAGAGGAGAAAGTGAGTTAAGAGCCAAAGATAACTGGGATTACGTGCAGATGAAGGAAAGGGGGCCAAAGAAGAAGGGAGGGGGAAGGGTAAAAAAGAGGAGGATGTGTCACGACTAGCTGGCACCGGCGTTCCCTGTGGCGACGCTGGAGATTGCGTGCACTCGCCGTTTTTCCCTCTTCCAAGATGGCTTCTCATCCTCTGGGTTACGGTGCAGTGTTTTCACGTTCACAAGTCAGATGTCCTCTGACGTCATCTCGTTCTCTCACGGATTCCGGATATGGTCCGGCAGAACCGAAGCCCAGAGCGTCGCTACTCTCTACAGACGCTACGTGAGTTCGCAACTAGGGGGTTTACTATTCTATCCCTCATACCTATGCTTACCTTTTCTTTTCTACTCTTTCCTACAGCCTTACCATCCTGCCTAGCCTTCCCGTTCCGCAGTCCACAGATAGTCCCCCCTTCCCGACAAATTAGGTACTTACCCAATCATTATATTGATTCCTCTCGTACCTAGTTCCTTCTCTCATCTCTCGTTTACTTATTTTAAATCAGGACTTCGCCGAGGTACAGTGACCAGATCCAGTGAATCCTGTAAATCTTGAGGAGCTGCAGCCAGCGGAGACGTGACCGATCCAGCTTCTCATCCGTTCCAGCAGGGTTTTTTCCCCCAGGAGGGTTTCCCTGGGATCCCTTGCACACCCCTTCGGTTCCCTTTTAGGGAGGAGGGAGGTGTTAGGGGCCTCAGGGGACACCCCAATTGCCTCGTAAATTGCTGCACGAGACAGGTTAGTGTCAAAACATTACAGCTAGCGACGCCTAAATAAGAGGAAGAAGGCTTAGATACACATCATGACTACTTTGCAGGCAGCCTTAGATCAAGTGCAGCAGTTGACGACCGCAGTACAAGGATTGTCCCACGAGGTACAAGCCTTAAAGCATGAAAATGCAATCCTTAAACAGCAAATGTTAAATAAGGCCCCCACTAGTTCAGAAATTCCTCCTGGCCCTCTTCCAGGCGGGAAATATGACGGAAACCCGCATTCTTTAAGGGAATTTTTGGATGCTTGTACGGTGCAATTTGCTTTTAAGACATCATTCTTTCCCTCAGACAGAGATAGAGTGGGATATATGATTACTCATCTCACGGGCCCCGCGCTAGCCTGGGCCACGCCTATTGTCACTTCCAATAATGCCATATTGGATTCTGTGCCTGCTTTTACGGCGAGTCTAAAAGCTATGTTTTCTCGGAGAGAATACAATGTCTCCTCTCAAGAGAAACTCCTAGATTTCAAGCAAGGTTCTTTAGGAATCTTAGAATTTATTACCCGCTTTAAACAAATGGCCTTAGGCACGTCCTGGGCCGATGATGCACTTATTACATTGTTTAGGAGAGGGGTTAATGAGGAGTTGAAGGATGAATTGGCTCGAGTTCCGAGACCAAACACCTTAGCTGAACTAATCTCATTAACCATGCAGCTGGACTATCGATTGCAAGAAAGGCACGCAGAGAAGAGGAAAGGGAGAAGTCATCGCTCTGCGCCAGAATTAGTATCCTTCTCTAAAACAGCTACTGCAGACGAACCTATGCAGTTAGGCACTACACGGGGTCCTCTGACTCAAGAGGAACGCGCCCGTAGAAGAAACCAGGGACTATGCATGTATTGTGGCTCTTCTGATCATACCGTGCACGAGTGCCCAGTCGCTCCTCTCAGAAAACCATTTCGTTCGGGAAACGCCAGACCTCAACCGTAAGGGGACCTACGGTCGGGGTAACTGATACAGGTTCCCAATCTCCTACAAGGTTGTCTCCCTCGCTGGACATGGTAGTCTTGCGCGTCACTTTTTCTTTGCCAGATGAAAACATTGTTTCTGTCCCAGCCTTGGTTGACTGTGGAGCAGCTGGTTTGTTCATGGACGATTTTTGGGCGAGAAAACTGAATATTCCCCGATCTCCCAAAGCTATCGCGATACCAGTTGAAGGCGTAGACGGAACCCCACTAATATCGGGACCTATCCGAGAACAGACTCACACTTTGACAATGCTCATTGGTTCACATAGGGAGGAAGCCGTATTTGATATCATAAAAGCAGCTCACTACCCTGTCATTCTGGGCTTGCCCTGGTTAAAACTACATAACCCATACATAAATTGGGCAGCCGGTTCCATTTTTTTGGGATCTGAATATTGTACCCAACACTGTCTTACTGAAGGATCAGTTGGATTTTGTGCTCCTTCATCGAACCCTGTGGCCTCTCAAAGGATAGTAGACTTGATTAGTCTTGTTCCTCCTGAGTACGAAGAGTTTCAGGACATTTTCTCCTCTTCCCAATTTTCTGAACTTCCGCCTCATCGGAGAGATGATTGTTGCATCCGTCTAGACTCCTCTCAGCCACTCCCCTTTGGAAAGATGTACATCCTTTCCGAGAAGGAAAAATTAGTCCTACGGCAGTATTTGGATACCCACCTCAGAAACGGTTTGATTACGGAATCGACTTCCCCTGCAGGCGCATCATTATTCTTCATAGCTAAGAAGGACACGGACAAATTACGTCCCTGCATTGATTATAGGGGTCTTAATAAGATCACGATTCCCGATCGATACCCAATGCCCTTAATACTGGACATCCTAGAAGCAGTAAAAGGGGCAACTATTTACACAAAGTTGGACCTCAGAGGGGCATATCACCTCATTAGAATCAAGGAAGGGGATGAGTGGAAGACCGCGTTTCGTACCCCTTTTGGACATTTCGAATACCGAGTAATGCCCTTCGGACTCGCGAATGCCCCGGCAGTTTTTCAAAGGTTCATTGACCATATATTCTCAGACCTCCTTCTTCATACGGTAGTGGTGTATCTTGACGACATATTGGTATTTTCCAGGAATCCTAAAGAACATCACCGACACGTATGTCAGGTATTACACCGATTACGAAGTAACCACCTCTATTGCAAACCTGAAAAGTGTATATTCCATCAGACTACAGTCACGTACCTGGGGTTCGTTTTGTCCCCTACTGGAATTTCCATGGATCCTCGCAAGGTGACCGCTATTCTGGAATGGTCCTCTCCTAGTTCTGTCAAGGAACTACAGAGATTTCTGGGGTTTTCGAATTTCTATAGGAAATTTATAGCCGGATTTTCATCAATCGTTCTGCCCCTTACAAGACTACTCAAGAAGGGAAAGCCTTTTTATTGGACAGAAGACGCCCAGTCAGCCTTTGATACTTTGAAGACTCTCTTTACTTCTGCTCCTCTCTTACGAATCCCAGATCAAAGCTTACCGTTTATAGTTGAAACTGATGCCTCCCATTTTGCGTTGGGTGCGGTGCTTAAACAAGCCTTTACTCAAGGACCAGAACACCCTGTGGCCTTTCTGTCCAAGACTTTTTCTTCCTCTGAGATCAATTACACGGTGTTAGAGAAAGAGTTGCTGGCTATAAAACGGGCCTTTCAGGAATGGAGACATCTCCTGTTGGGTTCCCAACATCCCATTGAGGTCCGCACCGACCATCAGAATCTCAAGAGTTTACAATACGCTGAGACTCGTAACAGCCGGCAAGCAAGATGGGCCCATTTTTTCTCTCCCTACAATATCACTTTCACTATCATTCCAGGTAAAACCAATCTTCAAGCTGACGCTCTATCTCGTAGAGATCCTGATTGCAAATCTGGTTTTCAGACCGAAAGATTGTTTCCTCATGCTACGTTCATATCTATGGTCCAGGACTTCCTCCACTCTGTAGCAGCCCAAACTCTAGTCTTAATGGACTCCATTAGAGGTCAGGCAGACAAATGGGGACTAAGTCTCGAAGACGGAGGTTTCTACCGGGGTCATCAGGTGTACATTCCCTCACTCCTGCTCCGAACGGAAGTCATGCACATGTGTCACGATTCTATGGTTGCTGGACATCGTGGAATAGCCAGTACCCAAGAACTCATACTGAGACATTTCTGGTGGGAAACCTTAAGAAGGGACGTGACTGATTACGTCTCTTCCTGTGTAATCTGTTTGCAAGTCAAGGTTCCTCGCAGTAAACCATTGGGAAAGCTGGCTCTAGCCCAAATACCTACTCGTCCTTGGCAATTGATTTCCACAGATTTTATCGTTGACTTACCTGTGTCTAAAGATCATACAACCATTATGGTAACAGTGGATTATTTCACCAAATTGGCTCATTTCCAGGCTCTACCCTCAGTACCGACAGCTCCACAGATGGCAAGACAGTTCATAGACTCCATCTTTTCCCGGCATGGTCTTCCTGACAGCATAGTGTCAGATCGAGGTTCCCAATATATTTCTCGATATTGGCAACAAGTCTGCTCTGCTTTAGGCATAAAGAGAGCCTTGAGTTTGGGATACCATCCTCAAACTAATGGGCAGACTGAACGTTTAAATCAGACTCTGGAAACGTATCTGCGCTGTTTTGTATCAGCGGCACAGGACAATTGGAAGGATTTGTTACCCTTGGCAGAGTTTGCCTACAATAATGCTCCTCATGCTTCTATCAAAACTAGTCCCTTTCATTGTACCTATGGGTACGATCCTTCCTGCTATTCCTCATCTCTTCTCAGAGCTTCGGCCTTTCCAGATGTGGACGCCCTAATGGGCGACATTCAACAGGGACATCTTTTGGCCAGAACCGCATTACTGGAAGCTCAAGAGCATTCTAAACGTTATGCTGACTTGCATCGTTCATCGACTCCAGTGATTGTCCCGGGGGATTTGGTCTGGCTCTCAGCAAAGTTTCTGCCCAGACATCTGGTTCCCTCTAAATTGTCTCCGAAATATTTTGGTCCTTTTACAGTATTGAGAGCAAAAGGTTCTTTGGCTTTTGAGTTACAGCTCCCACCTTCTTGGTCCAGGATCTACCCAGTTTTTCATGTATCACAACTCAAACTTCACAAATCGGATCGTTTTGTTCGATCTATAAGGGCCTACCCGCCTCCAGTGGCTACTACGGAAGGTCCGGAGTTCGAAGTCTCGGGCATTTGTGATTCCCGTTATCATCGCGGTCGACTGCAGTATTTGATCCACTGGAAGGGTTACTCGGTGGCTGACCGTACGTGGGAACCGGCTTCAGCAGTTCACGCCCCCTTACTGGTTCGCCGTTTCCACAGGTGTCATCCGGGCAAACCAGGAGGTGTTACCCTCGGAAGGAGGCATACTGTCACGACTAGCTGGCACCGGCGTTCCCTGTGGCGACGCTGGAGATTGCGTGCACTCGCCGTTTTTCCCTCTTCCAAGATGGCTTCTCATCCTCTGGGTTACGGTGCAGTGTTTTCACGTTCACAAGTCAGATGTTCCTCTGAAGTCATCTCGTTCTCTCACAGATTCCGGATATGGTCCGGCAGAACCGAAGCCCAGAGCGTCGCTACTCTCTACAGACACTACGTGAGTTCGCAAGTAGGGGGTTTACTATTCTATCCCTCATACCTATGCTTACCTTTTCTTTTCTACTCTTTCCTACAGCCTTACTATCCTGCCTAGCCTTCCCGTTCCGCAGTCCACAGATAGTCCCCCCTTCCCGACAAATTAGGTACTTACCCAATCATTATATTGATTCCTCTCGTACCTAGTTCCTTCTCTCATCTCTCGTTTACTTATTTTAAATCAGGACTTCGCCGAGGTACAGTGACCAGATCCAGTGAATCCTGTAAATCTTGAGGAGCTGCAGCCAGCGGAGACGCGACCGATCCAGCTTCTCATCCGTTCCAGCAGGGTTTTTTCCCCCAGGAGGGTTTCCCTGGGATCCCTTGCACACCCCTTCGGTTCCCTTTTAGGGAGGAGGGAGGTGTTAGGGGCCTCAGGGGACTCCCCAATTGCCTCGTAAATTGCTGCACGAGACAGGTTAGTGTCAAAACATTACAGCATGTGGCAAAGAAGAGGACCTCAATTTTGGAGGGGTTAAGATGTAGGAAGCAAGATTACATCTGGGATTGTATGTCAGAAAGACAAGCATAGACTGAGGGATGAAGAGAGTCAGAGAAAGACATAAAGGAGAAGAAAATCGAGGAATCGTCCGCATAGAAGTGAGAAAAAAGATGAACAGACTTCATGAGCAAGAATAAGGGAATAGCAAAGAATCGAGTACCGAGCCTTGGGGGACCACGTAAGAGAAAGGGTTAGGAGAGGAAATTTGACCCATACAGGAGAAAGAATAGGTGCAATCAGAAAGAGATGTGAGAAACCAAAGAGTGAAAGAGTCAGATAATCCCAGAGTGATGAGCTTCTGGACTTCTTCTTTAATAGCCTTCTGTTGGACATATAGTATTGACTATGGATAGAGTCTCACCGACATCCCTGGACGGGTCTCAATTTGGTGTATAAAAAGCCATGAGCTCTGCCCTTGCACTCACAGAATATAATATAGAAATGGTGCAGGTAGGAATACAAGTCCTTCTTTTTCGGTCTGGAGGTTTGTAGAATCAATTCTATTGGCGGCAGAATAGTTTCAATGCTGTAAGGCGCAATGGAGCTATCATTGAGGGTTCTTTGGGCTGTCTCCAAGCCTTCAGCTAGTTGATATGACATACTTGACTGGGCGTTTGCTGGTTGCCCTGCTGAACTCTATAATTATGGTCGCTGAGACTTAAGTAATCCTGTAGGGCCCCTGCTACTTGGCTGCCAGCTCATTTTCAGATGTTGGCAAAAAAGGCAAGTACCAGATACCCCACCTTGAACTTTGGTAGCTGTGTCCCACTCTAATTTACTCTATTTTGTCTCTCTTGACTGTCTTGCAACTGCTGCTGAGCCACTTGTCAGATTATTCTAAGTTGTTCTTCAGTGGCTTGAACAAATTCCCCTGGCACCACTTCCAGGTTGCTATCACTTTCCCAAACCTCCTTTAGGACATCAAGTTCATCTGGAGGTTCTCTCCCATAAAGCAACTGGAATGGGGACAATCCAATCGAAGCTGGTTGTGTTTTCTTAGAGGTGAAGAGAGCAAAGGAAAGAAGCACATCCAAGTCCAGGCATCATCTTAAAGACATTTTCAAAGAAGGTTTTATAAAGTGTGGTTAAAGTGTTCAACTGACCATTCGATCTAAGGATGGTAAATAGAGCTGTGTAGGGTTTCGATTTGCAGTATGTTTTTCAGCTCGTTCATTAATCAGGATATGAATGGGGTTCTCTGGTCTGTAAGAATCTCTTTCTGTAAACCAACCCGGCAAAAATAGGGTATTAGGTGTTTGATCATATTCTGAGCTATTCTTCATGAGGAAGGCATTGGGTTATCAGATTGCATAGTCTATAATGACTAGAATGTTTTTATTCCATGACTTGGATGGACTTGTGTGACCTATTACATCCATATTGATTTGTGAAAAAGGCTTGTCACTAACAGCTAGAAGCTAGGCAGGAGTCTTATCCACTTTGTTATGTAAGGTTTTTCTGGCACACAGGGCACAGTATTTCTGGATTTGTTGATGAACCCTTGGCCAAGAGAACCTACTAAGCATGTGCTCCTGTGTATTTGTTACTTATAGATGTCCTGTGAAAAGGTGGTAGTGAGAAAAGTCTAACACAGCCCTTCTAAACTGAGATGGTACTAATAGTTGATGTTGGGTCTGGCTATGCCCTCTCAAATCATTAGTGACCTGATACAAGAGTCCCCCTTTTCTAAAAGATACAGTCCCAGCAATGTCCTCCCTCCTAACACTGAGATGGTGTCATAAAGGGCAGATCTCAGTGAGGGGTCCCACTCTTGCAACATCACCTTCCCTATAATTCTGCTCTCAGTTCCTTTAGGGCTGCAGGTGGAATGAGGTGGTGAGCAAGCCTCTTGATCACTGCCTGATGATGATAATGATGATGATGAATAGCTCCAGGGAGATAAGAGGACCCAAACCCTGCTTTGCCCCTGTCTTTCGTATCCATTTCCAAGATTTGCTCAACCTTGGTAAAGTTGTATTGTTCACAAAGTAGTGGTGCAATCAGGGTCCTCCTTTTTACAAGTAAATTCTCTGTACCAGATTAAAAAAGAAGGACTTTAATGACCACTCTATGATCTTTATCAATGATGTCTGTTCCTACATCAATGCCTTACCTCACGGCCAAGCTTGATTATGGGACCTGGAAATTATATGTCCCCTCTGGAAGTGTCACTCTTTGTCTAGTGGTAATGAGAGCGTGACCTATTAGCGCAATTTCTATCTGACCCCAGTGCGGCTCTAGTGGATATTTGAGCCATTAGGTTGTTGCAAAGTACTACTAGCTTAAAGATAGAGTAGTATTCCATTACGGTCTCTGTACATCCCACTCCTGACACCAAATGTCATATCGATGTTTTGGGGTGCACAAATGACAGTGCTGGAAGTATAGGTAAAAGTTGTCTTTATTCACAGAAACAACAAAACAAGTCCGTACCATAAGACAATGTTCTGGAAAAAAATAATATACAAAAGAAAAGTGCCTCTCACACTGGGTGTGATGCCATCTGCTCTGCAATGTAGTAGTTTTGCAGGGGTTCCGGAACCCTTAGAGTCTGTGGAATTTCCTAATAAAAGTCTATAACATCCCTGGGTTTTTATTACTTGGCTCTAGTCCATATCAGGTTTCCTGGGGGACATTGAACCCTGTCAATCTTCACTGCAGACTAGTTGCTCCTAATTTAGCCTTGTTGTTTCTTCCACGAGAACCAGATGTAGTTGCAGATGCTCTATGGGACTTGGTATCAGCAATATCATCTTGCCCTGCTCCCAAATGCCCTTCATGTCAGTTAGTAAGTCGTCCTATTCTTCCTCCTGCAGCCAGTTCATTTCTAACGTCCTGACCTGCTCTGCCCTTCCTGCCTAGGGCTAGTTCTTCCACCCTCTGTTCTTGTCTGGCTTCAGTCAGTCTAGCCTCCTCGTTGCTTCTTACTCTGTCTAGCTAGTACTTCCTTAATGATACTAATTCCTCACACTATCACCACATCCTCCAGACTACCACCTTCTCCAGTTGTTATTACCTCCTCTTTGTTATCACCTGCTTCTCCTGTTAACTCCTCATTATCAACTTCTCCAACTGTCACCATCTCCTCCTTGTTACCACCTCTTTGTGATGTTCCAACCTCCACTAAATTCCACCTCCTTCTGATGTTACTACCTCCTCCTTATTACCACCTCCTTCTGACTTCACCACATCCTCCTCATTGCCACCTCCTTCAACGATCACCACCACCTCCTTGTTACCACAACCTTCTTCCTCCTCCTTCCAACCACCTCCTCCAATTATCACCACCCACGTTATTGCTATCACCTTTTTACACTCCTCCACCACATCTCCCAACCATGTACTCCCACACCGCCTAACATGGGACTTTTGTAGAGCTCTCCCTCCTCACCATGGATTTGTTGTTTTGGAAATGGGTGCAGTAAATTACTGAGGGGTTCTTATTAGTTGACTCTGGTTGCCTCAGGTGTGTTTAGTAAATTGTACAGGGGCTGTGCCATGCTTAGAAGGAGGTCATCTGCCATTTTGGAATTCATACTGACTCAATGTGGTTTGAGGATATGCTGAATTTCAGGTAATGTGGTCTGTATAAGGCATGTTGATTATCCTGCTCCTAAGTACATTGAATGGGATTTTATTTCTGTATGCATTTCCGGCATTCTCCTTACCACTATTCGCACTCTCAGCATACAATATACATGGTTTGAATTGTCTGTCAATTTAGACCAGACAAAATGGCCTTTGGTTCGCAGACTCGAGCCCTGCAAACGTGACGCATCAGTGTTTTTGTCAGTGAGGGGTTGGGTAGTGACTACACGATTACTTTCTCAGGCTTGCATATCAAATTGATGCAGCCTGTGTTCGTCTCTCATATCTACGTCGTAAATGCTTGAGGACTGTGCCTGAAGCGCTAGTTCTGGCAGCTAGGAGCTTCATACCTCTACAAATTGACTTAACAGAACTAAGGATTGGGTATATGAAGGAAAGGGGTGAGGTCTTATTCGGTATTGCTTCTTTAAAGGGGTCATCTTGCCATTGAGCCTCCCTGCCTTGAATGCAACCTTTATAAGGGGTAGGAGTGTGTGTGTTTGGGGTCCTCACTTGGGAAGAGGGTTGAAAGGGTTTGCTAGGGTTACTGTGACCTGCCATGTGATGGACACCAGGTGAAAGTGACTCAGGGATCCCACTCATGCCACCCCCGCGTCCATTATAACTATAACTCTCATTAAAGAGAAAGAGTGAGCGTGCACCACCACAATTCAATGCGATAAATTCAAAGAAAACTTAAAAGATGTATTCAAGATGTATTTGTATTTGTATTTTTTTGTATTTTATTTATTTGTAGAGCGCTCCCGGCCCTGAGGCAGTTGGGCGCATATCTTCCAGCTATTAACGCTCTTAAGGCAGTACAGTTACACATGTTATACAGTTCAGTTACAAATTAAATAGGTTACAAAGAGTAGGCAGGACACAGTATTGAGTGCAAACAAGTACCAAAAAAGGGCATGACCGCAGCCGCGACCAAGCTAGTGAGAGCCATGAGAATGCTGGCAGTCAAGTTCATGCAGCCAGACTGTAGATTTTCTTTTGAAGATAGGGAAGGAGGGTTCGGATCTAATGGACGGCGGAAGCGTGTTCCAAAGCTTTGCCGCCTGGACAGGAAAGCTGGATCCCCCTGAATTCTGTAGCTTGAATCTAGGGATAGACATAGTATGGACTTGGGCCGATCTTAGGGGCCTTGATGAGGTATGTGGCAGAAGTATGTTGGAAAGGTATACTGGGGCGAGGTTGGCTCTGGCTTTGTGTGTTAAGGCAAGTGTTTTGAGGGCGATTCTGTGTTTGACAGATAGCCAATTAAGGTTGTGTCTTGTGTCGGATATTTGTGACTTCTTCGGGATGTTGAGGGCAGCCCTAATAGCGTTATTCTGTGTCACTTGTAGTTTGTTCATGTTTCTAAGGCTGGTCCCTAGAAAGAGAGAGCTGCAATAATCGATTTTTGACATAACTAGCGTTCTGGCAAGGGTAATGCAGTTGGGTGTTGTAAGGAATGGCCTACAGGCAGTAATTAATTTGCAGGTATAGGCAGATGCTGAAACGCACTGCGTTAGTTTGTCTGGTGAAGGATAAGGTGTCATCTAAGTAAATACCGAGAGTGTTGGTGTTATTAGAGGCAGTGATGGTATTGCCATCAATAGTGAATGATTTTAATGACGGGTCCAGTTTGTTCAGTCTGGAGCGGGAACCAAGTATTACTATCTCAGTTTTATCATCGTTAAAACAGAGTCCATGATGCGCCATCCAGGCATGGATCACTGAGTAGATTCCATTGAGGGCTTTAGTGTCTTCATTGTGGTCTCCTGTGATAGGGATAAGTATCTGGGTGTCATCGGCGTAGTTAGTATACGAGACACCCAAGAAATCAAGAATATCAAATAGTGGCTTAGTAAAGACATTATAGAGCGTGGGGGAGCCACACGATCCTTGAGGTACCCCGCAGAGTACTGGAGAGGGTTCAGCAGAGGCTGAGGGTGAGAGAACTCTCATGGTTCTATTGGCAAGGAAAGACCTAATCCAAGAGGTAGCGGAGTCTGAAAAGTGTGCAGCTTTTTTTAGGTGTTGGCACAGTATTTGATGGTTGACAAGGTCGAAGGCCGCCGAGAGATCGAGCAGTAGTAGGAGTGCTAGTTTGCCCTTGTCTTTTATATCTTGTATTTGGGTTACAAGGTCAATCAAGGCCGTTTCCGTGCCATGTCTAGGGCGGAAACCGGATTGCCTAAGGCCCAGGAGGTTATTAGTTTCTAGATATGCTTGAATTTGTAAGTAGGCGGCGCGGTCCAGTATTTTTAATAGAAAGGGCACCGTTGTAATAGCTCTGTAATTAGAAGGGTTACTAGGGTCGAGTGAGGGCTTTTTGAGGAGTGGGATGACCCAAGCATCTTTTAAGTTATCGCGCACCGTACCTGGTTTAAAGGAGGCGTTGATAAGGTTAGTGATGAAAGGTGCGAAGTCATGCGCTGCCGCTTTAATGACTGGAGCGGGGCAGGAGTCACCTTGACAATTGGACGATTTTAGCTTCCTAATGATATTAACCACTTCCCAGGTGTCTAAGGGTGAGAAGCTGAATGGTATGATTGGTGGTTCGGGACCGGTATTGTTGGTGGTGGATATCTTGTGATCAGGGTCGGTCAGCAGGTGTTGTTTTTTTAGGTTCATTTTGGTTTGGAGCATCAATATTTTATCTAGTAGAGCCTTCTGGATGTTCGTACACCAAGCGGCATCAGTGATGCAATTGTCGATGGGGGCAATGAGGGATTCAAGTTCTTTAAGAATCTTGAACAATTCTTTTGTGTTTGATTCTGCTAGCGTAATGCGTTCATTGTAATTATTTATTTTAGCTTGATTAATAGCTTCTTTGTAGTTAGAGGAAGCTATGGTCAGCGTAGTTTTGTTATTGAGTGTTTGGCAGTTTTTCCAATGTGCTTCTGCTTTTCTTTTAGTTTTGCGCAGTTCTTTCACGTGAAGTGTGTACCAGGAGTTGAGATGGGAGCGTGGTTTAGATTCGCGCATTTTTAGTGGGGCAATGATGTTTAATGCTTTCAGGATGGCCTGGTTATAAGAGTCTACTAAAACTGTAGGGTCCGCAAAGTGTATCGTTCAGAAGGGGAAGAATGAGAGGGAGCAATTTATCTGTTGTGATGTTTTTCTTATTACGAGTGAGGGTCGCCGGTGCAATGTTCACAGTGGGACAGTGAGGAGTAGCGTTAATGGCGAAGGTTATTATGTGATGATCTGACCAGATGCAGGGTGTGATGGTGGTCAGGGTAGTACTACAATTAAGGTCTGCAAGCCAATCTAAAGTTCTACCTTTAATATGAGTCGGTTCATGAATGTGGTGGGTATAACCTAGATCTGAGAGTGTGCTTGCTAGGTCAGTGGCGTTAGTGTCTGCTGGGTCATTAAGGCCAAGGTTAACATCTCCCAATATTATGCTTTGTGAGTTAAGTTTGGCATTATTGGTAAGGAGTGACACAATGTCCTCCGAAAAGGTTGAAGTAGGACCGGGTGGTCGGTAGATGAGATGTAGTGTGACCGTCTGGTTGGAAGATAGTGGCAATTTGAAAGATAGTGATTCAGCGGATGAGATCTGGGGGTTAGGAATAGCTCTAATGTCAAGTGAATTCTTAAAGATGATGGCAGTTCCTCCACCTTTCACTTGGGCCGTATTTCTATCACATCTGATTATGGAATAGTTGGCTGGAATGGCTAGGGATAATGAGGGGCCCGATGCTGCATGTAACCAAGTTTCAGTGACAGCTAGGAAATCAAGATTTTCAGTGGTTATAAAGTCAGCTATGTCCAGAGCATGGGCAGAGATAGATCTAGCATTGATAAGGGCTGCCTTGATCGAGGTTTAATGTCTTGGGGACATGATTTTTTATACTCTTTATACTCTTGGTTACATGTTTGTGTGGGGTTTTAGTACCAAGTCTGGATCCTAATCTGAGATTTCTTAGGAGAGTAGGTTGATGGTTAGGTGGGGTTGAGAAGTTGTTCTTTGTGGTAATCATAGGGTGAGCAGGAGCTTTACTAAACGTCCTCATGCGAGAATAACTAGTTATTAGGTTATTTCTCGATCTCAATCTAAGATTTCTAGAGGCCGTGGGGCATGGTTGGTTTGGTGTTGGTTTAGAGGCGAAGTGTTGTAGCCATAGGGCGGGGTCATTTAGGTACGGATTGAAATGCGACAATAAATCCGTAGTCCTATGCTGATGTGCGCTGGGTGTCACACCTGTGGAATAGGCCATGTGAGCCATGAGGCGTGTGCTGGATGGGAGAGAGGGGTGGCGATTGTGTAACAAATCGCTGGCAGTAGGGAGATGTCTAGGCTGGTTGCTGAAGTGCAATATGTGGAAAAGCGTGGTCAGGATCGTACACATAATGGGATAGAGTCAATACACAAAAATATCACAGTGAGAGTCACCCAAGCGGTGTTAGGTCCCAAAGAAGACACAATTTACAATGGCTATTAAAGGTATACAAATATCACAGTGAAAATTCCCCAGGCAGTGTTAAGGTGGATCCAATGAAGACACAATTTACAGTGGCTATTGAAGAGTATACAACGATCTGTGACTCAGCCGCCTCGTTTTTAGGCATGCAACTAGAGGTGCTGAGCGGCGACCAAGGTCTAGGATAGTGACTATGGTAGGCTAGATACCATCCTCATACTGCTCAATAAGGCGGTGGGGTAAGAGATTGCAATTAAAATGTACAAACAGCATAAAGGTAGAGTCGTCCACAATGTTATCATGCTCATAGGCCGGTAGTAGGATATGGACCGTTGTTAAGCTAATAAGTTGGAATGACTAGATCAAAGTAAGAAGAGGTCCTAGGCAAATCGATCACAATAGGTACAGTGCAGATAGTCATACTCATACGTAAATGACATTAAGGTGGCGAGGTTGCTTAGAACGCCATATCGTGAAAATGAGAGAGGGGGGTAACATTGCAGATAGCTCAATACGATGATGACGAGGTCAGAGGGTTGTGGCAGTAGTCAAGTTCACATGAGCAGGTCATATAATGACTAGTGTTCAAAGGCGCTCACACGCATTACTGGCGAAGGTAGTAGGTAGATCGGAGTGTGACGGTGTACGGTAAAGAGCAGTGTGATTAGGCAATAGCGGCAGACGACGTGATTAGGTCCAGTGTAGCGGAGACTTACCAGACAATGGGCGCAGATCGAGTTTGGGGGTGCAGGTGCGCAGCGAGCAATAACAGATCTGGCCCCGGCCACTGTAGTCACTGGACAGGCACAGGACAGGATTCGTCCTTAATCGTGGTCCTTAGGCAGTGGGACGGCTCACGCCTAACGACTCCGGCTGGGTGCACATATGTTACCACCTCACTTACCTGTCGGAGGGGGCGCGCCTATGGGTCCCGACGCGCCCCATCCTGGCGCTGTTATCCCCGATACCGGCTGGGGGGACCGCGGTCATCCGCGGCACTCGGCGCTTCCGGGGTTTCTGTGTCCCGGGGTCTGCGCATGCGCGGAAGGCCGCGTCTCGGTCTTCGCGCATGCGCAGTCCGCGAGACGCTTGGGAAGCCACAAGCTTGCTTCCCAAGCCTCGTTTCGGGCACGGCAGCACTCGGGGATAGCACGGCTTGCGTTCCAAGCCTCCTGAGTGCTGCCGGTCCTATTTAAGGAGCGAGATCCCGAAACTCACCACGTCTCAACGCGGTTTGTCATTCGGATCGTGTTTTCGCTCCTGTAGCCTCCTGCTACTCCAGTTTCTTGTTGATCCCTGCTCCAGCCTTGCCCTTCAGCCTTGCCTGCTTCAGCCTGCCCTACAGCCTTGCCTGCTTCAGCCTGCCCTACAGCCTTGCCTGCTCCTGTCTAGCCCTTCAGCCTTGCCTGCTTCAGCCTGCCCTACAGCCTTGCCTGCTTCAGCCTGCCCTACAGCCTTGCCTGCTTCAGCCTAGCCCTTCAGCCTTGCCTGCTTCAGCCTGCCCTACAGCCTTGCCTGCTCCAGCCTACCCCTTCATCCGTACCACCCACAGCCTTGCTCTTCGGCCTTGTCTTCCACGACCTACCTGCCTCTCTCTTCCTGCATTCCAGCTGCTTCCAGTTGCGAACACTCTACTCTGCTCTACTATTGGGTTCCCAGTTGTTTCCCTGGAATCTGGCCTTATATATTTTGTGGACATTCACTTCACTCATCAGTCTACCTTTGTGTTCCTCTCTGAAGAATACCACAGCATACAGTCCGCAACACAACCTTGCAGACTGCTCCGGCGCCACAAGAATCAGGAAGGAGCACACTTGTGGCGTTGGGAGCTGGTCCACCCCTAATCCTGTTGACTTCAGGGAAAGGGCTGCACCGGTTTCTCGCGTTACATCATCTACAGAAACCTGTCGGACAGCCTGGCGACCTCACCACAAACAAATACCGGAAGCCCAGGTACTCTGCGCCCTAGAGACGCCATCTTTAACAACATATGGTGCTGCTTGGCCAATCCGGATGCAGCGTCACAGGGGTGTTCCTTGGCGAGCTGGAGGCAGCTCACTGAGATGGAGCGGCCATCTTGGCGTGGTTTTTACCACATGGAGGGCAATGGCGGCAGCATGAGTACGATAGTACTAATATTCAGGCGGGCTGTTATAGCAAGGAGCAAATCAAGGCTCCGTCGTATTTTGTAATACTGGTGGGCGGCATCCAATTTCACAGGTGCAGCAGAAAAAAGAGGAAAGTTGCACAGCGCGTTACCTAAAATAGCAGCATGGTCTGCATACATTCCTGGAGGCTTCGTGCTGGCAGTACTGCTCCGGCAGTAGGAAGGGCGATCATTCTCCTTATGGGCAGGCAGGCTGTCTATGGGAGACAGGCACAGGACAGGATTGGTCCTTAATCGTGGTCCTTAGGCAGTGGGACGGCTCACGCCTAACGGCTCCGGCAGGGTGCACATATGGTGCTGCTTGGCCAATCCGGATGCAGCGGTCGAAGGCGTCGTCACGGGGGTGTTCCTGGCGAGCTGGAGGCAGCTCACTGAGATGGAGCGCCCATCTTGGCCTGGTTTTTACCACATGGAGGGCAATGGCGGCAGCATGAGTACGATAGTATGGGGAGCACTACAGAATATGCAGGGGCACTACTGGGTTACCATGATGAATGACAAGGATTGTGGCGTATTAGCTACAATGTTGTGTGCTCACAAAGGTCTGCGCTCATGGCGTAGTCAATTAAATGTTCAAAATCATTCCAAAGTCAAAGTTCCACCATAAGTATCAGTTGTTAAACAACCAGTTTTATGTACATTAGTAAAGAACAATAATAAAAAAAGAGCGAAACATGATTGTGGCCAAGGCATTTCGAATAGTGCGCTCTCCTTCATGAGGGCCTGCCTGTTTCCTAATTTCAACAGTATGCACAGCTGTAAGTATAGTAAGTGGTGTCGCATCATGGGAGTTGTAGTCCAGAACATTGGGAGGGCTGCAAATTGAGTTCTTTCTGAGAGATATAATACCGTTCATTATGTGTGTGATAGTTGAATATGCCTTGATCCCCATTCAGGCATGTACTGCTTTACATTATTGCCCCAAATAGGTAAATGGTATTCATTAAAATCATATGTAGATTAGGATGCACAGGGACATGTACTCAAAGCTTTTTGTCTTGTTACCACTAAGTTTATTTTCCCCAAAGATGTGATCTAAAAATATGCTGACATCTGTGGTTGACTAAGCAACTAATTAGCAACCAGACTTGAACATACAGACTGTATTCTGTTGTCTAGTACCTTTAATGCCAACCACCCAACATTCATTATCTCTAGTATATGGGCCCTGTATATTGGGCCTGCCAGACTGCATTCTGAGACTCATAATTGGACCAATTACGAGTTTGGCGGTGTTTCGGTGGTAAATATGCCAAAATACAGCCAAACGGAACTACCATTACTGCCACTTGGACCCGCAGCTTTGCCACAGTATTTCAAGTGGTGGTAGGGTGGTGTAAGTCCCAGTTTTTGGAATCTATAGGACTCCATGGGGGTTTCAGCGGAATTACCCCATTTTGGCGGTAAAGTGGCGGATTTACCTCCAGCATTTTGCCAGAGGAAAATCCTCCACCTTACCACCAAACTTACAGGTAATGTGGCAGTAACGTTGAGGTAACATAATTACTGCTGCTTTTACTGCACATACCAGCAGACTCTAATGCATTCTGTTCTACTGACTGCGGGCAGCTAAACCTATCCTTTCCAACATTGTCATCCACAGGAGAAAATTGTTCTATACCAAAAAAGAAGCCTCTTGCCCGTCCTGACGTTCACTCGAAACCTTCTTCACTTTAGATCAGCCCCATACCACATGGCGGTACATGAAGATTTGCCCCAGAAAGGAGAGTTGAGCGTCCCCTTTCTTTGATTGTTTGCAACTGTTTCATTTGCATTTCAAAAGAAACAACAGACAAAATGTCATTTAACATCTCAATATCTAATGCTTATGAAGTGTAAGGAAACAGAGGGGCGCTGGGAGTAGATACACCACATAGATTAAACAATAAGAAACCTGAAACAACCACCAAATGCCAAGGACTCCAATCAGTGAGATACATAGTTAAAATATCCACCTAAATACATAAAAGGAAAATGTAGACTTATCTTAAGTTGGACTGCTCTCTCGTCTAATTCATTTTCTAAAATAGTCTTTTGAACCCATATTCAGGAAACTGCTCCAAAGTGTATCAAATATTTTCCCTTTTTTGTGCATGTTCAACATAATTCTTTCAATATTGCAGATTGCATACATTTCTGAAAACCACATGTCTTTTGTTGGTGTTGATTTCCAACTCCGTAGGATTAACCTTTTTGCTATCATTGAGACCTTCCCTTTCTTTGATTGTGCATTCAGCTGGATGGTCTGAAGTGCATTGAGGTCTGGACAATTGCTGCATTAGATTGACCTGTATTTCTGTACAATACTACAATGCACATCCATGTTCTAGAGAACTGACAGCTCACAGAAAGTTTGGAAAAAATAGAAAAATACCTACATTGTTTTATCCATCAAAAGCAATTTTATTTGGATTTCCTTTTTAGAATCTTATTTCTTGTGCTGCGTTACTGGAATAATGTCATCCTATTGTGAATAACCATGTATATTATCCTATGTAACTTTAACAAGTCTGGTTGGTGGTCAGAACTTTACTCATGGCAAAAGGTTCCAAACACTAGCTCACCACTCCGTACTGTTGTGTACACTCCCGTGTGTAACTAAGACAATCGTTTGCGTAAAATGTTAACACAGCCATGAGTCTGTTTCTATATTAATTCATTTGTATTGTGTGCAATCCAATGCTTTTTCTTATTTTAAAAAGATGTATTTCCCCTTTCTTTTCGGTGCAGTCGGAGACCGTCGGAGAGCAGCATCTCAAAGTCGGTAAGTCCTCTCTGAGAACGGCTGTAGTCTGGGCTGCATTTAGTAGCATGTTTCCTGTTATTGTAGGCCAGTTAAACAGCGTTGAGAGTTCAGCATTTGTCTCTTTCCGAAGTTGACAGATTACCAATAACCAGGGTAATATTCTCTCCTGTTACAAAAACACTTGGAAGTGGGAGGAGCCCTGCATTATGGCAGGCAGTGGGAGCAACACCCACTGAGCTGGTGTTTCTTTGGTATTTTTACACAAATCCTTTAAAGTACTTGACTACCTTGTTAACTCATGTTCTTGTGAAGTAACTGCTTTTGTTGTTCGCACATTCAAAATTGAGCTTTAGGCTTTACCTTGGTAACACGTGCTTTTTTAAAGCAACTGATTTTATTTCATATTCTTCTCAAATGAATGAATTATTAAGCTCTGTACCTGTGCAGCAGGTGCAAAAGGTTTTTTGGTTTTATTATGGTCCCATTTTTCTCTTTGAACCCAAGTTCTCAACGATTGCTAGAGCTTGCAGTCCGTTTCTTTTGGAAATACTCCATAATGTCTCCCTCATTTGTGCACCCCGCAGTCACTGCGACTTTGGGGGTGCACAAAATATCGACTCCCATTATTGCCCACAAGAAGAATGGGGCTTGCAGGGGTGTCCCCCGCTCTACTTGGGGGCTGTAACGGGAGTCGGGGGCTGCGGGGGTGTCCCCCGCTTACCAAAATGGTAAGCGGGGGACAACAAAGTAAAAAATGAAGAAAAAAAAGCACCTGGGGCATCAGCTCTGACCCACGCAAGTGGGAGGAACTGACACTGCGGGGATAGCAGGGAGTCTGCGGCACACACAGCAGTGTGCCGCCGTAAAGGTAAGTGTGGTGGGGGGTAGGGTAGGGGTATGTGGGGTGGGGGAGGTGGGAAAAGTGATCTATTGGATCACTGTGCCGCGCCGTAAATGGCATCAACATTTCCGTTGGCACAGTTACGGGTGGCGCAGTGATCACAGATTCTTTCTTTTGTATTACTATAGCTTTATAGACCTCACACAAGGGCTGTCCCGGGAGGTATGGGCCCTGAAGAAGAGGGCCTTTAACGAGGTATAAGGGCCCATAACGACGGTACGGTCCGAGGGCGCGGTCTATGACCTATTAGAACCAATGGCCGAACACAAAAAAAGTTTATGTAAAAATATATTTTTGGGGGTAATATTCCATGTGGAATATTTATTCAACAAACATGAAAAATAACATGACAAAAATATGTCATGCTTATTTATAGTAAAATATTCTTTTTATTAATTTAAAGGAGCGAACGAAAAAAGGACGGTATTTGTATGAAAATATAATTTTAAATGAGGCCACTAGAGGGGGTGAAGCACTGTTAGTGCATGGTTTTCCGAGCTGAAAAAAGAAAGCAAAGGTCAAATTTGCGGGCGAAAACTCTGGAGTATAAGGAAACTCAGAGCCAATACCACCTCGTATAGCCCGCAAATTTACTGATGGGGAAGGATTATTCACCCTCCGAGGCAGGGCCGGCCTTAGGGGTGGGCCAGCCTTAGGGGTGGGCCGTCCGGGCATCTGCCCGGGGTGCCCTGCCATTAGCCCCCACCATGCCAGCTCGGGGGAGTCTTTCAAGGACTACCCCGAGCTGGTGTGGTGGAAGAATGTGCGGCAGGCACCCTATTGAAATTGAATGCCCTCCGCCCTCGGGAGCAGAGTGCATTTAATACCAATAGGGAGCTGATGCAAAGCATGAGCACCTATTGAAAAATGTTGCCACGCATTTTTGTTTTTCCTCCCAGGGTGCTACGGCCGATAAGGCTGGCCCTCATCCTAGGATTCTAATTCGCAATAGGGGCTTATGCCATGAAAGAGGGCTCTCAGTTAATAATCAGGTGTGTGAAGTCCACATATGATCAGCTGACTTTGGCACCTAACCTTTATTATGTGTTAGATCATGTATTAAATGTGCAGTGGTCCCGCCAATTGCACACTTGAGTTGCATCAGAATTGAGTCTATCTGCACCCGTCCATGGCATGACTGGTGCCCTAAAAGCAATCAAATCCAAGTTATAGGTGTTATTTTCTGGATGAACTTCGGAATTTTTAAAATCAAACCAATCCCCTTGCCTAACTCCCAAAGCAATTAGCACATTATACAATAAATCACTGCTGGCTCTTCAGTTTTCTCCTTCGTTTTTATGTGTCGATAGCAGTAGCTCTACTAAATTGCCATCTACTCAGTGCTCGGTCCATCTCGAAGGAAAAAGAGTTTATTAGACACCTATGAATAGTGCTTGAACAATGTTTTATACGTAATAGAAACATGGCTGAATGTTGAGAATTCATTTGTTAAATGGTCTTCTTCCGGCATATTGCAAGGATTTTCCCCAAGAATCGCCAGCTGAGGACCGGGGGAAGTGTAGCACAGATTATTAGTGATACCGTTTTGGTATCTAATATTTCTACTTCCTCACATGATAATGCTGAGTTGCTGAACATTCAATTTAAGATAACATAAAATCTGTTGCAGCATTATTCTAATATATAGACCACCAGCTCAGGATTTAACATCTGTTAATTTTGTATCTGACTATGTTGCAACTCCCATTTCAATCAGCATGCACGAAGGTGTTGCAGGCCATTTCAACTATTGCTTGGAGCTGCCAGATAATTATAAAAGGAAACAATTATTTGATGCCCTGAGTTCCTTGAGTTTTTCCCAGTTAGTTGAAGGGGCTAACCATCGCCAGGGTGATATCTTGAGCGGACCCTTTAATGCCACGCAATTCGGCTCAGTTGAACAACCTCATCCATTTAGTTGGACTGGTCATAATGGAACTCCTTTCAATTTCGTCTTTGATTTCAATTACTAAAAAAGTAATAGAGAGCAGGAAACACCTGCTTCTATCTGCTTAGATAATTTAGACATCAAAGAGGCTCTAAGATGTTATTCTTGAAACTCTTTGTACAAGGATTGGTATGTTGGCAACTCCCATAATATTTTCCATTAAAAAAAAACAATCAACCCTGGTATTCAATGCACGTAGCAAGACAAACTGTGTAAATGGATCTCCAGCAAATCACCCATTGGCTGTAAGGATATTAAAAGAAAATAACACCTCTATAAGAAAAATATGTTAAAGGATAAAAAATGCTTATCTACCTGAAATAATGTTCTCCTCAGAAAATATTTTTAAAGAACAATTTAAAGTTCTCGATTAACTAAAATCGGTATGCCATTGTTTTACAGGCTATCCTTGGATAGTCTACATTTTTATTGACTACATTTCGTTAATTCGACCATATGAACAAACATACATACACATTTCTATATGGGTTAGGAGATTAATGAGGTGGGAAAGTAGAGGGTTGGGAGGGTCTGCAGGGTGAGGAGGGGGGACTGGTGAAAGACCCCATAACAAAAAGAAAGTCAAATTCAGGTTGACCAAATATAGCGAACCAAAATGTAGACTATCAAATGATAGTTTGTCAAACAACATAGAACCACATAAAACATCTTACGCAAATGAAACTGAGATGATATCTAATCAAGATTTTTGGGATAAGATTGCTGAATTTTTTGGCCATAAAATTTACAGCATTTATACAGAACTCCAAGCCACATTTTTAGCCTGTCCCAGAATTAGGATGTGTTTTCAAGTAGTCGAGGATTCTTTGACCTACCTAATTTCCTTTGATACTTTTGCCCCCATTTTGCATAGGGATTGCAACTACTCAGCAAGGCCACACCTTATGCCTCACCACAGGATAGCTGCTCATAGAAAACAGCCATTGTAATCCTCCCATTAACATCAGAATATAGAAAATAAAAACGTTGTAATACATCTTCAGTCTGTGATAGTGCTCCAGGTAGAATAAAACATGCTTGTCCTAGCCTTCTCAAAAAGAAACGAGCAGATGAACAGGATCCAGCAAATTACTGCTCAATCGATAGATTTCCTTGTATTAAAAAATTGATTAAATAAGTAGTTGCAAAACAACTTGCCACTCATGAGGAAACAGTTTACATTCTTCACCACAGCATGCTGGATTCCACCCAAAAGTCAGTATGGTGGTATAATGATAGGTGACATCAGGTGGATGGTTGAGTGTCAGAGTACTTCTATTACTGTAGTTGTGAACTGTTTTCGACAACGTCAACCACTTAATCGTTTTAAGAAGACTACAGCTCTTTGTCATACCAGGTACAGTGCTGTGTTGGCTTAGAAGGTTTATTTCTGATAGATCTCAATCTATGATGATTGATAGCTTTGAGTATGCTTCACCAGTCTTCTCCAGTTGAATGTTGTTTCCCATAGGGTGCATGTACCTCCCCACTGCTTTTCAATGTTTTCTACAGCCACTAGCCAGATTGTGCTGATGAACCCCAGATACTATTAAACCTGGGCAGGCTTTCCAACACTAATGCCAATTTCTCTCCAGGTATGATGGTATCAGGTAATATTATCCCCATATATATGGTCGCCGTAAATAATATCGCCGGGAAAAGGTTGCAGCGATATTATATGGGTGACCATATATATGGGACCAGGGGCAAAAAAAAAGAAAATGTAAAAAACGGCCATTTTTCGGCAATATTTTTGCATGGCGAGATTTTTGTGGCGACATTATTACATGGAACCGGTATGATGGCACACATTGTCTGGATGGTTAAACATTGATTGACATTTAGTGCAATGAAAATTGAGATTCTCCCCTGTGGGCCCATTGGCAATATTGGAGATCTCCTTTTGTGGCCTATGTCCATACTGACAAGGTGCATTATCTGTGTGTCACCATTGATAGCGGATGTACACTGGCACCCAGATTAATATGGTGATTGGCTCTTGCTTTAGCCAGCTATGCCACTTTTCTGTTTTCACATTCAGCTGACTAATGCCTTTGGCTCCTCAAGGTTGGATTTTTACTAATACAGTGTATCTTGGATTATTTTGGATTGCCCAATCACTTACAAAAATGCCTTATTAGAGTGCAAACTGTGCTTGATCGATTCCTGCTTAACATCTCTAAACAGATCTCAGCACTCTTACAGGCCACCAGAGCTAGGAGCTAAGATTTGGGGAAATTCCATGTGCATGCTAAGAAAGTGCATACACAGCCCAAGCTTTAATACAAAAACAAATGCTCCTCATACATGTATTTATGTCTCATTGTCTGTAGACATTTTACTGTTAAGGTGAGTGTTGTGGCAGATGAAATGGGCGACAAGCACATAGTGCATGCTCTGCTCAGAAGAGTTTCCACCAAAATCACTATCACAGACATATTTTTCAAATAGAAACATCTGCAGTCATTCTTTTGTTCCCAAAATGCTCTATGATTTCATGTAAAGTAGCCAGGTGCAATTTGCCACCTCCCCTTTCTTTTAGACGATATATTTACAGAATGAGTGTGATTTTTCTAACTAGGACTTATTTTAAAGGCCATGGCACAGTGAAATAAAGGTAACACGAGATGTAAAAGGCTTATGGGAGTCTTTTCACTTGTTTTACAGCTCAGGGGTGTGACGTCTATTATAGTAAGATTGGAAGGCATGAGGGGAAATACGTTTCCTCCTCATTCCTGCTCCCCCATAAAAGAGATTATCATGTATCCGTAAAACGAATCGATTCCTATCGAATCCACCAGCATTTAGCAAATTGTAAATTGTAAATGCCTTCAGATAATTTGCACATGGATTTTACGTTGTTTACCAAAACAAAGAATAAAAGGAAAGAGTAAACACGATTTTGCCTGGACTTGCCCTTTAATTTTGCACTTTGTTTTGCAAAAGTGGGAATTTGCAAGGAGGAAACGTACTAGCAGGTAAGTGCTACGTTAGTGGTTCCCTGTAATCAGTTTCCACTTTCAACAAAATGAGCCTGACTATTGAATTGAATTGTATAAACACTGAGTGAGAGTATGTCCGTGGTATTTATTTACAATATGCAGACTGGGCGCAAGCAAGAACACCTGAGACTATGCCAAGTCACCCAAATACATGTTTGCAGGGTCCCATGATTTATTGTTTTTTGCATGCACCCCGCTTTAGGCAATGCAGACCACTCGTTAGGTCACCCCTCCTTGTTACAACCTGCCCTCAATTCAGCATTTACTGTTTTTGTATATGTTACCTTAGAAAAACAATTGTAACTTGAATGGCTTTTACCCCATTTTCTGAAAACTGTGCTGTAAAATGCTCAATTTCAACATAGTGGGCATCATTACGTATGTGTCCCGGCCCAGTAACAACGGTGCCGGTAAGAATACCGGCACCGTTGTTACCGGACCAGCACACTCCAAGGTCAGACCTGGCGGGCGGAACAGCACCCGCCCGCCGACTTTCACGGAAGCACCGGCACTGTTGCACACGGTGCCTGTGCTTCCGTGCTCCCCATCCCATTGAGTGCTATGGGACTCAAGTGGGAATCCGGCACCTGACTCCACGGACCGCCGAGGCTGTAATGCCCCAGTGTTTCCGTCAAGTCAGGCGCTGGAAAAATTTGCAAGTCCGGCGGGAACCTGCCAGTTTTACCAGCACGCTTTCCACCGGACTTTTAATGAGGCCCATTATTTTAAAGAAACTCCCTACAAGACTCACAGTATCTTTTTGCTCAGTCACTCGTGCTAATTCATGGGAAATGTAAATGTTTCTTCGCTAAAAATGTTCACCTGCTGCTACTGACATTCAGGGACGTCATTTGGGGGTCAACAGGGGTCGCACCCCTTTGACCACCCCCAGTGGTCTCCTTTGCTACCCCTTAAAAGAAAAGTTTTTTTGTTTTAATGGAAGCTGCTGGGCTGTGGCGTGCGTCATGCGGATCTTTGTTTCTCAAGTGGCTGGCTTTCTTCTTGGTTGGGTGATATTGTATGCATGTATATTTGTTCTATGCCATGCATGTAAGTGTAAGTGCTATATAATAACACCTCATTATCATTTGGCCTTGGACGTCTGCTTGCATTCACAGTAATTTGGCAATATGGGCCTATACACACTGAAATTAACATTACATATGGTGATCCTTTCTTGTATGAATTGTGTATCACATTACAGTGATATCGTAAACCATATTTTTCGTACTTTAACAATGCCATGTGAAGCCACTTCCTGTTTTGTCAAGGGCTGAACGTTTGTGTTCCATCGCTTCCCGTGATGTCACTTTGGGGGTGGGGTCGCATGACATCACTTCCTGTGATGTAATCAGAGGTCAAGGGCTGTGTGATGTCCCTTCCGCTACCCCTGGCATTTTGATGAAATGACGTCCGTGCTGACATTAAATCATTTGCAATGCCAGGGCCCGCTCAGGTGACACTTGCCCACATGTCACAAAAAGCTGGCTCTGCCACAGACATACAGATGATAATTCTACTGGATGCGCAGAGTGGCGGCTGGCATGTTTCAGTGCCAGTGGTGATGCATCTCAGCACTTTGTTTCTATAAGTGAAAGATGTTTGATTCAATTCAAAAACTTCCAGCAAACAGTTCAGATTATTCCAAACCAAGTGATGATTGCAAAACATAATGAACCTTCAATGGGGTTGCACACATTTCTCTGCTATTGACTAATAGCTCTTGGGCATCCAGATGCTGTGGGTCTATTGGACCTCCCTGTCTCCTCTGTCTTGGTAGCTGCTTTCTTCTTCCACATTTACTTTCTGAAGGTCTGACCCTCTCCTTCTCTCTAGACTTTCCTTCCTTGATTGCCTCTTTTACTGTTAATTCTCTTTCAACTCCCTACTGTCTTCCAAAGTCCTGTCATCCTCTTTCCTCTCTTCACAACAACCCTTTTCTCTTAGAATATCTTGCGTTTTCTCCTTCCCACCTTATGTCTCCCCATCTAACATTTATCTCTACATCCTCTTGAACAACGTTGCTCTTCTCCCTCGCCAAGCTCTGCAGCCACCCACACCCACACTCAGCCTTGCAAATTTTGTGAGGCTGATAAATGGAGTACCCTTTCACTAGGGTTGGCACACTCCCTTCCCATCTTGAACACATACGCACACATCCCAAAGGCTCCCATACCTGTCATCCTATCCCAAAGCCTCTTAAATTACCCAATATCTGTGTTCATGCCTATCCTCCAAAACAATTAATATACCTGTCACTCCATGTCACAATCCCATCGAAACAATTCCTAAACCTGGACAGGACTGATTCACGCAAATATATGGCCTTCTGGTATGCATTAGCCCGCTGGATTGCTTCTTCTAAAGGGGGGGGGGGGGGGTTATGCAGTTGATAAACTACCTTTTGTAGGTATGGGGGCAAAGAATCAACAAACTGTTCAAAGACCAACAACGCTTGGGCCTAGTCATACGTCTTGTTACTTAGCCATTTACGTAACAGGTCCTTCACCCTGCAAGACATTTGGCGTGGAGTGTCTCCTGGTCGTAATAGCAGGTGTCTAAGTCACATCCTGTTGGACTCCTGATCCTGCCCCAAAACTGCTAGGATAACCTGCTTCAGATCTTCATACATTGGGATTCAAGGCTTGAAGTGCCTGCTGGGATTCTCCGGTTAGAAGAGGGGCAATATACCAAGCCCATCGATCTCAGTGCCAGCCTGTAGTCTGGGCCACTCTCTCAAAGTTTACGAAGAAAGCAGCTGGGCCTTCTTCTTGTGGTAAGATCATGGGTGGTACAGCCAGTTGATCTCATATCTCATTAAAAGCCCAATGGCTGTAAGTGTTTCTTGATGCTGATGACTAATAGCCAGTTGGCCTTCGACCATGGCTCTTTACCCATCGTCTATGAGTGGTGGTGTAAAATTCACTTCCCCAAAGCTGGAACCTTCATCGGGTGGTGCTCTTGCAAATTCTGCCTCCTCCTCCTCCTCTTGATCTGTGTGGGTTCTCAACTGCTTGAATGCTTGTCCATCCAGGAAGTTGGCGGATCGCTTCTACTAGCTTGAGATTGCTTCAATCTTCTAGTTCTTTCTATGGCCTCCCTTATCTGTTCTAAGAGTCTTTGGTTCATCCACCAGGGTTTCTCTGGTCTGAACACTGTAAGACCCGGCTGATGCCAAGGTGTCCTCTGACTCTTCTGGTATTGTATCCAGGCTAAGGAATTCCAGCTGTACTCCGATCTCACATATCTCTCAGTCGAGGGGTTCATTGCTTGTGGTCACCCAGGAACCTCCTGCCTCTGACATCCAGTCAGTTTTTCTCTCACCTGGGCAGCCTCTGTAGTGGGGCTTGATGGATTCCACTTCTGACACCATGTGGCACAGATGCCTCAAGAACACACCAACTCTCGAAGACAGTTCAAGGAATTTCATTGGAAGGTTTGCAAAGGGCTCACGCAAAGCTGTCCCTCTCCTCTCCTGTGTGCTTTCCTCTCCATAGCCCAGTCTTCTTTAAACCCCAAGATGTTTACTAGAGATCCGTAACCAATATAATCTAAGAGTAGTTTTATTACTGGTGAGGGCCTAAAGGCAATTGTCTTATCTATCATGCTGCCTCTGGGATCAATCTAGGTGGATCCTAACCGGGGTTCCACAATCAGAATATTATCAAGAAGGCCTGCCTTCCAATCACCCAAGTCTTAATAGATAATTTCCTCGCACAAACTAATGCTCCTCGTCCTGATGTTCTATCCTTTCTTTCCCTTTCCTCTAACCTCTTGTATCTTCTCTTCACACTCTCTTTATTCTCTTTGGGCCTCATTACGACCCTGGCGTTAACCATGGCGCTATTAGCACCATGGTTGACGCTGGTATTTTACCAACTCCGCCATGGTGAATGGCGGAATTACCGCCCCATTCCAAGGTTGGCGGGGCGGTAATTCCCCATTCACCATTGGCCCTTCCCCATTCCCATTTTCGCCCCCATAGGGCTCAATGGGAATGGGGAAGGTGGTAATTACGGTACCGCAAATTGCGGTACCGTAATTACCTCGAAAGTCCCTTTGTGGGTTCCTTCCTTAACGGCTGGTAAAACCAGCTGTCTGGGCATACCCCCTATTTAAGCACAGTTACTTACGGTCTCACGGGTGAGATGTTGGCCTTTGCAGTCTGGGAGAATCGCAATTGAAACAACTACCTTTGCTGACAAAATAGTGTCTGCTTCCTAGTTCGGGTCGTCACGAGTTTAGAGTGTGTGGTAGGTGGTCCGCAATGGAGGACCTCATCTTCTATATGTTGTTAGTCACACCACACCTCGAAAGCTGCACGGTATAGGTGGAGGCTTGACTCACACTGTTAACAGCTCTCCTCTTCCCTCAAAACCCCAGTTGCATCACTTTGGTCAGCTGATCTGTGCCCTATTAAAGAGCACCTACACAGGGCATGGGTGCGGGCGGGGCTGCAACAAAGCCTGAACAGGATAATGGAGCCATCCATTTACAGTAAAACCAGTGCATAAATAGATATATGCAAACTGTATGATTGAAACACATCTGTTAAAGATTATTTTGCATAACCATCCCCAATATCATCAACCACACGACATGTACACACAGCATTCCTGAATTAGGGTACCCACTGAAGTCCTGTTATAAAATAGAATACCAAGGGCCTCATTACACGGTAGGCGGTAAACCATGGCGCTATTAGCGCCATGGTTCATGCCGGTAATTTACCGGTACCGCCTTGGAGGAAAGGGGAATTACCGCCCTATTCCAAGGTTGGCGGGGCGGTAATTCCTCCTTCCTCCATTGCCCTTCCCCATTCCCATTTTTGCCCAATAGGGCATAATGGGAATGGGGAAGGCGCTAATTACGGTACCGCAAATTGCGGTACCGTAATTAGCACCCTGGTCCCTTTGCGGGTTGGATTTTTAACGCCTGCAAAAAGCAGGCGTTAAATTCCCCAACCCGCAAAGGGACCTCGTAGTAAGGCGGTAAGGATTTACCGGTACCGGTAAAATACCGGTACCGGTAAACCCTTACCGCCTACCGTGTAATGAGGCCCCAAGTATTCACATGCTGAATTTCACTTGATTTCACTTTTAGCATAGTTGAATCTCCTGGCATATGTGGGAAAAAATCTCTCTATCCTTCATTAATTCCTCCTTTCTGTAGTGAGTCGCACCGAACTGATGAATGAACATTTGGAATGCTCTTCCTTTGGTATGGAGACCACAGGTACTCTAGAAATAGTGATAAGTCAAATCCTTAACCTTGTCCACAGGGATTAAGCACCCCTGTTCCAGTCTCTGGGAGGTGGGAGGAGAAAAGCAGCTTCTAGAATGGCCCCGGCTCTAAGGAGAAAGGCAGCAACATGAACCCCAATCCTTGACGCTCCCCCCGCGCCTGCCGTTAGCCCAAAATGAACACATTAGTTTCAATGTATTAATGTTAGAAATCAACAATAAGCACGGATCCTTGGCTAGTGCCATATAAATATTTGTATGCCAAGATTCTGTGCTGATTGTTGATTATACTAACGCTTATGAGAGTTGACCGTTCAGTCAATATTTACACTTCTTAACACATGTGCATATCCTTGTGACGTGGCATGCATCGTCGCGAGTAGCACGTGCTTTACGGCAGCAGGATTTATAAACATTGCTTTGCCTATGGCCGCCGCGTGGCAGAACACGTGCGATTTCTAATCGCCTGGCCTCCCATTAGGTAAGTGATTACCTCTCCTTGTTTATATTTTTGGCACTTCAGTGTCCAGAGCCAACCCATTCACGGGTATAATGGACGAGGTTCACCCAATCTGTTTTTCACTTTTATACTAGATAATCATTTATGATCAATAAAGACATCTAACCTGATAACCCACAGTAATGCAGACAATCAGCAAACTATAGGGCATCATAGCGTACAGCCCGTGGCACTCATTTTTCCTGATGGCAGCATTTTATCAACACAAGCTGATGCTTACTATTTATCTGCCATCAAATGTTCATTGATCAGCCTTGACAAAGACAGTTTTGTCGAAACACGTGTAGGCTGGAAGGCTCAACTTTTTGATGCACACTGAATTAAAATTACATCTGTTTGAGCACATCAAGACATTTGTGTTGACTTATATTGAATAGGAATTGGAGTCTAATCACTTACTTTTGTCAAGAGACTACTACTTACCAGGTCAGTGCAATTACCCAGAACCTTCCCTGTTTATACTAACATCCAAGTAGACATTACATCCCAATTTACCTGGAGTCGTGGACGCACAAAATTACTCATGTTGCCACTGACTTTCTTTTTGAGCCTTGTTCCAGGTTCAATATGCTTAAATCCTCGGCCAGCGACCCTTTGCAGTTATTGCCAGAATGGAAGGTGGCCATAGACCCTATTTATTCTCCCGTGAACATTAAAGCACCTTGGGTTGAGATTAATAGGCACAGTAATCACTTGAGATGGTACGAGCATTTTGTTTCAATCTATAATGTAAGGTTACCTGCTGTAATCTCTGGGTTGTTAAAGCAGGATTTTGATAACGCTTTTACACCTGAAAACATTGTGTTTTTTTGTTAATTTCAACACTGATTTTCGGTCTGAAACACCAGAAGTCCCTAAATGTATATATGCCTTTGACATTAATATTAGGGACGAAAAGCGGTAACTGAGACAGATTTTCATGTTACTGAATAAGGTTTCAACTTCCTGCATGAAACAGGAAGCGGCTAAGTTGAAACTGCACTATCATAGTTGGTTGAGAGGCTATAAGGACTGCATGCCACAGCTGGAAGCAGAGCTGATGCTGCTTAGGTTATCATCCAATAGATAGCAGCCTTTTGGAAACTAATGATCAACTCTTGTTTGACTCAGTCATATAGGCTGTTCCATTCAATTGCAGAGGAGGATTGGATTTAACATTATGATGAGATTTATGCTACACACACATGCAACTTCAGGTTGATATAGATAGCTCTGATGTAGCTGGGGATTTGGATTATGATATTGACAGGATTTATCAACTAATTTAAAAAAGTAAACCATCACAAGCTCCTGGTCCTGATGCCCTTTCTAATTTCGCCATGAGGAGCCATCCCGAGTTGTGGTCCAAAATCTTAATCCTTATTTGATTGGAAAATGCTGTCTAAAACCACCCGGCCTCTTTGAAATTCTCCCAAATTGTACCCTTTTTAAAAAAAAAAAAATCGATAGGGCGCTTCCTAACAACCATCGTCCTATAACCTTGCTGGATATATGTAGCAAGAATGTTTCCTCCATTCTCCTAAGCATCTGGAAAAGTGGGCAACAGAAGGGATGGTGTATGATATTAATCAATTGGGATTTAAACAATATCTGGAACCTCTCTTAATGGGTTAGTTATCTCTCTCCTGCAAAGTAAAGCAATTATTATAAAACAAGCCATCAATGTGGCTTTTCTAGATTTGACTATGGCCTTTGACTGTCTCAACAGGTCCCCTCTCTGAAGGAAACATCAGGCCAGGGGTCTTCCTTTAGCATATTCAGCCATTCTACAATATCTTCATGAGGACACAAAGTGACAAATTAGGCTTAGTGCTCAGAGTGCCCTGTCTAAAACAATTCCAACTCATTGGGGCCTATGCCAAGGTTGAATACCTGCTCCATTTCTTTTTAATATGTTTATCACTCACATGGGAGAGACTTTAGGCCAGATATGATCACCCCCCTTATATTTGGAAACACCCTGGTTAGCTGGTTGGCGTATGCCAGCAATTTGGTTTTACTCCACCACACCCCTATTGGGCTACAGCGCCAATTGGTTGCTCTAGATATATATGTGAAAACAAATGGGCTGTGTACTAATGCGTATTAATGCAACAAAAAAATCCTAATTTGTAGTCCAAGTAATGGTATTGAATGAACCTGGACACTAAACACAGCATCAATTGAGGTTGCTACCTAATTACCTGGGGTATCCAATATATTTGAGGAATAGGCCAGCGACTCACTATTCATTGCTCTGTGAAAAATGTATTGCACATGCTGGTCAAGTCAAGAGAATAATCATGCACTATTAGTGATACTCTCTAATCCCTGTTATTAATTTTTTTAAGGCAAAGGTCTGCAGAATTAATGATGGAGTTATGTGGGATAGACCCCAGGCCTCTTTTGGGTGCAAGTATTAAATGTACCTAACTGTGTACCGGCTGTAGTTTTGAGATACAAACTGGGTACGCTCTTCCTGAAAGCTCTGGTTAATTACCTGACCTTATATAGGAAAATATTGGTCTCTATTAAAAGTTCACTATTTAGTGTCCTAAATGCAGCACTTACTAAGGAAACAGATTGAACTAATCCATTGGGCTAATCGTGCTAACAAATTACTAAATATGTTGGGGGTAACCAGTGAAACCCTAATTTCATGGCCTATGGAGGTGAGGAAAAAACTTGGAACCAAAGATTGCATCCTATTGGGGGAAAGTATATTGAACTACCATTCCTATACTCATTATAGAAACGGAGAAACATCTGAAGTTTGTATCATACTATCAGTGGAAATTTCCCGATCTAAGGTATAGGGCCTGGTTCTGGCGGTTCAGATGGAATATACTCCCAACTAATGAAATCTTGGGAGCTCGCCTAAAGGTAGTTAGATTGGATTGGCACTGCATGTGTTGTAGAGCTCCTGACGTTATAGAAACCTTGCGTCATTTGATGATTGAATGTAAAGCGCTAGCCTGCAAGCGCCAACTATACTTTGAGGTTTTTTCACAGGATAAATCTCAATGATGTATTTATTCTTTGGAATAGGATAATGGCTGGGTACCAAGTGTCATTTACCATAGCTACTATTAAATGTTTTATAGAAATGTGCCCCATGTTAAACAACTTAATAAGTAATGAATTGTGTAATATGTAATGTTCATTACATTTCTTTAAAAATAGTTTTTTGTGTTTTTATTTACAGAATTGTTTATTAATGTTTTAACTGATCATGTTAATGTACTTTTTTTCTTTTTTTCTATTTTCTTTGTTTGCTAATTTTGGTGTGGTGAAAGTTTTTTTTCAAGGCATAACACCTTTATAATAAAAAATAAAAAAGGCAAGAGTCTCCCACTCCTTCCCTGATTCATCTTTGAACTTTCAAGAAAAGAAAGATACACTGACAGAGTGGTGAAGACAGAAGTCATCCAAAGCAGAGGAAAACTCTGTCCCTAAGCATCCCCAGGGAACAGTGGGGTTGACCGCTGTTGGACCAAACTCTCACTACTGGCTGCACTGGAACCAGGAGTGAATGATCCCCTATAGGTGCCAGTCGAGCTCCCTGGAGTGCAACCAGAGGACTTATCTTGTCCCTGGTGACCCTGGTTTGGGCCACCCAGTAACCCGGAAGCCAAGTGACAGCTCTGGGCCCTGATATCTGCATTGAACCGCTTGTGAGCTACACTGACCCAGACATTGCCTCCTCTAGGTTGCAATTCGTGTGTATTACTCCCCACCTTACTCCCTACCTTTCCTTGCATGATTCAACCGCCACTGTCTTGTGACAGTAAGGCCTGAAGAGTTTGAAGAACAGTATTTAGTGGGCTTACAATAACAATTAAGTGTTATATGGGAGTTGTGATTCTTTCACACCCCAATGAGCATGAGGCACCTGAGTAGCAAGCATTAAGAGTGTGGTGCCCTCCAATTTAGGAGCCAAGGACCAACGGGAATCAATAATCCAGTGTGCCGTCCGGTGACAGCCAAAGTGTAATGCCTGATAGAAGTTGTGGTACAATCAATCCCTGACTAAAGAAACTGAGCACCAATGGTCAAAGAGAACCAAGAACCCATTGCGTAGTGTGCTGACAGCTTAACTAGGTTGCTTGATGGGAGTTGTGGTTATATCACTCCCCAATGTGTGGAAGAGGCACCTAGGTCCAAATGAGAACTAGGAGTGCAACACTGACAAGGCAACTGAGCAACTTGGTAGAGGGGTGTTGTTCTGTTACTCCCCAAAAAGTGGAAAAGGCACTAAGGCCCGACAAAAACCAAGAGTGCAGTGCATGGTGAACTGACATGCCAAGTGAACTGTTTGTTTGGAATTGTGGTTCTACTACTTCCCAATGAGTAGAATGGGCAGCAATGCCCAAAAGAGAACAAAGAGCGTGGCATATGGTGTACTGACAAACCAAGTGACTTGTCTAATGTGAGGTGTAGTTCTGTCAATAACCAAAGAATTGTATCGACACCAAGGGACAAAGAGAATCAAGAATATATTGTATGGTGAGCTGGCAGTCAAAGCCCTCTGTCTGGTTGGGATCGGGGAAATTGAATACTCCCCATCACCAAGACAGAGTCAGTGCAAGGCCCAAGAGAAGTCCACATGACAATCTGACCTTCAGAGAAACTGTCAATGGGTGCTGCCAGCTTAACTTGTCCATCCTCTGTAGTGGTGCAAGGTGGCATCAATGGCTCCCACTTAGGTGACTGCAGCTCTGGCATCCATGCTGCCTCCTAGTCTCTGCCACCACACTAGTGCCCAGAACTCTCTTGGCGCCTAGGCCCTATACGCTGTCTTCCACATTTAGGAGCTGTGGTGCCAGGGCCACCTCCTTGACCCATCTTTTTCACATCTGGTGCTCTTTCCAGCATGATATCTGGAGAGGGATGCAATGATGCTGACCTGTTTATAGATGGTGCGTGGCACTTCCTGTTTGTCAGGGCACTTCTGGGGCATCTTTTCCCATAAAAAGGTGACATGCCCAGAGCTTGGTACTTCACAGTGGTCTCACCATCAAGCCTAAACGCTCCCTTTTGCTTGTTCTGGTGCCCTAAGGAACCAAGACTTCCTCCCTTTTGCCCTCCAAGAAGGACAAACTGAAGACTGTAGTAGTACTCCAGGCCATTGACTCAAAGCAAATTACTTAACACCCAAAGGCTGTGTGACCAACCGTAAATAAAGTGCTGTCTTTATTTGAGGTATTTGGTTTGTGGCATCATTATTACAACAACTTTACTCCTGCAGTGAAGTGCTCTCCACCAGGCCCACTTAAACCACTGCTACGTTTTGTTAACCATGTTTTTGATCACTTAAGAGGCCCCATGGCACCACAGGAGTCAGAAATGCAGAAAGAGGCACACTGGGGGAGACACATGGAGACACTGACTCAAATAGGAGGAGAGGTAAAGTGTGTGACCAGAAAGCAGAACGTCACAGGAGTCAGACACTGGCCATAACCAGCAGTGAGCATGAGAGGGGAGAAACTGAAAGAGAGGCACAATTTGAGGTCCCACTGATAGGAACTGAGAGAGAGGGGGAAGGTAAAATGCTAGTAAACTATAGCAGCTGTTGAGAAGGTGTGAGAAGGTGGGTGGAGGGCAGGAGGCCATGAAAAGGAGAAGGAGGTGGATGAGAGGAGGTGTCAGACACAGTGAGCTGCAGCCAGAGGCACGCCATATTGGTGGGTGACCTTGTAGGGAGGTAGAAAAAGGAGAATGTCCAGGGGAACGAGTCCAAAGCATGGTAAAGATTCTAACAGAACGGAACGGAAGTGCGTACTTACCATGAAGCTTGGAGGAGATGTCAGAGGCACAAGGACTGGCAAAACATATTGAGAAATTCAGCAGTGAGAGAAATGCGCTGCATCTGGCCCTTGTGCATACAGTTGCTAGATCTACTGTGAAAAGAAAACCTTAATAAAGTAAGCACTGCAAGATATGCGCTGCATCCCTAAATGTGCAGAAAGTAAAAAATTAAGAAGGACTTGCTGCAAACTACATGTAGGAATGGCTCTTGTAGCCATTAAGAAAGTGAACATTGAGAAAGTAAGCATTAAGAGAGAGGCACTTCCTGCTGGAACTTGTAGTAACAGTAAGCCAGAGTGAAAGGTAACTGAACACTAAGAGAAAAACGCTGCATGCTGGAACTTGTAGGAAAAGTTTTTTAAGCCATTGACAAAATGACAAAATGAGCATTGCAAAAGTAAGCATTTAGAAACTGAGCTCTGCTAGACAAGCGCTGTTGTCAGAATGTATAGGAGTAGTTCCTACATCTATTGAGAAGCAAATTACATAGGAAAACTCTGCCTTCTGAGCCCTGTAAGAAATGTTCTTAAACCCATTAACACACTCAGAGCTAAGAGAAGCTCTGCATGCTGGATTTACCAAAGTTCATTATAAGATTGATAGCAAAGAGTAACATTGCAATCTGGAGTTTGAAGGCCAAATTCTGGGAGTTCCTGAGGAAGTGATTGACGAGAGGAACACACATTGCATGCTTGAACTATCGGGGACATTCTTAGATCCCTTGAGAAAGTATTGGAAAGAGGAACATTGCTTTTGGTAACTTGTGGGAAAAGTTCCTAGCATCTTCAGGAAGTGATTCAGCAGAGGAACATTACAAGAGGGAACTTGAAATGAAAGTTTTCAGGAGCAATTTATAGGGCAGTCTAGCAACACCAGGTGATAACTTTAGCGTTTCGGACCAACTGCCAATATTAATAATAAACTTCTTGAACTTTATTTTGTTGTCTGTCATTGTAATTTTAAGAGCGAGCCACATGTTTATGACCTGCTGCTAGATTATCATGGCATTTATTTATTTAACTGTTTTTTACAACATGCAACATGCTATTAGCGCCATGGTTGCCGCCGGTATTTTACCGTGTCCGCCTTGGTGGATGGCGGAATTACCGCCCTACTCCAAGGTGAGCGGGGGCGGTAATTCCCCATTCACCAAGTCACTTCCCCATTCCCATTTTTGCCCCCATAGGGCTCAATGGGAATGGGGAAGGCGCTAATTACGGTACCGCAAATTGCGGTACCGTAATTAGCACCAAGGTCCCTTTGCTGGCCCGTTCCTTAATGGCTGCTAAAACCAGCCGTTAAGGTCGGGTCCCGCAAAGGGACCGTGTAGTAAGGCGGTAAGGGTTTACCGGTACCGGTGCCCTTACCGGTACCGGTAAACCCTTACCGCCTATCGTATAATGATGCTCTGTGTACCGGTGGATAACTCAAGAGTTAAGTTGTTGCCTCACAGTTTGGGTAAGTTTGAAGTTTGCACATTTGAATCCCACCAGGGCTATCTCACCCCTTCATCCTTGCGAGGTCAGTAGAATGGGTACCATTATGTCATCTTAAGTAATAATAATAGCTATTACAGCGGCCAGAAGCAGGTGGAATGTGGCATGAATCACTTTATGAAAACCTGATTTTTCTATGCAATAACCATTGGCGTCACAGCATGTCAAGTACAGGTCTTACCTGGACACGGGTCTTCAGTCGAAAGAGAAAGATGATACCAATCTCAGAAGTCACTCTGCCAGTAGCCAGAATGAACAGCGAGCAAGGTGATTGCTCTGCATATCTGTGATAGGGATCACTAGACACTGAGAGAAAAAGCTTTTCCCAGGAAAAACCTCTGTGCAGATCGCTAAATGGTGGTTTAGAGGTTAACAGGTTTTCAGGAGACGATGAGGATGGCTGTGGCAGAAGACTTGACTCTTGATATCTCAAGGATCTTGATATCTCAAGGAGGAGAATGTGAAGTATTGCTGGCAGGCAGTGAGAACATTGGGGAGATTGCGAAGGAGGGCTGGAACTTGTAATCAGTCAAGGCAGGAACAGAATTGGAAAAACACAGAAACAAGACTGCAGGCAGAAGGCTAAACAGGATAGGGCATGTTCTCAGGAGAATAAACAAGCACAACCAGATACAATGGAGAAAAAAGGGAGACGAGTGTTGTAGAGAGTGATGCCAGAAGACGTAGGTATGAGGAGTAGGTAGGGTTATTCACACAGAAGACCCCTGGAGCACCGGGTACCCTCTCACGCTACATCATAATGGTCTCACTCGGTGGCATTCTAGAACCAGTGGAAACCAAAACTCCACGGAGTGACCCCACAGGATGTATCCAGAAACAGCATAATATCTCCCCCCATCGGCAATGAGAGGAAAAAAACAAAACACAGCAAAACAAAGGAGGATAGAAGAAAAGGGGAAATAGAAAGAGAGAAGGGAAAAGAAAAGCAAAGGAATTTTCAGTGTAATAAAAAGGATACCGTTCAGTAATATACAAAGTCACTGGTGAGGTTGGGCAAAACCTCCTTCTCCTTGCGGGCAGCATGAAAGGACCAGCAGACTGCTCATATGGACCAGCTTCTCCTCCCGCCTCAGGAATCGTGTCACTCCCCCTTCAAGTGGCACTTCAGCACAAGGAGTGATGGTAGAGGTTCGCCCAATGTCATCAAAAGACCAGACTTTCCCATCATCAAGAACCACAGGCTTCCTTCCCACTCTGTCAATCCTCTGTAGGTCTCGGAATTTAGACTCGCCCTTCAATACGTTCCAAAAGTTCTTGCACCCGGAACCAGTCACCTTGCTTGAAAAAACATTTCGGGTGGCCATGACACAATCATTATACTCCTTATATTTCCTCTGTTTTTCCTTCACTCTCTCAAGGATCTCATCCATGTTCAAGTGGATGTTCCATTCTGATAACCAAGAAGGGCTCAAACGGTTGCCAGGCATTCTGCCCCTCATCATAACAAAGGGTTCTATTTCACTCTGTAGGTGTCCAATGGTGCTTTGAGGGTATCCTCCAGTGTAATGAATTTGCCACCGCCAACTGAATCATCCCCTTCACAAAACCACTCATGCGTTCTACAAGGCCTTTGGCCATGGGATGGTATAGCGACGTGCATATATGTTCCATTCCACGCTCTTTCAGAAACTTCTGCATGATATTGGAGATTAATTGTGCACCATTATCCCTTACCATGTCTTTTTGGTCACCTTCTCTACTGAACACACTCTCCAGAAAACGCTCAATCTTCATAGCTGTCACATCACCCTCCATGACGTACCTTCCCACCCATTTTGACGTGTAGTACATAAGAACTACTATTTACACCTTTACACTCTCTAGACCTTCAAAGGGACCAGTTATGCCCATCACTAATTTCTTCCACACTGACACAGGAACTTGCACTGGTATAAGAGGCGCCATATTTACTTTTTTGGACTTGTCACTTACAGCGTACGATTGACACATCTTCACCAAATCCTCAGCCTCTCTCAACATCCCAGGCCACCAGTAGGTTTCCCTCAGCCGTCTATTTGTTACGTCCCTTCCTAAATGACCCTCATGGCCAAATCAAGAATTCTGTTTCCCAAGGATTCTGGGGGAATTATTCGGTCTCCTCTCAGCACCCTTTCTGAATTCTCGAATATCTCATTATGGACTTGGTCAAACTCCAGAAGAGAATTTTCTGTGGTTTTCCATCCTTTGCAAATATCCCTCCTGAGTAAGCACTGTTCAGGATCCCCCACTGATTCTTTGACCCATTCTTCTTTTGGGATTCTGGGCAGAATTTGCACCATAATCTTCTCTTCCTCCTCCTCTGACACTGTCTCGTCCATGTCCCTTGTCCAAGGTGTCCTGTAGAAACAGTCAGCAACAACATTTACCTTTCCAGGAGTGTACACTACTCTGGTGTTGTACTAGATAATCTCCAGCATCCACCTGCAAATCTGCGTAAATACCAGATGAGGGCTTTTGGAGTTCATAATATGAAAGAGGAGCTTGTGATACATTTTAATTATCATGAGTAGACCCCAGATAAGAGTTCTGAAATGTACTAAAGTCCATTTCACATCCAATGCCTTCTTCTCTTTGGTGGAATAATTCAGTTCTGCTTGTTTCAACACCCGACAGATGAAGCAAATAGTCACTTCCCTCCCTTCTTGTATCTGTTCCAGAACACCTCCCAAGCCTGAATTGCTGGCCTCCAGGCCGTGTAGCACTCAACAACCCAAGCTCTTCATCTGTGGCTCACACATGAGCTCGGACTGCTAGCACTTACCCCCACTTGCACATTCTGAATAATCACAAGGCATAGTAGGTTCGTCCTTTCTTCCTTTTCCCTCCACTGTTCTTTTAAATATTGTGCTTTTATAATGTATTTCAATCCCTTGTTCCCTCCCCTCGCCCTGTGGGCGCTTTCAAACTGTATGTTACTTGCTGTATAAGCACCAAACAAGCAAAAAATAAATACAAATAAATACATCCATTGTGATTAGGCTCTTAGCAGTGGTACTGAACATTGCGAGAGTCAGTGACATACTGACATTCATTCTTATGTCCTCCCATTCCTTCCAGCAGGAATCTGTCCACTCAAATCTGGCACATTTTTTCATAAACAATATCATATGTTTTGTTTTGTCTGAGAAATTTGAGACGAATTTGGAGTAACACTCTGCTAGCCCCCGAAAGGACCTAAGTTGATCCATGTTCATGGGATTAGGCATGTTCATAATTGTTTCCACAAGTTCTCTCCTTGGTCTGATCCCTTCACTGTTGATCACATGACCGAGGTAGGTCACCCACTTCACTTTTATTTTACATTTTTCAGTTTTCCAACACCCCCAGCAGCTTTGCATCATGCTCTTCCTCTGAGTGGGACGCTACCAGACTGTCGTCCTGGAAATAGTAAACGCCCTCCAGGCCACCCAACAGTTGTTGCATTAGTCTCTGGAAGACCGCAGCAGCTGATGCCAACCCAAAAGGCATGAGTTTATATCTAAATGCTCCCAGATGCGTGACAAAGGTTGTTAAGTGTTTGGCGTCGTCATCTAAAACCACCTGATGATACGCTGATGACAAATCTAAGGTATCAGGTAATGAAATCGTAGCAAAAATGTCGCTGGTAAAAGAAATTGCGGCAAAAATGCTGTGGTTTGACCCGGTGAAGGTGAAGCCCATTATACCATTTAAGGGGAGCGCAGGTTGCCTGGTTGTCCCCCGCTCTCCTTAAATGGTATAATGGATCCAAGGGTTGCAGGGGTGTCCCCCGCATCTTTTACATGATTGTGGCGCAAAAAACCACTGCATTTTTGCTGCGATATTTTGTATTCACAGCCATTTTTGCCAGGATTTTAAGACATGGAACCAAATCTAATGTAGTAAAGAATTTTGCTGGTCTCATTGTAGTTAATAAGATCTACACACATGCACATCGAACCATCCCCTTTCTGGATAATCAAAATGGGGGACAGCCATTCCGATGATTCTATTGGCTCTATAATATCTTGTTTGCACATTTTTGCGAGTTCTTCCTGTAGTGCAGCCTTGATGCCAATGTTCCTCACTTTATGTACAATTGCTTTTGCTCCCCTTTTTAACACAATTCAGTGTCTGAATCCCTTAAGCTTCCCAATGTCATTGTTAAACACCTGGGGAAACCGCTTCACCAAACATTACTTGGAAGAGAATTCTTGACCTCTGACAGATAGGATTGGTTTATCTTCCTCTGGGTGTATTTTGAGTCCCAAAGCAGCCTGCTCATGCCAACCCATGACAGATGATCCCTTCTAGGCAACATAGAGCTTACAAAACGTGGCCCTATCTCCAAACTTGAGATGGACCCACTTAAAACCTAATATCTCAATGGGACTCTGACCATAACCTGTGGCTCTTACATGGGAAGGTTTCAACTCACACAAGGATCCAGCTAATTAATTTTGATATGTGAGGACATCTACCATGGTATAGGGTGATCTGGTGTCCACCATCACTTCCAGTGGTCTCTTGTCCACTTCTACTTTCTCCCAAGGTCCCGATTTTCCTGGATGCATTTAGTGATAGTATGCATATTGGACCTTCCTCTTCTGGGTCTGTGATCGTGAGGAGGCTGCTGGGTCCTCCAATTTCCTCCAGGGCCTTTTTACTGCATCTCGCTTTGGTCTTGGGATTCCTGCATACTCTCTCATAATGACCAATGACACCACATTTGTAGCACTCTGCATTCACAGCTGGGCATTCTCTTTCATTATTGTAATGTCTTGTGGCTTCACACCTAAAACATGCTGATTGGGTTTGTGTACCCGCACCCTGTGTGCCTCTTGACTTATCATTGGGATTCATCCTACACCTTGTCGCGTGATTGGAATTTCTCCTCACTAGTGCAATGGTCGCATTGTCTATAACCCTGTCAACCTGCTCAATCTGCTTTACTTCAGTAGTACTAGACTTGTGTTGCACAGCTTTCATGCATTTCTTTCCAAGCTCAATTGTTCTTGCTAAATCGATAGCCTGCACCATCGTGGGATCTTTGGCTTGCCACAAAGTTTGTTGAATCTGTAGATCTGCGGTATATAGGACAAGCTGATCTCTGATATATTCATGGGCAACACCGGTGAACTTGCAGGACACAATGAGGCCCCTCCGTGCAGCAATTTAGTTGTCTACAGATTCTCTTTGGCTTTGTTTCCTTGAAAAGAAGTAAAATCTTTCAAGCACCACATTGTCTTATTTCGGATATGTTTTTCTAACTTTGCCAGTGCTCCTTCATATTTCCTGGTCGACCCGGACTGGCCAGAGTCTCCTGCCCCTTCAGATGATAGAGTTTCAGGAAGAGTGCAAAATATCCTCAGTGCCTCCGCAACTAAACTGTCCAATAGCGATGCCTCCCTTAAATCATCGCTGAGCTTACTGCCTCCTATGGCACACAAATATACTTGGAATGAATCCACCCATTGCTCCCATGGTATGGGGGGATCTCCAGGAGAGGTAAGGAATGCACAAGGGGCAGACACACTCTGCATGGTGTTGAGGTGCGAGCTTTGATACAATCAATTCTATATCTTTTCTAATGGGTTGCACTGCACGTTTGAACAGTGTCTCATGCAGTTATTTGTAAGCAGCACTGTGCCTTTCTGCAATGTTTCCTGCTGTAAATGCTTTTTTCTACTATATGGTTTCCATTGTGGTTGTTCTTATGGGGAGCGGTGTGCTTGTGCGGTGAGTTTTCGTGCTTTTAAACTGTCCAGGGATTAAACTATGTATTCACTGTAACGCGATTTTCACTTCTTTCCAAGCGTTTGTTTCCTAGGAGATCATTACCAACATTATGGCTCCCACCTCAAGGGACGTTCAGAGGTCCCTTCTTCTAGCTTAGTTGCGCTCGGTCCTACTTCCGAGGAGAGCTTGCACAGGAACAAATTTAGAAGAGGGAGGGGCGGGCGCCAGCACCGCTCTCTCCCGGCGCCGCTCTCTCTGCGTGGCCACTTTCTCCCCATGACCGCTCTGCACAAGGGAGGCACACCGGTGCGGCCGCTCTACGGCGGTCTCCTACCGCTGCTCTGTGGGTGAGTACAACGGCAGCTCCTCGTCGCCAATTGTTGTAGGTAGTGAGACCAGGAGACTTAGCTATGAGGAGTAGTTTGGTTTATTCATACAGAAGACCACCGGAGCACCGGCTAGCCTGAGTGGCCTGAGAGGCTACAGCATAACGGTCTCATTCCATGGCATTCTGGAACCGGTTGGTTCCAGAACACCACGGAGTGACACCGCAGGATGCATCAAGAAACACCATAAAACAAGCTGCATCTCAACACAATATGCTGATAATGGGTGCCTCTTCTGTAGCATGTGGCCGAAGGTGATGTTCTATGTTTAATAAGGAAGTGAACTTTGCCATCCTGGTTTTCTGAGTCTTCCATAAGGCTTTTTCAAATGGCTAGCATCTTGAGAAGGGCATTAAAAGCCTATATGATCTTCCTGCATTTGCCATATTTGCAAGACCGCTTTCACTGCACCACGCCTGCCACCACTGACAACCCAAAAGTTCCACAAGCCTAGCATTAACTCCAACAAGTAGCAAGACACCTCAGGAAACTAATGGCACAGCTGGAGGGTCAATGAAACCACAGCGACCAAGAAGAACGTGGGTTACATCTGCGGTAGCAAGGGTACATTGTGGCAGACAAAAAGTGCATAAAGAAATGTCTGTTGTTACCCCAGGAAGCGTTATGTGCCTCAAAACAAGCTATTTATAAGAAAAATGACCCAAGCTGAACATAAAAATTACAATATTTGCTCTTTAATTTTGAAAGTAGCTTCCTTACCTGCTGTTATTTTTCATGATCAGCCAGTTATGAGCAGGCTGTACTGTTTTTTGGTGTTTTAAAACACTTGATTTTGTGATTCACATTGATAATATTTGATCCCTGGTACTCTACCGCAGAAATCACCCGGCACTACCGCATTCAATTCCTTTTTCCTTGATTACATTTGCATTATTAATGTATGATATTAACAATATTAATATGTACATGATGGTGTTTCATGTGTTTTGCATCTTGGGGAATATTACATATTCAAAATGAGTAGTCACTTTATCCGCTTTACATTTCAGCAGAAAGGATTTCGGATGAAACTTACACATCTCTTTCGGAGCCCAGAGCCCCACTTAGGAGTGGGCAGTGAAAATCAGCCTTTGTACAAGAAGAAGCCTATCCTCTGCGAGAGGCGACACGATAGTAGAAGGGGGAGCAGCCACAGGCCGGAAACGCAAGCATTGCTTCCTGTAAGTAGCACAGCAAAGCGGTATGTTCGACTGCGGCATCTTCCAGCATTTAGTCGTTACAGTAGATGGCTGTTATTTATCAGATCAGATCTGTGTCACTCAGCCTGCTGCAGCCTGCTTCTGCTGATAGGTATCAGACAGCTGCTGTATGTATTTGCTCCTCACTATGAGGCATGATTATGGACAAACAGTGAAAAGACCTTATATTTTATTATTTTTGTTTTAGATCATTTTAGCCACTAAACTTAGTACGGTATGTGCTCATGGGCGTAATTTTAGGGGGTGGACGGGGGTGTTTGTCCCCCCCAACTTTCAGGGCACACTATTTTGTCCCCATTCATTTGAATGGGGCACCTTTTTTTCAGAGGTCATGTCCCCCCCAACATTTTCAGCAAAGTTTCTCCACTGTATGTGCTGACTAGTTATTGTTTGCTGTTATTAACAAAAGTAAGACTTTGGAAAAGTCTTACAGGGATACTTACTACAAAAGTAATAGTACCAATATGTTACTTTTATGTGTAGTACCCATTAGGTATTTCAATGAAAGGACAAGGGAGTCAGTAAAAGTTCACTTGCAAAAGAAATAACAGAAAAGCTGTACCTAGCATATCATATGTCACCCTTGTGTGCTGTATTTCTGATGGTCTCTTTCTCTCTCTGCACTTTCTTTCTCTCACTGCTCGCTCCTGCTCACTGTCTCTCTTTATGATGTCAATGGCCCTCATTACGACCCTGGCGGAATTCGGAAAACGATGGCGGAAATGCAATACCGCCATCGAATAGCGCTCGGTGCGACTATGACCCGTCACAGCAAAGTACGAAGCCATTAGCGACACCGTAGTGAACGCCAACGCAAACTGCACCAAGCACGCGCGCGCGCGCCATGCCAAACCGTAAACACCACCATGGCGCAAGGGTACGCCAATTCCGACCCTAGCGGACATGTACCTAACGCCATCAAGCATGGCGGAATGAACCATTCCGCCATGGTGAGAAGTACGGCATCGCGAATCAACCGTAAACGGCCCCACTGAGTGCCTGCACACCGCTCCCTGCCCACAAAGTACAACTCCCCGTAGGTGCAATGAAGTCACAATGCAACCATTGAAATGTACAAGTCACCCATGCATGCCAACGAACAAATGAAACACAAGAGGGGCCAATGGGAGCTGCAGGGCACAGATGGCACGAATACAGAAGCCATCCCAATGGACATGACCACAGTCCCCCACCAAGAAACGCACGCAAACACAGGCACCTGTGACCAGCAATATTCCGAAAATCACATCATTCCACCAGTCCACCTGGCTGACCGGCATCTGTTACACAAAACCCAATCCCCCGCCCCTGAGCATGACAACATTCAAACTGTCATATTGGCAGCCCCCATCCCTGACCTCACGGGCTTCGTAGGCAAACGCGTCCAGTACAGTACCACGCAACTAAACTCCGAAGCTGGAACCCAATGCAGATCTCCTCACAATACATCGCTCCCCAAATAGGAATATGCCACATCACTTGCAAAGAAGAACGCTACAAGGGCCAAATCAGAATAGAAATTTAATGCACAACAAAATCACCAAGCCCATACAGCCATCAGGCCATGAACTCCAAAACACATTTCACCATTGTGGGCTGCATCCGCAAGAAATGACCAGCCACTACTTGTGTGACGCCCTGTTCCATCATGGTACACAGAGCCACATTCACGTACGAAAAGGCAACATGGAAGCGCACAGAACCGCAGGGCCGTCCCAATGGGGAGGCACAAGTCCAGCTGAAAGGCCGAAATGTTGCTCCGAGCCACCAGTACTGCATAAGGGCATGTGGCCCATTGGCGATCGTCCCATAAGATCGTAATGCTGCTCCACTGATTAACACGAAGCAGCAGGTGTCGGGAGTAAAACCCATCTGCAGGAGTGGCATACAGATGGCAGTGGCAAAAGGGGAGGAGATACCTGTCAACCAAAAGAAAAGAAAAAGAACAGAATGGCCATCAGAACTACATTCCAACAACTCACTTCAATGATCACACTAAATCCACAGCCATATGCATGCTAGCCCACTCCAAAGGTTCATCACCACCCAAAAACCACTTGCGACTCATAACTATCTATATCGAGGTGTAAACACCATCACAAACGAGTGTACCTGTGCATGCGTCTGTCAAAACAGAATCCATCAGATGGGATTGGTAACGTGCATGGACACAAGTGTCTGAGGGCGCGTCGAGACAGGGAGGGCTCAACAAGGCCAGATAGACGATGGTCCCACTATGGCAGCCCTGCATCACATAGCGTAGGGGAGGCGTATAGATTCCAAGAAGCCCTGTACATGGCAAACTCTGTATCAAATCACCTGCCCATGCATCCATTCATCATTCCCTCATCCCGGGATTAAAACGCCAGAATATTTACTCACATAACATTAGAAATATCCATTGAGTCTGTGCGTTATGCAGCCTGCAAAATCCACAGTGCCCCAGGCCGTAATGCCAGTGTTGTGAAGTAACATGTATTTGGGAACGTCCGGCCTCATCGCCCACGTCGCTATTGCGCATCCCAAACCATTCATATCAATCATTGCATCCTCGCCATGGCCCCTGTCCCAAGGACATTGAACAATAGTACGTTATATTTGCAGACAGACCTGTGGGCATTTCCCCGCCGCTAGCTGAAAACCGAAAGCGCCGCCCTTCGAATTCCTCATTTGCAACATCACGTCGAAGAAGCATCTGTGGCCGTTTGAAATCACTAATTAATCCATCATGTGCGGCTGTGTGTGAAAATGGCAACTGCCTTCACCCACAAATGGGACGCCCCGCCCGTCGTTGCAACTCGGTACAGTGATGCATGAGGGCCCACCGTTACTCGAGTACTACGTACCACTGACCCTTCACAAGTCTGTTTGCGACTGCACAGATAGTATGTGAAACAATGGGACCATAGCAGAATGAACATATCAACCAATGTTACACGGCAATCGGGTACAAATACATGATTGCAATAGCAAGATGCCATTCCCCGAATTGCAGCGTTGTGTGCGGGACGTGCTCGGCCAAAGGGGAGAGCAGTTTGCACAGGTGGAATGAATCACCACAGGTGGAGGCCATACAGCCTGAAAACACATAAATTGCACAGCCAATCTCCTCCCACAACCACACCGAAATGCTACCGGCAGGACTCGCGATGTTGGCCCTGGGGGACCTGATAGCACTGCAAGTACTCCAACTCCAGGAAGAAGACGAACACCAACTACAACCGGCCGCACGGAGGAGACGCAGGAGGAGGAGGAGGGCAAGGCAGGGCCAGCAAGGGCCGCCAGCACAGCCACAACCACCACGCAGGCAGCCCGCAATCCCACGCCTCCGAGCACATCCGTTCAACCTCACTGATGAGCAGATCCACACCCTCTACCGTCTGGACCGGGACACCATAGCCGCCATTGTGGACATGACACAGGCTGACCTTGTCAGCATGATAGACAGCCCAACCGCCATCCCACCCCTACTGAAGGTGGTGTCTGTACTACACTTCCTGGCCACAGGCACCTACCAGCACACAGTCGGGCAGTTGCATGGCATTTCTCAGCCACTGTTCTCACGGACACTATTGCAAGTGCTCGATGCCCTCCTGCAGCACGCAGACGACTACATCTCCCTACCACGCTCGGAGCAGGAAATTACCAACACAAAAGTGGGATTCCATGCACTTGCCGGCATACCGGGTTGCATTGGTGCCATCGACTGCACCCATGTGGAATTGGTCGTCCCACATGCCATGGAGGCCCAGTACCGCAACCGAAAACAATTTCATTCTCTTAATGTACAAATGGTGTGTGACTCCAACAGGATCATTACACATTGTTGTGCCAGATTCCCTGGATCAACCCATGATTCTATGGTCTTGAGGAACTCTACAATACCACGCTACATGGAGCGACACGCAGGGAACAGATCCTGGCTACTCGGTGAGTCTCATTACATGCATGATAATGTGGGGTATGTGATTCGGCAATGACCTGGCAGGAAGGGGGGGGGGGTGTGCGTACGTAGCAATGGCATTCCACATCATACGTTTCTCGTCCACATACAGGTGATGCTGGATATCCACTGAAGAGATGGCTCCTCACACCAGTCCGGAACCCACGGGACCAGCATGAGGAGGACTACAACCATGCCCACTCACGTACCCGTGTAGTCATAGAACAGGCATTCGGCCTACTGAAGGGTCGTTTCCGCTGCCTCAGCAGGTCTGGCGGGGCACTCCTGTACCGCCATGAGAAGGTTGCAAAGATGGTGATGGCATGTGTCATGCTCCACAACATGTGCGTACGTAGAAATGTGCCCATGCCCCCTGACGCAGAACTGCAAGCACCTGATGATGGTCATGATGAGGGCGGGGATGTGGCAGCACCTCAAGGAGTCTGCGAGGCACCGGAGGGCCGTGACATTCGTCAGCATCTCATTGATGTATGCTTCTAGCACTCACGCCTGGTGGCTGATACATGGACACGGGACTCGTGGCACTGTGTGTGTCTGGGACATGCACAATATGGACTGTACGCCTATGATGGCCTAGTACACAAAGATCAATGTCCACACATCTCATTGGTTGATCGTGCACTGTTTATGGCATATGTGATATCATGTTGAACACCCTATCGACCCGCCACCCAAGTGAGCCCAACACACCCCCTCCACCCTCCTACCTCCCCCCCGAACACCAGTGTCCAAAGATGCTCATTGTCAGTGGGCTGTCGCTATTGCAAGCCCCCTCTGCGGGTATCAGGGGCACCCCTGCCTGTGGAGCGCAGGTTCCTCCCAGATCTACGTTGGGGGCTGCCCTGGACGGAACTTGCAACGGATGATGTCTCTGCCTGCTCACGTCCATGCATGTCCCTAAGGGTTTGCGAGAGCTCAGTGAGCACACGGCGCACTGCGGCAAGTTCGGCACATACGTCCTTGGACGTCGCATGCAGTTCCCCCCTCAGGCTCTCGGTGCTTCTCTCCATTTGGACTCCCAGGCTCTCGGTGCTACTCTCCATTTGTGCCCTTAGTGTCTCTGTACCTCTCTCCATTTCTGCCCTAAGTGTCTCAGTTGATGTTTCTATGTCTGCCTTAGTGCCCCCACATTCATCGGCATGGTCCTTGAGGAGCGTGGCCAGTTGCTGCTGTTGCACGATTAACTGGTCGAGGGACTGTTGCCTCTGCTGGGCCATGGCCATTTGCGGGGGTGTCACAGAGGGGCTGTTGGCCTCATGTTGCCTTGCCACAGGGCTTGTGGGGGATGGCCAGTCGTCGTCTTGTGGGTGCCCCTGCGTGGTATCCTCATGTTGTACGGGATGGGACAGACAGGGGGATTGGGACAGGTCATGGATGGATCTGTCTTCGACATCCCCGTCTTCTGTGTCGGAGCATGCTGCCATCAATGGGGTGTCACCTATGGTGCTGCTGCCACCAGAGGCAGTGCCTTCTGTGGCATCCGTTGGGGGGACCTGTGGTGGTGGTGGTGTGGGCATGCTGGCTGCTGGGGTGCCTGTTGATGTTCCCTCCTCTGTGCTGCCACCTGATTTGTGCTGCTGCCGTGTCTTGATGCGTGCAGCTGAGGTGGAGGGTCTTTGGCCGTTGGTCTTGGCCCTCTTTGCAGGTGTGCTGGTAGGGGTGTCCTGTAGCTCGTCGTTTGGATCGGACCCTGTGGTGGAGTAAAGGAGGGCGAGGGTTATTGATGGGTCTGTGGGAATTGGAATGGCATTGTATCACATGCATTGGGGTGGTACCTGAGGGTGATTTGGGTCGGGGCCTTGGAGGTGCTTTCATTTGTGTGTGGAGTGAGGGTGCAGTTGTTTGGCAGCCTGCAGTTAGGGTGTGCCTGCTGCACGTGTAGTGCGTGTTTTAGGGGTTTTTAATTATTTATGTATTTATTGTGGGTTTTAACGTGCGCTATCAGGCCGATGTGTGTGGACGTTCTCCTGGACATGTGTTTCTGTTGCACTATGTGGACACATGGTACTTCACATGGTTGGACTTTGTGGATTTGGCATTGTTTTATCTGGCCCACCTACCTGAATCTTCGGATGTCTGCACTCCTTTCTCCATCCCTCCGACTCCCTCTATGCTCTCCATTCCGATGGTGGAGGCACAGATTTCTTCCCAGGGGGTCAACTTGATGGGTGATTCAGGACCTCCCCCGGTGGCTGTGGCAATGTTGCGGTTGGCAGAGAGTATGCTGCGGACGCGTATCCGCAGGTCGTCCCATAGCTTTCTGCATTGCTGTGGGGTGCGGGGTGCGGTCCCCACCGCACTTACCCGCTGTGCCACCAGAGCCCATATGGCCTTCTTGTTTGCAAGTGCCGTCCTGGTCATTTGCGTGCAGAAGACGACTGCAGCATTCTCCTGGAGGGTCTCTGTTAGCACGGTGAGTTCCTCACGGGAGAAGTGGACCTGCCGCTTGCGGTCGCACGCTTTCTTCGCTACTTTTCCCATTTTTCTTGGTTTCGCTAGGGTGGATGACGGGTTGGGGTGTGTCTCAGGGTAGTGTTTTTAGTGGTTGTGTGGTTTTAGTGGTTTTATAGGTGTACGCGGGATGTTTCCCGTTCCGGGCCCATGTTTTAACTTCCGTTTCCGTATATTTCCAGTCACCGTACTTTCCGGTAGGCGCACACTGCGGTGTCCGCTGTGATGGGTGGCGGTATTGCACCTAGGGCGCCGTACGGCGGCGGTGTGGGCCATTTTGGGGTCTTTTCCGCCATCGCGGACTTTGCACTTCCGCCATGCCGTGGTGCTCGTGCCCGATGGGTCGGAATGGGCCGCACTTTGCTCCTTCGTACAATGGCGGAAACGCTATTTGCGCTGTGGCGGTCCGGTCAGTCACTTTCCGCCAGGGTCGTAATGAGGGCCAATGTCTCTTTCTCTCTCTGGTGAGTCGTTGCTGAAAGTTGCACAGCCAGAGAAAAAAAACATATCTGGAAACTGCTTTTCTGTGGTTAAAAGTAGAATGAGAGAAGAGACATAGGTTTCTACTGAGGTGGGGACCAGCTAAGTATTGGAGACATACATTGTCAACACTTGCTCCTACAGGAATGTCTCCCTCACACTGAGAATGCAGTGTCACCATCGGATAGAGGAGGGAGACATAATAAGCTCTTCATGGGGGGCTGGGATTTTGACAGACCTTGTAAGTGGCCAAAGGACCAGGCTGTAGAGTCACCAACTGAGTTTTGTATTGCTTATTTTCTGTTAATTATCAGTGTTTGTGCCTAATGTAACTCATTGCTGGTTAGGCAGCACTTCCAATAAATCAGTGGCCAGCATGCAAAATTAAACTTTGCTTTGGAGCTCAAAGAAGAAACAGATATTTTTTGTATTTTTTATTGTATTTGGTTTAAATTAAACCTTTACAAATGTTTCCATAGAAAAATAGTAGAGAAAAGAAAAAAAAGAACAATACATTAAATCGAAAAATGTAAAGAAACACATTTCATCAAGCATTCATTAAAGCAAAATATGTACATATATAAACACATGATCTTAATCAAAACGAACTGTGGGATGTATTTACCCATGCATCCGAGCCCTACCTCAAAACTGTGCAGTACTGACATGGAAAACATCATGATGGCCAGAGCTTCCCAGAAAATGCACAGGGAAATGCATGAAGAATAGGCTGCCACTCATTTTTGCCGATGTTATGGGCACAGAAGGACACTGCCTAAAAACCCCATTGGACTACCCACACAGTAGCCTGAAACCATTGGGAATGGAAATGCTGATTGCCAAAAGCCACCTAGAATTGTGGGGAATTCATTTCTTAAATCCCAAAAATGGGTGCAGTACCAGTACTCACCACTATCCAAAAGCCGGCATTTTAAAACAACACCAGATTTTACTTTTTGTAAAACTGAATAAATGAACCCAAAACATGCCAAAGAAAGACTTACTGAGAGGTGGATACAATGTAAAGTTATATCCTGAAGTGACTTGAAGGTTTATAACAAGACTGGCTGAGCTGTGGATTTCAGCAGTTTAAGTAAATTTGGACTGAAAGACACTAAAAAAATCTAAATGTTTAAATTGACTGAGTGACCTACTTTTGAGTGTCACATAGGTTGCAATTGTTTAAATGTCATAGTTTTAAACTTAGAATCAGCCTTCTAGCTGCATATGTAAAAATGTTTAGTTTTATTTGAATGCTGAAAACTGGGGAACAGAAGTGACATTTTATCTGAAACCTGGCTTAAGGAACTGAATTCTGCCTGGCAACTACCCCCATCAGGAGTGAAACTTGAGTCACAGCTGTGTTCCCAGGCCTATCTGCTGTTTGCTGGCTACACTTAGGATATGCCATCTCTCTGATAATTGAATTAAGGGGAGCCCCACAGAATACAGGAGCTCTGAACAAAGCCCTGTCCTGACTCAGGCAAATGTTTTATTGGCGGGAGTCGTAAATGGAGCTTCCTCTTGGCAGAAGCTGGGAGGGGCAGGGTCTCTGAGCTTGGCAGAAACTGGAAAGACTGGTTTCTGTACCATGTGACATGAAAAGACACACCTCTATAGCCAGAATATGGTTTTAGAAAAAGATGAATAACTCATAGAGCGGACTTGTGAAAATTATTTAAATGATACCATAATTCTTGTGATTTTTCTGCCCACATTTTAAGAGGTTTTTAGAACCGGTGGCATGTTCAGGGGAGTTTTAGCGGAAAAGAGGATATTACTCAAAATGTGTGCATGTGAAAAATCTGACACTTCATCAACTAATGTCCATACTCCTTGCGCACATGTGTGTAAATTTGGGGTAATGTCCGGTATTGCAAACCAGTTAAAAAGTGCAAAATATCGCTATTTCTGAATGCAAGCCCCCAGGAAGAGCAGAGTTTGAACAGGGTATACCTCCTGTAATGCATGATGGGTGCATATGATTTTAAAACAATATGTACCTCTGCAAATATGTATTTGGTTCAAATCTAGATTTGTGTGCAAGTTGACAGGAGGAGTGGACTTTCTGCAGGCTGTAAAATGACATCACTCTGACACAACTTAGCTCCCCCAATCAGGGGAGAAATGAAAGCTTGGCCAATGATAAGTGGAGAGGGGCTGGCTAGTGATGCTGCTCACACACACCCATTTTCAAAACACATAAAAGCAGAGAGACAGGACAGATAGGGACCTTCAAATCCATTTGCAGCTGGAAGCTCTGCCGGGAAAATCCATACTTTACCTCCATCAACTTCAGAGACCCAGACCAGACCAGCAGAGTAGAGCTGACCTGTTAGCAGAACCAGAGAGAGCTGACCCAGATCACTGTGAAGTGCAGAGACCAGAGTCCCGTCTAAAACCTGACCAGATCCATGGCGTGGCCCATTTCACTCAAGAATATAGTGTGAGTACCTAGAAAACTGTGCAGAACCAATCTCTTAGTTAAAATAATATAATTCAATCTATTTTAATCTAAGTAGAACTGCCTCCTAACTGTCACCTGTCATTTGTAAAGCTGTCACCTGTGATTTGCTAGTTGCAAGCTGCACTTGTCTTGGTGAACTTTAAAATTTCAAATCTGAAAAGCGACCTTTATTTAATCGCTCATATCTCCGTGACCGTTTGTGCTAGAGACTTGCAGTGACTTTCATCTCGAAGCTGAGATCATAGGCTTTCTTAGGACCCCAAAACGATAGTGATAGTCCTTGTAGTTACTCTGTAATCTCGCTCGGCGCATTCGCGAATTTTGCCGCGATTTGAAAATATCTCCACTTGCAAAAAGATAGCTGCTTTTGCTTTCCTCTGAAAAAAATCGTTTGCCTCATAAAAACTATCCCTGCATCACTGCTAGAGTGAGCCTGAGCTAATATTAACTAGATACCACTCACCCTGAATCTCTAGAGGGAATTAAAAGCATTTTAACATATTTTCACTCCATTGCCAGCACATATCAAAGCATTTTGCCTGTGTTTTCAACTTCTGTAGTCTAAGTTGCTGGGTGAACTGAATTACATTTGAATTGCATTTCTGAGAATTGTGTGCCTTCCTTCCATTTCCTTGCATTGCATAAAAGGGGGGGTGAATTGTACAAGAAAGTGATTACATTGTCTTTTGCTGAAATCCTATCAAGTTATTTTCTTTACTGCATTTCATTCCACATTGCATCCATTTGAAACCATAAAAGTATTGTTGCTATCTTATCCATTTCATGTCAACTCCTTAGTGATTATCAAGAAGTGTGCTAGTGCCAGATTCTCTGTTGTTAATCTTTATCATATCAGATTAAGTGTGCTATTCAATTATTAATTTATTCTAAAGTGTGATATATATATCTATTGTTTAAATTATCAATTAAACCTTTTAACTTGCAAAACAGAACTACTTCTTGGCTCAGTGGGGTCAGGAGGATTCCAAGAGAGGGGTGTTATATAGGGGTAGTCATCCAGAACGCATGAACTGGACATAAAGATATATCAATAAGGGTTTTCATTCAGTATTCTAGACTAGGCGTTGACTTGGCTGTAGTGCTGAATTGAATCCTCTTACAAAATGGGGGCTCGTGCCGGACGTTTGGATTAGATCTATCACTTGTGCAGATTAATACAGCGTGCCAGCTGACCAGATACACATATCCGGTCGGAGCACACGCTGTGTTACGCTGTAAAGCACTTCTCAAAGGAACGCCCTAAGAAAAAGGTCTGTTTTGCAAAAATAAAATACAAACTTCTGTAAGTCAGGACAGAGACCAATCTCTAGAATGACGACCTTAGTAGACATGAAAATAGCCAGAGAGCACTTCTTACATAAGTTATTTGTGAGAGGTGAGTGGACTCACCAGGACCAAACAGTCTGGTTGCAGGCCATCACACCCCAAATCACGGAAACAGGGTCAGATATATGGAGAGACCAGGGTCCCTTACATGTGGCCCTGAGTGAACTATATATGTCCTCTAAGGCCAAGGATGAGCACAACAAGATTGCCAGGGTAGCGGCATATTTATATTTACATATGGGAGCCATGCAGGACAAATGTGCTGAAGGCCAAGATCTGGCGAGTAGGCAACTGCTGGCATTACAGAAGGCCCAATCTGAGCTGGACTCTTCTGAGCAGAGGCTGCTCAGGAGCCAGGAGTCAGAAAATGACAGTAGGCAGTATATCATTAAAATAAAAGAGGACATGGATATACTGCAACAGGAAAAGGCTGACCAGGATACTAGATTTCTGGCCCTGCAGAAGGAGCACCGAGACAGTTTGGACTCCTTACTGCAGAGCCAGAAAAAGCTGGAGCAACAATTAGACTTTAACAGGGCATGCACGGAGCAGGTAGCCACCCTGCAAAGTCATCTAGATAGAGTGAAGGTAGAGAGCAACAAGCTGATTATGAAAGACCTGGATACCCAGGCAGAGTTTGATGAAGAACGCCAGAAAGCTGGTGCCTTCCAAAGGCAAAGGGACGACCTGGCGGCACAAATGCAGGCTCTTAGTCAGGAAAGAGACGCCTTAGGCCAGGAAGTCTGCCATTTAAAAATAAAAATGGAAGAAAATCACCTGGCCCACCAGGGACTGGGTGACCTCCAAAAAGAACACCAGAACTTGTTAGAGCACACCAGGAGGGTGGAGGATGCTCTAGCAAGAAAGGAGCAGGCCAATAGGGACACAGCTCAGGAGGTAACCCTCCTGCAGCAAAGACTGGCCCAGTGCTCCAGGACCAATCAGGAAACACATAGAGAGAATGAGGCTCTCTGCCAGCACAATGATAGGCTCCAGCAACAGGTAGCGATGCAGGAGAGACTGATAGAGTCTAGTAAGGCCTTAACTGAGGAACTGAAGGCACAAATGCAGGCTCTTGCATTGCAACAGGGACCAGGGGCGGATAGAGATGAGGTTCGCTGGGAAATGGAAACTCCGGAGCATAACCTCAGGAGCCCTAGTACTAGAGGCCCTCATACCTCTCAGTCCCTGGACTCTGCCACCCCCATGTCCCCTGGCGCACATGAGCACAGGGCCACAGGGATGGCAGATTACTATCCAGCCAGAAGCATGGGGCTCATAGGCCAGTACCACCCAGGAATGGAGGGGCGGGCATCCGGGTATGGGCACCCAAGCACAGTGCAATTTAATGGGGAACCCCAGGAGAGTAGGCCCATTAAGGGCATCCTGAAAACCTCTGCCCAGTTAGGTCAGTGGAGGGGGTACCCATCAAATCCTGGCAGCAAGGAGGAATCTGAAGACTCCTCTGAACTGCGCAGGACACAGGAGACCAGGTCCCCACATTCTGCCAGCCATTCCCAGGCTCGCAGAATCCGGGAAAACCTGGAAGAGCAGACAGGAACCTCTGGGAGCAGTGCCTCTGAGTCAGAGGATGAATGGACAAGGGTTACCCGAACCAAAAAGGCCAATAAGGCAAAAAGGGCCTTGCTTAAGGACCCCTTAAAGCAGATTAAGGCGATCAGGAGCGTCATCACGCCTTACCATAAGAACGCTAAGTATTCTGTTTGGGAGCACTTAGAGTTGTTTGAGCAAATGATGGAGACTTTCCATTTGAAGGACAGCCAAAGCTGTATTCAATATGTAAAGTGGACCTTCTCCCCGGAATACTCCAGTTTCTTTGCGGGGCTGGAGGACCAAAATCATTTAAGATGGTCCACCTATAAGGCGGCCATCTTGAAACATTTTTCCATTCATAGAAATCCTCAAGAGGCTCGCAAGGCAGCCTACAATTTGCAATGTGGGGAGGATCAGGCCCCACAAGAATTTGTGCAAGAACTAAAACGTGCTTTTGCGCAGACCACCAGAAGGGTGCGCACAGACAGTAGAGAATTCATTAATACATTTTTTCATGCCTTGCCCAAATACATAATGACCCAGCTCGTGAGGGATTTTCATGAGAAAAGATCTTTAGACTGGGTCATTGAACAGGCTACCCGGATCTATGAGGTGCAGAAACCGGTAGATAGCAAAAGTAATGCCCAGAAAAACCCCAAAGCCAACAGCACCCCTGCTGCTGTCAAGGTGGCAGAGGTAAAGGTCACCCCCGTTTTGGATTTGGAGATGGGGGGCCTAAAAACCTACCTGCACCTAATAATGTTAGGCCCAGAAGGTCCTCGGGCCAGCCACAGACAGGGAGCCAGGGAGGCAGCCCCACAAATGGGGTCCCTCGCTCTCCTGATTATGTAAGTCCCCGTTACAAGGGAAATCGACCCATCCTGGGTTATGTGTGGACTCCTCCAGCCCAAGGGGGGGGATCCAGCCAAGCACCTAACCCAGGGAACTTCCCTCCCAACTTCTCACAGGAGGGCAGAAACTCACCAAACCCTGGGCAGAACTTCTTCCCCAGGTATCCACCCAATTTCCAACCCCAAAATCATCCATCCTTCTTTCCCCAATTCCCTGAGCCCAGACAACCTAATCCGGGAGAGGGGAGGCCAAGGGTGGAGGGGTACCCAAATCTTCCCAACCCGGGGTATTACCAGAGGAGGGACAGCTACCCTTCCCGGGATCAGCCCAGGGGAGAAAACAGGGCCCCGTATCAGCCTGAGCGGGTCACATACTGAGGGCTCAGCAGAACCCTCAGATCGGCATGCCGGCGCAGAACGCACCCAACTCTGGACCTGGTGCTCCAGAACAATGACGGGGGCAGCACCCCGATAACTCACCGGTTCCCAGGGAGGAGGCACAAAGGGAAGGGGGGTGTAAAGCCTTGGAGGAAGCTTCCTTCCTCACTTGTAAACAGCCCCTGGAAACCCAGGAACCGGAAACAAAATCTCTTGCCCCTGAAAGTCTGCCTCCTAAGGAGCAGAGGGGGGGTAGCAGAAACAAAAGACCCAAACAGACACAGTTTGAGGAGGAGGTACAAATCTTCCAATTTGAGGTAGAGGGATCCTCAGAGGATCCTGGGAAAAGGATCTTCTCCTTCAGAGAGGGGGGAACTCCTCCCAAAGAAAAATGGGTCCCTAGGGATGCAAGTCCAGACTGGGGAGATGTGGAGACTGAGCTACCGCCGCCCACCATCTCATCCCAGAACCAACAGCAAGAAAATCCCCTGGTTCAAACCCATCCTGGTGACTGCCTCCAAAAAGGGGGGGGCGGCCCGGAACCGGAGCCAGGGGAACCCACAATGGCTCTGATCTCCAGTTGCCAACTTTTTCTTTCAGATTCCCAAGGCTCTCCACAGAATTCTGCCCAAATCTCTTCGCTAGCGATGTCCAAAACTAGAAAATTAGCCCACCAGTTGTCCAAAAATGTACATTATCTGTGCCCCCTTGAGGAGAAGGAGGGAAGATACTATGCCCCGGTACAAGTACAGGGGCAGGGTACAATTTTGGCACTGGTGGACACTGGATCTCAAGCTACCCTTCTGTCCAGAAGGGCCTTTGACGAACTGAATGCAGGAAGGGGAGGGAATTACCAAATTCCTCTCACCTCTCTTCCTGGGCAACTGCAGAACTTTGACGGGAAGGAAATTCCCGTCGAGGGGACGGCAGATTTGGACATAAAAATTGGGCGACATAAGTTGAAACACCCGGTCATAGTTGTGACCCCAGAGGGCACCCCTTGTTTACTAGGGAATGACCTCCTGAGAAGGTTGTCACCCCTAATAGATTGCGTAAACAGGGTCCTCTGGACCCAGACTAGCCGACCAATAAAATTAAAACAGAGTGTCAACCATGTTAGTTTAAACGGCACCTGCCACATGGTTGAACAAAAATCTGACCAAGTAGAATTTCACTTCCAGAACAACCAAATTCCAGACGTGACAGTAATAGCAGTAGGACAACAGACTGGTGATGGGGGGTCCTCTCTATTTCTGAAAATCAACCTTCCTTCCAGTCTAAAGTGGTACTCCACGCTGGAAGGAAACACTCTGAAATTCTATACTAATCCACAATCAGAAACTCCCACTCCTATAGCCCAGAAAGATGTGAAATCAGCTCAGAGCCTGGCTGATATTCAGCAAATTGGAGAGCAGTTGTTCATCCCTGTTCAGTTAAATGAGGGGAAGGACTCTGTTCTCGCTCGAGTGTGTGTGAACAACGGTAAGAGCTTCATCAGCGAAGCCATGTTCCGCCAACTCCCAAAAGATCCAGCCAGTCCCACATTCAAACTGATAGACAAATGGGAAATGGACCTGGAAGCACCCAATTCCAAACATCTCCTGCCAAGCAGGTGTATGCTCAAAATCTCCATTGGCAACAAGAGCATAGTCCATAATTGTTGGGTCGTGCGAGACGTCACTGCCGCCTTTTACTTAGGCAGTGACATTCTCAATCGCTTTGCCATTAGTTTGGACCTAATAAACTTCAAAGCTTGGTCCCGATTAGCGGATAATCCCATGGGCTTTGATGATCCAGAAAAAGCATTTAGGTCAGCTCAATTGCTACCTTATGCAGTTGAAATTCAGATCAAAGAGGAAGTCACCATCCCAGAAAGGACCCGACAATTCTCCCTGGAAGTGAAAGTTAAAAGAGGACAATATTTGCAAAACCCTGATGCTTACATACATCTAAACGCTTCTCTCCAACAGCAAGGGTTAGGGGTAAACCCAACACCATTAGTCAACATAGAACATGACACCATTCCAATAGAGGTGGATAACAGCGACTTAAAGAGTATTACTCTAGCCGCAGGCACCATTATTGGAATGGCGGTTGATGACCGACATTTCTCCATTGATCTTGGAAATGAACTGTTAGGACCAATCCCCAAGGACTGCATTGACAGTGACAGTGATGACAATACAACACCAGACAAGATTTTTACCCGGCATGGGGGGAACTTCCTGGTGTACACTTCTTGCCCTTATGGTAAGGAAGATGTGACTTGTGACTTCAGGAGGGATAAGGTGATTTTCCAAGTCCATGAGGGCTGCCTTTCCCACCTGAAGCCCCCAGTCCAAATCAGCACTCTGACCAGGGACTTCTCCACCCAGCTGGAGGAGGCCGCTGAAATAGCCGAACCAGAAGTCTTTCCAGGCTTCAGGCAGATGGTGGAAGAGAGAGTCAACCTAGCTGATGCCTGTGTGACTCTGGAACAAAAGCAAAAGTTGAAACAAGTTTTCTTGGATTTCCAAGATCTCTTTGCGGTAGACTCATACGACTGTGGTCGCACTGACATCCACACAACAACAATCCCCACGGACCCTGGCATGACTCCTGTGTTTGTGAAGCAATATCGCTTGCCTCTCGCATCAATGGAGTCCCTTACTGAAATAATTAAGAACCTTGAGTCCAGGGGAATAATCCGTCCAGTCCACAGCACCTTCAATAATCCGGTGCTGGGAATATTGAAGCCAAGCGGCCAGTGGAGACTCTGCGCCGACCTCAGGGAGCTCAACAAACGGGTCCATACTTCCCGATGGCCTCTGCCCTACATTGACCAAGGGCTGGCCCAGATCCAGGGGTCACAGGTATTTACTGCAATAGACCTGACCAATGGATACTGGACTGTGCCGGTCAGTAGGGAGGACCAATACAAGCTGGCTTTTACCTTTGGGGGCCAGCAATACACATGGACCCGGACTCCCTTCGGATACCTCAACTCCGGCAATGAATTCAACATTTTTCTACATAAGGCCATGCCCGACCTGGGTGCGAGGGGTAACCTGGCTTATGTAGATGATGTCCTCATCAAAAGTTCATCAGTGGAGGAACACATAGCGGAGATCCGTTATGTTCTGACCCAGTTGAGGGCCGCCGGAGCAAAACTTTCCTTTCAGAAAGCACAGTGGTGTAGAACCTGTGTTAATTTCTTGGGGCATGAGATTACTCCTCAGGGTCTCTGTCCCCAGGAAAAGAAAGTGGAAGCACTTCAGAAACTGAAAGACCCCACAATTCTGCGGGAACTAAGGAGCCTCCTTGGACTGACTAATTACAGCAGAAAGTTCATTGAGGGCTACGCAGAGATCACCAGACCCCTGATTCATCTCCTGAAGGGGGGGGGTCAAGTGGGAATGGGGTCCAGAACAAGCCGAGGCAGTAAGACAACTCAAAAGAAGCCTCTCACAAGTGCCTTGCCTAGCTTACCCGGTCAGAAACAAGGAGTTTTTCCTGGAGACGGGGTTCTCTAATACGTGCTTGACGGCAGTATTATACCAAAAGCATGACAAGGTCAATAAAGTAATCTCCTATGCGAGCAAAACTTTATCCTCTGTGGAGGAAAAATTCAACGATTGTGAGAAGGCACTCCTGGCAACGGTGTGGGCATTGAAGAATTACCGCCCGTTTATCCAGGGGGAACACATCATAGTGGAGACTCCACACCAGCCTCTGCAATATCTCCAAAGTGATAGAATCCGGGCCGGAAATGTGAGTAATTCCCGAATTACTTCCTGGATTCTGTCAATGCAAGGCTTTCCTGTGGAGGTCAGATATGGCCAAAACAAGAAGAGTCCCCTCACGAAAGGTCTGGCTGACTTGCATGATTGTGCCAGATAAAACTGTCTCGAGGACGAAAGTCTAAAAATCAAGGACAACATGGAGGCATACCTTAATTCCCCACACAAAGTCTTTGAAGAGGACAAGTGTGAGGGAATGCCCACTGTCTATGTGGATGGATGCTCTTACCATGTTGACAACGATGGGGAGAAAGAACTGGTGGCCGGCGTAGGGAATGCATGGGTGAATGAGTCCCCAGAACCCTCCGCTGGATACAAAATTGGTCCCCGAAGTAGTCAGGTGGCAGAATTGATGGCTGTGCATCAGGCCATCCTCACTGCTGTCCAGCATCAACTCCACGAACTGGTCATAATCACAGATTCGGATTATGTACGGAACGGGTTCGTGGAGCACCTGGTTAATTGGAAAACCAGAGGCATGTTATGTGCTAACAACAAACCCTTGAAACATGGGAAGTTGATCCAAAACATTGATGATCTGGTCACCTCGAATGAGATGACCATCTATTGGAAAAAGATCAAGGGTCATTCCAAAGTAGAGGGACCAGACAAAACTGGAAATGACTTAGCTGATCAGCTGGCCAAAACCGGGGCCATCCAAGGGGATCTAATTGAGATTGAGTCCCTATTGGGGGAAATCCAGGTCACTGCTATCACTAGGTCCCAGACAAATGCTCACAACGACCTTTCAATCGCCCAATGGAGTAAGGAGACCCCTGATGCTGATTTGATTACAGCTCAGAAGGGGGATCCCATAATTGGTATATTTTACCAACACCTTGAGGACCCTGAGAACTTTCCCCTGATGGATACCGATTACATTGGGAAAGAGGACCTAAGAGTGTTGATGAAATGTCCAAAAATGTTCCGGATCCAAGACGGTTTGTTGGTAAGGAAATCCAAAGCTGGCCACGATCAGTGGGTGGTTCCTACGTCATTCCGAAGCCTGATGTTAAGTCATGCCCATGATGCGGCCACCGCCGGTCATAGGGGGTTTCACACAACATTGGAAATCTTAAGAGAGGTTGCATACTGGCCACACATGGGGCAGGACCTCGACCAATACTTGAAGGGGTGTCTTGTGTGTGCACAGTTTCAGCCATCATCCCTCACGCACCGCGCGCCTCTCCAAAAGAGGGGGATGACACTGCCATGGTCAGATTTACAAATCGACTTTGTAGGCCCCGTGATTCGCTCTGCTAGGGGGAATAAGTACATGTTGACTGTGACATGCTTGTTTACCAAGTGGGTGGAATGTCTCCCAGCCCCAAATTGCAAGGCAGAAACTGCAGCTGCCCTGATGATTAACCACATCTTTTCCCGTTTTGGTCTACCTCAAAGGATTGAGTCAGACAGGGGTAGCCACTTCACCAGTGAAGTAATGACAAAGATGTGGGAGATACTGGGGGTCAAAAGGAAGTTGCATATTGCTTACAGGCCAGCTTCTTCTGGGGCAGTAGAGAGATATAACCGGACAATTGTGAGCATCTTAAAAAAGTTTGTGGCAGATTCTGGGCCAAGTTGGGATATCCGATTACCTCTGGTCCTAATGGCCATCAGATCTACCCCTTCATCTGCAACCAAAATGTCACCATTTGAATTGATGACTGGGCGCAAGATGGTGCTTCCGCAGCATTTGCTCTATAGGACCCAAGAGCAGACACTAATAAATGCCTCCACTACTCATGAGTATGTGGAGAATTTAAGGAAACACCTTCAACATGCTTTTGCTTATGCTCAGCGGAATCTAGAAAGATCGGCTGATAGCATGAAGACCCATTATGACCTGAAAACTTCCAGGAAGGAATATCAGGTGGGAGACCGGGTCTATCTATACAACTTCCAAAGAAACCAGGCAAAACAGCGGAAATTTTTGCCTACGTGGAAGGGACCCTTTGAGATCATCGACAAGATCTCCCCTGTGGCCTACAAAATACACATCCCCAAAGGTCCTTTGGCAGCGGGGGAAGACAAGTGGGTCCACATAAACCAGTTGAAATGTTGCCATCCCAGGCACGCTCTGCAACAACTGGAGGAATCCTCTGGAATCCTAGCGGGTACTGTCTCAGACTAATTCAGTTCCAACCATAAAACATACCACATCTAGTCTCTAAAATATTGTGATTTGCATGAAACTGTCTCTTAGTTATACTGTTCTTTTTTCAAAATAAGAATGTAATGTTTCGTTATGATGAAATGCATATGCTGCCCCACTATCTCAACAGTGGTGGAAAAAACGTCTATGAATAGGTATTGCCGCTCTTCCTTTGTCGTCCTAGGAGAAAGAAAACCTGGAGACGGGACAAGGAGGACGATCCGGAGACCGGGAGCAGAGACACAACGGGCCCAGCGTACCGCCCAATATTCCCATCAGGACCGGCGAGGAGAACCGATCGATCAGGACCGGATGGAGAAAAAGATGCTGAACTGTGCCATCTATTGGAAGAAGATGAGGAAACATCCCAGGTCTTGCGAGTCCCATTCGTGAAATAGAATGGCCATCGCAAGAGGGGGGCTTGTGGGATGTATTTACCCATGCATCCGAGCCCTACCTCAAAACTGTGCAGTACTGACATGGAAAACATCATGATGGCCAGAGCTTCCCAGAAAATGCACAGGGAAATGCATGAAGAATAGGCTGCCAGTCATTTTTGCCGATGTTATGGGCACAGAAGGACACTGCCTAAAAACCCCATTGGACTACCCACACAGTAGCCTGAAACCATTGGGTATGGAAATGCTGATTGCCAAAAGCCACCTAGAATTGTGGGGAATTCATTTCTTAAATCCCAAAAATGGGTGCAGTACCAGTACTCACCACTATCCAAAAGCTGGCATTTTAAAACAACACCAGATTTTACTTTTTGTAAAACTGAATAAATGAACCCAAAACATGCCAAAGAAAGACTTACTGAGAGGTGGATACAATGTAAAGTTATATTCTGAAGTGACTTGAAGGTTTATAACAAGACTGGCTGAGCTGTGGATTTCAGCAGTTTAAGTAAATTTGGACTGAAAGACACTAAAAAAATCTAAATGTTTAAATTGACTGAGTGACCTACTTTTGAGTGTCACATAGGTTGCAATTGTTTAAATGTCATAGTTTTAAACTTAGAATCAGCCTTCTAGCTGCATATGTAAAAATGTTTAGTTTTATTTGAATGCAGAAAACTGGGGAACAGAAGTGACATTTTATCTGAAACCTGGCTTAAGGAACTGAATTCTGCCTGGCAACTACCCCCATCAGGAGTGAAACTTGAGTCACAGCTGTGTTCCCAGGCCTATCTGCCGTTTGCTGGCTACACTAAGGATATGCCATCTCTCTGATAATTGAATTAAGGGGAGCCCCACAGAATACAGGAGCTCTGAACAAAGCCCTGTCCTGACTCAGGCAAATGTTTTATTGGCGGGAGTCGTAAATGGAGCTTCCTCTTGGCAGAAGCTGGGAGGGGCAGGGTCTCTGAGCTTGGCAGAAACTGGAAAGACTGGTTTCTGTACCATGTGACATGAAAAGACACACCTCTATAGCCAGAATATGGTTTTAGAAAAAGATTAATAACTCATAGAGCGGACTTGTGAAAATTATTTAAATGATACCATAATTCTTGTGATTTTTCTGCCCACATTTTAAGAGGTTTTTAGAACCGGTGGCATGTTCAGGGGAGTTTTAGCGGAAAAGAGGATATTACTCAAAATGTGTGCATGTGAAAAATCTGACACTTCATCAACTAATGTCCATACTCCTTGCGCACATGTGTGTAAATTTGGGGTAATGTCCGGTATTGCAAACCAGTTAAAAAGTGCAAAATATCGCTATTTCTGAATGCAAGCCCCCAGGAAGAGCAGAGCTTGAACAGGGTATACCTCCTGTAATGCATGATGGGTGCATATGATTTTAAAACAATATGTACCTCTGCAAATATGTATTTGGTTCAAATCTAGATTTGTGTGCAAGTTGACAGGAGGAGTGGACTTTCTGCAGGCTGTAAAATGACATCACTCTGACACAACTTAGCTCCCCCAATCAGGGGAGAAATGAAAGCTTGGCCAATGATAAGTGGAGAGGGGCTGGCTAGTGATGCTGCTCACACACACCCATTTTCAAAACACATAAAAGCAGAGAGACAGGACAGATAGGGACCTTCAAATCCATTTGCAGCTGGAAGCTCTGCCGGGAAAATCCATACTTTACCTCCATCAACTTCAGAGACCCAGACCAGACCAGCAGAGTAGAGCTGACCTGTTAGCAGAACCAGAGAGAGCTGACCCAGATCACTGTGAAGTGCAGAGACCAGAGTCCCGTCTAAAACCTGACCAGATCCATGGCGTGGCCCATTTCACTCAAGAATATAGTGTGAGTACCTAGAAAACTGTGCAGAACCAATCTCTTAGTTAAAATAATATAATTCAATCTATTTTAATCTAAGTAGAACTGCTTCCTAACTGTCACCTGTCATTTGTAAAGCTGTCACCTGTGATTTGCTAGTTGCAAGCTGCACTTGTCTTTGTGAACTTTAAAATTTCAAATCTGAAAAACGACCTTTATTTAATCGCTCATATCTCCGTGACCGTTTGTGCTAGAGACTTGCAGTGACTTTCATCTGGAAGCTGAGATCATAGGCTTTCTTAGGACCCCAAAACGATAGTAATAGTCCTTGTAGTTACTCTGTAATCTCGCTCGGCGCATTCGCGAATTTTGCCACGATTTGAAAATTTCTCCACTTGCAAAAAGATAGCTGCTTTTGCTTTCCTCTGAAAAAAATCGTTTGCCTCATAAAAACTATCCCTGCATCACTGCTAGAGTGAGCCTGAGCTAATATTAACTAGATACCACTCACCCTGAATCTCTAGAGGGAATTAAAAGCATTTTAACATATTTTCACTCCATTGCCAGCACATATCAAAGCATTTTGCCTGTGTTTTCAACTTCTGTAGTCTAAGTTGCTGGGTGAACTGAATTACATTTGAATTGCATTTCTGAGAATTGTGTGCCTTCCTTCCATTTCCTTGCATTGCATAAAAGGGGGGGTGAATTGTACAAGAAAGTGATTACATTGTCTTTTGCTGAAATCCTATCAAGTTATTTTCTTTACTGCATTTCATTCCACATTGCATCCATTTGAAACCATAAAAGTATTGTTGCTATCTTATCCATTTCATGTCAACTCCTTAGTGATTATCAAGAAGTGTGCTAGTGCCAGATTCTCTGTTGTTAATCTTTATCATATCAGATTAAGTGTGCTATTCAATTATTAATTTATTCTAAAGTGTGATATATATATCTATTGTTTAAATTATCAATTAAACCTTTTAACTTGCAAAACAGAACTACTTCTTGGCTCAGTGGGGTCAGGAGGATTCCAAGAGAGGGGTGTTATATAGGGGTAGTCATCCAGAACGCATGAACTGGACATAAAGATATATCAATAAGGGTTTTCATTCAGTATTCTAGACTAGGCGTTGACTTGGCTGTAGTGCTGAATGGAATCCTCTTACAGAACCATTACTAAAATATTAATATTTGAATCGGATTGTTATCATACTAAGAAAAAGGGAAAAAACTAAGATCAAATTAAAAATTAAAAATTAAAAATTGGTGGGCGTGGTCTGGCGCCAAGCAAAATGGCAGCCTAACCTGTGCGCTCCGTCTCCCGTTATAAGCAAATAAGCAATACTGCATTTATTTTTCGTTTTTATAACTTACTTATAGCACCGGTGCCGTGGGTGCTACGTTACTGTTTCTTGAAGCCCCGTCTCTTGCACCGTCTTCCTGAGGAAACGCCTGGTGCCAGCTATAACATGACGCGCCGGCTTGGACTTGCCCCTCCTCGGCTCCTCCCCGGCAACACACTGCCACCGCTTGCTCATATTCAATATAAACGGAGGGTCTGCTAATGTTTCATTTGATATGCCCTTCTGTGTTGCTTTTTTTTCTCTTTTTTTTCTGTATTCATAAACTTTACTGAATACAAATTCGGACTTATTCAATAGCGAGTGGTGGCTATATCACTTCATTACTCCCTGGATTCGAGTGGAGGTTATTGGAAAGAAGGAAGAGGAAGGGAGTAACTAAGGTAAGAGGAGGAAGGAAGGGAAGAAGAGGATAAGAAAAGGAAAGGGAGTGGGGAGAGAGTAAGGAAAGAGGTGAAGAACAATAAAAAAGGAAGAAGGAGGGAAAAGGAGAGGGAAGGAAGGGGAAAAGCATCAGGAAGAAAGGAGGAACAAAATGATAGGCGCAGTAACTATTTTCTACATTCAGTGACTCTTTCTTCAATAGTAATACTTACAGTATCAGCTATCTCCCCTGGCTGTTATCACCACGGTCCAACTTGTATTCATGCATTATTACCTCACTGCTACTACTTTCATTCCAGGTAACTCGTAGCACTGAAACAGGTCTTAGCTTTGCTATCACACCACAGTTTGTAGTTACCTTGGCTTTAACACTAATATTGGTTGCTTTCAAATAAGAGCTAGCATTTATCTGATATATGTTGCAGTTTTTTTGTGGTGCAACTCATACTTTGTCAGTATAGAATTTGGCTCTTCTCAATTTCACTATAGCCTCGTGGTCTCAACTCCTTCTTGCAAATTTACTTACGAATTATTGGAGGTTTTGTCATTATACTTACCACATTGTTCTGACAAAATGGCTGCTACCAAAAACAACCAAAAAACCACTGCGGCAGCAAAAGAGTCCACTCCTCCTTCCACAAACCTGAAAAGACCCAAAAGTGATTCACCCCTCCACTTAATCCATCTGCTCCGGCAGCTGATGCTATCTTATCAGAAATAAGAGCTCTGAGGCCCTTTATTGAAACCCTGAATAAAAAATTACAACAACTCGATGACAGATGGAAGGGCTTCGAGGATCGAATGGAGGAGGTATAAAGACGTGTTAGTATTGCAGAAGACTTATCCCCTAGGGTGGTGTTATTGGAAACATCTATCAAACAACTTCAAAAACACAACGAAGACCTTGAAAACAGAAGCAGACACAACAACCTTCATCTCTCAGGCCTGCCTGAGGGGAGTGAGGGATCTTACCCAATTGCTTTCTTACAAAAGCTAATACCGACTATCCTCCACCTTCTATCTCCTTGAATACACTCAATTGCAAATCATTATTGCCGCAGTCAAGGATAAAGAATCTCTCATGTGGCAAGGTCATAAACTATATATTTCTCAAGATGTGGCTAAAAGTACAGTTCTACAAAGGAAAGAGTTCTTGTCCTTTTGTCCAGCACTCAAACTACTAAATATTCGCTATGGTTTGTATCACCCTTGCTCATTCAAGGTAATACATAATGATCGTACTGCCATGTTTGACGATCCTGCTGAATTAAAGGTTTTCATACGCTCCATCAAAATGGAACACATGGATACCTCTTCTCCGGTGATTCCTTCATCGTCGTCTGGAACTTGATTATTCTCCTGGTTCTTGTGTTTTTTTTCTTTTCTCTTTTTTGCTTGATCTGACTTGCATATTCATTAATATATTAGTATTGCTGTTATTAACATTGTTTCTCAACACAGGGAAGATGGTAGCCGGGGTGGTGCCCCTTTTCCACTGTGAGCTGTCTTTTTTTTTAATTTTTTGACAGCCGAGTAGGCGTCACATGCTCAGCTACATCTTTTTCCCCCTTTTATCACCCATTCCCCGGCCTGATGTATGTTATTTTTATTCCTTTCCTAAAATGAGGTCCTTGCTGTTGTTGATCCTAATGTTTTTCCTTGTTGGCACACCTCAGATTATAAAGAGTACTATCAGGCCTCCCCTTCCCTTCCCCCATACCTCTTGTGATTTCCTCTTGCATCTCTACCCTTTTTATGGTTTTCTGATTATTTTCTGATTAATGTGAAAAGTATTGTTCTCATAAAATATATTCATATAGGGTACGTATTTATCTCTCTTAGATTCTATATCCTAAACCTAAAATGACAACCATTCTAATGACGTTTAAATGTACTACTTGGAACATTAAGAGTTGTAACAACCCCATCAAAAGATGCAAGATCCTATCGCATTTGAATAAACTCAAACCATCCGTTGCATGCTTACAGGAAACACACCTATCTGCTGTGGAGGCCATGAAAATAAAATCCATGTGGGTGAAAGATGTTGTAGCAAGTCCTGCGGTCTCCAAAAAGAATGGTGTACCTATTCTGTTTAGCAAAAAACTGTCTTACAAGATCCTGGAAAAGGATGCAGATACTGAGGGTCGATGGGTGTGGGTGAAACTCATGATTGATTCTGTACAAGTGACTATTCTGAACGTGTATGGTCCAACTCATCCCGATCCACAGTTCTGGTTATTTGTTAAAAAAATTATTCTTGAAAACAATTTTGCCAACTTAATCATGTGTGGTGATGTCAATCAAGTCCTTGATCCGTTTCTCGATAGAAAGTCTACTTGTGCGTTTAAAACATAAAAATCTCACAGGTCATTTCTAAGCTGCCTTTCTGAAACTGGTCTTATAAACTCCTGGAGGTTAACGAATCCCACACGACTTGATTAAACTTTCAACTCACTTCCACACAATACACTATCCCGCTTAGATTACATATTCATTTCAAAAACTCTCAACAGCACTATCGTTGACTCTAATATCTCTAATATTATTTCAGATCATGCACCTGTTAGTACCTCCTTTATTTTTGAAAACATCAGTAGATGCTCTTCACGATGGAAACTCAATAATCACTTATTACAAGATCAGAATTTTATCCGATCCATTCAATCCTTTTTACAACAATTTTATCATGATAATCATGATGACGATACATCAGTGGTAAACAATTGGGACGCTTTTAAAGCAGCTCTAAGATGTCACATTATGGCATATTCGGGTAGAATGAAAAAAATACACAAAAAACAACTGGATGATTTATACGCTCAACTTACTTCTACCGAACAACAATACTACCAAAACCCCAACATCACAAATCTTCATCTAGTCATGGCATTACGTTGCCGAATTAATAATGAACTCACAAATCTTGTTGCTGGTACTATTCTCAAATACAAATCTAAAATCTATCAAACATCCAATAAGGGAGGGAAGTCAATTGCCTCATATTTAAAGACAAGGAAAGAAAGGCATTTTATTTCCCACTTAAAAGATGCCTCAGGATCCGTATATAATCATCCCAAGGATATTTTTGATTGCTTTAAACAGTTTTATAAATACTATATATATATATATATATATATATACTCCTGATATTCCTATCACGAATGAGAACATACATTCTTTCCTTAAAAATATCAACAGAACATCTTATCCAAAGGTTTATTTCTCTCATTTGGACAATGATATTACTCTACCTGACATTACACATGCCATCAATGGGTTGGGTAAAAGCAAAGCTCCTGGTCCAGAGGGTCTATCTGTAGAATTCTTCTAACACTCTAGCTCATTCATTGGCACCTAAACTCCAATCCTTATTTTCTTACTTTGTCACGCACAAATCCTCCTCTGGCTCTTTTTCTGAAGCCCTACTTATTTTATTTCCCAAACCTGATAAAGATCCTACATGCCCAAACAATTATCGGCCCATATCCCTCATTAATGTAGAATGTAAAATATTCGTCAAAATTCTGGCCAACAAAATCGAATCATCTCTCCAGGCCTTGATCAAAACTGATCAGGTGGGGTACGTTAAAGGACGCAGTATCTCCTCTAATGCTAGACTATTCATGGATGCCTTTTATGTTGTTTCCAAAGATAAAAAAGACAGACAGGGTTATGCGGCCATTGCTTTGGACGCACAAAAGGCTTTTGATCGGGTTAGTTGGGACTTCATGTTTCAATCACTCCAGTGGCATGGCTGTGGTGAAAAATGTATTTCCCATGTTAAATTGCTTTATTCCTGCCCCAAATCGTCTATTTGTGTTAACGGACAGTCCTCTTCATATTTTCCTTTACTAAGAGGTACGCGTCAAGGTTGTTCTCTGTCCCCTATTTTGCATATTCTCTTGCTGGAACCTTTACTTGAGCTTATCAGATCCAATAAAAATATACCTGGAATTCCTGGCGGCTCATCACACTTTAAGATTGCGGCTTATGCAGGCGATGTTCTCATCTTTATTAAAAATCCCAAACTCCATTTGCCACACTTGCCTGAGATGCTTCACCAATTTAGTCTAGTTTCAGGGTATAAACTAAACAAAGATAAATCAGAAATTCTTCCTCTTAACTCTTTCTGTCTTAAACATGAACTAGATTCTTTCGGCCAAAAATGGTATAACGACACTATTAAATATCTTGGTATCAATTTTGCCCCTACAATACATGATACTATTAAAATAAACTCATGAATCTTGTTCGATAAACTTAAACCTCTAAATGGTCCCCTCTTTATCTCTCATGGTGGGGCCGACTTGATACAATTAAAATTATGCTATCTCCTATTATTCTATATTACCTCAGCTCCTTCCTATACCATTTCCTCTTTCCTTTTACAAACCAATTTATTCTATCTTACTTAACTTCCTATGGGGCCCAGGTAAATGTAAAAGGATTGCATTAGCTAAATTAAAGGCCCCTCATGAAATGGGTGGAGTTAGGTTCCCTGATTTTAAAGTTTACCCCTCATCTTTTATTCTTAAACAATCACGCTCTTGGTTTGACTCATCCCAGACGTCTGATACTCCAACATGGCTCAAATTAGAGGAAAAATTGTTTAATCCATATGTTTGAGCCAATCTCATCTATCTTTTTAATAATACCTCTATGGCCGTATCCGACCCGATTAAAGCCTCTGTGGCAGCTCTAAAGGTTTATCTTTTTCCTCACAATAAAGCTCCTAACAAATTTGTTTCTCCATTACTTTGGAACAACAAGAACTTTGTCATCAACAATAGAATCCTTAATCGCAAATCCTGGATTAAAAAAGGTGTCAAATTCATTCATCACATTATCAATGGCCCCATCATCTTATCCTTTCAGCAACTAAGAGACGGATATTTTATTCCCAGTAAGGTTTTTAACTTCTACAATGAATTGCTTAACTCATGTCTTGACACGTTGCATCACTCTTCCAATAATATTTTATTACCAGACATATCCAGACTGTTGCAATTAATCACATCCCCTAACCTGAGCACCTCTACAGTGTACAAAATTCTCAACACTAATTATATTACTCAACCCATCCACCTACTATGGGAAAGAGATCTCGGCATGGCCCTTCAAGATGATACCTGGTCCTTAATATTTGCCAGAATTAAGAGTATGTCTGTACCTGCTAACATTACACAACACTTTCTCTTTTTCATTCATAGGGTGTTCATTACCCCTGTTAAATTGTCCAAAACGAATAAGGGTTTGAATGACAGCTGTTGGACCTGTGGATATTCCCCGGCCACTTACGAACATATGTTTTTTAGCTGCCCTTTTGTTTGTAAGTTTTGGCAAGCTATCTGGAAACACCTAAAACTAATTTTCTCAATTAATGTTCAACTTTCCTTTTTGAATATTGTCCTAGGTAGTCTTGCTTTTGATGGTCGTGACCTGTATGCATCAAAAAGACTCTATGATTTATTTATTACTATTGCCTTGAAACTTATTATGGCTAATTGGAAGAACTCTCGTTCTCTAGGCACGAGAGGTTGGTGGATCAATGTCCTCCACATACATAGAATGGAACTATGCATCACCAAATACAATTCTAAATGGTCATTTTTTATTCGTTATCTGGATTGTTTCAATGCCTCCACACATGGATCATAAACCCTTTTATGTACACTCTGCACTGTGATCTTATGGTCAAAGTATAATTTAAATGTTTCCTTGCTTATACAATATATCGTTATGAATTACCCCTGTACATACCTCTCCCTCCCCTATTATCCCCTGATCTCTTGTTTGTTTCCCCTGTTTGTTTCCCCCCTTCTAACTTTTGTCTCTTGCTTGCCCGTGTTCTTTTGTTCTATTGCTCTCTTTCTCTTGTTATACAACACCTATTGTTAAGAACTTACATTTCACATGAGTATTATTTGATGACATTTGCCTTACTAGGGCTTGTAACAGCTATATCAGTTTTGTTTCTTGCTGTGCATTATTTATGTCTGGTTATAACTATTCCAAAAAACATTACTAAACAAAAAAAATTAAATTAGAAATTGATAATTTTCTTCCTCCAGCTTCAAATCATTAAGAAACATATATTGCATTCATTGATAATTTGTGCTGAGCCAGTTTTACAAAATGTTAAGGCTTTTTAGGAAGCCTGTTAGAGCCAGACACTCATGTACATTTTGGATATGTAAACATTGTTTCCAGACAGTGTCAGCACTGCAGTCTGCTTATACTTTAGGAGAGGTAACATGTATTTGTTCCTATGCATTATTAGTGCTTCACAGGAAAGTACTAAATGCGTTGTTGTCTTTGGCACTAAACTGCAGAATCTGCACCCCATCTCATTATCTGTAATTTGTCCTCTCCTAAACATTATTTCTTTAGTCAAGAGCAGGTTTCACAATAACCCGAGTAGCAGCCCCCTAAGATAACGATTGGGAAATTGAGTTAATATTGTTGAGAGAGTTCCTTGGCGTTTGTGCTCTGAGAGAGATGGGTCATAGATGTATAGGAATGAAAAACATCTGTTGGTAATATCCAATCAGAATCATACATAGACTGTTTTGCTTTCTGAGGGTTGCTAATTAAGGTCTCCAGACCACAGCCATTTCTTATCAGGATTGCTTCACATCTACTCCGGAAAAGCCCTGGGTGAATTACCTTTGAGGTCTTGTGCATTGTTGAAAGCCCCTCCAAAAGTATGACATAGAGAGTTGGGTAGAGGAACCATGAGTTTAGAAAACAGTGTTAATAGACGCCACTCAACCTGTACTTTCAGTGAAATTTCCCCAAGTTTGTACCTAATAGTGGGACTGCATTTGGAATGCCAAGGATCTTCCTCCACAGTATACATTCAAACCGATCTAATGAATTAGCTATTTTTTCTTTTTGTAGTTATAGGCCATAGGTTACTTTGGGCACTATTTTCCCTTAAAAAAATATAATAGCTGGTTTGATCGAAAATCTGCTGAACTTACGATCTATTTTCATTACCTGGCACTGTAACTGCGCTGCCTTGTACAGCAGAATATCGAGACAAGTTTTATAGCCTGTATGAGCCCCAAAGTAAAACTCCAGATACACAACCCCTGCACCGCTTTTTACAAGAGTTCCTTCGATGTTCCAACTGGTGTGACAGCTTTTTGTACCTTTCCTCTTAAATGCTAGTATTTCCGTTTTTTTGGGGTTAATTGTAAGGCCATTGTCTTTGCTGTACCCTGCAAATATTTTTAACAGTCTCTGCAGACCAACCTTTTTTTGATCGAATATCAAAAAGTCATCAGCATAGGCTAGCCATGCTATTTTCACAAGCCCTACCTTTGGAGAGATTAGCCCTCCAGCACTGAGGCAGTTCTCAACATCAGACATATATTGGTTAAACAACCATGGAGCCAGTACATAGCCCTGCCTGACCCCCTTATATGAACACATTTTCTTACTAAGGTCACCTTTTTGCCGGTATTCCACAATTATTGTAAACTTGACTTTACTTTACTTTATGAGCTTATATTGTGCAGACCATGGACCCGTAGGCTTAAGGGCGCAACAATGCTTAAAAGCCTGAGCAACCCTACTGGCACATCCCAACTAGCCAATTTAGCCCACAACTATTTCGATCTACACTATCAAACACCACAGACGGATCAACTGATGCCATGTAGGTGCAACCTTTAGACATCCTCCAAGAGGCTTCTTGGATACACTTGACTGCAAGGCCATTAATGTTGGTAGAGTGGCCTTTGCGGTACTCTGTCTGGAGTTGGTTCAACAGATGTTCTGTCAAAGCCCATTGTTCTAAGTGGGTCAGCAGGAATGGTGAAAAGATCTTACAATCTGCGTCTATCAGGGAGATTGGCCTATCATTTTTAGGATCAGACCTGCTGCCACACTTAAAGATGGGAACGACATGGGCTGTACTCCAGGAAGGAGGTGTAAATCCCATCCTGATGATATCTAGGAATTCTAAGTCGAGTACATGGGCCCAGTTTAGTTGATCGGCCTTTCGATTGCTATTAGTAAGGCCGTTGGGTCCTGCTGCATGAGACCTTTTACATTTTTCAAGAGGGCATGAATGGTGGAGATCTCTAATTCAGGCAACCACTTATCTATATCTGTAGATGGATGAGAACCCGAGTGGGTCAAGGTGATACATTCCGGAGTCCCAAATCTACTCTCAAAGAAGGTGATCCACTCTGATTCTGGAATGGGGCTTAGTTCTATTACTGCATAATTAGGGTCCTGGCCATTAATGAGTGACCAGAAAGCGCAGACTCGGGACTTGATAAAAAGCCCAAACATGGTCTCTGCATCATGCTGCAATAACATGCTTTTAATTGACTTGCAGTAATTATACCTATGCTTGATTTTTTTAATAAGACTCTCACAAACGATGTTGTCTTTATTCTGGGCCTTAGTTTGTCTAATCTCCATCCTCATGTTGGTTTCTGCAGTAGCCAGGTCTTTATTATAACAGTGCAGAGGTCTATCCAATTTACATGGCTTTGTGCCTAAATGGGAGCGCAACTCTGAGATCAAGTCATCAATAACATCTCTCTGTCCCGATCACATTAAAATTGTTAATTTTCCAATCAAGAGTAGTTGTGTTCATAACAGCACTTAGGTTTAGATTTAAATGATGGATATTTGAATTTGACCAGCGAATTGCATTGCCTCCCATATTAGTTAAGATGATTAATACAATATCGAAAACTGCAGTTAATAAGCAGTCATCACTCCAAGCATTCTTAAATAATAAATACAAAACACAACAGTTAAGCAGGTAGTCATCACCATAAATGTAATCTAGTAGAGAAGAACTATTCCCTCTGTGCCAGGTTTGCCAATTATCCTTATTTGGTTCACTCACTGAATTATCCACCAAAGGCTGCAACCCGAGCGTCCCCAGACCCAAATACCAAGATCTTCTGGCTTCCGACTTTGAGGTCATGTTCTTATTATCACCCAGAGAATCACGCAGTTCCCATGGAGTGTCTTGAAACAGACAGTTGGCATTAAGATCACCCAAAACAATAGCTCTAGCATTTGGGTATCTAGAGGACCACTCATCCATGCATTCAAACACTGCTTTTACAAAGCGGCTGATCTCAGAAATTCCCTTATGCCAATAGATGTTAATAAGCAGAATCTTCAGTATATTATCTGAGGAGACAAGTTCCACCCCCATTGCACCAAAGGGTAATTTATCAACAGATTTCCAAATCAGACCGACAGAAACAGATAATTGGTTCGATTTGAGCATGAGCCTTTCGTACAAGCAATATTTTGAGAGATATGCAATGTATTTTGAGAGACATGCAATGTATTCTCAGCAAAAAAAGATATTTGTAGAGAAGGGAATTATTTATTTGTACCAACATTATAAACAGGCACTCTTTTTAAACCTCTACAATGGTAAATTCTAATAATCGCCTGCAGTATATATTGTAGCCAGACAAAGAATGTTACACTTGTCTTACTGAGCACAGCAAATTTTCAAAATCTAGAATAACCAAATCAGTTATTTTCTGAAGAAGGTTTTCATACCTAGATGAAAGTCCCTATTGTAAATACCTCAATGAGAAAGGCGAAGGGGGCAAATCGCCCAAATGAGAGTTTCTGGCTTCTCTGCATACAATCAAAGAGCCTTCTGGGAAAATAGGAACGACCACCGATCTTTACATTTGACAATTATGTTTGTGATAAAAGTTCTCTAATTCAATTACAAGGTGTATAATGAACACTGTGATTGGTGTTCATTTAATCTTTCACAACACGTCCCACAGCATTATGTTTTAGAAACCATGAACGATTTAACACATTCAGACAGCCTCAAGATTTGAATTTGGGTATAAAAGGGGTGCGAGATCCGTCACTCAACTAGACAACTGTGTAATTCGACGCTGGTGAGTAATTGTGGAGTGACTACTTTTTCCAAGAATTTGCTGATAAGCGCGAGGTTCGCAATGGGCTGGTAGTTGGCCGGGTTGTTTGGGTCTAGGGTCGTTTTTTTCCAAAAGAGGTCATACAAGACCAATTTTGAGGGTGTCCAGGAATGACCCTTCAGTGAGGGAGGCCTAATGATGCTAAGGAGTGTATTCAGCGGCGGGATCATCAATTGTTTAATTTTGAAGCCCTGCATGACTTTGTCAGAGTTGGAGATAGGTCTGAGGGAATCGAGCATTTTTATGAGGTCTGGGAGAGAGAGGAGCGAATTTTGTTCAGAGGGGTAGTCTGCGTGCTGGGGCACAGGGTGGGGGGGCTAATGTCGGGGAGGTTAATTTGATGATCTGTCAGATTCCGTCTATTTCGTCAAGGAAAATGTTGTTGATTCCGTTGCATTTTTCCTGAATTGCTGACACCTCTGCGATGGGTGAGGGCTTGGCACTGTTAAAGACTGCCACAATGGAGTAAGCAGCTTTGACCTCAGTGATCACAATCCTACAGTTGGTGAGGAAAGATTTGAGGTTGGTGAGATCGCTGGGATTATGTATTTTGTAGCAGCATTTCTATGAACTGTGATTAAGCCTTTGATGGGGGTGAGCTTGGTGGTGTACCAAGTGACAGATGGTTTGGCCTTAGCATGGCCAGTTTTCTGGGGGGCATGGGTGTCTTCCAACGTCATAGCAGAGTTGTTAAATCATTCTGGGAGGACCAAGGCATTCCACATGGTAGGGAAGTCTGCAAAGTTTGCTTCTAGCTCACTGTTAGGGAAGATTTCTCTTTAGGCAACTTTCTCTCCATATTCAGTGGATCCCCCCCAAACGTTTTGCTTTTGTTTTTTAAGCTGTTCTGACTTTCTACAGGGAAGTGAAGCCTTCAGGTTTACTCCCCTGGCCTTTTTGCTCATTTTGTCACGGGGAAACGGATCACTCCTCCAAACTATTAGTACTGGTAACCTATGTTTCCCTTTTGTCTTTTTACTTTTTACCTTTTTACACTTTACCTGTTTTGGTAACTTTTTTAACAGCGTACACAGTATTTTACAATGCAGCACAGGGGGGATACTTTTGTATCACCCAAGGAGTCTTTTACACTTGGGATTTGTGGTTACTTTGGGTAAGACAAGCAGGTGGTTGCAGATACATTTTTACCATTTTTGAATTCTTTTTAGTGTCCACATTCGCGTTTACCACATCTGGCTACTAACCGTGGCTAGTGTTTCTATAATGTTTCTATAAGGAGGCACCGCTTTACCTCAACAATTGTATTGCTCAAAACATCCCCAATGCGTGCGCTAAGATTCAGCTCCAGCATTTTGTTGGTTACCACCTGCTTCAAGAACAAAATAGCCGGCAGTGTCATTTTCTGTGTCACGGCTCCGTCTCTCTGGACCGCTTTGCCCGCTCCCATCAGAAACAAACAATCCTACACTACCGTCAAAAAGCTAGTTTAAACCTGGCTGTTTGATAAATATGAGAATCTTTTGTTAAATTGTACAATATCTGTTGCTAATGTACCTTTTCTTGCCTATGTACTGTACCAAACGCTGTGATGCCCATGGGCTTGGGCATTACAAAAATGTTAAAATACAAATAATTAAAAGTGCCCTAAAATGGCCATGCCACAAGACTTTTCGCTGGTCATTTGGCCATATTGTTGTTTGTCCGTCTTCCTGCCTTCTCAGGTCAGGAAATCCCTTATATGGGCATGCATTTGCCCAGAAAAGCTGCTGCCTTTGTTGGCCACTGCATGCCATTTGTGTGTGGATCCAGTCAGTGGGTGCGACTAGCTAGTCCCACTCCATATCCATGGTGCCAGAGAGTCTGGGTGTGGGGCTTGAGTGAAACCCACAATGGTCCCTGATTGGACCACTGCTGGTTGTTTGAATGGTGCAGATCCTTATGATTGGTTAGCTTGGAATTGATTCTAGACAGGATTTAAGATAAGAAGAGGACTCCTGCAGCCATGCCTTCAGATCAGCGTTGGAGGCAAGTATCCTTTGTAGAAGAGCAGCCAACTGAAGATCTGTAGACGGCTCCCCAAGAGGCTCAGCATCCTCTCCTGTATTTGGCCCAGTGAAGGCGACACAGTGAAGCCCTGCTGGACTGCCTGATCTGTGAAGGCCCTCTGTTGCCAACTACTTTCAATGCCTTCTCAAAGATCCAGCCATGCTGAGTCTTCGAAAATGTCCCTTTTCCACCCAGTGAACTGACCAGCTCTCCAGTAGGCTACCTCACTAGAAGCATCGCCTTTGGGTGTTTTAGCACGGAACCTAAGGGATTGACAGCTCGTGCCAAATTTCAGCTTCCCAGCACCAAGGGATGCTGTCCTGCAAGGTCTTCTTCAACCGCAACTGGAGAGGCACCTGCCATCGTCGCTGTGTGGTTGTCATGATCTCTGCTTCCAAAAGGTCAGGACTTACCCAACTCCCTTGGAAGCAGACCCATAACCCAGGTTCCGAGTGCCAATCAGTCCCAATTGGGACCTTTTGGACCCTGTCCTGGCGCCAGTGGCACCAGGCTCATAAATATGCCCAGTCCCAGCGCTGGAAGCGCCGGGCTCATAATGCTTGGGTGGACTTACCTGCAGCAGACCATGCTGCTTACTTACCTGCCAGTTGAGCCTCTGATCCTCTTCTGTTTTGGACTACTTTTCCTGTTGGGTGGGGCAGGAGCCACTCCCTAGGTTCAGAACACTGGAACTCTTCTGGAAAGCAGGAACTCTTTTTCTTCTAGGCGAGGCTGTGGAAGGAGACACCCAAGCACTACAGGAGGCTATTTAAACCACACCCGATGGATGAATCTTGCTTTGCGTTATTCTGCATCCTCTGCAGCAGAACGCTCATCGTGTCTTCTGCATCTGATCCTGGGCCATCCTGAATCCAGTCTTCAGCAACACCTATAAAGACAAGAAAGAACAGGTTAGCACTACGGTCTTCAGTGACAGCGCATCTCTTACCTGGTCCATTGGCTGTCACCAACGCCTCGCGCTGCATTCCGGCATCTGAAAGACAAAGGCTTACCTACTCTTCGCGTGCTCCGGAGGTCTTCGCACTGCATCCCGCATCTGAAAGACAAAAGAAGGTGCGTTTAAAGACATTGGGTAACTTTAATACTCACGTGCCATTACTCCTTCCCACGCCGAACCCAGTGGGTTTTCCGGCACCCTTCAGCAGCTCCGAACTTGTACCTGCAAGATAAAAGGACAGTTAGTGCGCATCGTGAAGCAGGCAACAAGCGCTTACTTACGTGCTTCCAGGCGCTTCTATTCCTCACACGGGTTCCATCCTCAACTCACTTCGGCCCGTCATCCGCCATCGCCGGAACCCTGCAAAACAAGAGACATCATTACAAAAGACTTTTAAAGACATTTGAAATGCTCGGAACTTACCGTTCGTGCAGTAAACGACGGACAGCAGTCCTCTGAAGTCAAGAGGCCTGCACCCTTATCCAGTGAAGAAACTGGTTACGGCACCCTGCCCCGAGGCAGATGGAGAGCACGGCGTTCACTTACCTAAGGTGAGAGCGTTAACCTTTGGGGTTCTACAGGAGAAGAGAAAGGGAAGAAGAGAGAGACACCCAATAACCCAGTTCATTAATCCCATATTTTCTATCTGCAGACATCTTACTCTTCGAGTCAGACATACAGTGCACAGAGGTCCAGCCCAAAGAGCCAACCGTGTGTTACACATTACCTTTGAAGATACGGTATTCGCCCAGTCAAGACCGGCGCCTCTGCGGGAATCAGGTGAGCGTTACAGAACGCAAAGCCTACCGCAAAACTCCCGCCCAGGCGCTATGGAAACCTCGGATACCGACCAGCTAGCCCAGTTACTTGGGGAACTAAGAGCAAAAGTGCATGCAGCCCGTCAGGAAACGAACGCTCTAAGAAGGGAACTGATTATTTCCAAGGAGCGAACAGACGATCTCGCTAGACAATTGCTACAGTCACAAGCCGGACAGACCCCGTTACCCGCATCAGGGGCAAATCTTCCTTCAACATCCTCTATGAATCCAGTGCAGATCAACCTACCTGGGAATGTACCTCTGGCTCCGCCCGAACGATTTTCTGGTGACCCAAAGAGGTTTGCAGTATTTATTAATCAGTGCCGGTTGCATTTCTTATGCCGGCCAGCAGCCTTTCCAACTGATCAAGCTAAAGTAGCTTTCGTGCTTTTGTACCTTAGTGGCAATGCGGCAGACTGGTCGATCCCTCTAGTTAATCAAGATGATCCGGTTCTCCATGATTTTCAAGCTTTTCAGCTCAGTATGGAAAAACTGTTCGCAAGACATTCACAGGGGCAGGCCTTGGACAATGAGTTTCTTTCGTTGCGACAGGGTAATCAAGACCTTTTGGCTTATATTGCGTCTTTCAACAGACTGATAGTGGAAACTCAATGGCCTGAGGACAAAAGGATTACGCTGTTTTATAGAGGTCTACGTGGAGAGCTCAAAGATGTGTTAGCCCAAGTAGTGAATCCCCCGCAAGACTGTTCGGACTATATAGACTTAGTCGTTCAAATAGATTACAGACTGCAGAACAGGAAGGCCGATCGTTCCAAGTTTGATGCTCGAGTATTTTCCAAACCACCAACTCCTTCCAAAGGAGTAGACTCCGGGGAACCCATGCAAATAGGGGGCCTGAAAGGACCACTAACACAAAAGGAGCGGGAAAGGAGAAAACAGTTGCAATTATGCCTCTATTGCCGAAACCCGGGGCACTTTCTTCGAGACTGTCCGGTGAAACCAGCCAAGAAGGCAGTAGGAGCTGCAGTTACCAAGGTCACAAACTCTGAGCAGGGAAACGACCTCGCCCGACAAGAATAGAGGTCCTCTTGCCGAGCGTTAAAACCAGTTCCGTGACCTCGCATTTCGTGATACCTATGGTCCTCATTAGCCCTGATCATCCGGATCGATTACATGCGATTGAAGCTTACGTCGACAGCGGTGCCATCGGCAATTATGTGGATCATGAAATGGTTTTGAGGATGAATCTAACTCTTTGTCCCAAGGCTGTAAAGGACGTCATTACTACGGTGGATGGTACGGAGATAGCCTCCGGACCAGTAACGCATACCACTCAAGAAGTGACGCTAGTAAGTCAAGATGGACACCATGAGAAGATCGTGTTCGATGTGATCAAGGCCCCTCAGTTCCAGATTATTCTAGGAATACCTTGGTTAGAGAAACACAATCCTCAGATCGATTGGCGAGCAAGAACGGTTCAGTTTCCAGAATGTGTCTCTACTTGTCACCCTCCACCTGATGTTGCACTGGCAGCAATTTCTTCGGAGACTCCCCAGTTACCTCCCGAATACCTAGAATTCCAAGATGTTTTCCGGAAGGATCAGGCTAACTCTCTACCTCCTCATAGGTCTTATGACTGCCAGATAGACCTGATACCTGGATCTACCCCTCCTTGTAGTAGAATTTATGCCCTCACCGAGCCTGAGAACCTTCACCTCCGACAATACCTGGATCAATACCTAGCGAATGGGTTTATTCGTCCTTCCAAGTCCCCTGCTTCTTCAGCTTTGTTCTTCGTTCCAAAAAAAGAAGGAGACCTTAGAACTTGTATAGATTATCGCGCCCTGAACCAGATCACCGTTAAGAATAGATATCCGTTACCTTTGATCCCTGAACTCCTGGACCAAGTCAGAAAAGCATGCATATATACAAAGCTGGATCTTAGAGGAGCCTACCACTTGGTACGAGTAAAAGAGGGCGATGAATGGAAGACGGCCTTCCGCACCAAGTATGGGCTATTTGAATATCAGGTCATGCCCTTCGGACTTTGCAATGCCCCGGCCGCCTTTCAATATTTTATGAACGATGTCCTCAGAGAGCTCATAGATGTGTGTGTTGTTGTTTACATTGCCGACATCCTCGTTTATTCTTCATCGGAATCTGAACATCGGAAACACGTGAAAATGGTCCTTGAGAGATTGCGTCAACACAAACTTTTCGCTAAGTTGGAAAAATGTGTTTTCAACGTAACTGAAGTTGAATTCTTGGGATTCATATTATCACCTAGCGGAGTGCGTATGGATTCAAAGAAGGTCGATGCAATTCTCAAATGGCCATCACCATCCTCCGTGAAAGGTGTTCAAAGCATGTTAGGCTTCGCTAACTTTTACCGCAGGTTTATCCCCGAATTCTCCCGAATAGTCCAGCCCATCACCGCCTTGTTAAAGAAAAACAAACGTTTTGAATGGTCTACCGAGGCGGAACAAGCTTTCCAGAATTTGAAGACTAAATTTATCTCTGCACCAATTTTAAAACACCCTCGCCCCGAACTCCCCTACATCGTTGAAACTGATGCTTTGAGCCTTGCCATGGGGGCAGTTCTATCACAAAAGGACCCAGTAACCAATCAGTTGCATCCCGTGGCATTTTGGTCCCGCAAATTCTCGTCTCCTGAAATCAATTACACGATTACTGATAAGGAACTTCTGGCTATCAAGTCTGCCTTTAAGGCTTGGCGGCATTATCTTCTGGGGGCCCGACACACCGTTACTGTGATTACGGATCACCGAAACCTGCAATATTTGAAAACCGCAAAAGCCCAATCCTCTAGACAACTCCGTTGGGCACTATTCTTTGCCGAGTTTGACTTCATAATTACCTATCGACCTGGTACAAAAAACGGTAAAGCTGATGCCCTTTCTCGGATGGGAGTGGAAGAACACTTGATCAACCCTAAACCTGTACCTATCATTCCCGAACAAAGAATTCTGGGCGTAATCGCCACACAATCCATAGAGGAAGTTAAGGATAAAGCCAGGCAACTTGTAACTCCAGCAGACATACAGAATTGGCATCTGCAGGGAAAGGACTTTGCAGTGAAGGACAACTTATTGTATTCCCAAGAACGATTATACCTGCCCAGCACAGATTTACAGAAAAATGTAATCTCTTGTTATCACGATTCTTTAATGGAAGGACATCCCGGTATGGCCAAAACCTCAGAAAAGATCAAGCGCTACTTCTGGTGGCCGTCTTGGAAAAAAGATATCAGAGACTTTATAATGTCCTGTGGAGTATGCGCCCAAAACAAGAGTCAATAGGAAAAACCAGCCGGCCTCTTACGCCCTATTGACATCCCACCTCGCCCTTGGCATACGCTTTCTATGGACTTCATCACCGATCTACCTCCATGCTCCGGATACAATACGATCCTAGTAATCGTGGACTTATTCTCCAAGATGGCGCATTTCATTCCACTCAAAGGCTTGCCAACAGCAGCAACTCTGGCCTGAGAATTTCTCGAAAACATCGTCCGACTGCACGGTTTTCCTTCAGTTCTAATTTCGGATCGAGGTAGTCAATTTATTTCTCATTTTTGGCGAAGTTGCTGTCGGTCGGCTCAAATTGATGTGAGACTATCGACCAGTCACCACCCTCAAACCGACGGACAAACCGAGAGGACCAATCAAACTCTGGAACAGTATTTACGCTGCATGCTGCAACAAACTGAAAAAACTTGGAAAGATATCCTGTGGATAGCCGAATATGCCTACAATAACTCTGTCCACTCGGGAACTGGGAAAACCCTGTTTTTTCTTTTATACGGCAGTCACCCTCGAACCTCGGAGTTGGATCCACTCCAAGATCTTGGAACACCAGCAGTAGACTACCTGCATTCTACAATCACCCAAGCCTTTAAGGAAGCCGTTTCTCACCTTCAAAGGGCTAAGGAACAATACAAGAAAGGAGCAGATCAACATCGGAAGGAAGCCCCCCAATATCAAGTAGGAGATCAAGTCTGGTTATCCACCAAATATCTACCTCTAAAAGGACCACGCACATTCAACCCAAGATACCTTGGTCCCTATTCCATCACTACCATAGTAAACCCAGTAGCGGTCAAGTTGGACTTGCCCCCTCACATGAAGATACATCCGGTCTTCCACGTCTCTCTATTAAAACCAGTGCAACCTCAAACCCGACTAACTAAATCTCCAAAACCTATCCTAGTCGATGGAGAACTTGAGTTTGAAGTCAAAAGCATTCTGGACTCCAAGATCTCCAAATCTAAACTATTTTACCTAATTGACTGGAAAGGCTACGGCCCCCAAGAAAGATCCTGGCAACCTGCAGAATATGTCCACGCTCCTCGTCTAATCAAAAGATTTCACCGAACATTTCCTGACAAGCCCAAACCCCCGGAGAAGCCCGGTTTGGGAGGGGCCTTGAGGGGGGGTGCTGTCATGATCTCTGCTTCCAAAAGGTCAGGACTTACCCAACTCCCTTGGAAGCAGACCCATAACCCAGGTTCCGCGTGCCAATCAGTCCCAATTGGGACCTTTTGGACCCTGTCCTGGCGCCAGTGGCACCAGGCTCATAAATATGCCCAGTCCCAGCGCTGGAAGCGCCGGGCTCATAATGCTTGGGTGGACTTACCTGCAGCAGACCATGCTGCTTACTTACCTGCCAGTTGAGCCTCTGATCCTCTTCTGTTTGGGACTACTTTTCCTGTTGGGTGGGGCAGGAGCCACTCCCTAGGTTCAGAACACTGGAACTCTTCTGGAAAGCAGGAACTCTTTTTCTTCTAGGCGAGGCTGTGGAAGGAGACACCTAAGCACTACAGGAGGCTATTTAAACCACACCCGATGGATGAATCTTGCTTTGCGTTATTCTGCATCCTCTGCAGCAGAACGCTCATCGTGTCTTCTGCATCTGATCCTGGGCCTAAGGGAAAAAGGCTTACCATCCTGAATCCAGTCTTCAGCAACACCTATAAAGACAAGAAAGAACAGGTTAGCACTACGGTCTTCAGTGACAGCGCATCTCTTACCTGGTCCATTGGCTGTCACCAACGCCTCGCGCTGCATTCCGGCATCTGAAAGACAAAGGCTTACCTACTCTTCGCGTGCTCCGGAGGTCTTCGCACTGCATTCCGGCATCTGAAAGACAAAAGCTTACCAACTCTGCGCACGCTCTGGAGGCCTTCGGCGCTGCATCCCGCATCTGAAAGACAAAAGAAGGTGCGTTTAAAGACATTGGGTAAATTTAATACTCACGTGCCATTACTCCTTCCCACGCCGAACCCAGTGGGTTTTCCGGCACCCTTCAGCAGCTCCGAACTTGTACCTGCAAGATAAAAGGACAGTTAGTGCGCATCATGAAGCAGGCAACAAGCGCTTACTTACGTGCTTCCAGGCGCTTCTATTCCTCACACGGGTTCCATCCTCAACTCACTTCGGCCCGTCATCCGCCATCGCCGGAACCCTGCAAAACAAGAGACATCATTACAAAAGACTTTTAAAGACATTTGAAATGCTCGGAATTTACCGTTCGTGCAGTAAACGACGGACAGCAGTCCTCTGAAGTCAAGAGGCCTGCACCCTTATCCAGTGAAGAAACTGGTTACGGCACCCTGCCCCGAGGCAGATGGAGAGCACGGCGTTCACTTACCTAAGGTGAGAGCGTTAACCTTTGGGGTTCTACAGGAGAAGAGAAAGGGAAGAAGAGAGAGACACCCAATAACCCAGTTCATTAATCCCATATTTTCTATCTGCAGACATCTTACTCTTCGAGTCAGACATACAGTGCACAGAGGTCCAGCCCAAAGAGCCAACCGTGTGTTACACATCACCTTTGAAGATACGGTATTCGCCCAGTCAAGACCGGCGCCTCTGCGGGAATCAGGTGAGCGTTACAGTGGTGACTGCTGGTGGAAGTCACTTCCCTATGTCCTGTGAGGTGTCCAGAAAAGTGCTGCATTGTTGATTCTTGCTTGCCTTCTTTGCCAGGGGCTGCCTTCTGCACCAGCAGCCGACCAGAGAAATCGTCAGACCTGCAACCTGTAGACATCCTGCACAAGAACAAATGGCGGGAAAACCAACATTCAGTGACCCCCAGTGGACCCACCAAGTGAACTGGGAAAATCAGAGTCAGAGGGATGAGTACTCGCAAAGCATTCTGCCACCCCTGTCTCCCCTATAATAAACCTTAGAATAACCTTTTGGGCATATAATAAATTGAGTATTTACGTACTTACCTGTGTAAGTAGAATTATTGTGTGCGTCACTGTGTGGACTCATTGTGGACCCCTAACCCCACTCACTTTCTCAAGAGACTAAGCCTTGACCACTTTCCATGCTTGCCCTGATTGGGTTTGGCTAACCTCTCAGAGAATCCCTGTTCTCCATAATCTGTCCACCAGGCCAGATTGTGGAAATCCAGCTTAACGCTCATTAACCTGGAAGGTTTTGAATGATGTGCACTGATTGAGAGTTGGATTGGGGCATGGTCAGACCAGTCGATTAGTTGAGGCCTGCAGAGATGATGATCGGGGTTAATGTAAAGAGATAGGTGTATGTTGTTGCCTTTGTTGTGCATGGGGGAGAGAACAATTTGCTTAAGAGCCTTGGATCCAGTGAGTGTAAATAGCACGCTTTGAATGTGGTTGTTGGCATAAGACTTGGAGATGTTAAAATCTTAGCGTGTCAACCTCACTGGATTTGTCGCCAGAATCAGAGAAAATCACTCTTTCCTCACCTGAACTACTGGAGCCTGCTTCTTTCTTCCCCTTCTCTGAAAATCCTTTTTTTGTGGGGGTAGTGTCTACCTTGGAAGGAAGCCACTATGCCTGTCTAAGCAACTAGCAAGCCAGTGGCCTCGTCCTCGAGGCAGCCACTAGAGGGGGAAAAGCCATGGAAGGCATACAAAAATCTAGGTGTAAACGGTAGGGGAGCAGATCCGTGGATTCCTTGGTAGGAGTAATGCAGAAGGGGTGAGTCCACAGGAAAGTGAAAGGATAACAGGGACGAGTAGAACTGGTCCCCAGTGAACGAGGATAATGTTGCCAAAGAGGAACAGTGAGCACAGACCTCGGAAAGCAGGAAGCAAAGGAAGCCCGTAGCAAGTGCTACTCCAGAGAGTGGGGGAGACCAATTCCAAGGATGGAGAAGCAGGACCAAGGCCCCAGGAGGGAGTAACCCCCGGGAGCGGGGAAAAGGGGTGAGAAAAGAGAGGTAATCCAGAGAGAAACAGAAGAAAATAACGGGAGAGGCAGCAGCGCCGCAGAGGGGAGCGGAGCCGGCCGCTCTGAGATAGACAAGCGAGCAAGGCCAAGAGAGAAACAAGCAAAAAGAGGAGCGCTCAAGTAGTAGTCTATGATACTCCTGGCGGCAGCCATGTTGGAAAAAACTAGACCGCGCAGCGCAGTGCGGGAAAAGACGTGATGTGCCTTTCAATGGAGGTGTGTCCTCCACCGGTTCCACAAGCGCGGGCGCTTGTAAAGGCGCGTTACATAGAGAAAGATATTATTAGTGTCAGGTAGTCTGTAGATGAGGTGGAAGGTGCTGGGCTCCTTGTGTGATAAAGGTAACTGGCAGACATGCGACCTAAACAAGCTTGTTCAGGGAGAGCGAATGATGGAGCAAGGCTAATCGATCCTGTGGAGGATTACCACTCCACCTCCTGCTATTCCTGGGCAGTAGGAATTTGGGATGCAGTAGCCGGGGGGTGGAGAAGGGGGCAGGGATAGGAAGTTTATGTGGTTTGTTATGCTGTAGGTTTGTGGTTGTGTTTGGTTTGGAGTTTGAGAGGTGTATGCAGAGGGGTAGTTGTCAGGTTAGTGTAATTGGTTAGTTGGCATCTTTAACCTGAATTGAGGCGCCGGGTTTCTGTAATCTCCCCTGGTTGGGTTCGCGAACACCCCTGCGCCTCTGTTCTGATCTGGGTCCGTCCGGCTTTCAAGGTCCCTTTCCCCTCTGGTCCCCTCCTCCCCCAGCCTCCCTCTCAGTGCTACCTGACTTCCCTTCCCACTCGTTCGGTTAGTGCACCTGCCAATGCCCACAGCTCAGATAGTGTGGTGATTGCCAATATGCTGATAATTCCACCACACTGTGGGACCTGGTGGCAACTAAGGGGCTAAACTAAACTAAGGTGCTTGTCAATTATCAAAAAAATATAAATAGTCCCCAGTCCAAAACTATCCACTTAACTGGCCCTACCACTTTGTAAAACATAAAAGAAAATAGGTTGAGTGGCCTGCACTCTTGGTTCTTCACAAAGGTATCTCTGGTTGTCCGGGAATCCCTCTGGGGTCTGGATACAATGATTAGAAGTAAATAGCAGTTCTACTCAAAGAAAACAGTTCTTGTCAGTCTATCAATGGTTCCTCAAAGTTCCCCAAAGTTCGAGCAAAAAGTCTCAAGCTCCTGGAAAAATTAAATGTCCACATTTCTTCGGGTGGAGGGATATTTCCTTGATCCCTTTCCACCCACATGGTTGATCTCTCTGCACTTTGACATGCTGTTGGGTGCCTCTATGTTCCTGTGATATCTGCTTTTCAGTCTGCTTATTGTGCCAGTGGGGTTCCTTTGGGTTCCCCTGACCCAATATCTCACTTAGTGGTTTAGGGTACCTGTGTCCCTTCTCTTCCTCTGGATTTCTTAGTTTTTGGGGGTTTGTGTGACCCTTCTGTAGGTTTGTGCTGTTCAGGTTACTCAGGCTCCCATAACCCTTTCACTTGCCTCATTCTCTCTTGTCACTCTGCTTATTATGCCGCTCTAGCTCCCTTGGGGTCCCCTGACTCAATATCTCACTCAATTCTTTAGGGTTCCTATGACCTCTCTATGCTTTGGGCTCTCTTAGTTTTCTTGGGTCCCTGTTACCCTTCTCGAGGTTGATGCTGCTTGGGTTTCTCTGGCTCTCATAACCTTCCTGGGCTTGTGGTCTCTCTTTTCTCAGGTCCCTGTGACCCTTGGATGCGGCCAGGGCAGTCGTTCCCTCTTTCCTGCAAGTTCTCGCTTCTCCTCCCTCCGACCTGGGCAACCTGCATACCTGCTGTGTTGCGGTGCTTGCTCTAGTGAGGGTCCATCTCATAACTGATGGCAGCGTTCTCCAGGGCTTGCCACTCCTCCATGCTGGATACTAGCAGTCTTCACGTTCCGCTTGTCTCAGCTCCCTCTCTCTTGTTGGCTCTCGGTCTGACAGCAGAGGACACAGTCCTCCCTTCGTCCCTGGACTTGGCGGCTGTTTGTGGGCTCCGGGCCCACCACGTCCTGCGGGTTGTTATACCTCCAGGTCCGGTCCGCTTCACATGGCCTCTGCTTCTCAGGCCCTGGGTGCTTTCTTGTCTGGCAGACGGTGTCTCCGTCGGCGTCCGTGTCCTTCTGCGCTGCAGCCGGCTCTGCTGGTCTGCGTGGTTCCGACCCTTGTCAACGTTCTCACCACTGAGTCTCGCCTCAGCATTGGTTTCCTCCTCTTCATTCAAGGGTTGTCAGACTTTTATTCTTGGTTCGATTTTTCATAAGAGGTGTAGTGTTCACCACATGCTGTCAAGCATGTTGAAGGTTCAGAATTACCTTGTGCCAAACAAATAAAAGTCTTTCTTGTCAGTTTCACTGTGGATGCACGGAGGAAAAGAGTCTTCCAACACACTTTACCAAAGGAGGCAGGGCTTTTCATTCAAAGACTGACTCTACGCGGAGCGTCGCTGAGTCTTTCTTGTCTTTGGCAGACATTGGCGGGCGAAGAGGAGAGTGAGCAGTTTGTGTTCCTGTTTGTGCTTGCTGCTTGCTGCTAGCTGCTCGACGGGGTGGCACAGGCGCTCAACGGCTGGTCGGCCAGTCTGTTTAACAAGACACAGGTGATTAATTGAGACATCGTCACCATCACAAAACATGCAGTGAATTTGAAGGTGAGTGTGCCACGCAATCTCTTTTATTGACAACCCGCATTTTGTGGGCGGCTGCTTCCAAATATTAGGAAGAACTCCAAAGATTTTTTTCCATTGGTGGTGGAAATGTTGCTGCCACCCTTAACTGTGTTCAATAGTGTTCATTACGGAAACCAACCCCCAACACATAGAAGGTTTACGGTTGGTTCCAATTTGCCCCAGCAGCCAGCTGGGAAATTTGGGAAATCCAATTGCCAACGCATAGCGGCACGAGCTGGTACAAGGCCCAACCGCTTCTTAAAATCACAAAATTAAACGGCAGCGCAAAACAGTTCACTGAGTGTGCACAAATAGCCAAATAGCCAAAATGGAGAAAAAAAGGCAAACCAAGGGGGAATTATGCAAGCCAAATATTTTCTGTGCAGCGTAGCCCTCGTGGATGATCCGCATGCTCCAGAGTGGGATGGCTCATTCGCGGTCAAAAACAACCCCAGTTCTGCCATGCTGAACACACAAAGAGAGCATGCCATACCAGCAGGGCAAGAAGGAACTGTGATTGCTCAAGTGCATGCCACAGGTTACCTGCAAACACAGCAGCTCAGCAGTGAGACCAAGGGGGATAACGAACCTTGACCAACTACTGGAATCAGAAACAGAATTTACCCTCGCAGTGGCAAACATTAACAAAAAAATCAAGGAATCTTTCCCAAAACGAAAGCACAGGAGTATGGGAGACCTAAACACAGGGACACCAGAAGAGAGGAATTCTTCCATAAGACTACTGGACATGGACAGGGTAATGAGTGTTGCTACTATGGAAAGAGTTTTTCCCTGGGACCTCAATCTATCACCCATAACAATAAATGAAATTCAAAACTGTCTGTCAGAATTGCATTCTATAGAGCAATTTCAGTTGGACGCAATAGTTCCAAGGCAAGTAATGGGTGAACCTGTAAAACAAACCCTCCAGGAAGGACCACTCAGGACACAAGTTCCAATGAAGTCACGCTAGCAGCTCTTAACTTTGTGCTAAACTCATTGGTAAAAGTGTTTTAAATGCTGAAGTGTGAAATCCAGACACATTCAGGGATGCTGCTAGAAATAACAAAAGAAGTGGAACAATGCGAATCCTCAATGGAGGGTCTAAAAATGTCCTAAAAACAACAATAGTACCAACTTTAACAAACTTGACAGAAGAGGTTGTAAAAACAAACCTTAGTGGCATCCGTGATTAAGGAGGCCGTGCAAGAATTAAGAATGGGTAAAAAGGAGACAGAGGGCCAACTTATTGAACTTTTGAACCATATCATCGGGAACAAAAGAGCCTGTATTAGAAAAAGAGCCTGTACCACTGGACGACAGGGTCGTTCCATCGCTTAATGACACCCCCCTTTTAGAATAAGTCCTGGAGGATTTTTGCAGAATTGAACAGGTAGCTGAGAGTGATGTAATTGAATCTACAAGTACACCCCCAGATACACTCTCCAATCATGGACAAGGGGGAAAGACCACTCAAAATACTTGGACTGAGAGAAGACATCAGAGCTATTGGGGGAGAAGGAAGGCCAAAAGAAAGGGACAAAAAAAGGGAAGTAAGGAACCCATACCTCCAGCAGAACGAGAAGTGACAAAATCGAACATGAAAACAAAAAAATAAAAAATACAGGCACAACTAGTTTCATAAAAGCACTAAGAGACCCAAGTAAGGTGGACACAAATACATCCGAAAGTGAAGACACCATGTCCAGCCAGAATGAACCAAGAAAGCAGGAGAAACACATTGTAGGAGTTATGGACAAAACAAAACATAAGCAATCAATGAAGAAAGATAAGACACAAAAGAATCCCGATATACAAGAGACCAGGGCGACTATTGGCATACAGACAGAGGAAACACCAGAGTATAAGAAGTGTGCCACCGACAACAGTCTCCATAAACACAAACCATCAATTGCAAGGGAAACGGAACATCCAATCAAATGGACCCCCATCTTCATCCCATGGAAAAAAGGCCATCAGGAGGTCTCACCATAGCTTGCAGGACCGCTATAATAGTGGAGTCTGAACCCATTGCTAGCCTGCAGAAGGGAATTCTGGTGGCAAAGCTGATTCTAAGATCTGATGAGGGTTTGAAAAAAATAATTGCTATAAACCTATATTGGAACCCCGCCTGTACCAATCTCACAATTTTATTTTTCTGGAATCATTGGCTGAGCTCCTGACTAAGGCGAATTTAGATCATCCGCATACTCTGGTCATTATAACAGGAGACCTTAACACACAATCGCTACTTCAGTCATGGAAGATAGGCTTAGGCATTGTGGGTATGCAAATGAGCTCAAATGCAAACCTTTTTCTCCAGGAAATTGTCTTTGTCTAAGAGGGCAGTGTTACTTTATAAATAGCTTAATGAACCCAAGACAGACATTTATTTGCAAGGCTGCCAGGACAACTACATTCCTGGTTTCACCCCTGCTGACAGACTTGCAAATGTCTGTCTTGGGTTGATTAAGCTATGTATAAATTAGCACTGCCCTCTTAGACAAAGACAATTTCCCGGAGAAAAGGGTTTCCATATGAGCAAATTTGCATTTCCACAATGCCTTGCTGTTGTGGCTCAGAACTGGAGGTGAACTTCCAGCGTTGGCTACTATGTGGTGTTGTGGAATATGTGACTTGGCTCAAATGGACTTTCCTACTTATAATTATATATATAAATATATATATATTTTTTTTTTTCATTGAAAAAATCTTGTTAAAGGAACATTATGGTTAAGTTGCATTAATAAAAATCTATGGCATTCAGTGAAAAAAGTTTGCTAAAGGGACGTTATGGTTACAAGTAAAACCGAACCCCCCCAGAAATTCACCAGTTATGGTAAACTAAGCAACCATAACTCACGCCCCCACCCTGCACTGCTAAGACTAACACCCAGGACATGAAAGATGACATCACAAATGTCATTGATTTTACCAGTGCACCCTAATTTCCTACAACTTACTAGTATCATACTTACTCCAATAAAGCAACATTTTTGTCCGAATTAGAACATTTCACATGTCATTCCCCATCTTCTACCATCATTTTTAACACGTCTGTACACTTTTTGCAACTTTTTCCACTGTTTTTGGGTTCGCCGATGTTCGTGAACATCTGACGTCACCGCAATCTTTCCGGACAGTGTCACGTGAGCATGGTCATGAGCGCGGCTTGATGATGCGTTTTCGTGACGCGTCTGCACTTTTCAGCTGATCTAGGAACTTTGAAGCTTAAAATGTACCCTTGCATAGCTCCTACACCTATTCTTACTTATTATCCATTAACAATCTAGCACGCAGCATATACTTTGAACAATATCTTAAATACGGCCTCAGTTATCGCCATCCCCCCTCCCCAAGAGCCACCACCACCAGCTGGAGGACCTACACAACGAAAGAAGCGCAAAACTTCAAAAGACAATGAAGAGGGCCTGGAAGATGAGGTAGAGGAAGTGCTTACCTCTAGCACCCAGAGAGAATCATGGGTGTGGCAGTTCTTTACCACAGTTGGAATGTACCAAAAGCTTAAGCTCCTGGGCAGTACTCCTACGGGAGCAACTCCATGCGCCACCACACCAAATCCAACCACCGAAATGCTCTCAGAAAGGCTGTTCTTTTCTTAGAAAGTAGTAGGCTGTCTTCCTCTACCTCATCTTCCTCAACCTATACAGTAATCACACAACCTACTTCTGTGGGACACAACATCCCGCCAGCTACCTTGCAAGTGATAAAAGAGGCTGTTGATCCATATCTTTCAAAGACAACAGTACTCTGTATATACTGCAGCACACCACTCTGCAGGGGGGAGCAATTTCGAAGTGTGTTTGAAGCTGTAATCAACGAGCATGAGAAACACTGGCCCCTATCTTAGATGCAACACACGCGCAACATCTTCCCCTGTCAACCTGTCCCTCCATATTTGTGGTAGGTGCCCCTTCGATAATTTCCCTCCCCATCTTACTTTCTGGCCTCTCTTGCAACAAAAAAAAACATTAAAAAAGATCCTTTAGGAACCACCTTTCACAGTTAAAAAACAGAACTAAAAATATAAATTTACAGACTCCATCTACTTTACATTTTCTCAGTGAAGTATTTAGATTTAATAAGATTCTCCAACATTCTCATTAGCATTTTCTACTATGCTAATTGAAATAATGGACAATTGTATACTAAACAAAAAGCAAAAAGCACAGAAACAATTGAAATTCTTCTCTCTAGTATACAATAAACACCATAATCCATTGCCCTTCCTAACTATCCACAGTCTCCGCATTGCGCTGTCTAGCCCAAGCCTTATGAGAAAACCCGGATTGCACATACACACCATCACACAAGACAACCCTTCTACTCTTTTTACCGTTATGTTTTTAACACTCCCTCATTGGCTCCTTTAAACCATTCACACATATACCCACCAATCACTTAAAAAAAACTCTACATATAGCCTATCAACCTATTAAAGTTCCACCCACCAACTGCCACTTAACAATGTTCTACAAATCTTTTGCATCTGCATTTCCCACACTTAAACCAAAAAATTATACATAGTGCTCCTATAAATACACATATGCATTGTGCAGTGAGAAAACTCTGAAAAATAAAAGTGGCAGTACGGGTGGACAAGTGCTCATGGGAGCCCAGGAGGAAAGTGCCAAGGGATGCCAAGGTGGGAGCCTTGAAACACCCTATATTGGCTGAAAATGCTGCATGCCCAATAAATAAATCAGAGTAGGCATTCGTCCTTGCCAAGGGCTTGGCCCATTGTCCATGCACCAAACGTATATCACTATTTTCTGTGCTTACATTTACACACTATGGAAAAATAAAACACAAAACAGATTTGCAAAAGCATGCTTTCAGGTCCTTACTGATGCTGCTCGCTCATGTTTGTTGTAATTCAGTACAGCACTTCAGGCTGCAGCTGCAAGCAAAATATGTGTTCCCATTCAAACCTAGGGCTTCGGCCATGCTGCATGCCCCAATAATCAGAGTACACGATTATCAAGTAATTGCCGGGCGGTAGAATGGGTAGATCACTGCACTTCATCTACTACTTTAAACGGATACCCTGCTCCTAGCGATGGGGTTCTTTTGTGAAGGTACCCTTCCTTCTTCAACTGTTGGGTTTCGAATAGGAGAGTGAACCCTGTTCACCTTAGTGCTGGGTTATTCAATAAGTAACTACTGTCATAATAAAGCAGTCTCGAAAACTACTTTTGGTGCTATATTTATTGTTAGAAGTCAGCCGACAAGTTTGAAAAAATCAATTCAGACTTTGCACAAACATTCAAGGTTGGGTATATAATCTTTCTAAAATCTTTTGTACACATTTGTCAAATGGCACCAAAGTTATAAGCCATCTAAAAATGCTGAACCCCCCCTCTAATTTTGCCCCTTCTTCACAAAATCCCACCAAATATCTGACGCAGCTCACGTTTTTCACCATCTAATCAGCGGGCATGTCCGATGTCTGCTGACATCACGGCAGACCCTGATCGGTCCAGAGGGTTGTCCGCGGAACGAATAGGGAAGTGAGTTCAGGGACCGGACCCAGATATCACACATTTTTTGGGGACCTACTTTTTGGACATATTTTTTAAAACTACTATATAGATTTACACAAAATTTACAAAATCACACTTTCAGGACCAACCCTCCACTCCTGCCGCCAATTTGGTGAAAATCCATACAGCAGTTTGGGCTGTAGGCGTGAGCAACATTTGTTTTCTATTGCATCTATGAGCAAAACCACACATTTTGGGTCCTCCCTATAACTTTGCCCCGCTGGACGAAACCTCACCAATCTGCAAATCAATCCGAGGGGGCCATATACTCATTTTGCAAAGTTTGGTGTGAATTCGGCCAGGGGAGCACAAAGTTATAAGCCGCCCAAAAAGTGCTCTTCCTATGTGTTGAGCAACTTAACCATAACTACACAGCCGCTACCACAGGCTCTCATCCACCACCACCTACACCCTCCTACTGCTGGTAAACTCTCTCTCCCTCTATAGCCCCCTCTCTGTGTCACTCTCCCTTCGCCTTATCTACCATCACCCCTTCACTCTCCTATCTCTCACACCCCTAACACTTACACACACACACAAACACACACCCACAGCTTCACTCACTCAACTTGCTACTAAATTCTCTCACATTCAACAGTGTACCTGTACTAGTATCCACCACCACCACAGACTCCTTAACGCTCCGGTCCACGTTTGGTCCTACTCTTGGTCTCTTGGTACACCTCCATGCCACCTAACCTCTCCCCCATTGGTACTGTGTCTCACCTGAATCCGTGGGCTAAATCTGTCCCTTCCTGGGGTTTGAGTCATTGTATGTCACAGCTTTAAAAAACCCTCTTAGTCCTGACACCTTCTGTGCACGTTTCTCCATGTGGACTTCCTGGCTTCTTCATCTTGGTGTTGATTCAGCATTGTGTTCCTGCTGCACCACGGTAAGTTGCATTCCTTCTGCTGTGGTAGGGGATTTCTCTGTGCGGAGCCCCTAGGGTAGTATCTTGCATGTCAGTTTCCTTCGGCAGTCCACTGTGTTCCTTTGCCGCCGTATTGTATTGTGGGACTTGCTTTCTGAAAAAACAGAGGGAACTCAGATCAGCAACAATGGTACCAATGTCAACACTCAAGGTACATTTTGGGGGTTCAGGGACTGGAGCCATGCCAACTCTCTTGCCCCAACTTTGGCATAAGGCCAGCTCTGGCTTACATGCTTTTAGTCCTCTTAGCCCAGGTTGCAAGGGATCCCTTTGCCCACTGACAGGGTTAGGGGCTTGACCCTGTCAATTGTGAACAATTGAAAATTGCAGACAAGGGACCTTTTGCACAAAAGTGCTACTGGACTTGGTCCCCTCCAGTGTGATTAGCAGTACTTTTTAAAATTAACCCTTCATGTGTTTTCATTTTTAGGGTGTGATAAGTCATACTTGAAGCTCATTTTAAGAGAAAGTGGAAATTGCACATAGGTGACGTGCTACATTTGCACTTTCATCCAATATGGTCTTCTCTCTGCAAGTTTCCTGTTTTACACGACGAAGTGCAAAAAAAGGTTCAAACATATAACATCCCCTTAACACTTTTTTGCACCTCCTATTGCCAAAAGTGTAAATTCCTCCCACAGTTAACACTTGTGTGAGGCATTTATAATGGATTCCTGTGGAAGCCACCTGCTATTGTGTTAAAAACAGGCAGATTCGATAGGATTCTATTGCTTTCACGCCAGCATGAAAATGCCTTTCCGATGTAAAAACCCTATGGTTTTTGCAGACAGAGAGAAGGGGCAGGAGGAGATGGAAATCCTGCTCCAGCTCTGCCTTAAAAAACGAGAAGAACCCTCATAGTGCAAAAATAAGTTTTAAACAGACGTAAGGCTTTTGACACCTTTTATTAGGCCATATGTTAACTCTCCGGCCGACTCAGAAATGTGCCCCACTTGTGCAAATACAAACAAATTAAAAATGAAAGACAAACTTCTCAGCATTAAATGAATGCAGATACAGATGGCAGCTCCCTTGCCTTGCCAACACAAACACACACAGGCACACACCGCGTAAAACCAAGAAGTGGTTCATGCCTCACTTTTACACTCCAGGGGACTTTGATTTCATTTGAAGTAGGAGTTGGAGCATGAGGCGGACTTAACATTTCCACAGGCCATTCCTCCACCATTAAATACCTCCTGGTTTTACACATGTATGACATGTTCACTTAGGCAAAGTGTTACACCTCCCCCTGTTGTACTAGCAATCGTTGTACAGAACCACTAAGGAGTAGATGCGAATGAAAAGTGGGGAAAAAGAATGTAAAAAATATTACCTTTGATTCTCTTGTATTGCTGGGGGCTTGAGTCTGATGCTAACAAAACAAAAAGGAGGCAAGACATACCCTCACCTATTGGTAATGCTCATGCCTTTTCCCTGTGTTTTGCATTGCACTAAGTAATTGGGGTGAGTTTGCAAGTTTCGCTGCTTTTTAAAGAATATGTTAGGAAAGTCCCAATCTCCTCTGATCTCTTCCCACCCACACCTTCTTTTACATTCATATGCAGTCGTTGTATGCTCACACAACCATCCCCTAGTATGCATACACATATAAAGAAACACACAAAGTTATTCATTTTTACTTACCAGCTCTGCTAGCCCACCCCAGGGCTCCACAACCCTGCCAGCTAATATCAAGAGGATGTCTTCACGCAGGAAGCAAATGGGGGTATTAATCTGCACCTCTCACTGAATCCTGCTTCCTGTGCAGGCCCTAGTGCCATAAAGCTAATACCCTGGAAGGACTTAGGTAGCAGGGATGCTCAGGAGAGTCACATTAGAGAAAATGTGCTTGCAATAACTCTGCCAAAAGGCCCAATGGCTCATGCAAGGCTAGCTAAGCAAAATGCCCCTGGCCTAACATTGACCCAGGCCAGTTTCTAGGGGGGTGGCAAACCAGGCAATTGCCAACGGCACAGTTGGGGGCAAGGAAAGAAGCCCACCTAGTGGTCTAGGTGAGACCTGACGTGTGGGAAGAAACCAGCATGGTGGAACCGCCGAAAGTCGAGATCAGACTGTGAGAGGCAAGGGGCAGCTAGAGAAGCTTGCCGGTGTTACCGAGGACCAGAACCCTCACAGGCCAAGTTAGAAGCTACGCAGAAGAGGACCAGGAAGGCACTGGGGAACCATCTTCCTTGTCCAGTGGGACAGAGCAGAGAAACAAAATAGAGACATATTGGGTGAGAGAGCACCCCAAAGAAATCGCAAGAGAAGGCAATGCCTGACAGGTCAGTGAAGTGAGCCTGATTAAGAGATATTATAAACCTTAGGAGAGGTTCTGGCACCCACAATTAGAGACAAGGGTCTGGGGCCCATATGTTGAGAGAATTGGAGAATTGTACATGCAGCACAATGCCTGGCTGGATAGTGATCCAAGCCTGATTAAGGAATATCATAAATCTGAGAAAGCGGTCAGCGACCGACACAAAAGTCAAGAAAAGAGCAGGGGAAAAGAGAAATATCCTTTGGCAAAAGTCAAGTATAAACCAGGGGAGAAGAGAAAATATCGTTTGGCAAAGGTCAAGAGAAGACCAGGCGAAAAGATAGAAATATTGTTTGGCAGGAGTCAAGAGAAGACTAGGGGAAAAAGAGAGAAATATCATTTGCCAAAAGTCGAGAGAAGACCAGGGGAAAAAGAGAAATATCCTTTGGCAAACGTCAAGGGAAGAAAAGAGGAGAAAAGATATGTCCTCTGGTAAAAATCAAGACATCATTGAGACTATTAAAGGCGAACCTAAGAAAGGTCTGGGGAATGGATATACGTTCCCCTCTTTTGTGGAACTGTAAAGAATCACCTGAGAAGGCCTGGTGAAGCAAGACTCCCTCTCACAAACTGCTTCCTCTTCCTCACCTGCTGTTCCTGATTTGGAATCATAAAGGTCCTCTTCCCAAGAAGCAAAAGGGGAGTCTGCCTGGGGCTGGGTGTCTTCTTTCTTTCCGACCGCCGACACTCGAAGAGATAAGGTCTGTCCCTTGAGGAAGCCACTAGATCGGCCTCTTGATACAGCTAACTGGGTGGTCCCCTGGGTGCAGCCCTCAATAGGGGGAAAAAGCCAGCAGGCACCAAAAAACCCTGGGTCTTCCGGCAGCTCCAGCTGTTCACTGGGGATGCAAATGCAATGGAAGTAGGCACAGCCGATAAGGTGCGGAATCTACAGAGGGTCCCTTTCAATGTGCAATTTGGCAGGCGTAATGGAAAGGTAGAAGCAGCAAGCACGGTAAGAGGAACAACAAGGCAGGACAGAAGGCGGACGAACGACCGGTAACAAAGAGGGGTAGGGTGCCGGTAGCAAGCGGAAATGTAGACAGAAGCAGAGCGTAGCCTAGAATCTTACCCTGAAAAGTAGTAAAGGTTTCCGACGCATCCATGAGTGGAACTGCCAGAATGATAAGTGGAATGGCACAGCACCATCTTGAAAACATCTAGAAGGGTGACGCAAGTTGGAATAGCAATGTGACAGCACATCAATGGCCGTGTCTCCAGCCATGCCCCAGCTTCCATCCTCTATGTGTCATGACACTGCCTCCCCCCAAGTGTAACTTTACAGAAAAGTCTAGTGAAGGTCAGGGGAAGAAGGATATTCTCCCATCATTTACAAACTGTCTAAAAATCATCCAGAAGGAGGGACCATCCTTCTGGAATCAGGGTGTAACCCATTCTTAAGTTTTCTTTTGAAGTGTAAGGGGCTGACCATCTTCCTAGACCTAAGAAGGGGGTCAGGAGCCCACAAAGAGAGACATGGATCTGGGATCAGTATGTTGAGAGAATTGGAGAATTGCACATGTGAGACAATGCCTGGCAGGATAGTGAACCTGTCCTAATTAAGGGACATTATTAACCTGAGAAGGGGGTCAGAGACCTACACAAACGTCAAGAAAAGACCTGCGGAAAAGAGAGAAATATCCTTTGGCAAAAGTCAAGAGAAGACCAGGGGAAAAAGAAAGAAACATCCATTGACAGAAGTCAAGAGAAGAATAGGGGAAAAAGAGAGAAATATCCTCTGGCAAAAGCCAAGCAAAGACCAGGGGAAAAAGAGTAATATCCTTTGGTAAAAGACAAGAGAAGACCAGGGGAAGAGAGAAATATATTTTGGCAAATGTCAAGAGAAGAAAATAGGAGAAAACATATATCCACTGGTAAAAAGCAAGACATTTGACTATTGAAGGAGAGCCTAAGAAAGGTCTGGGGAAGGGAGATATTTCCTCCACCTTTGTTGAACTGTAGATAATCACCTGAGAAGGCCTGGGGAAGGGAGACACCCTCCCGTCTGTGTGGAACTTTACAAAAAAGCCTAGTGAAGGCCAGGGGAACGAGGATAGTCTCCCAACATTTGCAAACTGTCTAAAAACCATCTAGAAGGAGGGAGCCATCCTTCTGGAATCAGGGTCTAACCCATTCTTTAGTTATAGGGACAAATAAGCTTTTTCCTTATTTTTCTGTTAAATAAAGGTTTATGGCAACAAGCATACCACCTGTGTGTCCCACGTGTACCTCTGCACCCTTTCAGAGAACGAAATACATGCAAGAAGAAGGCTATTATGAAAAGGGGAGGAATTAGCATCCATGTCATCTGAACACCAACAGTGTTTCTTTTACCAATCATTGCTTTCTCGTATGTGAATCCAGTTGAAACAAAAGACTACAATTCCCAACATGCATTGATCTCTAACATGAAAGGGTTTATAGTGATTAAAAAACAAAAGCTGTGACATGCTATATTTAACATGCAAAGTGCATTTCTTTCGAAACCAAACCGTCGACAATAGTCATGGGCTGGTTTCAATTGAAATGCACTTTCGCCATGTAACGTTTCAAAGTTTTGTGTATATTGGCATTACAATGCTTTTCTTTTGTAACTTTGAAACGTTACATGGAGCTGACCAGTGCTGTAATTTCAGCACTGGACAGCGCCATGTAACGTTTCAAAGTTTTAGTGTATATTGGAGGGGTGGGGGGTTCCCCCCAGCTCCCCTAACTCTAACCCAAGCCCCAACCCTAACCCATGTCAACGGCACTTTTGAATTTTTTTCAACGAAATATTCAATCGAAAGAAGGGCATTTCGGCAAAAAAAATTAGAACGTTTGCCATTCGAAACATTTACATTTGGTAAAATGACCGGATACGCATAAAAGACTAGGACTAGACGCACATCCTGAGTTGACATGGAGTCACCTTGCCAAACTATGCTCTTTACTGGAAGGCAAAAAAATGAGTAGGCAAAAAGGAATTTTGTTACCCATTATGTTTGTTGTTGCCCTTTAAGTTTTAGCAAAGGGACCAGGAGTTGGAAACATTGAAGTTTCAAGGCTGAGGGGATTCCACTTGAAGGGATTACTTCCTTTGTTTGGTGGTGGTGGTGTGTGTGTGTGTGTTTTATTTACTGTGAAAAGGCAGAAAACTATTATTGTAGCAATAGTTAATGACAAAGCCATCCGTTTTGACATGTGTGTAGTGAAAAGCGTTTCTTTCTCGCTATTGTAGGTATTGAGAGCACATGCCTATGTACCTTCATTATTTACAGCACTTGTCCAAGTTCCTATCATTTACTGGGTCTTGCCAGGCTATATTGACATACAACCTGTTACAAGTATTGTCATCATACAGTGAGGAACTTGCATCATTTTCAGGTACTCACACAAATTGCCAGTTTGTGCCATCAGACAACACCAACAAGCACAATTTATTAGGTATTTCAAATTTTTGCCATTGTACTTGCATCATATAGTTATAATATGGTGATCTTCATAGAGCTTCATGGAGATGGACCACTTCTAAGCTCTCTATTAATCCCTGTTTTTACCCCTGATGGTACTCGATTCATTGCCCTGAGAATAATAAAGGTCCTAGCCGACCCAACCAGGGTTTTAAACCTGTCGCATTAATTGCCCCATTCCCAATATAAGCATGTTAGACATGAGCTATCCAACTGACATGCAACTATTTGCCAGAAGTTAACATTACATGCACAGGAACTCACACCATTAGGCAGCTATTGCCATCAGATGGATAAGTACTCATTCAATTTTCTAGATATTATAATCCTATAGTTAGGTACTCTCACCATGTACCACGCTTGCCCTTTAACTGCTCATGCAATCACACCCTTTGACAGGTATTGTTATACTTTGTCTAGGTATTTAAATAAGACAGCACCGTGACTGCTTCACCCCTCATCCTACATGCTTTACTGGCATTCCTGTTTGTCTTGAAGTAGTGTTAATCTGTATACCCTAACTTTGCTTAAAATAGCTAGGAGCTGCCACTTTTTTCACCACCCATCTTCCCATATTCCACTGGAGTATTTGGAACGGTCTCTGAGCGCTGTGTTCACCAGCTGAAGAGAGCTATTGACTCTTGCTGGACTTTCACTTGGAGAAAGAGATTACGCAGCAGCAATAGATGCATTTTTGGCAGCAACCTATAGGAGAGTGCCCTTCATTTAGTCAATGAACATGAGCGTGGGAAAATGAATATGAACTCCTGTTTCTAATATTTGTATTTATACGTTGTCTACTTGTAAGTCAATAACATTGTATTTAAATTGCAATGACAATGATTTTGGAGAGAGAGTACCGTGCGGTTAGCAGTGGAGAAGAAACGGAGGGGAAGGCGTATTGTGGCATTTTCCCCTATGCGCATTATTGGCTAGAAACTGCTCTGCATGTATCATTGAGCAAGCCCATACTCAGAAGTCACTCGAAAGAGATGCCAGGTATTCCACCAGAGGCGTTGCTAATGGGGAATCGGGGGGCTATAGCCCCTGGTCTTTTGTTTGTAGAATGGATAGAATCTCAGGAGCTACAACCAAAAGGCTAGCTAGCCCCCAGTCCCGACAGTTCAAACATTAGCCTAGCCCCGGGTCTTTTCCAGACCTAGCAACACCCCTGTATTCCACAATATCTGCCGTCCCAGGAGCACTGTGTCAGCTGCTTTTCACTGGCCCTGCTCTCAACGCTCTTCTACAATTGGTGGCTGGACATCATCTGTTATGGATGAGCCGTTACTTAGAGGTGCTTTACTTTGTTGTAATTACTTCGAATTACGTTGTGGCTAAGTAATTGTATATAAGGGCAGCCTTGAGGCTAAGAAATGGTGGGAATTGATATACGGGTGCCGAAACAAGAAGATACATTTTGCAACTGTAATTCTTGGAGGCAGTGCTGGAAAAACTGAAGGAGAAGGGTGGAATGGTTTTAACTAAGGGGATAATACGGGCCATGGCAATGATTATTAAAGATCTGAGAAAGGTTGGTTTAATTAATTTAAGTTTTTAATGTGGAATAAAATGAATAGAATAGTGAAAGGTTTGTAACAAACTAAGTACACTAAATATAAAAAATAAAAAATAAAGTATTTAAGGGTTAGAGGGTACAAGCGGCTGGGGAGGGGTTGGGATTGGAGTGGTTGTGAAGGGAGATGGGTGTTTATGGTGGGGAAACCCCTATAAAAGAAAAAGTTCAAAAAGGAAATGAGATGCAATTACCTCAAAGTAATTTAATTTCTGTGGTAACGTAGAACCCTGGGGACAGATTATCTAACATTTGCACAATGTCTGGAAAGTGAGCAAATGCTTTGATAATATAGAATGGAGCAAACAGGTTTTGTCACAATCGTATTATCTAAAAACATTTGCACGGGGGCAAAAATAAATCATGCTTTTTCTGTACTATGCTTGCTGCATAACATAAAAAGAAATCTGTTGGCTACATTTCTTTTCATGTTACTCATCAAATGTAGTAAATAAAACAGTCTGTTTCCTTCTTGCCCGGGTGAAAACATGTTTACATAATGAAAATTTGGGCTAAATCTGTTTGCTCCGTTCCCATTTATATAAGCAATAAAATCGGTGTCAAATTAATTTGCTCCACCTTTTTTGCACCAGTGCAAAGCTTTGATAATCTGGCCCCTGGTGCGCTCTGTGCGCTAGTGCAAGCAGACCTCCTTCATTGCCGACCTCCTTTAGAGCCTCCTGCTCCCTCCATTGCCATCTGCCAACTCTGTTGCCCCCTGCTGTATTTTGAAAGGAGTACACCTGGGACAGGCAGGCCCTCCATCCCTCCCTGTCCCCTCTATTGCTGTTTACATACATAGCCAGTCGGGCTGCTCCGAGCACCGGCGCTATTCATCGATGTACAGCGCACGTTTGGAGCAGCTTGAGTGCTGCGTGTGCCGTGCCTTCGTTGCCATTTCCCCTGAATGCCCTCTCATCACCACTGGCAACCCAGTAACACCTGTGATCTCAAGACATGGATGCTTAAGACTTTTTACAAAGTGCAAAAAAATATAAAAATATACCTTTAATCAGTGGCGCAATGGCCTGTGGGCAGATTGGGCTATAGCCCCACACCCCTCCCCCCTGACATGTTGAGTTATGTTGACTTGACATGGCTTACTTACAGAGCCATGGCAGGACAGGCCAGGATAGAGGATAAACTGTACCAGCGGCTGCGCTGTTAACAATGGTCCAGCAATTACTAATGTAAAGCATTTCATTGTTAGCACCTGCATTTGTATGCATACTTTTTTAGGCAATTGAAATCATGTTGGGGTGTTGAGTAATTGCAATGGTGGAAGGGGGACAGGGGCGGACAGCTCATTCTCACAGCGGTTCTTAAGTGTGTGGTTTCAGACGTGAAGGAGTTAACTGGTTATAACATTGAAGCTGCCCTAGAATAGTTTAGTTAGAATGTGTAAAGAAGTTAGATGCTCCCACATAAGTGTGCCCTTCCCCCACAGTCTCCAAAGTTAACCCCTCTCACAACATTTGAAGGGTTAGCCCCCCAAATGTGTGTCTAGTTGCACTCCTGCCTTGAATATCTGCAATACTTGTTTCTTTCTGTTCTTCAAGTTGCTTACAATATGATAGGTTATTTATAACGCACTTAATTCCCAGAGGTTTCTAACTGCGGACTCGGGGATCGAACCTGTGTTGCTCCGTGTTGTCTTGCTTCCAAGGCGAGCATGTTGTCCCTGAACTAGCCTTCTGAGACAATAGCACAATCAGCACAAAAAACGGACTACTAGAAAAAGTAGCGACATGAATGCATGCTGCAGCATCCTTAACAACTCTGCACCTCCACTATCCTAAAATGAATTGCACCTCAGGCAGGCAGCCCTTCCATCACCGCCTGCCTCTAATCCATGGCAGACATAGCAGGTAGTCCATGCTCACACACCCAGATCTTTGTTTATAACACTGTATTCTTCATAAATCCCTGTCCTTCTGTGCATACCCTATTCCAATCCACTATAGAAGTCAAAGGGGCAAACCAAACGTTTTAACCTAAATTTAGCCATTTGTAAGCCTCTTGGCAAACCCTATTCTAAATCAACAGAAATGATATAATCCTTGGTCAATGTAAAATGACAAACCTATGCCCTAAAGTCCATCCCTGTTCTAGAACACAAATCCAACATCCAGGGTCCAGATTACAGATATTTTACACCGGTGCAAGTACAAAATTGCACGGTATTAGCACAAGAGCAAAATGTTGCCATATTTGTAAAAACATTGAGACATATTAGAAAACCATTGCACCATGGCAAGTGCAGTTTGGCATTGTATAAACACCGGAGCAAAAAATGCCCTTCTGAAAAAGGGTACATTTTCACTGCATTTTTGCACCAAGGCAAGCTTTTCCATAGTGCTAACACTGTGCAACTTTGCACTTGCAGAGGTGCAAAGTTTCTGTAATTTTGCCCCAGGTATTCCAATTAACAGAATCACTGTCTCTTTCACACCTTTTAGCTTGGTCTCTGAGCTAGTTGACTTATGACAGTGTCACAGGGCCTCATTACAAGGACGGCGGTAAGGGTTTACCGGTACCGGTAAGGGTACCAGTGCCGTTAAACCATTACTGCCTTACTACTGTTTTACCAGCCGTTAAGGACGAGACCCGCAAAGGGACCTAGGAGGTAATTACGGTACCGCAATTTGCGGTACCGTAATTACCGCCTTCCCCATTCCCATTGAGCCCTATGGGGGCAAAAATGGGAATGGGGAAGGGCCATGGTGAATGGGGAATTACCGCCCCCACACACCTTGGAATAGGGTGGTAATTCCGCCATTCACCATGGCGGACTCGGTAAAATACTGTGTAATGAGGCCAACAGTCTTGACCCCGTCAAGAGGGAGCAGGATCCCTTCCCATCTGGGGTGGAGGCGGCTTAGCAGGATGTATGCCAGAGACGATCCTGCCCTGGTGGTGGTGGGGCGAGGGAGTTGGGGGAGTACCAGTTTCTAACCCCTCTGAGCATTTATTATGCTGTAAGAATGTTGGTACCACTGTCCATTCCACCTTACCTGTCAGCCTCTTTTCTGGCCAATGTTCTTTTACATTTTTGACAGGACCAGAAACCTTTGCACCGACTCTAGCGCGAGCAGCAGCTGAGAGACATCCGTGGCGAGTCCCAACTTTCTAAATATTGATTGAGGGTGGGCACCGCTTCCCTCCATTAAAATTCTTTTCACTTTACTCAAATAATCAATGCAATACTTAATATAGTTTTTCGAAGCACATCGTGGAACAAATCCTTGGCACAAGGATATCAAATACATACAAAACAAGGTTCAAGGTTTCCCCTCCGACCCTGTGTTCGCGTTATAACCCCAATAACTAGTTGAATCAAAGATCATAACTGGTTCCAATTATTTAAATACAGTTATTCAAGTCCCTAAATCACATTCTTAAATCATATTCTCCAACTCCATGTTTAGTCACTCAGTTATTTTATTTCATCATAAAAGGCAGTGATAATCCAAAAGTGTCATAAAGCCAACGCATTTCGGAACTCATGTCCGTCTTCAGGGTAAGCACTACGTACTGTGGACATACACAATAAATGCCAAATACTGCATACCACATGTGACATTTACAATAGCTGAGACACAAAAAACAACAAAGAAACAAAAACATAAAAAATATAATAAAACACAAGGTCATCATATTCATATGTCAACAATTCCTGTTTCCAGGTATATAAATAATAAAGCCATTTACCTGCATGTGTCTAAAAAGTTGTACGTGGCTGAAACAAAATGACAAATAATAAATACATGTGTATATCTGCTGATCAGCTAAATGCCCTATCCGAAAAATAGCCATATTGTATGTAAGTTATAGCCAAAAAATAAATGTTTACCTGAGTGGGCATGTTCTGTTCTATAAATGTAAACGCCCAAACGGGGAAGCAAAAACGAGCATTTCTGATTGACGATTCTTCTTGATAGCACTGTAACCCACAGCCAAAAACGGCTCACCAGCAATTGCTGAACTAGCTCTAAACGAGTAACAGACCGTGGAGCTGCAGAGCCGCACTGACCGAACAGCTGCAACCTACCTGTTCATGTGGATGTCGCGGGCGAAGTGACGTCACGTGTACAAGCACGTTGCGATGTCACAAATCGGCCCGCTTCCCGTGCAGACAGTGTACACAGTCTGCACGGGAGATGCGGCATACATTTTAATTTACCATAGCATTTGTCCATGTTATTAAACAGCAGAGAGTCTCTAACAATGGCGACCCCCCCACCTCCCTGTTCTTATGCTCATCAAGAGCCTAATGTACTTCATTACAAATAAAAAGTATAATGCTTATGGTAGGTACGTAATAAATACCTTTCCACACTTACTGAACAAAACAATTCTTTTCAGTGGCAAATCACCACACAGTGAGCATGTGTGAACCCCGCCTTCCAAAGGTTGATCTATCCATTGCACATCCACTCGTGTGCAGGGATACACAACTCCAACAATCTCAGCAACCTTAGATTCCCTTCAACAGAACTGTGGAAAAATTAAAATGTTCCTGTTGCAAATCAATGATACAAGAGTAAATAGTCATAAGGAATTCCTCTTGGTGGGGTTATCTAGGCACCATCCAGGTAACACCTTTTAAGCATGCATTGCATAACACCTATACAGAGAGAGATCTCAAACATTACACCAATTCGTTATCACCGAAACAGACACATAACTTGTTGCTGGTAGTAGTGACTCCTTGAGAAAACATAAATATAGTTAATCTTTTCATTGATTCCGTCAGGGGCCATGGCATCCAATCTTTCGATCCAAAAGGTTTCTCTTTGATCCAGTCTGTTGGCCAAGTCCTCATGTGTGTCTCTTCTAATAATCATATCCACCACCTGAAATGGAATCTGTGAGATATCACGTCTTCTATTTAACCAATGTCGGCCCACTGCTGAATTCCTGTTCTTGGTCCTGATGCAGGGTTGATGCTCATTCCATCGTTGTTGACATTGCCTTTTAGTATACCCCACCGGGGCATTTGATGGTATAAATGACATTGCTAGTATTGCAAGACTAAAAACTGCAGATTTTAGTATATTTGCAGGTTTTGGATGGTTTATTATGTTGCCCTTAGTCACAAACCAACAGTTTGTACAGTGCAGGCATGGAAAAGTCCCTGTCCCAGCTTTCAGCAGTGGGCAGACTCTCCACCAGGCATCAAGCTTCACAGAGCTGGGGAAACAAGGCCAACTCAGCAGAGTCAAGCTATGCCAAACCGCCGATCCATGGCAAAGGACAAGACCCAGAAAGGTGGCAGGGCTTTACAGAGACTTCAAACCTTTTGCTCCTGTAACCCAACCCCTGGGGACAAGAGCAGGGAAGATTGTCCTGAGGGGGCAGGTGATACGAGAAACCAATGGGAAGGGGGAGGTGGTGAAAACGAAGATCAGCAGAGGTATACAAACCCAGAGCTCAGACAAATGGATGAGGGGTGTTTAGTTGAGGTTGAATGGAGCCTTGGTGGACTGAGAGGCCAGGCGACGGAGAGTGGAAGATTTAATGCATACTGTGGCAGTTGTGGAGCTGTTGGATGAGAGTTCAAGTATGGTATTGTGTGAAAGAGTGTGGTATCAATCTTGAGAGTGTAGTGAGTGCTGTGTGTAAGCGTGAGTGAGTAGGACAGGAAGTGGGAGAGAGGTGTGGATGAGAGTAGATGGGGGGGGCAGGTGGATAATATAAGGTTAGAGAGGTACAGAGAGAGGGGGAATGAAAGAGATAGAGAAAGAGAGCCAGGAAGTAGGGATTCCGATGAGGCTATGGCCTTTAGGCCCAAACCAGTCTAGGATAAAAACAGACAATAGGTGTTACATGTCTCTAGTTTATTTCATTGCAGCATCGTGTCGGGGAGTAGGGACGGGGTCTAGGGTGAACGCCACCCAGGAAAAGGCCTAAGGTGATACTAGATATCGCCCAGCCTACAAACATCTGAAGTGGTCAATAAAAAACACCTAAACTCCACTATTTGGTCATGGTGTTTTTGAAGCCATCTATGACACCTGATTATTCCACAACCTTTGTCATATGTGTTTAATCTTTTTGCACATTTAGACATAATCTGTTAAATGTTATTGCCATCAATCCTTTATATATATGTATGTATAGGTAATATATTTTCAGACTGTTAACTTTGAATTTCTCAGTAGCCAACACCCTGTGATCATCACTCCAATAATAGAGATGTATGTACAAAAATGTAAAATAATAAGGGAAGCTCTCATAGCAATTGCGAATCCTGATTGCAACCCAAACACATCAACCTTGAGCTTCTTTAAAGCAGATTCCGTGGCATGGTAATATTGATGCAAGGGCTACGAATCTGTTTTACCATGCATAGCAGTGTAAAGTACATTTTGTAAATTATTATTATTTGTCAGAATTACTGCAGACAGTCAGGATTGGTGCTTCACAATAGGCAGCCGTGATCTAAAAATGTTCAGCTTTGGTGCAGATGTTTTCAGCAATGCAATCTTACCTGTGAAATGAAGACATCATAGTACGTGCTTCCTCTGCGTTTTAAAACCCTGCACCCTGTGGTAGGTGAAAAGGAGGAAACAGACTATCCTGTGTCATGTTCAACTTTCTTTTATTGAAATAATAATGAACATATCTCGGTAACCTTAATCTATGGGATGCCCTACCTAACAAAACTAATCTAGGGTGCTCGTTGTCAGAAGTGAGGTCCAAACTCAATAGTCTGTCCTCTGTCAGAACAGGCCCATGCTGACCCTACCACTAAACAAAAAGGTCAGGGGAATGACTTTCTTCTCCTGGGGGATGCTTCCCAGCACAAGTTTTTCAATATGATATCTTCAAATAGTCTCTTGGTATTCCTTGAAATAGCTCCTTTAATTCCTGCAGTGGGTCTTCCCAGATCATTGGGTATTTGTTCCCTCTGTTTCTCCAAATATTTTTCTTCTTCTCAGGATGTTTAAACAAAGTCTCTCTTTCATTCGTATTCTTCTCACAGTCTTGCCATTCACTATAGTACGTATCACATATTCCTAAGTGGCTACTGCACATTGGCCACTCACTGAGACGAGTATATCTGCCCCTTGGATGGTCTTCGCTCTTCATATACTTTTACCAATCAGTGGGATGTGGATGCAGTGTCCTCGAGTGATCTTCACTCTTTGTATAGATTGCCACTCACTGGGACTAGGATGCAGGATGTCAGAGTGACCTTCACTCTTCAAATACGTTCTACAATTACTGGGACAAGTATGCAGGGTCCCAAAGGGATCGTCACTCTTTATGTCACACTCCCCAGGTCTCCCGCTCTTCCATGTACCTCTATTGAAAGGGTTCTGTGTCACCGGATCGGCATTCTCTTTCTCTTCTCCATGGTCAGTCAGGATGATTCTCCAGTTTCTCCTGTGTCCCTCTTTCGAGACTATTTATTCTTCTTTGGCGGTTTCAGCGATGGAGGGGTTCTTCTTCGGCTCTGTTCCATGCCACCACCTTCCTCCCTCCTTTGGGCTGTTGGTTAGGTATTCTACGCATGACCAGACCTCCTTAGGTCTGTTAGTGGCATATTGCCAACCCGGCATGCCAAAGGTAGAGCTTTTCTTCACTGGCCCCTCTCAAGCTACACTCCAGGAACTCTTATGGGTTTCTGCCACTCTGGTCGGGTAGCGTGCTGCTGTCCCTTCTTCTCTCTATCTGCTTTCCGAAAAACAAGGCAATGTATCCTGTGGTTTCCCAGCCTCCTTGATCCGGACGGTTTGAAACTCCCAGGTCTGACTTCCTTCATCTCTTGGCCCTCCTTTTGATGGCGTATTGCTGGGACTTTCCTGGCTTCCAGGGAAAGTCATTTATTTGTATCGCAGTCTTATTCACCATGCCTCCTGTTGGCTTCTTCGTTTCATTACTTGACAGACAAGTACTCTTCATTACTCTCATGTTCTTACCTGCCGAATTACCAGGTCGATGTTGATCTTCTGGTATTACATTACCATGACACACCCAAGAGGAATTTAGTGGTCTATAGGTTAATACTGCTGTACTGGTTTTACTGGTTTTTGGGGGATAACAGTAAGGGAGTTCCTTATGGGAAAGGGATTCCTTATCCCCAAAAGGGGAGTCTCTCCCTGTAAGGTCTTGCTTACTGCACCCCCTAAGGAAAATATTGCATAACGGACTCACCTACCAAACCACCAAACCTTGCAGGAAAGGGCTCGCCTCTTGGGAGAAGTGACTGAATCCATCAATTCGTCACAGCCCCAAGAAAATTTTACCATGAACAGAAATAAAGTTCTGCTCTGTTTTTAAGAAACTTTTCTCACAAGTTTGGACATGCCCAAACGACTGGACTACTTTAACTAGGTGTATTAAATGTTCTGAAAAAAACAACATACATTCACACTGGAGCATAACCATTGTTTCCTCGAAATGCATGCATTTTTGTAAAGCAGTGCAACATTTCCAAATGCCATGTGTCCAATATAACAGCTCAATTGCTAAGATATATAGATGTTTGATGAGATGATCGCAGCACTGCATTCCTTGCATGCCAGCTTTGTGTGTAAAACTCTAGTTATTGTTCTTTCCCCTTACTCTGCTTTCTACCATTTCACTAAGAAGATATTTATAACATTGGAAGTTCCATGCAACATTCCAACACTGCATAATATTTTTAAAACAGGGCTAAGGTGGTGAGTTCTTCCATTTTGAAGGATATGGAAGCTATGATTGTGTCTTGCAAGTCAATGGCCTCGTCAGTTGGTGTGTTTATGGGCTGGCTCTTATTGGAATAAAGCAGAATTCTTTAGCAGTCCTTTTTATGAGATCACCTGCTCAATCAATATGTGGGGATTTATTCCGTCTAAACTGAAAATGGCAAACATTATTGCATTGTAAAAAATGATGCAGCTGGGCCACGAACAACCTGCAAACATTTCCCCAATTCCAATTGTAGATACAAATAGTTGTAATCACTGAAAAATGGGACTGCTCTCTCCTTCATAAACACTCTGAAGTGTGGGTACTCTATATCCTTCCAGTTGTTTTGCACTGTAACTCCCTTGATCCATCACCACTGACTATGCTGACTAGTGTTGGTGGGGGCTGAAGTCCAAAACAGACTGGCCACAAAGCCCTTCACCTCATGTCAGTAGGTATGCCCAGCTATGCACAGAATGTGTTCCTCTTAAGCTCACAGACATCTTCCGAGGCACGGACAAAGAGTAGGAAACCATCATGGTTTTGCGGGATCTGTCTGTAGCCTTTAATATGGCAGACATTGACCTCCTACTGTCCTGCCTAGCAACTATGAAAAGATTAGGCATGGATAGCATTCAGATGATGAAATGTCTGTTGATCTATAGGACTGTGCATCTAACTTATGGATCTCAACCTCTGGGTTCCCACATGGGTCTGCACTGTCATTGGCATTATTTAATGTCTATACGATGCCTCCCTTATTCATGGAGTTAAGCAATATGAGGCCTGATTCATGGAACATTTTCCTATGGGATTGTGCGATTATAAAACACTTCTATGAATCAGGCCCATGGTCTTGACCTATAGTCATAGGTATATGATCAATAGCCTTTTTTGAGAGCAATGGGAGAGAAGGGGCAGGCACACACCTAGCAAATGGCATGAAGAATACATGTGCTGAAGCCATACTAGTCAATCCTGGGGCAATTTACAGGGTCAACCCTTTAGTCACCCCTGTTCCTCCCATGTTTGGTGAAGTCTTGCCCCATTCAAGAGCAGGTGAAGATACTAGGCTTTATAAAGACCGCTTTCAATCAGAAAGTCAAGCATGTGGTAAAAACCTAACATTGGCCATAACACTTGTATGGCGAAAAATCTTAAGTACATGTTTGATTATAAAAAAGAATCAAAATAGTAGAAATTACCTCCACACAGAAGCAGTACTCCATACAAAAATTACCACATTTATTATTGACCAGATCCCAAAGAGTATAATGGCACTTGAAAATGTGGAATAATGGAAAGGTCTGTATGTCTTGGAACCATGTGGACCTTTCCGGGCAACTGGTATTTACTGAATGCGGCAATACCTAAAAAACGTATAATCAGTCAGTCTTTGAGCTTATTGATTATCCCTTATTGATCATCCCTGAAAACCTTTTAGATCATTAGCCATATATGTTTTTGTATCTACAAAGATATTACTCTTTTATATGTGGTGTACCTAAAATATACCTTTTAAACCATTTTACAATTACACCATCACATAATAAGACCGTCTTTTAGAGCTCGCTCTTTACTAGCAACCTATAATTATGTCAAATGTTTGCACGCATTCCTTCTGATAGATAATTTTATACCCACTGAGCCTGCTTTGTATATGTACTTTTTAGCTGGATAGTTTCAAAAGGGATAATGCTTTATTAGACGAAGCCAAGAAAATGTATATTTACCTTGTACTTTCTGGGTTACAGCTGTCATTTGGTAAACATTGAACAGCCCATTTTTTGTTCTGGCGCAAATCCTGCCATGTTTTGCCAGTAACATTATTTAATGTAAGGCATTTGAGCAAAGGACTCGTCCATACAATTGGACTAACTGGTCCTCTGCTCCCATTCCTAAACTGCAACTGCAAAAACATTCCAGCCCTACACACATTCCCTCATCCAAACACACACATATGCAAATAATACATCCAAAACACGTACAAAGACTGACCAGCAAAGCGTTCCCTTTGGAGATGTAAACTGAGGTTCCCTATGGGGATCTGAAAAGGAAACCTTATTGCAGAACTGACTGTTTAACCTGCTGTGGTATAAAATGCAATTATGTTTTTGAATCCTTTTGGTGGAAAAGTATTTGAATGATCGTGCAATTTGTTAACTGTTATAGCAAGCATCACAAATGGGCTTATCCTATCTTTGATGTGCTGTTTCCTACTTGGTTCTTTCAATGCGCCTCAGTATATCATTATTTCCTCTGTTTTACCAGGTCAGGGACAGCATCCAGCAAATGACGGAGACAGATATTGAGGATGAAAATCTGATTGGGGATTTTTCCAAAGTAAGATGAAGTTTGACAACTGTGAACATACAGCATTGTATCAGTAATGGTTGCCTTTACTAGTTTTCCAATTTCAATTCAATTAATTGAATATTCGTTTTTGAAGGGGAGACTGGTTTTAGTGTGTGAAATCAAAAATGAGTTTACTTTTGGTTTGGTTATTTCGTATACTGCGTAGGGTCGTCTGCCTCAGAGATACCCCTCAAAGCGATCACACCAGGAAAGTGAACATTAATCAAATACTTTACACAATAATTAGCTCATTACCATTATTCATTATCTTATCAGATGATATACAGAAACTGTAGAAGAGTATACCATATTTATGAAATGGGGGCCAACAGGGACCTACTAACTCTTTTTAAAACCCACATCCCATCGCTGTGTACATACACTGCAAACTGTTATCCCTATTTTGTTTAAACATTTAATCTTAATTTTAAATGAGATGGCGCATTAAATGAATGTGTAAAAACGAGGCATAGTGCTTTCATGCCTCCATTTAATATGCTCCCTCATTTTGGAGCACTGACCAGACAGAGTCCACTGTGTAGTCTTCCTCAGTCTCCTGTGTGCACCTCGTTCTACAACTAGATGAGATTTTCATGCAGGTGTACACAAAATGGATTGTTATGGAATCTACCTTGGTATTGCACCTGGTCAAAACTAGGATGATTCCATTGGAATCCATTTTTAAACGTAGCCTGCAAAGCGTATTTGCAGGCAAAAGTTTACTTTTCCATAAGATGGAGTGGAAAAAGCAACGAGTAAAAGCAAATTTGCCTTGTGGACATTCAAGGCTGCACATGTCCTTATTTCTGGGGGATCGTCTGCCTCCAGAAATGCTGGGTTTCCCACTGAGGAAGCTTTGGGACTTCAGGGCGACAGCCTTGTAGATGATGCAGGACGATTTGAAGATGAAAAGTACTTGCAGTGGGAGCCAATGCAGGTTGCTGAGGGCCGGAGTAATGTGGTCGAATTTTCAAAGTCCTTTGATGCATCGTGCATGGGTGTCAGGGTAGTCACAGAAGACCTTCAACAAGGGCATTGACTCCATCCATGTGAGAGAGGACCACGGCTTGGGCAGGTAATCTGAAATTGTTTTCTGGGATGAAGGGCTTGATTTTCCACAGGAGAGAAATTTGGTACCAAACCGTTTGCGCCTTCCTTGCTATGGGCTGTTTGAAGAAGAGGTGTCTATCGATGTCAGCCTCAAGGGACTTGGTGCAGGTGGCCAACTGGGGTGTGAAGCCCTCAAGGTTCCCTTAAGTGATAGTGTGACCAGCTCACTTTCTTTAGGGGCATAAGGACCAGCTCATCTTGTGGAAGTCCAGTGATGCTATGCTTCTCAGCTCTCTGAGGTCTGGTGACTTCTCTTAGCACAATCAATTCCCTCAGCTAAGCCAGTTGGTGTAGCTGGCAAAGATTCCTTCTCCACTCTCTCTGAGTGCCCTGGGTTGTCCTCTTGTGCCCTGGAACATATTGCTTTTCTGGTAAGCCCCGCTACTGATCTGCCCTGGCCTTTCTTTGGCATCTTTCCGCATTAGCCAAAGCTTTGTGGTTCGGTATTTGGTAGTTAAGTTGCTTTGATGTGTTTTGCCCTTTGATAGATTTCAGAGTTTTACGGATGCATTAGCCTCACCTGCGTTTCCATGGTGGCCTACAAAACTTTAGAAACCCTGATGGCAATCTTGGAGTAATGCAGAAGTACCACTTTCTACTCTGGGCTCTGCATCCGTTCATCGGGGCTGTCTGGGGATTCCAGTGCCTCTCTCATACTTGGTGGCACCAACATACCTGGTCCTTTTAAACACATCAACATGTCTCCCCAGATGCGTGTTCCTGCTATTGACCATAAGTCTGGGAGATCAGCGGGGCTTAATGAGGGAAGATCATGAACTTTATCATAGCTAGTATTCTCAAGAACAATTTCTTCCAAATTTAGATGCGGGGCATGTACTAGGAGGGCAAGTCTGTGATGGGATTTGTACCCAGACAGACTGTTACAGTAGGTAGTGTAGATATTGTCTGATTGGAAAGTACAGTGATGAATCCAATGGAGTTATCACTGATTCCCCTGGTGGTAACCTCCTCTCATGTGGTCAGGATACGGCAGTCAGTACCTGATCGTGACCCTGGGAGTGGCTGTATGATGGAGGATCACATGGCAGGAGACAGCCTCCGGGGAGTTGGTATGGCTTCATTGGATGAGACATGGTATTCCCCATTTGACCATGAAGAAAATCCCTTGATACCCAATACCCTAATTGCCTATTGCCATACATCTACACCCCCTTTAGGAAAAATAGAAAAACCTTTCCCCAAAACCCTATAGGCCAAACTTCCATCGCTAGTCTAAAAAGTAAACTCCAAAACTACCTTTTCCTGTTCTAATTATACACCTTATAAAACTGGCTTATTCGGAACCGTTGAACATGATTTTCCCAGTAACCTGTATCAATCAAAATCAATGGACTCCCTTTCCCACAATCACCCAGGTACTGGGACGAGGAAGAAGGAAAGAAAAATGCAGAGCAGAGGGAGCCTCAAACTCAATGAATGTTCTAGATGTTTTCCATATATGAATGTACGGAATGCAAATATGGGGGCAACCCACATTGAATGAGGAATCAAGGAGGTGTGTTACATCAAGAGCGATATGTGCAACTGTGGCAGTAAAAGATGGACCACGTATGAATGTAAAAAGTCTTGACAGGCAAGTAAACCGGACAGCTACAAGTGTGTGTGAATACAAGAAGCTCTGGCAGGAGAGTATACCAGGCAATCATATGTGTGAATACAAGAAGCCCTGGCCCGAGAGTATACCAGGCAATCACAAGTGCATAAGAAGTTGTGGCAGGGGAGTATACCAAGCAATTGCACATCTCCAGAAAGTAACAAGAAAGATATAGAGCTGCGTATGCTGAACAAGAAGGAACTTTTTTAAATAAGTGGAAACCATAAGGCTAAGCAGCTTTGTAAATGAGAGTATTATTATAGACTAAGAAAGACACAAATAACCGTTAGACCAAGAATCATTTGTATCAATGAAGAATCTAGGGGAAGGGAACCACCCTCTGGAACCAAGGCTCTTCGACCTTGCGACCTTGAAGAACTTTTATGTTGGATCTGTTTAATTTTCCTTTACAAACTCTTTTTGAAATCATTGAAGGTTAAAGACATTCCCCCTTTTCACCTTATAGTTTAGATTACAGTATGAGGGTCAGAATAGAATGTTTGGACATAAGGACAGTTTGATTGTGGCATCCTGACACAGACAGATCCTTAGCTTTTGGTTTCAGGTAGGGAAACTCTTCTTAGAGCAGGGTCAGGGAGGCATTTTCCCAACCCTTTTGTGTTCAATGCAAGTCTTTAACCAGAAACATGGCTAACTTGTGTCTGAGTTTCATTCCTGACTCTTCACAGTACAAGGTAAGGATTAATGTGCTACACCCAACCAATCTCACTATTTGTTTTAGTTGAGTACACCCCACTGCTTACTGTAAGATCTCAATCAAGCCACTCCCAATTTTACTGACTACGTTATGCACCTGGTAGATACATTTAATTCTTCTCAGGAACCATGTATGCCAGGGCATATAACTCAGACATCCACACACATGGGTATGTGTGGATTCACAGCCTTGAGCATGTGCAGAGCAGATCATGTACAGGGCAGTGATACATCTTCCACTGATTTGGGTCACGTGGTGGAAGGAATCAGATAAAGAGGTGACAGAAATCTCACTACCTGATTGAAATTAATTTAGGAATCAAATTTCCAAAGGTAAGATTTTTAATCAGAACAAGTCTGAATGTGTGTGGGTTGCATTTTATGGCATAAATGCTGCTTTGTTTCGCTGTGTATCCCATCTTTTTGTTGTACCCTTATGATGACTAATATTTGGGTAATGCTGCACAGGGCAGCCAGATGCAGATAAACAATGAATTTACCTTGACTTCTGTTTGCTAAGCCCGTATTACGCCATGCAGTTTCCTATTGCTCCTGCCTATTCATAACATTTCACATTGTAGGTTATGATATGATAGGTTATTTATAACTCACTTAATACACAGAGGTTTCTAAGCGCGGACCCGGGGATCGAACCTGTGTTGCCCCGTGGCATCTTTCTTCCAAGGCGAGCACGTTGCCCCTGTGCTATCCTCCCGAGACAGGGTTAATGCACACACTCATTTATAAGGGAACAACAATGTATCTGTGTCATTTAGTGCGGGGAATATATCTGGGAAGTTATCTGGCACTTTGAAAGGCATAGAGGGGGAACAGGGCTAACCCACAGCAGGGAAGAGCAGGAGACCTTGAGATTTACCCATTCAGACCATTTTTAATGTCTTATTGGCATTTGATTACCTGTTCACTATGCTGGTTTTGTGAAACCCTTTGTGACATCTTTGTGAGTGTTTCATAAAGGTTTTCCTGCCCTAGCCTTCTTCCACCCAAAAATAACAAAAAAGAGGACACCGTGCGTAAAACACATTTGGAAAATGCTTGCTTGTGAAGTCCTTTTTGTTTAGATTTTGTAATCCTTTCCCTAGACCCTTTCTTCCAGAAATCTGCTGCAGGTGCCCAACACATTCTGGGATTTTTCCCACTCTGGCCACTGACAAGAAATGTTGTGTATGTATGCAATTTAGGTTGCCGGTAGGATTGTTTCCTCCCTACAGCTAGCCACAAGGAGATGGTGTGTGTGTTGTTTGGTTGTCTGCCTGTCTCCTTGTGCAAGCTGGTGTTTGGAGTGCCTGGGCGTGTGCATGGAATCTCCGGTATGCAATCCTTCATGGAATATTGAGTGAGTGCTGGGTGAATGTTCTGTAGAATAACAGTTGGAGAGTGAGCTTGCAGAGTTGGGAATGGACTAGTGGTGGTTCCCTTTTGTACTTGCCGTGTTGTGCTCAAGTGGCCTTATGAAGCCATACAATAAACTTATCTCTGCAAATGTATCCTTCACCTGCCCCCATATGAGGTCGCCACATAATACGAACATCACGAATGACTAAACACAGGACTTGTGACAACTGCAAGAAGACTCATTCCTCCGTCATACACAGCCCACTCAACCCTTGAATTAGCTCAACAATTTGGTGTCAAAACCTTGCAGCACCATTAGGTAGCTACTACGGTCTCACTGAGTGAGGATCCTGCCACCTACTGAAAACCATGTAACGTCACCCACAGCCTTCCTCTCCTCGAACCGTCATTGCTTGATGTTAACATTACCTCGACCTCTTAATGTGAAAGGCGCCATGTTATCGGGCAAAACAAGCTGGGGGCCTATCACGAAGGAAAGACTGCGCTTCCGTAGAATTCCCCTTTTCACCGATTGCACATGTTAGTACCAGAAACAGGCCCAGACCTACAGCAGTAAAGGGTCATGCCACGGTTCATTGAACACCTCATCTCCGTAACAAGGAGTGCCGGACACACACACCCTCACACTTGCAGGCATCTGCCGCCCACCCCGCACAGAGAAAGGAAAACAGAGGCTCCAAACCCGCGGTGTCTCCCGTCACTGGGAACAGGAGTGGTACTCTACCTTAAGCAGAGAGCTCTGGCCGCCTCCATACACCATGATCTCTGCACGCACCGTCCTGGAGCATACCGTCTTCATCAACCCCTTCCCAAATGGAGGCCTGCCTGAACAGGGATGGCACAAGACCAGTGCCCCAATCAAGACCAACTGCTCCAACCCTACTTGCAGGGTCACTGCACCACAATATTGCTGCCAACACGAAGCAAATACTGAGAGCCTTTCCACCCCATCTACTCATAAATGCTGGCAGCCAGACATCCTTACTTGACAGTGAAAACCGGACTCATGCAAGTCCAAACCCACTGATCGACCGCAAGGGGCCATGGGTCCCCTTACACTAGTGGGTTCTAGGGGGTTGATGTTCAGATTTAAAAGGCTTGCATAATAAATTATGTTGTTTGCATGTTGTGGCCTCGTGTGTAGGTTGAAGGGGTTAGGTCTTCCCTTCTGTTATTTTGGATTAGCTTTAACTAAGGTAGCCAGTGGGTGGTAAATGGACTTGTGAGTGTGGGCAGTCATATTGGGTTGTAGAGATTTCATCTTAAAGGCAACATTTGAGTTTTGGTCGAAATATGGGGGTGCTTTTGCTGTTTTTTCCAGTCTGTTGGTCTGTTCTTGGAAAAGGCAGGGTGGGTTTTCTTAGACATTTTTGACACAGTTGAACACTTTCAATTAATCTTAGCAATTTCCTGGTGGACATTAAAGGTAGTGTATATGTGAGGTGTTGTAATTATATCTTATGTCTTCACGTGGGCTGGGATCCAGTTTGAAGGTGGTTGTCCTCTGGAATGGCATGTTGAGTTTCAGACATTGTGGGTTTTGGGTAACCTCTGTTGTGCGAGGTGGAGTGTGTGTTGCTTGTGTGGTAGGTGAGGGGTGGTGGATTCCAGTAGTGGGATTACCACATCCTTTGGAATGGCAGGTTGGTTCCAGAAATAGTGGGATGAGGTAACCTCTGTTGTACCAGATGAAGTATTTGTGTGGTAGACGAGGGGTGGTGGATTTCAGTATTTGGGGTGGCATTGTCCGCTGGAACGGCTGGGTGGGTCCCAGAAAAGGTGGTTTTGACAGAGTCGTTGTGTGCCAGGAGAGGCAAGGTTTTGGCCTATGTAGTAAGGCATGGGGTAACGGATTCCAGTAGTTGGAATGTCTTAGTTCTCTGGAATGGCTAGGTAGTTTCCAGAAATGTGTTCATGTTGACTTGTTGCTAGGTTGTTGATAGTTAGGTGGTTGGAGTTTATTACACTTATGGATGAGAAATTTGTGCCGCATGTGTCACCATGGAGTTTAGTTGTGGGTAGTTGTAGTGCGTCAGTTGTGGAAGCCACAAGGATCTTTCTGGCGTTATTGAAATCCAATCGGTCAGAGTCTTTGGTTAGAGGAATAGATAATTAATGTGTTATTGTTCTAATGTTGCTATAGCATAGCTGGTTTGGGGTTTCAGTTTGTGGCCAGTTTTGTACCCCTCTAGGTCTTGTGTATGTGGTTCGTTGTGGTGGGACCATACACGACTCTAGGTTCCTTGAGTTTTCTCCTGCTATGCGCTGTGCTACCGCCACGCTATTTGCTTTTGGCCAGGTATGTTGTCCTGGAGGCTGTCAGGCTGTTTATATGTATCTTGTGGTGATTGGCAGTTGTTTTAGTTTCTGCAGTGGACGCGTCTCCTTCCAACTGTTCTACGTCTGGGAGTGTGAGTGCTGATGTGTGTGATTGCTGCTGTCATATGGTGGTGTGGTTTCCCTTCTTGGTATGTTCGTTGTGGCATGGTTCCATCGTTCCCTTTTTCTTTCATCTGTGTACGGAGGGTGAGGTGTTGTAGTTTGCCATTCTCTGTGTACAAACTGGTGTCTGGAGTGCCTGATGGGCATGCATATAATCTTGGTTTGGAATCCTGCATGGAATTGTGGTTGAATGCTAGGTGAATGTTCTGAGGAATGACCGTTCAGAAATGAGCTGGCTGTGGTGCAGATGGACATGTGGTTGTTCGCTTATGTACTTACCTTTTTGTATTGAAGTGACCTTCTGGATCCATACAATAAACATGTCTTTGAGGTTACTTGAGGATCCAGCCTGGTGTGTCACTTAGAAGAATATGGTCACTTCATGTTGCATGCTCAGTTACAGCCACAGAATGTTACATCACGCCTCCAACAAACTCTCGGATGTTTTCTTTGCTAGGTTTCTTGCTGGTCACAAACCAATGGCACAACCACTGAATTGTAATTGTCTGCCATCAACCATTTTGAGGATTTTCCCTCTCAGGTCACTAACAACAAATATCAAGTGTGTGCATGCCATGCAAGGTGACAACAATAAAATGCCATTTGTTGCACAATTAGGTGCAGCCCATTAATGTACTGCCTTCAACCAACTCTGGGATTTTCTCTTCACTAGTATTATCTCCATTTATTTGTCTGAATGTTTTGTAGCGTGCCAACCTGCGGAAATATATAATACTAACAAAAATGTATAAAATGGAGGAAGGTGGCATGTCAGTTTACTGTTTACAAATCTCCCGGAGTCAGATTCGAGGTTAAAAGTAGAACAGAAGGGCTAATGTTATTGATTGAGAAATCGTGCAGAGGAGAAGCGAGGGGAAGGAGGGGTGCTGGGAGTGGTTGGGTTATGGACAGTAATAGGGGACAAGTGGGAAGAGGATAGCCTGGGTAGATCTCAAGCAGTTTGTTCAACGACCCCGAGTTCAGGCTGTCATTTGAATCTTCTGGGTTCAGTTCTGAAGTAGGGGACGTTTTTTCAGTGAGTAGTCTTTAAAATGGCTAGTGATCGTCCTTCATGTCTCGATCTATTGCTGCATGTTGTTGAGAGGTTCTTAAGTTTTGCATGGGGCTCTCACAGGAGTGTACTTAGCTATGTAGGGTTTAAGGTAGCTAGAGCTATCTCTTTCCTGGATATGGAAACTGAGACAGAGTCCCTTGTGTCTGATCCATTCCTTGACTAGAAGCCATTTGAGGGAAGTCAGACCTGGGGGGATATGATCTCTGGGGCAGCTTTATTTTGGAAAAGCCAAAGCTTCTAAAGTTTGCATTTCTTTAACTCTTAATACATATTGTGGCACTAGCCTAAGTGCAAAAGCACCAGGGCTATAGTGGCATCTGTTTTGTGTTGCATTTCCAGATATGGAACAATTTTCATAAGTATGCAGAGTTCGAAAAAGGTGGTTAATTTGGGATTGGAAGGAGATTTTTTTGTCGAAAATCACTCACAAAAAGATGACAGTCTGCAACAGTCACTGAATTTTAATCTCCTGCCTCCAACCAATTCTGCCCTTTCTCCTCCCTTGTCACTGACTAAAAATGTCCCTTCCATGTTTGTTATGCAAAGAGCTCATTGGGATTCTCTCTGCTCTAGAAGTCACAAATAATGGCCTATACTCTTTAGATCGTCTGCTTCTTCCTCACTCAATTAAATCCAGTTTCAATTGCCTACTCCTTGCTCACCTACTCTAACAACCTTCTGCCTCTGCCTACAAGCTTAATCACAAACGCCAAAGGTGCGCGCCTTACATCGGCTATGAGACGGAACTCAGTCCCACCACTCCACTTGAACCACAAAGGAAGTTCTGGCCTATCTGAACTCAGTCCCACCACTCCACTTGAACCACAAAGGAAGTTCTGGCCAATCTGAACTCAGTCCCACCACTCCACCGGAACCACAAAAGAAGTTCTGGCCAATCTGAACTCAGTCCCACCACTCCACCTGAACCACAAAGGAAGTTCTGGCCAATCTGGGATTACCCAAATAAATGTGTGTGGGCTTACTGTCAATGGGTACATATATTTCTATCCAGTGAGTCACGTCTCACTTTCCAAATTGCATTCATCCTGATTGACTCGCTCTTCTTTTCATTCAGCCGTATTGCCTGCCGGTGGAACCTGGGAAACACCAGGACCTCAAATACATCAGCTCGGACACTGTAAGTATGGCAAAACACCCCTCTTCCTCCTATGCCCACGCTTACACCGCTTTTCAATAATCCCATTGAATGTGCTAATTAGGGATGACCCTGGTGATTAATTGATGGACCCGCACCAGTTCTCAATATAATTTTTGTATTTGGCAGTGTTCAGCAGGATTCTTTTTTTTTTTAAAGGAATATGCATTTAACATTAAAAAGGTGTTTTTAGAAACATGTGATTAAGCATGCTTTTAGAATGGTGTATTTTTTATTTATTTATTTATTTTATTGGTCACTTGTTAGGCGCTTATACAATTAGCAAAACTGATTCAAAGCGCCCAGTTTACAAAAAATATTGTGTTCACAGAATATGTAGAACACAACGTTATTAAGATTGCAGCACAGAAGCAAAAATACTAAAGGGAACGTGACCTGAAATGTAGGCCCTTAGTATAAAACTAGTTTGAATGGCTGTGCTGACATGAGAGCAAATTTTATTAAACAGAAATTAAACGGATGGTATACTGTGGCAATTCCAAGATGTTTGTGCATTTTCACGGATGGGAAGAAAAAGAATTGGGTGAAGGTTAAAGACAAGTAGACTTTAGTAAATCATGGCTATCGTGTTAGTGGCTACTCATATAGGAATCGCCTGTATGGAATGAAGGTTGCTTTGCTTTAGTGTGCAGCTAACAAATGCTGTAAATTAAGTACATATGGGATCTTGGCATGTAGTGGAGGACAGCAAAATGTGTCTAAACCTGTCAGTTTCAAAAAAGGTGCCCAGAACAACATGGTATTTCACCGACGTTTCTCCGAGTTGTACAGCTAAAAGAAATGTACCATCATTTTCAGTGCTTTATTGATAACCTGTACTTTGATTTGGGTTCAAACTGTCTGTTTACTGCTGTATGTCTTTTCCACCTAACAATGTTTTTTTCAAGGGTCTTTCGGGATCCAACTCTCAGGCATACTCCTTATTCCATCTCCGAGGACTGGCTCTTTGGTGTCTAATGGGTTTAACGTTTCGGACTCAATAGCCCCATCCGATGCTCGGCTGTATATGAAAAATTAGCACTTTCTCCTTCGTTCTATCAAAATGAACCCCCACGCTGAAAGAAAACAGCAGCTTTAGTCACTCTATGGATGAAACAAAAAATGTCCATCGTTTTTGTTTCATTTAGTGTCAGTAATAGTAGTAGCATTTAAATAAAAATAAGCATATTCATCATTGAACCTAAATTAGCACCTGTGCATTTGTGGCAATTAATTGGATTTCTTGGAACATGGGCTGAAACTCATGATCCAAGCCTGCCTTCCAAGCAAGTTCCCGGCTGCTCACACCCGTCCACCATGTTCCCTTCTTCATCCCTATGCCCCCACTGCTTCCTCCTCTACGTTCCCCTCCCCACCTCCCACTTCTTCTTCTCGTTAGTGATTTTAGGAGCGCCTTCCATCACTTCTGACCATTTGCGGCCCCTCTTGTTATAGGCTCAAAGTCATCCTCCTTTCTTGGTCTCCAGAATGTATCTCAAGATTATCCTTTTTTCCTGACACTCTTGCTTTCCTTCTAATTTCAGGATATCAAATCCATTTGATACAGTGATTCCCGTTTTTCTTTGTCCTTGTATTACTGCCTTTCTGTGTGTTGCATATAGTTCACATTCTACTCGGCAGTGCCTTACTGATTCTTTCTTGTTACAATATCAGCACTTTCCTTCCTCATGCCACTCAATGTTTGTTAGCATACCATTCAGTCGATAAAGCCTAGTTGCAGTCTGTTTATTAATGTTTTCTGATGTCTGAGCAACCTTTCATTCCATCTTGGTCTGTCTGTAACCACTGGCTGTATTTTATAATATCGCCTCCACTTGGTCTCTCTGACCCATTGTTCTTGCCATATCTTTAATATCTTTTCTCTAATTATAGGTCTCATTTTGGCTCAGTGTAGGTTTCTTTTTGTCAATCCTACTTCTCCCCACCCTGCCTTTGCTGCTTGGTCTGACACTTAATTTCCTTCTATTCCTGAGTGCCTAGGTACTCATGTCATTCTAATGGTTACACCTTTTTTGCTAATGTGTCCCACCACTGCATAACCTCTAAGATGATGTCTTGTCTATCCCTTTTTGATGTTTTGAATTGATTGCAATGCACTTCTGAGTCATAATATATATTTGTTTTCCTCTTTAGTTCGATAATCACTTTAGTAGCCAATACAATTGCAAATAGTTCTGCAGTATAAATAGAAGCATTATCTGTGATTTGTGCCATCTTGCGGATATTCAGTATTTTGATGAGTCAGGACTGAGACGCGGACACAGCTATAAACATTTATTCAAAATCAAAAACATTGTGGAAATGCCTTACTATGCCTATCCTGGGAGGTAGTTCCCTACCTCAACCAAAAACTAAGGGGTCTGTCCCTGTTAAGATGTCCAAAGTAAAAATACTTCCTGTGTCCGAAATCATATTCTGGCCCTCACACTCTAAAAATGTAATCTAAGGTGCAAAGGGTATTCGCTCTGGATCTCAAGGTGCATAAATGTTCCAATTCAACAAAAATATATAACTACAACCAAAAAATTCCAAGTGGACAATGTTCACAGTTACAGGGAATGGCTCCCTTCCCCAGGTTCCTGTTACCAATATGTACATTTCCTGTAGCCCAAGAGGGTGGCTTTTCCCTCTTGGTGCACACACAGTTCTCAGGGGAAATAATTCCCTTCCCCAGGTTCCTTTTAGCAGCTAGGTTAAAAAAAGAAACAAAGAGACACGTTTCAAAATAATGATTTCAAGATCCTAGGGTATGTGACTTCCTAATGGTTCTCATTTCACTTTATAATTTCGATGGGGGTCCCAGACACCCAAGTCACCTGGTATACTCACCTGCCAGGCTCTTCTTCACTCTTATTTTATTTTTCAATTTCAAGGGCATTTATCTTTCTTGAGATTCTCTTACAACTTAACACAGACACTTGATTTGGCGTGGTATACTCCCCTGACAGTACTTCCTTCCAGTCTTTTACGCATTTTAACTTCACCTGGTATTTCCTCCTCCCAGCACTTCCATGCAATAATACTCTTCACCTGGTGTACTCTCCTGCCAGGACTTTCATACCATCATTTTTATTACAATTATCTTCACCTGGTGTCCTCTCCTGTCAGGACTTTCATACCATGACCTTATGTACTCTTCTGTCAGGACTTTCATACCATCATTTTATTACAACTCTCTTTTACCCATGAAACAATACCAGCCCAATGTTGGCGTATCATTTCCTGAACGGCTCTCTCTTTCGTATATTGGGCTTTTGTCCCACTCTCAAATTCGTTCACCTTTACTCGGTTTTCTCTCTCTGTCCCTTTAATGTGCGGGTTCAATGACCTGTTGGTGGAATAGCTTATGGGTCTTTTAGCTTCTTTACATATTTAACTTTGCTCACTCGTGGTATAGTTTTTAGATTTATTAGCGTCTTCACATATTTCACTTTGCTTACGGATAGCTACTTTGAAGCAATGCACTCTTTCAGGCAACCTGCTAACCCTTTCCGCTTCCCTGGGCTTACTGGATGCTCCAAGTGTCTCTCGAGCCTCTCTGCTTCGGTTCTCTTTGGGATGTGGGCTCGGCAGGTGATTTCTCATCCGCTGCACCTCTGTCGCACCGGTCTTCGGTGTCTGCTGCCTTTCTCTTTTGGGCAGCGTGTCCCCTGCACTCTGGTTCCTTCTCCTTTTGGGCGGATTAGCTTCAGTAGCGTTTCCTGCAACATCTTCTACCCCAACGTTCCAGCTGGTGCTTGTGCAGGTAACCGTACAGCTATGTGTCTGCAGCTCTCTCCCATTGCTGTCGGGTGAGTGGGTTTTAAACTTCCCAGTCTGATTAAAGAGTTTCCAAAGACTAGTCTGTAGTGTAGGTTTCCCGCCTTTAATGATCTTTACTGTTCTTTGTCTCTTCTTAGTCTCAGTAGTTGATGGATGATTCTTTATGTGTCTTTAAGGAAGCTGGTATGTGATTCTTTCAAGAGTAGTCATTACTGCTCCCTGCCTTTTCCTCATCTCAGTAATAATTATTTTACTCTGGTGAAGATGTCGGGGTATATTAATACTGGATTCAGTACATGGATGAGAATGAGTGGTGCAATAATCCATTAAGGCCTGAGGAATGGAGGGAAGATATCTAAATGGAAATGGGGGATATGTGTCTTTCCCCGAAGATGTCAGGCCTCTCCCCCAAGGGTTGCCTCTCCCCAGGTGTTACTCCCTCATATAGCCGCTCCCAGGGTCAGGATCAGGTAGCGGCTTCCGTCCCTTGGCCACATAGGGAGAGGCTACCTCAGGGAAAGAAGTGATGATACCATCAGATTCATCACTGTATGTAATATGCAAATCCTACTTGTCCCATATTGGGATTTTTAGATCCATATGTATCTATTTCTAACCACTCGTCTTCATTCTCTTGTGTACCCTTTCTCTCCCTCTTTCCTGTGTATCCCATTTATCTGACCATTTTAAATCCACGTTTGGTCTTTTACATTTCCAATTTGGCAATCTTATGCTATCCCAATTGATTATGTTCCTTATTCCTTGTATCACCAATTGTTTTACAGTGTTCTTGCCTTGAAACTCAAACATGCCTCCTTTTTGCTCATGTCTTCTCAAAATACACATGGGCCAGTTTTCTCTTATATATTCTTTTATTTCATGTTCTGAGCTTAAAGCTGTTTATATGCTCCAATTGTGTATGTTAAGTATTTTTAGACTGACCTCTAATGGCATGTCTCCCATCAACACTTGTAAAGCCATAACTGACTATTGTTGTCTTTCTTACTCCTGAGCACATTCTCAGAGCCTTGCTCTGGATAGTTTGCAATTGCCTCATTTGCATTTGTGTAGATCCCTTGACTGCTGTAGTCTATTACACTACTTAAAATACCTTTGTATCACATGTATCTACTGTGCCTGTCTGCTCGCCAAGTGGTGCCAGCTACTGCTCTCATTAGGTTCAGTCTGGTGTTAAATTTTCGTCCAATCTCCTCCACTTGTTTTTTTCCAGTTGAGAATGTTGTTCATTATTATTTCCAAGATATTTGATTGGGCCTCATTACGACCCAGGCGGTAATCTGCCGACATTACCGCCATGGCGTAATGAGCGTTTACGCCGTGGGCCGATGGCGTAAAGAGCGCCACATTACGACCCATCGCGCACGAGCATTACGCCATGGCGGTAATGTAAATAACGCCATGGCGGAAAGGGCCCCTACCGGCATCGTAGGGCGAGCAAGGTGCACTTCCGCCACCGTAAGTAGCGGCCACCGTAATAAGCGGTGGCCGCATTTAGCGGTCACTGTAAAAAGCAGAACCGGAAATAGCGTCATTGTGGCGGAACGGGAAACAGCACGTCGGCCATCTTTAAAAACACAATCCATTGCCATCCTTCCGAACAACACCAGATCCAACCCTGACACCTGTCCCAACCCATCACCCACCCATCCAACCACCCAAAAATGCCTAAAGTTGTTAAGAAGGCATGTGACCGCCAGCGCCAGGAAAGATTTACCCGGGAGGAACTCTGCAAGACAATGCAGCTGTCGTTTTCTCGCCGGAAATGACCAGGCCAGCGATAGCAAAAAAGAAGGCCATATGGGCCCTGGTGGCCGAGCGCGTCAGCCCGGTGGGGACCGTACCCCTCACCCCACAGCAGTGCAGGAAGCGTTGGGATGACCTTCGCATACGGGTCAGAGCCGTCATCTCTGCGAACCGCAACCTTGCCCTGGGTACCGGTGGAGGTTCGGAATCCCCACTGAAACTCCAACCGTGGGAGGAAATATGTGCAACCACGATTGGCATGGAAGGCATTGAAGGCGTCGGAGGGATGGAAAGGGGAGTTCCAACATCAGGCGATGAAGGTAGGTGCCTCAAACAAGACATGCCATAGTCACTGCAGTCCATTCATGTGTAGCACAATGTTGCCCTAGAGTGTAAATGCAACACATTAGCTCGACACTGCCCATAGCCACATGCGAGCTCCACCCTATATACTCTGCTGGCACCCACATACCTCCATCCACATTCCACACAAAAAGGAGACGACCTGCATGGCCCTGCCTGAAATCTGCCTCATCTACTGACCAGAATCATGTCAATCATTGTCATACCAAAGTCCGCAGACCCATCAATAACGCCCTCCCTCCTTTGCTCCACCACAGGCACAGAATCACACCCCGAGGACCAGGACACCCCTGCGACGAAGAGAGCCAAGAAGGCCAATAATACCATCCCCGCACCCTCAACCTCAGCTGCAGTGAGGCAGACCCCACAACAAGCAGAATCCACTGCAAGCCAACCGGACGGCCCACCGGCAAGCACCCCAGTAGGCAGCAGGCCAGCAGCAGCAGCACCACCTGTACCAACATTGCCTGCCACAGAAGGCACCGGGTCTGCAGCCAGCAGCAACATGGGTGAAACAGCTGCAATTGCTGCATGTTCAGACTCTGACATTGAGGAGCACGAAGTTAGAAGCTCCACTGACCTTCTACATTCCCCCTGTTTGTCAAATGCCAGCCCCCATGAGGATCACACACAGGGGCACACAGAGGAAGAGGAGTGGCCTTCTACCCCATGCCCAGTTCTCAGTCCACAGGAGGGGAGCAGCCCCTACATCACACCACCAGCACTGGGCATGGCCCAGCAGGGGCAGCAGTCCCTCGAGGACATCATACAACGGCAGCAACATCTGTCCACGATGCTGACTGAGCATGCTGCGGAATGTGTGGGGGCTAGGGCAACCATTGAACAGGCCACGGAGACCCTAAGGGCCGAAATTGCGCAGAGCACTGCCACCCTGAGGGATGCTATGCAGGCCATGTCTAGGGACATTTGTGGTGAACTTGCCGGGTTGCGTCGTGCGCTCACTGAGCTCACCCACACCCTACAGGACGTGCATGTACGGGAGCAGGCAGGGACATCCTCCGCTGTCAGTTCTGCACAGAGCAGCCCCGTCCGACGTTCCGGACGTGTCCTGCGCTCCACAGCCAGGGGTGCCCCGGGGGCCGGGAGAGGGGGCTTGTAACAGCCTGTGGCCACTGTCACAGGCATCTGTTGACACTTACATGGGGTGTGTTGGGGTGTGCAGGGGGGAGGTGGGAGGGGGTGTGTTGGGGTGTGCAGGGGGGAGGGGGGAGGTGGGAGGGGGTGTGTTGGGGTGTGCAGGGGGGAGGGGGGAGGTGGGAGGGGGTGTGTTGGGGTGTGCAGGGGGGAGGTGGGAGGTGGGAGGGGGTGTGTCACAACGTTTTATGATTGAAATACACTTTTTGCTTTTCCGAAATGAAATGTTTGGACATTTTCATTGCATATGTGTGCTTTATTGGTGTACAGTCCACAGTGTGCATGTCCCAGAGAAACACAGTGCCCCAAGTGCAGTCTCCAATTGATACACACCAGCCGTGTGTGCTAGAAGCAGTGGCCGATGATAGTTTAGCGCATTGCACGCCCCTCCTGTGCATCGCCTCCTCCATGGGGTGCTGCCCCATCTGCACCCTCCTCATCCTCATCGTCAGGTGGTTGCAGTTCTGCGTCAGGGGGCAGGGGCACATTCCGTCTGACGCACATATTGTGTAGCATGACACATGCCATGACGATCTTTGCCATCTTCTCATGGTGGTACAGGAGTGCCCCACCAGACCTGCTGAGGCATCGGAACCGTGCCTTCAATAGGCCGAATGTCTGCTCTATGACCACACGGGTACGTGTATGTGCACGGTTGAAGTCCTCCTCGTGCTGGTTCTGCGGGTTCCGGACTGGTGTAAGGAGCCACCTCTTCAGGGGATAGCCTGCATCACCTGTATGTAGGCGAGAATGTATGTGTCAGTCATGTCGTCTGATCAAGAACATGGTGTGCCACCATGGCTTGCATCCAACTGTTACTTTGGCTCACTTCTACATGCACTAATTAATTCACGCAATGCAACCAGTATATGCTCATGGCTCCCATGGCCTGTTTTGCATACCATCACCCAATGTATGCAGAGGGGTGGAGTGCATTGTGAGTGCCCATCCACTGTGTCCGTTCATGCCGTTTGGTTAGTTGGCCTGGCACATGTCCTGTGATGGCAATGCGCACATCATTGCAACATTGCTGTGGGCCCCATCATGACCCCAGTGAGCAATGCTGATGTAGACAGGGACATTTTGGGGGCCCTGCTGTCTGTGTAATGGTGTGTTGATGTTTCTGTCCGTCATGTGCCTCCTTCGTGGGCAGTTATGGGGGACAGGCCTATCGGTTGATGGTGTTTGGTGATGTGCATGTAGGTGCTTTTCATTGTTGACAATGTGGTCGGAATTGGTAGAATGCACTTGCAGATGGTTGTGTCATGGTTGGGACACAACCTCATTCACATGGTAGGGCTGCATACATTGGGTATTGGCTTTACTGGTGTTGGGTGGAGTTTGGGTTGCTTTAGGATATCATCTGTCGCCGTTCTCTCTGCTACTCACAGCCAATTGGAGTATGCATCATTCCCCCCCCTTTCAGCCAGGTGGAGTATGCATCATCCCCCCCCTTTCAGCCAGGTGGAGTATGCATCATTCCCCCCCTTTCAGCCAGGTGGAGCATGCATCATTCCCCCCCCTTTCAGCCAGGTGGAGTATGCAGCATCATTCCCCCCCCTTTCAGCCAGGTGGAGTATGCATCATTCCCCCCCCCCTTTCAGCCAGGTGGAGTATGCATCATTCCCCCCCCCTTTCAGCCCGGTGGAGTATGCATCATCCCCCCCCCCTCTCAGCCAGGTGGAGTATGCATCTTCCCCCCCCCCTTTCAGCCAGGTGGAGTATGCATCATTCCCCCCCTCCCTTTCAGCCAGGTGGAGTATGCATCATTCCCCCCCCCTTTCAGCCAGGTGGAGTATGCATCATTCCCCCCCCTTTCAGCCAGGTGGAGTATGCATCATTCCCCCCCCCTTTCAGCCTGGTGGAGTATGCATCATTCCCCCCCTCTTTCAGCCAGGTGGAGTATGCATCATTCCCCCCCCTTTCAGCCAGGTGGAGTATGCATTGGTACGTCATTCACCTACCCACTTCACATTTCCATGGTCATGACATTGGACTCACCGAGTAGCCAGGATCTTGGGCCTGCATGTCGCTCCATGTAGAGTGGTATTGTGGAGTTCCTCAGGACCATAGAATCATGGGTTGATCCGGGGAATCGGGCACAACAATGTGTGATGATCTTGTTGGAGTCACAGACCATTTGCACGTTGATTGAGTGGAACTGTTTCCAGTTGCGGTACGGTACCTCCATGGCACGTGGAACCACCAATTCCACATGGGTGCAGTCGATGGCACCAATGCAACCAGGTATGCCGGCTAGTGCATGGAAACCCACTTTGGTGTTTGCAATCTCCTGGGCAGTCCGTGGTAATGAGATGTGGTCGTCTGTGTGCTTGAGGAGGGCATCGAGCACTTGGATGAGTGTTCGTGAGAATAATGGTTGTGAAATGCCATGCAAGTGCCCCACTGTGTGCTGGTAGGTGCCTGTGGCCAGGAAGTGGAGTACAGACACTACCTTCAGTCGGGGTGGGATGGCAGTTGGAGTTTCTATCATGCTGACGATGTCGTTGTGTGTCATGTCTACGATGGCGGTGATGGTGTCCCGGTCCAAACGGTACAGGGTGTGAATCTGCTCAGCATTGAGGTTGAATGGATTGGCTCTGATGCGTGGGATTGGGGGCTGCCTGCGTGGTGGCACTGGCTGTGCTGGTGGGGCTTGCTGGGCCTGCCTTGCCCTCCTTCTCCTCCTGTGTCTCCTCTGTGCTGCCTGTTGTTGTTGTTGCTGTTGTAGCACTTGCATTGCTATCAGGTCCTCCAGCCCCAACATTGCTAGTCGTATTGGTATCATTGTGGATTGTGACTGGGTGTGGGAAGGGGTGGGGTGTGCTCCTTTTGTACTTCCTGAGTCTGTATTGCCTTCACCTGTGCTGTTTCTGTTAACCTGTGGCAGCTTCATTCACTTTACATGGCCATTTACGGTTGGTTCGCGATGGCGTAATTAGCACCATGGCGGTAAGGTACTTAACGGGCTGGGTGATGGCGTTAGGTGCATGTCCGCTTGGGTCGGCATTCGCGTACCTTTCAGCCATGGAGCTAAGTACGGTGTGGGAGGTCGCGTGCGCGCGCCCTTGGCGCAGTTAGCGGCAGCGTTAACTATGATGCCGCTAATGGCATCGTAGTTAACGGTCACGGGTCATGACCGGACCTAGCGGAAAACGATGGCGATAACCATTTACCGCCATCGTTTTTCACTTAGCGCCAGGGTCGTAATGAGGCCCATTGAGTGCACTTCAGTGATAGCCTGTGCCTCCATCTTTAAACTTAATTGATTTGTTCTTTTCTTTTTGTGAAAAGAACTACTTCCATCGTGTTGACAGATATTTTGAATTCCCACTTTTTAGACCAGTCTTCTAGTTTCCGTATGGGTTTTTATAATGCTTTCTGGATATTACGTACATTTGTACTCCTATAACACACTGTTTTCATGGGCTATTCTTTATTTCATCTATCAGGTAATTAATCATGACATTGGAGAGCAGCAGGCTTATTCTACTACCTTGAATGTTCCATTCTGCATGTTACGTTCCTGTGATAATTAATTCTGTAATTTAATACTGAACCTTCCTTTTTTCAGGAATGCTCTAATCCATCTATGCATTTCCCATCTGACATCCATTCTGTGTAATTTATATAACAACCCATTTCTGCAGGCCATAGCACATGCTTTTTCTTTGTCTATAAATAGAGCTCCAATCGATTCTTTATTACTCAGTCCTTCCTCAATGTCTGCTACTACTCTGTGCTCCATTCAAATGTCCGCCGGCTTCTACATGGCATGTTCGTCTATCACATATCATTCTTCACCATAATTTTGCGTGCAACGGTTGTCAGTGCTATTGGTCTGTATGATGTACATTTATCTGATTTTTTACCCAGGTTCAACATGGGCATTATGATTGTTTCTTTTTCCAATCTTGAGGCAGGATTCCTCTTTCCATACCTATTATATAGATTTACTAAAACTCCTTTATATACATCTGGTTTCATCTTCAAAAAGCGGAACCGCAACCCATATTTCCCTGGACTCCTTTCCTTTCCCTTTGCTAATTCATCTTCTAGTTCCTGTATCATAAAGGGTACATTAAGTATTCGATCAAGCTTTTTAGTATCGTTTAGGATTTCTCCCTGTTCGCTTAAAAATTACTTCATAGTCTTACTTATTACTGTGCTGTACTTGTTGTGCTATTTACAGTGTGAAAATGTTTTCCCAAAATGTTAACCTTTTCAATTATGTCGCATACTATCTTTTCATCATTCCTCTGAACCAGTATTTCTGTTTTCCTTTGTCCTGTCCCATAGATTATTTTAAATGTATCCCACAAGTCTTTGTCTTTGGTATCTCCACTTCATTGTCTGAAATATTTCCTCCAATATTGCGTTATCATATCTTATTTTCATCTGTGCCTTTGCCTTGGCTTGTTTGTATTTGATCAGGTCCTCTCCAAGGCATAGTATTTCTTGTCTTATGTAATAACAACTGTTTCCCTTCTTGTACTGCCCGTGTGCATGCTGGAGTGCACCAGGGGACAGTTGCTTTGCCACTTTAGTTTTCTCTTATAGCAATAGTGTTTCCAACTATTTTGTTCATTGTGTCCACTAAATCCTGATCAAACACCTCTATGTTTGCATTTTGCACATTTGCTGTGGCACTCTGGCGCTCCTCTTGGCAAAGCTCCCAATTGTATTTTCCTCCAATGTATCTTATTCTTTAACAACATAGATCCGGTAGCTAGTTCTTCAGATATCTTTATTATTATAGGATAATTTTCACTACCCATGTCCTTTTCAAACAGTACCTCACATGAACCATTCCCTATTAGTGATGATGATACAATGATTATGACAATCTAGGGTATCTTACCAGTTTTTATGTCTACATGTGTCTCTGTTCCATTATTCATCATACACAGATTAGAAGACACAAATTAGTGTTGGTTTTGTTTTATTATTGTATGATGATTCTTTTAAAATGTGTTAAATGTTTACTTAACTATGGCACAATACATTTTAAAATGAATAAATAAATACTAAATAATAATACACAGTTCATAATCTTCCAGTAACCCCTCTATTATTTTCTCATTCTTGGCAGTTTATTTTACTACCCCATGTCTGATTATGGATATCAAAGTCTCCACATTTTACTACTATCTTTCCTGTGTCTTTGATTATATTGCCTAATACCTCTTTGTCTGTGCTTTTACATGTATTGTAATAGTCATATATACTCAGCCATCCTTTCTTCATTTTTAGTGTGCTCATTAATTCCAGTTCAGTTTCTATTTTTTAAATCATGATATGTAAAAATTTCCTTATGGCAGCATTGAAACTCTTTATTAATGATAATGGCCTAAAAATGAATGGCACTAAATCGTCTGTAATGATTTGTAAGAAGGGTAAGAAGCCCTGTAAGTACAAGTGGGATATAAATAACACCATTACGGACATATCGGACCATATTGTCTATTTGGGCTTCCCACTTTATTAAAAAGGAAACCTGAGTTAATTTTGGAAAGACTACGCTGCAAGCTAGTCCATCTGTCTGCACAGATGTGTAAGATCTATGTCAGATTCCATGCATTTACGTTAAGTTCTTTGATAAGATAGTACAAGGGGAAAATTATCCCAACCTTGCTCTACGGTCTAGAGATTTTAAATCTTCCAGCTGTCCTTCTTAGACAATTTGGAGGGCTATTTATAGAAGTGATTTCTACGACTTCCCCACTGTCTACCTATCACCTTTATCAGAATCAAACTCCAATCTCTAGACTCCATCGGCATTGGCAGCATTGGAAAATATAGGCTCTAATTGTGATTTTCCAATTCCAATAGGGTGAAATCTAAAGTAAAATTATGGAAATATAAAATATATGATAATTACATACAAGCAGACAATTCACAAAACAAACACCCTGCCCAGCTATTTAACTATGTTACCTGATCGTAGGATAAGCATGACATATCTTAGATTCTGGCTAAACATTCTGTGTACACTGGATGCTATGGGGCTTCAAAGAGGGATTATGCCCAATGACAGAGTTTGTCATCTCTGCAAGTATAAACAAGAAACATGGAACTTATAAAGCATAGCGGGATGGCTTTGTTTCTCCAGATAGACAACGATTGTACATGGAAACCAGTGCTGAGACCTGGGCAGAAAAGACAGTGAACAAGGGTGCAGGCTATGCTGTGGCTCCTTAAGTGCAGCTGCTCTAGGGACAGGGTAGGTAGAGGCTGCCTGTTGCATTCAGATTTTAGGAGCCATGGTGCAGAGTTGACTCTGCAATGGTCTTATGCTTGGGGACAATTGTCACACACAATGAGAGGAAGGTGCCCAGGGGGAACAGAGTAGATGGGTGTCCTATGAAAAGATGTTTGACACCAGGATAGTGCCATGGTATGGTGGTAGGAGCCAAAAGTAGAGGGTAAATTCAGACATCCCCTCACCTGCTCTTACACCCCACCCCCTCCAGTGAGGAGGAACCTTAGGGTCAGCAGGTTGACACTTCAACTGTGGCTACCAGCTGGGCATCACTCTAAAAGCACACACTGCATGGGATCCAATTGCCCCATGGTCTCAGATGCTCGCAGACCACTTTCTACAGCTGTATGAGTGAACGTACAGCCCATGCCAGACCATGTGGCCATTCACCATTTCACCAGTAGTCAATCTGAAATGTGTTCCTCTTGTGCACTTCATTGATTCCATATTGAGATACCTCAGTGAATATCTCCCTGCCCACGCCTGCTTCTGACATCTTCATTTGGAGATGGAACTGTAGACGGAGGGCTTGCGGGGGGTGCGGACAGTAGGGGTATGTGTGGGCTCGAGATATCATGTAGAAGGTGTCTTCTCTACTCAACACTAATATCTTGTTTCTGTTTCTTATACTCAGCCTATCAGTGAACTTGCTGAATCCCTCTTTGAGCTTCAGAAGGCCGATTATGTTTGTTGAATACCTTTGTGAGATGTCAGTTTCTGGCAACGTAATGCTCGGAGGGACGCTTTCACTTCTCTTTTTGTTCTTTTTTCACACTCCTCGTGGGATGAGTTTTTAATTCTGTTCATTGTTATTGTTCCGATGTAATCTTTCTCCTAGTACAGCTGTGCATATATGCTTCTCAAATTGTCGTATTAAAAGAACTCTTGAATGAAGTCGGGCATACATATTCGAAATGTACATGCTCACAGTTTTGCTTGTGCCCTTGGAATCCAGGGTGCCACCATTTCGGTGAGATATCTCAACGAGTTGAGTGCCTACCTTAGAAATCGGTTTGTTTCCTGAAGTAGAAAGGTTCATACCCCTGCAGGGATGCCTCAGCCCTTAACCCTTCCAAAGTCGCTAAACTGAATATCTTTAAATTGGATACTTATAATACATGACTGCAAAGGAGGAAGGTTCGTTGTGGAGTGTGTCTATGTTATGACATGGTGAAATATTATTTTTTGCAATATACTGAAAGAACATTCAGTGATTATATTTTGTAAAATGGTGCTTCGGAGAAAAAGGCAGAAAATAATGTGTAATACCTGACAAATAAAGGCAAATAAGAAAAAAAAAGGTGTGCACTGCTGTGAAGCTTTGTAATAACAGATTGCAAAACGTCTAGTTCCAAGAAACACAACCCTTAGCTGGCAGAAAACAGTGCAACTGTGAGAACCTTCCTCTGCCTGACTTTCTGGCCATATATAGTTCATGATGGCAGCCCAAGGGGTGAAAGAACTGCAGGAAGAGACCGTGTACGGTTGGGTATGGGAGGATATGTGCTAATTGTGTGGTTTAGTCACAGCAAGCAGGGGGTGTGTGGGCTCGAAACACACATTGCACAAGATGGTGAGCTCAAGGCAGTTATTATCACAGAAATAATAATCTAACACTAGGGTTTATATCGAACTACTGCAGATGTTCCTGCTAACAATAGTCAAATCGTGTAACTAATAGCGCGCGCCAACCCCAGTAATGCAGTCGAATTCAGTTCTGTTTTCGGTCAATTGGCATCAACGAGCAGGGGAGTAGACTATTCATTTTCCCAGGGGCAGTGGCCGACATATCAAGACATCCCATTGTCAGTATATGAAGTTTCTCTGCAGATGGCCTTAACCTGGGAGATAGGGCAGCCCGGAACACCTTTGTACTCGGCGTCCCTCTCAACGAGACATAGAGCCTCATGTTAACCTTGCCGGTCCGGAAACAGCGGTGCCAGTACGCTTACCAGCACTGTTGTTTCCGGACCGTCAAAGTACAAGTCTGGTGGCCGGGAGCCGTCCCGTCTGGCAGGTCGGACTTGCCGGGCGGACTGGCACCCTCCCACAGACTTTCACTTTTCACTTTCACTATGGGACTCTATGGGAATGGGGAATTACTATTTACTGACGCCTGACTTTCTGGAACACCGGGGTAACCGCTAACTGTTTACGGGTCCAGCGGCTACCTGCCGGTTATTCCGGCACAGTTACCGCTGGACCCGTAATGAGGCCCAAAGACATAAAATATGGTATCAATAAAGGACTAGCTGAGTCCTATCCTTTTTGTTGCCTTGCCCCCGTTCAAGCATTTTCATAACTATACAGTGCATTTGTAAGTGTAAAAAAAATACAGGCCCAACTAGATTGCTTCACTCCCTGAGTGCTAAGTGCAGGGAATTCATTGTCCGGTGTGTTCAACGCAGGCAGGGAGTCTTTCAACTTGAGGCACACAATGTACTTGTTCGATACTTGGACTGACTTAACATTAAGGGGAAAATGACTGATGAGTCTTGTCCACACTAGTCAGGACCTTGGTGGAATTTTCAAGAAGGCAGCATGTTGTGGAGGAGTATTTTTAAGCACTCTGCCAGTGCTTAGCGTCGTAAACAAACAAATGCGCTGTATTAGCACAATCGAGCATGGAAGCAGCGTTTGTTGATCTTTGTGGTGGTAGCAATACTGACTGCCTCCTTAGGGACAGACGAAGGAGATACTTATCCGTGTCACAGACTTCTATTACTGAAAGAACTCTGCTTGGAGGAGTTCCTGTGGCTGCTGCCAGCTTGCTGATCAGTGGCTGCCCCAATCAGGCAGACAGTATTTTCAACACGGTGTCATGACACAGTTCTTTGTGTAAGTGCAAAACCTGTGTTGGCAACTTTCATCGAAAAAGCGTTCCTTCCGCCTCGGGTAAACAGATGCTACAGATGCAACCCTGAGCTACCACCACAAAAGTTCAAAAACGCTGTACTTGAATTTCCTGCAAGTGCGACCGTCCTAATAGAAGATATTCTCCTTGCGTGTTTACCCTACCAATCATTATAACGCAGAACTGGAGGGCATAGTGGGGTCAGGTAGGGAGGATGGGGGAAAGCACAAGGGGAGCTCTTCTATGGCAAGTAAGTGAAGTTTAAGCCAAGCTTTGAAGACTTTCACAGACTGGCTGGCTTTGATTGTGATGGGCAGCGCTTCCAATAGAGTGGGGAGAGTTGGGAGAAAGAGCGCAAGGGAGAGGAGGCACAAGGAGGGTATGGGCCAGTGAGGTTGAGTACAGAGGAGGTGCAGAGGGAGCAAGATGCTGAGTATCTATACAGCAAGGCAGATAGTGACGTGCAAGACCACTGATGGATTTGTACATGAGGAACAGGAACTTGAAAAGGGAGCAGTTGTGCGGGGAGAGCCAACCAGCAAGTTGTCTTCAGGTTAAATTGTGGCCAGGGTCTGGGTAGCTTTGTATAGAGTGCAGATTGCAAAATTGAGGACTTTATCTAGAGGGGAGTGGAGAAGAGGGGAAGGGAAAGGAGTGGGCACGAGTAGTAGTCAGGTTTTATGAGCACAAGAGGGAAGATTACAGTTTTCATAGTGTGGTTAGTAAGAAATGGCAAACTTTCCAAATGTAGAGAAGGTTAATCCATAGTCTTAATTGGTTACCCTTACTTACTAAAATATTCAGAGTTTTTATTGCTACTGCGTAATCCCATAGTAAATATCCATTTGTGGCAGTCTTTTGATATTGTTGTGTCTGAATTCATATTGTGATACTGATGTTATGTTAAGTTATAACGCTTTTATATTGCACCAATCACCCTTGAAATATGTATGTTATTTAAAGATTAGTTGTTTGTCTGTATATGTGTACTGATAACTTAAAGGTTATCTTTTTTAACTTGCTCCAAAACCTTTGTAATAGTGTTTGCAGTATACAGAAATAGAAATAGGATGAAGCCTTCCTTGTAGGAACTTTGCTTCATACCTGAACTCTTCTATGCTTTCAAAAAGGTGTGCAACATTTGTGATGCATTTATCAGATAGTAAACCCTTCTAGGATATTTTCTAAGACGTGTTAGTTTGGCCTTCATGGGAGAGTCTGATATTAAATGATTTAATACGGTTTAACCAAATTCACTGTTTAGTCATTTTAACACCTACTTTTTTGTTTATAACCAAAGGTAGCATTCTGCCGCCTTTGAACAGCACTTCCGTTTTATTCCCTTTTTATTCCCTATATGTAACAATCAAGCATGTAGGTTTTTATCCCAGGGTGTTTGTGGTAGTGCACCCATTTCTAGAGTCCCTGTTCCTCACACTATTCTGAAATTATAGGAGATGAAAGCAACCTAAAAGATATGCTTTTATACAAAGCCAACTAAAGAATCTTCCCAGCTTTTGAGATTTAAATAGGACCCCTCTTACACTATGTTTAAAGGCTATCTTGGGGAGACACCAACAATCCCCCAATGAAGTGGTTGCTTGCTCGCAATAGTAGCCCTTTGCATCACTTGGTTGCGTACATGACTAAGAAAAGAGCGCACACAAGCATTCTAATCCTGCTCATAGCCAAAAATAAATACAGGGAATACTGGCCAGATTTGCCAGCAGAAGGTGAAGAGGAACATTAGGAGGACACAGGAGGATGGCAAGAGGTTCCAGAAGGAGGTGGGGAGGGGCATCACAAGGAAAGAGAAGAAGGAAAAGGAGGGACTTGCTACGGAAGTCAGGTCTGGCCCTGACAGGTGGGTGGCAGCATGTAATGTTGAACCCTGAAACTGACCAGAGGGAGATTTGGATGGGTGGGTGGAGGAAGCTTGGAAGAGCTGCATGCAAAGCTAGTGGACAGAGTGGTGGAAGAGAGAAAAGCCACACGTGTTGAAGCATGTGGCAGGACATTGAAGAGTTGTGAGACAATGGAAGCCGTTGTGCTATTGGGTCAGAACGCTAAAATAGGGAGTCGGTGAGAAGCCTAGGAGAAAACCAGCTGTAATTCAGAGTTGCCCTCCTGCCTGCCCTTTTCCAGGAATTTTGAGAGACCAAAACCAACTCTGCCTCTTTTGCGCCAATCCAAAGTGTGACCATCACTCCAGATCTAGAATGTCAGGAGAAGATCTCTCCACTGTTCTACGGCTCCACAAGACAAAGACCAAAATGGCAGAATGACAAGTGAGGCCTTTCATTCCAGTTTTTGATCAAGGAATGTAGGCGCCAGGGGGAAGCCCAAAGAACTGTGGGACTTTTTTTCTTTAAATTCTTTTCCGGTTGTCACTGAAGCCACATGCCTACACCTTCACCTGGTTCGGTGTAGCAAACCTGGGCAGGAAGTTGATTGTGGGCTTGTGAACAAACTGAAAGACTGTCCTTATGCCCTTTTTTCCTTGTGTTCTTCAAAACTCCAAGCCCTGGCACACTAGACCAACCTGGCAGTATACCAGGGATAAGAGGCGGACACGTTTAAAGAGACCATAACAAAGTCAGTCGTATGGGAAGGATTAAGTCCTTTTCTGTCTATGCCCTTATAATCTCAAATGTAATCGAAGTTATACTAATTGGAACATCTAAACATATAAAGGGTTGAGGAGGAATTGTGTGACTGACCCGTCTTTGACCCATTCTCCCTTTGTGACAGTAGCTGCAAAAGGTTTCTTCTGTCCCTTTCATCAAATAAATGTCCCATGCTTGCTGTTTGTCTCTTGTTAATCAGGGGAAGCTGTGAAATGAGGCTCACCCTTTACAATCCTTTTGCTCATCAGATTGTGGCGTGTTGTGTGTTTCAGTCTATTTGTCAATTTTTTATTTGATTTGCGATGTGATCTTATCTTCCCCGTATTGGGCAAACGGTTCTAATATTATATCCCAGATGTCTCTTAATATATCACCTCTGGTTTAGTAATTTGCAGAGTTCAGTCTATTTCTTTCTTAGCACGCGTTTTTCATGGTCGCACATGTGGTACCTCCTTTTGATGAAGCTTCTGGCAAGGGCACTCTAGCCCATGATATCTTTTTAGACCTTTGAATTACAAGGCGCAAGTGAAATACTAAAAGTAAATATACACTCTGTGGCATGGCTTTGAGCCAAAGAGGTGTATGGACAGAGTCTGGGAGTTTATCTGAGGTGAGGCAGCATTTCAGCAGTTCCAAAGGCATCCACCTCTTTGAAACTGGGATATGTATTTGTTTTGGCTTTGGGAATATTCTAAAGTGCATTTCAAATAATCCTGCCTAACTGAAAGTAACTCAGTAACTTGAATCTCACTTAAAAATAAGTATTGGATTTGTAGTGAGAATATTAAGATAGCTTCTTTCTCACAATTTGCTGAACTATGTTCATATCTTATCCCTTTAGACTTTTGGGGTGGTTGACAACCAAAAGGAGTTTCTCCGTGCCATCAGAGTCCAGCCACAATGTGGTGTATACACAGGACTTTTGAATGCCAGTTTCATTACCATTTGTATAGTAAATTTCACACATGGTTCAATGTTTGTGCCAACTCTACTTCAATTCAGACAATACTTGATTTCCCATTCTTTGTGCTGTGTATCAAGTTTGAATTACAATCATTTTGTTCCAACACTACATAGCTTCAATGTTTTGGTCAGAAATGTGTGACCAGTTTCATACTCTAAATTTCCTGGCTAGCACGTGTTTAGAGCTATGCTATTCTTCAGGGCTATTTCCTTCCAGTTAGTAAATAATCGTTTTTACATCAACATAAAATGAAAAGCATAAAAAACACCAGTAATTCTACATATACCTTTAAATGAGTTGTTAATTAGTGTGAAATTAACTATTAAAATGGTTTATAGGGGGTTACCAGAGAAGGGCATCTCTTTTGATAGTTTGCGACACAGTCAGATATTGACATTTCCATTGATATTTGTCTTTTGATGCACCTTGTTGTGGGACTTTGAGGGTAGCGGTGGTCTATTCCCTCTGGTGCCTGGAGTATGTCAAGAACATTGTGGAAGTTTCCATAGGGATATACTGGACAATTCAAGTACTTTCCAGGTGGAAAATTTACCATAATTGTTTTCATTCATTCCTTCCCTTCCCTCTTTCAGCACAATGAGGTTCCAGAATTATTCATAAGGGGGTTATAGGACGACCTTGTCACTGGTTGATATGCACCCCACCTTCTTATGATTTATCATTTATTTTAACAAGGAATTTATGCTGATTGTTTTGATCTCTCTAGTAGCAATACACTGCAGCCCCTATTTTATATTTTTCTTGGGATGTTTTATGGTCATAGAATGTTTTCATACTGTGAGCTGACCTCTCTATTGAGTGCATGCAGATACGTATTAAATGTGTTTTTGCTGAGGACTTGTGATGCAGGTTCTACTGGTGGGGGTTGGTTCTTGTTTATCTTGCAGTTATATCCACTGCTTTATGAGTGTGCCACCTTTGAAATAAATGATTCATATGGAATTGTACATGACACGTATTTTAAACCTGTGTTATATGAAATTGAATAATTGTTTTATAAAAAGTGCTTTCTACGATTTTCCAAAGTTCATGTATTGCATTAATCAGTAATCTTCTTTAGTCCTATACAATCACCCATTATCAATTAAAATGGGGACGTTGTGGTGGCTGTTGCTGCTGTGCTACAGAGGGCCATGCAAGCTAGGGGTAATCATAAATCCCAACATGCACCGATACATCTTGTAGAACCTTTTCCAGCGTGAAGGGAATGGATTGATTGCAACATTCAATGCCACCGGTGCTGGCTGGTAGATACAGCATGCAGAGTATTCTTTTAACTCTGAGGAATGCACACGTTTTTGTCCTGTAAAATGACTCCCTCTGTTAGATTCATTTCTCTGGGAAATACCAAATCTAGAGAAGATACAATTACTCTTTACAATAGCCGCTGTCTCTGCTTTGCCATTCGGGGCAGGTATACACTCTACCCACCTGGAATAAAGACACGTGAGGGAAAGTTTTTTCTTATTTTCTCTAGTGAATCAAATATCCAGTCTGGTAAAAATCGCCTTGGAGATCCGACCATAGCAAAATCATTCCTCTTTCCTATAATGCGGTTCTGTGAGACGTCAGTTGAAATTGTGCACACACTAGACAAACTCCATCAGTAAATCCAAGTGCAAATCTCAGTATCCTGCATCCTATTAGCCAGTAAGCAGTCTCCCGTAAATGTTCAAATGTCCTTTTGGAAACCGTGTCCTGCACTAATAGTGGAATTGGCATGTTCTTTCGACTATTCCAGGCTGACACTTCCATATTTGTAATCCTTCATAGATTTGAAAGTCGTGATCAGAATACTGTGGAAGACTATCACTGACATTCTCTTTGCTGTTCCTTCCTCTAACCTATGGACTCCCCATATGGTCTCTGACCTCTCCCCTCCTCACCCATTATTGACGGCACCAGATGGGAAGTGCTCTTGGCTCACTTTGCATCTTCAAAATGCACCATTAACGTCTATTATAATGGCACTGTAATGGCCCTGGGCTTTAAGCCCAACCCCCTCCTTCTTGACAGGTGTATTCCTTCTCTCTTTAACTCCCCCCTTCTCCTTCCACCCCTCCTTCCCTCATCCCCTGCCCCCCCTCGCAAATCTTTTAAAGGGGACAACCAGCTTCACTCTGCTATCAAACACTCCTCTTACATCTGTCATCTCCTTGAAGACCGTGGCCTTGACGTCCTTGCTCTCACTGAGACATGGTTCAAGGCTAGCTCTGTCACTGCATTTGTCACTCTTCTCCCTGGGGGCTACATGATCCTGTTCAAGCCCTGGCCCTCCCGGCCTGGTGGTGGAGTCATTCTGACCTTCCCTGAGTGGGTTCCTGTCTCCATCAACCCCACTCAAACCTGCTCATCCTTTGAAGGCCTAATCTGCAGGCTGTCTTTCTCACCTACTTGCTCTCTTACTCTCGCTACCGTCTACAGACCCCCCTGGACCATCCTCCCTCTTCCTCTCAGAATGGCCCAAACTGTCCTCCTCTCTTCTCACCTCCTCCCCTAGACCTATCTTCCTTGGCGACTTTAACATCCATCTCGACTTTCCTGATGTGGCGACTGTTCTCTTCCACTACCCCTGCAACACTCTTTTCCTTACTATACTTCACTCTGGTCCAACCCACGCCACCGGACACACCTTGGATGCTCTCATCTCAACAGACATCCCTCTCTTCAACGCTTTCACTACCCCTCTCTCCTGGTCTGACCACTCTCTCCTCTCTTCTCACCTTGACCTCCCCTGTCCGCTGACGTCTCTGCCCGCACTGCCAGTCTCCTTCTCCATCATTTGACCGATTAAGCGTGTGTCAGTCACGGCATTTGCCATCCCTCCCCTGCCACCTTCATTTGATTCTCGTTCTGACTCTTTTCTAGCTAACCTCCATCTCTCTATCTCTAACACCCTGGACATCCTTGCCCCCATTATGAGGATCTGCATGAAGCCTGTTTGCAAATGCAACTCTTGGTATGACTCTGACTTGGCCACTTTGTAACGCAATAGCAAAGCTGCAGAGCGGAAGTGGCAGGCATCTAGCTTATTATCTCACAATCTGGCCTGCCGCCTACTCCAAAGGCAATACTGTCTCTCCATCTGCTCCAAGAAAAGGGCTCATGTCCAAGCCTGCATCTGTGGAGCCACCAATAACATGGCTGAACTGTTTAAAATCTGCAAAGAACTTGCCAATCCTACCGCAGCCTCCGCCTCTCCTCCTCTCCACCCTCCCAGGCCCTCTGCTCTGCACTGGCTGCCCACTTTTCCTCCAAAACTACGGACATTCTGTTGCCCCCCACCCCTCCCCTTCTCTCACCTCACTTGGACCCACCTCTCGCTCATACTCACCTTTTTCTCTCCCATTGCACCATATGAGATCTCTAGAGTTGTCCGCTCTATGAAAGTCTCCTCTAAACAGGGGCTCCCCTGCTCCTCCAGAAGAATCAAGGACAACATTGCCTCTCTCGCTCCAGCCTTGGCTGACCTCTGCAACCACTAATTTGCCACTGGCTCCTTCCCTCAACCCCTTAAGCACTCTCTTGTAAACCCTCTCCTAAAAAAGCCATCTGCTGACCCTTCTTGCCTGCCTAATAATAATAATAATAATAATAATCTAACTATCGCCCTATCTCTATCACCCCTTTTTTCAGCAAACTCATAGAGAAGCTGGTCATCCCCCAACTGACCATCCACACCGAAATGTCTGGCTGCCTCCATGACCAACAGTCCGGTTTCAGGGCAGCCAGAGGCGCAGAAACTGCTCTCCTGAACACATGTGAAGTCCTACTCTCTAACCTGGACTCTAACACTCCCTCTGTTCAGATCCTCCTCAATCTTTCTTCTGCTTTTGACACAGTCAACCACTCCATCCTCATAAACCATCTACATGATACCCTAGGCATCATGGACAGGTTACTGGTGTGGCTGACTTCCCTCCTTTCAAGCAGACCTTCCCAAGTCCAAATGGGTCCTTTTCTTTCCTTTACCTCACTCTCTACCGGTGGCATCCCTCAGGGCTCTATCCTATCGCCATGGTTCTTCAACATCAACCTGGCCCCTCTGGCCCACCTGATCTCCATTTTCTCCCCTCATATCCAGTGTTACGCAGACGACACAAAGCTCTCTTTCAAGCTGCCTTCCCTTACCTCCTCCTCCCTCATACCTGACTGCCTGACTGATATTCAGGCATGGTGCTCTGCCAATGATCTCTGCCTTAATGCCAGTAAGACAGAGATCATTCTCATTGGGACACATGCTCCTTGTTCCCCCCACTCTCTGGCCAGACTTCCTGGGTCCTCTCCCCTCAACCACTTATGAAGCAAAACACCTTGGGATCATCTCTGTCTCCTCTCTCTCTTTCTCTCCACACATCATGGACCTTGCCAAGAAGTCACATTTTCAGTTGCATCTCCTCAGGGGTATTCTACCTTTCTTCACCTTCCCCCAGATGTTCAACATCTCCAGAGCTTGGGTTCTCTCTAGGCTAGACTACTGCAACAGCCTCTTCCTCAACCTGCCCCTTTCATCTCTTTATCCCCTTCAACTAATCCAGAATAGGAATACAAGACTTATCCTTGGCTTCAAGCCCAGGTACAGCATTTCTCCAGACCTGAAATTTCTTCACTGGCTGCCGGTGACCGCAAGAATCAAATTCACAAACCTTTGCATCATCCACAAGGCTGTGTGGGGCACAGGACCTCTTTACTTCCCCTTTCCCTCACTAAATACCTCCCAGCCAGAGGCAACCGGTCTTCTGCATCCAGCTCTCTGCAGGTCAAACATTTCTCCAAACAGAGAGTGGGAAGTAGATCCCTTTCCTCGGTTGGCTCCTCCCACTGGAACGCCCCCCCTCAGACTTGAGCCAGATATTTTTAAGTTTCAGAAACTTCTCACGACTTTCCTTTTCTCCTCTTCCTTCCCTCTCCCCCTCCCGTGCTAACTCTCCATCTGCTGCTGTGGCTGGGGCCTGGTCCCTTCAGAGTCAATCAGGGGCCAGACCACCCCCTTCCACTCCCCCCAACACCCTTTGCCAGCACTTGTCTTCTGGCCTTTTCCGGACTAGCCCAATGTAGTCCTCCCTGTCAACTGCACTTATTCTCCCTTCTTCCACTGGCACTTGCCGCCTTGGCCTGCCCAGCACTTGCCCACCCCCACCCTTGGGGGTACCCTACTCCTGCACTTCTCCCTCTATCCCCTCCCCCATACCCACCACATTTGTCATACACTTGCACGGTAGGATCGTCACAAGACCAATATAATTGCTTTTGTAGTTCTACTTTTTGATTCCCATGTCCTCCCCTTCGCATCTTGTCTTGTGGCTCCTGGAATCACTTGTGTATAGGCGCCATACAAATGTCCAATAAATAAATAAATAAATAAATAAATAAAAAGACTAGCACTTGCTGAGGAAATGATCCATTTATATAAGTCTCCCAGGGAGTACATCCTGATTTGCCAACAGATCTGCTTTGTCATTTCTGACCTTATCAACATATAGGAGTGGCCTTTTGTTTTCCTCCTATGATCTGTGAGTTTATTAGAGTCAAGCAGATGATATCTAACCTGAAGAAATGTGCCATGTTTCAAAGTTTTTTGTATTTGCACACAGCATATCTCTTGCCTTCCAAATATGTATATATGCTGCCAAACAATGTTTTGCATAAATTGACTCTTCAACTATAAGTATTTATTTTAACTGCTATTGCATATCTGGGTGAGTGGTCTGATGTGATTCCATCAATTCAGCCAAAGAGCTGCTTCTTGCTTCTATATCATCGCCAGCCAAAGGTGCAGTTTAATCATCTAATAATGTATTCCTAATGGCATCCACTAGTTTATCTCCATTTTACAAGGATATTGTTGTATTGTTAGTAATTTCTAAATCTTCATTTAATTTGGGGTCTGCAGCATCCTTATGCGGCCAGATCTATTGGACTGTTTTTATCTTGCCCTAGCAATTCCCACATGGCCCTAAACCAACTAGTAGGAAATATTATCATCTCTGTTTGTTCTCTCTGTAAATACAACAGTGGTTAATGGGATGTTTCAATCATAATCTTCTCAATCTGCATAAGGCTGCCATCATTTTGCATTGCCCACAGCTAATAGGGCCTTTGTGCACGATGTAAGCTGCTCTTTGACAGGGGATAATGTTTTACTCACATATGATATGTTATATTTTTATTCTGATCATGCCTTTGAATCAATAGAGCTGTTGAACAAGGGCTCCGAATGTACCACCCATAGGGAGTATTACTTGTTCTTTGGTTATAGGTCCGGCAAGATGATGCTTCAGAAAGACTGTTTCAGATAAATGAATGCCTGATTGAGCCTCTCTCCATACCTCCGGGGCCTCTTTTCTCCATCATTTTACCAGGAGCTGTGTAATCTCTGCATAATTCTCAATAAACTTTCTACTGTAGTGAGTCGTCCTCAATACAGTTGTAAGTTCCTGCAATGTGCAGGGGTCTTCCTGCAAAAGATTGAATAGGGATTCTATCTTTTTCTACTAAAGGTTAGGCCCTTTGGGTTTAATTTCATGTCCTCAAATGTTAACCCTCATCCTACGTGATTGGCTTTCTGGAGATGTTAATATACCCCATGTCATGCAGTTGGGTGAACACGTGTCTGGTTTCTACAAAGTGATCTACTATAGTCTGAGATTTATTCAGAATGTCATGAACATAAGTTCAGTTTCTCCCCTCAGCAGCATCTGCAATAGCCATGTGGCGGAAGATGTTCAAATGGTTCCCGCCATTAATGTACCTGAAAGGAGTTATATTCTGAAAGGTAAATGCAAGTTTATATTGGTTTGCCTACTCCACAGGTTGCACCAGTATCCTGAGGTAACATCCAGACTGGCAAGGACCATTGAATTGGGGCTTGGCCTTTGTCTATGAAGAATAATGGCCATCAGGGAACGTCTCCACTCCCCGTTGGGTTCTAGCTCTGTGGTTCCGATAAGTGTATAAAAGTGTGTGATTTGTTGTCCTTCAAAATTCTGTAGAGGGCCTGGTAATGGTTGAACTTGAATTTTGTGGGTGTCCTCTCTATCGGCTGAACTAACTATCAGACTATTTTACTGATGACGTACACAGAAAACGAGAGTTCTGAATAACGTTGGTTTTTATAACACAATGGGCCTCATTCCGAGTACGGCGCTAACCAATGGCGCTATTAACGCCTTGGTTGACGCCGTACCCGGACCGGCAGCGCCCTGGTGGATGGCGGAATTACCGCCCCATTCCAAGGTTGGCGGGGCGGTAATTCCCCAATCCCCATTTACCCTTCCCCATTCCCATTCTTGCCCCATAGGGCATAATGGGAGTGGGGAAGGCGTTAATTACGCCACCGTAAATTACGGTGGCGTAATTAACATCAAGGTCCCTTAGCGCCATGGTTTTTAACACCTGCTAAAAGCAGGTGTTAAAACCTCCATGGCGCAAAGGGAACTTGGAGTATGGCGGTAAGGGATTACCGCCACCGCTCTCGTTAGCGGTGGCCGCTATCCCTTACCGCCATACTCGGAATGAGGCCCAATCTATTTGTTGAAATATTGACATCGTGTATTTTATCATCGTTCATGTCTTTTTATTTTGAATGTGTACACTTAATTGTCAAGTATCAGCCAGTTTGGGGACCACGCCACCTGCAGCAACTGATTTCTTTTTCGGATTGCACAGAATGTGTCTATAAAATACAATCAAGATGTAGACCGCTCTTGGAACATGACATTTTTTTAAAAAAAGATTCCTTTTCACTGTTTCAGTGTAGGCCTTTTGAGGGCCTTTTTCTCCTGTCTTGCAAGTTGTATGATTCGTTTTAGCCCAAAGTAACCAGTGACACTCCAGTGACACTCCTTTTGTTGATATTTTCCTGGCGGAGAACAACATTTTTTTACCTGCATTTTCTCCCCGCGTATGCACGTCATTGTGAGTATGAGGTTGCAGGCAAACGCTTTCTTCCAACTTTGACTTACATCTTTCCTTTGATGTTTCCTGCAGCAAATCTTTTGCCTTGTTACCATTTGGGAGCATTACTGGACGAGGAATCATTCATCACTCACGACAGTCTCCTCATTTGCTGTAGATTGGTAGGCATCTTACTTTTCTCACCAAGGCTGAATCCCTAACCTCAATTGCATAGTGCCTTGGAGGGCTTCTTTTTAGGAATCTTTCCTGGGGAAAATATTCCTGTGGTTGGAGGTGAATTAGGGTCATTTTAGAACCCCATCTGATACTGGTTGAAATTGTACTGTCCTCCTGTGTTTGAGGCCATGAACTAGGATTCCGATTTGTTCTAGGTGGATTCTGGAATCCCTCCAGAGTAGGGGGGGGGGTATTGATTGAATACTTGACTGGCGCTATGGCTCCGGCATTGTGAATGTAATAAGTCAGTGCATTTTAGTCTCATCTTTCAGCCATGTGCACGTGCATGTACTCAACTATTGGTCCATTCCAAAATACCTGGGATGCACATAAAAATCACGATTGGAGATTTGTTAGGGTGCATTTTGGTATGTTAATGTTAATGTTAAAGGATATTTGTACCGCGCACTATCACCACCGGAGTGGTCCCCTGGCACTCTGGCAGATCTGAAACTGAAGGGGGTAGGTTAGGCGTGTTAGTAGGACAAAGTTTGGAGAAGAGCAAGGGAGCTGTGAAGTACTGTTGGCAGCTTCAGTTCGGTTAACAAAGTTCGCCAAGCATATTGGTGTGGTATTCGGTTATGAGTCTGTCATGTGCTGTTGTGTGGTGTTTGTTGCGGTGTGGTGAAGTGCGTGCGGGTTGCTGGACTTTTAAGAGGTGTGATTGTGTTTGGGTAAGAGTGTGAGAGGTGTGTGAGGAGTCGTGAGGGTTTTAGTAGTTTTTGGGGTTGGTTAGTAACCTTGTTGTTAGGAGAAATGCACACTCCTATTGTGTCTCCTTCTTGATTTAGAGACGGATGTCATTATGCTAAATCTGCTACTCTTTGTGTTTCCATCTTTGTATTTGGCCACCCCCTTCACCCCAGTTTCTAGTTGCTGCAACCTAGTCCTTTGGGATCGATTCACTTGCGAACTATGCCCGTACACTACTCCCATTCTGAATGGGTAAGGTTGTTGGAAGTGTTAGGCATGTTTGCTATTGTTCTGTCCTCATGGAGTTGTCACTCGCATTCTGTTTCACCTCGCAACATCTCTCTTGTCCTTGTAGGGGTTTCCCTTAGTCAGTCCTAGGTGTTATCTGTACCATCATATATTCTGTCAGTTTGTACGATTGTTTCAGTTGTTTCAGTTTGGTTCCGAGGTGTGGAAGAGCCAGGTTTTAGAAGCTTTCTTAATTTTATGTGGTCTTTGGTGTTGCTTATTTCTTTTGGGAGGTTGTTCCAGGTTTTTGCAGCTAGGTGAGAGAAAAAGGAATACCCTGGTTTTTTCCTGGCGTATGGTTTTGGTTCCAGGCGGGTTTCATTGCTTGATCTGAGGAGTCTTGTTGACTTGTAGATTGTTATTTTCTTTTGTAGGAATTCTGCTCCCTGTCCGCTGATTGCCTTGTGTGTTATGCACATTATTTTGAATGTGATACGGTGTTTGATTGGAAACCAATGTAGCATTTTTAGCACTGGAGTGATATGGTCTCTTCTGGATAGTTTGAGGAGGAGTCTATCTGCTGCATTTTGGATGCGTTGTCATTTCTTCAGGAGGTGTTCCGGCATCCCGAGGTAGAGGTTGTTTGCTTAGTCAATTCTTGACATGATGAGGGCGACGATTATCAGTGTTTTGTGGGTGAAGGAGAGGAAAGGTAGGATTCTTCTTGTTGAGTGAAGGAGGAAGAAGCATTTCTTAATTATCACGTTTACTTGTAGTTCAAAGGTTACAGCGTTGTCCATTCGGACTCCCAGGTTTTTCACTACCTTAGATGGTGTATGCACAGTTCCCAGTTCAGACGGCTAGGAAATGTAGGTGTTGTTCTCTTGGTTTTTGGATATAATCATGATTTCTGTCTTTCCTGGGTTGATTTTTAAGTTGTTGGCATTCATTCAATCATAGATTTCTTTTAGACATTCTACTAGGGTTGAGTGATTGAATTGTGTATCTTCGACTTTGTAGATGATTTGAGTGTCGTCTGCATAGTTGTAGCACATAATGTTGTATTTTTTGAAAATCCTGATGAACAGAGTCTGGCAGATGTTGAAGTATAATGGTGATAGTGAGGATCCTTGTGGTACTCCACAGTTGTTAACTTGTGGGATAGTTTTGAAGGGTTTTATCCATACGGTTTCTGTTCTGTCTGCTGGGAATGGTTTAATCCAGAGTAGTGCCAGGTCCGTTATACCTATATCTTCGAATCTTTTGATTAGGGTGTCATGGCTAACTGTGTCGAAAGCTGCTGAGAGGTCGAGCAGAATCAGAGCTGAGGTTGTGTTGGAGTCTGCGTTTGTTTTTAGGTCGTCCCAGATGGATACTACTGCCGATTCTGTTCCTCTTGCGGGTCTGAAGCCGACTTGTGCTTGGTCTAGCAACTGATGTTTTTCTATGTGTTCTTGGGTTAGTTTGTATATGTATGTTTCTAGGAGTGTTGCCTGGTAGGGAATGTTTGAAATTGGTCTGTAGTTGGAGAGGTCTTCCACATCGCCACACGTTTTTTTCAGAAGTGGTTTATTATATGCTGATTTGAAGGATCGTGAAACAGTCCCTGTTGATAGCGACAGATTCAATAGGTTTCTGCAATATTCTGATGGCGTTCCTTGTACGAGGATAGATTTGTAGATTTCAGGGGGACAGGGATCCATGGGTGATCCTGCTTTCTTGCTGAGTTTTACCAGCTTGACAAATGTTTCTGCTGATATTTACGGGAAGGTTTGGAGTTTATGCTGTGGCTCCTCGTCAGGTCGGGTTGGTTGAGTGTTAGTATTGGTTGGTTTGTTTTGTATGATTTGTCGGATGTTGTTGATTTTGTTTTTGAAATTGTGTGCCAGGTTTTTGCAAAGTTTCTGTGAGGGTATTGGAGTGGTGTTGCAACATGGTGGGTTTCTCATTTCGTTTATGATGTTGAACATTTCTTTTTGTGTGTTGGTGGCATGCTGATTCTGTCATCATAATACATTTTCTTTGCCTTTTGAATTTCCTTCTTATACGATTGGATTTGTCTCGGGAACTGGGTTTTCTTATCTTGGTTGTATTCTTTCCTCCATTCTAATTCCAGCTTCTTGTTGTTCTTTTTCATGGTGCTTAATAGTGGGGTGAACCATTTTGCCATCGCTCTTTTTCTTGAGGGGGTAAATGGTTTTTCCGGGGAGATGTTTTCTATTGTATCAGAAATCCATTTGTGGAGTAGCTCCACTTTCCCATCCAGGTCTGCCTTCTCCAGTTCTGCTGTTGAAGGTTTGGTCATCTCCAGTTGTTCTATTAGGTTCCTTGCTTTGACGGTTTTCCAGTTTCTTTTTGTGGTGGTTGGGAGTTTGAGGGGCTGGATGCTGACTTTGGTTGGTAGTGTGATCACGAATGGAATGATATGATATGATATGATATGATATGATATGATATGATATGGCATTTATAACGCGTCTATACACAAGTGTTTCAGGGCGCAACAAGGCAAAGGAGGGGAAACAGAGGGAAGACAGAGACAGCGATCCTACTAGGCCAGATGACATTGAGATCGCGCACGTGCAGAGTGGGGGAAAGGGGAAAAGTGCTAAGGGAAAAGGCGAGGAGACACTGTAGTACATAGGACACAGTAAAATAAATAAAGACAATATTTAAAAGTGCGGCCAGCAGGTGGAAAGTGCAGGGTTAAGTGCAGACATCAGGTGTCAAGTGCTAGTCGGGTTATAGGGATACAGAACAGTCCCAGAGTGTAAGGGTTGCCAGAGGGGCAGTGCAGGTGTGCAACTGGCGGGGATGGGACCTGGGCCTGAGATCAGCGGGTAGCCAGGTAACCAGTGCAGTTTCAGATTCAGCCAGGAGATCAGCAGGAGGAGAGAAAGCAGAAGCAAAGAGGAAGGTCTTGAGGTGCTTCCGGAACCAAAGATGGTTCTCCTCAAGTTTCAGAGAGGCCGGGAGGCTTTTCCAGAGGGAGGCCCCAGCAGAAGAAAGAGATCTACCACCAACTCGCTGCTTGGAGAAGCGACTGACTCTGAGGGAGTTGGAGGTGGATGAAGAGCTCGAGAAGGATCATATTTAGGAAAAGCGAGTTGAAGGTATTGAGGTCCCAGACCCCAGAAGGCCTGTGGACAATGCAGAGGGTTTTGAACGTAATCCTCGCTGCCACTGGGAGCCAGTGCGGAGATTTCAGTCCTGGAGGGATACGATCCCTGGGCTTGAGGCCAAGGACAAGTCTTGCAGTCCTGTTTTGGATGAGTTGAAGATGGCAGAGAGTAGAGGCAGGCAGATTTAGAAAGAGGCTGTTGCAGTAGTCCAGCCTAGAGAGAACCAGAGCTCTGGAGACAGTGGGCTTCTGGGGGAAGGAAAGGAAAGGAAGAATACCTCTCAGGAGGTGCAGCTGGTAGTATGACTTCTTAGAGACGTCAGAGATGTGAGGAGAGAAGGAAAGTGTGGAATCAAAGATGACCCCAAGTATTTTAGCCTCACAGGTGGGAACAGGAAGAGGGCCAAGGGAGGCCGGCCAGAGAGTGACAGGAAAGGAGGGAGCAGGTGTGCCAGTGAGCAGAATCTCGGTCTTACTGGCATTAAGGCAGAGATCATTGGCGACACACCACTCCTGGATAGCACACAGTCAGAGATGATAGAAGGAGAAGAAGTGGCGGAAGGGAGCCTGAAAATGAGTTTAGTGTCATCTGCAAAGCACTGAAAGTTGGGGCAGGGAGCAGCAATGCGGTGGGCAAGAAGTGCCAGGTATTGGTTGAACAGCCAGGGAGAGAGGTCAGACCCCTGGCAACACCACAGGTAGAGATAGAGATAGAGGAGAGCAAGGACCCAAGTTTGACTTGGGAGGGTTGATCGTAGAGGAAGCAGGTCAGCCAAGCCAAGGCCTCATTGGTGATACCCAGGTTATCACGAAGACGGTTGAGCAGGATGGCATGGTTGACCGTGTCAAAGGCAGAAGAGAGATCAAGTAAGATGAGGTCACAGGGGGTGTTGGAGTCGAGGTTGGAGAGCAGGTATTCATGGATGTTCAGAAGAGTAGTTTCCGTGCTTCTGGCAGCTCTGAAGCCAGACTGATGGTCATGGAGACAACCAAAAGATTCAGTGTGAAGATTAAGCTGGGAGATGGGCAGCTTTTCAAGGAGTTTGCCCAGGAAAGGAGTGATGGAGATTAATGATAGTTAGTCGGGCAAGAGGGGTCGGCAGAGGGTTTCTTAAGAAGAGGGTGCACAAGGGAGTGCTTCAGGGGGAGGGGAAGACTCCAGTGGTGAAGGAGTGGTTGCAGAAATCAGCCAGAGCAGGAGCCAGGGTGTCAATGTAGTCCTTGATGGTTTTGGAGGAACAGGGGTGAACCTGTTTTGACGAGACCTTCATAGATCGGACTTGTCTAGAAACCTTGTCTAAGGAGAACAGGGGAAAGGCAGAGAAGGAGGGAGGAGAGGTGGCCGCAGAAGGGCCAGACGAAGAGCAGGGGATAGAGGGAAGAGGGGGAGAGGAAGAGAGAGAGGACAGGATGTCCTGAGTTTTAGAGATTAAATGAGAAGCCAGGGTCATCCAGAAGGCCTGGCAGGGGACACGAGAGGTAGAGACTGCAGCAGGATTGGCCAGCTCCTTGCAGATTTTAAACACTTCAGCCAAGTTCTTAGATGCCACAGAGATGCGGGCTTGGATGTGGGCTCTCTTCTTGGTGTGGACAGAGAGCCGCTATTGCCTTTGGAGCAGGCGGCAGGCCAGTTTGTCAGAGGATGTACCAGAAGCATGCCATTTCCTCTCAGCCACCCTACACATGCGTTTAAGGGTGACGAGGTCTGAGTCGTACCAGGAGTTGCACTTGGCTTTGGACTTCAAGCGGATCCTCATGACAGGGGCAAGAACATCGAGAGTGGCACACATAGCAGCATGGAACATGGAAAGGGCTGTGTTAGGGTGTGAGTCAGCCAAGGGGGTAGGGGGAGTGAGAACGTGGCGGCAAAAGCCTCAACTGACACATGCTTCATGGGTCAGATAACTGAATAGAGAGTGAGAGAGATCTGCAGAGGTCCGGAAAGATTCCAGTGGAAACACAGGAAGCATCCAGGTGGATGTTGAAGTCTCCAAGAAGGAGAAGTTGAGTGGTTGAAACCAGGAGTGAAGTGGAGAGGTCCGCCCATTCAGAGAGGAAGGCGGACATCTGACCAGGAGGCCGATACATGGTAGCCACAGTAAGGGAATGGCTAGGAGAGAGAGAGAGAGCCTGCAGACGAGGCATTCAAAAGAGGAGTAGGCCTGAGTAGGAATGACAGAGGTAGGAATCCACTCAGGGTAGATTAGGGCTAAACCCACTCCGTAACGGTTGGATCTAGGAGCGGACAGGATCTTGTAACCATCAGGGAGGAGAGTGTCAAAGCTTGTGATAGAGCTGGCCGTGAACCATGTCTTAGTGGGACCAAGGACATTGAGGTCAAGTTCCTCCAGGAGGCAGCAGATGTCAGAGGAGTGTTTGACAGCAGGACGAGAGTTTAGAGTGGCAATATGGAGAAGATTGCTGTCCTTGGACGACTTCCGGGGAGGGGTGCAAATTAGAGGTATGTCGTGCGGAGGTGTGGAAGCAACCCAAGGGGGGGGCAGAAGTGGAAGGAGGAGAGGGCAGGGTAGCCAAGGAGGAGACAGCAGGGGGGCAAGGAAGCTGTGGAGGGGACAGAGGGAACAGCAGGAGAAGAAAGGAAATGGATGAGGCCAGCGTCTATCAAAGAATGATGAGATGATCGCTGCAAAGTTTCTGTATCGGTGGTGCAGTGGGGATACGTTTTTTCTTGGCGAAGATTGCATAAAGGGTGTGTCCTACCGAGTGTGTTGCCCCTTTGACCAGCTGTTGTAGTTTCATGGTTATCTGCCAGATTAGTGAGTTGTGAGAGTTGGCGTGTTTTTCTTCGAACCAAATGTCGAAGTCCCTCTGGGTTATCAGATGCTCTTGTTGGATGGCTATGTTGGTGATGGCTTCTATGAAGTTTTCAACGAAAGTTGCATTGTATGTCGGTGGTCTGTATTTTTGGATTCGCCGATAGGTGTATGACCATGGATTTGCAGTTCACGATGTTTAGAGGTTCATCTGTTTTTACTTTCAGGTGATCTTTGAAAGTTATTGCGAGGCCTCAACCTTTTTTATTTTTCCTGTTTAGCTGAAGGCATTTGAAGTTGGTGGGGAGGCAGCTTTGGAGTGTGATTTTGTAGTTGTTATCCAGCCATGTTTCTGTGATGAATAGGATGTTGATACCGTTATCCCAGAGAAGTTCAAAGGTCTCTGTTGAGTGCTTTGACATGGATCTTGCGCTTATTAAGTTGCAGAGGATTTTTAAGGTATAGTTTGCTTTGTGATTTATTGTCAGCGTTGTCTTCGGGCTGGTTTTTAGATTTCCTTCCAAGTCGATCTCTAGTTGAGGCATTGGTACAGTTGTGTCTGTGTCGTCGAAAAGCTCTTCTAGGTTCAGTCTTGTTTTTTTTTTTCATCAGGTTCCTCTTCTAGATTTTGTGGCTGTTGAGGGGAGGGTCCTCTTGTTTTTGTAAAGGGTTAGGGTGTCTATTCTGCTCTTGTTACCAGTAGCTTTGTCCGTTCCTAGCTTTGTCACTAGCTTTGTCTGTCCCTGGTTGTTAAGTGGGGGTTTTCTCCCACTCACTTGCCTTTTCACAACCTCCAAAAATGTTTTGGTGTGCCCTACTTCCAGCCTAAGGTCTGGATTGCAACTGAAGACTGACATTTTTGTAGTGACTTGAGGCGTGCATTTGTGCCCAGTTGCCTTTTTCACTTCCTACACAATTGTGGCATTGGGTACGATCCACTCAAGCAAACCTTTCTCATTAAAATCTCTGGTGGGCTGCATCATAATGTACCCCAGAAGGCCAAAGTAAAAAGCCCTTTTGAATTCTGCACCGTCAGTGCAGAATTTACACGGATCAGGCCTGAGAAAATTCACAATTCAAAGCTTGAGCATAATCTCAGGGAAATGTCTCAGAGCCGCAGCCAAGATTATTGAATATTTTTAGGGCCAATCACGGTGTCCTGGTGGACCCACAGACAATATTGAGACCAATATAAAGTGTATGAAGGAGTTTTATTTGGGATTGTGTACAGCTTGTGGCCAAAATAACAAACAATATGGATAAAAGATAAATCACATGTCTCTCCCAGGCAATTGGGCTGATCCCCGCTGGAGTCAGTGTCCACTTTTAGTAGGGTTCTAATTGTGGGTTTGCTTGCAGAGGTCCCACATCCCTTATAAAGTCCTCCCCTGTTGTCTTTACAAATGGTATGGAATCTACCTGATCCTTGCTTCAGGCCTGCTGATCTGAATGGGCAAGGTTTACAGGGTATCAGAGTGTGGGTGGCTGGCTGGCAGGCTCAACCCTAGGGTCCCCCTATCTACCAAATTCTCTAGATCCTCTGTTGTTCTTGCCCTCTTTGTCACCACACCACAGGCTTGTACCGACTCCCAATGTGAGCTCATCCCCTCAATATATGGCACTCACCCTTAACCCAGTGCCTCTCCTTCTGGGTTTGCTCCAGTTTTGTACCTCCTCTTTCAGTAATTTCCATCAACTTTTGGTTCCTTCATGAAACATACCCCTCCAACAACAAATCTCTCCTGCAACTCCTTTCACCTACCTGATGTCACACCCCTCCTTTTTACTGTTCTACCTCCTCCATCATTCTTCTCACCTCCTGTTTAAATTCCCCAACCTCCTCCTTTAACTTGCAAAACAAGGGTGGTTCTGGAAGTCACTCTACCAGCATGAACACGGCCCATTAACCTGTTCTTGGATGGATGGCCCCCTGGAGAGTCTCAACCAAGTCTTTAGCTCCGTGTCCATTTCGCAGAGGAGAAATATCCCTGCATATCAGTCATTGTCCTGCCCAGGGGCAGTCCAGCAACAAAATGCTAGGCAATTCTCCTCTGAGCAAGAGTACCAACAGCAACCCCAGACATGTGTTTCGGCCTAGTCGGGCCTCATCACTGAGGTGGTGTTGTGCCTCTTTAAGAACATTGAGCAAGGGGTCCACGTCTGGATTCCCCTGGTAACTTAGGGTGAAACCCAAAGTTTCTTAATATGCAAATCAAGGGGGGTTCTGGGAGTCCCTCTACCGGCACAAACACAGCCCATTTACCTGTTCTTGGGTGGATGGCCACGGGAGAGACTCAACCAAGTCTTTAGCTCACTGTCCCTTTCGCAGAGGAGAAATATCCCAGCATATCAGTCTTTGTCCTGCCCAGGGGCAGTCCAGCACCGAAATGCTAGGCAATTCTCTTCTGACCATGAGTACCAACAGCAACCCCAGACATGTGTTTCTACCTAGTCGAGCCTCATCAGTGAGGTGGAGCTGTGCCTCTCTAAGAACTTGCCAACCTCCCCCATCCTTCTCCTTGACTTTAACAACACCTCTGACAATACTGCCACCTCCTCCTTAAACTCTCCAACCTCCTCCAACAGGTCTCCCACCTCCTCCTTAAGTTCCACAACCACCTCTGATAGCTTGGGTCTCTAATCCAACAGTTCTCTTGCTGTTAAGCCTTCCTCAATTCCTTGTCTTCCCTTAACCATCTCAACCCACTTGATGTTAATCTTTCTCCCTCCAATTCTTTCTCCCTAATCTCCTTCTTTCTACTCCACACCAGCTCTCTCCCTCCACCACCTTCTCCTCTCTAAGATGTTACCAGTTTTCCACCACACTCCTTCAGGCTCATCCTTTCTTCTCCACCCTTCTCTGTCTCCAATATTCTCCAAGTGTTATCTGCTCTCTTCTCTAGCAACTCACAAAATTACTCGATTTGCAGCTGCTTTTATATTGGCCGTACCATTCTGGTAATATTATGCCAGTAAGATAGCTCTGCGGGTTTAGCACTTGCTGCTATGATCTGTGTGTGATCTGCAGGTTGCAGGCTTGAATCCTGGCAAGGTCGACTCAGCCTTTCATCCTTCTGAGGTTGATAAAATGAGTACCAATTTCGATTGAGTCATAATAATTATATTTAAGAAATGTTCTATGTAAAGGTCTATATGAATGACATGGGTTGATCTTGAAGACAACAGACTTCAACTGTGAATGTAGGGGAGGGTTCCATTTTGCTTATCTGCAGAAGCTTCTTTCCTGCATGTTTTAGTGGGGATGGACTTAATGAGACAGAGTTTATAGGAGGTGGCGTGGCCTTTTTAATTTTCACCGGTCTTCCATGCCTCTTTCTGTCTGCCTGATGCTTTCAGCTATCACTCTCTGTATGTTGCTAAAATGGTCTTTACATCTCTGATGCTGGGTTTATCCCTTTCCCATTTTTCTGAGGTCAGTTTAAATCTTAGCAACTCATTTGGCGAGAGAGAGAGGCTGACATTCCATTGATATTAAGAATGGGAGGGAGTGCCCTTTCTCCACTCCTGTGAACGGGGATTGTGGGTTTCTCCGTAGACACTTCACTGGTGCTTGGAAAGCACCTCTGTGGGTTGGCCCAATCTCCCCTTCAGTTTCCCTGTCCAGCTGACAATGAAAGTGGTTTGCAGATCCGGGTTTTCTTCAGGCAAGCATTGGGATTATGGCAGATATAGTCATCCTCTTCCAGCTCTACTGTATCATTCTGTGTGGCCTGGCTAATGGAGGGCGTGGTCCTTTAGTGTGGAGTGTCTGCTATCGTGTGAGTCATGTGACTGCCAGCTGTTCCCTGGAAGGAGTGCTGCAGAGGTGACCTGGAGGGTTCTGTGACCCCCAGCTATTCCCAATTGGGGACCTCGTCACACGCCTCATGAGGATTTCTGTATCCTGAGAATGTTCGTCTTATTGTGTCCCTGTACTGCCATTAGGTGCCATATTTACCTGCTTCTAGTTGCCTGAAAGAATGTGCTGTAGTGAGTGGAAAAATGATATAGCCTCGCACCTACTAATGTAAGCAGTAGACCTTCGTATAAATCCAGGCGGTCATCTATGGAATAGGATCCCTTTTTGTGCGAGGGGTAGTTAGGCCACAAATCGTGTGTCCTTGCTTACACGAGTCTGTGTCAAAACGCCATGTCATTTTCGGGTTTTAATTCCTATCTAACTTCATCCAGAAATGCTCCTCCATGTCAAAGCTCTCCGATTCCCATCTTTTTTATTCCTCCTTTTAATGCCTTTCTTGATTGAAAGAGCCATAATATGTTTCCTAAGACACTCTATTCTCCCTTCTATTTTTTGTTATTGTATTTTGGTTGAAAAAATTCAACCTTAACAAAATATTACCATTACAAACATTTTTACGCAGCAAAAATTAGAGATGGGTAGCAAATACAAAAAGACCATAAGAAAAACAATATAAATGAAGTGCATCTTACACAATCTTCACAATAACAATAGATGAAAATCTAATTGCCACATATAACAAATGCAGATATAACATTCCATAAACATGACTGGCTACTTTTTCAATCCTCCAGATTTCAGATCTTTTCGAAAACTAATCAGTGCTAAGGATAGAGAAATTGATTTTCCCCACTAGATATCTCTGCCACAGATACTTGCGTTCCACGAATGACTGGGAGTGCACACATTTCTTCAATATCAGTGCTCGTGTGGGCAATACAAGTGGGCAGTAGATTATGAGGTGCTTCCAAGTGTCTGGATCCTCCAAATTGTTACAAAAGCTACAATTCTCCGTTCCATTGGAAATGTGTGTCTTCGGTGTGCCATCTCTATTTTTCCACACCTGCATTCATGACAGCTCCTCCTTTCGTCAATGGTGAGCCTGTTTTCCTATTCCTCATTTCCTAATTGTAGTAATGCCTTTCTTTGCACTAGGAACTGCTTGTGTTCCTCCTACTTCTCTACTCTTGAATTCTGCCCACGTCTCCTGTCCACTTCTCATAGGGAGTTGCTTAATGGGCTGTGTTCATTCTCGCAGAGGGGCACCTTTGGACTATTTTTTGATACGCCTATTTAGCTGTCTCGTCGGGGAGCAAAGGTCTCTCAGGTAGGATGGCGGAAGGATTTGGGGGTAAAAGGAGATGCCTAGGTTGCACAGACTTTGATCTGAACATTTCTTTTCTCTCTATGGGTACTGTTCTCCATGTGGTTTGGGAGAATTTTCTAGAGGTTAGTGTTGGGCCTCATTACGAGGTATGCCGGTAAGGGAAAAATGATGCCGGTATGTAAATACCGGCATCATTTAACGTTCCGTAGCATTCTGACCCACAAACCTCGGTATTAACGGCACCGTTATTTACTGTGCCGCAAATAGCGGCATATGCGCGTACACGCGCCTCTTCATGCAGGAAATACTGGCATGCCGGTAATAGGTGCCAATTACAACCCACGCAAACATGCAAATACCGGCATCGCGAACCCGATAATAACGGGCTGCATGATGCCGGCAAAACAGGCATCGCGGACCACCCGCAAACAGCAACCAAGATACAAGGCAGCTGCCACAGGTGCACACAATCCCCACAGGTGGAGTCAATGGAGGCTGTGCCAGTATGAACTGAGCACACCCACACACCACAACCCCCCCACAGGTGTAGGCAATGTAGAGTGGCCCAGTACAAAAGGAGCACACCTACACACCACACCCCTTCCTACACCAAAATGCTACCACTAGCATTTGCAATCATGGCACAGGAGGACATGCCTATACTGCTACAACTACAGCAACAACAGCAACAACAACAACAACTACAGCAGCAAGAACAGGCAGCACAGAGGAGACTCAGGAGGAGAAGGAGGGTGAGACAGGGTCAGCAATTACCACCAGCGCAGCCACCAGCGCCTCGTAGGCAGCCACCAATCCCTCGCACCAGACCCAGCCCAGTCAACCTAAACCCTGAGCAGATCCACACCCTGTACCGGTTGGACCGTGACACCATCACCACCATAGTGGACATGATACAGAACGACATTGCCAGCCACATACAAATACGCACTGCCATCCCCCCATTACTAAAGGTGGTGTCTGTGCTACACTTCCTGGCCACAGGCACCTACCAACACACAGTGGGCCAGCTGCATGGCATTTCACAACCACTATTCTCACGCATGCTGAACCAAGTGCTGGATGCCCTCCTGAAGCACGCAAGCACCCACATATCCCTACCACGGAATGCCCAGGAGATAGCCGAAACCAAAGTAGGCTTCCATGCTCTGGCAGGCATGCCCAATTGTGTTGGTGCCATCGACTGCACCCATGTGGAATTGGTAGTCCCCCATGCCATAGAGCTGGTGTACCGCAATCGCAAGCAATACCACTCCATCAATGTGCAAATTGTATGTGACTCCAGCAAGATCATCACCCATTCCTGCGCCCAATTTCCTGGATCCACACATGATGCAATGGTACTGCGCAACTCAACGCTACACCGTCACATGGAGCGACATGCTGGACCATGTGCCTGGCTGCTCGGTGAGTTGCACAACAGGCCCATGTCCATGCAGTGGGGTACTGATGTGTGCGGATGGAGAAGGGGGGTCCTACCGCACCTGGGTGGGAAAGGGGGGGGGAATAGTGCACCTGGGTTGCACTAGCCAGTGAGTGGAGAATGCATGCAGAGCTAACACTCCTCCCCTAAACCAGCAAAACAGAACACAACACATCACTGGGCCACTTATCACAAATATTGCAGATGGATGACAACAAGTAAGAAGCACAACCAGGGCACCATCGTTATTGCAAGCAATGCATGAATGAATAGGATAGCAACTGTGGCAATGCGGCGAGTGTGACCATGCATATTAAAGAATATACAGCATGATTTGGATGCCAAACATTTGTGCACTACCAAAGCACATCTGCCAATGCATGCATGATTACACCCAGCATCATCTATTGAACCCCATCCAGTGTACCACACCTCATTACAGTATACATTGCATCTGGGTGACTATTTTGTACACGTACAGGGACATGTGCATGCCCACACCAAGTAGCTGCTGCCATGACTGTGCTCCCTGAAGGTGGCAGTTCTGTGTGACACACACCTATTTGTATCTGCTTGCAGGTGATGGGGGATATCCCTTGAGGCCGTGGCTACTTACCTCTGTGCGGAACCCGCAGAACAGCCATGAAGAGGAGTACAATCGTGTGCACACTCGTACCCGTGTTGTGATTGAGCAGACCTTTGGCCTGCTGAAGGCGCGGTTCCGCTGCATAAGCAGGTCTGGTGGGGCACTCCTATATAGGCCCGAGAAGGTGGCAAAGATCACCATGGCCTGTGTCATGCTGCACAACATGTGCGTTCGAAGGAATGTACCACTGCCACCTGACATTGACATGCATGGGCTGAGTGAGGATGAAGGGGATGGAGACGGAGGCGAAGGAGCCCCCTTGCCAGTACGTGATGCACGGGATGGCCATGCTGTACGCCAAGCACTAATTCACGAATACTTCTGAAACACAGGGACTATGAAAGACTTGTGTCAGTCAGACACTGGGCCAATGTGGACATGCACACAGGGAATGTTGTGAGTTGGGCACTGAACACCGTACCATATTAAATGGATGCACACAAAAATAACAATGTCCAGCCATGGATCTTTCTTATCACAACGTGTGTATTATTTACAACAGCAAAAATGTGCCCACTCCCCCCTCCCAGACTCCCACAACAGACTCCCTGACCCCCCCAACAAACTCCCTGACCCCCCTAACAAACACCAACACCCCCATAGACTCCACAAGATGCACCCGTTCATCCCCAACCTTGAGTCCCACTACCATTATCCCCCCACACTACTTCCGGGACGTCTTCCTGTCCAGAGGTGGCATTTCAGTGTGCCTTGCACTCCTACGTGTGTGGCGCACTGGGCTGGTGGGGACAGATGAAGCTGGTGTGGAGGTAGTAGGTGATTTGCTGGCAGGTTCCACACCTCCTGCAAGCCGTGGCCGCTGCATATGAAGCAGCATTGAGGTCAGCACCTGTGTCACCGCCCCCAGGCAGTCCCTCATTAGCCGAGCCGATGTTTGCTTCGATGGCCGCTGTGGTCCCTGCAATTGCTGTGGCAATACCCCGCCTGGTTTCCTCCCCGTCCGCTATGGACTGGCGGAGTAGGTCTAACATGGCCTCCTGTTGGGCCTCCACCATCGAAAATCGTGTCTCCAGGGTTCTGGAGGGGGCTGGAGTGGTGGGTTGTGCAGTCACGTGGATGGCATTTTCGGGACTGGACTCCTCAGAGGTGGGTAGGTCACAGTCACAGAGGCAGGGATCAACTTCACTGCAGGTGGGTGACTGCAGGTGTTGGGGCGAGGGGGTGGGCACGGGGCTCGGGGTGGCCGGGCATGTCACCTCGGTGTCTCCCTCAGGCTCCACACTGGCATCAAGTTCTTCCCCAGTGGAGGCGGGTGCTTCCAGGGACTCCCCTTGGACAGGTGTGGGTGTGGCCTGCTTGTCTCCAGCAGTGGTGGTGGTGGTGGTTGCCCTCTTCTTACGGTGTGAGGGTGATGCCCTCGCAGTTGTCTCCTGGGTTGCTTCTTCCTCATCAGTGCCTGGGGGGTAGAAGAGATGCAGGGCATCAGTGATGGTGTGACATGGCAGTGGCGGTGCTGTTTATTATTCATTTGATCATGCTTTCATGTCTTACAAGTGTGTCACGCAGGGTATTCAGAGGGGGCATGTAAGCATTCACTGCATGGCAGGTGGCATGCCGTTGATTTTGGGTTTGTGTGAAGTATCACATGGGCAAGCTCCAGGTGTGTTGGCTGTGTGTTGGTTAAGGGATGGGCACTCAGCATGCATTTCAGTGTGGCAGCGTTTGGCCCGCCATCTGTATTTGGGTATGGTCATGTGGGTGTTGGGACATACATTGGCTTGCCTAGACTCTCTACCACTTCACTTGTGCTACTTCATGGTCTCCCCTACAGGGATCTGCAGGGTCACTCACCTCCTTCGCGGTTGATGCCGCACCCGTCTCCATCTCGCATAATCCCTCGATGGACTCAGGACTGATGAATCTGCTGGCCGTCTCCTTCTAGGGCATCAATTTGGCAGGGGGTGGGCATCCCCGCCTGTGGCGATGGCCACCCTCCGATTGGTGGCCATGATATTGCGTACCCTCAACCGGAGGTCATCCCACCGCTTCCTGCAGTCCCTCACACTGCGCGGGGTGGGACCTACGGCTGATACCTTGCGGGCTACCTCCTGCCAGATTTGCCTCTTTTGTTGCTGCACCTCTCGCTTCTTGTCGTGGGATTGTATTGTGTCTGCATGTGCAGCTAGAGTGTCCGCTAATATGGTGAGCTCTGCGTCTGAGTAACGCTGTTTACGCAGCCGGGGGGTGGTCTTCCTGGTAGCCTTTGACATCCTCTATGGATTTCCACTGTGCTCTCCGAGTATCGACTGGTGGTTATGGAGGATGGCAATGGATTGTGTTTTTAAAGATGGCCGCCGGCCCATTTCCCGTTCCTGCGCGATGACGTAATTTCCGGGTCCGTTTTTTGGCGAACACGGTATTACCATGCCGGCATTTAGGGGTTGGTATGAGGCGGTACCGCTGTGGGCGGGTCCCGCGATGCTGGTATAGGGGAGTTGGAGGCCCTTTAGCGGCATGGTGGTATTGCCACTAGCAGCATGGAGGGACGCGTGTGCTCGCGCACTCGTAATCACCCGCTATTAGCGGGTTCATACGAGCACGGACCTGCTCATTCCGGCATGCCGGTAATGAACCCGGTTTTACCGGGCAACTCGTAATGAGGCCCGTCTCTTTATTTGTCCTGGAGGTGCTTTGCAGTACTAATTTCTGGCAACAAATCCTGTTCCAAAGCGTGGTTTGTTCACTAATAAGGCTGGTTATGTTCTGGTTATGTTCTGGGCCAACATAATTTCTTTTTTAAGGGATTACATTTCCTGCATGCAAAAGTGTATTTCTATATCATACTCCCATGTCTGGCTTTCTAACTGTTGGATGTGTCTGTCCTTCTGTTTTAGCCTATTTGAGTCTTGAATTTATGGACTGAATTTTTCTATCCTCACACTGACCTAAGTTTATCTCAGCTTGGGAAATAATACTCGACACGTTTTATGCTTAGATATGTATATTTTCTTGTAGCAATTGGGCTTTTTCTGCCTTTTTTGTGAAAGTTCCCTCCAGCTAGCCATAACGTTCATTAGCACCTGGGGAGGGTGAGCAGTCAATTAGGTTCTGCGGATCGCGGGGTGAAACCATGGAACCAGCAGGCTGCTTCTCCCACCCGCCTCATCATCTTCTCCCCATCTTCCCTCCCTTGTTTTTTTAAATATCCCATCCCTCCTCCTCAGCCCTACTTACCTGATCATTGTGGTCGGCACTGCCCGCCGCCATAGTTTCTCTCCATCTCAATTTGCCGGCTGCCAAAAAAATGAAAGAGAGGCTCTGCAAGGAGCCCCGCCTTCCATCTTTGTGGGGCGCCCATCTTGGAACAGCATTTTCTATCAATGAACCGGGCGCTGCAAGGGTCCTGTTCTTTCATAGAAAGGACCGTGCTATTAGCACCCTGAGTTACTGGATTGGCAACCCGGGGTGCTAATGGTGTTAGTAACCTGTTCCACAGGCTATAACCGGGTTAAGGACCAGGTGCCCTTGTTAAACGGCCTCGCTTCACTCTGACCTTTAACTCAGGCTGCCGGTCCATTAACCCCCGGTGTAGCGCGTGGAATGGGTTATTAATGCCATATTATTTTCTTGCAATACCCGGCATCCTCTCTTACTGTGTACAAATCCGCTTTAGCTACGTCACATTCTTCTCTTTAGGTGTAATTTTTTCATTTCACTTTCAATTTGTATTTAGCATTTGGCCAAAAGACCTTTGTGTACTGCACATAGGAACCAGTGCCTAAGTGCAGAATAAAATAACTATTTCATCTGTAGCTTTCAGCAACCAATAATGTCTGTTACAGATAACCTACTGAACACTGCACAAGGGTATTGTGTTGTGAACCCTTTCACAGAACGCCTTCACGAATTAACCTTTTGGGGTTGTGTCTTTTTAATTGTCTCTCTTCATATATTTTATCAATACATATTTGGTCCTTCTCATATGCTTATATGAGAGTTTCTGTTTAAAATTCCTTATATAATTTCTTGTCCTGCATAGTGTTGTCTAAGGAGGTAGAATTGATCAAATAGTTCAGGCTTGAGATGGCATGTTTTATTGAGCCATCATACTTTTCCTCCCTGATCTTGTTTGCTTGGCATAGAAAAAGAGCCACTTTCTAAGTTACCTCAGAGGAAATGTTATTTCTCATGATTTAATTGTCACCCTTACAGGCAAATGTGTCATCTTCAATGTGTCTCTCTTTTATTTCTTTTGAGGCCTGGTGTCCAGTAAATTGAATCTGACCAGTTAAAAGATCCATCCCTGCTTGATGGTGTTCACATGTGTTACGTACAGCTGGATCTCTGCTGGCCCATGAGTCAATGTCCAACCATGGGAAATATTCCATTTATTTTTCTCAACTTGGTGTCCCACCATTTTTTTACCTGCATCTTGAACTTTAATTTCATCATACCTTTCAATTCCACAAGACTTTGCTTTGCTTTAAAAAGAAAACAGTGATTCTCTTAGGCTGCCTATCTGTAGATATCATCATTTTGCAAAGTGACCAGTTATCTACTATAATAAGCTCTGACCAATATGTATGTATGCATCGATGGGTGTCAACAGAGCTCCTCTTAGATGTGTAGCGCAGTGATGCTTTCTGTTGATGACCAGGACCACAGTCTGCCCCCCAGAGGGGGTTCTGGTTGGCTTAGGGAAGTTGAAGACACTTTTTAGAGAATTTCATATGTACAATAGCTAGGGAGTTGGTGTGTCCTTGAATTACCCATAATTCCGTGCCATTGTACAGCATTCTATTTATCCTCACTCTGGGGATTTCCGGTGTAAACATTTGTCATGTTAGAGCCTTACAATGTGGCAAAACTTGCTATACCCTACATTTCTCTTGCTGTCCTTTCAGGTGTGGCTGCGATGTGTTGTTTCCAGCCAAACAGATATAAAAGGTTATGCCAAGATACGTGAATGACTTTACACTGTCAATAGGATCACCTTGCAGGAAGATTAGCTTTTTCTGTGATTTGGTGCTTCTGCAGGATTCTTCTTTCACCAATCTTTGGGATATCTGGGCTCATCTCTGAGAACATGTCTGGCATGTTACTGATATAAAGATTGAATAAAGTGGGGGTCAACAGGCACACCAGGGCTATCCCTGATGTTGATTTTCTTTGTGAAATCACCATGAAGACCATACCTCACTTTGGCCATTGACTTGGCATACAGTTCTTCAATGATCGTCAGCAGATAGGGATTAATGTTGGTATGCATAATGTTTTCCCACAGCGGTTGATCAAATCGTATGCGGAAAGAGTAATTCCTGTGGATTGCATGGACAGCGTCTCTCTTCTTTAATGTATATTTTGTAACCAGATGTGACCAGGTGCCATAGTCTAAACACTTGGTCTATAGTTGAATGACCGCCTTAGAAGCCTCTTTTGCAAGGGGTCAGGAGCTGGGCTTCTTCTGCTCATTCTTTTACATTCTGTATTTTAAGCAGTCAAAGTTGAATTGCAAGGCTACCTTTTCTTGTTGACGGTCTGCCTCCTTAAGGGTTACAATTATACCAACCTAACCTTCATTTTTTATTTCAGCCTCACCTATATTTTGTGCACTGTGTATTGTGTTTTGACACAGTCTGCATGAGTGTTACCTAGTGTAACAGGTTCATCACACTCATTTTGATATGCATTTTACAACTTGGCCTGTTTGTGCACTGTCATAATTCGTTTTAGGCATTTGAAGGGAATTCTGAGTCTTTTAGTGTGGACGCTAACCTGGCCAAATCATCCCTCTTTTTGGATTTGTGTAGTTTCTAGATCTGCATTTGCAAGCTGGCCCCCTTTGGTCTCACGTTCTGCTCTTACTGTACCAATATTTAACTCGGCCCCAAGGGATGGGTGTTAGGCTTTTGCAGTTTTGGCAGGCTTCCTGCAGGTCTTTGGTCCTTAGTCCTTACTCTCTCCCCTGTATCAGGCCAACCTCACTTTTGTTTGGCTTTTGCTGTGTGTTTCTTGGCTTTTATCAATGTCATCTGGATTCAACATTGTACCCCTTAAACTCTCATAGCAGATATACCCAACTTCCTAACACGTGTTTTGACGGGGGGCTTGCAGTGAGGGCATTTGGACAGATAGTAGGATTCCAGTGATATTCACACATCTCCTGGTGGTAATGACCAATAACCACGATTAGGAAAATAAAAAGGCCTTTTAAATGTCAGGTCGCCTATAAGTCGAACGACCCCTTTATCCACAATTTGCATAATGTTATTGTTTACAGCATTTTTCAGATATTAACCAACTAGGGGTGCTGACTGCTTGTGTTTCACATTTGCACCAAGCTGCTGTATCCTTTCATCAGAGGAATAGGCTTGCATTTTCCCCTTTATATTAAGCAAGGTTGCAGTCTCTAAGGGCCAGATTCTCAAATAGTGGCGCTAATAGAAAGCAGAGAATACAGTCTTTTCATACTCATGTCACCTTATTCCCAGAGGGGACCTGAGCATTTCAGGAGAGTTGGACAGTGGCGTAAAGATGCGCTGTCCTGCCCCCTTATGGTCTCCTGACACTGATGCATGACAGGCTCCCAGCTGGGAGATCGTTTCACCGAAGGGCCTGTTTCGGTGAAATGCTCCAGAGAAAAAACATCTCCATCCCATTTAGGGGGATGGAAATGCAAGTGTGACAGCCGCTGTTCACACCGCAGCTGTCACACTTACAAAAAATCATGACAAGAACAGAAATTACCGTGTCATGATTTGCGTCTCCCCATGCGGCTGTTTCAGAAGGCGCAGGGGGATGACCCTCCTTTTGGCGCATTTAAATATGTATCCCGTTTGTTTATTCGGGATGTGCTGTTAAATGCACATAAATGCCCTCTTATTTGTGCAAATCTGCAAAGGATGGAAAAAGGGCATCTGAATGAGCACAGCTGGCCCTGAGTGTTTAGGAGAATGGGTATTTATCTGGGGTATCGTCAACACTCCTCCATGTAATGGGAGGTTATAAAAGTCATACAACCTCGGCTTGCCCGGAGGGTGAGGTCATGACCCTAGGTGCATCCCAGGCAGATGCGCAGTGGCCCTCAGATGTTGTCTTCAGCTCCACCGCCCTTTAACAAGGATGCTCGGTGGTGAGGTTGTCTTGGGTGGCGTGCCTTTAAAAGAATCAACCAGCTCATGCAAATGGAAAGAGGGTTTATTTGAAATTGTAGCCATCACTGGTGAAACACTACACAGGAGGGGCTTGAAAGCCTCATGAAAGGTAAAAACTAAATGATAGTATGTGGGCATGTTTCTGTTTAGTCTTTGACATGATCTAAAATAGCCACTGGCTGCACAGGCCAGATATCTCTGATTCTAGGTTCTCTGTGTAATTAAATATGATGTGTGTGTCTGATTTAAGTTCATGAGCGTGGGGGAGATGTCTCATATTGTGGAAGGATGAAGGATAAACACCATTAGACACAGTTGTTAGGTGTAAAGCGTTGTCCCACAAAGCGGTATGTCTATGTGCTTTTTGTCACATGACCAGGACAATTTAAAGGTGTGCCATTTCCAAATATCTGGAAAGCTGTTGGGATAAACGATAATTTTCTTAGCTTGTGCGTGTGTTCTCTGACAAAATTACACATTAATAAATGTTATGAGCAGAAGTCTGTAATGCGCCCTTGTGGGTGTAAGTAAGTTAGAATTAAAGATCTACAATAATTTCTCCACAATTCAAGCATCTTTGCAATAGATGGTCCCAGGGCACATTAATGGCAATATCCAGATTCCTTCCTCTCTTGCTACGAGTTTATTAACTACTGTATTAAGAGATGAGATTTTAGATGAATTGTGATTTTAATCGACTAAATGGCATGTTTATATGAGAAATTGAAATCAATGCAATTTGGTGTCATGAAGTGACTCTGTTCGATGCTGGCACATTATAAATCAACTATAAATAAATACACATGGCAAGTAGCATGTTTGCAGGGGAAATTATGACTGGAGTGAGGGTGTGAGACATGTAACATCAATGCTGTGTACAGTGCCTGAAATGGCTCCCACTTTCACAAACCTACTATCTCCCTATCTCTCTCCTCATGTGTTGTCAGGTGGCTGCCTTGCTGATAGGAAAATACAGCAGAGTTGTGGAGGAATATGCTTTGATTGACTGCCGCTATCCCTATGAATATGCTGGAGGTCATATAAAGGTAGGCTCTCCTCTCGCAAGAGTAAATGCCACAAGTCACGGGTAAGGAGCTTGAGTACATTTTGAAACAATACATTGATTTTGCACAGCGTAGCTGTGAAGCTTCATCAAGTCGGCTGTTTTTGTGTATTTCTGGTGGGATTTTTTACAAGTATATTTATGAACAGAGTTATCATACCCATTGAGATGATATATCCCATCGCAGCAGGCTGACTCTGCCGGTAACAGCCGGCTGGCCAAGTTAAGGGCCAGAGCTAAGTGAAGGTCCCTTAACAAAGACAGTGGTGGCGGCCTTACCATCAGGGACAGCTTACCACAAGGGTTATATCACCATTAGCACCCACATTCAGCCCATAAATTCGGCAAGTGTTGGAAACTATGGCACCCTAACTCTCAGTCCCCTGTTGCACAGCCCATGAGCACATTGATGACATCACAGATGCCATCACTGAGGATATCACAGGAAAGTACGTGTTAAAGTAAAACATTCTCTTGGTTTAGTTCGATAAGTATGACAAACATATTCTAAATGTGTGTGTCTGCAGTACATTCTAACGGAGATTGATATGTATGTGGAGCCACGGTGGAGGTACAGCAACCAGCATTGGTACCCGTGGCCAAAAGACCTATTACTGCAGTAACATGGCCACTGTAGCTATTTACGGTGCCTTGGGGCCTGTCCGAGGAGCGGCGCTTATGATGTCACAGATGAGATCACTGATGGCATCACATATGTAATCACAGGAAACTACTAATCAGAGTAAAACATTCAGTGTGATCTAGTTTCCAGTGATGCCATAGATGATGTCTTAAGTGATGTAATGTGTGATGTCATCTGTGATGTCATCGGTGGTGTCTGTCATCTGTGTTCTTATGGCTGTGCTATAGTGGGGATCAGAGCTGAGGTGGCGTAGCTTTCAGCGCTTGCCGAATTTCAAGGGTTTTGCTGTGGAAAGACTATCATCTTAACGTCAAGTCGACTAAAGCGTTTTCACTGAATTCCAAGGATATAGTTGGATCGAACTGTTTCAACCTGTAGCTTAACTAAAGTTTCTTGACTGAATGTCAATTTTTTTACTATGCTGTATCACACACCACATCTTATACTAAAGTTGTTCTTTTCATGTCATCATAGATAGCATCTCTATGTTCACACAATGGCATTTTTCCCATGATAGGCCCATGGGCTACTCCATTTGCAGTGGCCATTTTACGATCATGAGGGACTGGGACTAAAATGCATGTGACACGCAGGTAAAAACACCACAAAATAAAAATATTTTCACTTTAAATGTCCACAAATCCTACTCTTTTTGTCTCCCCACATCGAATCCTGAATGCAAACTGCTACAAGCCCCCTCCTAATATCATTTTAACAGTGTTCTTATTTGCATAAGGAACTTCAAAAAGTAAATCAAATTCTTGTGAGAACATAATGTTTCTCAACTAATGATCACGAGAACGTAACTTTTCTTCAAAAGATCAAAACAAATGAAAATAAAGTTTTACCTGTCCCTCCACAAACTCTCAATCTTCCTAATTTCTGCAGCTTCATATTTCCTTTATCCACCCTGAAGGCAAACATCCCATTCACCCATTCTAATATCAATTAAAGTGTGTTGTGCTTCGCGTTCTCATTAGAATTCTCATGAGAACACTTGACATCATTGAAAAAAATAGAGGCTTCTTATTTCTGAAAGGTTTCAGTTGCTGCAATACACCATGGTAACATGGGAATTATATAACATATGTTGGTACCAGGTGCACTATACTTTCATTCCTGTATAACTTTTCTTCTTTTCCATTACTGTTGTCATCCTACATCTCTGTGATGATCATGTTCATGAACAGAGTTGTACACAACCCCCAAAGACACTGAAAAGATACTCATTTCTCAAACTATGAAACCAGATAGCTCATGTTACTTTTTTAACAAAGTGAAAGAATCCAATTGTGACTATTATGTCTAAATATGGTTGACCTGGCACAAACACGTTATATACTTTGCACTATGGTTGAAGATATGAAGAAAATCAGAATCAGCGTCAACAAACACTTTAAAAACGTTTTTCAATCTAATTGAACCTGACCTACATAAAAGACAAAAAATATTATATATTAAGAACAATTCAACATTTATGTCTAATTTTAAAAGCATTAACTGAGATTCCACGTCATGACACATCAAAGGATCATTGAACATTTGGAGGTGCATTAAAGTACACATGCATGGTCTACAATTGTCCCCTGGGGTTTTATTCATGGAGCAAAAAAACATAAAGTTTAACAAATCCCCCACAGTTCCCATATTGCAATCTCAGTTTGGACATTGAGTTATATTAGAGAAGGCCTTTGTATCTCAAGGAATGTTCTTGATTTTAAAAACAAAATCTAGTGTGTTTCAAAGTTATTATGGGAGAATTGCGATGCAAGGGGACAGGAATGTTTCGACATAGTTGGAAGTATTCTTTTAAGCAATGAGCCTTTTGAGGCTACAATGTGTCATCCTGTTGATTTGTTAAGGGACTTTTGAATCTTTGGGAGGAAGTAAAAAGTAGACGTGATGGGATTATGTGTTCCTCATATTCCAGGAGCCCTTACTCCTTCCTTCCATGCAGTTTATCATCAAAGTTCTTCCTGGTTTCATGGGTTGGATCCTCCTTTAATACATTGTAGTAGTCATTGTTCTTCAATTCCCTCCTGGTTTTCCAATGGGTATTTGCTAAATCCATTACTATTACATTATCTCATTTGTCAAGTGGTTTTTATTAATATTGATACATCCTCTTTGAAGTTTTTTAGATCCTCAATTACTAACTCACGAAAAACCTCAATATGGCTATTTGGAGACAAAGTAAAATTGGAGGTAGATTTCCATTTTAACCTATTGTTCTTGATTGAAGTGTCATCCACCCCAAAGGAGTCAAGGTCTGTTACTGTAGATGATTCTTCAATTTCAGAGGCGGCAGGGTCTGTAGCAGTGGAGATTTCCCTAATACGATTGCTGTTTTGATTATCTAATGAATTGTGTTCAAGAAGGGTAAGCATGTGTCTGAGACCTGCATGTGTTTTACCAGTCCTTTGTATCTTCACAGAGTTTTTTTAGGGTGTTTTTGTAGAACTTGATGAATTTAACTTTGCTATACAATTATCGTAATCAATAAAGATTTGCAGGTAATTGAACTGGCCTGTGAGAACAAAACGAGATATCTCCACATATTATAGCCATCTATTGAGGGCTCAAACATGTTTTGAGAGGTTCACCACCAGCATTTGGTCTTGTTTTTGATCAATTCTTTCTTCATGTCTTGCTCTTGCTGTGTCCAGAAGCAGGCCTGCCTACCTTTTGATCTCTTTTGCATTGTTGTACCAACCTTTTCTCTAGATCTTTGTCTGCTTGTTTTGTTTCACCCTGCTCTTTCTCGTGGTTTTCTGTCTCCCGGCTTGATGGAGTAGGTGCATTTTCTACAAAATGATGGGTGTTGCCTCATTTATATTCCTTGTAGTATCTGTTGCAGAGGTAGATGCTTCCTCTTTTGGGGGTCTGTATGTATTTCAAATTCTGTTATTTGTGATATGCTGAATGATGCTACAAAGCGACATTCAGATATATAAACACATGCTAGCTCGTAAGCTTCTTTGCCTCGTACAAAATTCTGATACCAATAGAAAATGAAGTGCTAGCAGTGAATAAAAAAGCTAAAGGGCATATTTACTGAGCCTAAAAGTCACTATTTCAGAAAGTGCCACCCATAGAAAGAACGACCTGGCATCCTGTGGTTTCCGTTTGAACTGAGGTCATTGAGAGGTCCAATCACACCAGGTTTTAAGGATATCCACTGACAGAACCACATTTCTTTTCAATTCACTGTATGCAAATGTATTGTGCGTGGATATCTTGAAAACATGGATTTGATTCAGATCTTGAGAACCAGACTTGCAGAAACCTGCTGTAGAGCGCGGTGCACAAACCTGGAGGTGAGAAAGCATGGTAACGTTCTGCGTGGAAACTTGTGCACAATATCAGGCCTCCTTGATTTAGTACACCCATTGATGGAGATCCTGTGTAGACGCTTGTGCAAGGGGGAGATATGCTACTCTCTGCTGAGCCTCCCTAGTAAATGGACCACTGCATTCTGAATGTGTTGAATTTATGTTGCCCTCATCCCTCTTAAAGGCCATACCAGGGCTATCTTTCTGGTCACCTTATTGCCTTGAATGACACACCTCCTTCCTTGCAGGCAGTAATAATCAAATGGTATTTAGGGAGGTGCTATAGGAAGAAAAAGGTGTAATGTCACTAAATGTTTTTCTGGATGGATAGCTCATGGGTTAAGTACATGCCTCGGGCATGGGACAAATGTGAATTTTGCTAGTTTAAATCCTGATCAGGCTGACTCAGACCCTTCATCCCTTCAAGGTTGATACATTCAATGCCATTAAATCGAGTAATAATAAAAGCTATAATTGCAGGGTTTAGAATTGGAAGGAATATGGCATGAAGTACTACATTAATTGTAATTGGTTATTTATAACGCGCTTAATACCCAGAGGTTTCTCAGCGTGACCCGGGGATCAAACCTGTGTTGCTCTGTGTCGTCTTGCTTCCAAGGCGCGAACGTTGCCCATGAGCTATCCTCCCAAGACCCTTGATATCATTATTATAAAACTTGATATCATTATTATTACCACGCATATGCATTTTTCTTGTTCGTATAACTGATTGATTTGGGTGGGATCCTGCCCTCCACCTGAAAAATACACTTTTGTTCACTACCATTTAGCTGCAGACTTTACAAATTTGTAAATGGGTGCCATAGGATGAAGTATAAACCGGTTGTTCCTATTTATGCTTGGTGTCCAAAATAATCCTAGTTTTATTTTTAGGGGGCGCTGAATCTTTACAGAGAAGAACATCTCATTAAAACGTTTCTTCAAGATCCTCAGAGCCGGCTACCTGTACACAGAAGAATTCTCCTCATCTTCCACTGTGAATTCTCCTCAGAGAGGGGGCCTAAATTGTAGGTGGTTTTATGGTCTTCAACTTCAAGTTCCTTCTATATTATTTCTTATGTTCCCTTTTCTATCAGGTTTGATTTCTAGTTCAGGCCAGTGAGGCTTTTCTGTAGGCCAGATGTGTTAGGGGTCTACAATGAGAAACAAAGAGATAATGGGCCGGGTACAAAGTCTTGGGAATGCATGAATCCCTATTTGCTGTCTTTTTCTTTCCTAATATGCAGTCTCCTGTGGTTATAGTGCCATTGGTATGTGTTTCACTCCTCGCCTCTCTGCTGTGGAAAGGACGCACAGTCCTAAAATGTGACCCATCAGACTATGAGTAACACTCACATTATTGCAAAATGTACTCTGAGAAGTTTTATGAAATCAATACATTGTAGCAGCAAGTCTTCATGCCTCATAGCAACCCAATGCTTGGAGATTGAACAGTGTTGATTCATAGCTTGATGGCACTGTGCACATTGTGGCGAATCTGGTGAATGCTTCCCTTCGTCCCTAGGGGAGCCACCCCCTTTAAGGTTAGGGAGGTGAGCCTGCTCAGCAAAACCCCAGGAGTGACTCCCCTATAGGGGACAAGGACTCCCATTCCCATAGTGAACTCTCTTTAGAAAATGTACTTTCTGCCTATATAAGAGTTAATAGAGAGTACACAACCTCTCAGTGTTTGACACAAGGTAATGCTGAATCCCCTACCTGTTGGATCACCTGTCCTGAAGAACACACCCTTTCTGAGGAGTGAACGATGAAAGAAAAGGGCCAAAGACCCTGGAATGGAGGAGGAGAATCCCAGAGTCAAGACAACTTCCTGACGCAAGAGCATGTACCAAGAAGCAAGAGAACGCCAGCGGGGGAGGCTATACATCCCTGGAATAGAAACACAAGGCAGGAGAAAGCGAGGTTGCGTGAAGCTGAGGAGACCGCGATGCCCAACCACGTATCAGACGAGGTGGGGCCGGAACCCATCCAGAGACGCTGAGGCCACCGGAGCACAAGACCATCTGCTCTCAAGCCAAGAGCCAGAGAGAAACAGTAGTGAGGCGAGGCCTGCAGAAGGGGAATACTGCCCACTTCCAATATCAAGGAATGGAGAGCAAAGCAGGACGCCACCGCTGATTCTGTGACTGACCCTCCCTGGAGCAAGGACCACCACACAACAGGTACGCAGGTTGCCCAAGTGAACGGGATAGGGAAAGAGAAGCAAAGTAGTGAGTGAGAGAGGAACAAGACCCTAACCTCACCAGAGGGTCCCAGAGAAGGGAAGAGCAAGAAAGAGACCAAGCAGATAAGGGGTGGTGGGAGCCAGAGAAGCCTGAATGGCTTACCGCCAAGAAGGGTAACAGGGACACGAGAGAACCAGAAAGAGTCATACACCACAATGGTCAAAAACACATTATAGAATAGTGGGGCATGAGACCCCAATCGACCTACAGGAGAAGCACCAACAGAGTGAGCAGGAAATAACACAGGGACACCAGAAACGGACAAGTTGATTTTGTTGTAATTTCAGGAATTTGAGATTAGTACATTCTTTGGGAATCTTTAAAGAACTTTGTGATAAGACTGACAAGAACTGTTTTGCCTTGAAAGGAACTTTTGGTTAAATACATTATCGGATCAAGATCCAGGAGGGAGTCCTGGAAAGACTGAGAAGCCTCTTATCAAGAGCAGAGAGTGCAAGACCCTCTCCATCCTTCTGTTACATTTTTGATATGTGGTAGGGCCAGATTATTAAATAGGTTTGGACTGAGGACTATTTTTGTTTTGGACTGTAGATGAGCACCTTAGTTTAGTTTGGATAGGAATGGAAAGCCCATTTCAACAATAGGGATAGTGAGGCATTTTTCCTTTGTATTTAAATAAAAATACATGTACCATTCTCCTCTGGTCCAAGTCCTTTTCCTAGCTTGCCACAACAGAGAGAATTGGGTATCATATGCATGGAGAGGAAGAAATGAACATGCACACACACACAGACGCATAGTACTCTAACCCCCATTGTGAGCCTCACAGTGTTTGCCCCTTCATTCTCCACACCTTATAGCACCTTATTGATTGTGATACCTGTTACTTTATTGGCAGCATCCACAACCTTCTACATCCCTTCATAAGAAAGACTAATGGTGGTGGGCCCTGGTGGCACTCAGTACCTCCTCGGGTGTATCATATAGTGAATACTGGTTCGACACTGGTATAAGGGTATAGCATAGGTAAGCTTTTGGTGTCCCAGTGTGTCCTCGTGTACGCCTAAGCTTGAGTTACCCAGGGCTCTGTATTCTGATGGGTTTGTGCCAGCTACCCTTCCTGAGTGGCATCAGACCTCTCCTATCAATGTAAACTGAATGTAATTTTCTGTTCTATTACGCTCATATGTTTTTTGCGAGCCCTAACTCTAGTTTCCCCGTTAAAATATGCCAAAGTATGGGCAAAGTGTGGGCAGTCTCTGTTGCTGTTTAGACATGCTACGGCGGAGGGAAGGAGCGATGCCTCTTTCATATCAGCTGAAAGGAAGGGAATTTTGTTGGAGCACAAGCATGCATCGCGTGCTAAGTGCGGGCCAGTGTGGGCAGTTCCTGCAGTCCGAGCAGGCAGAAACAGAGTACATGATGAGCAGGAACATTGGCTGTTTGAAATAGTGGGAGGTTTGATACAGGTATTATTTGCCTGTTTTTTCTTTAAGGACAGCTAATAACAATTGAGGAGGGATTAGGAAACTGCACTTTCAGTGATTGACATTGGTAATGGGCAGTTTAAACAGATTGCATATTCCTATGGAGAAGGGTGAGTCCATTCTCCCTTCAAAATATAACTAGTGAAGTAAGAACAATGAGGACGTCTCTTTTTCTGCTACCACCCCAACTTCTTTGTGTGACTTTAGCAAATTGGGGAATGTTGCGGCAGTGATTGTCTCACATAGGAGGGCAATACCTTATGCAGTGTTTACAAGAAATAAGATAGACTATTTTAGGTTAAAGGGTACATTGGTGAATCCCCAGGTTTTACAAGGGGGTGGTAATGCAGAGGCCTGTGTTACTAAGCTAATAGGGGCTGAGAAACAATGTGGCCAAGAGGAAAAGGGTTGAGTGTGCAAGGGAAAGAATGGATGTGCCAGGAAACGTGACTCGTGGAAACTCAGATGATTCTTTACTGGCAACATGCCCAAGTTTGGAAAGAGGGGTGCACTCAAGGGAATTGGTGCTGAAATAGTTCAGATTTAAGCTTAAGCTGGGAGGTTAAATCATTCAAAAGTGAGCATGCTGAGGAGGTGATTAAGGAGGCAGAAGGCCATGTGAAATGGAGTAGCTTACCACACAGTTTTGAGGATAAGGACTGGTATGCCATAAGTAAAAACGAAGAGTTCAGGGACATTTATCGACACCCGCAATGGATAGCTTGGGGGCCTTGCACTTGGGCCTGATGTTTTTGGTATCACTGCATGAAAAAATATCAGAAGACATCTGGTTGCACACTACTGTATTAGTGAATTTAAAATATCAATGTGCTGTGTTATATACATTGTTTCCTAAAGAGAAAGATTGGGAGGGAGAAAGCAGGGGATGAAAGATTTAAATGCTAATGCTGGAAGGGATAATGGGGGACATGATATCATGAACCAAGAAGATATAATAAGCAATGTAATTAGACTAGTAGATCATTGGCATCAGTAGTACTCAAGGAGTTCCAAAACCTTGCTTTGAGAACATAAGCGGTGGCTCATTAGAAGAAACAAATAAAGAAGGTTTCCATGGCAACATCATGCAGTCTAGTTTAACTTCTGTGGTGATAAAGGATGAAGGGAAAAGGGACAAAGAGGAATGGTTGATGGGCAAGAAAAAGGAGGTTAAGGAAAAATAAAAATAAAAATAGGAGATCATTTGTAGTTGATGGAAAGTGAGTGAGAGGTAAGGTGAAGCCAGGGTGAAAGAAGAATGTTAAGGAGGTAATACTTAGAAACGGTGAAAATATCATGCTAATAGAGCGGGATGATGATAGACTTACCCCAAAAGAAAATTGATAAAGCACATTAATCCTCAGGATAAAAGATGGAGAAAGGACATGAGGCAAAACGTCCTTTTCAGTTTTTAAGAGACAACATCCTCTTTGGATGTTATACTGGAAGAGGGTCTTGTGGGACAATGGTGTAGACAGGAGGAGCTATGGGGGGATTGTAATAAAAAGGGGGATTACTTGATGGTAGATGCTATGCCTAGAGAACTGTTGCTAAGGAAGGAGCAGCAGCCCAGTTTGGTGGATCATGTGGAATATCTGTTGAAAGGTTACCAGAGTATGCCTTTGAAAAGGCAGCCAATGTCACAGATCTTCCATTTCAACTTTAAGACTAAATGTGACAAATTATATAGAGCTGGTCCAATTCCCAAATCAGGTGGCTCTAACACAAGTATACCTCGATTTTCGAACTATTTTCATTGCTAAATTCATTTTAGCAGAAGTGGAAGAGCTTTTGATAAGAGGATATGGTGTTTGCTCAGTTATGGTGCCACCCAAATCTGATGTAGTGAGGCATGAGGAGAGGCTCTAAGCATTAAAGAATGAAACAGGCAGTGACATGGCTGGAAGGTTAGTCTTAAACTTAAGGAATCACTGTACACACTGCGCTGGCTGATAAATATGTAAAATGTACTGCAAGGAGTCAGAAAGAGAGTCAAACACATGTTTTTGGTTAAATACTTTTATTGAAAATAAAAAGGTTTGGGAAAAGGCCTCTCTGACCCTACTCTAAAAGGATTGCACTACCTAAACAAAAACTAAGGCTCTGCCCATGTCAGGATGACAAAACAAAACTCCTGTGTCCAACGTTCTGTTCTGACCCTCACACTACCAACTTCACTCTAAGGTGAAAAGGGGGATTTGTCTTTTACATTGATTGTTTTGGAAACAGCCTTCATAAAGGAAGGGGAAATTATTAATACAAAAGGTTTCTTCAAGGATAAAGTTTGTGGTTCTAGAGGGTAGCACCCTGCCCATGGATACTTCTTTACTACTTGAGATGTTCATACACCATAGTTCTTTGGCGTCCCTCTTGGCCAAGTAAAACACTTGCACAACAATCCTTTGGCCTCACAGTCTTTAGGCCTCTCTTGGCCAGGTCCAACACTAGCACAACAATCCTTTGGCTTCACAGTCTTTGGGCCTCCCTTGGCCAAGTACAACACTTGCGCAATAACTGTTTAACTTCCCAATGTTGGTTTCTTTCAAGAATAATTCTTTAGGCCTTTCTCAGCAAAATGCAACATCTGCACACATTACTGTTTGTCTTTACAGTTTCTCTTGAGAACAATTCTTTGGGCCATTCTTGGGCAAATGCAACACTTGCACATAGAACTTATTTGTCACACTCCTCTTTGATTGCCTGGTATATTCCCCTACCGAGGCTTCTATATTATATACTTGAAATTACCTGGTGTACCCTCCTGCCAGGATTTTTAATTCATACACTTGAGGCTGCCTGTTGTACTCTCCTGCCAGGACTTCTGATTCACTCCACACTGGGGGTGTACTGAAATATGGCTTCGAGTAAGTATTCTTCAGCTGAATACTTAATTAGTTTTGCACTCATAGCCGAAGTTCAGTGCATGGGGCTCCTGCATTCTTTCTGCTTCTTCCAGGCAGTGTGACGTCCCAAGCCCTTGTGATGGTGTAAAGACAAATACCCCCCTCCCAGAGGCTGTGGGCCCCTTAATGGCTGCTTAACATTTTGAGGTGAACAGGTTGGGGCTAAAATCATGGCATGACAACCAGTGCCCTAACCACTATGACAATCACATGAAACCTAGCAACTTCTAGTAATAAATGTCTCTGTGAATACTTGCATAATGTCAAAATGTATGAAATCTTTGTTTTTTCACTATGCTAAAGATAATAAAGTGTGATACATATTGGACTCAAAACAGCACACCCCCTCGCTCCCACACACAGTCCCATTTAATTTAAATTGGCCAGACTGAAAATCTCATACGTTAGCAAGCACTGTCTACAAAGTGACACTACTTTTCACTGACCAGTGTTTGTGACAAGCAACGCCCCTTTGATGTGTAAAACTGAGAGCTCATACTCCGGAGTTGGTTATCAAGTGTGTGTTTAAATAGAATTTCTACTGATGGGGAGAGGCTACCTTTTCTGTGTCTGCTTCATCACCTTGAGTGCAATGTTTCCAACTGTCCACTGGGGCTGCCTCCTGTTGTCACAAGCTGATGAAATCTCTCACACTGTAAAGGCTCTACTAAAAGAAATAAATTGTTCAGTAGTCATTAAGGGGCCCACAGCATCTGCCTGCCGCTGGGAGGTGGGTATTTATCAAGCGATGGCCCAATTTGAAGACCATTGTTTTGGGCAAGACATTCTTAAGATTACTCTGTTAAGAAATGCAAAGGGTCTTTTTTATTTTGAAAGCACATACAAAGCGCCAGTTCCCTGCATAAATCTCCACCCTCCCCAGGCCACTTAAAATAGATCACACAAAGTAGTTTTATACTACATTTTCTACAGCACATTTTGCAGCACGAATTGGAAAAAAGCCATATGATTTACAGGAGGTATAAACATAACATCTCAGCAACAGTCACTTGCCAAACACTTCCCTCCCAGTGATTGTATATTTGCATTTCTTCCCACAGGCTATTCCTAATTACTTGGTCTTAGCCTAACAGTGCTACATGGAAGTACAAAGAAAGAAACTCTTCAGTGTGTTCTTTCATTTAAGCACATCCTATAGTTAACAAAAAAGAGAAATAAAATACAGAATGGGGATGCAAATTTATAAGTGTTCGGTCACAACTATATATATTAAAAAGGGACCTATTGGGCACCATATTCGGCTTCAGCTGAATATTTTGGCCAACTATTCGTTAATCGGCCGAAACTAAATCTACTAATCGGTACGCTCCTACTCCACACACCTTTGACTGCCTGGTATAGTCCCCTGCCAGGACTTCTGCTCATTTGGGTTTTTCACCCGCACCCAAAGTTGTCTGTATATAGTATTCGATAATGTATCTTCCTGATATATTTATTATCTTTCGTCTGCTTTATTCGTATTGGCACTGTGTACATTTACACATTTGCAAAGGGTTTACTTGCGACTTAACTTCCCTTTTAGTATGTCCATCTATTTTCTCTCTCTCAGGTGAGTAACTTTCAATTATATGCACTCGGCCTGTTTGCCGATACGCTCAGGTGTCCATGTTGCTCTCAGGAGGACTAACCGGCTTCTGTAGGCATTGGTACTCTCTCTTGCGGTTGGTCGGGGAAGGATTCCCTCACAGTCTTCTTTCCTTCGCTCGCCATTCCACCACGGCTTTCTCTCGACACGCATGCTGTCCTTTTGGCTCCGGTAAGCGAACTGCTGTTCCCCTGCATCTGCAAATGCCCAGGAATTCTTCACCTGTTCCTGGCATTACTGCAGCACCTCTTGGTTTTGCAGTTACTTCTTCATTCGGCGGCAAGGCGCTTTACTCCACCACGCCAGTTCAGGCTTCCCTCTCTCTGCTCTGTACAGAAAGGTGTGACTCTCTCTCACCGGTCGCCATAGCAGCTGCCACGATAAACTTCAACGGACCTCACTGGAGCTGGGCATGGGGGAAAACTCTCCCTGGTATCCCCCTCAGTGGGGGAGCCTGCACCTTCTTTTGGGCTGTGGCACTCTGCTGATGCCCAGGGGTTCTCCTTCATTCAGAAGGCGGTAGACTGTTCTCATTGGCTCCGGCAGTGCTTCCCAGTTCACCACAGGCAGTTAGGGTGCAAGGGTTCCCCCTTTTTCCTTCTGGCACAGCAGTTCCAGGCCCTACGTTCTGCAACACAGGATTCCTGCAGCCAGGTCCTCCAGGGAGGGACTCTCTCACACTTCCTGAGTCTTTCCTTACTTTTATATTGGCTCTGGCCAATAGGATTTTGGGAAGGACTAGACTGTAGACAGTGGTTCACATTAAAGTACAGATTGTGACAATCGTTTATTTACAGATAGTAACACTTATTTATTAATAATGCAACCTCAAAACCCTCGAAACACATGTCTGCTGTGTTTCCTTCTCAAAGATGCGCATCATTAATAAATAGGCTGTGTTCCCTTCTGAAAGATGTGCATTATTAATAAATAATTGTCACGATCTGTAAATAAATAATTGTTACTAGCTGTACATTCTAGATATCTATACGCCAGCGCAGTGTGTGCAGTGATTGCTTCATGTATTCATTTATTCTTTGATTCTGGTTGGACACCGGATTTCCCTTCATCACTGACAGCTGCAGCAGGCCATTTAGCTCTCCACTTACTAACGTCTTATGAGCGCATGGGATCCAGTTCCTAGTGCCCACTTTTCTTCTTTTAACTTAACATCACATGTAAAATGCTCAGTAACGGCAAAGGAATATTGGTCCTGGTTGCCCAAGGCGCTGCAACCCATGCTAATTAATTGTTGCTAGAATGTCCGAAGATGGATTGATGCAGCTCTCAGGGAATACTTGAGCTTTTTGAGGTTCCCTGACAGAAAATTCTATAGAAATGATTACTGTTGTCATGACATCCTTTTGTTTAAAGAAACCTTTGCGCAGTATTGGATGGCTACAAGTTGCTCTTTCTACCTGACGGGGAAAGCCTTGTGGAAGCATTCTAATGGCTATTCAAAATAATGTTGAGGTTGAACACTTTAATGAAGGGAGTAGAAAATATTTGATCTTGGCAGGAGTTTATCAGTTGGCAATCTACCTACTGGTGAAAAATATATTTTTGATTGCCCTATACAACCCCCCCAGATGATAGCAATTTTAGACTCTGGCTGTTTGAAGTGGTGGAGAGTTTAGAATCCTGGAAATTGTTGGAACCTTCACGGAAAGTAATATCAACAGAAGACTTGTGTATCGAGCTGGCCTATGTCATCTCCAGCAGTCTGCCAGCGAATTATGGTGGATGAGACGAGCAGCCTCTCCATGAGCTCTTTGATGCAACAATGAACCACAGATGCAAGAAATCACTCCAAACTCAGGGCATTCACATCTGTTTTTGTTATTGAATATTGCACATGAAAGTGAGTAGCACATTACAACATGATGCATTGAATACTGTGATGCAAACAAGCTGAAATAATGTAGCAATACACTCAAGGTAGATGTATAAAAGTGCAGGCTTACGCCCCTCTCTGTGCCTATTCTGTTTGGTGACTAGCTCAGTCTTTGCTCCGTAGTCCCTTCGGATGGTCTGCCGTTCTACATCCTCTCTCAAAGACAGACTCTTTCCATACCCACTCAGAATGGTTGTTGACTGCCAATCAATATTCTTCAGTGCAAAATGAGCAGCAAGGGTCAGGGGTGTCCAATTCCTTGCAGAATCTGCAGAATCCTCCAAAGATGCAGACACATTGCATCATTTGTCAATAGGTTGAGCAGCTGAATGCCATGTTAAGCATAAAAAAACAAGTCCTGCAAGAACAAATCTGCCACAAAGAGGTACATTTCTGTGGCTCCGCTTAAGGTATGTGCTGAGAGCATGCTCAGTGGGTTTTCCTAAATGTTGCAGCAGCTAGGAAAAGCATGTCCTTTCATTGGTTTTACATAACTAATAGCAGCAAAGGACACATACATTATTTCCCTCGTCTCTTTTGTTTTCACATTATTAATTTCTTTTCCGATGTGTTAACTCCTTCAGTACCACTTCAACCTGAATGCTAGATGTAATGATTCTTCATCACAAAAGATTAGAATGGATCTCCCTGCTGCAATGGTAGTCTCAGATGTAAATATATTGAACTCTTTGGTGAATGATAAGAGACACATTTGGGTAAACGTTCTATTGGACTGGAATCTCATAATGCTTAATGGTCAGCCTTCTGAAGATACTTAGGGTCAATTAAAATGGCATAAAGACAAAGTAGGCTTGATAATATACTGTTATTTAGTTTCACATTAAATGTTTCATGAAATTAAAAATGAGGAGTTATTTAAGAAGTCTTAAAGTGGACTTGATGCAACCTTATCTACTAGTTAGTCCCTAGGGGTTTGATGGCAGGGGCAACCGCTCTGATAGGTGGTCCAGATTACATGAAGGGGGTGCGCATGGTGCATGGTCAGACATTCATTTAGAAGGATTTTCGAGGTATCTGAACAGAATGTTACTATCTTGAATAATACAGGGATCGAAAGTAGGATTTGATAAGCAGGAGATAAAGGCAGCTCATGGGCATTCGGCATTAGCCAGTGACCAGGAGCTACCATTGGGGAGCAAGGAGCTAGTGCATAGGGTTCTGCAAATCTAACTTTCATATAAGATGCAAAGTTATCATTGTGTCCATTATTTATGACTCCTTGTGCTTTACCTGTTTAGATGTGTCCTAATGTTTATCTATAGATTGACCCAAATGCACAGAGTTAAATTCACATAGGTCTTTGTGTGTTTGTTTGGGATCAGTAGGCCTCAGGAACCAAAGGTAGCTTCTAGTGGCTGTTGGGGCCAAGCTAACCAGGCTCTTCTAGGCTACACGCTGGAGATAAATAGCTCCTACCTCGCCTCAGTGTCAATCCCTGGTAATAAAGGTGCAATACATATTGATAATTTCTCTAGCGTGATGAGGAAGTGGGCTAAACACTTTGTCTTCTGCTGTGGTCGCATGTATGTCAGGCGGTATGATAATAAAAAAGTCACCTACAATCCGATAAAAGCAGAAAAAAAGAGAACTGATTTTGATTACTGCAACTAGGTAAGCAATAAGACACTCTGGGGGTAATTCATTGATTATTTGCACCGAGAAAAACGGGATTTGTGCGCCATTCTGCCCACAAATCCCCATTTGTTAAACAGGGATTTGCGGGCAGAATGGCACAATCCCGTTTTTTTCGGCTTAAATAATCCATGAATTACCCCCACTGTGCAAAGTATACATACAGTCCAGTGACAAATTGCAATAGCAATACAAGAGGCAGCTAAAATGCCTTAGGAAAAATGAGTCCTCAGTGGTGTGGAGGGAAATGTTGGAGATCATAAGGAAGAAAGATGCTAAAGAATTTTGGGCCAGACGCCATACTCAAAATAACGTTAGTAGTCTCCAGCAAATAGACTCTATAGGTGAAGAAACTTCATCCGCTTGTATTGAAAAACATTTTGAACATGGGGCCAGTGGTCAATAGTCCACCAGAGTGGGAAAAGCCATCTCAATGGAAAGGAATATTTTCACACCCAAAATAATACATGAGTTAAAGAAGTCACTTGACCTGGTTTCAAACGGCTTGGTCAATATGCCGATGAAAGTCAATTTGCCGATGAACGGACATATCAATGAGTGACCCTTGTCCTGGAAGTATTGTTTGATAAAGTGATTTCTTTGAACAAAAATTCCTAAATTCTGCATTCAATAGTTACTTATTGCCATATTTAAAAAAGGGAGATGGGAAGATCCCAGGTCTTGTATACTTTTCGCCTTGCCGGCTGTTTACAGCAAGATTTCTGTGCTGCTACTCTTACAGGAGCTGACTTAATGGGTGTAGAAATATAACATTCTAACCATCAAATAGGGTTAGGGCTTGGGTAGTAACATGAATTTCATTATAATATAAGTGTTGAAAGAGAAGGCCACAACCAGAGGAATGCCTCTCTGTAGTTTTCTTAGACTTCACAGACGCATTTGACTGCATAGATAGTTCCTGTCTTTGGGCTAAATGTGCGGCTTGTGGTCTGGATAACGCCCCCTGCAATTAATTATCTTTTTGCATAAGATACTAGCGTACAGATCAGGCTAGGTGCTGATTGCCATTTTCCTTCTAAAATACACACACAGATTGGCCTTCAGCAGCGGTGTGTGCTTGCCTCCTGCTTATTCAATTTATACCTGATGGATTTGGAACACATTATACAAAAGGCATTTGATTTCCCCCCCAAATTGGGAGTTTGGCATACTAATTGGTTGGCCTATGCAAATAGCGTTGCTCTTTTGAATGTCACACGCATCGTTCTCCAACAAAGCTTGAATACTACATGGGAATTCGCCACGGGAACAATTGTCTGGAAATAAACATGGAAAAGACCAGGATTTTAAGCCGATGTAAGGAAAGGTACCCAATTTCCATGGTGCCTTTGAGCTGCAAAGTTGGAATAAGTGTCAGAATTCCTCTATTTCGGAGCATTGCTGGGCTCAAAGAGATCATATTCCTGAACTCATGATAAACAATTATTAACTCATGATAAACAAATAATAAGGCTTGTCTCAGGGCTTTTGATAGGAGGAATGGAGATTATACATTAGATCCTCTAGTAGAGGCATACAAACAAAAATAAATGCCTGTGATCCTGTATGGTATTGAGAGTAAATGTAATGTTCCGCTAAACTGGTGGGTACAACCAAAGGGACGGCTGTGGAGAGCTGCTGTGGGTTTATCAAAGTCAACTCCTATTCATTGGATCATGAATGAATTGGTGTTGAGATCTCTTGAAACAATTTCCCAGTTGAGAAGAGTAGGGTTAAATGCTAAATTCGAATCTCCAAACTCATTTCAGCTTTATACAATTTGAGAGAAATCATATTGAAATGAGGGAATGGTCTGTTAAACCACTTTGCACTGGGTTGTGTGAAGGCATCATGAAGTAAGACACAGACAATAGATTCACTTTTCTAAACTGTCAGGCTGGAGTAAGGCATAACTTGCCCTATGCTAAGGTGGGATTTCCCTACCTAATAAATCTCAGGATAGTCTGTGTCATGAAGTTCAACTCAAAAGTCTGTCTGTGCGCAAAACCTATACTTGCCCTCACAACTAAAGATATACAATGTGTCGGGATGTCAGCAACCAAAGAAATAGTATTCAAATAGAGTTCTGATCTTCTTTCAGCTCTTGGCTTGCGTTTCACCTCCCCTTCCCCAAGTTCAAAACAGTTCCACAAAAAGTCCTCAGGGTTCCCTTACCCAAGTTTAAATGGATAGTCCAGTAAACATTTTTATTTAAAAAATAAGCAACATTTAAAAAAAAATACTAGCACTTTTTTTTTAAACTTCCTATGTAAAACTTTGAGCTATTCAAGCTCAAAATTCGCAAAAGCAAGCACATGGGCGCATCCATTTTGTGAAATGGATGCCCGCCTGTGCTGGCTTTTGCTTTTGCGGCACTAATGAAGGAAAAGCCAGCCAGCTATAGTAAACAAAAGCTACCGCTGGGTGGCTTTTCCTTCATTGGTGCTGTACGCGGAGGACGGGGACCGGAGACCAGAGCAGGAAAGCTGCAGCTGAATCTTGGTAAGTGCTATTTATTTAAAAAAAAAAAAATAAGCACTAGCCCGGAAAACTTAGAAATAAAACCGCAGCTTTAAAAACGTTGTATTTATGTTTGCGGTCGCTTTTGAAGCGACCGCAAACATAAATACAACGTTGTGTTTGAAAACGCTGCGGTTTTTCTTTCCAAGTTCCTCAGGCTCCTCCGGCTCGGAGGAGCCAGAGAAACTCGGAAAGAAAAACTGCAGCGTTTTCAAACACAATCGCGTTGTGTTTCTGCCTGCTATGGCTATCACTTTGGATCTCCGGTTATCCCCCATGGGGGCCCGACAGCCCCAAATGGGAAAGCAGATTTAGGCAGAAACACTGCAGCATTTAGCATTTCCCATTTGGGGCTCTCGGGCCCCCCGTGGGGAGCCCGAGAGCCCCATATGGGAAATCAGATTTAGGCAGAAACACTGCAGCATTTAGCATTTCCCATTTGGGGCTCTCGGGCCCCCCGTGGGGAGCCAGAGAGCCCCAAATGGGAAATCAGTTTTAGGCAGAAACACTGCAGCATTTAGCATTTCCCATTTGGGGCTCTCGGGCCCCCCGTGGGGAGCCATAGAGCCCCAAATGGGAAATCAGCTGTAGGCAGAAACACCGCGACATGAAACTCTGCGGTTTTTCTTTCTGAGTTTCTCAGGCTCCTCCGACCCGGAGGAGCCTGAGAAACTCAGAAAGAAAAACCGCAGCGTTTTCAAACACAACGTTGTATTTATGTTTGCGGTCGCTTCAAAAGCGACCGCAAACATAAATACAATGTTTTTAAAGCTGCGGTTTTATTTCTAAGTCTTCCGGGCTCCTCCAGCACGGAAAACTTAGAAAAAAAAACGCAGCTAGTGCTTATTTAAAAAAAAAGAAAATAGCACTTACCGAGATTCAGCTGCAGCTTTCCTGCTCTTGTCTCCGGTCCCCGTGCTCTGTCTTTCACTTTGTCTATCAATGCTTATTACTGATTTTCACTGTGTTCATATATGGGCGTTACTTTCCTTCACTCGCGCTGGATTTTTTGTGTACTTTGCATATTTCATCCTTACTTCTGTATTCAATAACTCATGCAGAACTTTTCAGCTTGTTTGGTATTCAATCATCTTCTATTTGGTCTCCAGACCCAGTGATTACATGATTTCACTCAAGTGGCTTCATCCTCTGCCCAAATCCAGCCATTGAGCGCCCCAGCATGAGTGTTCCCTCTCTGTCACTCACCAGTCTGCAGCCGCTCTCCCAGGTGCCTTCGGTTTCTCCCCCGGCTTTCTCTCGCTCCCCCTACACTTGTCGGGAGCTCTGACGAGCAGTGTTAGGACTGATTTTCTATGCTCTGACCTGGTGGACAGATGTATAGAAGGCCAACCTAGTATTGTGACAGGGACAACTATGGGAGCTGTAGTCAAACCAGTTCAAAGTAGCAAGGCGAGTGGTCTAGGTTAAGTCTCAAGAGGCGGTAAGCTTGTAAGAGGGTCCACAATGAGCACACACAGTGAAGCATTCAAGGAATACTCTTAGACAAACATGTATAAAAATACCTCTTTACTTATGGTCAAATAACACAGTGAAAAATGTGTACTAACAGGTAATAATATCACACAACACAAAAAATATGATACATGGGGGGCGCTGTTGAGCGCCGAAAAAGATGGCCTCTTAGCGCTAGTCTCCTCGGTAGGCAGATCCTACGTTCCTCCATTCGGCACCTTCCTGCTTGGCACCCGGCCCTGGAGGGCATGACTTTGCTCTTTGGGGGACCAGGCATCGTCTGCCTTAATCCCGATCGAAATCGGAGCTGGGAGCCCCGGGATCTGGACGTCTCTCTCCCCTCCCCCGTCGGCACGGCGGGTTCGCGCCAATATCTGGCCTGACGAAGGGAGACTTGCCGGGCCTCTCTGCCCCCCGGAGCCTGCTGGTCACTTGGGGGGAGGACCTGCTGGACGCTCCGGGGTCGCGGCCCCCCTCGCCTGCATCTGCTGGAGTCCATCTCGTGAGGGCGAGCCTGCTGGAGTCGCGGCCCCGCACTGGCTTCTCGACCGCCCCCCGCTGCTGTGGGGGTGCCGCGGCTGCGGCCGCTGCTACTGCGCGGCTCGGCGCTGCCATCGGATGACACCTTCAGTGCTGCCGTGGCCTGGCCCCCCCTGCACTTGGCCGTGCTCGCTGCGGGGGCCGACGGCCGGCCAGCCTTGTCAGTGTAAACCCGGCGTGACAAGGTACATTGTGGGGGGGTGCTGCTCACCTCCCCCCCCTGCTTGGCTCTGTGATTGGGGGTGCAGGACTGATACTTGGCACGCTCGAACCCCCCCTGGGGCGCCCCTCTACCATCACCCGCTCGCCATACTGGGGGTGCCCTGGACCTCGCTGGCCTCCCGGATCCCCATTCCCGGGGGACCCCTGTCTCCTGAGCGGGTCGCGTGGATCCCGGGGCTGTGGTTCTACACAGGACCTACCATCTACCTGGGGCCTGCCCAAGCCTACATTGCTGTCTTTGGGGTTGCGGCCTGCCTGCCTGTCCGCCGCTTGGAGGAATCAATCGGGACCCTTTCTCTCGTGGTGGCCGTAGGGCATCACTGCCCCCCAGCCCCGGGGCCACCCACACTCGAGGCCCCCGGACGGTGCACTCCACGTCTCCCGGGGCTGGCTGGGTCCTCACTGTTTGCACCGGTAACCGCAAAACCCCATATATACGGATCCTCAGCCGCGGTGCCCTCTGCACGACTTCCTGCCTTACACCCAACCTTGCACACAGTCTCATGGGGTGCAGCACCCTCCTTCTAGAGCTGCCGGGATCCCCCTGACCCCACTCGATCCCCAACATCGTCAAGATGACCAAGGGGGGTGCGAAGAAACAGAGCTCCATCAATTTGTTCACTAAGACACCGGTGAGATCACCAGAGGAGTCCTCCGAGCAGACCCCTGTCGCTTCGTCGTCCGTCGCAGCCCCGGAACCCCAAAACATGATGGACTTTATCCACGAGGGCTTCACCACACTCCACTCAAAATTAGATGATATGAACGGCACTATATCCTCTATCAAGGCCCACATTGAGAGGACAGATACCCGAGTGTCGGAGGTCGAGACGCGGATGGGCTCCGCGGAGGAGGCACTGGGGGCCTTGCGCTCTGAGGTCGTCGCTCTTTCCAGCCGAGTCCTCGATGTGGAAAAGAAGAATGAGGACTTGGAATCCCGATCAAGGCGTAACAACCTGCGCATTATCGGGGTTTCCGAGAATGAAGTTCATGAACCAATGGAGGACTTTGTTGAGCATACATTACTATCACTCCTTGACTCACCCAAGCTTTCCCCCTCACTTTGCTATAGAGCAGGCACACCGAGCCCTGACGGTCAAACCCATACCCGGGGCTCCACCCCGACCCATCATAGCCCGGGTGCTTAACTTTCGTGATCGTGATGCTCTCCTCAGGGCTGCGAGACTCAAGGGTGAGCTACTACTGGGCGGCGCTAGGATTCACCTTTACCCGGACTTTTCAATGGCCGTCCAACGTGAACGCAAGACTTTCCAAGCGGTGAAACGTAGACTACGGGACCATTCAGTCAAATATGCCATGCTCTATCCCGCCAAACTTCGCGTAGAACATGCCAACCAGGTTTTCTTCTTCACGATTCCTGAGGAGGCCTCCAAGTTTATATTTGCGAACATTTCCCGGGCTGATCCCCCCGTCTCTGATGATTGTTCTACAGCTATCCTTCTGTCCCGTGGGGGAGTCGCCAGGCCCGGTCGCTTCCCCGTATTGGGGCTACACTGATCTTCCATTCTGTAATCTGCTTGGTTTGTTTCATTTTACAAATTTGTGCCACACCAATATGTGCAAAAAGTTACATGCAAATTCCTACTGCAGGCACCTTCGGCTTTATTTGGATCTGCCACTGCCCGGAGTGACACGGCCAGTCCGGCCTACAGGCCTCAGGCGCTGATGCCTCTGGTTTGGTTGTGGTTGGGGGGTTTTGGGATTGTCATCCCTCTGTTTGGGGGGGGGGGTGGGGGTGGGTCTTGTTGGGGGTTATGTTATGGAAAACTTGGCGCTGGCAGCGAAGGCGGACTGCGTGGCAATACTCAGGAACAGGTGCCACAGGGCTCATAGACTGGCCAGTTGGTTATTGACATTTTTTCTGTTACCAATACCACTGCATCTATGTGCGAGAGTGATCTGACCTTCATGAGCTGGAACGTGCGGGGCTGGGCAATTACAAAAAGATGAGGCAGCTCCAGTTGCAGGCTGAGCGTCATGGGTCCAAGATCCTTTTTCTACAAGAGACGCATGCCCGCACGTAACAGTGTATGCGATTTGCCAAGACTTGGGGTCCCCATAGATTTTTCACTGATTTCTCTACCCAAAGCCGCGGGGTCATGACCCTTATTCATAAGAGTCTCCAGTTCGCTCTTATCTCTTCACGAATAGACCCCCAAGGCAGATATGTACTGCTTCATGCCTCGATCCAAAACAAGGAAGTAGTCCTGCTGAACATTTATGGCCCTAACATAGATGACCCAGATTTTTATGTAAAGGTCACTTCCCTCCTCGATGGCTTTCCCCTTGTCCCTATCCTCTGGGGGGGTGATTTCAACACTATTTTTGATGTAGCCCTCGATAGATCTGGATCCAAGCCCCGTCAACTCTCCAGGGCAGCCTATACTGCACTATCATCCCTACCCCGTCTTGCCATGGTTGATGCATGGAGGTTTTTCTACCCGGACTCCCGTATATACTCTTTCTACTCCTCAGTCCATGTTTCCTATTACCGTATCGATAGATGGGTGATCTCCAACGAATTGGTTAAGAATGTCATCCAGTTAATGATCCTCCCCACTCTCCTGTAACCGTCTGACCACTCTCCTGTAACCGTCACCATAGGTTGGGGGCCGGGTCCCGGCCGTACCCGATCCTGGAGGTTGAAGCCCCTCTCCCTTCTGGACCCAGAGTTTTGCTCTGAGCTCGAGTTGTTTATCGAGGAGTTCTTCGCGACAAACACGGGCTCAGTACCGTCACAGGCCACTCTATGGGAGTCCTTCAAGGCTTATATTCGAGGGATACGCTGTCAAAGGAGAACGGTGTCCTTAAATCGATCCGGAGAGACCTCGCCGAGAGTGAATCCAAATTATCAACCCTGGAGGCTAAATGCTCACTCCACTCCACCCCGGGTACCCTGGCGGATATCGGGGCGGAGCTGGACACGTTCCGATCCCTTGCAGAGCGCGAACAGAAATTCTTGGATAACCCTGGCATGGCGAGGAGATACGGTGAGGGCGAGCACCCTGGCCGATTTCTGGCGAGACTGATCCGTCATGAGACGGGGTCCCCGCACATTCTTGGGATTGAGAGACCTGACGGCTCCATGGCTGTCACCTCACAGGACATCAATACGGAATTTTTCACATTCTATAAAGCCCTTTACTCCAATTCAGATGAGGTATCGGTGGCGGAGATCGATTCTTTTCTCGAGTCTCTTCCTTTGTCGACTCTCTCTTTGGAGACCGCGGGTTCCCTCGACTCCCCACTCACGCTTGAGGAGCTCTCGGATGCTATGGACTCCTTATCCTCGGGAAGAGCCCCCGGCTCGGACGGTATTCCTGTCGAATTTTATAAGCGCTATAAATCACTATTTCTCCCTCACCTTCTGGCTCTCTGGGAGGAATCGGTTGAGGCCGGTGTATTTCCCCCCTCGCTCTGCAAAGCCACAATTATAGTATTACTTAAATCTGGTAAATCCCCCTCGCAATGCGGTTCATACCGCCCGCTCTCACTTATAAATTGTGATGTCAAAATTTATGCCAAGGCACTAGCGCTCCGGTTGGCCCCTTTTTTGCCATCTATTATCCACCCAGACCAGGGGGGCTTCATCCCGGGTCGCTCTACTTCTCTGAACCTAAGGCGTCTCTTTAATATAATTGATAGAATAAACCCCGAGACACAGGCGGTTGCTGCCACGCTAGACATGCAAAAAGCCTTCGATTCGGTTTCATGGAGATATCTGTGGCGTGTCCTCGAGAGCTGTAAATTTGGCCCCTCCTTTCTCTCCTGGGTCAGATTGCTTTACTCTGATCCTGTGGCCAGGGTCCGTACCGGCGACCGTTGCTCTCCTCTCTTTGAGATCGCCAGGGGGACGAGACAGGGATGCCCCTTCTCTCCCCTGATCTTTGCTATAGCAATAGAGCCCTTCGTCGATATGCTCTGCCAATCCCATGCACACAGAGGTCTCCGCACTGCGGGCCAGGCGGACATAGTGTCCCTATATGCTGTCGACGCACTGTTGTTTATACGCTCCCCCTCTACCAACTTACCCCCCATACTGGAGGATGTCATTCACTTTGGTCGAATCTCGGGCCTTAAGGTGAACTGCTCGAAATCCACACTCTTCCCACTTATGGAGTGCACTCTCCCCCCTCCCGACACTCAGGGGTTCGCGTGGGCTCAGTCTACAATCACCTACCTGGGGATAGAGGTAACACGCCATCAAGCGTTGACTTTCAAGGAGAACTACCAGAAGTACCTCACACATTTGTCGTCCAAAGTTCTAGTCTGGGACAAACTCCCAATATCCCTCGCGGGCAGAATAGGTTTACTGAAAATGGTGGTGTTGCCCCAGCTACTGTACAGATTTACCAATATTCCCTTATGGCCAGGGGGGGCTTCTTCCGTGAACTGACCCGCACAGTTAATTCCTTCCTCTGGCACTCGGGGCCGGTCCGTCTTAAACTTGATACCCTGTCTACCCCTATGACTTACGGGGGGCTTGGTGCCCCTGATTTCCTCAAATACTGGCTGGTATCCCAAATCCAATATACATCCTACTGGTTTAACACAACGGACCCCCCCCACATGTCAGACTTGAGAAACTGGCGGTCTGTGACCGCGACATTCGCTCCCTGGTGCTACAACCCGCCCCCCTGCCACTGGACTCACAGAGTCCGCTCGCCTGCACATCCCTTGCATTGGCGAAAACATGGCGGCTGACCGGTACTGCTTACCCCTTCCATGGCAACCTCCCTCTCTGGAATTTTCTTCCGGGGGTCCCGTGAGTGCCACCAGCCATGGTTCACCGCTGGGCTGAGGTGGGATATGAGTTGCTTCGGGATGTGTTTGAGCAAGGTATATTTGTTGAGTGGCCTGACCTCCCACTGTCCTTGAGGAGTGGCCAGTGTGTGTGGCTCCAATATTCGTCCCTTCGCAGGACCCTTAAACGTAATTACCAGATGTTTCCAGCATTGCCACCGGATGACCCTGCCATTGAGGAACTCACCTCCCCCTCGCCCACTAGAGGTAAAATTTCTAGATTATACACTATGCTGCAGTCCAGATCTATTCCAGAATTCACTAAGCTGAAGCGGGCGTGGGAGGTGGATCTCGGTGTGGAAATGTCTGATGAGCGCTGGGCACACTTGTGTGAACGCATACACCAGGTGTCTTTCAAAGCCCGTTTCAAACTGATTCATTTTAAGGTACTACATAGGTTCCACTACACTCCGATCAGATTGCACCACATGTCCAGCGATTACCCCTCTAGTTGCCCCAGGTGCGGTCAGGATGCTGCTGATTACATCCACATGATTTGGTCCTGTCCCCGCCTCTCACAGTTCTGGGAGGCGGTTTGCTCAACGGTATCTGATATGCTCGACCACCCCATCAATCCCTCACTGCTGGCATGCCTCTTCCATGATCTTCCAGGCCTCTCCCGGAATTCCAAAAAACTAGCTGGACTTTGCATGCTTCTCGCGGTAAGATCCATCCTCCTATGTTGGCTTCGCCCCTCACCTCCCACCCATGCCCAATAGCTAAGAGCGGTCACGTGGGCGTCGGACTCTGAGGAAGCCTGGTCTCACCTACAGCCCACTCACTCCAGACCTAGGAATATCTGGCTCAGATTCCGAGCCTATATGTCTGATCTGAATACGACACCTGATGCATCTCCCCCAGCTGCCTCCCCCCACCGTCTTGGGTCCTCACCCCTGTCATAGTTCTCTGACATCTTGGCCAGGTTATAAAGATGCCCAATGGTTATTTCTATATGTGTTGCAACCTCTTATGCCTATTTTGTGTACTCCTGTAATCATATTGAATTTGCCTTGCGCTGTTCACCTGTGTTTTGCTGCCACGCTGAATAATAAAAAGATGTTTAAAAAAAAAAAAAAAGAAAATATGATACATGTACACAATCACTATGGTAGGGCAAAATACTTATCAAACCACTGAAAAGGAAGGTACAGATTAGAATAAACACTACAGGTCCACAGAGATTAAATCCTAACTTTAGATGTCATTCCTAAAATGTATAGGGCCCTGTGCCCAAAGTTTCAGCAAAGTTCCATACAGTTTTGTGAAGCTAGGAAAAATGAAGGTAGGGTCCCTGGGGTCCAGTGAACAGTTTCAATGGTTAGGGGACAAGTTAATCCAACTAATAAACATGTTCCCAACTTTCGGAGTGCTTGTGTGAACAAGCAATGGCAAAGCCAAAGTAATACAAAAGTTTCTAAAAGTTACCAAAACTTTTAAAAGGGAGAGAGGGGTTCAAGTAAGGAACTCTCCAACTCACCCCTCGTACTCTGATTCTTCACAGGACTTGGCAGGTCGGTTGAAGAGGGTCCAAGGTAGCTTTTCCCACCATCAGCCTCATCCCTTGATTCCCAGGGGTTGCGGGTTCTAGCAGTTCCCTGGTCGTGGTCTATTGCTGGTGCAAGGACTTCCAGTGAAGAAATGCAAAATAACTCAATGCAGGGCCCCTCTCAGCACAGGACTGATGCAGGTAAGCAGTTTCGAATGACAGCCACCGATGCATTGTGACGCAGAGGGATTCACTTGCTGCAGACAGACCGTCCCTCCTATCTCGGGTCCCCTTGATGCTAGGAACACAAACTTTTGCAGAGGTAAGTCTTGTTGCACAAGCCGAAGATCCTCTAAATTCCAGGCCTCAACTCAGAATAGCAACGTCTGCAGCATGGTAGCCCAAACTCAGAGCTGTTCAGCCACTGGGCAGTCCAGAGGCACTTCCGAAGGCTCTTCTTCGTATGACACTGACATCGAGAATGGATGGTCCTTCCACTGCAAGGGTCGCAGCTCCTTTCAACGACTGGTAAAGATCACCTCCAAGACAGGGCTCTCCCAGTACAGCAGCAGAGGTTGCTCACCAGGCCTTCTTCCAACAGGTCTCCGGTTTCCTTGCAGGTCTTGCAGCTGGACAGGAGTCTTGGCTCCTTCAGTTTCTTCCAGGATCTCTCTAGAGTGCTTGTGGGGGTGCCCTTTTTACCCTAAAAGCTAGGTAAGAGCAGAAACTCCCCCTAGCCAATGACAGATCTGGCCCACACACACACCCCAGCAGTGGTCCAATCAGGACCACTGGTGACAAAACTCATGCATACCACCCAGACACACTGCCACCAGTTTGTGGGTTGGAACCAGACAGTCCCAGCCCACTTTCTGGCAGCAAACACACATATCCCTCCGCTAGGCCGCCAAAAGCCTCTGCTTTCCTGGGCACTGGAAGTCCATATAAGGATTTGCGTGGCCTCATAGTCCAGGAGGAAGGCTAAAAGACAAGCTAGCCAAAGGACAAGCAAAATATCTCGTGTCATGGCCATGTTTGACCACTAGCCACAGTTAGTAGCAAAACGCAGTTAAAGGAAGTAAGGCTAAAATGAAATGCACCAAGAAATGGTAAAAAGTCACTGCTGCTACCAGCTTGTCCATTTAGCACACCTAGAGTAACAAAAAATCCTCATTTGTACCCCATTGTACTGCATTGTAAGATGCATTGTACAATGATAAAAACTACAAGTGGTAAAGAGTTAATAAAAGTAGTAACTAAGTAACTAGACTAAGGGAAATAATGTTTCCCAGTACTGACAGCCTGAAGGCCATGTCAGTTTCCCCATAACAGGTGAGCAAAAGCCAGTGTAGTGAATCTTAAGGCTTTACTGCAATGTAAAAAGAGCAGGCCAGATGCAAAAATAAAAACAAAACGTTTGGAGGTCCATAGAAATGAAAGGAAAGGTGCAGTAAAGAGGAATCTTTCCTAACAAGCAGCGGCCGCCTCTTCCGAAACCGGCTGCTGTGGTCTGCCACGTCCTCTAGTTTTCTGTGTCCCATGGCTCTGGCTGTGGACACAGGGCGCAGGGTTCTGCAGTACTCTCGACCCTTTTGTGGCCCGTCCTAGCCTCAAAGTCCTTTTTGCTCTTCTGCAATGCTTGGCATCCTTTTAACCAGCCCCTCACCAGCCTGCTGCACGTCAGCTTGCCGCGTCCTCGTTACCAGGTGAGTTTTCACTTTCCTCTCACCTCTCTCTCCTTTTATGCACCTGTAGTCTATCTACAAAGAATGCACAGGGCATCTCACTCACGCCCACCCCCTCCCACATCCACAAACCGGAAAATCTGCAGTATACTCCCAAATACAGTTTTCCCCCATTAGAGACACCTGACTGTTCTTTCTGTGTGACCCCATCCAAAGCAAACATCGACTGATAGTGCCCACTGCGCTACCTACTTACGAAGATTGTCAGAAACTGGACAAGTGTTGTGTCATCATGTGTCGTAAATCACGCTACAAATAAAGGCTTGTTAGTAGACATTGGGCCTCATTATGAATCACCCGGTATGGGAATAACGTTGGTGTTAAACCCACCGCCACCGTTGTTTCCATACCGGGTGATCTCGAGTCCTGCAGGTGGAGGTGTAATTCCCGCCAGGTCTGACCTGGCGGGTTTAACACCACCCGGCTGCAGGCGGACGTGGAAACACCGGCACCATCACGAGATGGTGCCGGTGTTTCCATGGTCCCCATTCCCATTGAGTCCTATGGGACTCAGTGGGAATGGGGATTTACCGAATTCCGCCTCTGGAATTCCCGGGTCACCGGGGTTGTAATGCCCCGGTAATTCCGGGAATCACGAAGGCAGAATGGTAATACGAGTCCGGTGGTAACCGAGCCGGAAAAACCAGCAGGTTACCGCCGGACTCGTAATGAGGCCCATTGAGTTTCTCATACAGTGGCATTCTTTCGCACATTTAACAAACCCCAAATCACAATTCTAACCCATTGCTCAAATTTGGGGTTAGTAGCAGCTTAGTGTTTTCTGTTTTTGTGATGCCTCTGCATTTCGGCCTTTGGGAGCTGCTGCTGCAGAGCAGAGTGTTCATTTTCTCTACTACTCCAGTTGAGCAGCGTCATCATGGGCTATGTCCATTATTCAGCAAGCCTTCCTCCCGTGCTATGTAACATACGCGTTATCATGTGTATGCTGCTCTTTTAATTCGTCAGATACCTTTCTACACTGCGGCCGCCACTCCAAGATAGCTGCCTAACATTAGCAGCCGACTCTCTTCGTGCCATCCTCATCACAGGCCATCGCCCTGACTGATTGGCCCACCTGACCTTATTAGGAGCCTATCCGACGCCGGGAGGCGTAGCCGGCCTTCTCACCAAGGCCTGCACAAAGGCCTTCTACCTGTCCTAGCCTGTCCTTGCCTTTCCGGCCGCCGGCCAGAAACTCTGCCCCTCGCATCGCTGCCTTGGATCTATCTGCGAACTTACTCATCAGGTATAGCCCACACGTTACAGGACCTCCCCACGCACTCCCTGTGCTATCTTTATATCTGATGTGCCTCCTTCTTGCGTGCCACCACTAAGGTTTCGTGGATCCTCTCACCCTGCATTGGCCACGACTTGTTTGAACCATCATCCCGCCGCTCGACTATGAACGTCATTGCCGCACCAGTCTCTGTCGTGGTCCTATGCCTATCTCCTCTCCACTAAAAGGTCACCCATACAGCAGAGTACCGGTACTAGCTAACATGCCTACTGTCTCTTCAGCATGAACAGCTTGAATATTGCCTACTACCTGCATGCATCCTACACTCGCGTACCTAGGTACCTACAGACTGTGCTTACTGCTGCTTTTATACTGCTCTCTTAACCTGCCTTGCACAAATTGAATCTAGGTGCTCCACTGTCCTGCATATCTCGAATCTACCTATGTATACTGATGCATCCTATTGCTTTCTTAGCCTGCCCTGCATATTCTGAATCTAGCCGAATCATCACATAGGCACACTGCTGCAGTTGTACTGTTTTTAGCCTGCCCTGCTTATTTTGAATCCAGGTGGTCCACTACCTATGCATACTGCTGCATCTTATTGCTCTTTAGCCTGCCTTGCATACCCTGAATCTAGGTGTTCCACTACCCATGCATACTCTGCTGCAGTTACATTGTCTCTTAGCCTGCCTACTTATTTCGGTGCTCCATTACAGGCGCACACTGCCGCATTCACAATGCCGCATCACCCGCCTATTGCTGATTCTGCATTGGCCTAGTTAAAATCAAACCTGCCTATTGTTGATTTTGCATTGCCCTAGCTAAAATCGAACCTGCCTATTGTTGATTTTGCACTGGCCTAGCTAAAATCAAACCTGCCTATTGTTGATTTTGCATTGCCCTAGCTAAAATGGAACCTGCCTATTGTTGATTTTGCATTGCCCTAGCTAAAATCGAACATGCCTATTGTTGATTTTGCATTGCCCTAGCTAAAATCGAACCTGCCTATTGCTGATCTTGCATTGCCCTAGCTAAAATCGAACCTGCCTATTGTGGATTCTGTATTGCCTTAAGGTAAATTGAACTCGCCTATAGATACGAGGCCTACCCCCTAGGTGCTCATCGACCATGCTCCTTAGGATGCTCCTTCTATTTCTGTTCTATTCTCTGCCCTCTGAAACAACATTCTTCACTCAGCCACGCACGCATCTGATACGGCCAACTCACCTTCAGCCATCAGACACTATGTCTCGCCCCAGTCTTGTCCCACAGACTTTACGCATGGCGACTTCCACAATGACACCCACCTTAGGTTTCCAACACCTCAACACTGACATCAATCCCTACCTCAATGACCCAGCCCTTTGGTTGGAACACTTCGCTAGCAAACCTATTCCTAACCAACTGTGCCCCTCATCTCTAAGAAATAAAAGATTAGGCACCAGATTCCACATACACTCCCCCCCCCGCTGCAACCTCCCTAAGCAAACACGACACACACTCCTGTGCCCACCTACTGCACTCAACAACAGCAAATCCTCCTCTACAGAAGCGAAACTGCCAATCATCAAAGGAGCCCTTATCAACGCTAGATCCCTCCCAGCCCACGTTTTAGACATATCAGACCTCATAACCTCATCAGACCTTGACTTCATTGCCATAACTGAATCCTGGTTACATGCCGCATCCGGTCCTTCATTGTCCTTTGCCATACCACCTGGCTTTAGCATAATGAGATGTGACCGCACCTCTGCTTTCCACTCTAGAGGTGGCAGCCTTGCCATCATTCATAAAATCACTTTGGACCTAAGAGTAATGACCAACACCAAACTCGAGTCAGCCGAACTACTATCAGTCAAACTCACACTAACACCCAACCAAACAGCCACGCTCCACCTAATTTACCAGCCCCCAGGCCCTGCACCTTCCTTTGCCGGCGACATATCCACCCTCCTCCTTGACAACGCTAAAACTAACTCACAAATCATCATCCTTGGTGACCTCAACCTCGGCGACCCTAAAGATCCTATTGCACTTGATTTGGAAAACTCCCTCTCCAACTCCGGTTTCACTTTGCACATCCAAGAGCCCACGCACTCTAAAGGTAGGACCCTTGACTGGCTAGCCAGTTCTAATTGCAATATCAATGGCCTGGCCATTACCCCCTGCCTGTGGTCAGACCATCACATTATCACCTTTAATATTGAAGCCGCCCCCCGTATCCCAAACGTGATAGCGCCTGCTCTCCGACCAGAAATAAAAAGGACATAACCAAAGAGAAACTCCTCCCTCTACTACTCCCAACACTTAAAGCGGCCACTGACTCCCACAATGACCCGATTGCCTTAGCTGACATCTATAACTGCAGCATGTTGACAGTTATAGACTCTATAGCCCCCATCAAACTGAGGAAGGCCAAACCACGAGCACACCTGAACTCTTGGTTCACCCCACAGTTAAGAGCACTCCGTAAAACCAAACTCTGTGCCAAAAACCGCTGCAAAAGCCACCCTTCTAACGCACATAAAAATGGCTTCTTCCTGGCCTCACTCACCTACAAAGCAGCTATTATAGAAGCGAAGAAAAAATCCCTTAACAATCACATTATGCATGCTGACTCCAACTCCAAGGAACTTTTCAAGATCCTAAAAGAGCTTGAAACCCCTGTTACCCCTCCTGACACCTGCATTAAAGACAGCAAATCATGCACTAACATTCAGGCAGCGTTACTGAATAAAATTACCATGCTTCAATCTAAAATTACAGCCAAACAAGGTAGCCTCAAACTGGACAATCACCCTCACACCTCATTAGGGGCCCCCTCCCCTGACGTGCCCAACTGCAAACGATTTGCCTTCTCACCTCTCTCCATTGCAGAGGTAGAAAACATTATCCCGAGGATCAAACCTTCCAACTGCCAGGGTTATCCCTGCCCTGCCCCAATTATCAAGGAATCTGCCCACGACCTGGCCCCATTTATTACATCCTTCATCAACGCCTCCTTTAAAACAGGAACCGTCCCCGACAACCTTAAGGATGCATGGGTGATCCCCTTGCTCAAAAAACCTTCGCTCGACCCTAGCATACCTACTAACTACCGACCCATTACTACTGTCCCGTTCCTGCTAAAAATCCTAGACCGCGCAGCATACCTGCAAATCCAAGAACACCTGGAAGCCAAAAATCTTCTAGGTCTTAGACAATCCGGCTTCCGCCTTAAACACGGAACAGAGACAGCTCTACTAGACTTAGAAACCCAAATTGAAGTGCTAAAGGACAATGGCAAACTTGCCTTGTTACTTCTACTGGACCTCTCTGCGGCCTTCGATCTGGTCAATCACCAAATCCTATGCAAACATCTTCATTCAGCCGCCCACTTCTCATCATCAGCGTCGACCTGGATCAAATCATTCTTGAGCAATAGATCTATGCGGGTCTTTTCTCAATCTGCAGCTGCAGATCCCTTCCCGATTCACAGCGGCGTCCCCCGGGTTCTTGTGTGTCGCCAACGCTCTATAACGTTTTTACAAAACCACTCTTTGATGTACTTGACCATCTGGGTGTCTCCTATACGAACTACGCGGACGACACCCAGATACTCATTCCCATTACTGGTGACTACTCAGCTGACACTAAGCCCCTGAACGAGGTCTACCTGGTCATCCAAGCTTGGATGGCACAACACCAGTTATGCCTTAACGATGATAAGACTGAGCGCCTCATCTTGGGCACTACACAACGCCTTAGTAAACTTGAGCCATCCTACCAATCGTTTATCATTGATGGCAACACCATCCAAGTTTCGAAAGACACCAAAACCCTAGGCGTCTATCTTGACGCCACCCTATCCCTATCCCGACAAACAAATGCAGTCAGATCCGCCTCAGCATACACCTGCAAACTCATTGCAGCTTGCAGGCCATTTCTGACCACCCCTAAGCGGTCACCCTGGCCAGAACTCTTATCATGGCCAAAATTTACTATGGCAGCGCCCTTTACCTTGGAACGAGCCAAGAGAATCTGAACAAACTGCAAATCACCCAAAATAACGCCATCAGAGCAGCCCTCAACATCCCACGAAACCACCACATCTCAGAATCTAGATCCAACCTACACTGGCTACCCGTCAAGCAGAGAATTTCACTGAAAGTCTTAGGCCTCTCTCATAAATGCCTAGCAACCAAGCCCCACCCTACCTCTGCAGCCGGTTATCCCGACACGCGCCTACCAGCCCGCAAAGAACGCCTCAGACCCACTGTCTAACCATTTCTAGGTTCAAACTACAAAAGGCGGGTGGCTCTAGCTTCCCCGTTCTAGCTTCCAAGCTTTGGAATGCCCTCCCACTCACTATCAGATCCAAAGAATGCTTTAGTGCCTTCAAATCCAAAACCAAATCATGGCTCTTCAACCAGCCTTGACTTCCGACCTGCCCCAATCCACTGTCTGTAAATATATTTATTGCTGTATGCCCTGAATACTATGCAGTGTTAATATTGTGAATAGATGTATCTATATGCTTATGTAACCATGTCTAAAGTTGCGCCCTGATGCCTCTGGGCCTAAAGGTGCGCGTTACAAATAAAACAAATACAAAAATACAAATACAAATCATTGCATACCATTGGAACAAGTGACATATTCTGACCTGAAAGGGGCACGTCTGTGCTGATAAAGGTGATTTAACTTAGGAGGTCCCTCCTTTTAATGACACGAAAGGGAACGATTCACAGATGTGTTTCTGACAGTTGAGCCTGACAGGACTCTGTTATGGAAGAATGACAGAAATGGTAACTGGAGCCAGGTGTAATCAGAGGTTCTGGTGAAGAGAGCACAAACTAGATCCCACGATTAGGAGTGTTCACTTGTATAACTCCCGGACTGCCTCGCCTTAGCAAGGGTAACCCCTCCCACCACATACAAACACAGTCCCCTAGTCACAGAGAAACATATCTAAAGGGAGAACACCTTGGGGGTACCCCAGGTGTATCCCTTGCCCAGTTTGGGAAGATGTCAGAAGTGAGTTTGACTTAGAAGAAGACTGAAAGATGGCTGATTAGGAGTTAATTACTGGTTACCCCAACCCTTTTTCAGACTAGTTAGAGGGTGTTGCTAGTACAGGATGTGCCCTTTTACAAAACCGCAAAGTGCTCTCTTCACTATACATCATTTCCTTGGCATTTTACAACATGGATCACAGCAATATCGCCTCTGTGTCTCTGTCTGTTCTATGCAGGGTGGGGGCCAAGCAGCTGCTCCTGTGAGCCACTGACAGTTAGAATGTTATCATGCTAGAGTGACTTCACAGGAACTCCTGTCAAAAGTGGTGTTGGTCCTCAAAGCACTATCCGTGTGTGCCATTCGAGTCCCTTCACTGGTGCGCCTTAAAAAAAAGGGGGTCTAGGTTGTAAAAGGCTTTACTTGCGCCACCACGTGAGAGCCTTCACAGGTGCTTCTTTAAAAAAAGTCAACCCTGTTCTCAAAGCACTACATTAGTGCAGCTTCACCTTGAAGAGTGCCTTCACACAGGCTCCTGTCTAATTATGGCATTAATCCTCATGTAATTGAATGGAGTTTCTAGATTGCCCCTCGCCCTTATCTGCCAACTGACAGATCCTTGTTTGGTTGCATGTGGGATCCAATTCATCGATGTGAGAGGGAAAGCGAGAGAGTAATTGATAGTGGCAATGCGAGCTAGTGAAATAGGACCTGCATGCAAGAGTCCAGTGGTGGGAGTGTAGGGTTTCAGGTTGTTTTGCCTTGTAAGGCCTACTCCCCTGGTCCCATCACTAACCATCTCCCCTCTTAGATCCCCTACCAACTTAAATGACACACAGGTACCCCCCCCACAGATGGTCACCACAGACTTAGCCATTAGCACATTAAAATTAACCGAACCATGAATAAGCTCCCCTCTTCAGCCCCTTCACACACTCTACATCAGCAGCTAACCAGACCAAAAGTGCTGCTGTCTATCAGATCTTCCGCTCTTCCCTATGGATAACATACTCCAAAATTACTTGGCCAAATCCACTTGGTTTCTTTTAGTTGGTCCATCAAGTGTCCTGCTATAGTTGAGATTCCAGTAATGAAGAAGCAGAAGTAGCTGACTAAACAGAGAAAGGGACACAGTTCTTTCGTGGTCTTCAGCGTGGGGCTGAATTGGATGCTAGTCACATTGGCTTCTTGTGGATGAACCATTCCACTGCCAATTTGAAATCCAAAATATTTAGCAGAGGAAAGGGCTACGTGACATTTGTCACAATTGGCGGTGAACCCCACTTACTACAGGGTCATGGCATAAAACTGTCACAAGTGTTCTTCCCACATTTGGCTATGGATTACAATATCATCTAGCTATCTACTCATTAAAGACCGGTAGGGCTGTAGGATTGTGTTTATGAAGCACTACAATGTAGCAGGGTACACTGGAGCCCAAAGGGAAGCATGTTGGGTGTTACAAAAGTGTTTTTTCTGGTCTTCAGAAACCAAAGGAACCTGTCCATATTCCTTTGAGGGGCCTAAAACTGAGATGAACTTAATGGGCCCTATTCTTTCAATCATCTCTTCTATTCGCTGCATGCATTTGGCATTGAAGTTAGAGATTTCATTGATCTGACATAATAATGTCATACCTGCGTTGTGGAATTGTGACTGATGTTACACACAATTATTAAAGTCACAACAGATATTATATCATACTCCTGTCAACTCAGTGAGCTCAGGCAAGCTATGGAAAGACTAGTTGTGTTCATAGCCAGACAGCCTGTCTCTTGTATGGCAATCAGAAGAATAGGCAGGAAAGATGTCTCTCTTTGATCCTTTGGGAGGTTAGATAACACCTATCCCCTGCCATGAAACTCACAGCAGAAAAGCTCCCGAAGCATGCTTCAAAGAGACAAACCCCTAGGAAAAGGGCCACTCCCATACTATCATGTTGGATACCAAATGGTGTTTTAAGCTGTAGGCTTGTGAAGGGGGCAGAGTTAAAATAGTCAGAGCAGAAGGGAGATGGAGAAAGGTTTCCTCCTGTAAAGGGGCAGATCAAAATGCAGCTACCATCTACTGCCCCAACTCAGATAAATATGCAAGTACCAATTCCTGCCCCTACTCCTCACCATTATCGTACAGGTGAGAAACGATGCAGGCTGAGGCAGGCATACCACCCCATGAGCTTAGTGGTAAAAGGCGATGTACGTTAAGGTGTATTACACAAAACAAAACATTTTTAACAGTAACTGCATATGCATCGGCTGAAAAGAATTATTTAGGCTGCGCAACACCAGTAGAGATTAAAGCTAGGTTATAGAAGGCACAAGTAGTGTGCTGTAAATAGTACAGAAGGAAGGAGGGTTCCTGCATACCAAGAGAGGGACTTGCTACACTGATAAGGGCAGATTCAATTATAGGTAGGATAAATGCAGCATACATGGGCAGGGAAACCAGTGAGTGTATGGCAGATGCACAAGGTGAATGTAACCTGAACAGGTCCAAATATAGGTCACCAATATGGAGGCGAGAAGCGCAGAAGTACAGCCATTTTCTTAGCACAGAGGCTGCAGCAGGCATAGGTGTTAGCAAGGCCTCAGGCAAGATGCTAAATTCATACAAATACATGTATTTTAGAAGCTTTGAAGCTGCCTAGATAGTAGTTCATAGCAAGCACCATATGCAGAGAAGGGAGTAATGGATTTGCAGAACGCAGGGACGAGATAACAGTTTCCAGGACGAGAAACAGTAGGCTCCCAAGCTAATCAAAGTTCAATAAGAGCACAAACAGTCATTGATATCCAGGTGCAGGAGATCAGTATGCAAAAAGATTCTATTGCAGATAGATGAGGAGTGTTGCAAGTGGTCACAAAGAGTACAACATGCATGTGAGAATTAGCTAAAAGCTCATTAAATAGGAAGGAATTAATTCTCCAACACGGTCCGTTAGCGCGTGATCAAGACATGAAAAACACTGGCTATTCATCATGAGCCAAGTAGACATAAGACACCTGCTGAACTCCTTAGTACTCACACAGACACGAGATGATACACAAGGCCAAATACAAAGGAATAGCTAGGCCTGGGAATGATCGGGAGTACTTTGATTTTGAATAAGTGCAGACCATGGACTTCTCTCCCCCCTACCCTATGTATCTCTCATATTTTGACATCTCATCAAAGTGCCGAAGGTTGGTGAGTAAGGTGCCAACCAGTAGAAATGCCTCTTGCCACACCACCCATGATGAATAACGACAGCCAATTAGTGGCCAACGTAAGGATGTAATGAAACTATTATTTATGATGGGTTGGGTTTAGGAGGAGCCATCAGCTATGTTTAAGCCAATGAGGAAACACTTATGCATTCTATATATATTTCAAAATATTAACCAATCCTAACCACATATATGTTTAGTAATTAATATCGTATTATCACATCATTGTTTACGTATTTTTAGTAGAAAATCTGCTCACTCTCATTGTATGTCGAGAGCTACTTGTATGCTGTCCCGGCTCAGATTCTACATGTTGAATAAAGCTGGGTTTTGTCATGGATTTTGAGTGCTATTATTGAGTATAGTTTTTATGCTATTGTGAATTTGAGCCCATCTCTACACTCCATCTTGGTTTTCTATGGGTTTCCCTTTCCTTCCTGTCTTTTCCACTTCCTGCATAGCAGAGCACTTTGGATATGTGCAAGACGGCAAAAGTCGCATGCCACCTTGACAGGGATTGTACCCCTTAAAGCAGGCTTGCATTTATTCAATCCCCTGTGATGTTTTACTTGTATACGGAAGGGCTCTCCCACTCCTTTTTTGATTCCTTTTTGACCTACAAGACAAGAAGGTTTTTGGACCCTGATGGGGAAGCTGCCCTTTCCAAAGTCCTTCTGTTCTTAGGTAAAGGCAGGTGTTCCTAGGCAGAAGCAAACTCTATCCCCTAACCTTCCGCAAGGAACATTGGGAGTGACAGCTGTAGGGCCAAGACCTGAACTCTCGGCCAGTTGCACCATTACCTAGGCTCATTACTGGATATACAGGACTCCTCCAGGTGCAGACTGGCCTTCCCAGACTTGGAGTAAAATAACCTACTTTGTCCCTGTGCCCTAGGATTGGGACTCACCACAAATGAGAAACCAAAGCAGCTGGATTCCTCTATTCTGCTCTTTCAAACTGTCCTTGAGCCAGAGTTGACCACATTTGAACACCTTCAATTGACTCACATCCTCACTTACTGCTTTTTGCGCTCCCTGTGAACCTCGAACCATTTTATTGTTGCAACAAACAAGTTTGCCGCTGCATCATGTCAGTAGAGCAGGCCACCTGCTCCAAGATGAACATAAAGCTCATCACTGTGAAAGTTTTTCAAACCACTGCATGGAACTGAGCCAGACCTTGACTCAAACAGCTGAAAGCATCATTTTGCTAGATGACTCATTGTATCAAACTGGCTCGCCCATAAAACCTAACCTGATGGACCCTTTGAACTGCACCACTCTGATGCTGCATCAAACCATACAGAGCTTTACATTGAACCCAGCTCGATGATACCTCACTGCCTGGATCATTGCGACACGCACTATCAAACCTGGTTCAACTTGCACACACACAGCTGAAAAACCAGGTTTGGTGCTGTTGAACCACCAAGAAGAGCAGGGACTACCTAAGGGAGATTACTGAACAAGTATTGGGAGGAGGCAGGAGTGAGGAACAAGGAAGAGCAATGGTGAGAACTTGAATAAACATTCTAGTCTTCTGTGCCCGTTTACGATAAAAACAAAAGAAGAACTTACCAGGTTGTCAAGCCATGCCTGCAGGAGCCGCAAGCATGGGAACCCTTCAGGGTAAAGGACAGAGGAAGCTGTTGACAGGGATGTTGGCAAGAAGGCAGAAGCGTCCCTATCTGGTCCGCGGTGGATGGAGCTACGTGAAAGTTGCCGAAGCAGAGGTCCAGGCGTGCAAGGTAACTGGACCGCACAGTTGAGTGAAGACGCACATCGTGCAAGGAACCACAGGCAACGGAGCTACTGCACAACACCGGAGAACAATACAACACGCAAGAAGCCTGAAACAAAAGCCAGAAGAGCCCAAGACCGACCGAAGGACACCAGCAAGAACCCTACAGGTCCCGGGACAGTTGGTGGGGCTACAACAGAGTCGTGGAGGACTCTAGACCCACAGAGCAGTAGGTGAAACAAATATTAAGAATGCCAAAGACAGAAATAGAGAAACTCGGCTCTGGGACCCACACCCACAAAAGAAGGTTCATACAATTCATCATCTTCATAGCAGTATCTGGCAGGAGAGTAAACCAGGTCTGAAGAACCGAGCAGTAGAGAAATACGGGTCTGGGAATTGCACCCACAAGAGAAGAGAAGTACACACCATCTTCCTCGTGGCAGTACTTGGCTGGAGAGTGAACCAAGTCTGCCCAAGTGTGGAGCCTCGGAAGCCTGGGTCTGAGACTCTCAAAATGAAAGACTGAAAGTGTTGAATTGTGAAACCAAAGTTAAAGAGAGGCCAGGTGAAGGGAGTCATTTCCCCTGATGGTGTTCAACTGTGCAACTAAGTGAAAGAGACCAGAGCAAGGGAGTCATTCCCCCTGGTGGACTCAAACTCTGAAGCCAAGATACCAGGAGAATGGAGCCATTCCCCTGGTAACTAAGACCAGGGGAAGGGAGTGATTCCCCCTGGTTGTGTTGAACTGTAAAGTCAAGATACCAGGAGAAGGGAGTCATTCTCCTGGTAACCAAATCTGAAAAGACTTTCTGATAGAATGGGCCTCATTACGAGGTTGGAGGTAGCCTTGCCAGTTTTACTGGTAAGGCGACCTCCAATCGCCCATCCGGGTCCAGGACCCACAAATGGGCAATTACTGGGCTATTCCGGCCCAGCCAGACCCGGTAATTGCCTTTTCTAGGGTGCCGGGCCCAGTACATCCCCATTCCCATTTTAGCCCCATAGGGCTCAATGGGAATGGGGAGGGTGGTAGCACCGGTACCGTTAATGACGGTACCGGTGCTACCATCATGGTCTGCCCGCAGGTGCCAGTACGGCCACAAAGTCACACCTGGTGGTTGCAAGGGCACCCGCAAGCAGAACTCCTAGTATGGCGGTACAGTAGTAATGGTGTTGGTAGCGATACCAGCGCTGTTGTTGCCTTACCATCATACTTGTAATGAGGCCCAATGTGTTAAAAGATAAGCATTGTGCCTGCCAAAAGAGAAGTGCTGGAACTTTGGGCCTCATTAGGACCCAGGCGGTAAGGGGTTTACGGCGGCGTAAACAGAGCCGACCCTTACCGCCTGATTCCGAGGTCCCTTAGCAGGTGTTAAAATCCATGGCGCTAAGGGACCTTGTTGTTAATTACGCCACTGTAATTTACGGTGGCGTAATTAACGCCTTCCCCACTCCCATTATGCCCTATGGGGGAAAAATGGGAATGGGGAAGGGTAAATGGGGATTGGGGACTTACCGGCCAGCCAACCTCGGAATGGGGCGGTAAGTCCGCCAACCACCATGGCGTAAACGTAGTTTACGCCATGGTGGTAAAGGTACGACCCAGGCGGTAACTTACCGCCTGGGTCGTAATGAGGCCCTTTGTCTTTTGTGCTGGAAGACAATGTTGACCCGGGGAAGGCAGTCATTCCACTGAGAAGAAGTCAAAGCAAAGCCTGGAAGTAAACTTTTATATCAAGTCCAGAAGAAGGGAGTCATTCTTCTGGACCAAAAAGGTCTACTTTATCTTTACTTTAGTTTTAGGTATAAGGGACAGACCTAGGGTTTTGACACAGGATGGTGGACTATTATTTACATGGACATTCTGACAGAATCCGTAGTGTTTTAGTTGAGGCAGGAAATCCCCTCTTAGAGATAGGGAAAGTTAGGTTATCTCTTTATTTTTCTTGTCTAATAAAGGTATATAGCAATCATCATGCCACCTTTGTGTCAGTCTCCTCCTTCTGCACCTTTACAGTTTATAGTCAGTTATTTGCATATTGGTGTGTATAATTAAAGTTTGCATATTTTTATAGAACCCTGATTGGACATTCCTTTATTTTGGAGTCACGTGCGATTGCTGTTTGGGTTGCTACTGTTTTGTTTCGTTTCGTTTATTACTTGTATTGCGCGCCAGACCCGAAGGTATCAGAGCACATTGCATAAGACAGCTTGCTTGGTTACAGAAGGTACATTTGCATACATAGGTACATTAGCATATTACAAGGAATACAATAACACCCTGGTTAAGATTATAGACTGCCCTTGGCACACAGGACCACCAAAGGCAAGGAAGGTAGATTTATTGACTGTGCTTGTTGTACCTTTATGATTGGGATCACTGTTGGTTTGTAGTAGTGTAAGGGTTGGATAGGTGGTTTAGCCACTACTCATCTTTGTACTCCTGCAAAGCAGTAGTCATTTAGTCATAGTCCAGTTCCTCTGTACTGTGAAAATCTAGCTTGGTGGGGCCCTATGCCATCTGTGAGGATAGAACAGTCCTAAGAGGGAGTTTTGTGTGGGTTTCTGTGACAGATTCTCCACATTCCACTTCTGATACCCTCCGTTACAATGCCAAGAATTGTAGTGTCTCGTAGAAGAGCATAGAAGAGTTTTATACTCCACTCCCGCATTTCCCAGCCATATTTGAGGAAGGTCCAAAAAAGAGTAAGCATCCCTGCTGGCAACATAATATGTTTCAGTCTGTTACTCAGGATTCCCTCTCCTGAGGTGGATGAAGCAAAGAAAGGTGGAAATAAAATCTGTGTTGTCATCCCGGGAAGATTGCTACCTGAATTCATGGGCAGTAGGTATGAAGCATCGGCAGAGTTGAAGTATTTGCCGGAGTGCTGGCTTCTCACAAGCTCTTGTAATCCATTGCTTCCGGTCCATCCCCCTTAGATGCTGGCACATTACGCTGTGCATGCTCATGCATTGGCACCTGGGGAAATGTGATGGGGCCCAGAACTGTCCTCTCTCGCCCTGCTCTATACCACTATCCCCTCCTTATGCATGTCCTTAACTCGGGGCCAATTGCACTTGCCAGAGCCATCCTTGTATGAGGCAGAGACTGTAGGATATATTTAAGAGCACCACACCAATTGAACAATGACTTAGATTCTTAACTAACTCTGCCTTAGATTCATATATCACCCCATTACTCCCCCTTCCCTTCCACAGTATAGAAGCCAAGAACCAGGCCGATGTGCAAAAAGGATATATAATCATTGTTCTTTAAATGCTAGACACACTCCAAATATACACACAGATTCTCACTAAGCATGCCACTCCACTCTGTGGCAAAAACCTTTCCTTTTTGACACTATTTCTTATTGCAAACAAGTTGAAACCACAAATGCATTTTTAAAGGCACAGAGAATATAAGACCTCACAGCATGTACGGTTTTCAGTTCTGATCTCTATTCCCCCCAGGTCACTTATAAAAAGAGCCACAGGTCTAAAGAATACTTCAGATGATTGGGTCACTCACCAGAATACCCCATATGTGTTGTACGGAAGGCATTGTATCAAACAGTAAGACAGACACAAGTGACCACAGTTCAAGGGTGTTTATTGAACTTCAATGGAGTTTGAAAAATGCCTATCTAATAATAACTCTAAAGATGGGAGCAAGCTATGATCATAAAATAATAATGCAGTCCTAGTCGAGTCTGTCAAAATAAAAGGGCCTATACTAATAAACCTATTGCCAATCCTTATTTCTTAAAACAAATAGTGTGGGAAACAATGTTATGCCAAATGAAAAGTGTTCAAGAAATGGTATGTCAGGATATTCAAGCTGTTGGCCTCCCTTCCCCGCATTTTCTGCACAGTACAAGGCAGCACACTCGAGCTTAGCACAGTCTCTGGCTTCTCTAGCATGAGGATGCTGTCCAGATTGCAATATCAGGGCCTTTGTCCTTCTATGTCAAAGGGTCTTTGCCATTCAATGGGCCTCATTACGAACCTGGCGCTCCCGTAACGAAGGGGGCTGGCACAGGACTGGCCCCCTTCATTACGGGAGCGCCGATTACAAGATTCCCTTTGCGGTACCCGGGTCAGACGCCTGGTAAAAGCAGGCGCCCTTTCTGGGTCCCGCGAGGGGAAGAGGGAGGTAATAACGGGCCACTTGAAATCTGCCCGTTATTACCTCCCTCCCCATTCCCATTGAGTCCTATGGGGGCTCAAATGGGAATGGGGAATGGTTCCTGCAAGGAGGAATTACCGGGTCCTCCTATGTCGGAATGACACGGTAAGTCCCCATTGCAGAAACCCGGTAATGGAGCCCGGTTTGGAGGCAGCCATGGTGCTAAGAGCACCATGGCTGCCTCCAAACTCGTAATGAGGGTGAATGTCTTTTACTTCAGAGGGCTTGATGAGACAAACATTCAAAATTTCTTTCTCCTCAGGATTCTCATGTACAACTTCTTGAATGATTCTCGACTCACCCGGACCCCCTGTGCCGGGCTCAGATCCACTTTAACACAAAGCTTTCACTTCATCTCCCTCTATCGGCCTTGGACCAAATCCATGTACTTTTCTAAAACTTTTATCTAGCGCTGGATTTGACTTGACTCGTCACAGGACCACTTTGATTCACATTTATTAGTTCTCTCTCAATTGATCTCCCTCTGCTGGGCTCAGACATTTATTAGTTCTCTCTCAATTGATCTCCCTCTGCTGGGCTCAGACCAACTTTATCTACTTTTCTCACTTCTCAGCTGGCTACCTTACAGAGACTTTCGTTTGAGCACCCACGCAGTGCCGGACCACTCTGTCAAAAGTATTGTAGTTTGCTTTAAAGTTCAATCACTCATCAGCAGTTTAACTTCATTCGTGTCTCTTATCAGACGTGCTTTAACAATGTTCGTTCGCAGCAGTCGCCATTAAATGTTGCTGCTTGCAACCTGGGCTTCAACACAGAGTGGTCTTGTATCGGTCTCCCCAACTCACCGGCTGTGTTACTTTCACTGAAGCTGCTGTGTTCTTGGAGCCAAGGACAGTACGACAGTGGCTCGTGAAAGTAATAATTCCTTGTTGAAAAGGTCAAGGGAACTTTCTGCCTTGTGACCCCCATCAGTTTCGCTATCTTTATCATCTCCTTTCTCTCCACCTTTTTGCTATCTTGGAATCCATGTGGTGAAGTGTAATGGAAGTCGGGTGTGTGTGATGATCAGTAATTGCCTGACTTCACCTGATCATTGTATTGGGACATGTCAGGTACACGGCTCGGGTCTTAGGGCCTCATTATAAGTTGTGCGGAATGGGTTTAACAGCGCCGGTAATGGTGCTGGTGCCGTTAAACCCACTCTGCACTATTATAGGTATCAGGTAATATTATCCCCATATATATGGTCGCCGTAAATAATATCACCGGGAAAAGGTTGCGGTGATATTATATGGCGATATTTTTGCATGGCGAGATTTTTGTGGCGACATTATTACATGGAACCCTATTATGAGGTCCCCTCCCGGGACATTCTTTGGACGTCTGGTTTTTCCAGACATCCATAGCGGGTCCCGCGACGGGACCAGGGATCTAACAACGGGCCCGTTCGTAATGGGCCCGTTGTTAGCTCCCTCCCCAGTCCCATTGAGCCCTATGAGGGCTCAAATGGGAATGGGGAAGGACCGGGCCCGGGTTCTTTGAAGGAGGAAATACTGGGCCCTCCATACTCGGAATGGCCCGGTATTTCCCCATTCAGGGAACCCGGACCTGGACCCGATTTTGGAGGCAGCCATGCCCTTATTAAGGGCATGGCTGCCTCCAAAGTCGTAATGAGGCCCTTAGTCTGTTTTCTCTTAGAGCGGGCTGTCAGTGAGAAAGTGTTCTGGGTAGGATGGAGTAAAGGTGTTATAAGGAAGGGGATACCGCATCTCACCATCCGGTGTCCCAATCCCATTCCTGGAAGACCCCTCACCCAGGTGATCCTCCTGCACTGATCCATCCCCAGGATCTGGATCCAAAAGTGATGGCTGTGTCTTGGCCACCTGAATGACAGCTCCCCGGGCACTAGCGGGCGAGACACATTCTGGTTTCTCAAATGCCCTTCCACTATGTGACGTATCCGCATCTGTTTCACGGGGAAACCGAGAAAGGAAATTGACATTCTCCTTGTTTTTACCTTTTTGGCGCTCCACAGTGAAACAGTAGGGCTGCAGGTCTAGGAACCATTGCATGACTCGAGGGTTAGAGTCCTTTCACTGGCTTATCCACACTAATGGAGAATGATCTGTGATGAGTGTGAACTTCCTTCCTAGGAGATAGTATCTTAGATGGGTGAGGGCCCATTTGATGGCAATGGCCTCTAATTCCAACACAGAGTCGTTTTTTTCATGTGGGAAGAGTTTTTGACTAGTGAACAGGATAGGGTGTTCTAATCCATCACAAACTTGTGACAAAACTGCTCCTAAACCTGTAAGAGAGGTGTCAGTTTGTAACCCAAACTCTTTTGAAAAATCTATTACCTTTAGGATCGCGATCTGGCACAGGGTTTGTTTTAAGCCGTTGTAACATACATCGTCCTCGTCAGTCCAATGAATCTTCTGGGATTCAACGTTCTTTAATTTGTCTGTCAACCTAGCTCTTCTGCTTGAGAAATTAGGGATACATCTATGGTAATAACCGATTAACCATAGGAATGGTCTGAGGTCTCTCTTGGTTTTAGGTGTGGGGTATACAGGACGGCTTTCACTTTTTCTCATTGGGGCTGGACACTGTCATTCCCTACAAAGAAGCTGAGGTATTTCACGGCTGATTGAGGCAGCTTACATTTGGATGGATGGGCAGTTAAGCTGGCTTTTCTGAGGGCTTATGATAATAAAGAGATGGAAAAGATGGTCTTCCCAAGTTTTACTATAAATTACTATGTTGTCAATATAAACCCCACAGAAATTGGAGTAGGGCTGTAATATCCTGTCCATAAGCCGTTGGAAAGTGGCAGGGGCCCTGTGTTAGCCAAAAGGGAGGACTTTGAACTGGAATAGTCTCAGGGGCATCGGGCAAGCTGTCTTTTCTTTACCAGGTCCATGTACTGGGACCTGCCAGTACCCCTTGGTTAAGTACAGGGTTGATAGGAAGGTGGTATTTCCCTGTTTATCAATCAATTCATCAATGCATGGCATGGGATAGGCATCAAAGTCAGAGATGGTGTTGACCTGTCAGAAGTCGATGCAAAACCTCCAGGAGTTATCAGGTTTTGTGACCAATACAATAGGGGAGGACCATGCGCTTGAAGAGGGTTCAATAATATTTGCCCTTTGCATTTTGTTCACTACCTCAACCACTATCTGTCTTCGGGCTTCCTGGAGTCTATATGGTTTTAAATGGACCACTTTTCCCTTTGGGGTTCTGATATAATGATTATCTATTTCCTCTGGTACCAAACAAGACAGTATTGTAGCAGTGGCTGAGGAAGGATTTTCCTTCCACTCTTTTAAGAGATTTACATGGTAGAGATGGGTATTTTGTTTCCTGTCAGCTTGGGCTATTTCATAGGTACAGGTTCCTGTTCGCTCTAACACTTCATATGGCCCATGCCACTTTGAGATAAGTTTATTTTCAGAGGTAGGCAAGAGGACTAATACCTTTTGTCCTATTGAAAAAGATCTTATGTTTACCCTTTTTTGTAGGTGGACTTTTGTTGTGCTTGGGCTTTTCCCATGTGAGTATAGACTACATTTTGAACAAGTTTCATGTGCTGTCGCAATCGGGTAGCTGTTTGTGAGAGGGGAATATGTGCCTCTTCTCTGTCTTCCCAGGTCTCCCGGAGCATGTCTAGGACATCTCCCCTCAGGCATCCACCAGATTCTCTCCTTTCGAACTACCATAAAGTAGTTCAAAAGGAGAGAATCTGGTGGATGCCTGAGGGGTCTTTCTTACTGCAAACAGGACCCAGGGAATTATAAAATCCCAGTCCTTCCCGTCCTTGTCTACCAACATTCTTAGGATCATCTTAAGTATTTTATTAAATCTTTCTACTAATCTGTCCATTTGGGTGTAGTAAACTGAGGTTCTTCAGGTGGCAACATGGAGCAATTGCTTGACTTCACCCATGAGTTTGCTCATAAAATTGGATCCATGATCCGTTAGAATTTCCTTAGGAAAACCAACCCTGGAAAAATATGGCAATAGATGTTTTAAAATATGTTGTGTTGTTCCACATGGGGAATGCCTCTAGGTATCAGGTAGTGCAATCAACGATTACGAGGACATATTTGTTACCCAGTCTAGAAGTTTCCAACGGTCCAATGATATCCATCCCAAACTGGGAGAAAGGTACTTATTTTATAGAGGGTAGGCAAGGGAATATGCATACTGGTTTTCTGACATATTTCACATGTCTGAATGAAGTTCTTTATATCAGCATGGATACTTGGCCAGTAAAACTTTCCACTGATGTGCGACTGGGTCTTAGATTGTCTAATGTGTCCCCCTGTCAAATGAGAATGTGCAATCTTTATCACAATCTTCCAATGGGTCTTGGGGATTACTGAGTTTTCCTTAAACCTTCGGTGCAGGTCTCCTTTCTATACAGTAATCCTTGTTTTAGGAAGAAAAAAGGACTTCCCTTTTCTAATCCTTCCCCTTCAGGAATTACCTGCAAGAAAGCCTCTGCGACTGCTGGATCTTTTTGATGGGCAAACGCTCATTCAGGAAGGATGGTAGGTTCTTCTTCCCCTTTTAACTCAGTGCTAGATGGTTCATCAGCTTCCCCAAAGCCTAGGGTACCTCTCTCAGTGTCTTCTGGTTCACGCTCTATAAAATGGGGAAATAGAGTTCTTTCAACAATTCCCTGTGCAATCTTGGCCCCACAATGTACTTCAAATGGAATTTCACCATGGTTCTGTAGGACAACCTTTATGTCTCCCCAGAAGTCGGGATCTATGATGCCCGCTAGGACATCCAGATCAAACTTCAAGGCCAGGCCAATTTTGGGGCCAATCTTATCTCACACCCAGGAGGGGGTATTAAGACTAAGGGCCTCATTCTGAGGTGGGCGGTAAGGGATACCGGGCACCGGTAAGGTGACCGGTGCCGGTAATCCCTTACCGCCCAATTCCGAGGTCCCTTAACGGGAACCTCAAGGGACATGTGGTCACACCACACGTTCCTTATGGGTCCCGTTAGAGGACCAGGGCGCTAATTACGGGCCTGCCATCAGCAGGCCCGTAATTAGCACCTTCCCCATTCCCATTGAGCCCTATGGGGGCTCAAGTGGGAATGGGGAATGGCATTTGGAATGGGGACTTACCGGGTCCGCCTAGGGTGGAATGTCCCGGTAAGTTCCCACTCCACCAGATCGGACCCGGACACGATTTTGGAGGCAGCCATGGCGCTTATAGCGCCATGCCTGCCTCCAAAGTCATAATGAGGCCCTAAGTCTGAAGGAATCATTCCTCTTTTCACTGGAGGGATATTAGCTTCTCTGCTGCTACAGATATCAAAGCCTATGGATTCTTACGTGGCTATAGAAGGATCTGAGGCTCTATGACTAAGCTTCTGGAATTTGTCACAATTGAGTCTGATCTCACCGCTGACACCATATGTTAGGAAGGCATCATATCAAACAGTAAGACAGACACAAGTGACCACATTTCAAGGGTGTTTTTTTAACTTCAATGGGATTTGAGAAATGCCTATCTAATCCTAAATCTAAAGATGGGAGCAACCTATGAACATCAAATAATAATAACGCAGCCCTAGTCGAGTCTGTCAAAATAAAAGGGCCTATACTAATAAACCTATTGCCAATCCTTACTTCTAAATACAAATAGTGTTGGAAACAATGTTATGCAAAAAGATAAGTGTTCAAGAAATGATACGCCAGGATAATCAAGCCGTTGGCCTCCCTTGCCCACATTTTCAGCACGGGTCAAAGCGGCACACCAGAGCTTAGCATAGTCTCTGGCTTCTCTAGCATGAGGATGCAGTTCAGAACTCAGTATCAGAGCCTTCTATGTCAAAGTCTCTTTGCAGTTCAAAGTCTCTTACTTCAGAGGGCCTGATGCGACAAACAAACATTAAAAAGTTCCTTTCTTCTCAGGATCCTCCTGTACAACTTCTTGGGTGATTCTTGACTCACCCAGGGCCCCCCTCCACCAGGCTCAGACCCAGGTTAACACAAAGCTTTCACTTGATCTCCCTCTGTCGGGCTCGGACCGATTCCATGTACTTTTCCAAACTTTTATCTACTTCATCAAAATCAAAGACTTTTGACTGTGAGCGGGATTTGACTTGACCCGTTGCAGGACCACTTTGATTGACATTTATTTGTTCTCTCAATTGATCTCCCTACACCGGGCTTGGACCAACTTTATCTACTTTTCTCACTTCTTAGCTGGCTACCTTACAGCGTCATTCGATTGAGCTCCCACGCGGTGCTGGACTATTCTGTCAGAGGTAATATAGTTTGCTTTGAAGTTCAATCACTCATCAGCAGTTTAACTTCATTTGCGTCTCTTATCACACATGTTTTAACAATGTTCCTTCCAGCACTCGCCATACAATGTTGCCGCTTGCAACCTTGGCTTCAACAAAGACCAATCATGTATCGGTCTCCCCAACTCACCGGCTGTATTGCTTTCACTAAAACGCGGACAGTACCACAGTGACTGGAGGTTCTCCCGCCTTGATTACTGTCGCAGGTGGGCCCCAGGTACCTCTGACACACAATGCAAGATTCTTAAGCATGGGTTACTTGTCTTACACTTTCTCTCAAGGTCTTGTGAAAGTAACAGTTCCTTGTCGAAAAAAGATCAAGGGAACTTTTCTCCTTGCGACCCCCTTCTGTTTCGCCATCTTTCTCCTCTCGTTAAACTGCCATCTTGGATCTGCTGTTTCCTTGTGTGCTTTGCCTCACACAGAGTGTGCTCTCGTGCTCTGCCTTTTATCTGGGTGGGGAAGTGTAATGGAAGTCAGGTGTGTGGGATGATCAGTAATTGCCTGACCTCGCCCGAGCATTGTATTGGGACATGTCAGGTACACGGCTCGGGTCTTAGTCTATTTTCCCTTAGAACGGGCTGTCAGTGAGAAAGTGTTCATGTTGTAAAAGGGGGGGTAGAGTTCCTAAATATCCTACCGAATAGGATGGAGTAAAGGTGTTATAAGGGAGGGGATACCGCATCTCACCGTCCGATGTCCCACTCCCACTCCCACTCCCGGAAGACCACCCCCAGGAACTGGATCCAAAAGTCATGCGTGTGTCCTGGCCACCTGGATGACATCTCCCCGGGGACTAGTGGGTAAGACATCTTCTGGTTTCTCACTGTGTGGATACTCAATTCAGCCTCCTTGAACATGACCTGACAACTTTGTTTGCCAGTGTAATTTGTAGATGGCTTAACTTAAATACATGTAGCTCTTTTCTGTGGGCAAAAGAAATAAACATAAGCAGCGCTCTTTATGTCTCCTCCCCGCGCACTTTTAATTTCTAGCAATCTTCTAGCACAACACGCTTTTAATAACAGACTCTTCTCAACAGATGATGAAACCCTTTCCTTTGAACTATGCAATGAACATGTCCCCCTTCAATTTGAAGTTCTTTGCTCATTCTCTGTAAAGAGAGTGTGCTTTTAAATTTATATTTTTTTGCACTTTTCTGCACAGCAGAGACCCAGAGATTTAATTTATGATTTGGAATCCCCTCTGCTTTTATGCAGAGTTCAGGAACAATTCCTAATATCGTTTTTGAATGCCCCCTCCCCTTTAAGGGATTTCTGGGGTTGGCAAAAATGGATATATGTTCCAAATTACTTTAAACGACTATATCCTTATCCATACTTGGAAAGATATTGAAGATTTCAAATTGCCCCAAGATCTCGCCAGTGTCTGTTGAATATGTGGGAAATAATTAAATGATACATTAATAAGAAATGCTAGGGTTCTACTTCTGTATGCCCACCCCATTAATAGGGGAAAGATAGTAATTCAACCAGATCCCCACCAATGGTTTGTTATGTTGGACTAAAGTCCTTACTTTAAATCTCTAAGGGTTTGTGCACAGGAAGAGTCATCAGGTGGTCAAGGTCATCTCATGGGAAGCAATGCGACCTGGTTGGACTGGCTCTCAAGACAGTTATGGATGGCTTCCAGCCTCTCCCTTTCTCCTGGTCTCTGGTTATGGATGTCTCCCGGCCTCAGCCCTTCTCCTTGTTCTTTCCAGAGTTTAGTCCACCTTTCTTTCTGGAAATATTGTTTCCCTTTGTCTCCTCCTTCTGTCTGACTGTGTCTCACTCCTCTTTCTGTCTGATCCTCTGGTTGTCTGCTTATAAAGATGATCATCAACCCCTTCTTCCGCTGTGCATCCAGTTTTGAAACCTCCTAACCACACCCCAAAATATCTAAATTTGGATGGACTGGCTCATTGACTAATGATTATAATTGGACATCAATTGCTCTTCACCCGTAAGCAAGGCCCAGCCTCTTCAGTTTGATTGGTTCCCAGGTCTCCAGGCCCCATTTCTGTGAGTTCTTGTTCCATTGTGTGCATTTCTGAGCAGCAACACAGATTTGAATAAAAAATTCTTCAACATGGCATTGTTCTCCAATTCACAAATAAGAGTTATAACCAATATATTTCTAAACTGGTCTGATCATGCCGGTCGCAATGAACCGTGTCTGGTGTCGGCACGTGGTTGCATATGCCAATGTCAGATTTCCAGGATTTGTATGGAGAATATTAATGTTCTGATCAGGAGATATTAAAGACATGGATTTGATTCAATATGTTACCATATTCCTGACTCTCTGATCCTTAACTTCTTCTGGAAAGCTAAATCATATTTTAGCTTATACCTCTCATTCCCAAGATTGAATTTTGAGGGGATGCCTATCAACAAATAATGCATTGTTTGTGTTTTCCGAAGACATGAACCATCTCGGCATCTATTACAGTTCCCCAATTGATGAGCAAAATATGATTCCCCATATATTCCTACGAGACCCTTTTAATTACATGCATACTTTTTTCAGTTAATTAATAATCCTTTCTGTTACCATAACCAGTATGTGTTCTGGCCAGCTGGCATTTGTTGAGCTAGTCTGCAATAAAACCATTTAACATTATTTGAAGGCTAAGGATCAAAACAAGTGCTTCCTTATCTCCTTTATCTCCTTGAGCAGAAGGGTATACCTCCCGCCCATGACTCATGTGACATTCTCTGGTGCCTGTCAACTGTCAGTCAGCCCAGAACCCCACCACAAACGGAATACAATGTTTCGTATTTTAGAAAGTTCAGAATCCATGGGCTGCATCTTTGTTTATTCAGTGGTCATCATTCCACCCTAATAAAGCTGTGTCACAGGCCCAAGCTCTATCCTCTTCCTTGCTCTGCTGTGCTTCATATTAGTTTCTAAATAGAGAGGTGAAGGAGTGGTTTACCTTTGTGATCTGCTGTGGGAAGATTTCCCTTGTGTGGGTACAGCTTTAAGTCAGCTTCTCATGAACAGAAATGGTGTGTTTTAAAATACACAGCTACATTATGGCCTATCATCACATCTTGCATTAAATAACAACACAATTCTGTTCATGTTCTCTTCTGCTGCTTATGGCAATATTTTTCACTTGTTTACAGAGTCACAACCTTCATTAATGTGTGCTTTGAATTACTTCTGGCACTGGAGTTTTCTTTCTGATGTGGTTCTTATTCCATCAATGTTTCAGGGTGCACAGCGTTCCCTGTGGCAATTCTCTATTTTGTAAAACTGCACACCAGTGCCTCAGTAATGTAGGGGGAAGTAGGCCAGTAGTCTTTTGGCATTGTCATTCCAACACAGAGCATACTTAAAGTTTTTATTTTTCTGAAGACAATATTTAGATGTTTGGCAGTTTAGAGTTAAATGCTGGCCTTTTGACTACCAGCCAACAATGCACTTTCCTTATTACTGCACCTTTGGGCCTAACTTTAGCCAGATGCAGTTCATGTGTACCCTAGGGCTGAAAATACCCCACAGAGCATCCATGTGGGAGGCAATCACAAGGTCTCACGTCAAATAGTCCCACTTGATAGTGGCATGAAAGTTGGTTGATCCTAACACATGAACCTATTATGCACCATGAAGAAGATCCTGTTGCCTGGCAACTTCCAGTAAATTAAGTACCTTTGCTAGCCCTAAATACAAAAGGTACTATAAAAAATATTTGAAAAATTCTGGCCCCCTTCTGAGACTTTCACAGTACCCAAGAACTTCAGCATTTTGGTGATTGTATGTTTCAAAGCAACACACCTCTGACCTCTTCCCTTTTTGAGGGTGTTAATAAAAAGTGTGTCATGAGAGGATATCTCCCTTATTGTTCTAACTCGATTGGTCAGTCTTGATGGTCGTGCAGTTATGTAATGCCTCCGTCCCCAAGTACCACTCGAGCAGGAAAAAATAACTGCCCTAGCAATCCTTGCGGCCACAGGGGTGGAGTGTCGTCGTCAGCCTGGTACCGGGAACGCCGGAAGGACCCCTGAGTGCTGTAAGGCAAAGGGTTATAATCAAGGAAACACCCAAAAGGCAACTGGCAGAGGGAGCAAACAAGATACAGTGACACCAGCTTACCTAAAGGATGGTAGCATAGGTAGGAGACCTACACAAACAGCAGGGGAAATCAACAGCAGGCTGGGATGATGTAGTTGGCACTCCGGAAACACCTGGGTGAAGCAAGAACTTGATCTGTGGCAAAACTTGAAGCGATCCGAGGTTGCAGAAACAGAGGGGCAATCCAGAGCCAAGTCCAGTGTTCAAACAGAGGTCAAGATGATCCGGAAGTCAGAGAGCACGCCAAAGTCCAAGAGTAATCCAAAAGCAAGTCCAAGTAAAACGTTCCAAGGTCGAGGTAAGGATAGTAACAAGATGCAGTAAGTAATGCCTGGCAGTCCTCCAGAGAAGTAGCTGTGAAGCGACGTGTTGTATTTGCCGGCTTCTTTTGAAGCTGCGAGCAGAGTCACGTGACGCATCATGTGACCCCTCGCACGCGTTACGCGGAGCGCAACGCGGCCAGCGATTGGTGCTGCGGCGCTTCCTGGTATGCTGGCGTCGCCGGGTGTGGAGGAGGTGCCATGGCAACCGCCACCGCGGAAAAGGGTGAAAAGAGGCGAGTCTGCCCACCATGGTATCCTGCCTGCCGTGCCTCCCCTGCTGATGTGGGTGGAAAACATGATGGCGAGAAGCGCCAGGTAGGGGAGACGAGTGTGAGGGAGAGACTGGGAGCGGGGGTGAGTGCGGGGGCGTGACACTTATATTTTTTACCATGCCCCCTTTATTTATTTCAGTATTTATATAGTGATTTTGTATAACGTGCTGTACATGATTTAAAACAGTACAATAACAGACAAAAGCATGCAGCAAAAAGCAAATAATTATTATCATGACACAGCCAGCAGGTTAAGGGAAACATCCTATGAAAAGGCAGTCCGTAGGAAATGGAGCTTAAGTCGTTTCTGAAAGAGTGCCAAATTACAACAAGGGTGATCCAGATGAAGGGAATTCTAGGGCGTAGGAGCTAAAGGCTGGAAAAAATGGAAATAGGATTATTGATCATATTCTTTTGTACATGATCAAGCACAACGACAAAAGAAAGATCCATTTGGTAGAAAGTAGTAGTCAGTTTGTGACTTGATTTTGTAACTTGTCATATACCCGAGTGTGATTCCCATAGAGTCCAACACAATCTTAGGTAAAAGCTGTTTTTACTTAACAGAAAAACTCCACTTCAGGGTCAAATCCAAACATTAAGTGTTGGGACAGACATTTGTCACTAGTTCCACCACTTCAAGGGTTTCCTTATTAGGTTCACATGCTTTCTGGGAACCTGCCCATCACTCACAGTCTCTAGGGATCTCTATCCAAAACTCCTTCTGTTTGACTCCTGTTAGGGATAGGATACCACCACCTCCAATCCTTCTTCTAGGTCCTGTCGAAATTGCTGGGTATCCTCCATGACTTGCAGATACCGCTGGAGTTTCTCTTACACATAAAGAGAGAGGTAAATGCTGGAATTCCCTGCCACAGATTCCACAGAGGAGCTTAAGAGTGCCTCACCACCTCCCTTTTCTTGGGTCCTGATTTCTTCCCCATGCACAACCACTCTACTTCTACTCTTATCCTGATCCTCCCTGCTGCCAAGCAACATGCTCATTCCATCTCCTTTCATGGGTTTAGCTCCTTCTAATTGGAGTCTCACTCTTACCTTTGGTTAAGCATGCCCTTTGTGCTTTACCTTAGTTCCCAACAGCCTCCCCATGTCTTTCTCCTATAGTATTCTAATGCCCACTTCCTGATGTAGTTCACCTGCCACCACCTGGCACCTTCCTCCTGACATCTCTCTCCTACCACCACCTTCAGTCTTCCTTCTTCTACCTCCTAATGTCTCACTGCTACCACCTCCTGATGTCTACCTCCTACCACTTCCTGATGCTTTCCACCTACAACATACCAATGTTTTCTTAACATCTCTTGATGTCTCCCTCCTACCGCCTCCTAACATCTCCCTCCTACAAACTCCTGGGGTCTCTTTTCCCCTCTTATCTCCAGCTTCCTCCTTCTAAATCCATCTTCCTGAATCATCAACTCTCCCACACTCCTGCTACATCCTTCGCCAAATGGCCACCCTTCTTATTCCTGTGATGCGGCTTTTATTCCCTAGTTCACATCCTTATTGTGATGGCTACGTGATTGGTTACTGTGGAATTGTAACATATGTAACATATGTCATAGTGTGTGATCCACAGCTGAACTGTGGCTTTAAAAATCTTGCCCGCCATATTGAATTCCTTGTCTGTGTGAGTCTACATATGTGCTCCGGCTTCTATTTATCACAGCGGATTTACATCTACAGCGAGTGTGGTGAGAGCTTTCGAATTGTTACTGTAACTCTGGGGAAGGTGGGGTGTCTCTATCCTGCTGAGCCTCATTTACGCACAGGGGTGCACTGCCCTACACAAGAAGGCTTTTTATCTGGCTTATGACTGTCTCCTGCCCCGAGGTGGGGCTAAGTGAAGGTGGCCAGGGAATTCTCTCCCTACTGCCCCAGGGCCATCATCCATTAGCCCAGGGATGTCTGGCCCACCTACTCAGCCCACTAGATGTACCAAGTTAAGGCAGGGGTCTTCATCACCGACTGCTACCCTCTCAGGCCATGAATCTGCATTTGAAACTCAGCACATGCACACACAAGGCTCTGCTCCTTCATGCACATGTAGGGGTCCTTTCTTTATCAAAGTTACTTCTCTTCCCATTTCCCTAAAGCAATACACTTTCACACAATATCTCAGAAAGGCTCATTAATCCATTATTATGTTCAAACACAATAGCTGGAACGTGCTAACAGCTATTTTGCTAGTACTCTTGCTGCCTTTACACAGGTGAACATATAGTGGAGGGGCTCGTGGGGGGTCCTCTACTCACCGGAACTGATGACTGTAAACTCAACAACACATTACTGTTCCTGGTGGTCTTCAATATACACAATTTACTCAATTTAAAAACATGTTCAACAAAGGACATTATTATCTGACAGGATCGGACCAGAAAGTACAATCGACTTCAAAAAAAAAAATTCTTACATTTTTATTTCTTCAACGACGTGCAATACAATGCAGATAAAGTGCAAAGGGCTGAATATTTGATCACAAATACATCACAGCAAAGATTAAAATCACTTACAAGACAAAAGACCAAAACAGCAAAAAACACAGTCATCATAAAAATCATGTTTTTCAGACACGGTTAGGTAATCCCCTATTACTTTTAACCGTGCTGATTCTGGTTCTGAATAACATCTAATGTGTATGTCGGGGAGTCCCTTATCATTTCTACCTCCGTGGGTGTTGATGTAGGTGCAGTTGTAAATTCATTTTACTGAACACTGCGTTACGGCGCTGGGTCAATTAAAGAGCCTTCTTCTGGACCAAAAACAACGCTCAAAAGTGCACGACTGCTTTCAGGATGACACAATCCATTCGTTTTGTGTCCGTGCGCGAATGATTGCTGCGCCATTCAAAATGACATTCCTTTTCGTTCTGTACATTAAGGAAACACATACGCTTTTTATGCTTCACTTAGTCCATTACTCTCTCGAATAGAAAGCGTCCTGCCGTAGAATAATAAGTGTGAAAGCAAGGTGTCCAAACTCACCGTTTTCTTTAGTCACTATCAGTTTCAAAGTCACAACACCATCAAAGCTGCTTCACAACACAACACGGTGAGATATATAATGCAGCCACCTGTATAAACAAATCATTATTTGTAGCGAAATCCAATATGTGCACCTATATACGGAGAGAATTAATCATGATTATTTTCTTTACAGGTGCCTATTTAAGACCATTGTTGTTTTCAAGAGATGCCATATTTGGTTAAAATCGGATTCGTCCCAAGAGATATGCCTTTGTATTTCCAAACCATTTCTGCCATCTGTCATGTGGACAATATCGGTACTTAGTGCATTAAAAAGATGAAACATTAATGCTCCGCTGCGGGGGTGAAACTAATACGGAGTTAAGGGTTTCTACAGATAGCATATTACTCCTATAGTTTGACTTCATGACGTAGATAATTGTCATTTATTATTGTACCCATACTGTACTCTGATTATAGCGTTCGTAGAGTCCCAAGTTCGTTAGTATAGTAACTATGCTCATAGGGATTGGGTCATCTGAGAATTACAAGTATTCATTCAGGCCCCTGATAAGAGTTCCTAAGCGGTGTATCAATTGGGCCTCTTTATAGTTCAATGATCTCTCAACTTCAAGCAGACCATGAGCACTGTCAATCGCCCACCAGAACATAAAATCTGCAGAAATATTAGAGTCCATCTAGCGAAGTGCCAACTGTATTTACCTTGAATCGTATTCTGGACCGATGTTCCGCAATTCTAACACGCACTTCTCGCATGGTCTAACCCACATATAGCAAGCCACAGGGACATTCTAAAGCAACAAGCCCTGAGCTGGGGGTGCATTACCGCTTCCGGTAATGCCCGGGAGCCCATAGTTGCAGCCCGACCAAGAGCATTAACGCAGGCCCCACAACATTACCAGAGGCGGTAATGTCACTCCAACTCGAGCTTATTGCTATTAGTATTCGGGCCCATAAGACCGTGGTACTAATAGAGTCTTTTTTGAAGTTGCGAGACGCTGTTGGTGTTTCGCAACTGAAAAAAAGAAAGAAAAACAAGAAAACAAGATGGCAACCATGTAACAGAGAGAATGGACTATACGTAGTCCCGTTTCCCTGTCCTTGGCCGCCATTCAAAAATGAAGAAAAAAATAAATAAAGAAGATGGCCGCCATGGAAACAGGATAAGGGACTACCAGTAGTCCCTTCTCACTTTCCATTCGGCCATTAAAAAGGAATATAAAGAGTAAACACAGAAAATGGCCACCAGGGAACGGGAAGAAGGGACTACACCTAGCCCCTTCTCCATTTCCATGATGGTCAGACAAGGAAATGGAAGGAACTTCGAGGGCGCGGAACAACTGCAGGTAAGGCTTTGTCACCTGGTAACGACCCAGCGAAGGCCAATGAGATGGCATGTTGCAATCTCATTGTCATATGCAGTAAAGGACTTTTGATGATTTACAATTATAAATGTTTCTGATTTCCCAGTCTCTCTCTTCCACTTTAAACTTTGTGATGTTTCCAGTGTATTTAAACAACCAGCATGTACCATATGGATAGTGTCCCTCTAGGGAATCTGAATTCCAAATTGTTGATGCCTGTGTGGATGTCAAGTGTCTTGAATGGACAGCATGGTCCTTAATACTTTTGGATTTCTTCAGTGCAAAGATGGGCAAATGAATTCCTCTAAACACTTGTTGTACCGTGCGCCAGTATTTCTTTATAGAGCTCTTAAACTATTGTGTGTTAGGACGAAAGGTACACAGGTATCCTATCTTTGTCTTCACTATAAGCCATTTTCCCAAGTAATGTCTCCCTAGTAGTAAAGCAAGTTCTCTTTTTTTAACGGTGCCGGTGCTTCCGTGGTCCACACTCCCATAGAATCCCATAGGACTCTACAGGAATGGGGACTTACAAATTACCGGCACCTGACTTCCCGGACCGCCGGGGTTGTAATCCCCCGGTGTTACTGGAAAGTCAGGCACCGGTAATTTATTTCAGGTCCAGGGGCAACCCGCCGGTATCACCAGCAGGGTTACCGCCGGGCCCATAATGAGGGCCATTGTCCATAAGGTACAGTGTCTCTCTGACTCCGCAGATGGAAATCCTTGTAATGGAGTAAGGCATTACTCGATTACAAAAGGTGTCAACAAACACCACCCTTCTTATGGTCATGATATTCACTCGCAACTTCTTCATAAGCTTAGCACCGGGCACTTACTAGCAAGGATATCAGTCCTATCTCTAGTCCTCTGGCATATTGAGCTTTCTTGCAACAATTGCCCATTGGGAGGATGCATACTCTGTCTTCACTCCACGCTCTCTGAAAACAACACCCATTCCATACATATGGCCCTTAAAGGTAAACTAATTTGCTGAGTAAACAGATTGAGGTCGTTTCTCAAAACTATTTGCAAAAAAAAAGCTCAGAGGAGGCGATTTGTTCTGTTTGCGTTAGTTTCAGAAATTTGCAGGCCATCTTATTTTGAAAATGAAAGGTGACATGTACATTTGAGGTGGGCTGGCCAGCAGCGCAAATGATAAACTGACCTGCCAACGTGCATACATTAGTGTCCGTCACATCTTCCCACCAATAATGTATTACAGGCTCCCAGCATCCATGTGGAGGTCCATGAATGTGAAATGTTAATAAAAGCAGTCCTGTCTCTTCTTTAGGGATAGAAATGAAGGGGGGGGGGGGGGCAGGGCAGTGTTTCATAGCTCTTCCTTTCCACTTAATAAAATGTAAGATGGGGTCTGGAAAGATCCTGTATTAGTCCACTTAATCCTGGCCAAAAGAAGAACAAGGGGGTGCAGAGGTTTTGAAATGCACTATTGCCCAAACTTGTACCAAGCTCAAGCTCCATGATTTTCCAAAGGCCACTGCACCATTAATAGCTAACCACACAAAAACATCATGGACACTCTTGGTTTCAAAGAATATGGAATAAAAAATATATATGAAAATGGCCTTAAAAAGGCTAGTTCAGGGAACAAAATATAGAAGCAAAAATAAAATTAGAAATTTGAAAAATTGGCAATATGCAATAACTTACAACCCGAATAGGAATCATCTTACTCAAGCCACACAGTCCTTTCAGCAATGTGCATCCCCCTGTGCCTATTTCTCCTACTGTTAAAGTGAATCCCATATTTTAATACAGGACGTGCTATAAAATGCACAGAAATGCTCCTTAATTTGTGTGTATGCGCAAAGGGGGCTAAAGAGAGCATTTAAATGTGCGCATCGGAATAGGGCAAATCTTAGTTTTTAGAATGTGGTCCTTTGCCTTTAATACTCTCTATCTATTGGGCCCTGTTTGATTTTTCATTCAAATGTTTTGAGTAAATTACAGGAAGGAATAAACAACTACCTACACAGTAATGTGCAGTAGCACCTTGAAGCATCTCATGCGCTCGATAGAGTTACCAATAATGATCTCAGACCCAAATAACCAGACATACTCAAAGAATATGGATAAGTACTACTTTATTATCAGCTCAATGAAGTAGGGCAATCTGGCGAACATAGAAAGTTAATCCACTGATTTGCAGACAGAAGAATTCATGTTCTGTCTTTGTTCATGGCATAAGGGTTGAGAGAACATACGTAGCAGCTTTCATCTGATGTTCTCTTCCCCACCTCTCTCATGTGCTGTTACCACATGCTATTTTCTAAATGAGCCTAGCTGTCAAGATATGAATTTATATCTTCATTATCTTCCCCAACATCTCTCTTAGGTCGGGCAATTTGTTGAGAAATATCAGAAAAAATATCACTCATTGTTCAGAGGAAAATTGTCTAGCATTTTGGTGCTGGACTCCCCCAGTGCAGGACAAAGACTGATATGTTTTGGATATTTTTCCTCTGTGAAAGATAGTGAGCTAAAGAATCTGGGTAAGGCTCTTGCAACCAGGACTAATGTCTGGCAGAGGAACTCGCATGACCCCCCCCTTGTTAATTTGCATAATTTAAGTAACTTTGGGTCTCACCCTAAATTACTAGGGGAATCCAGACATGGACCCCTTGCTCACTATTCTTAGAGAGGCATAGCTCCACCCTACTGATGAGCGCCAACCAGACCGAAACAGGTGTCTAGGGTTGCTGTAGGTACTGGACTGTCCCAGTGCAGGACAAAGACTGATTTGTTTTGGATATTTCTCCTCTGTGAAAGATAGTGAGCTAAAGAATCTGGGTAAGGCTCTCGAACCAGGACTAATGTCTGGCAGAGGGACTCCCAGGACCCCCTTTGTTAATTTGCATAATTTCAGTAAGTTTGGGTCTCAACCTAAGTTACTAGGGGAATCCAGATATGGAGCCCTTGCTCACTACTCTTAGAGAGGCACAGCTCCACCCTACTGATTAGGTCCAACCAGACCGAAACACCTGTCTGGGGTTGCTGTTGGTACTCTTGTTCAGAGGAGAATTTCCTAGCATTTTGGTGCTGGGATGCCCCAGTGCAGGACAAAGACTGATATGTTTTGGATACTTCTCCTCTGTGAACGATAGTGAGCTAAAGAATCTGGGTAAGGCTCTTCAAACCAGGACTAATGTCTGGCAGAGACCCCCCTTGTTCGTTTTCTGTTCAAGGACTGCTTTCATAACCTCTCCATTTGAATAGGAAAATAGGAATGAGTCTTCATGATAATCAGGAATTCCTAATACAGGGGCAGTACTAACCGCCCTTTTTAATTCTTCAAATCCTTCAGTCATTTCATCTGTCCATGTTATCTTACTTTTGCCTAACTGTGCTTCCTTAGGTCCTTTTAAAAGTGGTTGACTATATGTACTATAATGGAAAACCCAGACTCTGCAGTAGTTACATACACCTGAAAATGGTTGCCTTTCCCTCACTGGTTTAGGTCATAATTGCTTCTGCTCTTTCAGGTGTCACTTTTCTCCCTTCTTGAGAGATTAACTGTCCCATATACAGGATCTTTACCTGGAAATATTGTAACAATGAGAAGAGGTACAGCAGAACAATGGTGACATCCATATTATCATTGCAGGTACATGCACAATAAATGATGCTGAAGGGGAGGGAAATGAAGTCCGAAAACAAAAAGGAAAGCATCAAATTAATTTGCAGCTGTTCAAAACAAATGTACCCAGGTGCCCATAAAGAGGGGTGACACCACCTCAGAATAGCGTCCATCTTTTCCACCCATAATGTCTCTTATTTTCAATAGCGAAAATGATTTCCATTGGTGGGACGACTTGTGGATTATAATAATTTGAAATCATATAAATTACAAAAGGGCCTCATATGCGCCTATACTTAGTTAACAAATCAGAAAGGGTGGCGGGTAACCTTTTTCATGGCACAGATAAACCAGATGTTTGCCTACCACATGTCCTAGCCATAGAGGTGGTGTTGCGGATAGGCGTTTATTTTGCTTCCTGACTGAGTGGAGCCCAGAATGGTTCTTGCTCCCCCCCCCCCTCCATTTTCTTTTCACCATGATCATCTCCCTCCCCTCCCCTCCTCATTCTCATCCTTTTACCCCTCTGATTCCCTCCTCCTTCTCCTCCCCACCCCTCTCTCTCCCTCCCTCTCAGTTCTACTGCACTACCCTCCCTCTTCCCTTCAGTTTAATTGCTCTACTTACTGTTTTGTTGGACTGATTCGTAATTGTAAATTGCTTCTATTGTCACTGTTATAATGTTAATGTTATATGTATCCTGTTGTTAAAATGTGCAGCGCTTTGGAGTAAAGCGCTATATAAACATAATAAATACAAATACAAATGGTGTTGTGACTGTCTGAATTTTGACCTTCTAATATCGATTCCAGCCGCTGGCCTCTTGCCCTCATTCCACCGGTCATCATAGGTTGGTAGGTGCCATGTCTAATGGATTTCTTCCTAATGCCACCAGTGTCAGTCAGGCAGATGATGCAGCTGCCACTTTCCCCTTATCCCTACCAGCATCATGGGTTTGGGAAGAGGTGTGACTGGCAGAGATATCTTCCTAACTTGCAATGTCAGGATTATTGTACTGCTGTGGTCAGCCACCTCACGCTCTTCTCTTCCCTGTTGATGCCTGGTAGGTGGATGGTCTCTCCTTCTGACTACCAATCTCTCTGTCTCCCTGGCTGAGTCAACACTCAAGGGATAAAGCATTTTTTCAGTACTCGAGTATTTGTAAACCTAACTGAGCTGGATGTGCACAGATTGTGGCCAGGTTGAATCTGAATGACTCGTCAGGCTCCCCAATATTGATAAGCCTCCAAACAACACTGCCTCCACATATCCTGGTACTTCTGTGCTTGTTGAGGCTGAATGTTCTTCAATCCCAATGGTTTGCTTCAGAGTTAAGCCTGGCCCACAATGCTTGAAAGGGTCCTGAAAAATGTCTGGTAGCCTCAAGCACAAAGAGGGGCTGGACAAACCTTTTTTTAAAAAGATTGCAAGTATCATAGAGAAATCAAGGATAAAGGAAGAGCCTAAATCTACTGGAGTCCTCTCCAGAACCTGATGGTGCAACAGCGGGGATGATATGAGAGCAATGCAAGGTTCAAATAAGGACATTTCATGCCATTCTTAGAGCAGTGTTATCCAGATGGTGGTGTATTTTGTAGAGCCTTTGTATAACGCCATAGCTCAACCGGAGGATTTTTTTAATAGTTTGTTTGGAGAGATTGTTTTCATGATTTGCACAGAAATGTAATGGCTTTCTTCATGCATTTCATTAGCTAATATGAAGGAAGGTGATAACCTTTTGGGGGAATTTCATGACACCACAATTTTCTTTTTTTTGAAGAGGGTGAGATAGCTGACCAGGCTAATCCATCTACCGCAGACTTCTGTATGCACTCTGCACATCTCAGGAGTGAACCCTGACAGGGCCAACTCAGATTTTTTATTTTTCTGATGTCTAAGAAATGAGTATCATTGAATTGTATATGCAGAAAAAACACAGTGTTATAACTCCAGTTTACAATAGTGGGAAGCACAATATATGAGACATACGCTAGTTAGTATTTAAGAAAAAGCTGGAACTGGGCCAGATTTCCCGGTTTAGAACAATTTTACCTAACCCCAAAAGTTTGACTCCTAAAAGTTCAACCCCCAATTTCCCGCATATATATATGTGGGGGGTAAAGTATATAAAAAAATGTGTGGGGTAAGGTGGGGGGTGTGTGGGGGGTCTCCCCCCAAATATATATTTGCGGGAAATAAAAAAAAAAAAAGTCGAACTTGGGCTCTGTAAAATCACTTAGAATCAGATTTCCCTGGACTCTGAATCCCACAGAAATGGTCTCCATGGATTCAAAATCCAAGGAAATCAAACGCCCGTGCCAGTGCCTGAGCCACCGCAATACACTGCATCTGTAGCCGCAGTGATCAGCTGTTCAGCGCTCGCAGACATTGTGAGCTCAAAGGAAATCTGCTCCGACTTGTCTTTTAAAAAAATGTTAAGCACATTAAATGCCATCAACGTTAGATGACTACAGTCCCAGCAGCGAGTGGATAACGCAGACTGGCCATTATCTCTTAAAAGGTGCAAATGGTGGGTGATTATAAATAGAAGGGATGCATAAACCTGTGTGCTGTGTGACACAATGACTACAATCAGATGCATTTTCTTTTATTTAGGTTCACATCATTTGTTCATATTTCAAGTCATCTCTTTTGAATGTAGTGGTATATTAGCCTTGTGTTTTTCACACTTTTCACAAGTCTATCATTTGCCTACCATGACTTCCCCATTGCCTCCTCAGTTGCCAGATGGAATCCTGCAGTATTTTGTTCCATTTACACAACAAAGAAAATATATTACCTATTTATAAATGGAAACTACTGGCTACCATCTACTGACTATTCCTGGCCACGTGTAGCATTAGTTTGACAAGGCTGGTAACATGTATGAATGCGGACTGATAGAGTTAAAAAGACAAGTAACATTTTGACATCTTGCCTAGACGAACTGAAACAGTGCCTCTGGTTTCTTTAGTAAAATCACAGTAATATGCCTGAATACGTCTTGTGTGTCTTTTAGACATTGTTTGCTTCTCTGAACACGAATGTGTGTTAATCTGACCTGTGTTGTTCTTCTGTTGTAATTCATATAATGTACAATTTATTTAAAATTTATTTTATGGCCAATGTTTGCAGCAGTTATTTTTCTCACCCACTGTTCCGGCCACCTGATTGGTTGGCTCATCCTCCCCTTGTGCGAATTTTATTTCAAAATCCGATATCTTTCTATGGAATTGGAGAAACATCAATAGTGAGGGTATTTTAAGGTCTCTATCAGTCTGGGACTGCATAGCCCATTTTCTGCCTCACTAAAAAACAAAACTGCAAACCCAATACTGACATGAAATCAAAGGATCAACTTCATGGCCAATCTGCTTCTGTTTCAGGCACAGTTTGAGATCCTTGTCTGGTCCGGTTCACTAGTCTGGCAAATCTCTTACGTTGTTATGATATCAAACACTTCTATTTCGTATCAATCTAAGTTCAGTATACATATCAGTAAACTGGAGTTAAACGTCTTACCACTTACTGTCTCAAATCAGTGTACCATTAATTTCAAGATGTAACTAAAGTGTTTTGTCTCATGGCAGGTGCCGCACTTTGAGAAAGCTGGATCGAAATGCCAACTCATACCCCAATCTCTGCTTCCCAGAACTGTACGTCTTAAAAGGAGGATATAAGGAATTTTATGAATGTTTCAAGGTACAGCTTCAAAAAATTGAAATTTTATTGTTTCCACTGGTGTACGGAGACTGCCATATGTATGTTGCAAAGTATACCTTTATTCATGTAGCTCCCTACTCCAAAGTTGAGGGAACATTTAACCCTTCCCTACCCTTTTACTTCCGGGGCCCTCATTAATGGCATATAAAGGGTCTTTCTTGTATTTGTCCTTTACATTTTTGGATCTGCTATTTTTTTTAATGTATTTTTTCCTGTCCTGAAATGCCCAACAAAATGTTCTGTCCCTTGAAATAATTCTTCTTACAAATATTCTGCCGATTCCTCCTAGTTCTGAGTTCATTAGTTATTAATCTTATAAGACATGGTGACATGTAATCAATTCTTTTGGGGGTGTATGCGGACCATAATAGAACTGGATTGGTGTAGCACATCTTTCAGGCATCATACGAGGCACTATCCAATAATTAAACAAAGGAGATATAGTCCAATTGCTGCATTGACATTTGGTTCCTGATCCTAGTTTCAGCCCTTGAATACAACTTTATTTACATTGTTTTGTGAACATATGGTTTAATTGTTTACCAGAATTGTATTTATCGCTTGAGTGTAGGTTGGTAAAGTGAATAAACTAGTTGCAAAAGAAAAAAGAAAAAATACATTTCATTTGATTCTGAGATAGTCTGCTGCTCAGATTTAAATGTTTAATATAAGCAATATGATTTAGTGTCTCCCCTTTACTGGTCTGTTCAAAATGCATACCCCACCCCCCACCGCCCACCACTTTACATCCTGGTTTCTGTAATTGGGTAGTAACGGGGCTCCAAACATGATAATGTTCTTTGTTATATGTTCGAAATTCCTCTTGCTTCAATAAAGATTTTTTTATGTAAAGTGCTTAGCTGCTCCTTAGTACCAGATCTGCACTTATCACATTGCAGGACCTTGACCAAGCCCCTTCTTAATGTCTGCTGGTCATCAGAACTCATGGGGCAGGAGATATATACTAATGTATTCATCAAAATGCAACAGTCAGAGTTGTGATTAGTAATTTATAACGCACTTAATACCGAAGAGGTTTCTAAGCGCAGAACCAGGATTCGAACCTGTGTTGCTCTAAATCGACTTGCTTCCAAGATGAACGTGTTGCCACTGACCTCTACGAGCGTTGGAAGTACTCCTATATTCAAGTAAAATGTGGATGGGAGAAACCCATACATCATTCATACAGTGTCCAGTAAACACAGGGGAATGTCTTACTGACGGTACATGGCAAAGACATTTATGCTTCAGCCCACTTATTATGTGCAGTGCCACATAAGCAATGTCCGGGCTGTCCAAACGCACTCCTTGTGCTGCGGAGTGTCCCAATCTCAGAACCTTCACGCTGCCCTCTTTTGAGCCTTTGAACCAACGAGTTCATTGTGGGGAAACCCTCTTTGAGCAACTGCGCCTCAGCCGTAAGGGGACAGCAAGTAGTCAGACTCCCATTACATATAATGCCGAGAGAGGGTCAGTACCAGGATGCTGCCTATGTGTCAGAAATGCAGGTCAGCAATATCACCAGGTCAGTGGACCTCATCACAATGAGGGGCGTAGTCCTAGAAGTGTTGTCGACATGCGAATAGCTTTACAGCATACAGCCAATCTCTTGGGTTTAACATAGGTTGCGCACACACACCATGGCTGTTTTACAAACACATGCCTATGTGACAAGATTGGAAATTGCTATTTAGTTTAAAATGCATCGACCTTGTACAATTCCTTCAATGACAGTGAGACAGGCCTGAGGCTTGAAGAATCCAAAGTGACATAGAACGTGCTGTTTAATTTACTGTAACAAGCAGAGAAGTGTTGTAGCCTGCTCTATTGTCCAGCGTGAAATCTGGCCTAGCATTAAAAGTGTGGTTTGTCCTAAAATAGCATTCTATTATAAAAAGCCCATATTCATCTTTCACTGCTGAAACTGTCCTAATGCAGTAAAATGACATCGCAAAGGGCTGCGTTTATATGTCTGGCACTAGAAAATATATAATCACAAACTGTTAGCACTGTATGTATTAACATTGCATTACTAACCTTGAGTAATGAAAACATTCACATGGATGAATTAACATGCCCTTATAAGAAAAAGTGAAAGTGTATTTTTCATTTTATACTATTGCAGAGCCAATCGCATTTGAAGAAAGTGGATGACAATTAAGGTTCAAATGCATTTGCAATGAAATCATGCTCAAAGTGTCAACCAATATATTTTACTTTCTTTAAGCCATTCTCCAACTGTTGCCAAATATTGTTTTCCTTTAGCCCATGTTCTTAAGGGACGCAATTATTGTTGATTTTTCAGCCCAAATAGCCGGATGGTCAACGGGAGAGTTAATCTTCATGTTAAACTACACTAGTGTGCAGTCAGCTGGTTCAAGAGATGAAGAGTACATTTAGACACTATGCTACTGCAGGCCAGGATTGGCTGCTAGAAGACATACGATATTAAATAAGCCTGATTGCACCCTACAAAGTAGACTTCAAAAGGGGTGTGGACCCGCATACTTCCCTGAACTCTTGGTGGGCTGAAAGGACTGACTGGCTGGAGTAAGATGACAACTATTCTGGTTGCAAGTTATTGCACTTTGCTCATGTTTCAAATTATTGTTATGTTATTGTTGCTTCTTTATTTTGTTCCCTGAATTAGATTGTCAGTTATATATTGTTAAAGATATTTTCATTTTTTTAAATTCTTTTATTGTTTAAAGCACAGACCTAGCTCGAGAGCAGCCGAGCGCTGTACAGATTGTGGGTAGCCAGCATTTAGGCTGACATCTTTTTAACAGTAGTGCAGTACTGTGAGTTAAGGTCTGTGCATTGGTATGTGCATCCATTCGAATTAGTCTTTGGTCAGGTGTTGTTGGAAAAAGCTAAACAACTAACTGATTAGACCTGAAGGTGTTTCGCGCTCCACTAATAACTGGATTGCAAGTCTAATGTTCTATGGACCAGTGCGCCCTTTGGTAACTTAACCAGGCTTTGTTTCAAAGTTTTGTGTTCAAAGAATATTTTTTATAATACGAATTGTTACGTCACAGTTTAGCAAGTTTTCCCAATTTGGTATGGTTAGATTAATGAATTTTCTATTTCGTATGTTTCAAGTGGTTATACAAATTTGAGAGCAAAACGTAAACATGAAGTACAAACAGTACAAAGTTCCTGATACACATGAAACACAATTTGTTGTAGCTCATGTTACTTCACAGAAGGATTTAGTTACACTTGATGGTTTTAGATTCAGTAACTCCTGTTACTTCACAGATAGATTCAGGTACACTTTTTATTGGAAACTCAACTCTAGATGCACAGTAATGATAATTGTAGGGTTGGATGCTCTAGGTCACTGTTGCTTCACAGTTCGAAATTGAATAGGTTTTGAGTCTTAAATATTCAGAGGTAATTAATTGGAGTCTAAGCCCTCTTATTCACTGTTTGCATCACAGTTGCATTACTTCTGATTACCATCAGTTTACCATCTTTTTCATTATTTATTCTGCTACCCAACACGTGTTTCACCGTCTGGTTGGCGACGGATCTTCAGGGATTAATGAGATTTAGAGTTGATTGCGTGGGACCAATGCGTGAGAACACGTTGCATGGTTTTCACAAATTAATTGTAAATGCTGTCCTTTTATTTATCCGGTTGTTCGTGGGTAGCCCTTTTTCTGTCTTTGCGAAGGGGTTGGAATTTTTCAAAAGGAATAGTGCAATCTCAATATATTCTATGGCTACTCTCCAGGTGAACAGACCTTCGGTTGCTAACGGCGGTGGAGAGAGGCACGGGTTTGTGCGTCTCGCTGCAGTCCGATTGCTGTTGGAAAAAGCCACGTTTTGAGAGATTTGGGAAATTGGAGACTTGTGGGGGCATTCTGAGCCGACACTGAGATCGAGTTCCAGAGGGTGGGTCCATGACAAGAGAAGGATTCTTTGAAGGGCCTCTCTTTGCGGACGAGTTATGATTGAAGCCGGTTGGTCGATTTGCTGCATGAGGTGCGTGTGTCACCAGATAAGTGAAGATTAGCAACCAGGTACGCTAGTGTGCTACTTGTGATTGCTTTGTATATGATACATGCAGTCTTGAACAGTATCCTGGCCTGGAGAGGAAGCCAATGTAGTTTGCGTAGGATGGTGATGATTCGGTCCATTTTCTGTGCACCTGTAATAAGACAGAATAACTCTGTTGGGTATATTCGCTAAGGGTTACGCGCAGACACTCAAAGGTTAATCAATGGTTTATCTATCGTTAGTCCACAGCATCACTACTACTTGGAGGCTCAACCCTTAACCTCCATAATCTAACAAGGAAAAATAATCACTGGATTAGTGGATCGCGCTGGGCTAAACTAAATTCAATAGTCCATAGTCTTTGTTCAATTGAGTTCATCCATTCAATGCTGAGTTCTGACAATGATGAATTTATTCAAAATCAAGAAGCGCATAATAGCTTGCAGTCAACATGTGTTTTGACCCTGGGTCATCCTCAAGGCTTTTGTAGCAATCACAAGTTGCTGAATGTATGCTGAGTTAAGCGTTCTTCGCTTGATAGCTGACAGTGTATGTATTTCATTAGATTTCCTATATGGTGACCTGATTAGGGGCAATCTCTTGTGAATGTGGTTAACCCTGGTGCCTCGCCCTGTAATAAGACATCCTATCGATGTGGGAGACCACAAGGGCCTGCACTACAGTCCAGAAGTCCTGTGGGGGATGAAGGGTTTGATTTGGCCTGTTTGGCTATGTGTTTCTGGAAGGACAGGCTGCTGTAAATGGTAAAGCCTAAAGATTTTGCTGAGTCTAAGAGTTGTGGATCAAATCCTTCTATGCGCATATCATTGAGCCACTGTTGAACTAGTTGTTTTTTAATGGGTGGACCGATGAGGAGGAATTCAGTCTTGGATGGGTTTAGTTTGAGGTAGGAAGTCGATATCCAGGACTGGATGATGGCTAGGTAATCGCAGAGGCAAATGATGTCCTGCACGCTATTTACTCCCATATGCAACTGCGCATCGTCTGTGTATTGGTCGATGGCTATTTTGACAAATCTGAGATTGTCATCACTTCTCCCTAGGGGGAGATCTTTTCCATGAGGCCAGGGCGGTGCGTCCACAGTACAATAGTCCCCATGGCAGTGGTGCACCAAGGGAAGATCACATAGGGCAGGTAGCCCCTTGTAGGATTGGGGACGACCATTCTCAGAGAATGCGGTATGCCCCTGCTTCAATACACCCAACCCCTTCTCCAATGCCAAATCTCCCTTCCCCCTCTCTAGATAGAGCTGATGTGTTCTGTTGTCAAGTCAGTCAACCGAATATACTTGACAAAACAATACAATAGAGAATACAAAGTATGTTACATATGGTTTTAAAACATGTACTGTGAAGAAGATGACCGGGAGTCCAAGGATCACTCTAGAGAACCAGAGTGAGCGGTCTAGATTCTCACGGTATGTGATTGGCCCAAAGCAATACAACAATCCAGCGCAGGAGTTTAAAGGCAGCTCAGATGGAATGCTAAGAGATACCTTTCCTTTGAGGAGGAACTGCAGGAGCTGTGCACCAGGCAAGCAGACAAGAGCCAAAAGGAAAGCCATGAACAGAGGAGAAGGAGAACCCGAACGTGGTCCAGGATGGAAGCACTAATCAGGCTGCTGCAGAGTCAAACCTCTGGGTGCCCCAGGCCCCGACAAAGCACCTGAAAGAGACGGCAAGCAGCTGGGAAGTGCCAGACATCTGCAGAGCCACTGCAGACCCTGCTGGTTACCCAAACACTAACGGAACCTCGAGAAGGGACAGAGCTGCTCAGGAAATGCTGGTGCTTGCACGGATGAGACAAACAGGTATGCAGATTGTTGAGAGGTGCTAGAGGTCCGGGGAAGCAAGGGTGTGGAATCAGAAGCTGGAATGAGAGGTTCTGGGACCCTGAGAAGAGAATGCGAGGACCCACACCCATATGGAAGTCAAGGTATAAGAGGGTCTGGAACCCCAGAATAACCAAAATAGAGAAAAAAGAATCGTATGTTTGGCAGGAGAGTGAACCGAGCAGATATGATAACTAATTGCAAGTCTGGGATCCAAACCCATATGAGAAGCCGAGAATAAGAGAGTCTGGGACCCTGAATGTAAAAGAAGCAAACAAAGAAGAGTTGCAGCCCTGGCAGGGGAGTAAACCAAGCAGATATAATGCTGCATTGCAAGTGTGGGAACCACACCCATATGAGAGACATCAGTCTAAAGTAATGAAGAATAAGAGGGGATGGGACCCTGTGAGAGAAAGAGAGAAATAGTTCATGAAAGGACAGTTGCTTGGCAGGAGAGTTTACCAAGCCATTCAGAATATTGCGAGTCTGGTACCTGCACCCACATGAGAGGTTGAGAATAATTGGGTCGAAACCCTGGAACTGAAAAGGACAAATTAGAAGGAATCCTATGCTTGGTAGGGAAGTATGTCAAGTTGGTGGGATAAAGAACTGTGAATCCGAGAAGCATATCCTTGTGAATTGCCCAGTGACATTTACCCAAAAGGATACGGGGCTCAGGAGCTCAAAAGGAAGGAAAGTAGAATAAGAAGAAGTCTAGGGGAAAGGAGTGTGGCCCTATCCTGGGAGTCCTATATTTGTGAACATTGTTTATTTCATCAGTTGTGATTACCCAAGAGACTGGGAACTTTACTGTTTGTTGGAACTACCATGAACACTTTACTTTGGGGGAGAGATCATCCTTGCATATTTGATTTAAGTTATAAGTGTTAGGCACAGAGGTAGGCTTTTGAGACACGACAGTGACAGACTTTTTATTTGTGGACATCCTATCACATTTTTTTTGAGGCAGGGAAACCTCTCTTAGCTTTAGGGATAGAGAGGGATTTGTCCAACTCTTTCTTGATCAATAAAAGTTTATACCCAAAAATATGCCACCATTGTGTCCGAGCCTTACTTCTGCACACTTACACTGTCTTTGAGGGGATTGCCCAGAGGCTCAGTGTAAAGGTTAAAAGGGATTGGTGAGAAGATGGAGCCCTGTGGGACTCCGCAGGAAGCCTGGAGTCAGTTTGAACGCAATAAGTTCATCTGGATGGCCTAATATCTGTCTCATAGGAGGCAAACCAATTCAGGAGAGTGCTGGAGAATCCCATCCTGTCAGTAAGGAGGAAGAGGAGGATGCTGTGGTCAACAATGTTGAATGCAGATAACAGGTCAAGGAGGAGGCATGAGTCACCCTTTTGCATGATTTAGAGAGCATCATCCACCATCTGGATGGTGGATCTCTTGATGCTACACCTGGGGCAGAACCCTGACTGGTCATTTGGGAGGTGGAGCTTGAGTCTGGCAAGTAGTTGTGTAGCAACTACTTTTTACAAGATTTGCCAATAAATGGGAGGTTTGTTATGGGCCGGTAGCTGGCCAGGTCATCTGGCTCTAGGATTGGTTTTGTAAAAGAGGTTGTATGAGACCAGTCTTGAGGGTGTCCAGGAATGACCCTTCTCTGAGGGAGGCATTGAAGATGCATAGGAGCGTGTTGAGCGCTGGGCTCGTCAGTTGTGTAATGATGGAGGCTGAGATTACATGGTCAGACTAAGAAGTCATTTTGAGGGAGGCAATAATTTTTAGGCAATCTGGGGGATAAAGGGGAGAGAATTCAGTCCAGAGGGGCAATGTATGTGCCATGGTGCCGGGGGCGCTAATGCTGTGAGAGGTTGATTTGATGGTCTCTCAGACTTTATCTATTTTTTAGATAATAAATGTGTTTATTCCATTGCCTTCTTCCGGAGTTGCTGGTACCTTGGGGTCAGGTGAGGGTTTGGTACAACGTTTTACTACTTCAAAGAGGGCTTAGCTCCTTTTAGAGGCTGTCACAATGGTGGTGGAGTATTAAGCAGCTTCGGCCTCTGTAATCAGAATCCTACAGTTGGCGCAGAGAGATTTAAAGTTGGTGAGGTCTCCCAGGTTCCGTTATTGGGCCACCATTTCTCTAGGGCTCTGGTTGACCGTTTGTTGGAGGCTAGCTTGGGGGTGCACCAAGGAGTGTATGGTTTGGTCTTAGCCCGGCTGATTTTTAGAGGGGAAATGAGTGTCCACTAGCTTCATAGCAGAGTTGTTGAATAATTCTAGGAAGCCCGAGGCATTCCATGTGGTGGGCAAGTCTGCAAAGTTTGTTCTAGCTCATTGACGGGAAGGTTTTGAATGAACAGTGTTGAGTGAGGGGGGTATTTAGCCTGACCTTTGTGGGCCGTAGTTGAGTGTGTGACTGAAAATGTGATGATGGCATGGTAAGATCAGTCACATGGGATAGGGTCTGCACAGGTGATGTGGGAGGATGATGTGAAGACTAAGTCTAGGGTGTTGACTTTCTTGTGCGTGTGGGAGAGCACAATTTGCATAAGGTTCTGGAACCAGTCAGTGCGAAAAGTGTGCTTCGGATGTGGTAGTCTTTGAAACCAAGAATGCCCATGACGTCTTTGTTGTGAGGTTAGCTACTAATGGTGCAACGAAAATCATTGAGCTGGTGCTTGCAACAAGTTTGGGCAATAGTGCATTTCAAAAGGTTTGCACGCCCTTGTTCTTCTTCTACTCAGGATCATGTTTTGTTGAATAGAAGTGATAAATCCGTGGATTGCTACTGTTTTTTGCTGTATTTGTGTCAATAGCTTTACATTATTTTTAAGTTATTATCCTTGGTAGCCATTGACTTTCGATCGTTCTTTATCGCGTCCATTTAATGGATTTACAGTGGCAGGTGTAAAGTCACAGGACTACTGGCTCACCAATTCTAGATGCAGTAATATTAGCAAATGCTTAAGGTTTAAGGTTTGCTATGACATGGTTTATATGGCTATGCACATTATTGATTGCCTGCTGGCTAGTCTAAAAGGTGAATAGGAAATAGGTCTAATGCTAGGACTGTATGCAAGTACATTGTTGCTAATATTGTTGTTTATTGTTTGACTGTTATTTGCAATTCTCAGATATCATTTCAAAAAGAAAATAAATATACATAAACTAAATAGATGTGTGAGAGCATTCTTAAAAGTGCAAAAGTGTGTTGTTTAATTAATGCAATGGTGTAGGGAAGTTTATTTGATTTAATACAGTTTTATTGGATATTTGTAAAGCGCCTATACAACAAATGGTGTTTTAAGGTGCCACAAGACAAAAAGGGGGTAGGGGCAACAAAGGAGAAAGATACAATAATGGTTCTACTAGGCCTTGTGACATTAGGATTGTGCCAATCAGCGCAAATGCGAAGTGCTATGGTGGGAAGGGAAGAGCAGGGCAAAGAGGAGAGAGTGCACATGAAAAGAGGAGTGCAGGAGGGGGGGTGAGGGCCACAGGGGCTAGGAAAGTGCTAAGGGGAGGCCAGGTGGGCAAGTGTTATGGAATGCATGGGATGGTACAGGGTCAGACTGGGACAAAAATAGGCCAGGTCACCCAAAAAAAAAGTGGCCCAGACCTCGCCTCAAAAAAGGGGCTCACCCCTTGCCTCACGACCCTTGGCCTCTGATGACATCACCAAAAGTGATGTCATTTGACCCCCACCGCAAAGTGACATCCCGGGAAGCGATGAAACATGACCTTTCACCCCCTGACAAAACAGGAAGTGGCATCAATTACCATTGTACCTAAGTACACTAAATTACTGTGAATCCAAGCAGAAGTCCAAGGCCAAATGATAATATGTTATTATTTAGCGCTTACGCTTAAGCTCTTTTTTATAGAAGAAATATGCATACAATATCACTCAACCTGTGTTGGTACTCATGTATCGACCTAAGAAGGATGAAAGGCTTTTTGAAAAAAAACAAAAAATAATTTTTTCAAATTCTTTTTTTCCCCCCAAAACGGCCCAGGCATGGCTAGAAACCGGCCCCCACTCCTCAGGGACGGTTTCGGCCCGGCCACTGGCCAAAAGGCAGAGGGGCCAATCCTACCCTGGGATGGTATTATCCAATTTGATGGCATTTAATTGATGGAATGGTAAATCGGTCCGAATTCGGCCAGTACCATATGATCGATTAAATTCGATCAAATTAGGTAATCATTACTGCACATGGGTATCCGTGTTTGCGGGGTGTCCCCCGCTCCCTATGTTCAGCATTGATGGCCTTGGAGGGTAGAGGGGGTGTCCCCCGCTTCCTGGGGTTTGGAGGCGGGGGACAAAAAAAATGAGAAAAGGGGACCCTGTCGCGTCAGATCTGACCCGCGTTAGAGGGATGGAACTGGCGCCACAGGGTCAGGAGAGGCAGCAGACACCCAAAATGTAAGTGGGAGGGGGATGGGGGGATGTATTGACTGGAGTGTAGGGCATAGATTTGCAGGGTTTGGCTGCGGTAAAATTGTCTACGGTCAATTCCGTCACAAAAAATTCTGCCACGGCCAAATCACGTAGATCCCGGGTCCACATGCTAAGTGCGAGGAAGGTGGGGTCTGGTGCCCTGTACAACTCAGAGGTAACCAGGCAGCAAGTCACTGTGGCAGACGGGGAGCTAGCAAGGCAGGGGGAGAGGGAAGGAAGAAGAGAAAAGGAGGGTCTTGTGGAGCTACCGGAACTTAAGGAGATCCGGCTCACGCCTGAGAGAGGCAGGGAGACCATTCGAGAGGAAGGCTCCTGTTGAGTAGAGAGATCTACCCCCCACTCTCTGCTTTGAGAAGCGTCTGATCTGCAGAGAGTTGGAGCCAGAAGACTGGAGGGCTCTAGCAGGGAGGTATTCAGGGAGAGAGAGTTGGATGATGACATGTAATATTAATCATTTATACAAAGGTAATACAAATGTGTTCCTAGATGTTCTGGGGGTAGGCCCACAACAATGTTGCTGCCCAAGAATAAACATGTAAGTTGCGTAGGGGTGGAAGGTTCTTTTGCAATAAGCACAGAGATCCAACTCTCCCAGAACCTTCCATTGGGATTGCTGTTATTTTCTGGCACAAAGCCTGTCACAGCCCCAGGTGGGCATTATGACCACCCTTGGCTTGTAGGTTAGGCTCTAGTATGTTTGATATGATGAAAATCATGACAGCCCCCATGATGACTTCTTGCTCTCTGCTCTGAAAAAATTGGTAACCCAGGAAAGTCTGTGAAAGGACTGTCATTCCAGACAGTGCGTCATCTGTAGAAATCTGTACTTGAGAAAATGAGAAGATGCCTGTGGGCATCTCTGATTATGCCTGGAGCATCTTTGAGATGATCATGATTAAATCTGAACCACAAGGATTTGCAGTGATGGTCCAGGTATCTTGAGATTTGCTTCAGCTGTAGGCATTGTGAATCAGATATAAGCAAGGAGGTATAAATCTGAGATGCTAATGGACTTCTTCTGATTTGTTAGAGCGCAAATATATATGAGCCATTCCCTTGATGTTTATTTTTATTTATTTGTAGAGCTATCTCTGAATGGCTTATTTTGTGTTGGTGCTTTAAACATGACTTTGGGCCTAAGCAAAGTGCCCTAATCACTATGAGGCAGATGGAGTGCTTAGTTGGCTTATACAAGTTAGGAAACTATGGATTTTAATTCAGGTTTTTGGGAAATAGATGGGAAAGCACTGGGGGCATTGTTTTCTACAATGTCTAAATTACACAGAGGGGAATGCCAACCTATGTACCTGTTTGCACTTTGGTATCATCCATGCAATTTTCATCATAGCACTTGTACCCCTGGTTTTATAGCCACTTATTGGAGTCTCATGGAATCGAAAATGGCCCCTTTTTCGGGTCCCCTGAGCACAAAAAAGGAGTAAAGATCTGGCATAAAATGGTGGCACCAGAATTAAAATCTTTTATTGAGCTTTGGGGGAATTTCAACATTTTGCAATATTTTTGCAGGTGGAATTGGGGCTCATGAATTGGATGACCATTTCCACCATGCATTCTCTTTACGCATGCAAAAAGTGAATGCTTTTACGCCAGCATGTCATTTTCATGCTAGTGCAAATACATTGGATTACCCTAAAATATGCATATTTTTAGTTACTGATGAAAGCCGGGGATTCGATAGGAATTCTTTGTAAATGCTGTCTGCCATGCGAAAATGTCAGGCCGCATTTAAAAGTGTTGCTCTATGAAGTTTAAAGGAATGGTGTTATGGTGATTTTGCCTCTTTTAACAACTTTTTTTACGATTTGCACTACAATTTAAGAAAATATCAACACAGCCATTATCATTAAGGCCAACTTCCACCGTCCTGAATGCTTAGAACAGCCATTTAAGTGTGCAGTTTGAAAACAAAGTAGTATCTTAAAATAAGCAGTAGTTTGTTTGTGCCTACACCTCTTTGCGCCAAATTTCTGATGTAAATGAATAAAAGTACGTAGTCAAGTTTCTTCAAGTATATTTTCTTAATTTATTTGATATATGTTCTGCCCATATGAATGACACGTGTTTCGGCGTTTCATTAGCGCCTTTTTCAAATCTGGGCCTTATTGAATGTAATGCGAATCTCCCTTTCCTTATTTCCGGGAATTAGTCTTTAGTTGAAGTGTATCACGGTAGTTCCAGGGTTAAATCCCACCTACAAAATTCTCTTGCTGATGCCTCAAGAAAATATACTTGAAGAAACTTGACTACGTACTTTTATTCATTTAGATCAGAAATTTGGCGCAAAGAGGTGTAGGCACAAACAAACTACTGCTTACTTTACAAACGGAGCTGAGGGACTCTATGTCTCCGTGTTGACCTACATCCTTGCGACACAAGAATAAAATAATAAAATAAGAAAACCATTGCCAACCTTAATAGCACTAACATACGGGTCGCGAGAGTACACCTTATGAGATCCCCACTCAAGAAGTTCCTCACTCAGTAGATATTATCTTAAAATGCCTGATAAGCTGAAAGGAGCAGAAGAGTTTCGGTGTTCCCAGAATGAAGACTTGTAATAGTCTTTACATACAACAGGCGGCATGAGAATGAGTCTTCTAGATTTGCTTGGTGATCCTTTTATGTTGCCATTTGTCTTAAGATATACATTGGTTTTGCCTTTGGAGGGCCCTGTACTCAATAGCAGCCTCCATTATTCGTGGTTCGTTGGTTGTGATAAGACATCAAAGAAAAATACACAGTAGAAACCAGAAGTGATATCTTTAAGTATTAGTGCATATATATTATAAAATACAATTGTTCCTCAAGATACAACTTTATAGACATGTCAATTTACCCAGTAAGATGATAATATTTGTTTGCCTATCTCTGAAATATTTCCCTTTTTCTCTCAGGGTCTTTGCGAGCCGCAGGCATATGTGCATATGCTGCATACCGATTTCCGTGATGAGCTAAGAAAATTCCACCAAAAAAACAAATCGTGGACAACACAAAGGATCCGAAAAGAACTGTTTAAGCCACAGAATAGCTAGCTTTATACACAAGCTCGCTGATCGTTCAGAAGGACCATGGAAGGAGGATGATTTTACTGTGTACGGCCCATGTTACAAGGGCCCTCCTTGGACAGTCATTTATCTCTAGCAGAATTTAGGGGCTTGGACATTTCAGCTGAACCTTTACCATGAGGCCCTCATATGTTCTGCAAAGGAAATGCTCATAAGAGACATTCTTCTTCATAAGAGTCCTGTTCCTGATTTTTCAGTACTTTGGGTGGCCGTGGATGCTCCTGTGAAGCCAGACTTCGATGTAGATCAACGGGAAGTCTAACAGATGTTTGACTGGCATTTTTCTGAACATTCCTTAATCCTCTTCCAGGACAGGAGCCTTTTGCCAAGTCCATCTACCCCTGTCATACAGCAAACACAATAGCAGAGTGTTTTGTTGGGTGGAAGGATGAGGTGCCCTGATCCCGAACACTGTTTGCACTATATTATGTTCTGATCGCTGTTACCCTACCTGTCTCTTGTTTGTTAGTTTGTACACCTATTTCTATCACACACAGCTTGACAGGATTGGCAAGACATTTTCATTTTGGACATACAAGTCTACTGAAGAATAAATAGAATATATCTGGTAACAGGATATATGAAGAAATAAAAATGTACAAAAACTGGTGATGTCAACATTATTATCCCCATTTGCAATGCACAGGTTTTGGTCCTAGAGGTGTTTGATTGAATGCAGTATAATGCAGATCAGAATCCAGAGTTGTAGCTATGTTGTAACTGTGGCATAACATCTTGCATAGACTAATAGGGCATGGCTGCTTTTAGGTTTATGACTTTAAAAAGTATGAAAACAATGCATTGACGCAATATGTCTGTCACAATGAAGTGGTATAAAAGAGATAATTTGCTGATGCAGTGGTTGGGCATGATGGCAGCTGTGTAGAAGGAAAGTAGTGCTGATCTGGTTTGGCCACAAGGACTATTGGTGATGACCACGGACTCTGTGATGGTTCAATTATATCTGCGGCTAGCAGCAGCACCTCCCTAACCTCATGGGAAAGGACTACCCCCTGCGGGAGAAGTTAAGAAACCTAGCAAATCGTCACGGCTGCCAGAGGCACCTTCAAGGGTATCATGACCTGGTTGATGTTTGATCAGGTCCACAGGGCACAGAGTGACTGGGTCGTCTGCTATGAAGCCCCCCTCAGAAACTAGTGCAACATCTCTTCTTCTGATCAGGCACTATCCAGTCCTTCAGCATCTGCCTGGTCTGGACGGTCCATAGCTTATGGTCTTCTTAGCCCTTCAGGTTGGGCTGCTGTACCAAAAATGTGTCTGGTGTAGCGTTCAGGTTCCTGGAGCAGTGACTCTTTACCTCATCTCAGTCGTATCCACTGTTGCCTTGAAGACTTTGGTCTCCCTGTCATGGAAGAATGGGTTTGGGCAGGGTTGTAGTGCTGGTGACCCTGGCCAGGTGTTACACTCAGTCTGGCAAGGCCACCTGCGTCCCGTGCACAGCACGTGTTGTGTTTTAGTTGGGTGGGTTCCAAATGGACAAGTTGGGGGTTGTCCGTGTAAGGAAAGTTGTTATAATGTTGTTGTTGGTCAAAGTGCGCACCATGCACCACCGCCCAGCCACAGGCCTTGCCCCGGGCCCCGGGCCAAGTTGGGGGTTGTCCGTGTAAGGAAATTTGTTATAATGTTGTTGTTGGTCAAAGTGCGCACCATGCACCACCGCCCAGCCACAGGCCGTGCCCCGGGCCCCGTGGCCGTCCCCCGCACGTCCTCACATCTGAAGAAGTTCCCATACGACCCAGTCGGCCAAAGTACCGGGACATCACCGAGGAGAAGTGCACCGCAACTCCCTCAAACGTGTTCGTCAATTCCTACGCCCCCAACACAGATGGCGCAAACAACTTCGACTGGGTGCTGTCCCGCCTAGCGCAAGTGCGTAACGCAACCATAATCTGGGGAAGAATGGGTTTGGGCAAGGTTGTAGTGCTGGTGACCCTGTCCAGGTGTTACACTCAGTCTGGCAAGGCCACCTGCGTCCCGTGCACAGCACGGGTTGTGTTTTAGTTGGGTGGGTTCCAAACGGACAAGTTGGGGGTTGTCCGTGTAAGGAAAGTTGTTATAATGTTGTTGTTGGTCAAAGTGCGCACCATGCACCACTGCCCAGCCACAGGCCTTGCCCCGGGCCCCGTGGCCGTCCCCCGCACGCCCTCACATCTGAAGAAGTTCCCATACGACCCAGTCGGCCAAAGTACCGGGACATCACCGAGGAGAAGTCCACCGCAACTCCCTTAAACGGGTTCCATAAAAAACATCATTGTGCCAATTCAAAGTAGCAACCTGGAACATTAGAGGGGGCAATATCCCAGCCAAGACACGTAAGATCCTGCAACTGCTCAGACGGCACAAGATAGAGGTGGCAATGATTCAAGAGACCCACCTTCTGCCTCAAAATGAACACCTCTGGGCCCGAAATTGGGGATGCCACCATTACTTCTCTTCTTACTCATCCTACGCCAGGAGATTTGCAATCCTAATTCACTCTTTGCTGTGCTTTCGCTTGATCAAATCGGAAAGGGACAGCGAGGGAAGAGCACTCCTGGTACAAGGGATTGTGGAGGGAGAGGAGGTGGTATTCGTCAATTCCTACGCCCCCAACACAGATGGCGCAAACAACTTTGACTGGGCGCTGTCCCGCCTAGCGCAAGTGCGTAACGCAACCATAATCTGGGGAGGCGCCCTGAATACACATCTCGACCCACAGAAAGACAAGTCACAGCCAACAACAGCTGGCCTTAGATGGGGAGCCATCTAAGGCCAGCTTACAAGTGCAAGAGATCTGCAAAACATTCGACCTATTTGATATATGGAGAAACCAGAACTGGGAAATCAGAGACTACACATATCACTCAAGCGTCCATAATACAAGTTCTCATATCGATTACCTACTAGTCTCCGCATAAAGCAATTGGCAATGGGGCAGCTGCCAAATACTCCCCAAAACAATCTCGGATCACGCCACTGTAATACTCGAATGCTGCCTACCGGCTACTAGACCATGGCCTCCCCAATGGCGCTTTAAACCCAGATCACTTGCGGATCAAGCTTTTGCTACAGAACTACGCGAGGAAATCAGCTCCTTCCTTGAAATTAACCAGGGCACTGTCAACTCCGCAGGGGTGCTGTGGGAGTCACTCCTTCCTTGAAATTAACCAGGGCACTGTCAACTCCGCAGGGGTGCTGTGGGAGTCACTCAAATGCTATGTAAGGGGCGTCTGTCTGGCTAAAGAAAACGGAATTCTGAAACTTATCCGGCGAGAACTAGGCGCCAGCGAAACTCACCTGAAAGGCCTGGAAAATCAGCAAGCCATCAATAATTCAGACCACATCCAGGCAATGTTGAAAGACGAACTTGTCAACTTCAGACACCTGGCGGAACCTGAGTTAAAATTTCTGGGCCACAATCACAGAATTAGACAGTATGGCGAAGGCCAGAAACCTGGAGCCCTCGTTGCTCGTCTCATAGCAGCAGATAGGAAGCCAACAAGGGTGGATAGTATCCGATCACTGCAGGGAAATATACTACACAAAGAAGAAGACATAGTCAAAGTGTTCAGAGCATTCTACCAAGAGCTATACAGTGCCAGGCACCCAACTGACACTGAGGCGATTCAGAACTATCTCAACGACACAGAACTGTATTGGGTGGAGAGGGAACTTTGCGAGCCGCTGAACGACCCCATTACACTTGATGAGATCCAAGAAGCAATAAAAAGGCTACCACCATCCAAAGCCCCAGGACCCAACGGGTTAACCGGTGAGTTCTATACATTTTTTGCCCCAGTCATTGCACCCCCTTCTACTAAATGTCTTCGAAGAAGCGATTGAATCCGGCATCCTCCCACAAACACTAAGGGAAGCCAACGTAATTCTCCTGCACAAAAAAGACAAACCTCCAGAAGAATGTAAATCCTATCGCCCAATATCACTAATCAACCTCGATAATAAAATCCTGGCAAAGATTCTCGCAAATAGACTACTCCCACTAATGCCCGCTTTGGTACTTGCAGATCAAGCAGGATTTGTGCCTGGCCGAAGCACAACATTTGGGATACGTAGAATGTTCGGGGTTCTGGCAGCACTGGACCCCGATCAGCAGGCAGTAGCAGTGCTGCTGGATGCTGAAAAGGCGTTCGATTCCGCCAAGTGGCCCTTTGTGTTTGCTGTACTGCAGTGGCTCGGACTAGGGAAACAGTATATCAAGCTGGTCTTGCTTCTCTATAATCAGCCCCAATCAGCAATCACCCTCGGGTCGACTCGGTCGGCTTATATAAATCTCCAGCGCGGCACCAGGCAGGGATGCCCATTATCCGCCATGATATTTGTCCTTGTGATGGAGCCCCTAGCGGCTACCCTCAGAGAACGCCAAATTCAAAGAGGGCTCAAAATAGGACCTCACCGTTTGATAATATACCTCTATGCCGACGACATAGTCCTGTACATGCAAAACCCCAGCGAAAACCTCAATCCGATCATGCGTGAAATAATAAAGTTTGGGTTGGTATCAGGGTTGAAAATTAATCAAACCAAATCAATCGTATTCCCCTTAAACACTAAGACCAGAACATTTAAAGATGATTTCAACTTTCATTGGGAAAAAGCTCACGTCCGATACCTGGGAATCCCGATGTCCCTGAACCACCACGACATATTCACAGACAACTATGAAAGCACACTGAAAACCCTAAGGGAAAAGGTGAATAGGTGGAAAACTCTCCCGCTCACCCTCTGGGGAAGAGCCTAGTTGGTAAAGATGGTAATTCTCCCCAAACTACTGTATCTATTTTCCAACATCCCCATCTTGTTGGCACGTCGCTTCCTGGGAAATCTGAGAAGTCTGGTTCTAGACCTCATTTGGGCGGGCAAACCCGCAAGGGTGGCATACACGTCCCTCGTTCTCCCTGTCACCAAGGGTGGCCTAGCGATACCTGATTTGGAACGGTACTACTGGGCGGCCCAAGACCAGTTCCTCAGCCACTGGTACGAGTCCCTGTTCATATGACCGCATGTACAGGTCGAACGGGCATTGGCCTCACCCAACTTGCTGAGGGCCGTGATCATCAGTAAACAAGCCGTGCCACACCCGACACTGAACATAGTGCAATCCACATACACAATCTGGTGGAAAATGGCCCAAAAGTATGGGATACAGTTCAGATACTCGCCTCTACTCCCCGTCTGTCTTGTGTTGAGAGTCGCGAAGATATAGAAGACCTCTGTCCCCAAGTGCCGCACAGGGAGAATCACTAAATCACTCCCTGTGCAACCTTTGCGGCCACAGGTGGAGATAATCCGAAGCCGGAACCGAAGTACTAGGAACCCCAAGGCAGCTGTGGAAAAAGGCAATGATTAGACACCAAGCAGTCAGGACACTACATACAATAATCCGAATACAGTCAGAGTCTTACCGGGGATCTGATGAACGGGATGGAAAACCTGAATGGGAGGATGGTTCCGGGACTCACGTAGGCAAAAGACCCACCCTGCGGGATAGGTCTAGATGTACCTCGCCAGTCTCCACCTGGAGAGTGTATTGAAGAGGGCCCCAGGTAATCAGGTGGCAGCCACCAACTGAAGAGTGAGATTCCCCGTGTAGAGGTGCAATCAGGGAGGCCCAACAGAGATCCGTTGCAGACGAAGGTCTGAAGCCAGGAAGAGCAGTCTACACCAAAGGGATAAACAAGAACGAGATCCAGAGGAAGTCCGTAGTTCAGCCCGGGGTCAGGAGCCGTGATGAGCAGAAAAGCCGATGTAGCCAAATCCAAACGTGATCCACAAGAAGTCCAGTAAACATAAGCCAAGTCCAAGGAAGCCAGGTAAGCAATACAGGAAAGAAAGTCAAACAGAGTACTCCTGGTAAACCAGCTGTGAAGCGTAGGATACCGGCACTGCACTGCTTAAATATCGTCCACTTCCTGGTCACATGATGTCAACCGGAGTCACGTGACCGCGAAACCGGGGCACGTGACCGTTTCCTCGGGTCACGTGATCGGGCCACAACAGCACGAGCGAGTGTGTTACTGCTCGAGCGGTGGCCTAATCTCCAAGGCAACTGCCAATGGAGAAACGGCCGCAATCGTGACTGCAGGGTGTATGGCGTTTGTTTGGCCAGCGCGCGAGCCAACCGGGGTTGCCTACGTGAGCCCCGGGAGACAGGTGAATGGGAGGGGTAGGACACTGGACTGGGTATCGAGACAAGGTCGTAGGAACTACCCGAGGACATGACAGAGCCCCCCCTCAAAGGCCCACGACCCCGTGGGCAGGAAGGATGTTCCCTATGAAACCGGGAGATCAATCGAGGGGCATGGACATCCGAGGCGGGGACCCAGGTGCGTTCCTCCGGACCATAACCCAACCAGTCAACAAGGTACTGCAGGCGACCCCGAAGGAAACGGGACCCCAATATGCCCGAGACCTCGAAAACATCAGGTGCATCCAGGGACACGGGGGCAGGAGAAGGGCGAAGACGCGTCGAGGATGGGCAGGGCTTGAGGAGGGAGGTGTGAAACACAGGATGTACCCGCCAAGAGGAGGGGAGAACCAGGCGATAGGCCACCGGGTTGATGACATGGGAAACAACATAAGGACCCACAAAACGGGGCATGAGTTTGCGGCAGCCCTTCAAGTGGAGATGACGGGAGGACAGCCAAACCCGGGACCCAACGGGATACAACGGGGCCATGGTACGCCTAGCGTCTGCGGAGGCCTTCATGGATGCCTGTGCCTCCTGCAGATGAACGAGGACCTGGGTATGGAGGGCTGACATGTCTCGAACGCAGGCTACTGCTGCAGGGTTCTCGGTGGGAGAAATGTCGGGGATAGGGAGGACCCTGGGATGCTGGCCATACATGGCGTAAAATGGAGAGAGACCCGTGGAGGAGTGAGTAGCGTTGTTGTAGGCAAACTCAGCGTAATGTATGTTCTGGAACCAGGTTGATTGTTGGTGTAGCATCAAACAACGCAGATATTGCTCCATGGACTGATTTGTTCTCTCGGTCTGGCCATCGGTTTCCGGGTGATAAGCGGAGGAGAACCGGGCATCGATACCTAGAAGAGCGGTCAATGCACGCCAAAAACGGGACGTGAACTGAGAGCCTCGATCGGACACCAGGACAGAGGGAAGGCCGTAGCGGCAGAAAACGTTGTCAAAGAATAACTTGGCCAAGGCAGGGGCAGACGGGATACCATGACAAGGGATGAATTGAGCCATCTTGGTGAAGACATCGACCACTACCCATATGGTGTCGTAACCCTGGATCTTGGGTAAATCGGTTACGAAATCCATGCTCAGGGTGTGCCAGGGTTTTGGTGGCACGGGTAAGGGTCGCAGTAGCCCCAATGGACGACCCCTACGATGTTTGCCCTGAGCACAGACTGAGCATGTGTTGACGTAACAGCCCACGTCGTGCCTCATGGACGGCCACCAACACCATCGTTTCAGGAGATCCAAGGTGCGGGCCTGGCCCGGGTGACCATTGATCGGGGCGTCATGGGACCACTCTAGGGCTAGGTTTCTGGTGTCAGTGGTAGGGAGTACTAGACGGTCCTGTACATATGGCAAACCGTTGTGATAGGTGGGATCCCATTCTGACAGCTGATCGGGGTGCCTTTGCACCCAGGAACGAATGTCTTCTAGTAGTGCCAGAGGGGGTGTGCATGTACAGACAACATGTCCCCGGGGTATGAGTGTGTCGGGAAACACCGGTAACGAAACCCCCCCAGGGGAGCGAGACAAAGCGTCCGCCTTGCTATGTTCTGTACCAGAGCGGTGCTTAATCTGAAAGTCGAAAGCGGCGAAGAACAGATGCCACCTGACCTGTCTACTGTTTACACATTTCAAGGCTGCCAGGTCTTGCAGGTTCCTGTGATCTGTGTATACCGTAACCTTATGTTTGGCCCCCAACAGGTGGTGACGCCAAGTTCGGAAGGCGTCCATTACCGCCAGTAGCTCTTTTTCGGTTACGGTATAGTGGGACTCTGCGGGGCTGAACTTACGCGAATGGAAGGCCACAGGATGCAACCGCCCTGTAGTGGAACAAACCTGTGACAGAATCGCCCCCAACGCAAAGGAAGAGGCATCGGCCTCAACGATGTATGGTTGTTCAGGATCGGGGTGTTGGAGCACCGGGGCAGTGGTAAAAGCGTTCTTCAACGCCTCGAAGGCCTGCTGGTGTATCTCCTGCCATTCAAAAGGAACAAGAGGACTGGTAAGGGACGTAAGAGGCGACACGAGAGAAGAGAACCCAGAGATAAAGCGCCGATAGAAATTGGCGAAACCCAAGAAAGATTGCAAAGCCTTTAGGGTCTTTGGTGTTGGCCAATCGAGGATAGCTCGAACCTTGGCATGATTCATGGCCAGACCACCAGGCGTGATGTTAAACCCCAGAAACTCCACGTTAGACACATGGAACAGACATTTTTCGGGTTTGATAAACAATGAGTGTTCTTGCAGTCGGGACAATACTTCTCGTACGTGTTGTATGTGTTCTTCCAGGGTGTGAGAGAAGACGAGAATGTCATCAAGATACACCACCACAAACGTGTCTAATATGTCCAAGAAGATGTCGTTCATGAAATGTTGGAAGGTGGCAGGGGCGTTACACAGGCCGAAGGGCATGACCGTATATTCATAAAGGCCATACCGCGTACAGAAGGCGGTCTTCCATTCGTCACCCTTTCGGATGCGGACGAGGTTATATGCCCCCCGCAAATCCAGCTTGGTATAAATGGAGGCGTGGGTTAACCGGTCCAGGAGGGGAGAGATGAGTGGAATCGGATAACGGTTCTTCACCGTGACGGCGTTAAGCCGACGGTAATCCACACAGGGGCGAAGGTCGCCTTCTTTTTTGGGCACGAAGAATATGGGACTGGCTGCAGCCGACTTGGAAGGACGAATGTGACCCAAACGCAGCGCCTTATCAATGTACTCCTTAAGAGTCAGGTCTTCCGATAGGGACAAAGAATAGATGCGGCCTGAAGGTACCAAGGCCCCAGGCACAAGGTCGATCGGACAGTCATAGGAGCGGTGAGGAGGGAGTACTTCAGAGGAGCCCTGATCGAATAACAAAGTGTAATCCTGATAAGCCACAGGGATGGGAGCGGTGACTAAACCCACTATGTGTGAGGCAGGGGGAATGTCGTCGCCCAGTATCGTGAGTTGGGCGACAGCACCGAGTGCTAATGCTGGTGTGTCTGTTTCACTGTCCCCGGGGAGGCAGTAGTTCTGACAGAGTTCAGATTCGAAATGGACGTGTCCCGTACCCCAATCTATATGCGGGTTATGTTCTCGTAACCAGGGTATGCCTACTATGACGCCGAACTGAGGCGTGGATATTAGATCAAAATGGAGGATTTCTCTATGGACTGACAGGATAGTGAGGACGAGGGGGGTGGTCTGTTGCTTAATGGGACCAGAAGCGAGTTCCGTCCCATCAACTGCTTGAACCGGTTCGGGTCGGGGTTTATTGATATGGGGTAGGTTCAATGTCCGAGCCAGAGCGATATCAATATAGTTCCCGGAGGCCCCGGAATCGATAATGATCTGCAAGGGGTGGATAATCCCAGGGGCAGGTTGTATGGTGGCATCTACCTGAATGGGCCTAATCTGACCAAATGATGGAACGATTTTCAGGGAAGGGCATGGGGAGCTCGATCCTACCCCCGTATCTAGGATCGAGCTGGATGAAAAACCTGCTTCTTGGGTCTGGGTCTCCGGGGACACTCCTTCACAAAATGCCCCCCTAAGCCGCAATAAAAGCAGGCATTCTCAGCCCTTCTGCGCTCCCTCTCTCTCTCGAGGTGATGGGACTCCTAACACCTCCTATTTGCATCGGCTCACCGGTGGCTTCAGAGGACGATGACGGAATAGCAGAGCTGGCCATTTGGGAAAACCCGGCCTCAGCCCTGCGTTCGGAGCGTCGTGCGTCTACTTGGAGAGCCAGGTCCACCAGGGCCGGGAACTGGACTGGCAGAGACGGTACCATAGCCAAGGCGTCTTTCATAGGACTGCTTAGTCCTCTATAGAATACCACCGATCTCTTACTTTCAGGCCAGGAGGTCTCTGCTGCCAGTTGGTTAAATCTTGTGATGTATTCAATAAGAGAGCCCTTCCCCTGGGACAGGTCCAGTAGTTCTAGATCATGGGATTGTGCTTTATACCTGGTGTCGAACACTCGGGACATTTCCAATACTAGCTGATCGAAATCATAGAGGGCAGGATGGTTGGTTTCTAACAGCGGGTTTGCCCAAGCAGCAGCCGTGCCGGCTAGGTGAGAGAGAGTGAATGCCGCCTTGGTGGTAGGATCCGGAAAAACAAGGGGTCGACACAAGAAGTGCAACTTACACTGGTTAAGGAAAGTCCTAAACCTTCTTGGGTCCCCATGGAATTTTTCTGGGGCAGCCAAAGGAAAGGGTGAAGGCAAAACCACCGGAACAGGAGCCGAGGGAGTCGGGATTGGGTGTACAAGGGGTATCGATGCTGGAGGGGCGTCTCCGAGCTCCGGGTCCAAGGGTAAGGGGTGTTGGGTGCTTTGTAACAGGTCAAGACGCTGATGGACCGCGGTATTAGCCGCCACCATATCGGCTCGTAGTAACGTGATTGCTTGGATGACAGCAGCCAGGGGGTCTTCGGCGGCACCCTCCATATCTTGCACGACAAGGCTTCACAGTCTGTCTTGTGTTGAGAGTCGCGAAGATATAGAAGACCTCTGTCCCCAAGTGCCGCACAGGGAGAATCACTAAATCACTCCCTGTGCAACCTTTGCGGCCACAGGTGGAGATAATCCGAAGCCGGAACCGAAGTACTAGGAACCCCAAGGCAGCTGTGGAAAAAGGCAATGATTAGACACCAAGCAGTCAGGACACTACATACAATAATCCGAATACAGTCAGAGTCTTACCGGGGATCTGATGAACGGGATGGAAAACCTGAATGGGAGGATGGTTCCGGGACTCACGTAGGCAAAAGACCCACCCTGCGGGATAGGTCTAGATGTACCTCGCCAGTCTCCACCTGGAGAGTGTATTGAAGAGGGCCCCAGGTAATCAGGTGGCAGCCACCAACTGAAGAGTGAGATTCCCCGTGTAGAGGTGCAATCAGGGAGGCCCAACAGAGATCCGTTGCAGACGAAGGTCTGAAGCCAGGAAGAGCAGTCTACACCAAAGGGATAAACAAGAACGAGATCCAGAGGAAGTCCGTAGTTCAGCCCGGGGTCAGGAGCCGTGATGAGCAGAAAAGCCGATGTAGCCAAATCCAAACGTGATCCACAAGAAGTCCAGTAAACATAAGCCAAGTCCAAGGAAGCCAGGTAAGCAATACAGGAAAGAAAGTCAAACAGAGCACTCCTGGTAAACCAGCTGTGAAGCGTAGGATACCGGCACTGCACTGCTTAAATATCGTCCACTTCCTGGTCACATGATGTCAACCGGAGTCACGTGACCGCGAAACCGGGGCACGTGACCGTTTCCTCGGGTCACGTGATCGGGCCACAACAGCACGAGCGAGTGTGTTACTGCTCGAGCGGTGGCCTAATCTCCAAGGCAACTGCCAATGGAGAAACGGCCGCAATCGTGACTGCAGGGTGTATGGCGTTTGTTTGGCCAGCGCGCGAGCCAACCGGGGTTGCCTACGTGAGCCCCGGGAGACAGGTGAATGGGAGGGGTAGGACACTGGACTGGGTATCGAGACAAGGTCGTAGGAACTACCCGAGGACATGACACCGTCAAATTCATCCACGGGGTTCCACTTACTGCTGAGAAAGTGTTCCTAAACTGGGCAGACAAATGCAAAATAAGCACACTATGTGACCTTTTCATACAAAAAACCTTCATAACACCCCAGCAAGCGAAAGAGAAAGGTAGCACCACCTCCCTAGATATTTTCATATACTTTAGAGTCCGCTATAGCCCACAAGACCTCATCCCATTGTTCCCACAACAACCGCCCACTTGGCAGCTACTGCATGGAGTAATTCAAGCACAAGGGGAGGGCAAATTGGTCTTATCTATCTACAAAGCCCTGCACATGGACACACTGCCATCAAATCCCAAAACAAAAGCAAGATGGGAAACTTTGTTATAAACATCCATCCCAGACGAAGACTGGGATTACATACTACGACCGACTCAAAAAATGGCACTTAACTCACGCTTTAAACAAATTCACTTCAATTTTCTGCACCAAACATATTACATCCCCAAGAAGAGAAACAGACATCACCCTGAGTCAAACGCAACATGTGACAGATGTGGTACACATGACGAAGACTTTCTGCACCTGGCGTGTAGCTGCCCGACGGTAGCCAGATTCTGGTCAGATGTACTTGGTGAAACCAAAGCAATAATCGGCGAGGAGATGGAGCACGTCCCAATTGTGGTGCTCCTAAGGTTGACGAAATACTTATCATCGCCAGTTAGAAAAGTAGAAAGCATACTATTGGTACTGGTGCGTAGAAGAGCAGCCATGGCGTGGGGACGGGTTCACCTCCTACTAGCGAGCTGGAGGAAAGACATTCTCTATTGTCAAGAAACAGAAACGGAATTCATAAAGACACTGCCCCTCCACGCGAGGCCTCCGGATATTTGGGGCCCATGTATCTCATACCTCCTCTCCAACGCTGTTCCCACTGAGTCACCAGCTCAGTCGCCACAAACTACACCCCAGTGGACTAAAACGCAATAGAAGCTTGTTGCAGAATGGGACCGATGGAGCGCAATGTACACGGGGGCGGAGGGTTTGGGGGGGCCGGCGCGGGGGTGGGGCAAAGGCGGCAAGTTTGTAGCCCACTGTTTGGGCTTGTTATATGCATGTTTCACCAAAATGCAAAAATGAAGTTTTTTTTAAAAAATGATGGTTATGAGCCTGGCGCCAAAGGCGCAAGGACTGACTCCAAGAGAGTCTTGAATGAGGATTTAAGGCCTTTGACCTGGCCCTAACTGGAAGGCTGACTTGCCAGTGAGGGCCAGGGGCAAGGGTCATGACAGCACTCCCCCCTAAGGCCCCTCTCACGGTGGCACTTCTGCCTGGTTCAGGTTTGGCTGGGTAATTCTGATGGAACCTTTTAATTAAGCGAGGTGCATGGATGTATTCACTAGGTTCCCATGATCTGTCTTGAGGGCCGTATCCCTTCCAATCAACTAAGTAGTATAGTTTGGATCTGGTGTATTTTGAGTCTAGGATATCCTTTACTTCTAACTCTGGTTCTCCGTCAACTAATACTGGTTTTGGTGGTGTTGTAACCCGAGTACCGAGTTGTACCGGTTTCAGGAGTGATATGTGAAACACAGGATGAATCTGCATAGTGGGTGGTAGGGCTAATTTAACTGCCACTGGATTTATTATGGATTCAATAGAATAAGGTCCCAGATATCGGGGACGAAATGTCTGAGTCCCTTTTATGGGCACATATTTTGATGCTAACCAGACCTTGTCTCCAATTTGATAGTCGGGGCTTTACTACGATGTTGGTCAGCAAATTTCTTTTGTCTGTTCTTGGCTTGGAGTAAATGTTCTGCTGCTTCTTTGAAGTCCTGGGAAATAGTCGTATGTAGGGTTTTAACTGCTGGCATTTCCAAAGGGTTTGGGAGATCCAAGTCTGAAGTACGTGGATGCCTACCATATATAGTGTAGAAAGGGGTTTGTCCAGTGCTGGTGTGTAATGAATTATTATAGGCATATTCAACTACCCATAACAAGTCCTTACATTTTCTTTCCACTTGATGTAACATGCAACGTAAGTATTGCTCGAGGGTTTGGTTTGTTCTTTCTGTTTGGCGATCTGTTTGAGGATGGTGACTTGTGGATAGTCGAATGTAAATTTGGGCCACTGAACAGCATTTCCTCCAGAAGTTGGATACAAACAGAATACCTCGATCTGAGATCAAGACCAATGGAAAGCCATGTAGCCGTACAATTTCCTACAGGAATACTTTTGCTAAATTGGATGCATTTGGAAGAAACTTCAAAGGAATAAAGTGTGCCATTTTAGAGAGCAAGTCTACAACTACTAAGATGGTGTTGAATCCTTGACTGGGAGGTAGATCTGTAATGAAATCAAGGGACAGTGTGTGCCATGGTGCGGGAGAAATTTCCAATGGTTGGAGAAGACCAGCTGTTTCTGCTTTTGGGACTTGTTTTATGCACACACACTGCAAGATTGAATACATTGAATGATGTCTTTATGCCATGTGGGCCACCAATAGTTTCGTTTTACTTTAGCTAGAGTTTTGGCAATTCCAGGATGACCTTCAATCAGGGAGTCGTGATAACCCAAAATAACCTGCTCTTGTAAATCTTTACTTGGCAAGGAAAGACGGTTCCTAAAATATGGTAACTGGTCTTCAATGGTGTAATGTTCTCCTTGAGTACACCACTCTTGTGAGAAAGTGGGATCCATTAAGAGTTGGATCTTGTTTTGGAGTTCGCCCTGTGTCAATGTTGTCGTAGGACCCAGGAGTTTGTCTTCTGGAATGATGGCTACTGGATCTGGAGTTATTTATACCTTTTCATCAACACCCATGCGGGACAAGGCGTCAGCCTTTCCATTTCTGACTCCTGGTCGGTAGGTGATCACATAGTCATATTCAGCGAAGAAAAGAGCCCACCGCAGTTGACGGGATGATTGAGCCTTTGCTGTTTTTAGGTATTGCAGGTTTCGTTGATCAGTTATGACCGTGACAGTATGTCTAGCACCAAGAAGATAGTGTTGCCATGCCTTGAAACCTGATTTTATAGCCAAGAGTTATTTGTCTGTGATAGCATAGTTGAGTTCGGGAGGTGAGAATTTCCGTGACCAGAAGGCCGCAGGGTGTAACTGGCTAGTTCCTGGGTCCCTTTGTGAGAGAACAGCTCCCATAGCCATGCTAGAGGCATCTGTTTCAACTATATAAGGGAGGTCTGGGTAAGGATGCCGTAGAACTGGAGCAGAAGTGAATTTTTTCTTAAGTTCTTGAAAGGCCTTCTCTGCTTCTTCGATCCAATGGAACTTTTTATTGTTTTTTCTCAATAGTGATGTAATTGGATGCACTATTTGGGAAAAATCTGGGATGAATCGGTGGTAAAAGTTTGCAGAGCCCAACATACTCTGGATTCCTTTAAATTAAGTTGGTGACAGCCAGTTAAGAATAGCATCTACCTTGTGCCTATCCATTCTGATACCTTTTGGTGTGAGGATAAAACCGAGGAACTCCACTTCGGTGACATGAAAAGAGCATTTTTCGGGTTTAGCATAATGTTTATGTTGCCGGAGTTTAGTAAGGACGGAGCGGACATGCCTGACATGGTCTTCTTTTGTAGCAGAATACACTAAAATGTCATCAATGTAAACCATGGCGCAAACGTTGATTAACTCCCGCAAAACATCATTCATAAAGTACTGGAATGCAGCAGGAGCGTTGCAAAGTCCAAAAGGCATTACCTGGTATTCATACAAGCCGCATTTGGTACGAAAGGCGGTTTTCCATTTGTCTCCTTTCTTCACTCGAACAAGATGGTACGCCCCCCTAAGGTCCAGTTTGGTATAGATTTGGGTGTCTTTGACTTGATCCAATAATTCTGGAATAAGGGGCAGTGGATAACGGTTTTTTACTGTGATCTGGTTTAATGCGCGATAGTCGATGCAAGTCCTCAAATCTCCTTCCTTCTTTGGTACGAAGAATAAGGGACTGGCTGCCGGTGATTTAGATGGGCAGATAAATCCATTTGCCAGGTACTGATCAAGATAATATTTCAAATTGAGGTTTTCTGGTTCAGTAAGTGCATAGATTCGACCACAAGGAATTTGCGCACCAGGTATGAGGTCGATCTGACAATCGTAGGTCCTGTGCGGTGGTAGAGTATTGGCTTGTTCTTTCTGGAACACGTCTTGAAAATCTTGGTATCAATTTGGTAGAATACTAGTCACACCTAGTACAATCGCCACCGTACTAGGAGTAGCAGATGTACATAAGTCTGTTCTCCCCTTTTCTTGGTAATAACAGGTGCAAGCACAATCATCAGAAAAGGCCAACTTCTTGGCACGCCAATCTATTAGAGGGTTGTGAGCTACCAACCATGGCATCCCTAAGATTAGTCAAAACTGAGGAGCTTTGATGAGATCGAATGCAATAGATTCTCGGTGTCCATCCTGGCACAGCAGGGTTAGTGCTGCTGTACATTGGGTTACTGGTCCGGAAGCTATTTCTGTCCCATCAACAGTAGTAACCTTTTCAGTAGTCGACTTAGAGCATAAGGGAAGCCCCATCTCTGCTGCCAGATCTTGGTCTACATAATTCCCAACTGCTCCGCTGTCTATGTATGCTTCGACAGCATGCATCCGAGACGGTTGTTGGTGATTGATCAAAATTACTGGTAATGCAAAGTGTGAGGTCTGTGGCTCATCCTTCTCACTCGACAAGCGGACCTCTATGCTTGTCGGGCTTGGTAGTTTTCCGACTCCATGTTATTATCTTCCTTCTCTGTGGCTCCAACAGTTCTCCCTGGTGGTTTCACTGGACATTCTTTGAGGAAGTGGCCGGTTTTTCCGCAATATAAGCATAATTGCTGTTGCCTTCTATTGTCTCTTTCAGTTTTAGTTAAAGGGGGCCATACACCTCCGATTTGCATGGGTTCTACCGTGTTTTCCAATGTACGTGGAACATTATCCTTTGACCGGACATACACAGCTCGAGTGTCTAACCTTATCCGGTCCGCTTTTCGGTCTTGTAATCTGTGATCTAATTGCACCACAAGGTTGCTGAATTCTCCACAGTCTTTAGGTAGGTTAAGCACTTGAGCAAGGACATCCTTTAGTTCCCCTCGTAGACCCCGATGAAATAGTGTGGTCCTTTTTTCCTCAGGCCACCCAGCTTCAACGACTAGTCTCTTAAATGTTGCTATATATGTAAGCAAGTCTTGACTTCCTTGACGGAGTGACAAAAGTTAATTGTCTAATGCTTGGCCTTGGGTATGACGAGCAAAGAGTTTTTTCATTTCCATCTGGAAACCCCCAAAGTCATGTAACAACGGGTTATCCTGATTTACCAATGGTACCGACCAATCCACAGCACTGCCACTCAGATATGACAAGACAAAAGCAACCCGTGCTTGGTCGTTAGGAAAAGCCACAGGTCTGCAAAGGAAATGAAGACGACACTAGTTCATGAACGTTGCATATTTCTTGGGGTCCCCTGTAAATTGTTCAGGTGGAGCTAAAGGAACTGCCACAGGAAGGGTTATTTGTAGTGGATTGGTGGAAGAAGTTGGTACAGGTGCTGGCGGAATGTTACCAGGCAATGGGGTCTGTCCTGCCTGTGATTGGAGCAATTGTCTACTTTTTTCATCGGTACGATCCTTAGTAACAATCAAATCCCTCCTAAGAGCGTTGGTTTCTTACCTGGCTGAATGTACTTCAGCGCATAATTGTCCCAATAACTGAACTAACTGGTCATAGGCCAGGTGGATAATATTATTGAGGCTTTGCGTTCTGTTACGCTCACCTGGTATCCACGGGGACGCCACACAGCCCTGGTTGGATGATTTGCACTCTCAAACCCTCTCCCGGTCCCTTGGTAAGGCCTCTGGTTAAAGATGGGTCTGCAACATAGGAGAGCTGGATTCAATACCAGATTATCTTTATGTTTTCCCACCTCCCTTGGCCTCAACTCCTTCCTCCCCCTGGGCCTTCTCCTCACCTTAATATTGTAAAAGGTGGATTCTCCATCCTGCTCCTCGTGGCAGGGGCGCGTAGATGTGGGGGCTAGCAGCGACCAAGTTACTTCACTGGTGCAAGCCCCCCTTTAGGAATCCAGGCCTGCTGCGACTCCGGTTTGCTGCTTTACAGTCTTTAGAAGCAGTTCTTATGTTCCTCTTAGTTCGAATAATAATGTCTTGCTTCTTTCCTTTTAGGTATGGAAAGGTATTTTGGTGTTGTCATGCAGTTTGAAGATGAGCATGGGCCGGTAGGCAAAAGCGCGGTGTGCGCGATGCTGTCCGGTGAGTAATGCGCGATGCGCAGCGCTGTTTCGCCTTTTATATTGCTAACCTGTGTCTTTTCTCTCCTTGCAGGTTGCGATGTTCCTCGCCGAGCACCGTAATGTTCAAGCAATGATACTGACCAGGAGATGACTACCCAGGTAAGAACTGTGTTGCTTTCTTCATTCGGGAGAAAATATGAGTAAACGCTTACTAATGCTCTCTTTCTTTCCCCTCTTTCCAGGTTATGGTATTCCAGGAGGCATGCAGTGCCGGATGATGGAGTTCGTACCTTCAGGTGAGTGGAACTAAAGTCAGCGATGGATTGAAGACAGGAGACTGTTCCAGGTAAGTTTCGTAGTGTTCTTTCTCTCTCTCTGCAGGTCCTTGGTTTCAGGTAAGCTGGCATCAAAGAACTGGACACTGTGAGCGTTACGCTGCCCACAGCAGAATAAAGCAAAGCATGTTCTGCTGTTTGGGTGCGGTTTAAATAGTCTCAGGTAAAGTAGTCCAGGTAAAATAGCCCAGGCCTGCCACACCGAAAGTAGTCCAGGTAAAGTAGTCCCAGGCCTGCCACACCCAAAAGACTAGACCGCATAGCTCAGTTCCTTGTAACTGAGCTATATGTGTGCCTCCCTGTTGTCTGAACCCCCCCCAAGTGAAATAGTCCCAAGTAAATAGTCCCATTCTAATGTTAGTCTTCATGATAGTTATGAGCCTGGCGCCAAAGGCGCCAGAACTGACCCCAAGAGAGTCTTCGATGAGGTTTTAAGGCCTTTGACCTGGCCCTAAATGGACGGCTGACTTGCCAGTGAGGGCCAGGGGCAAGGGTCATGACACCAGGTGGGTAAAGTATACAGAGCTATGGGTTATCCTACACAGATCTATGGGCTTAGATACTTCCCTCCCTCCTTTGGCCCCCAGCACAGGAGAAAATGTTTATCTCATGGCATTAGGATGTGTCCTAGGCTTTTTACTCTATCACTTTCTCTAATGGTCCTCTGAGTGTTCATATTTCTTCAGTCATGACGTTAAGTGGAACAACCTTAACCAAGAAACACAACACAAGGTTGAGTCCCTCTGTTTTTCACCAACAGACGGCAAACTCGTTTGCCATGGTAAACTCCAACTAACAACAAAAATGTAAAAATAAAGCAAATGTGAAGGTGGTTTTGTACCCTGCTTCTGGAATGTATTTGCAAAGGCTATCACATAGTGCCTCAAATGTGTAGCCTCTTACGTAATGGAGCTCATTTTATATAAAATGCGTAATTTGGCGGTGGGGACCTGGTATGTTTGCACTCATGTGTAGCCAGGTCCCAGCAGCCAACTTTTCATCATTTGCACAGCAAAGTGCAAATGTGCAGAGCAAAAGATGGACTACACGCATGTACGCCGCCTTTTGCCCTGCAATTTTGCTGTCCGCTGTGCAAAGTGACTAAACGCTGCCCTACATGCTCGCATGTCAGGCAGCGTTGACTTGCAATTGTGAACACTGCTTACCATGAGTTCCAAGGTGTTCACAGCCAACAAGGATACATTCACACAGTCTGTACTCATGAGTAATCTATACCTGCATGCAAGCTCCATAGTGTGCAACACCAGGAACAATATCAGAGAGGCCGACCACTGATGGACTCAGTGATCAGGTGACAAGAGCATGTGTCATCCCCTTCTAGTTTTTGGCTTCACTTTCTGTCTGGAACTTCACTTCCAGTGGCCATCTTGGATTGGTGACATCACTTCCTGTGGCTATCTTGGATCGGTGACATAAATTCCTTTGGCCATCTTGGATCATCTCCATCTCTAGCGGAAGGCCCCAAGAGGCCTCTGGGAACACCAATCTTGAATAAATCGCCTCATCCCAGCAACACCAAGGACAATATTGGTGAGACCAACCACTGATGGACTAGCCGTTCAGGTAAAAAGAGTGTGTATCATCCCTTCTGAACTTCCGAGGGATTTCCAGACAGGGGTATCCCAGTGAAGGGCAGAACAGTGAAGGGTGAAGACCAGGCATTGACCAGCCTCTTTGCCTCTTCGTCTATGAGCCTTTGCTTTTCTCTATGTTGCACCTGGGAGTACCCCAATATTCCTAATTACTTTACTGTCTCAACACAATGTGCTACTCACCTATAATGCATCCACTCTTGCTGATCCTACTCACCTCTCCCTGTTTTCTCCAATCACACTAAAACTTCCTCCTTTCCTATCCCTTTTATACAACTCACAACTCAAAACTCTTGACTACTCCATCTCTATCCACTTCCTTCCAACAAACAAACAAACAAAGCCAACGGGCTAATCACCTAATTCACCCAATTGCTTAACAGCAGTACAGTCTTTCGAGTCTATGCTGGATTTAGGGCTAAATCAGTTGTCCAGGAGCCCACTCACCCACTGAGAAATATATTAGATCTTATATTTTGAGATGTAGCGTCTGTCTCTTTCTCTGTCTCCCCAGTAATGCAAGTCCTGTGGTCTGTTCATCAGAAAGTGCCTTTTTAATGCTGTTTCTGGTGCCTGCTATTAAACCATTTGTACAACCTGTTGTCAGGTGCAGTTGGCACTCAATAGAGTGCGACTACCTGGGGTCTTTTATTAATGATAAATGTAACAACGCTCCTGTAATGGATTTGTCATTTCTTTCTCAGACATTCAGTCTTGCAGCTGATCATTTTTCTCCTGTTAAACTTGTTAGACCTAGGGGACGGCCATCTGAGCTATGGTTTACCAATGTTTTGAAAGCACACTTGTCCCAAATTGAGGCAAACAGAGCGCAAATGGCGTTCATCCTATTGAGAAGTTGGCTTTTCGTCAACTCACTAAATAATATCATTCAGCTATAGAGAAGGCAAAGCAGGTCCTTTTTACTAATACAATTGAGACTTCGCTGAGCCAACCCAAAGAAATATTTGCAGTGGTCAAGTTGCCCTCATCCACGGTTCAATCCACTCCTAGAGTTGCCCCCACCCAGATACTCTGCAATTATCTGTCTGACTTTTTTGTCACACTAATTGCACATATAAATATCTATTTGGCTTCTCAGGACGCAGCTGTTCCTGTTCTAGCCAAACATGAAGCAGCCCCTTTTCATGGGTGGTCTCACTTTCCAGTCTTTTCCCTCAGAAGCAGTTGTGAGGAGTCAGAAATGAGAGGCAGACACAAAGTGGTAATATTCGCAACATCAGCCATTTTATAACAGAAAGGGGGTTTGGATAAAGGCCTAACTTTCCCTATTCTAAAGCGAATGTCCCTTCCTATGAAACCAAAGCAGGCTGACCTTCTGTCCAAACTAAATCTGACCCTCACACTAACATACACAATCGAAATGTGCAAGATACATGTTTCTAATTTGAATTCAACAAAAATGAGCAAAAACCTAAACATAACTTCAACACAACAATCAAAAGGTGCCCTTCCCCTGAATTATTTCAAGAACATTGTTCAAAATATTCTGTTTCAACACTCGTCTATTAAAGGCAACAAAAATGTCTCTTTCACCTAATACTTTCCTGAGGATGGTAAAACAAATGGCTGTTCAAATTATAATTATAATTCCACTACCTTTGTTGGACTATAACAAAGAGAACGTTTCTCCTAGTCTTTTCAGGATGGCAAAACAAAATGTATTTTCCACAACACTGGTTGGAATATGGCAAAGGACCGTCTTTCATAATTTTCAGGATGGTTAAACAAATGTCTTTTCTCCAATATTGGTTGAAGTATGGCAAAAGGCAAATCTTTTCTAATTCTCTGGTTTACAAACTTCAATTTAAACACAACGTGTAGTAAAGACAGGCAACAAAAGCAGTGAACTGAAAGGGTCAGTGAGTACAAGTAAGACAAACATTTTAGGGTCCCACGTGAGGTGAACACAGAATGGAGGAAGAACTCTTCCCCCATTCTGTGTACACCTCAAGCGGGACAGGGACTGGTGAACCTCTAGCCTTCTGAGCTGGTTACTGTTACAGTGCACCACTCTAAATGCTCATGGAAAGGAGCAGCAGGAGTGGGTGTCTGTGTCTGGACCCTAAGGCACAAACAAGGAAACAGTACTCACAAGACTGAAGCCTGCACGGGTTCAGCAGGAACTGAGCAATGGCTGCCTTCTGAAGTAGTAACCAGCACACTGTTCCAGCACAGCACAATACTGGAATGCGACAAAGGAAAGGGACCAAGGTTGCCTGCTGGGAAACCCAGCAGCCAAACTCTGAACAAAGGAATTACACAAGCTCAAGTGAGGACAAGAACAGTAGCAGAAATATCCAGGGAACAATAGAAAGTCAAAGTAAGCAAGATTCAGGACAGAGACCAGGAATAAATGAGGAAATGCAATATTAAAAGAATCTAAATCTAAGTGCAATGGTGCAGGGGACTAGACTGCAGACTAGAAACTAAGGACCGGAATCAAGAAACAGCGTACTAAACTATATACCAGGAACAAGTTTGAAACTCTGGACTAGGAAAACAAGGACTGGACTGGTAACAAGGAATTCAAGGAACTGCAAATCTGAACTGGAATAAGGAGAGCAGGCCTGCAGACAGATAGCAAGGAAACTCAGGACTGGAAACTTGGAAGCTAAAGCCAGGTAACACAGACTATGGGCAACAAACAAAGAACGGCAGGCAAGGAACAAGATAATAGGTGGTAGAGAGCAAAGAGCTGCAGACGGAACAGAAGACTGCAAGCAGGGGAACAGGGCTGCAGTGCAGGAAGCACAGGAGTGCAAAGCAGAAGGTGGGGGTGTGTAGGCAGAGAAACAGGGCTGCAAGGCAGGGAGCACAGTACACTGGAACAGGAGCAGTCTATGGAAGCAACAGGAAACAGCAGAATCCGAGGATCAGAACACAAAGGGCTGGGAGTGAACTCAATGCAATATCCCTGTGCTCCTGTAGGCAACTGCTTAAATACTGACCTGCACTGTGCTGAAGCAGGCTCATTAGCAGCACCTGGAGCAGCACACGTGAAGGTAATCTGCCTCCTCCATCTCTGGTCCTGGGAAAGTGAAAGCAGCACTGATCTGTAAGACTTCTGGGGATTGTAGTTCTAAGACTGCTGCATGGGAATAGCCAGGGAATGAGAACTGCCACAGGTTACATTATGGTCTATGTAGTTTGTGAAATTAAGCAATGTACCAAATTCTTGCAAACGGAAAATATAGAGAAAATTATTAATAGGTATTGTCTGGAGATGAATGAGTCCCAAATAGTCCATGATGGGTACTGTGAAGAATCAGCCTTGATTCTTCCCAAAGACCCTTTTCACGTGGCCAGGACACAACAGATGCATCCTGACCCAGTCCCTGGGAACGGTGAAGTGGGGATGAATTACCTGGAGGAGAATCCAACCAACGGAGGAGGGAGATTAAAAGCCTGAATACCCCTAAAATATTCCGAAATTACTTCTGGGCAGAAATTCCAAAGAATCCTACGATTTTCGGTTTGAACTACAAGTCCCAGACATCCCTAACTCCTGAGCAGAGGAAGAGGAAGGGGTTTGAGGGCGAGACAGGGTATCCCCCTTTTCCCGATTCCAACCTTCCCTGCACCCCCTCCTCCTTCATGGGCTCAGGGTCGGACTGGGACAAGAAATAGGCTGGGACACCAAAAATAAAGTGGCCCGCCCCTCGCCTCAAAAAAGTGGCCCACCCCTCACCTCAGAAAAGTGGGCCACCCCCACCTCAAAAAAGTGGCCCACCCCTCGCCTCAAAAAAGTGGCCCTCAAACCATCATCCATGAACTGCGTCAATTCACGACTTTACAGAAAATGCTACATATCGAGGGTTCATGTGTCTGATACATTACAAAACAACTAATAAAATAACATTACTTTGCATACAGTTCTGTGACAGGGTCCGTCCACAGCTCCGAGGCACAGGAGTGGCATGAACCAACCACCCCCACTGCGGTTTTGGGACCTGCTGCAAGTCGGTGCTTATACAGGGCTCCACAACCCAAGCAGGGAAGGAGGGTTAGCTTAACAATGGTTGGATAGGGGGGAGGGGGGAGGGAAACCGGAATGAGGATTAGGGAGAGGCCAGAAAATGCTACGTTTGGAGGGTTCATGTGTCTGTTACATTACAACACAACTCCTAAAATAACAGTACTTTGCATACAGTTCTGTGACAGGGTCCGTCCACAGCTCCGAAGCGCAGGAGTGGCATGAACCAACCACCCCACTGCGGTTTTGGGACCTGCTGCAAGTCAGTGCTTATACAGGGCTCCGCAACCCAAGCAGGGAAGGAGGGTTAGGGTGACAATGGTTGGATAGGAGGGGCTATAATGAAAAGTGGACCCAAGGCTATAGCCTCCTCAGCCCCCCCACACCATCCCTAGCAACGCCTTTGCTCATGGGAACTCTTTGAGCTCACTTAAATCAGGCCTTATCAAACTTTGCACTTGAAGTGCCTGCTAGTGTTTATCAAAGCCATCTTCTGAGAGTTAATTGCTTAATTTGAGTTGAAAACCACTACTGGTGTAATAAAAATGTCTTAACCAGGTCATCCTAGAGCCACTTGATTTATAGGCATTCTGTGTGACCTGCTCTGAAGTCCTGTTAAAAACAAACATTGGCAAAGCAATAGTTTTGACTTGTGCACAAGTGGCATTTCTCAGGCATTGCTATGATATGCCCAGGTACTCGCTCACACCATTATGCACCTGCTACCATAAATGGGCAGTTAATACCACTCCGTCGACTGTGCCAGGCAAGTGCCTTGGTCATACCTACACAAAAGCCCAAAGGGTGCATCAACAATTAATAAATCAATAGAACACTTTTTTTCATAGGTGAACAGATAAAACAAAGTATGTCATGATCAATGCATTGAAATGAGCTACAAGTAATGTATTTGCCTGCCGGGTTTCAATACAAATGCTCTGCTTGACTGCTTCACTTAGTATGTGTGCTATTTCAAGAGCGCATAATTTACAATGCAAAATAGTGTACCAGTTTGAACTGCCAAAATATCTGGTGCACACTTCTGCGTGCTACAAATACGCAAACCTTTGCTACGAGTCGTGTAATGCAGAATGTTGGCAAGTTTGCAAGTGTTGGCAGGGCCAAGGTGAAGTGACTACTGTCCCGTCATTTCGGAAGTGTTACGGGGATTGTGATGCAAGAAATGATGAAACCCGTTGGCAGAGAATGAAGAAGCGGAGAGCCACGATGGCAGAGAATGCATTGTAGATGTACCTAGTCACGGGAAATGAACGTGTTCATTTACAGATATATGTTTTCCTCATAGAAGGGAAAGCATTATTGATATTAATGTAAGCCAATGTAGATGTACTAAGAAGAATGCAATGTAATGTTATACCTGACTCCTGCAATGGTTGGGTGGGGGTTCAAACTCGGGCTCCCATGACCCTCAGCCTAAAGGGAGCACAACAACACTAAACTCACAAGCAAGCCATTCCCCTGGGCCCAGAGATACTCACACCACGCACACAGTCCAGTCCCCCCTCAGCCCAGAGCCCAGCACACTCACTGCAGCCACGTGCTCACTGCTCAGAGACGAGTGAAGCCTCGGGGTTCTCACAGAATGCAGGCAGTGGCAGACCAGCCCTACGACAACAACACACTTTGAGCCCCACACTCACGAACCCGCCGAGCCCCAGAGGAACTCCTCCCAGAACGCACACACAGGCTACCTTGCCAAGTCGTACAGACCATCTAATGATTTTTGTTCAGTTAGTCTAAGAAAAGGTATCGCATCATGGATTTCTTGCTTTTATTTTTCATTGAAATTCTTTACCAAGAAGTGTCTGTTAAAGCGTTACCTTACATCGCGTTGATTTGTAATCTATTTAGCGGTTTGGAGCGATTGTGTAGAACCTTTACACACAGGATCACCCAACTGAAGCTGGCATTGACTCATTTATCATAAAAGACTGAGATGGCCTTGCCGGGTTTCGAACCCGCCGCAGGTCCAAAACAGAGCGCAGCAGCGAGTGCTCAATGGCTGAGCTATCATACCAACATGTCATTCAGTTGGGAAGTGCAGTGAGAAAACAACATTCTATAAGGAAAATGTGTTGTTCTTGTGCTTAAACAATGCTGCTTTCTAGCAAACTCTCAGAGCAACACATAACCTTGCAGCACTGCTTACCACTGAATGCGTCTTCATAGCGCATTAACATTGAATACGTTTATGGCAGGCCGCAGCTTAATAAAAACAATAGTTGAAAATGGAAAATGTAAATCCGGGGTAAGCAACTTGCAGACCGAGACCAGAGAACTCACACACTCAGTCACAGCCCTGCTTGAGCCCAGTGGTTCAGTTGCAAGCATGTCAAATGAAACGCCACTATTCCACAATTCCAGTAGCAAATTAATGCATCATGGGAAATGTGGGTTTGGGTCGGTTCAATTAGATATACCTACTCTAATACAAGTGCTAGCGTGGGAATGTGGAGAACATGGGGTCACTCTACAAACGTGGCCCCCCGTTTACACCAAAGGGCTGTAGGCCTGGGGCAGGCTCCAGTCCAGATTACTTCCCAGGGAACCGATGAAATTAATCCCAGGCCTTTCGATCCAGAGCTAACATAAGGCAGACAGTCATAGGAGGGGTGGGATTATGGGGGTCCACTACGGACATCGAGCGGGCCCCATCAGTGCTACAATCACAGGCACTCTACAGGCCCAGTGCCTGTGGGGGTTGGGGCCTGCCCTGGACATCTGGCAGGCCCCATGGTACTACAGGACACCAGCACCAATGGGGGTCAGGGCACAGCCAGACATGCCCCTGATCGTGCGGGCCTCTGCCACCCTGCTGGCACAAGGGTCCCACGGCATCAGAGCATGCAGGCCTGTGACTCCCACATGAAAGGAGACACAAACACAGTCGCTCCTCTTCTGGAGTCCGCAGCTGTTCTGTCCACATGCCTGCATGGCTCCCTTTTATTAGCTTGGGCCATGACAAAGTGGAGACAAATAAAAGGGCAATAAACGTGGGAGGGATACATCCCCTTAAAAGGGCAACACACATGGGAGGGTTACTACACAACAGGGGTGAAACACAGGTTTATGATTTTCGGTTGCTCTTACCAGGCTGGCCCGAACCCACCTACGCGTCGATTACTGGTTAAAAAACAGGACATTATCAGGAAAACGAGCCACCTGGTGGCATTCCAAGGCCCCAAGTGCAAACCCAGGCTGCATCTGCTTGCAGCTTGCAGGCCATGTCCACTCCCCCAGAGGGGTTCCCTTTAATTTATTAAAAGCACCGCCGGGGAGTTTACAGGAATATAGGCAGAATGGTGAGGTGTCCCCCGCCGATGAGTTTGCCCCGTAACTCAAAAACTGTTCCAGAAAAGAGTGGTTTGGGGCGGGCCGGACAGCAGCAAACCTTTGGAATGAGCTGCTCCATCTCCGGGCCCCAAGTACTGCCTTGCAGGAACCAAAAGGGTGTCTGTTCCTTCCTGTTCATGGCATTTGGCTCACATTATAACTTAGGCCTGGTGCTTCGGTGGCTGGCCTGTTGCTGCTGTCATTTGGCTGTACCTTTCTTGATTGGCTCGTACCATAGAACAAACTTGTCGGACAGGTCACCATACTGGGCTCAAATATCTATTTGGCCTGAAGCGACTGAACGCCTCCCATGTGTCGCCTTTGCTCATTTACGTACTCACCCAGTAAATGACACCCCAGCCCTCCTTCTTCCTCCTAATTAAGAGGCTAACTGGGAGACCCAGACAATCTCAGTAACTGCCTACTTCTATAAATAACTCTCCTAACTTTCTATTCTCGGCCAATTTGTTGAAAGACAGGTACATACACTACACAGCTTGTTTGTTTACCAGACTTCCGAGGATCACTGCTTGCATTCATTCCTTGGCTTCATCTACCCCCCACTCTGTGCCACTTCCTTTCATCCTGACATACCATCGCCCCGACACCTTAAGACCTTTCTCGATTTGCTAGAAAACCCACCCGCCCTTTAAATCTACTTCTTTCCCTCTCCTTTGGCCCCTAGTTTGCAGGTCCTTTTGGCTTGCCAGCAATGACATCCCACTACACCCCTTTTAGGCTCATAAAAAATAGTCGACCCTGTGTCTTCCCATTACACACTAGAAAGTTGATCATTTAGTGTACCTGCAGCCACAGCTGCCATCACGACAAGTGGATTTCAGGAATGCATTTTAAAGTGAAGTTTCCTCCCGCTTATGAGGATTGGTTCATGCATCTTCACATTAATACAATATACCTCCAGCCAAAGATCCATGGACTGTTCAGGCAATATAGCACGCTGTGCTCGGCCAATGGCCTGCTGTGTGCTACAAATATTTGCAAAATTGTTGGTAGCTTACCACTTTGCTTGCAGTGAAGGGTGGTATGCTTCGCCCAGTTCCTTTCCCAGAAGGAAACTTGCAGAAGGGGTATAATGAGAGAAATGACGGTGGCTTGCCGCCTTTTTAGTTTGGGCATTTAGGTGTTGCTCGCGACATCTTTAAGCTGAAACTACTACACCAGAGTACAGATAGGAGAAAATGACATATGAGCAGCAGGGCTGGACTAGTGGCCTACAGGGAACGCTGGAGATGTGGTGGCAACCAGCTGTGAGGGCTAGAGGGCCTGGCCTCAATATCTTACCCCAGGCCTTAAAGGGCCAGCCTGCTTTGCCCACTTGTAGGGCAGGGGAAGTTGCCCGCTTTTATCTAAAGAGATGAGAACTGGTGCCACATTAAGACTGACTAGCTTAGCAAGCACTATGGGGTTCCCTTGACGGTACCTTTTTTGCCCTGGGTTTACAATTCACAGTTACAGTCAGAAAGCAAACGGTGCCGGCTCTATGAAGTGTAGTACTCACACTTGACTGCTGCTGTGGCTTGGAGTTGCCACTACTGGCGGCTGGGCCAGCCTCTGATTCGCCTGTGGTCCTCCTGGTCCACTCAGCTGTGGCCTGGGCAGTCCTCATCCTCCTGTGGGCACGCACTGGCGGCCTCGTCCAGTCCGCTCCGACGTGCTTGGTGGTGGACGATGGTGGTCCGCTCTCGCGCTGGATCCTCCTAGTTTGCAGTGTGTGTGGCTCAGCTGGGCCTGGCTCTCTGTGGTCTGACTCACTGTCTGTGCTGTTGCGAATGCGTGTGCAAAATCCTGCCCAGCCCAGGTAAGGGTTCAGAGGCCCAACTCCCAGCAAATTGAGTCACATGGTGTGACTGACTGTGACGCACGTGCACAGCACCTGGCGGCACAGAGTCTATTGGGGCGGCCCGCTGCAGCCGAATTTTCGGCCCCCGGCCCGCCTTGTTGTTCCATGGATTGGCGGCCCCCCAGCCCCAGGCACAAGTTGCATTTCAACTTTGCAAAGAAGTGCAGCAATGTGTTGTTACTTCCTACAAAGTTGAAAGCAACTGTAGTGTGAAATTCCAAGTGGCAGGGTGGGGCACCAGGCGGCACAGCCAGCTCGCCTCTGAGCCAAGCCCTTCAGGCAGGCAATCTCTGCTCTGTGACGTCCCCCCAGGGTCAGGACTCACTCGGTCGGTGTTGTTTGTTTGCTGCTTTGCTTAATTGCACAATGCGCAATCTGCACCAGCCGGCCCAATCCGCCCGAGCGAGTACAGCGGGAGTGGAAACAGACAAGATTTACAATCGGCACGAAGGTAGAAAAAGCAAGAGAGAAAGTAGAGTGCGGAAAGCAAGAGAGAAAGCATAAAGAAAAATGTGCTAGCAGCCCAGAAGTAAAGAGAGAGAAGAGGTAAGTCAACTTTAAAGAATAGAAGGATAAGGAAAGGGTGCACGCTACCCAAAAGCAAGAAAAGGGTGCAAGCGACCCAGAAGCAAGGAAAGGGTGCAAGTGACTGGAAAGCAAGAAAAGCGTACAAGCGACCCAAAAGCAAGGAAAGGGTGCAAGCGACCTGAAAGCAAGGAAAGGGTGAAAGCGACCCGAAAGCAAGAGAGGGTGCAAGCAACCCAAAAGCAAAAAGGAAAAGGTGCAAGTGTGAACAACAAAGTGAGAAGTGTGCAAGAGGAGCAACCAGAAGAAAGCAAAGCAAGAAGGTGCAAGTGTGCACGATAAAACAGGAAGAGTGTAAAAGAAATACAGATGAAGTAAAAAGCGGTGAAAGAGGCACCTGTAAGGAGGAGCTAAGGGGAAGACAAGTACAGAAAAGAATGAGAGGGGTTGAGAGGCGTTCTCGAAAGTCTCTTATACTACCCCCATGAAAGAACTGTACATTGAAAAGCACATCCTGATAAGAGGAACTTTTTGTTTGCTGAACTTCATTAAGAGGGGGCTAGTCTTGGGGAAGGGAACCCTAAGAGGTCCACTAAAGACATTGTTGAACTTTGTGAAGAGAAGCCTAGACTTGGGGAAGGGAACCCTGAGAGGCCTAACAGGAACTGTCTCTTTTTTTTTGTTTGGAACTTGTAGGATCAAAGCTTGGCGAAGGGAAACCCAAGAGACCCAGAGACAATGTGAACTCTATTGACTTACGGCAAGAGCCCTACGAGGAAGGTTCCAAGGGCAAACCTTCTGAGTTGAACTTTTATGAGCTTGCAAAACTACACCTATTGGTAAGACTACCTGAAACCAGCTGTAATTTACATTTTCATATTTTTTTCTGAGTCTCCAATTGTCCTTTAAGAAAATCCCCTATCACATTTGGTTGAAGAGTGAGGGCAAGTATAGGTTTGGACACAGTCAAACTTTGGTTTTGGACTTACGGGCATCGAAGGCCCTTAGAAGCATCAGTCGAGGTAACAATCTCCTTAGCGTTACGGCCAGGTAGGCATTACACCAACCCCAAAAAGTTACAGACATCCCCACTTGATGGACCCTGACTTACAGAGAGTTAGTCTGCACTAAGAGACCAGGTATTTATCTGGATTTTCCCTTTATTCCCTTTGTGGAATTTTTAACATGTTGCTTCACGAGTATAGAGAGGTGCACCATAGCAATTTACTGACAGTCACTTTTTGACTATTCCTATTACGTACATTTTGGATTTTTGGAGAATATTACCGTCCAACAGCCAGAGCGGATTGAACTTACTTCCTTCTTTGACCATTCCATTTCAACCAGGTGATTAAAGCGGGCAATCCTCTACAATGAGTGTGCTCAATTGATATTGTGCAATCATAACAAATGTATATGAGACAAGATTTATTGACATTATTTTCTGTACTTATTCTTTAGATATCACATATAAAGTGAAGAAATACTTATCACAAGAGATACTCACTCCTGAGGAAGGGCCTAGCCCGAAACGCGGCGAGCTCTGAATCTTATTATTTTTTTTATTACAAAAAATATATAAATACAATATTCAAAAATTATGTTTTCTTTTACAAATTCTTGAACCTTAAGAATCACCCTATTACAGAACTCCTTGAAATATGGTATACTTCATATTTAGAACTTACCTATTTAACAGTTGACTGTTTCCAGCTAAGAAGGTGTGCAGAGGATGGGAGCTGTCACCGCTGTCAGTTTTGTCACTCAAATTAGACAAGAATCCTCTTTCCTCACCTCTTTCCTCACCTGAGTCTTCTGGGCTGGTGTCAGACTCCTGATTTCCTGATTTCTTCCCTTCTTTTTTCCAGTAGGTCTCTTCTTTTTGTAGAGATATGGCCTACCTCGGAGGGAAGCCACTATGCCTGCCTGTGGCGCTGGCGGGCTAGTGGCCCCTTTCCCGAGGTAGCCAGATAGGGGAAAAGTCTTGTGAGGCAGAAAACCCCTGAGAGTATGTGGACTTTGGGAGAATCACAGCGAATCCTTGTGAGACGTGAAGCAATGGGAGTCAAATGTGGCGTGGAGAGGCCAGGGAACCAGAAGCAAATGACAGGTGAGAGAATCCAGGGAGGGGGGAGGCAAGCAGGAAGAAGAACCGCTGCCAGGATCTCCGGAACAGGAGCCGAAGGAAAGCACAGCTGAGGGAGAGTGTGGAAGGAAAGGGAAGCTCTGCCTTCGCAAGCCGAAAGAATAGCAAGACGGTGGTGCGGTGTGGCAGAGCGCCGAGCAATAGCAAAGCGGAGAGCAAGAGGGAGCGGAGAAACCTAGAAAAGCGTCTTACCCCTAAGGCAAGAAGCATGGGTTGCAACGCACCAGCTGCCGGACTGTATTGCTCTTCCCCAAAAAGTGCACGGAACAACTATAAATCACCAATGCAATTATAGAGCAAATACTTCAACCCAAAAACAGACAGACACAATAACTCACAGCCACGCACTCTTTAGAAGATAATCAGCTCTTTACGGCTATTTATTCAAAGATTACAAATACATAGAAATAACTCACAAAAATAATAAGGACATAGATCACAGCAAAAGCAAAGAAGTCAAAAAGAAATACATCACCGTGAGCGTAACAGAATTCCTCATCTCGTCCAGAAGCGGCTGGAAGACCCCGGGAACAGCCAGGCCGAGAGTACCAAAGCTCACAGGAAGGCCAGACGTAAGCGTCCTTCTCTGGCTGAAGTCTCACCTGACCCCCTCCGGGCCTCTGCATATATACACACTCCACAAAGGGGAGTTAATTCTCGAACATTCTGGAAATTGCACTTGCGCAGTTGAGGAACAGCCGTCGGTTGCCAGCTGGGTCAATCAAGAGCTCCCCCCAAGAAGCGCAGTGCCTCCCTTCTCTAAAAACATGCTCCACGGAGAACAGTAGCAAGCCATAACAACGTTAGCTTTCCCAGCAGAAATGGCCTTGACCGCATACCAGGTTTGGAAAAGCATGTTTGTCTCAGCACTGTGAATCTAACACTCAGCAAAATGTGTGCAGCGTTTCACTGCGGTATGAAGTAAATATCCAACATGGCTCCGGGCGCTCCCAGAATGCATTGCGCACCCGCGCCATTTTGGATCAAGCATAATCAAGCATAACACGGACTCGGAATGAATATATGCGAAAAGACTAGACCGGCACATCACGTTGCAGGCTAACGTGATGTGCTGGTTCAATGGTGGTGTAGAGCCCATCTGTCCCACAAGGGTCATGACCTGCCGTGAGTGACAGGAGTATCCATTACCTTAGGACACTATATCTGTTCATGTCACTGTGAAGGCTTTCTGTGCCAGAGCCGTGTTTTTCTCCCCCACACCCTAAACATTGATAATTAAAATTCCTTGAATCATTGAATTAATTCTAAAATCAGGTGTGCATTTCACCACTCGCTGTAGATTCTCTCTTGATACCATGCCTGTCTCACAGTACCAATTGGTGCTCCAGTGGCACAGTTGTGACACTAGTGTACTCTCCTGTCAGGTATTTGTTCCCAAAAAGGTTGACTACCTGATGCTTTTATCCGGTTTCTCTGTAAAATTCATATTCCTCTTAGATATAACACAATTGCATTTCTTTAATAATACAACCTTGTTGACTTCAGGTGTTTTTTTGTTCCAACTAACCCCATACTGAGATACAATTTATGAGGGTTTGTTTAAGCTTTGTCTGTCAACCTTTCTCTTAATATCTCCTGGTTCTTGGCAATGCTTGTTCCAGGTTTCCCCAAATTGACATCTCATGTTAGGAGAATTTTACAGCGATTCCTTTGTTGTTTCTTCTGTAATGTCTTTTGGGTTATGGCAACCCTGGTTCCAGGTTTCCCCCAATTGATACCTCATATGAGGAGAATTGTACCATATTTGCCTTTGCTTTTCAATTCTATATGGTCAGTATTAAAAATAATGCTTCCCAAATCTTCATTTATGTATTGGCACGACCCAGAGTCCCCTACTCTTTTAAAGGAAAAAAAAGTTGGGGGCTGAACCCGGTTGAGCTGTCTACCACACCTTAAAACTTCACAACTGTATTTGGCTTCAATCCTGCTGATGCTGTCCCTTAGATATTGGTGGGCAAGCAAGGGCCAAAGTTAGTAGCAGGCTCAGATCCGAAGCCTGTACGAAAGAACAAACTAATCTAGTAGTCTACGTTTTTGTGCTTTGGGTGAGTAATATCAGTCTGTGCGCTCAACCCCTGGTTTGGTTAGTTGGGTACTTTTTATAACTGACATGTCCACATCAATTGGGGGTCAGTGGCTGCATGGCTCAATAGGGACCGATATTCACCAGTCGGTCTGACTCTTACAAAGGATGGACTTTTTTTCTATTGAGGCTTAACACGTTTTCTAATTAATGCAATTAATTGACAGGTACACATTTGTTAGTGTCTAAACATAGGTTGCACACTTTATTTCATATATTTTTCATTCACGTATTCCACACAAATTAAATCACTTTGTGCTTATTTGATTTTTGTTTCACAGGTATCACTATTACATAAGTTCATTCACTTTGCAAAATTATTTGTGACATAAGTTGTGACTTTTCTGGTGATTGGTGCGAAAATCCTTGGAATCCATGCATAGAAATGTCAAATGTAAACACAAGATTGACACACAACATATGTAAAGAATGTGCCTTGAGAAAGCCCAAGTAAGGGCGAAACAGCAGCACTTGCAGAGAAATGTTGGCACAAATGTTATTTGTATATAAACCAAGGATTTTCACACCAATCACCAGAAAAGTCTGAGGGGTGCAGTGGCCCGTGTCAGACTTCTGCGAGAAGAGACATCATATGTGAGGAAAATGCCTGGCCTCGGCGGCCTATGGCGGGAGGAGCCACCAACTGAGCATCCCAGGGAAGGAACAAGATCCAGCTCCCCCGCAGCTGTGACAGCAAGTGCTGCCTGATATTGCCTCTCATGGGTCGGAATGGTGGCGAACAACAGTCCCCTCCTCCCCACTGGGGGCACCTAGATGGCCTTCCTGCCCAGAGAGGTTACGGATAGATAGTACATGTGCCGCGTGACCCCGAGGGGGGGTCTAGGTCCAAGACGTGTGCAGCGCAAAGAACTCACCGGAGAAGCAGACCGGGTGCGATACCCCCACCGTGACTGTTCGAGGGATACACGGCTATGAGTGGAGCGGAGACATGCTGTTCCAACTGCGCCTCCGTGGTAACAACTGAACGTGTCGGCGGAATTGGGACGCAGGCCAAGGCTGTCCAGAGTCGCAAATCAACCTCCTTCAATTCTGGGTGGCCTGCTGGACCAGAGGCCCAACGTTCCGCGACATGGATATATGCGTGGCTGGGGCGTATTAAAAGGGAACAGCGCCACATCTGCAGAACGGGATGGCTGGGAAGCACTCCCATCACACACAAGTGAGTACATGGGGTCCTCTCCTTTATCCCAGACACTCCTCTGCTAGATACGTACACCGCCCCGAGTGGGGAGAAGAGGCTGTGACACACCCTGCTTCAGCACAACTAACCTTGGGCACCTAGCATGCGGCTACTTTCCAAACACGCCCGACATCCTGAAGTAGCAATTTGACCGCAAGCAGATCTACGGAGTCCTTGCATGGCAGGGGGTTTTGCAGGGTATCCCTGATACATGGCATGCCCTTCAAAACGTGGGAGAATACAATCCATCCTGCTCCTTCTCAGGGATTAGTGCAAAGGACATAAATAAGTGGAAGTAAAGCTGGGCCCTTACACCGACCAATCATATATTGCGACCTCAATACGCACTGAATAGACGCACCATTAACCTGTACGGAATGCCAATATCGACGCTTGGACAAAGTGCCCATATAGTTGAACACAATCACCGGAGGCAATATACCGGACAATGCTGGTCCATGCAACCCTAATACAGTGTGAGCCCCCACAGTGACTCGGAAAGGGGTAAGCAAATCTCTCTTGGCACGAAAAGAGGGAACACTTGGATTGGTGGACATAATACTGCAACATAGTTGGAGCCTTTCCGCTCTGTTGTCTGTCCCGGCACTAGGCGGACCATCTCCTGGTGCTGACGGGGAGACGACCTGACCCTCTCGGACCTCCAGATTTCAAACCTGCTGTGCAGAAACATACGAGCAGCAGCCTGACAATATCGAACAGCACTATTGGGGACTGTGACAGCCTGGTACTGGAACTAGTGGAGGAGGAGGCCCATTGGATCAACTACAAATTCTAATAATACCTGCCTCTTTCCGGGGAAATACCCAAAGACATTCGACTGGTTGGTGAGGGTCATTATCTCTGCAAAATCTCAGTGAAAATGACAAAAGGCGCAGACGGGAAGAAGAAAGGTCTGATGGATTCCTTCATCAACTTCCAAACCCTGATGGCAAGTGCATCATCCATCCTGGGACCTGATACACCATCGACATCAGCAGGCACCTCTAGGGAAGACCACTTACTAACAACGGTGCAGTCCGGCTTCTTTTCGATAAATGTCAAACTAGATGACATAGTGGCAACAATTGGGTCACTCAAATCGAAGTGGAGAAAGAGAGCGCACGGATAACTGACACTGAAGCTAGAATCAGTGTGACTGATGACAAAGTTGATCAACATGACTGGGACATAACGTACCTGAAGGGAGAGCTATCCAAGATCAAAAATAAATACAAGGATTTGGAATCAAGATCCAGGAGAAACAATGTACGCATTGTCGGAGTCCTGGAATCAGCCTGCAAAGGCCAAATGGAATTATTTGTGGAATCACTTTTCAGATCCATGTTTGCCACAGCTTCATTCTCTGAGCATTTCCTGGTAGAACGGGCACCCTAGCCCCAATTCCTAAACAGGGACCCACCTCACTATCATGGCAAGGCTGCTAAATGACAGAGACAGGGGCTGTATCCTGTGACTGTCGAGAGAACTGGGAATGTTGAGATAGAAGGAGAGCAATATTCACATCTATCCGGACTTTACAGCAGGGGTGCAGGCCCAGAGAAGAACATATGACCCAGTGAATAGACAACTTAGACTACGCAGGATTCCATATGCACAGATTTTCCCCGCAAAACTATGGATTCAACATAGACTAAGGGTGCACTTTTTTGAAAACCCTAATGAGGCTGTGACCTATAAAGAATCTTCCATTCTGCTTGCATCTCTGCCCCGTGACGCAGATCAGAACAGTAACCTGAGGCCTGAAGATGAAGAAAGAGATCCCGCAGATTGAGTCATGAGACCTATGATATCCTTTTATATTATTATGTACAATAAGATTGAACAACCAGTGAGCACCGATACACAAGTTTGAGAACAGCCCGGGCGGTGGCGTGCAACGGGCGGCAGCCATGGGTTTGCTGCAGGTAACACACTCCGGGAAGGTTCCAAGAGTTACAAGGTGGTTCATCATCTAGTTGGGGCAGATGGTGCGAGTCGGGGGAGGCAGCCAAGCATACACCAGTTCAAGTTTGACCCTGAGTCTGAAGTCAATATGTCTTGTGGAACAAGAGTTGGTTGTTGCGGAGCCAGGCTTCCAAGAAATGGTGCAGTAATGTTGGGGGTGGAGGGAAGAAAAGGAGTTGGTTGAGGGAGTTAAAAGTTGGGAAAATAATGGTCATGTTGAAAGCAAATGTCGGATTAATGAGTGTACACACACACACTAGTTGGTAGAGCTCATCATCTATTGCAGCTATAAGACCCAAAGACAGAGGATTGCAAGTTAAACTGTTCACCTGGAATGTCTGCGGCCTTAACAACCTAGTTAAGGCAAGGAAAGTGAGTGCGTATGACCTCAGATACTAATGTTACAGGAGACACATGGAGCCCAGTATGTCCTTCTTAAGTTTCTTCCAGCCAGATTTAGTGATAGGAGAGGGATAGGAAATAGAGAAGCAGTTAGAGAAGATAGGAGGGATAGATAGGGACATAGTTAGCTGCAGTGGTGAGGAGGACACTAACCAGGCCGATGTAGTGTGGCACAAGGAGGTGTCAAGGGGGTGAAAAAACACAGGGGGCTGGGAGGCAGTGGGTAGGGGGGAGGCACAGAGGACAAGGTAGGACGTGTACAACGTTAATGCAGGATGTACTCACAGTAAACACTATTTTTAAAGGTAGTAAAATAACAGTTGTGCACCCAGCAAAAGGCGATTTAAAAAGAAAATGGTAACAGCAAGCACACAGCCGTGTTCGAATTTAGCCAAAGCAGAATGGAACACAATGCAGTATGGTGCAAGGGTAACAGGAGCACCCAAATTCGAATAAAGCAACACACCCCAAATACGTTTTGTAATGCAGCAACACTGAATGCAGATGGCGCACAGGGAAACAGAAGCACTGATATACATGCATGAAAGAAGTAGATGTAGTGAAAAGGAATGAGGTTAGCAAAGAAAATTAACTGAGAGTACAGCACTGGCAATGCCTCAGGAGAGTTAGTAATGGTAGAACAGCCAAACTCACAGTCATTACTGGAGGGATCATGGGAGGCCTTTGATCCAGAGACAGAGGACCACTCCAGGAAATAGTCTTGTGGATGGAACATAGTTAGAACAGAGTTTTCTATGGCACTTCGGGGTCTCCACGGCCCGGATAGTACACAGACAGGCTCCCTAGAAAGTGGTCCTTCGAAACAGTGGCCGGCTAGTCGCCTTCCGGGTCATGATTGGCTTGAAATAGAGAAGGAAGGCCAATCAGATTGAGGCAGAGGCAGGAAGCTGAGCACTTGGTGAATGGAAAAATTAAGCAGCCATTTTAAAGGTGCAAAGAAGAAAAAGGCACTGCATGGCCCACTGGCCAGAAACACAGCCAAAGCATGAACTAGCACATGTTGTTGGAGGGGTGCGTAGCAGCAAAAAAGTGATGCTCTAAATACCCTAAATTGCAGTCCCAAGCCCCTCTGGGCTTACCTACTCAGCTGTGATGTTGGAATTCACAGCTGTGTTGTAGAGATGATGAAATTCAGCTTCAGGTGCAGCCAGCAAGAAGGAGTGAGGGAAGAACGCCAGAGGACGAGACATGCTATTACCCCCCTTCTTATTACCCCTTAATTGACATACCCTCAGCCTTCATGGGTTATTACCATCTAAGTCCCACCTTACCCCAGCACTTTCCTTTAAGGAATAGACGAAAAACATCATCCCCCTCTCACTGCAGACCCCGACCAATCCTCAAACCCAACACGCAACCATTTGAGGTGTCAACAGGACTAAGTAAAACTCTGAGGAAGAAAAGGAAAAGGAAAACCTATATATCCCAGTATCATCCTCCCTATTCTTATCCCTATTTTGACAAGAACATCAGATCCCCACGATGTGTAGAAAACTCTACAAGACCTATACTTGACACTCATTCTCCCCGCAGCCCCCCAAAAACTGGAACGGAGAAGAACAGACCAGGAAACATGAGGATTATCCAGGGGAGTCAATGGGCCATTAATTCCTATGGGTGTTCTCCATTCTGTCCCCTCAGCAAGGACAGGCAGAGTCCGGCAATTCAGGTTGACCAGCTGCACATGAAATCCATTTACTATCAGAGCAGGTATAAAAGGTGTGGTTTGAAAAAAGGTGGAGAACGAGCTGGCATGGCAGAGAGTACCTGGACAGCCCAGAAGCAGGAAGGACCAGAAGAAGCTGCTGATGCTGAGAGAGTCTGGAGGAAACAAAGAGGCGAGGCGCTGGCCCGGTACCTGTGAAGGTCTGCAACATAGCTGAAAACCATGTTTCCCAAGGGCCAGAGAAGGCAAACTGCAGCATGCTGGCTGTGTCCTCTGAAGTGCTTGCTTCCCCTGGGCGTGTGAAGGGAAGCCCAGGTTTCAGAGGGGCAGTGAGGAAGACCCCGACCCAACGCTGAGAGTGGTGGAAACAAACAACCAGTAAGGCGGCGCCTAGTTAGTTTTCGTAAAACCTGTTGCGCGCATGAAAGGAAACTTTAGAGAAAGCCTTTTTGTTTTAAATGAAGATTGGAATGTGAGCGCCACTATTGAAGTCCAGAGAGCAAGGAATTCCTGAATATGCATTTTCATAGCCCAAGAGAAGGAGGCATTATGGGAAATGTAGTTTCAAAAGAAAATGATGATTTTTAATGAAAAATACAAGTGTTCTAAAGAGGAAAAGGGCGCAGAGAGAGGCTGTGAAGTAACACTTGTGATAAAGAGAATTGTACAGTGCTAAAAGGCAAGAGCAAAGCCTTATGGGACTAGTAGGCTTCAAGTGAGAAGAGAAAGATTCAAGTGCTGCAAGTTTGATACAAGGTAACAGAGTGGTCCGGCGGAAACAAAGCACCTTGTCGAAAGCCACTGGGAACTGAATCTCCCAAAGAAAGGGGAGTTGCGATTGAAGCTGTGGGAAATCCTCTTCGAAGTGAAATACATCACGAGTAGGCCTCAGAACCAGGTGAGGGAAGCCTGGTGGGCCTGTTATGAAATTGTTGTGAACCCAAAAGTGAAATACCGAAAGAGACCCGAACTCAGGCGTCACGGGTCGGCCATGTGTTTTTAAGCCTAAGTCGCTCGATTTTAGAAACATTTCCTAAGGACCTTACCCACGTTTTCAACCATTAAACTCATGTGAAAACAGGCACCAAGGAGCTGCCATTTTGTGATAATCCTATCATTTCCCCCATCGCCCTGGCTGACCTGCTTTTGCGGCACTAAATCATATCCCCCGCCCCTGAGCCTGCCATTATCAAAACATTCATATTCCCCGCCTCTCTCCGTGAAGTTACTGTGCTGCGTAGGCAAACGCGCCCAGTCGTCTTCTACGCGACTTCACACAGAACTCGGAAACCAACACAGATCAGCTCACAACACAGCTCGCCACAATTCGGAATATGAAACTGTACTTTAAAATTAAACAGCAACACGGTAAATTTGGTAAAGCACATTTATTTGACATTAAATGTTTATAGAATATTCAGTAATTGACATATGAACTCCGAAAGTCATTTATTTTCTTTTATCTCTATCCGCAAATCCTTAAAATTTTATCGTGAGTCACGCGATGTTCCTTTATGGTACACAGGGTGTTGGTTTTCATTCAAAGAGGCACTTTTGTCGAGCGTTGAACCTCAAGGCTGTTCCATCAAGTAGGCACTAGGCCAGCGTAAAGGTTGATATGTTGCTTCTAGCCGCTAGTACCGCGTAAGGGCAAATGGGCCCTTGTCGATCGTCCCATAAGATCATCAGAATGGTGCAGTTGTTTACATTAAGCTGCTAAGCTCCAGCTGGCGGCTGAAGAAACCGTCTGCCGGTGTCTGAAACTGGTGGCAGGGGCAAAACGGGAGTATGTACCTATTTTGAAAACATAAAATTTATAATTAGTCTCGCCAGCCGATCTTTATTAATATTATTCATTTTATTTATTACGGCCGAGCTGAAACTATTTGCTTTCAAGTATAGTGCAATGGAGTATGTTCGGCTCTAAAATCAATGCGAAAACTAACTAAATAAAACGAGGTTGGTACACAATGAGAAACGACTTTTTGTCTACATCCGTGTGGAATGTGGACCTGCATGCCCATGTGCCCGCTACAAGGACGATCCCACAAACCTTTTCAAAGCTCTTCATTCATTCATTTATTCATGCATCCATTCATTAATTCTTCATTCCGGTATAAAAGCGTCTAAAGAGTTACTTACATTATATTTGCAATTTCCATTGTGTCTCTGCGTAATGCAGTCCATAAATCCCACTGTGCTCTTGACAACGATTTTTCGTATACTGAACTAACATGAAACTTGGTCTAGTTTAAGAATTTTCTGCCTTATCGTCTCAAACGTTATTGCACCCACCAAACCCCCCTTCAAATGAAGTTCTTTCTGCATGGTCCCTGTCTCTCAAGGTCAAAAAACAATAGAACCTTATACTGCCAGTGCGAGTTGTGGGCCTCTTCAGGGCGCGAGCTGAAAATCAAAGCCGCTGACCTTCACTGGAAATTAGCATACATTCTTTCTTTGCAACATCCCATAGTAAAGCCATCTGTGAGAACTTGAAGTTTCGAATCCATCTATGTAGTACGCCTCAATGTGCAAATGCGAACTGGCTTCTCTCCCATCTGCAACGGCTCGCTTGGCGCGTTCTAAGGCCCCAATTTTGTCCTTGTTGTCTGCGAGCTTTGAATCCCCAAAGAACCATAACTATTGGGACTTTTCATTTTTTGGGGAAGGTCAGGTGAAAGTATAAAGAACCGGAGCAGTTGATTTGAAAGTGAGATTTATTGTTTGTTTGTTTTATTATTTGCAATACTCAAGCCTCCCCTCAGTTAACAGTGCCATTTTTAAGAGATTGCGAAAATTAGTTACATCAACAAAAATATATACATACACAAATAGACAAGGTCAGCAATATGAGGTGAATAGAGAGAGAATTCAAAGATGACACCCAGGTAGTTCGGCACCCAGGATGGTGAAGGTAGGGGTTAGGGTTAGCGTACTTTGTATGCACACTGTACAATAAAATTTATTTACGAAAAGACAATCGTATTACAATTATTTAAACCGGGATTTGTACTTCACAACCAGCTCTCCTTTGGGTGGACATGGCACAGTGGCAATGTTGGGTGGCAATGGATCAGTGCTCTTCACAGAAACGTTCAAAATTCCATATCTGTGCTTCTCTAATACAGCAACAATAAGGCTTTAGACAAAGTCGAACTCCATTTCCTCATAGACTGGTTTGATCACCCATTGCTTACTTCTTTTTGAAAAGGCCTTAGTGTAGCGAGGCATCCTTACATTACCCTTAGTCCTAGATTGTTCATGGCCGAGATTCTCGTTATGGGCCAAGACGGCAATGTAACGCTCACCTGATTCCCGTAGAGGCGCCGGTCTTGACTGGGCGTATACTGTATCTTCAAAGGTGATGTGTAACACACGGCTGGCTCTTTGGGCTGGACCTCTGTGCACTGTATGTCTGGCTTGAAGGGTAAGATGTCTGCAGATAGAAAATGTGGGATTAATGAACTGGGTTATTGAATGTCTCTCTCTTCTTCCCTTTCTCTTCTCCTGTAGAACCCCAAAGGTTAACGCTCTCACCTTAGGTAAGTGAACGCCGTGCTCTCCATCTGCCTCGAGGCAGGGTGCTGTAACCAGTTTCTTCACTGGATCAGGGGAGCAGGCCTCTTGACTTCAGAGGACTGCTGTCCGTCGTTTACTGCACGAACGGTAAGTTTCGAGTAATTCTAATGTCTTTAAAGTCTTTAGTAATGATGTCTCTTGTTTTGCAGGGTTCCGGCGATGGCGGATGGCGGGCTGAAGTGAGTTGAAGATGGAGCCCGTGTGATGAATAGAAGCGCCTGGAAGCACGTAAGTAAGCGCTTGTTGCCTGCTTCACGATGCGCTCTAACTGTCTTTTTATTTTGCAGGTACAAGTTCGGGGCGGCTGCAGGGTGCCGGAATACCCACTGGGTTAGATGTGGAAAGGGGTAATGGCACGTGAGTATTAAAGTTCCCCAATGTCTTTAAACGCACCTTGTTTTGTCTTTCAGATGCGGGATGCAGCGCCGAAGGCCTCCGGAGCGTGCGAAGAGTTGGTAAGCTTTTGTCTTTCAGATGCCGGAATGCAGTGTGAAGACTTCCGGAGCGCACGAAGAGTAGGTAAGCCTTTGTCTTTCAGATGCCGGAAAGCAGCGCGAGGCGTTGGTGACAGCCGATGGACCAGGTAAGTGAAGAGCTGTCACTGAAGACCGTAATGCTAACCTGTTCTTTCTTGTCTTTATAGGTGTTGCTGAAAACTGGATTCAGAATGGTAAGCCTTTTTCCTTAGGCCCAGGATCAGATGCAGAAGACACGATGAGCGTTCTGCTGCTGAGGATGCAGAATAACGCAAAGCAAGATTCATCCATCGGGTGTGGTTTAAATAGCCTCCTGTAGTGCTTAGGTGTCTCCTTCCACAGCCACGCCTAGGTAAGAAAAGAGTTCCTGCTTTCCAGAAGAGTTCCAGTGTTCTGAATCTAGGGAGTGGCTCCTGCCCCACCCAACAGGAAAAGTAGTTCCAAACAGAAGAGGATCAGAGACTCAACTGGCAGGCAAGTAAGCAGCATGGTCTGCTGCAGGTAAGTCCACCCAAGCATTATGAGCCCGGCGCTTCCAGCGCTGGGACTGGGCATATTTATGAGCCTGGTGCCACTGGCGCCAGGGCTGGGTCCAAAAGGTCTGAATTGGGACTGGTTGGCACTCGGAACCTGGGTTATGGATCTGCTTCCAAGGGAGTTGGGAAAACCCTGACCTTTTGGAAGCAGAAATCATGACAGTACCCCCCCTCAAGGCCCCTCCCAAACCGGGCTTCTCCGGGGGTTTTGGCTTGTCAGGAAATGTTCGGTGAAATCTTTTGATTAGGCGAGGAGCGTGGACATATTCAGCAGGTTCCCAGGATCTCTCTTGGGGGCCGTAGCCTTTCCAGTCAATTAGGTAGAATAGTTTAGATTTGGAGATCTTGGAGTCCAGAATGCTTTTGACTTCAAACTCGAGTCCTCCATCAACTAGGATAGGTTTTGGAGATTTGGTTAGTCGGGTTTGAGGTTGCACGGGTTTTAATAGAGAGACGTGGAAGACCGGATGTATCTTCATGTGCGGGGGCAAGTCCAACTTGACCGCTACTGGGTTTACTATGGTAGTGATGGAATAGGGACCAAGGTATCTTGGGTTGAATGTGCGTGGCCCTTTTAGAGGTAGATATTTGGTGGATAACCAGACTTGATCCCCTACTTGATATTGAGGGGCTTCCTTCCGATGTTGATCTGCTCCTTTCTTGTATTGTTCTTTAGCCCTTTGAAGGTGAGAAACAGCTTCCTTAAAGGCTTGGGTGATTGTAGAATGCAGGTAGTCTACTGCTGGTGTTTCAAGATCTTGGAGGGGATCCAACTCCGAGGTTCGAGGGTGACTGCCGTACAAAAGAAAAAACGGGGTTTTCCCAGTTCCCGAATGGACAGAGTTATTGTAGGCATATTCGGCTATCCAAAGGATGTCTTTCCAAGTTTTTTCAGTTTGTTGCAGCATGCAGCGTAAATACTGTTCCAGAGTTTGATTGGTCCTCTCGGTTTGTCCGTCGGTCTGAGGGTGGTGACTGGTCGATAGTCTCACATCAATTTGAGCCGACCGACAGCAACTTCGCCAAAAATGAGAAATAAATTGACTACCTCGATCCGAAATTAGAACCGAAGGAAAACCGTGCAGTCGGACGATGTTTTCGAGAAATTCTCGGGCCAGAGTTGCTGCTGTTGGCAAGCCTTTGAGCGGAATGAAATGCGCCATCTTGGAGAATAAGTCCACGATTACTAGAATCGTATTGTATCCGGAGCATGGAGGTAGATCGGTGATGAAGTCCATAGAAAGCGTATGCCAAGGGCGAGGTGGGATGTCAATAGGGCGTAAGAGGCCTGCTGGTCTTTCCTTTTGACTCTTGTTTTGGGCGCATACTCCACAGGACATTATAAAGTCTCTGATATCTTTTTCCAAGACGGCCACCAGAAGTAGCGCTTGATCTTTTCTGAGGTCTTGGCCATACCGGGATGTCCTTCCATTAAAGAATCGTGATAACAAGAGATTACTTTTTTCTGTAAATCTGTGCTGGGTAGGTATAATCGTTCTTGGAAATACAATAAGTTGTCCTTTACTGCAAAGTCCTTTCCCTGCAGATGCCAATTCTGTATGTCTGCTGGAGTTACAAGTTGCCTGGCTTTATCCTTAACTTCCTCTATGGATTCTGTGGCGATTACACCCAGAATTCTTTGTTCGGGAATGATTGGTACAGGTTTAGGGTTGATCAAGTGTTCTTCCACTCCCATCCGAGAAAGGGCATCAGCTTTACCGTTTTTTGTACCAGGTCGATAGATAATTATGAAGTCAAACTCGGCAAAGAATAATGCCCAACGGAGTTGTCTAGAGGATTGGGCTTTTGCGGTTTTCAAATATTGCAGGTTTCGGTGATCCGTAATCACAGTAACGGTGTGTCGGGCCCCCAGCAGATAATGCTGCCAAGCCTTAAAGGCAGACTTGATAGCCAGAAGTTCCTTGTCAGTAATCGTGTAATTGATTTCAGGAGGCGAGAATTTGCGGGACCAAAATGCCACGGGATGCAACTGATTGGTTACCGGGTCCTTTTGTGATAGAACTGCCCCCATGGCAAGGCTTAAAGCATCAGTTTCCACAATGTAGGGGAGTTCGGGGCGAGGGTGTTTTAAGATTGGTGCAGAGATAAATTTAGTCTTCAAATCCTGGAAAGCTTGTTCCGCCTCGGTAGACCATTCAAAACGTTTGTTTTTCTTTAACAAGGCAGTGATGGGCTGGACTATTCGAGAGAATTCGGGGATAAACCTGCGGTAAAAGTTTGCGAAGCCTAACATGCTTTGCACACCTTTTACGGAGGATGGTGATGGCCATTTGAGAACTGCATCGACCTTCTTTGAATCCATACGCACTCCGCCAGGTGATAATATGAATCCCAAGAATTCAACTTCAGTCACGTTGAAAACACATTTTTCCAACTTAGCGAACAGTTTGTGTTGACGCAATCTTTCGAGGACCATTTTCACGTGTTTCCGATGTTCAGATTCCGATGAAGAATAAACAAGGATGTCGTCAATGTAAACAACAACACACACATCTATGAGCTCTCTGAGGACATCGTTCATAAAATATTGAAAGGCGGCCGGGGCATTACAAAGTCCGAAGGGCATGACCTGATATTCAAATAGCCCATACTTGGTGCGGAAGGCCGTCTTCCATTCATCGCCCTCTTTTACTCGTACCAAGTGGTAAGCTCCTCTAAGATCCAGCTTTGTATATATGCATGCTTTTCTGACTTGGTCCAGGAGTTCAGGGATCAAAGGTAACGGATATCTATTCTTAACGGTGATCTGGTTCAGGGAGCGATAATCTATACAAGTTCTAAGGTCTCCTTCCTTTTTTGGAACGAAGAACAAAGCTGAAGAAGCAGGGGACTTGGAAGGACGAATAAACCCATTTGCCAGGTATTGATCCAGGTATTGTCGAAGGTGAAGGTTCTCAGGCTCGGTGAGGGCATAAATTCTACTACAAGGAGGAGTAGATCCAGGTATCAGGTCGATCTGGCAGTCATAAGACCTATGAGGAGGTAGAGAGTTAGCCTGATCCTTCCGGAAAACATCTTGGTATTCTAGGTATTCGGGAGGTAACTGGGGAGTCTCTGAAGAAATTGCTGCCAGTGCAACACCAGGTGGAGGGTGACAAGTAGAGACACATTCTGGAAACTGGACCGTTCTTGCTCGCCAATCGATCAGAGGATTGTGTTTCTCTAACCAAGGTATTCCTAGAATAATCTGAAACTGAGGGGCCTTGATCACATCGAACACGATCTTCTCATGGTGTCCATCTTGACTTACTAGCGTCACTTCTTGAGTGGTATGCGTTACTGGCCCGGAGGCTATCTCCGTACCATCCACCGTAGTAATGACGTCCTTTACAGCCTTGGGACAAAGAGTTAGATTCATCCTCAAAACCATTTCATGATCCACATAATTGCCGATGGCACCGCTGTCGACGTAAGCTTCAATTGCATGTAATCGATCTGGATTATCAGGGCTAATGAGGACCATAGGTATCACGAAATGCGAGGTCACGGAACTGGTTTTCACGCTCGGCAAGAGGACCTCTATTCTTGTCGGGCGAGGTCGTTTCCCTGCTCAGAGTTTGTAACTTTGGTAACTGCAGCTCCTACTGCCTTCTTGGCAGGTTTCACCGGACAGTCTCGAAGAAAGTGCCCTGAGTTTCCGCAATAGAGGCATAATTGCAACTGTTTTCTCCTTTCCCGCTCCTTTTGTGTTAGAGGACCTTTCAGACCCCCTATTTGCATGGGTTCCCCGGAGTCTACTCCTTTGGAAGGCGTTGGCGGTTTGGAAAATACTCGAGCATCAAACTTGGAACGATCAGCCTTCCTGTTCTGCAGTCTGTGATCTATTTGAACGACTAAGTCTATATAGTCCGAACAATCTTGTGGGGGATTCACTACTTGGGCTAACACATCTTTGAGCTCTCCGCGTAGACCTCTATAAAACAGCGTAATCCTTTTGTCCTCAGGCCAGTGAGTTTCCACTATCAGTCTGTTGAAAGACGCAATATAAGCCAAAAGGTCTTGATTACCTTGTCACAACGAAAGAAGCTCATTGTCCAAGGCCTGCCCCTGTGAATGTCTTGCGAACAGTTTTTCCATACTGAGCTGAAAAGCTTGAAAATCATGGAGGACCGGATCAACTTGATTTACTAGAGGGATCGACCAGTCTGCCGCATTGCCACTAAGGTACGAAAGCACGAAAGCTACTTTAGCTTGATCAGTTGGAAAGGCTGCTGGCCGGCATAAGAAATGCAACCGGCACTGATTGATAAATACTGCAAACCTCTTTGGGTCACCAGAAAATCGTTCGGGCGGAGCCAGAGGTACATTCCCAGGTAGGTTGATCTGCACTGGATTCATAGAGGATGTAGAAGGAAGATTTCCCCCAGATGCGGGTAACGGGATCTGTCCGGCTTGTGACTGTAGCAATTGTCTAGCGAGATCATCTGTTCGCTCCTTGGAAATAATCAGTTCCCTTCTTAGAGCGTTCGTTTCCTGACGGGCTGCATGCACTTCTGCCCTTAGTTCCCCAAGTAACTGGGCCAGCTGGTCGGTATCCGAGGTTTCCATAGCGCCTGGACGGGAGTTTTGTGGTAGGCTTTGCGTTCTGTAACGCTCACCTGATTCCCGTAGAGGCGCCGGTCTTGACTGGGCGTATACTGTATCTTCAAAGGTGATGTGTAACACACGGCTGGCTCTTTGGGCTGGACCTCTGTGCACTGTATGTCTGGCTTGAAGGGTAAGATGTCTGCAGATAGAAAATGTGGGATTAATGAACTGGGTTATTGAATGTCTCTCTCTTCTTCCCTTTCTCTTCTCCTGTAGAACCCCAAAGGTTAACGCTCTCACCTTAGGTAAGTGAACGCCATGCTCTCCATCTGCCTCGAGGCAGGGTGCTGTAACCAGTTTGTTCACTGGATAAGGGGAGCAGGCCTCTTGACTTCAGAGGACTGCTGTCCGTCGTTTACTGCACGAACGGTAAGTTTCGAGTAATTCTAATGTCTTTAAAGTCTTTAGTAATGATGTCTCTTGTTTTGCAGGGTTCCGGCGATGGCGGATGGCGGGCTGAAGTGAGTTGAAGATGGAGCCCGTGTGATGAATAGAAGCGCCTGGAAGCACGTAAGTAAGCGCTTGTTGCCTGCTTCACGATGCGCTCTAACTGTCTTTTTATTTTGCAGGTACAAGTTCGGGGCGGCTGCAGCGTGCCGGAATACCCACTGGGTTAGATGTGGAAAGGGGTAATGGCACGTGAGTATTAAAGTTCCCCAATGTCTTTAAACGCACCTTGTTTTGTCTTTCAGATGCGGGATGCAGCGCCGAAGGCCTCCGGAGCGTGCGAAGAGTTGGTAAGCTTTTGTCTTTCAGATGCCGGAATGCAGTGTGAAGACTTCCGGAGCGCACGAAGAGTAGGTAAGCCTTTGTCTTTCAGATGCCGGAAAGCAGCGCGAGGCGTTGGTGACAGCCGATGGACCAGGTAAGTGAAGAGCTGTCAGTGAAGACCGTAATGCTAACCTGTTCTTTCTTGTCTTTATAGGTGTTGCTGAAGACTGGATTCAGAATGGTAAGCCTTTTTCCTTAGGCCCAGGATCAGATGCAGAAGACACGATGAGCGTTCTGCTGCTGAGGATGCAGAATAACGTAAAGCAAGATTCATCCATCGGGTGTGGTTTAAATAGCCTCCTGTAGTGCTTAGGTGTCTCCTTCCACAGCCACGCCTAGGTAAGAAAAGAGTTCCTGCTTTCCAGAAGAGTTCCAGTGTTCTGAATCTAGGGAGTGGCTCCTGCCCCACCCAACAGGAAAAGTAGTTCCAAACAGAAAAGGATCAGAGACTCAACTGGCAGGCAAGTAAGCAGCATGGTCTGCTGCAGGTAAGTCCACCCAAGCATTATGAGCCCGGCGCTTCCAGGGCTGGGACTGGGCATATTTATGAGCCTGGTGCCACTGGCGCCAGGACTGGGTCCAAAAGGTCCCAATTGGGACTGGTTGGCACTCGGAACCTGGGTTATGGATCTGCTTCCAAGGGAGTTGGGAAAACCCTGACCTTTTGGAAGCAGAGATCATGACAGGCAAGTAGAGTCCTATGTCTCATGCCCTCATGTCTCATGCCCTTTTTTTTCCCTGCAGCCGAGATTTTCTTATTGATTGATTGATTGATTTAGCAAGATGCCATACGTCAAATTGATGTTTAATATGTGGGAACTGCTCTCTCATTGTCTTGGCAATTGATACGTGTCTGTCCGTGGCTATGAGGTCAATGTGCATTCACCTCGATTGTAGATATTCCACTGATTTTATAAATCCTAGTTTCTCCATGGCCACTGAGGATGTACATTGTGTTACCTGCACGACCACCGAACTCACAATTTTCTTACTATCCATGTCCTGAAAGTGGTAGGTGCAGTACTTGGCAGAAAATCCAGGGCTATCGCACTGTCCATCGCCAGCTAGCCTGAATCGTTTGCCTTCGAATGTACTTGCTAGAGACAATTGCTCAATTTTCCAAGCATCACTAATGGCCAGAAATGTCCCACAAACTGAAAGAAAGACTCTAACTTTCTAAAACTGGAGCCAGTAAAAAGTGATGCAGCTGCACACAGTAGATTGCCTGCTGGCAGTTTCCCCAGCATCGGTTGTGCAGACCATGAGAACGTATGATGTAATCTACAGGCGGCATGTATTGTGACGTTACTGCCTTGTTTTTGACGAATCACATGAATCAATGGCTTCCCACATACTTTCCCTCTGACGGAATGCCCACATTTCAGCATACTTATAATATCCATCAAACAACTGTCAAATACTATGTATTTGCCCTCTTTCATTAGACTGTCATCCTGCGTCAAAGTTGATTCGGCCTCTGACGTTGAGGACATATCACCACATTTGAAAGAAATATCGCTGCTATCAAGTTCTGATGCGTCGGTGAATGCTGCTGCTGGTTCATTCTCTGTCATTTCAACATCTGTTACTTCAACATTGATGGGAGAACACAACAATGTCGACAGCTTTTTTGGTGGCAATTTTTTGGCGGGTGTAGATTGTGTGAATTGATCTGCAACTACTTCAGAGCTATCTTCAATACTTCCAGTATCATGTTGTTGCGGCGGTGCGGTCGTACTGTAGCAATGGTCCAATAAAACTTTGCTGGATTCTCCGGACACATTCATTTCATGTTCTGGCCATTGGACATGAGCATCCCGAGTCTCAACACGCCGCGTCTGAATTAATAGTTCCTCCATAGTGTAAATGGTCTGGCAAGCAAAATCTCTCATTCGCTTCACTGTCTGTGTATGTATAGTTCGTAGACCCAGAGGTAACTAGAGGACAGATTGGAAAAGGGATGTTCAGTTTAAACACAAGATAAAGTATAGTACAATTGACTGGAAAAAAACATAAAATAGTCCCCAGCACAAAAAAATGTGTAAAGTTATGAACTGTTTGTAACTAACCTTATTTTGGTTTCTTTTCTTTACAACTTTTTTGACTCGACCTTCAACATCTGCACGCTGTTGCTCTGATATGTATCCGCATGTCTCCCCTTCCTCTTGCGCTGCAACGACTATATTTTCTGTATCCACATAGACAGCACGGAATGAGGCTCCATCGACTCCCTGAAACATAGTATTTTCATTACTGTGTATCAAAATATTGTTAACGTAAAACGCACGTGAGGACGAACACACATGCACATCTCAATAGCCAAACACGATTTAAACATTGTGTGGAAAAATCAAACGACAAGTATTCGAGCTCTGATGACCTAGTTCGAGGGAGATGTCAGTATACATACCTCTGGCTCTACATGGACTGCCACGAATGATTGTATTGAAGAGGAGGCATCAGCAACTCCCTGAAACACAGTACTTGCGTTAGTATGGTTTTCAATATCGTAAACATAACACACACTTGGGGTCGACGGCACAGGTACATATAAAGAGATAACCACAAATGTTGCATTATCTAAAAGAATCAAGGAATATTTAAAAATGATCAGATCTAGTTGACTTATTTCTCCGATGTCTTTACATCTGGATCATCTAAATGTGATCTTGTGATTGTAGTGGAAGCTCCATCATCTCCCTGAAACACAGTACTTGCGTTAATAGGGAAGAAAGTATAGCAAATGGAATCACGTTATATGATCACGCTCGATGGAGCTCGATGGAGCTGTCAGTATCCGTACCTCATGCTGCTGAAGAATATCTAGGGCTGTTGTCAATGTGGTGCGCACTTCCGAAAGCTGTTGCGCCGATTCGTATCCGCATGGTCCCGCTTCCACCGGAATTACTTGAATGTCATGCTCTGCATCAAGTGCGTGGGTTGACGATTCAACAACAGCCTGAAACATAGTATTTGCATTAGTAAGGATTACAATACTGAAAACACAACACACGCTTGGGGTCGACCGCACAGGTACATATCAACGACTAACCACAAATGAAACATGGTGTAGAACAATCAAACGACAAGTGTTCCAGTCCTGATGATCACGGTCAGTTGAGCTGTCAGTATCCATACCTCGGCTGCTGAAGAACATCTAGGGCTGTTGTCAATGTGGTGGACGCTTCAGCATCTCCCTGAAAGACAGTACTTGCATTAGTATGGATAACACTAATTATAACTGAAAACAAACACCAGGGGACGACAACTAAGGTGTATATCAATTGGAAAGCACTAACCAAACATTTGGTAAAATAATCACACGATACATACAAACTATTACTTGACATGCATAAAACAAGTCTGTAGCGCTGTAGCGGAATAGCCAAGTATGATTACCTGATACGCGCTAGAAGTGGTTGATAACTGCGAGCACGTGACGGAAGTAGATGTTCTTGCTTCAGATTCAAGGGATAGTCAAGAAGTTGTAAAGGTAAATTATTGTTTGATAATGAAATGCCAATATTTAAAATTGCCATGTAAGGAGACAGAATACTTGAATAATGCGCAATATAGCACAGTTCCCTGTGCCCATATATAGATTTCGTTTGTGGGTTATGAAATCTAAAAATAATATATTGATAAATGTCATTATTCAAAAAGCTATACACTCATATCAATGTCGAAAGTATTACAAATTGGAAACAACACCTAAAATATCAATGCATCCATTCGGCTACCTACACACTACTGCAAGGTCTAAAGCTAAAAACGGACACTTGACTCACCAGTGGCAGATTGTGGATGAATAGAGTGGGAATAGCATTTGCGAGCAATTTTCGTGTCGATCATCGTTCGTTCTTCTTTGTTACCCAAGATGTGGTGTACATGTTCGAGGGAAAGTGCCGCTGCAGATGCGGTATCGATCACCCCTCTTGTCCTCAAAGACTTGTTGGACTCTACTTTCCAGCTCATCCAGTGGATATCCGCAATGTCTGACCCATTCTCTTATTCGATCAACAGTTTTCGGGAATACATGCCTTCAGATTTAGCATGGGTCTTCGAAGGGCAACCGCTAATCGAAAAGGCAGGCATTGTTGAAAATTCTGAAAAGTAAATATCAAGATTATTATAAAACCTTGATGAATAAAAATGTCATAAAAAAGTAAATGAACCATACCATGCTCAATGCAAGGTTTGTTTTGGTCGCCGGAACTATACCAGTTCATTATGTGCGGCTTAGTATTTGCATAAGTTACAGAAATGTCTGTTTTGTCTTGCACGAAATGGAACCATGCTTACATTATAGACTGGACCCCCGATGGATGCAATTCAATGACAATTGACACAGATGAAAATAAATAGATCTATTGATAGCATAACAATTGAAACTGAAGTCAATAGCAATGAGACCCATGACCATAGCTCTATTGGGTACTGTAATAGCAAATAGATTGAAATGTAAAAAGGACCGAAATATGACTAGGATACATGGCCTTACCTTGACCAACAAACAGTTGGATTCAGCAGGCCGAGCGATATGTTGCAGGAGAACACGTAGATGGCCACAGGTAGCACACTGACGAGTTTGCTCGAAACGCTCACAGATAGCACAGCGACGAGCAGATTAGCATAGATCTCAGTGCTTCTCAGGTAGAAGGTTCAGGAGTTGACTTGCAAAGCACAAAGATGTTCTCATGAGACATATCAAGTGGTTTATAAAGTATTAGAAACAGGGGTGTGTTTGTGAATGAATCACGTGTGTATGTCGTGGTATTATGTTTATTGCAGGGGGGCGGCCTGCCTCAGGGGAGGCCTGCCTGGAGACACGGGGTCTGAGGAGGCCATGTGAGCGATGGCCCCTGGGCGTGGGATACCTTTTGAAGTGTACATGCTGTTCGGCACCTTGGCTGTTTGCGCCCGTCACAGCCCCCCATGCCAGCGCTCATCCCTGGGTGTGAACCGCCTTTGATAGAGGGGGTGGGATGGATGGGCCTGGGGCATGCAGATAAGGCACAGGAAGACTGCTGAATGGAGACACACTTATGTGGATTGCAGGGGGGCGGCCTGCCTCAGGGGAGGCCTGCCTGGAGACACGGGGTCTGAGGAGGCCATGTGAGCGATGGCCCCTGGGCGTGGGATACCTTTTGAAGTGTACATGCTGTTCGGCACCTTGGCCGTTTGCGCCCGTCCCTTGCCCTTATGTGATGTTAAAGGACACGGGGCATCCATTTTTGTACCCCCTTTCCACTCCATTTTGGTGACCAGGCCTCACTGCGATAGTACAGCGCGCAGAGCACATGGCCCACAGCCTCGTTCCCACTCTGACTGGAAAACTCCAGAGGTATTTGCAACAGCTAATAAATGTAACACATCACTCTCTGAGATCACGGTCCTGCATGTGAACCGGCTTGAACCATGCACATGGCTCGTTCATCTGCACAAACGTGTCCTTGCCCACGCACCCTCGCCAGTGGAAAGTAACTGCGATTCTGACCCTGTGTCCCTGCAAGGTATTCTCTTCATGTGCCAGACCACTGACCACGCCATGATGGCCACCTAGCAGATCCCCAACTAACATTAGACCCCTACTGCAGTATATCGTTGCCTATCAATAACAAATGCCACACATCGGAGATTCTTGTGAGCACAGACCCACACTTCAAACACTGTATTATAGTGGTCAAGACCCTTGACCTAAGGCCTGTATAATAGTATTGATATATGTGTGACTTTTATAGAGACATATCCGACTGAAAGACTTTGAACAAGTGTTATTTAGTGCATGCATTATTGATAATATATTTGGTTAGCTTAGGTAGTGACCACCCCGCTTCACAGCGACCTGAACTTCACCCATTCCGAGCACAGGTGTCTGACGTCCATCCTTGAATGGAGACACACTTGATTGATTTAAAAAATCGAAACAACCGTTGTTAAAATATATGTGGTGTTTTATTTTGTAGCTTATTTTGATGACACAAAAAAGTACTAAAGTTTACACATTGTGCAGTTCAGGTTGCAGCACAGCGAGAGAAAATCCCCTGTACTGACCGCTGTCACTCGGGAATGTTTCTCTTATGGCACGAACGGCATAGGCGGGTATCACTCTTTGAACGCGGTGTCCAAGCCTCCTGTGAAGCCACCATGTAAAGGAACGAAAGGCCACCAGCCTGTACCACCTGTGAAAAGGAATGAAACAAACTGTTTTTGAATGACCAAGATAATTTTAATAAACGTTTTTTGTCAATGACAATTCTTGTAACTAATGGCATTCTGCTCGGACAAATGCTATCTAGACACTGCACACTATTGAACGACTTTCATGCGTTACAATGATATGTATATGTAATTTTGGATATAGTAGAAGACCATGAAATAGTAGTGGCATCACAAGCAGAGTATACTTACTCGTTACTCGGATTATGAGGACGAACAGTTGCGCGAAGTTCGTGTATAAGCACCATCGTTATCCTCAACACGGACCGTGTGAGGCAGGCTGCCCTGAAGTCTGGCAACTCGGTGATGCATTGCGGTCATGGCTCGCCTTCCGAAATGTAGGCCACGCATCCCGAGTTTTCACAGCAGCAGCAGTTCTCCTCCTCGGTCGGCATTAGCTCGCACCGATTGCATGTGCACCAGGTGGAAACACCGTCCATGCGACTAGGTCCAGTGTCTTCATCCGTTGATTCATCCTGCCAACTGCTGTCCGAAGCCCCATCGTTTTCGTGTGTTTCCCTTTCCAGTAGTTCCTCCTCGGTATGCTCGGGCTCGTACATGTAGAGCATTATTGTATCGATTGTGTGTTGCACAAACTAAAATAATTGATAGCGGTGGTACTGGTATCTGTCCACACGGGCTACAAGCAACGAAGGTAGCTGACCAGAGCACAGAAACGAGTCACAGAATACTCAAAGTAACACAGAGAGAAGAATGGAATCGAAAATCTGCTGCTGTATGTTGTGAAACGGTCTGTTTATACTTATTGAGGAAAGAGGCATCCTGCCATTACCATGGCGACACATCATTAGCTGAAGCGCAGCGAATGTTCACACGAGACGTGCTTTGGCGTTGTGAAATGGGCGGTACGCGTCTGCTGATGACAGGCTCAGGGGCGGGGGATATGATTTAGTGCCGCAAAAGCAGGTCAGCCAAGGCGATGGGGGAAATGATAGGATTATCACAAAATGGCAGCTCCCTGGTGCCTGTTTTCGCGTGCGTTTAATCAACGAAAACTCGGGTAAGGTCCATAAGAAATTTTTCTAAAATCGAGCGACTTAGGCTTAAAAACACATGGCCGACCCGTAGGGGCAATAAAAAATGTTGACCGAACCATTCCTTTAAATGCTTAAATGGCATTGCTCCTCTGTATTTAAGAGAGCTAATTCAGCCATATCGCCTGATGAGACAACTATGCTGTAGTGACAGCCACCTTCTGATCATTCCTCACTCAGTCTACACATCCCGAGGTGACAGAAGATTCTCTATCTTTGGACCCAGGTTGTGGAACTCTTTACCACTACAACTCAGGACAATGAGCTCACTCCTGCAATTTCGCCGAGCACTGAAGACTTTTCTGTTTAGGTAGATGGCCCTTTGTATTTTGGGGGCACTGTTCTGAATGATATCATCTACCATTGTTGATGTCATCTGCACCAATATATGATTAAGTTTGTTTGGGGCGTGTTACAAATACAAAAAAATCAAAAATCAAAAATCAAAAAACCTGAGGGGTCTAGTTTGAACTTGTTTGAAATTAAGTTGTGTGAAAGGAAGAACCCCTCAGAGTTAAAGTGTTGCTAAAGCATAGGGGAAGGATACCTGTGAGAAACCAACAGAAGTAAACTGTGATCTAACGTGTTATGGCAAAGAGAACCATTGAGAAATAAGTGGTGATCTAAAAGATTTCGATGAATGTCAAGCTTTTGAGAAACTTGTATACAAATTGTCCCAATACAAGAGAGTGTGCTAAATTGAGGCGGATAAAACCTGGAGAGAGGAACTGAGGGACGGATCCAGTGGTCTTTGGGCACTTTGTTGATAATCCTGACAAGAAGAGTTGTGAAACAAGCTCCATTGCTATCCTGACTTTATTTAGATTCACTTTTTGTTTTTCATTGCATACCCCTTCAGCCAGTTATTGGATAAGACTTAGGGCAAGTGAAGGTGTATTAGGTAGGCCTTTATTTTGACTGAAAGACTGACGACGACGTGTTTTCTTTTTATTTGATGGTTGAGACTACTCCGGTCAGACATATAGGGCCAGATAGGCAGTGTCCAACCCATCTAGTACACATTAAAGGTTTTGGAACTTTCATTACTTGTGTCTGTCATACTTTTGATATCATGAGTACCTTACATATGGTGTCAGGAGCGGAACAACACTCACTGAAACAAGTTGGTGACCCCACCAGACTATACAACAGCACCAGAACTCCAAGGAAAAACTGAACCAGACACATGAGTACTTAAGTCATAGGATGGGGATCACCCATCATCCCTTGACTACAAGAGCTATTCTCCCAGAGAGGAAGAGGGTATAAGGGAATGTTTATCATCTCATAAGTCCCCAAGATCATGTAATGCCAGGGAGAGATAAGATCATGGTCTCTCTAGGGTTACATATCAGTTTTCCCATCACCATGTGGTCTATATGATGCCCCATAGTGGGAGAGACTTCGAAATATTACCCCTCCTTACCTGTAGAGATGACTTTAGATTAGATCTGCTCAACTTCTGTGCCAACCACATGAAGATCAATAGGGGTGAATTCATGGGACACCTTATATATGAGAAAATGGGGAAATCACTATACATGAAAATCAACCAGTCCCCAAATCTACTTGATCTCTCCCCAAGTGACAGCACTGATCTAGTCAGAGGAGTAGAGGAAAAAATTATTAAGTCTAGGAGGGATAGAGCATTGTAAATAAGAAATTTTTCAAACACTAGGGTACTACCTGATCACCCGCTCATTTCCTTGGAGGAGCCAAATCCTTCAGGGAAAGAGTTAAAATTCCCTCCAGAATATTACCCTCTTGAACGTAGCAAACAAGACTCATCTTCCCTAGAACCATCTCTCAAGGATAACCCCAAAAAATGTTCTTGTGTTGACACCTATGTAAAAATCAAACCCAGTCCTTATACTCCAACTATGGAACCTATAAAATAAGAAGTCTGCTGTCCCATTGTCTCAAAATCCTCAATTTTTCCACTAAAATACCTGTACGCAATCCAGGGTTGGACATAAAACAAAAAGTGAGTGAAAATCTCAGTTATGATACTGCCCGAGCCCTAGAAAAATCAATTATTCTCGAATATAGGGATTACTTCATTTGTGAGCCCATTCTGTCCCCTATATCATCAAGCTCCACGCCATGTAGATTAAAATCCTTATGGGAAAAAGAAGAAGACTTCTCAAGACAGTGTTCCGTAGAACAGGAAGAACAAGGACTAGCCTACCCAGAGATATTGGCTGAAGATCCATTTGAAATGGAATCCCCTAGTGATTGCGGAGGAGATGAACCCTCTTCTTTGGAGACATCTTTCCAAGACTTACCAAAAAGGGAATCCTTGCACCTAGAAATGTGTTATTTCTGTGGAGATTATACACATAACCTAGAATTCTGTCCCGTAAATAGAGAGGAAGAAGTTATGGAGGCACGAATGAAAGAAGGGCTACAACAATCCCCTAGTCAGGGAATGTTTCCAACAACCAAACCCAGGGAAGCCAGGTTTTGATGTTCGTTTGGCGGAAGGCCAGAGTTTTAGGGGAAGTATATGTGAGAAACCTGAGGGCGTTCTCACAGGTAATCCCCGGGGATCCTTTGTTCGGGTGGCCAGGGAAGGGTCATCTCACTAGGATCCCAACCATGCGGGAGGACAATTGAGGGAGGATCATCCGGGCAGGTGATCCTTGGGGAGTGAGGGAAGAATGCCCGAGGGCGAGACATGGTATTCCCCCCTTCTTTTAACCCCCCACCGACATACTCTCAGGCTTCATGGGTTATTACCATCTAATTCCCATCTTACCCCAGCACTTTCGCTTAACTAATAGACAGAAAACATCATCCCCCTATCGCTGCAGATCGCAACCAATCCTCAAACCCAACATGCAACCATTTGAGGTGTCAACAGGACAAAGTAAAACTCTGAGGAAGAAAAGGAAGGATTATATATCCCAGTATCATCATCCATATTCTTATCCCCATCTGATCCGCACAATGTGTAGAAAACTCTACAATATCAGAACCCTGTCTAATACTAACTTCAGACTTTATGTACTTGACACCCATTCTCACCCCAAACACTGGAAAGAAGAAGAACAGACCAGGAAACATGAGGATTACCCAGGGGAGTCAATGGGCCATTGATTCATATGGGTGTTCTCCATTTTGTCCCCTTATCAAGGACAGGCAGAGTCAGGCAATTCGGGTTGACCATCCACACATGAAACCCATTTACTCTCATGGCAGGTATAAGAGGTGTGGTTTGAAACAAGGTGGAGAGTGAGCTGGAATGGCAGACCTGAAGAGCCCAGAAGTAAGAAGGAGCAGAAGGAGCTGATGCTGAGGGAGTCCAGCAGAGAACGGAGAGGCGAGGCGCTGGCCCGGTACCTGTGAGGGGCTACAACGTAGCTGAAAACCATGTCTCCCAAGGGCCAGAGAAGGCAAACTGCAGCATGCTGGCTGTGTCCTCTGAAGTGCTTGCTTCCCCTGGGCTTGTTAAGGGACACCCAGGTTTTGAGGGGCAGTGAGGAAGACCCCGACCCAACGCTGAGAGTGGTGGAACCAAATAACCCGTAAGGCGGCGACCAATGAGTTTTTGTGAAACCCAGTGCGCGCATGAAAGGAAACTTTAGAGAAAGCCTTTTTGTTATAAATGAAGATTGGAATGTGAGCGTGACTATTGAAGTCCAGAAAGCAAGGGAAAAGCTATAAGAAAGTCCTGAATATACAGTCCCAAACCCCAAGAGAATTAGGCATTATGGGAAATGTAGTTTCAAACGAAAGGGATGAATGTTAATGAACAAAACAAGTGTCCTAAAGAGGACAAGGGAGCCGAGAGAGGCTGCAAAGAAACACTTGTGATAAAGAGAATATTACAGTGACGAAAAGGCAAGAGCAAAGCCTTATGGGACTTGTAGGCTGAAAGTGAGAAGAGAAGGATTCAAGTATTGCAAGTTTGATACAAAGTAACAGAGTGGTCCACCGGAAATTCTGTGAACTGAATCTCCCAAAGAAAGGGGAGTTGCGATTGAAGTTGTGTGAAATCCTTTTCAAAGTGAAATACATCATGAGTAGGGCTCAGAACCAGGTGAGGTAAGAGTGATAGGCATGTTATGAAATTGTTGTGAACCCAAAAGTGAAATACCGAAAGAGACCCACACTCAGTCGAGGGTAAACTGAGGGGTCTGGTTTGAACTTGTTTGAAATTAAGTTGTGTGAAAGGAAGAGTTGGGGAGGAAACCCCTGAGAGCTAAAGTGTTGCTAAAGCATAGGGGAAGGATACCCCGGAAAAGCCAACAGAAGTAAACTGTGATCTAATGTGCTATGGCAAAGAAAACCACTGAAAAATAAGTGGTGATCTAAAAGATTTTGATGAATGTCAAGCTTTTGAGAAACTTGCATACAAACTGTCCCAATACAAGACAGTGGCCCTCATTAGGACCCTGGCGGAGAGGGTTTTACGCCGGCGGAGTGCATGGCGTACCTCTCCGCCAGACTACGAGTTCCCGTAGCGCCATGGAGGATTTTTACGCCTGCTTTTTGCAGGCGGAGAAATCCATGGCGCTACGGGACTTTTCGTTAATTACGCCACCGCATCTTACGGTGGCGTAATTAACGCCTTCCCCACTCCCATTATACCCTATGGGGCAAGAATGGGAATGGGGAAGGGTAAAATGGGGATTGGGGACTTACCGCCCCGCCAAGGTCGGCATGGGGCGGTAAGTCCGCCAACCACCCTGGCGGAGTTGGCAGCTTAGCGCCATGGACCATGGTGCAAATTGCACCATGGTCCTCCGCCAGGGTCGTAATGAGGCCCAGTGTGATAAATCGAGGCGGCTTAAACCTGGAGAGAGGAGTTGAGGGACGGATCCAGTGGTCTTTGGACGCTTTGTTGATAATCCTGATGAGAGCAGTTGTGAACAAGCTCCATTGCTATCCTTACTTTATTTAGATTCACCTTTTCATTTTTCATTGCATACCCCTTAACCCAGTTATTGTATAAGACTTAGGGCAAGTGTAGGTTTATTAGGTAATCCTTTATTTTGACTGAAAGACAAACAAGGACATGTTTTATTTTTATTTGATGGTTGAGACTACTTCCACAATAGATATAGGGCCAGATAGGCAGTATCCAACCCATCTAATACACAATAAAGGTTCTGGAACTTTCCTCACTTGTGTCTGTCATACTTTTGATATCCTGAGTACCTTACAATACCCAGAAGCCTTCCCAATGTTGAACAACACAACCTAGCACATTTTAAAACATCTATTGCCATTTCTTTCTAGGGTTGGGAAATTCTAACAGATCAGGCATCCAATTTCAAGAGTAAGCTCATGGGTGAAGTTAAGGAATTACTACACATTACCACCTTAAGAGCCTCAGTTTACCACCCTAAACGGACGGATTGGTAGAGAGATTTAATAAGACCCTCAAAATGATTCTGCAGAAGTTAGTAGACGAGGATTGGAAGGACTGGGATAGTATGAACCTGTGGGCCCTATTTGTAGTGAGAAAAACCCCTCAGGCATCCACCGGTTTCCCCACTTTCAAGTTACTCTATGGTAGAGAACCAAGAGATGTCTTACACATGCTTCGGGAGGCCTGGGAAGAAAGGGAAGAGGCAGCTACCCGATTGCGAGAGAACATGAAACTCATTCAGAGTCTAGTCCACACTGATATGGAGAAAGTTCAAGCCCAACAAAAATTTACCTATGACAAAAAGGTAAATCAAAGGTAATTTCCAGTAGGACCGCAAGAGTTAGTCCTTTTACTTACCTCTGAAAATAAACTTGTTTTAAAGTGGCACGGGCCCTATGAGGTACTAGAGCAAACAGGAACCCATACCTATAAAAGAGCCCAACCCGATAGAAGGCAAAAGACCCACCTCTACCACGTAAATCACCTGAAAGAGTGGAATGAAAATCCTTCCTCTACTACCTCCTCCATATTGTCTTGTTTGGGACTCAGCAGAGATAGACAACTCTGAACTTATTCCCCAAGAATTATCTAAAGATGGTATGGTATGGTATGGTATGGTATGGTATGGTATTGTTTATTTATAAAGCGCCTATTTTTTATTTTTTTTATTTTTTTTAATTGGCTTGTACAAACCTTTAAAAAATGGAACAAGAAAGAAAAATTCACACATTTTGCGCAAAATTACTTAGTGTCAATATCAAAATCAGTGTGTATCATCACTGCACTTTGTTGAAACATAAGCATGTGTCATGTCCACTACCCCTCATCCTGACAATCAGGCCCCCTGGGCCGCACCACAGTGTCTCATCATGGCCCCAAGGGCCCAGTCATGCCCCCCAAGACTCTCTTGGTGTCAGTCCTGGCGTCAGGCTCATTTGGCAGAAAGGGGAGCTGGAGCTCTCAATGGCAGTGGCACAACATGGATGCCCCCACATGGTTCAGTTCCAGAACTGAACCATGCGGTCTAGCATTTAGGGTGTGGTCTGGCCTGAAGGCACCTGGGATACCTGCAGGCTATATAAGCCACACACAAGCTGGAGAACACGCTTCGTGTTGCTCTGCTCTCACAGCGTGATGTTCACCATGACCTGTCGGATCATCTTCAGCATTCCGGGCCGACACCTGCAAGAAGAAGAAGAAGAACATCATTAGTACTCTTACCTGTTAGCGAGCAAGCTCCTGTCATCCGCTCCTGTGTCTAGAAGATCCAGCTTCTCGGCGAACGCTCGCTCTCTTCCTTGGAAGCCACAACCTGGGGGAAAAATAGAAAAGCAACATTAGTAAGCGTTTATTCTTCACATTTAAACAACCATCGGCAGTCTCACGCTTACCTGAGTTGAACTGCTTCTGGTTCAAGGCCATTTCGTTCATCCGTCTACCTGTAAGAGAAAAGGCAAGACTGATCAACACGCATAATTCCTCGGAGGCAATTCGAACAACATCTACTCACCGCTCCGCATCCTCTCAGCAGCTACCACCCGGAACATCACAGCGGCCTGCAAGTGAAGGACAACACAGGCCAGCAAATAGCAAGGAAAGCACATAGCGCTGCGCTGCACACTTTCACTTACCATCGGGAGCACAGCCCCAGGCAGAACGGCTTCCTCAGAACGCCTTCCGCATCTGAAACAGGAGGAAAGACATTAATAGAGGCAATTGCAATTAAGGACAAGCTGTCAAAACAGCAGACTTACCTGAACAAAGAGTCGCAGCAGGACTGGACTCACAGGGCCCGCACCAGTGAAGCAACTTGGTTGCGGCACGCCCATTCACGACGCACCCCTGCATAGAACAGCAGGACGGAGAGCACACCTTATCGAAAACCAAGGTGAGGAAAACACTAAGGGGGTCGTTGGGTCCACAAGGGAGGTGGGCTCAAGGGAAAAGAGACTATAAGCTAAAATCAGTACTCCTGTATTCCAGACTAGATCCTCGGCAGAACAAGAACCTGAGGGTACCAGGTGAGCGTTACAGCATGTCTCAGGTTTACCGTTGACTCAAGTTATTCTTGTGAGTGCTATAGTGATGAGGGACACACTGATTCAGGCTCTTAGACCTTCAGAGTCTATGTTTTCCAAGCATCTGTCTATGTCTACCAGGAACAGTGTTAGTGCAAAGATCAATTTTTTGTTCACCCCGGAGAACATTAGTTGCCACCACTCTTCAGCAGCCATCGTTGAAAGTCGTTCCATCGATGGGCCTAGGTGCATGGTTCTCTGTGCTCGGAGTGCGGGGCAAAATAAAGTGCAATGTTTTATTGATTCTTCTTTGGTGAAACAAAGCCGACACTTTGTGTTCATCTCACCAGAACCTGCTCAGTGGCTGATTCTGTCTTTTGTCTTGGTCAAGTTTAAGCAAAAGCACAAATAGATAGTTCTGCTTTTGTTGTCCGGAAATAAGTCCACATAGTTTTGAAGGCTTTTGTACGCTCTGGCTTCAATGGGCACGTCTTTCATTGATTTCAGTCCCCTTCTTTTGTCCCCAGTTAAGATCCAGTCCTGTTTCCATCTTTTTTCCTTTACCACATCTGGATTCTCTTGGAGGGTCTTCCCATCTGTGTCATACCTTTCTAGGATTTCTTCACACCTTTTGTGCATAGAGATAGTGGCACTCAGGATTTCCACTGCCAGGATTATGTATAATTTTGAACTGAGAGTCACATCTTTCGTGATGGTTTTTCTAAAGAGTGCTAAAGTGTTCCAGCTAATTTGGGCTTGGAGGGAAATCATGCTTAACTCGTATCGTATGCATACTGAAGGGGTTCCATTAGGTAAGTGGAGGACTTTTACCCAAAAGATGTTTTCCAAAGTCGACCATGTGTCTTCCGAGCAACCAAAAGCATTTTCAGCTCCGAATATTAAGGCTGCTACCACTTTCTGCTGATAGAACGTTATCACCGGCTTCAAAGAAAACTTCCCATATTTTTTGTTCAGTATCTTGGCCTGGCACGCAAATTGCTGACACCTTGCTTTAACAGTCTCCACCCAAGGGCCATCATTAATATTTGCACTGATCTCCATGTCAAGATATCTGGTGTTTTTGGCAGTGCTTAGGGATTCCGTTCCTAGGTGCCATTTTAATTTTTTGTTGGGCCCTTGCTGGCCTGTTTGCAAGTTTTGCAGCGTAAGTATTTCACTCTTGGGATTGTTTATAAGTAGACCATTGTTGTTCACGTAGCTTTGTAATGCATCCATTTTATGCTGTAGGCCGATCAAAGTGGTATCTAGCAAAATCAGGTAATCAGCATATAGCATCCAACTTAGCACTGACCCATGAATTTTGGGGGAGAAGGATCGAGGACCTTCAACTGCAATGCCAATGTCTGACAGAAACAAATTGAAAATTATGGAGGCTAAGGGACAGCCTTGCTTCACGCCGCGTTAGGTGTTAATGTCGACCGTTAAAGTGCCACTTTGATTTAGCCGGACATTGATAGAAGTGGCAGTATGTAGTTCTTTAATTGCAGTTAGGAGGCTCTCAGGACAGCCCCAGTTCTGCATCTTTGTGCAGAGAAGTTCACGATCGATGGTATCAAATGCGTGCAAAAAGTCAAATAGGGCTAGATAGACTTTTTTTCCAGTTCTTATGGCCTCCATTTTTAGCAAGTTTATTAACAATAGGTTTAGGCCGATGCCCACCCCCTTGACAAAACCAGTCTGTCGCACGTCCATGAGTCCACTTTCTTTGCTCCAGTGTAGTAGTTTGTGTTGCAGCATGGTAGCATATACTTTCCCCAACACATCCAAAAGGGGTATCGGGCGATAGTTTTTGGGATCTGCGCGCTTCCCTTTTTTGAATATGGGGACGATGATGGCATTTTTCCAGGATTTCGGGGTGGAGCGTTCGATGGAAATTCTGGTAAATAGCTCAGTGCATAGCTTGGTCCATTTTTCTGGATTCTGTTTCATAGTAAAGTTAGTAAGACCATCAGGTCCGGGGGGCCCTCAAAGCACTTGCTTGTTTGATTATCTGCAGAATGTCTTACAAAGTTTAGGTTCCATCTCTCAAGAGTCGGCAATATTGGATCAGGCCACTGCCCTTTTTTACTGAAGAGTTCCATAAAGTGAGTGAACCACACCGCTTCAGGTACCATGTTGGTCATCAAGGCTGCTTGGGGGGGCACCTTTGTTATTCAGAATCTTCCAGAATTCAGAGGAGTTTTTATTTCCCATCTTTTGCATTATGGCTTCCGCATCTTTTTGAAACATAGATGCTTTGTGCGCCCTCAGCCAATTTTTATATTTTTGTGTGGCTGCACTATATCTAAGGGCAATTCCCGCTTTTTTCTCAAGACCGCCACATTAAATTTGTGTTTGTTTGAGTGTCCTGGGATTCTGGATCCATGCTTTTTTTCCACAAATTGTTGTAATAATTGGCTATATTCAAGTCCAGCTTCCTTGTCGATGCATGTTTTTATGAGGTGTGTGACTTCCTCTGTCTCAAGTTTTAGCCTTACTCGATTGGATTCAAATGAAATCCGATGTCTCCAAGATTTGCTATCGGGCTGCCTTGGTCTTGCCAGGAACAGGATTATCATCTCATGGTCACTGTGAGGCTTAGAGACAACCTCTAACAATGTAGTTTCCTGCTGTATTTTGGCTGATACAAAAAAATAATCTAGGATGGATTTTTGAGCACCCCTCTTCCATGTTGGATTGGCTGGTATGTCATCACTGGTGTTTCCATTTAGCATGGCAAGATTTCTTAGTTCCATCTCCATCAGCCATTTTATTGCAACTGTGTTAGATGTATGGCTGGGTTCGACATCCTTCTGCTTTGTCGTGAAACAATTGATGTTTAGGTCACCACATGCGATGATGTTGGCTATCTCATCCGTTTCTAAGATCTCATCTACCAGTGTCAATACTTGATCTAGGAAATACGTGGCGCCTGCTGCCGAATGATTCCAGTATAAGTTAAGAATGTGAATGCGGCTCACATTAGCATTTGGGTTTTTTGTTGTCACAATAGTTGAGATTTGTATGAAAGCTGATGGATTCACTGATTTAATAATGTGACAACTACAGCTCTTCTTTACGAACGTTAATAAGCCGGCCATACGTCGACCTTTGAGTTTCTTAAATGCTGGGTTAATTACCACTTCATAATCGTCAATAGTCAGACAAATGTCCAGCCAGGTTTCCTGGAGACAAGCTATGTCTAGATCATCCAACCAGCAGCCCCTGGTATTCCAGGTTCCAATCTTGAGGAGAATAGGCTCCTCATGGCATTATCGTTTTGCGGGTCTGCTTAGAGCTTCAGCCATCCAGCGCCAATCATTGTGCCTTGCGTTTAGATCCTTCGGAGACGTGGAATCCTTACACTTAGGGTCCAGACCATTATCGCTCTTTATTGTGATCTGAATGTTCTCATCTTCGGTCACATTTTTCATCGATACAGGTTTGTCAAATATTTTGGCGACACAGCCTTCCCATTTTTTACAGGATGTGCACAATCACTCCTTCTTGCGCAAACCTTGATTTTCTTCACATCACTGATAGTGTTTCTCGTGATGAGTACGTTTTCGAATATTACTTCAGGGTGTTTTTTAGTGTGATTTGTTTCTTCTTCAATTTCAAAGCGCCTATACAAAGGCAAGTGTTTAAAGGCGCTCAAAGAGGGTGGGAACATGGGGAAAAAACAACAGTCGCTCAGCGCCCTTGAATTTCTGAAGTTATAACAGTCTGCACAGGCAGATTAAGTGAATATGGTACATTTAACAGTTAAGATACAACAAATAGGCCTGACAGCGATTCTGCTGTTTTTTCAAGTGCACATTAAGGGGTGAGACAAGGAAGGACAGAACGATCTACAGGCAGATATGTAGCGCAAGTGCAGGCAGGACAAGGGAGGGGCAGGGGACCAAGTGCACCCAGTCGATCGAGACTGGGGAAGTGCAGAGAGAGAAGCGCTCAGGATTTATTGCAAGTGCAGTGAGTGGGTGGGTTGTAGGGCCCTGAGGCAAGTGGGGAGTGGCATGGGTGCCTGGGACCAGTGAGACTCTGGGATACACCAGGCGGCCAGTCAGTGAGCTGTATGGAAAGGATCGGGAGAGGGAATAGCAGAGAGCTAGATTAGCAGGGGGAGAGAGAAGGAAGAGGAGAAGAGGAAGGTCTTGAGGAGTTTCCGGAAATTACGAATATCAGGCTCAAGACAAAGGGTGGTGGGAGGCTGTTCCAGAGGGAGTCGCCTGCTGAGGAAAGGGATCTCCCTCCAAATCTCTGCTTGGAAAACCTGCTCACTCGCAGAAGGTTGGAGGTTAATGAGCGGAGGAATCGGGAGAGACAGTATTTAGGAAGGCAACGTTGAAGGTAAGTAGGTCCCAGGCCCCAGAAAGCCTTGTGGGCAATGCAGAGGGCCTTGAATTTGATTCTTGCAGCCACAGCGAGCCAGTGGAGGGATTTCAGTGCTGGAGAGATGTGGTCCCTGGGCTTGAGGCCAAGGATATGTCTCGCAGTTCTGTTCTGGATGAGTTGCAGGGGGCGCAGGGAAGAAGCAGGGAGGTTGAGGAAGAGGCTGTTGCAGTAGTCAAGCCTAGAGAGAACAAGGGCTCTGGAGACAGCGAGCCACTGGGGGAAAGTGAGGAAAATTAGAGTCCCTCTGAGGAGATGTAGATGATAGTTAGACTTTTTTGAGATGTCAGAAATGTGTGAGGAGAAGGAGAGAATGGAGTTAAGCAAACGGATTTGAACAACCTTATTACTGCATATCCTAATGTATTTTGTGAGAACCCAGGGAGAGTAAATGGGGCCTCATTACGAGATAGGTGGAAATTCAGGAGGTAACTCCTCCAAAAAATAGCCCTCAGGAATTACTGTTACGGCCACTTGGTCAGGCGGACTTTCCGCCTGATTACAAGTTGTGGTGGCGGTGTAATTCCCCATTTATTTTAGGTCCATTGGACTCAATGGGGCTTTTTTGCAGAATTACTGTGGTGGAATTACCACTGCGGTAATTCCACCAATTCTGTCCATTTTTTGGTGTTGAGTGGGAAGAGTTGCTTCCAGGGTTTTGCTGGAGGTAAATCCTCCACTAAAAACCAAAACACATGATTTGGTGTAGTGGTAAAATTGGCAGTGACTTAGTTACCATCTATTTTACCATTTACTGCCTAACTCGTATTGAGACCGATGGTACTTACCACTATATTGGAACTCCAAAGGGGAAAGTGGTCCATTTGAAGCGATACAGACTCCGAGAAGCACGAAAGCAGGTAGTGATTGATGAGGTGAACGACAGAGTTGGGGAGGTGAGGCCAAGCCTGTGGTGTTAACCTTGACTCGTGAATCAAAGCCGCAGAGACAAGAAAGGAACACGCACAAGCAGTGAGTTAGTGAAAGACATGAAAGACCAGTTTGTGTCCATGAAAGATTGAAGCCGCAACAGTGTATCTCACAAGTGAAGGTTGCGCATATGCTGATGAGATGCGAAAGAACGCTAACCAGTGATAAACTTTTAAGTGGCTGATAACTGTGAAGCCTGTGTGGTCCGGCAAAGGGAAGTAGCGCACTTGAAAATCTCAGCAAAATGTGAAATTTTTTTTATAAAGCAGCAAAGTGAATGAACTCTGAAATACGCAGTGCTCAAGATTAACCCTGGTAAAAGGGGAAGTGAAAAGGTGAATGCTTGAAGAGAAAGATTTCTTTGAACTTTTGTGCTTATGGTACTGAACCACCAAGACCAAGAGACATTTGGGCAAATAGCATAAGAGTGTAAGCTGAAGAGTGTAAGGAACTCATGGTGGCAACAGTGAAGCCAGACACAAGTGATCACAGTTCAAGGGTGTTTATTAAACTGTATAGGTAGGTTGGAAAAACACCTAATCTAAATCTAAGATGGGAGAAAGCTACGACCATCAAATAATAATAAGGCAATCCTAGTGGCGTCTTGTCAAATAAAAGAGCCTATACTAAAAAAAAGAACATTTGCCAATCCTTACAACTAAATACAACAAGAATGTGGGATAGGGTTCACAAGAAAGAAAGAAGTGTTCACAAATGATAAGTCAGGATGTGGTCCGGGGGTCTCCCTTCCCCAAGTTTTGAGCACGGGATAAGGCGGGAGTCCAGTGCACAGCACACACTCAAGATTTCCTAGCACAAGACTACAGTTCTGTTCTCAGGTATCAGGACCTTCGGTGGTTAAGTCTCTTTTCTGCAAAAAGTCTCTTGCCTCCAAGGACCTGATGTGTTCAAAATAGCAAACAAAAAGTTCCTTTCCATCTGTACATTGGGTGATGACCGTTCACCCCTGGATCCCCCTCTGTCTGGCTCAGATCCACAAAAGGTTCGTAGCAATATCAGGATCCTCGGTGGTTAAGTCGCTTGCTTCCGAGGGCCAGTTATGTTCAAAAATTACAAACAAAAGTTCCTTTCTTATTGCACTAGGGTGATGATTCTTCACCCCCGGATTTCCCTCTTCTGGGCTCAGACCCCTCTCGAATGTCGGCTCCCCTCCATCGGGTTCACTATGGCATACATTCAAAAAGATAACATCTGCTACATTTACGTGTCATTGGGTGATGACATTTCACTGCTGGATCCCCCTCTTCCGGGCACAGCCCTTCTAGCATTCACGTGTTTTTGGGTGATGGCTTTTCACCCCTGGATCCCCCTCTTCCAGGCTCAGAGCCTTCTAGAATGTGTGCCTCCCTCTGTTGGGTTAACTATGGCTTGGTGTCCAAAACAATTTAATCTTTCGTATTCACAAATCTTAATGTTTTTTTAAACAATCCACTGTGGACATCCCTCTGTCGTGTCCACTCTTGTCATCACAATGTTCATTGGGGAATCATGCTTTGCACTTTTCTGTCGGCATCCCTCCGTCGGGTTCACTCTTGCCACCAGAATGTTCCTTTTGCTTTCTCACTATGCAGCATTCATATCCCTTAGTGTTTCCATTACTTGCCAGTCAAAGACTTTCAACTGTACAGAGGATTTTGCTAGACCCCTGTATGACCACTTTAACCTTTCCCATGCGGCTCTCCCAGGGCCTTCTGGTAACAGTAGTTTCAACAAATGGGGGATCAACCAGAGTCTCACAAATAAGCAGCCACGTGGTGCCAGACCCCTCTGCAGCTGGTTTTCCCCTCGCGTGTTAACAGTTCTTTGAACTTCCCTTAATTTGCCATTGGCAACTTTCATTCAACACAGAATGGTTTCTTATCAGTTCTCCCCTTGACTCACCAGCTGTGATGTACCGCTTGGATTTTCTTGTCTCTGGAGTCAAGGATGGTACTACGGTAGCAAGCGTCTCCCCCTGCCCTGATTATCAGTGTAGGAGGGCTCTGTGTACCGTTTACAGCTGCTGCAACACACGCTGGCCAATGGTTGGGGTCTTATGATTCCTTTCTGAGAGCCTTTGCGGGTCTGGGTCGGAAAGGGCAAGGCTGTGTCTCTCCTTGTCGCCCCTTTTGGTTCTCGCTGCTTTTCTCCTCCACTTGAACTGCCGTCCTGGGATAGCTGTCTCATTGTGTGGTTTTCCTTGCTCATAGTGTGCTCTCGTGCTCCACCTTTTATCCCTGTGGGGAAGGGAAAGGGCCGTCAGGTGTGTGTGATTATGGTCAAGTGCCAGGAGGGGATAGAGTTTCTGAGTATCCTACGTGGTAGGATGGGGAAAAGGTGTTATAAGAAGGGGGATACACCCCCACTCCCTACACTGGGGATCCTCCTGCACAGGTTCACCCCCAGGAGCTGGATCCAATAGCGCTGGCCGTGTCCTGGCCACCGGGATGAAAGATTCCTCGGGATTAGTAAGTGAGACACCTTCAGGTTTCTCACAAAAGAAAGTCAAAGTGGTCCTGCAGAGGTCTGTAGTAACATCAGTGGAAGGTCTGAGCCCGATTGAGGGAGACCGGAAGTGTGATAAGTTAGGAGAAGGGAACCCCTAATGAATGTGAATCAAGCTTGGGGAAGGGAACCCCTGCAAGTGATGTGATTGAGAGGTCCGAGTCCAGCTGAGGGAAAGCTATGTGAACTTTTTGTTGAACTGTGAAATAACTTTTGGAATGTTGGAAAAAGTGACTTTAATGTGTTTTGAACTGCCTTTGTTTTGACATTCTGAGCCAGAGTGTGTTAACCTGCCTAGGGGGGCCGCCTTACTCCGTGCTGTCCAACGTGGGGAGGAGAGCTGACTCAGCCACTTTGATCCTTTATGTTATAACACTGATGTTCCTTTACATACATATTCCCCATTATACACTTTTTGTACGAGAGATAGGACAGGCATTAGGTTTTGTTAGTATAGGCCATTTTGATTTGACAAAAACTGACTAGGACTGTGTTTTCTTTATTATTTTATGGTAGAGACTACTGCCATCATAGCTATATGGCAAAGCAGGAGTTTTTCCAAACCGTGAAAATTGAGTAAAGGTTTTGAGACTTGCACCTCTTGTGTTCGTGTCATACTTGTGATACCATGCCTCCCTTACAATGGCAACTCACAAAATGCAAGCAGGAAGTCCAAAGAGGGATCAGGACCAGGAGGAACTTTGGGAAGGCTGTCTTCAGGCTCACGAAAATGTGAGCGTAAAGTCCAGGGCGGGATCAAGCCCAGAAGGGGCAGAAGAGAGATGTTCTTACATCAAAGTGGCGTTGTCAAATATTTGGCAGGAATGCACCATACACAGAGATTCGCCCACATTCCTAGCAGAGGAAAGATTATTGCCAGATGAGGAAGGGAGGGACACAGAACACTCAACCTTGGATAAATTGTCATTTTCAGCAGATAAAATGTTTGGCGAGACAATAGAAGCAATAGAAGCATCAGCAGGCATCATCGCAGTCGTGGTGAGTGCCCTGGCCATTCTTTCAATAGACAAGGAGCCCAGGCACTGGAGAGGATTAGAAAGTTCATTAATCAAATCCTCGTTCAGTGTTCGACTAGAAACGGCGATACCATCACATTCCTTTTTGCGCGCCGAGTAGAAAGCAGTAATTTTCGAGTCTGATGGTACACCTTTATGCAATTTTAGAGTGCGTTGGGGGCTAGGCGCGCTTAATGCAGTGAGTGTTTCTAGCTGGAATGTAGGAAGGACCAGAGAAAGAATCTTCCAGTGCACTAGGGCCTCTTCCAATGTGGTGTTCGAGAGCACACAGTCCTCCATAGCACCCAACGAAGATAAAAGCCACATTCTTAATGGGGCCATACAAGGCGATGGCAGAGGTGCGACACTTCAGCGTCAGTCATGCAGGAAACAGTTGCTTCTAGTATCAAAATAGAAAGTGGAGGTTGCTGGTGAGATGCTCATACATCGAGGTTGCACTCACAGGATTAAAAAGAAAACGCAGGAAAAGGAAGAGACTAGAGCATGCACACATTCATGCATGCAGCAAGATTTTATGGGAAGGTATAGGCTTGGCCAGCCGAGCGCTGAGCTCCTGGGCAGACCAAGAAAGTCAATAGCAGATACAAATAATTATGTTCCAGTTAACAAGTAGAGGGAAGCAGACGAGTACAAATCCAACAGAAACCTGTGCCAAACTGTATCTACACTTTCTCCTCACTTGCACACTTGCAACGTTTCAAGATGCTGTCCCTAGGAGTGATAGAGCCATCCCACAGTCCCTGGTCTAGCCCAGTGGTACTGGTCCCTAAAAAGACCAGTGGTGGGAAGACGGAAATTCACTTTTATGTGGACTACAGGGTGCTCAATTCTATCACAAAGACAGATGCTCACCCCATTTCGCAGGCAGATGAGTTCATTGACAAGCTCAGCGCTGCCAAGTACATGAGTACCTTCGACCTCACGGAGGGTATTGGCAGGTCGGCTTGAGAGAAGGAGTGAGAGAGAGGGCCGCATTCTCATTGCTGTGTTCAGCCACACCTGGGAGAATCACTTATCCCACCTGAAACAAGTGCTCCAGAATGCAGGTCTGACTATCAAGGCCATAAAGTGCCAGATAGCAAAGGGCACAGTGACTTACCTAGGCCACCTGGTCGGTGGTGTAAGCAACAACCTATTGAGCGAAGGAAAAGCCTGTAATGGATTGGGACATCCCCACCACAGAGACGCAGGTTGAGAGCCTTTCTAGGTCTCACCTGGTGTTCATCAAGGGGTATGGGACCATTGCCATGCCCTTGAAAGATGTAGCTTCCAAGAAAATGCTGAAGAAGGTAACTTGGACCCCCGCCTGTCAAACCTCCTTTCAGGATTTAAAGGATGGATTGTGCAGGGCCCCAGTTCTGACAGTGCCAGACTATGGTCAGGAATTAATTAACCAGACAGACGCCTGTGATTTCAGGATTGGAGCAGTGTTAGCTCAGCTGAACTCTTAAGGGGTAGAGCAACCTGTCGTCTACATTAGCAGGCAAGTGACAAAAAGGGAAAGGAACTGGGCAGTTGTTGAAAAAGAGGCTTATGCCGGCATGTGGGCCATAAAGAAGCTGAAACCCTACATCTTTGGGTCGCACTTTACGATCCAGACAGACCACCAGCCTCTTGGATGGTTAATGCCCTAGCAAGGGGAGAACCCTAATCTTTTGTGTTGGCCCATATCCCTACAGGGATTAGATATGGACATGCAACGCAAGCCAGACCCGCAGCATGGAAATGCAGATGGCCCCAACCGGTACTTTCTCCTTGATGATGAACCAGACCCTCAGTAGGGTGGTGGTTCACAGGTGGAGGTTAGGGACAAGTGAGTAATTTGACCTTGCGCACAGTGAGTGTGCGCTCACCTGGGCTTTTTTGAAATTTTATATGAAATTGACTGATGGTATATCGACCTTCAGAAAATGTGTCGTGCTAATCTGCACACATTTTCCTATGCTCACTGCACAACATTCACATTGACCTTTGTACTCTAGGTGGACACAACCTAAAAGCGCAGTCCCCCCTGTCGTGTTTAGTTGGGATCTGACAGGTGGAGTACACTAGTAGGGGAAGTGGGCCAAACCTTCCCCCAACCATGGCCAGCCTGATTAACTAACAAAGTCCCTATGGATCCACTCTGTCCTTTTGTTGAGTCCTGCAGCCGGTGGCAGCAATTAACAATTAACATACACATAGAATTTGGGGCCTGATAGCAGAGGCTAACAAAGGAGACAGGAAAGCCCCAACACCCTTTCATATGCACTGTGTCTACCTGAAGCCAGCTCCCGCCCTTAGTATCAATTTACAGCGATATGTCATGTCTGGCAATGCCTGTATTACAGTAGTCATCCCCGCAGGGGGACCCCATTCAGAAGGTACGGGTATGTGGATTGACTGTGCCAGTAAGTCTGGTCTCGCCGCAGCTTCAAGGTAGACCTGCCGCTTTAATCAGGAACCACAGAGAGCTCCATTGACCAGAGAGATCCTTTGATCCACAACAGATAGAAAGATGGGTGGGACTTAGTATTAAATGTTTCACCCCTTTACCTTTTCTGTTGCAAAGCACACTAGTTATGACCTCATGCATACAGGAGATTGTTGGTGGGAACCCAGGATTGGTTCATTAAGGTAGGCTTAGTCTCCATAAATCACTGTGGTCCATCTGGGCTTAAAGGAGGGCTGAAACCCTCTTTTGGCAGATCATCTGAAAACTTCACCAGAAGCAGAAGGAAGCACTCATCATTGGACCATGACGGAAGGTGTAGTTGGCCTTACATCTTCTGCCAGTGAAGGAAGGCCAGAACCTCCAAGAGGGAAGCATGATCCCTCCCCTAAACATCTTGCAGGCAACAGAGGGAGATACCGAATCCAGAAGGACCCTTCAGCAGCTCCAGAACCGGTACCCAGCCAGAACACAACGTTCCCTGCTAGGATCTGCAGCAAGCTTCCTAGCTGGAAAGTCCCAGAGAGCCTCTGAAGCAAACCAAGGGCAAGGCAGCTGCCTGCAACACTCTCCTCAGCTTTGGGACATCCGTATTAAAGGACAGCACAAGCCCAGTGAAGAAGCTAGAAGAAGTGCATCGACAAGCATCTATCGACGTCTGCCTTAAAGGACTTTTTCGAGCCAGTCGAGCCCCTCGAGCTGCAACCAACTGCACCGCTGACTGTTGTTAGACCGCAGAAGCCAAAGCCGTCCAAGATGCCTCAACCACTGCTTCAGAATCCCCGACCAGCACTGAGATAACGATTACTGGCCCTGATCCGCCATGTAGGCCAGCCTACAGCCATCTGTCCAGCCTTGCTCACTGAGCTTCCTGCTGCCTGATACCCAAAGCTGTCTCCCATCTTGAACTCTGTTGCAGAAGGTGCCAAGTGGTCCGAAACTGACTCGCGCGTGAAGAGCTCATACAGCACAAGGTGCATTGTGGTTATATCCGGCTGGTCCTTCTCCAAAGACCCCTTGTGACATTTTACGACCCATTACTCCCTTTGTGCTGAAACCAAGTATCCTTGAACTACTGCAATTAAAGGAATAGTGCGCTCAAAATGTTTATTGTCCTGAGCATTCGGGCATGTGGTTTTAAGCAAACTGTGAGCAATCGTATAAACATTTCCTATGCACCATACCTTAGTTTTGTGCACATTTACACATGCGAAATCAATGAGCGGGCATTGCCATCTTGTGTTAATCGTATCCGCGGATTGATCGCCCTAAATTCTAGTGCCCTCGTGGCACTAAATCATATCACCCGCCCCTGAAGCTGACATCACTAGATGCGTACAGCCCATTTCACAACACAAATGCACGTCTCCCGTCAACGTTCTCTGTACGCCAGCTAATGACGTGTCTCCATGGAAATGGCAGGATGCCTCTTTCCTCAATAAGTATAAACAGACCGTTTCTCATCAGACAACATCAGAGTTGCTTTTTTTCAATCGATTCAATGTTTATTTGTTGTATAGCCTGTGACTTGTTTCTGCTGTGTTCAGCTATCTTCGTTGCACTGAGCCCCTGCGAACAGATACTTATTCTAGCATTACTATTGATTTCAATTTTGTTGTATAATGGCAACAATACAGCCCTACCAGTACGAGCCGGAGTATTCCGAGGCGGAATAACTTGATAGAGAAAGATGCAGAAACAATGGGGCATTGGACGACAGTTGCAAAGAGGAATCCATGGATCCGCAGCAGAGCCTAATCGCATGGAAGACGTTGCGACATGGCTTACCTGCAATCGTTGCAACGTCATGCCAACCGAGGAGGAGAGCTGCTGCTGCCGAGAAAACTCTGGATGCTTGGCCTACATATCGGAGGAAGACCCACCACCGCTATGTGTTACCGAGCTGCATGACTTCAGGGCAGCCTGCCTCACAAGGTCCGTGTTGAGGATTATGATGGTGCTTATGCACAAACTTCGCGCAACATTTCTCCCTCGCAATCCAAGTAACAAGTAGGTGCACTCTTTATGTGATGTCATTTTGACCACTGAGATGAATAATATTTCATGTTTGTCTCCTATATTGTCGTAGCTTTGATCTATCACTGCCAAATGAATGTAGTCTGACAAGTGAATACATTTCTCGTACTTTGGGGAAATCGGAGTGTTCATTTTATGTATCTTTCATGTTCAACTAAGAAACAATATTTCTCTGTGCCCCAAACGTTATGGATTGCATGGGTGTTCACTTTTGTAATGTGTCTACACTTCAAAGCCCAACTTGATTGATCAATGAAGTAACATTTTTTATGGGCAACTATGCCATAGGATACAGGGTACATTTTCAATTAAGGTTTGTACACTTCTCAGTTAATTTAAATACAGTATGTGTGTTTCTCTTCCACAGGTGGTACCGGCTGGTGGCCTACCGTTCCTTTACATGATGGCTTTATGGAGGCTTGGATTCCGCATTCGACGAGTAATACCCGCTTGTGTCATTGGAGCAATTGAGCCAAATTCCCCAGTGACAGTGGACAGTACATGGGATTTTCCCACACTGTTCTGCAACCCGAAGTATACAATTTGAAGTATATTTGTGCCAGCAACATCATCAACAAAATAAAATACAAAAGAGCTTTTATGAATAGTTGTTTCAATTTTTCAGTGAATCAAGGACACCCTCACTTGTCTATGAGGGACATGAAAGAATGGTTGGTGCCCTTTTACGCTCACCTCCTCTGCAACAATCCATCCCCCCTCCATTATAAAAGGCCAAGGTGCCAAACACCATGTACACTTCAAAGGTATCTTCCGCACAGGGGCCATTGTTCACATGGCTACCCCAGACCCAGTGTCTCCAGGCTCCCCTGAAGTAAACCGCGCCCCTGCATCCACATAAGCGTGTCTCCCTTCAGCAGTATTCCGGTCCTTTTCCGCACGCCTCTTGCCCATCCATCCCCCCTCCACTATCAATGGCAGTTCGCACCTGTGGCCTTGCGCTCCCAAGGGGGCTGGCAGGGTGGGAACGGCCAAGGTGCCAAACACCATGTACACTTCAAAGGTATCTTCCGCACAGGGGCATTCCTCACATGGCCACCTCAGACCCAGTGTCTCCAGGCTCCCCTGAAGCAGACCGCGCCCCTTCAATCCACATAAGTGTGTCTCTCTTCAGCAGTGTTCCACCCCTTTTCCGCACGCCTCGTGCCCATCCATCCCCCCTCCACTATCAATGGCAGTTTGCACCTGTGGCCTTGTGCTCCCAAGGGGGCTGGCAGGGTGGGAACAGCCAAGGTGCCTAACACCATGTACACTTCAACCGTTTCTTCAGCACAGGGGCCATTGTTCACATGGCCTCCCCAGACCCAGTGTCTCCAGGTCCCCTCTCTTGCAAACCCCGCCCATGCAATCCACATAAGTGTGTCTCCCTTCAGCATTGTTCTGCCCTTTTCCTCATACTTTGCTCATCCATACCCCCTCCACTACCAATGGCAGTTCGCACCTGTGGCCTTGCGCTCCCAACGGGGCTGGCAGGGTGGGAATCGCCAAGTGTCAGGAAACCCGCTCCCGAGACATTGTGTTATGCCAAACGTTATGCCAAACAGGTGTGTCCTAATTCTCCGACACTGTTGGAGCCGAAGCGTTCTCTCACCTCACGTTTCCAGTCCCTCCGACAACGCTGGGGGTTGCCCTGGAAACGTTGGTTACCCGAGCACCTACGTGCACGACTACGGCGTGAGCAACGTTTACCTCACGGTCACGTGACTCAGTATAAAACTCCGCCTTGACTGCAGAACGCTGCTTCTGAATTTTTCGTGTGGAGCTCCCTTCTTGTTGTTACCTTGCCTAGTGAATTACGACCTTGTTTTGCTTAACGGACTGATATTGGACACCCTTGGCCTCGTATTGATTCTCTGGAATTCTTGACTTCGGAACGAACGATCATCCCTCCTGCCTTACGTTTTCTGTCTTGTCGCCTCAGAACTCTTCCTGCTCATCCTGATACACGGAACAAACCAGCTGTTTTCCCCGGGCCTATTGCAAGTACGAAACTCTCCATTTCCACTCATATAAGGAACTAATTTCTTCTTGGGAACTTGTTACGAACTTCCTTATCCTTTTAGGCGTCAGCGTGCCGGCGGGTATAGGCTTAGGTTGGATTGTCCTTTTTCCTGGAACCACGCTCCTCGGACGAACTTTCCTACATCTTCTGGGATTTCCACCTAGGACTTCCGCTGCTGGAACTTTCTCACAACGCACCAAGACTGGTCTTCTCGATATCTCTGGCCTTCCACCTTGTCTTACCTGCTATTCTTGCCCAAAGGAATCCCACTACGTGAGTTCTTTGGATTATTTCTGATATTGTTTACTCTTATTTGCTTCGCGAACCCAACTCCTGACACTGTGTTCTCTGTCTAGGCAGCTGTGTTCCGACTCACCATCTTCTTCCGGGCAATTCCCCTTCCAAACAGTCCATTGGTACTTTTGGGAGTTGCATTATCAGGAAGAATTCTACGGCTACACTATGCGCTCAACTGAAGACAGATCTCGCCACCAGGTCTGCATGAGGTGATTCCTCACATATTCAGAAGCCGTATTATAACCATGATGGAAGCTGCCGACGACTTGTTGGCAGCTTTGGTTCAGTTGGTCGCTGGTTTACGCGCAGACATGACCGCGGCTCATGATGCCACCCAGCGTCGGATCGACGCCCTGCAGATTAACTTACAGGCAGGTGGTGGTGCAAGTGCCCCTCCCTCTGGTCCTGCTCTTGGGGCAGGCGTTCCTCAACAAGAGAACGCGCCTGTTTACATGACGGCACAATTCCCCTTAGCCCCTCCGGAATGTTTCATGGCGGATCCAAAAACGTTCCGCACCTTCATCAATCAATGCAGGCTACATTTTTTATGTCGTCCTACGTCTTTCCCTGATGCCACACCAAAGCGGCTTTTGTGTTATCCTACCTTGGGGGAATAGCAGTAGTTTGGGCTAACCCTCTGTTGGAGCAGGGTAGTCATCTTTTGTACGACTGCGATGCCCTCATCTCCGCTATGTCCCATGTATTTGACACTCGGTACAAGTCTCAAGCCTCGCATCTAGAGCTGCTCTCCTTGCAACAGAAGGATATGCCTTTACTGTCCTACCTGGCTAAATTCAACCAATTGGTAGCTCAGACAGATTGGCCTGAGGTGAAGAAAGGGGCTCTATTCTATAAAGATCTTTCAGACTCACTCAAGGATGTGTTGTCTACTGTCCCCGTGGTTCCTACTGCTTTTTCTGAATTGGTGGATCTGGTTCTTCAAGTCGATGCATGAAGGGCAGAACGCAAAGGGGAAAAGAGTCTGGTTCCTTATCCAACCCCAGTACCCAGTGATCAGATCCATGTTACGCCTGAACCTATGCAAATAGGTACCCTCAGGGCTCCTCTGTCACCTGAAGAAAGGGAGACTCGCAGGAAGAACAATTTATGTTATTACTGCGGTTCCTCGGAACACTTCTTGAGACAGTGTTCTAAGAAACCACGTAAACAGGGAAACTCCAAAGCTCGGCAATAAAGGGAGCCCCTTTGTCGAGTCCCACTATTACGGGCTCTGATACCATGGTTTTGTTTTCCATTCCCGTTGACATTCTCGCTCCCTCGATGGTTTCTTGTTCTGTTGGTGCAGTGCTGGATTCAGGGGCAACTGGGAATTATGCTGATAGTCAATTTGTTCGGGACCATGGTATTCCCTTGATTCCCAAGCCCTCTCTTGAACTGGTCAATGCCGTTGACGGCACGACTCTGTTATCAGGGTTGGTTACCGAACAAACGGTGGATCTTCTTATGACTACGTCCTCTGGGCATACCGAAACCATAGCCTTTGATGTTATTGCTGCACCCCAATTCAAGCTCATCCTTGGGTTGCCTTGGTTAAGGAAGCATAATCCGTCAGTGGATTGGGCTACGGGGACGGTGTCTTTTCATTCAGAACTCTGTGCCACGTCTTGTGGGACATCAGGATCCTCATCTTCGGGACCCAGTACTCATCTATTGGATTCCGCTTTGGTCATTGGAGCAGTCACTACTAAGGTATTGCCTCGGGAATACAGGGATTTCAAAGACGTCTTTGACAAAAGGGTGCTGAGATCCTACCACCACATCGGCAGTATGACTGTCCCATTGATTTGTTTCCAAATGCCACGGTACCCTCTGGTCGTGTCTATTCCCTAACCCAGAAGGAGGATGTAGTGCTAAAGGAGTACTTGGACAGGTCTTTGGCTTCTGGCTTTATCAGGCCATCACGTTCTCCGGCTGCATCGCCTCTTTTCTTTGTCCCGAAAAAAGAAGGCGATTTGCGCTGTTGCATCGACTACCGCACATTGAACGCTATCACCATTTGCAACCAGTACCCTATCCCGCTTATCTCGGTTCTTCTAGACCAATTGGGTTCTTCTGCAATCTTCACCAAGTTGGATCTACGGGGCGCCTACAACCTGGTCAGAATGCAAAAGGGTGACGAATGGAAGACAGCCTTCAAAACTAAGTATGGCCTATACGAATACTTGGTTATGCCGTTTGGCTTGAGCAATGCCCCAGCTATGTTTCAGTATTTTATCAACGATGTTTTCAGTGATTTACTCGATCAATATGTCATTGTATATCTTGACGATATTCTGATCTATTCTCCTGCCTATGATACTCATGTCCAACATGTCTCCACAGTGCTTCAAAGGTTACGAGACCATTGTCTCTATGCAAAAATAGAGAAGTGCATCTTCCATGCCAAGCACGTTGAGTTTCTGGGATACGATATCACGAACCAGGGAGTTGGTATGAGTGATTCCAAAGTAAGGGCTGTCCTAGATTGGCCTGCTCCTACGTCTGTTAAATCCTTGCAATCCTTCTTAGGATTTGCTAATTTTTACAGACGTTTTATACGCTCATTCTCTGCCATTGTTGCCCCTTTGACTACCCTTACTAGCCCTAAGAACGGGTTCAAATGGACGGAGGAAGCGCAGACAGCCTTTGACAACCTCAAAACAGCGTTTTCCTCCGCACCAGTCCTCCAGCATCCCAAGCCTATGCAACAGTTCTATGTGGAGGCCGATGCTTCGGATCAAGCAGTCGGTGCGGTGTTATCTCAGTATTGCAAGGACACAGTTTTCCTTCATCCTGTGGCGTTTCATTCCAGAAAACTTACTAAATATGAAGCAAACTATACTGTCACAGAGCGTGAACTGTTGTCTGTGCGTGATGCTTTCAATGTTTGGCGACATCACCTCTTGGGTACTGATACTCCGGTTCAGGTCTATACTGACCATCGTAATCTACTTGCTATGCAATCTGTGAAATGCACCAGAGCCAGGCATGCCAGGTGGAACGAGTTCTTTTCACAGTTCAACTTCCAAATTACGTATCGTCCCGGAGCTCTACATTCCAAAGCGGATGCACTTTCAAGGAGGTATTGGGATTCCTCTACTCCCAAGGAATTTGGTGGGTTGGTGTTACCTAATCAGGTCATATGCTCTTGTACCTTGAAACCTTCTTTAAAGGATTCCATTAGAGAATGGGTTTCAGGGAATCCTCCGGAGATAGAGCGGTTTAACATGCCAATTGTTAACTCAATGCCCTATGTCAGTGGTCGTCTGTATCTTCCAGACATCGATTCCAGACGAACAGCGCTACGTTGGGGACATGACTCTTTGATTTCAGCCCATTCCGGTTTGCGTAAGACCTTGGAGCACCTAAAAAGATGGTGCTGGTGGCCTTCAATGCAGAAAGACGTCTTGGATTACATCTCTACATGCGCCGTCTGTGCCCAGTGTAAGTCCACAACCATGAAACCCATGGGTTTGTTGTGTCCTCTTCCGGTTCCGCGCAAACCGTGGACTATGATATCTATGGATTTTATAACAGAACTCCCATCTATTCAAGGCTTTGATATCATTTGGGTGGTGATCGATTCTTTCTCTAAACTTGCTGTGTTTGTCCCATGCCGAGGTTTGCCTACGGCACCATCATTAGCGGATCTGTTTCTTCGCCACGTTTTCCGCTGTTTTGGTTTACCTGACATCATTATCTCCGATAGAGGCTCGCAATTCACCTCACGTTTCTGGAAACACCTTACCACGTCCCTGGGGGTTAATGCGAGGTACTCTACTGCTTACCATCCGGAAACGGACGGTCAGACGGAGCAATTAAATGCCACAATCGAGCAGTACTTACGTTGCTTGACTATGCAGCATCAGGAATCTTGGTTGTCGGTATTAGTGGCGGCTGAGTTCGCATATAACAACTCGGTTCATACTTCCACAGGTACTTCTCCTTTCTTCACCTTATATGGTTACCACCCATGTTCTTTGCCATTGGATCTTCCGGTATTGTCAGACAATCCTGCAGTTCAGGACAGTCTTAGAGATATAACTACTCTGCATCAACAGGTACATTCTCGTCTAAAGGAAGCCCAGGAACTTTCTAAGGAAAACGCCGACCGACATAGGTCTCCCGCGCCCGATTATCACCCGGGTATGTTGGTTTGGCTTTCTACCAAACACCTCCATATTCCCATGAGAGGTTGTTTCAAACCCAGATATGTAGGTCCTTATCGGATCAAAGATATCATAAACCGGTCTGCAGTTAGACTGGAATTGCCGGACAAATGGAAGATCCATCCGATTTTTCATGTATCTCTTTTGAAGCCCTGTTCTGAGGGGACTAGGCTCCCCATTCGTCCACCTCCAGTCAGGGTACAGGGTGAAGAGGAGTATGAGGTGCGTGCTGTTCCTGCTTCTAAGATTTCCTGAGGTGTTCGGTATTTCCTTATTGACTGGAAGGGTTATGGTCCTGAGGATCGTACCTGGGAGCCTGAATCTAATTTGCATGCTCCAGTTCTCTTGGCGCGATTTCTGGCCTCTCGGAAGGGGGAGGCATCTTTGGGGGAGGATACTGTCAGGAAACCCGCTCCCGAGACATTGTGTTATGCCAAACGTTATGCCAAACAGGTGTGTCCTAATTCTCTGACACTGTTGGAGCCGAAGCGTTCTCTCACCTCATGTTTCCAATCCCTCCGACAACGCTGGGGGTTGCCCTGGAAACATTGGTTACCCGAGCCCCTACGTGCACGACTACGGCGCGTGCAACGGTTCCCTCATGGTCACGTGATTCAGTATAAAACTCCGCCTTGACTGCAGAACGCTGCTTCTGAATTTTTCGTGTGGAGCTCTCTTCTTGTTGTTACCTTGCCTAGTGAATTACGACCTTGTTTTGCTTAACGGACTGATATTGGACACCCTTGGCCTCATATTGATACTCTGGAATTCTTGACTTCGGAACGAACGATCATCCCTCCTGCCTTACGTTTTCTGTCTTGTCGCCTCAGAACTCTTCCTGCTCATCCTGATACACAGAACAAACCAGCTGTTTTCCCCAGGCCTATTGCAAGTACGAAACTCTCCATTTCCATTCATATAAGGAACTAATTTCTTCTTGGGAACTTGTTACGAACTTCCTTATCCTTTTAGGCGTCCGCGTGCCGGCGGGTATAGGCTTAGGTTGGATTGTCCTTTTTCCGGGAACCACGCTCCTCGGACGAACTTTCCTACATCTTCTGGGATTTCCACCTAGGACTTCCGCTGCTGGAACTTTCTCACAACACACCAAGACTGGTCTTCTGGATATCTCTGGCCTTCCACCTGGTCTTACCTGCTATTCTTGCCCAGAGGAATCCCACTACGTGAGTTCTTTGGATTATTTCTGATATTGTTTACTCTTGTTTGCTTCGCCATCCCAACTCCTGACACTGTGTTCTCTGTCTAGGCAGCTGTGTTCCGACTCACCATCTTCTTCCGGGCAATTCCCCTTCCAAACAGTCCATTGGTACTTTTGGGAGTTACATTGTCAGGAAGAATTCTACGGCTACACTACGCGCTCAACTGAACACAGATCTCGCCACCAGGTCTGCATGAGGTGATTCCTCACACCAAGGTGTCAAACACCATATACACTTCAAAGGTATCTTTCGCACAGGGGCCATTGTTCACATGGCCTCCCCAGTGTCAGGGCTAGGGCAGGTGTAGGGGCAGTGGAAGTGTTGGTTGCCCCTGTGGTGGGTACTGGAGGGAAGTGGGAGGCCATGAGGCATCCCACAAGATTTTCCAGGCATGTTCTCCATCCCTTTTGCAGGGCCCAGGTCCAGGGATGGAGAACAGCCCGGAAACTACGTTTCCCAGCAGGCCATGTGCAGCACGAGCCTGCTGGGGAGAAGACTGCCGCGTCCGCACAAACGCGCATGCACGAGCCACGCCCAAAGAGCGCTGCTCGCAATCCTGACTGTCACCGAGAGAAGATGTGCATTGACAGAGCTCCTGGTGGCACGCCTACGCGGGGCACCAGCCCACCTGCAGAAAAACCCCAGGCCCCTCGCACAACTACAGATAAGTAGCCGCTTGTTGATAATAGCGCTCTGCTGTTTTCTCTTCATAGAAGAGCGCCGCTCTTCCGGGGAACGTTACTAGTAATTGCCCATAAGCCAGATTTACGAACAAGACGAAAGTGAACGCATGGTGCTTTTGCATTAACCCTGCATGGGAAGCACGCCTAACAGTTTCAGCATGTAATTTGGGGGCATTATCTTGCATGCAATCCAGGGAAGTAACCGCAGAGCACAGACTGACTGAAAACTTGGATGTTAACCCATTAAGGGAAGTGCTAATGAACGCGCGCCCGTACTGACATATCCTTTGATCCTTTCAGTGGCAAACAAAGCCGGGTGACGGTGCATTGGCCAAACAACACGAAAAGGCCAGGAGGACACAGAACTCATGCAGAAAACAAAGCTAAGTGTTTTTGGGTTTCTGTATGTCATAGGGGCACGCCCTTGCATGGGGTAATGTGAGGATCTTGTTCCTACTGTATGATGTTAATGCAGAACCTATGCCTTACATGATTTAATGTGAGGGGAGAGCCAGAAGGCACTTCCTTTTTTTGACAAGGGTATCAAGACTAAGCAAGGGTGTGCAGGCTTTCACACATATATGTGCAGCACATAGTAATAGCATTGGCTGGTTAGGGGCTCCAGCACAAAGGCCTCCAATCTCTATTGGGCACATAGTGTGAATGTGGAGTGTAAGGGCGGAGTCTTCCACTTCAGAAGCAGGAGCAGGAGCCGAGGAGCATGCTTGCCTACCTTCCCCCTACCTACCCATTAAACCTTTCTAACCCTCTTTCCGGTTATCCTTAAAACCCCCTACCTATCCACTCAATGAACCCTAACCCTCTTTCCCTGAAGGGTTACGGTGCCTGTGGTTGTACTATCCCAGGTGTCAAGACCCAACGGGGAGGCAGTTGTTTGTGCTGCCTATGTGCCAGGAAGAACAGAAGATCTGACACCCACACCCAGTGTCTCCAGGCTCCCCTCTAGCAGACCCCACCAGAAACATGTCACACATTCGCATACACACCCACTTTTCAAATCCTTTATAAACCCCTTGATATTTATCCAGAGAACTTCTCTGAGCACTGGAAGTCAACTCTTGATCGTGCTACCTTTTCTCCTACTAATAACTCCCCTGCTTGCTGAATCTAATTGTTTGTTAGTCAAGGTAAGGGAAGGTCACCTATTAACTTCAAAATTTTCTATCTATTTTGGGCGAATGTACCCAGTAGTGTCATATTCATTAATCTCAATGACTTTACCATTGTCTAATGTTTCAAGTGTTCTGATCTCGAAATATAGCACATTTCATCAGTGTCCATTGTAACAGAATTGCATCTTTCTCAGACCATGTCTACAAGCATGTTTCCTTTTGATGCATTAAAGTCCATTCAAGGGACGAGTAACACGTTACCATTAGCGTCATATCAATCAATTCTGTGTGAAAGGTATCCCAGTGTATATTCGACTACACTACACAGTTTTTGCTTCTTTGACCAAAACAAACATTGCATAGAAAGCTGTGCTATAATTCCATCCATCTCGTGCAAACAGTACAATGGTTCTGTTATCATTCATACTTTTTTATACAGATCTTATAGATTTTTCAATAATGCCTGCTTGTATGATTTTAGGTTGCCGTTCTAGGAGCCATGTCAAAAGTCAGGGCACAATCCTTCATACATTCCCGAAGGATATTGATTTAATAAGAAGATGGATTCGATATTGTGGTTTTGCGGTAGATGAGATTGAAAGTAGACCCCATGCTGTCTTGGGAGACTTGAGGGCCAATCGATTCCACATCTGCAGCCTACAATTGACAGCGGATATGTGCGACCAATCGAAGTACACAAAAAAGCGTTGAGCCAGAATGTTTCGTAAATTGCTTACAAATGCAATTCCAACTCTATTGATGCATACGCTGCCTCAGGTGGGTCCCGGATGATGAATTAGCTGAACGGATTGGTGCTTTCGGTGTAAATGTGTCTTACTAAAGTTTGCATATTTACCAGATTCTATTACATTTTAACTATACTACATTTTACTATACATCTGTCCCTGGTTTATGGAGCCTCAAATGAAGTAATTATGACCATGGTAAACAATGCCATAGTGCCCTTCAAAAGAAGCATAATGTTTTTGTAATCGGTTGCTTGACATGTCCATTTATTTAGGAGAGCATACTGACGGAAGCACAGACCCTCGCAAGTGACACAACCACCGACACATCCAGTATACCAATGGTGAGTCCTACAGACTTGCAGAAGTTCATATTCTAGAATGTATTATGCTTGGAATTTCAAATAATATGAAATCTTTATGTATCCTGTCGGTTGTTTACACTAAGGGCCTCATTACACGGTAGGCGGTAAGGGTTTACCGGTACCGGTATTTTACCGGTACTGGTAAACCCTTACCGCTTTACTACGAGGTCCCTTTGCGAGTTGGTACATTAACGCCTGCTTTTAGCAGGCGTTAAAAAACGAACCCGCAAAGGGACCGGGGTGCTAATTACGGTACTGCAATTTGCGGTACCGTAATTAGCGCCCTCCCCATTCCCATTATGCCCTATGTGGCAAAAATGGGAATGGGGAAGGGCAATGGAGGAAGGAGGAATTACCGCCTTCCCAACCTTGGAATAGGGCGGTAATTCCCCTTTTCTCCAAGGCGGTACCAGTAAATTACCGGCATGAACCATGGCGCTAATAGCGCCATGGTTTACCGCCTACCATGTAATGAGGCCCTAAGTGTCATTTATGGGTTTCTCTTTATATGTACCATTGTCTGCATCCCATTGTCTCTGTTCCATTTAGCTGTTTTCATCTGTCCTAAAACAAGTACTGTGTTACAGGGGGATGCTGGTACTACAATTACATAATCCTTTGCAGCTGGTCTACAGTATGAGGTATGCTCACTTACAGTTCCCTTGAATGAAAGTAAATCCTACATAGGATAATATCACACAGTGACATTCAAATAAACATGCAGTGTTTCAAACTTTTATGATTTCAGTTCTAACATTACACTTCCTCCCTAATGCAGAATACATTGCAAAATGTTTGAGGGCAACATTACAATCAGTATATTTTGCACAGTGATCTCTGATCAAGTACACTTACCATCAATCAGGTGAAATTTGAAATGTATATGTTGACTAAATGATGTACACTGTTTGCGAGGGTATGTGTGTAAGCTCTGTGTGCGATGAAAGATTTTAATTTCCAAAATGATTGAAAGAATTTGATTTAAAAAATGATTGACTTTTTTTGAATTCATATTCTATTCAATGGATTTATACAAGGTCGGGAATTAGAAGAGGAGGCACATGGATCAGAGGTGGTGGATCAGCTTACTGGTGCGGTCGTTACAGAGAAGACCACGGTTTCACAGAAAATCAAAAAAACAAGGGTAACTAACAAACATTTTCGTTTTCTAGAAGTGTTTTGGGCTGGTGTTTTCTTCATAACATGTTTTTGATATAATATGATAGTTTATTTATAACACGCTTAATACCCAGAGGTTTCTAAGCGCAGACCCGGGGATCGAACCTGTGTTGCTCCGTGTCATCTTGTTTCCAAGGTGAGCACATTGCCGCTGAGTTATCCTCCCGAGACTATTGTATTTATAGTGCTATCTGCTGTATGTTTACTATACAATTAACATGTTTTACAGCACATCTCCTAGAGGCCCAGAAGGAAAAGAAGTATAAAGACACAGACAACAAATGAAACCAAAGATGTTGCTTGCCAAACAGATTTCACCATGGAGCAACTACTATTTGAGGCGCAGCATAGTCCAGTCAATAAGCAGACTTGTGATGCTTATGCCCAATGGCCTGAAACTGAATTGAATGTGAGCGGCGAAGCTACATTGCTACAATGTGACAACTCGACATGGTGAAACTGAATATAATGAATGAAGATGCATTGGAATTCCTCGCAGACCACTTGACACAATCTACAACTGCAAAAAAAGGTCCACCCAATAAACATTCGAATTTGATGATTTCTCCAATTCGTGTGCAAATAACACAAGCTGAACTAACAGAGACTGAAGCTTCAACGCAATTGACCGATGAACTTCCCAAAGATCTCGACTTCAATTTGGCAAGTTTGGGCGATTTGTCCACCACAGTTGAGTCACAAAACACATTCATGCAGGACGATTGGCTAATAAAAGAGCAAAAATACATTGTATTCGACAGCTGCCTGGTAGACATTATACTGATGCTGAAATGTGTCCATACATAGAGGGGGAAAATATGCAGGCAGCCATTGGTTCATGTGTCTCGTGTATTACAAGGCACTAACCTGAAAATTCAAGCCAGCTGTGTCAGCCTCCATCATACATTTTCATGGTCCGCCCAACCGATGCTGGGCAAAGTGCCCGCTGGAAATCTACTATGTTCAGCAGCTTTACTTTTCAGTCGCTCGACTTTCAGTAAGATGTCCAGTTTCTGTCAATTTGTGGGAGTTCAGTTCCTTGCTGAAACCCAATACTACAAATATCAAAGGGAATTCTTATTCCCCGCTATTAGTTAAGCCTGGAAAATTGAACAGATGTCAATTGAAAGCAGATTCTCTGGCAAACGGTTCAGGCTAGCTGGCGACGGACAGTGTGACAGGCCTGGATTTTCAGCAAGTACTGAACATACCACTTTCAAGACATGGAAACTAAAAACATTGTGAGTTTAGAGATTGTGCAGGTGTCCCAATGTAAATCCTCAGTGGCCATGGAGAAACATGGTTTCATAAAATCCCTCAAACATCTTCAATCGAGGGGAATGCAAATAGACCTCATAGGCACTGAAAGGCATGTTTCAATAGCCAAGGCCATGCAAGAGCAATTTCCAAACATTCGTCATCAAATTGATGCATCGCGCGTTGCCAAATCAGTGGGTATAACATCACAGCTGCGGGTAAAAAAAAGGGTTTTGAAAATATTTTACAGTGGTCTCAATCTTTAAGCAACCATCTTTGGTGGAGCTCCAAAACTTGTGATGGGTCTGTAGAAATTTTACTTGAAAAATGGCGCTCATTAATGCACCACTGTTCCAATGTTCACTCATGGACAGAAAACCAACATTTTCACGAATGTGTACACGGACCGTTTTCGGAGGAGCAGGAACGCAAGAAGAAGTGGTTGGTACCATGTTCACCTCCACACAAAGCTCTTGAGAAGATCGTGTATGACAAAACTCTTTCAAGAGACCTAAAGGGAATCACAGAATTCTGTCGCACTGGAGATTTGGAGGTGTACCACAATATGTGCCTGAAGTACAGGCCCAAAAGGTTGCATTTCGGCATAGACAGTATACAAGCCTGAACATTACTAGCCGTTTTAGCGCATAATGAGAACTTAGGTAGAGAACAATCGAGAACTGCCAGAAACTTTGTGTAACGCTCACCTGATTCCCACGGAGGCGCTGACCCAAACTGGACTGCTACAGTTGCTTCTATGACTATGATGAGGCGTAGAACTCTGAAGACGCTCTGGGCAGGTGAGTTTTCTACAGGTGGAAGAAAAAGGGGTAATTATAAGCTGGTTGGATAAGTTCTCCCACCAATCTTCTGCTTTTCCCACTTCTTGGTTCTTGACTGGTCTCCACGAACTCTCACCTTTGGTTTAGTAAAGCCGAGCTCTCCATCCTGCTTCTGGTGCATGGGCGCGTGGAATCCAGTTACGTCACTGGATGATTTCAGTGTTTAGGCTCAGTGTCCTTTTGTGGCTTGTAATAGTCCTTCAGGTGCGGAGGAGCTGTTGGCGACACCACCACTGCTGTGCAAGAAGAGGCTCGTGAGTATAGAAGATCTGAGGCCGCTTCTGAAGGAGCACCCTTTATAATGTCCTTTTCTGTCTTTCAGGTGCCGAGATGCTGTGGGCGATGCCACCGCTGTTGCACGTGCGGTGGCACGTAAGTATAACTGAATTGTGGCCACTTCAAAATGGGCACCTCTAATAATGTCTTTTCCTTTCTTTCAGATGCAGAAATGCTGAGGGCGATGCTGCCGCTGCTGCGCGTGAAGAAGCGCGTAAGTATAACTGAGTTGCGAACCCTTCGGCTCGGACACCACTAACAATGTCTTTTGTCTTCCAGGTGCTGGGATGCTGTCGAAGCGAAGGCCGTGGTGAACCCCGGTGTGATCACGGATGGATAAGGTAAGCGAGCGCAGCTGCGAGCGTGTTGCCCGTTTTCTAACCTTATGTCTTTATTTGCAGGTTGGCGGAGACTGGACTCTTGTGGCTGAATTCTGGTGAGTAGATGTTCCTGTGCCTTTTCTTCATCCACAGGTTGCTGCTCGAGAAGCTGAGGGTGTGTCTGGACCTGGAATGCAGGAGCCGACTCGGTGAGCGTCCTGCTGCTGTTGCAGAATAACGCGAAGCACGTGAATTCTATCGGGCGTGGTTTAAATAGTGGAGAAGTGCTTTGGTGCGTATTCTTCCTCCAACCTCACCCAGGTAAGAAAAGAGTTCCAGTGTCAGAGGATTAGCATCAGCCCCACCCAGGTAAGAAAAGAGTTCCTGTAACAGAGGATTGGTCCCTCCCAGCCAGTGGCTGGGACTTCATCCAGCTTGGATTGTTCTAGGTGAGTATGCAGCATGGTCTGCCACAGGTAAGTTCACCCAATCACTACTGCACACTTTAAGAATATGAGCCCGGCGCCCATGGCGCCGGGACTGTGGTTCCTTATGAGCCTGGCGCCAGAGGCGCCAGGACATGGTCCAAAGGGCCCCTGTAGGGGTCTGCTGGAACCGGGGGTGTGGATGATGAGCCTGCTTCCGGGGACGCTGGGCCAGTCTTGGCTCCTCGGGAGTAGCGCTCATGACACTTTGGGATGCTTTGTTACACCTTGGCCTTTGCAAAACGAAGCAAAAAATGGGTGGCAAAGCCAATATACCAGGAAATGGAATTCGATTTTGTGAAAGATCTCACTTTGACTGTGTTGGCCATGCATAATCATGGAATGGATCCTGATTTTGTTCCTATGACACATACAATGCCACAAAACATTGCAAACGAGCCCTGTCCACCTAAAGCGGAACTTGTTGAACAGTTGACTTCCTGGTATAAATGATTTGCAGCAGTGTTCTTAATGTGCTCACTATATCTTTTGTGATATGTTCCCCAATGTTTGTACATTGTACACAGCAATGGAATGCTATTAAACTCGAATTTCAATGCTATACAAAGTATTAAGAAGTGTTTAATTATGTAGATTTAATCCAGTTTATGATTGATTAATTTATATCTTTTGCCTTCCCTTCATTTATATTACTGGTCCTCGAACGATAACATACATGTCTGTGGTTGCTAGGTGCCTGTAAATCCCTCTGCTAGACCCAAATCACATCCACACATGCAGTGCATGGCTCTGGCGTTCATGGCCTAAATTGTCTTTTCAAATGTATCCTCTTTGTCAACTTTTTGCCCCGCACTTTTCCCCTTTCCCCCTGAACTGGACCTGCGCAATCATCTGCCCTGCTTGGGTCCTCAGGATATAGGTAGACGTGTGTTGCTTTTTGGAAGAATATATTACTACATGGAGTAAGGGCTGTGATGTGGGTCCTTGACTGATCAGGGCACAGGAGGGTCAGATGGATATCAGCATGAAAGGAACTGCGGGGTCTGAGCTGGTGAGCTCAGGCCTGGAGGGGTAGAGGTTGTTATTGCATGGGAAGTCCAGTGGAGATGAGTGGCCACTTCGATTTATGACTTGTCAGTGTCTCACGTTATCCGCAGAGCACATTCCTCCATAAGAACAGGGCACGCGCAGACGTGGCAATGGGGAGGAGATGGCGTGGGCAGGCTGAGCAAGGCGCTGGGAATGGGAGAGGTGCATTTGTAAAGAGAGATGGATTTTCAGGCCTAGTAGAAAGATTTCATTTGGGCTATGTCCTTCAGGCAATTTCAAAATGGTTTCCTAATGCTGGGCTTGAAACTATAGTGTATGTGTTATTTGCAATGGGTTGTGATGTAACGGGATATGGCGAGGGTTGGCTACGCCTCCCCCTTGGTTATTATATATGTTATGTTTTGAGAGTGATGAACGAGTGGGATTGGGGGCAAGGATCATCTAATTCCCAACACTAGTAAGATCGTTGTCTCTGTCTTCCTTCTGTTCCCCCTGCATTGCCCCGTCGCACCGTGAAGCACTTGTGCATTGGCGCATTATAAATGCAATATAATATCTTCATATGCTATCACAGTCTGTTTCAGACAGACACAAATGGAATCTTAGGTTACACCACACTTTCAGTGGCTTGTATTATCTGTTTTACTGACCTTCAGTGTAACTGGTGGATGCCAGCAAACAATTAGTTTATTTTTTTAATATATTTGCATGCCATGTTGGTCGGCCGGGCTCATTGCTCCCATGGAGTGAAGGTCACTTTGTTTGATGTTACTTTTGGCTAGTTCACACCAACGCGTCTTGTACATTTATGACTTTCCTTCACAAAAACGAAACCGACAAGGCATACAAGTTCTAAAGAAGCTTCAATTGTTATTCGACGTTGGACGAAAGGGAGGATTAGCTATGGCTTGAAGGGCGGAAGGTGTCGAAAACCTGCAAAAATGATAACTTTCACTATTTTAAAAATGGATATTGGAACATTTATTTTCATTCTGTGAAAACCATTGTTCTGAGCAGACACTCTCTGTTACGCCAAGAGAATGGAAATACCAAATATTACATAAGTTGAACTATTCAGTTTAAAGACAAGTTTATCGATAAATGAGTAAAGGTTTCATTTTCTGTCCGGTATTGCTTGCTTATATTGTTATGGGTTGTTAGTTGGAGCATATTGTGACGATTATTCATCGACGACCCGCAAACACAACCTGTATGCAGGCTAGTGATATCTAAACCACTTTGTCCCATGGCATATCAGTGTGTGCTATAAATGTTGTATTATTGGATGAGCAAGGTGCAGAACATTTTCCGAGGGGACTTGGTTTGCTTGTCAAAATTTGATTTTGCCAGTTCGCTTACATTTTTAAAAAAGGTAGCAGGCGCCCCTCGCTAGAAAGAACATGCCATGATAACAGGTTATGGGTGTAACGCTCACCTGATTCCCGTAGAGGCGCCGGTCTTGACTGGGCGTATACCGTATCTTCAAAGGTGATGTGTAACACACGGCTGGCTCTTTGGGCTGGACCTCTGTGCACTGTATGTCTGACTCGAAGGGTAAGATGTCTGCAGATAGAAAATATGGGATTAATGAACTGGGTTATTGAATGTCTCTCTCTTCTTCCTTTTCTCTTCTCCTGTAGAACCCCAAAGGTTAACGCTCTCACCTTAGGTAAGTGAACGCCGTGCTCTCCATCTGCCTCGGGGCAGGGTGCTGTAACCAGTTTCTTCACTGGATAAGGGGAGCAGGCCTCTTGACTTCAGAGGACTGCTGTCCGTCGTTTACTGCACGAACTGTAAGTTTCGAGTAATTCTAATGCCTTTAAAAGTCTTTAGTAATGATGTCTCTTGTTTTGCAGGGTTCCGGCGATGGCGGATGACGGGCTGAAGTGAGTTGAAGATGGAGCCCGTGTGATGAATAGAAGCGCCTGGAAGCACGTAAGTAAGCGCTTGTTGCCTGCTTCACGATGCGCTCTAACTGTCTTTTTATTTTGCAGGTACAAGTTCGGAGCGGCTGCAGGGTGCCGGAATACCCACTGGGTTAGATGTGGAAAGGAGTAATGGCACGTGAGTATTAAAGTTCCCCAATGTCTTTAAACGCACCTTGTTTTGTCTTTCAGATGCGGGATGCAGCGCCGAAGGCCTCCGGAGCGTGCGAAGAGTTGGTAACGGAGCGCACGAAGAGTAGGTAAGTCTTTGTCTTTCAGATGCCGGAATGCAGCGCGAGGCGTTGGTGACAGCCGATGGACCAGGTAAGTGAAGCGCTGTCACTGAAGACCGTAATGCTAACCTGTTCTTTCTTGTCTTTATAGGTGTTGCTGAAGACTGGATTCAGGATGGTAAGCCTTTTCCCTTAGGCCCAGGATCAGATGCAGAAGACACGATGAGCGTTCTGCTGCAGAGGATGCAGAATAACGCAAAGCAAGATTCATCCATCGGGTGTGGTTTAAATAGCCTCCTGTAGTGCTTAGGTGTCTCCTTCCACAGCCACGCCTAGGTAAGAAAAGAGTTCCTGCTTTCCAGAAGAGTTCCAGTGTTCTGAACCTAGGGAGTGGCTCCTGCCCCACCCAACAGGAAAAGTAGTTCCAAACAGAAGAGGATCAGAGGCTCAACTGGCAGGCAAGTAAGCAGCATGGTCTTCTGCAGGTAAGTCCACCCAAGCATTATGAGCCCGGCGCTTCCAGCGCTGGGACTGGGCATATTTATGAGCCTGGTGCCACTGGCGCCAGGACTGGGTCCAAAAGGTCCCAATTGGGACTGGTTGGCACTCGGAACCTGGGTTATGGATCTGCTTCCAAGGGAGTTGGGAAAACCCTGACCTTTTGGAAGCAGAGATCATGACAGTACCCCCCCTCAAGGCCCCTCCCAAACCGGGCTTCTCCGGGGGTTTTGGCTTGTCAGGAAATGTTCGGTGAAATCTTTTGATTAGGCGAGGAGCGTGGACATATTCAGCAGGTTCCCAGGATCTCTCTTGGGGGCCGTAGCCTTTCCAGTCAATTAGGTAAAATAGTTTAGATTTGGAGATCTTGGAGTCCAGAATGCTTTTGACTTCAAACTCGAGTTCTCCATCAACTAGGATGGGTTTTGGAGATTTAGTTAGTCGGGTTTGAGGTTGCACGGGTTTTAATAGAGAGACGTGGAAGACCGGAAGTATCTTCATGTGCGGGGGCAAGTCCAACTTGACCGCTACTGGGTTTACTATGGTAGTGATGGAATAGGGACCAAGGTATCTTGGGTTGAATGTGCGTGGCCCTTTTAGAGGTAGATATTTGGTGGATAACCAGACTTGATCCCCTACTTGATATTGAGGGGCTTCCTTCCGATGTTGATCTGCTCCTTTCTTGTATTGTTCTTTAGCCCTTTGAAGGTGAGAAACAGCTTCCTTAAAGGCTTGGGTGATTGTAGAATGCAGGTAGTCTACTGCTGGTGTTTCAAGATCTTGGAGGGGATCCAACTCCGAGGTTCGAGGGTGACTGCCGTATAAAAGAAAAAACGGGGTTTTCCCAGTTCCCGAATGGACAGAGTTATTGTAGGCATATTCGGCTATCCAAAGGATGTCTTTCCAAGTGTTTTCAGTTTGTTGCAGCATGCAGCGTAAATACTGTTCCAGAGTTTGATTGGTCCTCTCGGTTTGTCCGTCGGTCTGAGGGTGGTGACTGGTCGATAGTCTCACATCAATTTGAGCCGACCGACAGCAACTTCGCCAAAAATGAGAAATAAATTGACTACCTCGATTCGAAATTAGAACCAAAGGAAAACCGTGCAGTCGGACGATGTTTTCAAGAAATTCTCGGGCCAGAGTTGCTGCTGTTGGCAAGCCTTTGAGCGGAATGAAATGCGCCATCTTGGAGAATAAGTCCACGATTACTAGAATCGTATTGTATCCGGAGCATGGAGGTAGATCGGTGATGAAGTCCATAGAAAGCGTATGCCAAGGGCGAGGTGGGATGTCAATAGGGCGTAAGAGGCCTGCTGGTCTTTCCTTTTGACTCTTGTTTTGGGCGCATACTCCACAGGACATTATAAAGTCTCTGATATCTTTTTTCCAAGACGGCCACCAGAAGTAGCGCTTGATCTTTTCTGAGGTCTTGGCCATACCGGGATGTCCTTCCATTAAAGAATCGTGATAACAAGAGATTACTTTTTTCTGTAAATCTGTGCTGGGCAGGTATAATCGTTCTTGGAAATACAATAAGTTGTCCTTTACTGCAAAGTCCTTTCCCTGCAGATGCCAATTCTGTATGTCTGCTGGAGTTACAAGTTGCCTGGCTTTATCCTTAACTTCCTCTATGGATTGTGTGGCGATTACACCCAGAATTCTTTGTTCGGGAATGATTGGTACAGGTTTAGGGTTGATCAAGTGTTCTTCCACTCCCATCCGAGAAAGGGCATCAGCTTTACCGTTTTTTGTACCAGGTCGATAGGTAATTATGAAGTCAAACTCGGCAAAGAATAATGCCCAACGGAGTTGTCTAGAGGATTGGGCTTTTGCGGTTTTCAAATATTGCAGGTTTCTGTGATTCGTAATCACAGTAACGGTGTGTCGGGCCCCCAGCAGATAATGCCGCCAAGCCTTAAAGGCAGACTTGATAGCCAGAAGTTCCTTGTCAGTAATCGTGTAATTGATTTCAGGAGGCGAGAATTTGCGGGACCAAAATGCCACGGGATGCAACTGATTGGTTACCGGGTCCTTTTGTGATAGAACTGCCCCCATGGCAAGACTTGAAGCATCAGTTTCCATGATGTAGGGGAGTTCGGGGCGAGGGTGTTTTAAGATTGGTGCAGAGATAAATTTAGTCTTCAAATCCTGGAAAGCTTGTTCCGCCTCGGTAGACCATTCAAAACGTTTGTTTTTCTTTAAAAAGGCAGTGATGGGCTGGACTATTCGAGAAAATTTGGGGATAAACCTGCGGTAAAAGTTAGCGAAGCCTAACATGCTTTGCACACCTTTTACGGAGGATGGTGATGGCCATTTGAGAACTGCATCGACCTTCTTTGAATCCATACGCACTCCGCTAGGTGATAATATGAATCCCAAGAATTCAACTTCAGTCACGTTGAAAACACATTTTTCCAACTTAGCGAAAAGTTTGTGTTGATGCAATCTTTCGAGGACCATTTTCACGTGTTTCCGATGTTCAGATTCCGATGAAGAATAAACGAGGATGACGTCAATGTAAACAACAACACACACATCTATGAGCTCTCTGAGGACATCGTTCATAAAATATTGAAAGGCGGCCGGGGCATTGCAAAGTCCGAAGGGCATGACCTGATATTCAAATAGCCCATATTTGGTGCGGAAGGCCGTCTTCCATTCATCGCCCTCTTTTACTCGTACCAAGTGGTAGGCTCCTCTAAGATCCAGCTTTGTATATATGCATGCTTTTCTGACTTGGTCCAGGAGTTCAGGGATCAAAGGTAACGGATATCTATTCTTGACGGTGATCTGGTTCAGGGAGCGATAATCTATACAAGTTCTAAGGTCTCCTTCCTTTTTTGGAACGAAGAACAAAGCTGAAGAAGCAGGGGACTTGGAAGGACGAATAAACCCATTTGCCAGGTATTGATCCAGGTATTGTCGAAGGTGAAGGTTCTCAGGCTCGGTGAGGGCATAAATTCTACTACAAGGAGGAGTAGATCCAGGTATCAGGTCTATCTGGCAGTCATAAGACCTATGAGGAGGTAGAGAGTTAGCCTGATCCTTCCGGAAAACATCTTGGTATTCTAGGTATTCGGGAGGTAACTGGGGAGTCTCTGAAGAAATTGCTGCCAGTGCAACACCAGGTGGAGGGTGACAAGTAGAGACACATTCTGGAAACTGGACCGTTCTTGCTCGCCAATCGATCAGAGGATTGTGTTTCTCTAACCAAGGTATTCCTAGAATAATCTGAAACTGAGGAGCCTTGATCACATCGAACACAATCTTTTCATGGTGTCCATCTTGACTTACTAGCGTCACTTCTTGAGTGGTATGCGTTACTGGTCCGGAGGCTATCTCCGTTCCATCCACCGTAGTAATGACGTCCTTTACAGCCTTGGGACAAAGAGTTAGATTCATCCTCAAAACCATTTCATGATCCACATAATTGTCGATGGCACCGCTGTCGACGTAAGCTTCAATTGCATGTAATCGATCCGGATTATCAGGGCTAATGAGGACCATAGGTATCACGAAATGCGAGGACACGGAACTGGTTTTCACGCTCGGCAAGAGGACCTCTATTCTTGTCGGGCGAGGTCGTTTCCCTGCTCAGAGTTTGTAACTTTGGTAACTGCAGCTCCTACTGCCTTCTTGGCAGGTTTCACCGGACAGTCTTGAAGAAAGTGCCCTGAGTTTCCGCAATAGAGGCATAATTGCAACTGTTTTCTCCTTTCCCGCTCCTTTTGTGTTAGAGGACCTTTCAGGCCCCCTATTTGCATGGGTTCCCCGGAGTCTACTCCTTTGGAAGGAGTTGGCGGTTTGGAAAATACTCGAGCATCAAACTTGGAACGATCGGCCTTCCTGTTCTGCAGTCTGTGATCTATTTGAACGACTAAGTCTATATAGTCCGAACAATCTTGTGGGGCATTCACTACTTGGGCTAACACATCTTTGAGCTCTCCACGTAGACCTCTATAAAACAGCGTAATCCTTTTGTCCTCAGGCCATTGAGTTTCCACTATCAGTCTGTTGAAAGACGCAATATAAGCCAAAAGGTCTTGATTACCTTGTTGCAACGAAAGAAGCTCATTGTCCAAGACCTGCCCCTGTGAATGTCTTGCGAACAGTTTTTCCATACTGAGCTGAAAAGCTTGAAAATCATGGAGGACCGGATCATCTTGATTTACTAGAGGGATCGACCAGTCTGCCGCATTGCCACTAAGGTACGAAAGCACGAAAGCTACTTTAGCTTGATCAGTTGGAAAGGCTGCTGGCCGGCATAAGAAATGCAACCGGCACTGATTGATAAATACTGCAAACCTCTTTGGGTCACCAGAAAATCGTTCGGGCGGAGCCAGAGGTACATTCCCAGGTAGGTTGATCTGCACTGGATTCATAGAGGATGTAGAAGGAAGATTTCCCCCAGATGCGGGTAACGGGGTCTGTCCGGCTTGTGACTGTAGCAATTGTCTAGCGAGATCATCTGTTCGCTCCTTGGAAATAATCAGTTCCCTTCTTAGAGCGTTCGTTTCCTGACGGGCTGCATGCACTTCTGCCCTTAGTTCCCCAAGTAACTGGGCTAGCTGGTCGGTATCCGAGGTTTCCATAGCGCCTGGACGGGAGTTTTGCGGTAGGCTTTGCGTTCTGTAACGCTCACCTGATTCCCGTAGAGGCGCCGGTCTTGACTGGGCGTATACCGTATCTTCAAAGGTGATGTGTAACACACGGCTGGCTCTTTGGGCTGGACCTCTGTGCACTGTATGTCTGACTCGAAGGGTAAGATGTCTGCAGATAGAAAATATGGGATTAATGAACTGGGTTATTGAATGTCTCTCTCTTCTTCCTTTTCTCTTCTCCTGTAGAACCCCAAAGGTTAACGCTCTCACCTTAGGTAAGTGAACGCCGTGCTCTCCATCTGCCTCGGGGCAGGGTGCTGTAACCAGTTTCTTCACTGGATAAGGGGAGCAGGCCTCTTGACTTCAGAGGACTGCTGTCCGTCGTTTACTGCACGAACGGTAAGTTTCGAGTAATTCTAATGCCTTTAAAAGTCTTTAGTAATGATGTCTCTTGTTTTGCAGGGTTCCGGCGATGGCGGATGACGGGCTGAAGTGAGTTGAAGATGGAGCCCGTGTGATGAATAGAAGCGCCTGGAAGCACGTAAGTAAGCGCTTGTTGCCTGCTTCACGATGCGCTCTAACTGTCTTTTTATTTTGCAGGTACAAGTTCGGAGCGGCTGCAGGGTGCCGGAACACCCACTGGGTTAGATGTGGAAAGGAGTAATGGCACGTGAGTATTAAAGTTCCCCAATGTCTTTAAACGCACCTTGTTTTGTCTTTCAGATGCGGGATGCAGCGCCGAAAGGCCTCCGGAGCGTGCGAAGAGTTGGTAAGCTTTTGTCTTTCAGATGCCGGAATGCAGTGCGAAGACCTCCGGAGCGCACGAAGAGTAGGTAAGTCTTTGTCTTTCAGATGCCGGAATGCAGCGCGAGGCGTTGGTGACAGCCGATGGACCAGGTAAGTGAAGCGCTGTCACTGAAGACCGTAATGCTAACCTGTTCTTTCTTGTCTTTATAGGTGTTGCTGAAGACTGGATTCAGGATGGTAAGCCTTTTTCCTTAGGCCCAGGATCAGATGCAGAAGACACGATGAGCGTTCTGCTGCAGAGGATGCAGAATAACGCAAAGCAAGATTCATCCATCGGGTGTGGTTTAAATAGCCTCCTGTAGTGCTTAGGTGTCTCCTTCCACAGCCACGCCTAGGTAAGAAAAGAGTTCCTGCTTTCCAGAAGAGTTCCAGTGTTCTGAACCTAGGGAGTGGCTCCTGCCCCACCCAACAGGAAAGGTAGTTCCAAACAGAAGAGGATCAGAGGCTCAACTGGCAGGCAAGTAAGCAGCATGGTCTGCTGCAGGTAAATCCACCTAAGCATTATGAGCCCGGCGCTTCCAGCGCTGGGACTGGGCATATTTATGAGCCTGGTGCCACTGGCGCCAGGACTGGGTCCAAAAGGTCCCAATTGGGACTGGTTGGCACTCGGAACCTGGGTTATGGATCTGCTTCCAAGGGAGTTGGGAAAACCCTGACCTTTTGGAAGCAGAGATCATGACAATGGGTTTCTTTCACACTTTGAGTGTGCGCAGCTGTGTGTTTCCATTGTTTGTGGTTTGTGTTCATTGTTAGGTTTCACATGGTGCAGAATTACAGGGTAAATGTATACATTTGAATGAAGAACGGCTACTAAAATATATTTTTATTATGTTTTCTAAACAGCTATATTTTGCCAGTCGGTGAATGCCATAGTTTCCAGATTCCGAGAGATGGATTTTTCAGCCCGCAATGGCAGATACGCCTAAACGGGTGGATTTCCATTACGCTGATGTGGGACGATTGCCCAGGACTGATATGCCCTTTGGCGGTGCCAGCGACAAGGAGCAACCTGTCATCGTTTGCAGTCGTCTAGCAAGAAGCTGATGCCGAGGCCTTGCAATTTAAGGTGCGTTGAATGCTTATCTTCTCCCGAAAGGAACACCGTGTGACTCATGATAAAGTTTTGATACTATAACCCAAGGACTTTGAATGGTTGGTGGTAAATTGGAATCACAGATGTTCTCCAGGTGTTTTTTGTGAAATAAAAGCACATTGTTAAATTGCAGAATATTGATGTTTCCTTTAAAATAGTGTTTTCTATTCTGATTTGGGGCGCGCTTTGCTGTGAGAGGATGTGTGTGTTGATATTCTGGGTTCTGCGTCAACTGACGTTAGGACGTAAGTGATGACTGGGTGCGTTTGGCTAAGATGCCCACTAACGTCATGAAAATAGGTGAACAATATCGCTAGGAATAGTGATATCAGCTCCAGGGGTAGGTGTTATGATTTAGTGCCGTGAGGGCACTTGAATTTAGGGCGATCGATCCACGGATAAGATTAGCACAAGATGGCCACGCCCCGCTCATTGATTTTGCATGTGTAAAAGTGCAGAAAACTAAGCTAAGGTGCATAGGAAATGTTTTTACGATTGATCACAGTTTGCTTAAAACCACATGCCCGAATGCTCGGGATAATACAATTTTTGAGGGCACCATTCCTTTAATTACTATACTGACTGTCCTCCTGTCAGTATCCAGAGTACATCCCTTTTCCTTCTTTGAAACTGTCTGTCCTCTGCATTCCTTAACAGGGTGGGTTGCATTTTGTAGTGTGCTAGAACTGCCTGTTGTGATAATAATAAAGTAGATATTTGCATACAAACCTGACTGGACAGTCCCTTTTATCATTGGGTCATAATTGTATTTTTGCTGCGTTACAACAAACCAACGATCCACAACCTTTCGGAGATAAGACTGCCATTCGTTAACGCTACTAAAATGGGACAAGGAGGTTTATAATTTGCTTGTGTTTCCAATCTGTTCGGATCCCTTCTGGTGTACTAGAGGTGTGGGGCAGATTGATGGTTTAGAAACCGTTATTCATCTCTGGACCACTAGTGCCCCTCACAGGGGTATCGGAAAAAAAACAATGCACAGTTCTATGACACCTGCTGAACGAGTAGACAAATCAATAGAACAATAACTCATGCATGATGGTGCACTGGGGATCTCCCTTAGTGACTTGCCAATGGTGCCTCCTATCTCCGACCAGAAAAGGATTGAGATTCCACCTGAGAGATCACTTTGACAGCCCTCAGAGACTGAAGGGCTGCGACCTGGGCCACTAAATAGAGACATAGCAGGTCAGACATCCAAGACATATTAGCCTGAAACTTGTCTCCATATGTTATGTTTAAACCTGCACGCTCGCAGGGAGACAGCCCCATTTGGGCTCACGCTCTTCTTACCCTCACACCAGGCACTGTGTACAGGCTATGGTGGTGTGACATTCCACCCTGTTTCATGAAGGATCCGCTGCTGCGCTCATGCAGGAGGCAGGTGCAGGAAATTCATAATGCTGCTATTTCTCATGTGTCCTACTGGTTTAAACCTCCATCGCAGAAAGGAGTGGACTTGAAACTAAAAGAGACCCTGGAAATAATGGTCAAGGTGGCTCCATATTACACATTTTCAGCAAGCCCAAACCTTTTTCTTAAAGAACATTTGGAAATAAAATTGGTTACAATACAAAAAAGGTCCAGGGTGCAGAGACCTACCGGGAAATCTCCAGAGTTCCCTACTGGTCAGTTCAACCCTGATCTCAGATGCAATGGCATGCATCCCATGGCTGCCATGCATAGAGGCAGTGCAGAGAACATACCAACACCTGTTTTTATGTTGAGTTCTTCATGTATCTGATCAACTCTAGAAGCAGTGATGACCCCCATCTTTAACTGTAAAAAACCTATTCTATCATGTCCATCTATAGTTGGGGTATAATCATCATTTCTACAAACATCGATCAGTTTGACAGGTTCTAAACCTGACCGTGTGCTCAGGAAATAATTGTTGTTCCTCACAAATCATGTTCCGCTCAACTGCTGGCCATTTGCTGATGCAACAACATATCATTCACCCCTTAAGGGACTGCAGACTGCCTACCGATGACTCAGTAAGGACATAACCAATACCAAACCGAAAGGGGAAAGCGGTTATTCTGAGGAGAATAAAAGGGAGAGTATGTCAGACACATACATGCCAACATTCTGTGACCATAAATCTGTAGGAATCTTAAAGGTTCAGAAATAGTAAGTAGCTTAATGATGACACCACAGGAAGTGAGACAGTGAGGAGACGGGAGGGAGAATGGGGTCTGAGCGAGACCATGAGTGCAAGCAAAACAGGAGATATGTATAAGCATGACGGCAAAAAAGCAGAGGGAAAGGACACCAAAATCACAGAGGGTGGCCAGTGGTGGGTTTAAGTGCTGTGGGAGGTGCAGGGAGAACTAGGAAAACATGAGGGGTACAGGGAAAGGACGCAGATCCTTCCCCTTGGCACAATACCCTCACTATTCAAACTAAACGTGTAGACAGTGCGAGAAAATATTCATACCTTGTCTGCAGTATAACGATCCACGCTGCCAAAAAAAACCCCTATCCTGTATTACTTACTGAGCATGCGCAGAGACAATATGCATGCTCAGTGAGCAGGTATAGGATTTTTTGAGAGATAGCAAAAACTGATGTTACACCAGCGATGGCAGAGATTACAGCAGAGTCGGGTGCGGTAGCAAACGGGTAGGAGAGGCGGGCGATGGTAAGGCCCTACTGTAGCTGAGAACAGCAGAGGAGACGGCAAGCACTACAGCCCTGTGTAGTGTAAGATGACAGCATTAGTAAAGAAGTGCCTGACAGATGGCCCGCATCTGTCCCTGCTGATACTGAAGTGCCCAACAGTGAGGTGAACTTAGTGGGCCTTGCTGCAGGTAAAGGCAGCAAGGAGGCATACCAGTGCTGGCCATAGCCAGGTGGAGCACTGGGTGTGCCACTGGAGAAGGCTGCAAAGGTGCAGAAGCTGGAATCTGGCCAACAGGGTGTACTATCTAGATTCAAGGGGGCGGCCCAACCTGGAGGAGAATGCTCTAGATGTCGGAACCCTTTCTTGGACGTGGCCCCCAGAGGGCAAGGGATAAGAGAGCTCCTTGAACACATGTGTTGTGATGGGCACTTGGATGGCACAGGTTCGGAGCACATACAGATAGTGGCAGGTGGATGCCTCCGCAGCGACAGTGGTGGAAGCTACCAGGGCATTCCTTGTGGTGTCCTTTATTTATTTATTTATTTGAATTTGTAGAGCGTGCAACAGCCCGGAGGCATCGTGGCGCTTGTTACAGACAGGTTTCTTAGTTACAGATGAGTTAAGCAGTTGCAAATTACAGTAAATGCATGAAAGGGAACAGAGCATTCAAATGGATTAGGTGAAGAGGGAGGTTTTGAGTTTTCTTCAGAAAGCAAGGAGAGACTTTTCTGCTGTGATGTCTGTGGGTAGTGCGTTCCATAATTTGGAGGCAATGTGAGGGAAGACTAACCCGCCAGCTTTAGTCCTGTTGATGCGTGGGGATGTGAAGTTGTTTTGTGTAGTGAGTCCTAGTAGGTCGTGTAGAGGTGAATTTAGATATTGTCTCTGATAGGTTTGAAGGCACTGTGAGGGTGAGGCATTTGTGGGTGAGGGTGAAGATTTTGAAAGTGATGCGCTCTTTAACCGGGAGCCAGTGGGCTGTCTGTTTGGCCTGGGAAATATGTTCCTTCACTTAGGAAAGTGGCGCATTAAATTAGGAAGCTTGCCATATTTTGGACTCTCAAAGGATTGACTGCAGATGCTGAGCTGAGATAGTGAGCGGCCCGAGCTCTGGCGAGAGAAATGCAGAAAGCATGAAGTGCAATTGATGCGGAGGGGGACCTGGACGGCTTGCAACAGGGTGTCCAGATCATGTTGCTGGAGCTGAAAGCATCTAGAGCCAAAGTACAGACCGCCTTGGGGGCCATCAGCAAGAGGGTCCCAAAGGTGGAAGATAGGGTGAAGGTCCTAGAGAACAACCAACTCTCAGCAGTCTTCGAGGAGGTCAAGCTCGAGGTGTGAATTAAGGAACTGGAAAGTAATAGGAGAGAAGCTCAAAGTAAGTTGGGTGATGTTGAAAAGAGAGAGCGCCGGAACAATTTACGAATCTTGGGCCTGCCATGCAAAGATAGGGAATCTCCAAAGGACTTGGAAATACTTGTAGCACAGGTGTTAAAGAAACTCCTAGGGCCTGCACAGGATAGAGACAAACTCTTTGACAGGGTGCATAGGGGCACGGGTTCAGGGAATGGATCTCGCTCAGTTGTGGCAAGATGCCATTATTTTAGTGACAAAGAAGAGATACTGCAAAACGCCAGTGAGGCAGATGCGTTGGAGTGGGAGGGAGCTACGGTGAGAATGTGCACTAGCACTTGGAGCGTTTCAAGTGCCAGATGGGATTACCAATGAACGATCTCAGGCCCAAATAACTGGACAGACTCAAAGAATATGGCAAAATACTACTTTACTATCAGCACAAATAAAGTAGGGAAACCTGGTGAACAAACCCATTGCAGCTCACTCACTCTCGAATAAATTTCTGTTATACAAAAGCTTTATACCTCAATGTACATCAGCTATGAAATCATCCTACGTGGCAAACAGTAAAAACCTATCGAAAGGAGAGATTGGTTAGAGGAACACATATAACTATCCTTTGTTTAGGTGTTAGTAACATCATTGGTTGCCCCTTTATGTTGTAGGTACTTCTTGAACTACCTCTAATTCTGTATAATACAGATAATAGCAGAATAACAGCAGCAGATTGGCTTCTGCAACAATGTATGGACCATCATAACATAGGCATTTACTCCAAACCATGGGCATTCGGCAGCACGCAAGCAAAACAAAACACAGGTGCGGGGAACAACATCAGACAACTGCCGACTTGGACAATTAGCCTACCATCTCTCATCTGTTAGGCCCTAACGCAAGGCTTCTCCTTTGTAGTTGACCATGCTGACTGTCCTTTTCCTCAGAACTTTAAAGGTAGTGAAGGTACATTTCTATCATCGTCTGGAGCTTAATGAATAGGTCTTGTTTTCTGGTCTTGCACCACATGTCAAGAGACCACAATTTTGTCCATTCTGCCCTTTTATTTAGTGCTATTTAATTAAATTATACTGCATGCTATTACTCCTCTTGGTCTCTGGAGACCTTGGTTGCTCGGTCTTGCATATGTTTTCTGCATCTCTGATTGTTCAATACTTGGCACTTGCAAATGCTCATGCCTTTGCTTAATCTAAGAGAAATATGTTGTGCTTATGTAGCGTATCCTCTTCGACTCCTCTCATGCCTTTCAGTTAATTCTTGCGGTGGCATCCTTAAACCTAAGCCAAACACTCTTTGTTCTTTGCACAAAGCCTTTTTCCAGCGCCTGTAAGCTCTGCAGCCTAGGTCTCTCTACTTAAGGCTTCTTGCTTACTATTTAGACATTCATCTTTTCATCATGGCTGCTTTCCCCGTGTTATATTTTCTAGTGCAGCAAGCTTCTACATCTCACATCTACCTTGCTTTTCTGCGTATACATATCGACTGCATCTCTTCTCACTTATCTTCTCAGTGTGTATGATTTCTTTGTATTTGCATAAATATTCACTTTGTTACTTCAGTCACATCTTCATTCTTTAAGTATTTGCATATCGTTTCAGTGTGTCCTTGAATCTTCTCTTTATGACTTTACTCTGCACTTGTCAGGTTTCACTCATATCTCTTCTATGTTCAATGGTGTATGCAGGCATCCTTCCACCAAGTCAGTTCGAGGGTAAGTTCGATATGGTTGTCAGGGCGCATAACGTCTCTCAAATCGTTGATGCGGTATTGGGATGATACCTGGTGCCATGCACAATGTTTTCTTGTTGTTCTTCCAATATGACAGAGGTGAGGGGGCAGACACTATAGATGGTGTGTACATCTGCCTCTCTACAAGAATATTTCAAGACCTCTCCTCCTTCACGCTGGAGTAAAGAAAGAAGTGTAGGTCCTTGCGGTCTGGCTCCAAACAGATAGGTGAGGTACTGCTGGAGTTTCCCATTCTCCCCCTCCTTTGAAAATGAGGTGGAACGCTAAGAGCTAAAACAAGGAGTGGAGGCGTAAAAGCTGCTCAAGATGCTGCAAGAGAAAGAGGCACTGCAAGATTGGGAAGACCAACACCAGCTCAGAGAATGTTTCTTTGCACAGACAGGAAGGGGCAGGAAAGACAGCAGCTTCAGGTAGTCTAAGAGGAAGGCTGCCTCGGAACAGAAAGCAGCAAGACGACATTATGGCTAACACTGTAGAGAGGTGGAACCCTTGTGAAGTGGGGGGGGGGTTTGAATTATGGGAAAATGTGTGCATAGCTGGATGAAGGAGGCTTTGGTAATCTAGTGGCCTGGAATTTCCTGGGTGTCTCAGTGTAGTTTACTTTATTGCTCTCATTGGGCACTGTTTGATGCAAGTTAAGTTACGGTTGAGTGGGTTGTGAGACGGAGGAGGGAGGAGAGAAGGGAAGGTGGAGGGATGGTTTCTCATGCAAGATTGTGTGCTTTTTACTCAAGGTATGGTGCCTAGTCGTGGCAGGGAAGTAGTGCTCTGTGGTAAGGGGTATGGCTAAGGTGGCAACTTCGAATGCAAAAGTGATAACCTCGCCGCACAAATGCCTGTTACTGTATAATATGTTTTATAAAATGCAATTATCTGTTCTTTTTTTACAGGAAACTAATTTAAGAGTGGGGAAGAATGGCAGTTGAAGGAGAAAGTGATTGGGCAGATGTTTTGGGCTTCACATAAAGAGCACAAAAAAGAAGGTGTGGTTTGCTAATGGCAAGTTCCTTCCAAATTCAGGAAGTGCAGGTTCAGAGAGGATTTAGGGGGTGCTTTTTAGCAGTAAAGGAGTGGATGTAGTAGAGCAGTGGATGGCTCATTGGTAACATTGGCCATCCTTTATGTGCCAAACGCAGGGAAGATTGGATTTCTGAGGAGGGTGCTTAGAGCACTGGAGCAATGGGGAGAGGGATCAATGTTCTTGGAAGGCGACTTTAACATGATTGCGGACCCTGCTGTAGATTGGTGCTCAGCAAAGGTCAGAGTGCATAAGGAACGTACGAAGGAGAATTGGGAATTCACTAATTTACTAAAAGAGCATTTCTGTACAGATGTATGGAGAGCCAGGTTCTCGCAGGCTGGAGGGTTCACAGCAGAATATATCTCTTGTTAGTCCCACAGGAACAAGCCTATAATGCTACTCGCTCAGAGATGGAGGCCGTCACATGGTCTGACCCTGACTTGGTCATGGCAAGGTGGCACTTAGAAAGGTGCCGTAGGAGTTGCCCTCCGCGACAATATATAACGATAGGCTCCTAAGAGACCCAGTCTTTGAAGAATTCCTGAGGAAGGAATTACCCCCCAAATATGTGTGGGAGGTGGCTAAAGCCACAGCAAGGGGACGAAGAAGAAGAGAGAGAGGGAACTGGTAGAGGCCCGAATAAGGGAGAAGATCAAAGGGTTGAGGATTTGACTGACTCAGAAAGGAAGTGATAAGGAGAAGATCCCGAGTGGAATTGTTAATAAGAGGCAGGAACTACACTCGCTCCCATTCGTAGTTAGACGATTGAGACACATGAAACAGAAAAATTATGAGAAATGGGATCTGATGGGAACACTCTTAGCCAATAGGGTGCGAGAGAACAAGGTAGTCAGGAAAGGGAAGCAAATCAGTAATGCTAACCGAGCTGTCACAGATGCCGATGGAGGAATATCAGACTGTTTTACGGATTGCTATGAGAAATGATACGATCAAGATTCTGAGATAAGAGTAGACGAAATGTGGTGCTATCTGTGAGGGCTTCCCATTCCTAGGTTGACAGCATCGGAAGGGGGGTTTTGCTAGATGCCGCAATTGCTGAGGAAGGTGGCGCAGGCCATAGGAGACCTGAAGGCGGGGAAAGCTCCAGGGGAGAATAGCTACACCTCATACCTCTATGAACAATCTCAAGAATAATTAGCCTGACCGCTAGCAAAGGTTTTCAATGCAATAACTACAGCAGGGTACATACCACTCACCTTCTTAGAAGCATTGATCATGGTGGTACCCAAACCAGGAAAGGATCACGAGCAATGTTCGGCCTCCAGGCCGATCTAGCTTCTCAATGGGGACAGAAAGTTATTCGCGAGAGTAGTGGCATCCAGACTGGAACTCCATCTCCTCAGGTTGATCCACCCTGACCAAACATGGTTTATTCGAAACAGACAAGTTGCAGATAATCTGCGAAGAACTTTACACCTCCTACATCCACTAATGGCAAAGAGGAAATGTGTACTGGTGCTGTCTTTAGATGCTGAAAAGGCATTTGATCATGTTACCTGGGTCTTCTTAAGGGAGGTTCTTGCAGTGATTGGTATGGGACCGAAATGGATGGGTTGGATTGCGGCCCTTTATTCAACACCAAAGGCTAAGGTGACAGTGAACGGTGAGGAGTCGAGCGGTTTCCCACTGAGACGGGGTACCCAGCAGGGATGCCGCCTGTTGTCCCTTCTTTATACGCTAGTCATGTAACCATATGCACTGGTTTTGAGACAGGACCCGAGAATGTCAGGGATTAAGGTAGGTGGAGTATAAATGAAGTCTCTTCACAGATGACACATTGCTCTATGTGACAGCTCCAAGAGACACCATTCCACATTTGCTTAGGGGGCTGGCTAGATACATAGAGGTGTCTGGTTTCTAAGTAAACTTGGAGAAGTCTGTGGCATTCCCAGCAGGCCAGTGGGACCCTGGAGACAGGATATATTTAACAATTGCCCTTCCGGATTCAGTTGGATAGTTTCAAGTAGCTAAGGCTATGGATCCCATGTATTCTTGAGGAAGTGTACAGTTAGAATGTTCCCTCTATGTGGGATAAGGTGCAATTGACTTGCAAAATGGGAGTGATTGAAGCTTTTGTGGATGGCAAGATTGAACAGCATTATAATGATGGGGTTGTCCTGTGGGATATATTTACCCACTCAGCAGTACTTACCCACATCACCAAGCTGCACTTCAGCAGAACCAGCAAATTGGCTGCGCTGGCTCCTTGGAGCACCATTGCCATGCATCAAAACTGTATCTTACAGCTAGAAAATGATGGCTGTGCCATCTTGCAGAGCACCTATTGGGCAGGATGGAACAAGGGGGCACACTGAGAAAGCCTGCCAGTGTGTTTCTTACATGCACCAAGAAGAAAATTGAGATGCAGCACTGCTTTGCTGTTTGATCCACATTCCCCTTGAAAAAGGAAATAATGGGCCTTTATAATGATGGCACCCTGACACTATTTCCATCTGTTTAAACATTACTCTGCTTTCATCAATGAGGCTGTGCCATGCCCACCCATATCCAGATTGTGCTCCAGCAAAATAGAACATTATCCCTGTATGACAGGCTGTGTCAGCCAAATCTAAGAATTCAAAAGAAGCTTTATTTTCAGTCACACGGAATAAAGCTTGACTTTTGAGTTACAAAATGTCAGATAGCAATGCTGCAAAAGAGAATCTGGCTCTCTTGGCCTATGTCAATTTCAATGGACCTGTGTCTTACACAGATTGTTGTAGAAGTAAAACTGACTGGGGCTGCAAATCAATGTGGGAAATTCAGAGAGAAAACCTTTTGAAATGGTCACCCCAGCAGACTTCACCATGTGTTAAAATGCACTTTTGTAAATAAGGAAAAATGCCTGTTTTAAAAGTGTAATGTTGAAAGAAGGCCCTGTTTTGGCCAGCACTGTAAAGGGTTTTTTTGCTGTGAAACATATATGGGATGTTTTCTTCAACAGACTTGCTTTTGATTTAAAACAAAATAAAATAAAATAAGAAAGAAAGACATGGGCTGCCTTCTGAAAACTAGTCAAACAGGTTTCTGCTTGGGGGGTTGCTAGCAACAGAAGGAGCCACAATAGATTCTAGGACACATGAGTGCTAATTGTTACCTTGGAGAACTTTGAATGGACCCAAAAGCACTAAACAGCCTAGGCATCAGACTTTTGTCTGGGCTGAGGCCTCTTATAATGGAGTTCCTGGGACACGGACATGTGAAAAAAGGAAATCACACGCCCCCGTGACTTCTACTGGGAACATCAAAGCCAATTCAAGAGCAGCCTTGGAACTATGCCCTTATAGGTTGAACAATGCTGATATTTTGTCTCTAAAGACTATTTTATTAATAAACTTTTAAGACTTTTATCTTTACAACAGGACTTCGCAGGAATGTAAAAAGTGAACAGTTTAAATGTAATTGTGTGGATTTTAATTTAAGACGTGGTAGCCTTCACTGCCATATTGGGAACAGAAATGGCAGAGAATTGGACAGTTTGAGGAAAGTGTACCTGATGCCACTGTGAAATTCAATATTTACATGCCTTGTGATAATCTCTACCCATGTATAAAGTTATAGAATTTTAGGTCAAATATTTATCACTGAAAAGTGCGAAAAACTATTAGACGGGCGAAACAAAGTCCTCCAGACATGAGGGTGGGACTGCCATACTCTGCATAAAATATGTAATCTGCCTATGTCATTTGTTAAGATGCCACAACTGTAGAAATGTGTCATTCATGTCAAAACTGGATTTTAGCTAAAGTAACTGTGGGATGGTCCTAGGCATTGCAAAGCCACATCATAAAGCTGATCTCATGTCTCTAACAGTCCAACCAGCGGACAGCAAGGCAGTGTCATGATGCCTACCTCCAAGGAGCCAGACCAGGCCCAGCTACCCCAGAGGCAGACATCATGTCCCTGAGGGAAGTCTCAGCATCCCCAAGTAGGGGCCCTTTGGACTCAGTCCTGGCGCCTTTGGCACCAGGCTCATATTGGACAACAGTCCTGGCGCCTAGGCGCCAGGCTCATAAAAGGTGTCTATGTGTTTAAAGGTGCTTGGTGTAAACTTACCTGATGCAGACCATGCTGCAACATCCGGGCCATCTAGAGGCCTGAATGGGACTACTTTATCTTTGGGGACTACTTAACCACACGGGTGTGGCCGGAGGAAGAATATATACCTGAGAGGAGGAATACATACCTGGAACTACTTTGAAGGCTATTTAAGCCACGCCCAAGCAGCAACTCACGCTTCGCGTTGTTCTGCATCTAGCAGCTGGACGCTCACTGTGTCTGCTCCTGCATCCTGACTTCTGCCATGCCCGCCAGCATCCTGGAACACCTGCAAAGGGAGAAGAGAAGAGAATAGGAGAAAGAAGAGTCCTTACCTGCTAAATCCGCATTCCGGAGATATTTCGCCAACGATCCTGAAAAGGAAGACATTCATTTTAAAAGCACATTGCATCGATCGCTGCAGCACGGCATTCCACTCACCTTTACTAGGCGCCTCCATGTTCATCAGCGACCATCTGGCTCCGCAGCCACATTTCAGCACCTAGGGAGAAAAAGACAAGAACAAAGGTGAGCTAGGGAAGAGAATAAGAAAACCTTAATTTGCCATCATAAGACTTACCTGTTGGGTCATTCCCACTTCATTTCGGGTCGGTGCCGCATCCTGGCATTTCCGGACCCCGCCCCCTAAGGGGAAAAAAGAGACATCAGCGTTAGTGAGCGAATGCTAAGACATTACCTGAACGCTCATTAAAGACTTACCTGATATCTACTGGAACTGCACCTCTCACTTCGGGTCGGTGCCATATCTCTGGCATTTCTGAACCCCGGCCCCTATGGGGAAAAAAGACAGAAGCATTAGTGCATTAATGCAAGGACACTAAAGAAACCTCTCATCAAACAACTCACCTGAGTTTCCTTCGTCGGTTACATTGCTCATCTCGGAATCTTTGTTCTGCACCTGAAATAGAGACAACGGACAATTATTATTTCGGGCTCATACTTATAAACAGAATTCTCACAGTACTTAACCGGGAAGGTCAAGCAAACTTGAACTCTCTACAATCCATGATCCAGTGAAGTAACTGTCACTACCCCATACAGGCGCTGGTCTTAGTTGGTAGTATGAGGGTGCACTGCATTTACTCTCTTCCAGGTTTCCCTCCCAAGATGGCCACTGCTTTACCTCCCTTTGCTAGTACCATATGTATGCTAGTTGTTCAAGAGGTACGCACACAGCGTTCACCGCTTTCAGTTTATCAACAGTGGGGGGCTGTGGAGCAGTGCGTCGCTACTCCAGCAATTGACACTTCGAAGTACGTGCTTAGACTGTCAGAGAAGTTCTGTACTGTTTCCTCCTTTCTCCTCGGCTCATTATGCGGTTATTCTAGTTACTTACCTTTCATTCTGTTCTGTTAGGAATCTTACTTCCGTTACGAAGCGAGATCAAACGGCCATAACAGACATCCACTTTTCGTCTCCCTCTGTCTTTCGGACTTCCTACAGAAACCTCCACCTTCACGAACCGGTAAGTGTTTCCCCACGCTATCGGCTCACCACTCCGAAATACTTCTCATATTAACCTTTCCTCCTTTCCAACAGCAGCATTATCCTGTCCTCCTGAATGCGATACAGCCACTAATTCCTGCAGATCATATCAAGGCAGATACTAGCACCCATACAGGTTAGGATTACCCTTCCCAGCTCCTTCTATCCAGCCTCTCATCAGTTCTTTATACTAACCTACTTTCTCCATACCATTTAGTGAACCGCTGACTTAAAGGCTATTCCGGACACCTTCCATCAAGGTGCAGGGATTACTCCAGTGACTTCATGACGTTTTCTGTTTGCTGAAAATCGGAAGACGGCACACTCAAATCCAGTGTCCAGGGTTTTTTACCCCAGAGGGTTGCCTTGCGGCTCCTGTAACTCTTTGTACCTTTTATATAGGGCATGAGAAACAGGGGTTATGGGGGGATATCTCAATAACTACTGCTTCATTTGATTCAGGTTAGTGGGTTTAAATTTTCACATATCAGTTGATTACAAGCATATCCACATTCTTATGACAGATAGCGATGCCCGCATAGCCGACAGCATGGATCAAATACAGCACCTGATTCACCTGATCCAGGGAATGCAGTCCCTAAACCTTGAGGTACAAAACCTAAGACAAGAAAATAACTACCTGAAACAACAAGTAGCCCGTCTGACTGTATGTCCTGAACTTCCCCCTTCTTCTTTGCCAGGTGACAAGTATGACAGTAGTCCCCATAAATTAAAGGAATTTTTGGACAGCTGTACCATCCAATTTTCCTTTAAATCAGCATATTTTCCCACAGAGAGAGATAAGGTGGGGTTTTTGATTTCTCATCTATCTGGGGCTGCACTCGCTTGGGCCACTCCCCTAGTGACCTCAAATAACCCTATTCTTGATGCCTATCCTGCATTCCTGAACAGTCTCAGAAACATGTTTAGTCATCAAGAAATAACAGTTACCTCTCAAGCAAAACTCTTAGATCTCTGGCAAGAGCAACTCCGTGTAGATTACATAACCAGGTTCAAACAGTTGTCTGCAGAAGCCGCCTGGCCCGATGATGCTTTGTTAACCCTATTTCGGCGAGGATTAACCGAGGAACTGAAAGACGAGATTTCTTGTGTACCCCGACCTGCCAGTCTAGAAGATATGATCACTCTTACAATGCAGATGGACTATGGGATACATGAGCGACAATATGAGAAATGGAAAGGAAGACTACCTCTAGCAAGAGTAGAAGGCTTGTCAGCCCCACCCAGACCTTTGCCTCAAGAGGAACCCATACAATTGGGTACCGCAAGAGGACCCTTAACTCAGGAAGAAAGAAACCATTGGAGGTCTAATTGTTTATGTATGTACTGCGGTTCATCAGATCATTTGCTCCGGGAATGCCCTGTCGCTCCACCAAGACAGTAGGATTCTCGGAAACCAGGAAATGCCAGAACCCAGTCGTAAGAGGAACCACGACTGGGGAACACATACCTGGTTCCTCAAACCCTGCAGTGGTTTCTCAGAACACCGAAACCTTGGAAACCCCAATGGTAGTGATTCTCCTTCAATTCCTGATCAAGGACAGAATTGTCCAGAACGTTCCCGCCTTATTGGACTGTAGAGCCGCTGGTAACTTCATGGACGACCAGTAGGCCTAAGAGAATGGCCTTGACCGTTGCACCAAACCGGTGTCCATCCCCGTTCAAGGAGTGTATTTATTTTTTGTTTTATTTATTTGTAGTGCGCACCTTGCCCCAGTAGCCCTCTGATTTCAGGTCCCATCAGAGAACAAACCCAGGAGCTCTCATGTAAAATTGCATCACATATGGAACAGATCAGCTTTGACATTATAAGAGCAGCACATTTTCCTGTTATTCTGGGATTGCCATGACTCTGACTTCATAATCCCTGTCAACTGGAAAGCGGGAACCGCTCTTTTCGAAGTGGAAGACTTTCTTTGCTCTGCTCTCCCCTTGCCCTTGCCATCACAAAAACAACTACCAGGTGTTGCCGAACGCCTTTTTGCGCTGGGAGTTCATTCAAAACTCGCGCTCGCTAGACGCTCGCTTCCAGGAGGAGGCAGAGCATCGTGCCGATCACGTGACTGCTCACGTGTCATTGCCAGCCCATAAACACAGGGCCAGTTCACCCTTGCGGCGTTAACCCCGAACGCGGAGACAAGGGCAACGCACCTGACTATACTGTTTCAGCTGTTTAGCTGGTGAGCGGAGGAGCGGCGCCCCCGATGACCGCAAACTCAGGCCCTCAAACTAGGAAGAAAACTCTCCAGCATCGGAGGTTGCTAAATCCGTGGTCTGCAATGAAAGTGACAAGTGGCTCCCAAACAGTAAAGGTAAGCGAGCGGGGAGACGGGCTTCCTGCCCCCGTGGAACCAATTATGTGTTTAGAAATTCCTATAGCTCCGCACATATCCACGCTCCACAATCCTGCTGTCACTGACACAACAATGCCTGCCACTATATCACTCGCACCAGTCGAGGTAAACGACATCCTTCAACCAGACGCAGAAATCATTGCCATCATTGCAAATAAGGCATCCGCAATCCATCTCTGTGATCAGTCACTTGTGCCCCATGAAGAGCCGTCACAGCTCTTAATTCCAACTTCTACTTTCCTTTCTGTTCGCTCACCTAAATGCCTGCCGCCGTCAGTCTCTCTACTCGACATCTCTAATAAGCAGAATGATCATATTAGCAGCAAAGGAAACTCTATAGCAGCTGCGTTATTCAGCTATCCTGTCCCATCGCTACGAGACAACAAATCGCCCACTCCGTTGATCAATAGTCCTGAAGTCTTCTATTCGCCTTTTGACGTGACTGACGTCGAAATGATTGAAGCTGACCCTCAAACTGTGATCATCCCGCTCACACCTCATACCGAAATTCCAACTGCTGCCTCAAAGTGTCTCGCAACATCTAGTAAGAGCGAACAACCACTCATTTCCATTACCACGTCTATAAACTCGGCCTCTTTAAATCCTCGTTTGTCAAACGATGATTTCTTAAATTCAAAACTCACAGCAAATCCTTGCAACTCACGCGATCCACCTGATATGCATTCCCTCACAAACTGTTCCACTCTAAATCGAACGTCAACAGTACCAAGGAAACAGCCTCAGAAACAGCCTCAGAACATTATTAGACTCGTACCCGAAGTAAACAACGACAAGGAACTCTTAACTCCTGCCAATCATCAAGTATGTGATACCCTCAAAGGTTTAATCAATAATCACTCTAAGGACATTCAAACCGCGTCGCCTCACAATTCCAATAAATCTCACACTATAGGAACACAGTGCGAGAACTATAGTAGAAAAAAAACAAACACAAATCCCAGTACAGAAGGACGCGAGGCACGACTTCTGGCACAACTTGACGCAGACTACGCCGCCGCAAAAGAAAGACTGCTGACTTATTACGATCAACGTCATCAAACCTGTTCTCGTACAATGCCACAGTTAAACTCAATAGAATCAGCTGACTTGGTCACTCAGGGAAACTTCACACGGCAAGACCACTCATCATCTTTAACTATAGATGGGGCTGACCTGAGCCGCAATTTACCTGACATTGCCGATGAACAGCCTGCTATAAATATCAATGTGTCTGCAAACAAAAGTGTGGCCAAAGGTCCTCGATTACCAAATCTGACATCTACAAGTACTCCTCGAGTACATTCCTCCCTGTCAAAGAAACATCTATCAGATCATCTGAAAAAAGTCCAATCAAGCGCCCAAGCAGCGTCACATGAGGCGACCTCCTCGAGCTTACATTCCTGTGTAGATGGCTCTTCATCGGCATCTCAGAAACCCAGTCTTTCGGCTGCAGCAGCCATGCAGCTGTACAATAATGTGCTTGCTGCGACATCGATGGCAATGATTCCCTTCACAAAACTCTACGAATCACTTCACAACGCCTTAAAAGATCAAACAGCGCTAATCGCAGTCTTATCTGACAAAATGGTGAAAACCGAAAATTTCAACAACTTTCTGAAAAATCAGATTTCGAGAGAAGCTGATCTTACAACGCGGTGGCAGGAACGACTAACAGACCTAGCTCCACGCCATCACTGCCAAAATGACACCTTATCGGAAGGTCTCTTGGAAGCCCTAAAGTGGATGCGGCACAATGTCGACGCCGTCCTCTCACATTCAGTCTTGCAAAATCCACCGCATACTAAAAATCTAGAACCTCTCACAAAAATCTAGAACCTCTCACAAAATCTAGAACCTACAGAAAGTGAGTCAAATGTTCTTCAAAACTTGGCTTCGGGGCAAACCTCTAACTCGGGAAAGAATCTCTTGGTATCCTCAACTGCGTCTCAAATTGGGCAACCTAACCACTCAACTGTGATGCCTATTTCGACAGGTAGTCAGTCGCATCGCGATGACTCCCAACAAAATCTGATATCAAGTAAGGACAACATTGAAAAAAGAAACAAATTCTTTATGTATGACTTCAAAAGGAGCGGTCTCTGACACGGCCCAATCTGCAGCAATTCTTCCTAAAGACAGGAACCCGCCCTCCGCGATCTCGACATCGCAGGGGATGCCAACTTCATTTGGCATATTCACGGGAGCCGCAAAAGCAATAACCTTTTCTCTTCCAGATTCTACAGCCAATCCCCTCAAAAATGTGAAGAGCCTACCGGCCACCAGTAAGACAAAATCTATACGCTCACATGGCACCATCGATAAATCGAAAGAAAACAATAGCAATAAACAAAAAAAATTCATCAGAAACTTACCTTCGCCGATAAAATTGAGTCTGTTCACACGAACAACCAAACCAGAAGAAGACGCAGCCAAAGTTCTCGCTATACCGGCACAAACTGAAAGACCAACTCGTGCACCAGTTCATCCCCCATTGAAAAGACGAAGAACCGAGTCGGCAAGTGAGACAACTGAAAGCTCTGAGAGTGATCCTGAAATAGACCTTTGTAATCTCTCAACTTATTCTGAACAGGAAGACTCACTCGAGAGATACAACGTGAGTGCCATTGACGGCATACGTTCTTTTCCTCCTGACGTTCAAGGTCTGTCCAAATCCATTACAGACCGAAAACCAGTGTCAACGACTCTGCGTTCACGTTCTGGCAACGAAACTCACAGGGTGAGCGATCAATTTGTCCATGTCTCCAAACACTCATCTTGATGGAACCCCAAATGTACCAAACACCAACAAAGCAAGAAGGCGCACCATGTCTCTAGAGTTCACCAAAATCTCTCTTCCTCTTCGACTATACAAATTGGGAAATTGCGTCTTGAAAACATTCAAGACGACGAAAACGACGTCAATCTCAATCGTGCAAATGTGATGCGACTATTCAAATGCATTCCATCGCTACGTAAAATCGAATCAGCCGACATCAAGATTGTTGAATATCCAACTGAACATACTGCTGACCAGGTCATTTTGCCTATTCCTTCTGCCTCTGTACGAAATACTATGTTACGTGCCTCCGATGAGTTACTGGCGTTTGGCTTTGATATCTCGACCGAACCTCCGACACCCACAATGAGTCCTAACATCCGGTCCTTCTGACCTTCATCTAAGGCTGATGCCTCTATAAGCTGCAAAGAGATAAGGCAGTCACTTGCGGCAATTTCACTACGACACAATCAAAATCTTCAGAACAGTCGAAAGTCAACCAGGGAAAATCAATTACCCCGCTCCCGCAACACGAAACAATAGCCACAACCATCTGACTGTGAACCTCAGAGCAAGATCTTATCATGGAATACGAGAGGATTTACACACCTCTTCAACAACTTCGAAGTTGACCTTCAGTATGTGATCATAATCTGTCTACAAGAAACGTGGCTCGTAGAGGCTCCAACGAAAGACGGTTTTGAAACTCACCTAAACCCCGCCATAAAAAATCCACAAGGTCGCCCTTACTCTGGGCTATTAACAATGACCAAAATAACTAACCAATGGAAACTCATGGAAGTTTCAAATCCGAACCCCTTCACTCAGGGGATACACATGCAATCGACTCAAGGCACCATAGACGAGCGGCTCAATCTCCTGATTATTAACGGCTACTGGAATCCGTATAAAATCAGTACTGCCACGTTTCTAAAGGCCATTATTAGTCTCATAGACAACGCCGTATTAAAACACAAAAACCTGTCAATAATCTGCTGCGGGGACCTGAATTGTACTTGGTTTGGCTTTGACACGAGTCGACAAACACATCTACCCCTTGGCGAACATGAGCTATCTTGCAGAAGCAAGGCCTGGATGAAGGCACTACAAAACCAAAATTGCCACTTGGTGAACGGAAATGTTAAAGGAGACGATCCTCCATCCTCAACCTGGCACCGCGACACTTCTCATAGTATCCTGGACTATTTCTGGGTGTCTTTAAACATGATGGCCAAGATAACAAACTTAAAGGTCGAAAAAATGTAGAATAGTGACCATGATCTCTTACGTCTCTCATGCACCCTTGAGTGGGCACTATTCAAAGGACATTATGGACTACCTATCACAGTAAATGCAGCAGGAAATCGTCTACGAATAAATGGTCCAAAACTCCACGCACTAACCGACCTCCTATATAATCTTTATGCAGAGCAAAACGTCAATTACGCACCTCTGGTCAGCAATATGATGTCCACCACCATCGCAGCCCGATCAATGGGAACAGTGCACAAACATGTGTCAAGCACAATCATTTCGGCACAAAAGAAAACAGCTGAAAAAGCTCTTAAAATCACCCCTGATGGCCGAGACACTCAGGAAAGAAATTAAACAAAGGCGACAGGTGTTTCGTAATTGGTTGAAATCGCACAAAATGATCATCGACCAAAATAAGGCTGAAGCAATGATGAAAATACTAGTAACCAAAAATACCCGTCAGATATGGGACATCCTAAATTCTGGCAATTCCCGATGCTCAGCTTACATATCCAACGAAATCAATAGTACTACCTGGGTAGAACACTTCTCTGAAGTGTACCAGTTGCCTGAAAAAGATCGCAACCCAGACTTCGTGCTTTCCGGTGTCGTTTGGGAGGTAACCATGTCGGCTATCGAAATAGAGAAAATGATCAAGATTCTGAAGAATTCCCATGCCGCAGGTCCTGACATGATTACTAATATCATGTTGAAAAAACACGCCCGGCAATGGGCCATTTGATAGAAGCTTTGTTAAAAACGATTCAGTTCACAAAACTAATGCCTGAATCATGGCTGGAAGCTATCGTGGTTCCAATATTCAAGCAGGGAAATCGAGCAATTCCAAACAACGATCGCCCGATAGCCTTACTCGACACTATCGGAAAAATCCTGGGCTCGTCTCTTCGTCAAAAACTTGAAGGTTGGGCTTCGCACGCAGGGATCCTAGACATCAGACAAACAGGTTTCACCAAGGGCGTAGGCGTTGAAATCAACTTACTCATACTAACTATCTTAAAGCTGGAAACTCTGCAAACAGGGAAAAAACTATTCCTTGCTTTTATTGACCTACGCCAAGCTTTCGACATGATCAACCGTGACCTGCTGTGGACAAAACTTCAAGCCTGGAATTGTCCGAAATCTATATTGGAACCCATTCAGGCCTTACATTTTGGTACATCAATTCAAGTAAGGCTCAACAACCAAGGCGACTTGTCACCAAAAATTCCTACACATAGGGGTGTGAAACAAGGCTGCCCTTTGGCAGCTGAGCTTTTCAAGCTCTTTATTGCAGACATCCCAGCCTGCCTAAAACGGGTCCAGTGCTTTTCTCCAAAAATCAACACCACACCGATAAACTGCATAGCATACGCGGACGACCTTGTCTTAATCGATCGTACCCAGATAGGTCTTCAACGGCTGCTGAATAATCTCAGCGACTATCTAAAACAAAATGACCTAAACCTGAATGTCGACAAAACCAAGATAATGGCTATCGGCACAACAACGTCACGGAAAGACCAAGCATTTAAATGGACCATTGAGAATAACACACTATCATCGGTGAAGTCCATCTGTTATCTTGGTATCATGTTCAATAATTCCATCAATGAACACGATTGGATGCAAGATCTGATCACACGAATGAACCAGTTCGCAATTCAAGGTGCCAAGATAAACAGAGAATTTGGAAAATTCAGTCTTTCACCAGTTCTGATATTTTATGTCCAAAAAGTAATTCCTGCAATTGCCTTTGGAGCGGAGGCCGGATGGAATTTTGGCCGCACAGAACTGGCATAAACGTGAGGCAATATTCTGGAGGCGTGTCTTAAGACTTCCAAACTACGTTTCCATCACTGCGATCCGTTATGAGTTATCGCTGAACTCTCTACACTCTGTTGTAATCTGGAAATCATTGACTGCCTGGAGGAAAATGTGCATAGCTGCACCGTCCCCTGCTTACCAAATTCTGGCTGAGAAACACGTAGTTACCAGCAACCATCTACTTCGTGCCTGGAAAGCTGCCCTGGCAACCTATCTACATAGTGCTGACATACCAATTGAGGACTTAATTGTAACGCTCACCTGATTCTCGCAGAGGCGCCGGTCTTGACTGGGCAACTACCGTATCTTCAAAGGTGATGTGTAGCACCCGGTTGGCTCTTTGGGCTGGACCTCTGTGCACTGTATGCCTGACTTCAAGAGCGAGATGTCTGCAGATAGAAAATATGGGATTAACTGGGGTTATTGGGGTGTCCCTATCTCTTTCCTTTTTTGCTCTCCTGTAGACCCCCAAAGGTTAACGCTCTCACCTTAGGTAAGTGAATGCCGAGCTCTCCATCTGCCTCGGGGCAGGGTGCTGTAACCAGTTTCTTCACTGGGTAGGTAGCGCAGGCCTCTTGACTTCAGAGGACTGCTGTCCGTCGTTTACTGCACGAACGGTAAGTTTCGAGTAATTCTATTGTCTTTAAAGTCTTTAGTAATGATGTCTCTTGTTTTGCAGGGTTCCGGCGATGGCGGATGATGGGCTGAAGTGAGTTGAAGATGGAGTCCGTGTGATGAATAGAAGCGCCTGGAAGCAAGTAAGTAAGCGCGTGTTGCCTGCTTCACGATGCGCTCTAACTGTCTTTTTATTTTGCAGGTACGAGTTCGGAGCGGCTGCAGGGTGCCGGAATACCCACTGGGTTAGATGTGGAAAGGAGTAATGGCACGTGAGTATTAAAGTTCCCCAATGTCTTTAAACGCACCTTGTTTTGTCTTTCAGATGCGGGATGCAGCGCCGAAGGCCTCCGGAGCGTGCGAAGAGTTGGTAAGCTTTTGTCTTTCAGATGCCGGAATGCAGTGTGAAGACCTCCGGAGCGCACGAAGAGTAGGTAAGCCTTTGTCTTTCAGATGCCGGAATGCAGCGCGAGGCGTTGGTGACAGCCGATGGACCAGGTAAGTGAAGAGCTGTCACTGAAGACCGTAATGCTAACCTGTTCTTTCTTGTCTTTATAGGTGTTGCTGAAGACTGGATTCAGGATGGTAAGCCTTTTTCCTTAGGCCCAGGATCAGATGCAGAAGACACGATGAGCGTTCTGCTGCAGAGGATGCAGAATAACGCAAAGCAAGATTCATCCACCGGGTGTGGTTTAAATAGCCTCCTGTAGTGCTTAGGTGTCTCCTTCCACAGCCACGCCTAGGTAAGAAAAGAGTTCCTGCTTTCCAGAAGAGTTCCAGTGTTCTGAATCTAGGGAGTGGCTCCTGCCCCACCCAACAGGAAAAGTAGTTCCAAACAGAAGAGGATCAGAGGCTCAACTGGCAGGCAAGTAAGCAGCATGGTCTGCTGCAGGTAAGTCCACCCAAGCATTATGAGCCCGGCGCTTCCAGCGCTGGGACTGGACATATTTATGAGCCTGGTGCCACTGGTGCCAGGACTGGGTCCAAAAGGTCCCAATTGGGACTGGTTGGCACTCGGAACCTGGGTTATGGATCTGCTTCCAAGGGAGTTGGGAAAACCCTGACCTTTTGGAAGCAGAGATCATGACAGTACCCCCCCCTCAAGGCCCCTCCCAAACCGGGCTTCTCTGGGGGTTTTGGCTTGTCAGGAAATGTTCGGTGAAATCTTTTGATTAGGCGAGGAGCGTGGACATATTCAGCAGGTTCCCAGGATCTCTCTTGGGGGCCGTAGCCTTTCCAGTCAATTAGGTAAAATAGTTTAGATTTGGAGATCTTGGAGTCCAGAATGCTTTTGACTTCAAACTCGAGTTCTCCATCAACTAGGATGGGTTTTGGAGATTTAGTTAGTCGGGTTTGAGGTTGCACGGGTTTTGATAGAGAGACGTGGAAGACCGGATGTATCTTCATGTGCGGGGGCAAGTCCAACTTGACCGCTACTGGGTTTACTATGGTAGTGATGGAATAGGGACCAAGGTATCTTAGGTTGAATGTGCGTGGCCCTTTTAGAGGTAGATATTTGGTGGATAACCAGACTTGGTCCCCTACTTGATATTGATGGGCTTCCTTCCGATGTTGATCTGCTCCTTTCTTGTATTGTTCTTTAGCCCTTTGAAGGTGAGAAACAGCTTCCTTAAAGGCTTGGGTGATTGTAGAATGCAGGTAGTCTACTGCTGGTGTTTCAAGATCTTGGAGGGGATCCAACTCCGAGGTTCGAGGGTGACTGCCGTACAAAAGAAAAAACGGTGTTTTCCCAGTTCCCGAATGGACAGAGTTATTGTAGGCATATTCGGCTATCCAAAGGATGTCTTTCCAAGTTTTTTCAGTTTGTTGCAGCATGCAGCGTAAATACTGTTCCAGAGTTTGATTGGTCCTCTCGGTTTGTCCGTCGGTCTGAGGGTGGTGACTGGTCGATAGTCTCACATCAATTTGAGCCGACCGACAGCAACTTCGCCAAAAATGAGAAATAAATTGACTACCTCGATCCGAAATTAGAACCGAAGGAAAACTGTATAGGCGGACGATGTTTTCGAGAAATTCTCGGGCCAGAGTTGCTGCTGTTGGCAAGCCTTTGAGCGGAATGAAATGCGCCATCTTGGAGAATAAGTCCAAGATTACTAGAATCGTATTGTATCCGGAGCATGGAGGTAGATCGGTGATGAAGTCCATAGAAAGCGTATGCCAAGGGCGAGGTGGGATGTCAATATGGCGTAAGAGGCCTGCTGGTCTTTCCTTTTGACTCTTGTTTTGGGCGCATACTCCACAGGACATTATAAAGTCTCTGATATCTTTTTCCAAGACGGCCACCAGAAGTAGCGCTTGATCTTTTCTGAGGTCTTGGCCATACCGGGATGACCTTCCATTAAAGAATCGTGATAACAAGAGATTACTTTTTTCTGTAAATCTGTGCTGGGTAGGTATAATCGTTCTTGGAAATACAATAAGTTGTCCTTTACTGCAAAGTCCTTTCCCTGCAGATGCCAATTTTGTATGTCTGCTGGAGTTACAAGTTGCCTGACTTTATCCTTAACTTCCTCTATGGATTCTGTGGCGATTACACCCAGGATTCTTTGTTCGGGAATGATTGGTACAGGTTTAGGGTTGATCAAGTGTTCTTCCACTCCCATCCGAGAAAGGCCATCAGCTTTACCGTTCTTTGTACCAGGTCGATAGGTAATTATGAAGTCAAACTCGGCAAAGAATAATGCCCAACGGAGTTGTCTAGAGGATTGGGCTTTTGCGGTTTTCAAATATTGCAGGTTTCGGTGATCCGTAATCACAGTAACGGTGTGTCGGGCCCCCAGCAGATAATGCCGCCAAGCCTTAAAGGCAGACTTGATAGCCAGAAGTTCCTTGTCAGTAATCGTGTAATTGATTTCAGGAGGCGAGAATTTGCGGGACCAAAATGCCACGGGATGCAACTGATTGGTTACCGGGTCCTTTTGTGATAGAACTGCCCCCATGGCAAGGCTTGAAGCATCAGTTTCCACGATGTAGGGGAGTTCGGGGCGAGGGTGTTTTAAGATTGGTGCAGAGATAAATTTAGTCTTCAAATCCTGGAAAGCTTGTTCCGCCTCGGTAGACCATTCAAAACGTTTGTTTTTCTTTAACAAGGCAGTGATGGGCTGGACTATTCGAGAGAATTCGGGGATAAACCTGCGGTAAAAGTTAGCGAAGCCTAACATGCTTTGCACACCTTTTACGGAGGATGGTGATGGCCATTTGAGAACTGCATCGACCTTCTTTGAATCCATACGTACTCCGCCAGGTGATAATATGAATCCCAAGAATTCAACTTCAGTCACGTTGAAAACACATTTTTCCAACTTAGCGAAAAGTTTGTGTTGACGCAATCTTTCGAGGACCATTTTCACGTGTTTCCGATGTTCAGATTCCGATGAAGAATAAACGAGGATGTCGTCAATGTAAACAACAACACACACATCTATGAGCTCTCTGAGGACATCGTTCATAAAATATTGAAAGGCGGCCGGGGCATTGCAAAGTCCGAAGGGCATGACCTGATATTCAAATAGCCCATACTTGGTGCGGAAGGCCGTCTTCCATTCATCGCCCTCTTTTACTCGTACCAAGTGGTAAGCTCCTCTAAGATCCAGATTTGTATATATGCATGCTTTTCTGACTTGGTCCAGGAGTTCAGGGATCAAAAGTAACGGATATCTATTCTTAACGGTGATCTGGTTCAGGGAGCGATAATCGATACAAGTTCTAAGGTCTCCTTCCTTTTTTGGAACGAAGAACAAAGCTGAAGAAGCAGGGGACTTGGAAGGACGAATAAACCCATTCGCCAGGTATTGATCCAGGTATTGTCGAAGGTGAAGGTTCTCAGGCTCGGTGAGGGCATAAATTCTACTACAAGGAGGAGTAGATCCAGGTATCAGGTCTATCTGGCAGTCATAAAACCTATGAGGAGGTAGAGAGTTAGCCTGATCCTTCCGGAAAACATCTTGGTATTCTAGGTATTCGGGAGGTAACTGGGGAGTCTCTGAAGAAATTGCTGCCAGTGCAACACCAGGTGGAGGGTGACAAGTAGAGACACATTCTGGAAACTGGACCGTTCTTGCTCGCCAATCGCTCAGAGGATTGTGTTTCTCTAACCAAGGTATTCCTAGAATAATCTGAAACTGAGGGGCCTTGATCACATCGAACACGATCTTCTCATGGTGTCCATCTTGACTTACTAGCGTCACCTCTTGAGTGGTATGCGTTACTGGCCCGGAGGCTATCTCCGTACCATCCACTGTAGTAATGACGTCCTTTACAGCCTTGGGACAAAGAGTTAGATTCATCCTCAAAACCATTTCATGATCCACATAATTGCCGATGGCACCGCTGTCGACGTAAGCTTCAATTGCATGTAATCGATCCGGATTATCAGGGCTAATGAGGACCATAGGTATCACGAAATGCGAGGTCACGGAACTGGTTTTCACGCTCGGCAAGAGGACCTCTATTCTTGTCGGGCGAGGTCGTTTCCCTGCTCAGAGTTTGTAACTTTGGTAACTGCAGCTCCTACTGCCTTATTGGCAGGTTTCACCGGACAGTCTCGAAGAAAGTGCCCTGAGTTTCCGCAATATAGGCATAATTGCAACTGTTTTCTCCTTTCCCGCTCCTTTTGTGTTAGAGGGCCTTTCAGACCCCCTATTTGCATGGGTTCCCCGGAGTCTACTCCTTTGGAAGGAGTTGGCGATTTGGAAAATACTCGAGCATCAAACTTGGAACGGTTGGCCTTCCTGTTCTGCAGTCTATGATCTATTTGAACGACCAAGTCTATATAATCCGAACAGTCTTGTGGGGGATTCACTACTTGGGCTAAAACGTCTTTGAGCTCTCCACGTAGACCTCTATAAAACAGCGTAATCCTTTTGTCCTCAGGCCATTGAGTTTCCACTATTAGTCTATTGAAAGATGCAATATAAGCCAAAAGGTCTTGATTACCCTGTCGCAACGAAAGAAGCTCATTGTCCAAGGCCTGCCCCTGTGAATGTCTTGCGAACAGTTTTTCCATACTAAGCTGAAAGGCTTGAAAATCATGGAGAACCGGATCATCTTGATTAACTAGAGGGATCGACCAGTCTGCCGCATTGCCACTAAGGTACGAAAGTACAAAAGCTACTTTAGCTTGATCAGTTGGAAAGGCTGCTGGCCGGCATAAGAAGTGCAACCGGCACTGATTGATAAATACTGCAAACTTCTTTGGGTCACCAGAAAATCGTTCGGGCGGAGCCAGAGGTACATTCCCAGGTAGGTTGATCTGCACTGGATTCATAGAGGATGTTGAAGGAAGATTTGCCCCTGATGCGGGTAACGGGGTCTGTCCGGCTTGTGACTGTAGCAATTGTCTAGCAAGACCGTCTGTTCTCTCCTTGGAAATAATTAGTTCCCTTCTTAGAGCATTCGTTTCCTGACGAGCTGCATGCACTTCTGCCCTTAGTTCCCCAAGTAACCGGGCTAGGTGGTCAGTATCCGAGGTTTCCATAGCGCCTGGGCGAGAGTTTTGCGGTAGGCTTTGCGTTCTGTAACGCTCACCTGATTCTCGCAGAGGCGCCGGTCTTGACTGGGCAACTACCGTATCTTCAAAGGTGATGTGTAGCACCCGGTTGGCTCTTTGGGCTGGACCTCTGTGCACTGTATGCCTGACTTCAAGAGTGAGATGTCTGCAGATAGAAAATATGGGATTAATGAACTGGGGTTATTGGGGTGTCCCTATCTCTTTCCTTTTTTGCTCTCCTGTAGACCCCCAAAGGTTAACGCTCTCACCTTAGGTAAGTGAATGCCGAGCTCTCCATCTGCCTCGGGGCAGGGTGCTGTAACCAGTTTCTTCACTGGGTAGGTAGCGCAGGCCTCTTGACTTCAGAGGACTGCTGTCCGTCGTTTACTGCACAAACGGTAAGTTTCGAGTAATTCTATTGTCTTTAAAGTCTTTAGTAATGATGTCTCTTGTTTTGCAGGGTTCCGGCGATGGCGGATGACGGGCTGAAGTGAGTTGAAGATGGAGTCCGTGTGATGAATAGAAGCGCCTGGAAGCACGTAAGTAAGCACTTGTTGCCTGCTTCACGATGCGCTCTAACTGTCTTTTTATTTTGCAGGTACGAGTTCGGAGCGGCTGCAGGGTGCCGGAATACCCACTGGGTTAGATGTGGAAAGGAGTAATGGCACGTGAGTATTAAAGTTCCCCAATGTCTTTAAACGCACCTTGTTTTGTCTTTCAGATGCGGGATGCAGCGCCGAAGGCCTCCGGAGCGTGCGAAGAGTTGGTAAGCTTTTGTCTTTCAGATGCCGGAATGCAGTGTGAAGACCTCCGGAGCGCACGAAGAGTAGGTAAGCCTTTGCTTTCAGATGCCGGAATGCAGCGCGAGGCGTTGGTGACAGCCGATGGACCAGGTAAGTGAAGAGCTGTCACTGAAGACCGTAATGCTAACCTGTTCTTTCTTGTCTTTAAAGGTGTTGCTGAAGACTGGATTCAGGATGGTAAGCCTTTTTCCTTAGGCCCAGGATCAGATGCAGAAGACACGATGAGCGTTCTGCTGCAGAGGATGCAGAATAACGCAAAGCAAGATTCATCCACCGGGTGTGGTTTAAATAGCCTCCTGTAGTGCCCCCATAGGGCTCAATGGGAATGGGGAAGGAGCTAATAACGGGGCCGCAAATAGCGGGCCCGTTATTAGCTCCCAGGTCCCTTAGCGGGTCCCGCTAAGGCCAGCTGGTAAAACCAGCCGGCCCTAGTGGGACCTGCTAAGGGACCTCAGAATGCGGCCATAGGGGGTTAATGACACCGGCATCCTTACCGGTGCGTTAACCCCCTACCGCCGTACTCGTAATGAGGCCCATTGAGTCACATGAGCAACATCCCTCTGTGTTACTTGCCAGATCACCCTATCCCCTTTGGACGGATGTATATGCTTTCTCAAAAAGAGAAAATGATATTAAAGGAATACCTTCAGACGAATCTGCAGAATAGCCTGATATCTGAGTCCACATTTCCTGCGGGCGCCTCTTTATTTTTTATACCGAAGAAGGACACTGATGAGCTTCGTCCTTGTCTGGATTACCGTGGACTCAATAAAATTACCATTCCGGATCGCTATCCTATGCCCCTTATACCTGACATTTTGGAGGCAGTGAATGGGGCCACGGTTTACACTAAACTTGACCTACGAGGAGCCTATGATTTAATACGCATAGCGGAAGGGGACGAGTGGAAGACGGCCTTTCGCACCCCGTTTGGACATTATCACATTATCAGTATCATGTAATGCCCTTTGGTCTGTCCAACCCTCCAGTCGTATTCCAAAGGATTATGGATCATTTATTTGCTGACATTCTTCTACATTACGTGGTAATCTATTTAGATTATATTCTCATATTTTCCCTGAATGAAAAGGAACACGTTCATCATGTGCGTGTAATGTTGGAGCGTCTACAGTCTAACCACTTGTACTGCAAGATGGAAAAATGTGAATTCCAACAAACCATTGTGTCCTATTTGGGATATATATTATCATCCGAAGGCATCGCCATGAATCCATCCACGGTATCTGCCATATTAGATTGGCCACAGCCCACTTCGATTAAGGAAATACAACAATTTGTGGGGTTCGCAAACTTTGACAGAAGGTTTATTCCTGCCTTTTCCGATATTATTTTGACTCTAACACGACTGTTAAAAAAGTCCCACTTTTCAGTGGGACTCTCAAGTCCAAGTGGCCTTTGACTATTTGAAACAAGCCTTCTCCAGAGAACCCATCCTTATAACACCCAACCAGAACAAGAAATGTATCTTGGTGACTGATGCATCACACCATGCGATAGAGGCCGTTTTATTACAAGAAAACAAAGCCAGAGTGGAATCCCCAGTGTCCTATTTATCCATAACGCTAAATCTATCTGAAATGAACTATTGTGTACTCGAAAAAGAGCTCTTGGCAATAAAAAAGGCCTTTGAGGAATGGAGACATCCTCTGCTGGGATCTCACTTCCCAATTGAGGTCCGTACTGATTACCAAAACCTGAAGTCTCTACTGTTACGAAGCCCCCTCGTCTCAGCGCTTCTTCCGTATGGCAACGCTGGAAGTTACCATGGAGACGCAGACTCTCGGCCTTCCGTATCCAGGAAAGTCACATGACTTCAAGACCGTGTTTACGGAAGGGCGGGTTACGCCCCCAGGCACTGAGGAAGCATTCAAAAGCAGCTAGCAGTGACCTGATCGCTGCTTCTAATTAGCGTTACCTGGTAAAACTCTCTTAGCTTGTTCTATTTTGGATTTGACCTCGGAATTTCTTAATACGACTCTTCTTCCTCCTGCTCCCTGGCTTTGTCGAAATTGATTCTTCCGGCAGTGGTCTTGTCCGCCGGCCGAACCCCTCCGCCTCTGGGCATTCTGTGACCTGTCTCCTATTGACTCTCTGGTCGGGTGCAGTCTCGTCCACTGCCTGAACTTCTATACCCATTTTCCGCTGAATTCACCGTGCATTCCCTGAGCACCGTACCTTTATCCAACCCTATCGCGAGTGGCGAAGTGCACCTGCAGCTGCCAAAGTATTTCCTGCGCTGCCTGTTATTGGTGTCCCTCACTTCAACGCTGCCTGGGAAAACCCGTTTTCAAGTAAGAACTCATCCTGTTGTTATTCCTGGAAGTACAGATCGCTAACCTAGTGCTCGCATTCAATTGGGTATTCTGTTTATGGTGAAGGACTGGAATTGCTGTTGCTATCTTGCTGCCTTTCATTTTTGGACAACTGTATTGGAGTACATGAACACCACCAGTGACTACTGTGCACTAGAACGCTATCCAGACCCAGTGCATCATCCCGGATCTAGCTGCGTCCCTCGTGCCATTCGGGGAAGCATCCCATACTAATATTCCTTTTTTTTATTTTATCCTGACGTTGATATCCAATTATCATACCTGATTCCTACTAGGGTAGGCTTCCAGTCATTCAGTTCATTTAGAAATCCTAGAAGGATATCCTTTGGGCCAATCATTCTTCCTTTCTTCCCAGTTTTTGTATCCGACCACTCCTATTGATACCCTTACAGCCTTACCAAGCCTCCTTCAGGTACTATTCTATTGCTAATGCATTCATTTATTGTTTACCCAATTATCACCTTGTAACAGTGTTTTCTTTTCCACAGCTTGGTGTAGCGGTGTGGGTATCCCCGCTCTTTTGGGTAACCAATTCCTTTGCTTGTACTTTCTCCAACAACAAAGGGGTGTGTTGCATTAAAGAGCTCCTCAGGTTGAGGAGGTCTGGTTCTGGAGAGTTCAGTGTTCTGAACCATCCAGTTTAGATTGAAGGCTTACCGGAGCAGCTCCCTCTACCCTAGTGTCCTTTGGTTGAGCAACACCCCGACCTGTTCAACTAGTGGTGAGTAACATCTACAGTATGCTCACACTACAAATAGTAGACATGCCAGATGGGCTAATTTCTTCTTACCTTATAACATTTTATTCACCTTCCTGCCAGGTAGACAGAACCTGAGAGCAGACGCTTTGTCTCGCAAAGACCATCCTACCATCAAATTCCAGTCAGAAAAGATCTTTCCCAAGGCCAGATTCATATACCTTATTACCGACTTTCTTCAAGCCGTTAGACTTGACACACAGTTACATCTGGCCAGATACCAAGATATAGCTATACAGTACAGTTTGTCATCTGAAAAAGGGTATTTCTTTCACGGTCACCAACTGGTTAATCCTACCCCAAGACTCCGGTTGGAAACCTTGCAAATGGGCCACAATTATTTAGCTGCAGGTCACAAAGGCATTTCCAACACTCTTGCCCTGGTTAAAAGACTTTTTGGTGGCCCAATGTGACTAGGGACATACGTGACTACGTGTCCTCTTTTTCTGTTTCCCTTCAGGCCAAGACTCCCCGTCAGCACCCTTTGGGTCTATTAGCATGCATGCCTATCCCGGACAAGCCCTGGCAAGTAATCTCTACTGATTTTATAGTAGATCTACACCCGTCTGAACACCACACTGCCAGCATGGTGGTCGTAGACTACTTTACAAAATTGTCTCACTTTATTTCGCTGCCAGGTATTCCCTCTGCTGCCCACCTGGCTAAGATCTTTATTTGTTCCATCTCTGCCCGTCATGGCCTGCCTGAAGTCATTGTCTCTGACCGAGGCTGTCACGAGATGACACCCTGAAAGGAGAGGCACCGAACACCCAGGAAGGGTTTTGGGTGGTTGTGCCGAAGTAAGGTGGACAGAATAGTACACACACAGCTGAAAGTAAAGAGAACGAATAGTAGTCAAGTGTAGCAAGGAATAAGGTACAACAGAATGGATTCCCTCTAAGGGTGTATGCAGATATAGGAAAAGAGTATTCCACGAACCTTAGGAAAAACTCTAGCCTTCTGCACAGTTTGCTATAACAGAGGCCCACGCTGTTTGCTCATGGCTTGGAACAACAGCTATGGGTGTCTGTAACTGTCACGTCCACCAGGGTTCACACTGAGGCAAGGAACAACCCGCAGTCACTTGCAATCCAGCAGAACCTCAATCACTCACATGCTCACACACGACTCCGCAGGCAAAGGCAACGGTTCCCTACCAGTACGCTTGGTACTCCAGGCGTTTATCGGCCCTCTCTCCTCTGGCAACTGAAATGGAGGCACCCTTTCCTCTGGCGCCGCTATCGGCGCAATGGTCACGGCAAGACGGACTAGTTGTCACGTGATCAGCAGCCAGTATCACGTGACTCTCCTGCACGTCGACTGTGGCTTCATGGATTTGTCATGTGACTGCTGCTGTTTTGTATAAAGCCCGCTGAGAACTCGGAAACGGTGCTTCTCAGCTGCTTGTTCAAGTACTGCGTGGCGCTTTGGATTCGACCGGAAATTTTGGAACCTACGACTACGGACCTCTTTTGGATTTGTTTCTGAACTCTGCCCCTGAACTGTTACGTCGCCTTGGACCTTTAGATTACCTTTTCTCTACTGACCTCGGACTTTGCTTATGGTTTTCCCTACAGATTTTTGCTTCAACGGATACCACGTGGATTGACCCCCGTTGATTCTGGTGTGTGTGTTTCCATGGTTCGCCACTCGATTGGCTCCTACCAGACTGCAACATAACTCCTGTCCACTGGTTGTCATTTAAGACCCCTTTCACATCTCCTATCTGGTGCCAAGTCCCCTCTACTCCTTCGTTGCCAGTCCATACGCATCCTTAGGTAAGCAGTGTTTATATCACCAGTATATTTAGTTTGCCTATTTTGCACTGCTTAATTACTTGCCTATTGCCTTGCAGCGTTCAAGGGGTCTCTTCGGCAGTTCCTGGTTCCACCTTGATGACCTACCACTCACTTGTGGCCGCAAAGACTCCACAGGCAGTGATTACATTCTGTCTGTGGGGTACTTGGGGATGGAGGTATCACATAATCTGCATGATCATCAAGGTTTTAGAACAGATATCCGATTCCACTCATCTCCACGCTGCTGGACGGGTTGTCACGGGCTACCATCTTCACTAAACTAGATCTGCGGGGTGCTTACAACCTGATCCGTATACGTCAGGGAGACGAGTGGAAGATGCCATTCTGTTCCCGACAGGGTTTATTCGAATACCTGGGGATGCCCTTCGGGCTTTGTAACGCCCCTGCGACGTTCCAGCGCTTTGTCAACGAAATATTCACAGATATCCTTGATGTTTATGTAGTGATCTATTTGGATGACATCCTGGTCTTTTCATCATCTCTGGAGGAGCATATACTCCATGTCAAGGAAGTGTTATCCTGCCTAAAAAGTAACCACCTGTTTGCCAAACCAGAAAAATGCATTTGAGGTGGACTTTCTGGGCTTCCACATAACACCAGGGGGCCTGTCCATGAACCAGTCTAAGGTCCGTGCGATCACTGAATGGCCCGTCCCATCTACTCTAAAACAGCTTCAAACCTTTCTTGGTTTCGCCAACTTTTACCGACGATTCATCGCCGGTTTTTCATCAATTGTATCCCCGCTTACAGCCTTGACTAGTCCTCTTGTTCCGTTTTCTTGGTCGCATGAGCAACAACACGCCTTTGAAACACTTAAAGCCAGGTTCACCACGGCCCCTGTCCTACAACACCCTAACCCGGACCTCCCGTTTATCCTAGAAGCTGATGCATCCTCCTTTGCCATGGGGGCCGTTCTATCACAGCCTTGCCCGACCACAGGTCGCCTGCATCCGGTGGCATACTATTCACGAAAATGGACATCAGCAGAGTCCCATTACACGGTCACTGAGAAAGAATTACTAGCCATCAAGTACGCACTTCAAATATGGCGACACCATTTTATGGGGGCTAAGCATCAGACCGTGGTCTACACCGACCACAAGAACCTGCAGGATCTGGCCAGCCTAAAATGTTCAAACAGTAGACAGGTCCGTTGGCACTTGTTCTTTGCCGCCTACGATTTCGTGGTGAAGCACAGACCTGGCATTACCCATGGTAAAGCGGATGCTCCCTCTCGCTCGCCTGGGGGGGATTCCCTGTCTCAGTTTCCTGATACCATACTAGACACAGGCCATGTCATTTGTGTGTGTACCCCGTCCCCTCCCATGATCTCCATCATTAAACAATGGATTTCCGATCATCCGAATGCTTTGACAGAATGGGATGTGGTGCTTCAGGCGGGATTGCCTTTCATCCAAGGAAAATTGTTTCTTCCCTCTCGTGAGGTACGAAACCAGGCGCTTACATGGTCCCATGACGCCGCCATCAATGGTCACCCGGGACAACATCGTACCTATAGAACTATTGCAACGTTGGTGTCGGTGGCCGTCAATGAGGCGTGACGTCGAACACTATGTAAACACATGTTCGATATGTGCACAAAGTAAATCACGTAGGGGTCGCCCGTTAGGCTTACTCCACCCTTTGCCTATTCCTCCCAAGCCCTGGCATACAGTTACGATGGACCTCATCATAGACCTGCCCCGCAGACGAGGTTATGATACAATCTGGGTTGTAGTTGATTCCTTTACAAAAATGGCCCGTTTTATACCCTGTACCGGGATACCGTCGGCTCCAACCCTAGCCCGGCTGTTTTTTGAGTCCGTTTTTTGTCTGTTTGGCCTACCGCAGGTCATAATCTCAGACCGCGGCACACAATTCACGTCCCGGTTTTGGCAGGCACTTACTAAACTCCTGGGTATTGATTCACATTACTCCTCAGCTTACCACCCAGAGAGTGATGGTCAGACCGAAAGAGTAAACCAGGCCCTCGAACAATATTTACAATGCTTGACCCTCCAATATCAGGACTCCTGGCTTCGTTTACTCCATTTTACAGATTTGCCTACAATTCACAGCATTCATCCACTGGCTTCTCCCCATTCTACTCATTGTACGGCCAACATCCGCGTACATTGCCTCTTCCCGAGTTTGCCTCCGCAACCCCTGCTGCCAACGCCTGTGCCCGGGATCTAGTTACCATACATGCCCAGACCCTTGTCCATTTACGTGAGGCCCAGTCAGCAATGAAAACCAAGGCTGACAACAAACGGTCGGAAGCCCCTACTTACCGTGTGGGCGACCGTATCTGGCTGTCGACACGTCATCTTCGTATTCCCGGCTGTTGCAAACTATTGCCTCATTTTGTTGGCCCTTACCGGGTCGCCAAGGTTCTAAACCCCGTGGCTTATCGCCTCTCTATTCCTCCCTCCTGGCGCATCCACCCTGTTTTCCACACTTCCTTACTCAAGACTTGCCCTGCTCCTACCCGTCTCCTTGTACCGCCTGCCCCTGTCTCTGTGTCTTCCCCAGATGTCTACGAGATCAGTGTTATTCTGGGTTCCCGTTTGCACAAGGGTAGGCTCATGTATCTAGTGGATTGGTTAGGTTACGGTCCTGAGGATCGCTCCTGGGTCCCTTCCTGTGATGTCCAGGCTCCTCTGCTGATTTCCTGTTTTCATAGGGACAATCCCTCCAGCCCACGGGGTTGTGGGCCTTTGAGGGGGGGCTCTGTCACGTCCACCAGGGTTCACACTGAGGCAAGGAACAACCCGCAGTCACTTGCAACCCAACAGAACCTCAATCACTCACATGCTCACACACGACTCCGCAGGCAGAGGCAACGGTTCCCTACCTTGGTACTCCAGGCGTTTATCGGCCCTCTCTCCTCTGGCAACTGAAATGGAGGTACCCTTTCCTCTGGCGCCGCTATCGGCGCAATCGTCACGGCAAGACGGACTAGTTGTCACGTGATCAGCAGCCAGTATCACGTGACTCTCCTGCACGTCGACTGTGGCTTCATGGATTTGTCATGTGACTGCTGCTGTTTTGTATAAAGCCCGCTGAGAACTCGGAAATGGTGCTTCTCAGCTGCTTGTTCAAGTACTGCGTGGCGCTTTGGATTCTACCGGAAATTTTGGAACCTACGACTACGGACCTCTTTTGGATTTGTTTCTGAACTCTGCCCCTGAACTGTTACGTCGCCTTGGACCTTTAGATTACCTTTTTCCTACTGACCTCAGACTTTGCTTATAGTTTTCCCTAATGGATTTTTACTTCAACGGATACCACGTGGATTGACCCCCGTTGATTCTGGTGTGTGTGTTTCCATGGTTCGCCACTCGATTGGCTCCTACCAGACTGCAACATAACTCCTGTCCACTGGTTGTCATTTAAGACCCCTTTCACATCTCCTATCTGGTGCCAAGTCCCCTCTACTCCTTTGTTGCCAGTCCATACGCATCCTTAGGTAAGCAGTATTTATAGCACCAGTATATTCAGTTTGCCTATTTTGCACTGCTTAATTACTTGCCTATTGCCTTGCAGCGTTCAAGGGGTCTCTTCGGCAGTTCCTGGTTCCACCTTGACGACCTACCACTCACCTGTGGCCACAAAGACTCCACAGGCAGTGATTACATTCTGTCTGTGGGGTACTTGGGGACGGAGGTATCACATAATCTGCACGACCATCAAGGTTTTAGAACAGTAACGTAGAAACAAGACAAGGGAAGGGGCAGAGGTTGACTGATGGTAACCAACAGACAAGCTCTGTACAAAAGGGTCTACAAACAGTACAAGAGAAGATACTTACAGACAAATTCCAGGAAAAGGAAGTTGAAAGCAAACTAGCAGAAGGAAATGAAGGGAAAGTCCTGTAGAAGGATTGGATAACAGAGGAACAAGGTTGAGAGCTCAGAGGAGCAAGAAAGCAATGAGAAAGCCCACAGGAGCAGGACTGTAAGGTAGAGAGCCCAGAGGGAAAGGGTTTAGGGCAGCGAAGTAAAGCAGGATGAGCAAGCCCACAGGAGCAGGGCTGTAAGGTAGAGAGCCTAGAGGGAAAGGGCTTAGGGCAGCGGAGTAAAGCAGGCTGCACGGCAAGGAACCCAGAAGGGCCGGGCAGCAAGGTGTGAGCCCTGAGGGGCAGGGCCGTTGACCGTAGAAGGTTGCAGAAGACTGTAGAGGGCTGCTAGGCCGAGAACCCAGCGGAAAAAGGTAGATAGTAAGCAGCGGAGCGTGATCAGCTGCAAGGTAGGAAGCCCAGAGGACAAGGGCTGTAGGCAGCCGGAGTGAAGCAGGCTGCAGAGCAGGGAGCCCAGAGGACAAGGGCTGTAGGCAGCCGGAGTGAGGCAGGCTGCAGAGCAGGGAGCCCAGAGGACAAGGGCTGTAGGCAACCGGAGTGAGGCAGGCTGCAGAGCTGGGAGCCCAGAGGACAAGGGCTGTAGGCAGCCGGAGTGAGGCAGGCTGCAGAGCAGGGAGCCCAGAGGACAAGGGCTGAGGCTGGAAAGCAGCAGAGCGTGATCAGCTGCAAGGTAGAGAGGCCGGCAAAGCAAGGGCGGAGGCTGGAAGGCAGCAGAGCGTTATCGGCTGCAATGTAGAGAGCCCGGCAGGGCAAGGGCGGAGGCTGGAAGGCAGCAGAGCGTGATCAGCTGCAATGTAGAGAGCCCGGCAGGGCAAGGGCGGAGGCTGGAAGGCAGCAGAGCGTGATCGGCTGCAATGTAGAGAGCCCGGCAGGGCAAGGGCGGAGGCTGGAAGGCAGCAGAGCGTGATCGGCTGCAATGTAGAGAGCCCGGCTGGGCAAGGGCGGAAGCTGGAAGGCAGCAGAGCGTGATCAGCTGCAATGTAGAGAGCCCAGCAGGGCACTGGATCCAAAGCCGGAGTAAGGAGGAACCGCATACAAGATCCGAGCTCAAAGCAACAAGGTGCCGGAAGGACTCCTAATGCAAGAGACTGAGCTCCTGCAGGCAGCAGCTTTTATACCGCGCAGTCCAGCACAGAGGAAGGCTAATTGGTCGCACCTGGCTAAGCACACCTGCAGACAATCGGCCACCTCCCTCTCTGTTCCTGAGCTGGTGGAAGCAGAGGTGATTCCTAGGGCTTCTGGGGATTGTAGTTCCGAAGATGGCGAATAGGAATGGCCAGGAAAAGATGGTTATAGCCAAGTGCATTGTGGTAAGTGCAGTTTGTTGGGAAAAATAGAAAAGCACCAAAGTCTCGCAAATGGGAAATAAGGTCCATATTGATTGTAAATGTATGCGCCCATGGCGCAGGCATGACAGAGGCTCTCAATTCACCTCCCAATACTGGAAAGTAGTCTGCGCCCATTTACACATAAGATGTGCCCTCAGCTCGAGATTTCACCCCCAGACCAATGGACAGACCGAGCGTTTGAATCAAATGATAGAATGTTACCTGCTTTGTTTTGATAACTGGGTCAATCTTCTTCCCTTGGCCGAGTTCGCCTATAACAACTCACAGCATACAGCATGGAAAGCTAGCCCCTTTTACTGTATCTACGGTTTCCATCTGGCCTTTGCACAGCCCTTTCGTCGTCTCCTTCTCGGATACCTGACGTTGAGGCTCTCATCGCTGACATTCAGCAGGGCCACCGATCAGCCCGTATTACTCTTCAGGATGCTCAGGACCATATGAAACAGTATGCGGATATCCAGAGATTGTCTGCTCCTTCATATGCTGTTGGGGACCATGTTTGGTTGTCTTCTAAATTTCTACCCCGCCACCTGGTTCCGTCTAAACAGTCTCCCCGATATTCTGGGCCTTTCAGGGTCCTGCTCCCTCCTTCTTGGTCCCGTATTCACCCTGTGTTTCATCTATCCCAAGTCAAGCCTGCCCCACCGGACGGTTTTCAGCAGAGGGTGTTTTCTCATCCTCCTACAGTGTCTACTGATACGGGTCTGGAATTCAAAGTCTCAGGAATCTGTGACTCACGCTACCACAGAGGTCGCCTTCAGTATTTAGTGACTGGTGAGGTTACTGTCCGGCAGATAGGTCTTGGGAACCCGCTTCTGGGGTTCATGCGCCCCGCCTTGTTCGCCGATTCCACCGACTCCATCCTGTCAAGCCCGGCAGGGCGCCTCTGCGAGAGGGGCATACTGTCATGACCCCATACAGGCGCTGGTCTTGGTTGCACCGTATGAGGGTGCACTGTATTTACTCTTTTCCAGGTTTCCCTCCAAGATGGCCACCGCTTTACCTCTCTTTGCTAGTACCATATGCATGCTCGTTGTTGGAGAGGTACGCTCACAGCGTTCATCGCCTTCAGTTTATCAACAGTGGGGAGCTGTGGAGCAGTGCGTCTCTACTTCAGCAATTGATGCTTCGAAGTACATGCTTCGCCTGTCATAGAAGTTCTGTAATGTTTCCTCATTTCTCCTCGGCTCACTACGCGTTTTTTCTAGCTACTTACCTTTTGTTCTGTTCTGTTAGGAATCTTACTTCTGTTACGCAGCGAGATCAAATGGCCATAGCAGACATCCACTTTTTGTCTCCCTCCGCCTTTTGGACTTCCTACAGAAACCTCTACCTTCACGAACCGGTAAGCATTTCCCCACGCTATCGACTCACCCCTCCGAAATACTTCTCATATTAACCTTTCCTCATTTTCCGACGGCAGCATTATCCTGTCCTCCTGAACGTGATAGAGCCACTAATTCCTGCAGATCATATAAAGGCAGACACTAGCACCTGTTCAGGTTAGGATTACCCTTCCCAGCTCCTTCTATCCAGCCTCTCATCAGTTCTTTATACTAACCTACTGTCTCCATAACATTTAGTGAACCGCTGACTTAAAGGCTATTTCGGACACCTTCAATCAAGGCACAGGGATTACTCCAGTGACTTCATGACGTTTTCTGTCTGCAGAAAATAGGAAGACTGTGCACTCAAATCCAGTGTCCAGGGTTTTTTTACCCCAGAGGGTTTCACTGCGGCCCCTGTAACTCTTTGTACCTTTTATATAGGGCATGGGAAACAGGGGTTACGGGGGGATATCTCAATAACTGCTGCTTCATTTGATTCAGGTTAGTTGGTTTACATTTTCACATATCAGTTGATTACAAGCATATCCACATTCTTATGACAATAACAAAATCCCACTAACTTCAGGGAGAAAGGGGAAAGGTGCTGAGCCCACTTTGGGATTCTCCAGTGCCACCTGCTTGCCCTGCTTACCCGCTCCATCCAGCTGAGGCGTTGCTGTGCCATGATCAGACCTTTTCCCAGCTGTCTTTTGCCAGGAAAGCCTGCTATCCGGTGGCCAGAACCTTTTGAGCCCAGAACCCGGTGGGCTGTCCTAAATTCCAAACTCAAGTGCTGACTGTGAGTATTTCCCCATCCCATAGTAACACATAGCATACGCCATCATGACCCCTTGGTCTTCGCCCTATTTTTTAAGTGATCCTATCCATACCCTGATAACTTGTCTAAACTGTTCTAATTCTCTGTGTACCTGTCCTTGGTGTTCTAGTGTTAGCGCAATTCTTTCATTCACCTCATCTTGTAACTCCTTAGCAATATTTGGAATAATTTGAATTAATTCCCACATAGATATTAACATGGGGTGAAAGGGTTAAGTTGCAAATTAAGCCGGGATTGTACTGTGTCTTTCTTTAACAATTTAGTCTGAATAATCTAGTTTAAGTAAAACTTGTCCTTTTTCTTTCCAAACCGATTTCCTCCCTTTAACGGCTTTATTTTACCAAAACTGAACCTCCTTTTATCTTGCAAATCTCATCCAGTTCTTCAGCTATAGCCCTCCTTTCACTTCTATATTGTCCCTGTGATGTGAATCTATCCCCCAAACCAAAGACTGCATTCCGATTGCGAGTATTTCACCCGTTTTTCTTTAAAACCGTTTGTGCCATTTAAAACTGCATCCGTGTAAAATGCAACTTTCCAACATGTGATTCTTGCTAAATCGTGTTCTTACTTTCCATTTGTTTGTGAACTGTGTGCCTTTTGTGTATAGCCACTAGTGATATGATAGCCCTGAAACTGTGATAAAACATATGTACATTATTAGGGGACATTGCAGAGGGAAAATCTTAACTCTGGCTCTATCCTAATTGAAAAAGTGCTCCTATTCAATTGTGCTTTGGATATGTTCTTGTAGAAGGTTACCCAGGTGTATTTCAGTAGTTTTCATTGTAATTATCAGCCCATTGGTGATTACTGCCCCATATAAAAATTGTGTGATTTTCTTTGAAATTAAAATAAATAAAGATTGTGTTACCACCCGAAAGCCTGGTTCATGGTCCATTGTGACCCGGGGTATTTGTAAAAGGGGGTGTGAGACGGGTCGGGTATCGGCTCAATTTGAATTAGCTGAAAATAAAGATAAGCATTCTAATTGCGCGCTACATCTAAGGCTGAGGGAGAAGGTCCTGGTCTGGTGTATGACGTCCGATTGGAATCCATCACAGCCCAAATTCCTCTTCCTTTTTCAGATGCTCCCTGTGGTGGTCCCATTGTCATTCCTACACACAGTCAAAAGTACACTGCTACACTTCCTGTGGGCAGGGGCAGCACCTAAAATAGCCTATAACACACATATACTACCGCAATCAGGGTGTGGGGTGGGATTCCCAGATCTAGCAATGTATTAGAAAGCAGCACAGTTAAGCATCATGGTAGATCACCTGAGCTCCAAACCTACAAAACAATGGGTAGACTTGGACAACGCAGTGTTTGCCCCAGTTATACTGGGGGAGTGGCTATGGGTTCCCCAGAGGGAGACCCCTGTGTGGGTGGTGCGACATCCAGTATTGGAAGTGTTCTGGTCTATTTGTAGGGAAGGGAGTGGCAGTTGACCACATGGCCCGCACCATTGAGTTGTAAATGGGCTCTGCCATTGCGGTCTTTGATTGCGGAACTGCTACTATTTATGCTGTGGTATGAGGCGGGCCTCAGCAGAGCGGGCCGTTATGGGTGGCAGGCGAGTTTATACCCCTGGAGCAATTGGAGGAATGTTTGAAGATAGGTTGGCTTTTGTTTTTAGGTACATAAAGTGTACCACCTTTGAAGAGGTGTTAATCCGAACTATAGCTACTAGAGGTCTGATATTGAGACTGTACAAGCAGCTGCTGTTAGTCGAGCCTATTGAGTCAGATAGAGGCTAGGGAGAAATGGGCAAAGGGTCTCAATGTGGAAATAACGAATGCATTATGGGCAAAGATATGTAGGTGAGTAATCCACTCCATTGTATCTCCATAGTACAGGAAGCAGGCTCTCAAGCTGATACATAGGTGGCAATATGCACCCTCTAAGCTAGCAAAAATGGATCGTGTGGACTCCATTTGTTGGAAGTGTAGACATTTGAATGGGGATGGTTAAGGAGTTCAATCAGGCAATACAACTGGGTCTCAGCCTAGCATGTAATGCACAAATGAAATACATATTTATTGTGTCTATAGGTTCAACATTTTGAGTGATATACCACTCATATCACACCCCTTCTCAAAATACCCCCAGGTCACACTGGACCAGGAATAAGACTGGTTGGTAAAGGTAACATTTATTTATTTATGTATTTAAAATTAAAATCAAACATATTTTTTAATATATATGGGGCAGCAATCACCAATGTGGTAACAATACAAATAGGAAAGTAGATAAGGCAGTTGAACTCACTTTTTAGCACAAAGAATATAAAACACAGAGAACAGAAGAGTTTTTGCTTGTCTGAAAGATAGTGCTTAAGTTAAGATTTTCCCCCTGCAAATTTCTCAACTCACAAAGAAACAATTGAACATAGATGTAAGTAAGCAGCAGGTATTCAGGAATAGAGAACAGTGTATAGGGTTTGAATGCAATCCTCCCTCCCCAAACAAGAGAGAAAAAAGTTTTGGAAATTTTACACCTTTTAAAATGACATTCGAAAATGGCTGTGTGAAACAATGAAAAATGTGCAAAAATCCTTAAATTGATATAAATTCCTATGAGAGCAACACTGAAAATATCCTAACAAACATAAGCTATTATATGAGCAACAGTACACACTTTGAATCAGAATGGAAGTTTGGAAATACCTTGAATTGGAATTTACACGTGTAAAACTTTAGCAAAATTATGAATTCCCACCTAAATTTCACTATGTGATTTTTAAGAACAATACACTGTTATTGGATGCGTCTTTGGGTAGGGATGTAGCTAAAGGTCTTAGGTTTAAGTCAGAGTTGAAATTAAGTCTCTGGCTATTAAATTGAGGAAGTTATGCAAGTTTGAATGAGAGGCATTTTTAGAAAAATAGAACAGAGAAAAACAGAATTAAAATGACAGGTTGATTTTACTTAAACTACGTTAATGGTTAAGAAAAAGAGAATGCCACCCGTGAATCTCCACAGTTACGCACAGCCGTTTGTGACCCTTCACTTGGCGGATACCCCGTTCTTTATGGGAATTACTTTAGTTACTCAAAATCACTAGTGGCTTATGGTCTTAGTAAAACAAAAAGGTGATAAGGCCGGTGCTAACACTAAGAATTACAGACAGAGTGCAAGAATGGTTCTGACAATATTATGGTTTAAGATGGGATAGGTTATAGGTTGGGATAGGACAAGGCAATATATGCTATGGTTCACTATGACTCTTATTGATACTTACAGTGCACTTTAATTTAAGATTTGGATCGTCAGGGTTCTGGTCATCCGGATCAGGTCTACAACCAGCAGGGCACTTCTGGCGGGATAGGTCAGCTCGGAGGTTCTGGTCAATTGGACTGGCACCTCAGACTGGACTGGATTGGATTGGATTGGCCCTTCTGGTTACTGGACACTGCAGATCAGCGGGATGGCGAGTTTCAGCAGGCAAGGATGTATGGTAGCAAGCCCTTAAGTTTTGGGATGGTTTCAGGATTTGGACCTAGCTGAAGAAGAGTTCAGCAATGCTGAGGCCTTGGCTTGGTAAAGAAATCTGGAATCAGGAACAAGATGGAGAATTCAGGAACAGAGCTCCATTCGGAAATCAGGATGGAGTCAGGAATCAGTGTGTGTTGTGTTGTGAGGTTCCATTATTTATCCTGCCAAATGGCATCACTAAGTTTATGGTGGGGGCAGACTTACAACCCACACCCACAAGGCTATGATTGGTCAAAGGCACAGTTTCCGCCTTGCTTTTTGCTGGTAGGATGACAGAAAGGGTTGTCATATTTTATGATGTGACTTGGGAACCTCCCACAGTTATTTGGACTAACATTTAACTTTCCCACAAATAAATATTTATATAAGTATGCCCTCTAATAAAATCGGATACATACATTACATATTTTGTGGGTTACATTTACATCCAACTCCCAAGTCGGTGGGGCCTGGCTTTTTCTTTCTGTGGAATTTTGACAATTTTAATCATAAAGGTTTGGCCTAACAATTCCTAATTCGGTACATATATGTGAAATCACCCCTAGAACTTGGGTACACAATATTAGATTTGCAGCATTAATAGTTACTGCACAATGAGTCTTTTTTAATAACTTCAGTTCCTTATGCAGTAAGAACTCCTACCAAGTCTTCGTATGTCTATCATAAATTCAGATTTCAATGAATGTACTTTTCATTCCTTACTTATTTTTGCTGCCAAGTTAAATGTCATGAAGTTCTGTGGGAAAATAAGCAATTTAAACCCAAAATCACAGGTCATTTTTTTTTCTTACTTCCCAAGTGTGAGCAAATGGCCAGAACTTTGAAGTTCAATGAGAAACCTCTCCCTGCATCCTGCCCCTCCTCTGGAAGTGAACCGTTCCCAGGCTGAGGACTGTCAAGCAGAATTTTTTTTTAAATAGTTCATTAACTCCAAGCTGGGTTACTTTAAGTTACCTACATCTTTCATTAAAACATATAAAATTAACATAGTTTATAGCTGGATTTTTATATTAGCAATCCTTTGACATTTCTTAAAGAATTAGGCCTTTCAACAAAAACATGCTTTCAAAACAGGCGATTTTGCACTTTCTTCATGGAAAAACACATTAAACTGAGTTCTTTTATGTCTGATTTTCCTATGCAGTACATACACATTTGATTCAGCATTAGGTCTTCCCTTGACTGCTGGGATTGTTTGCAGTCTGGATACATCTATCCTGCCTTTGTTTAAAGTTTCTGTCTGCACAGCTGATTCTGTTACATGTTGCAGTTTTAGCCGCATTTTTCCCTGAAAACAAATGTTCCTGGGCTGCTTTTTCCTTATATACATTTTATCAAGCTGTCAGTCAATGAGGCCCGGTTCCTCTGAGCCACACTGGATGATCCTGACATTTCAGTACCTTTTTAATCTCAATGATTCATTGGACATAAATGGATCTAGCGCCAAAAACAGCACTTTGGAAGGTTGCAAAGCTAACATTTTAGAAGGCATTTTTGGTTTTCAGCGCAATTCTGCTGCTTTTCTCCATGTTGAATGTAACAGAGCCCACTGGCATGCTCCTGCATTGATAACTCTGTTTTTACCCCCCACCTTGACTGTGTGTGGCAGAGTGTGCAGCCTTTTCTTGGTTGTGACCCAAACGCAGTTTTGCAAATTTTGGCACGCACAGGAGTCAGCGCATCCATTTTGGGCTGTTTCTTTCACCATTTGTAAGTGATGCAGTGGGGCACATTGCAATGGCCCAAAATATCCCAAAGGATTAATATCATATGTGGAGGAGCTGCCGATATATACAGACATGTTGGTTAGAGGCTCTCTCATTGATCAAGGGGGTGTGTTGGATTAAAAGAAAGCCCTCACCGCTATTGCTGTTGTTTGGGGTGTCTGAAGGGGAGGATGAGGGGGATGATTTGGGTCATATGGTGCATTCTGTTTTGGTGGCAGCCAGATGCTGTCTAGCACAATACTGGAAACGAACTAGAGCCCCTACAGAGAAGGAGTGCATGCAGAAGGTGGGGGCTATATACTAGATGGAACATCTGACACACCTCATGGATGAGTCAAGAATGAATATAGGAGCCTGGATTCCCTTTTTCAATAAGTATGGAAGGTAACCTGCACCGAGGGCGGGTCCACACTAGGTTGTCTGTTTATAATCTCGAAGAAGGTGCAACAATGGAATTGCGTGAGGGGTGCAAGAGGGGATCATGGTTTAAAAGTAAAGCATGATGTTGACAATTATGGAGACTCAATGTGTTGTAATAATGGTTGTGTTCTTTTTAATGGTAAAAATGACAATAAACTTTGATTTGGAAAAAAGAAACATATATGCCAACCCTTGCGTTTTATGTGGGGGACTCCCAATTTGTCTTTAACATTTTTTTGCTATTTTTAACTTTCTCCCTCCCAAAATAATTGTATCCCCAAAGCAATCCAATAGGAAAATTCAGTTCTCCTACTTTCTTTGACAAAAACTTCTTCCCAGGTGATCCAAAATGTTGGCATGTAGGTTTGACATACCTCTCACCTCACATGCTTTTGGCTGTGTCACCAGCCCAGGAATGAGTTAACTCATCTGTGGTGTGTGCACCTTTAAGACGACCTTGACGTGACACATCACGTCAACTTGAAAAATAAATGAGAAGCCTGTGCCGGAAGCCGGCATTGCGGGGACAGAGTGCGGCCCAAGATGCTGGGCCTGTGTGCGCTTCTTTGTCTACAGTGAGAGTGCGGCCTGTACAAGGACACAGGTGCAGCCCCCCCATATAACACTGCCGATGAGGCGGTAGTCTGGCTGGTGGGCCGACTTGCCCGCCAAACAAATGGACCCCATGCTTCCTCTCCATTTCCTCTGACGTGCTGTCGAATACACGTGCGGGCTGCTGCCCAATGGGCTCTGTATGCAGGCACTCTCTCTCACAGGAGTGGAGAGCTGCGGTGTGTGGCAAGAGCCCAGTTTAGGGCTTGGAGGGCATTTTTAGTAAATTTTGAATGCCTGGGAGGCTGCAGCTCCCTTAGCCCATAAGTCGGCAGATGGCCGGGACCCTCCCGGTCCCTGCTACCGGTCTTCTCTGCTTCAGAGAGAAGGGCTGTCTAGTAGCTCCACCTACCTTCTCCACCTACCTGCTGAAACTCCGCCTGGGAAGCCTGTGAAGGACATGTGTGTCCCAGGATTGCTGGTTTTGGTACCCTAACCCCACCAGCCATTGAATGTAGGAAGGCTGCGGAGAGCATGTGTTGTGCCCCTGGGCATTCAAGTTGAGGCTGCCTGGTCCTTGAGTGGTGCGAAGAATGGCAGATGATGCTGCAGCTGTTGCAGTGGGCAGCAAAGGTCTGTCTGTGCAAGCAGGGTTCTCTTCCTATGGCCCTTTTACAAGATGTTGACATGTCAGGGGTCCCTTCTTCCTTGGGACCATGGTGTTACATGGATTGAGCATATAGAGATATTACTTGATACCGTAGGAGAGAGAAGTGACAATGCAATGAAGTCTTTCCTGCTATACTCAGCTGGCCCATTGTGCACAAGATTTTCAAGACCCTACGGCCTATCGACAACTTTTATGCGGCTGCCAATGGCGCTCTCCAAGACTACTTCACGCCCATGGTGAATTTGGACTATGAGCTGTTTGTGATGCGGTCCGCCACGCAAAACGAAGGGGAATCACTGAACGCTTTCTATGGCAGGCTGCACCATCTGGCCCTCATCTGCGCATGGCCGAATGAGGACGATGAGATATATCTGCAGCTGATTCATGGCTGCTCATCCACAAAGATGAGGCGGTAAATCCTGCGTGAGCTGGGCATACCTTTGCCCTGCATCATGGAGATGGGGCATTCGCACAAGCTGGCAGATGTTCGAGGAGCTAAAATGGGCGCGGCCTTTGCTGTTTTGTTATGGAAAAGGAGGAGTGTGGTGTGTGCACCTTTAAGGCATAGCTCTCAACCTTTCAGTAGCCCTCGGCGGGTGAAAACACCCGATTTTGTATTTGGCGGGTGAAAGGCCCATTGATTCCTATGGGCATGTGGGAAGCTTAGTGGGTGAGAGAGCTGCCTAAGTGGTGGGTGACACCCGCCAAAAGCATGAGTTTAGAGTTATGTTAAGGCGACTGTGACGTGACACGTCATGGCACCTGGTAGATAAATGGGCGGCCCGTGCCGGAAGCCGGCATTGTAGCTACGGAGCCGTGATCAAGATGCTGTGTTTGTGTGTGCTTTTTTAGTCTACAGTGAGGGGGCGGCCTGTTCCAGGACACAGGCATTTCCCCCACCCCACATAACATCACCCAAGCCATTAAACCATCCATTCAATTAATGGGCTCTCACCCTCCTATAGGAAATCTTGGGTTTTCAGCAGCCCATGGGACCGAAAAGGTTCAGGGGATAGATTGAGGGGCTTTATTTTATGGTTTATGGTTATTTGCTAAACTGTAGCACATAAACGTTTTTGTAGTTAATACTTGTATTTGCTGCAGTGTAAGAGCATACATATTAATGCATATTATGAACTAGGTAGCCTAGTAGTTCTTGACATAGAATCGGAGCCCAAGGTCAGCAAGTCCTTGCGCGTGCCATCCTACTGGCCCACTATGGCTGCGTTTGAAATGCCGTGCGCATGCGCCACGTGGTGAGTGCGCTTTAACGTGGTCGGTCCTTGGTGTATGCGCACTTCAAAGCAGGCGGTGTTTCCAGCTGATTGCCAGCCCTCAGAATGAATGAAAACGATAAGCAGAGCGTGACAATCACATCTGTCTGACTGCACATGTTATTTTGGACGTTGCTACGTGAGCCGCACCGGCTATCCTTCAGCCGTGCGAAAACTTATCTATTTTGAAAGAAAATTATTTTCTGAATGGCAACACTGTCTAACTTCAATTTCTTTGAATATTTGTTACACGTAAACTAACAATTTCATCTACGTAACGTGTCAGTGGAATTTTTACTGAAAATGTAAATGAGGAAAATGTAAGGTTGAATATAAATCACGTCATTCAGCAATTTTGTTTAAATTCGCTTTTCCAATCTAATACCCCAGAAGTGAATACAAGTTGCTATTTTCCAAAACAAACGATCGTTTTCCTAATTATTGAATTAGGGCGTTTTCTTATGAGGGGATATGGAGGTCTTAGCTGGCGCGTAAGTACAATGACGATGATGACATTTGCTACGCAAGCGTATTATGGTATGCCCCATCGACGTGACAACCTGATCATGCATGCACCCCAGTCAGGGGCGTGGTAAATGTCGGTGGATGCGCATGCGCAGGCGCACTGAGCGTCACCCCACAGGTCCGCAGTGACAGCCGCAGTCATTCAGCCAACAGCACTGAGTAGAAATGGCTGCTCACAAGCTGGTATTGGTACGACATGGCGAAAGCACCTGGAACCAAGAGAACCGATTTTGTGGTTGGTTTGATGCCGATTTAAGCACCGTCGGCCAGCAGGAAGCTGAGAGAGGGGCGAAGGCTTTAAAAGGTACTAAGGAGCACCGGTGTATTCAGGGTGGTGGCGTTATGGAGTCAACGAGATCCTTTAGACGAAGAAATTCGGCAAAACATCTCATTGTCACCTGGGGACTTTAACTGAGTGTCGTGAGGTCACTAAGCGTTGTTAGTTACATCAGCACGTTAGATGTGTTTACGAGCTCTAGGGACTGGATCTTAGATATAAAAGTGTGTTCGGGGATCCTCTTGTGATGGTCTCCACTGAAAGGTCTTGGGAGGCGATGGCTCTGCCCTCGGGTACAAGGGCAAACGGAGGTCTCTGAATGAAAGCGCCAGCCATGATTTCCCGAATGGAAGTAACTATGGGATATCTGGCGAAATGCGGGTGGGTGTATCTAGCAGAAGGGGACTGGGGTGCTCTGGATGTGCAGGGTTCTCCGCTTTCGGGATGACCCTACCAACCAACATTAATTGATTTGATCGGTGTTATTTAGGAGAATGGGGACACTTGGTGCCAATGTCTGAGGGGAATATGATGATCTGGGTGAGTTTCCATTGAGGGAGATTGGAGACTTCTAAATAGTGTTGTCTGTGTGTTCTAACTTTATAGTCATAAAATATATACCGAGGCACTTTTTTTAAATTATTTTTTTTTTAAAGAAATTGGTCATTGATCTTCCGGCTGATTAGGTGAGTGTTGACACTGAGAAAGACGGCCATTGTCGAGCTCGGAGTGAAAGGGGTCAATGAAGGATTCTGGTTGATGATAGTTACATAGGACCTTGGCGTGTGGGAGTTTTGGTGCTTTGAGAATGAGGATTGACTGATGTAATCTGAGGTATGTCGGCACTGGCGGGCTTTGGAGAATAGGGGTTGGTGGCTTAAGTATCTGGGTGGCACAGTGGGGGGGTTGAAGGCTGTTAAAGTGCTGTGGTGGATGGCGACTGCTGTGGTTTTCTGTTGTGGCTTGTTTCTTTGACTGTGGGGTCACCAAGGACCTGCAGGATTGAAATGTATCGAGGTTAATTTGCATGTTTTTTTTCTCCGTAATAATGATTTCCTCGAAGTTGGCCATCTGCATATGATCTTTCCCTTGATAATTCCCCAACGCTGCACAGTCAACTGATCTGGCCCTTTTAGTAATGTTGCTGGTCACCCAACGATGGAAATCGTTAATGAACTTGGATCCCAATACATGCAAGCCTTCAACTTTAGCAATGATTGTGAATGCAGGTTTCCTTCAAAATACCTCCTTTTGGAGCCTTTGTTTTAATCGTATTAAAAAATAGTGTAGAGCATACTGCAACCCCCTGCTTTTTGTATTCTGCATAAAAACGGCCAAAAGAGCAACCTTTCAAGCAGAGGCCAAGAATATATCAGGTTACCAAGTTGCTCAGAGCTATTTGGCTCCTGCTAGTAGCCCAAAAGAGCCTGGTTTTCTTGATGCCAACAGCTACCAGGAGCTACCTTTGGCTATATGAACATATCTGTTTTTTTTTAGATGTGAACATGTGTATATACAGATTTGTTAGAAGCATCTAAAATTCATTTAAAGCAGAATGAATTGTACATAATGGACAAAAAGTAAAGGTTTGCATCTCACGTAAAAGTTAGATGTGTATCATGCTTTGTACTAGCTCCTAGTTGTCTCGTGGTAGCTCCTGAAGGTGATGGCTGATAGGCAGGATATAGTTTTTAGCTCCTGCAATCTTAATTTCGACCTCTGTAGATTGGTGTGTATAACAAATGGGTAGGGTGAGCTTGTACGTTCCAATTGACACATTTCAGCATGTTTTGAAAGACTGATATGATAGTTTACTTATATAGCGCCTATACTCAATGTGTTTGGAAGCGCTTCAAGGCAAGGGAGCGAACAAGGGGAAAATACAATGACCTTCTTACAGGCCATGAACAGTAACAATGTGAAATTAACTATCGTACTCGGCCTGACGACATTTCAGATAGTGCAAATAGATCAGGAAGGGAGGGGGTAAGGAAATGGAAACAGACAGGCGACTACCGTAGTAGGCCTAACAACATTTCTGGTAGAGCCGGAGAAAAACAAAAGGTGGGGGAGGAACAAAACAAGTGACTATCGTACTAGGCTTGATGACATTTCAGATAGTGCTGGAGGGTGGGGGGACAAGTAAGGGGACTGGGGAGGAGACAGACGAGGTTGCTATCATACTAGGTCGAGGGACAATTCTGATAGAGTAAGTGCATTTAAGAAAGTAAAGTGAGGATATGGGGAGAGAACAGAGAGTAAGCAGTCAAAAAGAGTGGAGGAGCAAGAGGGGAGAGTGAATACAATAGCAGAAGACAGTAGTAACACTGTTAGGCAGGAACCTGTCCCTTTCCCTCTGGGACCACTGCAAAATATTTAGGACTACAGGTGTTTGGCAGTAAACCCACTTGGTAGCAGTCTGTACCACACAGATTCACTTTGTAGCTGTGGCTGAGCAGTCAGACTTCCCTCAAGAAGAGTTAGGCAGTATACAGAGTATTCACAATAGGTCAAGAGCACACAATAGAACAAGTAAACACTGACCAGGGCTTGGTGTAAAAGAGATATAATTATTTATTTAAAACCACATCTAGAAAAACACACAGGCACTAATAGTAAGCAATTCAAAAACACGGTCACTAAAATATATACGCTCCCTTAAAAGAATATTAGACAAGTCTTAAGTAAAGCCCCACTTATTTTCAGACAGCGGTGAGGGCTTAACGTCGATGGCACTCGAATAGTTCGTTTTAAAAAGGGAGAGAAAAGCAGAGAACAAGTTGAAACAGATCCCAACACTTTTACAAGAACATAACAATAGAGGAAGCAAAGTAAAACCGTGAATTCAGAGTCAGTAGGCCGGATCCGCTTTAAGAGGATCGAAACAAAATGTGTCCAAAAGTCTTGTAATGGTTCAAAAAGGAGTTGGACCAAAGAAAGGGACCAGTTAGAGGGTCAAGGCGGCCAGCCCAGTCCAGAAGGTTAAGGAGTTATTACCTTGTAGCAATCTTTAGAAAGGGAGGCCTGGCGGACACAGTACCTTAAAGTGGTGAGAACACTCCAGCAGGGGCAGTTGTTCCTGGCAGCGGATGCAAGTTGGTGTTTCGTCCGGGGAAAGAGAGGATCTCGTCATGGAGGAAGACAGGAGTCCGTTGCACTGACAGGGAAGAAACCAGCCACGGAGTTTCTCAGGTACAAGGAGCGGTCCATTGATTCGCGGTTCAGTGGTGAGTGGCTATCCGGCCGCCGGGGTGCTTGGCACGGGCAGTTCGACCACAAACCGGTCTGGGGTGCGAAGAAAGAAAGGTAAACTGGTTGTGCCCACAAGTCAGGGGAAGAAGCCTCTCCAGCCGGGAGATCTTCTCTGTCGTCGGGAAGTGGTGAGTCGGTTCTGCAGGGCTCCACCGGTGGTGTCGTCGTGGTAGGTCGTCTCAGCTTCTCCCTCAGGTCCTGTGGCGGCTTCTGGAGTTCCAGTCCCCAAAGTCCTGCTTTTATGCAGCATACCCCCATTCACACTTGGGCCAATCACACAAGAGTGCGACTTGAGTTACCAAGGTAACTCAGTCCAGGGTGCCTAAACCCCCTCCCACACCCCTTGTGGTACCCAGACAGAGTGGCACCACTTTTGGAGGCTTCTGTGGAGAAGCCCGCCAAAAAGTGGAACAAAGGGCTCGACTTGGGTTGGAGTCACAGAAGAGAACACAAACGCCATTTTTGAATCGAGTCTTGGCAAAAAATACCAACCGGAGAATTAATATTAATTAAATAAACCAGCGGTATGTTCGAGGCTATGAGAATTAAATAATTAAAGTTGGTAGCCTCGAACAATGGGAAAATCCAATAGGGAAATATTCGCGGACGAATATAAAGTAGTTTCCACTGTCACCAGCCAAAACTCGATCAGGGGGGACGGAGACGTGCCCCCTCGACTAACAGACCCCGGGGCAATCGAATTGCCCCGACCAGTACGTCCACAATATGATGGTTTGTACTGGTTTCTGTTAATAATTTGAGACTAGTAAAGCCAATGGTGACTTTACACGCCCTGGGAGACAGTAGTCAGTCCCAGGGTATGGAGTCTATAGTGGGGTATCACTATGACACCCCTGTGTTACTGCACGGAGGGTGCTGTGTAACACACATAGGAAAAACACATGAGACCCTATGGAGTAAAGGACCCCATAGCCCATAAAATACATTACCAATCAAAGGAATACCATAAATCATGTCCAAGAGTGGGAGAAAAGAGTCTCACTCTTGGCAGGAGGAAAAAAACAAACTCCAGAAATCCAGCAAAGTTGCTGGGGGACTCACTAGGTTAGGAAATTCAGCCTAAACAGAGAATTCTCCCTAACAAACACATAATGTTGCAAGCCAGGATACAAGATGAAGATGGGAACAGCATGATTCTGGGCCACCATGAGTACAAGATGCAAAGGAAGTCCAGCATGAGAGTTGAGAAAGGGTGACGCCCCGTGAATCATTTAAGACCATAAAAGTCAAATCCAGAATTGGCCACAAGACAGTGATGGTGAAACCTGACTGTATCAGGACAGACTCCTGCAGAAGTAGGCTGGAGGGGGAGCAGGGTAGAAGAATCAAGCAAACCGGGCAACACCTGTGTGCGAGAAGGGAGGGGTCACAAGGGAAACATCACAGGGCCAGAGGGGGTGGGCACAGAGGGAGTAATCTCATGTTGGTTCATGCTTACCTGCTGTCTGAGCAGGGGGTTGGGCCCTGGGTCTACCCGGTCCGAACAGGAATTTCCCTTTTCTTTGTCAGCCCCAGGTCCAAACAGGAATTGCCCTTTTCTTCGTCGGCCATTCAATTTGGACGCCCTTGATCTAAGAGTTGGGAGCAGGAAGGAAGAGGCAGGGCTAAGAAGGTGGGTGGGTGGGGCTTGGGCCATGTTACCTAGATCCACTTGCACCTGCTCCCCATCTGCAAAGGAAAAGAGGCTGGAGGGCTCCTTACGGAGGGAAAAGGAGCAGCAACCTGGAAGGTGCCAGGTGGGCGGGGCTTAGGCCAGGTGACCTAGATCCACTTGCACCTTGACTGGCTTCCTTGAATTGAAGTTATCGCGTTGCAGTAGGAAACGGTGTTCTCTGAGAAACGCATATAGGTGAATTACTGGAGTGGATGAATTGATAATACTGAAGGCTGAATTCTTTCTGTATCTTGTTGCTATGTTGGCTTAACCAAACGACCATTTGAACTGTCAGTACCACTTAAGTTGCTAATGGAGATGCTTAGTATGAAGGAACCAAGGGGGAACCCAGGCAGTGTCTATGTTTGAAATCTGTAGTATGAAAATTAAAGCACTTTCGATTAGCCCCACCCAAAAGCAAGCATTGAGTATGTTTTGATTAATCAGTGTAGATAATTCAAAGGGCCTTAGAAGAATATTGAAATTAATTTACTATCAATGAACTGCAATAACATAGAAAGCAATTAACAGGTATGATAAACAAATGTCCCACTTTGGTTTGTCTTATCTGTATCATGGTGGCGTGGCCAGGCCTTTGGGTCTGTGTGGAGAGAGCTGAGCACAGGCATGCATGACCTTTGAAAACGCAATATAAGTAGTAGTACAGGTATTCTTAATGAATCGGCAGCAACCCAAGTCTCCAGCAGGGCCAGACAGAAACATTATAATTCAATCATGTCTGCTTGTCTCCTGCTGCTTTGAACCGCAACACCCCCATAGTGGTGCTGAGAATAGGCCTCTGAGGCTCCCTGACCCCAGTAACTCAGCCTACTTTCCCCTTCCTTCAACCCCAGCAGCTCCTCACTCCGATAACGCCCCAAGTCTCTGCACACTTTGATCTCCCAGCCCTCTCCTCTAAATGTTTCATAATTAAGTTGCAAAATACTGTCAAAATTTACCAATGGCCAATTTCTCATTTCATGAAGGTACCCATTTGATTTAGCCGAGGAACTATATGCCCACTAGCCTTTAATACCTTGTACAAGAACAAAAAGGTATGCAGGGCTTCTAAAGCCGAGGTAAACAATTCAAATTACAAGCTTCTAGCCAGCCATAAAGTTACCTGCCAACTCAATTCAACTCCTACACACACAGCATACAAATTCTTCCTCTGCAAGAGTCAATTATCACTCGCCAATGGCGAGTGCTCATTTTGCACCTAGCTCTAAAGATTAGTACATGTCAGTCCAGAGCGCCCACCCCTCGGACAATGCCTTACAAATGCTAAACGCCACAAATAGTCTTTATGCCTCCAAGACGCTTGTCGTCCAGACAACTTGTATTAGGTACTTACACTAAGCAGTGATTGCAATTTTGGACAAGGATGCAGCGCTGCAGTGGTACTATGCACCCTTGTGCTACAGACCTCATTGACCTTTAACTCTTAATAAAATAAGAATGCATTCTAAAACCAGCACAGGTTCAAAGTTCTATATTGGCTTCAGCGGGATGTGAATTACTGAAAGGCCTTTAAGCCAGACAAGTCGCAAAGGATCCTCAACTGAGGATATTGGACCTGTACCTTACCTGAATGATTGCCAAATTCTAGTCCTACCCAACATCCACTTCACAGCCTGCCCTTCCCAATCGATCTCTTTTCTCCAGTGTACACTCCAGTTAATGCTAGGTGTCCTGTACTTCAACTGGAGAATGTATTTTCTAAGCTAGTCCACACCAAGTCCTGGAAATGTTCACACCTAGTACCCATTTTTTAAAAAAGGGAACCAAGGTTGGAGGGCGCTGCGGCGTGGCTACAAAATGACACTTGCGCTAGAAGGCTCTGACCAGCGACTTAAAAATCCTTCCTCGCCTCTGCACCTATGAATGATATTGAGCGGTGGTCCAGGTTGCTGAATGCCCCGGGCAACCACTGAATTGTCCTGGGAGTGCGGAACAGCCTCCTGTGGGTGATTTTCATTGACAGCAGCCATGGTATTGCAAGGTCGCCTCTCCCGCCGAAACCGCGTGGACCAGGAGGTGTCTGGCAAAGATTGCTTGACTTTGCGGACCCGTTGCGGGGCGAGCTGCCCCGTGCTGGAGCCGACCGAAGGAAGAGTGTCTGACTGGTTCCAGATCTGCTGGGGAGCTCTGGCCTGAATTTGGGGCCCGGGCACACACGAAGTGGAGAAGAGCTGTAACTCCCTGTCACGGCAGCAATGAAGAGTTGGCCTGAAGGGATGAGAAGGTCCGGGCAGGGCGAGCACTCCTGGGAGCGACTAAGTGAAGGCTAGGTGTGGGCAGAGGAGTAGTTCACCGCCTGGCAGCTCGCTATTGAGACCTCCCGTCCCTCATAACCACATAAGGGAAATAATAGCCCGGCTCCCAGCCCCGGCACAAGTCGAATTAAAAACAAAAAAAAAGACACATCCTGTGGGGGCGAGTGACCGCCACAGATATCTTTGCACCAGTCCTGGAGGACAAGCTCTGACCCCTGTGACACATAGAAGGGGCACACAGCAGCGGTAACACTGGCTAAAAGTGGACCTTCCATTAGCGGCAGAGGAGTGGCGATACTCTAAAGCACACACTCAACCTGGTGCTGGGTGAATTAGGGGGGACTGGGTCCTACCCTAACCCCCTACCCCCACCCCCACCAAGAGCCACAGGTTACACAGAATACTGTTGTCTTAGTTGTGGTCACAAGTATACACTGAGGGTGGAAGTTCACTTTAACGCACAATATATGCAATGAAGTCCCCATTGTGATGGTGGCACTAGATGCTGAGAAAGCCTTTGACTCAGTCGAATGGCCATTTCTATTTGAGGTCCTCAGTCTATCTGCTCTAGGGTTGAAGTACCTCCAATGGGTCTGCCTTCTATAAATGGCTCCCGTGCCAGTGTGCTAACGAATCAGACTGCTTCTCAAAGGGGTACTCGTCAGCGGTGTCCCCTGTCCACCATCATATTTGCCCTGGCGATTGAACCCCTGGCCTATTGCATTAGGGAATATCATGCCCATAGAGCGGTCAAAATATACTCTGTCTCGAATATATCGCTTTACACAGGTGATATGTTAATGTATGTCAAAACCCCCAGGCATAATTTACGGCCATTAGTTTAAGAAATCGCCCGCTTCGGGGCCTACTCAGGATAAATGTATCCAAGTTTGATGTTCTCCCCCCCCCCCCCCATCCTTGACACCAGTAGTAAACGCAAAGGACATTGAGGCAGGCCTCTGCTGGTACCCTAACGGCATATGCTATCTGGGTGTGAGGGTGTCCGCTTCCCAGGCTCAAATTTATGAGCACAAATATGTGGCAACACTGGAGCGTAGGTGGAGGCATGGATCCTCCCTTTGTCGCAGGCAGCACGGATCTCCCTGGCCATAAATGGTTGTTGTTCCAAAGATGCTATATATTTTCAATAACGTGCCAGTGATCCGCTGTGATTCTGGAAACGCGTTAGGGGCCTGCTGGTGAGGTTGGTGTGGGCGGGGAAACACGCTAAGGTCTCCCTTGATGCATTGATGCTCGCATTTGAGGATGGGGCGGGGCTGGAATATCCTGATCTATTTACTTACTGTCTGGCAGCACAAATTCAATATGCCATTTGGCAGTGGCATCCATCACCAGAACTCCCTCATGCTAGGCTGGAGAGAGCGACGGCCTGGCTGGATGACCTGAAAGTGATACAATGGGGAGAAATAGAATAGTGGCATGGGAGGGGGGTGCAACCAGTTGATTGGCCTGGGAACAGGCTATGTCGGGGGAGGAGGGTATAGGGTTATTTGACACGAAATGTGCAATATATGCTGTGCACGTGATGGGGATCACGCATGAGAAAGGGTTTAGGACACGCTTTGTAAAGTTTGGCACTCACACTGTTGGAGATACTGTGCAAGATAGTAGATTTATCCCCTGGGATGCATTGAAGGAAAGGGGTCCCTGCAGTGCAGTAGTGATGATGATGATGATGCTGCTGCTGCTGCTGCTGCTGTACTTCCGGTTGAGGGAGACTCTCGGTGGAATATGGCCACGTTTCCATGCGATACTGAGACAGTCCCCCTTGGTTCACTTTGTGTTTAACCCACCTGGCCTCACCAGGATAATGTCTTCCCTCTACAAAATCATAAAGACACAGCAAGGTGGGGGGGACACCACATTTAGGGCAATATGGGAAGTATCGCTTAGGAGGATGCTCTCCGATCCACAATGGCGGAAGATGTGTATGTTGTCACAGGGGATTCCCCTGAATAATAGATGCCATTTAATACTTTTTACATTTCTACACCAGATATATTATGCCCTGGCCCACGTGAATCGATACTACCCAGAGGGGGCCGCAAAATGTTCAAGATTTCAAACTGACCCAGCAGATTTCATGCATATGGTGTGGGAGACAACTCTTCTGGGCGCTAATCCAAGAGGCTATGGGTAAAATGTTAAGGGATTGTCCTCCTAGCTCCCCTGAAGCATGGCTCTTAGCTTGTTTTTTTTCAGATAATAAAAATGCTAATAAAAACTTAACATTTTGCAAAGGCAGGGATGGGTAAATGTATCACATGCTGGACATTATGGTGCTTTCAGACTGGACGCACCCTGCTCTCTTGGGTAATTGGGGGTGGGAGAAGGTGTTGGTGGGGTCTCTTGTATGCAGTGTATGAATATAAAATCAATAAATAGTATTTAAAAAAAAAAAAAAGGGAACCAAGACGATTCATCCAAGAGGTGGCCAGAAGCTGCGGGTTCAAGCATTATTTCGCTCGGTCCAGATGCAGAATACAACCCTTAGCGAGGAAGAAATGCAAGAATCACCAATGCAGGGCTCTTTAGGAAACGTCACAGGACTGGACTGGAGAAAGCGAGGTCCAGCTACTGCACACAGATGATGCTGGCGCCCTTCCAGCAGAAGAAGCTTCTCTAGGACAGGATCCCTTGATGCTGGGACGCTGACATTTGCAGAGAAGGCGACTTGTACCACAAGCTGGTGACCACTGATGTTCCAGGTGCAACTGCAGAATGGTGACGCTCTTGGTGAGGTAGCCCATGGGAGAGCTGGTTAGTCCACTGTGTGGTCAAGCAACACTTAAAAAGATTTAGGATGGCTGGGTCCTCAAGAATGCGTTGTGACTAGTTGGTCTCGCTAGTCCAAGGGCTGAAGCACTGCTCTGGATCTTTGGAGATCAGGTAGTCCAACGTTGCTTCACTGGATGCATGAAGGTATGCTGATAAAGAGTATTCCCATTGTGCTTGCGTTGTAAGATGCTGTGTGCTCTGTTGAAAAGTAAAAAAATAAAATTTAAAAGATGCAAGGGAAAACAGTTTCCCAGCACTGATAGTCTGAAGGACTGATTTGTTTCCCCATACCAAATTAGCAAACGGTCAGAACAGGTTTAAAAACAAAGTTGAAAGATTGGCGGCCCATAGGAAGTATGGATGGAAAGTTCCCAAAAGAGAAATCTTACTTACTTAACGGTCAACTCCAACCATGGTACAACTTTACAAGCCCTTTTGCAGTGCCCCCCCCCCATCTATTTGGTCATTGTCGACCTTACCAGGCCTTTTGACAGTCAATAGATTTAAACTTTGGGACAAACTTCAGGAGGGCAGGTTACCACCCCCTACCACTGATTAACATCTTGAGAGAGACACTCGCACTCACTCTCACGCTCTCACTCCAAGGGCTCTGTCGGGACCTGTGCCTTTGAGGTATGGCCACTGCAGTGTTCGAAATTGAGGGGAGCTTGGAGTTATTTAGCTTCTGCATGTAACCTAGTAGGGGCAGCTGAACTTGCTACCAGGACCTACTTTTGGCTCCCCAGACCAACTGAAACTGAACAACACCCATTTTGTGAATGTAAGTCTGTTTGGAACAATCTTTAAATAAAGCTAAATATGCAACTCTGTACTGCTCATTCCTTGTCTGCAACCGATTAAAATAATGTTTACAAAAAAAAGTTGTAAAGAGGTGTCCTCATTTTTAAGGGTAATAAATAACAGACAAAAACTATATGCATCTCATGTCGAAGTTAGATTTTGGTAATGCTATATACTGGCTTCTCGTTCCCCAGTGGTAGCTACTGGATAATGAGGGATACCCAGGAGCCACTTGTAACTCATGCTTATCCAATTTGAATTTCGAACCCTGCCACTGCCAGGGCTGCGTGCTGGCGTTGGCTCTGTTTATTTGGGAAAAACCTCCTCTTCATTTTGACCGATCCATCGCCATATAAACCACCTGGCGTATGCAATGACGTTGTGCTAATGGATAAATCTACTGTGGGTCTTCAGAGATTTATAGGGTTCTTAATTGGTTTCCTTCAGGCCCACAATTTGTTTTGATATTTGCCAAGAAATTCCTTAACTTTAATTGGTACGCCGCCAACCAAAAGCTGGAAATAGTGAACAGTATGACATTCATAGGTGTCATAGGACCTACGCAGCCGAGTGAATTCATAAAGATGCTGTGTCCCTCCTCCTATATTTTTTTCTTCCCAACCTAAGAAAATAGACTAAAGATGTGGGAAATTGTACCTCACCAAATTTTTGGAGTGCACACACTGTACCTAAACTTTGAGTGGTCTAAAATGAAGGGTAACAGTCTTCCTTCTGGGGGTTCCAGTTTCTATAATCTGCTTTGAATTGGGCCTATGTTCCAGCCAACCCTTTATAAACTGGCATAGTCTGTTAATTTTTTTTTCTCCTAAAACAATGGCTCTCCCCCACTCCCGTGTAACCGTTATGGTACGCTTAATGAGCTTTTATTAAAGCCTGATGAAGGATGTATTGTGTTCTGTTTTTTGATTTTCATATTTTCCAGATTTGTGAATGGTTTGCATGTTTAACCATATCACACAATGTATTTTCAACCTTTCATAGGTGGCTCAAGCCACGAAAGGGGCCATGTTTTCTTGGTTCTGCATTGTGGCTTTAAAGCCACATGTTGTGCATGATGCAATGTAGTTGTATGGGTAATAAATTGAGACAAAATCCAACACCCAAACCCGGAGCACCACCAAGAACGATTATAACTAGGCTATTCGGCTAAAGGGATTGGCACCTCATTCTCAACCTGGCAGGAGAACATGGCCCACTAACATTGAGTCCAGCCGTGTCCAGACTTTTCAATGAGAGTACAACCAGTCCGAAGATCCTTTGACCCTGTGAAAAGAACATTTGGGGAACGGAAAGTAATCTATGCGATGCTATTCCCCGCCAAGCTACGCATCAGCACGCAGGCAAAACGCAAACCTTGAATCCTTCCCAAACTCGCTAGTGAAGAGTGCCACTGTTGATCTGCCACTAACCCTAGAGGGCTTACAGCAGGCACGTAAAGACCTTAAGGCGGGCAGAGCACCAGGGTCAGACGGCCTACCGGCAGACCTTTACAAAATCCTCAGACGAACTGGCCCCACGGCTCCTAGAAGTATGGGAAGAATCTCTTGAATCCGGAACGTTTCCCCCTACAACGAGAGAATGTTGATACAAAAATGTTTGCTAAAGCCCTAACCAACAAACTTAATCCATACATGACCAAACTGGTACATCCGAACCAATCTGGGTTTATTCCCGGGCGCTCCACGGCCCTGAACCTCAGGCGCTTCTTCGCCATCACCTCCCAATTAGACCATCGGGCAAAGAAAAAGCATTTGACTCCATCTCGTGGAAGTTCATGTTTGGAATCCTGAGCAAGATGGGGTATGGCGCAGGCTTTCTCAGCTTCATACGGCTAGAGTATGAACCAACAAAATGCTATCACCCACCTTCACACTACAAAGAGTAACCAGACAAGGCTGCCCTCTCTCCCCGCTGATATTTGCACTGACAATAGAGGGAATGGCGGCACATCTGCGTCATAATCCTGGCTGGAGAGGAATCCGTATACTGGGAACCCCGCAATTCATCTCTCTCTATGCAGATGACACAATGTTATACATCAGGAACCCCGATACCCATCTTGCACCAGTATTACGAGGCATAGCCGAATTTCCCAGACATTCCAGATATAAAATCAACCAAGCCAAGTCTGAAATAATCCTGCTGACCGAATCCACTATCCAGACCGCAACTATGGAAGGCCTACGCTGGTCCCCTACCATCACAAGATACCTGGCCATCGGCGCCGGACAGAAGAACCCTGTTTGCCAACAACTACGCCCCATTCCTGGCACAACTGGAATGTAAACTCAATGCACGGATCAGGCTGCCGCTGTCCCTCTACGGCTGCATAGCCCTACTGAAAATGTTGGTAGTCCCAAAACTACTATACCTATTTAACTGAATCCCGATCTGGCCGGGCAGGAAATTCTTCGATATGCTACAAAAGCTTGCCACACGATTATTCTGGGACTCTGTCCTCCCCATACAAAACTGGTCCAAACTATGCGAGAATTACGACACAGGCGGCCTTGCAGCCCCAGATTTTCAAGTATACCATTACTCGGCGTAGGCACATTTCGCAAATTACTGCACCAACACAATAGAACAATTCGGACACATACAAGCAGAAAAATTCACTGCGTCCCGCCTGGAACTCAAAAGCATGATGTTTGGTTTGCCAGTACCTAGAGAAAAATCACTAGTAGACCTGATGGAATCAACAGTGCGAGCATAGGTGCAGATCTTTAAGAGAGTAGGCTGTGAAACTGCACACTGGCCACACTCACCCCTATGGCACTACCCAGGTCTAGAATCCACAATGCATATGTACTGGGAATGTCCACCAATCAGACAATTCTGGAACGAAGTGGCAAAAACTATGAACTTGATCCTGAACTCAAATATTACGGCCACTCCGCTGAAATACCTATTGGGAGACATAGGGAAATCATCGGTCAAGACCCAGAGACTGTTTGCAGTGGCCAAAATAAACATCCTCAGAAAATGGAAATCTAAAGACTCCTCCCCCCCAACACACCAGGGATGGATGCGGGACTTGATCAACACACAGGAATGCTAAGAATCTTGCGTCCAAGGGGTCCAACCCACCTCGAGGCCTAAAGACATATGGGCCCCCCTCGGATTATATTTAATGGCAGAAGAAAAGACAAGGACCACGAGAACTGGACCCCCCCCCTCTTGACCCACTAAGTTCTGTCGTCTTCCCCCATCTCCTCTTCCCCCCCTCCTCCCCTTCATTCACCCCCTAAAGCTGTATACATGAATGCACTTTACACCAATGAAATGCAATGACAATGCACTGTTTTCAGTAAAGCATGATCTTCCTATAATGTTACATGCCAGTATTAAATAAAGTTTAAAAAAAAAAAGAATCCTAATCTCCCCCATCCATGTCTTGAGCTTTAGGGGAGTTTGTGGGTATTGTGAGATGACTTACCCACTCTTAAAAATGGCCAGGTGGAGAACGATCATGTGCTTCCTCCTACTGCTCTGCAAATGTGATTACCCCAACAAACCTCTGCTTTGTTATGGATCTGCTGCATGTTTCTTAAGCAATCTGCTAGAAGGGGTGGTGGATGTGGAATGGCCCCAGGCTAATCTTTGTTGTGAGTGGTTTGGGAGTACTTCATCAAGCCTCACTAAAATGGAAGTTGTATCCTTTTGGAAATTGTAACTCTTTGCCTGAATGAGATTGGATGGAGATCAATGCTTTGAGGGGAGTGATGGGTTGCAAGGGGTGTTCGAAAGAAGAATCACAGGCAGGTGTAGAGATCAGAACCCCCTGCATAGGATGCGTCTATTATAGGAGTGAGGGAACATGCCTGGCGTGAGCTGTTTTTATCCACATGAGTTTAGAGCTAAAGTTTTATCTTCTGATCTTCTATTTTGCAGTTCTAGGTTTGAAGGCTGGCAAAGTGATGGCTACTTCTGTTTCGTTGCCCTTCTGATATAATTGATGACTGCTTGCCCTCTGTCATATGCTACATAAACTGTTAGCCTGACATATGGACCTTGTATTACCATTGACCACCCTCTCCTGTCCTTACTTTGTAAATATGAATGAGTGGAGAATACGTTTACTTGTCCATTGATTACCAATGCCCATTCACCATCCTATGCTTTGGTTCTGTTGGTAGGACTGCCGGATTCATGTTTTGGTAACTGGTTAAGCATGTAGTCGATGCCCTCTCCACATCTTGCCTATTCAATTACTTTCTGATCGCCGTGAGTGGGAAACAAATTAAATTGCATATTTATTGAATTGAGCATACTAGCTAGAATGCTGGAGTAATGTGTAATTACTTGCAAGCTCTCCCTACACTTGGAGATCAGGAATTTTACAGGAAAAACAGTTTTGCATAGAACATCTGTGCAACCACCTGTTGCATGTTTTTGCACCACGCAAGGTTCTGGTTAGCTTACAATTGCCCCAACCCCTCCTGTGTGCTAGCACATGATGCACAGAGGCATTAATTGGTAGTTAGTGCCACAAATTCGATAATCTCACCAGATTGTACCCAGTTTTCTTCCAGCAGCAAGAACCAAGCAAAGAATATGGAAAAATGCAAAGAATGAGGTTGCAATTGGTCGTTGCAATGATGGCTGCCAGAATTTCCAATTTCTGCTATGTCCATAGCATAACGTTTAATGGATTCAGAGCATAGGCACTGAGAAGCCTCATAAACCACTGGTTCCCACCAAACCAATGCAGTGAATCCCCGATATGTCATTCAAATGCTTAAACTGGTTAAAAAGGCCCAGAACAGCCATATTGATGAATGCGGTATCAGTGTGGCATATACCGATGTCTGTAAAGCGGACCTAGAATGAGTCTGTTAAAGTGTTTGATTTTTCTCATCTTTGCCATTCAGAAGCTGGTTAGTCGTGAACTAGGTACTAGATGAATATTTGCCCCGTTCCAAAGATGTTGGGCACAGAAAATCGCTCATTAAGCAGAATATGAAATTGCTCATAAATTAAGAACTAGATACTTCCATACTCACATTCCCACGGCCACGGTGCTGGGTCATGTACGTGGAAACCATTCATAAATAAAATAGGCATTTTTCGTATTTATTTAGCAGTGGCAAATTCTCTTTCTTGAAAATAATTTAAACTGCGGACTACTCATTGGCGTGTCAGATGTGATGGGGAACGTGGTGGGGCATTTCTGAAAAGGACCATGGGTTAAAGAGTATGATTGGGAAACGACACAGTTAGTTATCCCAGTGAATGAGTACATTGCACAGTTGCATGTTGGATATCCAGCATACATATATTCTCTTGGGAGCCGAAGGAGTGACTCACCTTTTCCTTTTGCTTACTTCACAGCAAATTGTGAGTCACCCCTTCAAACTGCTTCCACCATCATTTGAACTTGGTAGCTATTATCTTATTTCCTCATTCATGCCCTTTCATATGCTTCCCCTCTCCGGATCTTGGCCTAACGCATGCTTTAATTTTTTTTTTTTTTAAGTTTGTCCTTCAAAATGCTGCATTGTCTGTGCGTATTCGTGCGTCATTGACACACGATCTAAGATTGCAAAAGAGGAAATTGATTTTGCAGCATGCGGTACTTGCTCTGTGTGTTGGAGGGGCTTCTAAAGCAGGATCGAGCTTTGCCTCTTGGATGAGAAGGTGTGTGTTGTTTTTTTTTGTGGAGTGCCAAGCAGACTCTTACCTCGGGGGTCACGTAACTTTCGAGGGCAGCGACGCTCTCTTCGTGTTTGTCAGTGTGTAGGGGGTTTTGGTAATAGAGACGTCTCTTTGTAGTTCGGAGTGAAGCGAACCTAACCATCACCCTCTTTACTCAGCAGCTTGATATATCCCCCTTTAATGTTTGCCAACCTTTCCCTGCTTATTTTGGGACCCGTTACCAAGCGAATTTTTTTTTTTTTTTTTTTTTTTTTTTTTTTTAATAAAACTACAGTTCGATACTTAAATCGAACTTTTGTTATAATTGACCTTTCTCGCATCTCATCCGTCCTCTCCAGTGTTTATTCACATGTATGTCTGTGCGTGTACACCCCGCCCCACCCCCAGATGGCCTGTGCAGGTTATTTGGAAAAGTGTAAAATGAGAAAAGCACGACCCTATGAATGAGGAGAGATGGAGCTATATAAATCTGACCATTCCTCTGTGTATCTAGATTCTGGCCCTATGTTTCTGGATCTGGAGGTGACCTACTTAGGTGACTACTGTGCATTTGTCGAAGCGCCCAATGTGCTGCTTTTTCCTGCTTCGTGCTTTTGGCTAAAAAAAAAAACATTAGGATTGTGAATTACTACATCGTCATCTTGATGATCCGCCCTTTACCTAGATGACTTGACATGTAGGTCCCTAAAGTTTATGAAAGTAGATTGATGCGGTTTTCCTTTTCGGTGTGCCACAACCCCAGTGCTCCATGCTTGTTTCCATGTACTCTAATCATCCTCCTGTTTTGTGGCCTACAGCTCAGCTTTTAAAACTGTAAGAGCCTGGCCAGGAGAAGCTATCACCGCAGTTCCAAAAAGTGTAAATTTTTCTAGCCAAACTCTGAATAGGAGTATGGCGAAGCAGTAAGTCTTAGACTCAGGAGGAGGTAGGCTTGCTGTGAAGTACAGCTAGCAATGGCAGAAACTGGTAAGTAACGGAGGTCCACGCAGGTAAGTACAATAATAATCCGTTTGTTAACCCATACACACGAGGATATGTACACTGTAGCTCATAGAGTGAGGGAAGAGGGTATGCAGTGATCAAATTGTGGCCAAAATGTCGCCTGTACAAAAAAATCACAGTATTTTGGTTTGACCTGGTAAATGTGTACCCCATTTAAGTGGAGTAGGGATTGCAGGGGTGTCCCCCGTTTCCCTTAGATGGTATAATGGTTCCGGGGATTGCAGGGATTTACATGGATTGCAGCGGCAAAACCACAGCCTTTTTGCCGTAATATTTTGTGTCCACAGCCATTTTTGCCACGATTTTAACACCTGGAACCGGTAAGACATGTTACAATTCAGATTTCAAGCCTTCTCAATAAAAGCACCCAGAAAGAACACCCCGTTTCCGGAGACTTGTAAGTAGTTGGCACAAAAACGGTGTCCACATGGCCTAGAATGGTGTACGCCAATGGCTTTCTGATTACAGGGCACAGAGCTGGGAGAGGCCAAGGCTCCATGTGTGGTGAGGTCTGATGTAGGCCAGGTGTTAGGCAGAAACCTGTGCAGTTCCCTCTGGGACCACTGCAAAAGATTTAAGACTACAGGTGTTGGCAGTAAACCCACTTGGTAGCAGTCTGCACCGCACAGATTCACTGTCGTAGCTGTGGCTGAGCAGTCAGACTTCCCTCAAGAAGAGTTAGGCAGTATACAGAGGATACATAATAGGTACAGAGGCACAATAGCACAAGCAAACACTGACCAGAGCTAGGTGTAAAAGTATAAACTTATTTATTAAAGGTACACTCATAAATTACACTAGCACAATAGAAAAGGAAGAAAGCCAAACACAGTTACTATTACTCATATGTACATCCCTAATCATTTGTTGGACAATTCTAAGTTAACCCCACTTATTTCCAACCAGAGGTGAGCGCTTAACGTTAGATGGTACTCCAACAAGTATTACCAAAAGGGAGGGAAAAGGCAGAAATAAAGAGAGCAGTAAGGTAAAACACTTTTCACATAAGGTTAGCAAAGACAGTCAATGGTGGAACAAGGGGAATTAGTTCGGGGCCCGCTTTAGAGGGAGCCAGGCGAAAATGTGCCCAAGATCACACAATGTCACAGGTCTTTGCAGGTGAGTAGAAAAAGGTTTTACTACGGTCCTGAAAAGTTTAGTTGGGGTGTCCCAGACCTACCCAGGTTCGAGAGCCGAGGGCTAAATCTACCCCGTACAATCGGTGGCAAGGGAGGCCGGGCGGAACACAGTACCTTTAAACGTGGAAGGATTCCTCCAGCGGTGGTAGTCATTCCTGGTAGTGGGTGCAAGTCGCGGCGTCGTCCCGAGGAAGAGGTGATCTCGACGAGGAGGAAAGCTGCAGGTCGTTGCACTACCAGGGATGAGGCCAGCCGTGGAGTTTTCCGGTCACAAAGGATTTTTACCCCTCTTTCGCGGTTGAGGTAAAAAGTGGTATCCCGGTTGCCGGGGTGCTTGGCACAGGCAAGGCGGCCACGAGATGCTTCGGGACGGCGAAAAGAAGGCAGCAATTGGTTGTCCCCACCAGTTAAGGGAAGAAGACTCTCCGGCGGGAGATCTCCTCTGTCGTCGGGAAAAGTGGTGAGACGGTTCTGCGGGGCTTCACCGGTGGTGTCGTCTTGGCAGGTCGGCTCAGCTTCTCCCTCTTCGGCTTCTTAGGTCCTGTGGCGACTTCTCAAGAACCAGTCCCAAAAACCCTGCTTTTATGCAGCAAACCCCCATTCATACAGCCTAGCTGTCACTCAAACATGCTAAGTGATGAGCGGGGTGGCTCACCACTTGGGCCAATCACACTAGAGTGCGACCTGAGTTGGCAAGGCAACTCAGTCCAGGGTGCCTAAACCCCCTCCCACACCCCCTGTGGTACCCAGACAGAATGGCACCACTTTGGAGGGCTTCTGTGCAGAAGCCCGCCAAAAGTGGAACAAAGGCTCGACTCGGGTTCAGGGTTACTGAAGTGAACCTAGACGCCATTTTGGCGGCGAGTTTCGGCAAAAAATCCCAACCGGTGAATTTATATAAAATAAATAAACCGGCGGTATCTTTAACATTGCACCAAAAAGTGGTGCATCAAAAACAATGGGAAATCCCATTGGGGAATATTCAGGTGGAATATTTCCGTGGTATCCACTGCCACCAGCCAGAACTCGGCGAGGGGGGACGGGACAGTACCCCCTCGACAACAGACCCAGGGGCAATCTAATTGCCCCTACCAGTACTTCCACAGTAAGATGGTTTGTACTGGTTAAGTTCCTAAGTTAAGACTAGTAAAGTCAATGGTAACTTTACAGACCCAGGGAGACAGTAGTCAGTCCCAGGGTGTGGAGTCTATGTTTGGGGGTCTCTAGGACACCCCTGTGCTACTGCACTGAGGGTGCTGTGTAACACACATTCAAAAACCAATGATGGCCTATGGGGAAAATTACCCCCTAGCCCATAAGCACATAGCAAGTCACAGAAAACACTCTCAAGTCATGTCCAAGAGTGAGGGTAAAAGAGTCTCACTCTTGGCAGGAGAAAACAATAAACCCCACAAAATCCAGCAAAGCTGCTGGGGGACTCACTAGGTTAGGAAATTCAGCCTAAACAGAGAATTCTTCCTAACACTGCCCCCCCCCAGACTAAGGGACAGGAGGATTTAATCCACTCCTGGATGAACCTCATACCTCTAGTCGATGACATACATCCTAGAGAGTCCATCAGCATTTTGATGGTGACACCCTGACCTGTGCTCAATGGTGAAATCAAACCCTTGGAGGCAGATTGACCATCTCAATAGTTTTGGATTTTCCCCTTTCATTTGCATTAACCATCTCAAGGGTTGGTGGTCAGTCTGAATGACAAAAGTAGAACCATACAAGTATGGCCTAAACTTCTTCAGTGCCCACACAATAGCAAAGCATTCTCTTTCGATTGTTGCCCACCTTGTTTCAGGATCCTTCAGTTTTCTACTGATGAAGCAAATGGGGTGTTCCCTACCCTTCTCATCCAGTTGGCTAAGAACTGCACATATACCTACATTGGAAGCATCAGTTTGTACAATGAAAGTTTGGTGGTAGTCGGGAGCTCTGAGTACTGGAGCTTGGCAGAGAGCTTTCTTCAGGTTTTCAAAGGCCTGATTGCATTCCTCATTCCATTTGACCTTCTTAGGGAATTTTGGAGAGGAGATCACATTCAGAGGAGAAGCTATGGTCCCATAGTTCTCAATGAAATTCCTGTAGTATCCAGTGAGGCTTAAGAAGGCTCTCACCTGGGTCTGAGTAGTAGGTGTTGTCCAATTTTGCACAGCTTCAATCTTGCTGAGCAAAGGCCTTATTTCTCCACCTCCTACCTCATGTCCAAGGTAGACCACTTTACTCTGACCAATTTGGCACTTGCTTGCCTTTATGGTCAGATTGGCCTGCTTAAGAGCCTGCAAAACATGCCCTAAGTGGGTCACATGTTCTTCCCAGGAGTGGCTGAAGACTGCAATATCATCCAAGTATGCCATGCAGAAGTCCTCCATCCCAGCTAGAACTTGGTTCACCATCCTTTGGAATGTTGCAGGTTCATTTTTCAGTCCAAAAGGCATAACCTTGAATTGGTATAGGCCAACTGGGGTAGAAAATGCAGTTTTCTCCTTGGCATGGTCTGTCAGGGCTATTTGCCAATAGCCTGACGTAAGGTCCAGTGTGCTGAGGTACTTGGCTGCACCAAGTTTATCCACCAACTCATCTGTCCTTGGCAAAGGGTGGGCATCAGTCTTGGTGACTGCATTAAGAGCTCTATAGTCCACACAGAATCTCAACTCTTTGGATCCTGCCTTCGGTACTAACACCACTGGGCTAGACCATGGACTAGTAGAGGGCTCTATTACCCCGAGATCAAGCATCTTCTTGACCTCACCTTTGATGTGGGTTCTGACATGTTCTGACATTCTATATCCCCTGCTTTTGACTGGCAGACAGTCACCAGTGAGTATCTCATGCTGTCCCCAAGGGGTCAAGCCTGGTGAAAGTGAGAACAGGGGGGCAAACTGATTTAACATCGCTTTGCACTCCTCCTGTTGCTCAGGGGTCAGATCTGAAGAGAGATTAACTCCTTCAACCTTTTCGTCCAAAGGTAAGCCTCTCAGGAGGTCAGGTAGAGCGTCACTCTCCTCCTCCTCTTCCGATGAAGCTAGAAGCAATGCTCCTACTTCTGGTCTAGAGACATAGGCTTTGAGGCGGTTGGTGTGGAAGACTCTGGGAGCTTCCCTGGGTTTGCCCAGATCCACCAGATAGTTGACCTCTCCAAGTTTTCCCACAACCTTGAAGGGTCCCATCCATTTGTCTTGCAAGGCCTTCTGCCTTGTTGGGAGCATAACTAGAACTAGCTGGTCTTGAGTAAACTCAACCATGTTAGCCTTCTGATCATGCCAATGTTTGATCAGAGCTTGGCCAGTTTTCAAGTTGTCACTTGCTTCTGCCATCATGTGTGACATTCTCCTTCGGAGACCTATCACATAGTCACTCTGACTGGCTTGGGGGAAGGAGCACTCTCCAACCCCTCCTTAATCAGGGCCAACGGGCCCCTGACGGGATGGCCATAGAGAAGTTCAAAGGGAGAATAACCTACTCCCTCCTGAGGGACTTCCCTATAAGCAAATAGAAGGCATGGCAGTAGAAGGTCCCACTTCTTCTTAAGGGGTTCTTCTAAGGCACCTATCATGCTCTTCATGGTTCTGTTAAATCTTTTTACCAACCCGTTTGTTTGAGGGTGGTAGGCGGTTGAGAACTTGTAGGTGACTCCGCAGGTTTTCCACATGGCTTTCATGTAGTTGGACATACAATCTGTCCCCCTGTCAGAGATCACCTCCTTAGGAAACCCAACCCTGGTAAAGATACCAAGGAGGGCCTTAGCCACAGCCTGAGCTGTAACAGTCCTCATAGGAATTGCCTCAGGGTACCTAGTAGCATGGTCTACTACAACAAGGATAAACCTGTTGCCTGAGGAGGTTGGGGGATCAAGGGGACCAACAATGTCAATCCCTACCCTCTCAAATGGGACTCCCACAACTGGGAGAGGCACTAAAGGTGCCACATTCTTGGAACCAACCTTACCAGAAGTCTGGCAGGGATGGCAGCTCCTGCAATACCTATCTACTTCGGCCCCCATTTTTGGCCAATAGAAGTAGAGAGAGAGCCTTTTCTTGGTCTTCTTGAAACTCAAGTGACCAGCCAAAGGAATCTCGTGGGCTAGTTGCAAGAACTGTTGTCTGTTCTCTTTGGGCACTACCAGGCGTTGGTATGCTCCAGGTTCAGATTCGGTTGGTTCACTGTAGAAGAGGCCATCTTCCCAGTGTAACCTATACTTCCCAGGCTCTTGCCCATCAGCCTGAGAAGCTGCCTGCTGGCGGAGACCCTCCAGAGTTGGACATTCTCTTTGTCCCTTACGGAAAGCTGTCCTGCTGGGTCCACCTTCGGCCAGTAAAGACTGCAGCTCAGGATGGTCAGCCGGGTCCAGGTCTCCAATAAGTTCTGGGCCTCCTACTAGCTCTTCTTCAGAGTCTAGCTCAACCAAACAGGGTTGTACCTCCCTCTCAGCCTCAGCTGGAGGTGGAGTTACAGGTGTAACTTTGGACAACCTCGGGGAAGTCCTTGTTGGAAGCACTGGAGTGCTTGCTGTAGGCTTTTTCCTAGGAGTCTTGGGTTGCCCCTTTGCTCCTGATCTGGTAGTTACTGCAGTAAGTTGCTCCAGTGGGAGAGGAGTGATTTCTGTCATCTCCTGAGATAAACCTCGCAGGGTTTTCTCTCTTGCAGATTTGGTGAGCTCCTGTAACCTTTTACTAGGAGGTCTGGGGGTATGTGACACAACCCCAAGAGCTTTCAGTTCATTTCCTAGCAGAACTCTTCCTGGCACTTCACATTGTATACTGACAGGTATCTTCACAGCCATATCATTGCACTGGATGAGAACTGGTAACTGGGGACACATCTGCACAGGCCCTCCAGCTAACTTGGTGAGACATTTGGGTGCCTTAGCAACATCCTCTGCCTTGAAAAACGATTCATCCACCACAGTTATGCTGGCCCCAGTGTCCCTGATGGCAGGAGTCTCCTGACCATTTACGTGGACACTGTCCTTATAATACTCTTTAGTATTATCTGGGATAGAATTATATACATCTAAATTCTGCTGTTCCCACAACCCCAGAGATACTAAAGAAACACTGGCTGAGACTCCAGTGGGTTCATCAGCCAGTAGTAGAAAGTTTCCACTTGCCATAGTGACTTCCTCCTCTGGAGCGAAGGCTAAGGAGACAAGTTGGACCCCGGAAGGTTTACCCTTACCTCTGGGATCTCCGTTCACATGGTCAGTAGCCTTACAAACATAACAGGCCCCAAAGGTCCTTTGGAATGGAGGCTTGTTCTGACCTCCTTCTGGTTTAGCACCAGAAGGTATACTACTCTGCTGTGGTTTCCCAGGTGGCTTACCCTTATGGTTTTGTTTGGGGCCCTCTTTAGAATTGGGATTATTAGAATTCTCTTTGGAGTCTTTCTTAGGCTGTCTTCCCTCATCCTTCTTCTGAGTTACCCCAGAATCCTTGTGAGTAGCCCTGTTGGCAACCCACAAGTCAGCAGCCTTAGCTAGCTTCCTAGGATCTAATTCCTGTGAACCAGCCAAGTGCTGTCTGAGCTCAGGAGAGCAGGCATCATAAATTGACTCCATCATTACAAGATTTCTCATTCCTTCATAAGTGTTCACCTTGTAACCCTTAATCCATCCCTCTAAGTTTTTCAACCCTTCACACACCCAGGTAGCCCAAGGGGTACCATCATGCTTTTTGAGGCTCCTAAACCTCTTAAGATACTGGGAAGGGGTCTTCCCAAACCTAGCTATCAAAGCTAGTTTCACACATTCATACTCTTTCCTATCCTCCTCCCCCAACTCCATTACCACATCAGTTGCAACAGGGGGAAGCCTAGAGAACAACCAGGTGAGTAACTCATTACCTGTGATGTTCTGGAGCCCATGATTATACTCAAACATAGACAACCAATCCAACACATCCAACTTAGGCTCATACATACCAATCAATTCCTGAGGCATCCGGGGTCTTTTAGGACTGGAACTTCTAGAGGAGCCAGAGAGAGAAGCATTCTCAACAGACAATTTCTTCATTTCTAGCTCATACTTGAGCTCCATTTCCCTTAGCCTTAGTTCTTTGTCGGTTTGAGCATTAAGTTTCTTGTACTCTAATTCAAGTTTCATTTTCTCTAGTTCAAAGTATTGAGGGCTAAATGTGGGACCTGGCAAAGGTCCAGTAGGTACAGCTGGTAGAGCAGACAGAGGCCTAGAGGGACTATCTACAACAGTTTCATCCTCCTCTTCTGGTTCTGACCCAAGATCATCAATACTTTGTTCCATATCAAGATCATTGCTGCTTTCTACATTTGCTGGAGTGATAGGTTCCTTTGGACCATCCTCCAGACTTTGGTTTTCTAACAACCTTTCTATTAGCTCTATTTTCTTTCCTTTAGTCATGAGATTCTTATGCTTACAGAGAAGTCTTAGACAATCAGCAGTTTTTGTAGCAAGGGACTCTTGACTATAACTTTCCATAGTAGACAGGTTAAAAATGACTTTTTCTTTCTTGTGCTTAAGCTTTGTGGTTAGTTGCACTAAGGTATCTCAAAAGTACTCGTACTCTAAAGTGTATACTCAATACAGATCCCACCGCTGCCACCAGTGTTAGGCAGAAACCTGTGCAGTTCCCTCTGGGACCACTGCAAAAGATTTAAGACTACAGGTGTTGGCAGTAAACCCACTTGGTAGCAGTCTACAGTGAATCTGTGCGGTGCAGACTGCTACCAAGTGGGTTTACTGCCAACACCTGTAGTCTTAAATCTTTTGCAGTGGTCCCAGAGGGAACTGCACAGGTTTCTGCCTAACACCAGGTGACGGCAGCCAGACCCTAATATAAGGCAGAGCATGACCCCCTTGGCTTGCTAGGCTCCAAGTTAAACAGTTTATTTTCATCAGTGATCACCAGACCAACTCGTACAAGTTCATTGTGGGGAGAAGGTAATCTGAGCAGAAGCTAGTTAAGTTTCCATTGGAAGTACTGCTCCATAGAGGGAATATAAGAATCTGGTGAGGCGGTAGGACAATGAAACATTGACACAAACTTTGCCCGGTTGGGCTTTTTGGGGTATATTTCTGACAGGACCGATCCGAAGAGAGGCATTGGAGCTTTGTGTCTGTGGTTGGTAGGCTACAATGCCTCTCGCCTGAGTAGGGGGGAGATGAGTTAACCAATATTGCGCTTTAAAATACATATGTAAATTGTTGACCTTCAAAAACAGTTGGCTTGAAGATGGATGACACCTAGCTCACTTATATTTAGGACTGGCCCTACTCATTCTTGTGTATACGTATTGAGCCAACAATATGCAACAGCCTATGGTGCCTTCTGCCACTGCTATTGTGTAATGTGACAGAAATAACTAGTGGGCAGCTGCATTTTGGGGTACAAAGGATTGACTCTTGAAATAAAGGCACAGGTAATCCTAGTTAATATTTGTCTGCATCTGTTTTGTAGCCAACCACATAATTCTGCACTGTTGCTTAATAAGCTCAAATACTAACTCGCTCTAATCCTATCCCAGACATCTGCTGATGGGCCATTGTATGGAATACCACATTTTCAGCTTAATATCAAACTTTAGACTACCCCTAAACCTAACTCGAAGCACCAGACTTTTGCAAACGTTTAAGCTTATCTCCCAAATGAATTACAACTCCTGTTAGCCTTGCATAATGGTACTTTACAGGTTCTGGAGGGTCTTGTACCGTGTGGTCCGTTGGAAATCGTGTTCCAACGTTTCTAGAAGGAGAACATTGAAATGTCACATTAACATTGATGGTAATGTTTCTTCATGTGTCACCATGTTTTTGCACGTACAAAAGGTGCCTTCCAGTTTATAGGTCGAGTGCACTGATCTTAGTTTGAGTAGCTAGGCTAAGTTACTTGAACTGTAAGTCTGGCAAGATTTATTAATTTAAAAAAAAAACCTTTTATTTATTCATGTAATACCATACATAAAACATAATGCAAGGATGCCATACATAATACAATGATGCAATATACACAGTAATACATATTCAAATACAATCTAGTAGTTCAATTGGTTTATTAGAATGTGGGGGGAGGGTGGGGAGAAGAAACTCCAGCGTGAAAGAAACAAAATAAAAGTGTATCTTACTAAATCAGGAGAGCAAGAACCCCAGAATGCGATTTAAAAGCATAAAGATCATTAAATGCACCCCAGATCATCCTAAATATGTCAAGTTGATTTTTTTTTGCCTTAAAGGATATTTTCTCTCTCCTAGACAGAAGGGACAAACTCTGCAACCAATCATCAATATTGGGGGAGCTATCACTTATTTCCAAAATCTCAGAATTTGCTTCTTGGCCAGAAGAAGGGCTCTATGCTCAGAAAATTTTACTTGTCGCCAGTCCAATATCCATTGGAATCAAACCAAGCACACCAACAAGTGGAACTCTAGGTATAGTAAAACCAATTCCATTCTCCGAAAAACACCATCCCAAAATAGTTGTATTTTACCACATATCCACAACATGGGGAGCGTAGTGCCTACCTCTTTTTTTACAATTCCAACAAATGTCTGCATTACACCAATTTGCTCAATCTCATTTTGCTTGGAGACCAGTATAAGTCATGAGTCACTCTTTGTTGTGTATATCTCAAATCTAGATACACTTTTTATATTTAATTGGACCCGTACATATACGGGTCCACTCAATATCTGACAGTGTGTAATTCAGATCCAATTCCCTCTAGCACACTGCGATGTTAACTGATATTTAGAAGGTGCAGCCAATTTATTCAGAACAGATGCAGACACAGGCATGATCTTCAAAAAAAGAAAATTGTGGGCGGAGCGTGCAATGAAGCATTCGGTGGGGAAAAAGCACATCAAAAAGTTCCGCCAGAGCATTGTATCGACAAATTTCATCCGCTTTCAGCTTATCCTTAAAGCGCAGAAACTCAAATTCAACCATATTCTGCCCATCATAAACCTGTTCTATTTTCCAGATACCCGCGCTCTGCCATGCAGTCCCTGACAATAGTTATTCTGTTTCACAACCTGGTTGTTCCATAAACTGGAGTCTGCACACAGCAAGTATTTCTCTTCCCGGACTTCATTACATCTACGCCACTTCTTCACAACATGCTTTACAAAGGGAGGCGTTGTACTAGTCGGTAACCATTTATCCATAAACAAAAGAATTTCCAGGGGGGTGGGTGAAATGGATTCTTTCTCCATTTGAACCCAGCCTGTACAATTACTATGATCAGACATCAACAAGTGGTGCAACGTGCGTAGCGTAAACGCAGTTTGGTAGCGTTTTATGTCGGGATGGCCCAAGCCACCCAGCTTCACTGATTTATGGAGGACATGTTTCGGGACTCGCGCTTGGTTCTCTCCCTCCCCCCACTCCCCCACCAACACAAACTTATTCAATGCTTTATTGATACTTAATAACAGATTATTTGGTAGGGGAAGCATGTTAAAGACATATATATATATACAAATTTCAGAAGCAGAGACATCTTCACTACATTAACTTTACCCCATAAGGACAATTTTAACTTCTCCAACCTACAGCAGAGACTGTCTACTTCTTCGATCTTTAGACAGCTATTCTAGGCAAGCAAAGATTCAATATCCCCATTTACCTGTATACCCAAGTACTTAAGACCTGAATCAGTCCACACTTCCCGACCCACATTAAACAATCCCCTATGACATGAAATAGAAACTGGAAAAATAAAAGGCTTTGCAACGTTTACTTTATAATTAGATAAATTGCTGAACTCCTGCATTGTCAATAGGAGCTCTGGGTAGGATATCTCTGGGTTTGAGATGAGGACCAAGAGGTCATCTACATATAAAAGAACTTTTGACAAACCGTCTCCAAATGAAATACCCTCTATACCTGGATGATTCCTAAGCATAATGGCAAGAGGCTCGATTGAAAAGATCAAACAAAAGCGGGGACAAAGGGCAACCCTGTCTAGTTCCCTTCAGTATTTGAAAACACTCTGAACGACTGACTACCTTTTACAATTACAGCTGCCTTTGTATTCCCACATAAGGCTCTAAATAGACTATGAAAAAGTGGTCCACAATTTATTTTAAGTAAAACTTGGCATAGTAAAACCCAGTTTACCCTATCAAAAGCCTTTTCTGCATCTGTACTTATTGCCGCATACGCCTCTGCAGAGTGTCTTTTTAAGTAAATAACATCAAGCAATTCTCGCAAGTTGTCACTGCTATTCCTTCCGCTCACAAAACCTGTCTGATTTTTATGAACTAACTTTAGAAGCAGGCCATTTAATCTTCTGGCAAATATTTTCGCCAGGAGCTTCACATCCACGTTTAAGAGCGAAATAGGCCGGTAATTCTCACACTGCAAAGGATTTTTACCTTGTTTTGGAATAACTGTTATTTATGCAGTCTGCATTGATTTAGTAAACATCTCAATATCTAGTATTTCTGCATACATTTTTTTACAAGAAAGGGCGACAGGGTCTGACTAAATGTCTTGTAGACAGCCCTACAGATAAGTGGTGTATCAGCCACTTTTACTCCCTAAAAATTGGCAAATACTCCCAAAAAATAAAAATGGGGAGTAAAAGTACTCCCAACTAAAAATAGGAAAAGGACATGTAGAATCATGTGCCCCTGCTTTCACCCTCACCGCTCCATGGATATGTTTGGACCAGTATTGCACATAGTACCACAAGAAGGAAACTAGTATTTTAACTGCCTGATTGTAAGAATTAAACGTGCATCTTTTAATGTGCATGAATAACTAGGTGCAAAGAAATAAATATTACAAAAAGATTTCTGTTTTTTAGTTAAAACCTATTTTTACTCGCTCATAAAATACCCTCATTGGGAATTGGACTTACATTTTTACTCCCTAAAAAATCATTTTACTCCCAACTTTAAAAAATAGGAAGTAAAATACTCCCACTTCCAAATCTTATCTGGAGCACTGCTTGTAGAACTCTATTGGAAAGCCATCAAGGCCAAGACATTTACCGTTTGCTGATGTATTGATTGCATTTTCAATTTCCTCAATTGTTATGGGCAAATCTAGACCCAATCTTTCTTGTTCATTTACGCTTGGTATTTCTAATCTCTCAAAAGTGTTAATTTCCATTTCGGCAGCTTCTTTGTCATGCTCCTATAAAGAGGCATAGTACTGCCTGAATTCTCCGCAAATGTCTACATTCGTTCTCTTTAAATTTCTCCCTTTATCCACAATAAAAAGTACTTGTCTATTATTCTCTTTTTGCTGAATACGGCTTGCTAGCAAGGCCCCTGACATTTCACCCCTCTCCCAAAAAGCCTCCTTGGAATAGAATAACTGTCTCTGCCTTTATGATGGAGTTCACAGTCCAAGGCTTGTTTCTCATGAGTCAAGGTCAATAAGCCCTCCTTACTAGGCCTGTCAAAATAACATATCTCACATGCCTTATACTCCTCTTCTAATTTAACTATAACCTTTTCTCGCTGACGCCTTCGATGTGTTGCAAAACTGGTAATTTTACAACGCAGTGTTGCCTTCAATGCATCCCAAAGTACTGATACAGAATTCAGAGTGCAAGTTATCCTCCATAAATAAAGTTATTCTTGTCTCGATATGCTTTACAAACTCTGCATCTGAAAGCAACTGTACATTCAAATGCCACTGCTTTCCAGATCTCAAGCCACAAGCAGGCTCATCCAATTTCAAGACAATAGGAGCATGATCATTGCAACTTCTCCAATTGAAGCATTACTAATGTCTCCACATAAGCCCCTACAGACAAAGAAAGAATCGATACGTGACGATGACCCGTGTGCCAATGGATGAAAACTCTTATCTTCTTTCTTCTACATTAAGATCTCGCCAAATGTCATGCAAGTCCCACTTATCTAATAATCTATTAATACCATTTCTTGCTTTCAACTCAACATAGGAATTTGCCTGGGTAGTCTTATCTTTTTTCATATCAATTGTGGTGTTGAAGTCTCCTCCAACTATAATTTCAGTACAACCCAATTGGCCCAGCACCTCATCCAGTGTTTAAAAAATAAGAAAAGAATCCTGATACACATTTGGTGCATATATATTCAGAATTGTCATGTATCTATTCTCAATGTACAGTTTTAGCACAACATGCCTCCCTTTCTGATCTACACACACACTATCGGTTTTAAATCTTAATCCCTTTCTAAAGAGAATAGATACGCCGCATTAATTAGTTGTAAAGTAACTTGAAAACTCCTTTACATATGAACCATTTAAGATGTATCCCACTTGGTCCCCACTCAAGTGGGTCTCCTGCAAAAATACTGTATCTGGCCTCTGCCTGCCTATCATTGATCACGCCTTCCTTCGCTTAGCAGGGTTATTCACACCCCTCACATTCCAGCTCATAAATGCTATATTTGCATACATTGTTTCCAATTAAGCAGAATCTCAGCTCCAGACAGGCCGCGTCCATTGACAATCTCTCTCAACGTAGAGCACATGCCCCCCTCTTGTATTCCTCACCCTCTTCCATGTCCTACTTCTCCCTTCTTCCATCTCCATCAAATAGCAACACTTAATGAAGTTGCAACCAAGAAACATCCCAAATGAATCACATTATAGGAAAATAACGAAAAACATAATTGAGTTATCTTGAAACCAAAAACAGGTAAAATAATAAAGTAGAATAAAACCAAGAAAAAACAAAGATCACAGGAAAGAGCATATGCATCAAGTTATTCAATATTATATACAGAAACAAATTTATATATTCTCCCTGCATGGAACGAAACACAACTAAAACCAACATTACATATACAGCACTGAGACGGCAACCACTCAACAGCCAAATCTAAATGAGAATCCTAGATAATCCCACAGACAGAGATATAGTAAATTAATCTTTAACATTTTGTGCAACAATATATGATGGAAACTATATAAAATAGCACATCCCAAGTTCAAATCAAATAATATACAAGATCTTATTTCCAATGCAATGCATCCCGCATACTCACCCACAATAGGTTAATTCATCCTTGTATCCACCCACCTGCAATTTATGCCCCCCACACACTCTCAAATTCCATCTATTTCTTTGTGTTCATATTAAAAAACACTGTCAAACCATACCTTCATTCAATTAGGTAGGTATCCTTGCAAAACTCATAAACATCCAGCACCTCTACACACATCATTCACACAATAGTCGTACAGTATTGTTAAAGGATATTGCCCCACTACAAAACTCAAAGCTGTCATAACCTTTCAAGATTTTAAGTTTTTTTTCGAGGCCTTGATAAGTTGGAATGTCTCCAAATTCAGTAAAAGAAAATAATTCAAGCTCTTTAATGCTAACAGTTAATTTCTCTACAAAGGAAAATGTTAACTGAGCCGCCTATATATGTCCTTTGGGAGAGTAGAAATGAAACCTGACCACGCCTCTACCTTTCTTTGCCCGGTAAGGTAGTGTTTGTGCCCTCCCTGACTTATACGTCTAGAAATGAATAAAACGGACACTCCCTGGACAGGGAATAGGCACAAAAGAGCAGGCTGCGAGAGTTCAAGGAAAAGTTTATCTAGATCTCTGAGAGCGCTCTGAACACATCAGTTACACCATATTATATAGTACATTGGCATATTTAACACATGATCCTACGTTGGACCCGGATTCGTCAGCCAGGGTGGTCTCTTAGGTGTGGGCATCATCTCTTCCTCCGGGTTGGTTGCTTACTTGGCGGGAGGATTGACGTCAGACATCTGTACTCCGGATGGGTGAAGGTCAGGTCGCTGTGAAACATGGTGGTCACTATCTAAGCTAAGAAAATACATTCTAAATAATGCATGCACTAAATAATGGTTGATCAAAAGACACTCAGTAGTTTATCATGTCCCTATACAAATCACACAGGTATCTTAAACATCTGTGACGTTTGGGTTATACGGATCCCAGGTTTACGAGTCTTGACCACTATAATGCTGTAATTGAACTGTAGGGTTAGTCTCACAAGAATCTCAGGTATGTGGCATTTGTTAGTATTGGGCACGATATACTACAGCAGGGGTCTTATGTTAGTTGGCGGTCTGTTGGGTGGGGCTTCATAGCATGGTCAGCGGTCTGGCACATGAAAGGGATAACTTGCCGGGACACAGGGTTAGAATGGCAATAAGTTTCAACTGGCGAGGGTGAGAGGGCAAGGACACTTTTGTGGAGATGGACGAGCTATGTGCTTGTCATGTTGGTTCACATGCAGGACAGTGATCTCAGAGGAAAAGAGATGTGTTACATTTATTATTTGTTGCAAGCATCTCCGGCTTTAGCATGAGAATGGAGCTGCAGAGTTTTCCAGTCGGAGTGGGAACGAGGGTGGGGCCATGTGCTCCGAGCTGCTGCGGTGGGGAGAAGGGAGAGAGGCATTTTGTACTATCACAGTGAGGCCTGGTCACCACGATGGAGTTGAAAGGGGGTACAAAAAATGGATGCCCCGTGTCCTGCTCGGTGGTCCCATCTACGCAAATGTAACCCAAAGTTAACATTGCGTAAGGGCGAGGGGCGTACCCACCACTAGAGGCACTTGGGCCAAGTTTTGTACTGATAAGTGATGGCAGAGAGGGACCCATTGGCCCCTCGCTCCCACACAGTAGCTACTTCTTAAGAGCAGACTTTACGCTTGATGTATTTCAGTGAGAATTGGGTGCTTTTAATAGATGTAAGGCATTTCAGCCACAAGTAGAGTGAACAATGAACCTGGGGGGAGGGGTGGTTTGGGAATCTGTCGCAGCAAGGCTCAGGCACACCATTAGTTTGATAGAACAGGGTTTGTGGGTTCAGTGCATCCTTAGACTGCTACCTCAGGCTTTTGCAGAAACCTCAGCAGACCGTGAAGACTGCTTGACTTTGGATACCACTATGCAAGAGTGACCCTTGTGGAGCAATAGATAGGAGCAGGCATTGTGGCGATCCTGGACTGAGTCGGCTTGACTGCTGGAACAGTGTGGATTAATTTCGGTCCTAAGAAGGCCCTTCCTTGTGAGGGATGACCACAGCAGGATGCGAATATCCAAGCATAGAGGATGCTAGCGACGCTTTCCAGCCTCCATGGCTAGAAGGTATCCGTGTAGTCCAGTCCCCTACGGTGTACACCAATTGCATGACTGTTGGCTCTTATGTCTTAAGGAAAACTAGGAAAGCGGTGCAGTGCAGGGCTTCAGGCTGGTTGGTCATGTCATTTCAATCGAGGGCGGCACAAGTTCAGGTCCCACCAGTCAATCTGTACGTAGTTTTGCATGTTTTGGCAGATACTTAGCTGGTTGCAGCAGCAGTGCTCTGGCTGGTATCTCGCTGCCCCGTGCGTAGATCTTAATACTGAGTATTGAAGTTTTTAAAACATAAATCTACCAGAATGGGGAGAAAGCAGGCAAAGCAATGAGAAAGTGGGCAACATGGATTAACAAGACAAATTGAAGATCCGACATACACTTATCTATAAATGGCTACTTGAATGTAACCTTAAAGGCTTAAACATTAAGCAGAAGCTAAAGGTCAATGTCTTATTGGGAGGTAAGAATAGAACCGGGGCAATGTGAGGATTACAAGATTATATTAGTAATATTAGGTACTCCTAGTCCTACCTCTCCTTGTCGCAGTACTTCCTCTTGAGGCACCAGCCTCCATGACAGGAAACAGGAATTCCTTTCCATTTTATTTCTTTTTTGACTCCACTTACACCCCCCCCCCATGTCTGAATAAGACGCCAAATGCTATTGTGCGCTAGTAATAAAGCATTTTATGGACCCAAACAGCCCTAATGGGAAGGCATGGTAGATCCTAAACACTGAGGAAGAATAGGGCTATGAGTAATGAAGATCACTGGTAAGTTATCCCTGCACTACCTCATGTCTCATTCTCCTCCCAGCACTTATATGTGCGGTATACAAAAGCTGACCGATGGATGGGGTCCATATAACAACCCCAACCACCAGTATGCTGCCAGCAGAGTCATGCACAAATGCATTCATATGCTTATTGGTAATCTTCACACCTTACTGCTGACACTTAACACCCATGTACCTAAGAATGTGGAACTGTGCCCTGGAATTTTCAGGTGACCGATCTGAATAACTGCACCGCACAGCACTTGAAAGACCCAACTCACAGAAAAGGTAATATCCTCGACCTCCTAACTGCCATGACCACACTGCATCAAGGCTCTCCAATCCCACTCAACTGGTCAGACCATCTGGCAATGCCCTTTGACATTAGTCACACGGCACCAGTCAAGCAAACAAGCATTGAGGCCATTCAAAAAATGTGCCTGTGGAGGCTCACGGAAAACCTTGCCAAACTCCAACCTTGCATGGGCTGATCTACCTCGCGTCACCAAGAACTCAACAACACCCTTGCAACCAGAATTGACCACCATGCACCAGTGAAACAAAGCACTCTCAATTGTCAAATTCTGGAGCTCATGCAACCTTGCCCTGCTCAGAGAGCTGCATGCTACACGTAGACTGATCACTACTGCCAAGGCCAACTACTAACAAAACCGCATGGCCAACAATGAAAGCTGAGCCCTTTTAAAAGAAATCAAGCACTGCATCAACCCTCTGCCCTACTGCACTCCATTAAAAAAAAAAAAAAAACACTAATAATAAATGCACTGCCATCAACTTTCTTCATCGACAAGATCAGCATGATCCGCCAATACAGACACCAAACCCACAACAAACGGCACACTACACACCACAACTAGTTTCAAGACCCTCCCTATGGACGACCTCCCTTCCATCCTAGCATCCCTCAAAGCCACATCTTATGCAGATTACATCCTCCCTGTCTCTGATCTCAAGGCCCTCCAAACTGAAGCCCTCCTAACTTGCCTGACAATCAACTGCTCCCTAACTCGAGGCACCTTCCCTTTCACCCCCAAGACCTGAGAAATCCTCCCGCTTCTCAAGAAACCAACACTGGACCCCGAGGACCTCAGCGACTATCGGGCTGTCACCCATATTCACTTCCTATGTACGACCCTTGAGAAAGCAGTGCCACGCAACTCCTCCAACACATCAAAGCTATCTACCGCCTTCAGTCCTGCCAATCTGACTTCAGACCCAGAGGCAGCACAGAAACTGCTACCATCAAGGTGACCGACAATGCCCTTAAAATCCTTGATGGTTCTCCTTGACCTCTCAACAGCATTCACACAGGCGACCACCAGACAGTCGCTGACAATCTACATCACTGCATGTGGATCAGCAAGATCATCCACAGCTGGTTCAAATCACATCTTGCTAATTGCTATTAATTTGCACAAATGGATTCCTCCAGTTACCAATTCTGCCCATCTTCTGTGGAAGCCTGCAAGGATTTACATCGAACCGCTCAGAACCCTCCTTGCTCCACAAAACATCCAACAATATGAAGATGACGCACAGCTCTACCTCAGGATATCTTCTGTCGAAGAGGATATCTAGGCCTGCCCCTCATGATCCAGTTGTGGATGTGCAATGTTTACCTGAAGTGCAACTCCTCCAAGACTGAATTCCCTCTGCTGACCAACAATACCGAACATCCAGACCTGGCTCTGTGCCATGAATCCAGAGGGATTCATACCCCAACTGGCCACCAGTGCCAAGTGCTGTGGATTTGACATCGACGGACACCTCGCCTTCAAACGGCATATATCAAGAGAGACACAAACGTAATGTTAATGACTTTCCTGCAGAAAATCAAACCCTTCATCTCAGGAAACGAGTTCAGATCTGCTGTCCAAGCCTTGGACCTATCCTACCTGGATAATGGCAAGGCCCTTTTGAAAGGAATTATGGTGACTGCTCTAGCACCACTGAGATATGCACTTAATGCTGCAGCTGAAATCGGCAAGTTCGACCAAATCACCCGACCCTCCTTGAACTGCACTGGCTCATGATACAAGCCTGTATCGTCTTCAGATCCTGCTGACTCATATACACAGCTGTCGCCCTGAAGTCCCTATGCTACCTCACCGAAAAATCAGCATCTCCGGAGGCCTACCATCCACCAGAAGTAAGAATATGTTCAGACTCCAACTTCACTGGTGCAGGAAGGAAAGAACTAGAAGACTGGCCGTCTGTCTGCTCCCCCATACCACCACCACCGCCCTACAAGATTCGGGAACTTACTACCTGTCAATATTGGACTCACCACCTCACTTGCCGTTGCAGAAGGAGCACTAGACTCTCATTGTCAAGAATGGCTCTCCCTAACGCCTATATCCACACACCCTCCACTCCCCATCATACCTGAGCCTGTGTGATCTGCTCCCCACTGTTTCCTACCCTCATTGCTGTCAGGTCCTGCCTCAGAAGTTCCTCGGGAGCTGCTGCCGGACCCCACAGACCACAAAAGTGTTCCAACCTCAACTAATTATTTCTACAGCTAAGTTTGTAACACCTCTGGGGGGCGGGGAGGGGGGAAGAAAGGGGAATTGGATAAAACAATAAACTCAGATTCGGGATCCTCCTCTCTTGGACCGTAATCTACAAGGACATGAAAAGGCTCAAATGAATGTTCCTGTTTGTCTACTACTCACCCCCAAGAAACCCTTAAAGGCATGGTCTAGTAAACATTTTTATTGTCCCTACGGGTCGGCCATGTTTTTTTTAAGCCTAAGTGGCTCGATTTTAGAAAACTTTCCTATGGACCCTACCCAAGTTTTCGTCCATTAAACGCACGCGAAAACAAGCACCAGGGAGCCGCCATTTTCTGATAATCCTATCTTTTCCCTGATGGCCCTGGCTGACCTGCTTTTGCGGCACTAAATCATTTCCCCCGCCCCTGAGCCTGTCATCAGCAGACTCGTACCACCCATTTCCCAACGCCAAAGCACGTCTCGTGTCAACATTCGCTGCGCTTCAGCTAATGACGTGTCGCCATGGAAATGGCAGGACGCCTCTCTCCTCAATAAGTATAAACGGACCGTTTCACAACACACAGCAGCCGATTTTCGATTCCATTCTTCTCTCTGTGTTACTTTGAGTATTCTGTGACTCGTTTCAGTGCTCTGGTCAGCTACCTTCGCCGCTTGTAGCCCGTGTGAACAGATACCAGTACCACCGCTATAAATTATTTTAGTTTGTTTAACACACAATGGCTACAATAATGCCCTACATGTACGAGCCCGAGTATACCCAGGAGGAACTACTGGAAAGGGAAGCACGCGAAAACGATGGGAATTCGGACGGCAGTTGGCAGGATGAATCAACAGATGAAGAACCTGGGCCTAGTCGAATGGACGGCGTCTCCACCTGGTGCACATGCAATCGGTGCGAGCTAATGCCAACTGAGGACGAGAACTGCTGCTGCCGAGAAAACTCGGGATGCCTGGCCTACATTTCGGAAGTCGAGCCACGACCCCAATGCATCACCGAGCTGCCAGACTTCAGGGCAGCCTGCCTCACATGGGCCGTGTTGAGAATAATGATGGTGCTTATGCACGAACTTCGAGCAACTGTTCGTCCTCGTAATCTGAGTAACGAGTAAGTATACTCTGCTTGTCATGCCACTCCTATTTCATGGTCTTCTACTATATCCAAAATTACATCTACATATCATTGTAACGCATGTAAGTCGTTGAATAGTGTGCATTGTCTAGATAGCAATTGTCCGTGTAAAATGCCATTAGTTACAAGAATTGTCATTGACAACAAACATTTATTAAACTTATCTTGGTAATTTAAAAACAGTTTGTTTCATTCCTTTTCACAGGTGGTACAGGCTGGTGGCCTATCGCTCCTTTACATGGTGGCTTCACGGGAGGCTTGGACACCGCGTTCGAAGAGTGATACCCGCCTGTGCCGTTCGTGCCATGAGAGAAACGTTCCCGAGTGACAGCGGTCAGTACAGGGGATTTTCTCTCGCTGTGCTGCAACCTGACCTGTATAATCTTTAAAGTCTTGTACCTTTGTGTCATTAAAATAAGATACAAAATAAAACACCACATATATTTTAACAACGGTTGTCTCGATTTTTTTAAATGAATCAAGTGTCTCTCCATTCAAGGATGGATGTCAGACATCTGTGCTCCGAATGGGTGAAGGTCTGGTTGCTATGAAGCAGGGTGGTCACGACCTATCTAAGCTAACATAACATATTCTCGATAATGCATGCACTAAAACACACTTGTTCAAAGTCTTTCAGTAGGTTATGTCTCTATAAAAGTCACACATATATCTATACTAACATTTACCATTGGATTATACAGTCTTGACCACTATAATACACCAGTTGAAGTGTGGGTCTGTGCTCACAAGAATCTCTTGTATGTGGCATTTGTTATTGATAAGCAACGATATACTATCATTGATATGAAGGTGATATACTGTATATTGATAGAAAGGCGGTTCGCGCCGGTGGATGCGCGCTGGCATGGGGGGCTGTCAGGGGCGCGAAAGGCCAAGGTGCCAAACTACATGTACACTTCAAAAGGTGTCCCACGCCAAGGGGCCATCGGTCACATGGCCTCCTCAGACCCTGTGTCTCCAGCCAGGCCTCCCCTTGAAGCAGGCCGCCCCCCTGCTATCCACATAAGTGTGTCTCCATTCAGCAGTCTTCCTGTGCCTTATCTGCACGCCCCAGGGCCATCCATCCCACCCCCCTGTATCAAAGGCAGTTCGCGCCGGTGGATGCGCGCTGGCATGGGAGGCTGTGACGGGCGCAAACGGCCAAGGAGCCAAACTGCATGTACACTTCAAAAGGTGTCCCACGCCAAGGGGCCATCGGTCACATGGTCTCCTCAGACCCCGTGTCTCCAGGCAGGCCTCCCCTTCAAGCAGGCCGCCCCCCTAATACCACGACATACACACGTCATTCATTCACAAACACACCCCAGTTTCTAATACTTTAAAAACCACTCGATATGTCTCATGAGAACATCTTTGTGCTTTGCAAGTCAACTCCTGAACGTGCTACCTGGGAACCACTGAGATCTATGCTAACCTGCTCGTCGTCGTGCTATCCGTGAAATTCTGTGACCGCTTTGAGCATACCCATCAGTGCGCTACCTGTGGCCACCCACCTATTCTCCCGCAACATACTGCTCTGCTTGCTGAATCCAACTGTTTGTTGGTCAAGGTAAGGCCATGTATCCTGGTCATATTTCGCAGATTTTTAAATTTCTATCTATTTTCGAGTAGAGTACACAATAGTGCTATGTTCATTGGTATTGACTTGAGTTTCCATTGCTATGCTATCAATAGATCTATTTATTTTCATCTGTGTCTATTGTCATTGAATTGCATCCTTCGGGGGTCCAGTCTATAATGTAAGCATGTTTCCTTCTCGTGCAAGACAGAACATCCAAGGGACGAGTCACATGTTCAGATTTCAGTCACATCAATTATACATTTCTGCAACTTATGCAAATACTAAGCAGCACATAATGAACTGGTATAGTTCCTGCGACCAAAACAAACCTTGCATTGATCATTGTATGATTCATTTACTTTTGTATCAAATCTTTACTCTTGAAGATTGTATAATAATGTCGATATTTACTTTTCAGATTTATCAACAATTCCTGCCTGTTCGATTAGCGGTTGCCCTTCGAAGACCCATGCGAAATCTGAAGGAACTACAATGCATGTATTCCCGAAAACTGTTGATCGAATAAGAGAATGGGTCAGACATTGCGGATATCCACTGGATGAGCTGGAAAGTAGAGTCCAACAAGTCTTAGAGGACAAGAGGGGTGATCGATACCGCATCTGCAGCCGGCACTTTTCCGTGGACATGTATACAACTTCTTGGGTAACAAAGAAGAATAAACGGCGAACGACACGGAAATTGCGCGAAACCGCTATTCCCACTCTATTCGTTCACATTCTGCCACCGGTGAGTCAAGTGTCCGGATTTAGCTTTCGGCCTTGCGGTAGTGTGTAGCCGAATGGATTAATTGGTATTGTAGGTGTTCTATCCCTTGTAATAATTTCGATATTGTTATGAGTGTATAGTTTTTTGAATAATGACATTTATCAATATATTCTTTTTCGATTTCATAACCCACAAACGCAATGTGTATATATATATGGGGACAGGGAACTGTGCTGTATTGAGCATTTCTCAAGTATTCTGTCGGCTTACATGGCTATTTTTAATATTGGCATTTCATTATCAATCATTAATTGACCTTTACAACTTCTTGACTATCCCTTGAATCTGAAGCAAGAACGTTCTACATCCTTGACGTGGTCGCAGTTATCAACCACTTCTAGCGCGTATCAGGTAATCTTACTAGGCTAATCCGCTACATACTTGTTTTATGCATGTCAAGTGATAGTTTATTCTATAGTGTAATTATTTTACCGAATGTTTCGTTACTGCTTTCCAATTGATGTACACCTTAGTTATCGTCCACTGGTGTTTGTTTTCAGTTATAATTAGTGTTATCCATACTAATGCAAGTACTGTCTTTCAGGGAGATGCTGAAGCGTCCGCCACATCTACAACATTTCTAGATTTTCAACATCAGGAGGTATGGATACTGACAGCTCCATCGAGCATCATCATCGGAGCTGGAATTCTTGTTGTTTGATTGTTCTACACAATGTTTCATTCGTGGTTAGCCGTTGATATGTACCTGTGCTGTCGACCCCAGGTGTGTTATGTTTTCACAATTGTAATCCTCACTAATGCAAGTACTATGTTTCAGGCAGTTGATGGAGCGTCAACCCCTGCACTTGATGCAGAGCCTGACATTCAAGTATGCTAATCAGCACAACAGCTTTCGGAAGTGCGCACTACATTTGCAACATCCATAGATATTCTTCAGCAGCACGAGGTGTGGATAATGACAGCTCCACCATGCGTGATCATATAACGTGATTCCATTTGCTATATTTTCTTCCCTATTAATGCAAGTGCTGTGTTTCAGGGAGACGACGAAGCTTCCACCACAATCACAACATCTCATTTAGATGATGCAGATGTAAAGGAATCGTTGAAATAAGTCGATGAAATGTGATCATATTTGGATTTTCCTTGATTCTTTTGGACAATGCATCATTTGTGGTTATCTCTTTATATGTACCTGTGCCGTCGACCCCAAGTGTGTGTTGTGTTTCCAATATTGAAAAGCATACTAATGCAAGTACTGTGTTTCGGGGAGATGCAGATGCCTCCTCTCCAATACAACCATTCATGGCAGTCCATGCAGAGCCAGAGGTATGGATACTGACAGTTCCATCGAAATAGATCATCACTGGTCGAATACTTGTCGTTTGATTGTTGCACACAATGTTTAAATCGTATTTGGCTATTGAGATGTACCTGTGTGTTCGTCCTCATGTTTTTTATGCTAACAATATTTTGATACATAGTAATGAAAGTACTATGTTTCAGGTAGACGATGGAGCCTCATTTCGTGCTGTCTATGCGGATACAGAAAATATAGTCGTTGCAGCGCAAGAGGAAGGGAGGACATGCGGAAACGAATCGGAGCTACAGCGTGCAGATGTTGAAGGTCGAGTCAAAAAAGTTGCAAAGAAAAAAAAAACAAAAAAAGGTTAGTTACAAACAGTTCATAACTTTAAAAAAATGTTTGTGCTGGGGAATATTTTATGTTTTTTTCCAGTTAATTCTACTACACTCCATCTTGTGTTTAAACTGAACATCCCTTTTCCAATCTCTCCTCCAGTTACCCGTGGGTGTCAGAACTATACACACACAGACAGTGAAGCGAATGAGAGATGTGGCTTGCCAGACCGTGTACACTATGGAGGAACTATTAATTGAGGCGAGGCATGTTCAGGCTCGAGATGCTCATGTCCAATGGCCAGAACATGAATTAATTGTGTTTGGAGACTACAGCAAAGTTGCATTGGACCATAGCTACAGTGCGACCGCACCACCACAAGAAGATGTTATTGAATGTATTGAAGATAGCTCTGAAGTAGTTGCAGATCAATTTACACAATCTACACCCGCCAAAAATTTGCCACCAAAAAACCTGTCGACATTGTTGTGTCCTCCCATCAATGTTGAAGTAATAGATGTTGAAATGACAGTGAATGAACCAGCCGCAGCATCCATAGACGCATCAGAACTTGATATCAGCGATATTACTTTCCAATGTGTTGCAATCTCCACAACGTCAAAGGCCGAAACAACGTTGGCGCAGGATGAGAGTCTAATGAAAGAGAGCAAATACATTGTATTCGACAGTTGTTTGATGGAAATTATAAGTATGCTGAAATGTGTGCATTCCATTAGAGGGAAAGTATGTGGGAAGCCATTGATTAATGTGACTCGTCAAATAAAAGGCAGTAACGTCAAAATAAATGCCGCCTGTCGATTAAATCCTAGGTTCTCATGGTCTGCACAACCGATGCTGGGGAAACTGCCAGCAGGCAATCTACTGTGTGCAGCTGCATCACTTTTTAGTGGCCCAGTTTTAGAAAGTTAGAGGCTTTCTTTCAGTTTGTGGGACTCCATTTCATTTCTAAAGAGCTGTACTACACATACCAACGTGATTATCTGTTTCCGGCCATTAGTGAGGCTTGGAAAATTGAACAATTGTCTCTAGCAAGTACATTCGAAGGCAAAGGTTTCAGGCTAGCCGGCGATGGACAGTGCGACAGCCCTGGATTTTCTGCCAAGTACTGCACCTACCACTTTCAGGACATGGATAGTAAGAAAATTGTGAGTTTGGTGGTCGTGCAGGTAACACAATGTACGTCCTCGGTGGCCATGGAGAAACTAGGTTTTATAAAATCAGTGGAATATCTACAATCGAGGGGAATGCACATCGACCTCATAGCCACGGATAGACACGTTTCAATTGCCAAGACAATGAGAGAGCAGTTCCCACATATTAAACATCAATTTGACGTATGGCATCTTGCTAAATCAATCAATCAATAAGAAAATCTCGGCTGCAGGGAAAAAAAGGTTTTGAAAGTATTTTGCAGTGGTCACATTCTATCATCAACCATCTTTGGTGGAGCTCAAAAACTTGTGAGGGGTCAGTGGAAATACTACTTGAAAAATGGCGGTCACTGATGCACCACTGTACCAACGTTCACCGCTGGACAGCAAATTAACATTTCCACCAATGTGAACATGGCCCTTTGTCCCCAGAGGAGGCACGGAAGAAGAAGTGGTTGATTCCATCTTCACCGACACACAAAGCCATTGAGAAGATTGTTTTCAACAAAACTCTATCAAGAGATTTGAGAGGACTGACCGAATTCTGTCACACAGGAGATTTGGAGGTGTTCCACAATATGTGCCTAAAGTACAGGCCAAAGCGCTTGCATTTTAGCTTTCGGGGCATGAAACATCGCACTCTACTAGCGGTCTTGGCCCATAACAGCAATGTACGACGTGAACAATCTAGGACTAGGGGTAAAGTAAGGATGCCTCGCTACACCAAGGTGTTTTCAAAACGAAGTAAGCAATGGGTGATCAAACCAGTCTATGATGAAATGCAGTTCGACTTTGTGAAAGGCCTTATTGTTGCTGTGTTAGAGAAGCACAGATATGGAATTTTGGACGTTTCTGTGCAGAGCAGTGATCCATTGCCACCGAACATTGCGACTGTGCCATGCCCACCCGAAGCACAGCTGATTGTGATGTACAAATCCCGGTTTAAATAATTGCAATAAGATTGTCTTTTTGTAAATAAATGTTATTGTACAGTGTACCTGTAAACCTAACCCCTACATTCACCATCATGGGTGGCGAACAAGCTGGGTGTCGTCTTTGAATTCTCTCTATTCACCTCACATATGTGTATGTATATATTTTTCTCATGTCTCATCTCATGTAAATGCTGCGCACTGTTAACGGAGGGGAGGCTTGTGTATAGCAAATAATCAAACAAACAAACAATAAATCTCACTTTTAACTCAACTCCTGTGGTACTTTATACTTTCCCTGACCTTCTGCCAAAAATTAAATGTCTCAATTTGGGCTGCAAAGCTCGCAGACAACGGGGACAAAATTGGGGCACTTAGAACGCGCCAGCCAAGCGGACCGTGGCATTTGGGAGAGAAGCCAGTTCGCATTTGCACATTGAGGCGCACTACATAGACGGATTCTAAACTTCAAGTTCTCACAGATGCCTATACTTCGTGATGTTGCAAATAAAGAATGCGAAGGACAGCGCCCAGATGAGGCCCACAAGTCGCACTGGAAGTATAAGGGTCTATTGTTTTTTGACCTTGAGACAGGGACTATGCCGAAAAAAAACTACATTTGGAGGGAGTGCGCAATAACGTAAGAGACGATAAGGCAGAAAATTAAGAATTAGGTCAGTATACGAAAAATCGGTGTCAAGAGCACGGCGCGTTTTACAGTCTGCATTACGAAGAGACACAATGGAAATTTCAAATATAATGTAAGTAAATCTTTACACGCTTTTATGCCGGAATGAAGATTTAATGAATGGATGCATGAATAAATGAATGAATGAAGAGCTAGGAAAAGCAAGTAAGTAGTGGGCACATGGGCATGCAGGTCCACTGGTCTCACCGATCTCGGTCCTTGGCCCAGCCACTTTTCCCTGCATTGCCTACTTGCACTACGGCACTGTCTCTGTATCCTTCAGCCCCTTCTCCCGGCATTTACCTTGCACCTGCCACCAGCTGGCCCTATTATTTAATTTGTATTCAACTAACCATGTACAGCCCTTCCCCATGCGCGATCAGAAAGACACCTGGCCTAGTAGGATCGTTGTCTGTCTGCCCTTGTTCCCCACCTGCCTCGTCACGCCTAGAAACACTTGAGTATAGGCGCGTTACACATGCCATATCATATCATTCCTCACGCATGTAGACTGTCGTTTATCATTGTGTGTTGGCCTCGATTTATATCGTTACTTTTCGCATTGATTTTAGAGACGAACATACTCCATTGAACTATCCTTGCAAGCAAATAGTTTCTGATCGGCCATAATAAATAAAATGAGTAATATTAATGAAGTTCGGCTAGCGAGACTAATTATCATTTTTTTGTTTTCATAACAGGTATTTGATCCTTTTCTGCCACTGCCATCTGTTTGAGACACCGGAGGATGGATTCTTCAGCAGACACCTGCAGCTTCGTGTCAACAACTGGAGCACGATCACCATATTATGGGACGATCGCCAAGGGCCCACATGCCCTTACGCTGTACTAGTGGCTAGAAGCAACATATCAACCTTTTGGCTGGACTAGTGCCTAGTTGATGGAACAGCCTTGCGGTTCACTGTGCTTCCAAAGTGATTCTTTTTACGAAAATGAACACCCTGTGTACTATAAAGGAACAGCGCGTGACTCAAGATGAAACGGAACAGTTATTGCGGATACAGATAAAAGAAAATAAATGGCTTCCGGAGTTCATATGTCAATTGCTGAATATTCTCTAAACATTTAATGTCAAATAAATGTACTTTATCAAATGTACCGTGTTGCTGTTTCATTTTAAAGTACAGTTTCATATTCCGAATTGTGGCGCACTGTGTTGTGAGTTGATCTGTGTTGGTTTCTGGGTTCTGTGTGGAGTCGCGTAGAAAACGACTGGACGCGTTTGCCTACGCAGCACAGTAACGTCACGGGAAGAGGCGGGGAATATGAATGTTTTGATGATGTCAGGCTCAGGGGCGGGGGAATTGATTTAGTGCCGCAAAAGCAGGTAAGCCAGGGCGATCGGGGAAAAGATAGGATTATCAGAAAATGGCGGCTCCCTGGTACTTGTTTTCGCGTGCGTTTAATGGACGAAAACTCGGGTAAGGTCCATAGGAAAGATTTCTAAAATCGAGCCACTTGGGCTTAAAAAACATGGCCGACCCGTAGGGACAATAACATTTTTTACTAGACCATGCCTTTAAGGCCTCTATTGAAAAAAAGGGTTTCAACACTGCATTAGGCGGCATGCAGTAACTCGTACACAATAAACACCCTGCTCTCTATGAATAACAAGCATGGCCATAACTATTTACATACAGTGAGACAACTTCATAACATATGTTCCTCTCTTAGTACCCACACAATCTTCTCACCACAGCTTCTATTTTTATTCCACTTGTCCTCCGCTCACCCTCACAGCACCCCTCAACACTGCTACCACACGTACAGGATCCGAATACAATGGGTCTCCCTTCTTCCTGATCTTCACATAATCTCCACATTCCACTCTTGAGGTCCTTATTCCCTTTTCTCTGGTTCCTCCTCATAACAAACTGCTCTTTCTTATTTCTGAGATCTTTAATCAATTTTTCAATCTCACAATCTGATTCCACTCCCCTTTCCATCCAAGGGGGACACACCAAAGAATATCCTTTGCTCCCTCTCATCAATTCAAATGGTAAAACTCGACAGAATGCGATGCCATTCTCAATGCACCCATTCTTCTACTGCCAAACTCCTACTCAGACCACATGTTTTCGCCAATTGAACACCCTCCATAACACATTTGTTAATTCTTTCCACCAACCCATTCCCTTCGGAATACTAAAATGCAGCCTTATTATGTATTATGCCACAATTCTTCACATATTCTTTAATGCATCCTTCTGTAAACTGAAGAGCATTATACATCAGAATATACTCTGGGTAATCCTTCTCTCTCAAATACCTCGCGTAAAAACTTAACAATACTACCTCTATCTATGTCTCTAATTATCTTATATTCGTACCAGTGGGAGAATGCATCAACCAATACCAATATGAACCTTCCTTTCCCATAGCCCATTTCCACGGGACCCAAAACATCAAACGCCACCTCCTCCCACACTCTTCCCAGGATATCCTTAAAGGTTAGAATATTATTCTTTGCTACCAAACCTTTACTGCTCTTAGTACATTCCATACAATCCATAAAATCCTTCAATCTCTTTTCCACCTCCTTGTCAAATCCGGCCACCAATAATCTGCCCTCAAAACGGCTTTTGTTTTGCTGAATTCTATGTGACCTTTATGGACTATATCAGTCATCCTGTTGCAAACCTCCTCGGGCACCACAGCTTTGCCCCATTGCCCCACTGAAACACAATGACGTCTTCAATACACCATTCCTCTCTAACTTCTCAAAATGGCCTTTCGTTCACACCCAGCTCACTTTGTCTGGGCCAATAACTTTGAATTGTTGTCAAAAGTGAAAATGTATATTCAAAGTTATTGGCCCAGACAAAGTGAGCTGGGTGTGAACGAAAGGCCATTTTGGGAAGTTAGAGAGAAATGGTGTATGAAGACGTCATTGTGTTTCAGTGGGGCAGTTAGAGAGGAATTGAGTATACTATACCTGAAGCTCCTCTGCAGAAAGCAAAGAGGAATTCATGAAAGTGAAAACATGTTGCTCCTGAATGAATCCAGAGTTTTCTTAAATTGTCATGGAAACCTTTGCGTTGGAAAAATGTATTTTTTACTATCTGATTTCAGCACTCAGTTTTTAGGTTAAGTACTAAATTGCCTTTTGAGTAAGACTGTACCGAAAAAACGTATGCTGGATTGTTGCTGTTAGATGACTTCTAATTTAACTGAGTTCAGTTTTTCAATAAACAGTCTTTCTCTTCACTGTCCTGCCGTCAAGCACTTTAGTCACAAACTCACAGGATTATTCTTTTTATGCTGGCTCCCAACATGTTTGTTGTTTGTTTTTATTTTTTATAATGCGCACCAGACCCAAGGGTATCAGGGCGCAGCTGTTACTAGAAAATGCAAAGCTTAGTTACAGAGAATCATAGAGTGAGATACATTACTTGCAAAGCAGTGTATATAGATATTACAAGGCATTGTGTACAGAGTTATAGTTACCGCTGTGGGGGTAGCCGGTAGTGAATAATGAAGTAAAATACATTTCTTACAAAGGCAGAATATACAGATATTATGGACATAGTACACAAAATTGCGGTTGCATGACGTGTTAAAGGATATTTATACCATACACTATCGCCACTGTAGTGGTCCTCTGGCAGATCTGGAAGAAAGGGGGCGGTGGGGTAGATTAGGGTGTGTTAGGACAAACTTTGGAGAAAGAGCAAGGGAGCTTTGATATGGTGTTGGCAGCTTCAGTTTGGTTAACACTGTTCACTGAGCTTTTTGGTATGGCATCCGGTTGGAGTTCGTCCTTTGCTATTGTGTAAGGTTCTGTGTGTTATTTGTTACGGTGTGGTGAAGTGCATGCGGATTGCTGTGGTTTAAGAGGTATGGGTGTTAGGGTTTGAGAGGTGTGTGAGGAGGTTGAGGTTTTAGTAGGGTTGGTTATTAGCATTGTTTGGAGAGACGTACACGCCTATTGTGTGTCTTTCGAGATTTAGACCAGATTTCTTTCTTGCAGTAATCCAGCAGAATGTATTCACTAGACCGATTTTAGCTGATTTTTATTTTCTTAAATTGACGTCATAGAAAAAATGTGAAACCTAGTCAATATCAATATTATCCACAGGCTGCTAAAAAGTTTGTAACAATAAGCAAATGCACTGGAAGTTTAAAAACAGAATTTTAGAATAAGCAGCAAAGTTGCAGTGCAGAGAAAGCGAGCGTCTTACCTTGCAGCCTTCACACACATCTCTCCAAGTTTGTTTGAGTGCAGCCAAGCTCACTGGCGCTCAATCCCCTCTCACGCGTTCCCCACGGACTCCCTTCTACATTCAAGGACTGCAGCTCCGCTCATAAACACACTGCAAGGGCCGTGCTCTTCCTGAAGACACAGTTCCCAAAATAAAATGGCGTTCTGATACCTGGGGAGGTTCAGATGGCGCTAGCTGCGTTGGAGCGTTAAGCCAATTGCTTGCGCAATGCTACCTAAAATGACTCTGAAAATCTCCCTGAGGTAAACCAAGTCCACATTGTTTTTCCACTTTGCTGCCTACCTCCTAAGAACTAATTAGCTGAGAACTAGAGAACCGCACTAAATATTCCCTACCTATTTAAACTAAATTTAGATTCTAAACAAATTCACAGCAAAAAACAGCTGGCTCTGAAATTCAAGGACAATTATCTACTTTCCCTATTTCTTGGAAATTCTTGTCTTATTCAGTTTTGGTTATCAGGTGGCGCTGAAAGCGCTAGCTATAAAGCAAAATTGCCATTAAAATAAGGGCTTTAACATAATAGCGTGATATAAGCGCTTTGGCTGCAGTTTTGTAATGCTTTTCAATACAGGTTGACATATGAGGATGTAGTTGGGTATGTGTCCCACCCAGTTATCGCTAAGTGAAATCAATAGGCTTTTGCACGCATCTGCACCCAGAACACACCTCTTTTTGCACTCTTTGGCTGAATTTCTACTATGTGGTGAATTTGTCAGCCATTTTTACTTCAAAATGGCGTCTGCCATCTTTTTTTTTTTTTTTTTAATTCAAAATTTATTGATTTTATACAAATTCAACAATCACTTACACACAGAATTTGTCAGTAAGATATTAGAAAAAGCATGTAAGGTAAATACTGTCTTCATATGGCATGTGCAATAATTCCTGAAAATCAAACAATATAACAAATAAGGTCCATAAAACCCAATCTCGCTCCCCCCCTTCCCCCTCCCCCCTCTCTAATATCTCCAAGTACGGGATTGAAAAACAACATTAAACAATGAGACAACACCAGAAAGCTTCGAGTACAATTATGATATCCGACCAGGACACACAACACGGCCCAAGGAACCGCCACAACGAGAATCATCGTTCATTATCAATATTGACACAGATCGCAACAATATTCTGCACACATTGACTTTACAAGGCATGTTTGGCTCTGAACTCAGACCAGGCACTTTTGACATCAGTAAGATCTCCGCGTAAGGCGGCAGTCAAGCATTCCATTCTATAGAGAGTTTGGGCAACCCCAAGCCATTCGGTTTTACTAGGGAGCTTGGGCCTCTTCCATACCATAGTGAGACAGGCTCGTGCAGCCATCAGCAGACCGTGTACCATCCTAGGTGCCTTTACAACTTTGTCCCCTGTTCGATCAGACCAAACAGGATAAACATTGGCTGCTGCACCCTTTCTTCATTGTCCAGGTCCCTGATCCAGCTAAGAACCTCCGACCAGTAAGTCTGAACCATGGCACACCCCCACCACATGTGCCAATAATCAGCCCGCATCCCACAACCCCTCCAACAGTATGGGCTAACCCCCTGATACATCTTGGCGAGCCTGATCGGGTCATACTGCCATCTGTACAATAACTTTATGGCATGCAGTTTATACTGGCAGGATATAGAGGATTTCGCAGTGCGTCTGCAGATTTGTAGCCACAGTTTTTGCGAGATTTGTCTGCCCATATCTGTTTCCCATCTGCTCTTAAGCACCAAGGAGGGGGAAATATCGGCCTCGATCAGAGCCGAATACATAGCACTTATCAGGCCACTGGAGCCCGTACATCGATCATGGATCGTTTCAAATGGGGGTAAGATCCCTCTGCAATTGGTCCTTCCAGATCGACCAAAGCGTGCCTATGCCGAGCGCCTCCTGGAGCTCCTGTATGGTTATAAAGGTTCCGTTGCGCCATAATTGGCCCGCCCTTTCCAGCCCCGCTTGATACCATGTTTCATAGCTTCCCGGTTCTGGGATTGCATCTCGGATCCCTGGTGACCAAAGGTGACCTAAGGGAGATGGCCATGTCGTGACGCCCATCATTTTCCTGCCGGGTTTCCATACTGCCCACAATGTACCTAAGATAGGGTGGGATCTGACTCTCTCACGCAATTGAGATCTGGGGACCCATAACCATTCGGACACAATAAAGGGATGAAGGTGATAATTATCCAGCACTATCCACTGTGGCTCCGAACGTTGCCTAAAGTGCGGGACAAGAACCCTAAGTTGCGTCGCCCTGTAATATGTCTCCATATCCGGGAGGCCTACTCCTGCGTTATCTTTGCAGAGCTGGAGTAAGGATCTCGGAATCCTAGGCCTCTGGCCCTGCCATAAGAAGGTCAAAAACAGTTTTCTCACTTCTATGAAGTATTCCGGGGGCATCCTAACGGGGAGCATCTGAAACAAATAAAATATTTTAGGGAGAAAGACCATCTTTATGGCATTTAGACGGCCCATCCAGGAGATTGTGAGCTTAGACCACCGTTGGCTATCTTTCTGTAGGGCGAGTGACAATGGTGGGAAGTTAGCTCCATATAAGGAGTCAAGATCGCGGGTGACATTAATGCCCAAGTAACGGAGGGTAGTAAGGCTGACTTGAACTCCTAGCGGGGCAAAGCGTACGATCTCAGAATCCCTACTTTTATCAATCGGGAGGAGGACTGACTTCCCTGTGTTGATTTTTAAGCCGGCCAGTGCACCGTATTCCTCAATTATGCTAAGCGCAGCTGGGATCGAGTCTAAGGGGTCAGTCAGATGAAGCAAGATGTCATCCGCGTATAGTCCCAGTTTGTACTCCCTGTCCCCCACCGTGATGCCCTTAACTCTACCGTCACTCCTTAGTTTCTGCGCCAATGGTTCGAGGGACATCACAAACAATATTGCTGACAGTGGGCAACCCTGTCTCGTTCCTCTTTCAAGGGGAAACCAGCGTGAGTATCCTCCATTCACCGCCACCAACGTCGTGGGGGAGGTGTATAATGTTTTAATGGCGCGGCAGAGTTTCGGTCCCAGCCCGTTTGACACCAACACTCTTTCTAAAAAGTCCCATGACACCTTATCAAAAGCCTTCTCGGCATCCAACGACAAAAGAGGTGGGTCCCCCTTCATTCCCTGTGCCTCATGAAGTAAGTGAAGTGTTTTCCGCATGGTATCCGCGCCCTGCCTGCCAAGAACAAAGCCAACCTGATCAGAGTGTATCAGTCTGGGAAGATATGTTTCGAGCCGAGCCGCAATGACTCTAGCATACATACACCTTGGCATCGATGTTAAGAAGCGAGATGGGTCGATAAGAACTACAGTATTTGGGGTCTCGACCTTCCTTAGGAATTACAGCCAGGAGGGCCTGAGAGAAGGACGGGGGGGCTTGACCCGTATCAAAGATATGGTTAAACAAGGACGCCAGCAAAGGGGCAAGAAGGGTGGAGAATGCTTTATAGAAACCTGGCGTAAATCCGTCATCCCCCGGGGCTTTCCCTATTTTCAGCCTCTTAATAGCACTCGCAACTTCATCCTCAGTGACCGGTGCATCTAGGGATTCGGCCTCCGTACCTGTGAGTGTGGCAAGACGCGCTCCCTCAAGATATGCGTCTATGCTTCCTATAGGGGGAGGGGGGTCACACATATATGTCTTCGTAGAAGTAGGCGAATGCCTCTTGTATGTCCTCCGGGGACGTGACAGTCGTATCTATACGAGTGCCGTCAGTCCTCTCAATTCGATCGACCCATCTTTCCGCTTTCTGTGCACGAAGGCGAGCTGCTAACAGAGCATCTGCTTTATCCCCCTTCTCATAATATTTTTGCTTAAGGCACTGTAAGGTCTGGGCTGTTTTGCCAGCAATAAGTATCCTCAATTCTTCTGAGTTGTTTAGCTTCAGTTAAGTACCTAGGTCTATCAGACGGGGAGGACTGCGCCAGGTTCTGAGCCACGTTAAGCCTCTCCCTAATGCCCCTCTCTATCAAAGCACGTTCCCTTTTCTTTCGGGCCCCTTCCCTTATAAGGACTCCCCTCCAAGTAGCCTTGGCTGCTTCCCACACACTTACCTTCCCTACTTCTCCTGTATCATTAGTAGAAAAGAATTGCTCGATTTCAGTTTCAAAGGTTCCCCTAAAGACCGGGTCAGCCCAGAGGGATTCATTACACCTGCATTTGGTATTCCGGGGTGCCAGCTCATTCCAAGATATATCAATTGCAACCATGTCATGGTCTGACCATGCGGAGGGATATCAAAGTTATTGGACTTGATTGGTTTTAAAAATATTTACAGTATCTTGATCTTCTGTTGTATATTTTGATGTATTTGGTTTTCAAAATAAATGTTTTGTTAAATGTGTATTGTAAAACGGCCTTCAAATTCTCCATATACTGATTTGTGGGTGGTGTTTCTAGTGTCTCGGGATGTAAACTCAACCTCATTGGCTGTGCATATAATCATGTCAGGAGGATGCCATTGGTTCTGTAGTCTGTGTTTCTGTACAGAGGGTAGTCATTTTATTTCAGCATGGTATTCTGAAGAAATTCTCTGGAGCTGCTGTGCAAGTAGAGGATGGATATGAAGAAGCGGATCACATTCAAGCTGTGGAACAAGTCTCTGGGCGAGTCCAGGCCCTGTCTGTAGTGCACTACTGTTGCTCCCTGCTAGCTGTATGTCCAGACCTCTTCGCCGGCTGCAGACGAGCAAAGCAGTCCCAAAGTCTGAGAGCGGGAGCCTGCATGTGTTCTCCCCTTTCTGTGTGTCTCTGTTTTGCCATTTTTTTTTTTCACTTCTGTGTGATTTGAAGTTCTCGCTACAAAATTGATCATGTCAAATGCAATTTCTGTAACGGTGTAATGCTCGTGACCAAAGGTGGAGGCCTGCATAACAACTGGCCCCAGATGGAAAAACTCTTGACTCCATTAGCCATGTATTGAGGCTAAATGTGGACTCGGTCATTCTTGGCCCAATCATTGGGCACAACCTACATCAAACTTTACGTGAACTATCTATGCTATTAGTCGTAAGAGGAGCTGATGATGGGCCTATGCACTTCCACACAGCCGAAGAAAGGTCTCGTGTGTTTTTGCAAGCCTTGAGGGTAGACTGCAGGAAGAAAGATTTCCAGAATCTGCAGTGTGTCTTATGTCACTGAAACGTTTCATCTTGATCATGTCAAAAGCAATGCAGGGACCACCTTTTCATTCATAAAGTGTTATTTTAGTAACATTCTTTTGGCGCCACGTTTTCAGGTCCCTTGCAGTAGGTATGTTATAGTGCTATTGTATAGCGCCATTTGTACCATTGGCATGACCTCACTCAAATTGATGTGGGTTGAATGTGTGTGATGTCTTAACCCACTGGTCCAAGCCCTGCAACATCACTGTGCATTGCTGGCATCAGAAACCTCAGAAATGGCAGCTGGAAAGCATGCTGCTCGCTAGAAATCATCAGAAAGTGCACAGTGAAAATATGAAAAATAGGCCACCATCTACTTTTGCCTATGTCCGTGGTAACACCACAGGAGACAACTGCCAAAACCCATCATTTGGCTGCCCACAGAGCAAAATCATTGCAGAAGAAACGGAGTTGTTTCAAAAATCATTTTTTATTTGGTGTCAAATTTGCAAAAATCATGGCTCACAAACCACCCAAAAAGATCCAACCTCCTTGTTGGGTGGTCAACATCATTCTACTGCAAGAATCTACATAAATATAAGGTCCACAGAAGTATGTGTTATCTGAACAAAGTCCACTTTTGAGGTTTGCTTGCTGGAAGAAATCTGTCAAAAATGGGTGTAATACCGTTACTCACCTCTATCGGAAGCCGGCGATTTAAAACCATTTTGTGTAAAGTTGTACATTGAACCCAAACTATGCCAAAGAAAGACTTGCTATCAGAAGCCCAAGATGTGGATACAATTCAAAACTATATTCTGAAAAGGCTTGAAGTAAGAAATGGTTTGATGTATGTGTTCAAAATGTGAGTTATAATACAATATAAGACCATTTTTAGACATTGGGTTTAGGAGTTAAAGTTTCCCACACTGTGCTTCAACAAATTCCACACCTCTCCCTGAACAAAGGAAACTCCCTCTTGCCCTTGGCTAAGAGATTGACAGGCTGTTAAAAGGAACTAGGAGAGGCACCCTGGCCTGTTGCTCTGAGTAAAGACAAAGGAGTCCTTGGGCTGTGACTGATAACAAACTGCTGGCAGGAAGGACATGTGACCCTCTGAATCAGCCCAGCTCTGGAGGCGGACCAGACTGATGTGTGGATTTAACATTGGCGTAAATATGTTTTAGAAAAATACTTATAACAAATTGCACTGAACTGACAAAAATGTGAAACTTTGAGATTGTTAAAATGAAAAATTCGCTCACAGTTTAAGACTAAGCTGGAATCTGTGCGATGTTCTGAGACTAAATCCCGGGATTTATTCATATTGTAGCCACTGTGTTTATGCTAGGAACATGAAAAATTACAGAAATATGCCCAGGTGGGGTGTGCATGTATGTCTAAAATTGGTGCAGAACTAATATTGAGAAACACACCAAAAGAGAGAAAAAGTTGTCATTTCTGAACCAAAGCTCTTGGGAAGATGAGAGTTGAACAGAAATGTACCTTAGGGAATCTGTCATGTAATTTATGTAGTATTAACAAGTTGTGCATATTGTAAAGATGTTTTTTATGAAAAATAAGATATACTGTACAGAGGCAACGGGGGTTCCCCTAAGCCATAAACATGACACAGGATGACACGCTGCTCCTTTCTCCAGTCAGGGGACAGGGAATCCTCTGTCCTATCAGATCCATAGAGGGTTGGGCATAGAGAATCAGCCTCCCCACCCACTTTGGAAATACATTAATAGGGACTGCTGAGGACAGACAAGGACACACACTTCCACTCCTCAACTGATTTCTTGGCGAAGCACCCTGCAGGAAGATCAAGGCTCCAGGAAGATCCAGAAACCAGACTCCAGAACCAAGCTCTAGAACCTTGAAGCAGAGAGGCCCAACCCAAAAGCTGAACCTTTTTCAGCTGGCCTTCAAAACCTTTTGCAACCTGATCCTAACCCCTAAACTTCCAAGGGGCATCTCAAAATCCAACAGCCTGGCTGAGCTGTTTTGCTGTTCTAGCTAAGAACCCTGTGCTAGAACCCAGATCCAGACCCAGAGAGCAGAGCTGTAGCCAGAACCTGTCAGATCCAGTCCAAGAGGCCACGCAGACGGCAGTGCCTTGCTGAGAGCAGAACCCAGTGCTGAGATCTGTCCTTTGGCGAGAGAACCCCAGCCAAACCCTTGACCAGATCTTTGACGGGGCCCACTCCATTCCAAAGCCATAGGAGTGAGTATCTAGTCTAGAACTGTCCATAGTCCTCGCTTAATTTAAAGTAACCTAATCCAACCACTCTAACCTATCCATAACTGCATTATAGAATCTTGTGTCCATCCTGAATTCTTCTCATTATATTGTCTGTGATAATTATAGCAATAATCATCTTTGCGCTGATATTTTTCTGAAGAGGGACAAGTGTTTTGACGGACAGAAGTCAGAGCGGAGGCGCCGCTGTTCTGGTGGCTGCCCGTTGAGTGTCCTACTTCTTCATAGCTCCTTAGTATAAGCCTATCCTTGTTGGTAAATCTTTAAAGTGCATCTGTCATTTTTTTAAATCTTGACTTTGTTTCTGAAAAATCTAACTTTTGAACCGCACGTCCTAGAACCTGTCATTTCAAAGCTAAGATCCTAACCTTTCTAACGAACCCAAAACGACCTTCCAATTCCTTATAGATTTGCTGTAATTGCGTTTCACGCACGGGGGAAAAAGTGCCACGAATTAGCGATTTGGTTAAATTTCACCACATGTCAGAATAGTTGTTTCTTGTTTGCAACTGCTGAAATTCGTTTTCAATCTGATAATCATTCATGAATCATTGCTAGTGTTGACCTCAACCAATCCAAAGTAACTCTCACTAATTCTGAATCACATTTGGCGAATTAAAATAATGTTTACCATTTTCCCATTCATTGCAAACCTCATTCAAAAGCATTTTGGCCTTTTAAAAGCATACCTGTTCTCTCTAAGCTTGCTGGGGGAACTGGGATTGAACTGTATTATTGATTGTATTCCTGAAACCTGTGTGCCCTCATTTCCATCTCTTCATATTGCATAGTGGGGGTAGTGAATAGTCGTAGGGGAAAGAGTGATCATATTGTCTTCTGTGGCAATCGTATCTAGTTTTATTTCTGTGTTGCATTCTTTCCTATCTTGCATTTCCTTGAACCCATACAAAGTATTCTCTGCTACATTATTCTCCTATTCCTACTCCTAAGTGATTAAAGAGATTGTTGATATTGTAATATTACCCATTGCTGATCACCGTTCATAATCATAAGTGGGCTATTCAGATATTATTCAATTCAGATATTATTCGATTCATAAGTGTCTATATATATATATATATATATATATATATATATATATATATAGTTCAATTCTTCAAATAAACCTTTTAATATGCAAAACAAACCTACTTCTTGGCTCAATGAGGTCGGGGAGATCCAAAAAGAGGGGCGTTATTTAAGGGTTCATCACCCAGTTTTAAAGAACGTTTGACATAAAAATATATAAATAAGGGTTTCCATTTGGCATCCAGACTAGGCATTGACTTAGTGGAATGTGGATTGAAGTCCCTTACAAACCCCCTCGACCGTGGTTATTGTTTGTTTATTAATTTGTAAAGTGCACCACACCCATAGATATATGGGCGCGTTGCACAAAAGTTTGAAGGTTACAGTTACATACACATACACATAGACATTATAATATAACCATACAGCAGGTAGCAAATTATGAAAACAGGAAGCAGGCGCATTGCAATAAGTAAGGAATAAAGACAAGTATGGCATAAAGTCATAAATGACTAAGTAGAGTTAGATGCAATTCATAACTAGCCCGTTTTTGGTGTTTTTCCTAAAGCTTAGGAAGGTTTGGTCAATTCGCAGGTGAAGGGGAGGGCTTTCCAATGTTGGGCAGCCAACACAGGGAAACTGTTATCTGCCCTTTTCAAGTTGTATCTGGGAGCTATGATACAGCAGGAGTTAACTGTCCTTGTGGGGGCGTGTTGACTTTTTTTAAATGATCTTTTCCTTGTAGGTACTGCAGGGCAGCATTCTTTAGAAATGTATAGGTGATGGAGACTAATTTGAACTGGATCCTGTCTTTGATATAGAGCCTTTTGTTCTTTCTTCTGGCCTCCGAGATGTGTTCTCTCCTGGGAATGTTTAGTGCTGTTCTAAGAGCATTATTTTGTAATATTTGGAGTTTATTCGTGATATGTTTGCTGGCTCCTGCATAAAGGGCATTGCAGTAATCAAGTTTAGAGAGGATTAGAGCTCTCGCTAGTGAGATGCAGCTCTTAGTAGATAGATAAAGGTTTGCATGCATGAATTAACTTGCAGGTGTACGCTATTGCAGATGCTGTAGCATTAACTTGCTTACCCATATTCTGTGTTTAGTCCAGGTAGAATCCTAACGTTTTGGTTTCTTTAGTAACTTTGATGACGATGCCATCAATGTTGAATGATATGCATTAACTGTTCAGTTTATTGAGGTGAGCCGGGCTCCTAAGATCAAGATCTGTTTTGTCATCATTCAGGCACAGGCCATGGGCTTCATCCATGCCTGAATGATTAGGTATATTCTGTTGACTAAGGCAAAGTCTGTGTCGTAGTCGCCCGATAGAGTTAGGAGTATCTGGGTGTCGCCTGCATAGTTTGTGTGGATGACACCCAGATGATCCAAGTCATCAAACAAAGGCTTTGTAAATATATTATGCATGGTGCGAGAAACGCATCAGCCCTGCAGTACTCCACATGTGATTGAGGACGGATCAGCAGCAGCCAAAGGAGAAGACTCATTGACCTGTTGAGAATGGATCAGCGGCTTCTTGGGAGGAGTTAGCAGCTGAGGAAAGGTGTTTACAAAGTACTTTGTATTTGGTTTATTTATAAAGCGCAACCAGGCCCAGGGGCATACGGGCACGTACGTTTTTTTGATCATGTTACATAAGAGTACAGTTACATTAGCAAGCAGTAGGCAACAGTTACAATAGTTGCCGTTACAAATAAATACATACATTGGTATTACAGGTACAAGCATACATGTTGCAATTAAGGCGGTGGGCCGAAGGTGAGACAGATGGTAATATTATTTACAATATGTACAGTGGGTAGGCAGAAAATCTAAGCTCTAAGCTTTTAAGCTGCCAATGTGTCCACGTCATGAAGCCAACGTTTGGTGTTGCGTTTAAATAGGTTGAAGAAGGTTACAGACCTGATTGGAACAGGTAGAGTATTCCATAGCTTTGAGGCTTGTACAGGGAAACTAACTCCTCCCGAATATGGAGTTTGAATCTTGGTATAGACATAGGGTTAACTTGAGCTGTTCTAAGTGGTCTTGTAGATGTGTGTGGGGTAAGTTGGTTTGAGATGTAGGATGGTGCGAGGTTAGCCCTGGCTTTGTGGGTAAGGGCAAGAGCTTTGAGGGATATTCTGTGCTCTATAGGGAGCCAATGCAGATTACGTCTAGTCTGAGATATGCGACTTCTTAGGGATGTTGAGGGCTGCCTGAATGGCGTTATTTTGAGTTACTTGTAGTTTGTGAATATTTTTGCGGCTAGTGCCTAAGCAGAGGGCATTACAATAATCCACTTTGGACAAGACTAACATTCTAGCAAGATTGATGAAGTTGGGAGTGGAGATAAATGGCCTACATGCGGTAATAAGTTTACATGTGTAGGCGGCTGAAGACGCTAATGCATTGGTTTGTTTGGTGAAGGATAATGTGGCATTGAGGTAGATACCAAGGGTTTTAGTATTATTAGAGACAGGGATGGGGTTACCATCAATAGTGAGCGATTTGAAAGCAGTATTTATTTTTTTATAGTGAGCGATTTGAAAGCAGTATTTAGTTTTTTTAGTTTAGCATGAGTACCAAGGATAATCAACTCAGTTTTTTCATCATTGAGACAAAGTCATTGTTTGCCATCCACGCTTGTATTACTGCGTATATTTCGTTGAGGGTTTTGCTATCAGTTTCATAGTCGCCAGAGATAGGAATGAGTATCTGGGTGTCATCCGCATAATTAGTATACGTGACACCCAGATAGTCACGTATACTAATTCGTGATCCACCAAATCGAAAGTGGCTGATGGCTCTAGTAGGAGTACTAAGGCACATTGTCTGTTATCTTTACGTTGGTTGATTTGCATTTTCAAGTCTATCAGCGCAGTTTCTGTGCCGTGAAGTGGTCTAAAGCCAGATTGTCTTAATCCTAGGAGATTGTTGGTCTGAAGGTACAGCTGGATCCTTAGGTATGCAGCTTTATCTATTTTGAGAAGGAACAGTACCGTGGTGATGGGCCTATAGTTAGTTGGAATGGTTGGGTGCAATGACTCTTTAACAGCGGTAGAACTCGCACATCCTTCAGGTTGGTGGGGACCTTGCAGGTGCGAAAAGAGGCATTTATTAGTTTGGTGATAAATGGAGCCAAGTCTCTGGCAGCTTCCTTGATTATTTGGGCTGGGCAAATGTCACCTTGGCATCTTGATGGCTTCAGTGATGCGATGATCTTTTCAACCTCTTAGGGGGTGACTTGAGAGTTATTTGAATTCCTGTGGAAGATGAGGAGGGTGTTCTTGGCGTCTGAGGTGGGTATCTGTTTTGGTGAGGGTCTTCTTGCTGCAATTTTATTTTGGAGGGTGGTAATTTTGTTGGACCGAGCATTTTGGATGTTGGTACACCATACTTTATCCTTTGTACAAGAATCCTCGGGTGGGTTAGGGGATTCCATTTCGCTCAGGATCACAAAAAGTTCCTTAGAACCGGAGCTAGCTTTATTGATCCTGTCATTGTACGTTTCGCTTTTAGTTTGTATTATTTCAGCTTTGTATTTTGTGGAGATTTCAGTCCGGTTGTTTGTTTTCCTTGGATGGCTAATTCTTCCATAAGACTTAGCGTTGTTTTCTCTGCCCGCAGGGTTTTTAGCTGGGGAGTGAACCTATTAGTTAAGGTGGAATTTCGGTTTACTTATCCGTATTTTGAATGGGGCAATGCAGTCTAATGCTTGTGCAATTGTGGAGTTATATAGGTCTACTAGTTCGGCTGGGTCTGATGCCTCTAAAGAAGAGTTCAGGGTAGGAAGCAAAAGGGGCAAAAGCTTATCCGTGGTTATGTTAGATTTGTTCCTAGTGAGGAGAGGCAGAGCTATGGGGTTTGTCTTGGTTGTTACTCGCTTGGCGGGGATTGTGAAGGATATTAGAAAATGGTCTGAGGTTCGATCAATGTCATAGAGGTCTCGCAATTGAAATCTGCTACCCATCTAAGGTTCTGCCTTTCTCATGGGTAGGTTGACTCTTTGCGTGAGACCAAGTTCAGTTAAGGTATCAGACAGTGCCTTAGCATGTTGGTCGTTGGGGTCCAGGTAGCCCAAGCCCAGATCATCTAGCAATAATATTTGTGAGGTAGGTTTGGTGTTGGCTGAAAGTATGGTCATAACGTCTTCCTCAAAGGAGCCAATGGGACCCGGGGGATCTGTAAATTAAATGGATAGTTAATGTATTTGACTTGGTCGTAGTTAGTTAGTTTGTAAGTAATTCACAGGACTTAACGATGGGTGAAGTAGATACTCTGAGCACTAGGCTCGACTTCGCGATGAAGGCAATAGCGCCTCCTTTTGAGGTTGTTCTATCTGCTCTCACAATAGTGTATGATTCCGGTACGGCCAATAGGAGGGAGGGCCCCGCCGCAGCGTGGAGCCATGTCTCAGATAGAGCTAGGCAATCTAATTCTCCAGAAATTATTAGGTCGGCTATATCTGTGGCATGTGCAACCAGCGATTTAGCGTTAATTAAAGCACCTTTTGATGTAGCGGATAATAGTGTGAGAAGGGTTGGGGCAGTCTTTCCCTTGGTTATGTCTTGTTTTTTCTGGTAGTTAGACTTAGACGTTAAGTCATTAGGCCCCTGTTGTGGGTAAGGTTTCGCAGGATTTTTGGTCTGTAAAGAGAAGTTTCTAGTAAGTCTGGATCCAAGCCTTATGTTTCTGGCTCCAGTGGAGCAAGGCTGGTTAGGAGTAGATTTCCTGGCATAAAGGTTCATCCATTGTGTAGGAGTTAAGTTATCTACTGAGTCAACAGTACCGGCTAGGTCTGTGCTGTGGTACTTCCTACTTATTTGTCTGAGAAATTTACAGGGTTTGATCCCTAGTAACGTCGCTGGAATCATGATTATTGATGGATGTTTGGGCTCTGGCAGGGGGTGGTCGATCGCTATGGCATGAAAGAGGACAGCTGCTAGTAAGTGCAATTGGCTAACTATGGGGAAGTTGGCAGCATGCATAGTATAAGAGAATCAGGCTGCTGAGCGTTGGGAAGGACGTTGAGAGACCAGGGTAGATACTAAGTTGTGTGCCCAGAGAGTCTAGAAAGCAATGTACATGATGGTCAGCCGGAGGTAGGCAAAATGAGCAATACTCTATACAGTATGTCGCATACTTTGTTATGAACCATAGGGTGCTACTAATCACAGCAGACCAATGTCGTGAGGGATTCGGTTTCTGAAGCTACATACAATCTGCAGTGTACTGTACATGAAAGACTTACGGTGCAGTGATATGTACTTCACCCAATTTTTGAGATTAATGTAGTAAATAGTGCTTAGGTGCATTTGGTTTGTGAGCTGCCAGAGTGCTTCGCGAGGGTTGGCTGCAATCTAATGAGTGTGGTGCAGTGGATGTCTGGGATCAGTTTAGTAGTTGTGTGCAGCAAGGAGGGTGGGTTCTGAGTCTGCATGCTGGCTGATTTTTATTATTTTTTTCTTCTCTTCTTCTTCGTGGGGCATAACCGCATTTTACCAGGTCGTTGAAGTGTTCTATATGTGATGTAGCTGTGTGCCGCTAGGCCGAATTGATTGAGGGGTGTAGCTACGTTCAATTGTTGTTTGATGTAAAGTGGAGAGTAAACATATTGGTAGGAATGAGTGTTTGCACGGGTGGGGGGGGGTTGCCTCCTTGCTTGGGATGCTTTCGGAGCTAGGCGCACTTCCCATGTCTGCAATGGTGATTCGTGGTAGTGGCTTTCAGTAAAATTATTGGTGGGTTATGTTGTGTTATCTTGGTCTGACCGTCCTTTACGTGGTGCTTTGTAATTGGACTTCACTGGGCCATTTTCTGGGTCCCTGGAGGGATATTAAAGCTGGGTTACTTGGTGCTTCTTGGGTTATTGTATATTTATTTATTTTCTTTCAGAGGGTTGTAGCCAAGCTTGGTTGCTTTTGTGCCACCAGTGCTTGGTAGTAGGCGATTCCTCGGTAGGTAGGGGACGCCTCTATTGATCATATAGCATCAACTATGATTTGATGGTTGAGGTCGTTGCGTACGGCTTGCAACTGCATAGGCCGGAAATCCTTGGTCAATAGGTTGATTTCTGTGCCCTGGCTATTCCGGGATGAACTAATTAATTGATCAGCTGTTTCCCATGGCTCTTATTTTCACAGGACGTGGATCATGGGGGCATGGGGGTTGTGGGGAATTCGTTAATGGCCTTGGGTGGACTATTTCATGGATTTGGGAAGAGTCATGTTTTTCACTGCTTTACGAAAGGTCATGTAGTCCTGACTGTGTCAAATACGGGGCGGTAGTGAATTCCATAGAGTTGGTGCCAAGGTCGAGCAGGCTGACCCTCCAAGTCTGGGTGAATTGGAGGCCGGGGATCATTAGGAGGGCTCTGCTTTGTATTGGGGTGCGTGTTGGGTGGTAGTGCATAGTCTTCTCAGGTATGTGGGGCCGGCCTTGTGCACTGCCCGGTGGGTGATGCACAGGATTTTGAAAGTGTCTCTTCGTCCAATGGGTAGTCAGTTGAGGGTGCAGAGAGTAAGTGAGATGTGGGCTCTTCATCCCAGTGAGTGCAAGGAGTAGTTTAGCAGCTGTGTTTTGGACTCTTTGGATTTAAGTTGGTATGCGGGAGCACCCAGGTACATGGAGTTTGCATAGTCCAGTCTGAACATGACAATTGACATAATAGAAGTCAATCTGTTGGGGAAGGAGAGATGGGGGAAGATGCGCCTCAGCAGCCTGAGCTGGTCATGACAAGATCTGGATACATTGTTGATCTGGTGGGACAGGCTTAATCCCGAGTCCAATGTGCAGCCTAGGTTTTTAACTGCGTTGGAGGTGAAGGGGGGGCTGGAAGGGGATTGGGAATGGTTGCAGAAGTAGGGCTGTGTTGCCACATACCATAATCTCGGTTTCCCCTGGGTTGAGGAGGTGGTGGTTTCTAGTCCTCCATTGGTCTATATCGCTGAGGCAAGCTGCTAGGGGCTGGGGGGGTGCTGAAGGGGGGACAGGGTTAAATATGGTCATCGCTCAGCTGGAGGATTCTTAAGATAATTTGAATGTCGGCATAATTGTAGCAGGTGAGGTTGTGCGAACAGCTGATCCTTGGCAGAGGGCTCGGGTAGAGGTTGAAAAGGAGCGAGGAGAGGCAAGCGCCCTTGGGTACTCTCCACTGTTGACTGGGTCAGCTGAGAAGGGGGAAGGGTAGTGACTCGTTTCCTGTTAAGGAACGAGGCAATCCATTTGAGAGATGTCTCGGATTCCAAGGGAGTGGAGCTGGTCGAGGGGGATTGAGTGGTTAATGGTGGCAAAGACAGCTGAGAGATCCAGGAGAACCAGAGCGGTGCATCCTTCAGACTCTGCCATAATTTTGAGGTCGTCCCAGATCGAGATCAATGTGGTTCCAGATCCATGGCGAGGCCGGAATACAGACTGAGCGGGGTCAAGAAGGTTGTTGGATTCGGCAAAGAGGTTGAGCTGGGAACAGACGGAGCGGTCAATGTGCTTTGCCAGGAATCTGGAGATGGACCTGTATTTGGATGGTTGAAGGGGGTCAAGGCTTGCCTTTTTCAGAAGGGGATTGACTTGCGCTATTTTTGAAGGGTTCTGGGAAGGAATCATTGAGTATGGACCTAGCCTGTTCCCCAGCACAGGTGGAGAAGATTTCTTTGAGGAGGGAGGTGGTCAAGAGGGGCCGGGGGGGACCCTGAGGGTCTGCTGCTGGATAGTAGTTTAAGGAATTCTTCGCTCGAGATCGGCTTGAAGGAGTTGAAAGTGGTGCTGCGGGGGTGGGTCTGGGCTGGGTTCGGGGTCTTGAGCGGCGGAAGGCTAGGTCCGAGAGTTTGGCATTCAAGGTAGCGGTCCTGTCCAATGCTGTTCTGTAGAGTGGGAGAGGGAGTTGCAGAGCGCTTGTGTGGGCCTGGTAGGGGCAGTTGTGCAAGTTGGTTTCACGAATTCCAAGATGATCCTGTGGAGCTCTTTACTACTGCTACGGCAGTTTAGGATTCTTTTATTTTAGTAGGATTTTTTTTTTTGGCCTTTCAGATCTTAGATTTGTAGATACAGTGATGGCAGGCGAACAATGATTTGTGAAGTGTTTTTTTTGTTCTTTTTTTTTTCTTTTTTTAATGCTTACCATTTGCGCTCGAAGTATCGGTTATGGGTTCCGACATTCTTCAGGTGGGGCGTGAACCATTTGGGGATTGGTCCTGGGCCCGGCGGGGCATGAGGGAGGAGAGGGATGTTGAGCCAAGAGTCAAAGGATTCGATGTGTGTCTATCTGTGGTTGGGAGTGAGCGTAGCAAGACTTCACCTAGGTCAGGTAGTACACTTGAGGTAGTACACACCTCATGGGTGGTGGGGTCGGTGTGTGGATGGAGAAAGGTAGGGCTGAGTGGTCTGCCCAGATAGGGGCTTGGGGGTTGGACACCAGGGAGGTTAGAGGAGCTGAAGATTGCGTCAAGTGTGTGGTCTCTGGTGTGAGTGGGACCTGTGGTATACACAGTGCCTCTAGTTTGTCAACCAGGGGTTGGAGTCATGGGATTGTTTGGTATACCACATTCCCAACAGACCATTGCGATCTGCACAAAACCCCTCACCTAGATTCAAGCTCCAGAAAGCAGGTGGTCTCCAGATCTATTGGGAAACCTGGCGGCTCCAGCTTCATGTGTGATACCCTAATATCGGGCATATTGAATAGAAAGAGGGCACAACACACTGTACACAAATATCTGTTATTGTCTACAGATCTTATCCTGCTATCCTTTTACAAATGGGATGGCTGGATTTTAAATTTGATTTTTTAGCTTTCTATTTTTCTGCATCCCTCCCACCCCCTGCGTGTCTGTTTTTAATACTTTATGAGCCCTGTCCTCTAAGCAATCCCTGTAGAAAATGTTGCCTCGAAGGGCCTATTCATTGCTATGCTTGTTTGGCGATTGTCCTTGAGCCAAACTCTTAACTAAAAATGCCTCTAACTGGTACTACAGCCTGCGTAGTTGGAGCTGAGGCCTTCACCCTGCTGTAAACAAGGTCCAACAATAGTTTTACTTGGAACGGGACGTTTTCAAGGATAGAGTACAGGCGTCCATTCTTTGATAGCGTTTGCTAACTGTGGAAAAAGTAATCTCTGCTGTTTAAGAGGGATACGTACTTAACCTGAGAGCTGTGCCCAGTACTGAGAGAGAGATGTGCCCCAGCTCTATTAAATACAGAATCTGCTTTGCTTGTGTACCACATCCCTTGCAGTTGCTTGCTCTGGAGCTATGGAAGAACACCCCCTTCCAGGTTTGGCAAAATGTCATCAATGCAGACAGACTGTTGGCAAGGACGTGTCCTCTGTTTTGAGGGGATAAAACTAGGGACAATATTCTTTCTAGTGCCACCCGTCCTCCCTCAACCGCCTGTGGGCTCCCACTGTCCTAACAGGCTTCCCCCAGTTCCTGGGATGTAACTAGAGATTGCCAATCCCAGCGCCCGCCTGCACACACCATCGCCCCATGCACAACATTCCTACCCGATAAATACACCAGTGAAGCCAGCAATCATTCGCTGTGACACACTGAAATAAACTCATGCACGCCCATCACCACCCCCTCTCCCCCCACCCGACACTGTCACTAGAGGGACCACGAATGAGACAAATGGACCAGGCAAGCCAGCAGCCCTTGCTGAAGCACACCGAAACAAACCCAACCCACACCCACCGCCTACTCAGACCCTCGCACTAGAGAGACCAGAAATAATGAGACCACACCATCCACATTGGACAAAGATCGCTCCAGCCTACAAAACCTCAAAGACTACATTATGTATAACATCGAAGACTACAGTACGTATACATTACACCGCACCTGTGGACACAGGCTGCAGGCACGGCCAACCATCCATGCACTGTGGAATTCAGTTATGGCTATGCTTTCCGGTCTAGCAGCACATATAGCCGCCCACACTGAAACACCTGACGTACCTCAACACCTCTGCCACTAGCATACAGCGACTACCAACGAAAGAAATTCGGTATAGCTGGCCGCACATCCACTCTTCCCAACAGCACCCTATCACAAACCACCGACAGCGCCCACCCATGTGCCTGTCCTCTCTTGGGCTGCTTAGATGAGCCTAGCCCGACACCCAAGTCTTAGACCGGCAAATGCACACCAGCATCTTCTAATCTTAACTTTTCAGAATTTTCCAGCACATTCACTACGGTCATCGAGGGCGTTCCACAAAGCGCATTAAGGCCACACAAATGGAGAAAGAGCGCTATATAAATATTAAATGCAATACAATACTAACTCACTCACTCCAACCTACGCTCGTTGTTGGACCTCAAGGACTTTCTAGAAGTCACCTACTCTCTTGATAATTGACAATGTAATCCAGTTTTGATTTGGTGCCTCCCCCTCGCCCTCCTTTTCTCTCATGCCTTTACCTTATTTTGTATCGCTGCTGCGTTACCCAACCCCCAGTGCTCCGTGCCCCAACCCCTCCCCCACTGGCGCTTGGCTCCCCCAAAACCCCTGCTGCCTGAGCTCCACCCGCCCCGAACCCGATGCTCATGCTCCCACACCCCGCCCACCTATGCTCTCTCCACACCCCCAGGGCTCACTTGATTCCAGCGAGAGGATAGATCTTGCAGTGTAAAGACCGGCAATACTCGAGGGTTTGTAAATGTTACATATGAACGTCCCTACACTTCGCCCTCCTGAACCTGTCTACCTAGTATTGATCTGGAGCAGTGAAGGGTCCGGGTCTGTATATTATACAATTGGTCACCTGACCAAATAGTTGGTCAGGTGACCCTTGGATCAATTGTATAATATACAGACCTGGCCACCCTGACCCTTCACTGCTCCAGATCAGTACTAGGTAGACCGGTTCATTTAGACTCCTAGCAGGGAATATAACGCTCACTCTTTTTTTTTATATGATGCTTGATTGAGTTGTATTGCACACAGATGAAATGTCATAATCCAGAGTTTGTTTTGTATGCACTGTATTTAGTAGGAGCCTTATTTGGCTCCAAGCAGTCTCCTGTAAGAGTAATTAATCTAGAATGATGTATGAGAACTTGCCCTGATTTGATCAAGGCGATCTGCTGAAACACGTGTGAGGAGGAGGGTCACCCTCCAGAATTGTGTGATTTTAAACTTTATGAATGTCAAACTGGTGCAAATCTCTGGAAGTATTCTTTTCTCGTACATTTTTTAGCGTTTATTTTGGCTTTTCACTGCCATACTCCAGCGAGACGCGACGGGCAACAGAATTAGCTTTACCAACTCAATATGTCACACATGTAAGAAAAGGAACTAATGTGAAGGTGTCGCCGAGCAGACCAGCTTTAAGACAAGAGCCTCGTTTTATGATTGGATACTATAATTGTTTTTGCCTGCTTGTTATCATCCAGGAAAATCTGAGTCTCATTTGAAGGCTGCTTTTGTTATCTTAATCGCTTTTACTCATTAATATTTAACGTTGCAGGGCCCGTTTTTGATTGGGTTGTTTGTCTTCCAGATGCAGGCTATGAGTTTGATGTTTGTTACACCTCTGTCCTTAAACGGGCCATCCGCACCCTCTGGATTATGCTGGATGGCATTGATCAGATGTGGGTGCCTATTGTCAGAACGTGGCGCTTGAACGAAAGGCACTATGGTGGGCTGACTGGCCTAAACAAAGCGGAGACGGCAGCCAAGCATGGTGAGGCACAGGTGAAGATTTGGAGGCGCTCGTTTGACGTTCCTCCGCCACCCATGGACCCAGGTCATTGCTACTACACAAAAATCATCAAGGTGAGGCAAACTTGCTAATTTTTTTTCTAATTTATGGGGACCTTTCTTTGCACGCGTTTGTCGGGGCATATGCCTAATGCTTCAGTTTCTTCTCTGTTCTGTGTAAGTTCCTCTATGGTTTGCTGGATTTGTGGGGCTGGTACGTGTTTCTCTGTAGCTCGCAGTCGGTGCCCCCTTGTGTTGCTGTTTCTTTTCTGTGGAGTGAATGCTTGTTTTTATGGTTTGCTGTTGTATCGGATCCATACATTCTATTTTCTCTTGTCTATGCATATTTCATCATGATGTACTGGAAGTGCGTTTGTATTGCTTCATGGTTTAACTCCGAACCACAGATTTTTTTATTTTTTTATTCTGTCATTTCCTGCTCAGAAAGGTTGGTTGAATAAAATGCTGGTGTTTAGTAGAAAAAGATTAGGCTAGCAAAATGGCATGTTTGAAGCTTTGCACTCTGCTTGGAATGCAGCATTTCATGGCAGAATACACTTTGAAAAGATGTATAGGCCTCCATATAATACAGACAACTGGTATCCAGCTCATAAAGTAGCTAAACGGGGAGGGACTGTGACTAGTAACCAATAAATGCATATGGGGACGTGTCATTGAACACTGCTCAGAGCAGACTAACTTTGCATAATACAAGACTGCAAAAAAGGATATGGTCACTAACAAAAACTGTACCTGTAAGTTTCAAACGGGAATGTTAGTAGATAGTTGGCCAGCCATACTGGACATAACCAGTTGTAGGCAGGGCAAATTAACACGACTTCAAAGGAAAGGTATTCGCTAACAACAAATGGTGATCTGAAACTGATTTGGTTTGAGCTATCTCATTTGGTGATCTTTGTTGATTCTTTGACACGGATTACTGGTTGGGCTTCTTGCGGTGCCACTGCAGGTAGCTGGCAGGCTCCTTTTCATTCACATCTGTTGAGCTTGGCAGGAGTTCTAGACGTTGCAGGATCAGACCCTGGTCGGAGCTTTAACAGACCCTAAACCGACTGCTTCTCCTGGTCAGTGCTTTTTAATAGCAAGATCACTTCTCCTGGCATCCCTGCACAGCTGCCCGAACACATTTGCCCTCCTTTAATATCTGACCTTCATGTATGGGTGTGCGGAGGAACTTTTCCTCAGCAGGCTCCCCTCGGTGCTGAAATGCTTATTCCCCTCCCACCACCAAGAGGTGCTCATGCATGGTGCTTGGAGTTGGCTCTGCATGACTGAAGAAGAGCAGACAGTGGTTCAAGGTCTCTGCCGCAAATGGGTGTCTGGGTAAATCGAGGTTCCTAATAATTGAGGTACTAGAATTGATTGCTGAAAAATAAAGTGTACAATTTCAACCTTACAAATGAAATCCTTACAGTAATAACCTAACGAAAGTAGAAGTAAGCTAAAAATTGCGATTGACAAGCAACATCAGTCCTATTCAGATAAAAGCAGGGCAGAAGAAGTGTAATACAAGCTCTAAGCAGTAGCCCGAGGCTTAGCTGGGCTAGTTGTGAATAAGAGTTGGGCAGACAATATGATCGCATGGATTTGACATGTCATAGGAGCTTTGACCCAACAAAGATGACTTTTCAAAGAGGCCCAACCCAGTAATCCTGATTGCCTTGTCTTGTGGGTTGTGAAAATGTGCTTGTGGTACCATTTAACAAGTAAATAAATTGCGAGAAAGCTCACTGCTGACGTCTGCAGTTTGGAATCCCAGCAGGATTAACTTCTAGCCAACTGGGCATGAACAGAGCTGTTTTGAATTGGTTAATAGTATTAAAATGCATAGTGCTTTGAGGATGTGCTATATAAAAATACATTTTACTTTGTTTAACCAGCCTAGATCCTACATGGTCAAGGACTAAAATTGTGATAGTTCAAAAAACAAGGTAAAGAGAAACACCAGCAAAGCACTGTAAAGCGTTATCTGTTTTTGCAGTTCCTGAATTGCTCTTAGACGTGTATTTACACATACAAATATATGTAAATAATGAACATAACTGGAGAACCTCTAGTTTGATAGTCGTGGTTTAACGATGTGCATTCGAGGCAATGGAACAAAGTTTCTTCCACTGCCCTTACAAAAGGACCACTGCAGCACCATTGCACCAACCTAATGTGAGTTTGCTTATACTGCTATAGATGACTTGGTGTTCAGTTCTCCCTCCCTCTTCTTCCTTCCAAGTTGTCGTCCTTCCTCTCGTTTTGTCACCATCAGCCTTAGTGCTCTGCTCTACTCCTTTGTGCTAGTCTCCTCGCTGTCTGACCTAGTCTCCTCGCTGCCTGACCTAGTCTGCTCGCTCTGTCCTCCAAAGAGCACTTGTGTTGTGCCTGGTTCTCAGACCTTGCCCAGTGATGTGGGCAGCAGGACAACTTGCTTCAGAACTCCTGCTGTTGTGCTTCACTCACACTGTGCACAGCTCTTCTCCTATGAAGCCGGATGTTCACCCTGGCCCTTCCTCTCTGCACAGGTTTTAGAGTGTCCATAGTCCCAAAGGCACTTCATCTGACGTTGCCATATAACAAGTGAGGGGAGAGGGCCTACATAAATCCAAGAAAAAGGAAGAATTGTATGAACTGAAGTAAATTCAAACCAACACACAACTGGCGGGAGCAGGCTGCTCCGTTATATGCAACCGACGAGCTGAAAGAATAATGGTGTCGTTAGCTAGGAGCTACAGTCTCTTAATAAGGAGCACTTGGGCTGACTAACCTTGTAAAGGACAATACTTTGCGAATGAAAAATGAATCGAGTATAGCGTAAGCTATTTTGTATAATGCAGTATTCCGAATGAATGGCGGATAATGGTATATGTTTTAATGTGCAGTATAACTGACATTAACTATGGTGAGTTATACTGAGTTCATCTTGCACAGTTGTACAAATGTAACCCATGTGCACCAATTGTAGAATTTGGAATGGGACATACTGCTAAAATGTGAGCGTATTGTATGATGTGTTGCGTTATTAATTTTGGGATCCGTGCAATGGGGTTTCTTTGTAGAACTATTTCGCACCCAGCATAGCCCCTGAAGAAGGCCCAGACAGTAGTAAATTATAGGACTAAAACATGTAGGGCTCTTTTTAAGCAATAAGCCCCTCGCAGGGGAGGCATTACCACTTCAGGTAATGCCCCGGGGCCCACAGTTAATTAACGAAGGCTTGAAGTGGTGATGCCCCTCTGCGAGGGGCCTCTTGCTTATTAGTATCCACGGCCTGCAAGACCGGAGTACTAAGAGCATTTCTTTTCTGTTCCGAAACGCTCCGGTGTTTCGGAACAGAAAAAGAAATGTAAAAAATGGCCGCCAGGGAAGGGAAAACTTAGTCAGTTTTCCCTTTCCATGGTGCCCATTGAAAATGAATGTGAAAAAGTAAACAAACAAAATGGCCATCATGGAAAGGAAGAAGGGACTGCAATTAGTCCCTTCTTCCTTTCCATGACGGGCTGTCGTGATCAGGAACTGACGTGCTGGGACCGAAGTGTTCCCAGAGCGTCTGCTCCCGAAATGGGCAAAAATTAAGTTAAGTGGGGTGAGGGGAGCACACAACACTTAACTCGATTGCTGTTGGGGGAAGATTGCTGCCTGCAGTTGCGTGGTGGCTTGGACAGGGGATTACCCCATTCTGAGCCTCCTCATTGGCTGAGTGGCACCACACTCTGCCCCTCCCTCCTTCCCCCCCCTCCCCAGGAGGGAAGGAACATTGTGGGACGAGAGGGATTCCCGGCTGGGTAACGCCCTGGTGAGGGCCAATGAGATTGCATGCAATGTCATTGTCCCTCGCCGGGTACTAATGTATAAACTAGCCTGAACTAGTGGGAAGACCTTTTTTTGACTGTCAACCCCATGCATATGGTTTTCTGTTTGTGAGACCAAGGTGTGTTCTAGTTTTAAATGTGTTTGCATAATGTAGGAGTGAGTTTATTTCATGAATTACAAACGAATACAGTGCAAATTTAAAGATTTCCTCAGACGTGTGATAATCCGATGGGGTCATCGCTGTTTTCCCAGTGGTGACCTCCTCCCATGTGGCCAGGGGACAGCAGCGGCTATCTGATCCTGACCCTGGCGGTGGCTATATGAGGGAGGATAACATGGAGTGGGGGAGAGAGTCGTGGTATCCACGGATGAGACATGGTATCCCCATTTCCCCTTGTAGAATGAATCTCCCATTTGTAACCCTGTAATGGCCTATTGTGATTCTTCTCCTGCTCCCTCAAAGGAGAGAAAATAATTCTTCTCTTTCCAATCTACAGAACAATTTCACACACTGACCTGCCCTCAAAACCGCTCAAACATTCCTCCAATGCCTTCTAAAAGGGACTACTGTTCCCAGGAACACCTTAACACTGCGAAGAGGAGTGGAGGAATGCAGAGCAGGAAATGTCCCGAGCACAGACAGCGCTGTAGTTGTTGGGAACCTGCACCTGTACGTGGGTTGCTTAAAACCACACCACCAGAAACCAACACACAGCTGGTGGGAGCAGGCTGCTCCGTTCTATGCAACCGATGAGCTGAAAGAAGATTGGTGGAGTTGTCTGGCTCAAGAGCGGAGGAGAGGAAAGCTGCACATGGAAGATTACACACGGTGGGAATGCCAGAAGCCAGTGTAGAGCTCCTGGGCGTTCGCCGGTGGAAAGAAGCAGCGAGGCACTTACTGGAGACCTGAGCAAAGCGGTGAAGCCCAGCTGTCACTGTAGGAAGCAGTAACGCTTAACGACCAAGCTGCGTTAGGAAGAAATCAACCGACTACTGTTGTCGGCAAGCTGGGAGAAGGACAAGAAATGCCACGAAGAGCCAGCGAGTCAACGCTGGGACGAAGAGAACACCGGGTTGTATTGGTGAGCACGCCACATGCTAGATGTTAAAGAAGTCCAGCCGGTTATTAAAACCAAGGTGAGAAAGTGAAGGTGCATTTGCTAAAGAAGGGAAACTTTTGAAGTTTGCCCATATGTACAAAGCATACAGATCTAAAACAGTAACCCATCAGGGTATAATGGACAAGGTGGACTAGCCAATAAGGCAAGGTTATAAATTGCCAAGAAAGGAAGTGCGAGCAAAACGCTAATGAGGCAATATGCCACAGAAAGAATGAATTGGTCAAAAGGGCTTGTGTGGTTTATTGTTGGAGTTGCCGACAAAGGCAATTAAGAGTGTGAATACAAGAATACCTGGCAGAAGAGTGCCCCAGGCAATCACAAATGTGTGATTTCAAGAAACCCTGCCACTAGAGTATATCGGGAGATCACCAGTTTGTGGATATAAGAGATCAAAGAAAAACCTGGCAGGAGAGTACACCAGGTATCCTGACCACTCCAAGACCAACAATAATTGTGCATGATCTTGATATTGATCAAGAGGAGAGACAAGAATTGTTACTTTCATGAAAGTGTGAAGAATCCAGGGGAGGGGGAGATACCCTCTGGATTAAAGAGCAACAACCTTGAGGGACTTTCTCTTTTTAGTTATTACTTTTACCATTTGAACATTTTTAAAAACACTGAAGACCAAAGACCTTATCCTTTTCACTTAAAACTTAATTTCTTGAGTGTGCGAGGGTCAGAATAGTACTTTGGACACAAGGCGTTTTCTTTTTTTTTGTGTGGACATTTGACACTGACAAATCGGTCGTTTTAGTTTTAGGTAGGGAAACCCCTCTGGTGCAGGGACAGTGAGGCATTTTCCTAACCCCTTTTTATCAATGAAAGTATATACCCAAAACCATGTCTAATTTGTGTCCGGGTTTCATTTATGACTTGTTGGACATGTCCAAGGACAAAGAAGAAAATGAGGTAGGATTATTTTGAAATCTCCTAGGTTTTTGTTTTCTATGTACTATAGTTTGTTTACAGGGGGAGGGGTGCGCTCTTAGTAACCTGGTTGACACCCTTTTTTGTTTGTTAAGGAGGATATTATTATTTCCATTCAGGACATCCCTACAATGGTGGCTGCTATCAAGGTGTGCTCACTCTCCAAAGCATTTTATCTGACCTTCAGAGCTGTATATGGTTTTCTCCTTTCTCATTAGCTGCAAATGGTTTACAAATGGTATACATTTAAAATCAATGGTATACATTTAAAATCAAAATATGTATCCCAAAATGGAGAACCCCAGACGTCATTGTATACAATGGAAAATGTACTAGCCACATTTCAAGTCATCCATGTGCAACAAAGACCAAGTTAAGCCATTCTCACCATTGTTGGTAGGTATGCTGGAAAATGTGTTGGGGCGATACATCTCCAATATTGTTCCTTTAAGCCAATGAACTGTTTAAAAATAAATAAAAGAATAATTCTTTTAAATACTACAAGTTGAGAGGTTTTTGTTAGGAATTACACTTTCTGATTTACAGACTGTCAGGGACCGGGGCTAAAACTATGCAAACTCATGGGATCACCCCCCTCGGAAAACTAAACTCTGAGGCAAAGTTAGCTGGTCCTGTAAGGGGTTTGACTGAATACAATTAGTGATGATATTGGTGGTTCACTCCTCTCACAACCTTTGCAAGCAGCCCAATAAGATGGCAGCCTTCTCTGCTAAGGGCTGCAAAATAGTGGCTGAAGCTTGTGAGGCTACTGTGACGCAGGACCTGGCAGCCTTTGATATGTAAGGGAATAAACACTGATGGAAACTCCTGCTGCTACACATCAAGGGGATTTGCCCTCAAGGTACACTGGTTTGCTCATACGCAAATGTCCTGGTGGTGGGTACTTCTCCTGCCTACCTCTAACCCAACCCCGTCCACACACTTAATCTTCTCTCCATGTGATTTTGATGACCCCGGTGCATATACTGTAGCCTCATTTCCTGTCTGTCGACGTTCAGGTCCTCTTCCGATCTGACGTTTTGAGTGGGCTGAGTAGATTGAGTGGGAGGAAGGGGGCGTAAAACAACCCTGTATCAGGTTCCCACTGCTCCTGCAGCACCCCCTTCTGCTGGAGCCTCTGCCCGTCTTGCCCCTTCAAGCCTTCAGACTGTTACTTTTGTTGGTTGCTGCAGTGTAGGGAATTAGTTCATCGGTCACCTGTTTATTGCTGTGTTTTAATTGGGATGTTTGGCTAACGAAATGTCAGGCTTAGCACTAGGCTGAGAGAGAGAGATGGGAGTAGCAATTGGAGAAGATGGGCGAGATGGTGAGTGCCATTAGCGTGACAGAGGGAAGTTGAAAGGAGAATGGGGACTGTACAGCACAGTTCTGTCCTAGTCTCACAGGTGGCCTAGCAGTAGCAAATAACACAATGCAATTAAGTTAGAGTGCAGGATGTAAATACACACAGCTAATGTTTCAATGAAATGTCACAAATGCAGTGAATCGGGATGTAAATGCACACGGCTAAAAATCGTTTTTGAGCAGAGCACACACACCAGAGAGAGAAGAGGATAAGCAAACAATGATGTACAAGGATATAGATAAGGCAGCTAGAGGAGGAGGCAAAGTCCAGCCATCACTCGCTGGATGCTCAAACATTTGTAGGTGTGCTGAGGCCCGAGTTTGTGGGAGAGCGGGATGTACCCAGCAAGCAGCAGCATAGTTTGTCGTGGTGAACGCGCGGGGTGCCCTCCCCGCATAGACTCAGACGGGGCCTTAGCTGTGGGCCTTAACTGGATGGGCCAGCTTCTGGCTGTCGGCTCCTCTGATTAGCTATAGGCAGCCAAATCGAGAAGGGGCAGCAGGCTGGCAATGGGTGGAGGCTCCTAGCCATCTAAAGTGTGACTGGCCTACCTGTGATGAATAGCCAATTGGCCACAGGCAAGGGTGTAGCTTAACAACGATGCAGCCCCCCAAGTGCACTTGCAGATGTAAATGATTAGCGCTTCTTCAAAATAATTGAGCATGACATGTACTTGCCGATAATTAGTTTTATAATTTTCGTTTTTGCAGAAGTATTTAACCCACTAGGCCTTGCCTTGAATTTGAGTTGCAGAAAGTTGCTCCAGCAGCATCAAAAATGAAGAGGATGATGGTTGGCAGCAGTAGTCATGAGGATTGCCTGAAACCTGCCTCTAAAGCGTAACACCTGGTATGACTCAGAACTTGCACTCCTGAAACAAAAGTGCAAAGCAGCGGAACGGAATTACAAAACCTCAGGTACACTCTCTGACAAACTGGCCTGCCTCCTGCTCCAAAGGCAATGCAAACTCTTTCTCTGTGCCAAGAAAAGGCCCACATTCAGGCACGAGTATCTGGTGAGTCCAATAACATGGCTGAACTTTTCCAAATCTGCAGTGAGCTAGCCAACCCTTTTGCAGTCTCTTCCTCCCCGGGCCCTTTGCAATGCACTGGCCACACACTTTGCCACCAAAACTCGGGACATCCTGAACACCCTTGTTAGTCGGCCAACTAGCCCATCCCACGCCCCCTCGCCTCCTTCCACCTTCTCCTCTTTAAACATGAAGAAAGTAACCAGAGTTGGCTGCTCTATGAAGGCTTTTTCCAAACAGGATCCCCCAGAGCATTCAAGGACAACATTGGCTCTCTTGCCACTGCACTCGCTGATTTCTGCAACCACTCTTTTGCCATTGGATCTTTCCTCTCCTCCCTCAAGCACTCACTTGTGTGCCCCCTCCTTAAAAGAAAAAAAAAAGAAAAAACTTCGGCAGACCCTACACGTCCAGCCAACTACTGCCTTATTTCAATCCCCCCTTCCTTTGGAAACTTCTTGGAGAAGTTGGCCTTGCCCCAACTCAACTCACACACTGAACATGTCGGTGGTCTCCACAATCAACTACCTGGATTCCGAGCATGCAGAGGCACGGAAACTGCTCTTCTGAACACCCACGAAGAACTGCTCACATCACTGGACTCCAACTCCCCAGCTGTCCTCATTCTACTTCATCTCTCTTCTGCCTTTGACACTGTCAACCATTTCATTCTCATACAAAAGGCTCCATGATAACCTTGGTATCTTGGAACGGGCATTGGAATGACTAACTGACTGCTCTTCCCATGTCATCCTGTGAACCTTTTCCCCTCCTACATCCTTCTCCACCTGTGGTGTCCCCCAGGGATCTATCCTCTCCCCTGGCTCTTTAACATCTACATTGCTCAGCTGGCACGCCTCATCTCTTCATTCTCCCCAAACTTCCAGTGGTATGCAGACGACACTCGACTCTTTTCTCAGACTTCCTGCTGACTCACTTGCACCTTTCTTCATCCCAGTCTGCCATCCAGACTTGGTGCTCTTCCAATGATCTATGCCTCAATGCCAGCAAAACTGAGAATCTTCCTATTGGGACCCCTGCTCCCTCCTTGCTCCCCTTTCTCTGGCCTCCCACCTTGGGCTCTTCCCCCTGCTCCTTCTGAAGCCAGAAACCTTGGCGGCTTTGAATCCTCTTCACCTTTCCTCCCTTACATGCAGGACATTGCCAAGAAGTCCCACTTCCAACTCTTCCTTTTCTAAGGAATTCTCCCATTTCTTACTTACCCCAGAAGCTCAATGTTTCCCCAGCCCTGGTTCTCTCTAGGATTGACTATTGCAACAGCTTCCTCCTCAGTCAACCTTCTTCCACTCTGTGACCCCTTCAGCTAATCCAGAATAGAGTAGCAATATTTATGCCAGGAACTGCATCTTTCCTGCCCGAAAAAGCCTCCACTGGCTTCCGGTTGCTGCACGGGTCAAATCAAATCCCTCTGCATCATCCACAAGGCTGTCTGGGGCCAGGGACCCCACTATATGCACCTCTGTCAGAAGAATAGCTCCGGGGCAACATGATCGCCTAGGAAGCAAGACGACATGGAGCAACATGGGTTTGGTCCCCGGGTCCGCGCTTAGAAACCTAAGCGTTATAAATAACCAATTACAATTGCAACTCTCACCAAGTACTCTCCTTCTAGACCTCTAAGCTCTTCTGGCACCAACTCTGTGTAAAGGGTTTCGCTAAACAGAAAGCAGGAGGCCACTCGCTTTCCTCAGCTTGATCCCTCCTCTGGAATAGCCTCCCTCTGCATATAGAGCAGTACCTTCTGAAGTACTGAAAGCACCTCAAGACTCTTTTCCTCTTCCTTCCCTTCTTCCAGTTGTTGTGATTGGTGTCTTGGACTCTTATGCATCCTCTGGGCCTCTGACCATCCACACCAATTTCCCCAGAATCTGTCTTCCTCAGCACTTGCCTCGGCACACCCTGGACTGGAGAATCACACTTTCCTCCCAACGCAGCTCCTGCTGCATAGCACTTAACATACCTTACACTTCATCTATGGCTCAGCCTTTAGCACGGACACCACAGCACCTAGACCACTGCCCTCCTCCTTTCTGCACTTGCATGTTATGAATACTGACAAGGCATAGTAGTTTCGGCCTTCCCTCCCCCTCTGTATTTTCTGTATTTAAATTGTACTGCTATCCCATGTTCACTTCCTGGTGCCCTGTAGGCGCTTTTGAAACCGATTTTATTTCCTGTGTAAGTGCCTAACAAGCAAACAATAAATACTGGATACAGCAGACTTCGCCACATCACAAAATGAACAGGCCATACAATAATTAAACACACACAGGCTTTCACGATTATGCCTCCAGGCACTTTTTATTCATTTCACAAACCAGAATAAAAAATGTGCAGTAAAAGATATCTGCCTTAGATCCTTATCGAACACTTGCAAGAAACGAAGAAAGGCATAAACATAAGCGCTAGCACTTCACTTGTGTATAAGCACTTTACAAATAACCATTTACAATAGCTTGGCAAAAACACAGATTTCATAATTTCAGTGCATATATATTCAGTTATACTGGCATACATTCCCTTAACATCCCCCCTCCCATCAAGACAATGATTTATTTTGCCTTCAACGAACTAGCTGCTCTTGGCAGACTACATGCATACTTTGTATGCGGCCTTGAGATTATAACTTACAACTTTAGCACTCCTGAGTAACACCCCTTTCCCCAATGAATTATCCCTTGTGCATGGGCCAACACATATTTGTCTCTCTGTACCCAAGAACAAATGTGTCTTTGCCCTTTCGTGTCTAATTTGACACTTCACTAATTAGACTGGGGTGGACTTATTATTTCTTTTCCTCTTCTTTGACTTATTATTTCTTTTCCTCTAATTTGGTATCGGACAATTCTGCCTGCACTGGAACACTCCTTATTTATTTCTTTTTTCTTTTTTTGGGCTGCCCTCTCTCACGCCCACGCCCTGTCTCCAGGAGTGCAACGAGCCCTCATCTAGCAGTCGTCTCCCTCCTCTGCAGCGAGGCACAGCCTGGCCCAGCTCTGTCAGCATCTGATCTCATTCATTTTCCTCCTCCATCCTCTCTTCTCACTGGTCACGCTCCTTGTGTCGCCAACCCACTTTTTTAAATTTATTTTTTTAACTCCTTCTGCCAGCCTTTAAGCTCTCCTTCTGTCACCTGCCTGTTTCTTCGTAAAGATCTCTTACTGTTTTTTCACCCATTTTCATGCATTTTGTCATGAATGAAGCTTTTGGTCATTCACCACACACTTTTTGGCCAACCCTCTGCTATATGTCCAGCCTTTTCTGTTTTTTTTCTACAATGACCAATCTTGTTCACCATGCCATCAAGCAAGTCCGGATGAAATGTGAAACATAGCATCCTCCCAGCTCCCTGGCTTTCCTGTTTAAACCAACAATTTGTTTTTACGCATGCACATTCTGCCGCCTAATTGTTCTCTGAATCTAACATCCGCAAAGCACCCTGCCGTTTAGCTTTCAATTTACGTATTTATTTTCCTAGGCCCAGATTTCAGTGTGAATTCATGCACTTACAGCCTGCAGCACCAGCCATGGCACCAGTCTAATTACTGTCAGGATTATAATGATTTATTGTTGCCGGTATTAGTAGTGTAGGTTAACACCCTACACTATGCTATGCCAAACCCCAAAGCACCCCCCTCTTTAATTTTCCCTCAATGCCACACATCAGTGCTAAACTATCCTAACTCTCACACATCACCCATGCTGTCATTTTAGCATAATTTTTAAACTGGTGCACACAGTCTCTGTTGAATCAGTGTCCCCACTAAAATTGGTGCACGGTTGAAATTTCTGCACTGTATTACTCCAACAAGACCCACCATTGGTAGGCTCTGCAGATCCCGAAGGTACAAAAGGAGCTTCCTTCATCTGCTTGGGCATTTGATGAAAATGTCTGGGGTTTTGCAATTCTTACAGATCCTGTGGTCCGAGGTGCCTCCTGTAGAACCAGACTTCTTTCCAAGCTTAATGACATGAAGACCGGCAGAAGATCAGGTGGCCCCATGCAGAATGACGTCATGGTGGAAGCCCTCAATATCTGGCAGAAACCCACCGTGAGTTGTTGGTGAATAGGAGGGTAGATATCCCCATTAGAAACCTTGTGTCTAGCCTCAATGGTTGCTATGGCTGCCCTACAATGTAACTCTGCAACATGCCTTGTTGGCACTAAGAACGGAGAAGAGAGCCCCTGAAAGCTGTTACGAAGTTGCTAGAGTCCATCTGCTGAAAGATGTACCAAACCACATCCTTTGAGCTACCAGGCAGACTACAATGCCTTGTTGGCAGTGGCCAACCAAAATCTTTGGAAGAGTCAAGCGTGCTCCCTTCAGTTATCTTTCGGAGGCAAAGCTGGTATCTTGCCAGCAGAAATCGATCACATCAACACAGTGGCTAGGAGCATGTTGAGGGATGTTAACCATTACTTGCCCCTAAGTTCAGGGCAGACGGCAGGGCAAGCTTGTAGCCCTGCCCTTGTCTTAATGTGGTGGTCTTTTTGACTCCTTCACAGATGACCAGGTATTAACTTAAAGAGCACAATGAAGATGAAAAAGGCTTTGACCAAGACCACCACAAATTTTACAGAGCAGGCATCTGCATACCCTTTGCGCTCAAAGAGGGTCGAGCAAGGCAGACTGATCAGCCTTTATCTCAGTTGAGGAAGAAGCAACAGAGAATGGGTCTTGGACATGGATTTTCGGCCATAACTTCCCCTCCTCTCTGATTTGTAAGTAGGAGCAATGACTGCCTACTTCACCCTCATTTGTCTCATGGAGGTGGGCAGTAGAGGATTTCTCTCCATTTGGCAATGTTTTTGGACTTGTGGGTCGTCTGTTGCCTCATGCTGTTTTCGTTTCCCTCTTCTCCCCTGCTGCAGCGCTAATGAGAACTTGAGCCTCTGAGATTCAGAAGGTGCTGGACATTCAGGCACTGGAGGGATGTCCTTCCCTCCCAGAAAGGAGTGGGACTGATTGTTCACTGTGCCCAAGAACAGACATGCAGGCCTCTGATTGCCCTCCATCTTATATTTTTCTAGTCATGGGAAAAGGTGCACCACTCCAGCACAGAACTGGTCCGCTTTGTCAGAGTTACTGGCTCTGCACAAATGCATCCTTGAGATCCATACTTTTTTTATTTGTTTGTTTACCCATCTGTGAGCACTATCATTGCTTCCTGTGATGTGGGGAACCGGCTTTCAGTAGAGTCCTTTTTTTTAAAAAAAAAGTTTTATATTGAAACGTTACCCCAGATCCTTCACCAAAATGTTGTCTGCGGTAGCAACTCACCCCAAGTTACTGAGCATTCACATCTACCCCTACATAGTGTGAGGAATTCGACCTTCCGCACGCGGAGTGTGAGCTTGCCTGTTTGTTTTTTGTAAGAAATGGAATGATCGACTTCAGAAAATGTGTGGGGCTAATCTGCACACTTTTTCCTATGCTTGCCGAACATCAAACACATGGTCAAGTGTACTCTGGTAGGGACACAGCCTACAGGTGCAGTCCTCCCTGTCATGTTCAGCTGGAATGCTGCAGCCATGGGTACATCAAAGCATCTCAAGAAGGGGGAAGGCCACGCCTTCCTCTGGCCATGACCAGCCTAATTAAAATATCAAAGGCTCCATGAATCCGCCCTGTTCTATTGTAGTTCTGTGTGGTGGCAGAGAATACCCATGAGTTAATTGCAGCAGGCCTGCGAAGGGGCTTGTTCACAGAACACAAGGAACAGGAAACCCCAACACCTCTTTGATATGCATGTGTCAACTTGAAGCTAGCTCCCACCCCTCTGCATGAAGGGCAGTGATGGGCATGTCTGGGACAACTGTTTACAGTAGGCAACCCCTGCAGGGAGACCCCTTTCAGAGGGAAGAAGTATGTGAATTGATGGTGACAGTCTATGCTCACCACTAACTTCAAGGGTGACCTGCGCTTTGGTTAATTGAGTGCTCTGTGACTCCTGATCAAAGGGACCATTTGATCCACAGCAGACTGGAAGATGGGTGGGACCTAGTACATGTTGTCACACCTTACCTTTCCTGTTGCAAAGCACTCTGGTTATGACCTCACACAGAACAGAAGATTGTTGTTGGGGACCCAGGATTGGTTCAATAATGTAGGCTAGTCTGGGGCCCACTTGGCTTTAAAAGACGGCTGAGCCCCTCACTTAACAGATCATCCGACGACTTTGGAAGGGGTAAGGAGGATTCATTTGGACCCTGGCTGAAGGTACAGTCTGCCTTACAGTTTCTGCCAGTGAAGGAAAGCCAGGATTTCCAAGAGGGCAGCAGGATCCCTCCCCTAAACCTCTCCCAGGGAACAGAGGGTGATTCTGGACTCGGAGGACCTGTCCAGCAGCTCCAGAACCGGTACCCATCCAGCACACAGCATACCCAGCTAGGTTCTGCCAGCAAGCTTCCTAGGTGGGAAGTGCTAGAGCGTCACTGAACAAAGGACCAGGCAGTTACCTGCAAACACTCTCCTCATCTTTGGGCTGTCCGCTTTAAAAGACGACACAAGCCCCGTGAAGAAGCTAGGAGGAGTGCCACAACACGCATTAACTAGCGTCCTTTTTAAGGACATGTTCGAGGCTGTCGAACCGCGGCCAGCTGCACTACTGACTGTTGTCACTCTGCCGTCACTAAAACCGTCAGACGCCTTCACCGGCTTTACAGATCCACCAACCAGCACAGAGACAATGATTCTTGACTCCGAGCTGCCGTGCTTGCCGAGCTGTCTTCCGCCTGATACCCGCAGCTGTCTCCTTTTGAACTCTTTCAGGAGCTGCAAAGCGTCCTGGAACCAACTTGACGCTGTCTAGCATCAAGATCTCACCATGTACATTGTGATTCTGTACCACTGGTCCCTCCCCGAAGACCCCTAGTGACATTTATGACCACTTGCTCCCTTGGTGCTGAAACCAAATAGCCCTGAACAGTGAAGACTAATTGCTTTACCAACTACCCTCCTGTCTGTATCCAGAGTGCATCCCTTTCCTTCGTGAAACTGTCTGTCCTTTGTGTTCCTTTACAGGGTGGGCTGTATTGTGTAGTGCGCAGAACTGAGGACTGTCTGTTGTAATAATAACGAAGTAGATATTTTCACTGGCCAGTCGCTTTTTATCATTGGGTAATTTTATTTTTGCTGTGTTCTAACTAACCAACGAACGACGACCTTACAGAGATCAGCCTGCCTTTCTGTCCACGTTACCGCAATTGGACAAGGAGGTTTATAATTTACTTGCGTTTGCAATCTATTCATATCCCTTCTGGTGTACTAGAGGTGTGGGGCTGATTCATCCCTGCACCACTGGTGCCCCGGAAGTTGTTTCGTTATACATGGACCACTTTGGGTTGTCTCGGGTGGAGCCTCGAATCCTAACAAGTGCCCATTGCTGCAGGTTCTACTGGACATATTCCTTCCACTTCGTCTTTCAGTGAAAGCACAGAAGTGTTTTTGTCTGCTTCGCACAGGCTGTTCATAGGCTGCAGCTGGGGCACTAGATTGGCCGCGTTTTTTCCTATGGAGGTCAGGATTCAAGAATTGATAATTTTATACTTCCCCGACTCCTAACCTTCACACCTTCTGTCCTATGGAGACAGGAGCATGATCTGGAGGAGCATTTATTTAACATTTTTAGCAGCCTCACCCTCGTGCACATCTAGACACGAACTGCTAGCTCTTTTTAGAAGTGCAACGTTAATTAGGTTTCTTTTTTAAATGGGTTTGTAGGGAAGGCCGCACAAAAAAAAGGCACCGGGATCTAGAAATACACTAGTGCCCATGATTATGAACTTTAATTTACTCCTACATCCCTTCCACTGCCTCCATGCTTACAGAAGATTAGTTTTAGCCTCCAATTGATAGACTGGATATGCTGAACAGGAATACTCTGGTATGGGGCTTTTCCCACATGCCTGCCTGGCATGTTTTCTAAGGGGACATGTCGGCAGATGCTACCTGTAGATCCTATTAAGTGAACAAGAAGCCATTTTACGGATTCATTTTATTTCTCAAGTGGCGACATTAAATGCAAGCCACGACCCAACAGAAAGTTGTATATTTGTAACTGCTTTAGATATGGGAATGAGGGCACCATGACTCTCGAATATAAAGTCCTTTTGTATTCTGTACCTACTAAAAGAAAACACTAAACGGTGTACCCAAGACTTTGGTTGGGGTGGGGGAATGGCAGGGTTGGGGGAGGGGCTAATTTGAACAACTTCCCACTACCTGGACTATAGAAACTTTGTAATATATAAATGGAAAGTTGCGTCTCAAGTTTCTGGACCAACAAGAAAACTCTGTTGGAGATACAAAGTACTTGGACAGTCAATGGATAAATGCACTCTTTGGTATAACAACATTTACTTTAATAGTTTCATAAAAACACAATTATGATAAAATCATAAGATCAGACACATGTGAACAAACATATTCACATTCATCCTTTGCCCAAGAACAAAGAAAGTTATTCCTTCGACATCGTACACCGTTTAAATCAAACAAATTGGTATCAATATGTGTTCAAACATAGCCTCTGACTGAAAGGGCCTAAAAGAGTGTAACTGGTAAAATCCAAGATCAAAACCATATCTTGTCCATTCATCTCCATATTGTTGTCCGATAGGCCTGTGTTTGTATGTAGGTGTTCAGGTGCCATACCCCCAAATGATTTTGATTAAGGGAGTGTAAAACAAAAAAGAAAAATGGGCAAAGGCCAGTGCGCCACCTTTATTTAATTTTCTGGCATGCCAATTGTGCCCTTTTGGATGGATTTTGTAGATTGGTGGATTATGTACTGTGGAAACTGATGTATGTTTTTGCCTCACTGTGCAAGAAAATCTCCAGTGTCTCCACCCAATTATTATGTGGGTGACCTGCTTAAATCGCCCATGCTTTTTACAAATGAAAGAGTTGGCGGAACCTATGAGTACATTGTAATGCCAGATGTCATGCATATACATGGCATCCATTATTACCATTTCTATTCTGGTTGGGGATGGAATTGTGGAGTTACGGCATTGGAACCCAGGACCACTGGAATCATGTGCCTTAGTTCTAACCCCCTCAGCCCCCCAGAAGTATTGCAACCCTCAGATGGGGGCCACTGTCATGTTATGCAGTCTTTTCAGGGTAAGTAATGCTACATTTAAAATGAGTGAGCTAATGTCACATAGGTATGTCTGTATGGTACCAGTTGGTGCAGCAGCTAAAGATCTGCCAGCAATTTCAATCTCCAGGGATGTATGCCTCCTGAATCCCTTGCTGTAGTTTGTTTTCTGATAGTTTTTGGATATGCGACTCAAGAAAAATAATAATGTACGTGCAAACTCCTATCATGGGACTCTTTGCACTTGGCTCTCACTATCTGAAGTATGTTCTGATATTGGCTCATTCTTGGTCTACGTGGATTCCTTTCTTTCCAGGATCGTCGTTATGCTGGTCTACCAGAAGACATGCTCCCAACCTGCGAGAGCCTTAAAGACACAATTGCCCGAGCTCTCCCTTTCTGGGATGAGGAGGTTGCCCCACAGATCATGGATGGCAAGAGGGTTATGATTGCTGCCCATGGCAACAGCCTACGAGGGATTGTCAAGCACTTGGAAGGTAGGTACAGTGAAAGACAGCCATGTTAAACTTTACTCGCCAGTTATTCTGCATTTATCTTCAGTGTGATTTCCCTAAAAATTAGGTTTGTTTGGTGTTCTTATTTTATTTACAATTGCATACCCTCGGGTCTGGTGCGCATTATAAATAATAAAACAAACATAACGCCCCAATAGATAATGAATGGGTCTTCCAGGTGCTGTTTCATCACCTTCTGTTGGTGACAGCAGGAATTAAAAACTTGGGTGGTTTTAACAAAGTAGTGAGAAACCCCAAAGTTCACTTCAGTCCTTTTTTTGCGCATTGCATTGCAGTTGGGTGTAATTGCTTTGTGTCAGGGTTGACTTTGTAGCTCTTCAGCTTGTTACTCTTTAACCTTTCCCTGTCTTACTAGTCGGTGGTTTCATTAAAATAGTACATTTTTCAAATGGTCTTGCGCTCTTTTGCAATTTGAGCTCCCTAGTACCGATTTATTTGTCACTGAAAAGTGTGTGGGGGCGAAAAGAATTGAAAGGCCTGCAACTGTGGATTATAATTAAGGTCTCTAGCTTTCTTTTTTTTTTTTTTTTAAACATGTTTTTATTAGGTTTCTCTTGGCACAATGTTATACCATGCAAGGATCAAACATCAAACTTCATTCAAAGAAAACAAAGAAATTCCTCCCTCCCCCCCCCCTGCATAACTCAGAGTGTATATGTTTAAGATCGGAAGATCTTTTCCCGGTTCACGTGAATAAGTCCAATTGTCTTATATTGTGTGGGCACCATTGTTCTTTATATTCTTTTTGGAGGAATTCCAGTACACCTCCCCAGTCCTCTCGGAATTTCCCATGGTCCCCTTGGATGTTATAAGTTATTCTTTCTAGAGCCAGATGTGACCAGACCCTTCGTGTCCAATCGACAACCAATGGTGGGGATTTGTGTTTCCAGTTTCTAGCAATTTCCAACCATGCTCCTATTAGAAGGCCCATAAAGTTTCTTTTTTGCGGGGTAGTTGGCATTTTGTCTTTTGGATCCCAAAACCCCCCTAGCCATATTTCTTCTCCCAGGTGTTCCGTTCCCTGCAACATTCCCATCATTTGATTTTTAATCTCTCCCCAGAATGGTTTTATCCTCGGGCAGTCCCACCAGATATTTTTCCAATCTCCCAGCCCGCCACACTTTCCCCAACAGTTGTTCGGGGCGGTAGGATACATCTTATTCAGTTTCTCCGGTGTATAGTGCCATTGCACCATCTTCACCCACAGTTCTCTCGTTTGAATGGCTCTTGTCAGTTTTGGCATCAAGCCCCACAAGTATTCCCACCTCTCTTTGGGGAGTGCGTAGCCCAGGGTCTTCTCCCATTTTTTGATATATAGCCATGTGATAGGTTCCTTCATTGCATTAATAAATTTGTAAGTGTTGGAAACAAATTTAAGAGATCCAGAGTGCGTCATGATGTAGTTCTCAAAGGGGGTCAAGTCTCTAGTCAGTGTTTCTTTTATATGTGGAGTGCTCAGCCAATGATGTATCTGATCAATTTTTATCTATCTTTCGGTGTCAGATTCAAAAGAGTTTTGCAATCCTCGAAGGATCTGATCTGATGATTCTGTTGCTTATCTCCCACCATCTTGCACCCCCTTCCTCCCACTTGCAAAACGCTCCCTTGTCCATTCCAGGGGGGGAATTCAGGGTTTCCAAATATTGGCATGAACGGGGCGGGGTCCTTGGTCAGGGTTTCGTTTGTCGTGGCGGCGTCCCATACCCCCAATGCCGTCTTCATTATTTCGCTAATGTGGGTGTTTGCATGTCGGAATCGTTTATTTATCCATAGCATGTGCCTGGCGGTGGTTGTCGCTACCGCACTATCCTGCCTCTCCCAGATTTTCTCCCCCTGTTCCGATATCCAATCCCTCATGACCCACAGCTGGGCCGCTTCGTAGTATTTTTGAAGTTTGGCATGGCACATCCCCCCCGCCCCCCCTCCTTCCTATGAGCTGTCAATACTGCATTAGAGATTCTTGGGGTCTTGTTCTGCCAGACATAGTTGGAGACCGCCTTTCTAAGTGCTTTGAAAAAGGCCTGTGGGGGCTTTATCGGGAGGGCCTGAAACATGTACATTAGTTTGGGGAGGATTGTCATTTTGACTGCCGTGATTCTCCCCCACCAGGATATTGCTAACGGGTCCCATTTTAGCAGGTCCTTTTTGACTTTTTCTAGGGTTTGCGGGTAATTGTGGGAGTACAATTTGTCTGTGAGGGTGATTCCCAGATATGTGACGCCCGAGGTGGCAATTTTCAGTTGACAGTCTGTGGCTGCTGTGGCGATTTTTTTTTTTTATTTTTTTTTTTCTATTCCCCGCCAGAATCAACACCTCCGATTTTTGCCTATTTATTTTCAGCCCTGAAATCTCTCCAAATCGTTCTATGGTTCCCATTAAGTGTGGGAGGGACTTCAGGGTCTCCTAGGGCCACCAGCATATCATCGGCATAGGCCACCGCTTTGAGTCAGCCCCGCCATCTCTATTCCCTCCACCTCCGGCAAATCCCTTATTTTTGCCAAGAGAGGTTCCAGGTATATGGCATATAGAAGGGGGGAAAGCGGGCACCCTTGCTTCGTCGCTCTTCCTAGGTGCACTATGTCCGATAACCCTCCATTCACCGCTATCCTTATGGTCGGGGAGTTGTAGTTGGCCGTAACCTAATCTATAAAACCCTTGCCCATTCCTATCTTTTGCAGAACCCGAAAAAGGTAAGACCATTCTACTCGATCGAACACCTTTTCGGCGTCTAAGGCTACCAGTGCTGCAGGGATTTGTTTGATGCCTATCTTTTCAACTAGGTGTAGGACTCTTCTGATATCGTGTGTCTGGCGGTTTGGCACAAATCCTGATTGGTCTTGGTGGATTAGCCTGGAAAGTACTAGGGCCAGTCTGGTCGCTAAGATCTTCGTGTATAGTTTAGCATCCAGGTTGATTAATGCTATAGGGCGGTAAGAGGTAGGGAGTTGCTCTTCTTTTCCCTTTTTATGAAAGACCAGCACTTTTGCCTCGTTCATAGACCGTGTCAGATCCCCCTTCTCCCCTAATTTATTGTACAGGGATGTGAGTATCGGGGCGAGGATATCCCTATATGTCTTGTAGTATATGGCAGTGTACCCGTCCGGGCCCGGGGCCTTGTTATTCGGGATGGACTGTATTGCTGCATGTACTTCTTCTATGGTGATGTCCTTATCTAAGGCCTGTCTATCATCTTCTGTCAATCCGGGGAGGTGAACCCCGGCCAAGAAGGGTTCCTGCAGGTGGTCCTCCGGATGGTCGGAGGAGTACATTTTTGGTAGTATCTGCCTAATATCCCTCCTATTTCTTCCGTCTGAGTTCTAAGTTGGCCTGATTCTTCTTTCATTGCTCGTATTGTCTGGGCCTGCTGTTTCCCCCTCAGCTGTCTTGCCAGGAGTCTGTCTGCTTTGTTTGCCTTTACATAATACCAGTGTTTCGTGCAGAGTAGTGCCCTTTCTGCTTTTTTCGTTCGGAGTGTTTCCAATTGCCCCTGAACATGTCTCATGGTGCGCATGAGTTTTCTGGTGGGCGTCTGAATTAGTTCTGCTTGTATCGCCCCAATTTGCTCTTCTAATTCTTTTTCCCACTGACAGTGCGTCTTCTCTTTCTGTGTTTTAAGCGCTATGAGATGTCCCCTAATGACCGCCTTGTGGGCGTCCCATAGTGTATCCATATTTGTTCCGGGGAGGTTGTTAATGGCCCAGTATTCTAGGATGTGTTCTCTTAGCGTCTGGCTCATCACCGCATCTCTAATGATGTCCTCTGGGAGGCGCCAGTTCCATAAACGGTGGCCATGTCTTGACCAGATAATATCCGCCCACAGCGGGCCGTGGTCAGAGTGTGAGATGGGTTCCATCTCAATCTGTTTTACCCTGCCTAGAAGCCCCGCTGATACCATTAGGTAGTCTATTCTCGAAGCTGCATTATGTACATGTGAATAATAGGAGAAGGTTTTCTGTTTGGGGTTGCCATTCCTCCATGCGTCTGTCAGCCCTAGGTTCGTGAATTTCTGCTTTAAGTTTTTGGATGGGGTACCTTGATCTCGATGTCTGGGTCCGGATCTGTCTAGGGATGGGTCCCACGCCATGTTTAAGTCCCCACCCAGTATGATGTCCCCAACCGCTTGCTGTTCTATTCTATTCAGGGAATCACTCAGGAAGCCCTCCTGACCAGTGTTGGGGGCATATACTGTGGCCAAAGTGAGGGGGTCTGCCGTCAATTGTTAACGTTATTATTAGGGATCTTCCCTGTTTGTCTATCCAAGACGAGTTAACCTGTGCATGTAAAGAGTCTTTGAGCGCTATCAATACCCCAGCTTTTTTATCCTGTGCATTCGCCTGAAATATTTGATTGAAGCCCTTGAGACGCATCTTCTGTTTATCCCGCTCTCTAATGTGTGTTTCCTGAAGCATTACGATATCATATGCGCCCTGTCTGATGGAGTGTTCCACTTTTTTACGCTTAACGGGGTAATTGAGGCCTCTGACATTGTGTGTCAAGATCTTTATCCCCATTTTTGTTTGCAGGCTATCTGGCATGTCCTATGATCCTTTCTCCCTTTCTCTGTTTTTGAGTTATGCCCGGTTTTCCCCCTGTCCCCAACCCCCTCCCCCTCCCGCCCCCACCAAAACTTGCGCAATCCCCAACTGGCGCATTTCCCGCTTCCCTCCCCCCAACAACCCTGAGGATGGCATGATTTCCTATTAATGCTCAGGTGTGTCGCCTTGTGCTTCATACTCTCTAACACTCTCAGGGACAACTTTGAAGGGGTTCCTAAACCCTTCCACATGACTTCAGAGACCCCAGGTCCTCACTCCCCTCCCCTCCCCTCCCCTCCCCTCCCCTCCCGGCACCTCTCGGACTCGCTTTTCCTGCAGTCATATTCTTGGCTCCTTGCGCACCGCCTTGTCCCGTTTTCCGGTTCACCATTCCTGCCCTCTGTCGGTCTTCATTTCCTTTTACTGTGGCGCCGCACCCTTTTGTTTATCGTTTTCCAGTCCCCCCTGCTCTTCCTCTCGAATGGGACCGTGCCGCTTGCATGTGGGGAAACATCGTCCTGCTCCTGTAGGTTTAATATGGTCAAACCTTCCTCTTTTGTGGCTATCCTTTTTTGCGCGCTGTCCCAGGTGAATAGTAGTCCAAATGGAAACGTCCACTTGTACCTAATTTGACGCGTGGTAAGTTATTTTGTGATTTGGGCCATGTCCCTTCTTTTCTGGAGCGTTGATAATGCAATATCCTGATAGAAATGTACCTCCTCTCCATTCATTCATTCGGATATGGTCCATTGCCCTGGCCTTCCGTAGAATCTGCTCCTTCTGTGCATATCTCGTGAGGGCCACCAGGAGATAACTCTCGGGCGGTTACCTTGGGTCGACGTTCTCCTTGGGCCCACACTGTGTATTCGATCTATTGGTATTTCTTCTTCCTCCTGCAGGTCAAGGATGTCTAGGAAAACTTGTTGCACGGCCGATTTAAGATCTTTATCCTCAACCGACTCTGGCATGTTTTTGATCCTGATGTTGGACCTACGCAATCTATTTTCTAAGTCTTCGCATTGAATCTACAGATTATGCGTCTGACGGGCCAGTTGTTCCTGCAATTCTGCCATTTGTTGCGTTTCTTCCTCAATGTTCTGTACTACTTTCTCTAGGTTATCCGTTCTTTCGCCCAGTCCATCGACTTCTGTTCTTAGTTCCTGGAACACTGATTTAAATTCGTTTTTCATGGCATCTAGATGCGAGTTCATGGAGTCCATAAATTGCAGCTGGAACTCCCCGAACCACGATTTTAGGTCTTCCTTCGTGGCCATCTCGGCGTGGGGAGCGTCTACTCCCGGGGGTGCCTCTCGTTGCTTTGTGCGCTCCGGCCTTGTCGGGGTTCCCTTTGTCTTCCTCCCCACCCCCCCAGAGGTGGACCAGGTTCTGATCCTGCTTCTGCGTGTGGGACGAGGGGGTTGCCTGTTTTTGCTTCCCTCTTGTCTGTGACATCTGGGCCCTCGGTTGCAGAGCAGGCTTTTTGCTTATTTCTCCGGCAGGGAGAGGTCTCTTTCGTCCCCCTCCCCCCCTCCTCGTTGTGGTGGATTCCTCGTCCGTTGTGTTGCCCGTCCCCTGAAGATGGTGTCGGAGGGGCGGCAAGGGGCCGTCTTGCCCGCGGCCTCCTGCGACAATGGAGGACCTCTAGGAGAACCTCGTGACTACCGATCCCCAGATCCGTTGATTGGGGGTCTCCCTGCCCGGTTACCTTTGGCGGCGACGCCGCTCGGGTCGCTGGGGAGGCGGGTGAAGGAGGCGGTGTTAGGGGGGCTTGCCGGAGCAGCGTTGCCTTCGGGCCCGATTTCCGCCACCGCTTCGCCTGCAGTGTGTGGGCCTCGCGGATGCGTCACCTGGCTCGGGCCGGTGGTTCGAGTGGATCTCTCCTCCGGGTCCCGATTTTTGCTGGGTATGTCTCTGGATTCTGACCCGGGGGCGTTGTGTTGGTCTGTGGACGTCCCCCCGCCGGCGAGTGAGTCGAATGGGGCGGGCTCTCCGTTGGTCCGATCGCTGCCCCTCGATGGGGACGCCGGCAGTAATGGTCGGCGGGAGGCCTTCCTGCGACTTGATGCGTCTGCCCTCGGGGTGGTGCGCCTGGGGGGGGCGTTCGTTTCCTGCCTCGGTGAGGTCTCGGCGAGTGCTGCAAGGCTCGAAGCCCGGTTTAGGTCATTCGTGCGAGCAGAGTTTCTTTAGGCGCTGCTGTGGCGCGGGAGGGGAGACTGAGCTCGGCTCACATGCGTCCTCCCTCCACGGCAGCCATCTTGGAAGTCCTCCGGTCTCTAGCTTTCAACAGCCCAGCCTGCAGTAATTTGGAACGAGTGAATGCAATCAGGGCCTCTCCAGCTCTTAGTAGATTGCTGCAAGCAAAGGTACGCCCTCTGCCTCCTCGACAGCATACATATACCAGAATGCATCTGCTGGTTTAACCCAAAATCTGAAATGGGTCATGCAATTAGATTTGGTTAAAAACTGCAGCGATAACACGAGTAAATGAATGCAGGGGAAGTTTGTAGGTTTTAACTTCGCAATTATGCCATAAACAAGAGTCACAATGTGTGCATGCAGCACTGATGGGTGGCAGGTGGTTGGGACCGTGACACCATGTCATGAGATTAAACACTGAAACTGGCTATGCAGCAGAATGTAGTTAATCCCCTCTACAGGCTGTAATCTGTTTCCAGCACCCCTATAGATGTATAGCTAGACACCATGATGTAGGCAAACATGCAGAACTTCACATTTCATGGGGTTGACCTTGTATTTACTTTCTGCATTGAAGTTTGACTAAACTCCACTCGCACAGATTGATAGATTTTTCACTACGCTAACTGCATACCTGGAAAGCTTTGCACAGAGTTAGGCCGACGGCTAAGTCAATGTCCTTTTTTTTTTTTTAGTTATTTTTATTTTTTTAGCACTACCAACGTTTTTATGGATAAGAAGGACATTCGTTTATGGTCTGTTGCACTTTTGGTCGGAAGTCTTCATAATTGGACTTATTAATGTATTTGTTGAAAGGCTTACTAATGGGCAAATGTGATTGAATTGGTAAGAGAACCTAGCAAAAGGTTACTTCACATTGCATAAGGAGTGTTAAGGTGCAATTGCCCGAAAGCATTACTGGGGCTGTGTGCTAACCAATTGCTTGTTATTTGTAGAATAGGTTTCCAGTGCTGTATATTTTTCTCCAAGCTTTATTGTGCATTTTCTTAGACTTCATAACACAGTACAAAACGTATAAATCCAACAATCAACAGAACAATTATCAATATGTCGCTAGCAGAAAATTGACAAAAACGAGGGTAATCTTATGCCCTGTGCCCCACATTGCTCCTTCGATCCACTTCCTGCGGTCTTTCAAGTCTGGGGAGTCTATCTGCTCTCATAATTTGGACAATAAACATTTACAGCAAGTCCAAGCTTCTTAACAGCATAGGCTTGTGTGTCCGATGTTCCCGAGCATATAGAAATTGGATCACAGGCAACCACGCACTGTAGAAAGTGTGGTGCGATTTGCTGAGGATTGCAGTGATTTTTCTCCTCCTGCCCCCCACCCTACTCCCTGGCTACCAGTGACCAAATTCTAACCCACAATTGTGATTATAGGGCCATCTGGTAATTTCCATGAAGAGGCTAACCTCAACCTTGCAGACATCGAAAGCTGTATGATTACTTACAGCAGTTGCCCTCCACCTCTCCTCCTCTCCTCATTGGGTATGCACCCTATTCACCCGAGTGGCCCAGGAGTATAACTTTAGGGTCCCTTTTGGAGGGTTCTTTTTTTATATCCTTAATATGAAAGAGGTACTATCACACATTAAGGCTAAAACTAAGATATCCTGCAGGTCCACCAAATATGGCCAATTGTGCCCCTTTCCCCACAGCCTCCAACAATTCGATGGAACATTCCCATTTATCCCATGCAGCCTACTTGGTGACATGTACCATCAAAAGAAAATGTTTTATGTGCACTCCTTTACCCCCGTGCAACACAAAAATGTGTGTGCCCTCTCCCAAATGTGATCCCAGGAAGATGCTGAAATTTCACTTCCCCAAAACGGGCTCCCATTTCTGCATACACAAGAGTACCTGTGTCCTCCGTGAGATCCAGTAACTTGCAATACTTTGCCATCCGCCCTTTCATAATGCCCTCTGATAAACTTAATTCTAGGCTTTTTGCTTCCTTGTGCCCTTGTTCTTCTGCATTTGTGATCCATTGTCGCAATTTGGCACACCTGAACCTCTCCATATTTCTCAAAAGCCATTGGCGCTCTAATCCTGTACATGTGCCCTAACCTGATCCTACCTGTTGATTCCCAAGCTTTAAGGGTGGTTAGCGGGCCCCAGCCCAAAGTCTGGATTCCGTAGGAAATAGTGGGCCCAGCCTGGCGCCAGCCTCAACAGGCAATATCCCAAGTCCCAGTACGTGAGAGTGGATTTAGTGGAGTCTAGGACTTGGCCTATGTCTCCATGCGTTGCCCACAATAGAAATGGGAGATTCTCTAGAGGAAGTGTCTTGGCTTTTTGTTCAATGGCTACTGTGATAAATCCGATGGTGCCATCACTCTTTTCCCGGCGGTTGCCGCCTCACATGTGGCCAGGGGATGGCAGCCGCTTCCTCCCTCATATAGCCACTCCCAGGGTCAGGATCACATGGGAGGAGACTACTTCGGGGAGGTGTCATGGCATCATCGGATGAGGCATGCTATCCCACATTTTCCCTTGGCAAGAACCCTCCCATAGTAATACCCTCGTGGCCTTTTGTCATACGTCTCTTCATGCTCCTATGAAGGGTAATGAAAACCTGTTCCCAAGACCCACAGGCCAACCGTTCAACTCTGATCTGCCTTGTGAAACTTATGAAAACGCCTTTGTTCCCCGTATCAATCATGCAGGACTGACTTGCCCTTGAAGACCATTAAGAATGTTTACCCAAGTTTATCGTGTAACTGGGAAATTTAAAGGGCAGAAGCAGAGGGTTGAGGTGTGCTGCTGGCTGGAGAGAGCTGCGCCTCTCTCTGCGGATCGAGAGACTGGTACTGTGAGGCGCCATCCGGCTCGAAAGCCAAGCGGAAAGAACCTGCCATGCAAAGAGGATGCGCTGTGGGAACACCAGGAGCAGACGGTACTCATAGGAGTTTGCAGGTGTTGGAAAGCAGCACCGAACTCACCGGAGCCTGGAACGAAGAGGACTAGCCCAGCTGAAGCGGCGAGAAGGAAAGAACCAAAAGACCGTCACCAACTGGCTTCGGCCAACCAGAACCGGTGAGTCCAACCAGAGACAGCGGGGACACCAGGGCATATTGGCAACCACGCAGAATGCAAATAATTGTAAATAAAGAAACCAAGAGAGAGGGCTTTTTGTCAAAGAGGGAAATTACCTGCAAGTGAAAACCATACAACTATGTGAATGTACACAGTAAAAGTATGAGAAACCCGGACAGGATAATATGTGAATCGGATACATTCTCAAACAAAGTAAATGCGCAATTCTGGGAGAGGGCCGAGAGCCTGAATGAACAGATGCCCTCGCAGCAAAGTATACAAGGCAGTTACAAAAAAAGTACAAGAGGTCCTGAGCAGGAGCAACATCCTGGCAGGATAGTATACAGGCATCCTAATGGAGCTAAAAGTAGAAAACCAGACAGTTTTGTGTCAGTGGTGTTGCTGGTCAAGAAAGGCACAAGGAACTGTTATTTTGTGAAAATATCAGAAAGTAAGGAGGAATCCAGGGGACAGGAGCCACTCTCTGGAGCAAGGATCTTTATTTATTTTACATTTTCCTAAACCACCCAAGGCCAAAGAAATCCAGAAGATCCTTCGTTTTTTGATTTAGGTAGGGAAACTCTTGTTGGAGCAGGGTCAGAGAGGCATTTATTTTCAATAAGTCTTTAACCAAAATCATGACTCACTTTTGTCAGTTTAATTCCTGACCCCTCGCACTACCCTTTCTGGGAACAGTCAAATAATGAACTGATTTGGGCCACTAGCAGGTATATCTTAACTGATGGAACTCCCAGGCTCCCCTGCCAAGGTGATGGCAAAAGTGTCCCCCTAGTTACACTTGGGGCGTTTGCCATCCCAGATAAACACTAAGATGCTACCCTGTAGATGTTTGATATTTTACGCAGGGATCTTCACAGGGAGAGAATGAAAGGCTTATAATAACCTTGGGATCAGGGACATTGTAACCGCTATAGTTCTGCACAGCCATGAGATTTGTTGTTGGGCCCATCTCTTTTCACATTTTTCTAACATGGCTTTGATTCGCCATGGATCGCTAGCATTGCCAAGAAACAAAAGAATGTCATCGCAGTTTACTGCGGAGACAACTGCAGTCTGGGGCAGTCTACCTGTTTTCCACTGCTGTTGCTGTGAGGGAGTCTTTCTACAGTGTCGCTTCCTGTGGCAGTTTATGGCAGCGGAGGTGCTGGAAGTCAAGTCTGGAAAGTATGGACACCGGATCTTATTTGAGAAGTGCGAAAACGCGGTGCCCCGGCCTGACTGAAATCAACATACCTGACGCCAGTGATGGTGTAGCTGCGCAAAGAACTACTGCGATCTCGCAGACTGTAGGTAGGAGATCTCGCTTTAATTCACACCCAGCGCTCTCCTCAGTGAATCCGGCATCATTACAGCAGGAGCGTTTAACAAAACTGGGGGGGCTTAACATCTGTTGGCTGGCTTGATTGCGCACGACAAATGTCATGCCTTTTAATGCACTTGCAACATCTGAGGCACCCCCAAAAGATCGTCCACGTGCCAATCGGCCGTGTCCTTGCTTGATACCCTTACTTTCGATTTGGCGACTATTCCCCCACCCCCCCCCCCCAACCTAGGACATGTCCTTGATTTCTCATACAATAGATGTGCAGCTATGAGAGGACATGTCAGGAAGGATGGAACTGCCGCCTCCTTACTGGGAGAAGAAATCCCTCTCCCAAATAGACACCCGTCAAGAACCAACAAACGTAGTTTCTAAAGAAACCAGGATTTCAATTCAACCTCTCAACATGGTAATCTTCCAAATACCGGTTGACCTACAACCCCGGACCATCCTTGCCGATCCTCCCCTTGTTGATGGGGGGGGGGGGGGGGGAGAACATGGGGAACACTGATGAACTCCCCAGAGCCAAGACTAAACCACGACGCAAGAAAATTCTCACAAGTTTTAGAACCTACACAAATAAGACCTTGAACAAGGATCGAATCATCTATAGTCAAGGAATGGCTAAGAAAGGCTGCAGAGATCCTTTTAACTCTGGGACATTATCTGCAGGTGCAGGTGGAAAAAGGCCTTCGGGACTCTCCACGTAATGAGGGGAGGAGAGACATCTTGAGACCTGCCAGGCTCCGTTCGTGTTCTATGGAGCAGGACCAGAGCTGGCCCTCTCGTCATCAGATGAAGATAAAGTCTCCTTCAACAAACTATCAAGACCATCGAGAAAAAACAAACTTGAAAAGTTCCTCACCTGCAGGGAAAATGAGTACTGTATACCATAGACCTATCTCGGACTCGGACACTAACAGACGAGAGCGACGTGGAACGTTTCCCAAAAGGCCCAATGGCGACCATGAAAATAACATTTGATCAAAACATCACGAAGGTCAAAAAAGGGATTAAAACAACAAGCAAAGTTGAATTAAACAAACCTGGAGGCTGAGAAATGGTCTTGGGTCTCATCTGCCCTAGTAAATAATAAAGCAGTTTAGCCACCAAAAGAAACCACTCCATCGGACCGGCAGATGTAGTCAAGAGGAGATGACTTGCAAGACCACTTATCCATCGCCTCCTTGAACACCAGAGGTTTTGTTCACCTGACAAAGGAAAGCGACGTCAACTTGGGAGACCATGACGTGATCATGCTACAAGAAACGTGGCTTTTAAATAAACCATCTTTGGACGGAATTGATATACACTTTACACCTGCCTAAAAGGCTGTGCAATGTCAGGCTTGTTAACTGCCTTCCGCTCTAGCTGCGGATTTCAGCTGGTCACACCACTGCTTTCCACAAAATATATATAAGCTTCATTAGTCCCGTGGCATCAAAAAACGACGGCCAGTGAACTTGTTGTAAAGAGGAAACTGTTTATAAACACATACTGAAACTCAAATGCCATAGTGACAATGACTTCTTAAATCAACTGGACAAATTGATTGAGTAAGCGAACGCCCACCATCACGTGGACCATATTCTTATCAGTGGAGATTTAAACATGACTTGTAAAGGTACTGGTGATTCAAAGATCAAATATTCAAAATCTACAGGCTCTTCAAAAAGAGGCCTGATATGGGACGCGCTTATGAAGACAAAAGACCACCACAACCCATTTGATGGTACAAACCCCTACGTACCGACTTGGGAAAGAGAGGGTTAGGTTGGCACAATTGATATTATGTAATGCAATATCTGTAACAACAGTATGATGTTTTGTAGTATTCATAATGTGTCAACAATAGCTATTTTGCCTGTACCCTGTAACTAAGTTATTGCAAGTAACAGCGCCTCAATGCCCCTGGGCTGCTTGCGCGCTATATAAATAAATAAATATGCCTCAAAGAATCTTCTTGCTGAAATCAAAATCTTTAAGATAATTAGAACAATTCCCAGTGACCATAATTTATTGGTGACTAAATGGAATTCGCCAAAACCTTTGAGACAATATATGCACCATGAAGTGGAGGAGGGCAATGGTGCGACCCACCTTAACTTGACAAGCTGCAATAACAAAACTTACAAGAAGATATCTGAACAGCAGTCTTGGAATAAAATCGGAAGGCAACTACTATATAGACTTCCGCCCACTCCTTCTAGCTTACCAAAAGGTCAACGTAAAGACCCAAGTAACCGAGAAGCCGAACATTCACAGGTATGATCTGCTCATGAGCAAAAGGAAACTGGTATGAAAACTGAAGACTGGTAAGGAACACCACCTCACTCAAGAAAAAAACGGAAGCAGAACAGGAATATAAGATCTGGCTAAAAACCACAGATTTAGCATGCACCAAGAAGATTCACAAGAAATGTTGCGCGCAATCTGTGACGGAAATACAATTCTGGTCCTCAATAAAATCTACAGCGTAGTTTACAAATGAAGCTTTACAAAACTCGGTGGGCAAACTCTAATGGATTGACCACTTTAAATCCCTGTATAAGAAAGCAGAAGAGAGCTCGAACTGTCCATTGACAAACAATGTACCATAGGACATTCCACATAATCCAGAGCAAATCTTTCTTAAAATTAAGAAATTTAATCTTTTGAAGTTTGTAACCCCCTGGCCCGGACGGGGTTACAAACTTCGACTTGAAAAAGCAGCCAGAGGCGTGGTCTTTATTCATCAGCAAAGTCTTCCAGAATTGTGAAAGAACAAGATCGGTCCGCCCCTCTTAGAAGTGTGCCAATATAGTACCAATCTTCAAGAAAGGGGCTAGGGATAACCCGAAGCACTATCGACCAATTGCTTTGCTCAACACAATTGGAAAGATCTTTGCCTCTTAAGCTCTAGAAAAATTTCAAGATTGGACGTCTACCACCAAAGTCTATGGCCGTTTTAGACCCGGTTTATCAAATCTATGGGGACAACAGTAAACCTTCTTTTGAGCATCCTCAAAACCAAAGTGTTGGAGGGGAAACTGAGAGTGTTTATGGCCTTTGTTGACCTGGTTCAAGCTTTTGACCATGTCAACAGGGCCAAATTGTGGCACGAACTGCCCACCGCCAATCTTGGGACCAATAAAAGACTTCAATCCAAGTGCGACTGAGTAGAGCATGCTTATTGTCAAAAACTATCAGCAGAGCTCGGGGGTGGGTGGGGGTTTAGACGGGTGAAACAGGGTTGCCTGTTAGCCCCGGCGCTAAAACAGCGATCAAGATGTAAAAGCTTTTCCCCTGACTTTTGGTGGCATGCCTCTGTCGAGGATAATCTATGCAGACCACATCATCATGGACCATACACCAGTGGGCTTCCAGAGGAAGCCACACATTTTGGCTCTTTTCATTAAGGAGAACAACCTGCAGATCAATAATGCCAAAACAAAGGTCGTGTCTTTCGAGGCAAAACAAAACGATAATGAACATCTGAAATGGTTCACTGATGATGAAGCCCTGGAAAGAGTCGGCTGCTTCAAATACCTGGGAGTGGCATTAAGCTAGAGTCCAAAGGAGCTCCCAATGCAAGAAGCTCTTTATAGCAAGATAAAATCCTTGATTACGCAGACCAAAGCCGATTTTCATTTATACCCGTTCTAAACTTTTACAAGGCCAAAGTCATACCCAGCGTTACCTATGGGGCGGAAGCTATGCCCAACTTACCAGACTCCCTATGGCCAAAGCTGGAGGGTTTGTTTTTGCGCCAAGTTCTAGCCCTCCCTGTCATAGATCTGAAGAGTAGAATCCTGCAGGAGGGAAGCTGGCCCACCTAGTCCCCAAAGCCTGCCTGCTTAACAATCCTATAACGTAAAACTATTGGCGAGGCAAACCCAAGGGGAAAGGGGAATGGATAAACAAACAAACACAGGAACTCTTGCTTCTGGCACTTCAGTTTGTCTTCACTGGAATGTCTCTGGTATTAAGCAATTGAGAACCTAAAATAAAAGGCAATCTTTTTAAATACTATGCTAATCTCAATTTCTTATCCTAAACAATGTATAACTCTGTTCTCATACCTGAAGCCTATGCTTATACAGCTAATAGGCTGTTTTCTTCTGTCTTTTTCTCTTAAACAGGAGACTTCAGAAATTGTCTTTTCTTGACCAAACTTAATGTATTTTCAAGGAAGAACTTCTTATAAACTTTGCTTCTTCACTGAATTCTCATTTCTTGCTTACTAATATTGTCCTGGAAATAATTCCCAAAATTATTACTAGCTTGTCTTTTCTGTTAACAATTCCTCATAAAGAAAATGTTAAATATAAAATACCTGGAGTGGGTTTTGCTGATGATTAATTTCACCATGAAGTCTTCGAGAATTTAATTAGTGGAAAATTCTTTCAATAATAAAAATTTTGTAAAGTCTTCAATTCACGTGCGTGAAGCGTAACTAAAATTCACAAAGTTCAGCAATCCAAAAGATAACCGCGAAGCATATACGAAGACAATCCCAAAATGGCCGTGACGTACTTCCAAAAATGGCCGCGACGCTACGACGCACTTCGAAAATGGCCGCGACGCACGAGCGACGCAATAGGGTCCTTTTCTCAAAGCGCGCAGTCAAAAAAAAAAAATAAACCATACACACGCAAATAATTAGTCTCGCGCTCATAAGAAAAAAGGTTGGTATTGTTATAATAATGTTTACTAAAAACAAACGAAAACGCTCACATTAATTGAACAATCCACATTTTCACGAGTAAAAGAGTTAAGCTAGAATTTTAAAAATAAAATATATATACAATAAACTGACCCAAATGTTCAAATATAGTTCTCATGACAAAAATAAAGAGTTCTTTGGATTTTTAAGAAACAAGTCTGAAAACTTAGCTTCGACTTGACTTGAAAAATCTGCCACTCAGCCAATCAAAGTTTCTTGGAATCTTCTTTCTTCTGTAGATCTTCACTCACTATAACTGGAACTACTACTTAAATTCTGATAGATATATTTATAGTAAAAGATAAGTACTCTACTATAGTTTAGTGGAAACTATAACTTTAATCACTGGAGAGAACTAAAACATGACCTATTCTGGTGAAAACTTTAATGAAAGGCAGTTGGTAGTTATTGGAAACATTCTAAATTACATCACAATGCTTTCTTCTAATAAATACACCAATCACTGCTGGGAAAGTATTCCACTATCTTGGCTTGGGGCATTTTCATCTTTCTAAATGAAAGTTAGTTGAGGGGAAAAAAAAATAACAATGAAATAGAACAACTAATTACAGGAATTGTTCTACTCTCTAAATAGAATCTATTTACTATTTAAACCACCTTCCCCTTCCAACTTTCCTGAAATAGTATTTGCAACACTCTATTCTCCTAGGATTTTTGCCAATGTGAGATACAGAATGTGAGAACCTGACACTCCCTCAATCCACCCTGATATCTTCTATTCAGAGAGAGTTAAGCCTCCAATCAATGGCATTCGTGGTGACGTGCAATGCTATCATGCAATTAAAAAAGTAACCAACCCGACTAGTCCAATCATTTGCGACCCCATGAGAAAAGAGATGGAAGGAAACGGCACTAAAACTATGTTAAAATGGGTCACCTTTATCGACAAGTCACTAGAATCACTGGGATGTACCAAGGAAGACCTGATGAGTAACCCTAATAAAATCTAAAGAAAACTCCTTGAACAAGATTGGATAAATACGCAGGAAACTGCTGACAAAAATAAATTGACAAAAAATAGTCCAAGGCTCCTAACAAGAATAAATCAACCAGCAAAATGCCTCCAAGTTCCCAAATAAAAATCTAAGAGAACTTCATGCGGATCAGATTAAATCTGCAGAAAACAAATGAGGTACTTGCGATAAGGAATAAATGGAACAAAAACTTTTTTTTTTTGTAAAGTCGACGAAAATACTGAAACATTAAAAGACACCTGCTGTTGAATTGCCAGGGACTAATCAGACGGCGTTGGACCTATCTAGGCCATATTCTCTCAGGTCTTCACTTTTATGATGAGGAGGAATGGTGGTGTCCCCTGTTGAGTGGTGAAAGGACTTTGTTGGTCATCACAGTTACAAAATTATTTGAAAAAAATTGAATTGAAACTCTCTAGAGATAAAAAGGACAATGAGAAGGACTGATCAAGAAGACGACGAATAGGGGGGGAGTAGGTCAATTCAGACGATTAATACAATAAAGCGATTAGACGGATGAAGTGAGGACTAAACTAACAACCTGCTTTAATTCTCCTACACCCTCCCTAAGATTTTCTTTAACTTTGGACACTTTTACGTATAGAACGACTCTTGTATACTGCCGTCATCTCTGTTTGTGCCAGGGGTTCCATTGTCAACAGCAATGAGAACAGTGGGCATTCTTGGCGCAGGGGGCGTGGGTGGTGATTTCCCACCCATTCTTATTTTATCTGAGGTAGTATAGTTCTGGTTCACCCCGATACTCATATACAGGGAATTAAAGTTTGCCAAGATCAATTTGCTAAATCCCGGACCGAACCACTCTGCCTCTAGCACTTTGTTCAAATGGGACCAGTGCAAGCTATCAAACACCTTTTCGCATCAAGAGATAAGATCACCGCCTTTTGCTGTTTGCGTTTACTCCAATCAATAGAAAGTCTAATGTTGTCAAAGGTGGATATTCCCCAGATGAATCCAGTTTGATCTTCATTTATGAGCTCGGGCATGATCACGATCATCCGATTAGTCAGAATTCTGGTAAAAATGTTCATGTCACTATTGAGTAGTGTGATAGGCCAATAAAAATTGCAGTCCAGGGGCCTTTTCCCAGTAGAAGTGCTGTTCCTGACTCGGCCCTGGAGTTAGAGATTTTACCCAAGGTCCTGTAAAAGTTAGTCTTATCTGGTGTGGAATCCGGATTGTGCCGAACATTTTGTAAAAGGCGTTTGGGAATCCATCTGGCACCAGAGCTTCATTACGTGTGAGATTTCAGATTTCACAGTGTACCTCTTTGGGTCTGATCGGGCCCTCCAAAATGGCCCAATCTAACTCTGAGGGAGTCGGACTGGGTTAAGGAAGCTCATGCATTCAGGTAAGGACTCTAGACTTTCCTTCCCCCTCCAGCCCACCAACCCCCACCCTCTTAGCAATTGTCTAAAACAATTCTATAATCTTGATGTTCTCCTGCCCCCCAAACCCCCCCCACCCCTACAACCCTATTTTGGATACATCCTTGGAATATTTGAGAAACCTAATTCTATTCCTTGTGTGTTCTTTGTTTATCTTAGCCACAATATCTTGTTGGTCTTGTCACCTTTCCATTAATACAAATGTTTAGTTTATAATATGGTTTGTGCCGACCACCCAGCCTAGATCACCCCGAGTCTGGTCTGGGTCACTCTGAGGGCTCTGAGCAATTTGTGCTCCTCGTCTTTAAGCTCCAGCTCAGTCATTAAGCATTCAGTGTTTAGCGCGAATTAGGATGGCTGTCCTCACAATTGACTCACCCGGAACACTGCTTTCAACGCGTCCCAGATTAATCCCTGCTCCATATCTCTGTGGCCATTTTCTAGGAAATAAGTTTTCTATTACTTTCAACCGGTGTTGTCTAGTCTCTCAAAGCGGGACTGTTCATTTGCCACTCTGAGCGATCAGCAGAGGTGGGTTTGAAGCCCCTGTAATGCTAATGTAATTGCTGCATGATCAGAAGTTAGTATGGGTTCGGCGTTGATAGCTGTAGTTTTGGGGAGAAGAGACGGGGTAGTTGGAAACATGTCTAGCATAGAGAAGCTTTTGTGGACCGCAGAAACCTATATTCCCTCTCGTTCTGGTGGTGAAACAGCCATAACTCTTGCATACAATTACCTAAGCAGGTTTGCTATTGCCTTAAAGTTACTCAAGCTTGTATAAGAGGTCGGCCGGAGAAGTCTTGTCCACATAAGGCTCTATTATGCAGAAGTCCCCAACTATGATCGGTTCCCCTTCCCTGAATGCTTGCATTGTCGGAATGATGCCATGCATGTTAATGTGAACCCCTGAAGCCGACCCTTTATGGCTCCCTTTATGGCTATGCATCAACCCTCCGGGTCCCTCAAGGTATCCCTCTCCTGAAATTGGGTATCTTGAGCCAAGCGGATGGTCACCCCTTTTTTCTTTGACTCTGAACGACCAAAGCAGCCCACAGGGGGAAATGTATGTGTTTCCTGGAGAAAGCCAATCCCCCAGTTTAGCGCCTTCATATTTCTAAGCTCTGACTTGGGTTAAACTGTATATTGAGTCCCTGGACATTCCATGAGCCCTACCGTAGATGGGTCATTGGGCCTGTGAATTATCTGCTTCTTTAAACCATATGGAGTGGCCCACTGGGAGTGGGGAGTTCTCAGAAAAAGGGATCTCCTCGGACAAGACAAGCAATGAGTATTGGTGATATGCATTCTCAAATTTGACTTGCGCTCCTTCTAACAAACATTTTGGCGGTTGGACTCAGAAATGCATAACATGAAACTTTACAAATCATCTGCCACCGGGGTAAATTCCCTACTGATGAAGCTGAACTTGACCCGCCCCATGCCCTCTGCCCCCCCCACGCCCTTTCCCTCATCCAACCTGAACTTTGACACTATAACACTCTTCCCTCCCTCTGCGCCCCCCCTTCCCCTTATGACTCACTCACTCCTCCCACCAACGTCCAACCCTCATCGGGGATACTTTGGCCGGTTTGGCCAAAACCCCCACAGCTGGGTCTAAAACCTTTCCACACATTCTGAAGACCCATGTTTTGAACTAGACATTTTGCTTGCTCTGGTTTACCTTTTATTTAGCGGGCCTTTTGGCTTTTTGCATTTCCTTGCCAACTCATATGGCATCATTGATTGACCCTCGCCGTCCTCTCTTTTGCCTTTTGCCTGTTTCCGCTGCGTCCAATAGAGCCATTCTCCTCTTGAAAGATGGCGTATCATTTTTCCTTTTTATATTAAAAAATCAGCTGGCACAGGAAGCTCCATTTGTAGTATATCTTCCTGTCCTGCAGCAATAATGAAACCACATTCAGACCTTTGCGCCTATCTTGCGTTAGATCTTGGAACGTTCGTAATTTAGTGTTCTTGAAACGGATTTCCCTCTGTTTCATGGCCTCCCGCAACACAAAGTCGTGTTGATGATAAAAGTGTACTCTTGTACAAACATCTGGGAGTATGTTTTTCATCTGGAAAGCAATGTATACTCTGTACGATCTAGGGTTATTTACTCGCCTGCCAGAATATGCAGGATATGCCAGAACAGGTTTTCTCTGCTTATTCGTTCAGCTCTTGATTTGATATTCACTTAGGGATCTAGCGAATCCCAATGTTTCCAATGATCATGATTCTCCACATCTGCCTGTTTTACCATGATCTGTTGCCCCTCCATCCTTTCACATAAGAGCCAGTTCGTGGTCCGGTTCTCCTCCTCCTCCCTCCTCCCCCCGCCCCCATCCCCACTGTTGCATCCAGCCTATATTCCGCTGTTTTTATGTGTTCGGAGTTCCACGATCAAACCCACCAGCTTGACTGCACTTCCTTGTATTGCCTGTTTCAGCTCATGGAGCATGAAACCAGAGTGGTCTCATCCATCCGCCCTGGGGATGCTGGTGTGAACTTCAGCACAAACTTGTAGTGGTTACTTTTTGGAGGCTTGATCGTATGTCTGCAGGAGCTGTTTTATATTTTCCGAGCCAGCCCCCTTTCCTCTGTTCATTCTGGAAGCTATGATATTCAATCACTGAGAGGACCGGAGAAGTTCAGGATGGCACATCCCCAGCGTTCTCCTGTATGGCCCCCTTGTTGTGCTCTCAATGTCTTTATATTAGTCTTGCTGTTCCTAGGTCCTCTTTAGTCGCTTAACTTGTCATGATGACCCCTTCCTTCCCCCGTTTGAAGTATCTGCTCCAACAATCTGCACACTCAACCTGATCTGGCTGGGTCCTGCCCAGGTACCACCGGGGAGTCCAACTCCAGCAATGCCATTGCAGTCTGCGCACCCCTGCACAGGGACTTCAGCAGTAGGGCTTCCACTGGAGCCCATGGTTTTAGCCCCTCTGCAGTGCTCTATGGGATAGTTATTCCAGTTCTCCCACTTGTGGTGGGGTTCCCACTGTGTGACCTCTATTGCTCCAATTAGGCAGATTCCTGCGTCCGTCACCCACTCCTCTTTACGGATAGTTTGGACCCTGCTGTCTGTCTCTAGCACTGCAGGTTCATGCCTGGGTGAGGATTACTGCTACCCAAAACGAAAATGCCCCCTACCTGTTGCTATACTATGTGGGGGGGGAAGAGGATACCCACATAATTTCAGTGAAAACGTCAACAATTATCGTCCTCTGTATTTCCACCTACCTTTTTTATTTTTGTTGGCAGAGGTTTACAGTAAACAGACAGGTCAGAGCATTCAGTGAGATCAATACATGCAATAGATATGGCACATCAGCAAATAGATTAACATATGCACAGTAAAGGAAGTAGTCAAATATAAAACATCATAGTATTTGAAATCAGTCCTGTAGAGCTGAGGGTGACACACTTCCAGATGTTCTCTTATCTTGATTGATAAGGTAGCTATTAAAGGCGGACCATATGTTCCTGGGGCGTGAGTGCGCTGGGAGCATGTTGAGATATTCCTCTTCGCAGTTCCGGGCCCAGGTGAGTGCATTGAGCCACTTTTGGAAAGTTGGGGAGGGAGGGGTTCTTCCAACATTGAAATATACACTTCTTGGCTATCATGCAGCCAATATTCAGGAATTGAGCCATGCATCTAACCTCATCGTCCTTCCACACCCCAAACAGCACCTCCAACGGATCAGGGTCAGTCACTGCGCCACTGATGTCTGCAAGAGCCCTCAAAATCCCATCCCAGAATTCTTCCAGTATGTGGCATGTCCAAAACTTGTGCAGGTGGTCAGCACCCACTGACTTGCATAGGGCGCAGGTGTGTGTGGTAATGCGAGCGAACCTAGATATCTTAAGAGGGGTGTAATACAGCCTGTTTAATAATTAACTGCATAACTCTGTAACAGGAATTGAGAGATATTCGATTAGTATGGGAGCACATCTTTACCCACAATTGGCTCAATTCATCAGCCCATTCGGAACGTGGACAGATTGGATCGGCCTTTAGTAGCATTTTGTACAGTGAAGAAACACTCTGGATGCTGCATGAGTTAGCAATATAAGCAATTGCCGGAGTGGTATGGGGCCTGGCTTCCATGTCTGTGGATGAATACATTTCCCAGCGCCCCCCATCGGTGGGCCAGTGCCGCATCATGTGTAGGCCCCAGTCCAGGGAACCTCCATATAGGGAGCCATTTATAATAGGGGTATGGTGCATCAGTTGCAGTCAGCAGACGGCTCCAGGCCAGCAGGGTGGTTGCCACAGGATCAATGGGAGAGTCTGGTGCATAGGCGTGGTGGATTACCATTGTGATAGTATTGACACAGCCGTTGCCAGGGTTTCCAATTTGATGTGCGGTCGAGTCGAGGAACCTGGGTACCAATACGTGGCGAATTGGGCCTGAGCGACCGTCCAGTACTGTAGTATGTCAGGGGCCGTAAATCCCCCGTTTTCATATGAGAGCATCAAATCAGACCATTTCTTACATACCGCCCCCAGAGTGCCGTAGGAACTGAGCACATGATTTCTGTAGTTGCGTGAAGTATTGTTTCCCGGGCGAGATGGATACGTTGCTGATGATGTAGAGCAGTTTGGGGACCAGGACCATCTTAATGAGAGAGAGTTTACCCGCCAGTCATAGTGGGAGATGGCACCACCGTGTCATTTTCGATTCAGCCAATTGTGCTACAGCCAGGTAATTGTCTGCTAACAGAGTCGATTTAGATGGAGAAATTGGGACACCCAGGTACTTGATGCCGCCAGGTGACCAGCGAAGCCGATACTCTTGAGTGCGGTTGCTGGGTGGAGTTGGTGAGTGGGAGGATCTCGGATTTGGAGTAATTGATTGTAAAGCCAGAGTGGGGGCCCACACGTGTAATGTCTCGTAATATAGGGTCCAAGTGGATGGCGGGATCTCTAATGTATAATAGTACGTCATCAGCGTACAGGGATATTATCTAGGGGGGGCCTTTCATTCGTATTCCCCTGTGGGAATGGCGTGCTCTGATGTAATCCGCCATAGGTTCTATCACCAGTGCGAAGAGGATCTGGGAGAAGGGGCAACCCTATCGAGTACCTCTGAAGACTGTGGATGTCAAGGAATTGACTCAAACTCTTCCCATCGGGGTAGTGTACAGCAGTTTAATGTATCCTATCATGTTGGGGCCAATTCCCATTTATCTCTAGGACCAGCCACATGTATCTCCCATGAGACCATATCATCATATACCTTTTGAGCATCGCCCGTGACCGCAATGGCACTTGCGTCCTGGTTGATTCTGGCCATGACATTGAAGTGACGTCGGATGTTATGCGAGGTGGATCTCCCGGGTACAAAGCCCCCTTGATCTTCGTGAACCAGGTGCGTCATGATTGGAAGGAAGTGATTCGCTATAACCTTGGCAAAGATCTTGGTGTCGATGTTCATAAGGGAAAGGGGCCTATATGAACCGCTCTCATCATTAGGTTTGTCAGGTTTGAGTAATATTATTATAATGGCTTCACGCAGGGAGGGGGGAAGAGCAGATGTCTGTAGCGACGACTCCCAGACCTCCAGTAGCTTGGAAGAGAGAATAGCCACATGCTCCTGGTAAAACTTGGGAGTGAGCCCCTCGGGGCCGGGTGCTCTGCCCTTCGGAGATCTGAAATGGCTTTAACTATTTCGTCCTACTGGACCGGGGAGTTCAGTTGGTCCCAGGTAGTAGAGGAGATATGTCATGGGAATCCTGTTCAAGAAGGTCTCTCGTGTAGCATTCACTATGTTCAGCGGGCAAGGCGTACAGATTGGTGTAAAACTCAGTGAAGATGTCCAATATCTGCTTATCTGAACACTGTAGAACCCTCCTGCGCGTCCCTGATAGACACTATTTGGGCATGTCCCACCTCCCTATTCATCAATTTTGCTAGTGTTCTACCAGGTCTTTCACCTTCCCCGTATTTACGCGCAGGGGGTTCCACCGCGACTAAAATAACGGACCTCCCTAGTGGCATGTGTTGGAACACCTTGTTCCTTGCTGTTTTTAATGAGTTTGGCGGGGTCGGCTGCTGACGAGCATGTCTGTTCCAGTTCTCGTAGCTTTGATTCGTAGCGATTAAGGTCATTCCGTTGGTCTTAAGCACCCCCGCCTCCCTTGAAATGAACATCCCCCTGATGTATACCTTGAACGCGTCCCAGCGTACTCCAGCAGCGGTAGCCTATATGGAGTTGCATTCGAAGAAGGTCCTGATGTCCGCTAATATGTCAGCCTTAAAGACTGTCGAGGAGGGCCGCAGACTTTAAGCACCATGTACTGAATGTAGGCACTGGAACGCCCAACTCTACAGATATGGTGATCGGGGCATGGTCGGACAGCGTGTGGGTGAGTATCTGCGCCTCATTAATCTTCCCTAATAGAGGGTTAGATACTAGAAAAAGGTCGATTTCTGGAGGAACTATCGTGGACAGTGGAGTAGTAAGTGTATTCGCATGATTGAGGGTGAAGGGTTCTCCAGACATCACAGATGTCTAGTGATGTACTGCGTATATGTAATCTGCGCGCGGCCTGTGATAGAGGTCTGGGTGCGGTTCTGGTCCTGCCTAGACCAGTGTCAAGAATTAGGTTCATATCGCCTCCCCATACGAATGGAATGCCCACATATCCCAAAAGTATTGTGGCAATGTTATCCACGAAATCTGGGGTGTCCACATTGGGGCTTAAGGTATTAACTAAAATATATTCCCTGTTCACTATTGCGCAGTGCAACAGAATGTACCTGCCCTCAGGATCAAAGTAGTTCTTGTGGAGTGTGAATTTAATAGATTTATGAATCAAGGTCAGCACTCCCCTAGCTTGTGTAGAGTAGGACGTGTAGAATCTATTATGCCCCTAGGACGATGCGATGTGTATCGCCAAGCTACCCGTGGAGTGCGTTTCCTGTAGCATAAGAATTTTAATACTATGTCTCTGGGCGTAGGCCACAATTTTGCGGGACTTTGTGAAGTTGCTAAGTCCCCGGATATTCCAGGACATTATTTTTGTAGGCCTTTCATTGACCTAAGGTACGTCCTAGCTGATGTGTCTCCGCAAGTGTGATCATGCATACATGTGTGCCTCAACATTACCTGAAATACCGGTCTGCCTCTACCGTTTCCAATGAAACTCCCCCGAACACCACCACCCTAACATGACTGGCAGTGAACCCACCCACCCCCCTCCCACAATCAACAATGTTCCATACTAACCAAGTGGTAATGGGCCGATCCCAAAATCGACCGGCTGTTCTATAGGCCCAACGGGGGCCAAAACCTAACAATTCCCCTACAGTGGCCAGTGCAATCGCAGCAGGGAATGCTGTTGCCGTGCATCCGACCAGAGCAATAGTATTGAAGTACCATAAGTGGTACTTTAAGTAGGCAGTATAAACATTGCAAACATGTTTTACCAATGCACCGACATATGCGATGGCTACGAAGTAGACTTGGAGCAGCTGCAGGTGTAAGCCAGCATTTCCAAACCTTACGGGTAAGTCAGCACACAACTGTAAATAACAGCATACTCAGAAGCAATACTATGTCAATTATGTTATTGAGTAAGAGCTACTAATGACAATACAGGTGACAGAGAATATATTGATTGAGATAGTATCAATACATGTGAGGAGGAAGCGTTGACTCTGACCCTGCTGTTCATACGGAATTCAAAGGATTCTGAGTACATGAACTGTTGGGAGTCTGGGAGTAGTTAAATGATAGAGTAACCATTGTACAGAAGATCATCAGCCGGGTTGTTGAGTGGCATCCACACCAGCGTGAATCCCATCCCCGCACAAGGGACAATGGAAAAATTAGAGTGTTTACCAAAATGTAAGCTCCAGACAGGCTGGTATATCAGACCCCCAATGAGTCAGAGACAGATGAGCATCAATGTTCAGGGCATAGACAATCCGGAGACGGATAGGGCCTGGTTCAATCATTGTCAATGAGGTCTTCAGCTGGATTATGGAGAGGTATCTGCGATTCAATGAACTTCACGGCCTCGTCCGGTACTGTGAAAAAGTATAGTTTCTGCCTGAAGGGTGAATTTGAGTCGGGCTGGAAACCGCATGGCATATGGGATGTTTCGCTCCCTCAGAAGCTTCTTCACACCAAGAAAGTGACGCTGCCCTTGTACTCCCACAGAGAAGTCCGGGAAGATCCTGATGACTTCGGAGCCAAGACAAAGCTCACCCTTTTCTTGCGATAGGCGAAGAATGTGGTCTCTCTCGCAATAATTGAGGATCCTGGCAATGACCGGTCTGGGAAAGTCGCCAGGTTTAGGACGTGGAGAGAGGGCCTGGTGATCACGTTCAACCGTGAAGAAAGGGGACAAATGGGCACCATCAAGCAGTTCTTTAAGCAAATACTCCACTGCCAACTTTATGCGCCCTTTCAGGGCATTTTAAGGGACCCCTATGATCCGAACATTGTTTCGGCGCAATCTGGACTCCAAATCATCACACTTTGCCATGACCGTCTTCATGTCACGTGTGATTGATGCCACAGTGTCCTGAAACGTATGCAGAAAATTCTCGTTGGTGCCAATTCTGGATTCCGCCTCAGTGAGCCTGGCGCCAGCCTGATCAATCTGGGATTGAGTGATGCGACATTAGCATTAATGTCAGTTTTTCATGAAGAGGCAACGTTTTTGGTCATGGATTCCATCATTGCTGTGAGGTCAGGGGTTGGCGTGCTTGGGCGTGAATCAGTTTCTTCCTGATTGACAGATGTGTGACCCGGCCCACGACCGAGCTGCTTACTTGGCAAATTTGTCCATGGCACCCACTTTATTACCCCGGGCTCTGTTCGACATTGCAGTGTGGCAAATGGTTCACTGTTTTTTTAATATATCAGGCGTATGGTTATGAAGGACAGTGCAGTAGCCAATAATGAAGTCAGCTGGCAGCTAGGTAGTATAGTAGCGGGGAAGTAAGGTGGAGATGGAGGCACAGCTAGGCGGAGACCACACGGCCGCAGGGGAAGCCCCAATGTGTCAGTGCGGCACACACGGTGTAGGACCCACTTGTATGATTAGGAGTGGCAGTGGCAATAAGACAGAAAGTGCACAGGCACCTGTGGTCACAGTTCACCCAGGGTAGGCAACAGTTGCAGAGGATAAGTGCCAGGCAGCACCAGGTGGATATACTGAAGATTACGTGTCCCAAGTTGATATGGGGCTGAGCAGTGCAGGCCAACTGACGTGGTAGAGTAAACGCAGCGGTGGGGACCTGGGCTCAGTCAGGAGAGGAAATCAGTGCACGCCAGACCCACTGCACAAATCTTATGGCGGCATGAGCTGTAAGCAAGGACAGACACCTCAGCTCAAGCACTGTTAGCAGGTGTGGCGCAGTGCTGTGGAGTAGAATACCAGTCGGGGGTGCTAGAAGTCCCGGTACAGAGGCGCAGGGCTCGCCCCAGGCCCGGCGGCGCCCGGCATCAGGGGTCCTTGTATAGGGGCATACAGTCTCCTACCTGAATCCGCTACAGCGCGGCATGCATTCAGGGCCCAGGGAAGCATCAGCGGCACCTCCGGAGGGGCACAGTGGTGGATCAGCCGATCGAGTCCCGCAGGCCGCACGCCACTAGTGAAACAGCAGTCAAGGCCGCTGGGGCCCGGGGAGTAGATGCCACAGAGCACCCATCCTCCAGGCACAGCCGCGATGCCCAGTGGGAAAGCGGTCACGGGGGAGGGGGAGGCGACAAGGCCGACAGCACTGGCCAGCCCGGCGGCTCCAAGAAGAGAGGCAGTAGGCGGATGGCGGCCCTCACCGCCGAGATCTATGCACCGCGAGCGGGGCTAGAGCAGATCGCGGTCCATTCTCCGCTCCAGGGAGCCCGCTGTAATGGCAGCAGCCCTCTGATAATAATGCGGGGGTAAGGCACCCCACCTCCCCAACAACCGCAGGCCGCCACAGATCCCGGGAATGGGCCAGCTGCCGATCCGGACAGGGTAGTCAGCCCCCCCCACTCAGCGCAGCCACGGCCCGATTCGGCCGTCGATGAGGCCACACATGCCAGCAGTACCGGGTCGCCCAAGCTCTGATTTCCTCTGGAATTGAAGCGAATATAGCCTTAGCCAGTTGCTACACAGAATGGTAGGATTCACACTTGAATAAATAGCGTATATGCTGTTGATGCCGGATTTTGTGTCCGAGACGCACAGAGCCCAAAAGCTAGGCGGCCATTTTCCAGGCTGTCCAACAGCGCCCCCACCATATTTCCACCTACCTAATAATGGGGTGATACCTGTTGTGAGTACTGAAATAACTTAAATGACAACGTTGTTTAACTTGTTAAACACATTTATTGAAGTGAGGTTCTGAGCAGCGACCTCCCAGCTCAGCACCCATCAATGGACACACTTGGAACCTGGAGCTACCGCTCACTGAAAACTATATACATGAACAGAATAATTTCCTCTATATACAAACTTAAATGTTCATTGATGCACCAGGGAGGTCAACTCCCTAACACCTCCCTTCCTTCCACCAAACACTGGTCAGCTCACCTCTTTCACTGCCATCCCTGCTCCACACACCTCCACCTCTAACCATGATGGATTCACCCAAATCTTTCACTACCTCCATCTCATCTGAAAACCTGGAATCTCCTTTACTCACCTTAAATGGCAACTTCAACTTCACCACATCACCCAGACTCACCCTGACAGACCTACAAAAATGTTTCACATCAAATCTTTCCTTGGCCTTCTCACCAGATGGACGCATCCTCTCTTTAATGGGTTCCATCTCTTATTTTCTCACACCTCGATCTGCCCATCCAACCTCGGCCCAAATGCGTATTGGGCTTCCTCCCTCTCAAAACCTCAAACTGTGCCAATCCTGTGATGATGTGGGGCACCAACCTATACTGGAAAGTCCTTTCCATAACTGCCCTAATGTTTCCCCACCTGTCGCCACCGCAATTCTGATGGCATCCGTCAATGTACGATTAAACCTCTCAACACACCCATTACCATGGGGATAGCTTTATTGACCTGCTGAATGCCATATCTCTGCAAAAATGCCTTGAATTACTTCAACACCAGTTGTGGGCCATTATCCGATTAACATTTGCGTGGGAACACTTCATGCCAAAACGGCTCCAAAAACCTGATACCACTGGAAGGCATGTCCTTCAGTACACAAGCTTCTGGCCACTTAAACATGTCCATGACAACAAGCAAGCAGGTGTCCTTGGTCATCTTGATGTTAAAGGGACCTAACAAATCTAGTACAATCTTGTCCCACGGCACTTGGGGACTATCACACACCTTCATGGGCGGCTTGTGCACCGTAATACCTTTATCGCCATCTCGGCACACTCCTTCACCATGACCACCACTTCCTTATCTAAACCAGGACACCAAAAATCAGCTTGGAGTGCTTTTGTCTTTGCCAAACCCAAATGTCCCCTGTGAACCAAATCTGTGACCGGAACCCTTCTCTTCAGGAACTACCAACCTGTGCCCCCTGCATAAGTAAGACTCTCTCACGCAATTCGTTGCTCAACCTCTATTGGAATTCTTACGTACAAGTTCCAAAACCATCTGATACACCTCATCCTGAATGAAAGCTTCAGACCAATCATTTGGTTTAATGCACTCCTGCACTTGAAAAATACCTGAAATTCCTTCCTCACTTCCGTCATCGTCATCACCCACTTTCTAGACGATCTAGACGATGCATCTGCTACAACATTACTTTTCCCTAGAACATGCTCTACCTGAAACTGCAAGCCCTGCAGACTGCTCACCCATTTCATGACCCTTCTCGAGGCACCCTCCAGACCACACTTATTGAATATGCTCACGAGTGGTTTATGGTCAATCCTCTCGTTGAACTCTCGCCCCCACAGATATATTTAAAATTTTCCACACACCACTTCCTTTTCTACCACTGAGGCCCTTTTCTCCACATCCTTAAGTGTTCGCGAGGCAAATGCAGTTCTTAGGAACTCCCCATCTTGTTCTTGCATCAACACTGCAGCCAGACCACTGTCACTCACATCAGTATACACCACTATTTTACCATCTTCAAATCCAGACAAAACAGGTGCTACTATTACACTTTGCTTGACATTCTCAAACTCTGAGGCATGCCTCACTTGACTCAAAAACATACCCTTCCACATGAGTTTCCTTAAATTTTCAGTCTTGGTTGCGCGATTCTCAAACTTGCTAATTCACTTTTATTCTTTGGTACCTGCATTTACCTAATGGCCTCAACCATGTCATTTTTTGGTTTCACACCACTCCCGGATATCTCATGTCCCAAATGTGTCACATTATCTGCTCTGAAAGTACTTTTCTCTGGCAATTGTCAACACAGAATCTTTGAAAATTTCAAGCACTCTTCTCAACTGACCATGTTCTCCTGCCGTACCACCACACACCAGAACATCATCTTGGTAAAACAGTACACCTCTTTCATTCCCCAACAATCTATGCATCACACTTTGAAACACACTGGTGGCAGCCGACACCAGTCCAAACGGCATTCGCCTGCATCTAAATAAGCCAATTGGAGTTATAAATGCCATCAAATCCATGGATTCCTGATGCAGTTCTATTTGGTGAGAAGCTGCTTAGATCCAATATGGAAAATAATTTTGCTCCTGCTAACAAATCCTGGGTAATGGAAACATCGCTGCCGCAACTGCCTTATTCAGATGTCTGAGGTCAATACAGAACCTGACGGATCCATTGGATTTCCTCACTACTACAATTGGGCTAGCCCATTCTGCAGCGTCCACTTTCTCAATGATCCCTTTGCCCTTCATGCGTTTCATTTCCAACTCCACCTCTTTTCATAGGACCAAAGGTACCAGGCACAATTTTGAAGATACTGTGGTTGCCTCTCTCGAATCTTATGCAACGTACAAATGCTTTGACATGACCAAGTTCCCTTTTGAATACCTCCGGGCACCAAGATTCCACATCTTCTCCTGACTTCCTTCCTTGAATTGACAGTACTTGTTCAGGGTGGCGAGCATCCAGTCTAATGGATAACTTTGCTTGGTCATCCCAGGACAACGGCTCCCCACCTTTCCTTGCCACATAGATTATACTTGTTGACTTACTGTATTTGAACCATAGGTCCGCTTCAAATTGTCCTATTATATCTATAGGGACATCTCCACATGCACTTGCTTTGACCTTGGCGTCCTCCAAGTACATCACTTGAAAGCCTTTTTCCACAACCCCTCGCAGATCATAGTATAATCTGCTCCACTGTCTATCAGCATCGAGACTTGCAACCCATTTTTATTCTTTATTCGCATTTGTTAAGTGTGCAATAGCCCAATGGCATCGTGGCGCTTGTTACAGAGAGAGAGAGATCAAAACTTAGTTACACATGGAAAACACGTACAAGCATGATTATTCTACAAATTGCATAGGATAGTTTTTGAAAAATGTATTGGCGAGTGTTTTAATTAAAGAGTTGTCAGGTTTTTTTCTGAAGGCAGGGGGAGACGTTTTTGCTCTTAGGTCAGTGGGGAGTGCATTCCAGAGATTTGGGGCTATGTATGGGAAGCCTAACCCTTCTGCTTTGGCCTTGTTAATTCGTGTCTTGAAGCAATTACTCTATGTAGTGTGTCTGAAAGATAGGGTGGCGCTGTCCAGTGTATGCATTTATGTGCAGTCATGAGGACCTTGAATGTAATGCTTTCTTTGACAGGGAGCCAGTGAACGGACTGTCTTGCTTGTGAGATGTGGTCTCTTTTTGGAATACTTAAGGCAGCTCTTAGTGAGTTATTTTGGGTGATTTGGAGTATGTTTGTTTTTTGCCAGCTAAGAGTGCATTGCAGTAGTCCAGCTTTGCACCTATGGTAGCTCTGGCTATTGAGAGACCATTTTCCTTGGTTAAGAATGGTTTGATGGCATTGATGAGTTTAGTGCTTAGGGCAGAGAGTGTGGCATCAGTGTGGACCCCTAGGGTTTAGACAAATGTTAGGACAGGCATGATGCAGTTAGCTAGCCCCAAACAATGGACTAACGTTTTCTTTCTTTTATTTGAATAATTTTGCCCAAACACTGCCAGCACGTATTTTGTAAACCCATCTGGCCAATTACACCAACAAACTTAAGGATCTCCTGGTGATGCCAAGAAAAACATGGGCCCTGGAACATTGGCCAATATCACTCTTCACTATCAGAGCTGCTGATAGGAGGATTACTTCTTTGGAGTGTCCTGGTTTCAAAATGGCTATTCCTATGCTCATGCACTAGGGTGCTTTATTCCAAAGCCAGCATGGGGTGTGTCAGCTTGACTGTTTCACTGCTCTAGTTCGCGGACTGTAGCGCTTGCTCTGATGTCCACTGATGCCGCCTGCCTGCCCTTGCCCAAATTAACTTTCTCCCTTTTTCTTTTCCACGCTGTCCCAGCGTGGAAAAGAACATGGGCTCAAGTGGATACTTTTCATAATACTGTCAAAAGTATTTCCAGCTTTGTTTTTATGGCTGTTAGTGTTTTTGCTTTCTTTAAAGTACATATCAGTGGAGAAGAAAATGAACATGGAAACCATGAACATCGTACTATTGTTGATCGTATTGTCTTAACATTTTGGAACATGTGTATATATATGCCATTTGAAAGCATAGCATGCTTTTTGATCTAGTGGATGGGTTTATATACACGCTGATTTAGTAAAGCTCTCTTGATGTCTATCTAACACGTAACCGTAAAAAAAGTTGATTGTTTTTTTTTTAACCTTGGGAGCAGTATGTTAAATTCAGCTAGGCAATCTTATCCTGTCAAGCTGTGGAACCTGTGTTTAAATAGTTGTGCTTTAATTGTTCTTTCTGACTTTTCAGGTATGTCAGAAGAGGCGATCATGGAGCTCAACCTGCCCACCGGTATCCCCATCGTGTATGAGCTGGACAAGAATTTGAAGCCCATTAAACCCATGGAGTTTCTGGGTGATGAGGAGACTGTCCGCAAAGCCATGGAGGCTGTCGCTGCCCAGGGAAAAGCCAAGAAGTAAAAAAAAAATGCTCATCACTGAGACTCAGCCTAACCTCTGCATCCACCGAACACCACAGACCTAGGAACTCTGAAATACAAATGGTTTTGAGAGAGTACCTGCAAAATAAAGAACCTGGCAGAAAGAGTATACTTATTACATCTATAGATATTGTTAATTGAGTGCAAAAGCACCTTTTTCCCCTAATAGAAAGTTTACTTTGCTGAAATATAGGAACATTCGTCCTAGTTCACAGGCCAGTCATGTCTCTTTTGCCACTATTTATATTGCCTCACCAACGGCTATACTTACCATATCACCTGTTGAGGTCAGTTATTTAAACTTCCCCTCCCAAATAATGACTTGCAATACATACATTGGTTACTGCTTATTAATCCAGCAGTACTGAGCACTCACATATTTTCTCTAACCCAAAACACTGTTTTCTCAAGGAAAAAAATATGCTGGTTACATTTCTTCTAGTTAGTCTAACTACAGTGAGACAAATACAGCAGTGCTGCTAAAGATCTAAAGCAAGGGTGCGGTGCAAATCAAATGGTGCTTACCCTTTGTCTAATCAGTTTTCAAAACCTATTCTTTTTATAAAAAATGAACAAGAAAACCCGGATGGTGGAACATGCACATTTTCACTTATCTTGAGGCTTTCTGTGCAAACTGGTGTCTAAAAAGATTCCTGTAACTTTCATCTGCTGCTAATTTGGTACGTGCAGTGGTTAAATCTAAAACCCAGTTTACTGAAAATAGCATTTATTTTGGGAACACGAGACCATTTCTAAAAGGTGTTCATTAATACCTTGTCCATTTATCTTGCTTCTTCCAGCAAGATAGAACCAGTGCCGCAAACATTCCAGTTCCCCACGGTTCACGATTTCACTTGTTATCTTTATTTTTATAATTCAACTTTTCAGGGTGTCTAATCATTGTTCGTTTTAACTTATCAGTTATGTATGTTTTTCTAAATTACATTTGCAAATCTCGAAGTTATATTTTTAAAACGGTTCTTCATTCCATGACTCTGTTCCATGGAATGTTTGTTTCTAATATGAACAGAAAATGCACTGTATTGACTTGCACAGACATGCCTCTGTATGGTTGTTATTCCAAGTCACACATTTAAGTGAGACATTTTAATGTACATTGGGCCAGTGTCCAACTGCTTACTTGCTTGAGAGAGACCTGCACTTTTGACCTGTATTTTGGAATTCCTATGTGCTGTTATAACCACAATCCATTCCTTTTATTGTTGTGTGTGTGAAGCCCATCAAGATACAGTATACACTTGTCGAGAAGTGCATCATTGCTCTGAGTGCAGGTTTGTTTCAGTAAACCTACACCGTTGGTCTTTGTGTCTTTATTGAACTTGTATTGAGCAAAGGACTTTGCACTAAGTTTACTGTATATGTATGCTACTTTTATCGGTTAACTTCCTGTTTTAAAAAAAAAAATCTCAGTTTAATTAAAGCGTGATGTGCAATGATCACTTTTGTTTGATTTTGTCCTAGAGTGAGCTTTAATGCTGAGCGTTGAAATGGCTGCCTGCATGCCCCCCCCACCAAATATCCCCAATCAGATACTTGCGGGGGATTCTCCCTTGCATGAGTCCAGGCGAGTGTCGGCAGAAGATTAGGCCCCAAGTGTAAGTGACCTCTCACCACCTGCTTCTGTCCCCTGATTGATATGCTGCACTTTTGTAACCACAGAACATGCAGAGCTCTCTCTGCCACCATTTTTGTATGTGTTTTTAATCTTTTCTGTAACAGCGCCACAATGCCCCAAGGCCGATGTGCGCTATTTAAATAAAAATAAGTGGACAGTGTGAGTATGCAGTTCAGACAGTGGCGCTTGTGTGTTTAGTAAACTACAGCGGGTGGTCAACGGGGCTGGGTGCCAACCTTAGCTTGTGGATGATGGACCCAGAGAAGGTATGTAGGGTAGTCTCCGATGCATTTCCAACTAGGTCCTGCCCTAAGACCGGGGCAGTGACTGAAATCTTAACACCCACTGGCCACCAAGGGAGCAAACCCTGAACTCCCTGGGGACTGCCATAGCACTTGGAGTGGTACCCCAATTACAACCACCTAGCCAGACCCAAAGTAACTTTAGGCCAACCCGGCTCAGCCACATGGCCCTATCATGGATGGGGGCCCAAGTGAAGTGTTCAATTGCACCCCAAAGTTCTTGACAAGTACAACATATTAGATAATTCACATATAATAAACTTGGGTGCAGGGGAGGTAACAACCTTGGCACAAGTTGGGAAGACCATAGAAACAAATGGAATCCTAGATTGGGTATACCCTTTGCCCCTGCACAATTGTACTCTAACAGCCAGCCAAATTGTAGGATAATTCAATGCAAAACTGGATCAATTAATCAGATCGTACTATCAAAGTGTGAGTTAATATTGAAAAATGGTCAAACTCCAGAACAATTCAGTTGGCTGCTCTTTGTGTTTCAGGAAAGCATTCCCTTCATCGGGAGCATAACAATTTTCTCCCACTAAATAAAGATTGATAACAAAATACAGATATATATTGACATATGTACAATGATTACTAAAGAAATTTCTATAGTCCAAATCCACTCAACCATGAAATCATAAATCTCTCATGATAATCATAGAAGTTAATCGATTAAAATCTTTCCCAAAGAAGCAATCATGGCTTGCTCAGCCCTCCCACATGTGTGTAACCTATGATGATTAGCACTACCCAAGGGTAGAGGGACCCGGGGTATAAGGAACATCGTAGCCAGTCAGGGTGGGGAGTTCAAGAAGGAGTGTGGTGAACAAGATGAGAACACTGGATGTTGGAGGGAGAGAGGTGTCTGAGGGAAAAGAGGAGTTTCAAGGAGAATTGATGCCATCTAGGGCGGTTGGACGTTCAATCAGAAAACAACAATTTGGGAGGGAGTGGAAGTCTTAATCATTGGCGGTGGAAAAAGAGGAGCTGGAGGGTAGATGCCACTACAGTAACTGGGGACGTGGGAGGAGAACCTTTACCCCTTCCAGAAAGCGAGAGCAGGGAGGTTCTTATAAACCATGTCTGTCCAGGGCTGAAACTAAAGGGATGGTAGGGAGGTGTTCAGTCGTTTTGTTTTGGAAACAAAGACCCCAAAGATGAGCTGTACTCGACCAGTGAACGCTGTGAGAAACCATCAGAGTTGTTTACCTGATGTCCCAACACACGAGGCAGGCAATTGACAATAACCATGCACTCATGACAGCCCTTTACCTTCCCCACAGGGATAAAAGGCAGAGCACGAAAGCGCATTTTGAGCAAAGCCGAACGCACGAGGAGACGGCTGCACCCTACCGGCAGTTCAAATGGAGGACCAATGCGGTGAGACCAGGAAGGATGATGTGGGGGGCTGGGCCCTCCCACATTGATGACGCAGGCGGAGAGGCAAGCTGGCTACCTTGGTACTATCCTTGACTGCAGCGAACAAGGAAAGCCACGGGTTCAGCATAGCCGGTTAGTCGGAGGAAGGTGATAGCAACCTGAACTGTTGAGCCCAAGGTTGCAAGTAGTGACATTTATTAACACAAGGAATTTGCAAGATTTACTTTTTGTCCCTGATCAGTCTCCCAGATACTCTTGACAATCTCCCAGGTAAATTGTTACCGAATCTGCTCTGGAGCTTCTTGCTACAAAGTAAATCTTGGTCTGCGATATACCCAGCAAAGGACAGTTCACCACTCATACTGGTAGCCATGGAAGATGTGGTCTTGTAAGTTTCTCTCTTCAGACTCCTGTTGGTCATGTAAGATTGAAAGAGCGACAAGCATGCATATATTTCAGGTAAGGATTTTTGGGAAGACTTGCAGCAACTGATACATAATTTGAGTTTACCCTTGCCACAGTCTCCGGCTGTCTATTAGGTTAGATGCTACGTCCTCTGGAGATGACTAGCAGTAGGCCAAAATGGCAGAATAGGGCCCTATTGTTGCTGAAAAGTAAATATTAAGGCTCTGAAAAAATTTCGCTAGGCATTCCTATGCTGTTGATAATTTAGTTACTATGTCTGCAAGCGAAAAGGTCTCCTGAATTTTTATGGATAATTTTACCAGATTATTTTCCTCAGTGCCCACCCCTCAGTTCTGAGGTGTGACGGGGTTTCTTTGTTTGGCTATGTATTGGGTAATACTGTCATGGTACATGTTGTAAAGCTGTTTTGATATTGTTCTTATATCTTTAAATGAAATTAAAAATGTTTTCAAACATATTTGGTTGATGAGAATCAAGGGACAACTCCATGGCAATTGGCAACAGGAGGTGCAAATTTATTGCCAGACTCAACTAATGCTGCCTGTTCCTGTTGGAAACCAAAATGGGAATATTGAAGAGAAAATGCAGGCAGCTGTCAGTCGAAGTCAGGGGCACAAGCATGCAGGGGTAGCATGCACAGGAGACCTGGCTGGACACTGTCCTGGCGCCTTTGGCGCCAGGCTCATGAACAAAAGTAAACAACATCCATTTAACACCAAAAAGCTCTTATTATGGACATAGCACTTCAGATGCATTAACCTTGAACATTCCATCCATTAAGCAGGATGCATTAACCTTGAACATTCCATCCATTAAGCAGCCCCCAAGTGTATTCTTTGGTGTGGCTGCTAATGGATTGCCTTCGCATGTGCTCACTCTCTAGGAGTGGCAGGGTGTGGCTGGTAAGCTGGCCTTAATGGGCGTGCCCACGATCTCCGCTATATAAGCTGCCCCGAACCTCAAGACAGACGCTTCGCGTTATTCTGCACTTGCAAGCAACGTAACGCTCACCGTCGCCTGAGGTCAGACTTACCTTTGAAGATCCTGCTTCCTGGACATCATGCTTCCTGCCAGCATACTTACCAACTTGGGGAAGCTGTTCTTGCCTCTGCATCTCTTCGGCGAACCAAGTATTCATCTTTACACTTTCCGGAATGCTGAAATCTTCATCTTGGCACCGCAGCACGACACACTCCATCGTCGCCAGCACGCCTGCAAGGAAAAACAGAAGACCAGGTTAGACATCGAAAAAATTTAAGGTTGTGCTTCGCCATACTTCGCACTTTTCCTTAAATCATCACTTACCTGCTGTTGAACATTGCGGTAGCATCCATCTTCCATCCGGTCGCGTCTCACAGCTGCACTGAGGACGCATTTCCATCTAAGGGAAGAAAATAGAAGAAAGACATTATTGCGGGCATAAATAGGAGCAACATATAAAGACATTAAACAGAACAAACAGCATCACAAGAGCTCAAGAAAGACCAATCATAAGGAGAAGCATAGTTGCAGCTGGACTGGACTAATCCTTATTGGGGATCAGTGAAAGAACTAGATCCCATTTGACACGCCCCTGCCAGAAGTAGCAGGACGGAAAGCTGATCTTCCATAATTCACAGGTGAGCTTTATGGGCCAGCGTATGTTCACAGAAACCGTACTTTGGGGTGAAGGGTTCGAGAGGTACACCAATCGCAGATTGGCGCACTCACACACTCTTCTCTCCACGCAGGAGCAGTATCACCATGTACCACTGCTCACAGCTTTTCTACTGAGGGAGAGGCCTCAAGGGGGGTGATTCAAGTTCAGGGAGGGCTGCCACCGTGCCCCAATGCCTCCGCAGAGACCAGGTGAGCGTAACATTAGCTTCTGATGAGAAATAAACAGTTATTTGAAATATTTTTAGGCTTGTATGAAGTCATTGAGAGCTATTGTATTAGTAAGTTAAAACATAAATAAAATTAAGACCTGTATTTAGGCTTGGCAGAAAGCAGCTGCATGATGCCAGTAGAAGGTGCATCAATCCCCATTGGTGGTTCAGTGTTTCTCCTCCCATGAAAGGATCCCCAAGACAAAATGTGAAAATTAGGAGTGGGCTTAGGAATTCAATTTTCAGGAATTCGGCTCCCCCTTTTACGTTTTGAACCTTTTCACCTATTTCTATGGCCAGAGGAACTTCTAGTTAAGACTCCCCAACACTAAAACCCTTTTTTGAGTAAATGGGCCCAGGGTAGTCCAAAAGGCTACTGGATGAATATATCACCTAACATTGGTTTTGGGGAGTAGGCTGCTGGTAGGTATGGTGTAGTTTTAGCTTTGGCAGGTGTGCAAGCAGACTTGCCCCATTGGTAGCCATTAGGGTACCACTGTAGATTTTTCTTTGTCCAACCTGCTGCCATTTTGTTTTTTTGGGCGTCCTTTGTTTTATGAAACTACGAGGAAGGCTTAAAATGACTGCTGGGCACACATGGACACAATTTGAGCACAGACATGCATACTCTATAGTGGTTTCAACTGGTCCAGAGCAGTTCCTGGCCCCGGGATGGCCATTATACTTACAGTGGTGGTGGTCCTTGCAGCATTTGGGTCCAACCTGATTAGCTGGCCACAAAAACATGTATGAGATCCCTTGGGTGGCTGACTTAGGCCAGCTCCTGTGTGTATGGGATATCTAGTGGAGGCTCCATCCTTAAACTGAATTCTGCTGGAATTTTTGAGAGAAGCAAGTTTACTTTCCTGCATGAGGAGGTTGGCTGTTTTGGGCTGTTTCTGCATATTTAGCACCAGATCTGTCGTGCAGTTTGGACCATGCGTCCTGGGCTTAGCTCTGGTTTAGGATTTTTCGGCTGCTGGACATACTTCCTGGTCCTTCCTCATCCTGCCGCTGATCCCTCTAATTAGTTAGGCCAGACTGCCCGTGCTAGGACAGTCGTCGGGCCCATTTTCCTTCTACTTCCCGTTTTTACTGCCTTGGAGTCCTGGAAGGATATTGGGATCCCAATACCCCACCTAAGGTGGGCTGCCACTGTTTGCTGTTTTGGAGCCTGTCCTAACATTTTGAAGGGAAGTAAAGCCTTCAGCGCCATGTCCCTTGCTGTATGCTCACATGTTGTGGGGAAAGTTGATCAGTCCTTCAGGCAATCGGCACTGGTGACGTGTTTCCCTTTTAAATTTTACTTCTAACAATGCACACAGTCTCTTGCAATGCAGATCCTAGCACATTCCCGTTTACTGTGTATGGCTACTAAATGTGGCTAGTGCCTGAACATGGTTGTGCCATGACATTTTTGCTTGAACTTTTGCCATATTTTAGTTTGGTGTTCTTCCTGCACTCCTAGGTCAGGAAAGTCCTTATAAGCCATGCACTTGCTCGGGAAAGCTTTCACTGGCTAGGAGGCCTTTGTGTGTGGCACAGGAAGGTGGCGCTAACTGTCTGGTCCCAGGGCACAACCTTGGTGCCAGAAAGTCTGGGTTGGATGTGAAAACTGTAGTTGTCCCTGAATGGACTAATAGTGACTGTTTGAATGGTGTATATCATTACCATTGGTGGGTTTGGACTTGCTTCCAGTTCGAGTTTTGGATAAGAGGAGGACCTCTGCAGACGAGCAGCCTGCCAAAGACGACTCCTGAAGTGGCCCAGAATCCCTTCCTGTGTCTGGTGCAGAGAAGCCCTTCTCTGCTTAATCTCTGAATACCTGTTGAGGTGCTTCATTCTTTGGACCAGTGGGACCGACAGGTCTTGAAGCCCTCTTGAAGATCAAGCCTTTAGAAGTGTACCTGGTGGACTGGCTGGCTCTTGTGGGCTACCTCGCCAAAACTGTTTGTCAGAGTTGAAGCACAGAACTTTGGTAGTCGCCAGCTTGTATCACAATCTGCCTTCTCCCTGAATTTTAGCTTCCCATCCTCAAGGTAACCTGTCTTATAGCTGCTGCTGTGAACGCAATGGACGCAACGCCTGTCGTCGCCTGCAAACTGTGGTCGTTGCTGGAACTAGGCTCCCTCCATCCCATTAAGTGCTTTAAGGATGCCTGCATTGTTGGATTCTGCATTTCCTCACCAAAAGGGGTTGCATCTTGCATTACTATTCAACAGGAAGAATCCTCGATCCCACAACTCCTAGGCACCTCTCAATGGAACAAGTAGCGGAAGGTCAAGCTCCCAGATGATCCACAATGACTGCTGGGAAAATCTGAGTCGGGTGGTTGGGAGGTGGGGGGGTTTGCAAGCATCAGTGTGCCAGTCTGCAACAGTCCTCATAGGATATTTATTGTGCATTTGTTAGGTGTTTATACAGTAAGCCAGTTCTGTTTCAAAGCGCCCACAGGGCAGCAGGGAGGGAACATGGGATTGAAAAACAACAAATATAGTGGAGGATAAAGACAAGCCTACTATGTTTGAGTATTCAGAATGTGCAAGTGTAGCGAAAAGAGGGGAAGTGGGGCTAATTGCTGGCATGTCTGAGCTTGTGGGTGAGCAGCATATGAAGTGCATAGTAAAGTGCTATGCGGCCTGGGGCTGCTTTGGGTAGAAAAGTGCAACCCTACAGGATTGAGGCCTGTGGGTGCCGAGGCAAGTACTGAGAGGTATACACAGGCTGGGGCGATTGGGTATGGCAGGCCAGGTCCTTGGGAGATGCATAAGGGCCCTGACCACCAATCACAGCAGCAGTGGGCCTCCTATGAGTTTGGCAGTAACCCACCGGTGTGACCAGTGGGTTGCTGCCAACCCCGTAACACTGAATCTGGCGCCTGACTTCCTGGTGCCACTGGGATATTGAATGTATTTCGTAAGTCCCCATTCCCATAGAGTCCAGTAGGACTCTGTGGGAGTGGGGAGACGAAAGCACTGGCACCGTTGCTTCCATCACTATTTAGCCTACCAGAGCCGATCTGCCTGGCAGTGTCAGACCTGTCGGGGGCAGCTGACCCAGCAGGCTGACTTGTAGTGTAGCGGTCTGGAAACGAGGGTGCTGGTAAGCATACTGACACCCTCGTTGCCGGACCCCCACACTTGTAATGAGGACCTGTGAGATTAGTGGAGGTGGGACGAAGCGAAGGAGGAGGTGAAGAGGTAAATCTGGAGGCACTTCTGAAATTTGAGGAAGTCCTGCTCAAGACAGAGGGGTGGGGGGATGTTCCATAAGCGGAAGATAGCTGAAGAAAGTGATGGCCTCGGGCCTTCTGTTTAGTGAAACGCTTTACACACGGAATTGGTGCCAGAGGACTGCAGAGGTATAGAAATAGTTAGAGAAAGTTACAGATAGCATGGTTCCAGGCCCCAGGCATCCTTGTGGATGATGCACAGGGATTTGAATTTAATCTGTGCTGCAACAGGGATCCTGTGAATGGTTTTTAGGGCAGGAGAGATGCAGTCCCTGGATTTAAGGCCAAGGATAAATCTTGCTGCCCTATTCTGGATTAGGTGTAGGGGCCGTAAAGTGGAAGAAGGTAGATTCAGGAGAAGGCTATTGCAGTAGTCCAGCCTAGAGAGAACCAGGACTCGGGTAACATTGAGCTTCGTGGGGGCTGGGGGAGTAGGGAAAGGAATAATTCCTTCGAGAAGGAAGAGTTAAAAGGGGGACTTTATGACACCCTCCTGAGTGTGAGGGAGGAAGGAGAGAGATGAGTGGCAATGTTCTGAGTGGGAGGGAGGGAGGGAGGGAGGGAGGAAGGAGAGAGAGAGAGAAAGAGGAATTGAAGTTAACTCCATGGTTTCTGGCTTCAGGGGGAGAGCCCATATAGGATGGCCAGAGTGAGGGGGGGTAGCAGGGGTCCCAATGGGAATGATCTCTGTTTTGCTGGCATTGAGGCAGTGATTGTTGGAAGTGCAACAGGACTGGATGGCAGATAGGCAGTCAGGAATGATGGGAGATGCAAGAGGGTCATCAGGGAATTTGAAAAGAGTTGTGTGTCATCTGCGTAGCACTAGAAGTTGGCAAAGGAGGAAATGAGGAGTGCTAGCTAAGCGTTGAAGAGCCAGAGGTAGAGGTTTGACCCCTGGGGGACACCACAGGTGGAAAAGGAAGAAGGTGAGGAGAAGGTGCCCAAAATGACTTGGGCCGAACGGTCCGTTAGGAAGGAGTTAAGCCAGGCCAATGCCTGCTCTGGGAAACCAAGGGTATCATGGAGCCATTGTATGAGGATGGAATGGTTAACCATATCAAAGGCAGAGGAGAGATTTAGTAAGATAGGACAGCTGGAGAGTTGGAGTCTAGAGATGTGAGTAGTTCTTCACGGGTGTTCAGAAGAACAGTTTCTGTGCCTCTGGATGCTCAGAATCCAGACTAATTGTTGTGGGGACCACCAGCAAGTTGTGGAAAGGCCAGATTCTCCAGCGGTTTCCCAAGGAAGGGGGTAATAGAACTAGGGCAGTAGTTGGCTGGACAGGTTGGATCTGCTGAAGGTTTTTTCAAGAGGGGGCGCACAACGCAATCTTGAGGGAGGCTGGGAAGGATCCAGTGGCAAAAGAGTGGTTGCAGAGATCAACAAGTGCAGGGGCAAGAGACAATGGGCCTCATTACAACCCTGGCGGTAGCCGTGCCTATAAAACATAATGCAAAAGTCTGGGCACATTAATTAGGACGGCAGCGATCCAACCCATCCAGGAAATCTGGTTTCCCCACCACAACAAATCCTCACCTACATCCTTAAGTAAGGAGGGAGATATTGGCCTAGTACAAGCCTGCGTAAGTATGCATTAACCAAACCCTCCCCTCCTGATAGTCTAACTCCATATTGCTCTAGTTTAAGGGAAACCTGCTTTGGATCCTGGCCATTTTGTCCAAAACGTTTAGTCCCATGGGTTTGGCCAGATTCACATGAAAGCCTGATGCTTTTTCAAACTGTCCCAGTTCAAACATCAACGGTGACCATGATTAGTGAGTATTCAACATTATAAACAAAATGCCTGCTTGTAGGATATCTATCTATTCCGTCGATTCGATTGGCATACCCCTTCTTCCAAGACTGTTTCTAATTCGAGTGGCCAGTGGCTCCATTATGAGCGCAAAAATGAGGGGGGATACAAAGGACACCCTTGCTGAGTGCATCTAGAGATCGGTATGTAATGGGGGGGGGAACATTGAGGCATATCCTTGTTTTTGGGAATTTCTAACAGGCCAAGACTCTGACAATAAATGTGGGGCCAAACCCAAACTTCATTCCTATCTGATCCTGGTGATATTCTATGACATTTATAACGCACCTATACCTAAATATCTCCCTTCTCAAGCTCTTCGCTCATCTGCCTCCAACTCCCTCAGGGTCAGTCGCTTCTGCAAGCAACGAGTTGGTGGTAGATCTCTCTCTTCGGCTGGGGCCTCCCTCTGGAACAGCCTTCCTGCCTCCCTGAAACTTGAGGAGAACCATCTCCGGTTCCGGAAGCACCTTGAAACCTTCCTCTTTGCTTCTGCTTTCTCTCCCCCTCTCCCCTGCTAAACTCCTGGCTGAAACTGGATACCTGGCCACCTTTTCTGATCTCGGGCCCAGGCCTTGCCAGTTGCACACCTGCACTGCCTCCCTGGCAACCCCTGCACCTGAGGAATGTTTTCTGTATCCCTACAGTCCCCCTACCAGCACTATGGCTGCACTTAACTTGCACTGGCCACCAGCTAGCGCTTTTTATTTATCTTATTTATTCTACTATCCCATGTACTGCACTTCCCCCTCTCACTTCCCCCACGCACTTTTCCCTTTCCCCCTTCTCTTGCACTTGCGCGATCTGAATGTCACCTGGCCTAGTAAGATCGTTGTCTGTCTTCCCTTTGTTCCCCCCTCCCTTGCCTCGTCGCGCCTTGAAACACTTGTGTATAGGTGCGTTATAAATGCCATATCGTATCATTCACAAATGTTTCAAAGAAGGAAGAGACCCCCCAATCAGCCAACACGTTACATTAGAGCTCAGCATCTGTGTTGGAGAGGGAAATGGGGTGGTAGGAATCACACAATGTACTGCCCTTACCAGGCTTTAAAATCCAGGACAGCAAGGAGTTGCCCATTGTGGCTGGGACAGCCACCAACTGCAAGAAGGAATTAAAACATGCCATCAAGGGAACTAACAACTGGGCCTTAAATGTTTTACAAAACAGCAGAGTAAATCCGTCTGGGCCTGGGGTCTTCTGATTAAGGCGTAAACAAATTGCTTTTTCAGTTTCCTCTGTCGTAATGGGGAGTTCCAACTACTCCCGGAGTGCCTGGGGAGGATAGCAGAATCAACATAATAATCCTGCTCGCCCCAGGCCAGATTCCAAGAGGCCATCATGTACTGAAGCTTCCCTTCCTCTGAGAACTGTTGGGCCCCAGAAGAATCCCAGTGACCTGTGATATGGTTCCTTGATCTCAACTTCCTCAATTTGTATACCAACAGCTTATTGGCCCATCTACCGTGCAGATAGTAGTACTGTTTCGTATGCAGTAGCGATGTGGCAGTATCAGTCGCCATCAATTCCTCCAAGCTAGATCGAGCCCACCTCAATTTCCTGTAATCCCTTTCTACTGGGGATGGGCTCTTTGCTGCTTGCGCCCTCGGGCATTCATGCGCTCCCTAGCCTGCTTTTTAGATTTGAACTGGGCAGAGGATCAACTGATATTCACCCCCCCAGCTCCCCCCTTAAAATCATAATAGCATCCCAAAGCACCCCGCCCGTGGTCTCAACATCACTATCAACTAAATAATTACCAGTGGCAGACACACTTTCCTTATGGATGACCAGATCTTGAAGGCACGGATCGTAGAGCTTCCAGTGACATCTCACTGTTGAGCGATTCCCTACTGATAAACAACTCGGCTGAGACCATAGAGGGATCTGATAAAAAACATGGACCAATGTAAGACCCTGGACACAAAAGGAAGCAGCGAACCGGAGTAAATTGATCCACGAACAGCCCCTGTGTACATGCGAGTAATGGGTATATTCCCCATCTGTCCCATGAAGGATCTGCCAAGCATCATCAACATCCAGTTCTTGCAAGGCCTTCAAAAAAGCAAGATAAATAGCTAATTTATGCAATCTGCATGGGAGGGCGGTTGCATCTTATCCACCCCTGGGTCCGGGGCCAAATTAAAATCGCCCCCAAGTACTATGCCACCCTCTGCAAATGCTTCAAAGGTCAGGAGAAGCACTGCCAAGAAATTGTGCTGATCAATGTTTGGAAAATACAGGGAGGCCAGCGTAACAGTATGACCCAAAAGGGTCCCCTTCAACATAAGGTATTGTCTCCTAGGATCCTTTAGGACACCCTGTTTAACAAAAGGAATGTCTCCCGCTATTAGAATTGCAGTTCCCCTTTTCCTAGAGATGGCAGAGGAACGATATTGGACGGGAGAAGTCTCCAGAATTCTAGCTATGCCAACATCAGATCCCTGGAGCCTTCTCAATATTGACCGCCTCTTAACCAGGGAATTTAAACCCTTAACATTCAGGGTTTGTAGTTTATACCTTTCTGTGGTAGACACATCGGGATAGGGGGCAGAGAATAGGGCTCAGATCATATATAGCAAGCAGAACAAGAGGTTCCCTCTGTCCATGCAAGACGCCAGCAGCTCCCAGAAAACAGCACTTTTCCAAAAAAAACATATACCCGGCACAACTTATACCATACAAACAAACCAAACTACAACCCCGCCCCAAAACCCTCGCATCCACCCTCACCCATCCCCAGTCCCAATCACCCATCTCTTCCTGCCAAATCCCACTCTAGCTACAGGAGTGGGATGGGCCTAGCCCACTACCACCTCATCCTACAAAGATAAACATCCACACCACCCCACGGCCAACTCTGAGTAATCAAGACCCAGCCGAGTCACCAGCCCCACAGCATAAAAAGAACAAATACAACAGTTTCCTGATCTACACCCACATCAGCCCCCCAATCCTCAACACAAAGCAACCAGAAAAAACTGTCTCTGGGAGCTGTCTCACTGGGAGTGTACACACTGTGCCTGCCCATTGCAGTTTCCTATGACCCCGAGATCTTGTGAGCTTAAATCTAAGTCTCCGGTCGGGATGGGTGATCTGCAGATCGGTCCCTGGCTGGTCTGGTAGGCAAAGAGGGCTTTGAGCTGTGTTCATAAGTAACATAACTTCCTGCATTAACATCAGTTTTCCGTTCACCATTCAGTCAAATCACTTCAGGCGTTGCAGAGGTCGTTCTGGGAAGGGGGAATAAGCCTGCCTAATCTCCAACAATATTATTGGGCTGTGCAACTTGGGGCAGTAAATGACTGACTTCACGATCACCCTATGCTGCCCCTCATTGGGATAGAAAACAAGTGGGTGAGGGGGAGAAAACCTATACAGGTGCTATACGGGGATTAGGAAAGAGGAAGCCCCCCCCCCCCCTGGTGATAAGGCAAACCCAATAGGTTGGGGTGGAGGCCCACCCCAGCATATGATTGGGAGGGGTGGGGGGGTAAAACAGGCTGACCCTAGACCAACCCCTTTGGCTTAACGCACACCTTCCTGAATTGCTTAAAATGGGACACTTTGGGAAGAAAAAGGGATTCAGGTCCTGGTGGATGTGGTACAGATGAGTCGGCTGGTCGAATCTGGTATATACAATTGGCCGATGCCATAGGATCTCAGTTCTACAAAGTGTTTGCCCCTCAAAGCTAACCTTCTCCCTGGCGATATTCCCAACAAGGTGACTTCCACCTTGTACCAGGTACTCGCCACGTTTGTAACTACAGAACTGACCCGACTGCGAGATGGATGGAGAGTGATGTGGGATCATTGGAGCCTGAAGAATGGGTGGAGATGCTTACGTTCCCAAGAAAGGTGGTGATTTCAGCCAGGCTCCGCCCGATACAATATAAAATACTCCACCGGGTGTACTATTCTAGAACACCACTGGTGGGGTGGGGTGAGTGATGTCTGCCTGCGATGCCAGAGAGAGAGGGGCACCTTTTATCACATGCTGTGGGCCTGCATATACATACAAGTGTTTTGGGGGAAATGTGTGTGCAAGCTGTCTACAATATTGGGTTCTCATGTGCCTCTTGACCCGAAGTTGCCACTGTTGGGGAGGAGTGGGGGGAGTTTGGGGGCAATGCAGGGTTCCCAGAGTATGAACAACTATTCCTGGCTTTGACAATGGGGCTGGCAAAGAGGTCTATTGCAATGATGTGGTATCAGTGGCATACCCGCTACTCGGTCAATGGAATTCTAAAGTGGACCATTGTTTGTCCTTGGAGGTAAGGGTTTATAATGCAAGAGGCTTCCCCCAGAAATGTCAGAAGATATGGGGGAGGTAGGCGGGGGAGTAATGAGAAATACTTGTTTTGCTTCAACCAGTCGCTCCTGGAACTGATTTGATACTCTACAGGACCCCCTTGCCCCTATTATGTAATTGAACAGAATGGTATCCTTTTTGATGTCCAAGCAAGCACTGGCATATGTTTTGGTTTATGTTTTTATTCAAAACAATATAAGGTTATATTAAAAAAAAGTTCACAAATGGCTACACAGGGTACGCTCCATCGATAACGAATGCCCTCCCACAGCCAGGATGTAAAGTCACAGAGGGCCCTCCTCTTAGCCAACGTCGCTAAGCTCTTCGGTCAGAGTCCAGGATCTGCAAATGGATGCTTTGGAGGCAAATATTATTTCTCTGTGACCTATTTTCTTTTTTTTTTTACTTTTATTTATTGACGAACGTTTACAGCATACACAAACGGTTAAGCAGTAATTATACATATGAGTGTGTGCAGTTTCCTTTCAGATTGAAGGATAATACATACAGGCATGGTTACATATCGTGAATTGGGGTGATGAGTCCACATTGCTGGTTAGGTCTGTGAGGTCGAGGGTACAGGAGTGTTGTGGTCCTCCTCGGCTCGCCCGTTAAGGTAACTAGAGAATGCAGTCCACAGATTTCTAGGTCTCGGAATGCATAGAGAGGGAAGTGATATACTCTTCGCAGGTCTGAGTCCAGGTGAGTGCATTCAGCCACATTTTAAAGGTAGGGGCACTTCCAACACTGTAATATACATTTTGTGGCAACCATACTGCTTACATAAAAAAATTTAGACATTTTCTTGGCCTCAGCCCCGAACAGGACACCAATTGGATCTGAGTCGACTGCGGTACCCACAATATCAGAGAGCCTTCAGGACCTCACCCCAGAATACATTGAGAGCTTTGCATGACCAAAACATGTGTATGTGATCTGCGTTTTCAGAGTGGCATCTTGGACAGGTGTGTATCTGATTCTGGTCAAACTTAGTGACTCTGACGAGTGTAGTACAGTCTGTTCAGCAGTTTGTATTGCATGCAGCGGAGCCTAAAGTTAAGTGAGACTTTGCACGTATGAGAGCACAGCTTCCTCCACCAGCCATCCGAGATCTCGAGGACAAGTTCACCCGCCCACTTGTTGCGTGCTCTAGGGGGTTGGTCCGGAGATTTCATTAGTAACATTTTATACAGCCAGGGTACCACCCCACGAGTATTGCTAGAGTTGGTTATGTACTGTATTTCAGGCGTCTCGGGGTTCACCCGGGTACGATGAGCACATATCTTGTACAGCTGCCTGGAGTCTATAATACTGCAGCATCTCAAGTGCCGACCCAGAGTGACCCCTCTGCCATGTCTGTGGGGTCATGAACGTCCCCTCAGGGTATAGATCTGTTAGCGCTTGGTATCTCAATGCTAGCCAGCGCTGAGACAGGAGTTTATCATGTGTGGGTTCAAGCCCGGGGAATTCCCAGATAGGGAGCCATTTGTAATAAGGGCACTTTTCCGGCATTGGGGTGAGTAATCTACTCCATGCCAGCAGCGTGGATGCAATTGGGTCCTATGGAGTGTCAGCCTCATACCTGCGATGGAGGACTCATGACATAGTGTTTACCTTAGCCGCAGCCTGTCTTTCCAGTTTGACATGAGGTGGAGCAGTTGGGTACCTGTACCAGTATGTGGCGTATTGGGCTTGTGCACCAACACAATATATAGTGTCAAATTAGGGGCGGTAAACCCCCCCCCTCTCGTATGGAAGAGCCATATCGGCCCACTTTCTGCGGACAGTCCCGGAATGCCACAGGAACTGTGCATATTGCCTATGTAACCCGTCAAAGTTTTGCTTCCCAGGCCAAACCGGCACATTCGCAAAGATGTAGAGAAGTTTAGGGACCAAGATCAACTTAATCAATGAGAGTTTCCCCACTTGCGAGAGCGGGAGGAACCGCCACCTCATCATTTTTGATTCAGCATACTGTGCAGCAGCAATATAATTATCTGTCAATAGGGTCGGTTTGGACAACGATACATGGACCCCTAGGTACTTAATGCGACCCGGGGACCAACAGAGTGGGTATTCACATGTGGGTTGCTGGGTGTGCTGGTGAGGGGGAATATCTCAGATTTAGAATAATTAATTATGAAGCGGAGAATGTGCCTATTCTAGTTATAGTGCGTATGATGGGGTCTAGGTGGGTACTTGGATTCCTGACATATACCAGCACATTGTCTGCATAGAATGATATTATCTCGGGAGTATCCTTTAGGCATATTCCTTTGCAGGCGTGTTGTGATCTAATGTAGTCTGCCATCGGTTCGATGACCAGCGTGAAAAGGATAGGGGAAAATGGGCAGCCCTGTTAAGTGCCCCTGAGCAGAGCGAAAGATGGTGAGGTCAAGAAGTTGACCAGAACCCTGGCCGTGGGGCATGTGTAGAGAAATTTAATATACCGAATCATGTCTAGGCCGATTCCCATTTTCTCCAGAACTTCACACATGTACTGCCATGAGACCATGTCAAAGGCTTTTTGGCCGTGTAGCGTGATCACCACAGCCTCTGTTTCCTGATCAATCCTGGACATCACATTAAAAAGCTGTCAGATGTTAAGAGACCGCCCGGGAACAAATCCGCCCTGATCCTCATGAACCAAGTGTGGCATAATAGGGAGGAATCTCTTTACTATTGTCTTGGTGAATATCTTTGTGTCTATGTATCTTGAGTGACAGTGGCCTGTAAGAACCACATTCGTCACTAGGTTTTCCAGGCTTAGGAGGACCGTAATGATTGCATCCTGTAAGAAGGGAGGGAGAGAAGAGTCTCGCAATGATTCGGACCAAACCTCCAGCAGCTGCGGTGCCAGTAGCGCCACATACTCCTGATAGAATTCTGAGGTGAGTGCATCTGGCCCGGGGGCCTTGCCCCTTGGGAGGTCTGAGATGGACTTGACTATTTCGTCCAGTGTGATTTGGGTATTGAGCTGTTCTCTAGTGGACTGGGGGATGTGCGTCATCGGAATCTGATCAAGGAGGTCACGTATGTCCTGTGCTCATGTTATGGTGTGTATAGTTCGGCATAGAATTTGGAAAACGTTTAGAGTATTTGTTGGTCTGACCATGGTTGGACATCCTGTATATCCCTAATACATTCTATCTGGGATTGACCACCCTCCACCCTGACCAGTCTGGCGAGCGTTCTCCCCGGCCTGTTACCTTCCCCATATTTCCTTGCTGCGCACAGGCGGGCAAAATATCATAACTCCTGCATGACATGTGACTCATAGGCTTCGAGTTCCTCCCTTATCTGTGCTAGTTTGGCAGGGGTTGCTGCTGTTGCACATTCTTGTTCCAGGATTTTAAGCCTGGACTCGGAACGATGCCGATCATTCCTAATCACTTTCAGTATTCCTGCTTTCCTCGAGATAGCCATACCCCTTATATACACCTTAAAGGCTTCCCGGCGGACCCCAAACGTCGTATCCCATTGTAGGTTACATTCTAATGAGGAGTCTATATCCAAGAGGATCTCCGCCTTGAACGCTATTTACAGGAGACCGTCCGACTTGAAGCACCAGACGTTATGGGTATGTGGTGATGACCCCAATGATACTGAAAGCGTCACGGGGGCATGGTCGGACAGCGTGCGGGTGCATATCTGAGCGTTTACGGCCCTGGCGACCAGCACACCTGACAATAGAAAGAGATCAATCCTGGATGAGCTATCATGCGCCGTTGAGTAAAATGTATACTCTTGCTTGCGAGGATGGAGGGCTCTCCACACATCCCGATGCCGAGTGATGCCATGTGTGTGATTAATTTCTAAGCCGCACATGAAAGTTTTCTGTGTGCAGTTCCTGTCCTATCCAGGTTATTCTCTAGTATCAAGTTCATGCCCCCCCCCCCGCCCAGATTATTGGAACTCTGACGTATCCTATAAGTAGGGAGACTATGGTGTCAAATAATTCACAGGTGGCAACATTCGGGCCATAAGTGTTCACTACCAGGTATTCCTCGTTTGCTATCATACAATGTAGGATAACATATCTGCCCTCGGGGTCTATGTAGCTCTTCTTCAATACAAATTTAACAGATTTATGAATTAATGTCAGAACTCCCCTGGATTGAGTGGACAATATTGTGTAATATCTATTTGGTACCCAGGTTGGTAGGTGTGGTGCCCTAAGCCATGAGTTTCCTGCAGAAGGAGTATTTTTACCCCGTGTCTCTGGGCATAGGCTGTGATTCTGCAAGCCTTTGTAAAATTACCTATCCCGCGGACATTCCATGACATCAACTGTATAGTCATGCCATTGCTTCAAGGGCCATCCCAGTAACCACGCCACTGTACATATAATACTGCATGAATAGTAGTACCATGTCGCCCCCCTACTCTGTGCAATGCTGCATCACTGTCATGACCACAGGCCCCAGAACACAAAAACCACACGATCTAGTGATGGGGGCAATGGGTCACTTGACTCACTTATGCCAGGCCAGGCTCATATAGAGATGTGAGCAGGAACACTTTATTTCAATGCAGGAGTGCTTTTATTTTACAAGAACATTCCAGGAGCTTAAAGCCTTTATTCCAGAGAACATCCTCATGTGCTGACTCATTGGGTGAGGCTCCCTAGGCCTGGTCTTCATGTGCTGACTCATCAGGTGTGGCAGGCAGGATGAACATGGTGGGTGTGGCTTCAGAAGCACTGCTATATAAGCTGCTCCATCCTTAAGGCTGGTGCTTTGCGTTACTGTGCACTTGCGTGCAACGTGACGGTCACCGCCGCTTGGACCAGTTTACTTACCTTTGGAAACCAGGTGTTCTCCTGCATACTTGCCTCCAGGAAACCGGTGCTTCATTGCTTCATCTGCAGACTCATCTCCTGACATCCAGTGATCTTGATCCCGACGCCGCAGCACCGCACTCCGCATCCACGAACTCAGACCCTGTGAAGAAGACGAAAGACGAGGTTAGAACATCTGTCCTAGGGGCACGCTGCATTTGAACCCCTCACATCCCCTAAACAACTTACCAGCTACTGTATCACTGCAGCTTTGTTCCTCATTCCCTCCGGTTGTCACCTTGAGCTCCGCAGCTTCTGCCGGGCCGGCAACATCACCTGCAAGTGAAGAAAGCAAAAGAGCAAATATCAAAAGTGGAACGCACAGCAATACAAGACAACAAACTTTACAATACAACAAAAACAGACGATGAAAGTCAAACGCAAACAGGAACACTTGCCTGAAGTATAGTGGCTTAGTCGCAGCAGGACTGGACTACCACGTGCAAGGGACCAGTGAAGGAACTTGGTCCAGATCATAAAAGCACCCCTGCCAGAAGCAGCAGGATGGAGTGCTCGCCAAAACCTATCAACAGTTGAGCTTTCCAGGGACGGCGCATTCCACAGGTACCACGGTTTGGGAGAAGAGGTCTGGAAGTGGATCAGGCGCACAAGCTGGCATACTCGAGCCCCCTATCAGTCCCAAGCAGCATCTGCTATTACCACCAGTCACCACATAAGCGCAGAGGGCGAAGTCGGAACCGAGCTACCTCACCCCCAGGAGGGCTGCAACCGTGCCCCAATGCCTCCGCAGAGACCAGGTGAGTGTAACAGAATGCAAAGCCTCTTCGAATCTCTGTTGGGGGGGTTATGGAAACTTCTGAAACTGACCAGTTGGCCCGATTACTGGGAGAGTTACCTGCTGAAGTTCATGCCTCAAGACAGGAAACCAATGCCCTAAGGAGGGATCTAATTGTGAACCGGGAGCGGACAGATTAACTAACAAGGCAAATGCTCCAGGCACAGGCAGGCCAGGTCCCACCGCCGGGGCATGCCCCTCCTGCCAAGCCTCCACAGCCCACACCAGTACAGGTGGTTCTTCCGGGGGGGGAGGGTCCCTTGGCCCCACCAGAACTCTTCACAGGCAATCCGAATAAGTACGCCATCTTTATGAATCAATGTCGCCTACACTTCTTGTGCAGACCTAGGGCATTTCCCAACGATCAAGCGAGTGGCATTTGTACTCTCATATTTGGGAGGTAGTGCAGCGAACTGGTCAATACCCTTGGTAAACCAGGATGATCCTTTGCTTCAAGACTTCAGAGGTTTCCAGCGTGAAATGGAGAAACTATTTGCACGGCATACTCAAGGGTGGGCTCTGGACAATTAACTGTTATCACTACGGCAGGGTAATCAAGACCTAACAACATATATCTCTTCCTTCAATCGTCTGATAGCACAAACTAACTGGCCAGAGGAGAAAAGAACTACACTCTTTTACCGAGGCTTGCAAGGGTAACTTAAGGACGTATTAGCCCAAGTAGTAAATCCCCCGGAAGGATGTGTTGAATACATCGACCTGACAGTGCAGCTCGATCACAGATTTCAGGATCAGAAGATGGATCGGGCCGAGGGACGGTCGGTCTACGTGCGACCCCATGAGAAGCAAACCAAATCACACGATCAGTCCAAGCCAATGCAAATCGGAGGTTTGCGGAGCCCACTCACCAAGGCAGAAAGGGAGAAAAGGAGACAGCAGCAGCTTTGTTTGTACTGTGGTAAGGCAGGTCACTATCTCCAAGAATGCCTGGTGAAACCACCCAGGAAAACATTTGGAGCAACTGACAAGGGTGAAGAAGAAGAACAGGACTCGGGGAAACTCCAACGCCCGGCAAGCTTAGGGGTCCACTTGTCAAGGGGTGAAAAGGAACCTATACAGACCTCACATCTGGTCATCCCTGTGCTCCTGGTAAACCACAAGCAACCATCGAAAATGCATAACTTGGAGGAATACAATGACAGTGGGGCTGTGGGAAATTACATGGACCAAGATCTGGCTTCCCGGATAGGCCTTCCTCTCCGACAGAGCAGGTTTCGGAAAACATCACAGCAGTTGATGGATCTCAGCTATCATCCGGCCCAATGACGGATTACACAGAGAAGGTCATGCTTCTGCGTCAGGACGGTCACCAAGAGGACATCACCTTCGATCTCATCGGCGCTCCTCATTTCCAGATGATATTGGGAATGCCCTGGTTGGAGACCCACAATCCCAGGATTGACTGGCGTAAACGAGTTCTGAACTTTCCCCAAGACTGCGCCGACACCTGTTATAGCAAGGGATTCTCATTAAAAGGTCTTACCAACCCAGGTTCGTTGAGGAAAGAAACCATACTGGACCTCACCAGTTCACTGCCACCTGAATACCTAGATTATCAAGATGTCTTTCAAAAAGAGCAAACGAACACCCTACCTCCGCACAGACCATATGACTGCCAAATTCATGTGGTACATGGAGCTCAAGTTCCCTGCAGCCGGATTTACGCCCTAACAGATCAGGAAAACCAGCATCTAAAAACCTACCTTGATCAGTATCTGGGAAATGGCTTCATTCGTCCGTCCAAGTCCCCTGCATCCTTGCCCCTCTTTTTTTGTGCCTAAAAAGAATGGAGACCTGAGAACTTGCATTAATTACAGAACACTTAACCAGATCACTGTAAAAAACGGTACCCGTTACCGCTTATCCCCGAGCTCTTGGATCAAGTCAAAAACGCTCAGGTATATAAAAAAAATAGACTTACGAGGGGCCTACCATCTAGTAAGAGTCAAAAAAGAAGATGAGTGGAAGACGGCCTTTTGCACGAAATATGGCCTTTATGAATATCAGGTTATGCCCTTTGGACTATGTAATGCCCCGGCAGTGTCCCAATTTTTCATGAATGATGTGCTCCAAGAACTGTTGGGCGCCTGCACCCTTGTCTATATTGATGACATTCTTACCTATTCGACTGCCAAGGAGGACCATGTAAACAATGTCCGGGCAGTTTTGGAGAAACTGCGGCAACACCGGCAATATGCCCAATTGGAGAAATGCTTCTTTCATGTGTCAGAGGTAGAATTCCTCGGCTTTATTCTCACACCACAGGGCGTATGCATGGACATGCGCAAGGTAGACACTATCCTTAACTGACCCTCACTGACATCCATAAAGGGAGTACAGAGTGTACTCGGGTTCACCAACTTTTATTGCCGGTTCATTCCCGGGTTCTCACAGATCGTCCACCCAATCACCTCTTTACTACAGAAAAATAAACAATTGAATTGGTCCGCAGAGGCAGAGAAAGCCTTCCAGGAGCTAAAGCAAGCATTTACCACAGCACCAATTCTACGACATCCTCGACCAGAACTACCATATGTGGTCGAAACTGATGCTTCCAACAAAGCAATGGGAGCAGTCCTGTCACAACAAGACCCCGAAACGGGTAAATTCCTTCCCGTGGTGTTCTGGTCTCACAAGTTTTCAGCCCCTGAATTGAATTATGCAATCACTGATAAAGAACTGCTAGCAATTAAGGAAGCGTTCAAAGCCTGGAGACATTATCTTCTTGGAGCTAGACATACAGTCACCATCGTCACGGATCATCGCAATCTGCAATATCTTAAGACCGCTAAAGCGCAATCATTATGCCAACTCCGCTGGGCTCTCTTCTTTGTGGAATACGACTTTGTCATCACCTATAGACCTGGAGTACGCAATGGAAAAGCGGACGCCCTGTCTCGCATGAGTGAGGGAGAAGAGGCATTCACTACACCAGACCCCGTGGCCATCATCCCTGAAGGACCTATGCAAGGCATGATTGCCGCAACCACCACTTTAGACAACTTAAAATCTGACCTGCAACACTTGATGAGTCCACCAGCGTAACAGGAATGGCTAGGGAAGGGAGACTGGCATACGATTGTGGACAACCTACCATACTACCAAGGATGATTGTACATACCAGATAAGAAATTACAGAATCAAATCATCGCAAACTATCATGATTCATTAGTAGAAGGGCATCCGGGAATGGCGAAAACCCAAGCTAAAATAAAGAAAAATTACTGGTGGCCGACTTGGTGAAAGGACATTGTCCAGTTCATCGCAACCTGTGGCACCGGGGCACAACACAAGTCCCCAAAAACAAAGTTCTACAGGTCTGCTACGTCCTTTAGAAGTACCCCCAGCACGTTGGCATACGATATCAATGGATTTTATTATAGACCTTCCCTCCTGTAACGGATACAATACCATCTTAGTCTTCATAGATCTGTTTTCCAGAATACCCACTTTATTCCCGTGAAAGGTCTCCCAACTGCTTCTACTCTGGCTACCGTGTTTTTGGAACAGATTGTCCGGCTACACTGGTTCCCATCAATATTGATATCAGACAGAGGAACTCAGTTTGTCTCTGCATTCTGGAAAAGGTGTTGTAAAATTGCCAAAATCGACCTCCGGTTATCTACAAGCCATCACCCGCAAACCGATGGCCAGACCGAATGGACTAACCAGACCCTCAAGCAATACATAAGGTGTATGCTTCAACAAACCGAGGATACCTGGAAGGACATACTTTGGTTAGCAGAATACGCATATAACAACTCCATTCACACCAGTATGGGACAAAGCCCATTCTACATAGTGTACGGTCGACATCCATAGACAGCTGTTATTGACCCACTGGAATCATTAGAAATGCCTGCTGTAACGACCTTACACAAAACCATCACCCAGGTTTTTAAGGCAGCAGCAGAGGATCTTGCCAGAGCCAAAGAGAAAGAGAAACAGAAGCAGTTTGTGGATCAACACCGAAGGGAAGCTCCCAACTACCAAGTCGTAGACAAGGTTTGGTTAGCATTCAAAAATATCCCCCTGAAACGACCACAGGCGTTCAACCCTGCGGCCATGAAATTAGAATTACCGGCCCACGTGCAGATCCACCTGATGTCTCATGTCTCCCGCCTAAAACCATTGAGACCAGGTACGCGGATCGATACTCCACCGGATCCCGAAATAGTTGAAGGAGAACCAGAATACGAATTTGAAAGGATCCTAGACTCTAAGATGGTCCGGTCCAAGTAATGCTACCTTATAGACTGGAAAGGTTATGGACCCCAAGATCACACCTGGGAACCCAGTGAGCATGTCCACACTCCACGATTAATCAGGCAGTTCCACTGCAATAACCCCACTAAACCAGGGCCAGGGGGAATCCACCCATGAGAGGGGCCTTGAGGGGGAGTGCTGTCATGGCCACAGGCCCCAGAACACAAAAACCACACCATCTAGTGATGGAGGCAATGGGTCACTTGACTCGCTTATGTCCCTTTGGGACCTATAAACACAGGGGCCCTGGCTGGACTCAGTCCTGGCACCAGGCTCATATAGAGATGTAAGCAGGAGCACTTTATTTCAGTGCAGGAGTGCTTTTATTTTACAAGAACTTTCCAAGAGCTGAAAGCCTTTATTCCAGAGAACATCCTCATGTGCTGACTCATCGGGTGTGGCTCCCTAGGCCTGGTCTTCATGTGCTGACTCATCGGGTGTGGAAGGCAGGCTGAACCTGGTGGGCGTGGCTTCAGAAGCTCATCTATATAAGCTGCTCTATCCTCAAGGCCGGTGCTTCACGGTACTGTGCACTTGTGTGCAACATGGTGCTCACCGCTGCTTGGATCAGTTTACTTACCTTTGGAAACCAGGCGTTCTCCTGCATACACACCTCCAGGAACCGGTGCTTCATCGGCAGACTCATCTCCTGACATCCAGTGATCTTGAACCTGATGCTGCAGCACCACACTCCGCATCCACGAACTCGGACCCTGTGAAGAAGAAAGACAAGGTTAGAACATCCGTCCTAGGGCGCGCCGCATTTGAACCCCCCACCCCCTAGTTAACAACTTACCAGCTACTGTATTGCTGCAGCTTCATTCCTCATTCCTTCCGGCTGTCGCCTCGCACTCTGCAGCTTCTGCCGGGCCAGCAACATCACCTGCAAGGGAAGAAAGTAAAAGAGCAAACATCAAAAGTGGAACGGACAGCAATACAAGACAACAAACTTTACAATACAACAAAAACAGATGAGGAAAGACAAGGGCAAACAGAAGCTCTTACCTGAAGTATAGTGGCTTAGTCGCAGCAGGACTGGACTACCATGTGCAAGGGACCAGTGAAAGAACTCGGTCCAGATCATAAAAGCGCCCCTGCAGAAGCAGCAGGACGGAGTGCTCGCCAAAACTAATCAACAGGTGAGCTTTCCAGGGACAGTGCATCCCACGGTTTGGGAGAAGGGGTCTGGAAGGGGATCAGGCGCACAAGCTGGCATACTCACGCCCCCTATTCTCCACGCAGGAGCAGTCCCGAGCAGCATCACCTATTACCACCAGTCACCACATAAGTGCAGGGGGGCTCGTGCACAACAGAACTACCAAATCAACCATTGCAACCACAGTGGGGGCTTGCCGTTGCCATACAACCAATATCTTAGGAGTTGTGGTGTTGACCACATTATACAACATTGTTTGCCAATTGCATTCCCACTTTGCATTGTAAGGTATTGAGAATAGGGTGTAGATGCACAGTGGCACACATAATAATGGAGCACACATCTCGATAAAGCATTCCATATATTACAGTATATTGAAGATGAATGGTACAAGCATGTGGCATTATCAAACAGTGATTGGAAGAGTCAAAGAAGCCTCCAATGAGGAATTGCGATGTGGGCAGCTACTTTCGTGTAATCAACCAATGCCTATTGCAACTGGCAGGTAACAGTTATTTAAGGCGCCATCAACTCATGACCTGCAGGAAAACAGAGCTCAAGTGTAGGGCCATACACAGAGATGGGGAGAGAGCGTCACCCGTCAGTCATTATCCATCAAATCGTCTGCAGGGTTGTTTAGTGGGATATGAGCCACAATAAATGTCACTGCTTCGTGTGGGACTGTGAAAAAATAGAGCTTGTCTATGAAGGTGAATTTAAGGCGTGCTGAAAAATATATTGCATAAGCGATATTCCTCTCCCTGCGCATCTTTTTCACGCCAGTGAATTGGCGTCCCTCCTGCTCCACTCCCGTAGAGAAGTCGGGGAAGATTCTAATGACTTGCAAGCCCAGCCTGAGTTCCCCCTTTTCCCGGGTCAGGCAGAGCACCTGATCCCTGTCCCTGTAGCTTAAAGATTTTGCAATTATGGGCCTCGGTAAATCACCAGGTTTTGGCCGCAGGCTAGCGCGCGATGGGCCCTTTCAACAGTAAAGAAGGGGGACAGCTCAGGGTTGCCCAATAGGTCTTCGAGGAAGATTTCAGTTTCCAATTCCATTCTCCCCTTGAGTGCGTTCTCCGGTACTCCGATGATACGAATATGATACGAATATTGTTCCTGCGTGATCTAGATTCCAAATCATCACACTTTCCTTTAATGAATTTCATATCACGGGTGAGGGTGGCGAACGTGTCCTGAAGGACGTGTATTCCATCTTCGTTTGCCCCGATTCTGGTTTCAGCTTCAGTGATTCTAGTGCCTTGCTGATCTAATTGCGATTTGAGTGATGCCACATTTGCATTGATGTCATCCAGCTTTTCATGGAAGGATGCAACATTTTTGGCCATGGACTCTATCATGGTGGTTAAGTCAGGGACAGGGATGTCCACCCCCATCGCAGCCGCCTCCAGACTGGTAGAGGATTAGCTCCGCGGGATCTGTTAGACATTCTGCGGGCAAGCTTCATAGTAATCATGTGGGATCTGACCACCCTTGGTTCATGTAGGTATGGTAAGCATTCACCATTATAGGCACTGGGATTGCACCCGACGTGGGAGTGCAAGCAGAGCACCCTGGTGCAGTGTGGAGGCCACAACCACACCTCCAGGGCCCCAGGTCCACACCCAGTGTAATTAGCTAGTAAGGGAGCCACAGATGGCCCCCGCGGCTGCCCACGTGAGCAGCCGTGGACCCGCCTGATAAAATAGAAGGATCAAAGGACCCAGGAGGGGTCACCAGGGTGCGTGGCAGCCCGCAGACTTCCCGGGGGCCCCAATTGTTGTAATGATAGGCCGTGCAGGAATGGATCAGCTTGCCATGATCTCAAGTGCCATGGGGCTATCTACCCGGAGAGGACTATAACGACAGTTGTAATTGAGGTTGAGTACGTATTTGATCACAGCTGGTATCCTTTTGAACAATCAAATATGTTCAGGGTCACGAAGAGCCAAGGCAGGGCATGGATGGCGTGCAGATGTGCAGGGATGATACTCTGGTGCGGGCCCGGGGTGCCGCGCGCAGTCAGGGCGGGCGCAGATCTACAATGCGCAGAGATGACGAACCGTCCAGTGCCAGTTGCCTCGCTGCATGCGGGGAAGGCCCATCAGCCCCGTAGCAAGCGCCACCCCAACGGGTTGAAACGCAGATAGGACGCACTGCAGAGGAGCGCCACGCCCAGCTGGACCCGAGTCCGTGTCAGCAGCGCACAGGGTGCACTGAGTGAGGAACTGCACCCCACAAAGTGCCTGCCGTTTGGACAAGGATGGGAGGGCAGGCACAGGATTGACAAAGCGCAATATGGCGATTCCTTTCCCAAATATCACCCAGTCAGGGCCAGATCACCTGCAGTGTATATAGGGGCGATGCTGTTGAGGAGCAGCAAGGGATCACGTGGCAGCAAAAGGTAGTGTCAGGCCTTGGCCGGCGGACCCGGCAGAGGATTATGTTAGGTATATACCGGCGGACCTTGTCGGGCCCAGAACCATGCATTAATATGGTCTAAACTAGGCGTTGGATTTGATACAAGAGAACCCCAGTTACTGTAAGGTACTCCACTAACTTAGTATACTATGTAAGGTGTAGAGTGCATCCCCTGTTTTTTGCAGCAATGCTTCCTTATGTTATTTGGGCCCGGTTCCAGTCCCGCACCTGGCCCGAAGGGCAGCAGGAGCGCGTCTCCGCGAATCCACTTACTTGGGCTAGGTGTGAGTCACCTCGGCCCTGCTATTCATGTGTGCTGCACAGCATAGTCTGAATTGCAGCCCGAGTCCTCTGGGCTCCAGTAGGATCACACCACAGGTCCCCCACAGCCCACGACAAAGATGTAGAGGAGGCGTCCAGGTCCGGGGTGTCGGACATGCCACATGTAGTGCAGTGCAGCAAGAGGATGTGAGCCACCCTGGCCCAAGCCCAGTCCAAAGGAATCCGGGCGAGCCTGGGCGTGCCGCGGCAGAAGAGGTGAAGATGTTATGAAATTGGGAGGCCCACCCCAACAGAGCCGGCTCATGGCCTGGTGCCCCACCGCAGCAGCCACTCTCCCGGGCAGTTGCTGGAGTCTGGTCAGCGCCCTGGATGCAGTCCAGAGAACCAAGGGCGGACGCCTGCCCGCAGGTGATAAGCCTTCAGCAATCCGGGCGAGCAGCCCCAGTCCACCGCTCCCAGCCCCTACAGAAGCACAGCGCCAGGAGCCGATTTCGTGCCACGATGCAGGCACCAGCTCATCTGGGTGCGTGGCCAGCTCCTCTGAGTCCGCTGCCTCCAGGACCAGCCCTGGTCTCCCGCAGACCAATCCCCAAGAGGGAGATGGGCGGAGGAGCTGCGCAGCCCGGGGCCGCAGAGATGGTAGAGGCCCGGGCCAAGCACAGCCCACGGACCAGTCCCACGCCCTTGGAGGCGCGCACACAGGCCACCTGCGGCCCCACAGAGCGCAGGAGTCCAATTCCCTGTGCCCGGTTGACCAATCCACCCAGAACTTGGAAGCCGGCTGCACCGCACCCACGTTGATGTGAGGTCCTCTTTGCAAGGTAGGGTGTTTAGGGAAGCCGCCTTCTTGTTCGGATTCTCGTTGGTGTCGCACAGAGCAGATGGGCTAAGCATCCTCTACCCTAGAGGTTTGCTCAGACACTTCATATGAAGCCTCACACGTAGTGTTTTCCAAATCATCAATGCAGGCATCGGGGGGCGTGGCCAGCTACGAGACGATGCGGACGTGAATCTGCAACGCTCCGCGAGCCGCCACATAATCCTGAAACATCCTGCCTGATTTCGACAAGATGGACCAAAAATAAGCAAACGTATGGAATGCGGAGGATCTGCTCTATATCCTGGTAAATTTTGGGGACAAAACGCATACACGAGGAAGAGAAACATCGACTCTGGTTCGAGGCCACGTTTTGAAACGCTGCTACAAACAAAATGGCTGCCGCGTATCTCCTAGGCCCTGGCCGGGCCACACAGTGAGCTGCAACCACCCCCCGCGGGGTATGAGAGGACGGCGCTGAAACCGGTGACTCGTACCTGAATGCAATTTGACTTTCCGCCCCTCCGCACGCATCGTCAAGCGTGGGGCGGCGCGTATCGACAGCCAGTGTCCGCCGCCGGGGACCGCGAGCCAGCACAGCTCGCTGTGCGGACGAGGGAGACTCACCACAGCATACCGCTGGAGACGCCACTGGAAGACGAAGAACCTGGGAGAATACAGTACGTACCTGGGGCGGAAGCGGTGAGGCAACGGAGCGGACTGGGGCTCCAGCCATAATACGCTTCCTCCGTAACGCGGAGCGGGTGCCTAATAACTATAAATTACCGTCTCATCTGCCGCTACCTTGTCAGTGCTACAGGCGGTAGAATCAGTCTCCCAAACAACGAAACTGAGCAGGCGCGGGGCCATACACCAGTCCGAACATTGCCCACACCAACAGCCCGTCAACAGAAGCAAAGAGGGGGAGATGAGATCAGCATAAGACTGCCCCGGTTAGCCAGGCAAAACAACCCTGGGCAGCCCGCAAAAAACACCGGCACCAAGCGATCGTCCTGTGAAGCTGTCAAACCGCCTGGGAGCATCTGTACCCTGGCGCAATTGTGCGACCTAACCAAGTGTGTGCGGCCACACCACACCTCACTAAACTACTGCAGTGGCCCTGGGACACATCGGAGAAAATGGGGAAAGATAAAGCTAAGAAACTCCCGACACAGAGCAGAATGGAACAATATGCAATCCCTTCGACACAGGTCCGCGACTACCATCCGGTCACCCTGGAAGAAGGACAACCGGATAACGCAATCTCCCTGAGGGACATCATGGCCGCCATTGCAGACTCCCGCACGTCAATGGAGCAAAAAATGGATGGGATAAGCCTGGACGTGTCCCTCCTCAGACACGATCTCCAAAAGCTGACGGCGCGAACTGGCGAAGTCGAACAGTGCATCTCGACTACAGAAGATGGAGTACCAGACATGCAACACCAGCTCAGAAGCGTCACTTCGAAACTCAAACTGCTGGAAAGCCGAGTTGAAGACAGTGAGGGCCGCTCAAGGCGCAATAACGTGCGCATAATTGGCATACCTGAGAAAGCTGAAGGCCCCTGCATGGAGCTCTTCCTTGAACGATGGCTAACATACCTATATGACCTGAGCTCCTTCTCCAAGTTTTTCTCTATAGAACGAGCACACAGAGTACCCACGGGTAGACCAACACCTGGGGCGCCACCACGCACAGTAATTGCGAGATTCTTAAATTACAGGGACCGAGACGCCCTACTGCAACTGGCACGGACCAAAGGCCTGATCACCTTTAACGGCTCCAGGATCACCTTCTTTCCGGACTACACGAGAGAGGTGCAGAAAGCGAGGCAGTCTTTCCACCAACTTAAAAAGCACCTGCAAACATTGGGGGTCAAATATGGCCTACTTTTCCCAGCATAGTTTAAGATTTACCACAAAGGCACATCAATCCATTTCAGTGATCCGAAGGAAGCATGGCACTGGGCGGAACAACATATAGAGGGGGACTGGTCAACTGCCCGAGCCAGCAGGGGAAGAAATAGACCGCCCCCGACCAACAACATGCACCCCGACCGCCCCCGGAACAAGACCTACCAGAGGACAGCGATGGATGACCCCTGTCACCACTCCTGGCGACGCCCAGCGGTATACCAGTTAGTACACAATGCACTACCCTAACACAATCCACAAACCGTACCTGCTGACACGAATCAATACACTTCCTAAAATTGCGGCCGCGGGGTCGACTCACAGCCACACGTTAGAGGGGCCCCCCACCCTCTAAGAGACACATCAGAGAATAGCCCCAGTGGTGCTAACCCCTGATCACACACCGCCAGGGACTAGCATACATACACAAGTTGAGTTTATTGCATGTAAGGTGTCCAGTTGACACCCGTGGTTTTCTAGGTTCGGGTGACCGATGCTTCTAGTTGGGAGGAGTATGGGGTGGGGGGTAACGGGTTTGTTAAGTTTCATTACACACGGGACACGTCAGACACGAAACATATCAGGACCAATCAGTACGAGCACAACTTATGGGCACAAGCTCGCGAGACGCGACGCATCGTCATCGGCAGCACACGTATCCACTCCCATAAGCAGACATGGCATCACATAACAACACTGCTCATGCCCTCAGAACACTCCGACTCATGACGTGGAATGTCAATGGCCTCGGCAACGCTATCAAACGGCGCCTGGTTAGGCAATTCCTTAATAGACGGGCAGCAGACATAGTGCTTCTGACTGAGACCCATCTTGCGGGCACGGAATGCACCCTGTTCAAACGCACAAACTACAAGCTGACACTCCACTCAGGCTTTACAATGGGATCAAGGGGAGTCATGGTCCTGTTACACAAAAACCTCCCTTTCCAACTCACCACAGTGCGCCTGGACACTGGCGGCAGATACGTATATGTGACGGGCACGTTGTGGGATCAATCCATCGCACTGTTAGCCACCTACGCACCACCAACCCAACTAGACCAACTGCTCACAGATAATGCCCTGCTGATCACGAACAACACTTCCAACCTGCTGGTTCTGGGTGGAGACTTCAACGAAGTCATGAACGTAACTTTAGACCGCTCACACTTACGCAACAGGAACCCCAACGCAACTACCCGACTCGCCACATTCACCAATGCACTGGGTCTATGCGACACATGGAGAGAACTCCACCCAGACACTAGGGAATACTCCTTCCATTCAGGGGTACATGCCTCCCTATCTAGGCTGGACTATTTTTTCGTCCCGGCCTCTGATTTACACAAGGTACAGGAAACAGACCTGCTTCCTAGAGGCATATCTGACCACTCCCCGCTTGAACTGAAAATCACAACATCCAGGCCGATCCCCCCGCCGAGCTGGCGACTAAATAACTACTACTTGGGGGACCGCGAGCTAGTGGATAAACTCCAGGAGAGCACAAACACATACTTTGAGCTTGATACACCGTCTGCTTCTAACCCTGAGACACTGTGGGAGGCCTACAAGTCAGTGCTAAGGGGCGAGCTAATATCATGAACGACTGCCCAAAAAAGAAAGCATCTTAGCAAAATACTTGAAGCAGAACAGCAAGTGAAGCAGGCAGAGGAAAAGCACATAAGCGAAGACACACCGGACACAAATCGCACCCTGTTTCGAGCACAAAAGCAGCTCCAAAATACAGCAATGGATAATGCAAGGCACGCACATACTGCAATGCGAGCGAGAATCTATGAAACGCGAGACAAAGCTGGGAAGATGCTGGCATGGCTGGAAAGGAAAGAGCAAGGGCGCAGCCAAGTCTGGCGGCTGGAGACAGGAGAGCAAAACACTCGTGTAACAGACCAGGACATAACACAAGGCTTTGCAGAGTATTACGCAGAACTCTATGAGGCACCCAGGACTCGAATGGATGCCTCGATCATGGAGGAAATAGCCATCCCTACCTTAAATGCGGCGCAGCAGGAACTACTGGAGAGAGACGTCACAGAGGACGAGATTCTAAGCGCCATATCCAGTCTCCAAACCGGCAAATCCCCAGGTCCCAACGGCTTCCCGATCGAGCTATGGCGGACGGTGGGGACCAATGTGATCGCTCCGCACCTGTTACGGATGTACCAGTATGCACGTGAAAAGGGCATTCTCTCACCTGACCTACGTGAAGCAACGATAATAGCGATACCCAAACCGGACAAACCCCCCGAAACCTGCAGTTCATACAGGCCTATCTCACTTATCAACAACGAAACAAAGATACTGGCCAAAATACTAGCAGACCGCCTCCAACAGGTCATTCCCTCTCTGATACACCCAGACCAGTGTGGCTTCATGCCACAGAGATCAACACGCATGAACCTTTACAGAATATATTCAGCCCTGGAAAGAGCCCACAGCATACAAGGCCCCTTGGCCTTACTTGCAATTGACTTTGAAAAGGCCTTCGACTCAGTGAGATGGGAGGCTATCTGGGTCATAATGCACCGTATGGGCTTTGGCGAGAACTTTATGAGCTGGGTACACCTACTATACAACTGTCCAACCGCCAGAACCAGGATCAATGGATGGCAATCAGATCCCTTTGGGCTGGGGGGAGGAACCAGGCAGGGCTGCCCACTGTCAGCCATGATCTTTTCGATCGCAATAGAACCCCTGGCAATTCTCCTGAGAAACACACCTGCCTGGGAAGGCTTCCGCTGGTCAGCAACCTGGGAGGACAGAGTATCACTCTATGGTGATGACCTGCCCAGCCAATTCCTGTCCCAGAGTTATGAGCATACTGGAGCAATATGATTCATTCAGTGGCCTACGAGTGAACTGGGCCAAATCCATCCTATTCCCTATAGGGGATGCGCCTGCAACCAGTGCAATGAACGGCCCCTACCAGATCGAAATGGAGCAGTTCAAATATCTTGGGATACGCATCACGCAGCAACTTGCAGACTATACATCCCTGAACCTTGCCCCACTCGTAACAAGATTTGCAGAAGACACCCGCAACTGGATCTCATTGCCATTGACATTGTTGGGTAGAGCTGCACTATTCAAAATGATTGCCCTCCCCAAATTCTTGTACATCCTGCAAAATGCCCCTCTATATATCCTGCATCAAGAATTCCATAAGCTCAAATGCATCCTCAGAAAACTGCTATGGGGGGGCGCATCCGCGGATCGCGCTCTCCACGCTCCAAAGGTCCGTATGGGAAGGAGGGATTGGACTACCCAGGCTGCAATCATACTACTGGGCCGGCCAGCTGACCATGGTCAATGACATGTTGCATGGAGATGGGACACTTCCGCACATCAAGGCAATTAACCCCCACAACACAACAGCACCATTAGAACATCTCTACGGAAGCCTGGGTCGCCCACCGAAACCAGATATGGCGACACACATTGTGAGAATATGGAAAGAGGTACACCGACACCTAGGATGGGATGGGAAACTGACACTGGCCCAACCCCTATGGAATAATTGCCATCTTCCTGAAATACAAAAGCTACCTAGATGGCCCGAAAGGGTCCAACGAGGAATCACCACTGTTGGGGCTGTGCTGCGGGAGGACAAACTTGCACCATTTGAAACATTGCTAGAGGAATTTTCCCTCCCAGCCACAGAAAGATACCACCACACGCAATTGCAACTTGCGTGGAGCACCCACCAACAAAATATACGGAACATACCGGAAAGCTCCCCCCTTGAATGCAATATGGTGTCGGACCAGGTGAAACGGAAAGTCACCTCCACCATGTACAATGTGATTACATCCTTTGCGACACCAGAACTGACCAGCCTGAAGACCAAATGGGAACGGGAAGTGGGACCGCTCCAGCCGGAAGACTGGGTGGAGGCCCTAATGTACCGGTGCGAGGTAACCATTTCTTCAAGACTCAGGCTGGTCCAACTAAAGATCCTGCACCGCGTCTACTACCCAAGAGTCGCCCTTTTCCGCTGGGGGAAGACGACAGATGCACGCTGCCTGCGATGCAAGCGTGAGGAAGGCACATTCTTCCATATACTATGGGAATGCAATAATATCCAACAACTCTGGCAGAAATGCTGTGACAAACTATTCAGTGTTATAGGCAAGACAATAGAAAGATGCCCAAAACATCTCCTTCTGGGGATCTCTAATGAAACCGACCTGTCCCGGTATGAAAAGATACTCTGCTCCACTGCAACGGCCGTGCTCAGGCGGAATATAGCACAACTGTGGGGCGCAGAACGCACTCCGGACTACGACCAATGGGTCGTGGATGTGGACATCTGCGCTGACATGGAACATCGGGTATATGCTGTAAGGGGCTGCCCACAAAAAACAAACAAAATATGGAGCCGCTGGGAAGACGCCAGCTAGAAGGCAGGTGTGACACGGCAGACGCTAAGAATGGACAGGGCCGCATGATGCTGAATGAAGCGAGCCAGAAACATACTGATTGTGCCATGAGTCACTCCTGCTTTGGCAAAATCTGACGGACCACTAGACGGCAGTCCCAGTTATCAAGAGTTTTTTTCTTCTCTCTTCTTTCCTCTCTTTTGTTGTTTTTAGTTTTTTACCTGCTTCTCTCTCCTCTCCTGACCCTCCTCCTGAAAATGTTGATTGTATGACTGCTCCCTTGCTCCCAGCCCTGATACACAGAGAGATGCATGTACTGTTAAGTTGTTTTCCTATGTTTAAAATCAATAAAGTCTTTGATCCAAAAAAAAAATCAATGCAGGCATCCATCGAACTTGCACACTTTTCAATAAAATCTACTTTTTGTGAGTTCTCCCAACATGTCATGTATTTCCTGCTTGAGTTCTGAGAAGATGTGCAGGGGATCAGACTTTATGACAAGCAGCGTGGTATCCCTTTCTGCTTACAGGCCTGAACTTTCACCAGTAGCGCTGCCTTTTCGGATTCATACTGGTTTAGCATCAGGTCCAACACGTCCTTCTTCACACTTGCCCCATTTAGGTGTTTTCACAGACATCGCAGCAATCCGCAAAACGTTGTAGAACTAATTACAATAGGGAATTGAGGGCCCAGCCACACCACAAGTGTGGACCGCAGGACAGTATAGATAGAGCCTGACGGTGCCTCTGCTGCAGACACCAATGCCCAGTCATGCCACAGTAAACCGAATTACAGAGCTCACAAATGTGCAGATTCCTCATTAAGGCCCCATCAAGAGATCTAGAGACAGAAGGTAAGCACTGTCGGGGGCCAACTGAATCTCCTCTGCACGAAAGCTGCCTAGAGCAGACCACCTCATTAGGCCCATAGGCTGCAAAAAACAGCAACTTGGGAGCCACAACCAATTCAGCAAGAGACTGCAGGCCACACTTGTCATGCTGCATTCATCAAGTAATGAGGCGGCCAGAGGACCATCACTCTGCAGGCAGGGAGCAATAAATAGGAAAGACACAAAAGAAACCCCTCAGCATGAGATGTCTGTGTCCAGGAGTAGGGGGCCATCCAGGAAGCAGCCCATTAAAAGCAACCTTCCACAATGTCGCTCTTAAAAGTGTGGCACTCAAACTTAAATCCCAAATATCAGGACAGATGTGGTCCTTGCTTTGCAAACCTCCATCTTCTGAGTCAGGCAGATGCCATCACCATATTCTGCTACATCTGTCTCATGTTCCTCCTTTAAGAAACAAAGATTGTTGGTAGACTTCGTACTGGATTTCAAACAGAGATTCCTGGAAGGGACATCTCCCGGGCACACAAGCCTGTATCCGCTCTACCCCTGCCCACTAAAAATATACGAAAACTCTTTAGGCTGCCACACACATCTGTAACTCACATAGGTGACACTCGGGTTACTTACACGGGGAATTGGGTGTCTTTGGGCACCCTGTCTGGGTTAGAAATGTACGTGCGCTTCCCAGACAAAGAAATGTCAGCAAACCCATTAAGGAGAAATGAAAACATAAAGGGAAGTCCTGCCAAAGGTACAGTTTAGTAGTTTCAACGTCACATTTACCAACACACTTGGTGAGTACTTTTTGTTTTTTAAATATCAGTGAGAAGCTATTCCAAAAGTTTCTCAAGCAAATCATGGATTCCAAATGGAGCACAGATGTTGTGTAAGCTAAAGCAAGGGGGCACACATTTATTCTTTTCTAATTCTTTTGTTAAACATGAGAGAAGCATGCCTGTTTAAACGTGTCTTAAAGCGGGCACGGCCAAGCGGAAAACAAAATGCACACATTAGATCAATAATATGCCTAAAACGGGGTGTAGGGTCTCCAATCCTTTGACTAAAACAGAAAGGGTACACAAAATCCAATCCATGCTTCTGTGTAAACTCTCGCATGCACAATTAATCTGTGTGCCTCTCCACATATCATCGACATCTTTCATGGATGGATTGATGTTAAGAAACATCCCCCAGCAGAGGAGTGCCATAAGGAGTGACTGGGTGCCAGGTTGGCAATGGCCATGCCAATGTGGCTTCGACTGATACGTGTTGCCCATTATTGTTGACCTGCTGGGGGCTTATATCAGTGCTGGGATTCCATCAGGAAATGTTTACTGGCTAAAGGGCTGCCTCTTTCCTTCCTGCAAAGTCCTCCCTTGGTGAGAAAGACATTCTTTGTGGCATTGCCTCGGGCCACTTACCAATGTCAACTTTGCAGACATCCTTATACAATTCTAAGAGGATCATCCACGTCTCATGTCCACTTGATAGATTTTACAACATGGTTAAGAATTACATTTCCCTCTAATTAAAACCCATGGGGGTTGACTATATTCAACTCGGAGCATTTTACTCCAAAAAGTCAGTAAAAACGAAACGTCTGGTGAGTAAAAAATGTAAATCCATTAACATTTAAAACGTTTTGTTTTTCTACTGCATCCTTCTTTTCCAGGCTCTACATATTCCTTCAGCAGTCTTCTCAGTTCCTCTTGTGTACTTCTATGCCATAGTTTGCTCCCATATTGGTTATTAAAAAATGTGGTAAAACGTCAGCCCACAAAATAGGGTCAGTTTGCTGCAGCCAATTTGGGATAGGGGGATGTCCAAGCCATTGCATGATGCATTTCATAACAAAGCAGCATTGTGGAGGACAATCCCCTGACTATCGATGGCTGGAACAGTAGAACCGCAGAAGGCAATCTGCATAGTTACAGAGTGGTGTGTGTTGGCTCTGTCAATTGCTAGGTCTGGATGTGCAAGTGTGGGTTAATAATTGCATGAACCTTCAGTTTAAGCAAATGAGTGAGCTGTGGATGACTGTAGGGAGTCCGGAATCCAGCTGAATATAAGAAATGCAGTCATGAGCACCAATGCATATCATGGAATTGGGCATCACATGGTACAGAATACATTTATGGGAGGCAATATTCAGTATTCGCACCCTGGATGGAATGTTTAAATGTTGGGAGCCAATTGGGATCCAGAGCTTCCTAGCCATATGTACTTGTGAACCCATTGATCTGGATGGCCCTCAGGATTCCATGTCCCACGAGCATGCTGACAAATGCCTCTGCATTTGTGCCTGCTCTCTTCCACATGGCATATTCCAGCTCACTTCCTCCTGACACAGTACCCCCAGACATCATCCCCTTCACTCACACCACCCGCGTGAGGTGACCCAGAAGTAGTACTTAGGCAAGGTGGATTCTGTAATGAATCGAGGAAATTAGGCCCTTCTTCTGAAGGGGAGGGCCCCAACGCCTTGGGCGGTGAGCCTGATCCACAACACCCCTTCTATGGGTCAAGGTAAGTGGGACCTCACCGGTCGAGACTCCCCCTTTGGGGACAAGGACTTCCATTCCTATGAGGAACTCCTTCACCCATCAATACAAAGGCATATTTTGGAAAAACAAATCTTGTTGAAAACCATGACTGGGCCAACAAAGATGCTGGAGGATAGTGTCCTTTGATAAAAAGAGAAAATCTCTCTAACGAAAAGAGGCAAATCCACTGGGACAAGTGGACGGATAAAAGAACAATTGTTATGTGGAGAAGAGGGCGAGAGTGAGAGAGAAGGAGAATGCAGCGAGAGAGGGCTGTACATCTCCAAACAGGGGAGGTTCCCTGCTGACTTATGCCTAAGGAGGGGCGGAATCATCACAGGATGCAGAGCCTGCGAGATCCAAACTTGCAGGGAGGCAACGGAGCAGATGCTGAACAAGCAGCATACCGGAGAGGCATGCCGCTAAGCAAAGTAGGGAGGGCAGCAGGCCCGCACAACGACATCGAGACCAGACAAGGGAGACCGCTGCAAGCAGCACAGCTCCCTATTAGGAGACAGAGAGAAGCAGAAGCTGTTTGAGGACCGCAAACAAGGATGACGCAGAAGTCAGTCTGCGAGAGGAGAGGAGTCCATCCGACACCAGTCCCTAAGAGTCCCAGAACTATTCTGAAAGATGAGAGGGCACTGGGACAATAACAAGCAGTATAACAGAGGACAGATGACTTGTCTCAGTACCAATAAATATGAAGTTGGTGAAGTTACAGGTACGAAATACATGAAAGCCAGTGAACGAGTTGAAAATAAATTAAGTATGGTTACCAAAGGTTAACTGTGATAATACTGAAAAGGAAAAAATAACGCTCCCAAAGAGGGAGAGGTGGGATACTAAGAAAAAGCCAATACATGTAAAAACCTTATATAAAAGAGAGAGAAATAGGAAATCGCAAAGAAAGGGATAATGTATGGAAGATAAATCGATCCAGGAGATAACGGAAAGCACATGAAATATCTAAAGTAAAAGACTGAGAGATCAGAGGGAATTCCAAAATGTTAAGGCCTATGTAGGAAAACAAGTTGAACAAAGTCAAGTTGCACCAAAGGGGGAATGTCAATTATCTAAAGTACGAAAATAACTTCTGGGACTAATTAAGAAAGCTGCCAAATAAGATAAATTATACTAAGAGAGTGAGTGTCAAAAGCACCAAGCAGGAGAAGGGAGCAATTCCCTTGCCTTTGTTTTATTACGATAGCGATGGGGTCAGATAGCAATAGTTTGGGCGGTAGACAGATTCTTTTGTTGGACATCGAGGAACAGACAACTGACGACCACCTTATTTATTCTTTAGATAGAGAACACCCCATGGAGATAGCTAGGCCGTTCCCACTATTATTTAATAGAGCACAGTTAAAACGTCTACAAAGAGTCTGCGTCGACCTTCTGACCCATCACAGCGCCTATTGCTCACAAGCCCTGCTTGTTCCTGGTGGGCTTCTCTGACCCAAATACCCAGCTCTCAGCACAATGGCTGGTGCTAATAGCATCATTACCAATAGCTGCTTGCAAATAAGCCTTTCTATGAGCTCAGAAGCCCTCTTTAAGCCCTCATAATCCAGGGTCCAAAATGCATAATGAGCCTTAAGCAGCAGAAGGCATTTTAAAAGAGAATGAGGGGAGTAGTCAGTGGGGTGTTTGGGAGAGGCAAAGAGGAACTAGAGGGAGTGATACAGGATAAGGTGGGGGAGGAAGAATCAACTAGGTACGAGTCGAGAGAAGAGGGTTGTGAAGATATGGACTGCAACATGGCACAGAAAGGGAGGTGTACTATAGAGGGAGGCCTAGAAGATATGAGATTTAACCGTTACCCAGAATTGCTAATATGATATTGACAAATTCTGAAATTCTGGGTGAAACAGCAGAGTGTGGATACTCAAGATAGCTGTTCAGTGGTGAAACAGCAGAGTGTGGATAATCGATGAAGCTGTTCAGTGCTTCCGCAGCTTGTCCATTACTATGGACCTGCAGTGGGCAGCAAGAATAAACAGTTAGGCGTGGGCTTAGGTGGCTGCAGTGATGCCCACGTCAGATTGGCTTGTATTTAATGGCAATAATTTTGGGTATAGGACTCAGTTGAGTGCATATTTAATGGTTAAATCATTAAACTCCATTAATCCACCCAGCAGGAGCCAAGAAGAATATATTTAAGAAGCCAAGTTATAGATCTTGATATGGTCTTGTTTTGGGGCAATGGTGATTGAAAATTAACAACTCTAGTGGTTAATCAGGAGCCATCGTAGTGGTTGCGATCTTAAAGCCTGGATCAGTCGATCATTGGGTGAAGCCACCAGGTTTCCATAGTTTGAATGAGCATGTATTCAGGGACCAGGCCACTGCACTATATAGATTACTCAAGTGCTGTTGGCTCGATATGTGCTGGCGAGGATCAGCAAAAGCCCTGTTTATTAGCTAAGGTGTTAGCACAGTACAGCATTGTTTATTCCATCCTTAAGGGCAGTAGATGTCTGGTTGATCGGAGGTGCATCCATCCTGCTGTATTTGTATTTTATTTGTTTGTATAGCGCACCAGGCCCAGGGGCAACCGGGCGCATCACTTAGTTACAACACGAGAACAAAGACGGCACAATATTTACAGAAGTATACAGGCGTAATACAGCATTTAAAAAAGAAAATAATAGCAATAAAGGACAAGCAGATAGTATATACAAGGTACAGTTATGTACAAGTTAAGCAGTGCACCTAGAGCTAAATGTCTTGGGCGACCAACCAGGTTTTGGTAAGGTGTTTGAATCTCAGGAAGGAGGGTTCTGTTCTAAGTTCATTAGGAAGTGTGTTCCATAATTTGGCTGCCATAATAGGGAAGCTGGTTCCACCTGATCTTTGGAGATTGAAGCGTGGAACAACAAGGCAGTTTGAGTGAGCCATTCTACGGGGTCTAATGGGGTTATGAAGGGCAAATCGGTTGGCTAGGTATCAAGGAGCTTGGTTGTGAAGGCATTTGTGGGTGAGAGCCAGGGTTTTCAGGGAGATTCGGTGAGGGATTGAAAGCCAGTGAATGATGCGTCTAGTGTCAGATATGTGTTGGCGCCTGGGAATGTTGAGGGCAGCTCTGATCGCATTCTTTTGGACAATTTGTAACTTGTTTAGATTGCAGCGAGTAGTGCCTAGTTACAGTGCATTACAGTAATCAATCTTGGATAATACAAGAGTTCTCGCCAGGGTAACCCAATTGGTTGCAGAGAGAAAAGGGCGACAGGCTGTAATAAGCTTGCAGGTATATGCCGCTGCGAATGAGACTGAGTTAGTTTGTCTGGTCAGGGATAGAGTCAAGTCAATGTAGATCCCTAGGGTTTTAGTGTCCTTGGCGGTTAGGATGGTATTCCCATCGATGATGAAGGACTTAAACGCAGGGTCGAGTTTGGTAAGTTTTTGTGGCAAGCCAAGAATGAGGAGCTCTGTCTTTTCATCATTAAGATCGGAATGAGTCATGTGAACAATAGGTGTCGCGGTACAGAAAAATTAATAAGCTTGCTAAAGTTGGAGATAGAGAAATAAGACTGTGTTGCAATAAGCAATACATGTGTTTTAGTTTACCAACCAGAAATTCTCATGTGAACTAGTTCAGGGTTTTCAGGACTATTACGCTAATGGTAACTTATTTAAAACAGTGAAAATTAATATTTTTTACTCTGATTCATCCTTTTCATTTTATTGAATTTATAGAACACCTTTCGCCAAAGCCACTTTACAAAATATATTAAAAAGCAATATAATCATGATAAAATGTAAACATGGTTAAAAACAGAAGAGATGAACAGACGAGAAGATAAAAGATGAGTTTTTAGGTTAGATTGGAAAATACAGAGCGAAGTGACAAAGTAAGGTAGTTGCAATGTTTGGGAGCTAGAAGAGAAAAGGGGCAGAAACGAGAATCACAGGGGGGGGTTTGGGAACAGTTGAGAGAAATAAATTGATCCGAGGGAACAAGATGGGACATAGAACGAGAGTAAGGAAGAGAGATAAGGGGGCCCACAACATGGGTGCATTTGGAGGCAATAGAGAGAAAGTGGCAGAGGAGACATGATTCAAAAGGGCGGGGGGGTGAAATAGAAAGTAGAGAAGATGTGATAAATGACTGAGTGAGTAAAGAAAAAAGATGGAGACAAATCGAGGAATTATAAACAGGAGGAAGAAGATGTGAAGCAGGCAGGCCAATCAACAGAGGAGCAATTAGTCATATGAGAAGACCGCACCATAAAAGAGATGTGAAGGGAATCAAAGGTGAAAAAGATCTCAGTGTCATCTGCGATGGAATGAGAAAATAAGAGCAGCAGTATAAAGAGGAAAAAAAGAAGAGGACCAAGTACAGAGCATTGAGGAACAAAGAGAGGAAGTGAAGGAGAAGACTGCCAGCCCAGGTTACAGATTAGGACAGTTGGGAAAGATAGGAGCGGAACCATTCAAGAACAGACCAAGATTCCCAAGGTGGAAAGAGGATATAAAGAGAGTGATCAACAGTATCAAACGCTGCAGACAAATTAAGAATAATAACAAAAGAGGAGAGCTTAGAGTGACGAGCAGAGAGAGTTTGAGACATGTAGAAGAGCGGTCTTGAGTGAGAAGGATGAAAACCATATTGAAAAGGATGGAGAAGGGAGTGAAGATTTACATAGCGGGTTACATGGGCATAGACAGCCCGTTCAAGAATTTTTGAAAGGAAGGGCAGAAGTGAAAAAGGCTGAAAATGTGCAGGAATAGATGAGTCAAGAGTAGGTGTTTCTTAGAATAGGAAGAATAAGTGCATGCTTAAAGGTAGTAGCAAAGCCAGAGGAATTAATAAGAGGTGAGATAAGGAAGGAGATGAGGATATACCTGGGGGATAAGAAAACAGGATCAGAAGGGGAAGCAGTGGGGTGAGCATGAGCTAAAAGAGACGAAGTAAGAATAGAGAGAATGTGAAGGTAAAACAGGGCAGGGAGGAGTAGCAGGAGGGGTGAAAGCTGAACAGAGATTTGCAAAGTCAGAAGAGGAGAGAGATGTAAAAGCAGATTGATCAGATGTGTTAGGAGACAAAATGTTGTGAAAAGTTGATAGATGCGACTCGCAGGTGATTCGGAACTCGAACAATGGCAATAATTTCAAACAGCTTTCCTACTCTTAACAAAATATTATTTCCATCCAGAATCCTTCAGGACACTAAGGACAATCCCAGTTCACCCTTAAATGTATCTAATATTTCTTCTCTTAGCTCATTCCAAAAATCTAGAATGCCATTTCTTGTGTAAAACAAAGGTCATTTTTATTAACACTTGTTCTGCAGTTTCTCATGCCACACAATTAGCATTATTTAGGGGTTCAAAGCTGATGGAAAAGTTTATGATGGAACGGTAATGTCTCTGTTCCTGCAAAGGACCCCTCCAGGCTATATCTTAATGCCCTTTGAGCGTCCCATAAACAAGGGGTGATTCAGATATTATTTTCAAAAATCATTTCAATATTTCTCACATTTACTATTTTGACTCTTTTACATCTCCTTTCTTGAAAATGCTCCTTTCTTGCATATTGCATGCTTTTACTTTGGAGACCATCATGCTTGAGTTACGCAGTCTTTGGAAATTACCAGGGCTACAACCAATAGCCCCGGTTCTTTTGGTTGTGGCCCTGGATAGAAGCTCAGGTGCTACAACCAAAAGGCTAGCTAGCCCTGAGTCCTGACAGTCCCGACATTATCGTAGCCACGGATCTTTTCCAGACCTAGCAACACCCATGGGCCCAGATAAGCAATATGGTGTCTAAAACCATGTCATTTGTTAGGGTGGAACCTATATGGCAATTCATGGTTTAAACAAATTCAGAATCAGTTTTGATTCTCTTGAATTGAACACTATTAATTTAGGTTTATCCAATACTTCCCAGTTATACTATTATTAGGGCTTTTCGCTCTCGACGCGTTTCAGTTCTTGCAGTGCTTGTAGGACCTTCATCAGGAGATGCGTTACAATGACTTTATAGGTTGAAATACAATTCTTCTTGGTGCATAAGATTCTGTATGGTTCAACTGTTAATAAAACATAAAACTACAGAGGGTAAGCTATGAACGCTGTCATACCTCGTTGACTAAATTGTCTGTTGAAAAGCAAGTCTATTCATTATCTGTTCAACTTGAGGGTACAGTCCTTAATGGGTCTGGTCCCTGAATAAGTAGGGTGCCCTTTGGTTGGCCGGAGAAAATTCTCGAGTCAACCTGTAGATATGGTAAATAGATGGGACTGTAAAGCTTGTATACCTTAATTTTAGCACAATTAATCACTCTCTTTTTTTTTTTTAAAGTTGCTTACCTTAATGATATGAAGCTACAGGTAGTTCAAATCATGAAGAGTCCATATATTTCTCAAACAGATCTCTCTTGGTAAATGTGGTAACTAGGTGTTTACTTTCCTATTTAGGAACAAGATTCAATAAAAAATATTTTTAGAATCTCTCTCTTTTAAGTGATTGTAGGAGAACATTACAATTTGTGATCTCAATGTATTAAACTGTTTACCTTGTGGTAGATTTTTAGAAAGTTAATGCGGGCTGGTGGTTTTTGTCTGTGCTATGTCGTTTCAGTCTATACAATTTGTTGTAGAACCCTCCGGTTTCTTAGGATCTATAGAGGCTGAATCAAACAGTACTAGTAAGTTTATAGGTTTAGCTGTATCAGTAATATCTCATGTTTCTGGGTGTTTCAATTGTATAGTTGTGTGATATAATATCGAGACCGCAAGAGGAGTGGTGTTGTATTATTCAGAGCCGTGTAAGGATACGCAAGTTGTCTGGGTATTTCCTCTAGTTGTTAGTAGAGAATCATCCGCGCCATCTTGAAAGTAAAGATGGTTGATTCGCTGAGTGTTGATGTCGGGAATAGTCCTTTTTTAGTTTCTGCTATTTTATTTACCTCCTGAGCCATTGCTATAGAGCTCTAAGGATAATAGACATAGAAGCCTGGAGGAATTATATCTTATAGTGCAAAATAAATATCAGATATTTGTATTTGGCGGACTGTTTAAATTTCTAATTTCATATAGACTCGCATTTTGCTAGATTGTAATATTAGGAGAAATTCCACCTCTTCTATTTATCAACCCACTTCAACTTTTAACCGTATATCGCGGCAGCCTAAGGATAGTGTTTTAGATTTTATTCCATTCAATAGCTTAATTTAGACCTTTCTGATCACTTTGTTAGAAAAATTAATTTGTTCTTTTTCCAGTAGAATTTAATTTTTCATATAGTAATTCTCACCTTGAATTGACATTAAAATTGTCCAGCTGAATTCTTCACAGCCGTGATTTCTTTCCAAAAAAGCTTTTACCATTGGTGCCAGCAGTACTTTGTTTTTTATACAACTTTTATGTTCTATAATTCGGCTTTTCACCTTCCTATTAGTTTTACCTATGTAAATTAAATTACAAGGGCATTTGATCATGTAAATGGTATATTCTGATTCGCAATTGGAGAAGTGGATTTGTTTCCAGCGATTCTCCATTCTTATGTCAACATCTTTAGATTTAGAGGTCATTTTGCACACAATGCACTTACCACATGGGTAATGACCAATAATCGGGGCTAGACCCCAGGTTTCTGTGATGTTTTTAGTGTGGTGCTTAACTTGTTTCAATTTACTACTTACACAGTTCCCTATTGTGGTAGATTTTCCGCAAGCAGACAGGAGGGAGGGCAATGGTGATTCAGACTTCTCAAATATTTTCCATTGTTTCCAAATTATATTTCGAATGGTGAGGCTCTGATTTGTGTAGGTGTTGACACAATCTAGCCTTTCTTCAGGAGTTTTAAAAAAAAATGTCTTCAAGTAGTGCATCTCTGTTATTATACTATCTTTTCGCCGATTTCTTGACTACTTATTTTGGGTAGCCTCTCTGTTTAAGTTTAGCTATTAGATCCATAGCCTCTTCCTCATATGATGCTTTTCAACAACTACTCCGTTTTAACCTCAAAAATTGCCCATAGGGCAGGTTGTCAGATGTTTCCCTTACAACATCAAAACTAACTACCTGATTGGCCCTGACATTACATCTCTCTATACTAACATTCCCCAGAGAGAAACTCTTGATACAATAAAAGAGATTCTACTAACTTGAACTGATAACGATCCTGTACCCACCTCATTTATCCTCTGGTGCTTAGAAGTTTCATTAACCTGGAATTTCTTAGAGTTCAAGGGATCACTTTACCAACAAATTGAAGGAACCGCAATGGGCGCCACCATGGTGCCAAGCGTGGCTAACTTATATGTAGAACTATTCGAGGAAAAAATAAATCTACATCACGCATCCTTTTGACATCTGAATCTCTGGGCTTGTTATATAGACAACATTATTATGATATGGACTGGCACTAAAGAAAAATCTATCGAAATCTACGAATGGCTCAATTCTCTCAATCCCCACCTGAAGTTTACTATGACCATCCAAAAAGAAACAATCGATTTCCTTGACCTGACTATATATCAAAAAGAAGGTCATCTGTTAGTTAAACCTTATCACAAAGCAACAGAAAATAAATGTCATTACTGCACTATGAGAGTCACCATGTAAAACATCTCAAAGACAACCTGCCCTATAGGCAATTTTATAGGTTAAAACGGAATAGTAGTTTAAAAGAGTCATATGAGGAAGAGGCTATGGATCTTATAGCTAAACTTAAAGAGAGATGCTACCCAAAAAAACGAGTCAAGAAATCTGCGAAAAGAGCATATAACAACAGAGATGCCCTACTTGAAGAAAATGTTTTAATAACTCTCGAAGAAAGGCTAGTTTGTGTCAACACCCACACAAATCAGAGCCTCACTATCCGAAATATCCTTCAGAAACAATGGAAAACATTTGAGAAGTCTGACTCACCATCGCCCGTCCCTATGTTAGCTTACAAAAAAAATCCATCACATTAGGGAACTGTGTAAGTAGTAGTAAATTGATACAAGTTAAGCACCACACTAAAAACATCACAGAAACCTGGGGTCTAGCCCCGATTGTTGGTCATTACCCATGTGGCAAGTGCATTGTGTGCAAAATGACCTCTAAACATGTTGATATAGGAACGGAGAATTGCTGGAAACAAATCCACTTCTCCAATTGCGAGTCAGAATATACATCTACATGAACAAATGCCCTTGTAATTTAATTTACATAGGTAAAACTAATAGGAAGGTGAAAACCCAAAATATAGAACATAAAAGTTGTATAAAAAACAAGGTACTGCTGGCACCAATGGTAAAACATTTTTTGGAAAGAAATCACAGCTGTGAAGAATTCAGATGGACAGTTTTAATGTCGATTCAAGGTGAGAATCGCTATATGAAAAATAAAATTCTACTGGAAAAAGAACAGAAATTAATTTTTCTAACAAAAAGTGATCAGAAAGGTCTAAATTAAGCTATTGAATGGAATAGAATCTAAAACGCTACCTGTAGGCTGCCGCGATATACGGTTAAAAGTTGAAGTGTGTTGATAAATAGAAGAGCTGGAATTTCTCCTAATATTACAATCTAGCAAAATGCGAGTCTATATGAAATTAGAAATTTAAACAGTCCGCCAAATATAAATATCTGATATTTATTTCACACTATAAGATAGAATTCCTCCCAGCTCCTATGCCTATTATCCTTAGAGCTCTATAGCAACGGCTCAGGAGGTAAATAATATAGCAGAAACTAAAAAAGGACTATTCCCGACATCAACACTCAGCGAATCAACCATCTCTACTTTCAAGATGGCATGGATGATTCTCTTCTAACAACTAGAGGAAATACCCAGACAACTTGCGTATCCTTACACGGCTCTGAATAATACGACCCCACTCCACTTGCGGTCTCGATATTCAATGCAGATTTAACTGCAGCTCTACTACAAAACTAAATTATTTAAAAATAAGGTAAGTCTTAGACCCATAGTCACGCAACTACACAATTGAAACGCCCAGAAAGATGAGATATTACCGATACAGCTAAACTATAAACCTACTAGTACTGTTTGATTCTGCCTCTATAGGTCCTAAGAAACCAGAGGGTTCTATAACAAATTGTATAGACCCAAACGACATAGCTCAGACAAAGACCACCAGCCCGCATTCAATTTCTAAAAATCTACCACAAGGTAAGCAGTTTTGACATTGAGATCACAAACTGTAATGCTCTCCTATAATCACTTACAAGAGAGATTCTAAAAAGAATTTTTTCTTGAATCTTGTTCCTAAATAGGAAAGTAAACACCTGGTTACCACATTTACCAAGAGAGATCCGTTTGAGAAATATATGGACTCTTCATGAGTAGAACTACCTGTAGTACTTACCTTTATAACATTAAGGTAAGCAACTTTATATTTTAATTTAAAAGGAGAGTGATTAATTGTGCTAAAATTAAGGTATGCAAGCTTTACAGTCCCCTCCATCTATTCACCTTATCTACAGGTTGACTTGAGAATTTTCTCCTGCCAACCAAAGGGCCCCCTACTTATTCAGGGACCAGACCCATTAAGGACTGTACCCACAAGTTGAAACAGGTAATGAATAGACCTGCTTTTCAACACAGACAATTTAGTCAACGAGGTATGACAGCACTCATAGCTTAACCAGTATAGTCATTGTGACATCTCCTGATGAAGGTCCTACAATCACTGGAAGAACTGAAATGCGTTGAGAGTGAATAGCCCTAGTAATAGTATAACTAGGAAGTATTGGATAAACATAAATTAATAGTGTTCAATTCAAGAGAATCAAAACAGATTCTGAATTTGTTTAACCATTAATGAATTACCATATAGGTTCTCCCTCCTCTTTATTTGATATAAAGATATCAAACACTCACTAAGTCAAATAGTCACTAAGACTATTACTTTTTATGATAGTTTTTATAGTTGATCAACTATGATCTGTATTACTTGTAAATTGTGTATTGCAATGTTTTCTTGTGTTTAAAAAAAATTGAATTGATTTCTAAATAAATTGACGATATTTTGTTACATTTGTATCGAGGTTAAACTGTTGATATATCCAACTACCTCATTTATATATTTGTCATACTAGTCTCCAAAAAAGGTAGGGATTTCACTACAAGTGATCATTTGGATTTCCTCCTGTGTTTAGAATTTGTTAGGGTGGCACATGGTTTAACCCATGTTGAAACCCACAGTAAAGTCATGGCCATAAAACATTGACACTCAATGTACCCTAATGCTAGCTCAGAGTGAACAGTCAATGTTGGGACTCCAAGCAGTAGTGATGAGAGCATTTTTTGAAATTTGTTTTTAATCATTTGCAATTTTGATGCAAACTCAGGCCCCATGCACCCCTATTGCACATGATTTGGCATCATGCACCTTGATCATTAAAAGGCACAGGTTATGATCCTATGGATTTGGAAAATCAAAAAATAGCAACTGTGGTCTGGAACATTTTTGTTGCTTGTTCCTCTATATGAGGCTTCCTACGGCCACACGATAAAAAGCATATACCAAATTAGTCAAGGAAGTTCACTTTTTCCTAGTGAACTACACTCACCCTGTAAATGTAAGCTTGATATCAATCTTTCCCTATAACCTTTCCTGATATTTTCCATTTACTTTGTTTCCTTCCATATATAAACACTGCACCCATTGATGGAGTGCGAGGGAACATGGGATACAAGGCTAGCGCTCTTCAGGAGATTTGTGTTACGGGAGGAAGGTCTCGTGGCAGAATATTTTTGGGACAGACTGGTCCCCGGGTATGATATGGCTTTAACATCAACAGTGATGCGAGTCCTAAAGCTTTAAGAAATAATTATATGAAAGTCATCAACCTGGGTAGGGGGCGGGGGGGGTTAATCATGATGAAGTATTGTATTGTTATTTCGCCTAAAGATGAATTCTATAGTTGTGTAAAGGTTCAATGGCGAACCGAATACAAATAAAAACAAATAAAATAAACCCTGCATAATCATCAAGTAACAGTTGTAAGGCTTTAGTCTGTGCAATGAGAACATATTTCGCATATGCGAGGAGTGGAAGTGTTAGTTTCCTCAAATGTGAGCCCTCAGGAGTAGATTGCTCCAAAGTTAGTTGTAGCCATTTATTTATAGGTTAAAAAGTATCAGCGCCAAAACACACCAGTGTCATAGGCCTCTACTCGCCTCAAATGACCTTGTGCAGGACCCCCTCCCACATCCCCACCCAGACTTGTATCTGCAACACATTCCGTATAAGAACAGAGTTATGAGCTCCGGGATACCAATGTCTGACAAAATAGACCAGAACTGGTCTCTATCCACCAGGTCAAAAACACTGGACAGGTCCTGTGAGAAACACAACAGTATTCTCCCATCCTCCCTCCCTCCCTCCCTCCCTCCCTCCCTCCCTCGGGATCTTCCATTCAGGTGGCCAGGGAAGGGCCATCCATTTTGGAGCCCGACACTGGGGTGTTTTGCTTTTGCTTGGCCACGTGAGAACACTTACACTTGTGTTTCCCTGGCCCCCCGGCGAACCAAGTTATTGGACTCAGACAGGCAAGAAATCACACATAGGTTAATCGTTATAATAAAACAAATGACTCGTTACAGGCTCTTTATTCACACAATGTAGATATATGCACAAACATACACTTAAATATATAAAAAGATAGGTAAAAAGGACATCATCATCAACAAAGCAGCAGAAGACACCTTCATCTTGGCCACTACAACACTGCTTAGTCCCTCAGCAGGTAGGCGAAGAGAGAACTCCTGCTAACCGGGTCTGAGGTGGAGCGTCCTCCCACTCAGTGAGACTGCATCACCCGGGGTCCAAATTCTAACTAAATTCTGCCACACAATACCCTCTCCTTTATGGGGGCATATCCCCACCCTTCTCAGTTGTCTGCCCTCGGCCGAAGTGCAGATCACAAGTCGAAGGGACAATGGGTGGAAAAAAACAGAAGTGGAAAAACCCAGCATCCCTCTCCTAGCATTCATTCCCAGAACCCCTTATCATGCACCTGCAGGACGCTGCGATTCCCTCTTCGTATTTCAGTGGACAATACAATAACTATTCTCCACAGCAATAATATTTGTGTGTCTATATGACCTTGCTCTGCTTTCTACTACTGAAATGCTTGTTCATTATATGAGGCCCACGGAGACGCAGACCTTTTATTACAGGGATGGAAGATTAGTGTCCAAAATGGCTGCGCACCGACGCCATGTTGTCTTAGCTTGCATTTCGCACATGCATTACATGGGGGTGGACAAGCGAGGGAGGATCACCCGAGTGAAGGGTAACAGGGGATCAGGAGGAGCATACCCGAAGGCGAGACATGGTATTTTCCCAATCCTGAAAATACCTTACCCTACTCTCCCTCAGCCTTTGTGGGGTGTTTACACTTTCACCTCATCTCTCCCTCCCCATTTCCAAGAAATACTGAGACAAGGAGGAGGCCACTAGGATCAATGGAGATTACCCATAGGAATAACATGGGGAAAGTAAGGGCAACTGACTATAGAAAGAACTACTGTCCCACACAGTCAGGTATGGATAGGTAACCATTCACATCGGACTCCACTTGACTTTGTGTTCAGCTATAAAAGGTGTGGTCAGTCACAGAGATTTGAACGAGCTGTCCGAACCTGTGAATGCCAGGAGCGGAGAGAAGCAGAAGCAAGACGGCGTGTGGAGACGCTGGCCCCGTGTGTGTGTGCTGCAGCGTCGCGAGGGAGCCAGAGTATCACTGCCTGTATTCCGCAGGCTTGGCCCATCAAAGTGCTTGTTCCCTTGGGGCCAGTTCCGACCCCAAGGATGCTTGAGGGGCAGGTGGCGAGACCCTGACCTCAATTCCGCTGTGCCGGAGGAGCCGCCTCTCAAGGCAGCGCTACCCGTGTGAGTTTAAAGACTCGCGCAAGAGAAACTCGGTAGCATGAATTTAAATTAGAGCAGTTATGGGGAAAAGGCACAAACAAGAAAAGCAGCACAGATTCAGAAAGAAAGAAAAGTGTGAAAGTTAATACTGAAAGTAAAGTGAAAAGGCTGAAAGTGCAGCAAGAAGACAGAAAACGAGAGAAAGGTAGTAAGAAAGCAGATTGGGGCGAAAGGCAAGGAAAAGCTTGATTGAAGTGGGGGAAAAGCAGCGAGTGGCCCGTAGTAAGAGGGGCACGAGAAAGGCAAAGAAGAGTGCCTGGGGCATGCGAAGAAGGTGCAAATGTGCACGGAACAAAAGAGGGTGAAAATGTGCACGGAAAGGACAGTAAATCACTAACATGCCAGGGGCACGTAAAAGAGGGTGCAAGTGTGCACGGAAGGAAAAGCAGAAAGTGCAGGTGTGCACACAAAGGAAATTAGAAGGAAAAGGCATGCAGAAAGCATCTGAAGGAAACAAAAGGGTAACAGAACGTGAGAGTAAAGAGAGGGGCAAGAGGGTCAGAATGGTCTTGTAGGAAAAGCAAAGAGCCTGGCGTTTTCAAAAGCCTCTGCACCAACCCAAGAACTTTAGTCAATAACGGTTTTCAAACAAACCCACTTGAGTCTCTTTATTATTAAGTTATAAGGCGCCGGTAACCCACAGTTATCGGGGCGCCAAAATACAGAGACAAGACAAGAAAAAAATGGGACTTAAGGGAGCAGAAGAAAGATCAACAGGGTCAGCCTAGTGCAACAGAAACGTTTTCAATTGTCATCTAAAGCAATTTAGGACTCAGAGATCTTCGTTCCATAGGGAGGGCATTCCATACTTTAGCTGCTTGAACAGGGAAGGATCTTCCCATGTCGTTTGCCAATTTAAAAGTATGCATCTTGGTCATAGCTAATGAGGAGGACCTCAGAGATCTAGTAGGTTTATACATGGTCAGATTCTTGATAGAATGAGGAGCTTTGCCATATAAGGCCTTATGCACAAGCACTGCCGCCTTGAATTTCAGTCTTGCATCAAACGGTAGTGAGTACAGGTTTTGCCGACTATGCGAGATGTGGTGGTCTCTAGATTTGCTTTTGACGATCCTTACTGCGTCATTTTGAATGACTCGTAGTGTCTTAATGTCTTTCTTTTGGGCCCCTACTAGAAGCGAGTTACCATGGTAGCACAGGCAACAATGGAACAATTCAATTCAGAAAGAAAGGGGCAGGGGTCCTTAAGAAGACGCAAGTAATAGGTGCAGTTTTTGATGTTCTGCTTAACATCAGAATCAGAGTCTATGGTGAAAACCAAAGGTTTTGACTTTAACTACTTTGATCTGTCAGTTGTTGATTAGAAAGCATGCAAATCTAGGCTCAAGTTTAGAACAGGCGTGAGAGGAGCCGAAGATCAACAACTCTTGGTTCATCCAAGTTTTGATGTTATTATAGATAGTTTGGAGAAGGAGAGAATCCAATTCATGGTCACCGGACAGTTCACAGACGGGGGGTTGGTGGGAAATCACATTTTCTGGGCACAGAGAGGATCGTGCATTCAACATCTCTGTGATGGAAATACGAACAAAACAAAAAGTGGGGGTCCTTATTTGTCCCAGGTGGTGAGAGGAGATTGTCACGATAGGGTTTTTATTAAGTTTCAGTCAAATTTTGTCACAAGCTTTCTCAGCTTTGATCTCAAAGGCAATTTGGGTCTTGGCGCAGTCTTTGTCAGAGGCACATGGTTTGAGGGGATGCCAGATTTTTCTAGATATTTTACAATTTCAATTAGTTTTTTGGTGTTATTTTTTAGATTCCCCTATTTGAATATTAAAGCAGCTTTTCTTTGCTTCAAATGTCAGTTTTATAGTCTTTGTCTAGAGCCTACCAGATGGCTTTTGTGAGTTTAGTAAGGTCTTTTAGCCATCTTGTTTCTGCTCATCTTTTAAGATTTTTCATAAAACGTAGCTCTTGATTGTACCAGCTTTGATGACCAGCGTTCTCCTTCATTAGTCTATTTTTAATTGGAGACTCGATGTCCAACATTGCATTGAGTGAAGAGGGGAAGGAGCCACTAAAGTAGTGAGAGTATCTTGGTTAGTGGTGGTGTTCATTATCAACTCCATACATCCTTTTAGATTTTCTGCAATGTTGCAACTACACCCGTTTGACTGGATTCTTCTCATTAAGGCAAGGGTGTTGAGATTGGGACTGGAATAGACCACGGGGACTACAGTGGCAACAAAATGAGAACGTATTAGTCAAGATGAGTGTGCTATCTCTCTGCACAATCTTCACAGGGAAGAAAAGGTTGCAAGCACCAGCTAATAGATGTTACAATAAGATAAACAGACTCATGGTAAACTGCTCACAGCTTACAACAGTAAACCTCGGTTATAGCTAGTCTCTCTTAATACTATGGCTGTCTCACAGTCCATAAATGACGGATTGATAATAGATTCCTGCAAAGTTATAGAAATGTATCTGTTAACAGCAAATTATTCAGTTCCTGATTCACTGTACCAAGCCCTTCCCAACACCCCAGCCGAGTATCCCCAAAGATGTGATAAGAGTTCACCCAATTCAGAAGGTGTTTGTGAATTATACTAGCCATGATCTTAGAACAAACATCTAGTAATGCAATTGGGCAATACGAGCTGGGTAATGATTTGCCTCACTTCATATAGATCCGGACATGATCGAGCAGTGCCATGTTGAGGGGGGGGGGTTACAGAGCTCTGTGGACATTGCATTCCACACTTGGCATTGTGTAAGGGCCCAGAGGTTAATATTGGATCAGTATACATCACATGGTATAAAATCCAACCCTGGGTACTTAGCATTTTGCATGTTTAATTGCCTTTACAGCACAAACTGTCTCCTGATAATATATACTGCCTTTGATGGTCTAGTATCTATCTTTAATACCAGGCCTTTTGCTTGAGGTAAGAGATATTCCGGTTGCTGATGCATATAATCAATGTAGAATCTGGATTTTTTGTTTTAAAAAACCTAATATGCAGATTATAATGTGTTGTATAAAAATAGTTTAAGTAGTTTTATAAAATGCATCTAAAAACAGTTTACCCGAAACCAGGCACAACGCTTGCCATTCAAGTATGCTTTTTTCAGTTTTACTTTAATCTATATGCTAAATGTTGATGAAAACTATATTTCTAGCAATATCTATTTTATTCTACTTGTAACATGCTATATTGGAAGCCATTATCTACCTTTGCTGTAGAAATCTTCAAAAGTCATGATATTTGGTTTTTCTTTTTTTTTTTTTTAAAGAAGGTTATCGTTCAGTAGTGCATTGCAGGCATTTCTTTTATATACCCAGATGTTTTTGGTGGATGCTTACTGGAACAAGAACACTGATTTTTATGTATGTAAAACAAAAATGTAGAGTAAAATATACATTTTTATATATTTAATATCAATACATTTCATGTAGTATTGTTATTTTGATGTCATTGTACACATCCTCATTGCAAACAGCTCAGGATGAAGAGTGACAAACATATGCTATTGAGATTGCTCTATGCATGTTTATGAGAACGTTACATGCACAGTTTATGGTGTGAAGTTATGCTTTTCTGTTAATGTGGGTTTTACTGTCGTTTTTTACTTCCACTCTCATTCACCTGAACTATTTACATGTTTGCATACTTACCACATAGACCGTGGGTTCTCACCCTCCTCTTTGTGATGAATCCAGTTGAGTGATCACTGATTTCCCGGCACTGACCTCCTCTCATGTGGCCAGGGGATGGCAGCTGCTACCTGAACCCTGGGGGGGGTGGCTATGGGGGGAGGATCACATGTGAGGAGGCAACTACCGGGCAAGGGGGTAACTCCATCTGATGAGACAAGCCCCCCTTTCCAGAGGAAGACCTTATAATACCCAAGTCGTAAATGGCTTGTTGTAACCCAACAGTTTGACCCTATAGTAAAAGTCAGAAGACCTTTCCTCTAAATCTCTCTAGTCAAGCCCCCTATATGACTTAAACACTCACAACTAAAGCATAACATATTCTGGTTTTGATGTGTCTTTACGTGAGACTTTTGAACAACATCCAAGAAATCCAGCAACAGCTATGGCCTTTAACTCCCATAAACCATCAGTTACTGAGACGAGGAGGAAGGAGTTTATGCAAACCAAAAGAAGCCTGAAGCCTAATGTGCAGGCTAGTTGTTTTACTGGACCTAAAGGGCACAGGACACTTAAAACTGACAGAGGCAGTGCACGATAGGACTGTGCAGGAGAAAGCAGTACAAGGAAAGACATGCAAATCCACACATACCGGAATGGCAAGAAGGGGCACAGTAGGCACACCTGAAAGACCTTGGAAGCACTGGGTACCAAAGCAGAGCTCCTGGAGGTACAGTCGTGCCAAGAGGTGGCGTTTCCCACTCTAGGCCACAGAGGAAAGGCGGTTAGTGATCGCAGAGCTGTAGGAAATGCTGGGGGAATGTCTGCACCGTGTAAGTAACCGAGCCATTGAGGGAGCTTCAACACAGAGGCACACCAAGATTCAGAGACACTGTGAAAGACCGGTGGGCCTGCCTGAAGTTGTTATGGACCCCGGGGAGTACCAATACGCATGCAACTGAGCGACTGAATGGTATGAGATTGTTAATACAGACAATACTCAAGTGTCTTGAATGCAAACAAAACCCAATACCAATTCGATACCCAATTAGAAGAACATTTGAAAACAAACAAGACAAAGTGGAGCAGCAAACCCCAAGCAAGTGAGATGTCAATGTGGGGGAAAGCTGAAGCAAGTGTTACCATAGGAAAATATACAAAGTACCTGAGGGTATATGCTACTGTGGCATAATGAAAAGACCAGGGAAACAAACAAGAAGTCCCGGCAGGGGAGTACACCAGACAGCTGTCATTGGGGTGGTTGGGGGAGGGGCAACTGGCAGGGGAGTATACCAGGGGGGGGATCTGAAACCCACGTATAAGGATTGCTTGCAGGGGAGTATACCAGGCAATCCACAAAAGTTACAAGTATAACAATTGTGACATTTTGGGAAGATAACTGGCAGGAGTATAGCACGGATCCAAGAAGCTCATGGAAACAGTCCTGGCAGGTTAGTACACCAGGCACCTGAAGTTGTATAAAGATTTTGATATTGTGGGATGATACCGGCCAGTGGAGTATACTAGGGGATCTGGAAAACCCAGAGAAGGTTTCTTGGCAGGGGAGTATACCAGGCAATCTGCAAAAGTTGCAAGAAGAGCTAATTAAGGACTTCTTTAGTTTCAAACAATACATTCCAGAAGTACTGTTATGGAATGTATTGTTTGAATAAGAACTTTGTGAGTCCAGTACAAAGACGGAAAGGAACTGTTGGATAAAGAGACACTGGTCATCCTACCTAAAATTCCAGGCAAAGGGAACCACCCTCTGGATCCAAGGGTCTTTCCTTGGAAACCTTTTGTTGGAGCTATCCTTATATTTTTGGTTGTGAACACTTTTTGCTAATATCAAGTCAAAAACATCACACCGTTTGTTGTTTTGTTTCTAGAGTGATGGTCCGTTTTTATGTTTTGCACGGCTTTTTAGTTACTGACTAGTTCACACAGACAGATCTTTTAGTTTTCTTGGTAGGGAAATTGCTCTTTAGAATAGGGCTAGGTGTTTTTCCAACCCATTACTGTTTACTAAAATGTCTGACTTCAAGAATACACCAACTTTGTGTCCATCTCATTTCTGACCCCTCACAACTTCTATTTATTAATTATAATCATTCAAGTTTTTATCTTTGATCTATAGGAAGAAACTGTTTGCTCACTCTTACACCAGTTCCATATGACACTAGCGAGAAACAGCAAGTCATAAAACCTTTGTTATTGGTCTCATGGTGACTGTTAGTAGGAAAGTCTATTATATCCCTACTTCTACTGTAATGTATAGCACCATGCAATTCTACTTACTTTTTTACTTGTACAGAGGAATGATACTGTAATAATGCAGTCATCTTTCCGTATCATATGAAAACATACATGGGGAAGGATTATATTGCTAGCTTTTGTTTTATGCTTGTACATGGTTAGAGAAATGTGGATTCGATGAAGTTAAGCTGTGTGCTAATGACCACTCCTTAAATGTATGCTCAAAAAATAAGAAATAAGAAGAAGATAGTTCAGTATAACTGGCAGCGTGATCACCACACCCTCCAGCTCATCCACTAGGAGCTGGTGAAATTGAATAGACAAAATATATGTGGTGGGTGGAGACCACGCGCTCTCGTTAACACAATATGTAATGTAATAGTAATGTAATAGTCCACCAAGTATCTTGATTGAAAAACTTCTTAAAATCTCATATGTTTGCTTTAGAAAGAGGAATTTATTTAAAGCTTGGACAGCCGACACGTGTTTCGACCTACGGGTCGTTCTCAAGGCGCAACTCTTAATTCTAGTTCCAATACTTCCAATATAGTGTTGTCCCCTTAGTCAGTTGAAAACATGAAATCTGTTCAAAAGCCAACATAAATTACCATCCCTCCATTGGGTTCTGAACATCAATACTTCCACCACAAAGAATACCTGTTAATCAGTAAAGGACCCAAAGAGAGATATATATATATATATATATATATATATATATATATGGGACAAATCCCCGCCAACAATCGATTGTGTTAATGAGAGCGCGTGGTCCCCACCCACCACATATATTTTGTCTTGTAAATGGTTAGGCTGTGTAGTTGTATATGAAAGCAACAATATAACAAGTAAAAGATAGTGCTATATCTGTAAACCCAAATGAAATGCACATTAACCTCACTGTTGATACCATCAATATATTGTTTTCATACTTCAGCTATGCTTTATGGTTTATATACTCCTAATCCGGTGCAACATGAAGAAACACAAAGAGGACAGGAACAAAGGTTGTATTGAAATGGTTTCTCTACGTTGCACCACATGCATATCTATAGACCTTCACGTTATAACCGTGTATGCCACCTTTAAAGAATACAGTCTAGCCTTGCTATTGTGACTTTACCCAACATGTATATTAATGCTTGAAATTATGGTTTTTTACAGCATGATGAAACCATTAAGGCAAGTATTGATAATGGGGCACACACAGAGATCACAGGTATAAACTTATAAGAGGATTTATTTTGTGAATTAAAATTCCAATTAAAATTGTACATTAATTGCTTAGTTGCTATTGATATTTTCTAATTCGATGTTTAATAACAGTTCAGTTTGCAATTTACTTTTTAATGCTTCTCATTTAGAATGATTGTAATGGCACGATTACAGAATGAGACCGACATTGTTACAGGAACAGTGACTTTCTCTGTTCATCTAAAAAACGAAGGTATGCTACATGATTAGTCTAAATACATAATTGACCATTACTGTCTCTTTTGTGGCATTTACTGATGTTTTTTCATTGGTAATTTGGAATGTATAGGTTTTACATGTTTGGATTGAAAACAGGTCCAAATGTGTTCTTTTTCCTTGGCCTCTATTCAAAATGAAGAACAGGAAAACTCTGATGACACCAGACACAGGATGTTGCAAGTCCAACTACAGTGACTTGGGAGGACCTGTTGATTAAGATTTCTAATACTCAACCGGATACCCATGTGCAATGACTGGAATACGAACTGTGGGATATATTGACCCACTCCACAGTATTGCCCCATATCACCAAGCTGCAGTTGCACAGAAACAGCCAAATGGCTGCGCTGGCTCCTGTGAGCGCCATGGCTCAAAACTGCGTTTTGCAACAACATAAATGGCTGCACCGTCCTGCCAAGCACACATCGGGCAGGATGGAAACAGGGGCCACATTGAAGGAGATTGCCAGTGTGATCCGACATGAACAGAAGGAAGAAAGTGGAAAAAGCAGCGTTGCTTTGCTGCAAAAGCCAAAATCTCCATAGAAAAGAAACCCTTTTTCACCTTAAAAAAATGCTGCTGCGACGCTAATTCCCTCTGTTCCTTAAAGCCACTGAGATTAATAAAAACTACCCTGGTGTGTCTCAATGTGCCTGAGCAAAACCAGACATGATTCTGAATTGACAAGCCCTGTCAACCAAGTCTAAAAAATAAAATTAAAAAATAAATAAATCAACCAGATACTTTACTTTTACTTACACGGGAAACACATTAATTTTCTTTGCAAAAGTATCCAAAACTCAGCTGTTCAGAGAGAGACTTGAACTAGCTGAGCCATGTCTGTTTCAATGTATCCGTGCTTCAGACCAACTCCAGCATTCAAGAGAATAACTATAGATGCAAGACAGTGTGTGAATCTGCTGGAGATGAAAAGTTGAATATAAGAAGGAAGGCCAGCTGCATGCACCACGTTTAAAAAAAAAAAGGGGGGGGGGGGCTTTGCAAACTAAAGAAAAACAAATGCATGTGTGTTGGAACAGTACACTAGTGAATGAAAGCCTGCCAGTATTCAACAGGCTTGTTTTAATTATGGATCCTAAGATCAGAAAATAAAGGTTAAAACTATGGTGGCTGGAGTGGCAAGTTGAAAAAACAGGTTTTCTGCTTGGAGGGGTGGCACCAAAGGAGGGCTCTCGCTCAGCAGATACTAACAAACCCCTGATAATTACCGGGTTGTACAGATTTTCGTCTCTGCTGGGACACTGACAATTGTAGGCGCCCTCCCCGCCTTTAGACGTGCAAAAGAATAAATGAGACACTCCCCGGACAGGGAATAAGGCTAAGAGGACAGGTTGCGTGAGTTCAAAAATAGTTTATGTATTTGGAATTCAAAGAACTCTGCTGCCTGAGAGCACTCTGACAAATATTACAGTTACATCACTTTATAAGTGTACATTTCATCATACATGATGTAATTAGTGTAGGGTGTCAAAGTGGTACATGATTGGTTGGACAATATAGGCCCATATGACAATGACGTTATGGTTCCATCTGGATTGGTTGTTCCTTTGCCAGGAGGATGGACTTCACATGATCTATCGCCGGTGTCCAGGAGGGTTGAAGGTCAGGTTGCTGTGAGGTGGGGTGATCACTCGACTAAGCTAACATAATACATCTCTATGACGCATCCACTAAATAATTACTTTGAATGCGTTTGAACAAATCACTGTAAACCGATAATTGTCTTATACTTATTTACATTGTCAATATCAGTGACTTATACGGAGCATCAGGTTGAAAGGGCTTTGACCATTACGATACCATTGATTGTAGCTCGGGTCTGGACTCAAAGAATCTAAGGCACGCTGGTATGTGTTAGTATTGGGAAGCGATATATGGTGACAGAGGTGTAATGTTAGTTGGGGGTCTGCTTGGTGGGCATCATGGTGGGGTCACACCTTTGGTACATCAAGTGAATTCCTTGCAAGGACACAGGGTTACACTAGCAGTAATTATGCAATGGCGAGGGTGAGGGGGCATGGACAGATTTGTGGAGATGGTTGCTTTGCTCAAGCCGGTTCACATGCAGGGCAGTGATCTCAGAGGAAGAGTGGGTTGTTTCATTCATTCTTTGTTGCAATTTCCTCTGGCTTCAGCGTGAGAACGGAGCCGCAGAGTTTTCCAGACACAGTGAGAGAAAAGGTGGGGGCCATGTGTGCTGCATGCGCGGCGCTGCAAAGAGGAGAAGCCTTTTCGTATTATCGCAGTGAGGCCTAGTTACCAATATGGCGTCAAAGGGGCCCAAAGATGGATGCCTTGTGTCCTGCGCGATGGTCCCATCTACACAGATGCCAACCAGTGCTGACATTGCATAAGGGCACCGGGGCATCCCCCACCATTGGAGGCACATGGTCCAAGTTTGTACTAAGGAGAGGAGGGGCGGGGGGCCTATTGGCCCCTCACTCCCACACATTCCCCCTTTCGTTACATCTAAAGTAACAAGCTATTAGTCCTTTTATTCTCCATTCTATAATACTCAGCTTCAGCTACTGCTTCATCCCGCGCAGGTGTACCTTTTATGGGCATCCATGCTCTACACACGCTTTTTAGACTGTGCCCTTTTCTTGCATATTCATCAGGGGTGTATGTCATAAATCCCTCCGTCCCCATCCAGGTCCACCCATACTTCATTGTACCATTGTAGCTCTCTGGGTTCATTTATGGTGGTATGATATAAATTGTCAACCCTGTCCCCATACTGGTGGTATACTGCTGTCATGCAATATTTGGGTGCATTAAGTTCCCCAGTTTGCATTTGGGCATCGATCATAGTTCTTACCATTGCCTGTTGGCCCATTGTTACCATCATCATAGCTGAATTAGGCATAGATTTTGCACAACATCGGATACCTAATTGGCACACACAGAAAAATAGCATTATGAAGACGATGATGGGAACAAACATTTTCATCACTGTATTGAACCAGGATGGTATCCAGCTGAACATGTTGTCAAACCAGGTAGTTGGTTCTACTCCCCCTTCTTTCGGCATTCTTTCTCCCAGGCTGTGTACTGCTGATATGACGTGGGAAAGTGTTCCATTCTCTGCATCTTCAGATGGCACAAATGTGCAACATGCGCTCCCGATTTTTCGGCAAACACTGCCGTCCATCGCCGTGAGGAGATCTAAGACATACCGGTTCTGCATTGTTATTAGGCGCAAGGCACGGAGCTCCACCTTGATCACGTTGAATCCCTCTTCAGTGTCGTTGGCCAGTTGGATCAGCTCCCAGTGCACTATTTGTAACCACTTGCCGTTGGTTCATGCCTGGAGTCCTGATGTTAGGAGCGATGCAAAGAATGTCTCTGCAGAGTTAAACAGCTTGTATTTCGGTGGGATTGCGGCAAGAAGGGCAGATGATTCAGAGGAGATGTAGTTGGATGATCTTTTACAGAGAGTTTGATTTTCAAGTCATTCTCTGACAACAGTTCATACACTGGGGGCTCTGTTACTTCCGGTCGGGGCGCTGCCGATGTGTCAGCCGATTGCCCTGCTGCCGATATGCCAGCCGATTCTCCTTTCCCACCTTGGATCCGGCTTTCTGGGATTACCATCAGAGCCGAATGTAGGGCACAAGTGCCCTTCCAGGATGCCGGAAGATGCAGGTATGCTTGTTTGCCGCAGATCCAGTACATGACCATAAGGGCTGCTGTTCCCTTCTTCATATCTGGAATTATGATTGTCTTATTGCATTGTCTGTTGGCACCCAGGGGCACTTTTCTCTCTCTGTGAAAGCATAGTTCATTTGGTATTTCTTTTTGCATTTTGATCGGCTTTTCTAGTGCTGTGACCCATGTGAGTTTGGCAATGTGCAGAGATCATACGGGTGTGCATGTTTCTTTTATCCATTGAAAATTCTCTTCAGTCAGTCCTCTAAGTGCCTCAGCTTTGCAGATCATCATTTCGTCATGCCATTTGTTCTCTACAAATCTCGTTCCTTTTACGGACGAAGAATTGTGCACATCCTCTCGTTCTCCAGCATTTCTATTGTAACTGTGTGTGCCTGGAAGGTGCTCCGAATTCTACACAATACAAGATGGATTAAACATTGGGATTCTGACAAACGTACCTCTTGAGGCGTGAGTATTTTGGGTGTCCCTTTTGAGTGAGGAACGAGAGAGCAAATTAACAGCTCTCATTTGTGGCTTGTTTTGCTGTGGCTCTCATGTCTGAATACCATTTATTTGACTGATCGGGGTGGCGGGGGTCTTCTATTTCATCTAATCCCAGGCCATGGTAGATGTCATACCTTTTCCTATCCGCCCCCCTTTTTCCCTTTCCCTTATAACTTCTAATTCTTCTATAATGTATTGGGACACTCCCAGACCATGCTATGTCGGTAATGTTATTTACTAAGTGTTTGATTGGTGGACCTGGTGGTTCGTGGGTAGCAGCAACATGAAAATGAGGTAGGGTCATTGGTTGTCTGTGCGTTAATGTTCTGTTCAGTTAGTTCATTCCACCAGAAATAATCACCATCATATTAGTTTGTTTCATTTTTATCATACCAACTTATTGCGGCGATTGAGGGGAGGGGGACAAGTGTTGTATCATTAAATTGCATCATAATGCCGGTTACATTTCCTTTGTTGTCATCAGCTGAATTTCTTTCCACATTGTTTGTACACCCATCCAAATTAACGTTGACCCTTCCCGTATCAGCTGTGCCCCGCTCCCCCCTCTGTTCATATTGTGGACAAGGCATAAGAGCGTGTAATACCACGCTATAAAAAATAGCATTACAGATGGCAAAACTGCAGAGGATTTCTACGTACATTCGACAGTGTTATATTTGTTAGCTCTATTAACAGTCCTATCGCTAACTAACAGTAAGCCATTTCCCTGGCGTGCACTCCTTTTGGCCATTGGGTCACCTGGAGGGGCGATATAAAATTGTTAAGTGACGAGCATATATTCATTTTTCACTTTGCATAATATACTACTTTTGTAACCTTCTACTTCATTTCATTCAGGCAATACTATACGTTCCTTAAACCCCCTTTTTCTTTTTTTTTGTTTTTCCATCATCCATTTTACTTGTATTGCGACATTGATGTTACTGTATCATTTATGCCATTTCTGTATTTATACCTGTATTGATTCCATGATAGAGGGTGCATGGTGTGTAAGCAAGAAATAGAGGGAAGGAAGGAATGGGGCAGGGGGGAGGGAGAGGGAGAGAGACAGAGACAGAGACAGAGAGATCACCATTTCAGTGTTGCTCACTTGTTCACATTGAGGGAGTGCTGTATCGTGTGCCTTCCTCACATCTGAGAGTTACACCCAATACTTCAGTCCCTTTACTTTTACTGCAGTGGGTGTGCAATATATGACCTCATAAGGGTCCATGGAACCGTGGCGAAGTCCATCGCCGAACAAAACTCCTCACATACACATTGGTACCTGGCATTAATGGGCCATTTGGGCTGTCTGGGGCTGCGGTTACAGTATCTGTCGCAGCACTTGCAGTTAAGGGTGGGGAAATTTGCTGCGCTATACTACGTACTGCTCGCATCAACTGAGTAAGGTATTCTTTGAATTCTTCCCCCCCAACACTGTGGCAGCCCAGTGGGCATCCGGTGCTTTTCTGATCGGGGAAGAGTGGCGTGTGTATATGCCTGCCAGTTACAATTTCGTGGGGGCTAAAGTGGTGGTCTTTGCTCGGTTGCGTTCTGAATTGAAACCGTGCTAGGGGCAGGCAATACACCCAGTTCTTCTTGAGTGTGTTGCACAATTTGGACAATTCACTCTTGAGTAGGCCATTGATCCTCTTCACCACCCAGTTAGCCATGGGATGATAAATAGAACATAGTTTGTGCTCCTAGAAGCGATGTTACTTCCTTGAAGAGGTAATTCACAAAGTGTTTGCCATGGTCTGATCTTATAACATCACAAATCCCCCATCTGGAGAACACTTCCCGCACCAAAAACCTAGCCGCACATTTCACATCTGGGTGGGGGCATGGTCCTGCCTCCACCCATCTCGAAAACGGGTATCCCACCACAATGAAGTATCTTGCTCCTTCACACTTTTCTCCCATGTCCGCATAGTCGATGTGGAGCTCTCTAAAGGGCCCCACAGGATGCGGTAAAGTCCCTCACAGTGTTCTTAGAGTCATCCCTGAACTGTATGCCTGACATGCGGTGCATTCAATGATACATTTTGATAGGTGCTCCTGCAAGTTGGGAATAAACCAGTGCTCCTGTATGTCTGCGCGATATGTTTCGTCACATGGGCTGGGAAATGTAACTGTTGGAATGCTACTTCTAGTAATTCTACTGGCATTACCACCTTTCCAGTCACCTCCTGTCTCTAAATCAGGTCTGTAGGGGATTGCTTACATCCTCGTTTAGTCCATAATTCTTACTCTTCTACTGGTGCTCTCCTCTGTAATTCTATTAGCTGTGTTACTGGTGTGTTGCTGTACCCTTCGTCTAATGGTTGTGTAGGGGGGGTTTTATGTGTAGTGGGGGTTTTAACAATACATTCAATTGTTGTGGGTACATTGAAATACGAGGCGTCTTTCGCTGCTGCGTCTGCCGCCGCGTTTCCCAATGAGATTGCATCTGTGTTGTTGGTATGGGCCTGGCACTTCACCACTGATGGTTCTGCTAATGCTTCTATTAGTTCATTTAATAATGTAGCATGTTGGACTGGCGACCCATCTGCTCGACGGAACCCTCTCCGTTACCACCTTGATAATCCTGAATGTATTGTTGTAGCATAGGCTGAATCTGAGTATATCATTACTGAACATCCTTTTGCTGCATGAAGTGCTACAATTAATGCCACCAGTTCAGCTGCTTGCGCAGAAAAATTAGAGAGGAGGCGCTTTTGGACAATCGTTTCATAGCTGTCTTCTTCCATTCTTACCACTGCCATCCCTACATGTTTTTCCCCCGTTTCAGCATCTATGGATGCTGAGCCGTCTATGAAGTATATTTCACCTTCCTGTAATGCATTCTCACTTGCTTTGGGGATATCATCTTCCTCTCCCTCGTATGTGGCACAGTCGTGTTCCTGCATATCTTCTAGCATACATGGCTCTGTAATGAACGTGGTGGGATTTACTGTTTTACACCTTACTACGAGCACATTTGGGCTGGAAATTATCTCATAGGCTGTTGCTCTCTGCGTTGTCAATGTTGATCGCTCTAATATTGCGACGAGTGAATGCTCTGCGTACAGTGTTACCGAAAAAGCCAGTGCTTAATTTGTGCTGGTGTGTGCCGGTCCCCAACACCGGCAGTTTTTTCGGCACCAGAACTCATTGTGTGCCTGCCTTCATTGCCTAATAATATAAAACACAGTGCTTCCTGCCTGGGGCACGGCAGCACACGGCCACCATCTTATTTTATTTTTCTTGCCTGACCTGCAATGCCGACGTGCGGCTTGCAGGTCTGGTCATGTCATGGGTCACCTGGTTTGTGAACATGTTGTGAATGTTTTTGTGTACAGTATTAACCGCATTCTGGGGAAGAACGAGTAGAGTGCGCAGGCCTGATTTACAAAAGGCATTCTTAAACGGGCATGGCACACAAACATTCAGGACGCGATTTGCAAAGTGTTTCTCAATGGATGGAAACGCTTTGTTAATCCGATATGTATTTGATTTGTTTACACTCGCCTGTGTTTAAAATTCTAAAAGCCTGCGTTGCTCTGAGCTGGAGTGGTGCCAACATTTTTTTTTGTTGCACCCCTCCACTCCACATTGCTTTGCAAGGGAGCAGGCCAGTGCAAACTTTTTTTATGAGTTGTTGGCGCGCACGCCTCACGCGCTCAGTGCTGGTTTCTATGTAACCACAGTATCCATGCAAAGGTCAGCCCCAGGCCAACCATGCCTGCACAGAAGCGCCGGGCCACCCCTTCCGCAGTGCACCGGCTCCTTGGTTTAGATTGTAAAACCCTGTCAGCCTGCCGTCTCTTTCTCTGCCAGCTGCTCTCTATGTGCTGAGCAGCTCTGTGTTGCTGCTGCTGCCACTGTGCCTGGGCTGACCGACAGAAGAAGACTCTTCTTCCAAAGGTAAGCACTGCAGCATCAGTAGCGAGCCAAGCATTATTTTAATGTCATGTTGATGTTATGTGTATATGCCTGCGTGCCATGAATGCTGGTGTGTGTGTGCGTGTTTGTTATGTGTGTAATGTCTGAAATGTCTATGTAAACATTGAGTGAGTGACTTGTGACTCAGGGACTGTGGTGTTCTTGTGTGTGTATGTTGTTAGCAGAGAGTTAGTATAGTGTGTGCGCATGTGTGTCTGAGTGAATGTATGCTCATGGGTTGACTGAATAAAGTAGGCATCTATGTAATATCTATCATTACTACTGCTGTAAGGATAGATACTGCATAGATGCCAATCAACTAGGTGTGCAGTAAGTGCCCAAGCATTTAGGGGGTGAGGAGGGCTAAGAGGACTCACAGCGCATCATTCTGCAAGGGCCTTCATGCCTGCCCATTGCCCTCCTTCAATCACAGCCCGGGTGCAGAGATAGGGGAGGAAGGTGGGCGAGCCACAAAATAAATTCCTGCTACAGTGCTACTTTTCCCCACAAATGAAGTGCACGCAATTGCATACGGTCTCATTCACACACCCTAAACTGCCCACCTCTGCCCCAATTTACTTTTGTTTTAACATTAGTGGCAGATGGCATTTTAACACATAACAAAAAGTTAAACTGCAGACTCATAACTGATGCAGAAACTGATGCAGAAACTCACCTATTGGACCTCTTCCAGGCGCTCTGGAGCAAAACAAAGGCAAACCTCCTAATTTACATATGGATTGCACCAACAGATGTAACTTCACAGAAAAGGACATCACAATAAGCATAATCAGTCTTTGATACTTGGACGCACCATGGAAGCGAGCTCAATTGACAGTGGCAAATAACCTTTTGGTACAAAATACCTAAATTGCACTTTTATTATATATGGAGCAACTCTGTAGGCATTTGTTTTTATTTTTATAATAGCATGATATATTAACGTAAGCTTTGGAGTGAATCAGAATCACTTACAGGGCTGCAGATAAGCCACAGTGTGATCAAACGATTTGCCCAGGATCACACACTTTGGATAAATGGTGAAACTAGGATGAAGACAATTTAAGCAACTGTGCACATCTTCCCAGGCTTAGTTGATATAGATGTTTATTTAAGTTTTGCTTTGCATTTCATGTGCTTAAATAATTATTTATAGCAATGCCTTGGAAGCAAACCACATTACATAATAAACTAACTATGCACTGTACACATTGTCATAGAAATCTATTGAGCAATAAAAGTATGGCTTTTTTATGGTGATTTAGGGAGGCGCTGCCACGCCTGAACACATTTGAGTTGGCGGGGCCGACTTCCATCTTCAAAAAGGCAGTGGCTCTGAAGCTGAGGAAGCAGATCTGGCTACAGTCTACCTGGTTGACAAGGAGGGCTGCATGGACGTATAGACAGAGGCCGATCTAGGTCTAGCACTGAGCCCTCACTGACCAACCACAGCACGGGCAGCGCCCGCCGGGGCCGGCCCGGTATTAGGGGGCTAAGAATTTTGGGGGACTGGCACTTTTTTTTTGCAAATTAAGCACTGCGAGCAGCCCATTACAATTGTGGCACTCTTTTCAATCGTGAAGCCCGCTGCTGCAAGAGCTTGTTCACACACAAAGTGACCTTGCATCACCGCGTCCAGCGTACCGCTGTAGTAGGCCAATGACTTGTGGCCTAGGGACGTTTTCCGTGTTAATACTGCAGTCATCAGTGTGCCATTGGAGTGTGAGAATAGATAAAATTCCCTATCATAATCTGGGTTTGCGGGAACTGGTGCGTGTGCGATCATGTCTTGTAGCTTGAAGTATTGCGTCATCATTTCATTGGTCCATTTTATTGGGACATTATTCTTTTGGGACTCATTCAATGCCTGTAGCAACGGATGGGTGTAAGCTGCATAATCAAGCATCCATGCTCGGCAGTAATTGCAAATGGTGAGAAATTTCTGTGCATCTTTTACGGTTTTTGGTATTATCATGTGGCGTATGGCCGCTGCCCTGTCAGGACGTTTGCCATCTTTGGATATAAGCTGTCCCAAGTATAGGACCTAAGCCAGGCAGTATTGCAATTTTCCTTTATCTACCTTATATCCTTTTGTAGCTAGTAGATTCAGCAGTCTTTTCTGCACTTCTCTTCAGTTGTACTGCAGACGAGCAAGTCATCCACGTATTGTATTATCACACTCTCTACATCAATATTTCCGAGATCTTCATGTAAGATCCTACTGAAAATGCTTGGGCTCTCACAATATCCCTGTGGCAGTCTGCAGTGTTCATACCCGTTTCCTCTTAGTGTGAACGCTGTGAGGTAACGGGAGCTTGGATCGAGTGGGATGGAAAAGAAAGCATTTTTTAAGTCCACCACGGTAAACCATGTAGCTTCCTTGGGAATACTGCACAGTATTGATGCCGGGTTAGGGACCAATGGGAACTCTTTCTGAATTACGTCATTGAGTGGGCAGAGATCTTGGATCATTCTCCATGCCCCTCCTTTTGCTTTTTTGATCGGAAAAATTGCTGTATTACATGGGGAGTCGGATGGTACAATTATCCCTTGTTTCAACAGAGCACTTATTGTTTCTTTTATTCCCTCTGCTTCTTTTGATAGGGGGTACTGCTCAACTCTTGGGGGTGTGGCACCTGGCTTCAATTTTATCTTAATGGGAGTTGCTCCATGCAATAACCCTACATCATGGGGACCTGTGGTCCAGACCTCAGGCATTACCCTTTCCATATCTTCTTCAAATATTGTAGGCGGGATGTTAACACTAGCCATGAGTGGGTTGTGTATTTCCCTGTATTGAATCATAATGTCACATGGTATGCTTATTTCCATTATTATTTCTCCATCACTCTCAGTAAACAGTTCTTCATCAGTTAAATCGCACAACATTATGTTTGGGTCTATAGATAGTACTGTTCTCCATTCGCAGCCATGTGTGTCCAGTCCTATTACCACAATAAGTTTGCTCGAGACCTGAACTCCCCCCTCCCCCTCTAGATCAATGGACAGGATTGTTCCTGGTACAACATCTGTATATACAATTGGGCGGAAAATGAAATCTGCGGGTACCTTCCATTCCTACCTTGTCATCTTTGGTACCACCCGGGCCAACACTCTGATGCCGTAAATGAACATGTGCATGTCAATGGGCACCCCTCACACTACAACTGCATTTGTCATTGTGCTGATCAACAACATTGCTCGTACGGGACACACTCCTGGAGTTGAACACTCTCCCCCGTTCTGTAAAGGAGATGGTCATGTTTAATTTACTCAACAAATCTTTTCCCAGTAAATTGATTGGCGCGTCTTTGTGATACAGTAAGGGTGCGCACACTGTCCCCCCCCTCACTGTTATGTCAAGATCTTTTGTGTAAGGAACTTTTAAAATAGTGTTACAGTCACCTGGTATCCATGGGGACGCCACCCAGCCAGTTGGTCGCTGGTATCCTTCTCGGTGATTCCCTGGTGTGGTTCTCGATGGAAGTTCCACCTTGTTTCAGAGGTTGGCGAGCTCTCCGTCCAGCTTTCTGGGCAGGGGCGCGTTGTCTTTCGTGGGCATGCGCGGTCCAGTTACTTCACTGACAGCGGCCCAATTGATGTCTTTCAGGTAGGTCTTATTGCCGTTTATTGTGTTATACTTGCATGCCTTTTCTCTGTTCGTTAATGTCTCATTTTGTCTCCCTTAGATGCGCGGAGCATCCGTGTGGTGAACTGGCCTCGCCGGTAAATGATGGCGCCCGATAAGCACTATGATGCGGTAAGTAAGCGCTTTGCGCAGCGCTGCGATGTCTCATCTTCGCTGATCTGATTTTTCTCACTTTTTCGTAGGTCGCGGTGTGTTCCCAGCTCGTGTGGATTTCCAGAGGGAAGCCGCCCGAAAGGCGATCAGCCAGGTAAGTCTTTTAGCAATTTGTGGTTGAAATGTCTCTAATACCGCCTCTAATTATGTCTTTTCTTCCTTTTCAGGTCCTTGTGTCCGGGCGGCGCGCAGATCCAATAGAGCTTCCCAGGAGCTGCGAGCAGTGAAGGATGGAGATTGCAGGTAAGATGCTGCTGCTAACAATGTCTTTTTGTCTTTCTGCAGGTCCTGATTTCCCAGGCTCGTGAGTAAGCTGGACACAGTGAGCGTCATGTTGCTAGCTGCAAAGTAACGCGAAGCGGGTTATCTTTTTCAGGTGTGGTTTAAATAGCCTCTACAAAGTAGTCCAGGTAAAGTAGTCACTAGGCCACCACACCCAAAACAATATACCGCATAGCTTGGTTCTTAGGAATCAAGCTATGTGGATGCCTCCATGTTGGCTGAAAGCCTGAATAAAGTAGTTCCCTGAGCTGATGTCTTTCACAGTGCATGAGCCTGGCACCAAAGGTGCCAGGACTGACTCCAGGAGGGTCTGAGAGGTGGCTGCCAGGCCTTATTTGAGACCAGAGTCCAGATTCCACCTGGCGAACGGGCTTGCCAGTGGGGATCAGGGCTGAGGGTCATGACAAATAGCCCCAGAGAACCCCCGCGCTTCCGAATGTTTTCCCAGGAGCGCAAACCGCCCTTCCATGAGGCATGATTTTTCTGCTCCTGAGTCTACCATAAAGATAAACTGCTTGTTTCCCATCTCTGCTCCCACTAGCGGTTCCTCTTCTGCATGTAGGGTAGTAGATAGGAATGGACACGCAAGGGCTCTCTGTGGGCTGTCCTAGTCTGCATATGTTTCAGTTCCTGGTACTGAAAAAACATTATCTCCTACCACTGCTGTGCCGCGAAAAGGAGCGGGCGCACCATTTGCTGATGTTGTGAAAATGTTATTGTTTGTGTTTCCTACTGTATTCTGTCTGGCCATGGGCTGTGGTGCTCCTCTCTGCTGTGGCTGTTGTTGCTGAGGTTGCTGCCTTTGCTGCATCTGAGGCTCACTATAGTATTGATCACCTTGTCCGCCCCCTCCCATGGGTAACCCATAGGGGCTGCCTGGATGTGGATGTCCGTACTGTTCGTTTCCCATTGGGGGCTGTCCTTGGTAATACCCCATAGGCCGCATTCTACAATCTCTTGTATAGTGCCCCCATCTACCACAATTCCAACACGATCCTTGTGGTCCTCCTCTCATCCCAGGCCCTCTGAAACTTCTGTTCCCCATTCCTCCAAATCCCCCTCATGGCCCTCTGTACCCACCTCATCCTCTTGTCGGCCTTCCTTGCCACTGGGGCCCTCCATACTTTTCCTGTCCGTCCCACTGTTCTTGCCCTGCCCTCCTGTAGCCCATGTTGCAGCCATCCTAACTGGTACATTTCCTGCTCCGTCTTCTCCTTCATTACTCCTATCAGTTGATGTGGTTGCATTAATTGTTGCAACCTTCACTAGCTTGTTCTGTACTAATTTCGCTTCGTCTGCCAACCTTTTCTGCGCTCTCTCTTTTTCTCTTTCTTTGATCCTCCTGCAGTGGTGTACAATTATGCTTTGGATCTCAGGCCAACCCTTGGCTTCTATCCCAGCTATTTTATCCAAGGCCTTCTGTACCTCTTTCGGGAGCCCCTTTTTGATTATAAAATAGAACAGGGTGGTGGATTGATCCCATGCCGTACCCGTTTCACTTCTCCACAGGTCTTGCACCCGGAGGATGAATTGTGTAGGCTCCTCCTCCTCCTCCTCCTCCTCCTCTCCCATCGTGCACTGCATCACTAAATGTAAGTCTGGAATGTCTGGAAACGTGCACCGCAATGTATCCCAAACTTGTGCTCTAAGGTTGTTAAACGGCGATCCATCATGGCTGGTACAACTCATTGTTACTCCCGGGAACCCCACCTTCACCCACACTGCATCTGCTTGATCTCCAACAGCAGACACCAACAAACTTTTCACGTCCCCTATTGCTAATGGAATTTTTGCTGTGTTTTTTTCGAATGTGTGTATCCATTTACCCCGCCCCTCCTGAAAATGGGGGGGGGAGAAGTTTCAGCAAGTTATTTTTGTCCATCTGAGCCCAAGGGATGTAGTGTGGCCTTCCTGTCCCTTTGTGTGTAAGTGGCATTTGTAGTTTGTGCTTTCGTTCCGTCTTACTTACCATCCCTTTTTGTCTTGCACACTAACATGTTCCCTACCCGGTGTCTTAACCGGCCCTGCCACCTTGGCGGTGATCTTTCACCTAAATCATCAAAATGAAATGGCAGAGGGGATCCTGCTGCCGCTACCCCTTCTTCATATTCATCGAGATCGCTCCATACTTCTACCTCTTCTTGCTCCCTCTCTTCTTTGTGTCTTTCTCCACGCAGACTATCTGGGGTGGTGGGGCGTATTCTTACCGGCTTGCCATTCAGATGGAACAGGAACTCTCCTGATTGCCATTCTTGCTCTCTTGGTATGGGGGTTGACTGTGATGGCGCCGATTGTGATGGTGCTGGCGTTGCCGGCGCTGACTCTCCTGCGACACTTGGTGGGGGCGTTAGATCTGCTGCTGTTAATGGTGGCACTTCCCCCTCCCCCTGGCAACATCTGGCCTCTATCGCATAATGCTCTTAATCGTGTTATTTCCATCTGTGCATGTGCGATCTGTCTATCTAAAGCCCCAGTTAATAGTGCTAAGTCTACAGGTGCAGCACTAGTTGGGCCGTACAGCCCCCCTGTCATACGGAGGTGGTGCTGTGGCTGTTGCCTCCGCTGGGGTAGTTGGGGCAGGACTTGCTGGCACATATTGAGGCTCACTGTATCCTGTCAACAACGGGTATATTTTGGTGGTATCACTCGCAGTCGTGGTTGTCATACACTCCTCTCGCTGACCGACCTACCTCTTCTGGCGCTTTCTCTTTTTCTGCTTCTCTGTTTGTACTTACCTCACCTACAAGTGTTATTTCTTCAAACCCGCCACAAATCTAATACTTCTCTTCTGTTCTGGAGCTGTTTCCCTTATATCTGGCCAACAGATGCTACTAAGTCCAATACCCTCTTATCAAAGGATCCTCCCTCTGGCCATATGGGGGTCACGCTATCTCCTTTTATTTCTGTCACTCACTAGTCGTGGTATTTCTATATCTTTTCACTAGATAACTGGAGATGTTGACAAATGTGCGCTAAGGGTGTCACTCCCTCCATGATAACACAATTACCCACATATGAACTCAAACACTTAGTTCACTTTCTCTTCTGTTCAATGTTGTACGTAACCTTTTTCCTTCCCCTTAGTATCAATATTTTTCAACAATTTTTCCTCTTTCACCACTTTCCGAGACCATAAATTATTTCAACCATGAACATCCGTCATTTACTATTATTCAAAACATTTTCGTATACATTGCATTTTCAATTTTCTTAAATCAACCTTAATTTGTTCTTCACTTATTGGCACGTCAACAGTTATTGACAGATCGACATGTACTACCTTGACGTTCATGAAAACATACAACACGAAAACACACCACACATAGCATGTACTACCTGCACGCTTTCACTCCCCCTTTTGATCATTTCAGTTTCTGACCCCTCTGTTCCATCTCTCACGCACTCCCCACCTCTTAATCCCTCTTACTACCTCACCAAGAATTCTGCTCTTACTACGAGTCTACTAGAGATATGAGACCCCTACTATTTTCTCTTTATCTTCACTTATTTAACTGCACTGGACGAGACAATGCTACGCGGTGCCGCCTTCTACCCCATTCGGGCTAGGTTCCCTCACTCTTCGCTTACTTCTTTATCTCCAAAAACTTAATGGGCATATAAAGGATAGCTCGGAACAAGCCTCAGTATCATTCACACAGACCCTGACTTTCTTTTAGTCAATTATTACCCGTTTCCCTCCGTTCTTAAACCCTCCCTTACCTCTTGGGAACTTTCGCAACCGGTACTCACGTGTTCAGTCGGGTGGTCCGAGAGTCACCATTCACGCTTCATCCACAATCTGGTCCGCACCCCAACCAAACCGTGGCCCGTCTCGGCGAGCATGTTTTACAGTTGGGTATTCGTTAACCGGGAACCCTTGACCCCGTCTCGTTGAGCGCAAAGGCTGGTCGGCCGCAGAGGCGATGGTTTTGCTGAAGGGCATCCCGGATCTCTCTGCACTGCACGGGCTTCAAGGCACCTGTCCCAAATCACGTCGCAGCGGTCACCAAAAATGTAGGCGCCCTCCCAGTCTTTAGACGGGCAAAAGAATAAATGAGACACTCCCCGGACGGGGAATAAGGCGAAGAGGACAGGTTGCGCGAGTTAAAAAATAGCTCATGTATTTGGCATCCAAAGAACTCTGCTGACAGAGCGCTCCGACAAATATTACAGTTACATTACTTTATAAGGGTATATTTCATCATGCATGACGTAATTAGTGTAGGGTGTCAAAGTGGTACATGATTGGTTGGAAAATATAGGCACATATGGCAATGACGTTATGGTTCCATCTGGATTGGTTGTTCCTTTGCCAGGAGGAGGGACTTCGCATGATCCGTCGCCGGTATTCAGGAGAGGTGAAGGTCAGGTTGCTGTGAGGTGGGGTGATCACTCGACTAAGCTAACATAATACATCTCTATGAAGCATGCACTAAATTACTTTGAAATGCATTTGAACAAATCACTGTAAACCGATAAATGTCTTATATTTATTTACATCGTCAATATCAGTGACTTATATGGAGCATCAGGTTGAAAGGGCTTTGACGATTACAATACCATTGATTGAAGTTCGGGTCTGGACTCAAAGAATCTAAGGCACGCTGGTATGTGTTAGTATTGGGAAGCAATATATGGTGACAGAGGTGTAATGTTAGTTGGGGGTCTGCTTAGTGGGCATCATGGTGGGGTCACACCTTTGGTACATCAAGTGAATTCCTTACAAGGACACAGGGTTACACTAGCAGTAATTTTCCAATGGCGAGGGGGCATGGACAGATTTGTGGAGATGGATGCTCTGCTCAAGCCAGTTCACACGCAGGGCAGTGATCTCAGAGGAAGAGTGGGTTGTTACATTAGTTCTTTGTTGCAATTACCTCCGGCTTCATCGGGAGAATGGAGCCGCAGAGTTTGCCAAACACAGTGAGAGAAAAGGTGGGGGCCATGTGTGCTGCGTGCGTGGCGCTGCAAAGGGGAGAAGCCTTTTCATATTATCGCCGTGAGGCCTAGTTACCAAGATTGCGTCAAGGGGGCACAAAGATGGATGCCTTGTGTCCTGCGCGATGGTCCCATCTACACAGATGCCAACCAGTGCTGACATTGCATAAGTGCAAGGGGGCATCCCCCACCATTGGAGGGCACTTGGTCCAAGTTTGTACTAAAGAGAGGAGGGACGGGGGGCCTATTGGCCCCTCACTCGCACACACAATGAAGCTACCATGGAAGGAAGTCTGAAGGGGCAATAACACTTCAATCAAGGGAGAAACCCCCATCATGCTCTGAAAGAAATGACAGTTGGCAGCAGTTGAAGGAAAGAAAAAAATGACCCAGGGACAAAGGGACTGCCATTTGTTGCCAAAGACTAGTTCATGAATAAACTTTAAAGACTTTATCTCTGCAGCAAGACTTTGAAAAATTGTAAAAATTTCAGTTTAAAAGTGATTCTTTTGTGCTTTCTTTTGAGACATGGTAGAAGTCACTGACAACTTAGGGACTGAAAGGCAAAGTATTGAGGATAGAAAAGTATCAATATTGCATACATACATGTCTTGGGATAATTCGCATCTGTGTATAAATTTATGGACTTTTAGGCCGAATCCTTCATGCTCAAATTACCAAAATGTATCAGAAGGGCGAAACAAGGTCCCACAGACTGGAGGATTGGACAGATATGTGCTGCATAAAATATGTAACCTCTGTATATAAGATTATCGGATTTTAAGTAATTGTGGGAATTTTTCGGCATTGTAAAACTCCCATCATAAGGCTGACATCATTCCCTTGGAAATCCAACCAGCTGAGTGAGGCGGAGACTAGCACCCCTATCCAATCCAAGTAGTTTAGAGGCGTGCTTAGTTAACTCTACCCAACCTATACTTTGATGATGTCACTAGATATTATAAATAAGGGTCCCTGACAAGACCCTGGACATACGCTCTTTCTGATTTCCTGCGCTGCGTTCCAGTTCCCATCATCTTCCAGATCCAGACTCCAACAACAAGGCCAAGCATTGCTGATCCTACTTTAGGGCCAACTGCAAAACCCAAGCAGCGCTGATCCTTTTCCCAGCAAGGCCTCAAATCTAAAAATCCACTAAATCTCCCATTAACAAGGGGAAAGCTGTGGTACCTTTGGCATCCTGATCCAGTCTGGCTTGCTGCCTCTCACTGCATGCTACTGCAATCCTGCTACCTTGATGACCTTTAGTATCCAGTGACCGGAATTGCCCGTCCAGCCCTTGCCAGCCGGTAACCAGAACTGCACAGCTGTTTGTCAGGTGCCCTGCCGTGTAGTGACCAGACCCAGTTGACTGTCCATAAGCCCAAAACTATGAAGTAGACTGAGTATTTCATCATCCCATAGAAATCCACAGTATACCTTGTCTTGTTTTGTTCTTATCCCACTCTATGTCATCCTATCCTTATAACCTATCCAACTGTCAGAATTCTCTATGCAATTTGTCATTAATCTCCCAGTATTAGCATTACTTTTCTTTTCATTTCTGGCGTACATAGATCATATGTCATTAGCGATATTTTGATTAAATAAAGTCATTTCCTCAAAGAAAAGGGGTACACTATGCATTGTTGCTTTAGTACGGAATTGTATTTGCTTCAAGGGTTTTAACACACATTCATTGTTTATTCATCCATTTCCGAGTGTCATTTCACAACATCGAAAAGGGTTTAAAATCAGTTTTCTCTCTTATTTGGGGAGGGAAGGTCAGATTTAGATTCCGTTTCCAGTTTCTTATTCCTGTGTACCTGCTGCTTCTTTGTATCCACTCAGAATTGATTATTCATGGGTTGAGGGAACATTGCAGGGGGAAATTCCAACTTGGGTGCTCTCTGTCCTAAATTCAAAAGTGCTCCTATTCTGCTGTGTATATGTGCCACTAAAAATTCAAACCCAGTGCATTGCTCACCTTCTCATTGTAACCATCAACCCATAGGTGATTGCTGCCCCATATTAAAGTGTGCGATTTCTTTTGAATTTTAAATAAATATTACATTTGACCAACCAGCCTGGTTCATGGTCCATTGCGACCCGGGGTATTTGAAAAGGGGGTGTGATATGCGTGGTGTGTCATCCCAAAATTGAATCGACATAAATAAGGAGAAAAATACCTCAGGCGCTACATCCTAGGCAGAGACCAAGGTGTGCGTGTTGCCTGATTGAGCAGGATGGTCACAATGCTACTTTTAGCAGACACTCCGTTCTTCACCCCCAGGGTCCGAGAGGACGGGGCAAACTGCTACCCGGTGGGATTGGGACCACAAACCCGATCCTGAGAAATACGAAATTTGATCCGGGGACAGCAAACAGACCCTTCGCAAAGTGGGAATCCATGGGAAACTGCATCTGGGTCACACGTATGGTGGTTCTTCACTGTTGACCTTTGAAGATTTTAAGACCAGATTTGCACGAGGGGGAATGATTCAGATTTAGCCTAATCCGCAACTGGGTCACAGACAGGGAAATTCAAAAGAGAGGAACAAGGGAACCTAAAGGGATTGAACAGACACTGGTAGATGGCCTTAACTCAAAGAAAACGTCCACCTTCTATAGGCTTCTTGACCCGCTTAATGCCTCCGATACCCTACCCTATAAATTGAAATGGCAGACAGAATTGGGAGTGGATATCCAGCCAGAGTCCTTGTCTTACATATGGGAAAGGGCCCATAAAGCACCACGATGCATAGTAATGAACAAATGTGGGTACAAGATTCTGTGCAAGTGGTATAAATCACCTAGCCGGCTGCATGAAATTAATCCGGGGTACTCTTACAGATGCTGCACCTGTGGATGTGGGGAGCGAGGAACATAGGGGCATCTATGGTGACTTGCCCCCACTCAACTGTTTTGGAAGGAGATCCTCTCCCATATTAGAAACTTTATGGGGACTGACCACCCTTTGGACCAGAGAGTAATAATTTTGGGGGATTCAGAAGTAGATGCCGGGTATCCCCAAAGAGGCCAAACAGCCTGGGTGATAACACGACTATGAATAGCTGCCAGATTAACCCCATATTTCTCATGGAAACTACTCAAAGGCCCGGTAGTCTGGCAAATAGTGGGTTAGAGTTGGGATGCGGTTGGCAATGGAAAAAATAACTGCAATTCTTACCAACTCATACCAATCCTTCTACGCGGCCTGGTTCTCCATTGTTCAATTCTTGGGCTCTAAAGAGCATGTTACCCACAAACCACAGATCTTTTGGCACTTCAAGTTACTATGAACTTAATGCTTTAGCTGGGACACGCTGTTTCGCACTGGCACGGGTGGCCCTTTATTGTTACTGTTTGATGAAATTGTTGTTTAATGATTTGTTGTACTGTTGATTGAATACCAGAAGTATGCTCTGTATTCTGATTAAGAAAATTATAAATAAAGGTTGGGGAAAAAATATTTAAAAAACACATCTTTTATGAATATATTGGTCTAAGCATCTGATATTCGATAATACATTCCATCAATGCCTAAGTGCTTTAATACTTTTGGGTCCTCAGTGGTACACTACACTCTACAGAGAATGCAGCGAGTGGAGTTGTGACCTGGCCAGTTCGGTGTGAAGCCCATACAATAGGTGCCAACGTAGGACCATCAGTGTATTAAGTTAGACTTGATGCAGGACTAAGGAGGGCATGTAAAAGGGATTAGGTGACTGGTATGTGTAGAAGGAACTGTGGTGCTCCTAGTAGTGTCAGCTGAGAGATGCAGGTAGGGGTGGAGTCTAGAAGAGCGAGTTGGGTGCACAGTAAAGTTGTCTTGGTGTGACCATTGACTGGACCAGTACATTTAGGGTAAAGGGATGGCGGATGCATGCAGATGGAACAAGTTACTTACCTATAACTGTTCCTCTCCAGCATAGGCCTGGCATGGATTCACATGAATATTCCCAGTCAGGAAGGGAATCCAAAGTAAGAAAAGAAAAGCAGCATTGCTTTAAAAGCTTGAATACTTCCTTACACCTATTATCCAATCACTGAAAATCAGGTCATACTGCACACAGCCAATGACTGTCGTCTCCCCAACTACTCCCCCGACTGCCATCTTCATGTTAGAAGCACAAGAAGTACCAGTATGAACACAGAAGAGCCACAGAGGGAGGGTTTGCATGTCAATCCATGCCAGAGAACAACAGTTACATGTAATTTGTTCCTTCTCCAGCATGGGGTCTGGCAGGGATTCACATGCTCATGAATACGATTATACTACAGTACCATATACACAACCACAGGCTGTAGCAAGGCTTAACAGAAGTACAACACTTACCCCTGGAAACGACTCAGCTCAAGCAAACAGGTTTTGCAGCACTGCTTGGCTGACTCTGGACTCCTCCCTGGAATCCCCGTCGATAAAGTAGAATTTCATGAAGGTGTGGTCGACCTCCACGTAGAAGCCCTGCAAGTGTCCAGCAGGGGAACCCGAGAGAGAAACGCTGTCGTAGCAGCGATGGCTCTGGTGGAGTGGGCCATCGGTCGGCCTGGAAGGGGTCTGTCAGCCAGAAGAGGACAGTGCATGATGCAGCCGGGTATCCACCTGGATAGGGAGGCCTTGGACCAGGGCCTTCCCCCGGATTCACAGGAACAAAGTTCACAAAAGAGCTGAGAAGTCTTCTGGAAATCATTGGAACGGGCCACATAGAACTTCAAGGCACAAGCAACGTCCAGCATATTCCCAGCCAAAACCAGATTCGGGAAGAAAACCGGAAGCACTAAAGGTTTGTTAAGGTGGAACTCAGACAGGACCTTCAGCATGAAGGATGGGTGAGTGGATCACCATCCTCGTAGGTTGTAATAAGTAGGGGCTTTGGCAAGAAAGAGCCTGAATTCCCCCGATCCGCCTGGCCGACACGATCGCTACCAGGAACACAGCCTTCCATGAAAAACTTGAAAGGAGCACGATGTAAAGGCTCAAATGGAGGTCCCATGAACTTCGTGAAGACAGTGTTGAGCTCCCACGCCGGGGCCGGAGTTTTCACTGGAGGGAAAGACTTGGAGACCTTTCATGAATTCCTTGACCAGCCTGTGAGATCATAACGATGGCTTTGTAGGTGAACAGGTGTATCGTGAGATGGCCGTCAGATACACGTTGATGGAGGCGTGGGCCAAACCAGATTTGGCCAGCGAGAGCAGGCATGGCAAGAGCTGAGGAGCAGATACACACAGTGGCGTGATGTGATGCCCTACAACTTGCACCAAGCGTTTCAATTTGTGACTGTAGCACGATAGAGTAGAGGGCACTCTGGCCTTGGCAAGAACAGCTTTATATTCGACCGGAAGGTCGTAATGGCCAAACTCTAAGGCTGTAGGACCCAGGCTGTGAGGTTCATTGACACTGAATTGTGATGTAGGATGGTTCTGGTTTCTCTAGAGAGCAGGTCCAGAAGAGGAGGCAGCCCGATGTCTGGCGCCGCTGATGGGCAGAGCATGTCGAGGTACCATATCTTGCGGGGCCACACTGCGGCGATGAGTATCATTTTGCAGCGGCATCTCTTCAGAGTGTTGATGACATGCAGCAGGAGGGGGATCGGAAGAAAAGCATAATGGAATTGACCCTCCCATCTGAGTGAGAAGGTGTCCCTCAAGGTCCACGGTTGAGGGAACCTCCTGGCTAACTGCTCGCATTTGGGGTTAGCTGCCACCATGGCAAATAGGTCGATCTCCGGGCAACCCCATTGACGGAACAGACTGGTTACTAGGCCCTGCTGTAACCCCCATTTGTGATCAGCCCAAAGCTCCCTGCTGTGGGCATTCGCTATGGTGTTCTTTTTACCTGCTAGGTGAAAGGGCACAAGGTACATGTTCTGAAGGATCGCCCAGTGCCATAGGGTGTGGGCCTCCAATGACAGAGCAGGATATCGGGTGCCGCCCTGCTTCCTGATTTAGAACATTGTGGTGGTGTTGTCTGTGAAAATCCTCACCACTTGACTGTTCAGCAGCAGCAAGAACAACTTGAGGGCCCAGAACACAGCCCGAAGCTCCAGCACATTGATGCGTAGATCCTTCTCCTCCTGCAGCCAAAGGCCCCTGGCGTGATACTGCCCGGTGTGAGCCCCTCTCCCCCATCCGTCCAGCGAGACATTCATGATGACTGAAATGGAGAGGTCCGGAATGGGGGAACGCCGAGTAAGGTGAGAGCACACCCCCCACCATTGGGTGGCTTGCCTGAATTCCAGATTGAGCCTCAACTTGTCTGACCAATTGCCCGTGGCCTGGTGCCACCTGCAGTCCAGAAACTTCTAGAGTGGCCTCATCTGCAGAACAGGATCAGATGTATGCAGGAGCACATCATGCCCAGCAGCGACTTGATGACCAGGGTATTTGCTGATTTGGTGGCAGACAAACAAGGAACCTTCCCAAGGATGGCCAGCACCCACTATTCCGAGGGGAAAGCTAGGGACGCCACTGTGTTTACACGTGCCCCCAGAAACAGACCGTCCTCCGATGGCGTTACGCAGGATTTTGGATAATTGATAGAAAATCCGAGCTCTTAACAGGTCTATGGTCTCCTGTGTGTGTTGCACTGCCAGGCTCTGAGACCATGACCAGATGAGCCGGTCGTCTAGGTACGGGTAGACGTGTATGCACTTGAGACGTAGATGCGCTGCCACTGGGGCAAAACACTTTGTGAACACCCTTGGTGCCGACTTCAGGCCAAATGGCAGCACCTTGAACTGGCAGCTATTCCTCAGAACCCGGAAGTGAAGGAACCATCAATGTTTTGGATGAATGTGGATATGAAAGTAGGCATCTTCCAGACCAAGAGTGGTCTTGTAGCCCCTTCCTCCAGTTGGCCAAGCACTTGTTGCAAAATGACCATCCTGAACTTTAGGGACCTTAGGTATTTGTTGATGCAGCGTAAACCCTAGATTGGGCATCACCCCCCCCACCCCTGACTTATTTCTGACTAGAAAGTATCTGGAATATGTTCTGGAGCCCCAGAAGCAGAGTGAGATGGGTTCTATTGCGCCCTTTGCCAGCATGAATCGTACTTCCCACAGCAGCTAGACAGTGTTATTCCTTCCTAGTTACAGGTGGAATAAGATGGCATTTGCATTCGAATTCCAGCATGTGACCAATCTACAGGATGTCCAGCACCCATTTGTCTGTGGTGAGGTTTCTCGAGGCATCAACAAAAGTTGACAAATGCCTGCAGCCACCGACAGCACTGCGAACCTCCACCAAAAGCCTGGGACCGACCCCTGTACGATTCCTGCGCCGTGGAGCGGGAAGGCTGACCATAGGAAGTGGAGGCGTATTACTTTGAGGATCTTCTAAACATGCTCTTGGAGGACCGAAAGGAAGAAGAGCGGCGCTGCTGCAGGGTTCCTAGGGACCTTGCTGTTTTGTGTCCATTTTGATGTCCTGCAGTGTTTCGTCCACTGTCTTTCCGAAGAGATTGTCACTGCTGAAAAGACATATCTACTACGTTGGCCTAAAATTGGTAGCCTTTAGCCAACCTTGATGCCCGAGTGCTACGCTATTTCCCATTTGGCGGAAGCTGGAATCCGCAACATCCATAGCCACAGCAATTGCATGATCGGAGGCCACATCCCAGTCCTGAAACAGTGGCAATGCTTCTATCCTCTTATCAGCAAGAATTCTAGGAGTGGGCCCTGTTTAAGCCACATCTCCTGATCATACTGGGCCAAGATGGCTAGACTGTTGCCCGTCTTGATGGTTGACGCTGCAGTATATATGATGCGCTTTCCGGACACATCCAGCTTCTCTCCCTCCTGGTCCGGTGGAACCATAGATTTGGAGGATGGGTTTACTGAACATTTTCTCGCTGCGGCCAAAAGCACTGAATCCGGGATGTTTTGCGAGTAGAGGCATTTTGGGTCCGAGTCTGGCACCCTGTATTTTTTCTCTAGCCGGTTCAGCTTCGCCAGTGCGTATCTCGGGGACTTCATTAAGGCCACGGCCTCTTCCCATACCTCATCCAGTAACGGGACAGATAAAATCTTCCTGGTTGAGGTACGTCTCTTGTAGAGGAAACCCTCCTTCCTCTTCTCTGGCACCAGATTAAATAGGGCAGATGCCTACGTCATCATGAAATGGTGCAACTTCATCTGGAGGTGAAGCTCTAGTGGTGGTATATGCAACTGCTGGCTCCCCATCAGCTGTGACAGTAATCAAATTAATCGGTGTCCGTTGTGCCAGTGTTTGTTACCGTATCTGTGTGCGGCGCATCGACTGGCAGTGTTTGAACAGGCAGCGGTGATGGTGGTTGCCTTGGGGTAGACGAGCGATGCCTGTGTGGAGGCCTTGAGGGCTGTACCTAGGGTTGTCCCCTGAAGGGCTCGCTATGGGTGGTAGCCGCTGCTGTATCTCTGAGACCAGAGAACTGACCACTGTGAGGATGGCTATAGCCACCTTCATCTAAGCACTCATGCCGTGTGTCGTTGTCGGAACTAGTATAAATGGTCAAATGACCAACTGTGCTCTCTGCGTACTGGTCTCCTGGTCTAGCCACTACCATCAGGGCTACAGACATGGCTGGCACCTTTATTGACTGGGTAGTGGCGGTCAATGAAGCAGTAGTTGTGTGTCTTGCCTGCAGTGAAACCCTTGCTGCAGGTTTTGCCAGGGGCTTTTCCTTACTCGTCGACTAGGTGGCAGTCGACGAGGCAGCCGTTGACAGGGTGGCTGTTGACGAAGCAGTCGGCGAAAAGGTGGCCATCACCAAGGTGGCTGTCGACAAAGCAGCCGCTGATAAGGTGGCAGTTGATGCCTTTCACGAAGATGAGCCCAATGCAGCCGATGACGTAACAGTCGACGATGGTCTGGTCGACGTAGTCGTGGCTGTAGACTGTCTTGTTGACGAAGCCGTAGAAGTGGACATCGCCAAGGGCTTCGAAGAGGGTTCCTTTCGGAGTCCCTCTTCGGTTTCTCCTGTGACAAACTACTATGCTTCGATGAATTTGTGCCGGCCACCGGTAAGCTCATCGTAGACGGGCAAGGTGACAGAGCTTGTGTGCCCTGTACTAGGAGCTGTATCTGCAGTGTGTCTCTAGCCGGACTAACCGCCTGCCGCTTGACTTTACTTGCGCCAGCCAGGGGTACCTCCTCGAACGATCTGGATCTGTGGAACCCACAGAAAATGGCAAGATCCACAAGTGTGATACTTAGTGGTGCAGCGTTTCAGCCACAGCGCCTGGATCATGGTGTGCCGCAGAGAGACCCTCCATGTCAAGTGCTGTCCTTGCCTTCAAGGAAACAGTGCGCCTCCTTGCAATGCAGCACTACCAAAGGGAGAGAAGGTGCTGCATAGACAGCCTGGACTGTCAGGTCGTACAACCAGCAACCTCAAGGGCAACAATGCCACAGAGGCTTTGATATCAGTGGATCACTCGGTTTCCCTCCCGTATTTTGGCACCAGGGAATCAGTATTTGGTGGCTTAGGTCACATCAACAAAGGAGCCCAAGTACAAGTACTCACCTCACCCACTGTTTTGGTCAATCTACGAAAAATATCATGCAGACTTTGCTAGCATACCTCATGGGTCAGGAATGTATTTAAACTGATTATTATCTATCAACAATGCCGTTTGTAACACAGTGAGGCAGTTCAGATTGGCTGTTGTGACATTGCCAAAGAAGCCATCTTATTTATGTGCAAACCACTCCAGCACTTTACCTTCACTTGGAGACCGTCATTTCCTTCTAGTGCCCAGCTTCTGGGGTGGAGTTTACAAGGTTGTAAAACTATTAATTTTATTAGAGCTAGAGCCAATCACAGATCTGATAAAGCTGTGTCAGGCCTGGACCTTATTCAGTTGGGATGCCAAAGTGATGTATTGCCTTAAAGTGGATCAAGACTAGTCCATGCTAAACAGATTGCGTGCGGAATCTAGCTGTAAAAAGCGGGAGTTCAGCTATAGGACATCCCACCGTAGCAATGCCCAATAATATAGGGCAAATATTTTATGAGGAGAGTGTTCGCAGAGTGTGGAGCCGGAGTGCTGTGCGCCAAATTATAAGGCGGTGCAGTCATGAAGAGATACGACAGCATAGCATAGGGGTAACAATGATGCAGTGTTTGGCGAGAGAATTTGGCAGGCAATTACTGCAACAAACATTGTCCATAGATCCTTGCTAGAGCAGTTTTCTCAAAAGTAATTAAGGTAGATCAAATTCCCCCTGGTTGACCACTGCTAAATCTCCCGTTGTGATTATACCACCATCATATACATTGGGTTGTATGTCTTGATCTAGGTCAAAAGATAGAAAACTGGACATACTAATTTCAAAATGAAAATGCATTACATGATGAAAAAGGTTAAAGGATTGACATGTTTAATTATGGGTGTTTCTCCCTCCCCCTTAGCTATTTGCCTACCTCTTCCACACCATTTACCATACAACCCAGATTAACTGAAAACGCTGAAACACACAATTACTCCCCTTGGTCGGATTGGCTTTTTTTTCTATAATGTGGGGGTACCCCCACTGACCCCTGCCCTAAATCCTCCTTTATACACATCGAACAAAAAAAGGTTACATTTGTACCCTGTCGATCCTTTGTAGGTCTACCTTATGTCGTCTTTCACATGCATGATTCACTCTTTCGCTCATTTAGAACCGTTAACCTTGACCGGTAGTAATGCCTTTTAATTTATTTATTTTTTAAGTTTGAAAGAAATATTTGCAATTTAAAAAAATGTTTGAGTAATCCAGACCTTCACTGGTTTTGGGTAATGTCTCTAAATAGATATATTTTTAAACTTGAAGGCTCCCTGAAGATAGGAGAGCGTGTTTGCAGAGCTCCCCTGTGATACATGGTATATGTATGCCATTGGTAGGAACACGTCAATGCAGGATTGCAAATGGTGTCAAAGGGAAGACTCCAGCACATGGTTACCTCCCATTTTATGTTCTTGAGAGTATTAGTCACACTTTGGGGAATAACTATCGATAGCACGGACACCTGCACTCACAAGAAAAGGAGTAGACGGTAGGCTTGCAACCGTTCAGTTGCAGGTACAAAATAACTGGCGGAGCAGCAATGGTACACAGCAAATCAAGAATTAAAACTGCCCAGTACTCCTGGTCGGTGGTGCGCTGTAAATCGTTCAAAGTTGTTTTCTTCACTTACCACTCAAAGGGCACTTGTATTACTCCTTTCGCTATTGGCAAGTGGTCCATCACAAACCACATTCATATTATATGGCCAGCTTAATTCGTTCACAAATATACTGCCACAGCGACCATTTGATGGGGTAATCACAGGCACTTAGTTCTTCTGTGTACACAGCGAAATAAACATGACCAGATCACAAAGAAAAGACCATGCAATCAGCCCAGCCCGAACCACACCAGGGACCGCCGCCCTCTAAAACATGCCCCACTTATCACATCTTCATCTAGTCTAATGTTTGCTGGAGGATTCGGATACTAATCAAATCTGGGAAACCCATGAGCCAAACATATGGCAAAACAAAAACAAACAAATGGCGAGCTTTTAAAACATTTAAAATAGAAGGGTAAAATACATTCATTTCTCATTGCATAAAATTTGAATACTTATTTAAACACTTTAGACATTTTCAACTCTGGAGCAGGAAAGAAATTCACACTGTTTAGTAAATTTACTTAATGACATGCTGCAATGGAAAGCCAAAACTAAAAGAAACTCTGCATATTGCACTACTCTTGCACTTCACATCTGATTCAACACCCCAGAGCGAGCATAACTGCTCTAGCACAAGTAATTATGGTCCACAAAGAAGTGGCTTCATGGCAATTAAACCATTCCTGTAGAAAGCAATGGTCTTTTCGTACTGCACATCTAATCTGCCAAACCATATACACGTTTGCCACATATACCACAATTGAGTTGCAAGATCACATGCCACAGTACAAGCAACGTTTATTTCGGGACGGTGAGCTGTCAACAGTACAGCTCCATAGTACAGATCAGAAGAGGCATTGGAATCAAATGCAGACAGTAGTCTATGTCTGTAGGAACTCTGGCTGTACCCGGGCCACCTTGCGGAACTCCTTTATGTGCGTCCGTGGGCACTGCATTTCACACCAGCTGATTGGCACCATCTGCACCCCTAGAAATTGCAAAGGAACAAGTTAGTGGGCGGGTTCTTCATAGACTCGACAATGGCAGTAATATTGAGGTTAGCCATGAAATGTCAATTTTCTAAATCACAATGTGTATAGCGCATCCAATGCTATTGCAGGCTGATGGGGGTCAATGAGAAACAAACCAACCAGCGTTATTTTTTGTCTCCAAGAAAGAAGACTGCAAATAAGTTAAAACGTAGGATAGGTACTTCAATCTTAAGGATGTTGAGCAAAAAGAGGAAAAAAAGTCCTGAACGTTTTCCTCCCATAACATCAGTGGGAAAATATTTGGTTAAACTCAAACCTTTATTTCAGTAACATGTACCAATCTAAAAAGGTTAATCATACTTTGCACTCCCAATACGTTTTTATGAAATGTAAACATCTGCTCTAAGTGCACGAATTGCAAACTGGAGCAACTGTACCCTACTACAAAAAATGAAGAATGCAACCAACAGTGTTATTTTCCAAAAATACCACCACCTTAATGAAAAAGACCCATTTAAAGCGGATACATCACAGTATTTACAATTTAGCAATAGTAAAATGAGAACATAAATCACAGGCAGAAAATGTTAAAAAGGCATTAATTTACTTAGCGTGGGATGAGAGTAAGAATGCAGGTTAGAAGGAGTACCCCCAAAGTAACTATAAACGTGAAAACACAAAGGAAATACCCAATTGGTGTGGACATAATGGTAGAATGTTCAGGTGTAGAAGGGGTTCCTACGCGTTTTATGATAACTGTTTGACAATTAGCGTAAGGCGCAGCAGCATAACGGATTACACAGAAAATAACTTTCAAAATGTAAGTACAAGGTCTAACGTCACCCCCCCTTTTTCCTTTGCAATATTCTTGATTACATTACTTTTAATGTAAAATGCAGCTTTTTTCGTTACCTCTTAGTTTATACTTCGGGGGTATATCACATGGGATATTTTAAACATAGAACTGTCATGAAATTCTACTGCACCCAAAACCTTGGTTACTCCGGAGTATCTACATAGGAGATCTACAATCGTTGCTCTTCCCCAAATAACTAGCCACACTTTCTCACAACAAACCTTTTCCCCTTAAATTAGATATACCTACAAACCCTTTTCAGACACAGGGAAGTCACAACATTGACAATGCTTACAAAATCTCTCAAACATGTGTTACCACACACGGTCTCCATTTTCTTTTTTTTAATAGCCAAACTCGTTCTCCATTATCTTCGGCATCTATGGATCTATATGCGGTACAGTATTATTTATTTTGGGAGTTTTAGCACACATCTCCCTCGAGGAAGCTCCAGAGTCCCATACATCAGAGGATATAGGCATACATTACATGATTATAGGGGGCGGGGAAACATTCCTTACAACATACCCTTCATTATTGGCATATAATCATTTATTTTGCCACTCACTGTCCTCAATGATGTAATGTTTAATTTTGAAGATTACATCCTTTTTGATGCCATGAAAGTTACCAACGGATGTATTGATCACACAAGTAAACAAAAATAGGTTTGCCTTCTTTTCAACCTTTATTTGGTTTTTAATCCCCACTGATGAATTGAACAAATAGAAAGGGACAAAGAAAATGCCCATTAAGCTCAAGTGGGCTTTGTGAAAATCAACACTGCCGCTCCGTGTAAACACACAATGAACTGCCATTAGAAGAGAACATGAAAAATGTTAGTATTGTTTCTCTCCTTGTTGTCACACGACCAGATTCACAGTAGAATCTAAAAGCCTGAGAGAATGAACTCAACAGTCAAAGGTGGAGTCTGAGGAAATTTTAAGCTGGCTCGCTGTAGGAAGACAAGACAGGAGCATGCCGTCCTGTAATCTACGGATTAACCCGGATTTGTGCAGAGCGCGTGGAGACCTTGAAAATGACAGCAGTATAAATCCCAATAACATAACATCTCAGAGAGGGGACTACCCACCCGAAATGGTGACAATGCAGTAGCAAGCAGAGAAACGTATTTGAAAGCCAAGACAGGGAACGAGCTATGTATTCACGTTGAGTGACTTGAACACCCTTCTCCAGTATCTTGTACAAATGCTCACTTCATAAACAGTTATTTTTCCAAGTCTTTCTAGAGCTAGGGCAAATAGTATTTACTTAATAGGCCTGATCCTTCCATTTAATGAAATGACTCCCTTAGACAAGCATACATGTGTCCATAAATGTAAACATTACAAGGGTTTGATATTTTAATGGTAATAGAAAAAAAAATATTTTAAGAATATAGGCAATATACATATTCATGTTGAAAACTCAAGTCCATTTACTTCTTAGTGTAAAAAAAAATAACTGGTCCCTTCTCGATCCCAAAATGCTACACTTTATTCACCCAAACGCAGTGTTCCTCATAACTAGTTATAGCTGAATTAGTTCCATAGGTCTAGTCTTAGTATTGCAGGCTGGTCTAAAACCGAAGCTAAAAATGTCAGAATAGATAGTATGTAAAGCTAACAATTGCATAGCAGAGAAAGTACACTTGTGTATTCATTCCGGAATAAAAAATGAAAGGTCGCTAATGGGCTCTTAAAACACTGCAAAGTTCAGTAAAGCATCATCTTTGTTTTCAGGGCCTCCTGCTGGGTCTACGGCTTTGCCCCCTGCAGCATTCTCTGCAGATGCTCACAATCTTGCCTGTTTTATCTTGGCATGCTCTTCTCGTGTCAAGCGATCTCTAGATCGCCTCCCCCATTTCTCGCTCACTTCAAAACATGTGACCGAGTTTATACAATTTAATTAGCTGCCATTAAGCCCGACCCATCTACGGCCAGTGCACTTGAGGTATCGGTCTTTATAATCGAAATTGTGCTTTTTGACCAGGCACTTCCGCCCATAACTTTTAAAGAGTTAAACGGTAGTTGCCAAAGCGAGCTTTGTATGTCAGAATAACTCCGTAACTCTCGTCTTTAAGCCTGGTGCTTTGAAAGCGTTGTTCAAGTGGTGCACTTGCATGCTTCCTTATTTGTTATAAGAGTGTAATGCAACACTTAAGCATTCGACTTTTAAAGTGTGGGTTTAAAACAATATATACATATTTTACTTCCAACAGTTTCACTTGTGCATGCCATTTTGTCACTGTGGAGTTCAGGTGGGCGGGTCTGCTTCTGGCGAAGATCCATCATTCATTTGCAACAGAATATCGTTCCATCATTTCGTCCTTAAGCTTTTCAAGGGTTTATAAAACAATCTATTCTGAAAGTGAAAAGTCTTGCTAGCAAGTATCTAATAGCAGCAAACAATGAAAGCCTCTCATCTGAAGACACAAAATGCAGGCGCAATAAACATTTACAAGGCATTCATAGCTTGTCATTTGAATTCTAACCTGCCCCAATCCCATGCATCTGAAGCGTGCTCTGGGGTCTTCATTTGGGTGACAGAAAGGAACAGGTTATTGATGTTTAACTAATGTAACGCTCACATCTGGAACAGCCTTCCTGTCTCCTTGAAACTTGAGGAGAACCATCTTCGGTTCCGGAAGCACCTCAAAACCTTCCTCTTTGCCTCCCCCTCTCCCCGGCTAAACTTCTTGGCAGAAACGGCACTTGTTACCTGGCCACCCCTTCGGATTCACGGGACCCAGGTCCCGCCAGTTGCCCACCCGCACTGCCTCCCTTGCTACGCTGGCACCTGTGGACTGTTTTCTGTATCCCTACAGTCCCCCTACCAGCACTTATGTCTGCACTTGCCTTGCCACCAGTGGCCGTTTTTCTTTTTTATCTTATGTATTCTACTATCCCTTGTACTGCACTTTTCCCCTCTCCCTTCCCCATGCACTTTTTCCCTCTCCCCCGCCCCATGCTCTTGTGCGATCTGAAGGATACCTGGCCTAGTAGGATTGTTTCTGTTCTTCCCTGTTCCTCCTCCCTTGCCTCATCGTGCCTTGAAACACCTGTGTATAGGCGTGTTATAAATGTCATCATATCGTAACAATTAAAAACCATGCTCTTCTGAGAATCAAGAGGGTGAAGCTGGACTTCCCTCCATTTCCAAGACCAAAGCTCTGATTAGTAGCCAAGCGGTACTCAGACTCCACCATCCACTCAGCTTCTCAGATGAAGAAAGCAATCGGCAGCACCCAGGACAAACGAGTGGCCCACCCTGCCAAAGTACCCACAACTGCTCAACATACAATGAAAGGGGAAAATCTGACTAAAACAGAAGTGGGAAGTGCGAAGCAAGAGCAAACACGGATATCTGGACTTTCCAGAAGCACAGATATGTGTCGGTCAACGGTTGGGCGATTAGCCCAAGTTGTGCGCCAGTATACCCTTGGAGTATTGAGACTAGGCATTACCATAACCTGCCAGACTGCAGAACTCCTTGCTAGCCTTTAGAAGAAACCTTAAAACACATCTTTTCTACTAATTTCAACTGTGCAAACTTCATGCCTGTGCATTCCTCTGCCAATATCACCTACACAATCAGCATTTGCTTTTCCTTGGGAAAGGAAAAACCTGTAGCTAGCCTTCCATGGACGATATATCTTTAACTCAAAGAACTACTCACTCAAGGAGAACTGACTAGTATAAAGCTTCAGGGTTTCTCAAAGAGCAAAGCTCAGGGGTGTATGAAGTGAAGCATGTGCCCTGGCACCATTGTCGAAGAAAAATCATTAAGAGAATGAAATAAAAACAGATTCAGTTAGAATTGTGCAAGTAGACCCCCAATCTCTCCCAACCAGCGGCCCTAGACAATGCCTCATCCATCAGACCACAGAGAGACAGCCAGCAAGTCCACAGAAACACCAGGAAAAGTAGACCCCCAATCAACCACCCTCTAGAAGTAGGCACTTGCACTGTGCCAATCCCCTGATTGCAGGATATTGGCAGAGACATACGGACAGTTGAAAAGGATATTGACATGCAGAGGAGATAAAAGGGGGACATTGTATACCTGTAATTGTCATTCCGACTCCTGTATGTGCTTAGAGTCGCATGCTTTGCACAGGCTGCCATCTAGTGGGTGGTGCAGAATATTACATGGACTTGTTTTCTAAATCAAAAAGGTACATCAACGGGGCGGGTTTGCAATACTATCCCTACTGTGACGTGTACTGTACCCATGGTCCTTCAAGCGACGAGGTCCTCACATTTATTTTTCTGTCCGAGGTTGCATGAAGTGTGCAGTAAAAGGATTATTGTTTAAATGTGAAGGTGTATATTGTCTATGTACCTTCTACTCCCAAAGAAGGGAGGAAGTGTGGGCGCATGCAAATCTAAGCAGATCCCAGCATTAGAAAGACGATTACAAGTATGTAATGTTTGTCTTCCTAGGCGTGTGGATCTGCTTAGAATCACATGTTTTGAAAAGACCAGCAAGCAGTACTAGTAGAAGGAGGTGGGTTGTTAGAAGGAACAGAGGCAAACAAATATCTTCACGCTACTTGTCCCACGAGAGTCACTCCTTGCCTTTGTGTCCACACAGTAATGTGGAGTCAATGTGTGAAATGAACTCCATGCAGCTGCTCTACAGATTGCCTCCAAAATCAAATTTGCAATGAAGGCCAATGTGGCACCTGTAATTTGCGTATAGTGCGCTTTAGGTGCAAATGGTAGTTCCTTGTTGGACAACCTGTAACACTGCTGTATGCATTTTACTATCCATCTAGAAATAGCTGCCTTTGAGACAGGGTCCCCTTCTCTTCTGACAGCTAGGGAAACAAAGAACTGGCCTGTTTTCCCCCGATTGTCTTGGTTTTGTTGAGGTAGTATATGACAGCTCTAACATCTAGTGTACAGAGGGCTGTCTCTGCAGAGTTTTGCAGGGCGGGAAAACACAGAGTTCAATAGATTGGTCGACATGTATTTGGAAATTAACTTTGCTGTGTTCTTAAGACCACCTTGATTTTATGTATTGTGACAAAGGGTTCTGTAATATACGATGTCTGCAGCTCATTTACCCATATGGAAGTGACAGCTATAAGAAATGCGGCTTTGTAAGTGAGCTCTTTGAGGCTTGCCTTCTGCATAGACTCAAAAGAGAGACCCATGATCTTATTAAGAACAATATTTAAATCCAATACCAGGGTGGATTTGCAATGCGGAGGGGGGGGGTTAAACAGGGCATATAGTCTTTTCACCCTTTCCATAAAGGCTTTTAACGAAAGTTTTCACCATGAAACCTTGCTTTGTGATGTTGCGTATGCAGAATGGGCAGCTAAATGGACTTGAAGACCAGTCCAACAAACGAAGTAGATAGTGTACTACATAGATGGTGATTTTCTGAACCAGTTTGGACAGATTTAGAGAGTGTGTGACACACCTTGTTGGTTAATCTAAAAACATGGCAGTTGGGCTGTCCGTGATAAGGAGTACATTCTTCCCTGCTAGAAGATGCTGGAACACTTGTAGTGCCTTGTACACTGCTAGCAACTCTAGAATATTGATGCTTTTCCCTGCTTGCGTTTGTGTCCACATGCCTGAAGGCAATGCGCTCCCCAACTTGAAAGTGACGTGTCTTGTGATTGCGACGTGTCTTGAGGGTTTAAAACAGGGGTTTCCTTTTAACAAGTTCTCCTGTGTCCCCCATTGAAGCGCCGGCACTACAGCCTGCAACAATTCTCTCGCGCCTGCGACCATTGTTTCACTAACCATTCCTGTATTGGATGGATGTATAGCCTTGCATGTGTCACAATGAATATGCATACCACCTTCATACTAAGAAGGTGCATTACCTCACTGACTGATCTGATGACCGACTGTACAACATGGGATTTGTACTAGAATGTTTAAGACCCTCTAATTGGAGGGGAAGACGAAAGCGTCTTCGGTTTGAATTATTGCCCCTAGAAATTGTTTTACCCGATTGGGAACCAGGCTTAACTGATAGAAAATCCTGGTTGATGCAGAAGGTCCATTGTCTCCTGCGTATGCTGTTGACACATTTGTGGTGGGTCTTTTGTTAGGAACCAGTCATCCATATAATGGTACACTGGGATTGTCTGTGTAGGTGTGCCACTACTACCAAGTGGTAGTGTGTGGACCCCACCTTGAATATTGGGTACTTTTTGTGAGCTGGCATTCTTGAAATATGAAAGTATGCATGTTTCATATCCAGTGTTGCCACGAAGACTCCCCTTTTGAGAAAAGGAATAATTTCCTGTAATGTTGTCATTCTGAAAGTTTGAGGTTTGACATATGGGTTTGCCTGTCTTTGAGAAGAGTACTGGACGTTTTGTCTTGTCCTTCATTGGAACAAGGAAGTACACAAAATAGGTACCCTGTTTACCTCTGACAGGGGTGGGGGGTGGACTAGCTCCATGGCTCCTTTTTGCAGTAGAACCATTTCTGCTTGGAGAATCTGTTGGTGTTCTAGTGAGCATCATCATGCAGTAGTTGCATAAATTCCAAACAGCATCACCTTTCACAGTTCATAATACCTACTTGTCTGATGCGATTGCCCTCCCATACGTGGGCGAATGGCGATCTGCGAACCATAACCATGGTGCTATGGGAGGGGACCTGAAACGGAGTCATTCTTTGATGGGAGAAGCCAAATCTCCGGCGGTTTGGCCTCTACTCCAGCTATGGCCTTGGCTGAATTGTCTCTAAAAGGACAATTATGAAGCTGGTAATTGTCTGCGATTGGTGTACCAAGAACTAGAGCCTACCCCTTATGTGCAGGTTGATAGGGCGGAGGGTCATGCATATCCTGGTCCGCGAAAATGACAGTAGTTACCATATGACGCTTTTTGAAGGAAAGCGTTATTTGCAATCTGCCCGAGGGTTGTAAGAGTTGCGTGTTTTTTTTGGCTGTTTCATGGGCATCATCCACTGCCTTCCTGAACAGGATATTATCCTTGACTGGCATGTTAATTAGCATGACCGCATTCTGTGGTTTAATCCCGAATTTCAAAGACCCGCATGGCCATTTAGTGTCCATTCTGTCACTATTCTGCTGGCTGTATCTGAAGCGTCCAGAGTATTCTTTACAATGGCATTTGCCATCTGCTTGCCTTCAGATTAGGTCTAAGCATTTCAGACCGTAGAGGCTCATGGACTGCGCTAACCTGGTATTCCACCTGATCCCAATGGGCTGCATTAAAACTAGCCATGAGCGTGGTGGTATTAGCGATACGCATCTGAAACGCAGCTGATGCCGGTACCCTTTTCATAATAGCATATAACTTTTTGCTTTCTTTATCTGGTGGGGCCTCTGAAGTAGCCAAGGGTGTACCAGCCCTTCTGCAGTTGGTAGTTAGCAAGGAATTGGTCTTTAACTGACCCGTAATAAAAAGTGGGTCGGTGGGTGCTGGCTTAAAGCCTCTCTCTATACGTGAATTGACATCCCTGGTTTGTGCTGGAGTTGAAAGGGACAGTAGTAACAGTCTTTTAATCGATTGTTACAATGAGAAACTAACCTATTGGTTTCTTTTCATCGAGGAGGTCTTCAAAGTCAGTTTCCTCTTCGGACTCATGTATTTCGATTTTGAACAAATCAGCTGCTTTCTTTAGGAGTTCATTATATGGCAACTGATCATCAATGAGTTAGGATGAAATAGAATCAATGGCGACGTCTGGAGATGGTACTGCATAATCCTCAGGCTCTGTGCCAGGATCATCCTCCAAAAACACAAACATCCTAGTCATCTGCATCTAGCTGAATAATGGACTATTCATAAGGCCCAGCAGATTCAACGTAGGTGCTTTTGAGGGAGGTTCTGCCTCCTCCTGAACTACGCGCTTATGCTTTATTGGGCGTTTCTCCAAGTAACTCCTTAAAGGAAGCCATCTTGTTAAGAGTGACCCAAATCTATCCTTAGTCGAAGCATTAACAGAGGTTGTGTCTTGGAGAGGAAAGACCATTTCCTCCTCTTGAGTTCTTGTGTCTTGTTTTGAGTGTATCCACTAAATGAATGGTGGCCTTGGTGTATCCTGACCTTGGCTTTGCATAGGTGCCGAAACAGTCTGTTTTGGAGCATGCGGTGGATGTTTCGGTGACTGAGAAGGTATTTCTTTGCTCTGTATATGTTTTGGACTTTGGGATTTGTCCTGAAAGCGAAGCACTGGGCGAAGGGCGCTGAGGGTTTACTAGTCGCTGAGCCGGCAGCCGAGGAGACAAGCTCTGCCGTCTCCTTTAAACCTTTCGCTAGTGCGTCGACATGTGTGGCGAGGTACATTTGTGTATAACAGTGTGTTTCTTTTGTGTCTGCGCCTCATGCACCACCCCCGACACTACTGTGTGTTTTAGATGCTTCCCTTTGTCACCAGAGGAAGCCTCTATAGCAGTGTGCGACCCCTGCCGTTGGTGCTGGGGAATGGCCCTTGGGAATCTTACGTTTCCTGATCAGATGTCTCCACGGCGTCCCTAAAGGTGCTGGGACGATCCTGCTCTGCCTTGGATTCCTACATGACAGCAGGGTATCCAGGCAATGCCTCAGCCTGCATCGCGTAGGCTGCCCAGCGCTTCGACCACTGAGGCTTAAGTGTTTACAGCTTGAAGAGATTACACACTCAACATTTAGTCTCCCGGGGGTCTCTAGGAAGGCAATGCTTACACACACTATGTGTATCCTTCCAGTGAAAGATTCGATTGCAGGACAGGCAACATTTAGAAAGGAGTCTTCTCCATTATTAGAGCTGGGGAACAGCAAGACCAAATGTAATATGAAACACTCTAAATGTACAAAATGTTTTCCCTCACTCTCCCTACTGTGTAGGCCGAAGCCTGAAGAGCTGTAGGCCGTCAGCGAGGCTCCGGAATCCATGGACGTTTGTGAAGATGTTATTGATCGCCAAAGACTGTATTCTGAGAGGATTATAATTAAAGTAATATAAATTTAAATGTACAGTGACAAGCAATAACTCCAAAAAGGGAACTGCAAGCAACACAATGGTGGAAACAAAGAATCTGAGGACCTTTGATGCGTGAAGGACCATGGGTACAGTACAGGTCACACTAGGGATAATATTACAAGCATGTTCTGTCAATGTCCCTTTTCAAAAACAAGTCATGTAATACTCCGCACCAACCACTAGATGTCAGCCTATGCAAAGCATGCGATGCTAAGCAGATCCACAAGCCTCCGAAAAAAAGTTATGCAACATTGGGTAGAGACCCATTGGCATTATATGAACATACAAGCATGGTAAAAATGTTGCTACTTAGGTTGTCTAAGAAGTCAGAGAACGTGAAGGGTTGCATTGTGGGAAGTGATGTGCACGACACCCAAAAGGACAGGAGATTCCCTTACCTGCTTCACTGTGGGCTACCACTACTCCAAGTTCGTTTTCAGATGTTGTCAGCAGGTAGTTGGACTGTGCATCCCCAAGAGATATCTAAAACACTTGTCAAGGAAGTCAAATTTGAAGCAGTTTATTGCAAGCCAGTTACACCTTTTTCAATATGCACTATTAAAAATGTCAAAATAAACAATGCCTCCAAGCTATCCCACTACTTGATATATGATATGATTATTTATATAGCGCCTATACACAATGTGTTTCAAAGCGCTTCAAGGCAAGGGAGGGAACAAGGGAAAATACAACCACATTCTTACAGGCCATGAGTCATTTGGTCGAAAACCAATGGCAACTCCCCTTTTTCTTTATTTTTTTTACCAACCGAAAGGAGAAAAAAAAATATAAATAAATAAAAAAATACGACTCTTTTTTTTTTCCGACCAATTGGTATTCGACCAAATGGTCATTCAATCTTTTATTTTTGACGAAATGACTGGACACCGCCATGAACAGTAAGGATGTGAAATTAACTATCGTACTCGGCCTGACGACCTTTCAGATAGTGCAAGAGCTAAGACATAGATAAGGAAGGGAGGGGGGGGGGAGAGTGGGAAGGAAATGGAAACAGAGAGGCGACTACGGTACTAGGCCTGACGACATTTCTGGTAGAGCCGAAGAAAAACAAAAGGTGAGGGAGAGGGGTGTAGAAAGGGAGGGGAGGAACAAAACATGCGACTATCATACTAGGCCTGACGACATTTCAGATAGTGCTGGAGGGGTGGTGGGGAGGGAAAAAACTAATGGGAGGGTGGAGGAAACAGACGAGGTTGCTATCATATTAGGTCCGGGGACAATTCTGATAGAGTAAGTGCATAGAAGAAAGTAAGGGGAGGAGATGAGAAAAGGGAGAACGGAAAGGAGGAGAGAAAAGAGAGTAAGCAGTCAAAAAGAGTGGAGAAGCAAGAGTGGAGAGCGAATACAATTGCAGAAGTCAGTAGTAACACAATGTTGCAAGCCAGGATACAAGATGAAGATGGGAACAGCATGATTCAGGGCCACCATGAGTACAAGATGCAAAGGAAGTCCAGCATGAGAGTTGAGAAAGAGTGACGCACTGTGAATGAATGAAGTCCATAAAAGTCAAATCCAGCATTGGCCACAAGACAGTGATGGTGAAGGAAGGCACCAGGTGGGCGGGGCTTGCTAAGTGGTGAAAAAGAGCTTGATGCTCTTTCAACTGCATTGGCATCTACGAAGGAAACCCAGTGAAAATGGAAGTGCTTGTGGATAGAGGCACATGAACAGCAGTTAACTCTAAAGCCCTCTGTAGTTGTACAGCAGCCATGGATCAGAAAAGCCTCATATTAATGAGTCCGAGGATGCCCATCAATGAGTCGGAGGCTTGCGATTCATTCTTGGGTTCTCCACACAAATAAAGGTTTTGTCAGGTTTTGAAGAGACCAGAAACGTGCAACTTGTAATAAATATGCATGCACAATGTAGCTTTTAAAATAAATGGGAAAATATTGTGTTAAATTGTACAGACGCTTTAGATCTGTCAATTTTGTGGCGTATGCACAGCACAGTAGAAAATAAATTAAACATTTGTTGTTTCTACCAAAAGGTATACACTCAGATTCTAGGAACAAATCTGACGAAGTATATGCAAGTTTTAAAGAAAACCTAGCAATTCGTTTAAAAAAAATGAAATTACCACTTTTACATCAGTTTTCAAGTTCACTGTGTAATGGAAGGGTTTCTGGGTCTTGCAAAGATGAACTCTGCTTTAATATTTAAAAAGAAAAAAATCCATTTCACTCATAGCATTTGGCTGAAGTACACTGTGACCACCAATCTAATGACTTTAGCAAATTAAGCGTTCTATGTTTAGTTTAGCTAATAAAGAAGAAGTGGTTGCATTTGAAATGTTCCTAATAAAAAGCAGTGTTCGAAATGCAATTTTTTTTGGAAGGTAGTAAAAGGACCACTAGAAAAACAGAAGCTTCTGGCAACTCACACACACAACCCAACCTAGTATCTGAGCATTACACCAGCTACTTACTTCCATGTGCGTTTTGGGTCCAGCACAATGTCAGCAGAATTCACTTTGCCATCTTGTTGCAGACTCAAATTCAACTTAACCAAAATTATCCAATTTAGCAAATGAAAAGGATACCACCTTTGCCAGTACAATGTCTCCTGGGCGAAAACACTTATATACTTCCACCTAAGAAAGGTAAACGGGCATGGTTATTTAATCAAGCAAAACATGTTTTTGCCAAAATAAAAACATCCTTCCACCAACTACTACTGCCTTTGACCAGTCAAGGATACACAACAAGGAATGAGTGACTGTTTCACAATGTTATGACCAAACAAGTGAACCGGGTCCCTACAATATGTACACACAACAAACCATTCTTCCTATATTTTCGTTTCCAAAATGTCAGAATATGGAAATACAGTGGACCCAGTATCCTGAAATTCCTCGGGATGGTACCCCATCTATGCAAGGACCAGGAAAATGCAGCCCCACAGGTTCCTACCTAGAGAAAGGCTACAGATTGCCACTGTTGTATGTATGAACAGGATATATGTAGCACAAACCCAGCCAGCAAGCAAGGGTGCACAGCACAAATACAGAGAGGAGAAAGTGGCAAGAGAGACGAGATATATCAGGGGGTCAACAGGGAGGTTTATTTGTAGAACGGGGTCTCCAGTTCTCTTCTTTAAGAGCAGGAGAGACTGGGGCAATTTTTTTGTTTTTGTTTTAACTGTATCGACAGTTTTTACAAAAGAACATGATTCATCGTTAACTTTGTCTTTTCTTTTCCTCGTTTTGTTTCTTTGGGTTGGCTTGGGAGGGCCAAGTCCTTTTGTATTTTACCTTCTGGGGCAATATGATGTACTTCAGTATGTGTTGGGAGTCTCTTTCTCCCCCCTCTCAACGTGTAATTTATTTAGTTTTGGGAGGACGATGTATCACTCAAGACTCTCAGAACCTCTTGGTTCCCTTTTCGATATTGCCAGTCTGTTGGTTGTCGCAATGTCTTATCATTCTCAAAATGTTTCTCAAGGTTCTCAGCAGTCCTCCGGTTCTAGTGTTTTGTAGGCTCCCTCCAAGGCTCTAGGTGTTCTCCAAAACCTCTCAATACCTCCAAGGTTCTAAGCAGATTACTGAATTCTTCGCACCATTCGGGTTCCAGGCATTTCTCAAAACCCTTCATCTGGGCAATTTCCAGAAGATTACTTCTGCATATGCTTCCTTGCCTGGCAGACAAGCACAGAAGTGAAAGACAGACTTCGTAAACCTCGCCACACAGCAGCCTCATGCTGCCATCTTATACCCATCAGGAAAAGGGTTGGGAGGGACAAGCGGCGGTTGAAATGCAGTGTGGCTGGTCACAAACTACATTTCCCAGAATTCCTGGGGGTGCGTGGCTTGCACACGTCACAGCAGGTATGGCCAGCATAAAACTGCTGTTCTGCCCGTGCCAGGTGTGGTTTATTGAAGATGGTCGGCATGGGCGGACGCAGCGTGGGGGGCGTTACATCGTAGTAGACTGTGGCAGGAAACTGGAGAGCAGATAAAAGGACACAGGCTACGCAGCGGTGACTGAAGCTTCCGGGTGTCCTCACAGGGCACCCGGACTTCAGTTAAGTGCACGCCATTGTCAACCATGTGCGTTTTCTATGGTGGTTCAGTGTTGGGAGTATATATCATTTCTGCAACTGAAAACTAACTTGTATGCTACGCTATTTCCACTACTAGTGGAAGGACAGTATTATTGGAGCACTGAACTGCTGTCATGGAGAGTTAAGTTTGGTTCTTGATGCGAGCGTTTGAGGATAAACACGCAGATTAGCCAGTGCAGTTGCGCTGAGGAACATTTGTTTTCTGTTGTACTTCATGTTTTAGTGCTATGTGTCTTCATGTACATTTTGCCTAACAGGCCATGAGTTTTGTCAATCATTAGGAGAGATCCCCAGTTTGTTCCAGATGTTGCCATGTTCATACTGTGAGGGTGTGTCATGTTGTAGGTCATTCATGTTTTGGATCCAAGGAGGTCAGGGGACAGCATGTTGGTAGTAACAGAGAGGTAGTAGGCATTATCAGGCAGGTTAGGTCATTTCTAAGAGAGGGCAGGTTAATAGGTGTATGTGCAAGTGTATCGAGGTGTGTTTTCTTCCCAAATTACCCTCTACCCATCCAACTTTGTTACCCTACTTTCCCCTTCCTATCCACAACCACTCCCTAATCCCTCCTTCCCCCACTGGCTGCCACGTGGTCCCCTATAAAGGCTAACATCAGGGCCCCGTGCCAACCACGGTGGGAGAGTCAAACTCTGGTTAGGCAGTGGGTGTCGATACCCTTCCCTTCAAGTTTTGATGTAATAAACCGCCCCCATATACAGGGTTATATTACCACCCAAGCCAAATGGATGCGCCCCCCACCCTTTAGCGGAAGTGCTAAAGGCCTTGCAGGAGATTCAGGCAGCGCTAGCACACACAAGCCAGGAGACCACGGGTTTAAAAGCCCTGGTACAGGGTTTAGTGGCACAAGGGACCCTGTACCAGCTGGACAATGCAAGGACGCCGGGGTCAGGTGGGTGACCATCAACAGTAATAGTACAGCAGCCAAGCAACGTGCTGTTGGCCTCCCCGGAAAGGTTTGCTGGGGATCCACGGAAATACATGACTTTTAACACAGTGTAGATTGCATGTCCTCTGTAAACTAGCAGTGTTCGAAAGCACACAGGCACGGACAACCTTTGTTATTACATATTTGACTAGGGGATGCAGCAGCATGGGCCATGGCATTGATCCCTTGTTATAGGATTGGAACACGTTTTTTGGCAGATTTTGGATGTTTGTTTAAAAGATGGTAAGTGTCATTAGTGCAGGACAATTAACTTTTGGCAATACGACAAGGGCACAAGATTTGGTTACCTATGTCACCAAGTTTAACCGGCTGGTGATTGAGACCGATTGGCCTGAAACCAAGCAAACAGTTCTCTTCTGTCAGGGTTTGTGGGGGGAGCTCAATGACACTATAGCACAGGTGTAACGTCAACCTACTTCTTGCACTTTGATTATTGACTAATCTTGCGATTAGACCTCCAACTTAATGAACGGAAAGAGGAAACGAAGAAGCCAGGTGCAGTCCCTTTTGTACGTTCAGACAGCCTGAACCCCTTACCCTTGTATGAAGTGGTGACTATGCAAATTGGGAGTGTAAGGGGACCATTGTCAAAAGGAAAAAAGAAAGGAAAATAATCTCTGTTTAAATTGTGGTCAATCAGGACACTTTATTCAAACCTGTCTCCTCAGCGGAGTACAGGGGCTGACTGAAACTAGATGGAGGCAGGAAAAGGACAGGCTCGACCTTAGAGGGAATGGTGGGGTATCAGGCCAAATGAGATCCAAGTTCCCAAATTGGGCGGCAAATAACTTACAGAGGAAAACCTCCCATTTGTATATTATGGTGACATTGTTCTTTGCATGATCTAAACAGGTGGTGGCAACAATGGTGGATTCAGAGGCCACGGATAACTTTGTAAACATTACACTAGCAAAACGGTTGGGTCTACCTTTACAAGATAAGCACCAGGTAGAGGGGTACAATCCGTGGATGGATGTCCATTAACATCAGGTCCTATTACACGTCAGACAACCATTGAAGATGGTGTATTCCTCTGGACACAATGAGGAGATTACATTCAACCTAATGGGTGCCCCTCAGTTAGGGCTCATCTTGGGTACGCCCTAGTTAGTGAAAAATAATCCTGTGATTAATTGGGAAAGACAGGAAGTGAATTTTGATTCTCAGGAGTTTAAAATCGCATACCCAGGAATTGTTGGGACCTGCTACATTCTTGGGAGAGGGTGTGCAGTTGTCACAAAAAGGTAGGGGCGGTACATCCAGTACTGCTTCCTCCGCAGTACCGGGTGTGTGCGAATGGATTTGACAAAGTGGAAAGTGGGGCCAGGGGCTGAGAAATTGCCTCCACACCGGACATATGATTGTGTTGTACATTTAGAGCCATGGGCTAGATTGCCTTGTAGCCAAATCTATGCTCTCACTGAGGTGGAGCACAAATATTTCAAAGAATATCTGGACAATATGTTAGAGAGGGTTTATACAGCATTCTACATCACCAGTATCTTCAGTTATTTTTTGTGCCAAAGGAGGAAGGCACGTTTAGGACATGTATGGACTATGGAGCCTTCAACAAGGTAACGATTAAGAACTGGTTTCCCTTACAGCTGATCTCGGTGCTTTTAGATCAAGTAAAATCAGCTGTGATCTACACGAAATTGGATTTACGTGGGGCTTACCATTTGATTAGAGTGAAGGCTGGTGATGAGTGAAAACCCAATTCAGACTGAGTGCCTAGTGATGCCGTTTTGGTCGTGTAACGCTCCTGCGGCTTTTCAGCACTTCATGCAGGAGGTTTTGATGGAATTCATTGAGGTTTTCGTTATTGTATATATTTATGACATTTTGATTTATTCCGATTCCAAGGAACAACATGTGGGGCATCTGAAGGCTGTATTACAAAGGTTACAAGAGTACCAGCTTTATGCCAAGCACGAGAAATGTGTTTTTCACACAGAAAAGGGTGGAGTTTTGGGGATTTATTTTGACACCAGCAGGCATTATCATGGATACAAAGAAGGTTCAGGCCGTAACTGAGTGGCCTTCACCCCAGTATGTAAAGACGTTCAAGTCCTCCTTGGGGTTTGCCAACTTCTATAGGAGATTTATCAGTAATTTTTCTCACATTGTGGCCACAATAACATGTTTACTCAGGAAGTCCACAAAGTTTGTGTGGGATGAAAGGATGAAAGGGAGGAAAAGGCTTTTCAGGAATTAAAAATGGCATTTACGAAGGCACCCGAGTTGAGACAGCCACAGCTTGAGAGCCTGTTAGAATCGGACGCATCCAATGTGACGTTGGGCGCAGTATTGTCCCAGAAAGATGTGCAGGGCATATGGCATCCGGTAGCATACTATTCTAGAAAGCTCACTGGGTGTGAACAGAAATACTCACTGACAAGGAACTATTGTCAATTACAGCAGCCTTTCTTGAGTGGAAACACTATTTGTTGGGGGCCCGACATCAAGTACTAGTACTGACAGATCACAAGAATTTGCAGTATTTTCAAACAGCTCAAACACTCAGTCCAAGGCAATTGAGATGGTCAAAGTACTTTAATGAATTTGATTTTGTGGTAACCTTCTGGCCTGGAAGGAAAAATGAGAAGGCAGATGCATTGTCCCGGCAGCAACATTTGGAGATGGTGATTCTGGAGATAAAGGCTATTAATTTCTTCCGGAAAGATTATTGGGGAATTTACGGAGGATTTGCTAGGCCAAGCATGCAAAAGCATGAGCAGAAAGGATTTGCAGGTTTGGGTGTCAGGTTATGCAGCCCGGACGGTACGGGAGGGTCTACCATATAACTTAGGGCATTTATACTTGCCAAGTAAAACACTACAAGATAAAGCGTTCTGGTGACATAAATCACCCTCGGCAGGTCATTCTGGGGAGTGAAAGACCAGATTTATGTTGGAGAAATACTTTTGGTGGCCTGACATACAGGAAGATCTGCATGAGTACATTCAAGAATGAGACTTGTATGCAGAGTAAGGCAGACCATTCCAAAAGAATGGGATTGTTACAACCCTGCTCTACAACTGAGAGTCCATGGACGAACATCTCTGGATTTTATTACAGATCTTCCAAAGGAAAGCAAATATGATACAGTTTTGGTGGTGGTGGATTACTTTTCCAAGCAGGCTCACTTCCTTCCATGCATAGGAATTCCGGGGGCTAGTCAATTGGCAGAATTGTTTTTGCAAAGCATCGAACGGTTACATGGCTTGCGAGAAGTACTGTATCAGACCAAAGACCACTGTTCACTTCAAGGTTTTGGCGTGCCTTTTGCAGTATGTTGGGAATCAGTTGTGCCTTATCCACCAGTTATCATCCACAAACAGACGGACAGAGTAAATCAAACATTGGAGCAATACATTCAGTGCTATTAGGGGGACAGCATGTCATCCGGGGTGCGAGCCTTGTGCCTGGCAGAGTTTACCTATAATAACACAGAACATGCATTATTGGGTATGGCTCTCAATGAGTGCCTTTACAGGCAAGAGGAACACATGATCGCCACAATCTTGCCGGAAGTAACTAAGGTTCCAGCCCTTCAAGAACAAACAGTTGCTTCTCGACACAAGGTGAAAAGCACAGCATAATCTAGAGAAGGTCAAATACAAGGCGCAGGCAGACAAGAAATGGCAAGGTATGCCCAGATACAAAGTGGGAGATAAGAGTGTGGTTGTCCATTTGGAACGTACAACTGGTGGGGCCTTGCAAATTTGCACCTAAGTTTATTGGTCCATACGAGATCGAAAAATGTGTGTCACAAACAGCAATGCATTTAAGATTGTCTGACAACTTGAAGATACATCCAGTGTTCCATGTGTCTCTGCTTAAGCCAGGGGTCACTGCCAAGAGGCCACCAGCCGTCATGAGAGATGGACAAGCTGAATATGAAGTGAGACGAATTCTGGATTCCAGAAGGAAGCAGCAACGCTTGTGGTATTTAGTGGAATGGTTGAGTTACGGTTTGGAGGAATGTTCATGGGAACCGGAGGAGTCATTACATGCACCAAGATAGGGGAGACAATTTCATAGAAAAAAATCTGGAAGACCCAGGCCTGGTGAGGGCTCCTGGAAGAGAAGGTACTGTCAGAAAAAGGGTTGGGAGGGGTAAGTGGCGGTAGAAATGCTGCACGGCGGGCCGCCAACTACATTTCCCAGCATTCCTGCGCACATCACGCAGGCACAGCCAGCATAAAACTGCTGTTCCGCCCGTGCCAGGTGCGGCTTCTTGAAGAGGATAGTCGGCACGGGTGGACGCGGCGTGAGGAGCATTACAAAGTAGTACACAGTGGCAGGAAACTGGATAGCAGACAAAAGGACCAGGGCTACGCAGTGGTGACTGTGTGAGACCTGGTGTGTACAGCGCCGTCTACAGCGTTCGGACGTCCCCACAGGGCTCCCGGAATTGGTGCACGCCATTGTTGACCATGTGTATTTTCTAAGATGGTTCCATGTTGGGAGTATATATAATTTCTGCAACTGAAAACTATAACTTGTATGCTACGCTATTTCCACATACTAGTGGGAGAACAGTATTGATGGAGCTCTGAACTGTTGGATCCGTCATTGAGAGTGAAGTGAAGTTTGGTTCATGGTATGAGCGTGTGAGGATAACGCGCTGATTAGGCAGTGCAGTTGCGCTGGGGAACATTTCTTTTCCGTTGAACTTCATGTTTTAGTGCTGTGTGTCTTCATGTACATTTTGCTTAACAAGCCATGAGTTTTGTCAATCATAAGGGGAGAACCCCCCCCCTGTGGTTTGTTCCATATGTTGCCATGTTCATACTGTTAGGGTGCGTCATGTTGTATGTCATTAATGTTTTGGGTCCAAGGAGGTCAGGGGAAAGCATGTTGATAGTAACGTAGATAGGTAGTAGGGATTATCAGGCAGGTTAGGTCATTTCTAGGAGAGGGCAGGTTACGAGGTGTATGTGCAAGTGTATCAAGGTGCGTTTTCTTCCCAAAGTCCCCTCTACCCATCCAACTTTGTTACCCTAATCCTCTTTCCAATTTTCCCCGTTCCTATCCACAACGACTCCCTAATCCCTCCCTCCCCCATTGGCTGCCATGTGGTCCCCTGTAATTGCTAACATCATGAACCCGTGCCAACCACTGTGGGAGAGTCAAACTCACCCTTCCCTTCAAGTTTTGACAATACCAACCTTCTTATACACAGGTAGGAAGCCTGCCACCTTTTTCTTCTGAATTATTTTGGCTCTGGGAGTTTTAGCATTTCCCCGATCTCCACCACCTACCTCATCATGCACTGCTTTTTGGCCCAAAGCAGGGAAATGTCAGGTGATAAGCTACGTCTGCAATTTTGAATACTTTTTGCTACTTTTTTTTAAAACCTATTTTTATTGGCATGTTAAATTATACATTAACCCCCCCCCAACCCCCATACTGCAGTCTCCCCTTCCCTTCCCCACCCCAGCAGAAGTAGCATTCTCATATCTTTCCACATCTTAGGTAGTCTCTGTGATATCATTCTTTTTACATGTCAAATATTATCAAAATGGGTGGGCACCAGTGGTATAAATATTCCCCTTTGAGATAGTCCAAAACATTTACCCAATCATGTTGGAACTTCTCACCATCTCCTTGCAAATTATATGTCATCCATTCCATCGCCATAATCCCCCCTTCCCCAGTTTGAATAACCAATCTCTTATAGTTGGCAGCCGTTTTTGTTTCCAACATTTTGCAATCACCAGCCACACTGCGATTACCATTAGCAAAGGCTTTACCATGTGTCCTTTTGGGAAAGCGAAATTCCGGAACAAACTGCACATCCATTCCCTGGGGGTCAGAGTTACCTCAGGGGTTGCCATTGTTTTTTATCTGGGTTGTGACCTCTTTCCAAAATACCCCCCACACCCACCAAATAGGTTTCCAATCCCCATTCATGCCACAACCCCTCCAACACTTCTCCGAGGTTTATGGAAACATTTTGTGCAATCCTTCTGGTGTGTAATGCCACTGAACCATTATTTTATACCATGCTTCTGTTACCTGATCAACCTAGTCAACTTGGGGATGTTCGTCCAAAGATGTTCCCAATGGTCATCAGGGATATCCATCTCCAATGTCGTTTCCCCCCCATCTATGCATGTAACCCCATACCTGGCCCAACTCCCCTGCCTTAAAAATTGAGTATAGCTTCTATTAAGGATTCTAATCAGGCGTCACACACCAGCCAGGGACTCTTGCCACTGGCCTAGGTTGCAGCACACAATTAAAACACTTTTACTTTATTTCCTACGAATTCAGATTGAGAGAGCACCCAACCCGTCTCACACCCCCTTTTACAAATACCCTGGGTCACAATGGACCATGAACCAGGCCGGTGGGTGGTAATAAAATATTTATTTTAAATTCAAATAAAATTACACAAATTTAATTTTGGGCAGCAATCACCAATGGAGTGATAATTACAAGGTAAATTGATGAAATACACTTAGTTTGACCTTCTAATATAACATACACAAAGCACAAATGAATGAAAGCAATATTACTTTTCGGGTAAATGGCACCCCAGTTAATTCCCCCTGCAATACTCCCTCAAACCCTTATTAACCGAATTATGTGTGGGTAGCAAGGAGTCAGGTATCCTAGGCAACAAACAATTAAAATCTGACCTTTTCCCACGAAATGGGAGGCAAAAGCCTTTGCAATTGAACAAAATAGCACTCTGAATTAGTAAGAATTTGTTTTTCGTGTGCGGTTGAATGAATGAGGTAAAGACGAGTTGTAGCAGTATCAGGGATGTAAGAACAGTAGCCAACTACAAGGCAATGTACCAACAACGGGCATACAGTTCAGAAAATCGACTTGGAAGTGAAAACTGTGCAGCCAAATCACAAGCGTAGAAATTGCATTTGCTAATTTACACGGGTTTAAATGTCAAAACGGTTTGAAAAACGGGTTGAACAAAATTGGAATGCAGTTTTTTTTATGCTGAGTGACAGATGCACATCACAGGGATAATATGAAAGTGAAAGAGTGACTCTAAATTAATGACAGGATGAGATTCTCAATGGGAAAGGAAATTCAGTTTTAAAAATGAAAGCAGTGGACAAAGAAAATAGGTTTGGAAAGGACAAGTTTCACTTAAATTAGATTTTGGTGGCTAGAAAAGAGAAATGCCACCCGTGAAATATAAAGGTTAAACTGCAGTTTTAGCCCCTTCCCGCTGTGTGCCTCTTTTTAGGGAGAATTAATTTAATCAAAATAATACAGATTAAGGCAATTTAACTGCAGAGCTTTTCTTTCTTCCTTTCTCTTTTTGCTGAGAACCTTCGTCGGAGCTCTTTACAGTGAATGAATACACAATCACCTCTTTACACACTCCTGATTAAATACAAGTAAATAAAAAAAAAATTAAAAATAATACTAAGGACTTACACCACGACAGAAATGAGTGGAAGAATGGCACCAACACTTGGAAATCAATGAACAGGATACACAGAGGGTTCTGATTGTTTTAAGGATTCCTGCTAAGGCAGTCATGGGATTTGGGATTAGACCCAACACAATGTAACAGAGCAAGGGATGCAGTTTGTGGTTGCTGGGGGAAGGGGAATACTCGCAACAAGCACTTGAATGGGGTATTTTGGACCGTGGACCGACAGCGAGGCAATATCTCGTCACTGGTCACAACGGCGTGCTCTCCTAGAAGAAAACAGCTGGGCAAAGGTCTTGTCACGGCACAGCGGCACCTCAGCTGGATAGAGCTGGTAGCAGGGCAACCAGGCAGCACTGGATAATCCCAATGAGGATTCAGCCACCTTTCCCCTTTGTCCCCAAGTTATTGGGATTTTTAGTGGTGTTTTTCTGGATCAATGGTCCTGCCTGGATAGGGTCAGCTATGCTCTGACCTGGTCTGGCAGTGGAATCTGGAATCTTGCAGGATGAATATGGAATATCTGGATATGCAGGAGCTGGAAAAGTCAGAACAGAGTGTCCTTTGTCTCTGTGTGAGCTTCCACCTTTTATAAGGCAGGTGACATCACAGGATTTACTATGTGGGCAGACCTTTGGCTTGACATGCCTCCAACAACTGGATTGGTCAGGGGTTACTGTTACCGCCTTTCCGTCAGCCGGTTGGACTTCAGTGACATGACATCCATTTTATGGTGTGGGTTTACAATGCCCATGCCCCCCCCAGTTTGTAGCCAAAATCAGTTATGACATAAATTGCTCATTTTCTTTACAATTATGGCACTTTTGAAAATCATAAAGGCAGTTTCCAGATTTTACACTGAACCTGTCATTCCAATTCCCACATTTGTACGATATTGTTTTGCCGTTCTAATAATCTTTCGCCATTTCTAGTGGGAACTGCTTCACCTAAAACTCGACAATTTTAGATGTGTACCTATTATCACAAAGCATGTTTGCATTAAATTTCAAAGTTATACCATGTATACTTTCCCCATGATTTACATTTTTCTGCCGTTTGCATCCCCCACATGCTAGGGAAAGCTACAATGTCTTGTTTTAATGCCACCAAAATTACATTTCAACTGTTAAACTGTCGTATTACTGCGTTTTCCAGTTGCAGAAATAAAAGTCTTAAAGTTGATTAAATAAGAACAGTCTTTTGTCCCCAAACGAGCCAGTATTGTGTTCCAAATAAAGACATATTTCCCAACCCCCAGCTAAATGTCAGGCTTTGGGCCAGCCTGAATCCAATGTTGCTCTGGAGTTGCCTTTGAAGCTCCCCAGTTTGAGTTGAGGGGAGGTACTGCTAAAATCACACCTATGTGTCCCAGAAATCCATTGTACCAGGCGGGAGCACTGCCACAGAGTCTGACACAGATGCAAGATCCACCTTCCTTGCCTATTAATATGCCCCAGGGGCTGGTCCACTTGAAGGGAGGCATATCCTGTTCCCAGGAAGCCAAGTCCTTTGAAGCCAGGCCAGGAAAACACCTGTTCTGTGGCTTCAGCAAATTCTCTTTTTTCTTTTCTTTCCTGAACCAGAAAGCAAAACTGTTGGAATTAAATATCCTACATATGTTTTACAACAACCCCCTCCCCCCCCCCACCTTTCTATGCAAGGAAAGGGCCTTAATTCAACAATTTACTTTTAAAACAGACATTTCCTCGTTTGTAAAAAAAACACCATTTCACACAAGGTTAATTTTCCTTGGCAGTCACTTCACAATGAGGTTCTCTTACATCTAGATTCTAAACATTATTTTTAGCCCTAGTCGATTTCTCATACACAGAAATCTGTTCAAGGCAAAGGTCCACTGAACACGACAGAAGCACAGATAGGGCTTCTTGTGAAGAGTTTAGCTGTGATATTTTGCTGGAGAAAGTCAAGCGTTTTTCTGTACGGTGTGAGTGAAGTTCTTTGTTATTTCACATATCTTGCCTGACACAGCCTGTCATTCAGTGAGAAATGCCCCCTTTTGTTGGAGCACAACCTGAATATGGATGGACACAGCTGGGTCTCACTGGAACAGAACTGTGTACTGTTGAAACGGTGGAAAAGAGCACCAGGGCGCAGTAAATTTAAATGCAAAATATTTCCTTTTCCAATGGGAAATGTTGAGCTAGCAGCGCTGCTCTTCAATTCTTTTCTTTGGTGCACATAAGGAAAACACTGGCAGCCATTCTCGGGTTATTCCATCTTGCCCCATATGTGCTTGGCAAAGACAGCACATCCATTATTTCCGTGACTGCAAAACACAGTTTTGGTGCAATGCAATGGTGCTCAGAGCCAGCACAGCCATTCTGTTGGTACTGCTGAAAAATGCTGTTTGGTGGGTGGATAAATGTGCTTCACACTTCAAAACCATTTGTTTGTTGTCATTGTGTGTAGTGATACATTTCTCAAACTCTAAGTTCTCTGCCCCGCGGCTGCCTTCCCTCCAGCGCTTGCTATCCAATGTCTTATTTGATATTCTGTCCTTTTCAGAAAGACCACAAGCCGTTTACATTCTACAAAAGGTGTGAATATCGGTTCCCTGTATCATATCTCGCAGCTTTGCACATCCCACCTGCAGCCACTACCTAAACACACCATGCACAGTCCCTGGCTGAAATTGCGGGTTCACAAATATCAGGGTAAAAGGGGCTGGACGCATAGATAAACATCCCTTTTCAAGTAATCAATCCCATATAGCGCACACAAACGCCAGCACCTGCCTAATCTGTGTGGTCTGGGGCCTATCACATCTATGTACTTGGGTGTTCTAATTGTTGTCAGGCAGCAGTGTTCATTCCAGCGCCAGGGTGCCCTCGGGCGTTTGTGCGCTCTATACATTAGTTTAGCATAACATATGTAGCCATAGAACCCCCTCAAAGGAGCACCCCGCTACCGCCCCATCCATCTTTGTCCAGGGTTTTTCGAAATGTCTTCAGTAAACCATTTGTGCAATACTCACAGCTGTGCGGCTTCAAAATATTTTGTACAATTCTGGAGGCCCACACCCCCCAGCCACTTTGTCTCTGGGTGCGTGTGCAGTGCTACTCTGTGGTTTATTTTGCCAAAGGAATCTCGAGATGATTTTATTCAAAGCCAAAAAAAAAAACACTTGCGGAACTGAAATCAGAAGAGCCTGAAAGTGGTAAAGTACCCTCAGGAGTGTCACCATTTTAATGGTGGCCACCCTTCCCAACCATGAGATTCGGAGTGGAGTCCATCTCCGCAGATCCTCCTTGACCGGCCTGCTGGAGCAGCCGTGGATAGTTTGTATCGTACATCTGTGACACTGCATTGGCTATGCCCCCAGATACCGAACACTGCTACTTGCCACCGCAAAGGGAGAACAAAGTGGCAAAGCCTTCCTCTGTGTCGGCAGATGCCCCAAAACCAACAGCTCCGATTTCCCCAGGTCTACCTTGAGACCCGCTAATTGTTCCCTCACTGTCAATTCCGCCACGAGTGCCTGTATCGACTGCTCCGGATGTGTTAATGTTTTTAGCATGTCATCAGTGAAGGCTACCACCTTATGATATATTACTGGACAGTTTATTCATCGACACACGCATCTTGGGGGTTTGATAATTTGCTTGTACCATTCGAATAAACTTAGCTCCCATCCCCATCTGCTCGAAAACAGTAAATAAAAAGAGCCATTCCACCTGGTCAAACGCCAGCACCGATGGAATCTGCTTGTGTTGACCTTCTCTATCAAATGTACAACCCTCCTAATGTTATCCCATTTCGGTCTCCCCACGATCAACCCTGATTGGTCTGCATCCATCAGGTTTGGAAGAAGAGGAGCCAATCTCGCCACCAAGATGCCCGTTACACTTTCGCATCAATATTCATTAATGCTATTCGTTGATAAGACCCGCATTTCGTCAAGTCTTTGCCCGGTTTCCCCAAGTACCACCACTTTCGCCTCTGTCATTGTCAGTAGCAATCGAGCCATTGGGCTGCATTTTTTGCAGATTTGTCTTAGCGGATTCTGACCTATTTAGCTGCTGGGCTAACAGCTTGTCTGCTTTATTAGCCCGAATATAGTACTTCTGCTTGGACATCAACAGGGATTCCTCTGCCCTACGAGTTTACAGCAGTTCCAACTGACTTTGGAGTTCCATCAATTTTGTATGCAGCCCTCATCTACGCTTCACTATAGCTTCTTGTGCATCTCTCAACTTCGTTTCTAGGTCCCTTTCCATCTCCACTCTCTGCTTCTCCCATCGAGCTTGCATTGCAATACGTTGCCCTTATATTACTGCCTTAAAGGCATCCCAAGTCACCTCTGGGGAAATCTTGTTGACTGAGAAGTACCCATCTATCTTGTCTCCAATCGCCTCTGCCACCACCACATTATTTAGCAATTCCCCTGGAAATGTCAAAACCCACAGCCCCATGCGCTGTAAGTGATTTCAATCTGGCACACAGCCAAGTCAACCCCTAGCGTGTAATGCACAACTGAAATCCTTATTTATTTTTGTCTAAAAGTTCTTTATTCTGAACAATATACCACTCATATCACGCCCCTCTCCTGGAACCCCCCGGTCACACAACCAGGAATCAGGCTGGTTTGCAAACTTAAAATATTTATGTATTTACAATTTAATCACACTGTTTTAATGGGTACACAATAATCAGCAATGGGGGGATGTAACATTGAATAATCTCTTTAATACACAAGGAGTAATAGTGAGCAAAACAATTCAGCACAGAAATAATACTTTTGTGTGTGTGTTCAGATCAGATAGCACTGTGGTTAAAGGTTCCCCTGCACACCCTCCTCCCCCAATAGGCAATATAAAGAGAGAAGGAGAGAACAGGTTTTCAAGAATGACAGAATTAAACAGAATATCAATCTCGCGTTCCCCCTTTCAAACACAAGAGAAAACTGAATGGACTGTCAAGCTGTCAGAATGGCTTTTAAAGTTATCCTTCGAATGGACTGGGCAAAAACACTAAATGTGGTCCAAATTGTTGAAATTGCTATATTTTCTTATGGGAGCCGCTTTGGATAGTTGCACACAAACACAGGCAATGATAAAATACCAAGAAACAATTTGAAAGCTTAAAATTCAGGTCAGAAGCAATCAAAAGCTGTTTTACATGTGTAAGAATTTCCCTAAACAAAAATTCGCACCAAACTTTTCACTGCACTATAATCGTGATAACCGTATGGATTTGGAATGCGGTTTTAGATGTGATTTAAAGCTATGTTTTCTAGCACAAAAACAGAGGGAGTTATGGACGTTTTAGTGGAGGCCTTTTTTTCGAGATAGGCGCAACAATGGAAAACAGGAATGCACTTTTAAAATGACAAAAATGATTTCTTACACTAGAGGAGGACTATGAACAAAACGAATACCCCACAGGAACACAACCACTTGATCAGAATGACTACCTGGAAAGGAAACTCGCCTTCTTCAAAAGAGAAAAGATCAGCGCCAAGATAGTTTTAACAATGCTAGTACAGGAGGGAAGATAGGATGGTTTGGATAGAGTTCAGACAATTCAAAAATACTCCTAACATTACAGGTTCTGAATAAAAGATAGGAAGGGATTGGACTAAGCAAGGTACATATGCTAGGGACACAGTTCCATCTATAGATACTCAGTAGATATGGTTTTAAACGGAACCGTAAAGATTCTGGTCAGAGAACTGGATCTGGTTTTAGGACAGACGGCTGGGCACATCGGATAGGATCTGCAATCAGCAAGGCGCTCTGGTCACAGCACAGGATCTGCAATGCACTCTGGTCACAGCAAGGCACAGGACTGGATTGGATCTGCCCTTCTCGGTTCTGATAATTATTTCAGCAGGCAAGCAGTACAGCGCAGCCCGGCTGCATTTTGATGCTTCCCCTTAGGTTTGTGGGGTTCTGGAATTTTGAGGCCTAGCTGAAAGTGGTTCAGCTATGCAATGGGTTTCTGCTTTGCCAAGTTTCTGGAGTCTGGAGCAAGGAAGATGTAGAGTTCAGCAGCAGGGTGCTCTGCCAGTATCAGGATAGTGAGTGAATCTGTCTGTCTTTTTTTTTTAGTGGTGAGCGGTCTCTATTTATGCTATGATAAAGGGTGTGTGTGGGCTGGTTTATCCTAAGCTCGCTCCTTTGGCAGGTGCTTGGATCAGAGTCTATTCTCTGCCTTGATAGGAGGAGAGAAACAGTGCGTCGCCTTTATGGTGTGATTTTATGAGGCTGAGAATCCACCACTAGCCCATTGAACACAAAATCTACTTTTGGCACAATACATATTTGCACATGTGCAACCTCTATAAGAATCACATACACAGATTGCATTTTTATATAGCAGCTATCCCTCAAAACCCTGTAGCTGTGGGATCTTGTCTCGGCTTTTCACAGAATTTTGCCCTTTTCACCAGGAACACAATGTCCAATTTATAAGCAATTTTCTACAAGTGTGCGCGTTTAACATGGGCACAAGTGTATAAAGTTTCATACTTTTAGCAGAAATACATTGTGTAAAATCACATTTCCTGCTATTTCTTTCCAGAACATGTCACACGATTTTGCCACCTCTTGAAACGCCAGCCAAAATTGAGATCCACAAATCTGTTACTTTCATATTTTTCACAATTTTAAACAGTAAGTTATCCGTCTTTTTACAATGTGTTCTTTGTCCTTGTTAAGCAACAAATGGTTGTTTTAGCTCCACCTCTTTTTGTCTCCCTGCAGTCCAGGAGCATCTCCTTCCTGTTTGCTCGTGGCAGAGGCCATTTAAGACTGTCCTCACTCCTCGCATTTCCTTAGCAGCAGCTGTTCATTGTTCCCCATGGCTCTGTAGACCAGGTGCTTTCCAAACCCTATAATTATCACTTTGGTGCGATTTCCTGCTGGGGGGGAAAGGCCATCCTTCTGTGAGAATCCTGCTATTCCAGTTTGGTAGCTTTAGCCAAGCTTATTTTAATTGTTACTTCTGTTGAATTTAGCCTTAGCATAAAACAAACTTGGTTTCAAATAGCAGCTAGAATACTTATTCAAGATTTTAAACCATGGGATCAAAACAATTACAAGACGGGTTACTATCAGTAACCGGCCTCTAAGATTGCAAACATTTGATTTCAGTTTATACATGTTTAAAGTTTAATCAGGCAGGCTCCTGACACCTGTCATCCCAGCAGTCTTCTGTTGTATAGAGATTTTTGACATCCACAGACAGCCCACTTTTTCTGTGGAAATCCCTTTATGCCTTCAGCTTTTCAGGACCTTGCAAGTTCACAATGATTTCTTAAAGTATGTGAATTGTAGCACCCAACAAGAATTTTGGATGTTTGAGGGTGTTTTGTACCAGCATTCTGCAGTTTCAGCAACAAAGAAAAAGGGATTTAAAGCAAGATTTTGGGTTTCATTTAGCAAACCACTCCTTTTTGCTTCTGTACTCCATTTTCACTTTTTGTGGAGCCCAGTGACATATTTCAGGAGGGAGATCTCTGTTCCACCACTGACATGCGTTGCAGATTGGGCAGCCATCTTTTTGGGCGTTGCAAAGCGCGATTTTCAGGGGTTTTGGTGCGCATAAGGGTTTTGCAGCCATTTTGATGTTTCTGGCACCATCATAACACAGGGCTGCAGCAAAGCAGAGCAGAAGTGGGTTAAAACATCCCACAGAGCCCCTCTCACGACTTGAGTTTGACCGCCCGTCAAGGGGAAGTCAGGAGATTGGGATGTTCTTTCTTTCTTTGGTCCAGGTGGAGAAAGTCGTCTGCTTCTCACATCAGTGCTGGATCGACATGCTCTGCTCGCCGGTTCTGGATGGGAGTATGGAGCGATACTCTGGGCTCCTTGGGACTTTCCTCCCGGTCCCCGAGTAGTCCTCCTTTGGTAATTAGAAATTCTTGGTTCCAATGCTATGAGACAGAACAGAGCATGGTTATGGACATTTCCTACTACTACTCACGCAGTGGGGCAGATGCATACATTGAAATACAATTTACAACATTCCCCAACTGCATTTACTAATGGTTTTAACAGTTGGATTCTTCTAGGTTGCTGGAATGTCCCCCTTTGGGTTTCCGGTTGGCTCCTCTATTTGCCGCAAAGTATGCCTGGGATGGAAACTCTTCAGCTGGTTTATGTGGACCCATTTGTCTTCCCCTTCCGCCAAACTGCGCATGGGGATGCAGATTTTGAAGGTGACTGGTGAAATTCTGTCTACAATTTCAAAAGGACCCCACACAAGTTGGGAGGAATTTGCACTGTTTGGCTTAGCTCCTTTGAAAATTGTACAAGTATACCCGGTCTCCTACTTGGTATTCTTTTTTAGTTGTCTTAAAATCATAGTTAGTCTTCATACTGTCTGCAGATCTTTCTAGATTCCGCTGAGCATAGGCAAAAGCATGTTGAAGGTGGTTTCTCAGATTCTCAACATACTCATGAGTTGTGGAGGCATTTATCAAGGCCTGCTCTTGGGTTCTATAGAGCAGATGCTGGGGTAGCACCATCCTTCGTCCAGTCATCAGCTCAAATGCAGACATTTGTGTTGCAGAAGAAAGGGGATCAGGACAAGGGGTAATCGAATGTCCCAACTTGGCCCAGAATCTGCCACAAACCTTTTTAATATGCCCACAATAGTTTTGTTGCATCTCTCAACCCCACCACTAGAGGCTAGCCGGTAGGCAATGTGTAGTTTCCTTTTGACTCCAAGTATCTCCCACATCTTTGTCATCACTTCGCTAGTGAAGTGGCTACCTCGGTCTGACTCAATCCTTTGGGGTAGTGCAAAATGCGAGAAGATGTGATTGATCAAAGGGCAGCTGCTGTTTCTACCATGCAATTTGGGGCCGGGAGACATTCCACCCATTTAGTGAACAAGCATGTTACGGCCAACATGTACTTGTTCCCCCTAGAGGAGCGAATCACAGGCCCGATAAAATCGACTTGCAAATCTGACCAAGGCAGTGTCATCCCCCTCTTTTGGAGGGGAGCATGGTGTGTGAGTGATGTTGGCTGAAATTGTGCACACACAAGACACCCCTTCAAGTATTGGTCGAGGTCCTGCCCCATGTGTGGCCAGTATGCAACCTCTTGCAAGATTTCTAGTGTTGTATGAAACCCCCGATGAACGGCTGTGGCCCCATCATGGGTGTGACTTAGCATCAGGCTTCGGAATGCATTGTAGGGTCCACCCACTGGTCATGGGCAGCTATGGATCTCCTCACCAACAAACCGTCTTGGATTCGGAAAGTTTTTGGACATTTCATCAACACTCCGAGGTCCTCTTTCCCTATGTAATCGTTATCTGTCAGGGGAAAGTTCTCAGGGGCCTCAATGTGTTGATAAAACTTACCAATTATTGGATCCCCTTTTTGAGCTGTAATCAAATCAGCATCTGAGGTCTCCTTATTCCATTGTGCAGTTGAGAGTTCATTGTGAGCATTTGTCTGGGGGGGACGTAGTGATAGCAGTGACCTGGATTCCCCCAACAGGGACTCAATCTCAAGTAGATCCCCTTGGATGGCTCCGGTTTTGGCCAGCTGATCAGCTAGGTCATTTCCAGTTGTGTCTGGTCCCTCTACATTAGAATGACCCTTGATCTTTTTCCAGTAGATGGTGATCCCATTCGAGGTGACCAGATCAATATTTTGTATTAATTTCCCATGTTTCAATGTTTTATTATTGGCACATAGAATGCCTCTGTTTTTCCAGTTAACCAGGTGCTCCACGAACCCGTTCCGTACATAATCTGAGTCTGTGATTATGACCAGTTTGTTGAGTTGGTGTTGGACAGCAGTGAGAACGGCTTGATTCACAGCCATCAGCTCTGCTACTGGACTACTTCGGGGCCCAATTTTGTACCCAGCGGATGGTTCTGGGGCATCATTCACCCATGCATTCCCTACGCCGGCCACAAGTTCCTTTTCCCCGTTGTGGTCAACATGTTAGGAGCACCGATCCACATAGACAGTGGGCATTCCCTCACACTGGTCTTCTTCATAGACTGTGTGGGGAATTAAGGTATGCCTCCATGTCCTTGATTTTAAGACTTTTGTCTTCGAGACAGTTTTCTTTGGCACAATCATGCAAATCAGCCAGATCTTGCGCGAGGGGACTCTTCTTGTTTTGGCCATATCTGACCTCCACAGGAAAGCCTTGCATCAGGAATCACACACATTTCTGGCCCTGATTCTGTCACTCTGAAGATATTGCAAAGGTTGGTGTGGAGTCCCCACTATGATGTGTTCCCCCTGGATAAACGGGCGGTAATTCTTCAATACCCCCACCGTTGCCATGAGTGCCTTCTCACAATCGTTGAATTTTTCCTCCACAGAGGATAAAGTCTTACTCGCATAGCAGATTACTTTATTGACCTTGTCATGCTTTTGATATAATACTGCAGTCAAGCATGTATTTGAGAACCGTCTCCAAGAAGAACTCCTTGTTTTTGACCGGATAAGCTAGGCAAGGCGCTTGCGAGAGGCTTTGCAGGGAATACCTGTGACCCCTGGATCTGGGCCAGCCCTTGGTCAATATAGGGTAGAGGCCATCGGAAAGTATGGACCAGTTTGGTGAGCTCCCTCAGTTCAGCACAGAGTCTCCACTGGCCGTTTGGTTTCAAAATCCCCAGCACCGGATTATTGAAGGTGCTGGGGACTGGACGAATGATCCCACGGGACTCAAGGTTGTTAATTATTTCAGTAAGGGACTCCATTGATGCGAGAGGCAAGCGATATTGCTTCACAAACACTGGAGTCATGCCAGGGTCCATTAGAATTGTTGTGTGGATGTCAGTGCGGCCACAGTCACATGAGTCCAGAGATCTTGAAAATCTAAGAAAACTTGTTTCAATTGTTGCTTCTGCTCCAGAGTCTCACAGGCATCAGCTAGATTGACTCTCTCTTCAACCATCTGCCTGAAGCCCGGAAAGACTTCTGGTTTGGCCATCTCAGCGGCCTCCTCCAGCTGGGTGCAGAAGTCCCTGGTCAAAGTGTTGATTTGGACTGATGGCTTCAGGTGGGGAAGGCAGTCCCTGTGGACTTGAAAGATCACCTCATCCCTCCTGAAGTCACAGGTCACATCTTCCTTACCATAAGGGCAGGAAGAGTACACCAGGAAATTCCCCCCATCCTGGGTGAAGATCCTGTCTGGTGTTGTGTCATCGTCGCTATTACTGTCAAAACAGTCCTTGGGGATTGGTCCTAACAGTTAATTACCTAAATCTATGGAAAAATGTTGGTCATCAACCACCATTCCAATAATGGTGCCTGCGCCCAGAGTGATACTCTTTAGGTCGCCGTTATCCACCTCTATTGGAATGGTCTTGTGTTCTATGTTGACTAGTGGTGTTGGGTTTACCCCCAATCCTTGCTGTTGAAAATGAGCATTATGATGGACATATTTACTTTTTACTTCCAGTGAGAATTGTCGGGTCCGTTCTGGGATGGCGACTTCATCTCCAATCTGAATTTCAACTGCATATGGCAGCAGTTAAGATGACCGAAATGCTTTCTCTGGGTCATCAAATGCCCTGGGATTACCCGCTAACCTGAACCAAGCTTTGAAGTTTATTAGGTCCAAACTAATGGCAAAGCGATTGAGAATGTCACTGCCTAAATAAAATTTCCCATTTGTCTAACAGTTTAAATATGGGAATGGCTGGATCTTTTGGGAGTTTGCAGAACATGGCCTTGCTGATGAAGCGCTTACTGTTGTTCACACATACTCGGGCGAGAACAGAGTCCTTCCCCCTCATTTAACTGAATAGGGATGAACAACTGCTCTCCAATTTTCTGAATATCAGCCAAGCTCATCTTTTTTGGACTAGAGGAGTGGGATTTTCTGATTGTGAATTTGTATAGAATTTCAGAGTGTTTCCTTCCAGTGGAATGCCACCTTAGACTGGAAGGAAGGTTGATTTTCAGAAATAGAGAGGAGTCCCCATCACCAGTTTGTTGTCCTACTGCAATTACTGTCACGCCTGGGATTTGATTATTCTGGAAATGGAATTCCATTTGGTCAGGTTTTTGTTCAACCATGTGGCATGTGCCAATTAAACTAACATGGTTGACATTCGGTTTCAATTTTATTGGTCGGTTAGTCTGGGTCCAGAGGACCTTGTTTACACAAACTATGAGGGGAGACCATCCACGCAGGATGTCATTCCCTAGTAAACATGGTGTGCCCTCTGGAGTCACAACTACGACTGGGTGCTGCTCCTTGCGTCGCCCAATTGTAATGTCTAAATCCGCATTCCCCTTGACAGGAATTTCCTTGCCGTCGAAGTTCATAACTTGCCCAGGAAGAGGGGTGATGGGAATTTGGTATTTCTCCCCCCTTCCCGAATTCAGCTGATTAAAGGCCCTTTTTGACAGAAGGGCAGCTTGGGATCCAGTGTCCACCAGTGCCAAAATTATACATTGCCCCTGTATTTGGACCGGGGCATAAAATCTTCCCTCCTTTTCCTCAAGGGGACAAAGATAATGCACATTTTTGGCCAACTGGTGGGTTAATTTCCTTGCTTTGGATACTGACAGAGAGGTAATTTGGGCAGGATTCTGTTTGGGATCTTGGGAACCTGTAAGAAAAAGGTGACAGCTAGATATGGGGGAAGTTTTGGGCTCCCCTGGTTCTGATTCTGGGCTGCCCCGCTTTTTGGAGGCAGTCACTAGGATGGGTTTGAACCAGGGGATTTTCGTGCTGGTCATTCTGGGTAGTGATGATGGGCGGTTTTAACTTGGTCCCCACATCTACCCAGTCTGGATTGGGATCCTTTGGGACCCATTTTTCTTTGGGAGGAGTTCCCCTCCCCCCATCCCTGAAGGAGAAGATACTTTCCCCAGGATCCTCTGAGGATCACTCTCCTTCGAACTGGAGGATTTGCACCTCCTCCACAAAATGGGCCTTTTTAGGCTCTTTATTTCTCCTACCCACCCTCGATTCCTTGGGTTGCAGACTTTCGGGGGCAGGAGTTTGGTTCCAGTTCCTGGGTTTCTAGGGGCTTTTCACAAGTGGGGAAGGGAGCTTCCTCCAAGGCTTTACACCCCCCTTCCCCTTGGGCCTCCTTCCTGTAAACCGGTGGCTTGTCGGGGTGTCCTTCCCCTGTCATTGTTCTGGAGCACCAGACCCTGGATTTGAAGAGTTCTGAGCCACCATGCTCATCTGAGGGTTCTGTTGAGCCCTCAGCATGCGACACAGATCCTGTGCCATGTTCTGGACCTGGCGCTCTAGTTGGGACACCAGTTCTGGCTGGTACAGGGTTCTTGGGTCTACCCTGGGTTGATCCCGGGAAGGGCAACTATCCCTTCTCGCATAATACCCCTGGTTGGGAAAGTTTGGGTACCCCTCCACCCTTGGCCTCCCCTCTCTCGGATTGGGCTGTCTGGGCTCAGGAAAGTGGGGAAAGAAGGATGTGTTGTTTGGGGGTTGAAGTCTGGCAGGTACCGGGGAAAGAAATTTGGTCTGGCATTTGGGGGATTACTGCCCTCCTAGGAAAAATGAGGAGGGCCGTTTCCTGGCTTTCCAGGTATCTGGTTGTATTCCCCCCCCCCCCCACTTGGGCTAGAGGAGTCCATACGTAGCCCAGGATGGGTATATTTCCCTTGTAGCATGGGCTGATGTAGTCCAGGGAGTTAGGGGTCCCATTTGTGGGGGATACCTCCCTGGCTCCCCATTTGGGATTGGCCCGAGGGCCTTCGGGGTTGGCCGGATTCTGCACGGGAAGGTTTTTAGCCCCCCCCCGCCTCCTCCCAAACCCCATCTCCAGATCTAAAATGGGGGCAACCTTCACCTCTGCCACCGTAGCAGCAGCAGGGGTGTTGGTTGGTTTGGGGCTTTTGCTAGGATTTTTACTTTCCAACGGCTTCTGTACTTCATATATGCGCGTTGCTTGTTCAATGAGCCAGTCTAGTGATCTTTTCTCATGAAGGTCCCTCACTAGCTGGGCCAGAATGTACTTGGGGAGGGCATGAAAGAAGGTGCTCACATATTCCTTACTGTCAGTGCACACCCTTCTAGTGGTCTGCGCAAAGGCGCGTTTCAATTCCTGAGCAAATTCCTTTGGGGCCTGGTCTTCCCCACGCCTTGCGAGCCTCTTGAGGGTTCCCTATAAAGGAAAAAATGTTTCAGGATGGCCGCCCTATAGGTGGACCATCTGGAATGGTTCTGATCCTCCAGCACCGCAAAGAAGCTAGAGTACTCAGGAGAAAACATCCACTTTACATACTGAATACAGCTTTGGCTGTCCTTCAGGTCCAAAGTCTCCATCATCTGCTCAAATAATTGAAGGTGCTCCCATACTGAATATTTAGCATTTTTGTGGTAGGGCATGATGACGCTCCTAATAGCTTTTATTTGTTTCAGGGGATCCTTGAGTAAAGCCCTCTTAACTTTGCTAGCCTTTTTAGTTCTGGTCACCCTGGTCCACTCATCCTCTGACTCAGAGGCACTGCTACCAGAGGTGGCTGTCTGATCTTCTAGACTCTCCCAGATTCTGCGCCCTTAGTGGGCCTAGTCTCATGGATTCCCCACCAAATTTCACTGCCCGACCTCTTGGTAAGTTACATTTTTGAGGATCCATTTCTCTGATTCTCCCCTCGCTGGAGTCTCCCTGATCAGAAAAGATGGCCCTAATACTTGGAAACCTGAACATAGAGGCCCGCCCATCCATTTCTGGGAGGCACTGACCTTTTAGCTCCATATTTCCCATTGGGTTGAAGTCTATCATCCCTGTGGCCCTGGGTGCAGGTGAGCCAGCGGATATGGGGGTGGCAGAGCCCATGACATTGAAAGGATTAAAGTCTCTGGTGCCAGGGTTCCTGAGGTTATGCTCAGGGGTTTCCCTCTCCCATCTGACCTCCCCTCTCTCAGCCCCTACTCCCTGATGGCATGCAAGAATCAGACCCTTTTTTGATTCTTCTATTAAGGCCTTACTGGTCTCTATTAGTTGTTCCTGCATGGCTATCTGTCTAAGGAGCCTGTCATTTTTCTCACAGAGAGCCTCATTGTCTCTCTGTGCTTCCTGTCTGCTTTGGGAGTATTGGGCCAACTTTTACTGCAGGAGACTCACCTCCGGAGCCTGATCCTTATTGGCCTGATTATTCTTTGCCAGAGCATCTTCCACCCTCCTGGTGTGCTCTAACAAATTTTCATAGTCCATTTTGAGTTCACCCAGTCCCTGAAGGGCTCAGTGATTTTCTTCCACCTTGGTTTTTAAATGGCTGACTTCCTGGCCTAAGGCGTCCCTTTGTTTTCTAATGGCACAATTTCTGCGCTCCTCATCAAAATCTGTTTGAGTGTGGAGATCCTTCACTATTAATTTATTATTTTCCTCCTTCATTTCATCAATCTGATTTTCTAGGGCAACCATCTTCCCTGCGCAGACTCTATTATAACTTAACTGCTGCTGTAGCTTTTGTTGGCTCTGTTGTAGAGAATCCAACCTTTCTTGGCACTCTTTTTGCAGTGTCAGTAATTTGGTATCCTGCTCTACCTTCTCTTGCTGCAGGAGATCCAGATCTTCCTTTACTTTTGTCAGGTACTCTTTGGTTTCTCTCTCTAATTCTTGGCTCTTTTGTAGCCTTTGCTCTGCAGAGTCCAAATCAATTTGGGTTTTCTCTAGGGATTGTACTTGTCTCTTTGCCAGATCTAGGATTTCGGCATATTTTTCCTGTATTACTCCAATGTGGAGGTATAGGTAAGCCGCTATTTTGGCAGTTTAACATTGTTCTCCTTTTACGTTGGGGGCCATATACAATTCACCAAGTGCCTGGTGTAATGGACCCTGGTCTTGCCATGTATCTAATTCTATGGCAGTGATTTGTTTGATTTCCTGCAGCCAGACATTCTCATCCTGCTCTACCCATTCACCCCTGACAAACAATGTGTGCAGTAGGTGTTCTTTTGCCATATTGATTTCCACTGGGGTCGCCATTCCGGAAATAATTTCCTTCTGACTTATCTCAGGGTTACTTTACTTTTGCAGAACAGGCCCAACTCCTTTGAGCATTTCTATTGAAAGGTGTTTTTACAGTGTAGCACAGTATGGTAGCCCAACAGGGTGTATGTACCCCGTCAGTTAGCATGCTGTGTTAGACTGTCACAAGTGGTATGTCTAATTCAGGATCTCGTGACGAGCCCCCAAGCTGTAAGTGATTTCAATCCGGCACACATCCAAGTCAACGCTTGTCGTGTAATGCACAACTGAAATCCTTATTTATTTTTGGCTAAAAGTTTTTTTAGATGATATACAACTCATATCACGCCCCTCTCCTGGAACCCCCCCGCCCCGGTCACACGGAACCAGGCTGGTTTAGAAAGTTAAAATATTTATGCATTTACAATTTAATCACACTATGTTTTAATGGGTACACAATCACCAATGCGGTGATGTAACACTGAATAATCTCTTTCATACACAAGGAGTAATAGTGAGCAAAACAATTCAGCACAGAAATAATACTTGTGTGTGTGTGTTCAGATAGCACTGTGGTTAAAGGTTCCCCCTGCACACCCTTCAACCCCCAATAGGCAATATGAAGAGATAGAAGGAGAGAACAGGTTTTCAGGAATGACAGAATTAAAACAGAATATCAATCCTGCTTTCCCCCTTTCAAACACAAAAGAAAATGGAATGGACTGTCAAGCTGTCAGAATGGCTTTTAAAGTTATCCTTAGAATGGACTGGACAAAAACACAGGCAATGATTCAATACCAAGAAACAATTTGAAATCTTATTCAGGTCGGAAGCAATCAAAAGCTGTTTTACACGTGTAAGAATTTCCCTAAACGAAAATGTTAGCTACAAGCAGAAGTTGTAATTTTGTTTCTAGCACAAAAACTGAGGGTGTTATGGAAGTTTTAGTGGAGGTCATTTTTTCGAGATAGGCGCAAGAATGGAAAACAGGAATGCACTTTTAAAATGACAAAAAGGATTTCTTACACTAGAGGATGACTAGGAACAAAACGAATACCCCACAGGAACACAGCCACTTGATCAGAATGACTGCCTGCAAAGGAAACTCGCCTTCTTCAGATGAGAAAAGATCAGCGCCAAGATAGTTTTAACAATACTAATACAGGAGGGAAGATAGGATGGTTTGGATAGAGAGTTCAGACAATTCAAAAATACTCCTAACAATAGAGGTTCTGAATACAAGATAGGATGGGTTTAAGAAAGGGATTGGACTAAGCAAGGTACATATGCTAGGGACACAGTTCTATCTATAGATACTCACTAGATATGTTTTTAAACAGAACTGTTAAACAGAATTTATAGGCACTAGTCAGAATTAAATAGAAATGTATTAAGAGATTTCTTAAAGGAAGAAAGCTCATAAATTAATAAGTTCAATACATTTCCGAAACATTGTTGAATCGTATTCCTTAGGTCTGCGTCCATTATTGATTTGCTTAAACCTTTCTTCCTAATATTGGATCAACACGACCTGTTCTCCAGGTCTTCCGCCTGCAATTCCAAGTTGTGAGAGACTCTAGCCAGCTGGTCCAGCAGTTCACTGTTTCGTCGCCTCCGCTAGACCCTATTCGTCACATCCACTCTCTCTCTAATACCTTCACTTCCCCTTTCACTTCTGTGAGGGAGTTCGTCTCGCAATGATATGAACTGCTCCTGATGTTAGTGAGAATTCTCAAAAATCTGCTAATTCCCTTCACCTTAAAGACCCCCAGCAACTTTGCTGGATTTTGGGGACTGATTTCTTTTACCTTGAAAGAGTGAGCCTTTTTTGCCCACTCGTTCATGTATTTTGATGTGCGTTTTACTATTGTGTTCTATGATTATGGAGTTTTAAGATAACTCCATAGGCATCTTTTCATGCGTGTTACAGTGCACCCTCAGTGCAGTGACACAGGTATGTCTTTTTAGACTTCCCAAAGGTTGAAATACCTTCTCTGGGATAAACTATGGTTAAATTGACTTTACTAGTCTTTTTAAATTCCTAGACCCAGCAGACACTATCTTCCTGTAGAGTGCTGGAGGGGTTACCTAGTATCCCCTGTGTCTAAAAACTCATGTAGCAGTCAAATGCTACCCTTTTCTATCAAAATGGCTGGTGGCAGTGCTTTTACAACAAACTACCATGATTTTTCCCGACCGCGAACACCGGTAGCTAAAAATAGCTGGAGCCATGTTTTTCAAGATGGTGCCTTAAGCCCCTTTGTTTAAACAGGCCCGGTCTTCTTTTTTCGCCATTTCCTTTTGGAAAGGTCCTTCTAGTGTTTGTCTTTGCATGCCAAACTAGGTTTGGTCCCTTTGTTTCTATGCCTTTGGCGGGCTTCAGGACTGAACACCACCTCTGGCGTCTGAGTGGGCAGGAAGTGAGGGAGGTGCCCGAAATTCCTCCTGCTTAGTCTCCTAGGAGACCCAAATGCACTCTGGCGTGATTGGCTGGCCGTTAAGGACAGCCACCCTGCTGGGTGAGTGGCAGCTAGGCTGGAATGAATGGGAGAAAACTGTTTAAAAGGCGAGTCTCTTGGACTGGAAAGCAAATCGACCACTGGAACGAAAGAACCGAAGAAGAGCTGGAAGAGGACGGCTGCTGAAACTCCGGGACCGTTGGTTTGCCCGGTAAAGCCCTGCTACAGGTCTGAATTGCCAAGTTCCCCTCGACAGAGAAGCCCCTTCAAGGATGACTTCTTCCTTTGAGATGGTGGGACCAATCAACTCGTAAACAACCTGGATACCATTCTCAGAGCTGGATAGGATTAACCAGGGAGAAAGACACCAGCTCGTGTGCTTGACGAACAGCTACTCGAACTGAAGGGACTCCATTTTGTCCGCGTTTTTAGACGATCCTGTGCAGTGCAGGAGTCCCAACATCCTCCCCCTTGTCCCCACGACTGAGGCTCAGGAACATTGAGATCTGCAGGAACTGCCAGGAACCAACATCTTCAGCTGCATCTTTTGCTTCATATTAAGGTACTGTGCCAACCCGATTGAGAGAACGCTTGTCTCGCAGTGAAAGTTCATGGCACTTTCGCAACTTGCAGGCCTAATCAGCTTGTGACCCAACATAGGATTCTTTTTCGTACAAACTACTTCTGAGAACTTTGGCAAAGACTTCACCGTTTACTTCAAGAACTGCTCTTTCCTATCCAAGACACTAGTCCCCTAGTGAACTAAAACTATTTACACTGCCTAAGAAAGTATTTGTGATCTATTCTGCTAACATGTGCCTTTTCACTTCCATTGAAAGTAACAAATGCCATTTTGCTCCTATTTCAGGGGAGCCTAATTTGTTCAGAAACTTAGTGGTTTGATATTGAGTGTATAATATTAAGTTGCCTCCTTCTAGTTAATGTTTTCTAAATGATTAAGTGTCTTACCAAGAAACCTGGAGTGTAAGTGTCTATTTGAACCACTGTGATTGTAAGACCTCTGTGTAACCTTTTGTACTGCTCACATTCCTTCTTGAGATAAGCCTGGCTGCTCAGCTCGCTACCACAAACTGTTTAGTACGGATTTATACCAAAGGTTGGTTTTTGCTTACACCTGTAGTCCTAATTGTATGTGGTGGTCCCAGAAGTTATTGCATGCAATTCTGCCTAACACCTGAAAAGTATTCATAATTCTCCCTTAGATATCATTGAGGCATTTCTTAAAGGTCTTCCTTGCTGGGAGCCATCTGCACGCTTTCTTGGGCAGCCCCTTCTCCTCAGCATCCTTTTTCTCTGACCCGGTTATGTTCTCGGCTGCTGCTTCCAACAGCGCTCCAGGAGGCCTTCCTCTGTGACTGAGCTTTGCATCCTTCTGGCTGGGGTGCTCTTCTCTTTAGATGTTGACATCTGGGTTATGCCCCCCCCACGAAATATGTTCGACAGCCTGTGTCGGGGGGCAGTTGCTGGTACTGCAGGTGGGCCTCTCCCCCACTTCATAGCTTCTTTTGCTTAGGTGCCGGCAATGCTGTCTGTGCGCCAGTCCCTCAATGCACTTCCACTGGTGGTTCCTCACCCTCTCTGGGTTCCTTCTTAAGGGGTCACCCCCAGGCTTCCTCCCAGGGGGAACGGCCGCATCTAGCACCTCACGTGCCTCCTTCAGGGTCCCCAACCACCTGCACACACCCGGGACAGGTCTTTTTCCTTGCTTTTGTTCTTGCCTCGGCCCTTGCCCGCCTTCCTCCAGCTCCTTATATTATCTTCAGCGGGACCAACCTTTACCTATCTCGGGGCTGCCCGGAATATGCTCAGTCTTGGCCCGGATACACTTATGTGCTCCATTTGGTGGCCTACCTTCCACAAGAGCGTTCCTCGCTCTATCATCCCTGCACCACCAGGATCACTGCTACGCCACTACTGCACCCCTGCCAGGTGCGGTCCACCTCCTACGCCCCCAGTCCTCCGGCTGCTGTATTCCTGCTACACATCACCCCTATTTACTGGCTCCTCATACCACCCTCACCTTCGTGTCAGTGTGCAATGGGGGCTGTTCTTTTGTTGCAGGGCTCACAATGCCGTTAGCATGGGTCACAACCTTAATCCATCCTTGCTGTGGTACTTGTCGCCCAGTCCACCTCCGGTACACGGATAGCACGTCTTGCTTACTCAGCCCGGAGTAGAGCTGAGAACTACATGTCCTCACGTGCCAGCGGCCATCTTAGAAACCCTTTTTATTTAGATACTTAGAGGATGCTCAACGATAGCTAACAAACCTTTTTTTAAGGCCAAAGATAAGAGTTGGAGCCTTATGCATGTAAGAGCGAGTCTTCTACACTAATACCACACGTGGACTTTAGTAAAACTCCCTTAAAGAAGGGTCTCCAACTTTCAGTGGACAAGTGCCAAATTCCTGAAGGAAGAGCCTTGCAACTCACTGTCATCGTGTGAAACCCGAGTAGAAGGCAAGTCCAATATATTTTTACATGAACCATTTTTATAATGCATCATGTTGAGGAATGCACATTTATCTTTTCAAGTGCATCTTCTACTGAAACATTCCTGGCTTCACTGCCCATCAGAGCACACAATAACTCAATGGAAAGTCCCTGTCTCAGCAGGGCCTCAGTTTCGATAACTGAAAAGTATATTTCAGCTTAGTCAAATTCATAAACATAATTTAGAGGGGGTAAAAAAAGTGTTTGATTTTTCCATTTTTCGGCTTTCCCTGCATAGTCCTCTATGGAACCCTCTCTTATCAGCGGCCCTTCCCCAAACTATACGCTAGTGTTTGATTCATGACCTGAAGTCGAGTAAAATCTTTTCTCATCACTTGCCTTGCTTCGCTCATCGACTGAGTTCACGGATCAGTGCCTAGGGCTATCACTGCAAGGTGAACCTATCCCAGTTTGAAATTCCTTGCTGTTTTTAAGCTGCACACATCACCTTACATTCAGGTGTGGCAGGGAACTTTGTATTCCTTTTGCAACATTTCGTTTACTTTCATAATTCATCCAGGATGGGATGGCAGCAGCAGATATTTTCTACCATGGATTTTTCTCATGTGCACTTTTGCAATTTACTTCAGAATGCCATTTCAAGTACCATATACTCAAATTACCGTCCTTTGGCCTTCTTCCCGCCCTCTTGGGTCCCAAAATGCCACGTAAGGAAGACTCTTTCTCTGGCTAAGCAGTGGTGTGTGTTCTTGGCCGACTGTGTGGGCTGGGATTCTCTAATCCCATTCCACATCTTGGCCAAAGTGTGTCTGCCGCTTGGCAGATGTAAAGGCAGGAGGCTCCAAGATTGAAAATGCTTGCTAGTGAATGGTAATGCTCCTTACTATTGTAGGGCTCAGAGGCACTGACTACAGTTCGAGTTCTGAGGTTAGTACCACGATTATAATTCTGTACAATCTGACTGACCACTCATAAGACCACTTTATACTAAGTCGCTTCACTTGTAACCCTTTAGGTGCCTACAAGTAGAATTTACTGCACCACTTAGGAACAATTAGCTCCCCAGGCCTGAAGATGGAACTTTAAGATTCCGAAACGCGTTGACAATTCTATAATTCGTGAGGAGCAGTTTGGACATATTCAGGACACAGCGGCTAGATGCCACTGCACTAACGTGTGTGGATGTTGCGAACACAAGTCTTTACTTAATATGGAGACATTCTATTTGTGGTTTACATTTACTTTGAAGAAATTGGTGCTATGAACACGGATTACGTTTTTTGCTGAAGTGTTTAATATGTACCATCACTGGTTTTATCCTGACCATATAAAAGGGTTCTTGCTCACATTAACTGAGGTTATGTATTTTGTCTTGAATTATTAAGTTACTTGAATACTATTATAGAATGTGATTTGTCTGAACATATCTTTAGAACAATTTTGAAGCATTTAATGCTTCATAATTTGTTTTGTTTGAACTGCTAGTGCACGCTTAATACATTGGTCCGTGTTGGAACACTTCCTGTTAGGGTGTTTCCAAGACCATAAATATGTTGGGACTATATGTCCCCCATAAAGTGCATTTTAGGGCTACCATTTGGCAACAATCGATTTGGTTTAGAGCTCAGAGGCAACCCTACCTCAAACCCGAGATAAAAGGCCTTTGTTGGTTCTTCAACCTCTGGACCAGTAGGAACAACAGGTCCTGACCTCTATTTGAGGATCCTATACTTGGAAGTCTGTAAAAGTGCCTGGGCCCATCCTGTGGATTGACAAGCTCCCGTCTGTGCCTCTTCGCTGCACTATTTGCATTCCCGAGCTTGGCCTTGTGAACCAGCAGATCCTTAAGCCTGTGAGCCAAGAACCAGCCTGCTGCAGCTACTGCTCTCCTGAACTAAGAGGGGCCTTGCAGGAACACAGGTTGGTCTGAGCCACAAAGGTCACCTGCTACATGAGCACAGCAAACATCTCTGCTGCGCACCTTTGTGTCCTGGGTGTCACCTGAAGTCGTGAGAATCATCGTGGTTTTCAGCTCATTATGCCTGGGTCTGCCAGTTTCCGTCTTGCCAGAGCATCGAGCTGTTACTATCCAGACTCAATCCCAAAATCAACCACTGCATCCACGGCCCACCTCAAAGGAGCCAATAAAAGTACATGTGCCCAGCAGGTGCAGAAACCCAAGTGGTTGTTTCTAAAGTAATCGGAGTAAGGGGAGCTAACTTGAATAGCTGTCCCTGCACTGCCGCCATTGGGATGTACAGGCGCAAAGTCCTCTACTTCTCCCTTGCCTGGTCGTGACCGGTAGTGTTTTGACAGAAGAATTGTACCATCCCTGAGCTTCCCCTAGTGGTGGGATTGGCAGACGACCCCTAAAAAACTTACTTTACTTACCTTTATTCTTGTATCTTGACAACTCTTGCACTCACCTGTTGGTTTTGCCAAAACAAATTTTACTGATTAAGACTCCTTATAAAAGGTTATTTAAAATGTGTTTTGTTTTTTTCTAAAACATGGCAAAAGAAAAAAAACATTTTACAGCACTGCCGCATGCAGTGTCTACAACAGGCACATCATAACACCACAAACTTTCCCACAACACCCCCCCCCCCCGATTCCCTTCCCCCATCTTTGCCTAAAGTGGCACTGTGCTATCATTGCACTACAATTTACATGATTGGAACGCCACTCCCCTTTGTTGGGATTGATTCACCTCAACTTTTCCTGCAGCTTCCTTAATGAACAAGGTTTGTAAAAAGCTTTCCCATTCTAGAACCACACGCTGCGGGCTCCGCCTGGCAGCCCTGCACCTTCCCCCTCCATGCTGCTGTGCCCATTTCTTCAAACCCTGCCCCCCCCCCCATTCCATCATATCTGCGCCTCTGGGGGGGGGGGCCATAGTGAATGTGCGTTTGGCTAGTATGTACGCCGAAATCCTTCATTTTATTAATATGTTTTGTGCGTTTGGGATGAGGAAAGCAGCCCAGCAGGCATGCTTGCGGAGAGTATCTCCTGCTGCATCCCTCCCCTGTTCAGTCTACTCGCCACCTCCTGCCAGTAGTGCCCATCCACAGGGTATACCCAGAACATATGTAGTATCTCAGCGTCTGTCGCTTTGCACCCGGTGAATACCTGTGCCATTGCGCCTGGAAACCTTGAGCTCCTCTGCAGCGTCATTTATGCCCTGTGTGTTACCAGCAATTGTATGAGCTGCAGTCTCACATTCTGTGACACCCTCTTATGGTATCCCATTATCTCCACCCAGTTAGCATCAGTGAAAGGTGCTCCTAAATCTTCCTCCCATTTGCCACTTCCCACCAAGAGTGGTTGGGGGGGGAGGGGGAGGTGTTCAGATCCTCTGCGGCGTCATATATGCCCTTGTGTTACCAGCAATTGTATGAGTTGCAGTCTCACATTCTGTGACATCCTCTTATGGTATCCCATTCTCTCTGCCCAGTTAGCATCAGTGAAAGGTGCTCCTAAATCTTCCTCCCATTTGCCCCTTACTGCCAAGGGGGAGGGCGTTGATTAGTCAATAGGAAGTGTATATCCGAGATATGGTGTGCGCCCCCCCCCCCCCCCCATCAGATATGTCCTATAGGGTGTCTACTATGGACTGCTTCTCCTTTAGTTCACTGTATGCAGGCCACCTACTGTTAGGGAAGATTGTATGCAGTACCCTTAGGGGGCACTACAACAACCCCGACTTCCTGGCTCAAGAGGGGTCAATGTGAGTTGTAGGGGAGTTACAGAGGTTCACAGTGACAAGTAGTCAGACACTTCCACACAGGGTTTCTTGACAAAACAATTATTCATTTATTTACCAGTCAGTTAATATAAGCCTTCTTCAGAAGGGAGCACTGTAAAACACCACACAAATATACTTCAAAATTACACAATCTCTTAGTTCAGAATCAGTAAATACCCATTTGGGATGGCATACAGCAGAGACCTACACCCACAGGTGACTTCAATTGCTAGTGTGCCGTTGACATTAATGTATTACTGTTGGCATTCAGAATTAGTTAAGAGCAAGTAACAAAGGGAAAGATTACTCGTGAATCCCACCAAAGGCAAAATGAACAAAGGGACCAAACCTGGTTTGGCGCGCAGAGTAAACCTCAAGAAGGACCTTTCCACAAAGACAAAGACTAACAAATTACTAAGTGCCTGTTGTTGCTGGGTTGCCATAGGGGCTCCCTGTTTAACTTTCTTTTGCTAACTTTGAGAGAACTACAGTTCCTGTGGGTAGAAAGGATCTTTGGATCCCCTTTACATTTTATTCTGTGAAGCCAGCACACCCACCCTTATGTGGAGTGCTGGGGTGATACAATGTATCCCCTTTCACACTAAAACTAACAATTCTGTTACAGTGACAAGCTTACCTTCAATGGCTGGTGGCAGTGATACCTTGTATTAATTTGGTGCACCTTTACCGCGGGCCGTGCTCACGGCCCACAGTAAAGGCACCTAAGGGTGCTCATTTTAGTATTTGTCGTTTCTTGTTCCTTCCCCTGACATCCAGGGTGGGAAATTCCTTAGTGCGATTTTTATCTTCGGCGGGATTCACCTGACTCCCCCACCCAGGCTCCAGTCTGTCTGAGGGCTGGAAGCGAGGGAGGAGTTCAAAACTCCCCAGCTCTTTGTTTTACGCCTTGCTTGAATGGGGACAAATCTCAGTGGGGGGCTGGCTGTCCCGATTGTCCCTTCTTGTAAAATGCGGGGAGAGAATGCAGAGGTTGTGCTGTAGTTCCTGATAAATACTGCGAACCTGGAAGCTGAAGAAAAGGTGACCACTGGAACCAAAACCGAAGAGGATGATGAAGGAAAAATGGCTGAAACGATTTCCAGCGACCGGAGAGCTTGCTGTGTGACCGGAGCCTGCTGTAGCCCTTCCTTCCAATCGGCCTGAGGACTCCGAAAACGACAATCCCGACCCAGAGCCTGGCGAGACCCACTGGACTCAAGACGACCTGCATTTTGAGCCATCCCATGCGTTGCTGCGACCTTGCGTTGTTGTAATAACCCAATACCCTGGGACATCAAGGCGCTGTGCGGTGCACAGTCTTCCGAATTCCGAATCTCGTTGAAACTTCGTGGGCATCCTGGTGGATCTCCAGAGACACAAATCGAGTACGAATAGTCCCCTCAACAGAGTGCTGGACCTTTGTAACGACGAGAATTCAATCGCGACTTTGTCTTCTTCTGTGCTCCTTGAAAAGGCGCCAAATACACAGAACCATATTCAGTCGTGAGGGAAACCTTGCCTAGAGCCTTCTTCATCGATCCCTGCTGCAAAGTTCCTTCTGAAGTCTTGTTTTCAGTCACCACGACAAGGAATCCACTGACCGAGTATTTGGCTGCAGACCCTGAAGTCCTCCTGCTGCAAAATCTTCTTCAATGCTGAGGTACTGTGTTGGCTTGGGTATGTACTTACCTTAAGCCCCTTAGGATTTCTGTGTAGTTGTGGGTGGTTTTCTGTGATGGGGAGGCCTCTCATCCAGTGCACACAGTCATACTGCTAGAATCCTGCTAGGGCGGCTCCTGCGAAGCCCCTGGACCGTCTTCTAACTTAGAAGTAAAGTACTCACGCGTTTGCAAAGTTTTCCTAAGGAACTCTGACTTTTGCCGCTAAAGAACCTATTCTAACATTGCCCGTTACTTACTAGTCCTAGTGACCCCCTCCCCCCCTTCCGTCAGCGAGAACACTCATGCTCCAAGAACAAGGGAAAGACTTTGAAGGGATTGGGCCTTTTGCCTAGAAAAGAAAATAAGTGTTTAAAAGTTACTTACTTGTAAAGAGTTGCTTGGTAACTAATTCTAAGAGTGAACAGTTACAAAAAGTTCTTACTTACCTTTGATGTGTGATGCACTATTCTTAAAAGTATGGTTCACATCTTTTCTTCCGTAACAACTGTTTTGCCAGTCAAATAGAAAATAGATTTGAAGGTATATTACTCTCCTGTGATTAGGTTGTGCCTCTTCCGAAAAGTAAAGTGTTGGTTTCACCAGATTAGTCCTTTGAGGATAATTGTAGGAGTGTCCCCCAACTGGATCTTGCTTCCCCTGACTTGCTGCTAGCCTGTCCAGAATAAGTCTGTATTAGGTTGTTGCCTACCTAGAATAACTTTGAGTCATTCAGTAAAGTGTAGCATTAGGGTTAACTTTCCCTGTGCTATCTAACCTAGAGTCTGTGGTTCTAACTGTGCCTGCTAAGTCATACTTCAGTTATCCTTATAGCTGGGAAAGATCTAACTTGAACTGCTTGTGTGATACACAAAGTATGTGGGTTTTACTTACCTTGAGTTAGCTGTGTGCCTTCCCAAAAATAAGTTACAAGAGTTACTGCTCATCTCTATCCGTGGTTCAGTTTTACTCACCTAGTATAACTGTATTATCACAAAAGTAGTTATAGGTTTTTACTGCACCTGGAATAAGTGTTCCACTATTCACAAAAAGTATATTGTCCAGTTGACTGATAACGTAATTTGTTCTAAAAGTCAGTGTATAACTGGTAGGGTCTACATCCCTTGCATTACTGAATGTAATTGTGAAAAGTAGCCATTGTTTTTTTACACCCCAAGAATAGGTGTGACCTATACTGAAAGTGTATGAAAAGGATTTGACTTTCCTAGAACTACTGTTAGGTATTTCAAATAAGGTCTATACTTGGGTCTGTGTGCCTTCAAGTATAGTGTTGTGTTTTTATATTGTGATTTCATATAATGTGTTAGTACTTACTTACCCCCTAGACATATCTGTATTTAAATACATCCTTTATTTTTCCATACATAGTGTTTCAGGGTTCCTTTGGACCATTTGTATGACAATTTCACTTGTACTGATTCTACAGCCCCTCTCTCTCTCCTAAGATCAGCCTGGCTGCTCCGTCTGCACTACCATGTACTCAGGAGGTACAGCTTTATACTAAGAGTGGAGTCTTGCACTGCCTCAGCTGAATGGTTTTACTAAGCCCTTAGTTGGACTTCAGAAAAACTGTCCTAACAGTCATCCCGGACACGAATAGCACCAAGGCCTCTAATAGCAGTTCCAAGTTGTCTTCAGGATTCTGAATGTATAAACAACGTATCATCGGCATACAACAATATCAGATGTCTGGACCCATCTATTTCAATACCTTCCGCGATGTATTCTGCCCTGAGATACTGTGCAATTGGTTCCATGGCGAGGACATAAAGCAACAGGGATAGTGGGCAGCTTTGTCTTGTTCCTTTTTCCAATGTCCATGCATCCGAGATGCATTTGCCCGTCTTAACTCTCGCCATTGGTCTAGTGTACACCAGTTGGACCCACTTAACCGAATCTGAGAAGGGTTGCGTAGAGCCAGCCCCATCTTAATGAGTTGAACGCTTTCACCATGTCTAGCGTGGCTTTGGCGCACAGGGTCTGCCAGGATGCTGTGCCATCACATGATTAAACCTTTGCAGGTTCCATGTTATGTTAATTTGCATTTATATTGTGCCTTATGTATCATTGGTATGATCTCAAAGCGCTGATAGGTTGAACGCCCTCGGAAGTCAGTAGAGAGGGAAAGGGTCATAAGGTGCATGTGTGCACCAGCAATGTGTGCAGCCGACGTGGCAGTTGCGTGTTAGCTGCTGCTTAGCGGGAGGTGTAGTGGTTGGGCGGTCAGACATATGTGTTCATTCTGGGGGGGATGACGCCCAGACTGATTTGTGGCTGCGTTAGGCCTGAGGAGAAGCTTAAGCTAGCGGTGTGCTCAGCTGATGTTTAGTCAGGATGATGGGGAGTATGCGGCGGGTGTTAGTATGAGAACAGCTATACCGAATGTGCCATAGTATCGCAGTGTTCTAGATGAGTGGTGGTGTGATATGGCAGTTATCAGTTATGCGTTTGAGGTCGGGCAATCCATCTCTACTATCCACTCCACCCGTTCCATCCACTCCAATTCGTTTCATCCCCTCCATTCGTTTAATCGCTTTCATAGGTTTCATTCACTCTACCTGTTCCATCCACTCTACCTGTTCCATCCACTCCATCATTCCACCAGTTTAGTAGCCTCCATATGTTTCATCCATCCACTCCAATGTCATACTACAGCCTGGCACATATCCAGTTTGGTCTGGCTGTACCAGGGTGTGTACCACCCTTTTTTTTATCCTATTTGCAAGTATGGACGTCAGTTTCTTATTGTCCTGATTGAGCATCGAGAGTGGCCTGTGTGAGCTACACTCCGTGCAGGGTTTATGGGGCTTGAGAAGAGGTATAATAATGGATTCCCTCCAATTGAGAGGAAGGATGCCTGCCTCGTATGTGTTTGTGAAGTTATTAAGTAAATGTGGGGTTAGGTCCTGTGGATATTCTTTATAAAATTCGCTAGGCAGCCCGTCCAATCCGGGAGTCTTTCCTGTCAGCAAGGTGCTTTGTAGGTCTTCAGGGTGATAATCTCCGCTATATTGTCTCTCGCTTCCTGGCTCAGCCTACGGAGTACCATTTCTTCTAGCACACCCTCTAAATGACTCCTTGATGTCGGGGGTCCCTCTCTGTAGAGATTTTTGTAAAATTCTTGAAGCCTCATTAACACCCCTTTGTGTAGGGCATAAGTCCCCATGTTGTGTGTGTATCAAGTGAATAGGGCCCTGTTTCTCCTCTTTTTTATATAGCCATGCCAGCAGGCGGCCAGGTTTGTCCCCCTCTTTGTGCTGCCTCTCAATGTAATTTTTGCGTAGCTATGTCTGCCCAGCCTCTCCCAGCTTTCTATATGCTTCTGTTTAAGCTCCAGAACATCGGTGTTCTGAACTGGTTGTTTCGCCCGAGACTGCTCCAATCTCCTCAGTTGTTCCTCCGCTGAGGACAATTCTCTATAGATGGTTGACTGGACGCTGCTCAACCCAGCGATGGCAGCTCCCATGATTACTACCTTCAGCGCTTCCCAAAAAGTGCCTGCACTGGGTACGCTTCCTATATTGAGAGACATATTCTGTATTGCTATACTTTATGCAGTCTCGGAATGGGGGATCCTTCAGGGATTTGCTTCTCAATCGCGATGTAGCCTATCCTTATAAAAGGCTCAAACACTGGGACTTGTGACTTTTAGAGCATTAGGCCCCATTCTCTTTGGCAGGTGTTAGGTAGATTTTAAAAGATTGTAACACATTTACCTAGTAAATTTGTTGCATTCCTTTTTCTTTTGAACAATCACCAACACAAGTAACATACCTGCTAGATACATTCTGGGCAGAAGCAATGTGGCTCATGTGACATTTTGGCACAATTCGTTTTAGGGATTGGACTTAAAAAGTTATGGAATATTACTTGTGACTTGGTTCCAGCTTTACTGCATCACTTCACTTACCTCCTTTGTGTATTGTGCAATACATCATCTGCTGGTTTCATTTTTTAGTATGTGCTTTAAGACCTAGAATACATATTTGTATACATTCCTGTCTAAATTGAATGATTGCGTGCTTCACTGTGTGGACTCATTGTGGACCCCACTCACTCCAGAGGACAGCCTAAGAATAGCCTGGGCTGCTCTCCAAGGTTACCTCAATTGGCTTTGGGCTAACCTCTCAGTTCTTGTTCACTTTAACTAAGGTGGCCTTCTAAAATGTATCCACCAGGACAGATTCTAGAACTCCACCTTAATAGCTGGGTGTGCCCACTGCACCTCCACTACATGAAAACAATGGGAGGAGTAGTAAAACCAATGGTGCACAAAAGAAACCTTTGAGGGGTAAAAACCCTGAGCAAGTGCTGGATCCAGAAGATGAAGAAATATGGGGAGGACAGGTCTCCATTGCTCGCTCGATTGGGTTTTGGCCATCGTCTCCAGTTCCCCTGTTCACTAGGGTGGCCTCCTAAAATCGGTCCACCAGGCCAGATTCTAGAAATACATCTCAACATTCCCCTCACCCCCATTCATTATTGTTAACAGTGAGCCAACTGTCCTAACCCAGGTCAAATGCCGCAAACCCTCATATTAAACATACATTCCTATTGTCTTTTTTACCTTGATTTTTTTATGGCTTAAAAACTGTACGTACATAAAGGTCACTGGTGCCAACATGATACTGTACAGGTAATGGTGTGGGACAGACTGCCTTTTGGGGTACACCGATCTGATCTAAAATGAACCTGTCTGAAGACGTGGACATGGTAGACACACCAGATTATTGGAACTTAGACAGGGAATAGATAGTTATGATTGTTCCTTGTGTTATCCAGTGACCAGACAGCCACTAATGACACCTTAACAGAGATAAATTGTACAACCAGGCCAAAACTATGGCATTTTCACACATGCAGGTCAGATGGTTTTTCATGTTCTGTCATTTAAGCTTGCCACTAATGTAATTAACCCAACATAGTAGAAATGTTACCACTGTGACTGATCAGGAACTGATGTAGCAAATGGACTAGTTAGTTCTGGGCACACATACGTTTGTTAACTAATCTTTAAAACTATCACACTTTCACTGCCTCAAGTCTGCATTGTAAGTTACGTTACAGTACCCCAAATGTTCGGGAGGTGTGGCAATATGCCTAGAACAGCAGGGGCAAGTATTGCAGTCTCAAAAGAGTAAGCAGGATCTGGTGTGGGATGAACACATTCCGCCATTGCAACCTGGAACGTTTGCATAGTCTCCTTCGACCGTTGTCTGGACTTACCACTGGGGGCACAACTGACCAAGACTAATGCAAATATTGGAGGAATTAGACATTTCTGCTCCGAGTACTTCACCAAAGGAACTGCAGTCAAAAATTATCAAATTTAACCAAATCTGAAGCAGCCTTGGAACTGGACTTTGCATGCACACAAGTCCAGGATAACCACAAGGAACACCACATAAGAATGTGCTAATGTGTGGCATCAAGCTAGGCCAAGAGATCATAATGGAAAATCTGCAGTACCTGCAGAGAGATGTGGCAGTACAGCAGTTTGAAGCATCAGATGAAGCTGTGTTCGTTCAAAGCCATAGGGCCATCAATTGAGCCTGTGACCTGACCTATCAAGTCTTACTGGGTACGTGGGCTGGATGCTCTAAGGACGGACTAATTGTGATACATGGGTGCCACAGATTAATGGAGAGCCATTTTGGTTCCTGACCAGTGCCCAGGGGATAATGCCAGCCGTGTGGATAATTTAGGAACAAATTGGTTATTAGGGCTTCTTGAATATCCCCAGATACAGTGTTCAATTAAGTTAAAGCCAATTGAGGTTAGTAGGAGACAGGATCTGTTGAGGGGTGGGCTACATGTATAGCCAGACAAGGAACAGAGGTATTCGAGGTAAACTGCATATGGATTTGTAGAACACAGTCCGTAGACATACATTTTTTGCTTTGAACACAAACCAGAGTAAATGTCTTCTGGATGATGGAAAGGGCCAAGTCAATACACTTATAATAGGACACCGTTTGAACATGGTGACGCACAGTTTTGCAAATCTTTTAGAACTTCTTCCTATCCCAGGTTCAGAAAGTCAGATCTGACGAAACCATTACATATACTAGAAACTGTTTTTATTGTCAAAAAGAGCCTTTCCAGTCACCCACCAGTATGCCACTCTGAGCACGCCTTCCATGTATGATAACACAAAGCATGAAAGAGAAACCTGTCACAGCTGCAATCAAAGGTTTAACTTGTATTTCTGTTCTTTAAAAGGACAGATTGTTTGCAGTTGTAGATGTGGGAGTAGTAAGGGCAGTCTTACTACCTATGCCACCAGACCTCCACTACTGCTGGTAGTAGAATCTTTTTTATACTAGAGCGAGTTCGAAAAAAGAAAATGATGCCCTGATGAATATTGAACTTTAGATTCCATTGAAGGGATCGATAAAGTTATGTCTAAATAGACTGTTCCCACAAAACCCATGTTATATTTAAGGAGAGGAATAGTGAGAAAGAAAAGTGGCAATTCTACTGCAATGGGGGGAATGTGGAAACAGATGTATGAAGATTTCACTTTATCAATAATTATTTTCAGTAGTAAGTGTTAGACTGGATTTCTATACTCTGGCCTGGGAGGCCAACCTAGTTAGTTAACAGGGACTGCTCTGGGAGCTGTAGCCAAACCAATCAAGGTAGCATGGAGAGTGGTGAAGGCCAATTCTCATGAAGAGGTGAGCCTGGTAAAGGGTCCACAAGGTAAGTAATCAAGGATTACACACAGATAGTTATACAATTACTATATTTATGGCCAGGCAAACACAAAACAAATTACTAAAAGCAAGTAACTATCACACAAACTAATCAAATACATATATACAGCCCCTATAGCCAGTGCAATAAAATCACAATGTCCTCACTCCTATGTCATACATTTTATTCGTTTGTGAAATTGTTAATTTACTAATATGCTTTTTATCCTTTGTTATTCTTATTAGCTTGTGTTACTTACACTGTATGTCTTATTATGTTACTCTGACTACGATGATGCTTTATTAACCTTTTATGTTGATATATGCCTATATAAATATAACTTTTTTAAAGGTTTGTGTCACAAACTAAAAACATTTTAAAAAGAAACAAAATGCCCTCACTCCACAATACTGAAAGGGAATGGAATGGCTAGATTTACACTGGCAGTCCAAAATAATACAACCCTAACTTTCAGAAATCCAACCCTAACTTGAATGGGGTCTTGTCCCTTGAAAGCGCACAAAGTTCAAGGAAGTTGTGGGAGATGGGAAAGAATTAGGAGGAGGGTCTTATAGATGGGAAAACTGTTCCAAAAGTCAGGTGAGTATTCTAGTAAATAAAACGGTCCCCCAGCTTTCAGCAACACGTTTTGTCAAAGCCAAAAAAAATGTAAAGCTTTACAGAAGTTCTGAAAACTTTTACAGGTGGAGATGGGGGTGAGCAGGTAAATATTGTTGTAACTCACCCCCGTACTCTGGTTTCTCTTCAGACTGAAGATCGTCTGAGTTCTGTTTTCGCGCTGTTGCTTCTGGTCGCCAGAGCCCAGGAGCCCAGGAGTTGTAGGTGCAAGAGATGTCCTGGTTGGATTCAGGTGCTGGTGCAACCTGTTTGTGTCGAAGAATGCAACTCACAACAATGCAGCACAAATCCAGGTACTCGACCGCAGGAAAGCCGGTTTTGATGAAAATCATCCATGCACAGCAGTCAGAGTTGGTCTCCTATCGCAGCTCCTGTTGAAGCTGGAAAGCTGAATTTTCGCAGGAGTGACTCTTGTAGAACAGAGTTCTGAGCTGAAATACCGAACCATAACCCCTCTACCGTGGTAGCCCAAACTGGAGTTGGTCAGTCCACAGGATGGTTCCAGGAATGCTTCCAAAGATTCCAGATGGCTGGGCACTCCAATGGTCAAAGGCACCAGTGAAGGACTTCTGAGGATCACCAGCCAGACAGGGCTCCACTGGGAATGCAGCAAGTTGGTCACCAGGTCTTCTTAGGACAGTCCACGAGTCTCCAAGGGTCTTCACAGCTGGGCAGGATAGTAGGCTCCTTGGAGGATTTCTCCAGGATCTGAGGCATGGCTGCAGGACTCCTTATCCATAAACTCAGTTGAGACAGAAACTCAGCCCACCCAACGGAAGATCCCCCCCCCCCCCACACACCCCAGCAGTGGCCCAATCGGGACCCCTGATTGTGAAACTCCTGTATACTCCCTAGACATACATAAACCAGTGTGTGGATTGGGGCCAGACAGTCTGAGCCCACTTTCTGGGGAAAAACACACATGGCCCTGCACCAGCCCGCGGAAACCAGGGCTTTCCCAGGCAATGCATGACTATAAAAGGATTTTCCTGATCTGGTAGGGCAGGAAGAAGGCCACAGGACAAGATGGCCCAAAGAACAAGCATAACCCTTGTGTCACGGCCAGGTGAGGACACTAGCCACAGTTAGTAGCCAAACACAGTAAGGCTAACAAAATGTATTGCAAAAATAGAGAAACTGCAACTGCTGCCACCAGCTTGTCTTTAGGCACATCTAAAGTAACTAATAAAATACTGGACCTACAATTTCTTCTTTTGTAAAAATCAATTTGGTTAAATACAAATAATAAAAATAAAAAAGAAATTTAAAAAAAATACTTTTGAGAGTATTCTAGGGTCAAACAAAAGAGACCCCATTGCACTGCAATGTACAATGCATTGTGTAATGATAAAAGCTATCCAACAAATACATAACATGTATAAAAAAAAGGGAAACAGTTTGCCTGTACTGACAGCCCTAAAGACTGCTCAGTTTCCCCACAACAATGGCTTCACTTCACTGGAAAAAGTCAGGACAGAGTACAAAAACAAAAAGCAAATGTTTGGGGGTCCCTAGAAATGGAGGGAAAGTTGCTAAAAAGAGAAAACCTTCCCCAAAAGTAGTAATATGCACACCAATATGATTTGTGTTGTTGTTTTGATAACCTTTCACATTTAGCTCATATGTATGGACTGAATCATAAGGAGAGCCTTGTTGGTATATATTGTGTTTCTCTAGAATCATTCAAAATGTACTTTTATTTCATAACCAGAACACAAGAGCCAATGGGTAATGTTAATACAAAGGACCCCGCCTACCCCTTTGCGGGGATCGCGTGGAGTGAATAGCCCAAGACTGGGCTAGGGTATGAAATTGTGGAAATTTACTAGCATGCGTTATGAGGAAGAGGAGTACCTTGATAGTATCTGGGGCTGGAAGCTTTCAGAAGGAGCCAATCATGTGATCTGCACAGTGGAGACTTCTACATCAATGACTGACTTGTGCAACTTCCAAAATGGACTGGCTAGTGGAGGGAGGCCTTCTCTTGTAGACTGGACATTGCATTTGTGGGTCGGATTGTTGCGAGATTGTTCCTGTAGAGTAAATGTGTACCTCTGTTGATTGTCTTGCAAGACAATGGTAACACACAAAAAGACAAAAAAAAACCTGTCTCATATTTCACCGAATTTAGGCTATACGAAAATCTCCTATAGCCTAAAAATTCAAACAAATATGCCATAGAAAATATTACAGTGAAGTAAGGCTGCAGGGGGTGTCCACTACACCCTTCACTGTAATGTGAGCAGGGGTTGCTGGGGTGTCCCCCGCTACTGACTCAAAGTATAAAAAGTAAGTTGGTGAGGGGCAAGGGCATTGTCAGAAAAGTTGGGGGGAGAGAAAACCGAAAGTTATTTTCGGAAAAACTAACTTTCGGTCTTTCTCCCTCAAACGTTTCAGCTACGATTTTATCACCCAATTCCCAGGACAATATAACGGTCTGTCTTTTTTTTTTTTAACAAATTTGATTTGTTTTTCAAATGCACGTAATAGTCAACCATATAAACCACCATCACACAGAGAAGTTTTTATGGTAGGGCAGAAGGGGCACTTGCCTAGGGCCCCCACCTTAGAGGTGGGCCCCACAGGGCTGCCTGATGTGAAAAGTAAGATTCCATCATTCGCCAGTCATAAATAGCACACATCAGGATATTTTATGGGGTGCTGCTGTAATTCTAAACCCATTGCCTTTCTGTTTCGACAAATACATTCTGCCTTGATCATTTCATCATGAATTGCTTTTTGTGTTCACTGTGGTATACATAGTTTGTGTGTTCCTTACGGCACAACTCTGCAGCATGCTTTCCTTCCTTGTAGGAATTATGTTGATCGTGTGCAATAGGCAACAGTGAAATGCATATCGATAAATTGAGTGCAACAATGGTTCAGAAGTTAGCTCAGTGTGTGAAGCACCCCTTGCTGAGATATCTGAGTTCATGTGCAAAATTAGAATATCACATTCCAGCAAGGCTGGCTGAGCCTTTCCTACGTCTGAAGTTTATAAACCTGCCTGCATATGTACTTGGTTTTGCAGAACAACATCTGCTACTATCAGCAATGTACCGGCACCAGATTATTAGAATATCACATTCCAGCAAGGCTGGCTGAGCCTTTCCTACGTCTGAAGTTTATAAACCTGCCTGCATATGTACTTGGTTTTGCAGAACAACATCTGCTACTATCAGCAATGTACCTGCACCAGATAGGGGTTGCAATAAAATCGAACCCATCATCTGTATGGTGAAGGTATAGAAATTGGTTTGTTCAGATGGGGTGTTGTAAAATCTAGGCAATCTCCTCCAACGATGGCATAAATGCTTAGTGCAAGAGGTGAGTAAGTATCGAAATTCAAGACTTTGGACCGAAAGAACAAGTTACTTTCTTACCTGGTAACGTTCTTTCGATGGGATGGTCCGACGACGTATTCCATATCTATGACAGGTAATGTCCGCAGCACAGCTGTGGACATTACCGGTCATAGATATGGAATACGTCGGAGGACCCAATCCCCTCTAAACGTTCATTCTTGTATCCTCGATTTGCCAACAGACGCTACAAAGATCCTGGTCAAATCATCCAATATATCTTCCATTACTGTGCTGTCTGATGTGAGGTTTGCCTTCTTGCATGCTGCTGGTATCGTTTAGCCCATTACTTGATCTTTTGTAGGCCATTTGGATGGAAGGGTTGGTAGACAGAAGAGACCGGACCAGATATTGCAGGCCTCAGGCAAGCATATTTTAAGGTCTACTTCTTTGACACAAAAAAACGGTTTGCTTTTTGGTAAAAGTCAAAGGTTTTTATGCACTTTTATAAACGAAAATGACATGCCATTGTTTTGGAAGTATTTAAAGCTTTAAAATACAAAAAGGTAAACCCAGATTAAATTTGTTAAATCACATCGATTGGTATGCGGATACTTATATATTTCCCTTGATGGGGAGCATGAAGCTAGAATCATTCCCATTTTGCATTACACCCTTCTGCAATATTTGTTTCAAAATGGTCATGTTTGGTAATGCGATTTGTGTACTGCTGTCCGTTTGAATAAAATGAGATTGTTTTAGTGCATGGTAAGAACTGGAAAAGAAATTGTTCAAATGCAGAAATTGCACAATTGGCACACATCCCATCTTCACCCCTTCACCAATGTGTGATCCTGGTTATCTCATTTAATCTTGTATTGCCTAACCTCTCAATATTGCCAGTCCCTAAACCTTTCGAAATTGTCAGCCCTTCAGAGCGATTTCCTTCTCATTGTATGATCTTCATGAAAGTCTTATTCATGGTTTTGCTGGGTTGCTTCCACTTTAACAGTGAGCCTATTTATATCGCACACCACAGGCATTTGTTCCTTTGTTATCTAATGGCAACACTATTTGAAAACCATATCCCACTTCTAATCTCAGTCTGTCGGGATAAAGACACCTTCCTGGTAGCTTCTAATCTGCTTCCACTATCCATGCTACGGTATATGCAGCTTTCTCCTTCCTTCCAATTGGTCTCCTCTATCATGTCTGAGCACTTTTGCATTCTGTGAGGCAGCTAATAGGAGTTCTCTGTCTATTATAGGGTATGTGTACCTTTTACATACGGTCCTGCATTAATACTACAGGCTGCATATATTCCTGTATGCTATTGATAAAAAGTATCCTGTGTGTACTAGAACAGTAACCTCTTCGTAGACTGCTAATGTTAGTCTTCAAATGCTACTTGTTTATCATTCTGATTAGAGCAAAGAGGGTGAGGGGACTTAAAGTGAGTAAAAATGCCCATTATCCTGCAAGACAGCATATTAACCTATAGGTTGTGAGTACGATGGGTCGAGGGCAGTGACCGCGACCAGTATTCTTGATCCCTTAATTCCTTTGGTTTGGTGCAGTTGGGCCCCAAAGATGTCCGTGCCCAGGGCCCCAAAAGTGCTTAAGATGGCCCTGCCATCACAGCCCTTTTTCTTAGCGTAACTTTCTCCCAACATCCCCCCACCCAGCACTCCCAACTTTACACCCCCACACCGCAATCCCCTGACCCACCTACTCCCACCCTTCCTCATCCGCAGATGGCTCCCCAGGCTCAAAACTCAATTGCCCTCCATCCATTTGGCTCAAATTGTCCGGAATTCTTTCAGGCATCCTCTGTCTCTATAGACCCTTCTCTCCATTTCCGCACAGTACGCCATTCCCTTTGTCCACTTATGGACACTGGGCGTGGTCGTATTGCCCCAGTCCCCTACCAAGATTTTCTTCCCCACCATCGTGGCCATTTTATCAGACACTTTTCTTTGCCAGTAAATCCTGTAAACACACACACGCGCACAAATGCATTGGCTTGGGACACACTGGAACTGCTTCGCTAACCACTCTGGATAGCCGGTCCCTTATCCACCCCCAAAAGACTTGTACCTTGTGGCACTCCCATAACATATGACACAGGAAGCCCTCTACCACACATTGGGGCTCCGGTACACTGCCCATACGATGAAGGCAGACCCTGCAGTAGTACGCCCTAAGCAGCACTTTGTATGTGTTAAACGCAGCGGCATGGTTATACTTGCTTCTCTTGGTTACATCACTGCCTCAGCCTAGTCCTCCTCCATGGTGCACCGCTCACCTTTTACTTAACTTCACCAGCGGTTTGGACATATGGTTGTTGATCATCTGATACAATTGCGTTATCACCTTCCCCTATATCTCTTCTTCTAGGAGATTAGCTTCCATCAGGGATCTCTCCGGGACCCCCCCCATCCCTCCCGCCTCTCTGGTGACATAGCATGCTGCAGCCTGGCGTAGGTGAACCTATCCCTGTCTTGCAAGTCACACCCCTCCTGTAACCTTGGAAATGATGCAAGACTATCATGCTCTAGGATATCCCTCATCTTTTCCTGCCATCTCTTTTGAGCCCCCCGTTTATACATCTATGGCAGGGCCAAGTACCTCCAAATGGGAGCCTCCCTGGTCACTACCCCCCCCCCCCAACCACCCTCCCATGACCCTAAGAGCTGCCTTATTCGAAGCTAACGTACAGACCCCTGTGTGTGTGGAGGCCCCTGTATAGCAACTGTAATGGAGGCCGTGCCCCCATCCTACTCAATTCCTGCTCTACATGAGGCCTGTCCTCCCTACCCCCAAACATCCACTCATTTACTGCCATGATTTGGGAGGCCCAATAATAATGCTGAACGCTCGGGATCCCCAGCCTGCCATCCTATATCGACCTTCATAACGTCTTTAATGCCAACTCCCCCCGCGGATATTATTTCCCCAGATCTCTCTCTGCAAAGACTATCTTGCCAAACACCCCAGTTGGAACCTTCACTAGCGTATTTTGGAGGAAATACAGGAGAGGCAGTAGTGCCAACATTTTTAATACTTTCACCTTTCGTACCATTGAAATCAGGAGAATTGCCAAAATGCTTGGCATCCCCCTTAAATTTCTGTAGGACCGGGCCAGGTTGTTACATAGGAACACGAGTTCTGTGCCACCACTTGGATACCCAGATACTTTATAGACTCCATTGCGATCACAAGCGGGCATCCACTTGAGCTACTGTCTTGTATTTCTGCTGCACCCTGCTTAGGGCCCTCCTTGTGAATTCTGTGTTTTGCCTTGCATGATTCGCCTCGGCTACTATCACTTCCCCTTCTAGCTGGTCCATGCGCTCCCTACGGGTCTTAAGGTGCTGTCTAACCACTTGCATCGCCCTATCCCGGAGCACCGCTTTATACGCCTCCCAGAGCGTAGAGAGACACTACTGTCCCGGAGTTGATCTGGAAATGCCTCCGATTCCTCTCTTAGGGCCCCCGCCATCTGTGTGTCCTTCAAGTCATATGAGTTCAGCCTCCACCCCCTCTACACTGGCCATGCGCCCGAATGGCGACCACCAGGGGGCATGATCTTAGATGCACATTGGCAAAAAATTGCCCATGGCCGCCCTACCTACAAATGTGCTTGGAAGAAGTAGATAATAGATCCTCGAGAAGGATGAGTGTGCGTAAGAGAAAAAAGAGAAACCCCTATTCCCCAGGGTACATGTCCCTCCATATGTCCCTAAGCCCTGTAGCTACCATGATGGAATTGAGCTTAGTCAGAAGTGAATGCCTTCGCCCCCATGAGACGTAAGGCATCCTATCCAGCAAGGATGTGACTTATTAAAATCACCTCCCACTACTGTAATGTCCCACCAGTGTTCGGTCAGCCACGCCTGCACTCTAGTAAGAGTGTCCGCTTGTTGAGATGGAGGGGCATACACATCGGTGATGAATATTGTTCCCCCCCCCCCATAGAGTTCCCTTCAGGGGAATCAGTCCCCCGTCCCCTCTCCACGTTGCACCTCCAATGCCAACAATGTCTTAATTAAGATCGCCACCCCCTGCACTCCCTCATGAACCCTGCTTGCTCCGCCACATGCTGTGCCCAACATGTGGGTCTCCTGCAGCAGCACTATATCCGCTTGATGCGCTGACAAAATGTCACCACCAGACTTCACTTGATCTCATCTAGGAGCCCATTAACGTTCCAAGACATACAGTTGAATATACTATTTCGTGGCTTATCCACTCCCATAATATCTCGCATGTATCCAGAAGCCCCGACTCCCTCTTGAAGCTATGATCCTTCCCCTGGTGTGGTATCTCCCTCCCCATATAAAAGCCCCAAGTCCCCGAACCAAACCAACTTTCCCCTACAAACCCCCCCCCTCCAACCCCACACAAACCCCCCAACTAGAAGCATCTGTCGCCCTACAACAACAAAGTAAACCAGGAATATCCCCACCCACGATGGAAGATCAGGCGGTGTGTGTGCTCATCACCACTCTCCACATCCGCTCTAGTCACTTATATTTCCTGCCATCGGAACATATGTTTCCCATAAGTTTAATGCATGCCAGTTTGTCAACCCTGCTTTACAAATCAGACCCAAGAGTTCCCAACGCTCTGCAGGGCCCACTCCTTCACTGTCCGCCCAGTCCCACGCCTCTTGTGGGGAGTGGAAGAACATCTACAGCAGTCGGTCTTTGCTCCTATCCGACAAATATCACGTAAGCTTAGTTTTTGTGACAAAAAATGTTCCATGTTCAAATATCTCAGTATTTCAGATCACATTGCCTCTTTAGGATTATCGATGTGCAGCAGCAAGGTCATTTTCAAAATATAGGATCTCTCAATGAAAAACATGCCAGGCTTCTGGAGCACATCCAGTCTAAGTTTTCATTTTTGTATTTTGATAACTGCAGTTTTGTTTTTCATAATATGAACTCCCGACTACAAGTTTGATAAAGCAGATAAAAAAAAGGAAGAAATCCAGATAAGATGAGGTACCGATGTGGTCTGAACTAGCCTGGTTTCTTTATTTTGCACAATGCATGCATAAAGTCTAATTTCCTTCAGTACAGAGTTCGAGTGTCACTCTAAAATTGGTCTTTGGGCAAAGTTTCAAGATTGATCCTGCATTATGCCGTTCTGGAACCCGGGACAGTTTCAGGAGCACAATCTAGGTGGGTAAAAGACGGTAGAACTTTATATCTTGTCCTCGCCAAAGAAACAAATAGGGACAAATGGCAACCCTATGTTTATCGCTACACAATCTGAAATGTTGAAAGAGTGAGATTTTTCAAATGACCAATTGGTTTCCCAGCAGGCACAAATCTCAGACCAACCTTGTCTTTTTCAGTAGCTCGAATGTCTTCTTTCCTGTAAAAGAAATGGAAATTGTTAAACATTGACAACATTTCCAAACAAAACTCTTAGTTATGTAAAGAATATTGCTTCAAATGCTGGAATTACTCCGACAAAATCCTTCGTGAAGGATTACATTTTTCAGATTTAACAAGTAGATGGAGCAGACAGTTCTACCAAAATTGACACATATTTGCTAGTGGTCTGGTTCTCCAGCTACTAAACCTATTGTGCAGAACTAGAAATCACACAGATGCGGACCAAGCCTGCCATACGGAGGAGAGTTACACAATAAATGGCTTTGTCACAAAGGAAAGGTGACCAGTTGAAGCCCGGACCAGACATTTAAACAAATACATAAAAACTAACAAAAATCATTATTATTGGTAAAAACCAAAATGGAAGTTACAAAAATCTGATGCATCTTGATTGACTCACAAAGACCGTGGTGCTCTACATAGGCATTTACTGACAGTAATAAATGTTAAAGAAAAAGCAAAATATTAAAAGAATATATATAATTTCCTATCCAAATAAATAGGGGTGTTTCCTACACTGCAACTGTGGCGATTATATTAAGGTTTTTATACAGATTTTAATTTGTACCCTGCTTAATCTTCAAAGGATTAAGTTTCACTGTGATATTTGACAACACATGCAATGCAAACTTTAGCCATGTGCAGACAATTAGCTAGAAATCAAAATAAGTTGCCAAAAATAAGTAAACCTAGGATTTACACAATGTAACTGAACATTAAAAACCTGAGCACAACATATCTTCAAAGAACCAAGTTAAAATGCAGGTATTTAGTAAATTAGATTGGTTTGATGCAGGTGGTGGCATTTGTAGCAATATGAACCATGGCACGCGATAAGCCCATCCTGCCAATGGTTGTAGAAAGAAAATGGCAATTCTAGAAAATGAGCAAATTTACAGTCTTGCCAGTCACTTGCAGCCATGGTAAATTGTGCAAAAGTTGAGTCTCAAGATACACATACTTTAAGGATGCTGCACACAATTGATTTTATTTTTGAATCTTTGTTTTCAAATGTGGCTCATAACACATTTGCCAACATCCCATTCCCGACACCGTTGGGGAGAATTCTCATTTCTGTGCCCATTCCCTTCAACCATAGAGACACCCATCTCTTTTGCTGGACTTTTTAATTTCAACCCTGGAGTGAGTGAGCCCTTTTTCTCACCCTCATGTGATTTGGATTATGCATTTCCTTTGTTTTTGGAGTCTGACAAACTCCATAGGCATCTACATTTTGTATGGCGACACACAGCACCTCCAGGGCAGTGTCAGAGAAATCCTTTAGATTTCTGATAAAGTTTAAATACCTTTTCTTGTGTGAACTACTGTTCCCAAGAATAGAAATGGACTTTACTTACCTTTTCTCTTTGTGGGTCCAGCACACAGCATCTTACGTGGAGTGCCTGGGGGTTACTTAGTAGCCCCTTATCCTAACTACTCGTGTAACAGTTTTTATGTTACCCTCACTCCTTTAAATGGCTGGTGGCAGTGGTTTAATGCTCCTACCATTGTGCATTTCTACAGCAGGTTGAATCCTCAGCTGCAGTATAGCATCCATGGGTGACCATTTTGTTAAAATGGCCCCGGCCTTCATTTTTCGCCATGTTCTGTTTGTGAGGAATTTCTTGGGTTTTACTCTGCGTCCCAAGTTAGGTTTTAGCCCTTTCTTCATTTTGCCTTTGGCGGGCTTCACTGCTGAAACCCGCCTCTGGCTCCAGTTTGTCTGGAAGGGCAGGAAGTGAGGGAGGTTCCCGAAAGTCCCCTGTCCTATGTCCTATGTCTTTAGGAATGCCTGAATGCACCCAGGCCGAATTGGCTGGCTGTCCTTTCAGGACACCCACCCTGCGGTTTGAGTGACAGCTATCCTGTGCATGAATGGGAGAAGCCCGCTTAAAAGGTGAGGGTTTTGGGACTAGAGGCAGAGTCGACCACAGGGAAGAACACCTGACGAAGAAACCGTGAAAAACGTGCTCCATCCTCCTGGACCTTTGAATTGCCCAGTGAAGCCCTGCTGCTGTGATGAAACTTTCTGATCGACAAGAGAAGTTCCGGAAGTGACGACTTCTTCCCTTGGGTTAGTGGGACCAACTAACCCAAAGACTAACACCACTGGACCATCGCCCCTGATTGGCTGTACTGTTTTGCTGCTGCAGGAACCGAGTGCCAGGGGTTGAGAAATCCGAGTCGAGTGCAATGTTTGCAATCCAGCCAGAATCTCCAGTAGTCTCTCCGCTACCCTCCAAAAGCAGGAAGACCAGTGCTCGAGTCCCCTCACCAGAGTGCAGGACTCAAGGAGTGCAGGAAGTCCAACCAGTGTCCAAGGTCAGCGGTGGTGCTGTTTACCGAGAGCTGAAACCGGGAAGTGCCGCTGATCTGAAAAGAGCCTGTATCTGCCGCTGACCTTCGAATTGCTGCTGCAGGAGTCCTATAGCCAGCCTCCCTCTTTTTTCCATGACAGAAGCCCAGGAACCCAGGATCTGCATCAATGCAACCAGACAGAAGCCAGCTGGACCACTCTTCTTCTAACCAAGGGTATGGTTCTGACTTGGGGTTGAGACTTTCAGTAGCTACTTTGCTAGAGTTGATTTCTGCTCTACCCTTCAAAAGTGTAACAGCTTGTGACCCAACAGTGATTTTTCTTCCACAAACTCTCCAACTTTGTGCAAGGCTTTGTTAGCCTATACGTGCCTCCGCTCCATAGACTGTGCTCCAATTGACTTTGGCTGTCCTGACTCCCTGTAGACTCTTATAGTCCATTTGACTTTGATATTTACTGTCCCTCAGGAGGTGATCATTTGGTTTTAAACTATTATTGCTGGGAAAGGTTTTTGTCTAGTCTTCATTGGAAGATTTAAGTGCTCACATGCTCCAATAACCTGTTTAACCCTTAAACCTTGCTTTCTACAAACCTCAGAATTTACAAAGTGTACTAGGGATATATAAATACCATCATTGTCCTGTTAGTGAAGTCACCTCAGGGTGTAGGAAGTGTGTAAAAAACATCTCTAATCTACTAGCTTGGTGGGGATTCTGGAAAAATATATTTGATTGTTACCTATATTGCCCCTTTTAAAGAATAATTATTTAAAAACTACTGTTCAATAAATAACTATTTATAACTTGTATTTCCGAATTTCATTGCTACAGATCTACAGCTCACATGTACCCCTCTTGAGATGAGCCTGGCTGCTCAGTCACACTACCAGCTTGTGTAGTACAGGCCTATACCAAAAGGTGGGTTATCGAATACCAAGAGGACAAGTGTCGTGTAGTCTCCCACAGGATTACTACATCAATTCTTGTGTAACAGACACTCCCTCCGCGCCACACAAGATCAGCCTGTACTTAACCTTCCTACAGTATCATTATGACCTAGTTCGCATATCTTTACAATAACCTGTTGCAACATACTCTCCACTGACCCAGGACACGTCAACAGTAGATCATTAGTTCCGAATGGAATAGGACTTCATTTCTAGACCTTAAATGCAGTATCAATGGCCCTTTCTAATTTCCATGAAAATCGCCTATTCATCAACAGTATAGGAATCCTGCAAATTATTTCATGCATTTCTTCTTACGCCCCCCACACCTCATCAAGAACAAACAGCAGAAATATTTTAAGAACAAAATCTAAGTATTTTAGGTACCAATGTGTTACTTTTTCCAATCACTTTGTCAGAAGATTACTAACTGGACATACCCAAACCATGTGCCAAAAATCAGCACTGTCTTGTAGATGTCTTGGGCATCTATGAGGGATGCCTTTGTTGATTAAATGTAATCTTTTAGGAGTCATAAACCCCATGAAAAATATTGTACCTCACGTTACGTGACACTTTATTTACCTTGTGTACATATCTTAACACATACACCACCATCCAGCAGTTTCCCCAATATCCTGCTCCCATTTTTCCTTTCACCTTGGGTTGTGGTACCACCATACTATACTGCAGAACTGGATATAATTGAGATATTTGGCATTTCGAGTCACCCATAATTAAGATGGTGTGTGACAGAGGTCAGTCAGTGGTTCCTCAGCGATCGATCCCCATTTCGACAGCAGCCACCTAGCCAGCTTCGCATAATTCAGAAATTGACCCTGCCCTTGTTCCGTATTGCTTCCTCCAATCTTCAAAATAAAGCAAACGGCCACCTTCAAATAAGTCTCCCACTAACGAGAATCCTAGTTTAGCTCATTGCTTATGTCCTTATATTACTTTCACTAGCTTAATTACTCTTAGAGTGATATCCGAAGTCTCTTTGAAACAGTTTAACACATGCACGCTTCCATACCTGTTAAACTACCTTTTCGATACAGGAGGACCCAGCATTGCCCACCTGAGCCCATAACCGTTTCCAGCCAATTTTTATGCATGGGGGGTGTCTCCCAACAGTTTCCCATCTGACGAACCATGTAAATGGTTACACTTAGTCGTGAATTGCAGCTGTCCAGCCAGAAAGTACAATTCATAATCTGGGAGAGTGAGTCCACCATCTTGGTATTTCTTCTACCATCTGCCCATATAAATTCTCCAATTTGAAAAGGGCAGAATGAGATATATATATGTATATATATATATATATAAATATATATATTACACACACACACACACATATATACATATATACATACACACACAAATATTCCATACCTTTAATCTTCTTTCTGATGCTTGTATCTGCTTACATTCACATTCTTGGCATAGGCCGACATCTAGTGGTTGGTGCAGAGTATTGCAGGGCTTGTTTTCAAAAATGAAAAGGGACGTCGACAGGGCGAGTCTGTAATACTATCCCTAGTGGTTCCATGTAATAATGTCGCCACAAAAATTTCGCCATGCAAAAATATCGCCGAAAAATTACTGTTTTTTGTGGTGACATTATTGCATGTAACAAACTTTTTTTTTTGCCCCTGTCCCCATATATATGGTCACCCAAATAATATCGCCACAACATTTTCCCGGCGATATTATTTACGGCGACCATATATATGGGGATATTATTACCCGATACCTCCCTAGTGTGACGTGTACTGTACCCATGGTCCAAGTCCTCGATTGTTTTGCTTCATACATGAGAATGCATAAAGAGTATTGTAGTACAGTTAAAATAAAAAAGGTGTGTACTTTGTCTATATACCTTCTACTCCCAAAGAGGGGAGCAAGGGTGGACGCATGTGCATCTAAGGAGATACAGGCATCAGAAAGATGATTATAGGTATGCAATATTTTTGTCGTCCAGAGTTGATCGTCCACTCGGACCCTGGACATCCTAGAAATGTTAAATGTTATTTGTACCGCGCACCGTCAACAACGGAATTGGTCCCCAGGCGCTCAGGCGGATCTGCAAACGATAAAGGTGGGATGGGTTAGTAGGTTGAAGACGGGAGTAGGATAGTGAGAGGAGTGGTGTGCTGTTGGCAGCTTCAACTCAGTATACACCGGGTGCTGAGCTTTGGTGCAGGTATCTGATCGGAGTCAGTCCGCGTGTGCTGTTGATCCGGTTTATGTGTTGTTGCAGTGTTGTGAAGTGCGTGCGGTTTGTTGTGCAAGAGATGGTTGTGTGAGTTTTTGAGTGAGATAAGTATGCAGAGTTTGAGCTTATTGGGTAGTGGGTTATCTGACCTTTACCAATGCTAGCACCCTCAGTTCTGGGGAGTGTGGCACTTGTCGGCCCTCACATTCTCATCTACGCGCGGCGCAGGCCAATGATTAGGGCTCCATACAGGTCTGATCATGCCAACATTCACACTTATCTAGCCGTGGCGCAGGCTAGTGTTTAGAGATCGGTCCAGGTGTGGGCAAGCTAACGTTCAAAACTCCATCCAAACGCCACGCAGGCTGGTGTTCACGGCTTTGAGTGTGGCACAAGCTGGCATTCACGTTTTTCTAGGCGCAGGCGTGTTATCCTTCGATCAATCCTATCTACATGCAACGCGGGCTAACGTCTATCTAGATGCGCCTGCCGGTCTGGGTGTGTTTGTCCGGTGTGTACCAGCGGGAGAGTCTAGGTTTCGTCTGGGTCTAGTTGTGTGGTCAGTCTCTGTAGCCTTCCTTTGCGGCTATTTCCATGATGTCTTATGCTCTGTCGAGTGGTTGGTTCTTTGGCTTGAGTGTTTGTCCAAATTGAGGATGCCGAGGTTGGAGTTATTTTCATCATTGTTTTAGTGTATGGGCATTCCGGTGCGTCTCTATAGTAGTTACGCTTTGAAGAGCCATGATTTGAGGAGGTTCCTGAATGCTAGGTGGTTTGTTGTATTCCGTATATTCTTAGGTAGGTTGTTCCAAGTTTTGGGTGGCTGGTGAGAGAAAGACGATCATCCGAGTTTTTTCCTGTTGTAGGGTTTTGGTTCCAGGTGTATGTCGGTGCTTGATCTTAGTGTTCTTGTCGGTTGATGTAGGCGTAGTTTGGTGCTTAGGAATTCTGCGCCTTGTTTGTGTATTGTTCTGTGCGTGATGCACATGGCTTTGAACTTTATTCGCTGTTTCAGCGGTAGCCAGTGTAGTATTTTTAGCACAGGTGTGATGTGTTCTCTTCTGGGTAGCTTGAGGAGGAGTCTGGCTGCTGCATTTTGTATGCGTTGCAGTTTTTTTAGCAGTCGTTCGGGCATGCCCAGGTATAGGCTATTGGCATAGTATACTCTGGACATGATCAGAGCGATGATGGTAAGTGTTTTGTTGGCGAACGACAGGAACGGTAGGATCCTTTTTGCTGCTCGCAGGAGGAAGAAACATTTCTTGATTACCGAGTTTACTTGTGGCTCCAGGGTGAGGTTGTTATCCATCAGGACCCCTAGGTTTTTTTACAGTTGATGATGGTTCTGGTGTGGTGCCGTAATGTAAAAGCTAAGAGCTCTCCGAGGATCTAACCGATGGAGCCGCTCCTCTTCCTTACCAGGATGAGGAGGAGGGTAGAAAGATGCCACCTTTTGACTCAGATGATATTCAGAGACAACCTTCGGTAGAAAAGAAGGACATACGCGCAGTATAACCCTGTCCTTGTGAAACACAGTAAAGGGTGGCTTGCCTGCAATTCACTCACTCTGCGAGCAGAAGTCACCGCAACCAAGAACAGTCTTGAAAGACACTAATCTCAAAAGGACAAGAATGCAAAGGTTCAAACGGAGCACCCATGAGAAATCTCAAAACCAAATTCAAATCCCAAACCAGCACCTGGAAAGGGGATGGCAGGAATACATTAGTCAGTCCTTTAAGAAACTGAGAAATCAAAAGGAATCTTAAAGTAAGAACAGTCTTCAGGCAAGCGCTTAAAGATGGGCAGCGCCGCCAGGTAACCATTAATGGTACCCACTTGAAGGCCCCTGTGGGCCAAAGAAAGCAAAAAAAAAAAAAAAGACAACCATAGGAACGGAGCACTGAAAAGGATCAACACTGTGTTCCCTGCACCAGTCGCAGAACTTACGCCAACGGTACAGGGATTTTGTTGCAGGCCGCCTAGCCAAAAGCAACACCTCCATCACGTCATCCGGGAGGTCCCCAATCCTTATAACTCAACCTTTCAGATACCAAGCGTGAAGGTTGAGAGTCTTGACCTCTGTACGGAGAACCTGACCTCCACCCACCCCTCCCACCCCCAAAAGCACTGCGCCCCACCCACCCCCCCCCTTTTTTGTTGAAGTAATGCATGGCCACTGTGTTGTCCGTCATAACCAGGACACTCTTCCCCCGTACCGAGGGCAGAAAAGCCTTCAGGGCTAGCCTGATGGCTCTCAGCTCTAACAGATTGATTTGGAGTCTGGACTCCAACGGAGACCAACAACCGCTGGCGGTCAAGTTGTTGGCATGAGCGTCCCATCCTGCGAGTAAGTGTCCGTCACTATAGTCACCTCCGGCCACGGCTGCCAAAACGGTTCCCCCTTCATCAGGTTCCCTTCGTTCACCCACCACAGAAGGTCCTGGGAGACTGAGCGCGAGATCTGAACAGGATCAGTCATCTTGCCGGAGAACTGCGACCACTGCATCTTGAGGACCCATTGCAGGGATCTCATCCGCAGCCTGGCCTCTGGCACCAGGAAAATGCAGGAAGGCATGAGGCCGAGCAATCTTAAGAAGTCGAAAGCCGGGAGACTCTGGGCATGTTGAAACTTGTCCACCATCTGCACAATGTGATGAGCCCTTACCATGGGAGGCGAACACTTCCCAAAGGACGTATCCAACCCAGCCCCGATGTACTGGAGCTGTTGGGAAGGTGTCAGGTGTGACTTCTTGAAATTCAGGGAGAAGCCCAGCCTGTGGAGGGTGCAGCAGGTGACAGATGATCCTAAGCTAGCTTGGTAGAGCGCGCCTGATCAGCCAGTCGTCCAGGAAGGGGTAGACGTGAATCCCCCCCCCACCCCCTCGCCTGAGGTACGCTGCCACCACCACCATGAGCTTGGTGAAGACCCTTGGGGCAGAGGTCAATCCGAACAGCAGGACCTGAAACTGACAGTGCGAGTCGCCAGCTGCAAACCTCAGGTACTTCCTGTGCGCGGTATGAATCGGCACATGGAAGTAAGCATCCCTGAGGTCTAGAGACACCTACCAATCCTGAAGTTGAAGGGCTTTGAGGACTTGAGAAGAGTGACCATCTTGAACTTGTCCTTCTGGAAGAGTGTGTTAAACCAACGCAAGTCCATGATGGGTTTCAAACCCCCGTTTTTTTTGGGATAAAAAAATAAAGGAATACCATCCCTTGTTCCTCTCCGCTACAGGCACCAGTTGTATGGTGCCGTTCTCCAGCAGGGACAAGATTTCCTGTGCAAGGAGCGGATCCGGAAGCTTCAAAGAGTTTCCCCGGTGGATTGTCGTGAGGCCACTGAAGGAAGGTAAAACAGTAGCCGTGGGCTATGGTATCCAACACCCAAGCATCTGAAGTAATGGCCTGCCATTCTTCGATATACTGAGACAGTCTGCCCCCAACCGGCTAACCATGCATGGCCTCATGACTGTTTGGAAGAGGCTGCGGCAGAGCCTGAAGGCAAAGAGGCAATTGCCTGAGCGGCTCTGGCACCACAATTTCCCCGTCCACCATGGGTACCTTTCCGCTTGCCCCTTTGACTGGCGGCCCCTCTCGTACTACCAAAGGAGTAGTACCGAAAGGAACCTCCCCTCCACTGCTGTCCCCTAGGACGAAAAGGCGGAGGTTTGATGCACCGCGATGCTCAAAGACTTCGCCGCAGCTTTTGAGGTTTGAAACCGCTCAAGGCTCTCGTCAGCCTTGTTTCCAAATAAATTTGAGCCATCAAAGGGCATGTCGAGAAGACGGGCCTGCACATCCGGAGCAAACCCCGACTTCCGCAACCACGCAAACCTGCATATCACAGTGCTCGCAGCCATGGATAGGCTAACACTGTCGGCGGTATCCAAACCTGACTGAAGGGATTCACACATGGCACCCTTGCTGTCTTGCACGAGAGCAAGGAAACCATCCCTTTCTTCCCCCTCGGGAATATGCTCAGCCGCCAAGGAAACAATTCCACAGAGTGTGTGAGAACCTTGCCAAGGCACACGTGGAGTTGGCCGATTTCAAGACCATGCTCCCAGCAGAAAATACCTTCCGGGCCCAACCATCTAAGCGCTTGTCATCCCTATCCGGAGGGATGGTAGGGTACGCTGCATGCTTCGAGGTGGCCGTAGTCGCCTGAACCACCAAACTCTCAGGAGTGGGGTGAGTAGACAAATAGCTGGGGTCACTAACGGAAGGGCGGCATTTCTTAGTTAGATTTTTATTCACAGTCGGAAGAGATTCCGGGGACTGCCAAGCAGCTGCTACCTTTTTTTGCAAGGTAGAATGAAATGGCAAAACAGGGTCAGAGGACGGACCTTGATCCAAGATGTCCGTCAGATCATCCTGCACAAAGTCTTCTAGAGGACTAGACCAGCCCAGATACTCCGAGACTCGTGCCATTAGTCTCCTATAAGAAGACTCTGCATGATCCCCAAGCTCAGGCCTACTAAACTCCACTTCCGGGGAAGTGTCCAACCCACTGGCATCATTGAGTGGCTATCGCAACTCCTCCAACTGTCACCAGAAAATTGGGGAGCCTCATCCAGTTCAACAGGGTCCTCCAACTCAGACCGCTCCTCCTCTTCGTAAATGTCAGCCAGAGGGAGATGAAACCCAGATCCGGTGACAGAAGAGGGCCTGGAGGCCAAAACAGGCCTCAACGACTTCGATATAGCCTTCCTTGGAGGATCCACGATGTCCGGGTACTCCAAAGGCAAATTTCAAGTAAAGAATTCCCGAAGGTGCCAATAGCGCCAAAGGCTTCGGCGTCGACACAGGTGCCGAGGGCTGATAGAATGGCAAATCGTCTATGTCCGAATCGGATGGACACAGCGCTGAACGAGTTGACGCCGGCCCCGAGCCCTCACTAGGTAGCTGCAGTCTCGCCGGGGACGAGGACCGAGACCTAGAGACACGTCTCTTGCGACCCTTCGATTCCTTGTCTGTACGGGACCACAACGGCTCCCGGTGTGTGTCCCAACGCGAAGTCCAAAGGCATGCGCGCCGCAGAACGAGACTGATCCTGGCCGGCTTCATCAGAGGGCGCAACCGGACCAGTGTCCTGCGATTAAGAAAATCGCCATCATGGGTTTCTTAAACACCACCCATTCCTCCGGGGTCGAGGACTTCGTAGGGCACGTAACCTTCCTCGAGGCGCCATCCTCTGAGGAGGACGGGGAAGGCGACCGGTACAAAGCACTTCCATGAGTGCTGGAACGCGGAAGACGAGTGGCAGGAACCAATCCGGTACCGAGATCCCCGGGAATCTTTCCGATGCGGAGAGTCTCTCCTCGAGTCGTCGGTAGAACCCCCTTGGACTTGGAAGTCTGGGACTTAACAGGCTTCGAGCCCCTACCTTCCTGGAGCTTCCCCTTCCGCTCCTGCAAGGCCTTTGCAGTAAACGACTGGCATTTCGAGCAGTCGGTGTTGTGCGACTCGCCTAGGCACCACAAACAAATGCGGTGGGGGTCGGTGAGCGACATCTTAGACTTGCAGTCCCGGCAGGTCTTGAAACCGGACCGCGGAGTAGGAGGGGTCAACGAGAAAGACATCTTCAATGAAGAAAGCACACGAGGCACGCCGAGTTTCACGAAGTTAACACGTTCGCAGTAGAAAAAACTGAACTGAGGCTACAGGCGCTGTCCGTCCTATTTATAACATGCTGTGATGTCGTCCTCGACGGACATGGACCAGACGCCATTGACGCAGGACGCCCTCTGCCGAAAAAGTTTCCGATGTGCACAGCTGTGGACATTCATGTCAAAGAAGTGGAATGCATTGGAGGACAGTCCATTAGAAGGCTATTGAAGTAATTATTCTGCTGAGAAAGTTACCATTGAAGCACTCATCTACTTTGGTGGACGGACAGTTGAGTAGACGGTAGGGCAAGAGGTAATTGCCCCAAAGAGGCCTGGTAAAAGGTTATGCCGGGTGGTAGAAGGATCAAGTGGTACTATTGGAAAGCATGCATATGTTTGAAGCAAGCCATTCTGATCAGACTGTTGCTGTCAAAATTGAAGCAGTCTATTCTGACCGCACCATTTGTTGTTGCCCAAGCCATGAAGGAGTTCTCATTCCACGTGTGAGAGCTTGTGACTTCTTACTGTGAAGATACATTGGGGGAGTTCTTATTCCAGGAGGAGAGATCTTTTGACTTTGGCAATTACCTCATTAAAACGACAGAACTTTAATTCCTAGGTTTTCCTTTCAACTGTGAAGAACACCCTTGTTTGGATCTGGGGAGGGAGAGTTTGCCTAGTCCATGACAAGAGAAGACATTGTGAACCAGTTAATATGCGGTTACATTTGTGGAACTGAATTGCCATATTATACCTTTTTGTGTTGATTGATATATTAGTGTGAGGGGTAGAGATCCCTTTGTTAGAGTGTTCCCTTTTAGTTTACTATAGGCAGGGAAATCCACATTAGGGTAGGGATAGTGAGGCGTTTAACTTTTATTGTTTAATAAAATGGCAGAAGTTAAACTCTTTACAAAGTTGTCCCCCTCACATTTCGGACCCCTCACAGCACCTTGCGGTGTGCCACCCCAAGTTTGTGTATGCTGTAGTCTCCACAAGAGGTCTGCATAACAGTGCAGGCCGCCTGCCTTTCAGAGCCGAGGGTGAGCACTCAGTGTCTGCAGACCTTTTTATGGTGTCTTCAGAGTCACTACTAGCCCTGATACAGTCTTGTTCTGTGTCTGACTCCTCTGCGCAGGTGGTGTAATCTGCTGATGCCTATGCTTCAAGCAATGGTCCTTAACTACTTGCTGAAGTCGTCAGAGAGCGAAGTAGCGGTAGCAACATAAGGCTATAGAATTGCTAAAAAGTCTGTAAGGAACTCAGCAAAATGCGACCAACACTAATGGTGAAAGAAAAACAATCTGAGGACCATGACACGTGAAGGGCCGGGTACTGTACATATCACAGTAGGGATATTTTTAGAAACAAGCACAGTCGACGTCCCTTTTCGAGTTTGAAAACAAGTCATGCAATACTCTGCACGATCCAAAGCATGCAAATCTAAGGAGATCCACAATAAAAAAAAAAATACATTTTTTTTAAACCATCATGCGGTGATCGCCACACTATAGTTAAGTTGGGTTAGGGAATAGTTTCTTACCTGTAACTCCATTTCTCCAGCATTGGTATCTTTCATGGATTCACATGCTTAGAATATTCCCCGTCGTCAGACTGGGACCCCTCGGTACACATATATAGCCTTTTCCTATAGGAAAACTTCCGACACTTTTGTGTCCTATCTACATCCTTTTAGGACCCTCCTACGCATGCTCCGCAGGCCGTCCCAGTATAAGAGGCCCGCCCCCGCGGTTCCCCTTCAGATTTCGGCCCCTCCAAAGTAGGAAGGGTTAAACTTATCCATCACATACATTGCAGTCCCGGGGAGGCTTGGCGGGCGCATGTGAATCCATGAAAGATACCAATGCTGGAGAAATGGAGTTACAGGTAAGAAACTATTCCTTTCTCCAGCATTGGATATTTCATGGATTCACATGCTTAGAATAGATTGTATAGCAGTAACACTTGAGACGGTGTTGAGAATGCAATGTAACATACCCTCACCCTACTGCTCAACACATATGCGCAGCAGTAATAAGTTTACTCATATAACCTTTCCCACTGAAAGTATACTGTCATCAAAGGTAGAAAATACACTCTCCACAACGTGGAGCTTACCTTACTGAAACAGATGGCGCAGGACAGCTCTTCCCATCTGCGCCTCATCCGCATGCTGCCTGGCAAGGCAGTAGTGGCGGGTAAACGTGTGGGGCACTGACCATGCCGCAGCTTGGCATATGTCCGTCAGCGGAATTCCAGCCCATAACGCTGTTGAGGATGACATCGACCTTGTAGAATGGGCTCTAGGATGTCTTTGCAGTGGCCTTCCGGCCTTAGAGTGACAAAAAGCAAGCGTCGACGAGACCCATCTGGCCAATCCCTGTTTCGAGATTGCTTTACCTCTCGTCACCGGACCATATGCGACGAACAGTTGCCGAGTAGCCCTGATGTCTTGTGTGCGATGTAGGTAGAATTTCAGAGCCCTCTTAACGTCCAGGGTATGAAGAGTTTTTTCTGCTGTCGACGATGGAGTGGCGAAGAAAGTAGGCAGAACCACGGATGAGTGTTTGTGATATACCGTCGGAACCTTAGGGACGAACGTAGGGTTAGTCGCCAGGACTACCTTGTCCTTAAAGAATCTTAGGTAGGGCGGGTCCACGACCAGCGCTTGTAGTTCCGAGATACGTCTGGCTGATGTGATAGCTATCAGGAATGCCAACTTCCACAAAATGAATTTCATGTCGGACGTGGCCATAGGCTCGAAAGGTGGTTTCATCAAACCTGCCAACACTGTGTTGAGGCTCCACGCCGGGGGAAAACGTTTCACCGGGGGAAAAGCTCGAAATAAACCCTGCATGAAGTGTTTCACCAGTCTGCCACTGAATAGCGGAGGCGACTGCCTCTTCCTTGTGAACCTCGAGATGGCTGCCAGGTGTACCTTTATCGATGAGGGGGACAATCCCTTTTTTGCTAAGAGGAGCAGGTAAGGTACAACTTGTTCTGGCGTCACCAACAATGGTTGTAGGTCCCGCTGTCTTCTACACCATTCACAGAATCTCCGCCACTTATAGGAGTAGGATTCGTTAGTGGAAGGGGCTCTAGCCGCCTGCAGAATTTCTTGGCACTCCTCTGAAATGTCTAAAGCCCCGAATTCCGAGAAGTCAGGAGCCAGGACGTAAGGTTGAGACTGTCCGGGTTGTGATGCCACACCGTGCCTCTGTCCCGGGATAGAAGGTACGGGACTTTCGGAAACGGTATGGGATGTTACAGCGATAGATGGAGGAGGTCTGAGAACCACGGTTGCCTCGGCCAGTATGGTGTCACTAGAATCACCCGGCAATTGTATCTGCGTATCCACTGTATTGTTTTCCGTATGAGGGAAACGGAGGAAAAGCATAGAGGAACATGTCCGTCCATGGGAAGGAGAACGCCTCCCCCACCGAATCCTCTTGGGGCCACCTGCTTGCAAATTTCTCGCATTTCTGGTTTTCTTTGGTCGCGAAGGCGTCCAGAGGGGGGTGGCCCCATTTCTCGAACACTTTCTTCAAGTGACCCGTGTCCATTTCCCACTCGTGTATCTAGGCCATGTTTCTGCTGAGGGAGTCGGCTTGGCAGTTCCTCACTCCTGGAAGGTGATGAGCCACGAGGGAGATTTCGTGCTTCGATGCCCAATGCCATGTTTTCTGGGCTTCTATGGAGAGAGTCCTTGATCGTGTCCCACCTTGTTTCCTCAGATAAAACATGGCTGTTGTATTGTCGGTCAGTATTCGCACTCGCGACCTCTTGATGTGTGGTAGGAACGCCTTCAAGGCCCATCGTACCACTCTGAGTTCCAGTACGTTTATGTGTAGGAGTGACTCCGTTGGAGACCAGCGACCTTGCGTTTGGAGAGCACCCATGTGCGGCTCCCCATCCGGTTAGGGACTCATCCGTAACTATGGTGCTCTGGAACTCCGGCTCCTGTAGGGGCACACCTTTGTTCAGATTGTGGGAACTCTGCCACCACTGAAGGGTCCGAAGTAGCTTGTTGTCGTCGACGGTTATCCTGTCCGACCACGATCCCTGAGCCTGTGTCCATCAGTCTGCGAGGAATTCTTGGACTGGCCTCATGAAGAGTCGACAGTTTCTCACAAGATGGATGCAGGATGCCATGGCCCCTAGGACCGAAACATACTTTCTCGCTGAGATCCTGGTGTTTCGCCGTAGCCGGGCCGCCTGTTGAATGAGTCTCGAGGTCCTGTCGAGAGAAGGTTTCACCAGCCTTAGCCGAGTCTCGAACTGTGCCCCCAAGAATACCAGCGTTCTCAATGGCCGCAGAGAGGATTTCTCGAAGTTTATGGCGAATCCTAGCCGTTGTAGAAGCTGCATGGTGGCTTGTAGACTTGTGTTGGTCGACGCTGGGGAGGATCCCCTTACCAGCCAGTCGTCGAGGTATGGGTATGGTGGCTTTGCTTCCTTAGCCAGGCAGCCACTGGAGCCAGGCATTTTGTGAACGTTCTGGGGGAGGTTTTGAGCCCGAAAGGAAGAACCGTGAATTGGTAGTGGGTTCGCCCTATTTCAAAACGTAGGAATTTCCTGTGTTTCCGACACATTGGAATATGGAAATACGCGTCCTGTAAATCCAGGGATGCCAGGAAATCTCCCTTTTGAACTGCGCGGATCACTTCCTGCAGAGTGAGCATCTTGAATTTCAGGCTCTTTAAGGACTTGTTGAGATCGCATAAGTCTAGAATGGGACGCCATTTGCCGTTCGGCTTTTTTACGACAAAGTATCTTGAGTAGACTCCTTGGCCTCTCTGTGATGTTGGAACTAATTCTATCACTCCCTTCGATAACATGAGTGTAACCTCTTGTTGCAGTGCCTTCGTATGGGACTGAGCGGTGAACGCAGGTGGAATTTGCGGAGGGCTGTGTTTGAATTGAAGAGAGTGTCCGTGTCTTATAGTGTCTAACACCCATTTGTCCGTCGTTATCCTTTCCCATTCGTCGACATACGCTGAAACTCTTCCCCCCAGAACGGGTTGTGGAACATCACTGCTGATATTTAGTTTGCTTGTCTCTCGCCGACGATGGGTATGACGGTCGTTTTCTGGAAGACTGGAAGTTTCGTCGACGGTTAGCGGATTGTGAGGCACGTCGGTACCCCTGGGAGGGGTAAGCCGATCTGGCAAAGGATCTGTCTCCGGAAGAGAATCTTGAATTTCCTGAAGCCCCTCTAAAGGGGCGAAAGGACTTGTAGCTCCTGCCACTCTGGAGGGCACCCAAAGAACGTGCTGTGTCTGAATCTTCTTTCATCCCTTTCAGGGCCTCGTCCACCTTCTCACCGAAGAGAAGGTCTCCCTCAAAGGGCATATCTAAGACCTTGTATTGTACCTCTGGCCTGAAGTAGGTACACTTCAGCCATGACTGTCGACGTAATACGACCCCATTATTGACTTGCTTGAAGCCAGACTCAGCAAGATCCACCGCAATGTTTATTGCGCGATTTGAGGCTTCCTCACCCTCTCGGACCAGTAGCATCGCCGCCTTCCTCTGCTCTTCTGGAAGATGATCAAGCAGCGGAGCCAGCCTGTGCCACATCTCCCTATCGTATCTGGCCACAATTGCCAGAGAGTTTGCGGCCTTTACTGTGGTCGCTCCCACGAGAGCACTTTCTTGCCAAAGGCATCTTGGCGTCTCGCTTCATTCTCGGGTGGAGTCGTGCACTTGTGCTGTGCCTTCCTCGCTGCCGCCGCCGCCAACACCGAGTCTGGTGTTGGTTGAGAGGATAAACACTTGGGTGTAGACTCTGGAGCCTTAAACTTTTTTTCTAGGCGTCCTTTCACTGCTGGTTCTGAGAATGGGTGTCTCATTGCCTGCAACCCCTCTTTCCATACATGGTCAAGTATCGGTATCAAGAACACCCACCTCCTTCTCTTGCCCATGTGGTCGAACAAAAAACAGTCCTTTTTCTGTTCTTCCTGGGACAGACCAAATTCTTTGCATGCCTTCTCCATCATCGAATGGAATGACCCAATGTCGTCCGGAGGGGACGGGTGAGCTGGGCTTCTGGGGTTTTCTAACTCTGCCTCCGACTCCCAGGTAGGATCCCTGGAGGGGGATAAAGAGACCTCTGACATGGCTCCCCTGTCCGACTCTGCATCTGGCAGCTCACCTTCCTCCTGCGCCAGTGTTGAGATTGGCGTGCGTGGGTGCGGCAGTGGACGGGACGGGCCCGGCTTGTCGACGGGTGACTGTGGCAGGTTGACCTGGGGAAGTCGCTGGTCCAACGACCGTAGCAAGGACTGAAGCGAGGACAGAATATCCAACGACAAAACCGCTTGAGGATTGAGGAGAGGGGCAGATACCGGTGTAACGGATGCCCTCGTCGACGACTTGGCAGCCGCTCGTAGCCCTAGGTCTGCTGGGCCAGCCACTCTCTCGCTCTCGTCCTCCGAGGAAAGCAACATAGCTTGCTCTTGTAGCAAAGCCTCTGGGGGGGGGGTAAGCTCGAGGACTTCAGGCCTCCAGGCCTCCTGTAGGACCCCCGTCGACGAGGCTCTCGTCGACGCCATTGTCGACGGGACGGAGGATGCCCCTTGCGCTAGTGACGGGAAGGCGGCCGGTGACTGGATCGCCGTCGACGACGCAGGCTTCGCAGGTGGTTTTGGCGGTCCCGCCTTCTCCACACCGTGCCCGCTGTTACTCGACTCTCGACTCGTGGTCGATCTGTGATGATCGCCAGAGGAGGATTTCCTTTCCTTCTCATGCTTTTTTGATGAGGATGACATCTTTGACGAGGAGTCTGTAGTGGAGTGAGTTCCAGACGACTCTTTTTCCGACGATCTAGATTTCTTTGCCGGTGGTTCCGACGAGGCCGCGCGGCGTGATGTTTTCGCCGACTGTGTGGAGCCTACCTCCGAGGGGGGGTATGCCCCCGCACACTCATTCAGCCATGTCACCAGGCGTCGATTCCGGTCTGAGGGTTTTTTGAGAAAACCCCTTGCATATGTCGCAGGCATCCGCCGAATGGTGAGGGTGGAGGCAATATATACAATCCATATGTCCGTCCCCCTCGTAAACCTTTTTCAAGCTGCACGTAGCGCATGGACGGAACAGCGCTTTTCCTGATACAGAGGACATATCGTACTTGAAATCCAATAAGGCAACCTAGTACAAAATAGTAAGACAACACGAGGAGATCCCACTACTTTGGAGACGGTTGAAATCTGAAGGGGAACCGCGGGGGCGGGCCTCTTATACTGGGACGGCCTGCGGAGCATGCGTAGGCGGGTCCTAAAAGGACGTAGATAGGACACAAAAGTGTCGGAAGTTTTCCTATAGGAAAAGGCTATATATGTGTACCGAGGGATCCCAGTCTGACGACGGGGAATATTCTAAGCATGTGAATCCATGAAAGATCCAATGCTGGAGAATGGTCTTTCCATCGATGGAAATGCATTGAAATGCAAATCCATCAGAATGCTATCTTTTACATGTAAACCTGCATTTACATCGAATATATAAATGGACAAGTTTAGATGGAAATGCACTTTTAAAATGTAAAGACATAGCATTTTGACAATTTTTTTTGTAATGTTAAAACATTACATGGAGCTGTCCAGTGCTGAACTTTCATAACTGGCCAGCTCCTTGCAACATTTTAACGTTTATTGTATAGTGGGCCCCCACGCACACCCCCTAAACCCAACCCTAGCCCCCAACCCCAAATCTAACCCTAACCCCTAACCCTAATAATCCATCGAAAATGATTCAATGAATATGCTTTTCGATGGAAAGGCAATTCAATGAATAATTTTCGATGGAAAGGTATTTGACAAATAAGTTTTAGATGGATAGACCAGATACCGTTAAATTGAGTAGCAAGTTCCATAGGAAACCCGAAAAATGAATTGCTAATAACTTCACTCGCATGACAGATATGGCTGATCGTTTGTCACGGGCCTGCAGACTGGTTTACGATTAGTTATAAACTGGAAATGTTAAGAAGGCAAAAAACACTGCTTTCAGCCTACTCCCATTCATTTCCTCAGAGAAAAGGTCTACATTTCTGTGCAGAAACAACTTGGGCATGAAGCATGCACTTTATTTCCGGGAGGGGTCTGAGGTTATTGTGTTCAGTACTTTTGAAAGGGGGTACCCCTTTTCCCAAAAATTATCGCATGGGCACTGCATCAGAAGGGCTTCTTCAGAAATGGCAAAGTCACCATTTCTTTTGTTCGATGCAAGACTGGGGTTATTTCCAAAATAACCAGGGTTAGCCAAAAACAAAAAGTGGGAAAAAAACAATTTTGAGGAGGAAAAAAAGATGAAATGGCATCAGACTAAAGGTGGGTAGGGGGAAGAGGATGCCATGTTAAATTGGGGTGGGTCGCTGGCTTCCAAGTGCAGATTTCAAACAACCAGGGTTATAGTAGAAAACGGGATCTGGAAAGAAAGTGTGCCACATGAATAGCCAGTTTTATTTTACAAATAACTGGTTTATTTGTAGTACATTAGTATTAAATGGGTTATACTAACTGCAGTTAAGGGAACACTTTGACGCGTCTCCATTTTCCACCACTTTTCACAGGATTACCAGTCCTCCTGAGAAGCTGCCCATTATGGATTATCACAACAGTCAAACAAGACCATCGAGCTATATGCTGAAATTAAGCAGCCAAGGTGGATTACACAGAAAGGCATTGCTGCAGAAAGCCATGGATGACCATGATTCACCAAATGGTCTGTTGGGGGGGGCGCTTATAAAAAAAATGAGCCTAAAATTAATTTGATGAAAATTGCTGCTCTAATCAGGTGACCTCTCTGATAAATAGGCAAAGACTACTCTCACTACAGGAGGGACTGAACGGAAACAGCAGTAAGTAGGCAGGAAACCATCCTTTATTATCCAGCTGCTATTACTAATTTCAAAGGTTTTATGGAGGAGCATCATAAGTCTGCTGTGGATATATTCAGACGAAACTGAGGGGTTGGTCAACGATCCTTCAAAGGCCATGAACATTGTGGAACACAGTGGGAGAGGCAGGAGGCTAACCAAGTGTGAATGGGGTAGAGGTGGAGTAGGGACGCGGGGGATCTTTTGATACAGTTAGCAAGATTTTCAAAATGCCCTCTTAGTGTGGCCTTATCAGCCAGTCAGCAGTATGAGGGGTTTAGTTTTGGTTTAACCCAACTCTTCCAGTGGTAGCAAGGCAGGGCAGTCAATGCTTTACCTTTAGGAGGGGATATGACTGGTTATTTATAATGCGCTCAATACCCAGAGGTTTCTAAGCACGGACCCGGGGATCGAACCTGTGTTGCTCAGTGTCAGCTTGCTTCCAAGATGAGCACTTTGCCCCTAAGCTATCCCCCCAGAGACTGGAGGATATGGATGGCAAGAAGGTACATTTGACACAAATACAGGAATGTCCACATAATACATTTGTGCAACAAGAAGAAAGCTTCATTTACAGCCATGTACTTGTACTGTATACAATACATTGGGCAATATAAACAGTGTGATGGCTTCTGAGGGACACCAGAGGCTATTCAAGCAAGCAATTGACCACTCCATTAAGGTAAATAAAAGGGTTCAGTACTTCAGAAATTAAATTTTTTTAAAAATAATTTCTCCATAGAAATCATACCACAGACTGCTTCTAGTTTTAGGATAAAAAGTAAAAGATGCAGCTGCAGAGGAGGCAATCCTCTTAACTTCCCTCTGCACCCTCGAGTCCAGACCCTGCCAGAGATCCAGGAGGAAGATCTGACAAAGGCATCCAAGAATAAAGCCTGCAGAGAGATCAAGAGGCATACACTGTTGTAGACCGCTGCCTAATAGACAGTTCCTCACTGATAAAACAATTAGACCAAAGTCTGAAAAGCATCATGGTGAAGTAAAAGGCTGCCGGAGAGCTTGGCAAAAGTTTGGGAGCAAGGGTACAGATAGAAGTTACAGCATTGGGTCAGCATGGGTTGCGGCAACTGTGCCACGCAACAGAAACTGTGGACAGAACAACGAGCAATGGGAGAGTAGGTCCAACAGAGCAGACTAGTATATTAGACTCGAGAGGCAAGCAGGTCAGACCGAACCCTTCGAATCAAATCGGCACATTCTTCGGACTGGACAGTGGTGAATTTTTCACAGAAATCACAACAGCAGAGTCCGGCCTGAAGATCTCTTCCTCCCTCGCACATACTTAATGCATGTACAAAGCATATGATATGGTATTTATAACATGCACGTACACAATTGTTTCTAGGCGCAACAAGAGAAAGAGGGGGGGGAACAGATGGAGGACAAAACAACAATCTTACTAGGCCTTGTGTTATTAAGATCGCACAAGTGCAGGGAAGGGGAGATGTGCAAAGGGGATGGGAGTAGGGCGAATGGAGAAGTGCAGGCAAATCAAAAAGTGCAGCCACGGGTGGCGAATAATTGCAGAGAGAGGGGAACTGTAGGGTTACGGATACAGACCGCAAGTGCTGGAGGAGTGAAGAGGCAGTGCAAGGTACAACTGGACAGGCAGGGGATGGGCCCAGGTTCATAGGGTGGCCAGGTGAACCAGTGCATGGAACATATGGGTCATACGCAGCAGAGAGAAAGCAGAAGTGAAGAGGAAGGTCTTGGGTTGCTTCCGGAACCGTAGATGGTTCTGCTCAAGTTTAAGAGAGGCAGGGAGGCTGTTCCAGAGAGATGTCCCAGAGAACACGACTGATCCTCAGAGAGGTGGATGAGTGAAGAGCTCGAGAAGGGAGATACTTAGGAAGAGAGAGTTGGAGGTAGTGTGGTCCCATGCCCCAGAAATCCTTGTGGACGATGCAAAGAGTCTTGAACTTGATCCTTGCAGCCACAGGGCGCCAAGGAAGAGATTTCAGGGCTGCAGAGATACGATCCCTGGGCTTGAGGCCAAGGACAAGTCTTGCAGTCCTGTTCTGAATAAGTTGTAGAGGACCGGGTAGAGGCAGGAAGATTTAGAAAGAGGCTGTTGCAGTAGTCCAGGCTTGAGAGGACCAGAGGTCTGGAGGAGACAGTGAGCTTCTGCGGGAAAGTGAGGAAAGGAAGAATACCTCTGAGGAGGTGCAGCTGATAGTTTACCTCCTTTGAGACATCAGAGATGTGAGGAGAGAAGGAAAGGGTGGAGTCGAAGAGGACGCCAAGGTTCTTAGCCTCACAGGTAGGAAGATGGGGAAGAAGGTGTCCCGATGAGGAGGATCTCTGCCTTATTGCCATTAAGAGAGATCATTGGCGGCACACCACTCCTGAATTGTGGACAGATGGTCACAAATGAGGAGTAGAGTCAGCCGAGGGGAGCCTGAAAGAGAGCTGGGCGTCATCCGTATATGAGTGAGAGTGAGAGAGAGACCTAGTTGGACCGGGAAGGGTTGGTCAGTGAGAAAAGAGGTCAACCAGGCCAGGGGCCATTCAGTGATAGCCAGGTTATCACTGAGGCACTTGAGCAGGATGGCATGGTTAACCGTGTCGAAAGCAGTAGAAAGATTGAGGAGAATGAGGACAGAAGGATGGTTAGAGTCAAGATTGGAAAGCAGGTCTTCACGTATGTTCATGAGAGCAGTTTCCATGCTTCTGGCAGCTCAGAAGCCAGACTGATGGTCATGAAGAGAACCAACAGATTCAACTGGGAGATGGCCAGCTTTTCCAAGAGTTTTCCCAGGAAAGGAGTGTTCGAGATCGGGCGATAGCCGGAGAGGAAGGATCGGCAGATGGGTTTTTTAAGAGGGGGCGCACAAGGGAGTGCTTCAGGGGGGGAGGGGAAGGTTCCAGTGGTGAAAGAGTGATTGCAGAAATCAGCCAAATCTGGAGCAAGGGTGTCAATGTGGTCCTTGATGGTTCTGGAGGAACAGGGAAGAACTTGTTTGGACAAGACTTTCATAGATCGGACTTGTCTAGAAACATGGTCAGGGGTGAACAGATGAAAGGAAGAGAAGGGAGGAGGCCACAAGAGGGCCAGGAGTAGAGTAGGAGTAAGAAGAGGAGGAGAGTGTGGACAGGATCTCCTGAGTCTTAGTGATGAAATGAGAAACCAAGGCCGTTCAGAGAGCCTGGGAGGGAACAGGAGAAGTAGAGTCTGCAGCAGGATTGGCCAGCTTCTTGAAGATTTTGAAGAGTTTGGCCGAGCTGTTAGATGCGGCAGAGACGCAGGCTTGAATGCGAGCTCTCTTCCTGGTGAGCAGAGAGAGTCTGTACTGCCTTTGGAGCAGGTGGCAGACCAGTTTTTCAGAGGGTGCAGCTGTTGCCCTCCACTTCCTCTCTGCCACCCTGCACTTTCGTTTAAGGATGACTAGGTCGAGTCGTACCAGGAGTTGGACTTGGATTCAGGCTTCAAGCGGATCCTCATGACAGATGCAATTACATCAAGAGTGTCTGAGATGGAAAGATAAAGGTTGGAAAGGGCTGTATCAGGATGAGAGTCAGCCAAAGGTGCAGAAGGAGGAGAGAAAGCAGTGAAAACCTCAACCGACACACGTTTCATGGGTTGAATGACCGAGAAGGTAGGTGGCAGTGCTGGAGGCGGCTTGGCCTGATGGGTAGAGCGAGAGATGAGCGGAAAGGAGAAAGTGATCACTCCAGGAGATACTCATAAACACCTCTAAACTCTGTCACAAAGGAATGACGGGATCACACACACACACACACACACACACACACACACACACTAGAGACATGCTCCTTGCATAGGACTAGGAGCTTTCAAAGGCATAAACCAACATGAACGTGCATGATGCTCACAACACAAAGAAGCAAAAAGATATGTGCAGCCGCTCTGTCACGTGAAGCGACCAAGCCTAATATTCATAGGTCGGCTCACACACCTGACCCAAGATTATGGGGGTTAATGAAAAATGGGGCACCAACACGCCAAACACTTAATGCAACCGCTCATTGAAAGACCTACCACACCTGGTGAACAGAACACAGATTAACATTACAGGAGGACAAGTAGTCCAGCAAACAGATTCAGCGGAATTCTCAATTAAGATGTTCAATAGCAGTTGCTCTGAAGTGTTTCTAGGTATTCAACTGCTTGGTTAGGGGTCTCGAGACTGACAAAACCGGTTTGTCCCCCGCCCACCAACCACATCATAGGCACTAAACATGTGGGGACTGCCAAGCAGTGGAGTCGAGCCTCGCTCCCGGTTCTGCTGGCACACATGGATTAAGCTGCTTGACAGTTACCCCGTTACAATCGGCTTTCTTTCAACCAGACTGCATTTGTGAGCTCCAAGTCCATGCCAAATGGCCAAACATGGGCATTTTCACCTACAAAACACTTAAAAAAAGGGGCAGAAAATAAGTTGACCAATTTCAGTTCTTAAAAACACAAGAAGCTAGTTTGCTTCGGTTCAAGGAGTAAATGGCTGCTATTGCAGTAAAATGGCTACACCAGGATGCAGCCTTACAAAAAGTAAGCGCTCCCACCAGCTTGTAACAAAGGCATGCTGTCTGGGTGAAGCAAACATTCACTCAAATACACGACGGGGCAACTTTGGAGTACCTCTGGGAGGACACAAGTGCTACCATGACAGCACACAAATTAATAATGTTAGTCTTCTGTGAGGCTTTGGATAAAGCCTTAATGCAGAATAAAATTGGTCAGGACACAAAGCCAGCAAACATGGCAGGGAGGGTAAGCGACTTTGATCTAACATGCCCAATCTCAGGACCTCTGCAGTGGCATAAGTCATACGTAGAACACTGGTTCGGAGGGGGAACGTGTCTCCAGATGGCTCAAAAAGCAATTATAAACAGTCGTTTTGAAAACCAAGGTTGCTGTGGCAAGAATTCTATGGAAAATGAATGACTAAATTGAATGGAAGATCTAGAAATATGTTCCGATCCTAAGGGATGTCAGCCAGGCTTTGTGGGTGGCTCCATTTATTACCTTAAGCATAATGGTAAGGTAAAAAAATAAATAAAGTTGAGGTAGACTTGAGAGGGGTGGTGCGTTGGGTCTCACATGAGTAAAGTTAAATTGGAGAAAGGAAAAAAGAAAATGGTAAATATAGGTTGCGATATGGTACATACCGAATGGTTCCTCGGAATGTGTTCTTCAATGGTGTGGATCCAATGTAAAGGATCTGAACCTTGGCAAAGCGGGAATTAATGCTGCACACCTGCAAAAAATGTTACACAGATCAGACAGCAACTTCGCAAACACTGCTCAATATACTACCTGCAGGAATATCCCATTCAGCCTGAATAGAAACCAGTCTAGTAGTTATTTGGTATGCCTGGTCCTCAAAGTAAAAAGGAGTGGTGGGGGGGGAATGGACCATTAAGGTGATTAACTGCAGAGATGTTTAAAATGCAAACTGTATGAAGGCTGCAGTTCAAACAGGAGTTTTTACAATTCATTACTGATCAGAAGATGAACCAAAAAAAATCAGCCCTCGGCTAAAAGGTATGCGGCAGGTGGAGTTGAAGCGAACAGAATGGGTAATAAGTTAACAGTTCTGATCTGGACTCCATATAAATGAGTACCTGCCCATTTTGCAACCCCCCAGCGGTTTGCAAATATTTCTACAACCGACAAAGTCACCCATTACTTCCATCTTTCCAGCATCACTGATTGGTTTAAATCATTAACACTACAAGAAAGAGTTCCATTACTGTGCTGCCTTAATTGAAGGTGTAGATGTGCTTTGCAAGTATATAGGTTAATGTCACCTCTGGGAGTGGGGGTCTTAGGGTTTGACCATACTGGTTGCGATCAACTGTGAAGAAGGCTCATCATGACACAAAAGTTGGACAATAAAGACCAGAAACCAACCGTTTAGTTGCAACTCTACTTGACACACCCTTGCCTGCCTCAACTTCAGCGCTAGCTCACCATTCTTCTTATACCATGTATGCTCTTATGCGTCTCCCTGCCAAATTGTTGCTTTTTCTACTGATTGATAGCTACTCCAGTACAGTGGGTGGCTCCATACACTTTGAGGGCCAGTTCCTTGCCATGTCCACAACTACCCTAATACCACCTTGGATTAAGCCAACAAAATTCTTACCTCAGCTTAAGTATTGCCTCCAGCAAATATCTGCTAAACAGATTACCTTCCTACCAGAGCTAAAACTAGAAAGCAAGTTTCATAACGTAGATTCTGCCACTTCTACGAGCTCAGAAGGCACATCATCCCCTAACCAAGTGCCAAAAGGTTCCGCCACTAGACTAGCACCTAACATACCATGCTCTATTGGAGCTAGAAATGCCAAGCTTTGCTCAATATTTACTAAAACCTACCATCCACAGACCTCCTTGCTTACTTACCAAACCTAGGCATGTGCTTAATAATCCTGCCACTAAGACTAACACAATAATAAAAACAGAACGACAGAGAAACCTTGTTACCAACCTTCCAAATACAGACACAGCGCTTATCAAAAGGTGCCTTAATTAACGCAAGATCCTTAGTAGCGCTTTCCATAGACATAGCGGACCTGATCGCTGCTGATCATTTAGACTTCTTAGCCATTACGGAGACTTGGCTCCATGCAACTGCTGGCCCGTCTCTCCTACTTGCCATACCTGAGAACTATACTATCCTGAGCATAGAGAGGTTTCTAGAGGTGGTAACATTGCTTTTATTGCTAAATCGAACCTAGGGCTGAGAGTATCCTCATCACCTCATGTTCAGTCTTGTTAATTACTCTCTGTGAAACTCCCCATCTGAGTCAATCACCATAACGGTGCACCTAATTTATAGGCCTCCAGGTCCTATTGGCTCCTTTGAGGAAAACATTACCTCTATAATATCAGCCAACATCAAACCTACCTTGCAAATACTAGTGCTAGGAGATTTCAAACTTGGACTTAACAACCCTAACGAACAACACGCACTGGCGCTTTCAAACACCCTTACTGAATTTGGCCTCACACCAAGAGTCAATCAGCCTACCCATGATAAAGGTAGAACACTAGACTGGGTGGCTGATCTCAATTGTGACACAGCGATTACCTCCATTGAACCCAAGTCATGGACTGACCAGTACTTCGTGTCCTTTATGAGGCCAGCAAATACGCCACCTATCAAGACTAAGCAAATAGCTCCTCCTCTCCTGTTAGGGAGAATTCTCTGTAAAGGCTAATTTCCCAAACCTAGTGAGTTCCCCAGCAGCTTTGCTGGATTTTTGGGGTTTATTTTTTTCTCCTGCTAAGAGTGAGACTCTTTCTCCCACTCTTAGGCATGATTTGAGAATGTCCTTTGACTTTGTAATGTGTTTTATGGGCTATGGGGTCTTTCACTCCATAGGGTTTCATGTGTTTTTGGTAAGTGTGTTACACAGCACCCTCAGTGCAGTAACACAGGGGTGTCATAGTGACCCCCAAACATAGACTCCATACCCTGGGACTGACTACTGTCTCCCAGGGCATGTCAAGTCACCATTGACTTTACTAGTCTTAAATTGTGAATAGAACCAGTACAAACCATCATATTGTGGAAGTACTGGTAGGGGTAATTAGATTGCCCCTGGGTCTGTTTTTCGAGGGGGCACTGTGCAGTCCCCCCTCATTGAGTTTCTGGCTGGTGGCAGTGGTTACCACGCAAAATATTCCACCAGAATATTTCCTATGGGATTTTCCCATTCATTTTAAACGCACCACTTTTTTGGTGCAATGTTAAAGATACCGCCGGGTTATTTATTTAATATTTATTCCCCGGTTGGGTCTTTTTGCCAGGACTCGGTTTTAAAATGGCGTTTGTGTTCGCCTCTGTAACTCCAACCCAAGTCGAGCCCTTTGTTCCACTTTTGGCGGGCTTCTGCACAGAAGCCTCCAAGAGTGGTGCCACTCTGTCTGGGTCTACAGGATGTGTGGGAGGGGAGAATAGGCACCCTGGACTGAGTTGCCTCGGCAACTCAAGTCGCACTCTTGTGCGATTGGCCCAGTGGTGAGCTGCCCGGCTCACCACTTAGCATTTTTGAGTGACAGCTAGGACTGATGAATGGGGGTTTTCTGCATAAAAGCAGGGCTTTGGGGATTGGAACTTCAGAAGTCGCCACAGGACCTAAAGAATCCGAAGAGGGAGAAGCTGAGCCGACCTGTAACGACAACACTACCGGTGGAGCCCTGCTGAACCGAGTCACCACTTCCCAACGACAGAGAAGATCTTCTTCCTGGAGAGTCTTCTTCCTTTGAACTGGTGGGGTTAACCAGTTCGCCCTCTTTTCGCCTTGCTGGACCGTCTCGTGGTCGAATCGCCCGTGCCAAGCACCTCGGCGGCCGGATAGCCACGCGTCACCACTACCGCGAATAAAAGGGTAGTACCTTTTAACCGGGAAACTCCGTGTCTGGTTTCTTCCCTGGCAGTGCAACGACCACCAGCTTTCCTCCACGTCGAGATCTTCTCTTCCCCTGGACGAAGTCCCGACTTGCACCCGCTGCCGGGAACAACTGCCCCCGCTGGAGCTTTCCTCACCATTTCAGGTACTGTGTCCCGCCTGGTCTCCTTTGCAACAGACTGTTCAAGGTGTCCCATAAATCCTTGACTCTCTATCCTGGGGTGACCCGGGACCTGTTAACTAACTTTTCTGAACTGATCCAACTCCTTTTTTAACTATCTGCAAAGACTTTTAAAGTGTACTTCAACTGTGTGATATTGGGCACATTCCGCCTTGCTCTCTCCATGAGTGCACCTGGCCTATGAACTTTCTTTCTCTACAGTAGACTCTGCCTTTCTCGACTTGCTCTGGTTCTTTTAAAAGTGTTGGTATTGTGTGCTTTCCTAATTCTGCCTTTTCCCTCCCTTTTTAAATAATTATTGGAGTGCCATCTTGGTTAAGCGCTCACCTCTGTATTGATAAGTGGTGTTATTTCCCTAAGACTTGTCGAATAATTAATCAGGGAGGTGTATATATTTCTAGTGACTGTTTGAACTTGCTTGACATATCAGTGCCAGTGTATTTTTACAAGTGTGTTTTAAAATAAATAATTATATACTTTTATACCGAAGCTCTGGTCAGTGTTTGCTTGTGCTACTGTATTTTTGTACCAAATGTGTATACTCTATATACTGCCTAACTTCTTGAGAGACGTCCGACTGCTCAGCCACAGCTACCAGGTAAATCTGGGTGATACAGACTGCTACCAATTGGGTTTACTGCCAACACCTGTAGTCTTAAACTTTTTGCAGTGGTATGATGCAAGCAAATACGCCACCTATCAAGACTAAGCTAATAGCTCCTCCTCTCCTCACCAGGAACTAAAGGAATATCACAGTAGATGGGTTACTGCCACATCTGCTGCCGATCTTAAAGCCAATGCCAGCCACTTCTGGCCCAGCTACCTTACTGGATTTATGTAACTCCACTATCGCACAAGCCCTAGATATTATTGCCCTGCTCAGATTGTGCCAGAGTAAACCTAGAGCTCACTTGAACTCATGGTTTACACCTCAACTAAAGGCCTAGAAGGCATAAAAAAGAAAAATCGGAAGTCCAGTGGAAAAGCCTCCCGACTAAGGATACCAAATATAACTTTCTGAAAATGTCTGCGAAATATAAAGCGGATATACTACGAACTAAACGAGAGACTTAAGTCAGGATTAATAAAGCTAGTTTAAGCACTAAGGAACTCTTTACTATCCTTAGAGAACTGGAAGTCCCTATTCCTCCTGTGGACATGTGCACCAAGGATCAAGTATGGTGCACCAACATCCAGAATGCTCTTTCCAACAAAATCCTACTCCTCCAAAGAAATAATCTCAGAAAAAAAAATGTGAACCTGTCTTCAACAGGTTCTTACCAAAAAGCTCGAGATCAAATCCTGAAACCCTTTCCGCGCTTCAAATTTGCACAAGTCGCTACCCTAGAGGTGGTAAAGATCATCGCCTCACTTAAACCATCAAGGTGTCAGGGCGATATCTGCCCAGCACAGATTATCATAGAAGCAGCCAGAGACGTGGCTCCCTTCATTACTAAACTAATGAATGCCTCATTTTTAAAATGCAACGTCCCCACCAACTTGAAGGACGCCTGGGTCCTGCCACTCTTAAAAAAACATCCTTGGACCCACCTATCCCAACTAACTTCAGACCGATAACTACAGTCCCTTTTTTACTTGAGATATTAGACAAGGCAGCTTACTTCCAAATACAAGCTTTTGCAGAGAAGAAAGCCGACCGGACGCTGAAAGACCACCGTGAAGCCCAGCAGCAAGCGGGAGCTGCCACAGAGAACCAGTGAGTTGACAGAGTGAATGTAGACCCTGGGGTGCTCAGATTACGAAAGCTGTTCAAAAGGAAGTCATTTTGAATACCGAACAATTGATCAAGCAAAACTTTATTGAATACAGAACAAAGTTAAGTGGCAAAGAAGAAAGTTCCCTTGTAGGGGATAAGAAGGGAAAAATAATAGCCAGTACTACCCAAAGCCAAGAGACTGTAAAAAGACTTCAGAAAACAAGAGGGGAAGGTTTATGCCCAAAACCCTGTATAAAAATAAATAAATTTAAAAAAAAAAAATCAGACTTTGGGAAACCAACCAGTGGGGACAGCCTCTAATCAATACTACCCATAGCCGTAAGGCTATGGGTATTCTATATGAAGACAACGCCTGGGGAAAGCTCATAACCAGCATGACCCTCAGCCAAGGACCCTCAGCCAAGGACCCTCAGCCAAGAAGTGTGAGAACGTCTTAATGAAGCAACCAAAGCATACATTCCCTTTTCAGAGACATACTTTTGGAATACCTTGTATCTCATATTGCCAGCAGCCAAGGGAATGTTAAACTATACTAAAAGAGACATAGCCGCAACTACTCCCTTTTGGGATTTCAACTGGACTATTAACCCAAACAGCTATAAGTCAAAACGCTGTCAAGAAGTCATAGAAAGATACTTTGAGAATCACTCTTGTACATTTCATTCTCAGTTTAGGGAACACTGGAATACAAGAGTCCAAATATAATAAGAAAAAGCAATTGTTGACCAAACCTCAGTCCAAGAGCGAATGGACTGGAGAATCTTGGAATCAATATTGCCACCAAGTTAGAAGTAATTAGTAGGCGTTTTGTTCCTGGCAGGCGACTATACAAGGAAAGGGCATATAGTAGTTCATCCTGGCAGGTGAGTGCACCAAGAAAGAAGATGGTGGTTTGATATCTTTGTGGCAGAAAGATATTTTAAAACCTTTATTGAATTAAGAACATTCATGTACTGTAACATGTGTTTGACAAGCAGCAGCATTACTGAGACGAGTTGCTTTTTTGCTATCTAATAAGTTAGAATCAAGAAGTATTAGGAAAGATTCAAGTGCTATCTTGACAAGAAGTCGTTTCTTAAGAGAAAGTGTTATGTGGTAACAATACTTGCATTTGATTTTGAACCTGTGTTTTGGAGAAGAAAGTTGATCATCCTGGGCAGCAATGAACCAAATTGTGATAGGCTATTCAAAATTCAGCCATTACTGCAGCACTTTGCACAGCGATTTTCTGATGTGCATATTCCTAGCCAGAACATGTTCATTGATAAACCTTTGGTATTGTTCAAAAGCCAGCTACTATTCAAGCAGTAGATTTCAAGCAAGAGAGCACAATATGGAATCAAGGTTTATATGTTGTGTGAAAGTACCACTGGGTATGGCTACAACATGAAAGTCTACACTGGATAAGACTTGAGCATAAACCCTCCAGGCTGCCCAGCCCATTTAGGGCCTTCCAGGCAGCACCGGAGCTTCCCTTGCCCTAGTCCCGCCTCCCTGTGCCTCCCCGATTGGCCAGCTCCTTCTCCATGGGTTTGGGGTGGATGTTGCTGCACGCCCGCTCCCTGTGCCATTTCCCAGCTTGGCAACAGGTGAGCCGGCGCACTATGACCCCCCTGGGAACCATCACTGGTATCGAACATCTTACCAGGCGAGTGTCGCGCCCCTGAAGCACAGCAGGCCCGAAATCTAACTTTCTGGCCAAATCCAACGGTCCCCAGGCCCGTGTGCAGCCTCTCAGGCCCCGCTGCCTTCCATATTTGTCTGTCTTCTCCCTCCTCCTTCCCCACCCACCCACCGTCCCCCGATTGGTGCTCCATCTAGGCCGTAACAGACACTCCTAGGGCATCCCTCTGCCCGGTAGCCCCTACAGCTAAGGACCCCTAGGAAAGAACGACTCCAACAGAGGCGGCTCCAAAGAAGTGTCTGCATATGTCAGCAGCAGAAGCCAGTGAAGCCAGCAGCTTAACATACACCAACAAAAACTAAGTGTGGCATGGGTGGGGTGTAGAGCAATTACTCTACACCAGCAAGTCCCTGCCACACTACCTACCTTCCTATAACTTAGACTGCCATAGACTTAGCCCATGCATACTTAGAAAGATATGTTCCACCAGCTGGATTTTATTCATGACAGTATTTGAAATGTTGCCTTGCACTGCATCCTAACACATTAGTCAATGTTAACAAGTGTCACACCTGGAGGGAACTGTGGATGCTAGCCTGTGCCGCATCTAGATAGATTGGCAATACTCGGCACCTGCCTACTTAGACGGAATTAGGAAGACCAGCATACACCACACTTGATTGAACTCTGACAGAAAAGTGCTCGTTGACATGCACCGCATCTAGCCAGAACTCTTAGCTTTGGCCTGCCTCACATCTAGATTGGATTATGAATGTTAGCACATGCCACACATAGATGAAACTTGAATGTTAGCATGTATCCAAACATAGAATTGAGAACATTAGCCTGCGCCGCATCCAGATAGGATTGTGATTGTTAGCATGCGCCATACTTAGATGAAACTGTATATGTTAGCATGTACCACACTTAGATGGAATTCTTAACTTTAGCTTGCGTCACATCTAGACAGTATTGTGAATGTTAGCATGTGCCACACTTGGATGAAATCATGATCACTAGCCTGCATCCCATCTAGACAGAATATTGACAATTAGCAAGTGCTGCACCCAGATGAAATAGTGAATGTTAGCAAGCATCACACCTAGACATAATTGAAAAGACAGCAATGCCAACTAACCAATCCACTAACAATTTCATCCCTCTGCATACACCTCAAACTCTAACCAAACACAACCACAAGACTAAACCACAGCAATCCGCACAAACTTCACTGCAATGCAACAACAACAAAACAAACCACACAGACTTGCACAACAGAACACCACGAATACCGACAGCAAAACACCCCAAGCCCAGCCAACGGACTCACCGGGCTGAGGCTGCCAATAGCACATCACTGCTCTCTTGCACTTTTCCAGCTTACTCCCACTAACTCATCCCCCTACCTTTTTCAGAGCCGCCAGGGGACCACTCCGGTGGTGATACTGCACGGTACAAATATCCTTTAACATTAACAATCTTTCAAGAAGGATATTGTGGACGACATTGATTTGTTTTGAATTGAGAACCAACTTTGAGGAAAAGGACATTTGTGATACCTCCGAGACAGACACAGTGGTTGAAAAAGACTTTCCTATTTCTTTGAATCAGAAATGTAATCCAAGTATTCCTGAATTGATTGTGGTGAAGAGAATACAACCATGGTCGCAAGGAGGACTTGCAAGAACATTTGAGTTTACAAAGACAGTTTTATTGAACCAATAGTCAGTCATATGTTACTTGTATAATTTGATTGCATCTATAAATGTGAGGGCCAGAGATATGTTCGACACTAGGTAATTTTAGGCAGGGGCCCATTTATCAAAACCCTTTTTACTTTGAATAAATGGCAAACTTGAGAAAACTTTACCTTTGTGTCCGTTTCGCATTTCTGACCCCTCAAATAATCCACGAGAGAGCTGGTAAATACACCAAGCAGTCCAAGGGCACTTCTGAAGGGGTCAAGACCAGTTGGTGCCACTAGTCCAAGGGCTGAAGCACCGCTCAGGGTCATCGAAGATCAGGCAGAGGAGCAGGACTTCACCAGGCCAGGTACTGAAAGGGATGCTGGGCCACTTCAGGATTCCTCTTTGGGTCATCAACGGTCTGCTCTTCTTCGAGGGATTCATGACTCCAATGTAGATCTAAAGAATAGCTGCACAAGTCCTCCTTTTATCCAAAATCCAAGCTGCAAGCAAGTCGAAGCTCACCAATGGTAAGGATCTGCACCATTGAAACAGCCAGTAGTTGCCCAATCAGTGACAACTACTGATTTCGCATCCACCCCAGAAGCAGACTTTCTGGCACCAATGATGGCGACTGGGACTAGACAGCCCCAGTCCCTTTCCTGTGCCTGACAGACAGAGACACACACAGACAGTTTCCCCCGCGAAAGCAGCAGCTTTCATGGGTAAATCCAGGACCATATAAGGACTTTCCTGACATGAGAAGGCAGGTAGAAGGCCAAACTCCGATCTGGCCAAAGAACAAGCGAAAATCCTGTAAAATGGCCATTTTATAATACTAGCGACATTTAGCAGCAGCTTTAGTAAACAAGATGTGCACAGTAAAAATAGTATAAAACAGTAAAAAATTAACTGGTGCTACCAGCTTGTCTATAGACACATATAAAAGTAACTGACTATTCTAGGAGTAAAAAGCTAGGGTGATATAAAAGTATCCCTATTGCAATGCACTGTGTGCAATTGTAAAAAATACAGGACTTCAGTACCGGCAAACTTTGTTTCCCTTTTGATGAAGGACTGATCAGTTTCCCCAGAGCAAGTGAGTAAAAGAGAAGTAAGCCGAAGGCTATGAAAGACTGGTGTTCCATAGAGAACTATGGAGGGAAAGTTGCAAAATGAAATTCTTTCCTAACATCTGTTACAAAATGGATGGGAGAATGGTACAGCATTTCCACCAGATAAACATTCACAAACAGGCAGGGGATACAGTGCCCACCAACTGACATTCATGTTCCAGGTTTAGGCTGCCATCCACTCAGGACTGGCTGCCAAACATACAAATACCTAAGCATGCCCACACACATGTGGATTGGGAAGTCTGGAAGGCCAAAATTGAGGCGATTGCAGGATTTCGAAAATACCTTCATAGTCAATACATGGGCATTTGGCTACTAACCAAAAACCATGAGGGGGGAGGAGGGGTTTTTAACTGTCACCAGCCTACTCCAAAACATTCCCAAAACGTGCTGCCAGCATGGAGAGAGGAAAAACACTTCTCTGCTGCAGAAAAAGAACAAACAAAGGACTGACATATAGGTGACGAGCGACACAAATAATTAAACAGAAGATGAGTGACTGAACTTTTGAAGCCAAGACAGATACACTAAACAGAGTGGTCCAGCGCCATGTGGGTGAATGTTCGAAGGCCTCTGTTAGGCATCCAACTGAGAGGTGGCAAATGTAGAAAGGAATTGTGAAATTGAAGTGGTCCTGCAACGGGTGAAGCCAAATCCTGTGCACATTCGAAAGTCTTCGATAGTTGATGCTAACTGAAATTGGTCCGAACCCGGCTGAGGGAGACTAATTGTGTAAGAGGAAGTATCTGAGCCCGGCTGACTGGGATCCGGGGTGAACCGTGAGACACCCGAGAGAGAATATTCTATGAACATTACAAAAGGGGATCTGAGCACAGAAGAGGGGGATCCAATGTGACAATCGTAATAAAGGAATGCAAGCCTGGCTGAGGGGGATCCTTGGTGAATAGTGAATGACCTGAATTGAGTACTTGTAAGAGGAAAATAACTTATTTTGGTGCATCATGCCCTCTGAATTTGATAAGAAACTTGGGCGCAGAAGACCCTGATGCTAGTGACTGAACTGTATCCATGTGCTAAATGTTAGGCAGAATTGCATGCAGTACCCTCCGGTACCACCACACACAATTAGGACTACAGTTGTAAGCAAGACCAACCTTTGGTAGAAGTCTGTACCACACAGTGGTAGCGAACTGAGCAGCCAGGCTCATCTCAAGAGTGAATGTGATCAGTACAAGTAGTTACACAAAGGACTTTCAATCACAGTGGCTCAGGTAGACACTTATACTGAAGGTTTCTTGGTAAAACACTTTATTTACACAATCATTTATAAAACATTTCACTAGAAGACGACAACTTATTATAGACCCATACACTTCAATACAAAAGTAAGTAGAATAGATTATATATACACTTTCTAGGCAGTGCAAATAGTTTCAGTTCACCAGAATAGTTCAATTCAAGTCAATAGGCCAGGCCAAAGTCAATGTCGATAGGAAAGAGCAGTTCTGGTATAAAACGGTAAAGTCTTTGCAAAAGTTCTCAGAAGTAGTTTCGGCGAAAAAGAATCATTTGTGGGGTCACAAGCTGATTAGGCCTGCAAGTTGAGAAAGTTTCACAAACTTTCTCTGCGAAGAGTGGCGTTCTCTCAATAGGTTTGGCACAGTACCTTTGTATGAAGAAAACAAATGTTGCTGAAGTCGTGGTTCCTGGCAGTACCTGCAGATCTCGCTGATCCTGAGCCTCAGTCATGGGGACAAGAGGGAGGACATATGGGGACTCCTGCACTGCACGGGATCCTTGAGGAAAGCAAACAAAATGGAGTCACTTCAGCTCCAGTAGCTGTAGATTCAAGAACACAAACTGGTGTGCCTCTCCCTGGGTAAACCTAACGAGCCTTGAGAATGGTATCAAGGTGTCTAATAAGTTGATTGGTCCCACCAACTCAAAAGGAAGAAGCCGTCCTTGAAGGAGCGTCTCTGTCGAATGGAGTTTGGCAATTCCGACCTGCCGCAGGGCTTCACCGGTCAAACCAACGGTCCAGTGGTTGCAGCAGCCGTCCTCTTCCAGCTCGTCTTCGGTTCTTTCGCGCCAGTGGTCGACTCTGCTTTCCAGTCGACGAGACTCGCCTTTTAAACAGTTTTCTCCCTTTCACTCCAGCCTAGCTGTCACTCACCCAGCAGGGTGGCTGTCCTTGCTGGACAGTCAGCAGCCAATCACACCAGAGTGCATTTGGGTCTCCTAGGAGACTAAGCACAGGGAGTTGCGGGCACCTCCCTCACTTCCTGCCCACCCCAGACACTCGGGCGCCAAGGGCGGACTTAAGTCCTGAAGCCCGCAAACAGGCACACAAACAAAGGGACCAAACCTGGTTTGGCGAGCAGAGACAAACACTAGAAGGACCTTTCCAAAAAGAAATGGCGAAAAGACAGGACCGGGACCCATTTAAACAAAGGAATTAAGGCAACATCTGTTACACTCACCTAGTATCCACAGGGACGCCACCCAGCCGGGTTACTCACTGGTATGCTTCTCAGCTTTGCCCTGATGTGGTCTGCGGGGAAGGTTCTGCCTGAAAATACAGGAGGACTGTGTTCAAGACTGACCGACTGGGGTAAGTATCCTCCCTCCACTCCCATATGATTTCAGTCCCTCTGGCGCCCTCTCCTCACCTTGTGGTAGAATTAGGCGTGCTCTCCGTCCTGCCTGCTTTGCAGGGGCAAGTTGTCTTTCATGGGCGAGTGCGGTCCAGTTACTTCACTGACGCCGGCCCATTTGATATTGTTCAGGTAGGTCTTATTGCTGTTCTTTAGTTTTGTTGCTATCCTGCATGCCTTTCGTTGTTTAAAATGCCTCTTTTTTTCTCCCTTAGGTATGCAGAGCTTCAGCACGGCGAACTGGCTTGGTTGAGCCCCGCTGGTAAATGATGGCGCATTAAGAGCGCTATGATGCTGTAAGCAAGCGCTATGCGCAGCGCTGCAAAGTCTTGCCTTTGAGAACCTGTGTTTTCCTTCCTTGTAGGTTGCGGTGTTCTTCAGCACCAGTGGAATGTCCGGAGTGGTGCCAGCCGAGAGGCGACCAGCCAGGTAAGCCTTTTCAGCAGTTCGTAATTTGTAAATGTCTCTACTGCTTTCTTTAATGTTGCCTCTATCTTCCTCTTTCAGGTCGTTCTGTCCGGGAGGCGTGCAGATTCGAGGAAGCTGTTCTCAGTAGCTGTGAGTGTTTAAAGATGAAGACTGCAGGTAAGATGCTGCTGCTAATGATGTTCCTTTTGTCTCCTTGCAGGTTCTGCTTCTCCGAGGTTCGAGGGAATAGCTGGACATGGGGAGCGTCATGTTGCAAGCTGCAAAGTAACGCGAAGCGTGTTGTCTTGCTAAGGTGTGGTTTAAATAGGCCTAACAAAATAGTCCAGGTAAAGTAGTCCCTAGGCTACCACAGCCAAAACACTAGACCGCATAGCTTGGTTCTTATGAACCAAGCTATGTGGATGCCACCATGTTGGCTGACAATACAATAAAGTAGTTCCCAAGCACATTGTTTTTCATGGTGTATGAGCCTGGCGCCATAGGCGCCAGGACTGGCCCCACGGGGGCTTTTGAAGAGGATGCCAGGCTCTAGAGGCCCTAGTCCCGACTCCACCCGGCCAATGAGTTTGCCAGAGGAAGTTTTAGGCAAGGGTCGTGACACATCTTGAAAAACATGGCTCCCGTGATTTTTAGCTACCGGTGTTCGCGGTCGGGAAAAATCATGGTAGTTAGTTGTAAAACCACTGCCACCAGCCTTTTCAATAGGAAAGGGTAGCATTTGACTGTGGGAAACCCGACTGAGGGCAAGAGGCGAGAAGGGTTGAGCCCAGTTTGAAGGAGTCACGTAAGAGGTTTATCCCCTTACTCTGAGTGAAGCTAATCTAAGAGAGTAACTATACCCCAAGAGAGGCTACGACAGTGGGGAACAACAATCGAGAGACCCGAGAAGAGGGGGATATAGTGAAGACTCCCTGGAACAGGGATGAAAGAGAAATACCCAGAGTGATGTGAAAGAGTGAAGCCCTGGAGGAGAACATACATATTCCAGAGTGGGGTAAACGAGTGAAAACAGCACCCCGAGGTGTCAGGGGAAAGAGACTGAAATACATTAAGAAAGATTGTGTTTGCAACTACATTTACCCATTTCAGTGGCACCTGAAGAACTTTATATTGAGAGGAGAAAACCTGGAACAGAAGCAGCAATCAGGCATCTTTTACTTGTTTAACCATTTAGATTTGTGTGCGTTAGTTTTGCTATAAATGTGGTAGGCTAGTATACGATTTGGACTAGGGACCTTATGATTTGGATTCGTCCTGACAATATCTTTTCCTTGAATCTTTGAATTTAATTTTCATTATTTTAGTTTGACTGCGGCCAGCTTCAAAGAAAATAGACTAATTGTAAAAGAATAGAATAAAAATCCATGAGCATGACATCCCAGAGTCGGAGTCCTAATTCCGGTTAATCACAAGACTCTGAGGTCCTTGTGAATGAGTCCACAAGACCCCTGGTATTGTGTATAAGAAGCCGTCCAGTCCATACACAATCCTGACACATAAAGGGGAGGTCACTTACGGGGTTGACTTTGGCACCCTTATTAGATCCCACAGTTTACCATATCGATCCTTTCAAGCATTCCTCATGCATGAGGAATGGACTGTACTTAGTCTCAGACAAGGAGAGATAAAGTTAGCCTCACACTGAACTACTACAAAGCCGTCCTAAAGACTGTTTAGGGAATGCCACACAAAACTCTAACAACTGGAAGACTGTTGATCAACCAGTTTACCTCAATGTTCTTCCTGACTCCAGGTTATGTGCCATGAGGCAAGAATGGCAGTGAGTGCAGCTAGCATGCATATGAAAAGTGCATGCTAAATTATGTCAGAGAAGATGTTGGATTATAAGGCGCTCAAGCGCTCCCATTCTTTAGCTAAACTGGTCATGCCAGTTCCTAACGAGATTCTGCCAGGATCACAGGAGGCTCAATGGAATCAGACATATGCACCTACATCACACACAGATAGGCTTTTGGATATATTGGGGCAGCCCAGTTTTGGACCAACTTCAATTTGACATCAGGGTATTGGCAGAAGACTTAATCCTGCATAACAAGAAATCTAAGGCATTATCTTTACCAGAATCCTGAACCAATCTAAGCTAATGCCATTTGGGTTAAAGAATGCACCTGCCACCTAATAGAGGCTGGTGAACCAGGCCTGCACAGAGAGCCTACATGTCGCCCATCAGAAGACAGTTGCCCTCATCAACATTTGGGAGAGGCGATCATCCCCAAGTGTTTCAGGTCCTTCTTTGACCTAGGCTTAACGTAAAGGCATTTAACAGCCACATGCAGTAGAGTTCTGCAGTTTACCTTGGACACTAGGGTGGTGGGGCCATGTACAGCTTCTTTGGAAGAAGAGCCAGGCGGTTCTTAAGCGGGAGCCAGAAAGCACCCACACCTAGGTGAAAGCCCTTTCAGAGCTCTGTGGGTATTACTGGAATGCTGTGACCAATCCTTAGGCTGATTGGACAGAGGAGAGTCTGGTATTTGAAGGTCTGTAATATGCCATGCTCCAGGGCTTAAAGTAACATTAAGAGCCAGCCTTTCGTAGTTTAAACATGTGCATCAGACCCAGGTGTGGGTGCAGTTCTAGCACAAACGGGCAAGAGAAAACATAGGACAGTGTAGCTTTCAACAGCTAATGGAGGTGGGCAATTGCGAATGAATGCTACACTATTGTCTGGGCTTTCAGACAGTTTAGGGCCTATCCATTAAGATCCTACCACATCCTAAACCTTTAAAAATGGATTAAACCATGAAGATGAAGAACCCTCGCTCAAGGGTCAATCAGCCTGCAAGGGATGGACTTTGAAGTGGGAAATAAGGTAGTAGCTTTACGGAAGAGCAGATTATCCAGACTTTCACCAAATAGCTGAAATTGATCTTTGACTTCAAGGTTGACTCTAGCAAATACAGCGAAGTCCAAAGAACACACTTAAAGAGACTTTCTGTATATGGATTATATATACACAAAAACAGCCTGACCTACCCCTTGTATGGAGAAAAAGTACATACTCTCTGTGGGCATTCCTTTATTCAAAGTAGCACTGTGTTACACTGTATTCCGGGCTAGCAGGCAACCCCGACTGTTAGGGAGATTTATCATTAGTACGCTTCATCCACACTCCTAGTGAGATCCCCAGCACTTTCTTGCTGGACTGCTGGACCTTTTTCTGAAATCCTGAACGAGTGGAGCCTTTTTCCACTCATTCATTCTTATGAGCTGAGTCTTTTGGAACTCTATTCTTTGCATTTTACCTATCCTAGGGAGTATATTTTCCTTCATAACTCTTAAAAGGCATCTATAATTTACTATTGCTGCACACAGCTCCTTATGTGCAGTGTTGCTGGGGACCCTTAGGGTCCCCCTTTAAGATTATTTCCTCTATCCTAGAGTAACTACAGTTATTAAGGAGAGATACTTCGTATCTCTCCTAAAAACCTTATAGTCTGAGAGATTGGCACACCTATGTGGAGTGCCAAAGGGATACTTAGTATCCCCCCTTCTCTCTACTCCTGTGATTTTCCCATCTCCTAGTTATGGCTGGTGGCATGCCAGAGTGCCTGAATGGGACCAGCACCCACTGGGCGTCTGGCTGTCCTGATGGGACAGCCAAACACCCCTTTCAGTAAACTACTGAGGAAGATTGCAGAGGAGGGAGTGCTGGAACTGTATAAAAGGTGAGGCTCCTTGAGTGAAAAGCAAGCCAACCACTGGAAGCTTAAGTAACTGAAGAAGATGACCAGAGACGCCTGCAGACCCTTTGCAACACTGAAGCAACCACTGTTGTGCCAACCCGGTTTCTGTGCGACAGAGGAATTCCGAAGAGGACGACTCCTTCCCTTTGACTTCTTGGAAAAACCAGTCCCAAGACAAACTTTGATTTGAGCCATCTCCTGAGGCCCTGAGAGTTTCCAGAGCTGCAGAAGCCCAATACAAGGAGACATGCTGCCCATTTTGAGTGCATCGTCGTGGAAATGCCAAATCAGTCCATGTATTTGCAGAGCTCTCAGGGTCTCTCCAGAGACCCAATCCAACTCGACCAGACCCCCTCAGAGTGTGGGACTGCAGGAACCGAAGAAGACTGACCGTGCAAATCGCGTAATTTTTTGGTGCTGCAGAAAAAGCGCCAAAACCGCAGAGACCAGAGAAGTTGATTAAAGCTGCATCTGCTGCTTGTGGAATCGGAGTGGGCATGTATAATAGGAGGGTTCCCTAGACCCAGCAAAATGAGACATGTAAGCAAACTGAAGGATCTATCATATATACTTGCCAAACGCAGAATAGCCATGGGATGGAAGGCATGCATCAGGCCATGGGTAGAAGTCTGGTGGGGAGATCTGCAGAAATGGTTTGAGGCTGAAACGGCAGTATGGCAAGAGGCAGGAGATAAAGGAGTGGAAGAAGAACCAGAGTCCCTGATGGCTTGGAAACACTTGATAGCCACCCTGTATGAGCCCACTCGAGACAGGTCTACAGACCAGGACTCAGCGGAAAGGGACTCAAATTGAATTGGTAAAATGGACAGACTAAAGGAGGCTCGGGGTGGTGGGGGGAGGGGGGGAATAGGTTAGGCAGTGGTTATTGATTGGCATAAGTAAAATGTTGCAATATTGCGATATGCACTGTAAGTTTTGTTTTTGGTTTGTTGGTTGTAGAAAATAATACCATTATTTAAAAAAATTTTTTAAAAAAGCTGTGTCTGCTGCTGAGATCTCCTGTCCATTGTGCTACCTTTCATCATCAGACCAAGGAACCCAGAGGTCGGGTCCAGAGCTGCAACAACATGGAGCATCCAGCACAAACGTTTTTCTTCAAACCTAAATGTACTGTGGGGAAAGATTATTGCTTACCTTATACCAGAAAGTCGCTCCAGAGCTTTGGAGTGCACATGTTCGGGGCAACCACCTTTGACTCAAGCCGCTACTTGTGTCCCTTTAGCAAGTCCTTTAACAGGGTTTCCAACATTGGTTAAGTCTTCTTGCATCTTCTTTCCTAGGAACTAGAAAGTATCCCGAGGAACATTTGACTTCTACTGCTTTTCAAGACTTTAAGCCTCTTCGAAATGCCTTTTAACTAGGGTTGCGTTTTGGACTGGAGACTTGCTGTGCAGGGAAACTGCTTCTAGAACCTGAAGCTCTGCTAGGATAACACTTACCAACTGTTTTCCTACCTTGAAATCACCATTTTATATGTGTATGCTGACTAAATGCAATTACTGTATTACTTTGTGGGTGCGTGGTTATTACCTATAGTACGGTAGACCTGTCAAACTCCAGAAACAATTGTGCGTGTTCAGCAACTACACTAAGAAGTGGCCTTTTGAAAGTATTAAGTGTACCTATGTGTGTTAAGTATTTAACAGTGACAATTGTAAATATAAATCTTTTTTTTTAAACTCTTAACTTAACAAACATACTACAACTGGCACTTCATGTTGGGATCTGCACTCTATCCTCTGTCTCCTCGGCGCATCGGCTTGGCTCTCTCCTTGTCTGTCCATCATGTTCAGTACTGATCATCCCTGTCTCCCGTGATAGGCCCCTTGCGGCATGTCCACAGCCCCCCTCTGAGTTCCTTCGCTCACATTGTCGCCAGGAGTTCAATCCTCCTCCGGCCCACTAGGGCATGTCGTGTCTTGCCAATCCGTGCTGTTGAACAGGTCCTCTATGAGAGAGTTCCATGCAAGTAGTTTGGCCCCCCTCTCACCCTCTCTGCCACTCTAGTCCACACTGATGTTTCGGCTATTGTCAATTCTTTCAGGTCAGCCCACCACATGTCCGCTGATGGCCCCGTGCTAGAGTTCCATGCCATCCTCGCCAGAATACACATTAGGTCTTTCATTTCCGCTGTATGTGTTTGTTGTTTACTACCCCTCGGGAACAGGCCCAGGAGGTAAGATTCCGGCAACCACGCTTGCATTTGGATCCCTCCTGCCTCCGCCTTCATTTTCACTGCGTCCCCAAAGTTGAGCATCACCGGGCAGGACCAGAACATATGCATCATATCCACCTGTTCTGTTGCATAACGTCGGCAGCTTCGGGTTTGTTTGTGTCCCATATGTAACATTCTGTTGGGTGTGAGGTACGCCTCATGTATGAGGTACAGCTGCATTTGCTTGAACATCGCATTTCTGGAAACATTTTTGGCATACTGAAGTCTCCTGCTCCACTCCCCATCATTGAAGTTCTTGTGGAGTTCCTCTTTCCATCTAGCTCTTGCTCGCAAATCCCTCTCGTTATTGCTACGCCGGAGCTGTTCATAGAGTCTGGATATCGTATGTCCTCCCTCCGACACATCGTACCACGCATCCAGTACTCCCTCGCGGTCTCCTTCTCCCGGAAATGTCCTCCACCTCTTCTTGTCCTCTGTGTCATACTATTGTACAATAGGAATTGTCCGCTGTGTCCGCCCTGTTCATCCTTCAAAGTCTGAAAATCCACCCACTGTCCTCCTTTCCATAGGTCTCCAGTCTATACCACTCCCTTATCTTCCCATTTCGTGCGGTAGATGGTCAGGGACACCATGTGAATGTCAACTAGGCCCGCAAGGGGGATTTGTCTTGAGTAGGGGTCTCGCGCCCCTTGTATCTTAGACGCTCTCCTCCACAGAGTCAGAGCCAGTTGGACATAGTAGGGAGTGGTGTGACTAGAGCCTTGTCCATCCATGGGAGTTCTCAGGTAATAGTGTCATATTGCTGGCTGAAAGAGCAATGCATCTATATATGCGTCATCCCCCAACCATTTCACAATGAATTGGAGTTGTCCCGCTAGGTAGTAGCGTTCAAAGTATGGTAGCTTGATCACCCCCCCCCACCCCACATCCATTACTTTTTAGTGTGTTCAGCGCTATCCTGTTCCTCCCCCCGCCCCACAGGAACTCTTGCCAGTGAGTGTAGCCGTCTAAAGAAGGGCCTGGGAATGTTGTATGGGATATTACTAAAGTAATACAGTAGGCGGGGCAAGACCGTCATCTTCAGTAGAGCTGCTCTTCCCATCATCCCCAATGGGAGTTTCTTCCAGAACATCATAGCCTTTTCTATTTTGGCTAGGGCCGCTTGTGTATTGGTCGTGTGCGTTGCTGTGGTGCTGTGGTGTATGTCCACTCCCAAGTAGCAGAAATTGGTTGGTGTCCATGTGAGCCCTAGACTTGGTAACTGGTCGGGGGCGGTCTCCCTCAAGCCTGCCAGGGGGAAGAGCGAGGATTTCTCATGGTTGATCGCGATACCCGACAATCTGGCAAATGCCCCCAGTGCTTCTAGTAGGTCTGGCATGTTTTCCCTTGGGTTCCCAACATAGAGGAGTAGGTCGTCTGCATATATTGAAATTAAGTGTACCACCCAGTCTATTTCTATTCCTGTGCTCCCGTACTCTGCCCTGAGGAAACCGCAAATGGCTCCAGAGCCAGTATATATAGTATCGGGGATAGTGGACAACCATGCTTCGTACCCCTGCCAATCTTCCACCCCTCAGAGATGTGCTACTCGTTTCACCCTTGCTAAACATAATACATCTTTATTTTAATATAAATTTATGTTTACGTGTTTCTTTGATGTGCATTACTAGCTAGGTTCAGTGTACTTACTCATATCTTCCTCTTAAGATAAGCCTGACTGCTCTGCCACTCTACCAAGGTCTCTCAGTAGTACAGACTTGATACGAAGAGTTGGGGGAGGAGAGGTGATCAATAAACCACTGGGATAGCTTACTAAAGTCTTACCTCCAAGTGGCACTTTAGGAAAAACGACCCCAACAGCGACATTGACTGTTCAAATGCAGTTAGCATTAGGTGAGGCAGTTCAACAGAAATGAGGATTAGGAGAGAACGAGTGTGTCAATTCCATCTTTACATGCCTATCCTGCCGACACTCCTATTATGCACACACAATGTAGTACTATGTGCCGTTACAACCGCAACCCATCAATGTATGGCACTTACTTAGCTTCCCGGACAGTTCACACTTCACTCCATATAGAAACACTAAGATGCACTGGCTTGCCACTAAACTGTAAAACCTTTCGATATACTGTGGTACCAAATCACAGAGCAATAGTGGTACTTCGCCGACTTGCAGCATAACCCATAGTGATTGCACGATTGTGTCCTTGCAGCTATGCAAAGACTGAGCCTCTCTATATTTATGGATTGTGAAATTATAGTTTACTGGGCATTAACACCTGAGCTGAAGCCCTCAAAGATAAATATTATTATTATAAACAAAGGCCCAAGTGCATCAAAAACTCCTCAGGATAATAACGGACAAGGTTTTTTGTAGAACGGGACAGGTAAATATTTGCTGTTGGAAAACTTTGGAAAGTAAGAGTTATAAAACGCTAATACCTAAACTACAAGAATGATCACAAATCAAGCAACAAGCAGGAATGATTTAGAGCTTTAAAAAGTGTAGGTAGAACCACATCAGGAAAATAACATTGAGGGCTACTGTACATTGCTCGTAATGGAAGGCCGAGCTCTGGGAGCCAGGTGAAGCCAAATGTTCCATGATGCAACCCCTGGAGGTGGTAGACAGAGGATCTCTGAGAATCCCCTCAGTCAGCCCTGCAGATAAGTGATCTATCAGCCACTTCCACTCTGTAGAAATAGGCTATGTGCGGGGTCAGAAATGGGAGATGGACACATAGGTAAAGTTTCTTCATTTGCCATGTATTCAAAGTAAAAAGGGGTTCTGATGAACGCCTAACTTTCCCTAACCTAACAAAGTGGTCCCTGCCTAGCAAACTAAAACTAAAGAAAAATAACCTAATATCCAAAATACCTCTGGCCCTCACACCAATACATACAAATTATGCAAGGAAAATATGTCTGGTTTTTTGTTCAACAATAGAGTTTTGCAATTCAAATTCAAAATGCTCTTATAAGCACTCCTTGCGGCCAGGGTTGCATTCCCTTCACCTGGATCAATTCAGGAATACTTAAATAACAGTTCTGATTCAACAAGGTTCTGTACAAGAAAAATAGAAAAGTCTTTTCCAACCACAGTGACTTCTTGTAGCAACAACAAAATATCCTTTTCACCACACTTGGTTGATAGTTCAAAACAAATCATTGTCTTGCAAAGATGATTGACTTTCTCCCCAAGACACAGGTTCCTATAAACCAATTGCAATTGTTCTATTATCATGTAACACTTTCTTAAAAATAAATGACTTCTGGTCAAGATAGCAAGTCACTCTTCATCAATACTACTAACTTTTGGCAGGATAGCAAAACACAACTTCTCAGTGATTCTACTGCTTGTCAACAAACGATAAATTACATGAAATCTCTTCATTCAACAAAAGTTCTTGCCATATATCTTTTTGCCACAGATATCAAACCATCTTCTTTCCTGGTCCACTCGCATCCTAGAAATAACCACTAAGTGCCCTTTCCTGGTATACTGGCTTGCCAAGACTCTCCACGCCAATCTCTCTTGGAAGGAGGTTTAAACAACAACTGCTCTTCTTCTTATAGTTGCTGGAGTTGACATCTTGTGCTCTAGTTTTCCCTAAAATGACAACGAAATGTACATGAATTATTCTCCAAAAGGGCTCTTAATGACTTCTTGACAGCCTTCTGACTGATAGCCGTTTGGGTTACAAGATTCCTCCACTATCAATTCCCAAAAGGAAGAGTTGCGCCCTTGTCGCCTTTGTCTAGTTTCATAGTCACTTGGCTGTTGGCATGGAGAGATACATTCTCTCAAATGGATCTCTCTCAAAAAGAGTTTTATGCTTCAGTTGCTTGAAGGGTTTCTCACAACTTCTTTGCCGATTGTGAACTTTTCCCAGCAATTGTCTTAAAAAGGACTTTTCACAGCCTCTTGGTCTTGGCTAGTATTCGTTAGAGGCTTTCCTTGCTGGTAGTTCACCCAAAGCATTTTGACAGCCTTTTGGCTGCAAGTAGTGTTTATAAACTTTCCCCCTCTTGTAGTCTAATGAAGGAACTTTTCTCTTTGTCTCTTAGCTTTGTTTCTTTAACTTTTTGGTATTCATTAAACAAGGTAAGCTTTGATTTGTCAATAGTTCGGTATTCAAAATTATAGTTTTGTGACAGCTTACTTACACGGAGTGCCATGGGTCAGCACTAGCTCTCTGCGGCAGCTCCCGCAGGCAGTCAGGCTTCGTGGCGGTGCTTCTGCATTCAGTCGGCTCTCTTTCCTGCCTCTGGTAATTCACCCAGCGGTCTTCGGGAGCAACGACCGCTCCATTTATCTTTTGCGGCTGCAACCGCCTAGCCCACGCAGCTCTGAAAGGACGTCTCCTCCTCAGCTGGACTTTAGTATGCTGCTTTTCACTGTGTGTACTCTGCAGTTCTAGTTTCCACCCCTATAGGTGACTCTTTAGCGGGCTTCTCTCTGTGGCTGCCTCTGCACCTCGGATGATAGTAGCTTCCTTAGCTACACCTCCTGCACGGCCAGCAACTGCTCCTTGATCTTCATCTGCTTCACCTTCATATTCTTCCTCTCTCAGCTGGGCCTCATCTGGGTTTTTAAACATCGCTCAGGTGCTCTAACTGGCAACAACTAGACCCCACCTTTGAATATTCACCAGTGAGTCCTTAGCACCTCTAAGCTCATTTTGTTTCTCCCAGTACTTTTAGCATTCTGGAACTGAAGTCCATACAAGGATGTGTAACATCAAGTTATTCCATGTTATTTTTAATTAAGTCAGATTTTTCTATGAACTGAGATTTACTAGAGTAAGGTAAGCTTGTGTAAAGAGTCTGCAATTTCACATTACCACAGAAATATGACAATTCAAGGTTTCCATCTTTGATTCCCGAGTCTGAGGTACCAGCTTTGTTTAACTGACTTGTTTATAACAAGTTCTTACCACATTGATATTAGTTGGATTGGTACATTGATTGGCATAATATTTAGTTTTCTCTTGTAATATCTCTTCGTTCATTATGACCTATGGAGTATCTATTTATGATGTACCTACAGACAACTCTCCCACTGTGGTTGTATCACTCTGGAGCTCATTGGTGAGTTACCTCGCTCACCCTGAGTTTTCCCTAGCCCCCCCCCCCATTTTTAAGAGCCTCCTGCTGGTAGGATCCTTGTCCTTTCTCATATCACGGGTTTTCTCCACTAACTCATCCTGGTATACTTCGTGCCCGCTATACACTATCTGCCACTTCATTCCAAGATGGCCGCCGGGCTTTACCTATTCACGGCACCCTTCTTCGGTTGAACAAACCTAGTAGTAGGACTCCCGGGGTTACCCTTGACTACCAGCCTGCATCGGCCGCATCGCGCAGCCACTGGATACATTCTGTTTGATCCTATGAGTGCGGTAGACTTGCCCGCCGTGCACTCCTCCTCATTTGGTAAGTGATTCTGCGATCTAACGGCTTGCGAGATGCTTCTCGCTCTCCTTTGCATCACCTTGTCCTTTGATGCAGGTTCGATCGTTTTTTAACCCTGATCGTACCGTTTTTTCTTTATTTTTGAGTGCAGATCGCGGTGATTCGTCCCCTGTTACTACATCTATGGGCTTACTAAGGTAATGTATTCCTTTTACTTGTGATCACCGACACGCCGTCCACCGCGGGATTCTTTTCCATGAATGTTGTTCACCTGGGCAGATAGTTGTGCTCCAGTCCCATCGATCACCATACTATTGCACACTTAATAAGGGATTGTCACTGCCGTTAGGTCCCCGCCTGGTGGCCCTACACAGACTTGGCTTGGTCACTTGTTTCACGTGTTTCTTGTGATGCAGGCCCCGCTCACTCTCTGCCGGTTTCTCTTTATCTTTGTATATTGGTGGGACTTACTGTTAACGGTTCCCCCTTTCTCACTATGAGATGCTTTTACTTAAAGACACCTACAGGGTGTCCCTTTCCCTATATTTGCTGCTGTGTTGTGTGTACTCTGAGGCTTTTGCATTTCAGCAGAAACTTTTGCGTTAGATTATTCTTTATTTCTTGTAGGGCCGCAATGGTCGCCTCCCTACACCTACTAATCTAAGTAGAGAGCCCCCACTGGCACCCCGATAGGTAATTATTCCCCTTGATATGGTGCCTAGCTCATTTTGTGAACTTGCCAAAGTATCTAGTTATTGATTAGCTAACCCTTTGATGTCTGTTGTTTTTATCTTTTGCAGGTGCTATGATACTTTAGTTGTATTGTTTACCACTCCAATTGTTAAATAGGCGATGCTGTAAATTAATTTCCTCCTGATGAATGTTCCACACTTTGTTTTAAAGGAACAGAAACATGTCGAGACACATCTCTGGACTGTAAACAGAGAGTAAAACTTATGACACATTTATCCATGCCTGGTTAGGTACCATACTATTTGCTTGACAAGTACCCTCAGTGTTCGTATTTTTTCTGTAACATAGTTTTAAACTGGCCATCCGAGCGTGCTACGTATTCCCTATTGTTGTTTTGTACATTGGAAGTGACAATTTCTGCATTTTTGGACCAATCTATTTAATTGGATGTTTTAAATTTTACGATTTTTTTCGTTATTAAAATTTGATACTGACTTTTTAACTTTCACTGGTCCCTCCTAGTGTTTTACTAAGTGTGTTGATGCTTGACACCTCTAGTACCTGCTTTATAACTTTGTCTCCTTATACATTGTCTGCCTCAATGGGGACAAAACAGAAATCCTCCTAGTTGGCCCCAGGGAAACTCTTAGCAAATTGAATAAACAATACAGTGCCTTCACTATAGCTAACAGTAATCACTGTCTCACCTTCAGTAAAGACTCTGGGGCTATACCTTGACTCCACACTCTCCATGACATGCCAGGTAAGCACCACCCCTTGCACTGGGGTCTGTATCTGAACCCATACAGTCACGCCCCCCCCTTTTCTTCCTGCACTTATCAGACCTACCCTGTCTGCTGCCTTAAACCCAGCACTTGCCACTTGCTGGTTGCACTACCACCGTTTGTTGCCTTTATTATTTTTTATCTGTTTCTCCTTTGCTCTGCATGTTCCACTTCTCACCCCTTCCATGCATGTTTCCTCTCTCCCTCTCCCATGCACTTGCATGTTCTCAAGGTCACTGGGCTTAGTAAGATCGTCATTTTGTTCTCCCCTGTTCCCCTCCCTTGCCTTGTCACGCTCTGAAACACTTGTGTACGAGCGCGATAGAAATAAAATAACAATGTGCTCAGAGCCGGACTAAACATTCCTAAGAGAGAGCACATCTCCCATGCGAGGCACGCTGCCCCTTGGCTCCCCGTCAAAGATCGTATCATGTTGAAGACGCTAGCTATAACCCACAAGTGCATTGCGCTCACAGCCCCCTCTCATCTCTCTGAAAAATCTCTCAGAGGCAGTTCTTCCAGACCCAAGCGATCGCATTACTCCAACCAGCTGAACATCCCCACCATCAAAAAGGGCCAAAGCAGGCGGCGCCAGCCTTCCTTTCATTTCACCAAAATAATGGAATGTCCTCCCAAGCACCCTCAGGAATGCAACCTCTCACGTCATTCCCGGAGAGCACTCAAAACCATGCTCTTTAACTAGCTCTGCTCTCAGACTGTTAAGGGCACCCAGATATCTGATCTATTAGTTTTGAGTTCTAGCATCTGGTTCCCCTGTAACCTCTGAACCGGAGAGTCCCCCATCCATCATGTTACACTGCATGTTTTTTACTGTTACCTGCCTGGTATTTGGTTCACTGTTATCAGGAACCACAGACAGGCTGTGGTTCTCCCTCTGTGTCATGTAACTAAGTAAGCCTGGATTGTAACAGTGCCGCAATGCCCGGGTGCTGCTTTGTGTGCTTTATAAATGTAATAAATAAATGTTTGTCGGATCTAGAGGACCTCTCTGGAAGTACCCATAGGCCATGGCCAAGAAGACCCACTTATGTGGTTTTATAATTTGCTTTTCTCCTCGACCAGACTTATAGAAACATAGTTTTTGAGATATCAAATCAAGGCGTGTGCATGGTCTCCTCCTCTGCTTGTGGTTACATACACACACACACAAAAACTCCCATGTACAGAGTATTTTCTTTTTTATGATGGGAGGATTTAGTGGTGCCGTATTACGAAGATTAGCTTAAAAAGTTAACAAAATAAGAACAAGTAGAAAGAAGGCTGAGAATAGGAAGGTTTAGCAGGGACAGGATGAGACCAAAACAGACCCCAAAACTATTGTAAAATGCTAAAATATACCTTGATACTTACACTAGAAACAGATGAAATGCACAGGAAGCAAGACAGGAAAATCAAAGAAAATAATTCAAGAGGCATAGACTGTGCCTCAAGACCGTTAATTCTGTACAATACATTCCACTCTTGTTTATGAAATTAATGACTGCATCAGCACTGCAAAAATGGACCACAGACAGCATTTTTCATTTAATAAAACCACTGAAAGCATTGCCTGACTCGCACAGCCTACTAGATGGATATTAACATAATTGTTCTTAAAATAGTCCCTACCTTGCAAGTGACCGTTGCACCCACGTCGGGCAGGAGCTGGGACTGTGCATCTCTCACCACAGAAACAGAAGGCAACTTGTCAAAGGGAGAGAAGTGTTTAAATGAGTGATGTGAATAAACGATACAACACATTGAAAAGTCACAGGCAGAGCCTTCAGATTGGCATTCTATTGATTGAATGTATACTCCAAAGCACAGGTAGGATTGTACATAGTGGCAAATATTGCGACAGCACAATAAAACAAAGCAGATGGTAAAGGTTCTAGAGGTAACCAGTTAGGGGGATAGATCAGAGTCCTGTAGAGGGTTGTGCCATGTATCGCACAAGTGGGGACATTATCAGTGCGACTAATCAACTTCTGGGGCACCAGTGGTCAAAGGATGAAAATCGACTTCTAAACCATCAATCAACCTCACACCTCTGGTACATCAGAAGGGATCCGAACAGATTGGAATGCAAGTAAATTAGAAGACCTTGTCCAATTTTGGTAACGTGGACGGCTCTGCAATGTTGTGGATAGCTGGTTAGTTGCAACACAGAGAAAATACAATTATTACCCAATGATAAAAAAAAAACTGTCCAGTGAAGATTGTATAAAAAGATCTACTTTATCATTACTACAACAGACGGTTCTAGCACAATACAATTACAACCCACACTGTAAAAGAACACAGAGGACAGACAGTTTCACAAAGGAAAGGGATGCACTTTTGATACTGACAGGAGGGTAGTTGGTAAAGCAATCAGTCCTACTGTTCAAGGTTATTTGGTTTCAACACCAAAGGGGCAAAGGGTCGTAACTGTTTCTAGGGGCTTTCGGAGAAGGACCAGAGGGGCAGAACCACAATGTACCTGGTGCTGAAGACGTTTTTGGTGCTAGACAGCGTTGAGGTGGTTCCAGGGCGCTTCGCAGCCCGTGAGGCAGAGTTAGTGGCGGGAGACAGCTGCCGGTGCCAGGCGTCCGGCAGTTCGGCAAGCAAGGCTGGACGGACGTCTGCAGGCTGTCCGGCGCAGCGGCTAAAGGCCCTGAATTGTTGTCTCTGTGCTGGTTGGCGGATCTGGAATGCTGGTCGAGGCATCTCGGACGGCTCTGGCGACTACAGCAGGACAACAACCAGCAGTGTAGCTGGATGCGGTTCGAGGACTCAACTGTCTTGAAATTGTCCTTAAAAAGATGGACGCTGGATGATGCATGTGTGGCACTCCGAGCTTCTTCGCAGGGCTTGTGTCCTTTCAAGGCGGACAGCCCAAAGCTCAGGAGGGTGTTCGCAGGCAACAGCCTTGGCCTTTGTCCAGAGACTCTCCGGCACTTCCCACCTAGGAAGCTTGCTGTCAGACCCTAGCAGGGCACACTGTGTGCTGGCTGGGTACCGGTTCTGGAGCTGGACGGGTCCTCCGAGTTTGGCATTTCCCTCTGTTCCCTGGGAGATGTTTAGGGGAGGGATCTTGCTTCCCTCTTGGAACGCCTGGCCTTCCTTCACTGGCGGAATATGGAACAAGTTACTTAACTGTAACTGTTCTCCAGCATCGGTCTGGAATGGATTCACATGCTCATGAATATTCCCCATCGTCAGGATGGGAATTCTCGGTAAAGAAAAGAAATCAGTATCAGTTTTGTTTCTGATCTGTCTTTCTTAGTAGTAACCAATCACTGGTCTCTGGGTCATACTGCCCCCAGCCAATGACTGCCCTCTCCTGGCAGCCATCCTCAGATTTGGTAGCATGTAAAGTGGCAGTATGACCAAGTGAAGAGCTGCAGAGGGGTAGGAGGGAGGGTTCGCATGTGAATCCATGCCAGACCCATGCTGGAGAACAGTTACAGGTAAGTAACTTGTTCCTTATCCAGCATGGGGTCTGGCATGGATTCACAGGATCATGAATATAAGAATACATAGCAGTATACACATGCACAACCACGGGAGGTGGCACGGCTCAACATTAAGCAACTCTTACCTCCTCACCAGGCCCATCTTCAGGCAAACCGGTTGCGCAGCACTGCTTGGCCGACCCTGGACTCCTCCCTGGAATCCCGGTCGATGCAGTACAATTTCATTAAGGTGTGCGTCAAACTCCACGTAGCAGCCCTGCAGATGTCCAGCAGGGGCACACCAGACAAGAAAGCCGTAGTAGCAGCGATCGCTCTGGTCGAATGGGCTCTCGGACAGCCGGGCAACGGTCGGTTTGCCAACCGATGACAGTGCATGATGCAGCCGGAGAGCCATCTGGAAATGGAAGCCTTCGAGAGGGCCTTCCCTTGATTCACAGGTCAAAAGTTCACAAAAGCTTGATGTCTTCCGAAAACTCTATGTGCGTTCCACGTAGAACTTCAGTGCTCTAGCTACATCCAGCGAGTGCAAAGTCCTCTCGGCCAGCGACGAAGGCGACGGGAAGAAAACTGGCAACACCAAGGGCTTGTTGAGGTCGAAGTCAGACGGCACCTTGAGCATGAAGGAGGGGTGCATCCTCCGCACCACCCTAGTCTAGTGGAAAGTCAAGTATGGAGGCTTGCAGGATAGGGCCTGAATCTCTTGCACTCATCGTGCAGAGGTGATGGCCACAAGGAACGCGGTTTTCCACGACAGAAATTTCAATGGGGCCGAATGCAGAGGCTCGAATGGTGGCCCCATGAGCTTGGTCAGCACCACGTTGAGCTCCCACGCCGGGGCCGGAGCCTTCACCGTCGGGAACGATCGGAACAGTCTGACTGGGGGCGATGCTGACAATCGGTCTCGGCCACGCCGGATCGCTTGGCGGAAAGCCTCGTTGAGCGGGATCCTGTCTTGGAAGCTGGCCGTCGCTTGTATCCAACGGGCGTCGAGGAACTCTTGTAGAGGACGCATCCGAAGCCTGGACAGGCGCACCAGGTAGATGCATGAGGACATCATTCCGAGCAGGGACTTGATGGATCTCACCCTGGCCAGTGGCTAGCAGGCGCTGCACCTTGCCCCAGATGGCCTTCGTCCTTTCCTCCGACGGCGAGGCCAATCGCACCACTGTATCGAGTTTGGCTCCCAGAAACAGTGCGACCTGCGACAGGGCCAGGTGGGATTTCGAGTAGTTGATGGAGAATCCCAGGTCCGTGAGCAGTTGGACGGTCTCCACTGTGTGTTCGACGGCAAGTTCTCTTGTCCTTGCACGGATGAGCCAATCGTACAGGTAAGGGTAGACATGGATCCCCCGCAGGCTCAGCCACTGGTGCGAGGCACTTGGTAAACTCCCTGGGTGTTACGCTCACCTGGTTCCCACAGGAGCGTAGATCGAAACCGGACAGCTGCAGCCTCCACCAGCGTGAAGCGTAGGGCAAAGATGACCGTCTGGACGGACCCCCTCAGTCTTGTAAGCTTGACTCATAGCAGTATTCTCCTGTAGATGGAGAAAGGTATTTAGCCCCGTGGATGTGAATGCAGACCCCCCCTCCCTGCTCCCGTTCTTCCCACTTGCCACCTCCGATATTCCGTTCAGTGCCCTCACCTTCTGTTTTTGATTGGTGAGCTCTCCATCTTGCGTGGCATGCAGTGGCGCGTAGATACCAGTTACTTCACTGGTTTTAGGTGTTGAGGTTCTGGACGGTTGTCGAGTCCGGAGTTTGGCAAGTTTTTAAAGAGTTCAAAATGTCCAAAGTTAACTCTTGCACTCCCCTGTTGATTTGCGGTGGCAAATTGTGTCTGGAGGTTGCTGGCGGCATTCAGGTAAGAGTCTGCATTACCCAAACTATCCTGTAAAGGTGCATGAGATTAGCTCACTGTCTTTTCCTTTTTTCCTAGATGCGGCATATTGAAGGATGAAGCCTCCGGTGATAGTCAGGTAAGTCTTGTAATATAAGTGATTGTCTTTTTAGTCTCTTTAGGCTCACCTTGCTTTTTTCTGGTCTTTTCCCCAGGTGTTGAAAATCACCGAAAAAGTGACAGAGGCAGCGCCAAGTCGGAGATGCTGTGGACTGGTGAAAATTGAGCGGCGCCGCAGTTGGGATGCGACGCGTGCCGGAAGAATGTCCCTTCAGACTCGGAGTGATGCAGGATCCGAAATCAGGTGAGGAATCAGATTAAAGTCTGTAATCTTACCTCTTCTTCTATTTTCCTTTCTCTCCTAGGGGCTCCGTATTCGAGGTGGGCATGGCAGGAGGCTGGATGCAGGTTTGCAGACACGGTGAACGTTACGCTGCTAAATGCAGAATAACGCAAAGCGTGTGTTGAAGATCGGGCATGGTTTAAATAGCTTTGAAAGTAGTCCCAGGTAAGAAGTTCCAAGAACCACACCCGAGTGAAAAGTAGTCCTTGTGGAAAAATAGCCCCTCCAGGTCTCACGTTGGCCTGGATGCACGTGCAGCATGGTCTGCCTGAGGCAAGTAATGACTATGAGCCTCGCGCCTTAGGCGCCAGGACTGAACCCAGATAGCCCCTAACCGGGGCTTCTGAGGTTTAAACAGATGTCCAGATGCCTGCTTCCAGGGCGGATGGGCTTGGTCCTGGTGCCCGGGGGGAGGGATCATGACAGCGGGTGCCGACTTCAGCCTGAATTGGTAGTGCCGCCTCTGGACTACGAATCTGAGAAAACTTCTGTGTCCTTTTAGAATGGGGATGTGGAAGTAAGCATCCTCCAAGTCCAGCGACGATAGGAAGTCACCCTTCTCTAGCTGTCCCAGCACATGCTGGAGGGTGACCATCCTGAACTTTTGCACCTTGATGTATTTGTTTAACCGCCGCAGGTCCAGGATGGGGTGCCAACCGCCTGTCTTCTTTCTGACGAGGAAGTACCCTGGAGTATACTCAGAGCCCCGGAGCCTCTTGGGGATGAGCTCCATGGCGCCTTTCTTGAGCATCGCCCTTACTTCTAACAGCAGTTGAGGGATGTGATTTTCCTTCCTGGCCACGGGAGGAATGCGGGAGCACTTCCTTAGAAATTCGAGAGTGTGCCCGTGGGCCAGGGAATCCAGCACCCAACAGTCGGTGGAGATGAACTCCCACGCGCTGACGAACTTTGCCAGTCGGCCTCCCACCGGGGGTGCTCAGGTGGGAGCCCGACGCTACGGCTGGCTCAGTCCTGCTTGGAGGCGGCCTTGCCGTCAACGAGATCCTCCTGACTTGCCGCATCCTCTGTAGGCCTCCTGCGACGAGGAGCGGGCCACCTGGTGGTACATCGAGGAGGCGCCGCTGGATCCCTTGGAGGCACCCGGTCTGCCTCTGGCGTTCCAAAAGGGCGGCCGTCGTTTCTGCAACACTCAAGGCCCGAGCCGTCTCTGTGTCGGTCTTGATGGCCTGAAGTGACTCATCCACTGTTTTTCCAAACAGGTTGTTCCTGTCGAAGGGCATGTCCAAAACTCTGGTTTGCACGTCCTGGCGGAAATCAGTTGCCTTGAGCCTCCCCGCTGTCGAAGGCAAACACTGTTGCCCAACTGGCGGAATTCGGTGTCAGCGATGTCCGTGGCCACTGTTATGGTGTGGTCCGACACCACCTCACCTTCCTGCAGGATCTCAAGGGCCTCCGACCTCTTGTCGTCCGGTAGGAAGTTCAGCAGGGGAGCAATCTTGTACCACCGCTCTGTCGTAGCAGGCCACAATCGCTAGGGCGTTGGCCGCCTTAATTGTCGTCGCCGCAGACGAGATGACTCGTAGTCCCATGGCGTCCAGCTTCTTCCCCTCGCCGTCGGGTGGTGAGGTCAAAGTTGAGGATGACGCCCACGCCGCCGCCTTCTTGTCCGCCACCGAGACGACCGAATCCGGGGTCGGCTGTGCCCTAAGGCATAAAGGGGAGGAATCGGGGACCCGGTACTTCTTCTCGTACCGATCCCTCTTGGCAGGCGTCGTGGACGGGTTCTTCAGGAGAGCAAGTCCCTCCTCCCAGATATCGTCAATCAACGGTACCGCGAGGACCATCTTCCTCTTGGCCTTGCGCCGCTGATGGAAGGTTTCCTCTTTCTTCTGTTCCTCAGGGCAGAGCCGAAAAGCTTGCATGCCCTGGCAATCATGGCGTGGAAGGAGCCAAGTTCGTCGGGCGGGGAGGCCCGAGAGAGTGGTGATGGAAGGCCCATACCGTCGTCACCACCATCGTCATCCGGCCCCGTCGTGGCCGTATCCGTCCCCGTGTCATCCCTAGGATCAGGGGAAGGAGATGAAGGCTGAGTGGGCGCGAGGGCTGGAAAGGCGGGGGGAGGGAGGGTGAACTCTCCTCCGCTTGTTCCGAGGGCTTCCCGACGGACCCGGTTCTGCTGGGTCGTCCGTTGGGGTTAGGGGCAATCTCGTCCTCATCTCTGTGCATAAGGTTTGGATTGCCATGAAAATGGCCACCGAGTTGTCCTGAGGCTCGGGCACTGGCTGCGACGGTTGCTCCTCCTCCACGGGAGCCTCGTCAGCGCCACCGTCGCTCTCTTCGTCCGCCTCCTCAGGGTTCCCCCGTGGGACCGGACCTCCTCGAACCTCTTGTTGAGGCCATTCATGACTTCAACCAGTTCCTCCTCAGAGGCTGTATCCGTGTCCATGACAGCCATCGCCCCCCCCCTCTTTTTCCACCGGGGTCTTCACAGGGGTCTTATCGATGGGCTGAAAAGAGGATTCCCTCCGTGGCAGCAGGGAAACTCTGGGCCCTGAGGTCGCTTCCACTGGGTTAGCCTCCACAGGCTTCGCCAGGGCCGCCGCGACTCCCTCGATAGAGGCTTTCACCGGTTGAATCAAGGCCTTCACCATCTTGGGCGCGCTTGAGGCCTTCACTTTGGGGGAGGGGTCACTGCCTCGCTCCCCCTCAGCTGATCCCTTCGAGATCGACCGGGGCCTCTCCAGAAGCTTGGCAGGGTTCTCAGATTTTCTCTTCCCCGAGCCAGAGCGTTGGCTCGTGGTTGATGGAGTCGGTGAAAGTGCGCCCTGCCTGGCAGCCGAGGAGCCCGACCCTTCGACGCTCCTGGTGCCCGCACACTTACAGTGCTTTGCCTTCTGTTGGGCCCCCGTCACCGGGGCGCCCTCACAGGACTTAGAAGACCGCTCAGACTACTTCTGCTCACCTGCTGGGCCCTTCTCCAGCCAGCTGGCGAGGCGGGACAGACGATCCCTCAGTCTGTTCCGACAGGTTCTTGCAAAACGCACAGTCCTTTTCCACGTGCGTCTTGTCTTCGTGAAGGCAGTAGAGGCATCTCGAATGCTCATCCTCCTTGAAAACATTCTGTAATCCGCATCCAGGGCAGTTCCTGAACAGCTTGGATCCGGGTGTCGAGCTTCCCTTGTCCTGGGCCATGTCCACGAGGTAGGCCTCGGATCTTCTGGAACCCTCCAAGAAGCGTAACTCGATGAAAACTTCGTCCTTGAGGGGCGTTGAAAATTCTGATCAACGGGGACCCGTTGATCGGAAGTCGAAACGGTGGAGCTTGAGGCTCGGTTGACCGAAAAAAATGATTAAACTCTTTGAAAAAAATCACAAAACGCAGTAAAAGCTCGAGAGCTATAGCACGAGGACTGCCAACACTTGAACGTGCAGTAAAAATCTGAGGATGGCTGCCAGGGGCAGGGGTTAGGGAGAAGGCAGTCATTGGCTGGGGCAGTATGACCCAGAGACCAGTGATTGGTTACTACTAAGATTAGAAACGAAACTGATACTGATTTTTTCTTTACTGAGGATTCCCAGCCTGACGACGGGGAATATTCATGAGCATGTGAATCCATGCCAGTCCCCATGCTGGAGAAGTAAGGATAGGCTGTACCTTCAGCTCGGCTCCAAATAAGTCATTTGTCTTACTGATCAGATTATCTGAAGACTTTGCAAGGAGTGAGGGCGTCAGCCCTCTTTTAAAGCCACACAGGGCTTAGGGATAGGTGTAGGTCACACCTAAAGTTAGCCAATTTTGGATTTCCACCAACAATCTTCAGTGATGCTTCAGGTCAGAGCCAGGGTGCTTGGCAACAGACAGGGGAAAAAGATGACACCATATACTTCAATTGTTAATGTTAAATGTTACTTGTACCTCACACTATCACCACTGGAGTGGTCCCCTGGCACTCGGGGGGATCTAAAAAAGGACAGTGTGAAAAAGGGAGGCAGTTAGTAGGGTGCAGTGGGAATAGGAACACAAGATAGGATGTTCTGTTGGCAGCTTCAGTTCGGTTTTCACTGTTCGCTGAGCTTAGGTGCGATTTACAAGTCTGAGCGATTCCCAGGTGCTGTTGTGCATGGTTATGTATTGTTTCTATGTTGTTACAGCGTGGTGAAGTATGTGCGGTTTGCTGTGCAAAGATGTGGTCGCTTGAGTTACATTAGGAGAAGTGGTAGCAGAAAAATATTAGGTTTTGGTATTGGGATAGCAGGGGGGGTTCTTACTTCCTTGCTTTGGTTTCTGTGGTCGGCATTTATGACCATCCTGTGTACTTTGATATTGTTTGGCACCCTAGTCGGTAGGTACGTTGTGGACATAGGTCGTGGAGGTGTGGTCCCCCCCACGTTACGGTTAGAGATTGTTAGGTTAGGAAGGTTATGGGACGCTCCCTTGACTTCTAGTGGGGGTCCCTGCCAACTGTGGAATTCCTCTGTAAACTAGGCGGTGTGTGTCCAAAATGGCCTCTCTCTGCAATGGATTGTAGGTCCCTCCCTGGGCTTCCTGTTTCTGCCAGAATGTATGATTCCTACTCGTTCCCTTCTGATCCTGGGGTGAAGAGCCAGGTTTTTTTTTGTGATTTTCTGAATTCCAAATGATCGCTTGTATTGCGCATGTTTTTTGTTAGGGAATTCCATGTTTTAGGAGCCAGGTGTGAGAAAGATGCACCTCCGAATTTTCTTTTATTGTATGGTTTTGGTTCTAGACGAATGTCTTAGCTTGATCCGAGTTGTCTTGCTGGATGGTAGATGGTTATGTCCTTTTTTAGGAACTCTGCTCCTCAGCTGTGGATTGCTCTGTGCGTTATGCAAATTGTTTCAAACCTTATTCGCTGTTGTATTGGTAGCCAGTGTAGTATTTCAGTGCTGGGCTAATGTGCTCTCTTCGTAGTAGCTTGAGCAGGAGTCTGCATGGTGCGTTTTGGATACGCGGGGGTTTCTTTAGTAGACGTTCTGGCATTCCTAGGTATGGGCTGTTGGTATAGTCTACTCTGGACATGAGTGTTTTGTGGGTAAAAGGAGAGGACAGTAGGTCCCACCCATCTTCCTGTCTGCTGTACATCAAAGTGTCTCCCTAATTAACTGATCCCTATGCAGCGCTTGATCACAACATTGGCCTCCTTTGAAGTAGGGGGTTGCAGGCAGACATTAGTCTCCTACAATTCAGATACTTCATGACTCTGAAAGGAGTGGTTCCAGACAGGACATTCACTGTCCTTTCATACCAAGATGGGGCGTTAGTACCAAGTTGACACATTGCATTATAAAAGAGGTGTTGGTGGCTAGTCTCCATTGTCACTTCCTGCACCAAGGCCTTCCCCGAGGACTGCTAGTATTCGCCACCACCAGCAAGGTTTGACAACGGAGATGCAAATCCATGGGGCCTTGAAATACTTATAAGGCTGCCCATGGCCAAAGGCTTTTGATGTACCCACCGCTGTCAGATGTCAGCTACACGTGACAGGGGAGGGTGGTGCTGGTAAGATGTGTCCTCCCTGAGTACATGACTATTTTTCTGCTGTGTAGTGAGCATGGAAAATGTGTGCAGGAATGGCCCCATCATTCATTCTTTTAAACAAGCAAAAAAAAAGACCACGAGAGGGCACTCTCCCCATGCGGATGTTCGAATTCCTCACAATTCGCCCTCATTCACGTAATTTGGGACAGGGAGATTCCACATGAGATTCCACATGCTCAGGAGACAGTACAATTACAAATAAAGTTCAACAGTTGCAGCATCATGAAAGCAGACTTCACGTTTTAGAAGTGAAAACGTTATGAACCCATGCAGGTGGTCAAATAAGACTCCACTTAGGAAAAACATGCATTCTGGCCATGTGTGCACATCCCACCACTTGAGATGTTAGTACTCCATTACTTTAATCTTTTAAATGATCACTTTGCTAATTCACATTGCTATGAAGGAAGAAAGGGGAGAGGGGGGACAACGGTATCAAAGGCAGCAGATAAATCGAGGAGGATTAGGATAGACAATAGGAAGGTAGAGTTGGAGACATGGATTAGAGCCATCTCAGTAGAGTGGCAGGTACTGACACCTGCTTGAAGAGGGTTGCAAATGTTGTGCCTGTCGAGAAAGTTGGGGGGAGGTGGTTAATACAACTCTAACACCTTAGAGTAAGGAGGTAGAAGTGATACAGAATGAAAGATGGTCGGCAGGTTTGGTTCAGTCCCTTATATTTTTTTTTAAGGGGAGGGAGGACTATGGCCACTTTGAAAGTAGAGGGAAAGCAGGCAGAGTCAAATGACAGGTTGAGGATATTAGCGAGGTGAGGCCACTATAGGGGCAATAGGCTTAACATGCTAAGGTGCAAGAGGATCTAAAAAGGGGTACAGGAGGGGGTTTGCCTTAAGGGGAGAAAGCACTTCCTCAGTATTGGTATGATTGAAGTGAGAGATTGAGGCAGTGAGGGGCGGCAGAGGAGGTATATTGTGGGAAGGCCGAGGAGTGAGTGAAATGATGCAGAGGAGAAATTCTCCAATTTTGAATGCAGAGTATTCAGTAAGGTCATCAGCTGACAGTAGTGTTTATAGTGGAGTATTAAGAAGGCGTAATAAGAGAGCTGGCTGCCATGGCTCCAAAGAGGATGATTGGATTAAATGTCAATGAGCAAGAGGTAAAGTTAATTTGCAAAATCAAGGGAAGATTTGAGGGAGTGCAGGACGGAGAGGTAAAGTTTCAGGTCCTATGAAGAGAGATTAAAACGAATGTTAAAATCAGACTGTGGCTAAGACAGAGCATAACCAGAACAAAGCCTCAGAGATACTGCAAAGACTAGCTTATTATGAAAGTAGTGTGCTGGGTCGCACTATTACCCTGTGAGTGATTGGAGCGCCCTCCTAGAAGAACGCCACAGAGTTTATATTGGGTAGTTGACTAGACACTGGACCTCTGTTCCTTTTGAGAAGACAACGACTTTTCAATAATGCTTCTTCAGTCCACTGTTCAACTCCTTTGAATTCCAACCTGTAGGCCATCCTTTAACCCAGTGGTCTGAAAGCTTTGGCTTGCCAGATGTTTTGGACTACAACTCCTATCAGCCCTAGCAGATATACTTTATGAGTCGTCGTAGTCTAAAACATCTGTAGAACCAAGGTTGCAGACCATGGCTTTAAACCATCCCTAGGGCCATCCCATAGGCATAGGTTAGCCTACAGGATGGGCAACGCAGAAAAGCGTACATCGGACTCTGCATATACACTCCGCACAGAAATAACAGATTGAAAACACGGGAGGGGCGAGGGAAGCTCCGGAGAAGCAACATTTGTATTCAGCGACTCCCAGAAAACAAGCAAAGGTATGGGTTTTTGTGTAGGCATGGGAAAGGCACTTGCCAGGCCCATCCATAGTGGTATTAACTGCCATTGATGGTAGCAGTGCCTGGCAAACGTCTAATACTTACACATAAGCCAAAACTGTTGGCTTTGCCCATGCTTGTTTTTAACATTGAATAACACACATGGTGCTTATAAATCGTGTGGCTGACACCACTAACAGATTTACAACGCCAATTGAGTCATTAACGCTGAGAAGACTGCTTGAAAATACACTGGCAGGCAATTGAGGCTCGATTAAAGCGATTTCAAAGAGATGCCATGAGGAGGTGGCAGGAACTGGGTGGGAATAGCCAAAGGGATTATGGCCATGGGCAGTCACTGGGTGGGCAAATATCCGTAACACGCCTATAAACACCTAAAACAAAAGACGTTGGAAACAAGTGACTTCCGCCTTGTCTGGTGAAACTGTGTGCATGTGCAGCTATGGTACACCAAACTCTATTGCTGCATGTGACAGTCTGTAGCGTACCTGCTGCTTTCCCGGGTCTGCACTGTGGGGAGAGGCGTTCCAGTGACAGAGCTGCCATCAGTAGCGGAGCACGGTTAGAGCGGCAGCGTTATTCTGCAGTGCGTTCTAAAGCACGTTCTGGACTCACCACTGCACGTGCAGCGTCACAGTGTCCGTGTTGGCTCCTTGCTTTTTAGACTGCAGGCAGCACTTGCCTCTGCCCCCGCAGCTTCATCCATTTCTTCCCCCGCCGTCTGCACGTATCCTTGAGCTTTGCCTCCCCACTGAGGGGTGAGCAGAACCGACTTTGACACAAGGCATTGGACATAGTTTATATTTTCTTCTTTCGTTCTATAAAGAAATCAATTTGTTCGGGTGTTTCACAGCTGAGACTTGGAATGTGGCCTGCTGTCAAATTCGTTCTGACAAACGTATCCTCCCGAGTTCGTATAGCTTGTGGGCTCACTGCAAGTTTATTTGGATGCTGATGTGGAGGGGTGCAATGATATCATGAATGAACGCGGTTTCCCGTTTTGCTTCCTAAGCGATATCGAATATGTTTGTGTCCAGTCCTGCTGATCATTTACACTCAATACGTCATTATATAAATAAAAGATTATATCATGAGTGAGATGAGTATGTCAAATAAGGACTGCACAGTTTTTGGTACATTTAGATAAATATAAAGAACAGGCAGTTTATTTCGGGGGCAATACAACCCCGTTTCACGTCTTACTTTCAGCAAATTAAGTTTAGAAACTCAGTATGGAAGAAAGAAAATATAAAGAATGGGTAGCATAATCACGTGCTGGGCAATGCTTCATTTCTGGCGCCTTTCACAGTTATCCGTTTCCTCGCCATGGGACAAAGATCATGTTTAGTAGGCTGCTATTCCACGACTATGGCAGGTCGACATTAGCTCCGCTGCAAGCCGGCCGGCTTTAGTTTATTCTATCTGATTATATAGCAGGCAGACTGTACCAAGTGATTGTAAAGGGGCAACTTGAAAATTTGCACAAGTAACTGAACATTCGTTTTGTCAATGTCTTTTTTGGTGTCTGAAGGATTTCACAGAGTGGACAGGAACACGTGATGGTTGAGCAGATCACCCCGCCTTTCAGATTCACTACTACATCTCTTGGAAACTATCAGGAAGAATTCATGCTTTGGTTATTTAGATCTAATTTCTACTGAAAATTATGTTTGGGTGGTTCTAGGTCGTGTTAGGTTAACACTACATTGACTAGCTTACAAACCATATTCTATTTTAAAATGATAGACAATTCACGTTGTAATATATACTTGTACTGGAATCAATTATACGAAAACAATTATTTTCTATACAGTTTGTCAGTAAAAATGTTCAATAAAACATTTCAAACATGAACATGCTATACGTATTTACCACATATACATGATTAAATGGACTGTCCTTCTGTAGTGCACGTACAATGACAATAGCTTAATCTATTTAAAAAATACTTTGAAAAAGATGCTTCAAATCTAATGTCTATTTGATTCCATCCTTCATTCATACATACAATAATTTACACATTCATTTTTCTACCCAACATGTTTCATTCCTTCTCATGCTATTAAACTGCACAACTTGTTCAGGAAATTCTTCAGGGGTATGCACTACACTATTTTACAGTCCCTCCGTTTCCCTTTTAAATTCTGTTTCCTTAATACAATTGTACATTTTCATTTGTCAAATCTTCTAGACTTCCATTGTGTTAAGCCTTCCTCTTAAGCTGTGTAGCCAATGGTGTGTTCGCCTGCAACAACAATGAAAACGGTTTAAATTTCACCGTTCTCTTTGGTGCAGATTGTTTATACCATTAATTACTAATCATTAGTAGTAGGAGATTAATTCTCATTGATATTATGGCTAAACGTGAACAGTATCTTCACTTACATCCACCAACCGATGGCGGCTGCATAACATGCCATGCCCTTTACTTTATAACGTTTTTGATCCTTTATAATTACGTCTCCATATTTAGACGAAGGTGGGGCATGAAATGACTGATATTTGCTTTTTTTGTCGTAATTTTAAAAAGTGATGGCAAAAACAGAATCATTGAGATGTGGCTAATGTCTCTGTTGAGCATCGAACGACTATTAGCAAATCATTTTTTTCTAACTCTCCGATTTACATTTTTTAACGTGTTTTCACGTGTTTTCACGTTTAGAAAACTCAATCATTAACACATGATTTTGTTCTAACTCACCGTTGTTAATGTCCGTGATTCACGTGGGAGCATGGCTTTCCGCAATGTTTTCATGCATTCTTTTTATTCATGGCGTGTGTTTACAGCTGTTTAATTGATGATCTTATACTGCGGTTAAGTAATAAAAGGGGGGGGGTGAAGGATTTTTGAAACATTCACTCGATTTTTAAGGATCGATTGTTTTACTAAAAACGGGATGCTTTTATTTGGCTCATCTCATCGATTCCCAAAGCACTCTCTTACCTATAAGTTAGTGCTTTTGCTCCGTCTCTGTGTGGCTCCACTACGGGTCTCCCGTTGTTCACTCCTCTGTTACTAGAGACAGCATTACGCGATGACTTACCTGGGTGCTTTCTTTACATTTTCATGTTCTGTGTTTATATGAGCTGCCATGGCATATGAGTCAGTGAGAGTTCCTACACTCTACATTATCCTTCTTTGGTGTATTCCATGTATTGTATTCATATTTCTATGACTATTTCCTCCTCGCTCTCTCAACTTGGCTGGCTTCCCTTCGCCTCCCAACATAAATTCCAATGGTTTTCAAATCACTCCACGACCTTGCTCCCCCCTATTGCTCTTCTCTCCTCTCATTTTACACTCCCTCTCGTTCTCTCCGCTCTGCTGACCTCTTCTTACTCACTGTACCCCCGTCACCATGTGCCACCTCTCGCTTCCATTCCCTTCAGCTCTTGGCCCCCCCTACAGTGGAACTCCTTACCTCTCTCCATCTGCTCTATCCCCACCTACACCTCCTTCCGCACCTCCTTGAAAGCCCTTCTTCACCCCCCCTTGACCTTCTACCATCTCTCCTCTCCATCTCCCTGTGCCTCATACCTTCCCTTCCCCTCCCTTCTCATATCCACTTGGCCGTATATCACATATTTGGCTTTATTGCTCCTCTTCCCTTTACTACCTCCTCTCCCTTCCTTCCCTCACCTCCACTTTCCAAGGAAACTGTTCTACATATTGAATCAATGTTTTATCCCATGATTGTTAACTTGCTTCTTCCATTGTTGTTATATTGTAAAGCGCTTTGGATTAAAGCGATATATAAACTAAATAATCAAACATTCATTTACTCCCTTTTCTTTATATGTCCATGCAGATTGACTACATTCCTAGGGTGTTAGTAATAACGTCTTCAGATGCACTTCGTTACACAAACCCTGATAATTTGTGGGGCTTGCTACTCTGCTCCGAGGTTGTTAGCTCTCTTTTGGTTTAGTATTCCTCATTAGACGTGGAAGAATTTTATCAGGATACCAGTGCCTCTTAAAGCCGCTGTTTCAACAGCTTCATCCATTAATTTACGCTCACTGCCATCGATAGTGCATCTCAAGGTTTGTAGCGATTGCTTTGGTGAGGTTTTTGTACAATCTGGACAGCCGATCAGAGAGACTTAGTTGGAAGGGAGAGGCGTGTTCCCCCCAACAAGAGCTCAAATGAATTTTCCAATAACGATTTAACGTGATCCTTCAATGAAAATAGATTAAACTATTGACAGTTGAACATGTGCAATTTGAATGCATAGTGAAACAAGCAAGGGCACACCCAATAGGTCTGGATTTTGTATTGGTGAACGTGATTGTTTATACAATAAAAAGAAAATCACAAGAACACAGAACAAGATAAGTGAATAATATCAATTATTTATATAGCCATTAAAAAAAATTATACAAATCAGATGCATGGTATCTTTCCCATTCAAAGATAGCTGCTAGTTTTGACTCGTTTCCAGAGTTTCCTTAGAGACAGTCATCCAAGATGGCTGCCTCAATGGAAGAGCTCAGAGTTCTGACATGGGCAGGAATGGGTGGGATTAGCGATAGGGATTAGCATAGCTAGGGGCAAAGAATGGGAGGGCTTCAATAACCTAACTGTATCCATCCTCAAATGTCATCTCAATTGGAAAAGCGTTACATACCCTCATTCAAAGCCCACATTTGAAGCACTTATGTTAAAGCTCATTTTAATGACAATAGTTTCAGCATAAAGGTAGCACTTTCAGCACCACCTACTAGCCCAAACTAAAAACACAAGGCCTTAGCATGAAACTCTGCCTATAAAAATGGTTGGTAGACCTCATAATGCCCAGAAACATCAACTTCTTTTCAAGTGAAAGAGCACATCAAATACCCATCGATACAGGGCGCTGCACCACAGACAATAGTAGCCACATTTCTCAATTACCAAGACTGAGGCCCAGTTACAGATGGCACGTACAAAAGGGCCAATCACATTCACAAGTAAGACTACGTTCAGCGCCACGATGCCCCAGGGCAGATGTGCGCTATATAAATCCAAATAAATAAATAAAATAAATTCAATGTGAACAGAATTGCCATTTTTCCCCACACTACACCATGGAAGTGCAGAAAGACTGCCCAATCATTTGATTCCGTCCAAAAAAAGATCCAGATCCACAGAATCAAATACGCCCTTTTCTTTCCAGCCCAACTTAAGATCTACCTTAATGGCACAACACAATTCTTCACTGACCATGCAAGGCTTGGACTGGACTAGAAATACATTCCAGGGAGCAGACCAATAGGTCATAGGTTTTGAGCGACCGATGCTTCCAGTTGGGGTGAAAGATGGGGGGGTGTAGGGGACGAGGGAATGGAGTTAATTGGGAGTATAGTTTGGTGCAACTTGTTCACCAGATCAAACAACAGGGGCAAATAGGTCTCGCACAGGAGGTTATGGCACATACGCTGCCTACAGCACTTTCATTTTTATACCTAGATTGGAACTGTACCTGCACTTGATGAAATGGAATGTCAACGGCCCATATACCCCCATTAAGAGAGGGCTGGTGTTAGAACTACTGAATAGATACTCTACAAATATGGCCCGTCTTACCGAAACACACCTGGCTGGCTCAGAATGCCAGATCTTTGAACGGACGATTGACAAGTCTGCCACGCATGCTGGATTCTCCAGGAGGTCTGGGCATGTCCTGATACTTATACACAAACGTTTTAAGCGTGGCCCGCGAGGGAGATTCACAGAGGAGAGCTTGGGGTGGATGTCTTGGGCATTCTTGGTATATACAACCCCCCCCACCATCTACTCTCCATAAAACTGCTTGATCTTATTCAGTCCCTACTAAAGTCTCGGATCATAGGGGGTGAATTTTAATGAGGTCATGGATCTGCTCATGGACCGGATTCACCTCACAGGTAGGAACCCCAACGCACATCAAATTACATACCTTTGCTTCCGCACTGTGATATGTGGTGGGCGTTGCACACAAGATAAAGGCTTCTCGTTCAACTACGGAGCCCACGCATCCATGTCCAGGATTGACTACTACTTGGTCCCCCGTCAAGAGGCGCAATGACTGGTGTCAGTTCGATTCATAGCGAGTGGAATTTTGGCCCATGCTCCAATTCTTCTTGAGCTTAAGGTAGATGGACCCAGCCCCAGGACGGGATGGCTCTTGGGTTCCCAGGTGTGCTGAAGGGTACTACTGCTAAAACCAAAGAATACTTCAAACTTAATGATGGGTCAGTCAACAGCCCAGTAACACTATGGGAAAGACATGAAGCAGCACTCAGAGGGGAACTGATATCACTGATCTCGGAGCAACGTAAAACTCAATGACAAAAAAAGTGTGGAAGCGGAGACAGAAGCTGAAAGGTGCAAGGAGGAATTTTAGATCAAAATCCCTCACTGCACACAGATCGCTTATTTGGGCAAGGGCGGTGTTCCGGAACACCGCGTTGGATAACATGGAACAAGCCCATTGGGACAAACCGGGGTGCCTCCTATAGATCCATCTCCCTCATTAATGGGGAAGCTAAAATACTTGTGAAGGTCCTCACAAATTGCCTACTAAAGGTTAAATTAGCAGTAGTACACTACAATCAGTGTGGCGCTCGATCAGGTGGCAACCACACAAGAACCCTTAGCACTCCTTTCGGTTGACTTCAAGAAAGCATTGGACACTTGTGGGGTTGCTTATGGGAAATTAAACAGATCGGTTTCGGAAATAATTCCGAGTTGGTTAAAGCTCCTCTATGAGTTACCTGTCACTGAGGCTAGGGTCAATGGGGTGGTTTCCAGATCGTTCCCGTTAGGCAAAGTTTGTATGCAGTACCCTCTGGGACCACTACACACAACTCTGACTACAGGTATAGGCAACACAACCTTTGGTATAAGCTTGTACTACACAGTTTTGGTAGCGTGTTGAGCAGCCAGGCTTATCTCTAGAGGGGTAAATGTGAGCTGTAGTGGAGTTACAGAGATTTACAGTTACAGGTATTCAAAGAAAATCTTATACTCAAGGTTTCAAAGCCTTCTTCAGAAGAGAGCAATATAATAGCAACACACAAATATACTTCAATACTGTACACTCTTAGTTTCTAAATCAGTAAAGACCCTTTTGGGATGGTCCACAGACAACCTACACCCACAGGTGACTTCAATAACTAGCATGCTGGGGACATTCATATCTTACTGTTGGCATTTAGAATACTTTTAGAAGTGGGTAAAAGGAAAAGGTTATTAGAACAAGAGACAAACAATATTCTTAAGCAGGCAAATACTTTTGGATCTTCCAAGAAGAGTCATACAATTCAATGGGCAAAAGTCTTGTATAGGATGCAGCAGGTAGGTAAATGGAAAAGTTTCGCACAAGTTCTTATGAGTCTTTGATGAAAAGAAGAATCAAATGTAGGGCCACAAGCTGATTAGACTTTTGAGTTGTAGAAATTTCAAAAACTCTACAGTAAGAGGCAAGTCCTCTTAGACTTTTTACAGTACCTTAGAAATGAAGAAAGATGCACCTGATGACTTCTGTTCCTTTGCAGCTCTGCAGATCACACTGTTCCTGTGCCTCAGTCGTGGGGAAAAGAGGGAGGACGTCGGGGGGACTCCTGCAATGCACTGGTATGGTCAAAACTTGCAACCGGAAAACTTCACTTTCAGTGGCTGTTCAGTGTTTCAGCTCCTAGCGTCTACCGCAAATGCCAACACTGCGGTTCCTTGCTGTCGAGATGGACTTCCTTGCTTCTGGGGTCCCGCACTCTGTTGAAGGGGCTCAGGCTTGGTCAGTCCTGCTTCCTGGGAGTCCGAAGGATCGTCCAAAAGCTCTAGGCCAGCTTAATAGCAACGCACACAATCTGGTGTTCCTCTCCCTGGCTATACGGTTTCCAGCAGCAACTTTGGAGTTGATTGGTCCCACAAACTCAAATTGAGAAGTCGTCCTTGCAGGGACTTCTCCGTCGATGCGAAATTGGCGTTTTGGCACTGCTGCAGGGCTTCACCGGGCAAACCAATAGTCCAGGAGTTGCAGCAGGCGTCCTCTTCAAGCTCTTTGGTTCCTTCGTCCAGTGGTCGACTCTGCCTTCCAAGCCAAAGGACTCGCCTTTTACTCAGTTCTCTCCCATTCATTCCAGCCTAGCTGTCAAGTCACCCAGCAGGATGGCTGTCCTTGCCAGACAGTCAGCCAGCCATTCACCACAGAGTGCATTTGGGTCTCCTAGGAGACCAAGCATTGGGAGTTTCGGGCACCTCCCTCATTGCCTGCCTACCCCAGACACTCCGGAGCCAGAGGCGAGTTTCACTTGTGAATCCCGCCAAAAGGCAAAATTAACAGAGACCAAACCTGGTTTGGCGCGCAGGGCAAATCTCAAAAAGGACCTTTTCACAAAGAAATGGCGAAAATAGAAGACCAGGAGCCATTTTCACAAACATGGCGCCTGTGGTTGCTTTACAGCAGCTGTGAACGCAGCCCGCAGTAAATGCACACAATAGTAGTTACAAAACCAGTGCCAACAGCCATTCGGTGAGAAAAGGGTAACAAAGATGTACATGAGCAGCTAGACAGTTAATGTCCTGCGTTGCCTTGCGAGCCTGCCTGACGTGGCCCTGCCCCCTCACAGAATATATCTGAAAAAATGCTCTTTTAGGTGGCCGCCTTCATAATTCACCCGTGTCCCATATCGCACTGGCAACACTACATTTGACATAGGGTATCTGCTGGCTGTACTGTGCCGAGCATGCCCAACGTGTCCCCGTCCCCTCAGACATCGTGAACAAAGTTTGTTTTGTCCTCTGCTCTCCTATTACACCCAGGTCCCATTCTGCACCTCCAATTGTTTATCTGCCATATTGCTGTGCGACCATGCTTAACGTAGCCCCCCCCTCCCCCTCTCCCCTCACGGAAATAAACAAAATGCTTTCTTTTGACCTACATAACAGTGAAAAGGCTGAAACAACATTAACATCTACCTACAAAAGTAAGTAAAGTTCAAACAGTGTTGAATCCTTGCATTTACTACCTGCTAAATGTTATTGAAACAGTATGTATGGCTTATATGAAGAAACACCCATATTTACATTTCTAACTACTTTAGCCCTACATTTCCCTGCATAAAAAAAAAAAAAAAAAAAAAAAAGTCACACCTGCAGTTACTTTCCCCAATTATAACACCCTTCTGGTATTTTTTCTTATTTAATAAAAATACTGAGGGTGTTCTAATAGCTTTATAGACCTGCAGCGAGGGCCGTACCGGGCGTTATGGTCCCTCATACCTTGTTAAAGTCCCTCGCTTTGCTCAGGCCATAACACCGTACGGTCCTCGCTGCAGGTCTATAAAGCTATATTATTAGTGGGCAAGCCAACTAGTAACTACTAATGTTTTGGCTACACAATGATATCAGTCTGCCCCACAAGCCGAAAGGGACTGGATGAAAGGGATAGCGCCGATACAGGTTTTATACGAAGGTGGGGGCGAGGGAGAAACTACTCTTCCTTGTATTACACAACACAGAGTCAAGATTTGGAAAGACGCGATTCAAAGGATGGGCCAACAAGCCGACGCTGGCACAACCAAGAATCTACCTGAAATATTTAAGGTATGGCTTAACTGTAAGTTGTGGGCGTGGTGATGGTAGGAGGGGCGTTCTTCCCCTTTATGGATCCCCAAAGCAAACAGAGGCTGCCAGACTCAGAGATATCTTCTTGTTCAAATCAATCACATCCTGCAGGCACAGTTCAGAGATTTTCAGGCGATCCCAGAGTGCTCACCCTTGGAGGCAAATTTGTTGGGGGAAATGGATCACCACTAAGGTCACCTCCACATTATACCAGATCATAACATCTTTCACAACTCACAAGTTATCCAACCTCAAGACTAAATGGGAAACACATGTAGGCCCCCATATAACCTAAGAACTTGGTGTTCCCACGAGAAGTACAAATCTATACCAGATTCTGACTTGTCCAACTTAAGGTCCTATATAGGACGTACTACTCGCGTATGCTGCTTTTTAGATGTGGCTGGGCAACTCACCAGCGCTGCCTGCAATGTGGCAAGTTGATCAGGAAATTTTTTCATATACGTTGAGAATGCCTGCACATCGCACGATTTTGGATCAAGAGCCTTGATAAATTAGTTGCTCATTCAATGTATTTCCTGCAATATATCTCTATTTTGCACTGTACTCTCATTGGTTTTAAGTTTGAATTTAATAACGTGATGTGATAAACAAAAAAAAAAACAAAAAAAATAAACGCAGGATTCTATTTTCTCTACCACTCTTGAATGACAGAAAGCTCTATAATCATGTTGCATTGTGACAGCAACCGATCTAAAATTACTACCAGTCACCGGGTTATTCAAGTCTAGCCCCCAGAGAGCAAAATCCATTTCATGTTTTCAGGATATCCAAACAAAACACATTTGATTCCAGTGAACTGAGGATATCCTATAAACCGGTTGGTGTTGGGACGAGAGGATGGGACTGGCTGCATTAACAAGAATGCTAGCTCAACCTAATTCCAAAATAGTATAGGAGCAAATATCCAAACTTCAGGGATTGACTAGGACCATTTGGTTACTTCTTGGATGAGAGGTCTTGCATTTCATCACTATCGCATATGGTTCCTTAAACTACCTAAATAATAGCAGCATTTTTTAAATTTACTGCCACTCAAAGGCAATTTATCACAATAAAGTGCATGTTTTTTGCATTAGAAGATGTGTCAAGCAAGGTAACATCAGCACAGGACGTGTTTTGGTCAGGTTACACAGATCACTTCCAGACGTCTACTCTTTCCCTACACACTGTAAAAACGAACTTTTATTCAGTGTTCAAAAGTAATTATGGGAATGGATTAAACATGTAAAATTTTTCATAACTATGTGGTTGAATAACATATTGTGAGTGGAATTCAAGCAGCTTTACCACCACTAACCTGTCCAATCTTTGAGCAATTAACTGTGCCACTCATTTCAACAAGACTGATGCGAGAAACAAAACAAAGTAAAACTGCAATATGGAGCAAACCTTCCTCAATCTTATTTAAGTTTGATTTTTAAAATTGCATTTAGCTACTGTTGTATTTACACTGCATGTTGTCCATTTTTGTTGGAGTGGGTAAACAGCTAGAAGATGAATTGATAAAAAGGCACAACTTAACAGCACTTGCCGATCAAAATTAATTTGAAGACTTTTGCGGGAGACAAAACTACCCACCGTCCCTAGATGTTGTCCGCACCTCCCCTCCCTGATTTCCATTTCCGGTTGTAGGTCAAGCAGCACCATACCTTTGAGTCACAAACACTTTACCTGAGAACACCAGATGATATTATCTGGAAGCTCTTTTACAGGGTCAACATTTCTCCCCCACCCGCACTCTCGCTAAGTGGGTTTTATTTAAGCCTCACCAGGAACCTAATTTCAAGGGGAGGGTGAAAAATGGATTCAAGAACCTACATCCCATCTGAGCAGGTTTCAGAATAAATAAAAAAACACAAGTGCCTTCCTTACCATTCCATTATCACTTTTCTTCACCACACACCCGGACAAGGAAGCATAAATATAGCCATGTCTGCTATATGTACCACTGCCAGGAGAAAAGTCTTCAAGGTTGCATAGCCGCTCTCCTATAATGACAAGATTCATGAAAATCAGGTCCCTGGCAAATCTGCAGAGTAAACGTCACAATGTCTTGGGTCTAGCTGGGCATGTGAAAGACATAATTGATCTCATCAAGACATCTGACAAGTTGTGCACACTTACACCAAATGAACAGGGCTATTAGATGGAGCGGAGGGATGAGCTAGTGGCAAGAGTACACTTTATATCAGTAGTGCCGAGGTCTACTCCAGAACCCTATATACGAAAACCATTTAGTAGGACCAAAACAAACTGAAGCTTCAACTAAAAATTTAAAATCAGAAAGACCTATACATTCTCATAGAGGCTCACTCCCATTCCTTGTAATCCCAGCGATGTATCTGCTACTTTCATAGACGGTCAAAATCTTGTGTGGGCTCCTTGCTTGGCAAATTTTACAATCTTGTACCATTGTCTGATTTTCTTCTTGCTCCAATGAATTCAGCTAGAACTAAAATCTTTGTTTCAAGTGCATCTCTTTTGGCTTGGTCTGGCACACTTTTTTTTTTAAAGCAAATTGACAAGAGGCCACCAGGGGACGTAGCAAATGGCGCTCCAATCTTCGCTGCTCTCCAAACGCCGCGCCGAAACAGCACCCGAGCCCACCGCCCACACTCCCGGAAGTGTTTGGATGGTGGCAGCAGTGTGGTGTTGACCTGCTGCCCAGCCGTTCGAAATTACGGGCGAATCGTCTGCCTGTGCTCCAAGTAAACTAACCAGCGCAACCAGGCAGGCCAAGAGTGTGTGGAGCAGGCGGCCGCAGCTGCGCTACAGCACATATTTCTATCCGACAGCGTGGGCTGTAGGCCGTGGTGGCCCATGAGCAGGGGCTCAGCCCGTTCTGCACTGGGTCCCCCTCCCCTGGCATAACACCCGCAACCTAGGAGAGTGAAGACACCAGTGCCAGCGGTGTGGGAGCGTTGAAGGAAATAGTATTGTAGCTTATCTGCACGAAGAGTGTGGGCTGCAGACCTTGCCAAACTGCAGACGGCTGCTGTGTGCCAAGCGAGGGGATTATTAGCCCCTCGACAAGGAGCTTAGTTGCCCCAGGCCATCGATTTGCAGAGTTGGCCCGGGGTTCATGCCCCCCCCTGCTGCTGTTGAGTGCAGTGTGACCAGGGGTGCAGCTTGGACCCAGAAGGGCGGCGGGGTCGCAGACCTTTTCAATGGTGTTGGAGTACGACAGTCTCCAGTATAAACTGGTGTCAGAGGACAATATTCAGAGAATGAAGGGAGAACCGATGGGGCAAGTGGACAGAATGGAGGGACACGTGGAGGGCGAAGCCAGTTGAACACCGGATAAGGGGTGGACAAGTGAACTTGCTAGCGCATTCAAGATTCTGGGGGGCAGTTTTGGGAGTCTATTGGGAAATGGGGCGGTGAGAGGTTGCATTGCGATATTTTGGTCCAATGGTCGGGGGACAACTGGTGGTCCGGTTCTGGCTACACTGGTTGCAGTTCAGGACTGGATGCTGAGGGGAAGAGACGGTCAGGGCAAAGGGGGTTACGCAGAGTTGCGAGGGGGAGTTTTTGATGTTTAAGAGGTATTGGTTATTAAAGCGCAGTCTGAAGTTTTGAGGTTACACATAGAGGAAGAGGGGTTCTAAGGGAGGTGGTAATGGGAGTGAACTGCCAGCAGTTAATTTGACTATAGGCTCTCTTAATGCTAGAGGAGTGTACTCACCGAATAAATGGTCACTACTACTGAGGGAGTTTCAAAGGGCGAAACTGCATGTGGTTATGGTTCAGGAAACACATTGGGTCTCAGGTAGGGAACCATCCATTCAGGCAAACACATTAGGCAGACTCTATAGCTCCTCGGATGCAACAAAGAAAAGGGGGGCAGCCTTCCTTCTTTCTAGCCAACAGAGCTTTTTGGCAGAGGCTGAAATGATAGACCGTGAAGGCAGATAGGTTTTCATTAGAGGTAAATTGCAGGGAAGTCTGACATTTGGTACAGTCTATTCCCCCAATGTGGGTAAGTTGCCCTTCTGGGAGGGGCTTAAATCTAAGCTGGGACAATACGGCGAGGGTCCCTTGATAGTGGAGTGGGGGTTGGGGGGTGGACTTCAACATGGTTCTGAACGCGGTGAAGGATGATGTTTCTACACGTTTCCATGGGGTGAACAGGGAGCTGGGCATTTTGGATTCTTTAATTGAACGTCTTGCGGGAGGGGGTGAACAGGCCCTTCACATACTTTTCCCAGGTCCATAATTGACATAATATGTCAAGGTTGGCAAGGATGATACGTTAAGGGGGCAGGTCCTGGAGTCCCCGGTAGATCTGGTTCTGTGGTCAGACCATCTAATTGATGAGAAATGTCTTGACGAATTGGGCGACCAGTGTCCTGAAAAGGCAAAGGGATCTGCAACGCTGATCTCCTTAGGGACAGGGAAACTGCGCAGGCCATACTCTCCGATATTAAGGAATATTTTGAAAACAATGATATAGGCGGGGGGTTCAAACACTGTGGAAGGGATTCAAGGCCACTATCCGAGGGGTCTTCCTCCGCATTGGTGCCCGGAAGAAGAGGGAAAGGGCTCAACAGGAGGAGAGGTTGAGTGAGGGACAAGATAGCAGCACTACAACTGGGAGGCTGCCGGGGCTCTTCCCTTTCCCGGGCAGCAGCTAGCCAACTCGAGCATTACAAGAGCCAGCTCAAGGCTTTGTTGGTTCAGGATATCGAGAAGAAACTGCTTATTCTAAAATCTTAACTAGGAAGTTGAGAGGAGAGGGAAAAGAAAATGGTAGTGTTCGGACATCCGCGGGATCCAGGATGACAAAGCATTGGGGAGGAATGCAAGTCATTTTACAAGCACCTTTATACTGCAGAATATTCAGGAGACGGGTCCCATAATTCACATTATGTTGACCAGCGGCAGATCCCTGGAATCTCCAAGGACGTTGCTGAAGGATTAGAGAGGCCGGTAGAGATGAAGGAGTTCTGCAAACAATTAAGGACATGAAGGGAGCCACTGCTCCGGGTAGTGATGGCTTCTCCGGTGAAATTTTATTAGCAGTATAGGTCGGCTCTGGCTCCCCATTTGGTGAGTCTTAAATGCAGTATTGGCATGGGAAGAGTCTCCCTGTTAGGATGAGGGCAATCATTGTGGTGCTCCAGAAAGAGGGCAAGGATCCATCATTGTGCTCTTCCTACAGGTCGATCCTGTTACTTAATGTTGATTTTAAGGCCTTGGGCAAAATATTGTGTAACAGGACTGAGGCGGTCCTGCCGGCCCTGGTTCAAGACGACCAGGTGGGATTTATAAAAGGTTAGGCATGGCTCTGACAATATCCGGAAGACCATAAATCTGATTTCTAGGGCCAAATTGGCAGGGCTCCTACTGCAGGCATAAGGGTGAACAGTATGCTCATCGGCTCCTACGGGTTATCGCGGGGATACCTCCCCCTTCACCTCTCCCCCCCCCAGGTCCCCAGGTTTGGGTATTTCATAGGCGTCAGAATGAAAGTCGGTAAAAATTGTCACATGCCGTTAAGGTATGGATTTGGTCCTGATTCAATGTTGGGGAGAATACAGAGACTTCTACGGTATTATATATATATATATTTTTTTTTTTTTTTTTTTTTTAACATTCCTACCGACAATCCTTCCGCAGTACTTTAATCTGAAGAGCAGCAAAAGTCACATTTGATTGTATTACAACCCAACACAATACAAAATAGACAGCATACCCACTTCTCACCCTTCAGTAGCAACCAGCTTGCACCAAAGATCCCAAAGATCCCATCCTTAAAGGTTATAGTGCCATGAAGAAAGGAAACCAACTCTTCTAGGGAGTTTGTCCCTTCTCTAGGGAGGTGAGCCTGCTATGCAAAACACTCCCCATGGGACAGAGCAAGCGGAATCTCACTTTGGGTGTTGCCCGGCCTCCCCCTTAGGGGACATGGAATTCCCAGGCGAGAGGTTTGTAAGACCTTCCTTAACATCAGCGTCCAAGAGTTTATTGGAAACATGGGGACTAGTCACAATACTAATGTGCAAGGACCCTTCGATGAACTTGGTTTGGCTGCCGACCCCCTCCTCGTTGCCCAAACACAAAACCTGAAACCTGAAACCAAGGGTGGTGTTCCTCTCGTTGCAGAGAGGATCGAGAAAAGGGCTGAGACCCTTACTTATGATGGAGTCTCTGCTGCGGAATGAACCAGCCATAGTGGAGGCCTGTCCGGGCAAAGCTGCATACAGCGGAAGACCATGCTGTAGCATGGATCCAGCACATCCTGAAGGTGTGCTGGGCAGCGGTAACTCAGAGCCTGTGGAAGCGGAACGTTGCACATCCCAGTAGGGCAGAAGCCCAGTGAAAGAGGTCTCTGACAAAGAGAGCATACCGCTGCAGCACGCCGGCGTACTCTAACCATGGCACCTGGATGGAGAACTGAAATGAAGTAACAGATGACCCGAGAAGCGCAGTTCCACGGCCACCAAAGTTGCTGCTTCCCTGACGTAGAACACAGTGGATAAGTAGGTACGCGGTTCACACCAAGGAGAGGGCAGCCAAAATGCAAAAAGCACTCAAAAAAGGAGTGAAGGTGCTATGGACAAGGTTAAAGAGGGCCCCTGTGGGGCTGCGAGAAACCAAAGAATACAATCAGGCAGAGTGGGTGAAGCTGAAACCAATGAAAGGCCACAGCAGGGTGCACCTGAAAGCACAAGCTCGTAAAGAGGGTGAAAGCAGGCAGAAAGCCAAAAGCCCAGTCTGAGCTGAAAGCTAAAGCCACTCACGGAAGGTGGAAAACCACAACAGACCAAAACTATCAGTGGAGGCTAAAGGTCCATGCTAGACCAAGAGAAACTCGAAAGCCTCTGCAACGCACTGGAGGTGGGAACCAGAGCGACCAGTTGCAAGGTTGAAAGAGTTACAAACCCAAATGTCCCATTTCAGGAATTCCCTTTTTCAGATACGCCAGACTGTCGAGAAGCACAGGAGTTCTCCCTTTGCATTGTGTTGAAAACCAAGGAACTTGCTTGGCACTGTACGAGCAGGCCAAAGCTTGAATCCTTGGGGAACTATTCAAGAGATACTTTTGGGAAGGGGGTGGGGGGTGTCATGCAACCGCCTGCACATGCCAAGACGGGGGTTGGGTGGGAGAAGAAGAGTAAAAATCTACTACCCAAGGCTACGTTTTGTTTCCGTTACTAGTAGTGGGGTCAACCGGCAGGGCAGCATAGGTTTCGACACAGGACAAGTTTTATTTTTGTAAAACAATCAGACTAGCATCATTTTGTTATTTTCCAGTGTAGGAAGATCTTAGAAATAGGGCTAGGTGAGGCATTTTCTTTTCTTTAATAAAGCTGAAACAGGACTGTCCTAAGTTGGACTTACCACAACACGCACACAGAACTATCTTGACTAAATGGGCGAATACACCATGCTCCTCTTTAAGTGTGGCCTTAAGAAGTCCTCTTCCATGGTTGTATTATTACTCCGTATTCGACGCAGATGCACCCATCAATCACCTGTCCTAGAACTTCCCAATAATGTCCAGTCCAGCCATAGCCTGGCATCGCATGCCTCTTTCCACACATACCAGTAACTTTCCAGATGTACATTCAAGATCATTGTTCAAGTTCCCAGACCAAATGACACTTACGGTCGCCCAAGCCTCAAAGAAAAAGGTCAGCAATGTTAGTGCCAGCAATCCAATGCTGCGCCTTCCTATCCACCAATGCACCATCATTTCTAAAAACTGAGGTCCCATACACTGCACCTGTAATCCTAACCGATGCCATCTTCCAATGGCAGGATCATAAAACGTTATGAGCTTTATATGTTTTAATGTCCCAGCTGAAATTAAAAGGATATTATAGTAAGGGTATGAAATTAAACGAAAGGAAACAAAAACGAAGAAACGTGCGAAATGAATGGAGACATAACGTATTCTCAGCCTCCATCGCAGAACGGATGCATATCCTTTCATCCCCCCTTTTTCCTCCCCAAGCCGACTGATCATCGCCGATTCTTCCACAAGACAAACTTATCACAATTTACCAATACCATGTAAAATACGCCACTTAGCTGCAGCAACTGCTCGTTACTGTGCAAGTAGTCGAAATAATGTCCAATAAACCCACTCCGTTTAAAAAATGTTTTAAAAATAATCTTGCAACCTATTAAAGGGCGGATCGAGTAACGATGGTCTCAGGATATCCCGCTTCAACCCACCCATAGTCCACACCTCAATCTCCTGCGAGCCCTACGCATACACCCTGCAAGAGGACTTCACCCCTGCCCTGAATAAGCCCTCTATCTCCTTTGAATTCCCTCTTTGCAGCTCCCATACATTTGACTAAATTGGGCCCCCCCCCACATAATTCCTCTCATTACTGCGCTCAATGCCACCATTCTGCCCCCCTCCTACTCCACTCACTTTAACAAGCTCACTGTCCCTCCCCCAGCTCATCTCCAGTTTACTAGTGCCTTACTGGCATCTTGAAGTGGGTAATGCACAATCATGCGTGGCCCATTCACCCATTGCACGACGTTGTATGCAGCCATGGTGCACTTCTGCCTTTGCGCCTTCACCCCCATTTGGGAATCTCTTCCATAAAGTCCAGCCACAGGGCAGCTAACTGCAACAAGCAAATTTAATGTCGATTCATGAGCAATGTCAACAAGCTATGTGTTGACCAAAATATTAGATTGGGTGAACTGAAGAGGAGACTCCATACCACCAGACAATAATAGCACCTCACGTAAGCAGAGATTTCATCCCTACAATTTCACAAATATCTGGCCATATTTTAGTCCAAAAGCAAACCCACCTAGAGTTATAAAACCTGCACGCTGTAAGCAGTCCCAGCAGCCGTACATGTGTGGTCGTGTCTTCTTCCTCAATACCCAGAGGAATCTCAAAACGATTAACTTTCCAGAAAAACAAAGGTGAAAATTATGTTTCAAAATTGACAGTAGGTACACAATTTGAACAATTATGTACATGGCAACCACTTCCATTTATAAATGTTCTCTATGGTGCGTTCTACATGACCCCTTAGAAACTCGTCTGGGGAATGGCTATAGAAATGCTAGATATATGTCAGTTTACTGGAGACACAGACAATTTAGTCAATTAGCACATTTTGCCTGCACTTACGAGGGGCATCACTACAGTTTTCCCTCCATTTAGGCAACAGTAAGACATTGGACAAACACATAACGCTACCCAAAGAATATTACCCTCAAGGTTAGTAACAAAACCTTTAGGTTTGCAATAGTATGCATCTTGTGGAACAGTGTTAGCATGCGATTACCAATCTAGCGACTGGTCCAAGACAGTTAACAGTTGTAAATGTGCAGTACAGATTCAATTGTAATGCATCCATTTTAATCTTGGGATAAGGAAGGGAAGAGTGTGCAGGCACTATTGCTATCAAATTAAATCAATCCATCAACTCAGTTTATCCTACTCAAAAAGGAACGTGTTGTGCATAACCCCAATCAACAAAGCTTTCCTCAATGAAATCAAGGCAGAAATGGACAACATCATGGTCCAAGACGTCTTCAATATGCCTGGACCCCAGGAAAGAATGAAGACAGCCCTCCTCAATCTCCTGGATACCATCAAAATCACTGCAATCTACATACCTCCTCCCTCTCCATGTACCCACCCCCCAAACACCCATGAAAGCAACCTTCATGACTTGGTATTCTATGCATCAGATGTCATCAGCCTCCCACCGCTAAAACCAGACTGGACTGACCACACAACACCAACCCATCACACATACTGCTAGATATGCTCAACCATACTATGAACACCAACGACTAACAAAGAAAAGACAAAGGAATGCTGGTATACACAAGCATCCCAACAAGAAAAACCATCCATAGACAAGAAAAAAACCTAAAGTAAATCCCAACAACAGATGATCCATCGAATAGCTGCACAAATGTAATGCAATCAACAACTTTTCCTTCAAACAAAACGTAAACACTGGAAGAGTGGCACCGGCAGCAGTGACACAGGGTAGCTGCCTGAAACACAATATCTGCTGCACCTTTGCTTATAAACTACAACACCCCCAAATATACTCTGCATTACTGGAAACGCAAAACCTGAGACCTCGAGCACTGCTGTCCCCAGTGATGCCCGTAGAGCCCACAGAGGTTCCAGTAATGGCAAGTGACGCGGGAGCAAAACGGTATCTGCTTAACTCGGAAACAGAGTCCCGTCATGCACTGCATGAAACATAGGACCTGAAACTGAGGTTAAACTGCAATTACTGTTGATCCATGGGTCCAGGAACTAGCAATAACACTGATCAGTGAACTTTGTCCCAGTCATCAATAAAACTGGTAGAGCTGCAGAGAGCCGCCAGCTGACATGCTCACTTATGATCATGTTAAGTCATACTTTTCAATTCTTGCATAGCCACCTGCATTTCTAGCTGGTGGGATGGCAGAGAGTGCATATGCCTACAAGAGTGTGGGATGGAAGGGATTGAACCTTTGCCTGCCTAGAGATAAAGAACCTGCCCTGTGATATTTCTGGACTTGCACGTTGCAAGAGGGCAAGTGCCACTACCCGCTATAATCTAAAGCAGTTCCTCCTTGTCCACTTCACAAATCTTAGCACAAATCAAAAAAACAAATAAATAAAATTAAAAAATCACAGAGAAAATAAAGAGCCACACGCCCTTTACTATAGATCAGAACTTATCCCACCAGCATCTCTGGACATGCTCTGCTGTACGTGAGGTATAATCGTTCTATTGCTGAAAAGGATCAATCATTGAAAGCACCCTCTTCTAGCTCTGGAATTTAAAACCACACCACACATGGAGCGCAAGAGAACCCAAATGAATAATCACCATCTCTGAAATTGAGCTATGGCCTATTGACCAAAGGAGGACCTTCTCAACTGCTTAAGGTATTTGAAAGCAGACCTTGCACAAAAGATGAAGTGTCCCCAAACACAAGATGTGCTAAGAGAATAGTAGAACACTCTGAAAGTTCACCCAACCACATATGAGGAAATGGTGTAGCTCACATTTTTTCCCCCCTCAAGGGGGAGGGGATAGAGGGGAAATCTTGATTAAGAACATACAGATCAAGGGCCTTTGTGAAGATACAGGGATCAGTCGGACCAGCCATGCTAATTTGACACCCACAAGTGCAAATAGGCAAAGGCATTGTAGGCCGGTGCAGACAGCAAGAAGGAATTTAACCCTGTTCATATACAGATTGAGGGGAGCTGGGAGCTATTTAGCTCCTGCTTCTAGCCCAGTAGAGCCTGGTTAGCTTCTACCAGGAGCTACTTTCTGCTCCCCAGGGCAAATGATGCAGAACAATCACACCTATGTGAATTTAGCTCTGTGCCATTGAAACAATCCATGCCTTAACATTAGGAACATCTATATAACATTTAAAAGGCATAAGGGCACACATTTTTGCATCATATGTGGATGTTAGATTTGCACAAGGCGATGTAGTAGCGCCTTGTACCACCGTGGTAGCTCCTGCTCACTGTTTATTGCTGGATACCAAGGAGCTGCTTATCCAATCTTAAGTTCGTTCCCTGGGAGCACAAGAAATATATATGTTTTTAATTAAGTACAGAACATTTCAAATAGTCTGACCATTTAACTCCAGGGCCAAGTTACAATGGTCTCCCAGGATATGGAATTGGTAGCACTAAGAAAGATTTGCATTCAGTGGATTGCAAGATACCACTGCGCTTACAGTGTACACTTATTGGGTCCAACATTTACATTGGAAAATAAAAAGGACAAAAGTGTCACTGCAGGGTGAAACAAAAGTTGCAAGCTACTATCCAGCCATAAAAGTCACTCACCACCTCAATTCTATACATACACAGAACACACTATTTTTTACTCACCAAGAGTCAAATACCATTTTGCATCCCAGGTCACTCAGTTAGTGGAATCACTAAGAATTTTTTATCTCATTTTGCTAGCTGTGGCCAAAGAGTTTCCCTGCCTTCTAGCCCTGCTCAAACACTCACCTGCATGCTACACAATCGGACATAAAACACTGCTCAACACCGTCTACACATGTATGGAATTCAACATCTCACTCATCTGCTGGCACAACTCCTACCTGATCAAGCACCACTCACTCAGATAAGCACCTACAGACACAAACAACCCCCTGGGAACTGTGATGTTTCATACAGAGATCTGATAACCCAGTCATCTGCAATCTAAAGATGAAGCCACTGTTGTGACAGCCTTGCAAATTCCATCATCAATATCCACCAATACACTAACTGCACACAGCTCTGAAGGTCAACTGCATCGATGGCATCAGCGGAACGACTGCTACTCCCATCACACTAGCCTAGTTTTTAAGGTGCCTGCTTAATGTACCCCAAATAATACAGTTCATCCATCTACAAGGCACCTCGAAAAACACCACAAACCAGAATTGGCTGACAAAAGGGTGAAGATTTCTCGTATTAACTTTCACCTAGTGCAAAGTTCCTGACAGTCATTATCTACTGAGTCCTCTTTGTCAAAGACAACCTGGCATCAGCTATCACGTCTTCGTAGAATTAAGCCAGTCATCACAAAGCCAGGCTATCCTGGGAGGCTTCCAAACCACAACACTGTCCAGCATGCAGACGCGTGCCTTTTCGCAGGACTTGGAGCACCGGCCACTAGAGCAAATTCATTAGTTGCTGCTCCATAGCTAAACCACCTTCAGAACAGCCTGCATCACCTTCAAAGCACTGGCGTATGCGACAGCGTACCATCTGGCTGCACCGCAACACCAGAAGCAATGACATTTCCAGACTTCATCAAGACGACTAGGGAGCAGGCGTTCAAGATTCACCCCCAAACTTTGGAACTTCGTATTGTTGAACAAACAGGATGCCCCTCCCTCCTGCACTTCAGGAAGTAACAGGTGGCACTAATAAAAATGACACGAGCTGACGGGACGATTCCCTCCCCACCCTTATGTGCAACACTTATCTGCTTTATAACTAGGTTCAATTTAAAATCACCCAAATACATACATACACACCTTCAGGGGTGACGTGTGTGGATGCAAGGGCACCACCCCGTCCTCTTATTTTTTGTGCTAAGTGAAAAGGTACAAGTGTCATTTTAAAATTAAAATGTAATTCAACCTGGCATGAATTGCAGCCAGAAACTGTGCCATCTGAGGGTCAAGGCAAAGCTGGTGGGGTGGTGTGCAGCGACACATCCAGGTTCTGCAAGGAGTCCAAATGGCACTACCCTGACAGCATAGGTTTAAGAGGCAAGCAGGGAATCAAAAAGTCCATTCCCGCCTCCTCCCATTCTGTGAGATTTCTGAAGACAGCACTCGTGCCAGTCAGGTGGTTCCTGCATGCAAGGCTCAGGGCAGGCCACCCGAGTCAGTGTGTGGGAAATATACAAAAATGTCACACTCATTTGTGTGCCCCCAGGGGAATGCGGGGTGGGGACGTGGGTAAAGTGATTTGATCACTGAGCCGCAATTGGCGTCCACATTTTCATCGGCGCAGTTACAAGTGGCGCAGTGATTACGTAGATTCAGTGTGTGGTGGTGGCAATAGTCCCAGCTGAGGGCAAGGTGATCATGTGACCAGCAGGTAGGTAGAAAAAAGCTAGGATTGATATATCCATTTATGCATGAGTGCATGCATGCGAAGGGGCTGTGTGTTGGGGTGGGAGCATGTAAAGGACTGCAGTATGTCATGGTTGTGAGCTTTTGGTTTTAAAGAAACCTTCAATGTGGATCCAGAGGGTATGGATCTATTCAAACATATGGATATCCTCACACTTCTCTTCGACTCCTCTCTCTCCTTCTCCCAACACACAATTTATTATTATTATTAATATCTCCCTCACTTCTCGCTCCTGCCGCTTCCACCTCTTCAATATTCGCAAAATCCACCCCTCTCTCACTTTCCACGCTACTAAACTCTTAATCTCCTCCCTCATCTTCTCCCGCCTCTTCTACTGCTCTTCCTTACTCTTTGGACTCCCTAATTCTCACCTTGCCCCTCTTAAATCTATCTACCACTCTGCTGTACGCACCCTTTGTCTCCTTACCTCCCGTGATTCCATCTCTTCCTCTCTCTCCTACCTTGGCTGGCTTCCTTTTCACTCACCTTAAATTTCAATTTCTCTGTCTTGTCTTCAAATCTCTTCATGGTCTTGCCCCCCCCTATCTCTCCTCCCTTCTCTCATTCTACTCTCCCTCCCGTTCCCTCCGATCAGCTGACCATTTACTTCTCACTTCACCTACTCCTCCCTGTGCCTCCTCCCGTTTTCGCTCCTTCCAGCTCTTCGCTCCTTTACACTGGAACTCCCTTCCTCTTGCCATCCGTTCTTCCCCCACCTTCCCTTCAGTCCGCACTTCCCTGAAATCTCTTCTTTATCCTCCTCCTTGAATCCCCTATCCCCTTCTAGTTCCCCCCCCTTCTTCTCTTTCCCTGACTCTCTCCCTTCCATCCCCTCCGCTACCCCCCTTTTCCTCCCTCCCTTTCCCCCCTCTTGCCCTCTGTCACGCTCACCTGATTCCCACGGAGGCGCAGGTTTGGCTTTGAGTGCTGAAGCTTCTCCAATGGTGAAGCGCAGGACTCTGAAGATGGACAGGTAGGGGCCCTCTACTCTGGCTTCTCTGGCTCGTAGGAATATTCCCCTTAGGGTCTGGAAGGAGGAGTTCTCCATCCTGCTTCTGATGCAGGGGCGCGTTGAAACCCAGTTACTTCACTGAATTGAGGTTTGATGGAAGTTCAAATAAGCTTGACTATTCAGGTAAGGCGCTGTAAGAGTTCTGTTGCAAGTTCAAAAGTTCAAGCTTAATAATAATGTTCATTGTCTTATTGCAGCAAGCGCTAACGCTTATGTCTTTTTCCCCTTAGGTGCCGGGGTTCGGAATGCCGGAGATATGGCGCCGACCCGAAGTGAAACGTGCAGTTCCAATAAATGACAGGTAAGTTCTGGATGAGCGTTCGGGTAATGTCTTTGCATTCGCTCATTCAATGTCTTTGTCTTTTTCCCCATAGGGGCCGGGGTCCGGAATGCCAGGAAGCGGCAGGACCCGAAATTAAATGGGAATGACCCAACAGGTACGTCTTAGAAGGAAACTGAGCTTTTCCTATTCCCTTCCTTCTCTCACCTTGTGTTCTTGTCTTTTTCTCTCTAGGCTCTGGGAAGTGGCTGCGGATCCGGATGATCGCTGCTGAAGATGGAGGTGCCCCGGAAAGGTGAGTGAAATGCAGCGCTGCAGCGATCGAAGCGAAATGCTTTTAAAAATGATGTCTTCCCTTTCAGGGTCGTCGGTGTGATGTCTCCGTGATACAGCTTTAGAAGGTAAGGTCTTCTTTCTCTCCAATTCTCTCTTATCTCCCTTTGCAGATGACCCAGGATGCTGACAGGCGTGGCTGAAGTCCAGATGCAGGAGCTGACACGGTGAGCGTCCAGCTGCGAGGAGCAGAACAACGCGAAGCGTGAGTTGCTGATCGGGCGTGGTTTAAATAGCTTTGGAAGAAGTTCCAGGTATGTATCCTTCCACCGATCAGGTATGTATCCTTCCCCGACCACACCCAGGTGGAAAGTAGTCCCACAGGTAAAGTAGTTCCATTCAGGCCTCAATAGGGCCTGGATGTAGCAGCATGGTCTGCATCAGGTAAGTGCACATTAAAACACTTGAACACATGTCTAGCTTTATGAGCCTGGCGCCTAAGGCGCCAGGACAGAGGTCCAACATGAGCCTGGCGCCTAAGGCGCCAGGACTGTGTCCAAAGGGCCCCAGCTTGGGCCCGCTGGCACTTCCCGGGGGGCGAATGATGCCTGGCTCTGGGGTTGCTGGGTCGGACCTGGCTCCTTGGAGGTAGGCATCATGACACCCTCCTCCTCCTTCACTCCACCCCCAACCTGTCCCTCCTCCCTTACCCCCCTCTTTCAGTTAATTGCTCTTTCCATTGTTTTGTTGTTTGATGGATTCATATTGGTATGCTTCAACAGTTTATCGTTCATGTTTTATGTATCATGTTGTTCTTTGTACAGCGCTTTGGCGTAAGGCGCTTTATAAATCAATAAAATACAAATACTTCTCCCAGGATTGTGGCGTCTATGGGTGTGGTGTCGTGTTTGAGCAGTGTTAAGACTGCTGCAAATAGGGCTTTGCTCCAGTTAGAGGCTACCGTAATGATGGCGCTGTAATAAGTAGCCTTGGTTTTGGATATCAGGGTCTACCATTTGGAACCGAAAGCCTTGATGGATGATGGATAGAAAGGGGTTCTGGTTAGCCTTGCCCTGGCATTTCTTAGATAGAGCTCGAGTATACCATGGGGCAGACAGTTTTGTTCTGGCGTGGCACCAATTGTTCGAGCAAAAAGTACCTCCTGGTGTGCATTGTTTCATTAAGCTTTGTGAACAATTTAACACATTTTAAAGGTTTGTTTCGTCATTCCCCAACATCAGGGATAGGTGTTGAAAGGCAAATGAATGGATCATTCATTTTTTTTCCCAAACAATTTTTTTCGTTTCAACAAACAAAACAAACAGCACAGCAGACATGTTAAACATTACTAGCATCGTATGGTCTTGTAGGTCTACTGTCTATCCGCTACCCACCCCCCCTACCCAGAGCCTATCCCACATCATCTCCTTCTCTTCTTTGTTCTGGGGTCTCGCCTTCTTCTACATCCTCTGATGAGTCCTCTTCCAGTCTGGGCCGGCCCTGACAATGTAACTACTAGATGCCTCCATGCTGTCAATGTCTCAGCTTCATCCTCTCCCCCTCTCTGGACTGCCGCTGCCAACGCCAATGTTTCGGCATCAGCCCATTTCAGGACGTCATGCCACCAGACTTCCACCCTGGGTTCCCGTTTGCTTTCCAGCTCATGGCTATTCTGCGCTTCGCCAGTATATATGCCAAGTCCCTGAGTTTGCTCGCATGATTCAGCTTACGCGGTCTGGGGAAACCCCCACACCATACATGCCCATAGGGACCCTACATCCAACCTAATTTCTTTCTCGGGCAGTTGGAGCGCCACCTCCCTCCAGAACTTCCGTATTTCCAGGCATGCCCAGAACATGTGTACGAGTCCCGCATTCTCCTCCCCACACTTGGGACATGTTTGTGTTCCAGCTTTCTTAATGAATGGGTCATGCATTACGTCAGCCCCTTCCAGTCTAGATATCATAGAAATTAATATCATTCATGGCACCTGCCTCCTCCTCGTCGCCATACCGCAGATGCGAGAGGCGCTACTCATTAAGGCAAACCTATCGACCCTACCCTGAACGATCGAAGACGAGCTGAATTTTCAGGCTATGGTGGGTATGACCATGCTGTAACCAAGATGACAAAAGCAAATGATGCGTTTGCTGGAACTGACACACGTAGATGCATTAGCACAAGAAGCTACACTGACAATAGGTCAAAACTGTCTTTAGACATGAAGAATATGCTAGCATCCAATAGGCTAGGAAACAGAGGCTCCATATATAGGCTGAAATGCAAGACGCATAAGGATACATATAAAGCTTGCTTAAGGCAGGAATGCAACAAGAAAGGGTGGCTGTTTTAAATAAGATGGACGGTGCAACCATGTCCAAGTAAACGCGAGACATCAAGAAATCTCGATGCTGCAGGAGGATCAGATTCACTGGATCAGCAGAAAATTAAGACCTGAACAGCCCCGAAAATAATTGCACAGCCCTTGTCAAGGGCATTGTGAACAGGGAAGGTTTAGATTGGCACCCAAGAGAACAGACTAGGACAGTGCCAGGCGCGAGACATTTCTCTCAGATTCAGCAAAGAAACAAATAACACTAAAAGGTCAGATTCCCATGGACTAAGGCTTAATATTGGGAAAAAATTACTCAAACAAGTTTCTAGCAGTCAGAAAAGGTAAAGACACCTGCATTAATAAGGGCTAAAATCCTAGTTAATGAGCAGAATAATCCAAAATGTGGTCTCCACCCACGTGACTTGCAGGTGGAGAATAATGGCTATTCTTTAGCCTCAGGGACAGACAGGCTGAGGCCTTCATTCCAAACGAGTCTCAGGGCAAAGATTCAAGGTATACCAAGTACTGGTTTGGGGCCTGGCGAATCAGATGGTTAACTGAGGGATCAGAAATTGAGGTGGAAAAGTTGGTAAAAGGTTTTTCACAAGTAGCCATTTTAATAACTTAAAAGGGTGTTACAAACACCTCACCATCCCAAACCTAAAGAGGATTCCCCTGCTTATCAAAATAACTAAGGAAAACACTCCAATAAAAGGAATCTGTCCCTCACACTTATGCATACACCAAACGTAAAGGTAATCACTGGCAATCCAAATGTAACAGAAATAACAGTTATATTAAACTTAAACCTGGTATCTGTATCTTTGTAACCTGGGTGCTCCCCTTCCCTAGGTTCAAAGCAGGAATTTCAATTAAACTTTCAAATATGCAGGTTCCTTCTGATAACCAAGTTTTTATCATAACGTTAGCCTTACTCCAAATGTCATTCACTTGGACTTTTAACAAAAGTTCAATCAGATGAAAGTATGTGTCTTCATGTATAGACCAAAAGTTGTACACAGTTTCTTCTCCTTTAGAAAACAATCACAATTCTGCTAGGTTATCAACAATTATTTGTCAGGATGATTGCACCACAATAAAAAGGTTCCAACACAAGTTCTACTTCTCAACTTTCAACCACAATGCAATACTTCAATGATGTCTTACTGGTGCACTAACAGGTTCCTATCCTGGTATACTCATCTTCCAGGACAAAAGCTCCCATCACTACTACAAGTCTGTTGTGAGGTTTACTTCAAATCTTTTGAAAAAAAAAGTGTTCCACTCTCAACATCAAAATTCAGAACTTCTTCTGAGAAAACATGAGACATTGGTGCCGTTTGTTCCACTGTTGTATTTACCACAGGCAATGCAAGTTATTCTCCTCTCCATGACACTTTGTACAACTGCTGACAATGATTCTGTGTTACACTGGCCCCTCCTTGGCTTAAGCAATGCTGGTTGATGTCTCCTTCAACTTCTGCATCTTCTTTGCTCCGGCAATAATGGTTACAATTAGCCGACTTTGGTACTGCCTTCTTGGCTTTGGCAATGATGGTTATAATTAGCTCGTTTCAATATTGCGCTTTTTTGGCTTTGGCAGTGTATGTTTCTACTTTGGTTCAATATTGCTCTTTCTCCGCTTTGACAACATTCTTGGCTTGCGTCATAGTAACCTTTCCTTTCTTGTCCGTTGTCAACATTATTATAACACAAATATAATTCGCTTTTATTCAAAATAAGAGAAAATAGCAAGCAGCCAACTACAAGCGTTACGGGATTACTTAGCAACTGTAAACTCACGGATTCCTTATACGTGTCCGCTCGATCTGCTGCTGCTTCCAACTCTGCTTCTACTGCTTTCTGTATGACCAACGACTTCCGTCAATTTCCCGCAGCTCACGCCACTCGGGAAAGGAGTTCTTCTCGCTCCTAAAGTGCTTGCCAGCCACTGGCGCAAGACACGCAAATCAGGAGAGTCTCTCTCTATCTGCACAGGGAAAGCCTTCCAAAACAGCACTTCCCACTGCATGACCTCTGCATTTTTTTATCTGCAAACACGAAGACCCACTCAGGACCGGCACTTTCTTCAGATACAGAGGCGGTTCCGGCGTCTTCCGTTTCCCACTCCTGTTGCTGCAACTGCAGCCTGCAACATTGCCTCTCCACCTTCTTGTTCCAATCGCCTGCACTTGAGGGAGCCTCATATAAAGTCCCGCTCAGGTGTGGGTCATTAGAACCGTTAGACTGTACTTTGCAGTTCAGTACCTCTGAATCCCTGCACCTCATCCCAGTACAGGGAATTGTGGGATTTGTAGTCCCCATATTCTGGTTTCTTTTTCAATTAAAAGCCTCCATTTCTAGGTGGTCTCAGGTAGAGCCACCAGATAGGTCAGAATACATACTTGACGATTCCCTTAACCTCATAGGTTTTTGTAATCTAGAATATGATGGTCAGTTGTGACGTAATTCTTGCTTTTAAAATGTCAAGCCTGAACGTAATTAGGAGCTTTGAGATTTTCTTGATGTCCACAGATATCCCCGTAATATAGATTGTAAATAAAACTGGTCTTTGTCAAATTCTTCAGACTCTCACGTTATTGGGCATCGGATTTCCCAGCCTGTCCTTTCTGCTTTACCCAGAGTTTTCCATCCCATCTTTACATGTGGTAGCAGAGGACGGTTGGCTAATGCCCTCAGAAATATCGTCTTCTCCCGCCGCGATGCTGGTGACTATGATGTGACCTGCGGAGAGTGAACTGAGATGGTCATCAGGAGCCGCCTTTGGAGAAAACCCTGCCTGCTACCTGTGGGACAACCCACAGGCCGGAAGGCGGAGTGGCCGGTTGAGGTAGGAGCGATGCTGAAGACTTCGGCCGATCCACAGAAGTATAAGAGCATCGATTTGACAAACAAGGTGGGAGGGATTTGGTTGCGCAATGGGCATTTGTTGTTTAAGTTTGGTAGAAAGTGATAAAGAGTTCATTTATGAGGGTTTATCTTTAGCCATTGTTACGGAAGGTAGTGCCTTAAACCCTGAGAAGGGGTATTACAGTTTTGAAAAGAAAATAAAAAAAAAAAAAAAAAAAAAATTTAAAAAGTAGAGTAACCCTGTGACAAGGGCATGGAAGAAAGTGCCACGTCGCAAGGGGCAGTAAGAGAAGGATACCTTGACAGGAAGACGGCCATGGGGGGTGGGAGGCGTTTCTTGCCTATTGTGTTGAGGATGCACGCATATGTCCATGTGTGTAGATATTGCTGGTGCCAGGCTATCAGAAGAGTTTGGGGAATTGACGGAAGACGTTTTTGTTAATCAGCAGGTTGGGATAACAGAGCAAGAGTGAGAAGTTGGTTTAAAGTTGCGAAAACAAGGTTTTGTTTGCATTGGTTTATGTCATAGGAGCATGTGGAGTTTTGGTTTGTGCTCAGGAAGAGGAGTCCTAAGCATGGGTGGTGTTTGTGGTGTACGCCCAAATGGTGGTGTTGAAGCCGAGAGGGGCTGGAAAGGGGGGTAAAAACATTTTTTTTTTTTTAAATGTTGAAAACTGTAGAAAATCTTGATGAGAAATTGTGAGTGGAAGAGAGTTTTAAAGGTCTGGTAAGTATCGGCAGTCAAGCCCCTGACATGCCACCATGGGAGACATTCCTCTTTTACACCTGTGCAAGTCCCTTCCATGGGATATGCCTAATATTTGCAAGTATACCGCAGAATAGGCTCATGAGACAGTGGACAAAATGGTTGAAGCCTGGTCGCAGGAGGCCAGTCTTACAAAATATGTGCTGCAACACATGACCACATACTTTACAGAATACGTTAGCCATTTTGGTGCTATGGAAGATATTTGGGGAGGAGGTGGAGGATCCACCCCATAGGGAGTGGATGCTTAATCAGCATAAAGGGGAGGGTGTGGCACCCACGGCTCCTCCACCTCCCCAGAGCATCGATCAGCCAGACGAAGGACAGGGGTTTACCCACTGAAAGAATGAAAAGCAGTGGCAGGCTATACTTACCCTGTATATGCGCCATCCACGTATACTACTGAGGATGCAATAAATGGAGCCAAGTCAAATAACCAGAAACCAGGGTCTATACAGGAAGAGTGTAAAGAGCACTGCGAGCTGCAGGCCAAGCAGACAGACTGAGGGAGGGACACAGACAGAAGACTAGGCAGGACAGCAGAGAAGGGACAGTAATCACACCGAATGAGTGGGTCGACAGATATTACTTAAATTGGACAGAAGGGATAGACATGTTCCCAGAGAAAGAAAATGAAGCTAAAAAACAACAGGGAGAGTAGAAATCTGAGAAATGACAGAAGAAAGTGTGAAAAACCTGAAGGTGTCTCCCTGACTAGTCCTCAGGGATCTGTCATCCAGGTGAACAGGACATGGCCATCGCTATTGGATCCAGTTCCTAGGGGTGGACCAGTCCAGGAGGATCACCTGCACCTGGATGGGGGCAGGGGAAAGGGGGGGGGGGTAGAAAATCTTCAGGGAGTTGAAGTGGGACTTGACAGGTGAGACACGGTATTCTCTTCTTAGAACACCTTTACCCCATCCTACCACGTAGCATACTCAGAAACTCTACCACCCCCTTTCCCCGACACAAACACTTTCTCACAAAACATAACACCAGAGACGTTACCCGACATGTCCCAACACAAGGGTCAGGGAAAGTCAGGCAATTGACCAGAACCGACAGCCCTTTCCCTTCCCCACAGGGATAAAAGGTGGAGCACGAGAGTGCACAACATATCAGCTATCCCAGAGCGACAGTTCAAGAGGAGGAGAAAGGCGGCGAGAACTGAAAGGGCAACGTGGAGCGAAACGACCTTGCCCCTTTCGAGCCCGACCCACAAAGCCTCTGTGAAAGGAATCATAAGACCGCAAACAATAGCCAGCGTGTGTTGCAGCAGACTTCAACCATACACAGAGCCCTCCTAACTGAGAACCAGGATAGGGAGAGACACTTGCTAATGTGGTACCGTCCTTGTCTGCAAACACAAGAACAGCCAATCGGTTCATCACAGCCGGTGAGACGAAAGGAGAACTGATAAGAAACCAAACTATGTTGGACAAAAGTTGCGAAGGCAAATAAGGGAAAATCAAAGAACTGTTAGCACCTCAACTACAGAGGGGTCCGGCACCACGTGGGTGCTCCCTGGAGACACTGATTCCTCTATTGTTGAAACTACCGATACCAGAAGGCCTTAGATGAGCCGCAAGGAAAAGGTCAAAGTGGTCATACAGGGGTCTAGCAAAACCCCCTGTACAGTCTAAGGTCTTTCACCAACAAGTAATTGAAAAAGTAAGGGAAGCAAATGCCACATAGTGTGAAAGTATAAGAAACTGTGGGATGGCAAACGTGAACCAGAGGGAGGGATGCCTGCAGAACAGGGCGAAGCACGATGCCTCAACGAACATTGTCTTGAGAAGAGTGACTCGACAGAGGGATGTCCACAGTGGATTGTCTAAAAGAACATTTAGACTTTTGAATACAACAGGTGAAATTGTTTAGGAAAAAGCCCTAGTGAACCTGACAGAGGAAGGCTAACATTCGAGCAGGGTCTGAACCCGGAAGAGGGGAATCCAGGGGTGAACAGTCATCACCCAACGTACATCTGGAAAGGACATTTTTGTATGGTTATTTTGAACATGTCAGGTCCTCGAAGGCAAGAGAATTATTTTTGTATAAAAGAGACTGAACCACCGAATATCCTGATACCTGAGAAGGGAACTGTAGTCTCTTGCTGGGAAAGCTCAAGAGTGTGCTGTGCTCAGGAGTCCGGACTTGTCCCGTGCTCAAAAAGTGGGGAAGGGGTACTCCAGCTACCACATCCCGACATATGTGAACACTTCTTTCTTTCTCATGAACCCTATGCCACACTCTTTTTGTATTTAGTTTTAAGGATTGCCAATAGTTTATTTTTTAGTATAGGCCCTTTTATTTGACAAGACTTCACTAGTACTGCCTTATTATTCTTTGATGGTCATAGCTTGCTCCCATCTTAGAGTTAGGTTTAGACTAGGCGTTTTTTCCAACCTATCTATACAGTTTAACAAACACCCTTGAACTGTGATCACTTGTGTCCGGCTTCACTGTTACCACCATGAGTTCCTTACAGAGGGTGGAAGAAAGATGGGAAGAAATAATGGAGGAACTGAAAGAAGGGGAAAGAAAGGAATCAACAAGAAATAAGAAGGGAACCAAAAGGGGAAAAGGAGAACAAAGTCAGGGAAAGACTGAGAAAACAAAGGAAAGAAGGGGAAGAAGAAGAGGAAAAGAACAAGGGAGATAGAAGAAGAAAGGGAGAGACAGAAAAAGAAGCTGAAAGATATTGCAAAAGGAAGTTCAAAGGCTTGTGAAGTAGCACACATGTCGAGGGAAGGAGAGCAGTAGGGAACAGAAGCAGGAAAGTGGAGCTGGGAGAGGTGCTTTAGAGAAATGGAGGAGATGATGGAAAAAAAAAAAGAAAATCACTCTTCCAGATGAAGATGAGAGGGAAGAGATGAGAGAGGATCAGTAGCCTGTATGGAAGCAGGAGGGACAGTGGTACTATTTGTAACGTGAAAAGGAGTGTAGTCAGATCTTCACAGAGAGAGGAGCCAAGCCTATTGGAGAAAGTACTGAAGGCAATGAATGGGTAAATCCTCCAATTAACAACTAGATTTTGAAGATAGCGAGACTAAGAAAGTGACTAGGAAAGTGACTAAGAAAGTGAGGATAGTTGTGGGACACTGTGCGGACGAGGAAAGGGAGGAGAGTGAAAATGAGGATGAGGAGAGTGAAAATGAGGACGAGGAGAGCTGCGCGAGGCCCCTCAATGGGCGTCCACCTGGAAAGGGAATAGAGCGGTCCAATGTGGGAGAACCAGAAGGGAAAAAGCCTGAACCTGTGACACGACCCTAGCGTTCAAAGGGGCGATCGCATAGTTTAGAAGTAACCAGAACGAAAGAAAGTGAGCATGACTGGTGCCTTCACAAAAGCCAAGGGCATAGACTCGCACAATTTCCATTGCTAGAAAAAGGGGCACGGCGGCCACAATACATAGCCTGGCCACAAATGGACAAAGATAATCCAAGATGCAAGTCACCCTCATTAACATCAGGGGTCGGAAAACTGATTTATGAGCAAGAAAGAATGACAGCAGGAATGACAGCAGTGACAGACATAAAATCTTGCTCGCTACCATATTGGGGAAAGCCAATGACATTTGGAAACAGGCGGGATACCCTGGACTAACTACACAGAACACGGCTCATGACGGCGCACCATTTAATAACTGCAGGGAAGATGTATGGAGGGTGCTCATGAGTGCGAACATGATGCAAAAAATGCGGGAGGATGAAGACCCAGTCGCTTCCATTCAGGAGATTCAAGAGTGCTGGTGCATTGAGACTTGTGAACCGTTGGACAAAACCATAGCCATTTATCACATATCGTGTCAGGGATTACCCGAGACAGTGCAAAGGCAGTTGAAGAACCTACTGGGGATGGAAGCAAAGCCATGGACAGAGGATTCAGTTACGGGACAAAGTCAGAAGGAAACTTGCAGAATGATAGAAGCAAAGTTCGTTTTTTTCAGAACTCTCGAAATTCTAAATGGAAGGAGCAATGTTAACAAGTGGAGAGGTGGTGGTTACATAAGATGCATAGCAAATGGCAGGAGGAAGCTTTGCAGGAAGGGGATAGTACAATCACTGGACACGGGAAAGAAGGGGTGCATCTAAAAGGTGAGGGGTTGGATTTCCAGTTACGCAAGGAGGAGGGTTTAATGAGGGACAACCCAGATTTGGAGGACTACCTCAGCAATGTTGCGCATGTGGGAAGATGAGACACATTGCTGAGTTATGTAGAAGCAGGTGAGGGATACAACAGAATTGGCAGGTCCCAAGGTGGGAGGGCAACACAGCCTCCATCATACAGTACAGACACCTGACTATTATGCCCAAGATCTCACACAGTATCCAACATGACAAGCACAACAACAGCAGCAAGCTCCCATACCGAAATAGCAAACACTGACGCAACCTCAAGCACCAATACAACAGAATACTGTGGCAAAGTGGAATCCAGGTACGGGAGCACAGACACCTCTGAAGAGGGATGGGCAAATTCTCCCCTTCCTCCCATAAGGTACATTACACGGAAGAACAGGAGATACCGTGATCGCCCATATTATTTCAGACCAACACCTAGTGCTTCGACGATCAATCAATACGTCGAGATACCCACTCAGCCAGCCCTACATATTAGGAGTGGTACAACCCATGCCCAGAGTGGACGAAGAACCTCAGGCTGCGACTAAGGAGACTTCAATTGACAGTATAGATTAAAGCCCCAAGAAGCCATGTTACCGACTGTGATGCTGGAAATGCATCTGAGGGACAGGGCCTCTGAATCCTTGTCCTTTACTGCTTTTTACCGTGTGTTCTGTCATGTTTTCTGCCCAGGAATCCATGTGGGACTCCTGGCAGTGCAGCTCTCTCTTTTGGTTTGGTGAACAGACCCATGGGATACCCTTATGGCACCCATGGGTAGGGGTACAACCCTGTGCCCCTAGTGTATGTTTTTGGGCACCTGTGGGTGACCGCAGAGCAGGGTATGGGCTGGTGGCAGCTCCGTGCTGAATTTGACAGGTGCTCCGGGTGTCCTCCATTTTGGGATACCCCGGCCCTGCCACTGGGATCTGTTGATTCCTGATAGGAAACAAGATGGCCCCTGTGGCCTCTTGCTTTCTATTGCCTGTTATCTTGTTTTCCCAAAGTCCTGGGAAGCCCCGTCTCTGTCCCTTCCCCCTGACTGGCTGTTGGGTGGAAGTTCCATGTATGGTATTGTTGTGAAGGCCCAGCTAGACTGGCTGGAGCCTTCCCAGTGACTGTATGTTGTGGGTACCTCCTGTGGGTGGGACCTGGGTGAATGGAGTGTGTGACCAATATACACTCCTTGTTGTGGTGGTCTGGTTTCTGGCATGAGAGACAAAGACTGAGAGCCCTGCCCGAAACTGGCCTGAATGCAGTGTGTAGTGTTGAATGGCTGGGTACTTGTCCCAATCCACATTCCCTGTTGTGAGTGTCTGGAAGGGAGGAGTGTGGCCTGAATGCACTGTGCGCCTGATTGGCTGACTGACTGCATGAATGCCCTGCAGTATGATTGGCTGCTGAGTGTGTGCCAGCAGCGTGGATGAGAGAGAGGATAGTATATCTGGGGACCTCTCACCACTGGAAGTGTTCAGAAGGGACCTTTGGTTGAGAAGCGACCATTGTGCTCCTACAGCAGCCAGGGAGTTGAGTCTCCACTCTACGAGTAACTGGAACTGCTGATCCTCGACGTCCAGCTGGAAGAAGAAGACTTGCTGTGGCATTTGCTTCGACCGATCCGAAGGCTGACGAATTTGTCGAGGGCTGACCCGAGAGAGGACCTGGTAAGGCGCCCTCTTCCCGTGCTCCGAGGGACCATCGAGCACCGCTCTATCTTCGCCGAAGCGCCCTGGAAGACAGACCCTCGAAAGGTTGTCGACCCGAGACGGGACCGCTGAGGAGATCGAGGTGAAGCACCCGGACATCGACGTTGCCGAAGTCCATTGCCGTCGACCAGGGTTCGTAGGTTTGTGTAACCGCTGGAGGCCCGTTGAAGTTGTGTTGCCCAGCCGTGGGAACCACTTGACGCCGTGCCGCCGACGACTGGAGCCGTCCGCTCCTTTGCCTAAGAACATTCAATCGAAGGACTCTCTCGACCGCATCGTCGACCGCTTATCCTGCCGGAGAAAGTCGAGGACGACCAACGCGCCGAGGAGAAACCTGCCGGTGGGTTTCCCGCCACCCGACGACCTCAAAGACTCGGGCGACTCGACACCCTTGCTGGGCTTCCGTCTCTACAATCTTTGCGGTCCAGAACTATTGTCACCGAGGTGCCCCGCACACCTCCGCCTTGCAGGACGCCGACGTTCCGACGCCGACGAGCACCGCTTGGACGAAGCTGCTGCCTCATCGACATCGTTCTACCTCGTTTGTCGACGGACATTCGACGCCCTGTGCCTCCCGCTTGAAAGGGAAGGCATTCAAGAAGGGCCGTCGATTCCCCGTCGCCGAACAGCGAGTTCCTCGACGTCTCTTCGAGGAGCTCGACTCCACCAGGTACATTGGGGGGGTAAAGACATTATAGGAGGGAATAAGACTTGCAGAGCAGTATATGGACTGGGCGTGTGCTATATCTTGTTTTACAGGTTGCCCAGGTTGGGGGGGGGGATCTCCACACAGAACTGTGCCTAGTGGTAGGGGCCAGTATTCTGCCTACTGCTCAACCATCTTGTTTTCTCTCCTCTCTCTATTGCTGGTTTCACTCTATTGGTCTGTGTGACATTGTACAGTATTGTTAATGCACTGTAATGAGATCTAGGGTGGTACCACTTTAGGATTGTATATATTTGCCATTGTAGATTTTGCCGGAGTACAAAGTGAGTTACTATGATAAATGTACATAACCTTAACTATTGATTATATAAAGACTGTGTTCTAACCAATACAGAGTGTGGATATTCCTTTGTGGGGGCTTGGGAATACACTGTACTTAAGAACCAGCCTGCATCACCTCCTGAGAAGCTAGGCCTTGATTGCTCGACCATTGCTACCGAATAGAGAATCTTGGCTGGGGTCTCCTGTGCCTCTCCTCCACCATATAGGGAGCGGAGGTACAGACACCCCCCACCGGTCGTTGAGGCCCGTTCTCTCACACCGACGTTGTTAGAGACACCACGACAGCAGCGTTAGACAGGAAGCACACGTGCAATCCCCACATCGGGACACAAACACACACCCAAATATATGAACACCACATGCATAACAGTTATACGAGTTAGAGGCAGACACATATATATATATATATATATACATACACACACATTGTCTTTGCTTTTATGATAGCTTAACCGCAAGAAGCATCCCGAGTAAAGGCTTGCAGATGCTTGTATGCAAATGACCTTATGGAGCTGCAGGAGTACCTATGGGACCCAATAGGACAATGTATAACTAACCTGTGGGCAATATAGAATAGCACAAACATGTAGAAGCCATGCTATGGCTTAGGGAAATTACAATAGGCCACAAGACCTCAGCAAGAGCGGAGCTGAATTCAGGCTGCATAGAGGAGCAAACGTGTGGGACAGGGCCCGCTGCCAAGGCCACCAGATACAAATGACATTCCATTCCCTGAACGACAGTAACACCAGCTGCTGTCAATGCAAATAGCTCCTCATAATTCAGAGTAATTCAGAGCCACAGGAACGCGAATCGTGGTCTCTAAGCACGTGACTCAGCCGACTAGGATGACAAATCGAAACCAGAAGTTGGTAAAGAGTTACTCTCATGCCACCAGAAAGAAGCTTGCAACAAAGATGTAACAACGAGAAACAAGTGTTGCACGATGTGAACGGGCACTCTCAGACTCTGGTGATACACACGGTACAATGCAGACACATTTGTTCTTTTTACCTTGAGGAGGTACACCAAGAATTGGGAATCTCGAATCCCAGGCCCGGGACGTCAGCTCTAGCCAACCACAGTTTAGTATCCATGGGGTGGGTAGCAACGGGCAAGAACCAATGGTAAGACCCTCACACTGCAACATTGTTTAAAAGTAGTAACTTGGAGAAGGACCAGGCCAACCACCTGACATACGAGAGCCAATGGACTAACATGTATAGGGTCTGCTATAGAGGGACTATCACTCAACACCCAATCCCAGTTGAAGTTAGGTTTTCTGGAGATGGGCCCAGGTTGTGACATCATTGTGACGTAATGTAATAAAACTGGCCTGCGTGCCAGGAGACATTGAGTGGTTCTTGGATTTTTTCGATCTTCGTACAGATCCATGCTGGTTTTGGCTGTAATAAACTGCAGTTTGAACTTGCTGTCTGGCAGGATCTTTGTTCCTTTTGGGGGAAGGTGTTGGGCCTTCCGTGAGTCTGCAAACTCCTAGTAGCCCTCAAACCTACCTGGGAGTTTGTCCCAACAACTCCACTCAGAATTGACGTCCGACTGTAGTGGGAGGGAATCCCTTCACTGGGAGAGGGTTGAACCTATACCAACAATAGGACAGGCCACAGACTGATTCAATGTGTTCAATCCTATCTGTTACACCCGTCCCACTAAGAGGAACCATGAGCCGGCGTGACCTAGGTGACAAAACATTTTCCTTCCTTGTAGATACGGGGGCGACCAGATCCTGTGTTAGGGAAGGTGTTGGGGGAAGAAACCAAATGTCAGGCATTTCTATGAATGCACAAAGTTTTCTGGGGATACAAATGTGGTTCTGTTCACAGACGATTTGCCTATTACAGTAGGAGAACATGATAGGTCCATGCCACTATTGTATTCCCACCAGACATTAGTCAACATAATGGGAAGGGACATCAGTAAATTAGATGGTCATGCTGAGTTTACTAATCAGGGAATAGTGTGCTCCACTCCAGGGATTCATTACGCAAATGCAAGATTATTTGGATTAGCGTTTTGTGGTCAGAGAGCACAAAGGGGCACCCCATAGATCCTGATGTTATTTCAATAGGAGGTGAATCTCCTACTAGCATGGCTTCTTAGGATACAGAGCAAAATATTGCGGCTACCTGCAGAGTTTCTGTTCAGGCCAGAAGTTCCCATGGAGGAGGAGGAAGAACATGTGTTCCCACTAGAGTTGGAAACAGTCAGTGAGTGATTATTCACAGGACTGATGAAGAGGAGAAAAGCATGGCGGGCAGTGATCGCCCTAGATGAAGAGTTGTTCCGAGAGGATGAAGCAAACGAGGAGGTGGTGTTTTTCATAAGCCTCACCTATTGGATGATTTGACACTAGTCGTTGAATTTAGAAGTGCACCCAATAGCCTCTCTGGGAAAGTTGAATTTAGAAGCGTGCCCAATAGCTTATATATGTGCCCAATTTACTCTATGTGAAAATTGAATTTGGAAATGTGCCCAATAACCTCTCTGGGAAAGTTACATTTAGAGGCGTGCCCAATAGCCTCTCAGAGAAAGTTGAACTTAGAAGCGTGCCCAATAGCTTATATGTGAAAGTTGAATCTAGAAGTGCATCTATAAGTTGAATTTAGAAGTGCGCCCAATAGCCTCTCTGCGAAAGTTGAATTTAGAAATGTGCCCAATATCCTATTAGTCTAAAAGCGTGCCCGGCTGAACCGACCAATCTCCCTAATAACCGCTCTGTGCAAAGTTGATTTTAGAATTAGGCCTAATACCCTCCCTGTATAAAGTTGAATTGAGAAAGTGCCTAGCGCAACGTATATAGTATGGTTTGGACTGCAGGGAACGTTTGAAAAAACATAACCCATCATACGCTTAACCTCTTCTTTACACCACCACTCAACTAGAACACAGAGATACTATGACAACATTCGGTATAACTGTTCTCATACTAACATCTGCCGCACATTCCACATCATTCTAAATAAACACTGCTGGTTACACACCCCCCAGCCAGGCGTTCTCCTCAGGCCGAACGCAGCCACATTCGGTCTGGATAAATCCTGCCAGAACGAACACATACTTCTGATCTCTAAACCACCACACCTACCGCTAAGAAGCAGCTATTACACGAATACCGCACTAGCTGCACACATATCCGGTGCTCACACGCACCTTTGACTCTCTACTCTCTCTACTGATCCGAACTTCGGTTCCCAAGGGCGTTCAACCTACCAGCGCCTTCAGACCATACCAATGGTATGTAAGGCGCTATATAAATGCAAAATAACATAACTAGTGCAGAGTGCACCAGCAGTCCCTATGACGTTGGCCTATTGAAGGGAGTAGGTGCAGTTAACATAAAATGAAAACCAGGAGCGATTTTGCCAAGAGTGAAACAATATCCCATGTCCAAAGAAAGCATTTTTGAGACCATTTCCATGTTAGGGCAACAGGAGATATTAATGCCATCAGAGTCCCTGTGTAACAGCTGTTTACACAGTGAAAGAAGGAGAAAAAAAAACACAATTACAAAAATAAATTAAAAAGTTAAATACAGAGGGGTTAGGGGGTCATAGAATTTAGTCAGGATTTGCAGCCCCTAAACAATATTGAGGAAGAATTTCCATTAGTTCCAAATCCTGCTACCATATTATGCCACATCCCACCTAAAGCTAAACATTACACAGTAAATGATTATAAGAATGCATTATTCCCAATCCCCACTCATGAAGAGTCACAAGACCGGACCCAATTCTCATATAGAAGTGGAAACATACAATGGTACTGAGAGCCCCCGTCGATATTCAACAAGGTCCTCCAAATGAATTTAGGAAATGTGCACCTTGATATCACAGTAATTTGATATATGATATTGCATTTATTACGCGCCTATACACAAGTGTTTCAAGGCGCAACGATATTTGGTGCGTGGATGATATTCTGGTGTGTAGTGAAAGAGAAGAACAGTGCAGGAAAGACTCAATACAACGGATGACAGTCTTGTCAGACATGGGATAGAAAGTAGACCAGGCAAAATTACAATATTTGTTTTGTACATGGGACAGTTCATATCACAAAAGTGAGAAGCAATCATGAAAATGCCACAGGCAAAGATAGTGAGGGGAAAAGCAACCGTGTTGGGCCTTTGTAACTACTTTAGGGCGTGGCTCTTCCATTACAGCCCATATGTCAGGACCCTTGTAAAAAGAGACTTAAAGAAGCAAGAAGCGATGACCGTAAAGTAGCTTGAACAGGTGAAATGGTAGAAGCATTTGATGACTACATAAATAAACAATATGTACAGCACCCGTTCTTGGAATCCCGGATAACAGTGCAGAATTCTACCTGTTCTCACACTCGAATGGGGTGGTAATCTTAGCAGTGCTCGCAAAGAAGACTACTTTGGGGTACAAACCATAAGCATATTACAGTGGGATCCTAGATCCAGTGATGAGAGGCCATTATCCCTGCAAACAATCATTGGCTGCAGCAGCCTTTGCAATAGAGAAGCCACTATTACACGATGGGCTGTGAAGTAACACTAACATTGAGCATGCCTTGTTCGTCATTCTTGAGGAACCTAAAACCATATTGTACCCAGAAGCTCTCTTTGTGGTCAAAGGGATCATTTCAAACCTATCAATGGCGGCAGAATAAGTAGCGCTTACTGTACCTCTAGAAATGCATGAAGACTAGGAAATCAGTGTATGCCCAAATCCGCCTATGTTACATCAACAGTACATGCAGGACTGTCATAATGGAAAAGGCGGGGCTTCTTACTTGCAGACTGCACACCAGTGAAGCACACGCCCATATTGGACAGGTTCATAGATGCACTACAACTCCCATCAGCAATTGCAGTGATGAAGTGTGCAACCCACACTACAAGGGTGTGTGGAGGAAGTGAAGAGAATTTACTGCGGCAGCGAAGTCGCCGAGAGAGGCCAAAAATAGCGCATATTTCCCCGAAATATCTGAATTCAATATACCACCTAAAAAGTACACATGAGCACGCAGCATGATAATGGAAGAAGGCTTTAACTCCTTGCACACCACACAGATAATTGAATTTTAGGGATGCATACCACCAGAAGAGCATTAAAACAGCTTCACTATCCTGCTCGCACAACACAACCGTCTTGCAGCTTAGATTGCGGGAAGACTGGTTTAACCCCAACCTTGCAGTGCATGTTGCTGCTTTCATTGTCAATTGTGTTGTATGTCGTGTACTGCAGGGTGCATGCTGCGAGTAGTGAGAGGAGCAATACTCTGTCCTACAGGACCTTCCAACATCTGCACATTGATTAAGTAGATATGCTCCAAAACTGTAACGGCTACAGGTACATGCTGGGAGTTATATGCCCTTTCTCCCAATGGATCGAAGCTGTCCATGCACACACCCCAATGCCAAATGTGCTGCAAAATTCCTCGTACAAGAGGTAGTCCCACGATGGGGTGTATGCGAAGTCATTCGGTCCGACAATGGACCGCATTTTGTGAATTAATTGTTTGAGCACATCACAATCCTACTGGGAATTAAGTTTAAATTATCTTCCGCAGGCAAATGGAATTGTGAAAGCCTCAATGGCCAGCTCAAAGAGAAAAGACAAAGGTGACACTGAAAAAAGGATGGTGCCACTGCCTACCATTAGCCCGCTTTGCATTACGCAACCAGCCCAGCTCAGACCATCACTCTACTTCATGAGGTGGTGACAGGGTGCTGTACGCGTATACCTCTTGCTCCTCCCACTAGAGCGCTAACGTATACCCATAGTGCTGCTGTTGTCCTCGGATCTGAGATGGATGAGTACTTGGCGGCGATGAGGGCTAGCGTCTTTATGTCCCAACAGCTTCAAGCCCAGCAGGGGAGATCAAAGAAGAATGATGATAACCAACAGCTTGACACAAAGACTCTGCTCCAACCCCTGCCCTCTATCTTGGGGAGTTTGTGCAGAATTTCACCCGGTCCTGGCAGAACCCCAGGTTTGAGGGGCCCTTTGTGATCGAAGAAGTCACCCCCCACTACTGTCAAAGTCCAAGGCAGGTGATCGTGGCTCCACCTGTGCAACATGAAATCCTGCAAAGGCGAGACCCCCCCTTCCCCTGCCGCCAGACACTTAAGCAGAAGAAGAAACTAGAGTGCAGACACAATCCAGTACAAGGAGTAGGAACAACCCACAGGAACTAATAAAAACACACTCCCCTTTCTCACAAACAAATAAATCTGCTCCAACAAACTTTTTGTCTACAAGAACTTTTTACCTGCAGAGTAAGAAAGACACACACTTTGAAGAAGAAAAGAAGTACTAAATGTTACCTCTAAGAATATTACTATATGCAATTATTTTGTTAATAGTGGACAGTTACAGTGCTTTGAAAACAAGTAGAGCAACACTTGTTAGAGAGAATTTTTATGGCTATACATTTTTCTTGTAGCAATTCATTGTTTGAGAATCGATGTGAAAATATAACATAAAACATGGATCTTTTAATTTTACTTAATACAGGCTTCTGGCACACAAACACAATGTGCATACAACCTTTGCAGCATATGGATTCAGCAGCAAGAATGATTGCATCAATATTTAATACTCTCTGCTGTCTTTTATCTCTTGACCACTTTTCGTAGCGCCAGGAGGGTAATCTATTGTGCATCCGAACCAGCATATGCTAATGTGAACCCTACTCCATGTTGAATGAAGTAATGACCGAGCCCTTCACTAGTGCCCTAAGCACACAAAACGAATCAAGAGAAACGATGATAATGATTTTGAACATATAAACACCTACATGGCTGATTGTCCCATGTGACCAATAATATGTGGCATCAGCACATGACCATTGTGAGGAGAGAGACATCCAGGGAGAGCTGCTATGTGTGTTCTCATTCCCTAGGCCACGAGTGCTTCCAGTACATTTGTGGCCACTGAAATATCAGAGCACAGCACCTAATGCATTTGGCGCTCTGTGCAAAATGTGGGCACATTTCAAGGGAAATTGCCTACTTTGCGATGGAGGTGTCAAAGGACATCCCCTTATGAGGATAGCTACATAAAAACATAAGCAATGATGGATGACTATGGTAGCAATAAGGATGATACAATACATATTGGATGGCCCAAATACAGGAGAAGCTAGAGTAGTAGACCAAAAGGAAATGCAATGCCCACTGGGTGGGAGAAGAGAGCTAGGGAGAATGCCAGGGTGTTGGGAAAGGCCCCCCCCCCCAACTACTGGTATATGGACATGCATTTACATCAGAAGGATGGGTTGAAGGAACGATGGGGTGCAAAGCACAAGCACTCCCGATAGTACCAGTAGATGTGGTACAGAAAGGGAATGATGGATGCCTCAAGGATTGGGCAGAGTAAAACAGGACCCGTACCTATAAATACCCCTTAAGAATTCCTCACTAGGTTTTCAAAAGGATGGTCTGGTAAAGGTTGGAATAAATGAAAATGAAGGATACAAACGCATATCGAAAGTACCTGGTACATCAGTGCTCACGGACCACTATTGAGCTTGTGGTTTAAAAGCTTGCATGCAAATTGGCTCTAAATTGGGGAGGAATATGGTCCTTGGGCCTACTAAATACACCAGCCCAGGCTAGTACCTCAGAGGGAGATTCATGGAGAGTTCCCCAAAATGGATGCACAACAGAGAAAGAAGATATCCCTGTAACTCAAACAGGTAAAAAGAAGTGGCAACTATATCGCAGACACGATGGAAAAAGCACTTGTTGAAATACCACATGAACATAAGACTGTTCTGCAGGACAGAAATGTTCTTCGCTCCATTCATTCCAGGGATCCAAGCAACCACAGTTGCCAAGTGGTTGGTTTCAAATAACCTGCTGGGAATTGCTACCGTCAATTAACATGAAGGTGAAAGGCTTTAATGCCATAAAGGAAGAGCTAAGAGCAGTTAGGCTAATCAAAACAGGTATGTCCTTGACCTCATAACAGCCATTGAGGGTGGTGTGTGTACAAACATTGGCCTGTTTTGCTGTACATTACAAACCTGCCCACGATGAAGAAAATGGGACCCTCACAGAATTTAACGCTGCTAACAGATCTCCACATGAAAATGGTAGAGGAAGTGAATGAAGTGGATCAGGACGATGATTGGGTCTCATATTTATTCTCCTGGGTCCCATCCTGGCTGGCTAATGCATTCAAGGAATTAATAGCTGTATTGGTGCTAGTATTTGGATTCCGCGTCCCAAGAATAGCTATAAACCAACGCCAGAAGACTGCCAAAAGATGTTAGGATGAAAATAGTGATGGATATGGATGAGCACACACAAACCGATACCTCAGTTGAACCTCAAAGTCCTTTCGTCAGTCCAGGCACAAAATGTCTTTATCCAGAGACGCTCGTAATTACGTGGGATGTTGGGTGTTCTGCAAACCAGATCGGAAGTGCTGTTACATGACCTGGAAATGAGCATATGGTAAACGCAGATGACCTGAAGGTGGGTGATGAAGATATGGATCCTCAAGGTAGCCTATGTGTGGAGGGTCCCCCCCCCCAAGGAGTGTGGTCGAGGACTCGACCTGAGGGGGAATGTTGAGAGGCAAATTAATGCATCATTCATTACATCAGCCCCAGCACCATCTCGACATAAGAATGGAAGGTGCACATCATTCATGGTGTCTGCTTCCTGCCCGCTGCCATGCTGCAGGTGCGAGAGGAGCCACTTATTAAGGCAACCGACTCTTCCCCGGGGGGGGCAGTGGGGGGGAGGAATCGAAGAGGAGTCGAATTTGCAGGCTATGGTGGATATGAACATGCTGTAACCAAGATGCCAAAATCAAATGACATCACTGCTGGAACTAACACATGTAGACGGATTAAACTCAAAGGAGATATGCATCCACCATGAATCTACACGAAGAATATGCTTGCATCCAATAGGCTAGGAAACATATGCTCCATATATATATATATATATATATATATATATATATATATATATGCTGACACACAAGAATACATATAATGCTTGCTTAACACAGAGACGCAACAAGAATGGGTGGCCATTGTAAATAAGATGGACGATGCAACCACAAATGGGAGACATCAAGAAACCTCGAAGGTGCAGGGGATCCGAATTGCTGGGTCAGCAGAGAATTCAGATTTGAACAGCCCCATTAATAATTGCACAGCCCTTGCTAAGGTTATCGTGAATAGGGAAGGTTTGGATCAGCACCCAAGTGAACTGGCTATAACAGTTGCCAGGCATGAGACAAACTTCTCTCAGTTTAAGAAAAGAAACAAACAACGCTGGAAGGTCAGATTAGTTGTTGTTCATAATTAAAAAACATTTACATGCTGATAAAATGTTTTCTTGACTTATGAGTAATACACAATTGATGCGTTGAAATTGTTTTATTACACCCATTGAACACAACAAATTATAACTTTGATTATCCGACAATGTTTGTGTGAAATATTTGGATCAATTAAGCCACATGTAGCGTGCAGGGGACGTGGGTTTCCTCAATTGGAAACTTTCTCTTTTTCACTACATGCCTAATAATTGCCACCACTTTTAACACACTGGATGAATCTATTCTGTGAAAAGAAACAGATTGATTGCCTTGTATCTTATGGATTGCCATCGGGCTGTGGTTTTAGCTCTAAATGTAATCAGAATTGTTACTGCTGACGTGAGGCATATCTTGGACATTGTTCTGTGCACTGCCCGTTCCCTATATACGGCATCACTGACCCAATCCTTCCAACATGCATTTTTTTAGCTGATCATACTAACAATTTTCCTCTAGATAGAAATCAGGGTATTGGCGCGAAAAAGATTTCAATCCCGTTTTACGGCTATACACTCTTGATGTGCCTCAAACGATTGAAGTTCAAAGGATCCAAGACAGCAGATCTTGGTGCCATTCTCACACCAGAAGCTGCGTCTCCCAGCGTTCTGGATTAAGCAATGAATAATCAAATGCATGGCGCAAAACATCAAGTTGCAAGTCGCACGCCATCAGTGTGAAAGGGCAGTGCAGGTGCAAACGCTAGTGAAACAGGAATTCAATAAGCTCTCGGAAGATAACCAGGCACAGGGTACGACTCTGTTGAGAAAAACACTAACAGTGAGGTAGAAAGCATGCTCTACTCATGCACTACAAACTGATCGCAAACCACGACTTACCCACAATTTTGTGTGATCCTTGTAAAACTCACATTCGCTTCTTTTCACTATGTGCTCAAATTGGGATTATTGAGCTATTTTTATTAAGTGCGTATGGTTGAGTGCAATCAAACTTTTACACTATGCTCTACAAAAATCGATACATACACAACTTCACATTAATATACAATCAATCATTTGGGAAACAGTACATCATTTCAGCATGTTATACCTTTAAAATCATATTTATAAATGTAACTGTGGCGTCATCACCGCCCACATGTCACGTGGGAGGGACCACGTGGCAGTGGGAAGGGGAGGAGCAAGGAGGGAAAAGGAGAGCTTGTCAGTTCCTGACAAGTTGTTGTTCATTAAAGTTGTGTTGCACCCCAGCTCTCGTGTCCGTCTCTGTTTTCATGTGTGGAGAACGGCTGAGCGTGGAGCGCGATGCAGTCCACACAGTAACGTAACATTGGCGGTGAGGCGGACCAGAAGCCCCACCAAGCCAGCCACCTCGGAGGCTCTGCGCTCGTGGCAAGTCACTGGGCGTCACTCAAGAAGCGAACTGCCAGCTCCGCGAGCAGCACACTAGGGAGGCAGGTCTGAGCACAATGACTCCCCGCTGGCTGACCACCTCTGAACGAGTCTGGGCAGGGCAGGGCAGTGCAAACAAAAACATCTGCGGGTGGAGCAGCGGTAACCCGCTTGCAGAACTCCGGCCGGTCAAGGAAAGGAAATCTCCCGCCGACGGCAACAGCGCATAGAGGCACCGAAGAGCGGTGGAGGTGTGGTCCTCCCGCTCCAACAAGAAAAAAAAACAGGTAAGAGAGCAGTATGCTCCACCTTTCACTTTAGCATCCAACAGCGGTTGAGTTGGCATTCTCCCGCCTAATTACTCCATGCAATGGCCGCAAAGGCCTATATACAAGGCGGACAAGGCCGCCCACCAGTGCATGGCACAGCTCCCCCGCCTGGGCCCCACTACACCGGAGCGGGAAAGAAGATCTCCTGCCAAAAGTCGATCACTGGACAAAGGCCCAGAAACAGGGCAGGAAGAGCCCTAATAGCTGGGCAACTACAGCGCCCCCTCCTGGGCCACACACACACACCACCCACAGTGAGCCACCAGGAGACTCCTCAAACAAATTTACCTTACCCTCAAGTGGGAGAAGAGAAGACTAACCCCACATGAGCATTTCAGAGGAGGAGTCACTGACTGTTCCAGTGACCCCTGCCAGACCACTTCAAAAAAGAATGACAGACAGCCTCCTGTCCCAACTACCGTCAAACTGCGACCACACCGACACCAGCACACTAGGGTCACGATGGAAAAGATGGCTGAGGGACTTCGAGGTATGCTTAAAAGTGGCAGGACCATTAGAAGATGAGCAGAAACACAGCTTACTAAACCACGCAGTAGGCTTAAACGTGCAGGATATTCTAGATGAAATACCAGAAAACAACAGACACCTACACCAGTCTAAAGACAACCCTCACTGACTAGATTATACCCCACACAAACCTGGACTACGAAAGACACATTTTCCACACCACGAAACAAAGCAAAGGTGAGACCATGGACGCATTCGTAATGAGGCTAAGACCAAGTATGAAACACTGTGACTTCAACAATTATTCAAACGATGAAGCCCTCCGGTCACAGATCATAGTAGGGTGCAAAAGTGCTGACTTCAAAAAACGACTGCTACAACAACCATCGCAACCTGGAGGAAATACTACACTTGGCTCGCTCGGACGCTGCACTGGCAGCACAGGTGGAAGGCCTCGATAACAAAGATCACACATGAAAAGCAAGAGAACATTAACAAGCTATAAGGCGCAGCAAGAAACAACGGCGACCCCTTTTGCTACAGGTGTGGGCACGAATATCCACATGAGGGGCTATGCCCTGCCATGGGTCAGACATGCTGTGGCTGCGGAGGGGAAAATCACTACAAAGCCTTGTGCCTGATTTTTCACAGCAAAAAGCAGAGAGGAACATAAAGTCTGCACCAGAACAGGAGCAAGGTCAGCCGACCCCACACCGGACAACACACCAACCCTATGACACAGCCTGTCACAGACACTGCGACAAGCAACCAGAAAGCAGAGTGGAGAGAAAGCAAGACCACAGCATCCAAGCAAAGAAGGAGACCAATGCCGGACGCCCGGTACCTTGTAGAACAATCACTGTCCGACAGTGCCATCAAGTGCACCTTTGGAAGAAAACACCCGCAGAAATGAGAAACACCAAGAAGAACTACAGAAAAAGGGTCATCTGTATGAGCTAGGAAACAAAATGGCAAAAGAACACAGCCCAAAACTCATGATCCAAATCAACCAGACAGCAGCCGAATTCCTAATAGACACAGTGACAATGGTGAATGTAATCGGCAAAGAAGTGTACAAACGCATACCAAATGCCCCTCGCCTACAACCAGCCTGAGCACTCAGTCCCCTATGGCTCAAAGGCACCTTTAGCCTGCCAAGGATTTTTCATGGCATCATGCCGCTACAAGGATCACGCAAAAGACATCCCCATGCACGTCCTAGAAGCCGCCACCAACAGCGGATGCATCCTAAGCTACCAAGCGGCCATTGAATATGTGGACCCTACCGCAAGCATTGAGCAGGCCTTTCCCTCACTATTCAAAAGTCTAAGAAAATTGAAAGATAGACAAATTGAGTTGCATATAACACCAGCATCCCACCAGTAGCCCAACATTAAAGGGGAATCCCCATCAACATACAGAAGCAAGTGGAAAAGGAACAAACAAAGCTACTGGACGCAGACATTATCGAGCCAGCAGAAGGTCCCACACCGTGGGTTTCCCCTATAGTAACCGTGCCCAAAAGAGACTCGCCCGACATCCGAATATGTGTAGACATGAGAAGATCAAATGAAGCCATCATGAGGGAACGCCATCAAGCCCCCCACATTACTGACATGGTACATCTCCTAAATGGAGCAACCGTCTTCTCTAAACTGGACCTAAACACAGGTTATCACCAACTAGAACTCAGCAAGAGGTCCCGTTACATAACAACGTTTGTCACACACCTTGGGCTATACTCATACAAACATTTGAGCTTCGGCGCATCATCAGTGGCAGAAATCTTTCAGGCGGAAATCCACAACATAATCAAACATGTGCCAAACTGCCTGAATTACAGCGATGACATACTGGTATTTGGCCAAACACAAGAACACCATGACGACATGCTCGTGCGGGTATGCATGGCCTTAGAGGAAGCCCAACTCACCCTGAACAAGGAGAAATGTGAATTTTGCAAGAAAACACTTTGCTTCTTTGGACACGTTTTCTCGGAAAAGGGCACGACACCAGACCCAGAGAAGGTTAGCGCACTCACGGAAGCTAACCCACCTACCTCAGGTCCTTCCTAGGACTTGCAAGCTACTGCACGCGATACATCAGGGACTTTGCATCCGTCAGTGAGCCCCTACGGGCCCTCACCAACTCAACACTGAATTCATCTGGTCGTCCAGGTGTCAGGAGGCCAGGTCATCAAAGACTGCATCACAGACGCCAGGAACATGGCCTATTTGATACCAGAAAAACCACAGAACTCATCGTAGAAGCGAGTCCAGTTGGCCTCGGGGCCATACGCAACTTGACGAAAAGGAAGGACATGACAAACACATAGTGTTGTACGCCAGCCGAAGCTTATCCAGGACCGAGCAGGCATATTCTCAGGCTGAGAAGGAAGGCCTAGCAGTGGTTTGGGCCTGCAAACACTTCCATCTATTCCTCTACGGAAAACCGTTCACCGTAGTCACGGATCACCAGGCACGGATATTCATATATGGCAACCGACAAGCCAAGATGCCGTCCAGAATAGCAAGATGGGCACTCCGCCTCCAGGACTACCAATTCAACATAACACACAGACCAGGCAAAGAGCAAAACCCTGCAGATTTTCTCCCACACCACCCACGAGAAGGATGCAAGTCGGAGCTGTCCATAGCAGATCAATACCTACGATACATCATTCACAGCAACACACCCCAGGGTCTCGACATGGACCAAATAATTTGTGAATCCAATGCCGACCAAGGACTGCAAATCATACTAAGATGCCTGGAGACGGGGAGGTGGAAACAACTCAAAGAATCAGTAGGGGAAGAAACAACACAAGACATCATGTGTTTCCTAGCAGTAAAGGAGGAACTTGCAAATTCAGACGACCGTCTGTTACTGAAAGGCACCAAACTCGTGATACCACGCAACCTGCGACGGAAAGTACTCTAGTTAGCCCATGAAGGACACAGGGGCATAGTATCGACAAAAAGAATGTTAAGACAAAAACTGTGGTTCCCACACCTCAACTCACTAGTAGAAGAACTGCCCCACATGCGCAGTCATAAAACCACATACAGCGCCTGAGCCACTGTGTATGACAACACTTCCCGAGGGAACATGGGAAGAGATAGTAGTTGACTACTTCGGGCCAATGGAAGGGGGAGAGCACATATTAGTGGCAGTCGAGTACTTGAGATACCCAGACTTGCCAATAGTACCATCCACGTCAGATCACCATGCCATTCCCGCACCAGACAGGATGTTCGCCATGTATGGCATTCCTAACAGGACCCCCCTTCACAGGGCAGGACTTAACCCCTCGACATAGAAAATAACGCCCTTGTGGCCACAAGCCAATGGCACGGTAGAGTGATTTATGAGCAATGTCAAGCGCACCACGCAAATCACGCGACTCACGGGGGAACCTGTGGAGAAACTGTTGTGCCAACTAATGCGAGATTATAGAACTACCCCACACAGCACCACAGGGAAAACACCCTCCGAGGTGATGTTCGGAAGAACCATCAGAACAAGATTGCCACACATCGCAGCGGATGAAGATCGATATGAAAACGACCCTGAAATGCGAAGGAAAGATACCCTCACGAAAGAGGAAATGAAAAGGGCCGCTGACACAAAACGATGGGCCAAAGAAAGTAACCTGGGCCCCGGACTACCGTCATAGTCCAGCAACCACAAAGTTGCAAGAACATGGCCGCATTCAATGAGGAACCCCTCACGATCGTCAAGGCAAAAGGGTCACTCATCACTGCGGAAGGAGAGCAAAGATCTACGACAAGGAACTCTTCCCACTAAAGGCGAATGCCTGGAATCATACCTACAGCAGAGACCTGTTCACCTGATGTCCGTCACACCTGGGACACACCGTATGAAAGGGACAAGGAAGATTCCGAAAATGAGATGCCACCTGAGGTTTCTCAAAGCCAATTCGCAAGGATGGACATCCGACAGCAGAGAGCCCAAAAGAAACCCCACAGACTCATTGAGGAAATGAATTGAAAATAGGACTTTCATGTGTAGTAACGGGGAACAAGGGAGGAGGGGGATGTAGTCACCGTCCTCATGTTTTGTGGGAAGGACCGGTGCAAGGAGAGCGTCAGTTCCTGACAAGTTGTTGTCCATTAAAGTTGTGTTGCACCCCAGCTCTCGTGTCCGTGTCTGTTTGCATATGTGGAAAACGGCTGAGCGTGGAGAGTGAGGCTGTCCACACAGGAACACAACAGTATCTTAGTCACGATTACTGCATCTGCAGATTCTAAAATCGTCAAAGTTAAAAAAATATATATATCAAAAAACAACAACAAGTATGCTATGGATGTCAATACAAACTCAGTCAATGGGCGGTTTCAGTCCTGAGCTATACCAAACCAGGGATTTCTTCTTGCATAACTAAATTGATGCACTTAGTTCCAATATAGGTAATAAGTTACATTGAAGCCTCAGATGGTGATTTCATCAAGCATGAATTTTACCCTCTGCCAAATATAATATGCCGAAAATGTCAGCACCAATGATTCCGCGCCATTCAGAATGGACCAAAGCTAATCCGACCCTTTCAGGTACAAGTGACCAAGAGCTGAGCATTGAGTAAGGATTTGTCTACAGGTTTTCACCTGTTCCCTACATAGAGACTATTTGCGCATGGGATGCCCCTCCAGACCCCAGTATTCGCAATGCTGGGCTATGTTAAAATAGTCTCTCGTCGCTGGTTTGTAATAATTACACGTACCCAAAACATTGCACTTTATGGGTTTATAGATGTCCTCCTTAAACAATCTGTCATCTTAAAAAGTTTTTTTAAACAAAAACATTGACAAAGGAGTTCTGGCTTTCGTGTAGAACTGAGAAGTTTTGGAACGTAAAGAATCGTGGGTGAGTGTAGTAGCAAGAAAGTCGTGTGGTCACAGCCAAGGGTTTCCCGAGCCGAGTCCTTTCTTAAATGTTGCCACCTGGCGTACTGAGCAGAGCTCGAACCAAAGCAACAACACACTTACCGGGAACACAGAACCGCGCAGGAGCCATGGCTATTCAGGAGAGTTCAACGCAATAGTTCAGCGGCGCTCTTATTAGCCAATGGCAGCCAGGCTATAAACAGTACGCATCTACGATTGGCTCCTTCACAAGCATTAACAGTGCCATCTTGATATGGGCTTTTACAAAACAATCCCTTCCCGAATCTTGGATCTAGGTTGCAATTACTGGTTGTGCATAGCGGGCCACAGTAACGAGAGCGGCCATGTTAGAGCATGACCAACAGTCACTGGTACATCAACATTTAAATTCAGTAAAGCTGAGGTACAACTACATATGTAAGGAGTTGCTAGGAAGAGCCCTGCATGACCTTAACATGGCCTCTGCGCGAAACACAGTGTTCGCATGGTGCAAAATGATACTTGGCTCTAGTTTCGTCACATAGTTCTAATAAAGAACTGTTCTATTAGAACCCTGTGGCTTTCATGTCCAAGAAGGCATTCCACGCATGCGCAAATAAGCAATTTTTGAGGGCTGGTGTATACGATGGAAAAACAATTCAACGAACATAATAGAAAGCGGACTGGAAAAGAGACCTTCCGTTGTGAGTAAATGTGGCGGCCATATTAGCAGGGAAATCTGAATTTTGGCTGTGAGTATCTCATCCTGTTTTCTAAGAAACGGCACTTTGTGAAAATGACAGATATTCTGAAGATCTAGTGGAGAATTCAGATTGTAATTTAAAATAATAGTGAGATACACATAAATATACTTGACATGTTTAAATGTTCCTGTAAAATATCTACACTCAATTTTGTTTTCTGTCAATATGTTTATATCTTGAGGTTGCATAAATACAATGTTAGGTTTTATTGCAATTGATTGCTTGTTATACGACTCCTTCATTAACGCACGGCTCAGAGCAGCCTCTTTCTAAACGCCAATCTAGTCTCGCCTCTATGTCGACTGCAGAAGGAACCGGTGTCAACTGCTGGAAATAAGCGATGGCTGCTCCCCTGTGCTCCCTGTGCATCCCTACTCTGTTGTCTACAGCTGGAGACTCGGAGGTTTACAGCATGAGCTGAGCAGTCCGCAGTATACAAAGGTCAGTATTAGGCGTGGTCTTCATATTGTTGAACATTTGAGAGAATATGGGAGAGGTTTTCTTTATGTATTAGTGTGTGTCATTGGTTATTTTGACATTGTGTGATTTTGGATCACCCTCTTCCCCCGCCCCTCTCATTGGTCTTATCATCTGAGTGATATGTGGCGCTTGTCAAATTGCTTTAGTGATTCCGTTTTAATCAACAGCTGGATGGAATTTATGTGCTGGATAAAGATACACCAAGTGGAGCAGAAATTGATTGATATTGATGTCATATGTGTATGAATATACAGTCCCTTTAGTTGTTGGGACCTGGGTAAGCCCAGTGATGGCATGCGGGCCCCCCAGAGTCTGAGCACCAGAGCGTGCGGGCAAGAACGCACGCCAGAGACGTCTGAGTGTTCCGGTGCTCCGGCGCGAACTGCCCGGGCACCGCCTTTATTAACTCAACGCGCATGCACCGGCCCGGCGGGCCGCGCATGCGCACTTCGTGTACTACGTACACAACATCCCTCCTTTTCCCCCCCAAACAACAAAACCATTAAACAGGGGAGCCAACGTGGCTCAAATCAAACCGTACTTAACAGGGCTTGTTACTCATGCCGCTGAGTCCATGATGAAATCCTGGAATCTTTGCGGTGGACGACGTCCTTTCCTGCGCGGGTACCTGGGTGAACCTCCCTCGGGGTTCTCTGGCGGTTCACCGCCTCCACGCGGCGCCTCCGCTGCTTGTCCTTGGTCAGGATTGGTTTCTTCTTCCGCTGCCACAGGTCCTATGCGCTTGAAGAAGGATACGTTTCTGGTTACTGTACCCCGCGCATTCGCAGCCGTGACCATTGACCCTTTGACATGAGTGACTCCCATAGGTTGGGTTTCGTAAGTCATCGAGAGTTTTCCTTCCGGTTTCCTGTTCTGGACTAGGACGGTGTCTCCTACCAATATCTCTCTTTCTGGCAGCCTCTGCCTTGTTGTTTCGTTCTCGTTTCTCGCTGCTCTTTCTGCTGTCACCCGTGCGCTATCGGTCACACCTGAGTGTCTGTCTTCCGCTTCGGGTATCAGCCCTCTGGGTATTCGCCTGAACAGCGCCTCGGTGGGTGCGATTCCGGTGGATCGATGTGGAGTGGACCGGTATTCACGAAGAAAGTCAATTAAATTGTGTCGTAGGTCCTCCCCTCCATTGACAGAAATTCGAAAAATCTTGTTCAGTGTCCGCATGAATCGCTCAACCTCTCCATTGGCCCTTGGCCATAGCGGGGTTACCTTCCGGTGCTTTATGCCTCGTTCTTCGCAGTACCTAGCAAACCGCTGCCCTTGGAACGGTGCTCCGTTGTCTGAGCAGATCTCAAAGGGGAACCCATGGGTGGCGAAAATTTTGTCCATTGCCAGGATGGTGTGATCACTGGCGGTGGATTCCACGAGCTCCACCTCCGGATACCTCGACCACTGATCCGTGACCACCAGGAAATATAGGCCCCTTCCGGTCGAGCCGAAGTCTGCGTGCACCGTTCCCCATGGTACGTCACTCCGCTCCATGGCCCGAATGGGTGGGCCCCTTTCCACAGGACTCGTGCCTTGGCAGGGAATGCAGGTCCTCACAAACTCGGCCACCCTGTGCTCCAGATCGGGGAACCAGACCTTCAGCCTGAGGCGTGCCTTCATCTTGGCCATGCCTTGGTGCCCTGTGTGGGCCAACTGGAGGACTCTCATGACCAATGACCTGGGGATCACGATCTGGTGCCCTCGCAGTAACAGACCGTCCGTGGACACCGAGAGCTCGTGTCGAGCTTTCGACAGCAGTTGCAGGTCCCTTTGCACCTCTGGGTTCCTCCTGGCGTTGTTCAAAAGGATGTCCCGCCACTCTCCTGTGGCCACCGCCCTTTTCACCCTCAGGAACGCCTCGTCGGAGTTCGAGTCATCCGCAATGTCCTGTCTCGATAAGGCCACGGGCAGGGCCGATTCAATGACGAGGTGTACGGCGTCCCCAGTGTCAGTCATCTTCACGGGACTCTGGGTATCCCTCGTGCCTGGATGACGAGAAAGATAGTCGGCTTGGTTGTGTGTACCTGGGCGGTATACTAGCTTGACGCCGTATTCCATGAGGGATAGCATCCATCTCTCGATGCGGGGTGGCGGCATGGATGATGTTCCTGACAAAATAGGAATCAGGGGTTTATGGTCCGTTATCGCAACGACAGGTTTGCCGAGGATGTAGATTCTGAAGTGTTTGCACCCCCACAGGATGGCGAGGGCCTCCCTTTCTATCTGGGAATATCTCCTCTCCGTGTCGGTGAGGGCTTTGCTGGCATATGCTATGGGCCTCATGACCCCTAGTTCGTCTGCCTGCATGAGGACTGCCCCCAGTCCCACCGGGCTGGCATCGACCACAATCTCCGATTCCCGGCTGGGATTGAAATAGGCCATTGTTTCCTGCTCTGACAGGGCTTCTTTGATGGCCTTGAAGGATCGTTGTTCATTCTCAGTCCACTGCCAGGCTATGTCGTTCCTGGTGAGTGCCCTCAGAGGTTCCGACAGAGAGGCTAAGTCCTTGATAAAACGGCCGCAGTAGTTGACCATCCCTAAGAAGCTCCGAACTTCGGCCGGTGATGTGGGTGGAGATGCATCTCTAATGTCCTTCACTTTTCCAGGATCCGGGGATATGCCCCCAGCATGGAAGGTGAACCCAAAGAATTCCAGTCGGTCTTTTAGGAATTCACACTTTTCTTGGTGCAGGGTTAAACCCACCGCCTGTAGCCTCTCAAAAGTGTTCTCTAGCTGTTTAAGATGTTCAATTTCCGACCTGGCAAAGAGTAAGATGTCGTCGGACATGTTTGACTCCTTTCAGTCCGGACAGGGCTCCTCTGATGGCGTTTTGGAAAACCTCCGCTGCGGACGATATTCCGAAGTTTAGTCTTTTGTACTGGTACAGCCCCTCGTGAGTAGTGAATGTCGTAATGTACCTCGACTCGGGGTGTAACTCTAGCTGGTGATACCCAGACCTGAGGTCCAGTTTAGAGAAGACTTTGGCACCTTGGAGTTCTCCGACGATGTCATCTAGAGTGGGTGTGAGGTGACGCTCCCTTTTGATGGCGGCATTTGGGAGTCTCATGTCCACGCAAATGCGTACTGCCCCCGGTTGCTTCGGCCTTGGGGCCACTACGATAGGCGAAACCCACGGGGTGGGGCCTTCCACTCTTTCAATGATGTCCCGGTCGACCAGCTGCTGCAATTCCTCCTCCACTTGGGCTCTTAAGTGGAAAGGAATCCGGCGATGTTTGAGGGCCGTCGGCCTCACGGACTTGTCGATATGTAGGCGTATGGGCTCTGCTTTCAGCTTTCCAATGCCCTTGAAGAGAGTTTCAAATCTGTGTAGCATGCTTTTCAGATCGGCATGGTATACTCCAAACGAGAAGTGGACAATGTCGAGTGCTTCTGATGCCGCACAGCTCAACAGGGAATGTGGGCTGACGCTGGTGACAAAGAACCTCGCTTTGATAGTGTTCTGTCCATGAGAAACCGTGGCTACAAACACCCCTGGGATGGGTAGAGGTGTTTCCCCTCCGAAAGCATATATTCGCGCCATGGACGCTGACAGCTCCGGTGGGCCTGGCAGGGCCTCATAATGTTTGGTGGCCAGCACACAGACCGAAGCCCCAGTGTCTATGAGAATGGGGGTGGGGACGTCATCAATGTTAACAGTGCATGTGGGTTGGCGTCTCGTGCCAGGACCTTCCACAATGCTGGAAATGAAGAAAATCTCTTCCTCCTCCTCCTCCTCCTCCTCCTCTTCTGCGATGTCCAGGTCCTGCAGACCCTGATCGATCGATGAGATGCCTCTCACTCTGCGAGCGCCTCCACGTCCCACTCTCTCCGGTCCTCTTCCTGCCGCTACAGGGGCGGCAGCCCGGCACATCCTTGCATAGTGCCCCGGTGTGCCACACCGGCCGCATGTTCTCGACCTAGCTGGGCATTCTCCTCCGTGGGGGAGATCATATCCACAGTAGGAGCAAGATGAGGTGTTGCCTGGTGTGGGCGGGGCATTAGGCCTTCTCGGCGCCCATTTCGACCTTCCCGTTGCTGAATGTCCCACAGCAAATGCGTCTTCATCATTCTTCGGTCGCGTGGCAGCGTCCATTTTCGCACCTCTGGCTTCTGCCAGCTCATGTGCTCTTCCCAGGTCCAAAATTTGCTGGAGGGTCAGACCAGGTTCTCTCAGTACTTGCCTTCTAAGTTTGCCGGAGCTGCACCCCTGCAACAGCTGGTTGCGGACCATTTCTTCCTCATCGACCCATCTGCAAGAGGTCGCCAGGTGCCTCAGACGGGCACAGAATTTGTCTAGAGGTTCGTCGTCTAGTTGTCTTTCGGCGCCCATGACAAATCTTATCAAAATCCACATTTGCCATGGGGAGAAAATGGTCTTTGAGTGCCTGCTTGACTGCGTCATACGTGGCCACGGGGATGACGAGGGAATCGTAGATTTTGTGGACTTCCGCGCCTGCCGAGTAGATCATAGTCACGATTTTGGTGTCATCATCGTTCACCCCAGATGCCCTGAAGAACATATCTAGCCTCTTGACCCACATCAGCCACTTCGGACCCAGTTTGGAAGGGGGCCCAGTAGTATCGAATTCAGGCATGGGGGCCAGGGAGCTGCGAGATCTGCGCGGGATTGGGGCTATGGCACCTTCATCATCAGTCTCTTCGCCCATTTCTGCGTCACGTACTCACAGTTATCTTTTCCTAGAATGATGGGCGTCTTGTCCCGGGCTTGTAGTAGTGCTGGGGTGTAGAAACCCACTTCTTTCTTCTTTGATGCCACAGCCCTGCGCCTGCAGGACTGTGGGCGTTCCAAAAATTAAGTAGTATTCCCCAAAACACAGCTGGCCGGTGGCGCACGAGCACCCTCTCGGGCCGCAACCACTGCAGCAGTGTGTGAAGAGAGGAGCAAACGAAAACAAAATGGCCGCCGGCACTCCGCGGGTCCGTGATACAGAAGAGCTTTCCGTCTCTCCGAGGCTGTCGGAGCAGGGAAGTGATCCGTACCTCCTCGTCGCCACTGTTGGGACCTGGGTAAGCCCAGTGATGGCTTGCGGGCCCCCCAGGGTCTGAGCACCAGCGCGCGTGGCAGGCGCGCAAGAACGCACGCCGGAGACGTCTGAGTGTTCCGGTGCTCCGGCACGAACTGCCCGGGCACCGCCTTTATTAACTCAACGCGCATGCGCCGGCCCGGCGGGCCGCGAATGCGCACTTCGTGTACTACGTACACAATACAAAGGTCAGTATTAGGCGTGGTCTTCATATTGTTGAACATTTGAGAGAATATGGGAGAGGTTTTCTTTATGTATTAGTGTGTGTCATTGGTTAGTTTGATATTGTGTGATTTTGGATCACCCTCTTCCCTCGCCCCTCTCATTGGTCTTATCATCTGAGTGATATGTGGCGCTTGTCAAATTGCTTTAGTGATTCCGTTTTAATCAACAGCTGGATGGAATTTATGTGTTGGATAAAGATACACCAAGTGGAGCAGAAATTGATTGATATTGATGTCATATGTGTATGAATATACAGTCCCTTTAGTGATGTAATTGCTCACTCCTTTTATATGTTTCTGGAACATTGAGTTGCTGTATGGTGAGCATTCCGTGAATGCTTCACTTTCAGTTGGTTGCTTTTGGATTCCGCTGGCCGGTGCTGCCAGTGGAGGGAGAAAGCAATGGGGGGGCCGCATCGTAGGCCCACTGGTGCGCAGAGCAGGAGCCACAGAAGACGCGTCACACCAGTCTGCACTCGTGTCTTGAACTGCCTGCCTTGCGCCAGGGAGGGCACTTTATTAACATTACGCCTCACGTCACCATGCATGCGAAACGTGAGGCGGATATAAAATTCCTCCTTTTTCCCAACAAACACAAATAAACACAACTCCATAACAGTATAAAACAACATCAAAAACTCTCCTGTGCAACTCTAGTCTGGCACAGGTGCATTCTCTCTGCCTTTTCTTTCACAATTCATAGTCCCTTAGTGTCTCCGGGGCCTTCGGGGCTGCCCTTAGGTTATAGCTACTGGGCCTCTACCGGGGTGCTGTCTCTGGGCTATTTCCCCCTCACCCCCGCTCTGGTTTACCTCCATCCTCTGGATACGCCGCCTCATATTCTTCTTGCTGCTCCCCTGGCTCTCTGCTCTGTGTCCATTCTCCGTTGCATCAGTGACTCGGGGCATGCAGTGACTGCTCATAGTCTTCATGCGATTGTCTCTCTCTGTCTGTCCACATCTGCTGGGGCACCCTCTTGAACCAGGATGCATTCCTGGCGATTGTCTGCTGTCCTCGTGCCACTGTCACCATCGTTCCTTCAGTTCGGGTCACTGTCCAGGGTGCGAAGTCATAGCGTGTTTCCAGCTTGGACTTGGTGAGGTTTCGCAGCACCAATATGTGATCTCTGACTTTGTGCTTGATCTTGTTGCGTGTCTCCTGTCGCTCATATGGGCTTTTCCTGCGACTTTTTTTTTTTTTTTTTTTTTTTTTTTTGTAGGGTGCGGTCGCTGTCAAAAAGATTGACTCTTCTGATTGGGTGGTGTGGTATAGTTGAGTTCACCATGGTTCCATCCATGAGGTCTGCCGGGGGTATGTTGGTGGAGCGGTTGGGCGTCATCCGGCAGTTCCGTAAGAATCTGTACAGATCCACTTTCCAGGGGCTGTTTTGGGACCTGGATATGCGCACCACTTTGTTGAATGTTTGCATGAATCTTTACACATCTCCATTTGCCTGTGGCCACCTGCCTGTGATGTTTGATGTGTAGATCGTCTGGGTATTTCATCAGCTCCGTCCCGTGTAATGGCGGTCCATTGTCGCTCCTGATGCATCTTGGCAGTCATGTGTCACAAACATCTTCTCGAGTGCTGGTATTATGGTCTCTGCTGCTGTCAAGGATATGATCTCCACTTCTGTGTATCGTGAGTGGTAATCGATAGCCACCAGCAGATATGTCCCTTTTTGCACCATTCAGAAGTCGATGCTGATGGCGTCCTACCTTGATGATCTTCATTCTGCCAACTGGATTGTCTTAGGGTTTGGAATTGCCCCTGTGATTTGGCAGGGGTGGCAGGAATGATGACCTGCTCCATCTTGGTGTCAATGTGATGGAACCACACACTGTGTCATATTCTGGCCTTTGTCCTGACCATTCCCTGGTGGCATTTGTGAGCAAGCGCCACGATTCTGTCCTGCAGGCTGCTCGGGATTACTATGCAGGCTCCTCTCAAGATCAGCCGATGTACATTTCTGCCATCAAGGTTGGGTCGTAATAGGTCATTGTTGTTTCAGAAGAAAGAGATGTCTTGATTCGCTCAAAATGGTATTCAGAGCTCCAGTTCCATTTGACGTTTGACCTGGTGAGCTCCCTTAGCAGCTTGGACATAGTTGCCAGGTTGGGAATGAATCTGCCGCAATATGTTGCCATCCCCAAAAAACTGTGTACTTCAGTGGGTGTTGTCGGGGGCGGGAAGAGCCTCCTTTATGTCTGACACCTTTTGTGGGTCGGTGGATACCCCTTCGATGTTGAAGACATACATGAAGAATGTTATCTCTTCTTTTAGGAATTTGCATTTGTCCCAGTGGATGGTTAGGCCTGCAGTCTCCAACCTGCTGATCGCCATTTCTAGGCGACGCATGTGCTCCTGCCTGTTGCTGGCGTGGATGAGGATGTTTTCACTGACATTCAGCACTCCTGGGATCCCTTGGATCACCTCCTGGATGGCTTGTTGGAACACCTCTGCTGCTGAGATGCCGAAACGTAGCCTCTTGTACCGCCGCAGACCCAGGTGGGTGGAGAAGGTTGTAATGTACCTTGAGTCTCGGTGTAGTTTCAATTGGTGGTAGCCAGTGGAAAAGATTTTCGACCCTGTGAGGGCCGTAATTATCACATCTAATGTGGGGGTGATGTGTCGCTCTCTTTTGATTGCTGGGTTTGGTAGGCGCATGCCTATGCAAATCCTTACTTTCCCTGGTTGCTTCAGTTTTTTCGTGACCACCATAGGCGATACACAGCGCGTTGGTGAAGTGACTTGTTCGATAATACCAGCCTTTTCAAGATCTTGTAGCTCCTTTGCGACCAGGTCTCTCATGTGAAATGGATTTTCTCCTATGGCGTACCGCCCTAGGCTGTACCGTAGGGTCAATGTGTAATTTTATGATTTTCCCTTTTAAGCATACAATGCCTTTGAGGATGCCACAGTGTTTCGCTAGAAGGTCGGTGACATCAGTGGAATCGGCGACATTGCAAATTAAACTGATTAGTCCCAGGTCTTCGGCTGCATCCCCGCTAAGTAGGCATTTGATTCCAGCGTTAACAACGTATATCTTAGATTTGATGGTGGTTTTGCCTCTGCTTAGTTCCCTTCTGAAACGTCCCTCTACTGGGTGTGGCCTTTTGCTGCCATAGGCAAACAGGAGCGTTAATATCGACTTGAGGCCTGGTTGAGGACGTAAAGTCTGGAACATTGTTGATGGCATCACATTTACTGATGCTCCGGTGTCTATCGGCATGAGTGTCTCTTGACTCTGCATGTTCATGAGGTATTTGGGCCTTTTCCATTTCTTTCTCAGCTCTGTGGTTGAGTGCCGAGATCAGATGGATTTTACTCCTCCTGCTCGTTCTCCCAGTTCCCACATCCATCGCTGTTTCTCCATGGTCATCTCCGGACTAGTGTGTTTATGAGTTGTCCTCGTCCGCTATATGATGCGTATCCGCTTGCCTCCTTTCCTTGGAGAAAGATTTTGCCTGTTGTGGGTGTGGTTGTGGGCGTTGAGTCTTCCCGGAGGATCTGCAGACACGTGTGTAGTGGTCCTTCTGCCACATGCCCCACATGTGGTTCCCTGCATTCTGCAGTTTCTCCTTCCGTGACATGCACCACCCGCACTCAGTGTGCCCCGGGATTCTCGGTTGCCACCGCAGTGAGTTGTTTTTTGTTTCATTGTAGTCATCCCTCGGTGCTTGGCGGTTGGAGATTTGTGTTACTGCCGCCAGTTGGAGTTTCTGCAGTGTGGTGCCCATTTGTCGTGCCCTTGCCTGCAACGGCTCCCTTCGGCATCCATATTCGAGGATCGTGGTTAGGGTGATGCCTTTTTTGCACAATACCATTCTGCGCAGTTTCTCTGAATACATGCCATTAGTGATCTGGCACCTTATTTCCTTTTCAACGTTGTCGAATTCACAAGACAGTGCTAGTTTTCTGAGTCTTGTGTGGTAGGCATCCAGTGTTTAGTCCTCCATTTGTACTGTGGTACAGAAATTGAAGGTTTTATAGTCCTGATTTAACTGCGGCATGAAATGTGCTGTGAGGACATCTTTGGCTAATTGGTATATGTCCGCACCGTCGTCGATGACCAGCGAGTTGAAGATGGGAAGCACGTCGTCGCCCACATTGTGCAGGAGGTGCAATCTCATTTTCCTTGGCGTTATATCCTTGCACCATCTCGACATTTTTAATCCACAGCATCCAGCAGGGCCACACTGATGATTTTATTTATTTGAATTTATAAAGCACACAAAACGGCCCGTGGGCATAGTGGCGCTGTTACAGTAGTGCTTACTTAGTTACAAAAAAGCAAAAACAAAGTGACAGGAGCACCTGTCTGTGGTTCTTGGTTACATTAAACCGTGGCCAGACAGGTGATACATGTTTTGACATGAGATGTAAAGAAAAAGACAGGGGAAGGTGAGAGGAGAGGGGAGACAGTCGACAAAATAAATGTACACAAAACGGCATTTGCAGAGTTAGTTTCCACCTGTGCGGGCAGCAAGTCCTACCTGAGGAGCGGAGTCTTGGGGAGAACCAGTTAAAGGGTTCAGTTTTAAGAGATTTGCGGAAGGCTAAGTATGATGTCTCATTTCGGAGGGTTGTGGGCCGGGCATTCCAGTACTTGGGCGCAAGGATGGAGAAACCAATCCCTCCTGCCTTGGCTCTATTGAAAGTGGGGACTTTCAGCTGGTTGGTGAGGTGTGACCTTGTGGGTCTGGCTGATGTAGCTCTGGTGATTTTTCTCTGTCAGATAGGGGGTGGGGGGCGTGCAAGCAAGACATTTGTGTGTTCAAGGACAGAGTCTTGAAGAGTATTCTTTCCTTGACTGGCAACCAGTGTGCCTTTTGTCTCGCTTTGGTGATGTGCTCTCTTTTGGGGATACTGAGGGCAGCCCTAAGGGCATTATTTTGAATCAATTGGAGTCAGGCCAGATTATTGGCGGACGTGCCTGCAAATAAGACGTTGCAATAGTCTTAATAATTTGGTTTCAACGGTGGCCCGAGCGGTATCTAGACTATTCATCGAAATTAGATTAATCGAATTAATATCCACACTGAGTGGTTTCTCCATCTCATCCTTTTTGCCATTGGGGTCAAGTTTGCAACGGCCTAGAACCAGTCCCTACACACTGGAGTTGGTGAGAGTGAATGGATAGGTGCTTCGAATATAAGGTAAATGTTGTCACATACTAAAGATGCTAAAAACGTGGGTCTTCAAGCCTGTGTTGAATAGTTTTGCATGTTTAACTGTTTCTGAATGGATTTCTGCAGTCTTCAGAATAAGCAAACTAAGTATTAGACATCCAATCTTAGTATGTTATTATTTCTGGATGTTTGTCTTTCCATTCATCCTTCGGTGTTTGCTTTATCTGGTGGAGACTTTTTAATCGATCTATGGCTAATTTGTTTTTCGAATATTCAGGCTAAAATTATAAATATTTTTAGTGTGTGAATCCCGCAATTAGTTTTTCCTCAATCGTTGTTGTAATTGTTTGTTCTAGATCTACTTGTATCTACTAAGAAGATATCTTTACCCACCCGTCCCTTCACAGTCTAATTGATAGCGTTGACGGTAAGCTTCCAGTAGTGAAATTCACAATCCCTGCTGTTTTCTGAGCTTTGCATAGTATCCACAGCTTCTACTTATAGCTGTTTTTTCCATGTTGTTCCCCCTAGGTAAATGAAATTCACCACGAAGGAAACCAATCCGAATTGTCTGAAGTTTTTAGTTCCAAGACCTATTAATGTTTGGTGTTTTTTTGCTCTACCCCTGATGAATTTCTCGCATTTGTATAATCTTTGTTTGAGAAAGAAACATGTAGGGTTTGTGATTATGTTGTATTATTGCCAACATCTTAATACATTAAAGTTATATTTAACTGGTTAGAACCGCCAATCATACTTTAGGCGAATTCATCGAACCAGGTATTCGATATAGAGAGGTGGTACCCGGTAAAGTAGGGACTCCCCCCGAGTTTAGTATTAAAACACAATTTTTTCATGAGATTGGGTCTTCTTTACTCTGTTCCAGCAACCTGTTAATGAAGTTAGTTGTTTGTATCAGAGCCCCCCCTTTTTTTTGTTTAAAAAAATGTTCCCAAAGTGTTTTGTGTTCACTGTGCACTTTATTATGTGTATGGATGGTTACGAGATTCTTAATGTGGTTTTAAGCTTCTAGTGATAGTCACTGTTTTTTAACAAATATTTTTTGTGATAAAATTGAACAGTTTAACATGTCAATTTCATAAAATATTATACTGATTTATATTACTCTATGGTGTTTATGGTTTACTGTTTGCAATTTTCTCCCTTTGGTGAATTCCAATGCCTAGTGGAGGTCCCACATGGATGCTGCGAGATTCTTTATGTTTTGAAACGACCGTAGGCCGAGTCAAGGGGGACGAATCTCACAGCATTATTTAGTAGCCCTTTTGTCTTCCTTTTGTTTAATATCGAATTAATATCCAACAAATTATATTCATTGAAAGCCATTTCCATCTAAATGCACTGTCATTGAATACATTTCGTTGGATTTCGATTAGGTTTGGGGGGGTGCCTTGGGGGTTGGGAGGTTGGGAGGTTGGGGAGGAACCCCCCAAAAAGAATAAACACTGAAACGTTACATGAAGAAGGCCAGTACCAAAATACTTTTGAACATTTCAGCACTGATTTCAGCACTGGACAGCTCCATGGATCGTTTTAACATGAAAAAGAAATGCATCGAAATGCTATCTTTTACATTTAAAAGTACATATGCATCGAAACTTGTCCATTCCTATATTCGATGGACAAGTTTCGATGGATATGTATTTTTAAATGTAAAAGATAGCATTTTGATGCATTTATATTCAGTGCTTTTACTTTGATGGATTTATTTTTCGATGCATTTTTTTCATTGAAAAGACTATAAACCGGCCGTAGCGATGGAGAGGCAGTTTGAGATGGATAAGTAAGGTTTAGCCATGTTTATTAGTTTCGTAGTGAATGCTGCAGAGGTAGCAATGGCGCTGACCTGGCGCGTCATTGAGAGCGTTGAGTCAATGTACACCTAAGGGTTTTGACTGCTGCTGAAACCGGAATTTGAGAGTTGTCAATGCTGAAAGAGTTGTAGTGTTTGTCTAGTTTGCTGAGCGTTTCCTTGGTGCCTACCATGAGGAGCTCCGTTTTATCCCCATTGAGGCATAGCCCATTGGCAGCCATCCGTGCTTGAATGGTGGAGTATATTTTCCCTAGTGCTTCAGCATCTGTTTCATAGGAACCAGTGTGAAGGATGAGAACTTGGGTATCGTCGGCATAGTTCGTGTAGGCTATGCCGAGATTGTCCAAGTCATTAAAGAGTGGCAGGGTGAAGAGATTGTACAATTTCGGGGATGTGCAGGAGCCCTGCGGGACACCGTAGTGTAGGATAGTGGGATTAGCACAAGCCTGTTCTGAGAATACTTTTATGGCTCTCCCTTTTGATAAAGGAGGTCACCCAGGTGGTAGCTTCTTGGGAGAATTGAGCTGTATTGGTGAATTGTCTGCAGAGAGACGAGTGGTCCACCAAGTCAAACGCAGCAGACAGGTCGAGAAGGAGGAGGAGGGCAGGCTTTCCTTCATCCAGTATTTCGCCTAATTGGTTTTTAAGATCTAGAAGGACCGTTTCCGTCCCATGCCCAGGACAGAAACCTGACTGCCTTTTTCCTAAAATGTTGTTAGTTTCTAGGAAGTGTTGGATCTGGTTGTAGGCAGCTTTGTCCAGGGTTTTAACAGAAAGGGTACAGTGGTGATGGGTCTGTAGTTATTAGGTGAAGCTGGGTCTAGGGAAGGTTTCTTAAGGAGCGGGCAAACCCAGGCCTCCTTAATGCACGCTGGGACAGTACTGGAGGAGAAAGAGGCATTAATTAATGTGGTTAGGAAGGGCGGAAGCGAGTATGCGTAATGATGGTGTAGAGGTCGAAAGGCCCCAATGCAGCCGTGGCACCTCCATGATGCCAAGCGGACAGCACTTTCCACAGCAAGACCCGGTGTGGTGGGTCTTGCTGCAGAAAGGCTAGTTGCCATGTTGCCCTGATGCTGTGTTCACCCCTGATTGCTGGCGTATGGGTGCAGGACAGTGGAATCAGCAGCTCCTGTGCTCTTCTCTGAAATGTAAAATGTCTTGTCAGTGGCACCCACCGTTGTTATTCATTGTATTTTGGCCTTCATTTGTTGCCTTAAAAAAAAGAAAAATATCCACTGTGTGTCCCCCAAAAATTCGACCGTTTCGTGGTCATGCACAGTGATTGATTGCCTATCAACAGCTGTGCGTGTGCCCTGTTCTGTGATCTCGTCGCCAGTGTTGGATTCCTCCAGCCGGTGTTGCCGGCAGAGGGGGAAAGCGATTGGTGGGGGGTTGCATCGTAGGGCCACTGGTGCGCAGCGTGGGAGCCACGGAAGATGCGTCACACCATTCTGCACTCATGCCCCGAACTGCCTGCTTTCCGGTAGGGCGGGCCCTTCATTAACATTAAACCTCACGTCACTGTGCATGCGGGACATGAGGCGGATATAACAGTTGCGTCTGCTGTTAATTACATGGAAAGAGTTCCAGATATTCTGAGGCTTGGCGAAAGAATGTTTTTTTTTGTCCTTTTTATTTTTTATGTGCCTTTTTTGAGGACTTTAAAGATCACTGTCCCTTGTACTGGGTGAAGTTTATTGCCGTCATGTAGTAGTAGTCATTTATATAGTGCCTTTTCCCATTTGTATGGCCTCGGCGTGCTTGTGGGCGGAACGCCATCGGGAACCCAAGTCCAGGCATGGGAACATTCTCGGAAAAGGCTTAGAATGTGTGTGTGTGCATTTGGCCAAGATTAGGAACTAGGTGGGCTGGCTAGGCTCCAGTAAGCAGCCAAAGAGGGGAGCTATGTGCAATGGTGCTGAGGGGGGGTCACGAGTATGCGCTAGTGCAAGATACTCGTTATGTGTCCAGCTAGACCACATTTCGTCATAGGTTGTTGCTGTATTCTAATGGCAGAGGTGTTGAGGCAAGTCTGGCGTATGGAGGCGAAGACGTTAAGTATCCAGCTAGACCGAATTTGTTGTAGTCATTACTGCATTCTAATGTGTGGATGGATATCCGTGCCTGTGGCAGATGCCCACCGAAGTGGTGCGTTCTACCGATCTTAAGCCCAGTTGATCTTGCTGTGTGATCTGATTGTCTGTGTGAAAAGACCAGCTACCCTCGTAGGCTCTTCTAGGCACTATGGACAGACTACCCCCAGGGTCTTCTAAGTGCACTAGGCTAGCTATCTTAGTACATTTTCTAGGCATAACAGACAGGCTACCATAAGATCTTGGGATCATAGGATTCTCTAAACGCAATAGACCGGCTGCACTATCTTTTATCTGTTAAAATGGCTAACTTGTAGATCTTGTAAGTGCAATGGAAAGGTTACTAACGTATATCTTCAAATGCAATGGACAGTCTAATATAATAAAGTGCAACGCAAGGTGCCCACTCCCGGATCCATCCAAGTGCAGCACACTGCCCATCCTCAAAACCAGCTAACCTTCACAGATCTAAGTGCAATACATGCGCTACCTTCCCAATTTCTTCCACAGCAGTACAAGTGCTAGCCTTCAGAGTCCCTAATGTGCAATACATGCTAGTGGGTAATGTCAGTACGACGCATTGCCTGCCCTCAAAATCCATCTAGGTGCAATACATTGCCTGCCCCCAGAATACATCTAGGTGCAGCACAGTGCCTGCCCCAAAATACATCCAAGTGCAACACATTGCTCGCCCCCAGAATATATCTTAAGTGTGACACATTGCCTGCCCTCAAAATACGTCTAAGTGCAAAAAATGGGGTGCAACATACTGCCTACCCTCAACATCGGCCTAAGTGCAACACATAGCCAGATAGATGCATTTTAGGGATAGGCAATCTAAGGAGCAGCAGGTAATCTACACAATGGTCTGGAGGTAGTGATGAAGAAGTGCCAGGGTTTTAATTGAGCACAATAATGGCTGTGGTCACTGCTCAGAGTCGTGAAGTTTATTGGGTGGAAAGAGTAAAAAAGATGTGTAGACATTTGTAAAAAAAAAAAAGAATTAGATATAAAAATTAGCAAAATTACAATAAATTCCAGATCACAATATATAAACAAAATCGTTTCAAACTAAGCTACCACCAAACAATGTATGACCTGTAAATGATAATGAAGTATATAATTTTAAAAAACGAGGAAAAATTGACAGAAAAAGCACACATGAACATATGCCAAACAACAAATAAAATATTAAAATCTTCTGGTAATAATAGAAACATTCAGGTTTTGAGGGCATTTTTTTTTCTTCAATATCGCCTGCACTCGACTCATGCGTTCACTCTACGCCTGGTCTCTCCATCCACCAACTCTCCCCTGGATCTCACCCAAACACCCTTCATCCCTACTTGTGAGCGTGGGTCTTTTGTGTCTGTGCCTCCCTTCCTCACTGCCTCCTCTCCACTCCCATTGGTCCCTACTAACACCTGACCGCAATGATCAATCTATCCATATATTTTCTCTCGGTGCCGGGTCACACTGACACACATTTTTTAAAATCCCACTTGGCCACACCTGCTTTTCACTCATAGGGCTTCTGTGGCTTCGTCTCGTTGGTGTCTGCTGAGAGTGTATCGCCTTACTGCAGTCTCTGAAAGTTTGTGTTTGTGGCAGTATCGGATTGTGTGGAAGGTGCAAGACTTTTGTCTACGTTCCTGTTTCTTCTTACGTTTTCTTTTCCGCTGACAAGCTGGATACTGAAGCATATGGGTCTGTAAGTAATAAAAAAAGAATCTTGCCAGACAAGAGGCTGGAAGGCATGCTGCAATAGACAGAGATACCAGCATTTTAACGTATGCCAGGCATGTTCACAGGGTTTAGGGACTGGGGCTCTCAATTCCCGCTCACTGCATCTTGGGTAGGATCGGTTCTGGCATATGTCCTCGTAAGCTGCCTACCCCAGGTTGCGAGGGATCCCTATAACAGGGTCAAGCCCCTGACCCTGTAAAGTTTTGAAAGATGCTGGAACATTTAAAATATCCTCAAATTCTTTTAGTAAATGTACATTTTAAACCATTGCCAACCTCTTTTTCCATCAAATCCAATCAACAGGGTCATCCAATTTGCAGAGCCACCTAAAATTGCACAACCGTTTCTACCATCCAGATAAAATTCCCCAAGAACCCCATTCGTCCTGAGACCTACCAGTGAATCCCTTGGAACAACCACATGTGTGATTTTAAATAGACACCCTTGGAACTTCTTTCATTTCCCAGTGTGGTTATTTGTGGCGGGCCATTCCATCACAGTCCTCATGTCAAATTTGATGCAGCATTACAATCGTTTGATTTTGGAAATATTGATTGGAAGCCCTGCCCCAATATTCGTATTTTTGAAAGCAATGTCATGGGCATTTTCATTTGTATGTGCTAAAACTAGCATCTGTGTACCTTTTTTTTTTTTTTTTTAAAAAAATAATAATAAATAAATAAATAAATAGCGCTTCTTATCGTCTTTGATAGGGAACTTGTCTCATCTCATTTGTATTGTATTTTATTAATATAGCCGCGCCAAGCCCTGCAGCAACTGGGCACTTCTTTTAGGTACAAAGGACATCATAATAGTTGCAGATACCGGCAGAATAAATCACATCATACAATTATAGACATAGTAAAAACACATCATTTACAAGCCTATATAGGCATGTACAGTCATAGATAATACACAACAGTAGGTATATACAGTATAGATAGAAAGCTGGAGGCTGGGCTTTCTCTAACTAAGCAGTGTTTGTGTGTTGGTGATGAGGAGGATTAGTTTTCATTCAGACAGAGCCAGGATTTGGCCACCTGTCAGAATTTATGGACGGAGTGTTCTAACCTGATGTGTGGTTGTAGTGCATCCAAGTTTTGGCTGCTAGGATTGGGAAGCGTTTGCCCCCTGCATTTTGCATTTTGAACTTTGGTATGATGAGAAGGTTGGAATTGGAAGATCTTGTTTGTCTTAATGATGGCTGGAGTTTGAATTTGTTGCAGAGGTATTTGGGTGCTAGATTATGTATGCATTTGTGTAAGAGGGAGAGAGTTTTGAGTTTGATTCTTTGGTTGATAGAGAGCCAGTAAACACTACATCACAGCTCTGAAATATGTAGTTTTTTGGCCAGTGCGATAGTTATGTGTGTGCTCAGGAGATACTACTCTCTGTATTTATATTTAGTTGATCCTGGAAGTAATGCTTATTCAGATTCTTTCCTAGGCGAAGAACCACAGGTTAGTTGGTCTCCTGTTAATTTTCCTTGTCCTTTATTTATATTTTGAGTGAGATGGTTTTATGACTTTCTTGCTCATGGTATTGGTCATATTTTGCTATTTGAAATGTGAACAAACAAAACCAATCATGTGTGTGATTAGTTGTATGCTGCTGGAGCAAGTTGTATTACTCTCTGTTTAGCAGAATCTTTTTTAGACGTTTTGTATCCACCTGTACCGTACGTTTTCTAGCGTGCAAGACTTTCTTTTTGGGGGGAATGTATGATCAGTGTTCTGAATCCCACCATATCGTTTTTTACCCTTTTTGCCCTCGTGGTTGCCCATGTCTAAATAAACAATTCTTCTTTCAGAAACAATTAATGCTAATAAAAGCATCCTATGGCAGATAGTCTCCAAACCTGCGACATGCCAATGCTGTGATTTCTTTAGTTGATCTACTACAATGTGGTCACAGTATGGAGGACATAATCTTGACATTTGCTGCCTTCATGATTCTTACTGGTGAGCCCCAGTGCTGATGTAGTGGGTAACCGCAGCCGTCTTTGATCCCTGCAAACAATGGCTACAGCGTTCACAGTGCAATGTGGAAGTTGATTGCCTCTTGATATGTCATTGCAACATCAATTCTCCATGTATTAAAAAATGCATTCACCAGCGCTCTGTTTAAACCGTTTATTGATACCTGGAAATCCTACTAAATTCAGTAGGTCTTCGGCAGATATCCGGAAATACAGAAACCCCTCTTTCATTAGATGATGTTTACATTTCATGAGTAATTATCCAGTTAATTTTGAGATTTTATGGCACGACAGGATGCTTCATATTATGCATTCAATCTTTACTCCTGAAACCACAGCTGCAAAGAAAAACTTATAAATAAAAAAGTTTAAACCATAACATGAAGCAAAGTCCAAAGACAGTGAATGGGGACACCAAAGTCCAATATGGAGGGCAGGTCATGCCCTATAGATGACCAATGAGCTGGGACCCACCCCATAGAAGTCCTTAACTCTAACATCCCCTCCTCTTTCTTTGCTGCTGACGTCACAGCTAAGTCACTCCTTCTAGTTGTTTCTTTGAAATGCCAGTTGTTGGTTTGATACTTATACAGAGTATAGTGTTATTGTATTCTGCTTGGGCAGTGACGCAGTTGCTTTTGCTTTGTGTGGTTTTGGAACGTTGTGTTCCTTTTTGAGTTCTGTGGAGAATTTCACTTTCCAGCAGTTTATTGAGTTGTGCTGCTTTATCTTATAAGGGCGTATGTGAACTTCGCTTTATATTGTAGCGTTTTGTTCACACACGCTGCGCTCCGCCTTCTGACAGACTTGTGTTCTGTAAGCCCAGCGCGCACTCGCCTTTGAAGTCTTAGCTTCATGCCTGTGGCGCGCAGGCATTGCCTCCTCATAATTTGTTTGTTCCATGCGGGCCGGCTGCTTCAGGCCCAGCGAGTGGTCAGAATTCCTCCCTTCATTTGGTAACCTGTGCAGCCCTTTTAGGAAGCTTTGATTCAGGCCTGTCGCACGTCACAGGAATTTGCACATTCCCTGATGCTATCAGGGGAGCCTTATTACATTGTTGGAATTCCGCGCTGCTCGCGTGGAAGAGCCTGCTAGGCGTCAGGCTGTGCCTGAAACTTTACGTCGAGGTTTCTATCCTCGTATGCTGCTGGTCACCACACCCTGCTAGGGTGAGCAGCTTGGAGGGACGCCTGTGCGGATTATTTTCCCTCCAGTAAGGCAAAAGGTGCCATATGTTACTACATTAAAAAAGTTTTTTCTTTTGAAGTTTCTGTTTATTACATATTTGTTTATATCTATTTGTCTCTGTTAGTATTGAGGTTATTGTGCTGCCATGGGGCATAGAAGTTTGGAGGGTCCCTCTTCTGCAGATGCCAGCACTCAGGTGCGCTCTTCTAAGAAAAGTGACAAGCTGGGGGAGGGTTTGGGTGACCATTTACATCATGGCCAGACATCGGTGGCTCAAGCAATACAGTTGTCATTGGACACAGTCTTTTCAGACCTTAATGGTACCCTTGCCTCCGCTTTTGACAGGCTTATTAACAGACTATCTGATTTTCACCCTTCCCAAGAGCCAGGTCCCTCTGTAAATATTAAAGCCCCTAGAAAGTGCACCAGTAAGACCAAGCATGTTCAAGGACAACTCAGTCCTTTCACTGTCCCGTCCCAGATTTCTTCCCCGGGGAGGGGTCAGAAGCATAGGTTGGAGGAATCCCAGTGGTCTCACTCTGTTCCTCCTTGGTCAGCCAGCTCTCATCTTACTGGTTCTGCTCCTGCAATCTCTATTTCATCTTCAGATAGCTCCGAGGATTCAGATTCGCCTCCAAAGAGGCGTAAAAGAAAGCTAGCCCTTGTCTTTACAGAGAAAAGGGCAGGTCTCGATGTCAGTGGGGTCCCCTTTTTTGATCCTGCCCGTATTCATCACCCCAGATCTGCCTAATGGCATCCTTCGGAGGAAGTATCCTCTTTCCTTAACTATTGGGTCAGGCGTCCCTTGCTGTCATGGTGCATGCTCCCAAAACCCTGAAACTGGTGAGCCCATCCCTGCCTCTGGCTTCCTTGGGGACTTCTCAGGCCCCAGCTAGGCTTACGTGGACTCAGTCCTGGTGCCAGGCTCATGGTAGGTGTTAAACATATGGTCCATATACTTGGCTCTGAGATGCTGAGCCATTCAGTACAGGGTGTGGCTTGAGACTATTTTACCTGAGAGGCAGGATACAGTTAGGGGATTATTTTGCTGGAACTACTTGAAAGGCTCTTTAAACCGCACCCTGCAAACTGAACACGCTTCGCGTTATTCTGCACTCCTGCAGCGTAACGCTCGCCGTGTCAGTTCAGCTCTTGCTTCCCTTCTGCCACGCCCATCCAGAGTCTTCTATCCATCGGCACCTGTGAAAAGAGAAGAACAGGAGTTATTCACGCATTGAAGGCCTTACCTGCAGAACATACTGACCTCGCCTTCTTCTCATCCACGGACCGCCGCATCTGTAGAAGAACCAAACAGAAGGTACCCTCTTGGGTAACTACTCACCTGAATTGGCCACCTCCAGGAACTCCATCGAGCAGTTCTCCATCATTCTGCATCGGGCCGCCACTCGACACTGTCAAACGGTTCTTCCATCTTCTTCCTGGAATTGCGCCGCACCTGCCAAACAGAAAAGACAAAGCAGGTTAGTCGCACACAGCAAAGGAAAGCTAAATTAAGCGAACAATTAGCGCGTCCCGCACAGCTCTATACTTACCGGCAGGAATCCTGCTCATCATTGTCAGAAGAGTCATCCCATCATCCGAAAGCCGCTTAATGCTGCACCTGAAAGACAATAACGAACATTAGATACCTTGAGCAGAAAGACTTAAAGTAGCTTTTCCAAGGAGTTATTGGAATAGAGACTACCTGCTTACTCCGGTCCTTCCACTTCAGCAAACTCCATCGGATCAGTGAAGTAACTTGATCCTGGAACGACAGTGTAACCGCGCCCCTGCCAGAGTGTGCAGGACGGAGAGCTCGCCCATTAAAAAACCAAGGTGAGCCAGAGGAAGAGAAGGCAAATCGGAAGGAGGTGAAAACCAAAACCAGCTCCATTCAGTTGGCTAATATCTTGTTTCGACTTACAGGTGAACATCTCCTGAGGCAAAAGACGCAAGCTAGCACCCTCATTTAAGCAGAGCAACACCAGTGCAGAGATCCTCCTGCGGACACGAGCACGCCCCCGTGGAGACCAGGTGAGCGTGACACTTGCCTAAAGAGGACAGGAATAAGTTGCGCTCGGAATGTCCTAGACCAGTGGGTCCTGATAAGGTGGCCCTTACACCGGAGATTGACCAGTCCATGGTCGCCTTTCCATCCCAAAAAGGGAAAGACTTTAAGAAGGGGGTGGACAAAGTCAAAGATGTGAGAGCGAGAAGGTGGTCCTTCAGCCAAAGGCAATCTGCTTGGGGATACGTTTCTAAAGGATCTCTCAGCCTATGTGCACACATTCACTGCTTTGGACAAAGCTCAAGCTAACATTAAAAAGGTCTTTGACCCTAAGGTTTTCGACAAGGCTGGAAGAGGTAGAGCCCACTCCTCTGGCCGCTTTCCCCAGGGCTCTACCCGTCCCTGCCAATACGCACCTAGAGTTGCACACAATTCCTACTCTGCTTGAGGTGCACCAGCTCAGTTTTTCCCTCAGAGAAATTTCCATTGGAGAGGACGTGCCGGCAGGGGTGCCTGTAGATCAAGAGGAGCGTCAGGTAATCTCTCATGTGTTAAAGGTTTCTTCAAACCGAAATTTAATAGGCAGGTTGGCCAGGTTCCTTCCTCAGTGACAGGACCTCACCTCGGACCTTTGGCTGTTACAGGCAGTGAGGTGGTTTCGAATAGAGTTTTATTCCATCCATTGCCAGCTCTCCTTTTCCCCTACCCTTGGTGTACGACAAGGTCAAACAGAATTTGATAGATGTGGAGGTCAGGGACCTCATTTCCAAAGGAGCGGTAGTCCCAGCCCCCTACACAGCCTCTCAATTTCTGAGCACGATTATTCTGGTACCTAAGCCCGAGGAGGTTATAAACTTAGAACTCTCAACTCATTTGTAGCATACCATCACTTTAAGATGGAGGGCATCCATCTGCTCAGAGATGCCCTTCTCCGGGCAGACTGGGTGGTCAAATTAGACCTCAAAGGACGCGTACCTAGTGGTCCCCGTCTTCCCTCCCCACCAAGAGTTTCTCCAGTTCCAGTGGGGGGGATCGCTTTTGGCAGTTTGCATCCCTTCCGTTTGGCTTGCTGTCAGCTCCCTGGTGTTTCACAAAGTTAATGAGGCCACTAATTGCTCATCTCAGATCCACAGGTATTCTGATAATAATAATTTACTTGGACGACATGCTTCCTTTAGCTCAGAGCTTTCAGACTCTTTGCACTCATATGGAGCATTAGGGTTTGTCATAAACGTAAAGAAATCCATATTGAAACCTACGCAATGTATCCAGTACCTGGACTGCAATATAGATTCAAAGCTCTGCATCCTCCTCCTCCTCCCGGACAACAGGCTCTCCAAAATAAGAAAGGAAATCCGTCTTCTCCTTAGAAAGGGGAGGGTCTACCTCAGGCAGTTGGCCAGGGTGGTGGGGGTGTTGTCAGCATCCATTCAAGCTATCTTTCCAGCCCCCCTACTTTACAGAGCGTTGCAACGCCTCAAAGCCAATCATCTGCGCAAAAGCCTGTCATACTCCCAGTTAGTGGTGCTGTCCCGTGAAGCCAGGTTAGAACTCATTTGGTGGCTCAGGCACATTGATGCCTGGAATGGCAGGGCGATTTTTGGTTCCTCTACAGATGTCTTTCTGGAGTCCGATGCCTGCAGAGTGGGCTGGGTGCCAGGTTAGGACATGTCTCCACAGGGGGGTGGGGGGAAATGGTCTGATTCATAGAAAAAACTGCATATCAACTGTCTGGAGTTGTTAGCGGGCTCGTTTGCAGTCAAGAGCCTTCTCAAGGATCAGGGGAGTTGTGTCCTCCTCCCACATGGACAATGTCTTGGCGGTGAGATACATCAATCACCTGGGGAGTACCAAGTCCAAGGCCCTATTTTGGCATTTTTGCCTGGATCGGGATATAGTGCTAAAAGCAGAATATCTTCCCGGGGTCAGCAAAGAGGCGGTGGATTGGAACTCCAGGTATCTCCAGGACAGAAGCGGCTGGATGTTAGACAGGACGCACTTCACCAAGCTATTGTCTCTTTGGGGTCCTTTTGCAGTGGATCTGTTTGCCTCAAGACTAAATTACCAGGTTCCCAGGTTCTACAGCTGGAGACCGGATCCCAGTGCTCTAGCTACCAACGCTTTCCTCCAGGATTGGTCGGGCCCTCTGTCATATGCCTTCCCTCCCTTTGCCATGATAGCCAGGGTACTAGTTCAAGTATGCAGGCAGGCTGCAACTCTGGTGTTGATTGCCCCCTTTTGGCCTTCCCAGGTGTGGTTCCCAGCCCTTCTGGAGTAGGTGGTGGACGTTCCTCGTCTTCTCCATCCCCGGCTGCTGTCCAACTCCGGCAGGTCTCCCTCATGAGCTGGTCCTTCCTTATGGCTTGGAAGATTTCAGCTCTTCCTGGTGCTTCCAGGGACTTTCGCAGGACTCTGTCTCGGTCATCAAAGACTCCTGGGCGGCCTCTACTAAGTCAGGATAGTCTTCAGCATGGAACTGCTGGGTCGGCTGGTGTGTGGCTAGACACGTTGAACCTGTTTCTGCCCCTCCAGTAGAGGTAGTTAACTTTCTGGTGGAGTTATTTAAGGAGGGCAGAGCTTACAGGACTATAAATGGTTTCAGATCTGCTATTTTAGCGGATCACGTTTTGGTTAAGGGGGAAACCTGTTGGTAGACACTTTTTGGTATGAAGAGCCCTAAAATCCATTCGCATTAAGGTCCCACCAAAAGCGAGGTATTCTGTTCTCTGGGATGTTAGCATGGTGTTGGATCTCTTTCGAGTTTGGCCTCATAACAAACATTTATCTTTACAGCAACTGTTTTCCAAATTGGCAATGGTGTTATGTCTGGTATCTATCAAGAGGGTGTCTGATATCAGAGTGCTGGATGTGGACAATAAAATGTTCAACCCTCAAGGGGTCACCTTCTTTGTTTCTAGAAGAATCAAATGTTTAATTTCCTCAATATCTTATCCAGCTTTTCCAGAAGATTCTGAACTATGTGTCATTCAGTGTTTAAAATGTTTTGAGTTGAAGACGGAGGGTCTTAGGCCTCCTAATACCTCTCAGCTGCTGTTTTCCTATAGGAAGCCTCATATGCCGGTTTCCCTGTCCAATCTGGCCAGATGGATTAAGTGGGTCATGTGGGAGGCGGGAGTTGACAGTCCTCCTTTTGGTCCCCATACGGTTAGGGGTGCTATGGCGCCTTAAAGCCGCTTTCCTAGGGGGTAGTCAGGAACGAATTCTGAAGGCAGCTGATTGGTCAAGGCAATTAACTTTCAAAACATTTTATCATAAATGTATTGATCATGTTGCAATTAATGCAAGGGCTTTGAACTTGCATAATATGAAGCCTCCTGTCGTGCCATAGAATGGTTAATCCCCCTCACTAACGTGACGGGGGGGGTTTAGATTCTATTAAAGACAGGAGGCGAGTATTAGATTTTTTGTTGTTGTTCTTCCAGCTTTTGGGTGAGAGGATCGGTTCAGATGGGTTCCATCACAGTTTCAGGTCGCAGAGAGGTTGAGTTCCTCCAGTTTCGTTTGGATCTTTTTCTCCTCGCTACGCAGTTGGATCATTGCAGTGGGCGTCTGACACAAGACAGCTGCAGAAAGAGGAGGGGATGTTGGAGTAAAGGACTTTTATGGGGTGGGTCTCAGCTCATTGGTCATCTATAGGGCATGACCTGCCCTCCATATCAGACTGGGGTGTCCCCATTCACTGTCTTTGAACTGTGTTTCATGTTATGGTTTAAAACATTTTATTTATAAAAGTTTTTCTTCTTTGCTGCTGTGCTTTCAGGAGTAAAGATTGAATGCATAATACTTGCCTCCTGTCTTTATTAGAAGCTAAACCCCCTGTCACGTTAGTGAGGGGGATTAACCATTCTATGTCAAGACCGAAGGCTCGGATTATGCTCAACTCTACTCTTTACTTCTCGAGCAGCATTGTTCCAAACAACTATAACATCACACAATTGAAGGAAAGAATGACAACATCCAAGATAAGTGTTCTTGTAGTGTGAACTTGTTTAAGTCCCATCCAATTACGCTCAATTAGTGCCTTGATCTTCTATGATTGACTAGACCTCCTCCTCTTTATTTGCTGCTTGAGCAGTAAAAAAGTACCAGTTTATTCAGTGCGGTGTGAGCGAGTGCTTTATTACGTGCTTATTATTTGATATATTCCAGTGTACGCGCGTGGCTGCCTACAGCGACTTTTCTATAAAGGACTCATCATTTTTCATATTCACAGCGTCTGACCGCGCAGCAGTTCCACACCAACTGTTAGAGCGCAACGGGGCCTTGCTGCTCCGGCGCTCTGTACAACAACTAAGCCCAGTGGGCAGAGGTCGCTAGCATTGTGCAACGGGACACACAGTTCCAGAGCTCACCCTCATACTTCTGTTGGCTTGTTCTCAGCCATCACGCTTTTCCCTCATACCTTCAAGCAAAATTAGCAATGGCAGTAGCGCACCAGAGAAAATGTGCTATCTTTGTCGAGACCACCTATTCACGGCGCCACCTGCTGGCCCATGGCGTTGCAGCCACAATACAGAGAAGGGGAGGCTAATCCCATCAGTCAATATGAGCAGCAGCTCCATACCACCAGTGAGGCTTCTGCCCATATCTAAATTCACTGGTCACCAGCCCCGACGATCAATAGGCGCAGCCCCAAGAATGTTGAACGGGCTCAGTCCCAAGAGCTTCTCCTGCTAACAACATTTGTCTAGACCCACAGACACAGCAGAACAGGGGTAGGCCTAAGTACACCTGCAGTTATCCACAGCGCAGTGTATTTTCTCACCAGCAAAGTCCTACACGATGAGCAGGAGAGAGCATAGCTCCAGTGAGCCGAAAACTAGCCAAAGGTTGCAGCCCTCTATGGGTGCGTCGTACAGAAGGCCATCTGTGCTGGTTAGGGCCGTTTAGCTGGCAGCTGAGCAACGTGGAAGACTTTCTGGCATTTTCACAAGGCATGGCAGAATTACGTGGACACACTCTCAGGGAGTCTAAGTTGGGTTCTGACAAAGGGGGGAAGATCCAAAGCCTGTAGGTCACGTAGTGCCCAGACTGCCCTAGATCAACCTCGAAACAGGCACAGTAGCTCCAAAAGAGCGAGGTCAAGGGACAAAAGGGGCAGACATCACAAAGATGAAACATCCAGCTCTAGCGAGCATGAGGGGGATAGCTGGTTAGACCCCTCTGACCAGAGTGCAAAAGAGAGGGAAGATTTGTTTTCTGGCACAGTAAAATCTCAGAAAGCAGTGAAGAAAAGGAAAAGGGCCAGGGAAAATGACCAGGGGGATGACTTTGACCCAGACAGCCTGATACACCCCAGATCGGCCGAGTGAGAGCCACCAGCGAACATTGCAGCTTATCTGACCAAACGCTTGTGCACTCCATTAGACAAGGAGTCCAGGAATAAGCTCAGAGCTGAGTGCCTTTGGCCCCATCTAGCTGACAAAATAGCAGACTACCCGGAAGATGAGCCATGCTCACTTTTGTGGACCTCTACAGGAGAGATGTGAAAAAAGGGTATCAACAGGTCCTGCAGATCTTGCCAGGACAAGATGTTAGACCTGGTCGGACCACTCACCAGAATCTGGGAGCTTGCAAAAGAGGCAAAGGAACAACAACCACCCATAGACCGAGTGTCTTATCGGGCTGGGCGCAGCGAGCAATATGCCTGCTAGGGAATGCAAACTGCACCCTAGCCAAGGAACTTAGTAGATCGATTTTAGTGAAGATTGACCCAAAACTGGGAGAACTTGCCTCCACAGAAGTGGCGGCTTTCCCTAAGGGAAAGCTATTTGAAGATACTTTCATCAAAGACATGAGCACATTTGCCAACCTTCACGCCGCGCTATACAAGGCGCAGGCCTCATTAAAGAAAGCCTTTGGCCGTAGGTTTTTTGAGAGGGCTGGCAGAGGCAAGGCCCAACCCCTTCTTCCCTTCGCGGGAGAGGGAGAGGAAGAGGCTGAAGATACTGCAGAAAGCAGCAACCCGCCTATGTATTTGAAAGCAGTACCAGCGTTGCGCAGTGAGCTAACAAGTGAAGAAGTTCTGCCTGTAGCGGGCAGGATTGCGCAATGCTTGGAGAAGTGGCCGCAAATTACCAGAGGTGCATGGGTGCTAGACCGTTCAAGGCTTCTGTTTAGAATGTTATCAGCCTACACAGGCGCAACTAGCAAAGCCCATAATTTTTTTTGAAGTGGATGAGTGTCTTCTAGGGCTTGAGATTGCGAAGCTGTGGCACAAGCAGGCCATTGCTCCAGCAGCAGCAGAGCCACAGCGCTTTGTGAGCAACATGTTTTTGGTAAAGCAGAAGCTCAAGCTGCGACCAGTAATACATCTCAGGTCACTCAAAACTTTTCTAGTGTACTAACACTACAAAATGAAAGAGATTCACCTCATACAGGACATTCTCCAGAAGGGAGATGGGCATCATTCAGATCTATGCAGGCTAGCCAGCCTCTCAGTGCCCATAGCACCAAATCATTTCTGCTTACTGCAATTCCTATGGCAGCGTCAGAGATGGGACTTCATGTGCCTCCTCTTCGGAGTAGCATCAGCACTGTGGTGGTTCACCAAATATTTTAAGCTGGTGAACACCATGCTGAGGGAGCAAGGCATCCGGTTCACAGTCTACCTGGACAACGTGTGCTTGATGTGTCAGGACAACCAACGGTTGCATGTATTGTTCCATCTCAGTCGATGGAGTTTCTAGACTTCATCGTGAACTCTGTTCAAAGGACACCCATTCTACCACTGACACAGGTCAATATGATCAAGAAGGAGATCAAGGCGTGCATGGAGAAGAAGTTGATCTCATTAAGGGAGCTGGCGAGGTTAGTGGGCCGGCTTGCATTGTTGATACAGGTGATATTTCTGGGCCCTCTCTACTACCTTGCACTGCAGCACCTGAAGATTCAGCATCTCTGCAGGGAAGACTCATACGAACAGAGTTCCATTCTTCCCGGAAACGAGGACCGAATTATCCTGGTGGTATTCCCACATGGAAGCTTGGAACAGCAGAGCAATATTTGGATACTCCCCGGACCTAGTCCGAGTCCGACAGCAGTGGTTTGGGCTGGGGAGTCCGTTGTGGGGAGATGACAACCAATGGTAAATTGTCAAAGAAGGAGGTCAGTTTGCATATCAACTGTCTGGAGTTGCTGGCTGGCTCCTTTGCAGTGAGATGTTGGGCTCAGGAGTGAGTGCATTGCTCAATATGGACAATATCTCAGCCATCCGGTATATCAATTGCTTAGGTGGCATGAAGTCCCGAATGCTGGCAGAGCTAGCGAAAGACCACATAGTGGTGGTATGCTGCCTTCGGCTATGTAGGCCCGGCATCCAGAGTTTTATTAGCAGCAGCAGTTCTCCACCTCGGTTGGCATGACCTCGCAACGATTGCAGGTACACCAGGTGGAAATGTCTTCCATGCGATTAGGCTCAGGCCCCGGTGATTATCCGATTCCCCCATGGTTTCTGCTTCTTTCTCTTCTTATTAGTTCGTCTTCGGAATAGTCACGCTTCTATTGGAATAGTCACGCTTGTATTGATAGGGCTGTATTGTTGCCATAGTTCCTGAAAATTGAATAAGTACAAAAGCCACAGTCAGAAAAATAAAAACGTTTTTGTTTGTATGTAGAAACTACTGGTAAAGAAGGAGAAGAAAATATATTGCAATGTTAACATTACCCATAGAGCAAGTAAATGCACAATCGGCACAAACTATGACATTTCGAAATAAATAAGGTTTGGTGAAGACACTGGTACATTATATGACAAATATTTAAATAAAACGCAAGTACCGAGTTAAATCAGTTCTGCTAGTGTAAGTACCTGTTCGCAGGGCGTCGTAATAAGAAGATGAACAGAGCAGATACAAGTCACGGGCGATTGAAACTAAATACAGTGAGACGACTGAAAAAGCATCTGCAATGTCTGCTCAGAAAGGGTCTGTTTATACATGAGGAAAGTGGTGTCCTGTCATTTCCATGGAGACATGTCAATAGCTTGCATACTGATGTCAGTTTGAGGGGTGGGCAATCTGTATTCTTGCCCTTGAGGGCACTTGAACTTAGATCGATGCATCAACAGATAAGATTAGCACAAGATGGCTGCACCTAACCCGTTGTTTTCCCATATGTAAAAGTGAGGAAAACTAAGGTATGATGCATAGGAAAACATTTTAAGATCGATTACAGTATGCTTAAAAATACATGCCTGAACAATCGGGATGATAACATTTTTGAGCAAACTTCCCCTTTAAGTCTAGGGCCTCATTTCCTGCTCAAGGAATAGTACACGGGGGGGGGGGGGAGCAGGGAGGGGGCAGTTCAGTTCACCAATCGCTTTGAGGTTCTATCTGACATCAAGGAGATTGACTGACAAGTTCCGTCAGTAGCCCCCCCTCAGTCCGTCGCCTCTGCGCAGTTCAGTTGGCCCTGAAGTTCCCCTGACTTTGTTAGGAACTTCAACTCATTCTAGAGCCTCTATTTTATTCCTCTCACGGAATATAGCGGGTGATAAAGCAACCTTTTAAAGAGCAGGACATATCCTCAATGTGATACTGCTCCAAGAAACTTGGGCTGTGGAGGAACCTTTTTGGGATGCTTTTGTAACCTACACGATCCCAGCTATCAAAAATACAAAAGGACGTGGTTTGGGGTGGGGGGGGGGGGGGGGGTCTTACTAACACTGATAATGGCATCTCTTGACTGTGGGCTAGAGGTAATTGATAATCGTAGGAATGTCCTTCAGGTGATTTGTTTCCAGTCGCCCAGAGGTGATCATATGGTTATACTTAATTTTTACAACAGTCCGCATTAAATCGGATGTGAATAGGTTGAACGCTTTAAATGTCTTTATAGAGGAACAAGTGATTCACTGGTATGGTCCTTATACTGGGGTGACTTTAATGTTAAATTGGGTTTGGTTGTGTCCAAGGATCTTCATGATGAACAGGAGGATCTTACCTAAACTATCCCAAACCCACAGTTGTAGGATGCCCGGACCTGTTCCAAGGGACTACAATTCTCGTTTTGGTTGGTAGAGTGGGGACTTTGCTCAGTGAATGGACCAGTCTCCCCTGATCTACCCAGCCTCCAGACTTTCAAGAATCATTTAGAAGCCTCCACTATAGATTACTTCTGTTTGTCAGTCAATAGTGGAATCTGATACAAGAGTTTGAGGTAGTAAGGGAACCCTGTAGTGGCCATCATTCCATTCGCTTCACTGTTTTATGGTCGAAAAATGTGGTGGTTGACTGCGAGAGGAACTTCTAGATTTGTCAGAGGTCATCCGGCATTGCAAAAGAAGATTTCAGTGGGTCAAAATTGATATGTCTAAATTGCACCAAGATGTGTTGGCAGGTCATTTCCCTTCAATTTTATCTATATTAGATGAATCTACTTCTTTTTCGGAAGGGTTTAAATATTCATTGAATTGGTTGTGGCCCTAAAAGGTTTTTTTTCCAGAAGGATTTCTCCTTGAAAAAGGGGCCGCCGCCTAAAGGTTGGCATAATGAACTGCTCAATATAGGCTATTAAAATGGTCACGAGTGTCTGCTAGAATGGACTCACTTAGCCAGGTCGTCAGTGAGTCGGGCCGTTATTTTTTTTTCTCTCTTTCCTCTGGCGCATTGTTGTAGATTGCAGACATTTTTCAGCCACCTGGCCATGTCCCCACACAAAATGCCTTAAGTGGTATGCTTGTCAGGAGACTTCAGTTGTTGACTGGGTTATTGCAATCATTTGGGTGCTGGTTTGTGTACGTATCTAATGCTACAAATGCAAGTTGTGGAAAAGGCCACTGTTCAACTGGTCCTCGATCTCAGGCTGGCTGATCCCACTGTATCCCTCCAGCAAAAAGCAAATTTTCTTTTGACGTTGTGGTATTCCCATTCGTGAATTATGTAGCGTACATTATCTCTCACAAACTCTTTACAAAAATATTGTAGAAGCTTATGCACCAAGCTTTTTGTTAAGTTTTACATGTGTCAGCGGAGGCGGTAACAGTAAGTATCACCAATAAGGGGAACATTAAAGTGAAGAGCCAGCTCCAATCATTTAGCGCCTTTCTGTGCTCACATGCCCCCTCTGCTCATGACGCTGCGTTTAGCGTGACGTCACGTCACAAGCTTTTATAGTCCATGGCACAGGAACACCTACACACCGCAGGCATGCATTTGGGTCAACCAGAACTGTTGAATTTGAAAAACTGGAGTTTTAACACATTTTTCCTATCAGAATAAATGTGATTGTTATCAGTACATTGCTTGCTTCTGACGTGACTCCCTTTGCACTTGAATATCCTCTGACTGTAACTCAAGCCCTTTAGCACAGTGGCAAAAACACGGCGTTGGCCTTTTCTCCTCGCAGTGCGTCCCTCATTGCTCAGCGGCGCTTCTGGAATAATTGACGGTCATGGGGCATTGAGCACCATTTAACATTTTCATCATTTTCTACCCGTCTTGCATGAGTACAGAGTGCTTTGCTAGAGCCAGGTCAGCACTAAAGTAGCCTTTATTTTATAGAAAAAGAATGGATGGCATTCCCTGGTGACTGGTTTCGTGAGAAGAAAAATGCCATCTTTAAAAGTTAGGCCATTTCCTTCTTAAGTGCAACTAAAGAAACCTATCCCAATAATGAAGTGGATCTGTAAATGTGTGTAGTTTTTTCCATATTTGTTTGAATATGGTGCATTTTCAAGCACATTGTTCACACACTTTAACCACGTGCCTCTGGTATTGTTTGATTTTCCGCTCCGATTGGTTATTTATTTATAGTTTGTTTCCCACTACAGTGTTTATGGGTTGGGACTTCAACAGCTTTGTGTGGTAAAAGACGGCGGACACGTGAGCACCAGGTGCTAATTTCATGTGTCTCCTGGAGAGGAATCATTGGTAAAGATAAAGTGAGGCGAAATGGGGTCTTTTACGTACCCTTTCTATTTAGCTCCTGCTTCTTCCCTAGGAGAGCTTGGTTAGCTCAAGACCAACATTTACTTGGAGCTACTTTTGGCTCCCCAGGCTAACTGATGCCTTCCAAACCTACATGTGTGACATTAACTTTGAGTGTTTGAGAATGTTGATATAGAAGAATTCGGACACATCTAGGACACCTGGATCATACAAAATGGGCAAAATGTTAAGTGTGCTTCTCGTGGAAGTTACGATTTGCAGTGCACTCTGCATTCACTCCTGCCCCACCTGTTCAGGAGTTGCAGTTATAGCAGCCGAAAGGTTTGCTGAGCATCTTTCCTTTCAAAAAGAAATCCCCCAAACATCCTGGGCACAAGGAGCAATCTATTCACCCTCTAAGAATGAGGGTGGAAGAAGCAACATTGGAAAGAGCTATGGAATTAACCCTTGCTGACGATGCTTTTCCAGCACGTCCACTCTTCGTCGTCCCAGTACTTCCCTCATGAGGCCCCTGCCTCCGACACAGACCACCTTCTATTACTTTTATTTCCTGTACCTCCTCCCCTTAACCCACGGCATCCAGTTAAATTTGTCCTGCCTCTGACAGGATGGACTGTTCCCGGAGTGGGGCTCTGGGGAGCTACAGTTACTGGCACCCTGGTCGGGCTGTGTGGCGGGGCCTCATTTTCCTCCAGGTGCGGTGTGGTCCCAGCCCCCCTGCGGGGCTTGGCTCCCGGTTGAGCAGGAAGCCTCTCCCGTTTTTTTGCTTGGCCCAAAGCCGTGTAGGCATCGATGCCTGGGTCCTGCAGGGTCCCGGGCTGCGGTAAGGAGGTGGGGGCTGGGGGAAGTGGGACCCATGTATGCGGGCGGGGCTGAGTGGGGAATATTTGCACACTTTTTCCATTCCGATAGGCCCCACGGGACTCGGCGTTCCATTTGTTACAGCATTATGGTTGTTTGGTGACCCTTGCGGGGGCACCTACTCCAGTGGGCAGGGGGAGTTTTTTGTGTTCATGTTTCTGTGTCTTGAGGGGGACGCTGAATGCAACGGCCCGTTTCCACTGGGGTGGATTGTTTCGCCCTGTTGGTGGGTTTCTCCTTGCCTGCAGTTGTTTTTGGGGATCCCGATAGCTCAACAGGTGGCATGTGGGTCCCCCTGCTACAACATGTGGGGTTCAGGCCACCTCTCAGGCATGTGAAAGTAAAATGGCTGATTGAGGTGCAAGTAAATATTTTAAACTCGGCTAGTGAAGTGACGTGCCTGTTTGTTGTTACTACACTCCTTGGATGTGCGCTCTGCTGCACTACGGCACCTTGCCCTGACCTTTTTCCTTTCATATTAAGAAGTGATGGGCACATGCTGTTGTCTCGAACGCTGCAGCAGCCGGTGGACTACAGGTGGTGTTTTCTTCCTTCTGAGGGCAGGATGGCTCCTCCTCGGGGGTGGGAGGATGTTGTTTTTGTGTGCTCTGGTGGGCCTGGAGTTGAATAACGGCAGTGACGGCCTATTCCAGGGGAATTGCGTGATTGTTCTCTCCTGGAGTTTAATGGACGTACATGTGTTGCTGGCATTTCTGTTTTTGCTGTGTTTTGTGTTGCTTGCGCCATGGGCCAGCAAACTGCTCAGCTCAGGCTCCTTGCCCTTTTTCCACTTCCTCATCTTCCTCCTCTCCTGAGCTTCGCAAGAGGTGGAAGTAAATGTCAGCTATATGTTCTTTGTCTGGGAAGGACATGGAAAGGAAAGTGGGTTGTAGTGGGGAAAGTGAGTGGGGACAGTCGGGTGCTGGTGTTCCGCTACTTTGTTTTTTGCTCCTACTTTTTGCACCCTTCTTTTCACCATTCCGGACCTGTTTTTGTGAAATTAGAGCACACTTCTCCTTTTCCCACCGGATGTCTGTTGCAGCTAATCTTATCTCTGTTTTGAACTCGATTGGCTGTCTACCAGCATGGCATGACTGCAGCCCTGGAATGCTGTGTTGCTCCCTTCCTTCCTACTCCGTCCCCCACCGGGGTCACAGTTCCACCCCCTTTTTGGTACTTTACAATCGATGATGTCCTCGCTAGTCTGGTGGGCTGCTTCCCTGGGTCGGCCAAGGAGGTGGCTGCCCGGGACCCGGTGGACCATAGGTTGGCTTGCAGCCTGAAATAGGTTCATGCTGGTGCACATCTGGCCCTCGGGTGGATATATATGGCTCCTACACTGTGGAGGATGTGCTGAGTAGTTCAGGAGATTGAAGGTCGCCATTGACGGTGGCTCTGACTGTGCCCCGCTGCTGGATGACATGCCACGGCAGGTTGCCCTTTTGTCCGATCTGGCATTTGATGGAGTGCGTGGCTCGGCCTTGGTGCTGGTGTATCGGCCCGCAGGCATGTTCGTCTGTGGGATTGGAAAACTGAGGGGTCTCAGTGGGTGGCTGCCCTTTAGCTTTCTTTTAATGGTTCCAAAGTTTTGGTGATTTGCTTGCAGTGTGTTTCCGATATGGGCCCAGTGGTGCTCGGAGTCTTGGGCTCGAGACACTGTCTGGGGGGTGTTCTCAGGTGAACTTCCTGTCTCCCCCTGTCCTGGTTTGCATGGTTCGTACTGCTGTTCCCCGCTCGCTGCCCAAGTAGTAGGCGATGGCAACAGCTCTAGGTGGCTTTATATGCCTGTTCCTTTTCCACAGCGGGGTCTGGGGTTTTTACTTGTGGGTGTTTCTGTTCCCCGAACCTTCGGCTGGTTTTTCGCCTCATCTTGGACCTTGAGGTTCTGTACTGTGTCGTCCGGGAGGAACCCTTCAAGATGGGTCCTTTGAAGGACATTCTCCCGATTTTGAGCACAGAGGTCTGGTTGGTTTCCCTGGTTCTCCGGGTTGCATGTTACCACGTGTCTCTCCACCCCTGCCGGATGTAGTTCTTCCGCTTTAGAGTGGGATCTCGGTGTTCAGTTCTAAATGCTCCTGTTTGGGTTGCGCTCGGCCCCCAGACTGTTCCCCGGGCTGGTGGCTCCCCTGGTGGCGCATCTTAGCCTGATGGGCCTTCAGTTTTTCCCTACATGGACGCCTGGTTGGTCGAGGTGGCCATCCGGCGGTCGATCCTGATTGGCTGGTTTACCAGGTATTGCGGGACTCGGGGTTTTCTGGGGGTACTGGCGTTTGTCTGTTGTGGAGCCTCTCAGGATCTGGTTTTTGTCAGGGCTTGGGTTTGCTCATGCTGTCCAGCACCTGCTGTCTGTTCTGGGCAGGGTTCTCGGGTGTCGGTGTACGACTCACCTGTTGGTCATGCTTCAGGTGCCGATGAAGACTTACATCTTTCTGGTTCAGTGGGCTCGTCGTAATCTGCACCCTCTGGTGTCAGGCCTACTCTCCCATCGGCTTCTCTGGTTTACGTGGCCTTGGTGCTGGTGTCTCAGGCTCTGTGGGCCTCCTTACTGTGGTGGTTGCAGGTTCAGTATCTGCAGGCGGGGCTGTCCCTGGTCCATCCCCTTTTTACTCCACTTTCTCCAGGCGCCAGGAGGGGGGGCGGGGCATGTTGGGCGTCCTCTTGGCCCAGGGGTTGTGGGCTCCAGAGGAGGGCTGTCGTTCGTCCACTTGGAGAAATTGTGTGCCACTCTCTGGGGCCTGTTGTACTTCAGGGTTTTTTTTTGGGTGGGGAAGTTGCTTCGGGGTCTCTCTTATTCCCGTCCTTGCACTGATAGGGGCCTCCCCCCCCCCCTTGGGATCTCCCTTTGGTCTTGAGGTTCATTCGGGGTCTCCCTTTGGTGCCCCTTTCTGGTTTGTTGTTGAGCTCCTTATTCTAGTGACTGTTTTCCTGATCGCTATCACGTCTGCCTGTAGGCTGGGGGGGATTGGGGCTCTGTTGTGTCATTCCCCCCCTTTTTTCTTGCAGGTTCTCCTGGACTCTGTGGATTTGCAGTATGCTCCAAGGTTACTGCCTAGGGCTGTGTCTCAGTTTCGCCCTTTTCAGGATATGGTTGTCCCTGTGTTTTTGGTTCCCACAGTCGCAGGAAGTGGTGGCTTGGCCTGCCTTTGACGTGCGGCAGTTGTTTTTTGGGTGTGTTTAGCTCCGACTGCTCCTGTCGGATTGGAAGGCCTCAGTGGTTTTCCTTTAGCTGGTGGCTCTTTGTTGTTCTCGGCTTCTGTTGTTTTCTTGGCCGGCCTGTGCCTGCCCACGCAGGGTCTCTCTATGCTGCTCCCTGGGCGGATGCTAGGGGGTTTATCTCTGCAGGAGATTTGTCTGGCGGCCATCTGGGCGTCTTGGAGCACTTTCGTCGCCCTCTTTCGATTGACTGTCTCCCGCTCGGGGGATAGTTCCTTCGGGGGTTGGGGTTTTGTCTGTTGGGATGTGAGTTTGGAGTTCTTAATATTGTGAGTTTTTGTTCTGCACTTTCCTGGCTCTGTGTCTCATTGGGACCTCTCCCTGTTGCTGCTATGGTATGCCTCATGAGGTAAGTACTGGGACAAGGAAGAGTGGACGTGGAGGTAATGCTCTGATTACTTACCGGTAATCTTTGTTACTCCAAGTCCTACTCTTCCTCCTCACAGTACTGTCGACCCTCCTCTCCATCCCTGCGGCGAAGGTCCCATGCTCCGACTTGGATATGTTAAACTGGATGCCGTGGATTAAGGGGAGGAGTTATAGGAAATAGAAGAAGGTCCTCTGTCCGAGGCAGGGGACTCATGAGGTAAGTACTGTGACGAGGTAAAGTAGGACTAGGCATAATGACGATTACCGGTAAGTAATCCGCGCATTATCGACCAAGAGGCAGTAGTCGGCCACAAGGAAGCTTGCCACCATGTATCCAAGAAGGATGATTGAGTAGGTCTCTCAGCAGATGTGAACTCTAGTTCTGAGGTGAGGCAGAGGTACATATTCTGCAACTTGGGGGCAATGCTTGCTTAATTTATTCACATTATAAATGTGTCCCTTCGACAAAAGATTTACTGTCATCGGATCGTCCTGACCAAGAACGTGATATGGCAACGTGAAGACGCTTCTTGCACTATCACCACACGAGGTGCCAGTCATCAGCCTTATTGCAGGAGTTGCGTCTTTAGATGTAGGAAATTAACGCGTGTACTGATTGCAATTAAGGATTTATACAAGCTCATCACTATGGATCATCAAACTACTCAAAAGAGACTGACTAGCTTACAAAGCTCAGCTTCAGAGTTAAATGCAAATATTATTGCTCTACCAATGTGACAGTGTGCAGCCCCAGTCAATGAAAAAAAAATATATCAATCATACAGATGGGGAAAACCATGTAATGAGGCGGCGTGACCAGGGTTTTTGTTGCAAGTTATAAACAACATTGATTATTCTCTGCCCTATCATGTCATCACTGTACGCTTTAAGCCCTAGTGTTTATTTTCTTTTAAATCCTAGCAGACTTTGGTTAGGGCATCCCTCTGTCCCTATTGGCTGCAGGTATTGCTGGATGCTATAAGCTGGACTGCACATGTGCGTCTAAACATCTCACCACAAACCTTTGGCTTGCCTCAGGTTACTGGGGCAACAACGCTTAAGTAGAGCAAATGGATCATGCCGGTTCCAACTGGCCCTAACAATAGATTTCTCATCAGCGCTGGAAGACCTCACAATGGTGTAGGCCCTGCGCCCCTTGCCTGAGGAGGATGTAACAAGAAGTAAAAATGTGCAGCCATATTTAGCCGGAAGCATACCATCACTTGCCTTCATATGGACATTGAGCACTGACTAGCCGCTCAGGACAATGGGAAGCTTAGTTTAAGAGGAAGCCAGGAATAACGTGACAGAAGGTCTGCTAAGGGCCTCCCAAAGTGTTGGGGTCAAGCACCTCGGACTGCATAAAAACGAAAGAATTGGAGGGTGGGCAGGTCGGGTTATTTGGTTGGGAAGGGCTTAATTAAGCTATAAGTCCTGAGCAGGGGGGGCATTACCACTTCAGTTAATTCCCCGGGGCCCATAGTTAAAGGCCTGAGCGAAGTGAGGGCCTTAACCCTTTAACTTCCATGGGTTTTTCCACCCATTGCCAAAGCCTTTTTTGATCATTTTTGTTTGTCGCCATTCAATGCCTTGTAACTTTTTTGTTGCATGAGATATCTCGGCCAAATTTGGCCCCTTTTTTCCCACATGTAGGCGGTCATAACGCCACCCAGGAATCCTAGGTTGCTGTAGGGGGGGTGAGAGAAAATAAGCAAAAAGGGCAAAAATGTTGTGTTTTTTCAAAAAATGCCAATAAAATGATGTACAAAGAAACCTGTGTTTCTTTTTTCCTTGTAGAGCTAGGAACAAATGGTTTGCTGTGCTAAATTCCCCAATTTCTTGGCTTTCAGGAACAGGTTGAGTGGAAACGAAAAAAAAATATTCTGATGTGGTTATCAACCGTTTTGTGAGAGCTAGGCGATTTTGGCCATTTTTGCCAATTGGACATGCATGGACGGAATGGAAAAAAAAGGGCAGGAAAGCCAAAGTGGAGGACAGAAAGGCATACATTTCAAATTCCAAGTTTAGGAAGGGGTAATTTGCGTAGGTCGGGCAACAACTAGGTAGGGGAAAATGCCATAGATTGGGGGGAAAAGCGGGAAAATGACCGAAAAAAAGGTATGTGGTGGACATGGTTGGCTTGTTACGGCAATGGCTTCCATGAATTTTAAGAAAAGCAATGCTCTGCTACATTCCCCCGACTCTTGCTGTTAGGAAAGCACACATTTTTTATAGTGTTTTACAAAACAAGCAATACCACAAAAGCCAAACACTGAGCCATGGTACACAGGAGTTTTATGCTTACGACCTGAACAGACGCACTTAGCATGCGTAAATCAGGAAAACCAATGTGGTGAGGAACAGCAAGCATACCTTTTTTGAAAGAGCACAGTCAGACCTTTTCAAGGGTAGGTGACTTGTGCAGGTTACAAAACTGTATGGTGCCTAAAGCAGCGACTAAATGTAGGGCACATTTGGGAAATGAAAGGGTTGTGTGACAAAGGGCACCAGCAAATGGGTCAAAATGTTATGAACACCACACAAACAAAACAAATGTTATACCTTCCCGCGTTCCCACACGTGAACCGATGAAAACGTTACCTCACATGTGTGGGCGCACCTACCTGGGCGCCAAGGGGAAAACCTAAAACACAGGTAACCCCAAGTCTGTTATGATACCTGAATTTCGCACTTTGTCTAGACGTGCACACCATGCAAATATGGCCCTCGGGTGTCCAAGCCACCAAGGAAAACGGGGAACCCCATGCATTTCCCAAAAGAGGACACCCGTGGGAATTCCGAAATGCTCTGGCGATTCGGCACAGAAAAGAAAGAATTTCAACAAAAGGGCCACCGGGGAAGGGAAAACTGAGTGCATTTTCCCTTTCCATGGCGGTCATTCAAAATGAATGGAAAAATGTAAACCAACAAAATGGCCACCATGGAAAGGGAGAAGGGACTAAAATGCGTCTCTTCTTCCTTTCCATGACAGCCATTCAAAACAAAGGGAAAATGTAAAAAAAGAAAATGGCCGCCACGGTATGGATAGAAGGGACTGTGTGTAGTCCTTTCTTCCTTTCCATGACTGCCTGTCACGGGTCAGGTCCAGACGTGCTGGGGAGAGAAGTGTTCCCAGCGTGTCTGCTCCTGAAATGGACCAAAAAGGTCATTGGGGTTGGGACGGCGCGGAGGGGATTGTTTGGATGGGTTGGATGAGGAGGGAGGGAAAACACTTGGCTCGATCCCCGGCGAGGGAAGATGGCATCCTCCAGCTATGTGGTGGCTCGGAGCGGGAATTACCCCGTTCCGAGCCTCCTCATTGGCTGAGTGACTGCCACACCCCCTTCCAGGGACAGAAAGAAAAGGAACATTGGGAGAGGGATTCGCGGCCGGGTAACGCCCTGGCTAGGCCAATCAGATTGCATGTTATAATCTGATTGTCCCTCGCTGGGTACTAATGGGTAGGATGCTGTCTGTTAGTCTTTCAAGCAAGCCGAAATAAACCCTTTTGCTTAATTCATTATCTGAAATTTAAAACTATTCTTTTTGACGTTCACACTAGGAGCTGAGGAGGCATACACACGTTTTTGCACTCTTTTTAGTTGGCAGTGACCCATATTTACTGGTGTACCATCCTCTTATTGGGTTGAGCCAAAAAACAATCAATTAGAAATTACTGATGCAAGTTTCGCACTTCCACAGAGTGCTTTTTCAAGGCACCAGTGGTAAGGTTACTTGCTGCTTGCTATTGGCAAACACACTAAGTCATACTGTAAAGAGAGAAATCTAAAGGCTACTGCCAGCTGGAAGCATGTTTTTGAAGCACAAGCAAACATGCCTCAAGCCAGCTGCAGGGGCTTGATTCTCTCTTTCAGCTTCCACAATACTTTCTCAAGTCAAAAACCATCACTATCTATCTGTACAGAGTAGCAGCGAATAGTGAGGGATCTCTAAAGGTTTGTTTGCTTCGTATTCACAAAGGCATTGAGTGATCCTTCCTCAAGATTGCAAATTGGCGGTGAAATTCACAGGGTTCCCTCATGTCTGGGGTATTTCTGTGAGGAACTCAGGGTGACAACAAGTAAGACAGATGCAAATGATCACAGTTCAAGGGTGTTTATTGAACAATTAATGGTGTATGCAGATTGGAAAACCGCCTAATCTAAACCCAAGATGGGAGCCAGCGTCAACAATCAAATGGAATATACTATACTAAGAAACCTATTGCCAAGCCTCACAACTAATACAAAACTCGGTGTATGATAGTTCTCAAGAAAAGAAAGAAAGAAGTGTTCTCCAATAATATGTCAGGATCCGGTAGCCTGCGTCTTCCACCCCCACGTTTTAAGCACTGGGTAAAATAGGAGCTTGGAGAACAGTTTAGACTTGGGCCCTTTCTACACGAGATGACTGTTCCAATGGCAGCTTGTAGGACCGTCGATGGTTAAGTCTCGTGTCACTTGAAAGTCTCTTGCCTTCGAGGGCCCGGCGTGTTCAGCTAACAAAAACAAAAGTTCCTTTAACAAATGCAAGTTTGTTTCCAATGTTCGCTAGGGGATGGGTTCGCCCCTGGGTCCCCCTCTTCACTGTGCTGACCCGTCTCAATTGTAATCCACAGTTCAGGTAGGGTGATGGTTTCACCCCTGGTGCCCCTCTTCTGGGAACTCACCCTTTAGGTATCGTATTATATGTCAATTCTTTTCTCACTTAGATGATAGCTTCAACCCCGGATCTCCATCCGTCAGGCTCGGACCCCTCTTGACTAGCGGTACTCGGGTGAGGGCTTCATCCTTGGATCTCGCTCTGCCTGGGCTCATCCCCATCTTGACTGTTAGTACTGGGTGATAGCATCACCTTTGGTTCTTCCTCTGCCGGGCACAGACCCCTCTTGACTGCTAGTACTTGGGTGATGGCTTCATCTCTGGATCTTCCTCTGCCGAGCTCATACCCCTTCATTCTTGGGGTAATAACTTTTCACCCTGGGGTCCCCCTTTGCCAGGCTCCGACCCCTCTCGATTCTTAGCCTCCATTCACCGTGTTTACTGTGGCTCTCGATCGGGGTGATTGTGGCTCACCCCTTCTTTGCTTTCAATTTTCTTATTTTTACAGTTTACTTACTGTTTGTGGGATTCACTTCCCTGTCTTTCACAGTGCTTGTAGATAGTCTTTCGATTTGTACAGGGATTTTTCTCGACCCTCTTTATGACCACTTTGACCTAGTACCCTGGCTCTTCTATGGCCTTCTGGTATCTGTAGTTTCTCTCATATGGGGCTCGACCAGAGTGTCTTGAGTTAGCATCCACATGGTGCCAGGTTTCCCTCTTCAACTGGTCTCCCCTTTTTACAGTTCATTCAAAGTTCATCAGCTTTGGTTCAAAACTTGCCACTTTGTGATTCTCTCACTCAAAACAGCCCAGTTCTTATTGATTCTCCAGGAATTCTTCCTGGAATGTAAAGGGCAAGGTCACTTCTCTACTCGCCACCCTCTCGATTCCTGCCGCCTTTCTCCTTCGTTTGAACTGCAGCCCCTGTGTAGCTGTGCTATCGTGCTGTCTGCCGTGCTCGTCTTGCTCGTATTGTGCTCACCTGCTCCATCTTTTATCCCTATGGGGAAAAGGAAGGGTCGTCAGGTGTTTGTGGTTCAGGTTAATTGCCTGACGCTGGGATTGGGACATGTCAAGTAAATGGTGCTATTACAAGTCTGTTGTCTTGTGTTTCGGGAAAGAGTTTTTATGTCAGGAAAGGGAAGGGTTGGAGCGTTGGATAAAGCGGGTCATAGAATTCCCAGATATCGTACAGGGCCGGAAGGGAAAGAGGTGATATGTGGAATTATAACCCTAGGATTAGGGTTTGTAGTGACCGTGGGAGGGTAGCGTTTGTAGGATTTGTGACATACGCAGAAGCGTTTGCGGGGTAAACGGGAATAGTTGGGAGGGTGAAATGAACAAAGGGGATTGTGGAAATCGTAGTGGTTTGTCCTTGTAGGTTAGGTGTTCGGGCCAAAATAACTAGCAGAATGTGGAAAAGAATGTCTGGGAGTATCTGGATAAGAACCAGGAAAAGTCTTGTGAGTTGTGGTTCTTAATAAGTTTACCAGATTTGAAGGGGTTGTTGGCTTTACCTTTGGGAAAAGAAGATTCAATGGGGGGAATAGATAATGAGCGGGATTGCTCATAAAAGCTTCAGCGATTTCATTCTGCTCACCACCCTCCCCGTGATGGTATCGCGTCTCACCTGGGATAGTCCCCAGAGCATAACCCCAGGTTCCCATACCCAGGTGGTCCCCCACTGGTCCACCCCCAGGAACTGGATCCAACAGCTATGGCCATGTCCTGGCCCCCCGAATAAGGGATTCTCAAGGTCTTACTGGGAGAATACCCTCAGGTTTCCCAATTTGATCGAATATTATTGATCGATTAGTACATTTGACTGAATTTGGCCAGCACCAGTCGATCGATTTTGATTCGATCAAGTTGGGTAAAAAATACCCAACATGGGGAGCGGGAGTTGCAGGGGGGTCCCCCACTCTCCATGTTCGGTATTTTTGGCCTTGGGGGAGGTCGGGGGAGGGGGTTGCAGGGGTGTGTCCGGCTTTTTGAAGAGTGAAGGTGGGGGACAAAAAAAAGAAACAAAAAAAAGAAATGGGGACCCTGCGGCGTTGGATCTGACCCACGTTGGGGGACAGAACTAACGCTGCCGGGTCAGGAGAGGCATTGGATGGAGAAAAGGTAAGTGGGTGGAGATGTAATGGGAGTTTGGGGGGACATGGATTTCGTGAGTTTGACCGCAGTAAAACTGCATTTGCAGCGAAATTGACTACAGTCGATTCCACCACAAACCATTCTGCCACGGTCATACAACCCAAATCCATGCCTGGATTGGCAGATGAGTAAAGAGAGAAACCAAAAGTTTTCCTAACTAATTTCATCTTGTGAGACATTGTGCTTCAGATGGCTGAAAAGAAAAGAACGACTGCCACTTTCTTATCAGTTAATTCATATTTCTAAATGCAGCTGGGGGTAAGTCAGGAGGAGTGAAAGTTACTGCCCAAAAATCCATTAGACTTGAGACAAAGTGGTTGGCTAATATGCTTAGATTTCGGACTGTGAAAGGGACTGCAAATGAATTTCTGCAAGCTGAGCAAGTTAAACCACTCCCCATGGGCCATTATGAAGTGAAAGCTAGACGGATAGTATTCGGTGTGGTATAACATGATTTTTGGGATATGTTGAAGCTGACACTTAGCACAGAGTCAGTACAATTGTTTGTATTTGTTATTTTCACTAATTCATTTTACACTGGGACAGAACAAACTCTTAGGTTGACTGTGAAGCCTAAGAGTATCCAAGTAGTATTAAATGGTAGGTGGTTGTCCTTTATTTAGAGGTAACTTTGGCAGGGATCTCTGGGACGGTTCTATCCTTGCACCGGCTTGTGGGGCCGACTTATCACCTACGCCAGAAGTAATGCTCTGTGGACTTCAAAGGCCTTTTGGGAGGATACCAGGGGTTCTTTGTGAGGGTGGTTCAGAGTGGTCTTTCTAGGGGAAAGGGTTGCTGGGGAAGAGGAAACTCTATAAATATACCATGCTGAAAACAATCGGTTGGAATGTTAACAAGCTCAATGCCTCTCCGAAGTCAGTGAAGACTTCCCGGCAGGCGAGCAGAGCTCACGTCAGAAGGCCTGCCAGCCTCGCGGGCAGGGAGAAGCTGCGAGGGCTGTTGGAGGAGCTGCTATCAGCCAGTTGTTAGTGAGAATTCTCTCTTTAGGCTGAATTTCCTAACCTAGTGAGTCCCCCAGCAGCTTTGCTGGATTTCTGGAGTTTGTTTTTTTCCTCCTGCCAAGAGTGAGACTTTTTTTCTCCCACTCTTGGACATGATTTATGGTATTCCTTTGACTGGTAATGTGTTTTATGGGCTATGGGGTCCTTTACTCCATAGGGTCTCATGTGTTTTTCCTATATGTGTTACACAGCACCCTCCGTGCCGTAACACAGGGGTGTCCTAGTGACACCCCACCATAGACTCCATACCCTGGGACTGACTACTGTCTCCCAGGGCATGTAAAGTCACCATTGGCTTTACCAGTCCCAAATTATTAACAGAAACCAGTACAAACCATCATATTGTGGACGTACTGGTCGGGGCAATTCGATTGCCCTGGGGTCTGTTAGTCGAGGAGGCATGTCTCCATCCCCCCTGATCGAGTTTTGGCTGGTGACAGTGGAAACTACTTTTTATATTCGACCGCAAATATTTCCCTATGGGATTTTCCCATTGTTCGAGGCTCCCAACTTTAATGATTTAATTCTCATAGCCTCGAACATACCGCCGGTTTTGTTTAATTAATATTAATTCTCCGGTTGGTATTTATTGCCAAGACTCGATTCTAAAATGGCGTTTGTGTTCTCTTCTGTGACTCCAACCCAAGTCGAGCCCTTTGTTCCACTTTTTGGCGGGCTTCTCCACAGAAGCCTCCAAAAGTGGTGCCACTCTGTCTGGGTACCACAGGGTGTGTGGTAGGGAGTTTAGGCACCCTGGACTGAGTTACCTTGGTAACTCAAGTCGCACTCTTGTGTGATTGGCCGGCTCACCACTTAGCATGTTTGAGTGACAGCTAGGCTGAGTGAATGGTGGTTTTCTGCATAAAAGCAGGGCTTTGGGGACTGGAACTTCAGAAGTCGCCACAGGACCTGAGAATCTGACGAGGGAGAAGCTGAGCCGACCTACCACGACGACACCACCGGTGGAGCCCTGCAGGACCGACTCACCACTTCCCAACGACAGAGAAGATCTCCCGGCTGGAGAGGCTTCTTCCCCTGACTGGTGGGCACAACCAGTTTACCTTTCTTCCTTCGCACCCCAGCCCGGTTTGTGGCCGAACTGCCCGTGCCAAGCACCCCGGCAGCCGGATAGCCACTCGACACTGAACCGCGAATCACCGGACCGCTCCTTGTACCTGAGAAACTCTGCTGCTGGTTTCTTCCCTGGCAGTGCAACGGACTCCTGTCTTCTTCCGCAACGAGATCCTCTCTTCCCCTGGACGAAGCACCGACTTACACCCGCTGCCAGGAACAACGGCCATCGCTGGAGCGTTCTCACCACTTTAAGGTACCGTGTCCGCCAGGCCTCCCTTTCTAAAGATTGCTACAAGGTAATAATAACCCCTTAACCTTCTGGACTGGGCTGGCCGCCTTGACCCTCTAGCTGGTCCCTTTCTTTGGTCCAACTCCTTTTTGAACCTTTACAAGACTTTTGTGCACTGCAACCGTGTGACCCTGGACACATTTCGTTTGGATCCTCTGAAAGTGGATCCGGCCTCTTGAACTCTAACTTCACGGTTTTACTTTGCCTTCCTCTCTTGTTATGTTCTGGTAAAAGTGCTGGGATCTGTTTCAACTTGTTCTCTGCTTTTCTCTCCCTTTTTAAAACGAATTATTAGAGTGCCATCTACGTTAAGTGCTCACCGCTGTCTGAAAATAAGTGGGGCTTTACTTAAGACTTGTCTAATATTCTTTTAAGGGAGTGTATATCTTTTAGTGATCGTGTTTTTGAATTGCTTACGATTAGTGCCTGTGTGTTTTTCTAGATGTGGTTTTAAATAATTATATCTCTTTTACACCAAGCCCTGGTCAGTGTTTACTTGTTCTACTGTGTTCTCTTGACCTATTGTGAATACTCTGTATACTGCCTAACTCTTCTTGAGAGAAGTCTGACTGCTCAGCCACAGCTACAAAGTGAATCTGTGTGGTACAGACTGCTACCAAGTGGGTTTACTGCCAAACACCTATATTCCTAAATCTTTTGCAGTGGTCCCAGAGGGAACTGCACAGGTTTCTGCCTAACACCGGTGAGTGCCAGAGTAAACACTTGGCCACTGCGGCGCTCCGAAAAGACCGGAATTGGTAACGTTGTTTTGAATATTGCTTATTGCATACCGTACCGAAACTTGAAATTACATACCACAAATACATTATAAATACCTAACTGCATGAAGACTTACAATTGAACATAACGAATGCACCGTATTTACCAAGTTTAATGGAAATTTCAAATTAAGTCTAAAGAATGCATTTTTAACACCAAATTGAATGAAATGGTGAAATTAAACATAACAGAAGTATATTGAATACCGAACTGAATAAAACCCTGAAATTAGATGCATTGAATACTGAGTGCCCTAAAACCTTTAGGAACAAAGCAAACATTGACTAACAATTAAGTGCCCACGTGAAAATAAACCACAGAAAAAGGGCATATGTGTGAGAAGAGTGCCACAGAAGGTGGGGCAGGAATAAAACACCACCAAAGTGAAATTTTATGAATGAATGCAATGCAGCAAGGCCACAGACTGGCGAGAGGTGTATGGCACATGGCAGCAGAATGAAGAGGTTGACAAGGAGAAGCCAAATAAGTGTTAACTTGCACATAAAGCCAAGAGGCCAACAAAGTAGAATTACGTGAAAGTGACTTGGTACACGGGGTCAGGAGCTGAAGAACCTGTCTGGCCCAGAACCTAGGGATCCTGGTTGCGTGACATATGATGGGTGAACCGTGTGTTCTGAAAACTGTGCATAGAGCAGTGAGCCCTGAATAAGTTGTGAAACAAACCTGAAGCCAACCAGAAGGAGAACCAAGTTAGTCTCGAATTTTGGTTGCACTTTTTAAAAGACTGAAATAAACTTGTCAGAGTTTAAGTCTTGGGGAAGGGCACTCCAGGACTTGAGGAACTGTACATGTTGTTTTGAGGGCTAAGCTTCAAGACCCCTTTACTTTGTGAACTGTGTTGCTTGGAACTTGGGGAAGGGAACCCTGAGGATTGTTTGGAACTGTGTTGCCTTCAATGTGAAGAAGGTAATCTTAAGACTTTTTGTGGAAATTTCTTGCACTTGGGGATGGGAAGCTGAAAGAAAGTCGAGACCTGGAAGAAGCTCACACCTTGAGTTGAACACTGTTTATTTTGTTAGTGATATCCCTACACATTGCTTATCGTTCGGTGTGAGGGCCAGAATAGGTGTTGGATAAAGACAGACTTTTAAGTTAAACTCTTTGACTCAGACTTTCTTTAGTTTTGTTCAGGTAGGGAAATCCCACCAAGCGTAGGGCAAGTTAGGCCTTCAACCATCCTGACATTTAAGTTAATAAACATCTTTTGTTTGAACTTCTGTTGTCTGTGTCTTGCTTCATGATGCCTTCACGAAAGTCATCAAATGCAAATGGGTTGGCCCTATACAAGGAAAACTAATCACCACAATCTCATTGACTGCTGTGAGAGGTCAGAAATGAAAGCCAGACACAGAGTTGCCATGTTTTTTCTAACGTCTTTTATTAAATTAATTGAAATGGAAAAATACCTCTGTCCCTGCAATAAGAGGAGTTCCTATTTATAACCAAAAAATAAGGAACTGTCTGTATCGGGATGTCAGAAAACAAGACGCCCTTGTGTCGAAACATTCTATCCTGACCCTCTGTAGTGGAGGCAATGTATCACAAGTATGAAACTGACAGTAGGTACAATTTGTAAAACTTTTACTTTGCCCTATAACTAAGATTGGAGTAGTCTCGACCATCAAAACGATAAACAAAACAGTCCTAGTGGAGTTTGTCAAATCAAAATGGCATTTGCTAACAAAAACCTGCCATATCTCTTGTACAAAATAGTGCATAAAGGAGACATTTATTTAAAGGAAAATTCAGTGTTCAAAAGAATAAATGTGGCTGAATCAGCTCTCCTCCCCAAGTTAGACCACACGGAGTAAGACGGTCCCTTTAGGCAGGATGACGCGCTCTGACCCGGATTTTCAACACAATAAACTGTTCCAAAACGTGGATCGCAGCCCGCCTGGCCTTCCACGTTAAACTCTCTCCTTTCAGACTTCCGAATAATGTTTCAACAAAATGTTCACGTAGGTCCCCCTCTTCAAAACACAGTTCACGTGGGTTCCCCTCCGTCAGGCTTGTACCTTTCACAACACATAGGAACCCCTGTGTCTGACGCAGACCTATTCAGAACAAAGTTCAACAAAACTTGCAAGGGGGGCTTCCTTCCCCAAGCTTATTACACTTCGGTTCTCAGACTGCTTTTGAATGTCTAAGATTTTAAAATGTGTGTGGCTTTCTTTACAGACCTCTGCAGGACCACTTTGACTAAAAGTGTAAGGTTCAACTTTCACTATGCCCTTCTCTAGGAGTTAATTTAGCTTGCTTCGCTTTTGCAGTTAATTTGCTTTTTCGTTAACAAACCATGTACCTTTCACTGAGACTTTCGAGTGGGCTACTACCTTTCGCCGGACCACTCTATTACTCTGTATCGCTGATTTTACAGCTATCCTTACTTCAAAGTTCATTCACAGGTCTGCCTTTCTTCGCATCTCATCCACACGCATGCAGCCTTCTGTTGCCACTTCAAACTTTCTTTAACACACACCAATCTCTCAGGTCGCTTGCCAACTCGCCTGCTGCGTGCGTTTCTTTCTTGGTTTTAAGAATTCACGAGTCAAGATTAGTACCACATGCTTGGCCTCACCTCCCCAACTGTGCCGTTCACCCGGCAGGGTCGCTGGCATCCTTGAAACACAATGCAGCCTTCTGATGTGGGATCTGGCATTTTACACGTGTCCTTCGTGGCCTGTCGGATGCAACAACCACCAGTAAGGAACTCCTGGGGGTTTTCGTCATGCTGCTCTCGTCCCTTGGTCTGTCGCTCTGCTCCAGTAGGTTTGCCTCTGCCCCGGAAGTTCTGCTCGTTGTTGTGTTCTGCCTTGTTCAGAGTGTCTCTCTAGGTTCTGCCTTTTATCCGTGTGAGGAGAGCTAATTGGTATCAGGTGTATGCACTTAAAGTCAAGTGTCTGATTTTGCCTGACCCGATAAACGGGGACATGTCCAGTACGATGTATGAGAGTTAGTTTTGTTACTCTGATACCCTCTTCCTCGGCCTAGTGTTTGTGTAAAAAGGGGGGGTTGGGTTGGGACCTCGGAGAATCCTAAAAAATAGGATGGGTTTGATTAATCGAAAAGGGGGAATACTGTGTCTTACCATCGGCTGCCTCACCCCCACTCCTCGAAGACCCCTCACCCAGGTGATCCTCCCACACTGGTCCACCCCCAGGAACTGGATCCAAAAGCGATGGCCGTGTCCTGTCCACCTGGATGACAAGTCCCCGAGGAATAGCGGGTGAGACACCCTTTCGTTTCTCACACCCTCACACTACATATTGTCTTTAACCTGATGCTTGCATGTACCTTTCACTTCTTATTGGGGTTCGATATACTTGCAGCTTCCTGGTATATTTTCCCACCACAATTTCTCTTGCACCCACAACTGCCTGCGTTATGCTTGCCAGGACTTCTCTTCTTTCGCTTTCAACTGCCCACCATATACTTACCGGGACTTTCACATATGTCACAGTCTCTCTTTATAAGCTAGTAGCATATACCCTTCTTGGCTTGGTATATCTACTTGTTCTCATTTAATCTCCCCCACATTTACATTCACTCTTATTGGGGTTCGGATTGGCACTCTGCCCTTTTTTTTATTTCACAAGTGATTCTTATTGTATTTCACTTTCTGTAGCTTTACTAGATTCAAAGTCTCTACAGAACGGTCACTGAACACCCCGCGGTCCCCACTCTGCTCTGGCAGACTCTCCGGCTGCGGTGGCGTCTTTGGTCTTGTTCGCGCTTACACAGTGTCCCCCTTCTGCTTGCTCATAGTCTGGGAGGCTATGATGTTTCTCCAGCCTCTCTTGCTTCTCAGCTCCTGCACGCTGGCTTCTCTTCGGCTCCCAGTAAGGTCCACGCTGCTTCTCTTGGCTGCCGGACACCCAGGGTTCCTCTCGCTGTCCCTGGCATCTCCACGGCCTGCCTCTCTTGCACCATGTTTGTCCTCTTCTTCTGGCAAGCTCCTTCACTCTGCGACACCAGCTCACGCCTCCAGCCTCTGTCCACCGGGTTGTGCCTCCAGCCTCAGCATGCCGGTTCACGCCTCCAGCTTCTGTCTGCCTCTTGCACTGGAGAAGCCACGTCTTCTCCCGAGCTGCCCCTCTTGCTGCTACAGTTACCATTATTAAAGGTCTTGCACACAGGTGTCTGCATCCAACAACTAGTATGCTTATCACGCTCGTTGCTCTGCATCAATTCCTTCATCATCCTCCTCTCATTACTCAGGTGGTTGTGGGAATTGAAGTCCATTGATTGTTTCTGATATTTAGCAGTTGGAAACTCGTTCTCACTAATTCCACATAACAAATCGGTTCCAAAAAGAGGTGAATTGGATCGTGTGCTTTTCAGACCAAAAATGGCAGGTTGGTCTGAGTGATATGGGTAAACGGATATATGGTGTTTGGTATAAAGGGGTTGTAGAGGAGGAGCCAAAAGCCTCCACCGGAGGTCCTGCCCCTAACTTGCCTATCTGTTGGGAACCTGAAATAATGACAAAAGCTACCCCTGTAATGATGCCTATAACACAAGCAGCCTTTGAAACAAAGTATCCATTAAGGAAACCATTCTTATACCCATGAAAAGCTGACGGCCTCTTGGGAAGGATCCCTGAAGAGCATGTGAAGACGGATGAAAGAGACTGGTGATTTCACATGAAGAAAGTGACACACCTCAGAAGAGATGACAAGAGAGAAGGTGGATAGACCATATAGAATCTGATGACTGAGTTAAGAATAGAGTAAACTTTCATATGCGGAATGAAGATTGCAGGTGTAAAAGCACAGAAGAAAATTAAAACCATTTTATAATTGTACAGATGCAGTAACGCAAGTAGATGAAGTAATCATAAGGCTGGCTATACGTAGTGAATGGTGCAGGCGGTGCCGCCAATGTGTATATATATATATGCATAGGAATCTGGAAGTCATACTTTAGGAAACTGAAAAAAACCTGTGACTTGAAGTGTGGTGCAGCAGAATAAGCCTGGCTGAAGATGGAAGGAGAATTGAAGGTTTGTCTGGCCCAGTGTCAAGGATTAGGGCAGACAAGAAACTGGTTATCTATCATGGAAATCTACAATGAACGAGAAAGCGAGGCTGAGCTCCTATTAAAGTGCGGCGGAAGGACAATGTTTGCCAAGTATTATTCATTAAATGGTAATAAATACTACAAAGGAGCTAAAAACGTGGTCTCAAGTCACATGGTCAGATGAAAATAGACTTTGGACAAGATTCACAGAGACCAGAAGATAAAGCCATGCTCACACTCCCTTTTTATTCCCATGAGGAAGGCCAAGTCCAAAAGACTATTCTTATGGCAGACTGCTTGAGTGATGATAGATGATGGGCTAATTGGTTGGGGAGGCATGGTCAAGTTTGACCAACTGGCACCTGGAGTACCAGCTTGCATGCTGCTAACGAGTGGAATATTCCAGAAGGGTACAAGCGTGTCAACCATCAGAAGGGACCATGTACCAAAGAGCCCTATAGTTTAGAGATCCAATGAGACGTTGTGTATTTGATGAAGCTCACAATGACTTCCACTAGGGGTGGGCTGCGTTGTCAACCTGACAGTAGAGACCCAATCATAACACCAACCCCCATAGAAACTATACCTAGATTTTCCCCGTTACCCAATCACAGACCCACATAGGTTTTCTTAGTTTGCCATGTAGTGTGACGTCAATGATGATGAGTATTTAGTATATAAGTGTGTTTTTTTTAATGAAATATTCTCAGATCTTACTGCCAGACATCCAATGATGTCCATTGTACTCCCTATTTTAGATAATTGTTAATAAAACCGACAAAGTCTTTGCCAACTTCCTGAGTCCGTTTTATTATTGATGTTTGAGTAATTCCTCCATTCCCATCCACCCTGTACAGTGTTACCTCGTCTCAAAGGGCCTACAGGTTCACTTGGTAGTAGAGGATGGTTTAGAAAGGCCCATCGATAAGTAGGTCTTTGGAGTAGTCGGAACATCGGATACCCTCCGCTATCCAGCCAGAGGAACGCAAAGTTTCCTGTGGAGAACGGCCAATATAGACAACATGCAAGTAAAGAAGATACAGGTGCGATTGGAGGAGGGGGCGATACCGAGAGTCAGGAACCGAAAGGTGAATGGTGAGTAGATTGAGGAAACTGGCAAATTGTGAAAACGGGGTTGTGGTACCACATAAAAAACAAGGGGTTGGTTGAAATTAGATGAAGAGCGCCTGGGGGGGCAAAAAAGAAGTGTTTTGGACGAGGAATGTTCCATAAGAATCCCAGAGTCCTAATTCAAGGAATTTTAGAAGGAGTTGTCTCAAAACCCAAGTGGGTAAACTGGGCACTCCCTTAGACAGATAATTTTCATGATATTGAAAATACAAGCCCAGCCTTCTTCTTGGTTTTCTTTCGGCAAGATACACAACCCTAACATGCGATTCCACTTGGTCACAGACCTGCAAGGCTAAATCTGACACTCGTGGTTTATATAAGGGCACATTATGAGGCTTTAGAGAGCTAACAAACAGCACCTTTGATTGGGCACTAACTTGTTTCTCCAAACACTCAGACACTTTGGATATTTATTCTTGGTGATCTCTCACTCCCTTTCATTATGCGACTACCATTTCAATCCATTTAGCCTCTCTTCCCATTATAATATTTTTCCTGCTAATCTATTTGACCTTTTCCTAGGCCTGAGGTCATCTCTGATCCCTGTCACCCTTATACAGTTTTAGCCTCTAACTTTAGATTGACAGTGCAGGTGGCAGGTGCTTCTGCGGCCACTCTAAACAACCATTTCCAACCTATAGAAACCCTAAGCCAATGCCTGCATTCTATTTTAGCTCCAACTAGCGGCTTCCATGTTGTCCCAGCTGTTCCTCTGCCAATTGACACTTTCCTCGTTAGCCATCCAGTCTTTCAAACAAGCTAGAAATCTGTTTTACAAACCGAGGCCTCAGTGTTAGAAAGCAGGTTTTTGGAGGCAGCAGGTAAGGTTGACACCGGTCCTTTTATTAAGGTGATGTAAGATATGACCGGAACATGAAGGAGCTGGAGATGAGCCCACTGGCTCCCACCACCCAGGCTACATTGTTCTAACTACCTCGGCTAGAACTCCTACACTCCAATGACAATGCAGCAACACTCAGGGCACATTTTCACGATGGCATCACACACTGACATCACAAGATACAACCAGGCCATAAAACACAACATAACAGTCAGTTTATGTGTGTTCAAAACTACTGCATCCCGCCATAATGGTTTTCCCATTCAATAGCATTTTTCGACTTTGTATGAAGCTCTGCACTTTGAGTCTCATTGGGCTAAGTTGCACAGTGTGCTACCATATTATGTTCAGAGTCTTCATTATGTTGCTACATGCATGCACATCTAAATAGATCTATCTTCACACAAAATAACACTAAATGCAACCTTTAACAACCCTTAATTATTCTAGATGCATGCAAAACTACACCATTATAACAATATTGCATCCATTCTTAACATTAATATGGTGTGCACAACGTGAATCTTTTTCTATGGAGATAAACCAGACTTGTGCTGAGGTAGATGGATTTTAAGAGTGAAAGCCATTATGTGTCCAGTTAGACCAAATTTGTCGTAGTCGTAGCTGCATTCTAAAGTCTCTGGATGGATAGTCGGGCAGATATCCACTGAAGTGGTGCTTTTATACATACCTTAAGCGCAGATGGAGTTTATCTTTGATCTTGTTCTGTGATCTGGTCATCTGTGTGAAGAAGACAAGCTACCCTCATGAGCTAATTCTAGGCACTATGGACAGTCTACCATAAGTGCAAATAGACCGGCTATCTTTACCGTCTTCTAAGCGTGGAGGCCTGGCTGTCAAAGGATCTAGAGTCATAGGATTTTCTAGTGCAATAGACTGGATACCCCTATAGTCTCACTCTATATTTTCTAATTCCATAATAGGCTAACATCGTGCCTCTTCTAGTGCAGTATCAAGGATACCTGCATATATCATTACAAGTCACAATGGCTGACTTAAAGATCTTCTAATTGCAAACGATAGATTACCATCAAACATCTTCTAGTGAAGTGGACAGGATGAAAATGATTAGGTTCTTGCAAATTGTCCACTCCTAGATCTATCCCAAAGCAACACGTAGCTCACTCCTCAGTCCTTCTAACCTTCAAAGATCTTCTAAGTGAAATACCTATGCTAACCATCCTTATCCCTTATAGAGCTCTACCTGTGCAGATCTTCACATTTCTAATGTGCCAATGATTTTGAGGTAGTTTGTGCTGACGTCATCTGTAAGGAAACGTTATCTCTGGATTGGAATAGATCATGCTGGCTTAATGCATCTTGTAATTGTAATAGACAGGTTGTTGTCCTAGAGCTTGTGATTCCCAATTTCATGAACATTCTGAGCACTTGGCGGCAATCCCTTTAAATGTTTGATACGAGAAGGGCTATCAGTATGGGTCCTCTATGTGCGCAGCCGAGGCAGGGTGTAAGGACAGGAACCCAGTGCATATATTGTGCCTAGATCGGCTATCCTGATACTTTATATTGGTAAAGCACAGGCTGCCATTAGACTGTCAAGTGTTGTATACAGGTAGCCTGAGTGCACCAGTCAGAGCAAAGGGTGCCCTGAGGGCTGATATGTGTTTGTGCACTGTGAGTGGTCTGCGGGTTGAGTGAGTAGGGTGGGCCGCTGCGACAACGACTGGCATGTGTCTGTGTGTTTAAGTATAAGAGGTTGTCAGCGGATGATGTGTGTAGGGCTGTTTGATGTGTTTAGGGTGGGCTGCCACAACAGCAGCTAGCATCCACTGCAAATGTGACTTGTTGGTTTTCCGATGAGAGTGAGGTTGGTGCTTGCGATGAGGCTGTGGTGATGGAGATGGGTTGGGGAAAAGGGTTTCAGGCTGTAGTAGGGAATAGCAATGTTTTGAGGGCCTTTCTGAAAGGGAGGTGGTTATCGATGCCGCAGATGTGGAGATGAAGCGAGTTCCAGATTGCAGGGGCTTGGATTGAGAAAGAGGAACCTCCCAATCTGGTGGAGTTATAACGGGGGATATCGAGGAGAAGAGCAGAACCAGATCTGAGGTTCCTGGTGGGTTGATAGTGTGTGTTTAGGGCACAGTGAGTGATGCACATGGCTTTAATGGTGTTCCGTCAGCCGATAGGGAGCGGATGTAGGACTCTCAGTGCGGGGCTAGTATGTTCTCTATGTGAGATGCCAATGAGGTGATGTGCAGCTGCATTTTGGATTCTTTGCAGTTTCCTGTGCTGGAATGCTGTAGCGCCTAGGTAAAGGAGTTTGCATAGTCTATGCAGGAGAGGATGATGGCAAGGATAGCAGAGATTCTGTGTGGGTATGTGAGGTATGGGAAAAGGATTTGTAGGTGGAAGAAGGTGGTCCTGGACACAGAGCTGATGTGTTGGGAGAGGGATAGATTAGAGTCCAGGGCGCATCCAAGGTTTTTCACAGAAATGGATGTTGGGAGAGTGGGCCTGGGGGCCCAAGAGTGTGTGACCAGGACATAGGTTGAGGAAGGAGAGAGCGTTTGCCGCATACTAGAATTTCCGTTTTGACAGGACTGAGGAAGTGGTTGATTGTCATCCAGTGGTTGATGGCAGGAGGGAGAGGTCAGGGTGGCAGGAGGCTGGCGTTTTTTGTGATTTTGAGGATCATCTGGGTGTCATCTGTGTAGTTGTAGCAGATGAGGTTATGAGATCGGATGAGTGCAGGGAGAGAGCTAAGGTAGACATTGAAGAGGAGGGGAGACAGAGAAGATCCGTGCAGGACCCCTTTTGGCATGGGACGAGAAAGGGAGGAGCATAATTTGCAAGCACTTCGAGACGAAGGCGGAGATCCATGTTACAGCAGAGTCCTTGATTTCTAAGGAGTGTACCCTCTCTGTGAGTATGGTATGGTCAACGGTATCGAAGGCAGGAGATTGGTAGAGAAGGATGACCGCTGCACATCCTTCTACGTCTGCTGTTCTTTTAAGTCATCCCAAACCAACACAAGAGAGGACTCGGTTCGTCAGAGGTGTCTTGTTTGGGCTTGGTCAAGAAGGCTGTTGGATTCTGTGAAGAGGCAGAGCTATTTATATGCTGTGCGGTCCAGGAGTTGTCATAAAACAGGTGTTGGAAATCGGCCGGTAGTTCTGGAGGATGATTGGGTCCAGCAAGGGTTTTACGAGTAGAGGTTTGACGTAAGACGTTTTGAAGGCTTTTGGGAAGATTGCTGAGGAAAGGGACTGGTTAAGGATTGATCGTGCAATGCTGCCTGCACATATTGTTGTTGGGATGCTCTTGATAAGAGTGGGGGCGGGGGACAGATGTCTCCAGGAGAGCCTGACTCTCAGCTTTGCACTAGGAGCATTTTTTGGCTTTCCTAATTTCAGACTATGTTCGTTCCGATCCAAAACTGGACAGGTAGCTTTCAACATTTCTTGATTTATTTCCTTGTATAGGGAGTCCTCCTTTGGGCATATCATTTGTCTGTACATGGAAATTATTTTCCAATCCATGTACACTTTCGAGTATAGCCGAATTCGTATCTCAAACTCACAATCGACAAGCTCATTGGGAGATTCATGGCTCTATTCCATAACTTTCCTTCTATCCTTGCCCAATTCACTGCCTGTGAATATTGAACTATTTCAGGGCCATATAGGCTAGATGGCAGTATCTTCAATTAGTAATACCTGATCACAGGTACAAGTGAAAACTTGCAATAGCAGTAAGAATTTTCTTTTTAACTGCGCCACCATTGATACTGTTTTGAGATCAAGATCAAGTTCCAATGCAGAAGCTTGACCCAAAAACGGGGGCAACCGGCAAACTCATCACCCAATTACTTCTGGCAGGACTGATCACAATCGCTCGCACTTGGCAAACTCCAGAAGGCCCTCTACTCGCATTATGGTGGATCAAACTATGGGACATCCTAGTGGCAGAGAAGGTCACAGCGGCAAAAGAGGGGTTACTTCACAGATTCCCAGAAATATGGGCCCCACCGTTGGACTATGACCGTTCCTACCCAGCATTAACTTTCAAACCCTGGCTACCAAGACTAACCCTGAGGTAGGTCACCTGAAGATATTGCCCAGAACTCTCCTCAACCTACAAGAACTGTGGGCCAAAGGAATCTGTGCGCAAGGGTGGGGCATTCCTATGGGAGGGATAAAAGGGATCTATCCTGCATAAATGACTCAATCCTGTTCTTGAACAATGATATATTTTAAAATGTTGTACATCTAATCCCATGTATACAACGGAATAAAATAAATTGTAAAAACAAAAAACACTCACACCAAACCGCTTCATGAATAACGTTAGCCAGTGAATGATTTTGGGCGTAATTTGAGTTGTTACCTAATACCCAAAAATCATGAGAATATTTATTGATAAACATACTCGTCAATTCAGCATCTTGCTGAAGTTGTGAATATCTTTTCGGACGTGACCAGTTTTGAAAACTATTCCTCAGTCTTCTAGACTCCAAATTGTATTCTAAGTGTGTTTTACTGGAGTTCTTCAGATGTCTGAGGGAAGTTCGCAGCTCTCTCTTTCTATGCCCAAAGTCCTCATTGTACATAAACATGATGGCATTTTCTATGATGAGGATTATATATTGGGCCGGGAGGATCCAATTCCCAGATATGATCTTTAAAATTTAATGGGGAGCACAAGGTCCCCAATTCACTAAATGAAAGAGGTGGTTTGTTATTCAGGCCAGTTCCATTATGCCTAAACTTCCCCACTCTATATTTGGAGTGGCTTCCAACTAGTTTCTCAGCATAAACCCCTTCCCCATTACTTTGCATAAAATATAGATGGAACCTACTAGTATTTTATAATCCCTCGTACCCTTATTTAATAAACGAAAATCAATGCAGTCAGCAAAAGAGCTAGTAAAAAGTAAGTAAAAAATAATAGATTGTAGACCAAGAATGACCTCTGGACCATGTCAAAGCAAAAGGTATGTCTCCACTCATATTACTGTCAGCCATAACTAAATGGCAGCTTGACAAGAATGTTGACCACCTCTCTCCGTTTTCAGTAGGAACTCGATGTGTCGAGAAGCCCCCTGGATTGACTGACACAATGCATTGTGAGTTTAAATCTCCAGTTAATATTATATCCGTTTTAATTTTCGTAAGTAGATCTGACGATGCAGAAAGAAAAACAGAAAGATTGGAGGATGCAGGGTTCCAATAAACATTGATCACCACAAGCAACTTGATAGTGCTGGGACCTCTGAATATGGCCTTAACTGCCAAAATTCCTTCCACCAAAGAGGGTATATTTTCTATGTTCACAATTGGGGAAGATCTAAAAGCAATCGGGAGTACTCCCACTGGACAGCCTTTAACAGGCGAACTGCTGTACTATTGAAAAGCCATCCGGATATAAGCAATGCGTTAACCATGTTTCCTGAAACAGGAGCAGGTTATGTTTTCAAAAAATTAACTCCCTCGTACCCTCCGTGGTGAATGTTGTGGAACCTCGCATATTGCAATCTAACACCCTTAACATACTAGAGTACATTTTTTCCATTGCCCTTAACTTCTCAACGACTTCATTAATAATGACAGGTAGCATACTCCATATCTCATTTTTAGAGTCTTTACGGCAGAGCTACCAGTAGATGAATCTAACAGTACCAGACATGATCTTGTGCCCTATTTACTTGGTGACTAGGATTGGTGTTTTTCCCTGCATTAACTACATTTTGGGTTTCTTCCTGGAACATCACTGAAGAGATATCTATGCCCAACCGCATCAATTCTTCCCCAGCCAACAACAAAGTATCAGCTCCTTGACGTGTTCTTGAACCAATTTCAGAAATGTGCGAGCACTTTTTATATGGAAAGCAGATATCTGTGGATGAAAAAAGATATAACATTTGGATTTTCTTCTAAATTGATAAAAATCTACTTTGGTTAAGTGCATTTTGTTCACCCCCTTTCTTCACCAACGTTGTCCAAACCCTTGGAACTGCAAATGGATGATCCACTACTGATCTTGTGTTGGAACAAGTACTAGAAGAACATGTCTGTTCCTTGGGTTCGGTGCAGCGAGCCCCCGATCTGTCTTCAATTGATCCTGTATGTGCGAGATTTGCATGATTAGCATTCGGATCTTGAAATCTTTTCTGCTGTAGTCACAAAATATTTTGACAAGGCTGCCTTTGGAATCTTATAATGTTGTTCTACTTTTTTCTTTTTTTTTTTTCTGTGTTGTAACCCTAATATTTGTTTACTTTAGAGAAGAATGGTTCAAGCTTTTTCCATAAAAGCCTTCGTCTCTGTTTGTGTAGCCGAGGTTATTTTAGCTATTTTCACCAGGTTTGTTAACTCACCCTCTTTGCCTTCAGTACCCTGATTTCCCAACTTTTTGGCACCGCTTTGCTGTATTATTGAGTTTTTCCCCTCTCCTACTGAAAATTGGATCAATGTTAAGTTGTTTTTGAGGCTACTAGGTTGTGTTTGAGAACTTGCAGAGACCATATTAGATGTTTGTGTTGTGGGTTGCTCTACCTTCTTCTCGGCTAAAGATTTAATTGTAGGATCACATTGCTTTTGAACCACTGGTGGTGTGGATATAGCTTTGATACATTGTGACTTAGAGTTTTTTTACCCGATGTGCCCTGCGATTCTATGATTTGGAGGTTTGTGTCATGTTTCATCGTCTTCGCCCCTTTTGGACTGCTTGGAAAGCCCAGCGTTGCCTTGCAGCATCCATCTTTATCCCCAATATGGGTGCCGCTACTGTGGGGGCTTCACGGTAGCGGTCTAGGCTTATTTACCGTTCCCAAGGCATCATCACATAAGTGCCGATCAACCATGTGTCGGCGCGTCTCAATGCTTAGTTGCTAGCCTTCAGCCGTGCTCAGCGTTTCCTGTATTCTGTTTCCCTTGTCCGTTCCTTCCTGGCTGCACCGCTCCTTGCCGTGCTGCTTACCTTCCTGTTACTCCTGGCTCCGCTGCTCTCCTGGCCGCGTTGTGCTTGCCTTCTTGTGCTTCATGGCTCTGCGACTCTCCTGGCCTCGTTGCTGCTTGTCTTTTTTGTGCTTCCTTGCCCCGCCGCCTTCCTGGCCGCGTTGCTGTCACCTTCTTCCTGATCTGCTACTACAGAGTACCTCCACCTGCATATTCCGTCAGCTCTCTCCTGGCCCACATTAGGCAGATTCATTTCCTGGACTTCTCCCTCCCTGGATTTGACCGCAACAAGAAAGAACATTCTAGACCGCCAGGTTTTCCCTGGCTCTGGGCAGTTTCCCCCGGTGCTCGACTGTCTGGTCTTTTGATCCAGCAGGGTGGCGTCAGGGGAGACTCGTCACTTTCTTCACAAAACCCAGACTTCCAAGAAAAAAGAGAAACCAACCGTAAAGAAGAAAAGGTGAGCCAAGAATTACAAACCTCTAAACCCTTCAGATTGACTGGGGGGTGCACCACCCTTACCCTCCTTATTCTTCTTTTTCTTATTCCTTTGCCTTACCTTACAACATCTCTGATCGTTGGTAGGCGAAGCACTTATCTCAGTATAGTCCCTTGTGTTTGTTTCAGGCTCTACCAAAGTAGATACCTCATATATTATGACATCATTCACAGTCTGGGCCAATCTCATAAACTCTTCCAAGACAGATTCAGAAAGAGGAGTGTCATCCATGTACCATGCGATTCTTGAAGCATAGTCGTCCTCGTCGACCTGCATTATGGCACAAACCTGACTTTGCTGTGCAAGTCCAGTGACCTTTGACGTTTGTTAATTTTTCTTAAAGGAGTCCTCTATAATCGTTCTTCCTTTACCATTCTCTTTTCTTAGTTCACAAATGTTTAGCTCTTGGCATGCATCGTCAACCCGTAACTCCTTTAGTACATCTAACAGGGTTTTGTTTATCGCTGTTTTCAAACCAACCAACGTTGCATCGGATATTAGGCACATGCTTAGATAGATCCAAGAGGATACCTCAGTGGGTCTAAACATCATTTTTCAGCATTTTAAAAACATTCAATGACTACGTGAGCACAAAAATCAATGCTGGTACCGTGAATCCCATTTCAGATTTAAAGCTGATACCGAGAGCATTCTGAGAACATAATTTTCCAGCAGAAATTTTAGCTTGTGGCCACATAATATCAGAAAAGGTGAGCTTATTGGGCAGAGTTTTGAGATGTTGCCTGGGAGTCATTTGAAATTCCGAATGAGATCCCTGAATTGAATCGTCTAATCATAGTACTCCTTTTTCTGCCGTCACCTCACCTTGTGTCAAGAGGCTGGAATTGACTTGCCGGTTCAAAACGGTCTCCATGACTCGTACTCCAGCATTCCACAGTCATTGATTTTTTTTTCTGTATATTTGTAATGGTAAGTGTGTACTCCAGCCCACCAAGCATTGCTTTTTTTAGTTCTCCAGATGATTTGATAGGGGTTTGTGGCAGGGATTGGATAGACTAACGTTGCTTAAGTGATTCATTGTTTCCTTTTCTTGTAGTCTTGACTGCTTTCCTAAATGACTGGAGATTTCTCCTTCGCAGGCAAAGAAACTTTCCAGCTCTGGAGCTCTTAAGTCATCCATTAGCGCTCCACTTCGTAAGAAATAGGTTTTTGACATTCTTTGACTTTATATAGTAGCTGTTTTGTTCAGACTCTTCTGTGGTAGTACATGTGACTCACGCAGATTGTCCTTCCTTGTTTTCCGGTTCACTTGCTGCACACTCCGCCACAGCGACCTTGTTTGCTATAAAGATAAACCAGAAAGCTTTCCCTGCCGTTACATATGGCAGCAACACTAGGGCACGCCCCGGCCCCAGCCCCAGCAAACTGCACACAAATATAAACATGCATTATCTAGAAAGAGGAGTGTCTAGAAAGAGGAGTGACTTTAGAACAAGTTATCTCCCTCTGTCAAACATATGTGTACATTTGACTCACCCCGTGCTGGATGTTTGTAGAATGTTCTTTGACAATTTGTGACCCAAAACTCAGGCCAGTGGGGTGTCGTGCTCTCCTGCCTCTCCAAAGTACATAGCAGCAAAAGCAGGAAACAGCAGTAAACACAGTAAAACACTCAGACAGCACTCGCTGGTGAGTGAGTTTATGAACACAGGGTCCGCCTCCACAGTAGAGACTGCGAAAAGACTATGTTGTAGTGTCCCAACACAGTAAAACCCTCACGCCGCTCTCCGCTGCACTTCGCTGGCGAGCGGGTTTATGAACACAAGGTGCACTTCAGGGTGGTCCTCCTCAACAGTAGAGACTGAAAAGACTATGTTGTAGTGTCCCAACATAGTAAAACACTTCAAATATGTAGACTGCTTGGATATGAAGCTGGACTGCTCTGCATGTACCAGTTTCCATTTAAATGCGATTGTCAATGGCTTCACCTAATAATTTGTATTCTATGTTTAATATTGAGAATGGTCTGTGCAAGTAATGTAATTCTGTGGGGGTTTTAGGCTTCTTTAGCAGTACTCTTTTATAGTCGAGCATTAGCGAATGGGGTAGCATCTCCAGATCAAACATTTCATCATAATACTTCTGAGTTTTACGAGGGACACATTGCATTTTATGAAGCATTCCCAGACATCTTCGCACCATGCACCAGGCTTGAAGAGAAGTGCCAAATCCCACTACTTCACAAGCCTAATCTTCCTTTGCAGTCACCCCGACAAACCTTTATTTACCTCCAATCTTTGCTCACACTTCCCAAACCAATATCCATCACCTCTTCCCTTTCTGCTAATGACTTTGCTCTCTCTCTCTCTCTCTCTCTCTCTCTCTCTCTCTCTCTCTCTCTCTTTCTCTCTCTCTCTCTCTCTCTCTCTCTCCTCCTCCTCCCACCCTCTCTTGACCCCCACCCTCGTTCTGTCTATCACCTCTCCCCCTAACTCTTCTACTCTCAACCATTTCTCCCCTATTGAATTAACACCCATCCTTTCGAGTGTCAACCTATTTTGCACTCATGTCGACCCTTTTGATTCCCAAATGGCCAAAGACTTAATCTCACTCACTTGTCTTTATTTCTCCGAGGTCTTTAATCTCCCTCTCTTCTGGACTCTTCCCTGCCTCCTTCAAATCTGTAACTGCCTTACCCCTATTGAAGACATCTTAAGCAAACTCAAATGTCCAAGCAAACTAGCTCCCAGTTTCTCTCCTTCCCCTTATTCAAAAGTCCTTGAGTAGGTGGTCTACATCGGATCACTAAGTACCTTGTGGATAATGGCTTCTGTAGTAAACACTCCACCGAAATTGCACTCACACATGCCGTCAACCTTCCCTCTAATGCTTACCACTTCAAACTCTCTTCTATACTCATCACGTTGGACCTTTCTACCGCTTTTGACATTGTCAACCACTCCTGTCTCCTCCTCACTCTCCAGGTCCTTAGGTTTTGTAAATCTGCTGTTGCCTGAATTGCCTCCTTCCAGGAAGGTCGACCCTTTTAAAATCTCTTGGAGCTCACAAAGCTTGGACACAACCACTCTCCCTGTCAGTGTCACTCAAGGATCAATCCTTGGACCTCTGCTCTTCACACTCCATACCTTTCTGTTAGGAAGACTTATCTCATCCTTTGGCTTTCACCATCACCTTTTTGCTGAGCACACTCAAATATTTGTGTCCTTTCCCTCCTTCATCCCAGCCATCTCGGAATGGATTACGAACTATCTCACTGCAATTCTTCACTGAATTGCTGTCTGTTGCCTCATGCTGGACTCTTCAAAAATGGAAGTCATCTATCTCCCTGCTTACAATGCCACCCCCCACACTCCCCCATCCGATCTCCTTCCTGCTTGACCTTCTTGCTCCCATGACTCGCAATCTTGGGGTCCTCTTTGATAGCAATCAGCAACTGCAAAAATGTGTCACTGCCGCTGCTGCTCGTATTATCCTCCTCAACATTCTGAAAATTCGTCCTTTTCTTACTAACTACTCTAATAACTCTAATCTCCACTTTTGTGCTCAGCAAACTGGACTTCTTCTCAAGCCCACTCCTTGGCTTCCCTCTGTACTCCTTCCTCCAACTAGACAAAGTCCTCAACTTTGCTACCCACACGCTCTATAAACTGCATAGATGCTCCTGTGCATCTACTGACCAACAACAAGCTGGTTGGCCCTCCATGTACAACCACTCTCTTCTCAACTTCCTTCAACAAGTCTTCAAATGTGCCAATGGTATTGTACCTCAGTATTTGCCTTATTTGATCTCAGTTGACACACCATCTCGTTCCCTCCGATCCTCATCTGCACTCCACCTCGCTGTCCCATACCCTCCTTGTGCCCCCTTGCTTCTGCTTTTTCTCCCTCCCCGCCCACTCCACTGAAACCCACTGCCCATAACAATGAAAGCCAACCTAACGTCGATCTCTTCAAAGCTCCGCTTAAACTTCACTTATTTGCTAAAGAGGGAGCTATCCCAGCACTCTTCTATCATCCTCCCTGTCTGACCCCATTTCTGCCTCTAGAGATACTTAATAATGTAATTGTGTATGTTCAAATAGTACCCCTCTTTAGTTTAAAGCATGTGCCCTCTTGGGTTAATATTACCTCTGTAAGTCACCTGTTTTCTTATATATATTTGTTTGTTTTGTCCCTGGTATATGTCCCACTTTTTTACACCCTCGTAAACTTTCAAAATGGCTCTCCTATGTGTGCTATTGTGCAGGCACCCTTCACGTGAATGCCTCTGCATCACTAAATATGTCATTGTAAGTCATTTCTGATTGACATTGACATCCCTGTTCTTCAAATAAATACTATATAATAGTGTGTAGTTTATGTGTTTAACATATACATATAATATACCTCAACATTTGCACTAGCAATGGGAGAGCGACAAATGACTTGGCGAGTAAAGATACATGATCTGCTGCATGCATGGGGAGAACTGAAGGGGTAAATTACGTTTTAAGCTTGGCTAGTAGCTTGAAACTTAAAATGTTTACCCACATTCAGCAAATATAATCTAACTTAGGTATTGCCACGTTGATGTTTGCATATTTTCTAGATGACTCTTAATTTACTAATGGAAACATGAACATGACCCTTTCTCATCCAGTCCTTAAGATAACACAGTGTAGAAACAAAGTTAAATAATGGCTGCCTCCTCAACACCAGACTTAACTTCCTAAAAACACACCAAGCATCTCGTTTTTTTGTTGTTTTAAAAATAACATTATTCCTTTCATTAAAGAGTTATCAAAACGTTGCACTTACATGTCGTCAACGTATCAAGTACCAATACATAGCAGGTATAAGCATAATCAAAATCTCTCACATCTTAACCCCCAGCCTTGTCCTGTTCCCCTGCAGGGGTCAGGGTTCCTCATACTGTAAGACCCTAGACCCCCATGCTGCCCCTAATAGGTCCATGATGCACCACGTTTCTGTCCCTTCTCCCACTGGCAAGTATCAGAATCCCAATAGGAACAAGAAGAGTACCCACTTGGGTACTCTTCTTGTTCCTATTCTGGTTATTCAATCCATGTGTCTGGGTTGATTGTTTCTCCTCCACACCTGAAGACCATCTAAGTATATTGACGGATAGTTTCCACATATGAATATCTCCATCAGGATAAACTTTACCGAATAATTACGTTGTGCACAGTGTACCATCCTGCAACTTCAAGTATCAGAATCCGCCCTCCCCCTGTCTATCATTCCCCCTGTTCATGGAGGTTGGACATCCAATGGCGTTTGAAGTATAGCCCACATCTTGTGGCACACGCTGTGTTGACCCCTTTCCCTCCCCTGATCTCCCCCATACTCTCTCAGATCCACTTCTGTTGACGCCCATTTCTTAAGATCATTCAACCATCTCACATATTGGGGTTCTTCGGGCGCCTTCCATGACATTGCTATAGCATGTTTCATTAATAGTAGCCCTAATGACAATACTTTGGTTATCATCCTGTGTCGTCTCCCTTTCTTATGTGGCAAAATGCCTATTGCACATTGCTTCACCATAGCTTGCATCCATACCCCCGTCAGCTCAAATAATTTCTTGAGCACTCCTTCCCAGAAGGGACTCGCCATGGCACAGTCCCACTACATATCCATGTAAGTCCCTAACTCTCTCCTGCGTCCCCAGCAGGTGGGGTTCTTATCCTGTGCCATTTTTGCCACCACCAAGGGCGTGATTTGCACCCACCTCAAGTATTTATATTGTATCCAATGGAATCATGCGTTCTTGGATACCTGTCTCGCATGTTACGTAAGCTCTTCCCCTAGTTCTTGATTCCATTTTCCACTTCCCCTCACCATCAATCTGGCAAAATCAAGGAAATTCAATGAGTTCTTTGGGTGAGCCATGCGATACTCCTGGTATTATTTGGCTCTATCTTCCACATACTGGTTCCTCCACAGAAATGTCTTTGACTGCCACCATACCCTTATCAAAGTGCACCCGGCATCTAGTTAACCATATTGATATTTTGAATGGTGTCAATAAATCTCAATTGTAAATATTATTAGGATGTATATTTCTGGAGATCCAAAGTGGCTTACACAGGTGCAATGTCACATACGTATATTTGTATGATACCAGTTGTCTTGGAATCAAAAGTAGTTCCCAGTAGTAGTTTATGTTATGGTTACTAGGCTACTACTCTTAGTTACAAGCAGCAGTCAAGTCTCTTTGTGGTCTGTGTCTCCTATCCCTGTGTTTTGATTTGTGATCGGAGCAATATTTCTGTGTTTTACAAGCAAATCGAAACCGAGTAGTGGAGTGTTGTCCTACCTCTCCTTTGGTAGTTGTCTCATCAGTTTACTTATATCCTTGCTATCATGATGGGGGACGCTTCTCCATGCCAAGGGGTCAGCTGGTGATTTCCCAGAGATGTGTTGGCATGACCTTGAGCTAATCGTTTTTCATCTGATATTTATTAATAGCCTAGATGGCTGGGCATGCTGTTGTAAGCCGGCTAATTAAATATTAATCAAGGGCATGTTTTTGAGAAGCTCTTAGTTCAGTCACGTTGAAACACATCCAGGAGGAGGAGGAAAACAAAGGATCAAATTATTTCCAAGCGGGTGTAGGTTTACCTTTCAGCTGAATCCGTGCTGTTCTCGTGGAAAAGGCGATCTTGTATAGTGCCACAACCCGGGCTCACATCACCTGGGGGATAACATGTTCCCCACGGATCTCCTTACTCCAGCTTCATCATGCGTTTCCAAATAGTAGAAACCCGATTAACAGAGATCGTCTCTTTTTGTCTGGATGTGTGTCAACCTAGCGTGCATTTTTTGCCCCTTGTAGGAGGGCTGGCATTGAGGAAATATTTTCTGTGCTCTTGACTGGTTTTCCTTTTAATAAATCCAAGTTTCTTTTGAATAATTGAAAAATGAATTTCCCAAGATTCCAGTGTTCAACCTATTTTACCTGGTTGTAAAACGGCTCAAAAGAGATGTATTAATTTGACCCCATATATTTATATGTACAATGAAAATGTAATGTGAAATTGTTCACGTGACACTAGCCTGTTCTATTTGAATCATTTTATTTTACATTTCAGTAGGGGGTAATTTAATGCATTCCAAAATCGGCATCTTGACTGGTGAAAAAAACAGAGGCACAAATAACGAGCAAGATTAAAAAAGATTGGCTTTATAATTCAATGTCCATAAAAATGTCATTTTACCAGACCATGTGCATGTTAAAAGAAGTATGAATGTACTGTAGTTCACCCTTCCTTTTGTAATAAAACAATCATTGGCATCTCCCACCCTTGAATGCACCAAGCTAAGCACAGATGCTTTGACATTCAGATTGTTAAAGCCGATAATTCCTCTGCCCACTTGGTGACTGGTGAACTCATCTCATAAAGACCTGCAACTGCCTGGTCTGACCAGCACACTATAACCCTGTCCCCATGATCTCAATGCAGAAATGCTCACAATCACAGAAACCTGATTCAGTGACCCGACTATCCAGTGTACCCTACCAATGTCCCCACCGAAGACTTTGTTATTATGCATGTGAAATGGCCATTCATCTAATGCAAAGAGGAAGAGTTAATGGTTTTCACATGAATTCCCAATGTCCAAACGTCCTCACACTTTGCCAAATCCGTAGGACTCCACTCTCCTTAAGCTTCACTTCATCCTATCCGTATTATTTTCTGCTATCACATGCATGTCAGATTAGTAAGAGGTGGATTTAGGAACTGGCCAATCTAGTTACACCCATCTCCCTGAACGCACACCCCCCCGCCCCCTGCACCTCATGGTAGCAGCTTAGAATTCTAGCACCTGGGCAGATAATGGAGATGGCCCCCAACAACTCGTGGACACAACCATTTCGGAATGTCCAAGATGCTATCAAGTCCTACTCAATACGGTGCCATGCTTCCTGACTACACAGGAATCAAAGGAATCTATTAAATGGAGAATGTTCCTGATCGTCTTCAAGATGGCTAACTAACGGTTATATTTTTGGGAAGAAATCAACCATCCCCTAGCTCTGCAGTTTTACTGAGCTATCAGAAAGCACCAAGGAGTGTGCATTTGCCAGACTGAAATGGTTACGCTGAACTGGAATCCCCTTGTAGACGGCTAACAAATGTAGGCACACTAAAGCAGGATGTAACCTTATTGTGTAAAGTAGCTTTTGCAGTGTGTTCTTTTTATTGTCGAAGGGTTAAGGAACAACGAGAAAGAAACAGACATAGGGGAGTCAGCAAATAGCATAAGGAACAACCACATTGCCAACCAAGTGCATTAGATAACCTTTTATTATACGCGTATTACCATGCAGCGACTGACATAGTAAGTAATCTTAGACAGTGTCTATTCTGCCATAACTGGAGTCGCCAGCATCGTGGGTCGTACTCCCCACCCCTTAGAATGTAGTACTTTGTGCACCACCTGAGAGTCAGTGGCGTGCACACCATCCCAGGGAATTGTTCTGCATACTCGAAAAAGGGGGACCAAATGCTGTGGAACTTTCCCCGTCTCCCGAGACGCATTGCTGTGATTTCTTCGGGGCCCTCTGGGTTCTTCCAGAGGAGCGCTATGGTAATCTTTACTGCTGCGGGGATGTGTGTGATTAGTTTGGCCATAGGGCCTGTCAGCGGAAACACCCAGTCTCCTGTGTCACCCACCAGTACTACCACCGGATCCCAGGGGAAAAGTACCCACTTCATTTGCAGTTTCATCTAGAGAAAGGGAGACCATGTTTGGTTGTGTAAAGCTCACACAGTCTCATTCTTCCGAGTGCCTATAAAAGACCATCTCTTTTAAAAAATGATGTCTTGGAATATTGCAGGTACTGAGAGTAGACTTCGAGAACAAGAACTGGTTGACTATTTGTACCAATTTGACGCCAGTCATGCTGCAAGAAACTTGGTCTACTGTCCCGCCTGAGCTCATTCATTATTTTTCTTTTTATGTTACTGCTACCCCTAGTAGACGAGGTAGAAAGTGTGGGGGGTTGGTCACTTATATTTCAAAGCACTTGGATCATGTTAGTATTTTTAAGAATTTTACATCTAATACTCTTTTGATATTAGACATCATATGGCCCCCTGGTGGGAAAATACGTGTATAATTTTTACAATGCAAGAGGAAGAATATATATAAAGGATCCGCTTGGTGAATTACTGTGTGAATTGAGAGAGATGCTTACTTCAGTTAATTCCCAAAGCAAGCCTCTTTATTGCATAGACAGGGATTTTAATTTAAAGATGGGTAATGCATTGAGAGAGGTGGCCCTACAAAACGGAAGAGGAAACGGAAGAGGATATGGCTCTTTATATGCCCATCCCGGTCCTAATTGATCCCACCATAGATGCTAGAGGCAGGACATTTTTTGTTAAGCCTTTATGAGATTGGCCTGCACCCTGTGAATGGCAGATGCTGGTCTGATATCCCTGCTAATTATGATACATGATTTTGAAGTGTTTTCCTGCTTAGAAGTGATCATGACCCACTGATTTTAACTATTGACTTCTAGCCCTTTTCGAAAAGTAGGCAATTCTTTCAAGAGGAGGCAGAAGTTGTTGGCAGTAATATTCACAAACCGTTATCGTGGTCTCAATGCGATCAGGAAAACATAATGTTGAATTTTGTTTGTGATGCCCTCCCCAGTCTAGAGCTACGTTTGAATCCCCTTAATGACCTGAATAGGGTGTTGGAGGAATGGGGGCACATAATGAGGACTGTAGGTGAGACCTTTGTGCGACCTAAAAGAAAACTTGGAAATTATAGCAGTCAGGCTGGTTTGACACTGTGAGGTGTCAGAAATGTGAGGCGGACAACTTTGTGAAGATTTTCCAAAAGATGCCATTTTATTAACTTAAATGTTTGGATAAACACCTCACTATCCCTATCCTGCAGAGGGTTTCCCTGCCTAAAATAAACTAAAGGAAACCACCTAATGAAAGATTTCTGTTCCTCAGACTTGTACATACAACAAATCATCAAGGTAATGTAAGGCAATTCAAATAAATCAAATATAACAATTATGTTCACAATTGGGTACATGTCTCGCCTCATAATCGGAGTGAAATCCTCTTCCCCAGATTTAACCAGTATTCTGTTTAGCAGTTCCAAAAAGATACAGAAATCCGGTCTTGTCACACAGTTAAACTCCAGTTCTTTTGGTTCCAACTTGACCGCAAAAGTTCCAATTTGAATTCAACCAACAGTTCAAATTTATCCACAAAGGCTTTCTTCTTTCCACTTGTGAAAAAGAGCTCAAAATAACTTCTTCACATAAACTGAGACTACTTCCATAGTTCCTTAGATGCTTATGTAACAGTTCAACTAAATATTTTACTAGTTCTGCCCCTTCTGCTTCAAGACTGTTAAAAAAACATCACAGTACTTCAACAATTTCCACCTGGTTCACTCACCTGCCAGTCCTCTACCACAGGTTCTCTTGTCCTGGTGTACTCCCCTACAAGGACTAGAAAAACTACTACTACTTCCTCAAGTACTCTTGTGGTAGTGTGTATCTTCATACAGCTCAGAAGGGTTTTATAATTTGATCAACAACTATTTAAACTACTTTGTTGGGGAAAACAGAAAACACATTAGTGCTGTCTGCTTCATACATTTGTTTGCCACATGCAGTGCCGGTTTATTCTCTCTTTATGTACACATCTGGTTATAAGGGCAGCATTCCTGCCGCTCTCGTTTTACCTTTTTCAATTAGACACATTCTTATAATGCCTTCTTTTCACTTCCGCTCTTTGTTGGCTGAAACAATACTTATTTAGGTCAGTCCCCATTAATGCCTCTCTCTTCCTCTGACAATAGTGGTCATTACCAAGTGGTATTTTAGCTGTTCCCTCTTGGATTTGACAATGGTGGTTTACGTCTGTTTCCAGCAAGATTATCCCCTTGTGGTGTTGGTAGCCGTTCTGACCTTTATATTCGCAATAGTAGTTTTCTGGCCTGTTAGTCAGTCTATTATTCTGTCACTTTGGCCACATTACATTCTCTAGGTATTCAAAAGAATCATATTTGTTTTACACCAGTTCAATGCGCTTCATAGTGAGATTTCTGCCACTTTACTTCTTTTATATTAGTTTGGTATTCAAAAACCCCACTTTGAGCCAGCGCACGGTTATGTAGCGCTCTGGGGTCACAACACGGAAGTGCACTCACCATATTTGTTGTGCGCATCTGCTCATCTCATTGCTCTCGTGTTTCTGGCATCTTCTGCGCCAGGGAAAACTTAATTGCTTGGTTTGCCGAAGCCTGCGTTGAGCAAAGTAGGAGCGTCCCGTTCTTGGCTTCACACATTCCGCTGTACTGCCTCTACAACTTCGATTTTCGTGGGTGGGGGGGGGAGGTCTGTAAAAACAATGCCTCCCACTACGCAACCTCTCCAATAATGATTTTCAGGGGGAAATCTTGTACTCGGTATGCTTCCCACTGCACAATCTCTGCACCTCGGGTCTCTGAAGGAAAAGACTGTCTCAAAACTGGCATCCGTACTCCAAACCATGGCAGTTCTGGCATCTCTTCTTTCCTTCAGGTATAATCCCTGAAATGTGGAGTTCCTGCATTCACACCACCTTCCACTGCTACTCTTCTCTATGGTCTGCACCTGAGGGGGCATTTTATGTCTCCCAGTCTTCCTCAGGTGTGGGCCATTACCACTAATAGGCTGCAACTTGAAGTCTAGTGACTCTCTGGTCCTCTTCTTTGTCCCAGTATTTAGGGAATTATGGGACTGGAGTCCACAATGTGAAAATTAGCTTTTCTAATGGAAATATCAACACCACGTTTCTTTCTATCCTTATTTATATTTCCCAAAGGAATATTATAAGAATTCCAAGAAGGACTTGGCTTTGCCGAGGAGTGAATGTCTTCAGGATCTAACTTGGTATCATTTAAAGACACATTTTTATTCTTCAGCGGATAGTCATAGGAGCCTTCATCTTTATTAATGTCAGTGGCCTCAAGGGGGTTTTCTTACTCCCAGTACGTAAGAGGTCATGATTGCTTTCACCCACATTCTGATAATTAGCTTTGGAAAATAAAAGTTCTCTCTGGCAGCAAGCCATTACATATTCTACTACCAATAAGGCTTCCTTACTTGAGGAAGACAAATACTGCGTCTCATCCATAAGAGTCCTCCTGTTCCCCTGGGGCCCTTTTCCTCCCAGGTGATCCTCCCGGCTAATACCACCCCCAGGGTCCGGATCAGGAAGCGCCTGCTTTTCTCTGGCCACCTGGGAAGATACTTTAGTCAGGGTTTTTGAGAGGACTCTGTAGGATTCATCACAACTGTTGAGCACTTCTTACAGCTTTAAAACGCACAATTAGGTGTAGCAAGGAAATCATAGCTGCTAGATCAGCATATAAAAACACAATCACCAAGGGGAAAGCATGTTGGGCTGAGAAGAGCCACCTGGAAAAGGCTGCTGCCTGTGGCAATTCGAGACTTTATTGAAGAACGATTGCTGCTGTTTTAATTGATAGCCCCACAGCGGTATTGTGAAAACTATGGAGATGCCTGCAGCCAATTGGTTCGAACATTATTTGAGATTGTATAATCTCACAGGCCATTCTGCCATTATGGAAACGTGGTCGGCGCCCATTGTGCGCACTGGGGAAACATAGAGCTCGGGCCAAGGTGACTGCCTTAACTTTTATATAAAACATCTTGACATTGCGCTAAAAACCTCGTCTAATGGGAAAGCCGCTGGTTCCGATCGAATTTTTCATGCATGAGCGCATGATTTGGTTGCCATTATTTACAAGGTATGTAATATTCTCCTATGTAGGCTTTTCCGTGCAGGTGGAACCAGGCTACTATATTATCTATTTTCAAGAATGGTAATGTGACAGATCCATCTTGCTATACCTCCATTTCCTTAATTGATACAACGGCTAAATTGTTTGGTAGGGCACTCTTTGGGGAAAAGCATAGATTGGGTAGAGGGCAATGCTATCCTCTCGAATATCCAATATGTTTTTGTAAAGGTCTAGGGGACAGTGGATCAAATTGAAAATGTGATGTGACTCTTATCCTGGAAAAAAGTGTCCATGGCTATGGGGTTCCAATTTATGTAGCCTTTATGAACTTAAGCACATAATTTGACTGTGTGAACCATGTGAAATTATGGTCCTATCTCATACCCTCGGCATGCCATCCTCGATGTTGGATCACTTGGTAGCTATGCCCAAAAATCTTACAGATTAGGAGTTATTGCTCAAGGGCATATTGGCTCTGTTACTCTTTAATTTATAGATCAACTCATTATCTACCACCCTTTGTGATTCATCAACGGATGTGCCCAAGTTAGCCGGAAGGCGCATCCCATTTTGATGGATGCCGTCTTTGCGCAAAAACAACAAGGGACCTTCAGCAGTTGGCGCTGTACTTTTTGCAAATATATGTCCACAAGGGATTTGAAAAATAATGTGGTGAAATCGAAATGAATGTGTATTGGTATCACAAAAAGGGTAACTGGAACCATAGTGGCTGAAAGATCTAGTTTGCAATGGGTTAACTAATTTTCCTATCTGGGTGTCAAACGGGGTAAGGTGGCACCCACACATTGACCACAGGCGGGCAAATGTGTTCAAATAATTGGCTTTGTATTGTGTTATGGGTGTAGTTTGGGTGAGCTTCCAGTGGATCACGATTTACAACTTTATAAAGCAAAGTCTGTACCAGTGGCCATATATGGTGCAGTAGTCTGGGGGCATCAAGCGTCAGATTATATCCAAAGGAAAGAGAATTGCCTCCTTAGAGGAATCATTGGGTGAATAAGGGTTTGCCAGGCTAATTAATTCATCAGGAATGTAGCTTGATGTTTGTCTCAGACCTTATCCAAGTCCACACTGTTATACTGGCTGCGTCTATGGGGTAAGCCAGCTTTCACCCTGTTAGTGACATATTGGGTTGAGATGTACACCACAGGTCGAAGTGGTTAAAATATATATGTACTACGCTTGATCAGCTCGGCCTTGTGGAATATTTTTATCTTAAATCAGGTGGGGGAAAGAAGAAATAGCGATTGTAACTAAGGCTTTTTTTAACTTTAAGAAATCCAAAAGCGAGGCCCTTGAATGCCACAAAAAGAGCATTCAGGGCTACCTTAGCAGGAAACGGGTGCTGGACCCGCCAAGTTAAATTCGTTGGATTATAGAGGGCAGTTTTTGTTTTTGTTTTTTTTTGCGCTTGAGGTCTAACTAATGTGCAGAAGCACCTGGAGCGTATCTAGTGCTAGATGGCATTACCACAATAACTAATTGCAGGCCCAAATAACCGGACAGACTCAAAGAATATGGCAAAGTACTACTTTATTATCAATTCAATAAAGTAGGGAAATCAAGCAAGCATAACCAGTCGTAGCTCGCACACTTTCGAATACATTTCAGTTACACAAAGGTTTTATACCTCAATATACATCAGCTATGATGCCATCCTATGTGGCAAATAGTACAAACCTATTAGGCGGAGGGATAGGTCAATGAAACACATATACCTATAGGTTATTTAGGCATTAGCTCCGTCTTGCATATGCTTTCTGCATCTTTAATTATACAATACTTGGCACTCGCAAATGTTTACTCCTTTGCCTAATCTAAGAGAAATATGTATTGCCTACATGCCTTATCCTCTTCGACCCCTTTTGTACTTTGCAATTGCTTGTTGCTGCGGCATCCTTCATCTTTGGCCAAACAAATATTCTTTGTTCTTACATGAATCTGTATTCCTGTGCCTGTCAGCTCTACAGCCTTGGTCTCTATCCTTTGGGTGTGTATCTTATTATACGAAAACTGGCGGCCATCTTTTCAACATGGCTGCTTTACTCACTTTATATTTTCTACTGTAGCAAGCTTCTATATTTCTCATCTACCTTGCATTTCTGCATATATTTGTACATCTTTTCAACATGGCTGCTTTACTCGTGTTATATTTTATACTGTAGCAAGCTTTTATTTTTCTCATCTACCTTGCATTTCTGCGTATATTCATCTAGTGCATCTCTTCTTACTTATCTTCTCAGTATATATGATTTCTTCGTATCCACATGTTAGTTTACTTTGCTAATTCGTCACATCTTCATTCTTCGAGTAGTCTTCTATCATTTCAGTGCGTCCTGGTCTCTTTTCTTCATGCGGTCACTTTACACCTGTCAGACTTTACTTATATGTCCAGTGGTGTCTGCAGACTTCCTTCTACCACATCAGTTTGAGGGTACATTCGGTACGGTTGTCTGAGCGCATAACGTCTTGCCTATCTTCGATGCGGTATTAGGATGATACCAGGTGTTGCGCAGAGTGCTTTCTTACTGCTCTCTCAATATGACGCAGGTGTGGGCTCCCTGAGTGACATGTACATCTGCTTCTCTACACCTTACTTTTTACGAAAGGTACCCCCTTGGATAAAGATATGATAGGTGTGAACAGCTGTTTTTGCAAATGGCACGATGTGGATGATCTGCTGCATTTTTTATTATCATTATGCCCTATAAATGCGGAGTTAAGGCGCAAATATCTTTGCCCCTTGTTTTAAACGTTTAGGGATAAGAAGTTCATGTGTAGCTTTTAATATGGTTCTATCAAGTATAAATTGTGTATCAAAAATGTATATTTTCTTTTAGCGTGCTTTGGAACTCAGAACTTGTCTATTGTAGTATAAATCATTTTGAAGTGATTTTTTAGTATTAATTTATTTGTAGTTCAACATATTATGTTATGTTTACATTTTGCATGTATTGTGATTTTATTGTTCTTTTAAGGGCTAGTTGCCCGAAATAAAGATTTTCTCTTTCTCTCTTTTTCCAAAAGGTTTGTGACTTCGGGCACGACCACCGGATGTGACTCAAAGTCCCTATTTCGCCACATACATGCCAACAAAATGGGGAGTCTTGGGGTGCACATTTACCAATTCTATCCGGGGTAAGGTACCATCAAAAACAGGTCTTATATTGTGTTTCTTTTATTGTGCTACATTAAGAGGCTTAAAATCCTTCCCCAATTCCATGGCCCATGGTTTCATGTAGGGTAGTGTATCACCCGGAATGCCTTTGTCCAGGAGTTTATATAGCTTTGAGACCCTCCCCTGTTCTATACCATCAGCCCCGTAGGAACCCTCTTTCTCGTGCATTTAATTATACTGTTCATGATCCAATGCCGTATGTGAGCATAGGTAAATCTTTCCTGTTCCCCTATACTATATTTTGTTCTATATTTTTCAAAGTCATTGATCTTACTAGTCGAATCACTCCATGCCTCTCCCATTTGGACAAATAAACTGTCTGAATCCCCAGTGTGAAATCTGGATTATATCTAAGCGTCGAGAATGGTCCCATACCTGATGGTACACCTCGATCTCATAGAGCTCTATACCAGTAAGTCAATGAACATGTTGTAGATGCCCCAAGCCGCTGTCCATTCAAGCATATGTGCCAATTGGGTGGCCATCTGGTATCTCCTAATGTCTGGAATGCCCATCCACCCACCCCTAATAGCGGGACACTCGTCAGAATCGCTTTTGCATTCTAATGTGCCTTTTCTTCCATAGAAACAGGAATATTTGGCCTTGTAACCGACTGATCATCGGTTTAGGCAGGCGTCCAGAAAAGGGTCGTACCAGATCTTTTCATGCATTAACATTTTGTAAATACAACACCAATTTATTTTTCTGTGGATTTCATTAATGCACTAGTTAAGAGCACAGGGCGTGCAAGGTCAGTTCTCTTGACAGAAACCACAATATCTTGATTTTTATATGCCTGGATGAAATCGCATGCCGTAGAGAAGCAGTCTGAAAACGAGACATTTGCTCTCTGATCTGGGTGCTTTTCGACTTTCAGAAAGAGACCACACACAGTGTCAAAATGAAAAGTTTCTTTTGTTTAACTTCTGCTGTGTTTGGTGTCTGAGATATGGAGAGGAGCATTATGCATGGATATTTTATTTGCTAGTATGTTATGGTTCTATCATTAATAAGATGGAAAACTTAGTTATTATTGGGATAATATCCTTTGTGACAAACAAATTATGTTTTAAGTGAATGCTTGGTTGTATTACACAAAAGTCTTTTTCGAAGTCCAGCGTTGTGTGCATTTATCATCAATATGCATATATGTGGTGTGTTATTCTGTAGGAGAAGGTTTTCTACAAATGTAATATACTGTTTGAAGCCAGACATATTTGCTACACAACTCTGTTTTTTGATTGTGTTCTATTCATTTTCAAGTTTAGTAATGTTGTGTGTGCCTGTCGCGTACATTTTACACTCTTGTTTAGCCAAATAATTTTTTCTCATACAATTTAATACCACTCTAATTCTAAAAATGGTGTAAAATACTTAAACCTCAAAACCATATATGAGGCATGGATGAGTATGGAATATCTAGTTTAAAAATCCACTAACCCTAACTTGGAGCCAATGTGGTAAATGGTACTATAATTAGTAATCGGCAGCAAGGCCCTTGCTCACACATCAGTGATTGTTATTACACAATCACAGGGTTCACTGCGTCTCATCTTCAAGACTACAATTCTAACATTACAAAACCCAACACTCTATCCAGTGCGTGCATACATTATACAAAACAAATTAAATAGTTTCATTTGGAACTGAAATAGAAACTAAGCAAGACATGCCCCTCTAGAGGTAATCCAGATAGGTATCAAACTTTATGTAGTGGTTCATGCAGACTTCCTTCAACTTCTTAGCACTTTAAATTATTATTGCATTAGTCGATAATTTACTGACTTCTGAAGGATGTAAGGCTAAATTAACTGTCCAGCAAACATTTGACCATGAGATTCTGTGCATGGAAAGGAAGCTCAGTGTGGTAGTGCACATCTCTGCCATTGGTTAGAGGGTGCTACTTCAGTCTTTGCTGCCTTTATCTGTTAATTTTGGGAGAAACCTGCTTTTCTTTCACAATGTGGAATGCTGACACATGAGAATCATTTCCATACAGTTAGCTTTTTGCATGTGTCGGCTGGATGTCGCATACTTTTTACTCACTTGTGAACAAGAAAACAAATGTTTACTGCCTTGAAATTGCATTTACTCTCAAGGTTTATAAATAGGGAGTAAAATATTCCCACCTCAAATTCTTATCTGAAGCATTGGGACTAGGGATTGTTATTGGGAGAGTGCGAAAAACATATAGCACTTTCGGTAACAGCGTCATCTTTACTGCAGCCACTGTCCCCAATGAGGATAATTCTTGCAGGTCCTATCTCATTAGATTCTCAATTATCGATTGCCATAGATCTGAGATATTAGCAGAATAAAGGCCCTCATTGGATGTGCATAGCTTAACGCCCAGATAATATACCCGCTCTTTTTTCCCATTGTAGGGGGTACAAACATGCCAACTCTTCCACCACAATCCTCATTCATGTTAAGCCTTTTAGATTTCGTATAATTTAATAAAAACCCCAAAGGTGCTCCAAATTGGTGCACCGTTGCCAACGCTAGGAGTAACGTTCTTACTGTATCGGTCAGGAAAAACACATCAGTGTATGAAGCAATCTTATGTTGTATCCTAGACTCCTTACACCCAATATGTCTCCATCTCCTCTAATCAGGCAGGCAAGGGCTTCCAAGGACATCACAAACATCAATGGGGATAAGGGACAACCCTGTCGGGTAGCTCTCCTACTTTGCAATTGGGGCGGAAGTACACTGTTGCCATTTAGTCTTGTGGAGGGGATTTGAAAGTTGGCATCGTTTCATGTAGGGTAGTGTATCACCCGGAATGCCTTTGTCCAGGAGCTTTGAGACCCTCCCCTGTTCTATACCATCAGCCCCGTAGGAACCCTGTTTCTCGTGCATTTAATTATACTGTTCATGATCCAATGCCGTATGTGAGCATAGGTAAATCTTTTCTGTTCCCCTATACTATATTTTTTTCTATATTTTTCAAAGTCATTGATCTTACTAGTCGAATCACTCCATGCCTCTCCCATTTGGACAAATAAACTGTCTCATATCTTTGAGGTTAGAACCCATTCCGAATGCCTCCAGTGTATTGGTTAGACATCCCCAGTCCATGCTGTCAAACGCTCTTTGGCATCCAGCACCAGCGTTGTCATTCTTTTGCCCTGTTCTCCTTCCCGAATGTATGAGGTTGATGGCTTGTCTTATGTTGTCAGGTGTGGCCGTATCCGAGATGAAACAGTCTGATCTGGGTGTATGATATTCAGCAGTATCTTTAACAGTCGGGTTGCTAGTATTTTAGCATAAAACTTTGCGCCCCCATTGAGGAGCAACATAGGGCAGTAACTCGTGCATTTGTCTGGTTATTTTTTTTTTTTTACGCAAGGTTTTTTTTAGCATTTTCTTATCACATCTTTTAACTCTCACCATCCTGGGTTCCCCCATCTCTCCCTTCCCCTCCCCATTGTCCCAACCAAAGTCTGTTATATTCTTCTTTTCCTCCTTGAGGGCGTAAAATCCAGAGACCTTTTGATTCAAAGTCCCATCCCATTGTTGATACCCTTCTCCTCTCCCATGCGGCATCTTTGCATAGTTTCTTTCCCCTATCAGATCCGGCCTAGTAGTTTCATCTTTCTCAGACACCATACCTCTCTTGAGGCTTTCTGTAGAAATTTCACAAAACCCTGATAGTTTCCTTGTAGGGCGTAGGACACCCATTCTAAGGCTACAAACTGCTATACCTTTCACACCCACTCCTGTTCAGTAGGTGGTTCCTTAGATTTCCATTTCTGCGCAATAACCAATGCCCCTGCCTTCATTAAAATCACATAAACCTTTTGTGTGCTTTTGAGGGAAGCTCCTCTATTAATCCTTCTAGCCCTAGGATTTCTAGGCCAACTTTATTCTTCCGCTTGATTCCCACCATCTCCCCCATTGCTTCCATAATCCTATCCCAATAGCGTTAGACCCTCGGGCATTCCCACCAGACGTGACTCCACATCCCCTCCTCCCTGCATTCCCTCCAGCATTTCTTGGACACCTTCAGGAAGATCCTGTGTAGTTTAGCCAAGGTAAGGTGCCAGTGAAACATCAATTTCACCCATATTTCTTGTAGTTGGAGGGATCTTGTCAGTTTGGGGATGATATGCCATAGTCTTGTCCACTCTGTCTCATCAATCTGTTGTCCCATTGCCTCATATACCATCTGGGCCCTACCTATTCATTTTGTTTGATGAATTTGTAAAAAGTCCCCACTACGTTTTTGTCCTCTGAGTCCGCTAATAGTAGTTTTTCGAAGAGTGTTTGGGGCCTAATCGCTGCCTCTTTGATAACTGGGTTCAGTAACCAGTATCTCAATTGTGTGTAGCAAAATCTCTCCTCGTAGCCTATTGTGAAGTCTAGTTTGCACTGGATAACATATATTTGATCTCTCCCCCCCCCCCTTTCGAACATGTTGTCTAGCTGTGGGCATCTGCCCTTTTCCCATTTGCGGAACTCTGATCTTCCCATTCCCGGAGTGAATTGATTGTTATGAAATATGGGGCTAAATGGCGAAGGAAAAGTGGTAAGTGCCACCCTGGTCACTACTTCATCCCATGAGTCCCCCACTGAAGAGTTAACCATGCTTCGATAGAGATTCCATGGCCTATCTCTCCTAGGTTTCCATAGGCCGGTTTCAAATTGGCCCCCCATAACTGCCTCATCCATTTTTCTCCACACCTTTTGCCTATCATCTTTCCACCAATCTCTTGTGACCTTGATCTGTGCTGCAAGATAATATGCCCGCATATCTCGTACTCCCACCCCTGTTTCTCGGCATGTTCATTACCCGTCTTGCCACCCTAGTTTTTTTTATTGTTCCAAATAAATCTCCCTATGTGCTTTGGACCGCATGGAAGAAAGAATTGGGTGCTTTTGTTGGTAGTGTCATAAAATAATATAAGATTTTCAGAAGAATTACCATTTTTATCACATTAATCCTTCCCAACCATGGTATCCGTAGTGGGCTCCAATCTTGAAGCAGTTGTTAAATGTACCCCAATAGGGGAATGTAGATTGCTGCTGCTAGTGATTCGATGTCTTTAGTGATATTGACCCCTAGGTATTTTATTGTCTTACTTGCCCAACTGTATTGAAAGAGACATTTAAGCTCCTTTTCTTTCCCCATTGGTAGTGTCGAGCTCAGAGCCTCCGATTTATGGGTGTTGATTGTTAACCCAGCTACTGTCCCGAAATTAATCCGTTCCCAATCCAGGGCCCTAATAGAGTTTTCTGGGTCTGTGAGCGTTAACAGCATGTCATCTGCAAATGCGGCTACTTTATGCATCCTTCTCCAAATGGGATTCCTACTATGTCTGCCATTTCCCTAATTGTGGTTCCAAATGAATCAGCTTGAGGACACCCCTGTTTTGTCACTCTCGTTACCTCAATTTGGCCAGATAGTTGCCCTTTATCAGCAAGCGGAGTTTAGAATTAGAATAACTTGCTTTTATCAATGAAAGGATTTTAGTCCCAACCTCCATTTTCTCCATAGTGGCAAACAGGAATTGCCTCTCTACTCGATCAAATGATTTCTCAGCGTCTAATGCTATTGGGAGAGCCGCTGCATCCTTAATATTAACTTTTTCTATTAAATGTGCTATTCGTCTGGTATTATCTCCTGTCTGTCTACTCTGTATGAACCCCGATTGATCCGTACCAATGAGTGACGGAAGGAAAAGGTGTACCCGAGATGCCAGTATTTTAGTGTAAATCTTTGTGTCTGTTAATTAGATGAATCACTCTATAGGATTTACAACATGACCAGTCCTTTCCGGGTTTCGGCAGCAAAATAACCTTTGCTTCCTCCATAGTTGATGGTATTTTCCCTGCCTCCTCAAAATTGTTAAACAACTGGACCAGGTGGGTACTTAACTGTTCCTTGTATGTTTTATAAAAGACTGATGTAAATCCATCTGGGCCTGGAGCTTTATTATTTGGTAGTGAAGCTATTGCTCTGCAACTCCTCAGCTGTGATGTCTTGGTATAGGTTTTGCGTATTCTGCTCTCGTATCTTTCCAAATAGTCTTTTTGTTTCTGTTCTAGGGGGTTGACGGATTTATATAGTTGGGCGTAGTGTTCGGTAAATGCTCTGGTTATCTCGGCTAAATATGTACTCTCCCTTCCCCTCCCCTCTTTAATTGAATTCTTACTATGGCGGTTGGGGGGTCCCAAACAAGAAGTAAAAAGGCATGGAAACGTTACATTGAAGAATCAAGGATATGGCTAGAATAATAAAATTACTCACTGTAGTGACTACCTTACTCCTAGTTCAGAGTCCCCTTTCCTCCATACTTATGGGGACATTCTGTCCTGTGGGACAGGACCGCAGCACTTGTGTGCCCTCCCCTTTTTACTCTGCCTTTTTCTTCCTTCCTTAATAACCTAGCCAGCAGACTATCCACCTTGTTTGCCTCAACATAATAATTTTGTCTGAGGTATAATGGTGCACGTTCTGCTTCCCTTGTTTGCAATATTTCCAATTGTCCCCTTATGGCCTAAATTCTCTACGGGTTTCTCCCTTAGCGCCAGCACATGACTAGTTTCAATTTTTCTTCAAATTCTCTTTCCAAAAGCCTCCCCTTTTTGTCTCTGCTGGCTTTCACCGCAATGATCTTCCCTCCGATTGTGCCTTTAAATGAATCACATTTTATGTTTTGATCCGTGTCTCCCAGTTTGTCTTGAACAAATTCCTCTATACTTGTTCTTGCTTGCTCCCGCAGCGTCTTGTCCTTAAATATATAAATTGAGTATTTCCATTTCCATAGCCCGGGACCTATGTCCTTTCTCGTCACTGTCATTGTAATGGGCTTGAGATTTGATAGCACTATTGCTCCTGTCTCAATCTCTGTTACCATACCCAACATGCTCCTGGATGCCCACTATAATCTATCCTGGATGAAGTCCTATAGACATGGGAGAAGACTGTGTATCCATTAGTATCTTCCCCTCTTTTCCCTCCAGGTGTCCACCAATGAGAGCTTATCTATTTTTTCACGCAGTTCTTCCGAGGATCTGCCCTGGGTGCCGGATCTACCCACACTCCTATCCACTTTTTGTTCCCATACTATATTAACGTCTCCTGTTAGTATAATTTGTCCTTTGGCAAATCTTTCCAGTTTTACTAACTTCTGTTGAATGAACCCGTCTTGCTCCACATTCAGCGCATAAATAGTGGCTACGATATACAGTTCTCACCTAGCCTGTAATATCACTGGCAGGTATCTACCACTGTATCTACCACTGTTTCCGAGTTTGCGACTATTAAGTTAAGGTTGGATCGCAAGGCTATCAACACCCCCCTTTCTTCTTCCCCTTGTTTGCCTGGAAAATTTGGCGGTAACCCTGCAGTCTAAGTTTGTGTTTGTTGGTGATTTGCAGGTGTGCTCACTGCAGGGTTAAGAGGTCTAGTTTTTCCCTCTGCAGAAACCTTTCAATTTTTTTTCTTTTCAGCGGGGAGTTCAGACCGTTGACATTTAGTGATATAATGGTCATATTATTATTAATACTCCTACGTCCCGTCCCCTTTCTTCCATACTTATGGGGACATTCCGTCCTGTGGGACGGGACCGGAGCACTTTTGTAAAAAAGCATCACATTTTTCAAAAATGTGCACTTTTCTTTTTACGTGGGGTACCGCACGTGGCCGTAACCCCTCCCTCCTTGGCTCTGTCCAGCGCATCGCCCATTAATCATTTTCTCCGTGAACTACCGCACACAGTCTCGCTACCCGCTGCATCTGCTCCTTTGATCTATGTTGATCCGACTGGAGGAGGTCCTTCTTGGCAGCCCTCTCCCTTACGGCCCTGTAATTACTCCGCTCATGAGCGGCCTCTCCCCACTACAATGCCGATCCCCATCCTTTGTTTTGAGTGTTTGGGTCTGGATCATCGGTGGGACTCGTGTTTTTAGTGCGATTCCCTCTCAGTCCGGGCACTTCAACGTCGTCTGGAGTGCTGGGAGGAGGTGTTTCAGCACTCAGTCCTCTTCATTTTCAGAGTTTCATCGACGAAAAGAGGAAACACCCGGTAAGTTCTTAAGTTTTTATGGCACCCCAACCGGAGGAATTCTTCCCGGTCCGGGAGGGGCTTCATAAGCTCTATTACCGGGGTTCACCCTGAGGTGCCTTCCAGGCCTAAAAAGGATACCAGAGTTTTCTCAGAGGGCTTCCGTGAGGGGCCTACCAACACCAGGTTACAATCTGAGGCTCCTCCTGTGGGTGCTAATAGACGACCCAGTTCTACTGAGGCAGTGGGTACCGGAGCTTGCTTCGAGGTCTCCTTGTCTGGAGCTTCCCATACAGACACCAGGGATTGCCCTGAGACCTCTGTAGAGGCTTTCTGTACCGAACCAAGGCCCCTTGTGAGGGGGCTGTTACCGGACTCTGTTCCGAGGTTCTTCTTTCTGAAGCTAAGGTGACCGACAGGACTGAGAGATCTATCAAGGTCTTGTCTGTGAGGTGGATTCCTCAACATTCCCATCTTTGCAGTGATACCGGTTCTGTTGAGAGGGCTCAGAGTAAGGTCGCTGACCATAATTCCTCTATTACCAGCTCTGCCGAGTGGCTAATAGTGTGTCTCAGAAACATCCCAGGCCACACTGTACCGGCTTGCCGAGGTTTTTTGTGTTGAGGCTAAAGTCAAGGCCCCGGACCTGTCTGTGGAGATCCCTGCCTCACTCAAACATGTGACGCAGTTCTCCTCAGACGCTGACAAAATGGCGACTGTTCCCGCGTGAACTACGGTGGCCATTTTTGATTCCTCCCTTACACCTACGCCATCAGCGTCGGGTGCTGGGAGCGGGTTTTCAGGTGAACATCGACTGCCTTTGGCAGAAAACTTCAGAAGCCCATGCACTCTGACCCCATGAAGGAGTATTTTAGAGGTCTTTTTAGGGAAATCTGCCCTCCAGCGCCTGCTCCTGTGCCGACGGTTCCAGCCATAGCACTGGTTGTCCCGACAGCTGTTCCACCTCTACCAATTGGCCCACCTCCAGCCCTTCCGCCCCTGCCTCCCTTGTCTCCAATAGACAAGTCTTCGGCAGAGCCAGATGTGACGCAGGTCGATCCAGACATGTCGGATGACACGCAGGGGGGTCAGGTAGCGTGGACCAGCCCCGTACTGTTAGTGTTCCATGACCAGGTTCTGGACATGTCTCTTCTGGATGTACCAGTGCCTTAGTGTTAGGGAGAATTCTCTCTTTAGGCTGAATTTCCTAACCTAGTGAGTCCCCCAGCAGCTTTGCTGGATTTCTGGAGTTTGTTTTTTCCTCCTGCCAAGAGTGAGACTTTTTCTCCCACTCTTGGACATGATTTATGGTATTCCTTTGCCTGGTAATGTGTTTTATGGGCTATGGGGTCCTTTACTCCATAGGGTCTCATGTGTTTTTCCTATGTGTGTTACACAGCACCCTCTGTGCATTAACACAGGGGTTTCATAGTGACACCCCACCCTAGACTACATACCCTGGGACTGACTACTGTCTCCCAGGGCATGTAAAGGCACCATTGGCTTTACTAGTCCCAAATTATTAACAGAAACCAGTACAAACCTTCATATTGTGGACGTACTGGTCGGGGCAATTTGATTGCCCCGGGGTCTGTTAGTCGAGGGGGCACGTCTCCGTCCCCCCTGATCGAGTTTTGGATGATGGCAGTGGAAACTACTTTTTATATTCGACCGCAAATATTTTCCTATGGGATTTTCCCATTGTTCGAGGCTACCAACTTTTTAATTATTTAATTCTCATAGCCTCAAACATACCGCCGGTTTATTTAATTAATATTAATTCTCCGGTTGGTATTTTTTGCCAAGACTCGATTCCAAAATGGCGTTTGTGTTCTCTTCTGTGACTCCAACCCAAGTTGAGCCCTTTGTTCCACTTTTTGACAGGCTTCTCCACAGAAGCCTCCAAAAGTAAAGTGGTGCCACTCTGTCTGGGTACCACAGGGGGTGTCGGAGGGGGTTTATGCACCCTGGACTGAGTTACCTTGGTAACTCAAGTCGCACTCTTGTGTGATTGGCCCAACCACTTAGCATGTTTGAGTGACAGCTAGGCTGAGTGAATGGGGGTTTTCTGCATAAAAGCAGGGCTTTGGGGACTGGAACTTCAGAAGTCGCCACAGGACCTGAGAATCCGACGAGGGAGAAGCTGAGCCGACCTACCACAACGACACCACCGGTGGAGCTCTGCAGAACCGACTCACCACCTCTCGACGACAGAGAAGATCTCCCGGCTGGAGAGGCTTCTTCCCCTGACTGGTGGGCACAACCAGTTTACCTTTCTTTCTTCGCACCCCAGTCCGGTTTGTGGTCGAACTGCCCGTGCCAAGCACCCCGACAGCCGGATAGCCACTCACCACTGAGCCGCGAATCACTGGACCGCTCCTTGTACCTGAGAAACTCTGCGGCTCCTTTCTTCCCTGGTAGTGCAATGGACTCCTGTCTTCCTCCATGACGCGATCCTCGCTTCCCCCGGACGAAGCACCGACTTGCATCCGCTGCCAGGAACAACTGCCCCCGCTGGAGCGTTCTCACCACTTTAAGGTACCGGGTCCGCCAGGCCTCCCTTTCTAAAGATTGCTACTAGGTAATATACCTTCTGGACTGGGCTGGCCGCCTTGACCCTCTAACTGGTCCCTTTCTTTGGTCCAACTCCTTTTTGAACCTTTACAAGACTTTCGTGCACTGCAACCGTGTGACCTTGGACACATTTCGTTTGGATCCTCTGAAAGTGGGTCCGGCCTCTTGAACTCTAACTTCACGGTTTTACTTTGCCTTCCTCTCTTGTAATGTTCTGGTAAAAGTGTTGGGATCTGTTTCAACTTGTTCTCTGCTCTTCTCTCCCTTTTTCAAAAGAACTATTAGAGTGCCATCTACGTTAAGCGCTCACAGCTGTCTGAAAATAAGTGGAGCTTTACTTAAGACTTGTCTAATATTCTTTTAAGGGAGTGTATATCTTTTAGTGACCGTGTTTTTGAATTGCTTACTATTAGTGCCTGTGTGTTTTTCTAGATGTGGTTTTAAATAAATAATTATATCTCTTTTACACCAAGCCCTGTTCAGTGTTTACTTGTTCTACTGTGTTCTCTTGACCTATTGTGAATACTCTGTATACTGCCTACCTCTTCTTGAGGGAAGTCTGACTGCTCAGCCAGAGCTACCAAGTGAATCTGTGTGGTACAGACTGCTACCAAGTGGGTTTACTGCCAAACACCTGTAATCCTAAATCTTTTGCAGTGGTCCCAGAGGGAACTGCATAGGTTTCTGCCTAACACTGAGGCACCCGCTCCCCAAGAGGGGGTGCTTTCTGGGGTGTTCACCTTGTCCCCTCAGAAGCGTACAGGCTTGTTCCTCAGAGGGACGTTTTAGCCGAGGTCCGCAAGGTCTGGGATAAATCACACTCTGGACTTGATGCTCGTTATAGGCTTCACACTTCAGAGGAAGTAGCCTTAGCGTCTTGCCCGCTTCCTTCCTCCACAGTGGTGGCGGCTGCCACATTACAATCCAGACCGGCCTCTGCATCTTCTACAGCGGCAGCTCAGGTTCTGGCCAAGGAGAACAAGTTGCTTGACTCCTTGAGGAGGAAGATCTTCGCTAATTCGGCCCTGCAGTTGTGCCAGGCGAACGCAGAGCTCATCTTGGCGGCGGCAAATATGAAAATGTGGAAAGGTCTATCTGAATTTGAGGAGTTCATTCCTGTGGACAAGCTGTATGATTTTAAGGGTGTCTTGTCGGATGGCAGAGTTCTGGCGCAGGATATGCTCGAGGCCACGGCTCATCATGTTGACACCTCGGCTCGGGGCCTCATGCTTGGTGTTGACACCTCTTGTCAGGCTTGGCGTCATGCCACGTTCTCTAAGGAGGTCCAGGATAAGTTTCTGGACCTGCCTTTTGACGGCAAAGAACTGTTCCATTCTTCAACAGATGTGGAGCTGACTAAAACTAAAGACAGCACTCAAACAGCCAAGTCCCTGTCCATGCTGTTGAAGCCGCCGTTTAAAGCTCAAAGAACGCCATCTCAGCATTGGTCCTCCTCTCGGTTTCGAGGGTATCTGGATCGGGAGACACGCGGGGTCTATCCTCCATCTGGGAACTCTCATCGGAAACAGCAGCGAGGCCATTTTTTCTCTTGGTCCTCTGCCTCCTCTTCAGGATCAAGTGGTCTCTCTGCTGAGAAGTCCGCTAAATGATGTTCTTTCGCCGCTCGCATGAGATCCCGGTGGGAGGGCGCATCGCGTCTCACTGGGAGGAGTGGCAGACCATCACTGAGGATCGGTGGGTCTTGTCCATTGCTCGGGAGGGCTTCCGCTTGCCCCTTCCCCTTACCCAACCCATCAATCCTCCCTTCCAACAGTCGGGGGCGCCCTCCCTCAGAGCCGAAGTCCAGAAGCTTCTGGATCTCAAGGCAGTGGAACCCGTTCCCCTAGGGGAGCGAGGGGAGGACTTCTACTCCTGTCTATTCACGGTGCCCAAAGCCAACCAGGCTACTGTCGATTTTAAGTACCCTTTGTGAAAAGTGTACTTTTTGATTGCTGTGACTTCGGCAAGGCGTGTAAGTGAGCTTCAGCCCTTGTCGGTATAGCATCCATTCCTTACTTTTCATAAGGATAAGGTTGTCCTGCGGACAAATCCCTCCTTTCTTCCGAAGGTGGTCTCTGATTTTCATTTCAATCAGTCAATTTCATTGCCTGTCTTCTTTCCAGACCGGGCCTCAGAGGCTGAAAGGTTCTGCATTGCCTGGACGTCAGAAGAGCTCTTAAGTTCTATCTGGACAGAACATATGAGTTTAGGAACTCTTAGCAGCTTTTTGTGATCTTCGGAAATCCGCAGGGAAAGCCGGCCTCGAAAGCAACCATTTCTCGATGGATTTCTGCCTGTATTTCTGAGGCGTATACCATTCAGAGTCTTCAGCCCCAAAGGGAATTCATGCTCATCTTGTGCGGGGCAAGGCTGCTACGTGGGCCTCGCCATCAGCTTTTTGTAAACATTACTGTCTGGATCTGAGCTCCGGGGATGATGCTCAGTTCGGTCAAGGTGTGCTTAGGAACCTGTTTCAGTAAGGAGTTTCCATTCACCCGTAATTCCTGTGAGGAGTGCTTGGGAATCTACCATAAGTATGGAGGAAAGGGGACGGGACGTAGGAGCATAATCAAGTAACTCACCGTAGTGACTACCTTACTCCTAGTCCATAGTCCCCTTTCCTCCATACGCCCACCCGCCGTCCCTATAATACATTTCCTCTGTTATTGCCTAAAGGTCTCAGATCTGTCATAGAAAAGGACTGATGGGCGATGCGCTGGGCGGAGCTAAGGAGGGCCACGTGCGGTACCCCATGTAAAAAGATGTACGTTTCCATGCCCTTTTATTTCTCGTTTGGGACTTCCCCCGCCCCCTACCCCGCCCATCCATCCCTCCCCATTCCCCTGTCCTCCCTTCTTCCCCCCTCCTGCCCCCCTCATACTGGGTGGGATCAGTCGCCCTCTAGCCCCTCCCGATTTGCCCTCTCTGGGATTGATCACATTCCACCTCCCAGCCCTTCCAACTGCAGGCTCTCCCAAGCCCATATCTTGATCCCAAGTCCCTCAGCCCCCCACAAACATTGTAGCCTCCAATATAATTGCGCTCCCCGGGCTAACTCAACTAGACCATCTCTACCTTATCCTGGTCTCTTATCTTCCTTTCATGCAGCTGCAGAGTCCTTCTGAGCCCTTTAAATGTTATTTTGCTTGACTGTGGGCCATTCCCTGAATCTCCTGGATTCCTGCGCTTTCATCCTAGGTTCGCCTGGTCTTGCTTCTTCCTCCTCCAGCCCAGGAATAGACGCTCCCTCGTTGGAGAATGAGATGCAGTGTTGTCAGCCCTCCCATTCAAACACCAGTCCAAAGGGAAATGTCCACCGATCTCTTATATCCTTTTCCCTGAAAAAACTCACTACGGAGCCCATTTTCCTCCTTTTGAAGCAATGTTATTTGGGACAGGTCCTGAAGAATTCGTAGCTGAGAGCTGTTATATTTTAGTTGTTTTATTTTCCTTGCTGCTACCAGTATCTCTTCTTTCTGTCCATATTTGTGCAGGGCTGCCAGGACATCTCTGGGTCTAGCCCCCGGGTTCTCTCCTAAGCGGACCTACTCTGTGCACTGTCAAGTTTCAACACAGCGTCCCCTTCCAGTTCTATTAGGTCTATAAATATTTGCTGGATCCCCGCCTTTAGGTCTTTATCTTGTACTTCTTCTGTCAGGCCTTTTACCCATACATTTGACTTCCTTGACCTGTTCTCAAAGTCCTCTGTTTGCAGTTCAAAGTTGTGGGTGGCGGACGCCAACCTTTCTACTAATCCATCAGTTTTCCGGGCATCATTTGGTAGGTTCTGAAGCTCTGTCTCATTCATGTTCACTCTTTCTTCCAATGTGTCCATCTCTTCTTTTACTTCATGGAACGCTGACTCCAGGTTCTCTCGCATCTTGTCCAGCTGTGTCTGCACCGTTCTTGCAATTTTATACCCAAAGTCTTGAAAGTACCTTCTAAGAATATCTTGTGTGACTGCCCGATCTCCTTGAGAGCCCTCTAGGTCTTCCTTTTCCGGACTTCCCTCAACTTGAGTTTCTGTATTTTTCCTCTATAATTTTTGTATGGTAACCGACTGCGTTTTTTATTACTCTTCGATGTAATCTGCACCTCTTTTCTCTTGTTTTTTTTAAAGATTTTTGTCTTGTAGATTCACACGTCGGGCTCACAGAACGTCCTCCCCTTGTCCACTGTGCCTCCACGGGGTCTGGTTTTCCTGCACAGACTATATTCCTCCACTGATTTTGCTGTCACACCTTAACAAACTATGTTTCATCTTTGTAAGTTTTGTTCAAGAAATCCCCTAAGAAGTCCCACTTGACTGCACACTTCGGTGTGTGTGTGTTAGATGGCCCCAACTGCTCCCCTCCGAGGGCTTTCCGACACCCCTTGTACTTTCGCGTTTTGAGTACTACAGCACATTTTTCATCCACATGTGTGGCGTTGATCGATCACGCTGTACTGCAACAGAGAATGGACTGATCATATCATGATCCCTGGTGATGTACCCGATGATGATTTCATAGTAAAGTACTTGGTGATAGAACTGACCACTGCACTGGTGTACACAAATTAGCCAGAGGAAGCATTCGTCGCTATGGTGACCGTGGCCTGCTGGCTTAAGGACACTTGGGCTCCATTCCGTGCATATCTGGTTCGTGGGGAGAGTCAATCTGATCAGTAGTGGGAAGTGCGTGGGGGGAACATGGTAAAGGACCTCATCTCATGTGTGGTCTGCCAGGTGACCGGTCTGTGCTACTGGTCAATGTACTGACCCCTCTCATGTCATGTTGCTACTTGTATGTACTAATGTTTGATAATGCACTATTCTCTGTGTTCTTCGCTGAAAATAAAGTGTAAAAAAGAAAATAATTACCACTGTACGGTAAAAGTGATTTCTGTACCATTCTGGATGATTGTGGCACATGGAGGGGTTATTGACATACTGCAATGGCACTCCTATCTGCACAGGATAGAGTATCCATTGGGCCTGTATTTGGGCTGGAATCTACATAATGCTAGGTGATAATATTGATTTATCCACAAAACTAGATGTGTATTGACGGCTGCACACTACTCGGCAATTACCACCCGTTGACTAGATGAGTAGGCTGATTACAGTAAAACACTGAAATAATTGCTAATGGCTGATTCTTACTATACACTACTTGGTGATTACTCCACAGTATTTAACGACAGGTCTGATGACTGCACCATACAGTGCAATCTATTAAGCTTACTGCATAAAAATTGGTGATGAGTGCGCAATGCGTGGTGTTCATACTAATTCGTGTAGCCTAGAGTACTATGTGGCTTATTACTGTACAATGCTAGCCGATTAATCCCATCATCCATTACTAAGCAAAAATATACAATACTTCGTGATCAAGCTAATGTGTGTGCCATAATTGTTAAATACTGAACAATAACCAGTTATTCGAGGGGATTGGGTCCTCCGACGTATTCCATATCTATGACATGTAATCACCACAGCTGTGCTGCTTCGGAAACTTTTCCGGCGTCTGCGTCCTGCGTCTGACGTCGATGCGCCGACGTCGAGGACCTCCTCCGACGTCCGACGTCATCCGATGTGATAAGTAGGACGCACGACGCCCGTAGCCTCAATTCCGTTTTTTCTGCGAACGTGTTGCTTCGTGTTTCTCGGTTCTAAGCCTCGACTCTTTGGAGTTCTGTTCTTTCTGGTTCTTCGAACCTGTTCGTTTGTGAATTTCCTTCGGCGATGTCTTCCACTTCGTCTTCAACCCCGCGTCCGGGCTTTAAGAAGTGCAGGGAGTGTGGGTCCAAGATGTCGGTGACTGACTCGCACGACGCCTGCCTCTGGTGCCTCGGGGAGGCCCACGACACGGATGACTGTATCGACTGCCAGTCGCTCACGTCCAAAGCTTTACGCGAACGTAAGAAGAAGTTGTCGGTAGGTCGGGTGTCCAAGCCCCGGAAGTCGAAGTCGGCGGGGCTTTCGACGGATGATTCAAGGGGTGACTCTCCGCGTCATCGTCGGAAGTCTCGTCGGTCTTCTTCTAGGAGTGGGTCTCGCCACTCCTCAGCCTCTTTGAGGCATTCTCGGAAGCGCCGTCACCGGTCGCCTTCCAGGTCCTCTTCCGAGGATTCTGCACGGCACGTCGGTTACCCCACCAGCCGTGCGACGCCGGAGGAATGGGCTTCCTTCGGGAAGAAAATGTTGGCGATTCTTGAGTCGCAGGGTACTCAGCCGTCCGCGCCCCCGAGTGGGGTCGGCCGTGAGAGGTCGAGAGACACCGCTCGCAAGAGTGGTCGGCACGAGTCACGGGAGCGGTCCCGTTCGGACAAGGAGGCTCGTTCTCGCCGTACCCGTTCCAGGTCCCGGTCCTCGACGCGTTCGAGACCGTGTGCTCCTGTGAAGTCTTCGAGGAAGACATCCGACATCTGAGGCGTCGAGGGCGTCGACAGGCTTTCTCGAGGCTCCGGCTTCGAGGAAGTCGTCGAAGCCGTCGACGATCAGGTCGTCGAGGGACACGCTCGGGGCTCCGGCTTCGAGGGCTGTGTCGACGCCGCTGATACTGGAGGCGCTGCATCTGACGTCGACGCCGATTTCCTCGACGCCGATCCTCTCGCCGCCGTTGCCGGTTTTCTCGACGTCGGCGCTGATTCGCTCGACGCCATCGACGCCTTTCGTGTCGGAGGTGCCCCGTGTCACGGGTGTACCCCCTAGGAAGGCTCTGGTTAAGAGCAAGCACTCTCGGGTGCCTTTTCGCCACCTGGAATATATTTCAGAGGCGGATGAGGATTCTGATGGCCTGGTTCCTAGTCAGGTGCCAGATGACATTGTCTCGGGCCATAGTCAGTTTGCCGATTTGAGGCAGTCACTGCATGATGCCAGTGGACTGGACACCTCTCCGGAGGTGGAATTTTGTAGGCCTGAGCCTGGCTCCCATGCCGATTCCTCATACCGGCGCCTTATGGCTAGGGTGTCTGAGTATCTGGGATGGTCTGCTCCCCCAGGGGAGTTTGTGCAGGATGATCTGACGGACATCCTTGCTGTTGGTCCCCCAACTGACCCGGTACTACCGTTCCATATGGCTTTACAGAGAAGGGTGGCGGCGGCTTGGACTGCTCCGGAGAGTCTCCCGGCGGTGGGCAGATCCTTGTCGCGTAAATACCGTCCAGCCAGTAGCGACCCCTGCTACTTGACCAGGCACCCCACTCCGGAAAGTTTGGTGGTGCAGGCGGCCCCGGCAAAGCAGGCGTCGTACCCTACTATCCCTCCTGATAGGGACGACAAACGTTTTGATGGCTGGGCGAAGAAAGTGTTTTCTTCTGGTGGTATGGCGCTTCAGGCGGCCAACTCCATTTGTGCCTTGTCACGTTTCACGCACACTCTGTGGAACTGTGTTGCGTTAGCGGCTGAACATATTCCCGAAGGGGATGAACGGGATGGTTTCCTTGCTATGGTCCAGGATGGTAAGGATGCCATGTGTGAGTCCGTTCAGTCGGGTCTGGACTTGGCTGAATGCGTCAGTAGGTCCATGGCGGTGAGCACCGTGATACGCAGGTTTGCGTGGTTGCGGAAGTCGGGGTTTGCTCCTGATGTGCAGTCCCGGCTCCTCAACATGCCCTTTGACGGTGAACACCTTTTTGGCAGCAAGGCTGACGAGAGCCTTGAGAGGTTGCAGACCTCAAAAGCTGCAGCGAAGTCGTTGGGCGCTGCAGTTCGCCAACCTCCACCTTTTCGTCCTATGGGACAGCAGTGAACGGGTGGTTCCTTTCGCTATTACTCGTCCTTCAGTAAAGCGAGAGGAGCTGGCAGTCAAAGAGGCCAACGCAGGGGTACCAGAGGTGGACGACAGGGTACCCGTGGTGCCAAGGCCGCTCTGGCAGTTGCCTCTTTGCCCTCAGGTAACGCCGCAGCCGCTCCTACTCAGTCATGAGGCCAGGTCCCATGGTTCGCCGGTTGGGGGAAGGCTGGCGCAGCATCTTGTAGAGTGGCAAGCCATTACTTCGGATATGTGGGTTCTGGAGATCATAACCCACGGCTACTGTCTTCCCTTTCGGCACAGGCCTCGCGACAATCCACCGGGGAACCTCTCTTTGAAGTGTCCGGATCCGCTCCTTGCGCAGGAAATTCAAGCCCTGCTGGAGAAGGGCGCTATAGAACTGGTGCCTGTAGCGGAGAGGAACAAGGGATGGCATTCCCCTTATTTTTTGATTTCCAAGAAAGACAGGGGATTGAGACCCATCATGGACTTGCGCGGTTTGAACAAACTCCTCAGGAAGGACAAGTTCAAGATGGTTACTCTCTCTCAAGTCCTCCAGGCCCTTCAGCTTCAGGACTGGTTGGTGTCACTCGACCTCAAGGATGCTTACTTCCATGTGCCGATCCATCTCAAGCGCAAGAAGTACCTGAGGTTCGCGGTTGGCGACTCGCACTTTCAGTTTCGGGTCCTGCCGTTCGGATTGACCTCCGCCCCGAGGGTTTTCACCAAGCTCATGGTGGTGGCAGCGCATCTCAGGCAAGGGGGGATTCACGTCTACCCCTACCTGGACGATTGGTTGATCAGGGGGAGCTCTCCCGAGCAAGTCCTGGATCATCTGTCCGTCACCTGCCACTCCCTTCACAGGATGGGCTTCTCCCTCAATTTAAAGAAGTCCCATTTGACGCCAACACAGAGGCTCCAGTACATCGGAGCAGTGCTCGACACTTCCCTGGGGCAGTGTTTTCCTCCCCAGGTGAGGGCTCTTCACATTCAGCAGATGGTGCACAAGTTTCACCAGGCCCAGACGCTCCCAGCGTTCGAGTTCTTGAGGTTGCTCGGCCTCATGGCATCCTGCATTCTTCTGGTGCCAGAGGCTCGCCTGCGAATGAGATCTTTGCAGTGGGCACTCAAGACGCAATGGTCGCAGTCCTCCGGCAGGATGTCGGACCCGGTTCAGGTGCCGCCCTCGGTCGCCCAGGACCTTCTGTGGTGGGCCGTCGAAGGCAACTTGATGAAGGGGGCTCCATTTTGGCTTCCTTGGCCGGAGGTGACCATCGTGACGGATGCATCCCTCACGGGATGGGGAGCTCATGCCAACGGGCTGACAGTCAGCGGTCGTTGGTCTCCGTCGGAGTCCAGACTCCATATCAATCTGTTGGAGCTGAGGGCCGTCAGGCTAGCCCTGAAGGCTTTTCTGCCGACTGTGAGAGGAAAGAATGTCCTGATCCTGACGGACAACACAGTGGCCATGCACTACCTCAACAAAAAGGGGGGGGGGGGGCAGGGTCACTTCCTCTGTGCAGGGAGGCGATGCAGCTCGGTTTCTGGGCCATCCAGCAGGAAGTTTCGATCTCGGCAGTTCATCTGGCCGGAGACGAAAACGTGACGGCGGACGCTCTGAGCAGGCAGAGCGCGATCTCTCACGAGTGGGAGTTGGCTCAGGAGATTCTCTTGGAGATCTTCGCCCTTTGGGGGACCCCTCAAGTGGATCTCTTCGCCTCCAGTGTCAACCGGAAGTGCGAAAGGTTTTGCTCGCGGGAATTTCCTCCGAAAGGAGCCTTGGGAGACGCGTTCGTGGTGGAGTGGTCATTCCCGCTGCTGTACGCGTTTCCTCCAGTCCCCGTCATCCCGCAAGTGCTGCGGAGGTTACGGAAGTTCGGTTCCCGGATGATCCTCATTGCTCATTGCTCCGGCGTGGGCTCGGAGGACGTGGTACCCGGACCTTCTCGACTTGTCCATCTGCCCTCCACGTCGTCTTCCCTACCGAGACGATCTGCTCTCACGGGAGGGGGGTCAGGTTCTCCATCCAGAGGTCGGATCCCTCAACATTCACCCTTGGCTTCTGAAAGGTTGAGGTATATGGATTGGGACCTCCCTGAAGACGTGATGGAGGTGTTGCTTTCGGCCCGTAGGCCAGCAACGAAGTCTCTGTACCGTTGACGTTGGCGCAAGTTCTGCGACTGGTGCAGAGTTCGGAATGTGGATCCTTTTGCATGTGACATCCCCATGGTTCTGTCCTTTTTGCTTTCTCTGGCCCACAGGGGCTTGCAAGTGGGTACCATTAAAGGTTACCTGGCGGCGCTGTCCATCTTTAAGTGCTCGTCTGAAGAGTGTTCTTACTTTAAAATCCCTTTAATTTCACAGTTTCTGAAAGGGCTCACTAATGTGTTCCCTCCGTCACCTTTCCTGGTGCCCGGTTGGGATTTAAACCTTGTTCTTAGGTTTCTTATGGGTGCTCCGTTTGAGCCTTTACATTCTTGCCCTTTGAGGCTGTTAACTCTGAAAACTGTTTTTAGTTGCGGTTACTTCCGCTCGCAGAGTGAGTGAGTTACAGGCACTTTCAGTTAAGCTACCCTTCACTGTTTTTCAGGGTTGTCCTTCGAGTTCGTCCTTCTTTTCTTCCGAAGGTAGTGACGGAATTTCATTTAGCCCAGAAGGTTGTTCTTCCGGCATTCTATCCTCCTCCGCATCCTGGTAAGGAAGAGGAGAGGCTCCATAGGCTTGATCCTAGGAGAGCTTTAAGCTTTTATGTTTCACGCATGTCCCGGGTCAGAGTGGACGATCAACTCTTTATTGGTTACGCTGGAAAGCTTTTGGGGCAAGCTGTGACGAAACAGACTTTGTCCCGCTGGATTATTTTGGCCATCTCGGACTGTTACCGCTTGGCGGGTAAGGACCCACCGGCTGGCTTGCGGGCCCATTCTACCAAGGGGTGTGGCTGCCTCTACTGCCCTGCAGAGGGGTGTTCCTATTCGCAACATCTGTGATGCAGCCACCTGGGCTTCAGTACATACATTTGTACGGCATTATTCCCTCGATTCCATCAGAGGGCAGGATCTGGCCTTTGGCAAGGCGGTCCTTTGCTCGGCTATTTGATTGGCTATTCTAAAATTTTGCTTCTAAATTCTTTCCCTCCTCCTTGTTTTGGTACTGCTTTGGGAGTCTGTCATAGATATGGAATACGTCGGAGGACCCAATCCCCTCGAAGAACAAGTTACTTTCTTACCTGGTAACGTTCTTTCGATGGGATGGTCCGACGACGTATTCCATATCGCTCCCGCCCTGCCTTCCCCGCTGCAGAATTTCTTTTGCGATTGCAGCTTACGTTCAGCAAGGCTTTGTGTCTGACTGGCAGTTGACTTATGTCACACGTTCTGGGGGGAAAAAACTACAACTGAGGCTACGGGCGTCGTGCGTCCTACTTATCACATCGGATGACGTCGGAGGAGGTCCTCGACGTCGGCGCATCAACGTCATCGACGCAGGACGCAGACGCCGGAAAAGTTTCCGAAGCAGCACAGCTGTGGTGATTACATGTCATAGATATGGAATACGTTGTCGGACCATCCCATCGAAAGAGCGTTACCAGGTAAGAAAGTAACTTTTTCTTATTGCCCTATGCCATGTAGAGTTAGGGGGAATTCTCTGTAAAGGCTAATTTCCCAAACCTAGTGAGTCCCCCAGCAGCTTTGCTGGATTTTTGGGGTTTATTTTTTCTCCTGCTAAGAGTGAGACTCTTTCTCCCACTCTTAGACATGATTTGAGATATCCTTTGACTTTGTAATGTGTTTTATGGGCTATGGGGTCTTTTACTCCATAGGGCATCATGTATTTTTGGTATGTGTGTTAGACAGCACCCTCCGTGCCGTAACACTGGGGTGTCATAGTGACCCCCAAACATAGACTCCATACCCTGGGACTGACTACTGTCTCCAAGGGCATGTAAAGTCACCATTGGCTTTACTAGTCTCAAATTGTGAACAGAACCAGTACAAACCATCATATTGTGGTTGTACTGTTCGGAGCAATTCGATTGCCCCGGGGTCTGTTGTTCGAGGGGGCACTGTCCAGTTCCCCCGACCGAGTTTTGGCTGGTGGCAGTGGATACTACTTTTTATATTTGACCGCGAATATATTCCTATGGGATTTTCCCATTGTTCGAGGCTCACACGTGTTTAAATTGCCTCGAACATACCACCGGTTTATTAAATTAATATAAATTCACTGGTTGGTATTTTTTGCCAAAACTTGGTTCCAAAATGGCATTTGTGTTCGCTTCTGTGACTCCAACCCAAGTCGAGCCCTTTGTTCCACTTTTTGGCGGCTTCTCCACAGAAGCCTCCAAAAGTGGTGCCACTCTGTCTGGGTACCACAGGGGGTGGGGGAGGGGGATTAGGCACCCTGGACTGAGTTGCCTAGGCAACTCAAGTCGCACTCCTGTGTGATTGGCCCCCGGCTCACCACTTAGTATGTTTGAGTGGCAGCTAGGCTGAATGAATGGGGGTTTTCTGCATAAAAGCAGGGCTTTGGGGACTGGAACTTCAGAAGTCGCCACAAGACCTAAAGAATCAGAGGAGGGAGAAGCCGAGCCGACCTGCAACGACGACACCACTGGTGGAGCCCTGCTGAACCGTCTCACCACTTTTCCCGACGACAGAGGAGATCTCCAGCCCGGAGGGTCTTCTTCCTTTGACTGGTGGGGATAACCAGTTTGCCCGTCTTTTCGCCTTCCTGGACCATCTCGTGGCCACCTTGCCTGTGCCAAGCACCCCGGCAACCGGAATACCATGGTTTACCACTACCGTGAAGAAAAGGGTGGTACCTTGTAACCGGGAAACTCTGCGGCTGGTTTCTTCCCTGGCAGTGCAACGACCTTCAGCTTTCCTCCACGTCGAGACCTCCTCTTCCTCTGGACGAAACATCGACTTGCACCCGCTGCCAGGAACAACTGCCCATTCTTCTGGAGCGTTCTTCCCATTTTCAGGTACTGTGTCCCGCCTGGCTTCCCTTGCGACAGACCGTTCGGGGTGACAGTAAATCCTCGACTTTCTAACCTGAGTTACCCTGGGGCCTGTTAACTAACTTTTCCTGACTTGATTTCAATCTTTTGTGAACTATTTATAAAGACTCTTTGGGCATAACCCCACTGTGTGATCCTGGACACATTTCGCTTGCTCTCTCTAAGAGTGGGCCTGGCATTTGAACTTCCTTGCTCTCCAGTAGACTTTGCCTAACCTGCCTCACTGTGGTTCTTTGAAAAGTATTGAGATTTGTGTGCTTTCATAACTCTGCCTTTTTCCCCCTCCCTCTTTAAATAACTTATTAGAGTGCCATTTTATGTGAAGCGCTCACCTCTGTCTGAAAATAAGTGGTGTTTCTCATTAAGACTTGTCTAATAAGTAATCAGGGTTGTATATATATAATAGTGACTGTGTGTTGAATTTACTTACCTCTTTTTGTGCTAGTGTAATTTACAAGTGTCTTTAAATAAATAATTATATACCTTTACACCAAAGCTCTGGTCAGTGTTTGCTTGTGCTACTGTATCTCTGTACCTATTGTGTATACTCTATATACTGCCTAACTCATCTTGAGAGAAGTCTGACTGCTCAGCCACAGCTACCAGGTAAATCTGGGTGGTACAGACTGCTACCAATTGGGTTTACCGCCAACCACCTGTAGTCTTAAATCTTTTGCAGTGGTCCCTAAGGGAACTGCACAGGTTTCTGCCTAACATGTAGCTACTGTTCTGTAGTCTTTATGTGTTACACTTTACAAACAGTCATTCACAGTTTTTCTTCTCATTGCACACCACTTTCTTGCCCGACAACTTGCTTGCTAGTTACAAAATACCTAAACACAAAAATATGTGTAAATAGTGTGGTGTATGCACCCCTTTGGGTCTTTAAGTTTGTGTGTATTTTACTGTCCATTTACAGGTGCACATTTAACAGTGCAAAGGTATTGAACTGTATTTTGGCTGATAAGAGCGAGACAGCAACCAGATATTTTTCCTCTTTACCACCCAGTAGGGTGGTCCTTTTTTCTCCTTTTAAGGGTAAACGGCAATGAAAAAGTAAGATTGCAGACCGCTTGTGACACATTACTCCACCAACTTTGGGAATGTTCATCGTAATATTGATTTCATCCATTTCCCTAACTGCTTGCAGCATAAACTGACATATATCTTCAGCACAGTTACAGCTTGAACACCAACGGCGTCCACAACTGTTTATTAATCTATTGGATTGGAGTTCACAAAGGACCACACTAAGCTCCACTTGTATCGTAGAAGCAGACACAATGTTTTAAACGTCCCAATGGGCGGGGAAGTGGCCCATTTAGTTTCACCTTAATTTTCTTCATTGGACATCAGGTGATCTACCATTGTAAGTAGGCTTCCTTGATGTCTACTTTTATCCATTGACTGAAAGTGGCCCGAGATGACTTCTCTCATTTAATGGCCCATAGGAATTGAAGATCAATGAACATTTCCCAAAATGCAGCCTCCCTTTTAATATAAGCTCAAACCTGGTGATGGAGGGTCTCCAGGTTAATGCAGATGGTCCGGAGGAAAATGGAATGACTTCACAATGTTGGGTTCAAACTTGGGATTCGGTCATAGCTCTATTTTGTTAGGAGATGCATTACAATATGTAGGAACTGCCACCAAAGCACTCCATTGCCCGAGTTGCAGCACTGGGACGCCTGTCATGAAAACTTCTTTTGCAGACAATCATTTCGTTGGCACCACCTTTAATGTTTCAAATGGGTCCAACTTTAAGGCTTCCAAAATCAAGGGGAAGTTCCACAATTGTATTGGATCTCTTTGCTTTGGTTGCTTCATTTCAAAGAAACAAAGCATATGTTTTGCAAGTCATTGGCTTCTTCTACACTATTCAAGGAACCCTGAACAGTCCTTTTGGCGGCCAGTGGAGCCAGGCTGTACAGATGAAAGCGACAAACCCCACTGGGAACTGTCATGAAGAAAGTCTAAAACCTTCCTATTATCACAGGACAATAGAATCAAGCTCTATTTGGCTCGTCATTTATGATATACATCCCAATTCTTGCTATATGATAGCAGGTTTGACGGTTTGCGCAGAGACTTGGATCTTCAATGGCATTCCACCAGAGTCTGACGCTACAAGTCTAAGCATTCAGTCATCATGTTATGTAACAACAGTCATTGGAGGGATTCTGGTACCTGTATTGCAGTGCGAAAGGAAATGAATGGGCTGGTAGGATCTCGAGATCCTTCATGAACCTCATTTGATGCAATGGGAGCCAATCCTTCTTTACAAAACAAAGCAGTAAGAATAATCGCTGCTTTCACCCCTTTCATGCCAGGAGAGGAATCTAGGGAAAAGCAAACCATTTCTTCGCCCCTGACGGAGGAAGTGCATCCACCACCCAAGCACTGGGTTGCATAGACTAATAATATCAGGAAATACGGCATCCTCCACTTAACATAGACTCAATAAGTTCTTCTCTTCCCATAGCCCGGTTGATGGGGCTAGAGATGGCAGCAACCATGGATGAGTACACACCTTTTACTTCAATCTGCTTTTGTTACTCGTTTTGCTTCTCTTTTCTTCAGTCTTTGTTTCCAGAGCACTTAGAACAATCATCAGTTCTCTCCATTTGAACAACTTATTTGATTTCAGTGGATACCACGCTGACTCTGTTACTGCTTGCAGCATCGTTTTCCAGCTTAGAAGACATGAATCCGATGTTTAGGACAAGAGGGTCTGGCCACTGAGGACTGAAACAACGCTGAAAATGCCCTAGCCCCCATTGACAAACGCCATGTTCCACTGGTATGAAAACAATGTGTCTTTTTATACTGTGAGGACAGAGACCAACACAGAAAATGATGTTCATAAACTGTTTTTTTATTTATTCTGGTGCACTGCAATGCAGGCTGCCACATCTTCCTAAACTACCACATGTTGCTTGGCAGGTGGTGATGTAGTTTGGATGGTTTTTACCTTGGTTTTCTCCTGTACCAAGTATGTTCATGTCCACAAACGGTTTGGGGAGGGTTCTGTTTACCGATACGTCTGTGTCACTCTCTGCTGGCATTAGCCCCGGCACTGCTGCTCTCCTGTACCCTGTTGCATACCTGGGAAGTCAGTAGTGGGTGTTTGGTCACCTATTCGGATCCCATTTAGGGAGGTCTATTCTATTTCCATTTGGGTAACTAGTCCCTTCCTCCTTTTCCGGACCTTGCCTTGCCTTGTCTATTGGGCCCAGGTACATTGTGGTACTTTCAGTCCTGATATATGTCCACAGATGGAGTGGATGGAACGGATGGAGTAGATGGAACGGATTAAGTGGAGGGAGTGGATATAGTGGATGGAGTGGACGCTATGGATAGAGTGGATGGTACCGCCAGAATGAGTGGTATGCTTAGAGTAGATGGAACGCATAAAGTGGATGGAACCAATGGAACAAATAGAACAAATGATGAGAATGGAACGTATGAAGAGAATGGAACTGACGAGGTGGACAAAAATGATGAAGTAGACGAAAAACTTTACAGATAAACCACCATATCACACTACTACACCTACTCTTCCTATATACCATCCTTCAACTAGAACACAGCTATGCTATGACACATTCGGCCTAGCTGTTCTCATACTAACATCAGCCTACCAACACCTCATCACCCTAATAAAACACAGCTAGCTGAGCACATTCCGGCTAGCTTTAGGCGTCTCCTCAGGCCTAACACAGGCAGAACTCATTGTGAGTGGTGTCCACTCCCCAGACTTAACACATCCAACTGATTTCATCAGCACCACACCTACTGCTATTAAGCAGCTACCATGCAACAACCACACCAGCTGCATACATAGCCAATGCGCCCAATCACCATACCACACTCTTTCCCTCGACTGACCTGAACTACGGTTCCCGCAGGCGTTCAACCTACCAGCGCTTTGAGGTCATACCAATGATACATAAGGCGCTATATAAATGCCAAGTAACATAACATTTGTAGTGGGCTGCATTGCAGGATCCAGTATGCATCCCAGGGGTCTGAGGCATCTGGTGCCTTCTAGTAACTGTAGTGTCTTGGGAACCTCTCGAAAGGGGAGAAAGAGACCTGGCCAGGACTCAGGCTGATAATCATTGGGTCAGGGAAGGAGGTACAAATCTACATGCACAGCTCCATGCAGGTCGGGGACAGGCGTCCCCCTCAGCTTTCCCACACCACCTCTGGGGTTCTTGCCCCTCCCCCACCTTGACAGGGTCAAACCCATGACCCTGCCATGAACGGCAGGGACTTTACTTCCCTATTCTCCCTCTCTCAGAATCAATGAAGTAGGCAACTCATAATGACCTTGAGTACGGACCTGCTAGGTCGTATGCTGGGAACATGGTGGAATAGAAGGTGCCTGCTTGCCATGTTTCACCAAGTAGTTTGCCTTCTGCTGCCCTTGGATAATTGTGCACCATGCATCAACAACAGCGCCGGCAAGCTCACCCGGGTTCCTATTCTTGCCAGTGGAGCTGAAAATGCTGGGGAAGCTGCAGGCATCATGGTAGGTTTTGTGGCCCTTGCTTTTGGCCATTATCGATCTCTGCCTGTGCATTTGCTGTCTGTCTTCGTAGTGCAATCACAAAGCCTACCCTTAGGGCTGTCTTATGACACTGGAAGAGGAGCGCTAGTTGCACCGCTTCATTGGCTTGCTTGTCCCTCGTTCCCACCTGGACACATGAATGGAGCCCTCTTCCCCAGCAAAGTTCATAACTCATAAAAAATGCTATCCTTGCATTATGGGCACCTCTTTCGTTATGGGTCTATTATGATGGTGTGTATGTGTGTGCGTGTGTTTGTGAATGTAAATGTGCAACAGAGTTATGGCCAGCACATGGAGACCAAGCACTCTTTTAAAATGTCCTTACAAACCCATCTTCTCTTCTTATCTAGCTTTCAAAAATAGGCAGAGTGCCTCTGCTCCCACGTGCCCCCTTACAGGCGGTGCAAGAACAAAATCACAATTCCTGCACATGTTTATTAAATAAACAACACACCAAACACTACACAGAAGGCTTGAATTGAGTGCTAGTTGCTTTGTTTTTGCTTCCTTAATGTATCTTTTCAGTCTTTATCATGTTCACTCTATAATATGCTATGTACTTATAGGTGCAACATCTTCACAGCAGGTGAATTGGTCCACACACTCCAAGTGCTAAATCCAATGCCTTTTTGGCCATCTAGATTTACCTCGGGGTGAGCTTGAAACACAGTAGTTCATTGTTCCACAACAAGGTGTGCTCTAGTACCTTGAAACGTCTCTTGTGCTAGATGGAATTGCCAATAAAGATCTCAAACCAAATAACCGGACTCAAAGAAAATGGCAAAGTACTTTAGTCTTCATTTAATAAAGCAGGGCAAACTGACGGACATCGGACTGATGCTTGCACACTCGCACACAAACTTGATTACACAGAGGCTTTATACCCCAATATGCGTCATCTATGGCATCATCCTACTTGGCAAACTGTAAAACCTATTTACGGGGGGTAGTGGTGAGGGGGCGGGATTTAGGGAAAATGCATCCATCTGCTCCTCTACAAATGATTTGCATGACCTTCATTTCACTCGATACACCTATCAGACTTTCTTATAGAAGAGTCAGCTTTGTCTTTGTTAAGAGCACATATTAGATCCTCGTTCACATTGCCCTCACCCAGCAGAAACCCCTCTAAGGTATTGACATTAGTATCTCCAGTCTGTAGTTCACTGGGGACTCCATATATTTAGAAGTTTCTTTGATCACTAAATAGGGGGACATCCAGAGAACACATTTTGAACCGCAGAACCCAATCCTGCTAGAGACTCGGATCTCCTTAGTGGCGGCACAGTCTTTGCCTCTTGTGAGGCCTACACAAGGCTCAGGAGGGTCCTGTCCAAAAATGTTATGAAAGGCTAGCAGGTATTTTGGTGCCCTCTTTAAATCAATTCCTCAGCAAAGTGGTCTCTCAAAGGTGGAGATCCTTGTATGTGGTTTTGTACAGAGTCGCACCCTAGCTCACACTTCAGGTTGTAATCAGGAGATCCACTGCAAGATGTCTGGACTCTTTCCTTGTCAGGAACCTTCTGAGAATAAGAATCAATCTCTCCCTGAACTCTGACATGAAGATCCTACTATACATACAGGTCGTCTCCGAGTGGAGCCAGCTCAGCTCATAGTCTAATAGGCATGCCACCTAGTGTAGCAATGCCTCTGGTACACGCTTGTCCCTTCCCCACTTTTTAAGCCCATCTGTATCTGTGCTTCCACAAGCAGAATTAAAGGCATGGTCTAGTAAAAATTTTTATTGTCCCAACGGGTCGGCCATGTTTTTTTTAAGCCTAAGTGGCTCGATTTTAGAAAACTTTCCTATGGACCTTACCCGAGTTTTCGTCCATTAAACGCACGCGAAAACAAGCACCAGGGAGCCGCCATTTTCTGATAATCCTATCTTTTCCTCGATCGCCCTGGCGGACCTGCTTTTGCGGCACTAAATCAATTCCCCCGCCCCTGAGCCTGACATTATCAAAACATTCATATTCCCCGCCTCTCCCCGTGACGTTACTGTGCTGCGTAGGCAAATGCGCCCAGTCATCTTCTGCGCGACTCCACACAGAACCCGTAAACCAACACAGATCAACTCACAACACAGCGCGCCACAATTCGGAATATGAAACTGTACTTTACAATGAAAAGCAACACGGTACATTTGGTAAAGTACATTTATTTGACATTTAAATGTTTAGAGAATATTCAGCAATTGCCATATGAACTCCGGAAGCCATTTATTTTCTTTTATCTGTATCCGCAATAACTGTTCCGTTTCATCTTGAGTCACGCAGTCTTCCTTTATGGTACACAGGGTGTTCATTTTCGTAAAAAGAATCACTTTGGAAGCGCGGTGAACCGCAAGGCTGTTCCATCAACTAGGCACTAGTCCAGCCTAAAGGTTGTTATGTTGCTTCTAGCCACTAGTACAGCGTAAGGGCATGTGGGCCCTTGGCGATCGTCCCATAATATGGTGATCGTGCTCCAGTTGTTGACAAATCTCCTGTGTGACAGAATTCTGTCAGTCCTCTCAAATCTCTTGATAGAGTTTTGTCGAAAACAATCTTCTCAATGGCTTTGTGTGTCGGTGAAGATGGAATCAACCACTTCTTCTTCCGTGCCTCCTCTGGGGACAAAGGGCCATGTTCACATTGGTGGAAATGTTAATTTGCTGTCCAGCGGTGAACGTTGGTACAGTGGTGCATCAGTGACCATCATTTTTCAAGTAGTATTTCCACTGACCCCTCACAAGTTTTTGAGCTCCACCAAAGATGGTTGGTGATAGAATGTGACCACTGCAAAATACGTTCAAATCTTTTTTTTTTCCTGCAGCCGAGATTTTCTTATTGATTGATTTAGCAAGATGCCATACGTCAAATTGATGTTTAATATGTGGGAACTGCTCTCTCATTGTCTTGGCAATTGAAACGTGTCTATCCGTGGCTATGAGGTCGATGTGCATCCCCCTCGATTGTAGATGTTCCACTGATTTTATAAATCCTAGTTTCTCCATGGCCACTGACGATGTACATTGTGTTACCTGCACGACCACCGAACTCACAATTTTCTTACTATCCATGTCCTGAAAGTGGTAGGTGCAGTACTTGGCAGAAAATCCAGGGCTATCGCACTGTCCATCGCCGGCTAGCCTGAATCGTTTGCCTTCGAATGTACTTGCTAGAGACAATTGTTCAATTTTCCAAGCATCACTAATGGCCGGAAACAGATAATCACGTTGGTATGTGTAGTAAAGTGCTTTAGAAATTAAATGGAGTCCCACAAACTGAAAGAAAGCCTCTAACTTTCTAAAACTGGAGCCACTAAAAAGTGATGCAGCTGCACACAGTAGATTGCCTGCTGGCATTTTCCCCAGCATTGGTTGTGCAGACCATGAGAACCTATGATTTAATCTACAGGCAGCATTTATTTTGACGTTACTGCCTTTTATTTGACGAGTCACATTAATCAATGGCTTCCCACATACATTCCCTCTAATGGAACGCACACATTTCAGCATACTTATAATTTCCATCAAACAACTGTCGAATACAATGTATTTGCTCTCTTTCATTAGACTGTCATCCTGCGTCAACGTTGTTTTGGCCTTTGACATTGTGGAGATTTCAACACATTGGAAAGTAATATCGCTGATATCAAGTTCTGATGCGTCTATGGATGCTGCGGCTGGTTCATTCACTGTCATTTCAACATCTATTACTTCAACATTGATGGGAGAGTACAACAATGTCGACAGGTTTTTTGGTGGCAAATTTTTGGCGGGTGTAGATTGTGTAAATTGATCTGCAACTTCTTCAGAGCTATCTTCAATACATTCAATAACTTCTTCTTGTGGTGGTCCGGTCGCACTGTAGCTATGGTCCAATGCAACTTTGCTGTAGTCTCCAAACACAGTTAATTCATGTTCTGGCCATTGGACATGAGCATCTCGAGTCTGAACACGCCTCGCCTCAATTAATAGTTCCTCCATAGTGTACACGGTCTGGCAAGCCACATCTCTCATTCACTTCACTGTCTGTGTGTGTATAGTTCTGACACCCACGGGTAACTGGAGGAGATATTGGAAAAGGGATGTTCAGTTTAAACACAAGATGGAGTGTAGTAGAATTGACTGGAAAAAAACATAAAATAGTCCCCACCACAAAATTATTTTTAAAGTTATGAACTGTTTGTAACTAACCTTTTTTTGTTTTTTTTTCTTTGCAACTTTTTTGACTCGACCTTCAACATCTGCACGCTGTAGCTCCGATTCGTTTCCGCATGTCCTCCCTTCCTCTTGCGCTGCAAGGACTATATTTTCTGTATCCGCATAGACCGCACGGAATGAGGCTCCATCGTCTCCCTGAAACGTAATACTTTCATTACTATGTATCAAAATATTGTTAGCATAAAACACACGTGAGGACGAACACACAGGTACATCTCAATAGCCAAATACGATTTAAACATTGTGTGCAACAATCAAAGGACAAGTATTCGACCAGTGATGATCTATTTCGATGGAACTGTCAGTATCCATACCTCTGGCTCTGCATGGACTGCCATGAATGGTTGTATTGGAGAGGAGGCATCCGCATCTTCCTGAAACACAGTACTTGCATTAGTATGCTTTTCAATATTGGAAACACAACACACACTCGGGGTCGACGGCACAGGTACATATAAAGAGATAACCGCAAATGATGCATTGTCCAAAAGAATCAAGGAAAATCCAAATATGATCACATTTCATCGACTTATTTCAACGATTCCTTTACATCTGCATCATCTAAATGAGATGTTGTGATTGTGGTGGAAGCTCCGTCGTCTCCCTGAAACACAGCACTTGGATTAGTATGGTTTTCAATATTGGAAACATAACACACACTTGGGGTCGAACGCACAGGTACATATAAAGAGATAATCGCGAAAGATGCATTGTCCAAAAGAATCAAGGAAAATCCAAATATGATCACATTTCATCAACTTATTTCAACGATTCCTTTACATCTGCATCATCTAAATGAGATGTTGTGATTGTGGTGGAAGCTCCGCCGTCTCCCTGAAACACAGCACTTGCGTTAATAGGGAAGAAAGTATAGCAAATGGAATCACGTTATATGATCACGCATGATGGAGCTGTCATTATCCATACCTCGTGCTGCTGAAGAATATCTATGGATGTTGCAAATGTAGTGCGCACTTAGGAAAGCTGTTGCGCCGATTCGTATACTTGAATGTCAGGCTCTGCATAAAGTGCAGGGGTTGACGCTCCATCAACTGCCTGAAACATAGTACTAGCATTACAATTGCGAAAACATAAAATACACCTGGGGTCGACAGCACAGGTACATATCAACTGCTAACCACGAATGAAACATTGTGTAGAACAATCAAACGACAAGAATTCCAGCTCTGATGATGACGCTCGATGGAGCTGTCAGTATCCATACCTCCTGCTGGTGAGGAACATCTAGAAACGTTGTAGATGTGGCGGACGCTTCAGCATCTCCCTGAAAGACAGTACTTGCATTAGTATGGATAACACTAATTATAACTGAAAACAAACACCAGTGGACGATAACTAAGGTGTATATTAAATGGAAAGCAGTAACCAAACATTCTGTAAAATAATTACACAATAGAATAAAACTATTACTTGACATGCATGAAACAAGTCTGTAGCGGATTAGCCTAGTAAGATTACCTGATACGCGCTAGAAGTGGTTGATAACTGCGACCACGTCAAGGATGTAGAATGTTCTTGCTTCAGATTCACGGGATAGTCAAGAAGTTGTAAAGGTCAATTAATGATTGATAATGAAATGCCAATATTAAAAATAGCCATGTAAGCCAACAGAAAACTTGAAAAATGCTCAATACAGCACAGTTTCCTGTCCCCATATATATATACATTGCGTTTGTGGGTTATGAAATCGAAAAAGAATATATTGATCAATGTCATTATTCAAAAAAGTATACACTCATATCAATATCGAAATTATTACAAGGGATAGAACACTTACAATATCTATTAATCCATTCGGCTACACACTACCGCAAGGCCTAAAGCTAAATCCGGACACTTGACTCACCGGTGGCGGAATGTGGACGAATAGAGGAATAGCGTTTTCGCGCAATTTCCGTGTCGTTCGCCGTTTAGTCTTCTTTGTTACCCAAGAAGTTGTGTACATGTCCAAGGAAAAGTGCCGGCTGCAGATGCGGTATCGTTCACCCCTCTTGTCCTCTAAGACTTGTTGGACTCTACTTTCCAGCTCATACAGTGAATATCCGCAATGTCTGACCCATTCTCTTATTCGATCAACAGTTTTCGGGAATACATGCATTGTAGTTCCTTCAGATTTCGCATGGGTCTTCGAAGGGCAACCGCTAATCGAACAGGCAGGCATTGTTGATGAATCTGAAAAGTAAATATCGACATTATTATACAATCTTCAAGAGTAAAGATTTGATACAAAAGTAAATGAATCATACAATGATCAATGCAAGGTTTGTTTTGGTCGCATGAACTATACCAGTTCATTATGTGCTGCTTAGTATTTGCATAAGTTGCAGAAATGTATAATTGATGTGACTGAAATCTGAACATGTGACTCGTCCCTTGGATGTTCTGTCTTGCACGAGAAGGAAACATGCTAACATTATTGACTGGACCCCCGAAGGATGCAATTCAATCACAATAGTCACAGATGAAAATAAATAGATCTATTGATAGCATGGAGACACGGGGTCTGAGGAGGCCATGTGAACAATGGCCCCTTGGCGTGGGACACCTTTTGAAGTGTACATGTAGTTTGGCACCTTGGCCGTTTGCGCCCGTCACAGCCCCCCATGCCAGCGTGCATCCACCGGCGCGAACCGCCTTTATATCAATAAACAGTATATCGCCTTTATATCAATGATAGTATATCGTTGCTTATCAATAACAAATGCCACATACCGGAGATTCTTGTGGACACAGACCCACACTTCAACCGGTGTATTATAGTGGCCAAGACCCTAGGGCCTGTATAATCCAATGGTAATTGTTAGTATAGATATATGTGTGACTTTTATAGAGACATAACCTACTGAAAGACTTTGAACAAGTGTTATTTAGTGCATGCATTATCGAGAATATGTTATGTTAGCTTAGATAGATAGTGACCACCCTGCTTCACAGCGACCAGACCTTCACCCATTCGGAGCACAGGTGTCTGACGTCCATCCTTGAATGGAGACACACTTGATTCATTCAAAAAATCGAGACAAACGTTATTAAAATATATGTGGTGTTTTATTTTGTATCTTATTTTCATGACGCAAAAATACAAGACTTTAAAGATTATACAGGTCAGGTTGCAGCACAGCGAGAGAAAATCCCCTGTACTGACCGCTGTCACTCGGGAACGTTTCTCTAATGGCACGAACGGCACAGGCGGATATCACTCTTCGAACGCGGTGTCCAAGCCTCCCGTGAAGCCACCATGTAAAGGAACGATAGGCCACCAGCCTGTACCACCTGTGAAAAGGAATGAAACAAACTGTTTTTAAATGACCCAGATAAGTTTAATAAACGTTTGTTGTCAATGACAATTCTTGTAACTAATGGCATTTTACACGGACAAATGCTATCTAGACAATGCACACTATTGAATGACTTACATGCGTTACAATGATATGTAGATATAATTTTGGATATAGTAGAAGAACATGAAATAGGAGTGGCATGACAAGCAGAGTATACTTACTCGTTACTCGGATTACGAGGACGAACAGTTGCTCGAAGTTCGTGCATAAGCACCATCATTATTCTCAACACGGCCCGTGTGAGGCAGGCTGCCCTGAAGTCTGGCAGCTCGGTGATGCATTGCGGTCGTGGCTCGCCTTCCGAAATGTAGGCCAGGCATCCCGAGTTTTCTCGGCAGCAGCAGTTCTCGTCCTCGGTTGGCATTAGCTCGCACCGATTGCATGTGCACCAGGTGGAGACACCGTCCATTCGACTAGGCCCAGGCTCTTCATCTGTTGATTCGTCCTGACAACTGCCGTCCGAATGCCCATCGTTTTCGCGTGCTTCCCTTTCCAGTAGTTCCTCCTCGGTATACTCGGGCTCGTACATGTAGGGCATTATTGTAGCCATTGTGTGTTAAACAAACTAAAATAATTTATAGCGGTGGTACTGATATCTGTTCGCACGGGCTACAAGCGGCGAAGGTAGCTGACCAGAGCACTGAAACGAGTCACAGAATACTCAAAGTAACACAGAGAGAGGAATGGAATCGAAAATCTGCTGCTGTGCGTTGTGAAACGGTCCGTTTATACTTATTGAGGAGAGAGGCGTCCTGCCATTTCCATGGCGACACGTCATTAGCTGAAGCGCAGCGAATGTTGACACAAGACGTGCTTTGGCGTTGGGAAATGGGCGGTACGAGTCTGCTGATGACAGGCTCAGGGGCGGGGGAATTGATTCAGTGCCGCAAAAGCAGGTCCGCCAGGGCGATCGGGGAAAAGATAGGATTATCAGAAAATGGCAGCTCCCTGGTGCTTGTTTTCGCGTGTGTTTAATGGACGAAAACTCGGGTAAGGTCCATAGGAAAGTTTTCTAAAATCAAGCCACTTAGGCTTAAAAAAACATGGCCGACCCGTTGGGACAATAAAACTTTTTACTAGACCATGCCTTTAAGAAATCCAGATGTCCCCAACCCTTATCCGTGTGAGGCCCCTCCACTTTTTACCAGCATACAAGACATTGCCCTAATAAACTTGCATTTTTTCTTCTGTGACTCTGGACAGTATGCTAGCAGTAGGGTGTGCTCCCACACAAAACGTACTGGCCTTGGAGGCATGTGGCCCTATTAAATGTTAATAGCTTCGATGAGGCGCAACGAGCGATGCCTCATAGTAGTTTTGGCAGGGATTTAGGGCTTTGGCAGAGGTAGGAGTATCACACCGAGTCTGCTGGTTTTGATCTCCTGGCCATGGTGCAGAGGAAACTGGGGATCATGTATACCAATGAAAGAGAAGCAGGACTTGGTAACATTCCACAAATGTGGAAGTCAGTGCTACGTTGCATTGAAAGCAGTTTTCTATGTATGGATGTGACTGCTGAGGGGCCGGCTCCTCTGTACTGGCAATTACTGAGGTGAGATTGGGGATCGATTGTCATGATGGAGTGCAGATACACTGCATCTTGTTATGGGGTGTCGCCACTAGTTGCATTTGAGCTGCAAGACCTCGCTTCAGTCTTCCTGTTTCCATGTTTCACCTCTAGGTCTCTCCACAGCTTTTCTTGCTCCTCCAACTTCACTTCTAGACCTTGTCTTCCAGTTCCCAGGTAAGGCTTTCTCATGGCCCCTTGTCTGACAGTTGGGTCACCCCAACCTCTTGATTCCCAATGTTATTGTTATTAAATAGCCCCCTACAATACCTCTTGGTTTTCAGCATTAAGGTATAGGTCTCTCCAGGACGTCTTGGTTCTCAGAATTCTGGTATAGGTCTCTCCAAGTACCTTTGACAATATCGCTTCCTTACATCTGGATGAGTCTTTGTTGGGTGGCTTCCAACAAAGTCATCACGTTGCACCAGACATTGTCCTACTTGTTCCTACAGGGGAGGAGGGGGCAGGGGCAAAAAATAAATGTCTCTTCCCAATCTGCGACCTTCATTGATGTTACCAAGCTTCTTTTATATTCCTCAGGAAGCGGGTGTGTTTGTACCGTCGTTCGTAATTGGCTACGGCGGAAAGTGCCTTGTTTGATAGTCTCTGATTGGGCTACCCGCTTAGGACCCAGTAATTGACCCTTGATAGATTTGTATGCATCTTCCCTGCATTGGCTAATCCCCAAATTGGTCTTACCAGTGGAGACCACAGCTTTAAATGCACTGTCATATGTTGGTGCCCTCTTGGATGTCAGATGTTCTGTTTACTGCTCTGCAACATTCTACGTCTACTCATTGTCTGGAAGCATGCTGCTGCTGTGTCTCAGCTCGATAGCGCAGTTCGTGGTCTTTTGCCATCCTTCCGTTGTGCGGCTTTGTGAGGGGAAATCATGTTATCACGCCTATTAACTCCTCTGGTTAGGGAACTAGTGTGGAGGACCTGCTTCAATCTCATGGTTTGTCTGTTTACCATTTCGACATAAAATGAAGTTTGGGAAAAGATGTCCTAGATGGGGTGTTACTGAATCATAGATGTCTACAGGGCGGGTGTATGGAAGTGACACTCCTTATTCTGGTAAAGGTAGGACCCTCATAAGGAGCCGGAAAAGGGAACATTTTGGATTTCTCCCGCAAGGGTAAGTGTTCAGGGAACTTGACGAAGGTAATGGGGATTACCATGCATAATCTAGGCAAGACTTTCAACGAAGTTCTGTCAGAGGGCGTTTGGAAATTTCGCTTCATGCTGTAGCTTGGAGAGTTAAGATTTAGATTCATGCAGCCGTCTGGCCTTCCATTTATTTCTGTCTTTTAGTGCAAAAAATACAGACTCTCGGCTTGTAACCCCTTGTTCAATATCATTTGGATTACATATATACCTTCCTTTGAGGCACTCTGGAACAGAACCATTCACTAACACTCTTTAGTCCTAATGTGTCTGTATGGGTTTCCTGTTGCTCAATAACCTCTGAATTACTTGTATGTTATACAAGATCTCCACAATGGTTACAAGATAATTTCCAAGCCACGACCTAACCGTGCGGGCGGCAGGGTTGCATTACTCTTCCCTGAGTGCATTCCTTCCTCCCCCATACCCACCCTGCCTTACACTTCCTTTGAGAGCCTGGTTTGCAAGTTGGTCATCTCTCCCTCCTCCTCGCTGACCATTGCCTCTATTTACAGGTGCCCTGGCGCTACCACCCTTTTCCTTTCTGAAAGGGCTGATTTCTGCTCCTCGCTCCTCTCTCCTTTCAACCACCTCTAAACTTCTTCCCTTGGGCGACTTCAACATCCATTTGGATTCCTCTGTGAGAGAATCCACTCTCTTCCTTGACCGCTGCACCTCGCTCTCCCTCTCCACTCTCCCTTCTGCTCCAAACCACTCAGCAGGACACAATCTTGATGCCCTCATCCACTTTGGTCTTTCACTCTGCCCTCCCCCCCCCACTGATCACACCTCTCTCCTGGTCAAACCATTCTCCTCTCCTCTTACCTTGGTTCCCTCGGCCCTCTGACCGCACCTCCTCCAGCCCTGCCAACCTCGTTCACGAACATCTGTCTGATGAAACAAGTGTCAGCTGCTGCCTTTGCATCCACCTTCATCTCCCTCCCCTCCACCCCAGACTCTACCTATGACTCTACTCTCGACAACCTCCATCTGGCCATTACTAACACTCTGGACGTTCTTGCTACAGTCATGAGGATTCGCCTGAAACCTACCCTGTAAACCTAATACCCGGTACGACTCCAAACTCGCAGCCCTGAAACGCAAGTGCAGATCTGCAGAACGGAAGTGGCAAACCTCAGGCTCACCCTCTGACAAAGTGGCCTGCCGCCTGCTCCAAAGGCAACACAGACTCTCCATTTGTGCCAAGAAAAGGGCCCACATCCAGGTACGGTGTATGTGGTGCATCTAACAACGCGGCTAAATTCTTTAAAATCTGCAGGAAACTAGCCAACCGTTCTGCAGTCTCTCCCTCCCCTCTTCAGTCCTAAGTCCTCTGCAACACACTGGCCACACACTTCACCACTAAAACTCTGGACATCCTGAGCACTCTTGCTGCCCTTTCCTGCAGCCCCTGCCCCACTCGCTTGCCTCCTATGGCCCCCAACCCTCCTTCTTCCTCTCTCTCCTCTTTCTCCCCAACCACTCCTGATGAGATCACCAGAATTGTCCACTCCACAAAGGTGTCCTCCAGGTTTCCCCTTGCTCCTCCAGAACCATCATGGACAACATTGGCCCTGTTGCCACTGCACTTGCTGATTTCTACAGCCACTCTTTTGCTACTGGATCATTCCCCTCCTCTCTCAAGCACTCCCTTGTAGGCCTCCTCCTGAAAAAAAAAACCTTCAGACCCTACTTGTCCAGCCAACTACCGCCCTATTTCTATCACCCCCTTTCTCAGGAAACTCCTGGAGAAGCTGGCCTCCCCCCAACTTACCTCACACACTGAACTTGTTGTTGGTCTCCACGACCATCAATCTGGATTCCGAGCATCCAGAGGCACGGAAACTGCTCTTATGAACACCTGTGAAGAACTGCTTGCATCTCTGGACACCAACTCCCCAACTGTCCTCATTCTCCTCGAACTCTCCTCTGCCTTTGACATGGTCAACCGCTCCCTCAAAAACGGCTCCATGATACCCTGGGTATCTCGGAGAGGGCACTGAACTGGCTGACCGCCTTCCTAAGTGACTTTCCGTCCAGGTTATTCTGGGCACCTTCTCCTCATCTACTTCTTTCTCCACCTGTGGTGTCCCCCAGGGCTCCAACCTCTCCCCCTGGCTCTTTAACACTTACCTTGTTCCGCTTGCACTCCTCATTTCCTCCTTCTCCCCCACCTTCCAATGCTACGCAGATGACACACAACTCTTCTTCAAATATCCTGCTGATCCTCTTGCTTCTTCCATCATCCCAGACTGCCTATCTGCCATCCAGTCCTGGTGCACTTCCAACGATCTCTGCCTCAATGTCAGCAAGACTGAGATCCTTCCTCTTGGGACCCCTGCTCTTCTTTCTTCCCCTCACTCTGGCCATCCTCTATGGGCTCTCCCCATCTCCTTCATCTGAAGCCAGAAACCTTGGAGTCATCTTCAACTCCTCTCTTTCCTTCCTCCCTCACATTCAGGACATTGCCAAGAAGTCTAACTTTTCCTTCTGAAAGGAATTCTCCCCTTTCTCACTTTCCCCCAGAAGCTCCATGTTACTATAGCTCTGGTTCTCTCTAGTCTAGACTACTGCAACAGCCTTCTCTTGAATCTTCCCTCTTCCTCTCTACGACCCCCTCCAGCTAATCCAGAATAGGGCAGCAAAACTTATCCTTGGCCTCAAGCCCAGGGACCACATCTCTCCTGCCCTAAAAACTATTCTCTGGCTCCCAGTTGCTGCAATCATCAAGTTCAAATCCCTCTGCATCATCCATAAGACCACACTCTGTGCAAATTGCTCTTACTAAATACTCTTCCTCTAGACCTTTACATTCCTCTGGTACCAACTCTGTGTGTCAAGCGTTTCGCTAAACAGAAGGCCGGTGTTCGATCTCTTTCTTCAGCTGGCTCCCTCTTATGGAACAGCCTCCCACTTCCTCTTTGTCTTGAGCCGATCCTGCTCAAATTCCAGAAGCTCCTCAAGACTTTCCTTTTCACCTCGTCCTTCCCTTCTTCCCTACTCTAATCTGTCGCTGTGATTGGTGACCAGGGTCCTAATTTGTCCTTCAGGGCCCTGGCCTCCCACACCCAATCTCCTTCAGCCTCTGCCCACACACAGCACTTGCCTTGGCACTTTCTGGCCTTCGCCACTGTAGGCCTGCACTCACCCATTTATTTATTACAGCTGAAAGTTCCCTAGCACAACACTGGGCAGGAACGTACACCTGCTGTTCACTCACAAGCATAGTCACTCCTGCACTTACTCCCCCCTCTTCCTCTTCCCCTCTCCTCTCTCTGCACTTGCACGCTCTGAATGCTCACAAGGCCTAGTAGGATGTCTTTATCCTCCAGTGTATTCATTGTTTTCTATCCCATGCTCCCTCCCTGTTGTCTTCTGGGTGCTTTTAAACATAATTTACTTGTATAAGGGCCTAACAAATGCACAATAATACAATATACATTCCCTTTGTAGTTGTTCATGCTTTGTGTTTTTTTTTTACTTGTATATTTGAGACTCCGAATTATTCAAAGACCTCTGGTTGTGTTTCGATTGAGGCCAACTTAAAAAAGATGTCCTCGGTTGTGCCCAAAGTTAGTGCCCACTGCCAGCAATCGGCTCTGATATATAGACCGTTTTCCCAATTCATCGTTATTCTGTCTTTTTGTTTGTGTCCTGGATGGCCTGTAGGCACTGGCAAAGCACGGGTTGTACCTCGCTCTCCCACCCCCGCAATCACTGGTATGGACTAATTTGGTTTACACACAGAGTGGTTTGCAACTTCAAAAACAGACAATGATGAACTGCTCTGTGCAACGCTTCCTATGCGCAAACTGCTCAGAATGTAAAAGCTTTTCTGGGGTTTGTGTGCAGGACTTGAAGTAGGAACGAAGCAAGTATAAGTGAGTGATGCATATGAGGGTTCACCCTGCTTGTCTAGGGTGTTATTCCAACCACGAGGCCCCTTTCTTTACTGTAAAATCAGGGCCTAGGCCTAGCGCACTTACTCAATGGCTCCACCCCCTTTCCCCACCCTTTTTCAATCCTAATCATTGGTAAATTATGCGATGCCTGGTAGGTTGGTTTCTTAAATTTTAATGTGTGTTCATTTTTTGAAGATGTCACATTTGTGGCGAATACAAACCTTGGTGTACCCATCGAAAGTTACAGGTTTAATGATAGGAATTTTAACCGACACCTGCAGGGTACTGGGAACTTACTTCTTGTTTCTACTTTTTGGCTTCTTAATTCTGTTGTACTGAAAGTGAAATTATTGTACAGTTGCTTTTTAGGGGCCTCACGATCACTGGGGTGTAAAGTGACAGATATAGTCATCTGTCCAAGTGTAAATGTATGTGTTGTAAAGTTATTAAGCGATTAGCATTCATTGCAATGGGCAGGTGATCCTTCCAAACAGAAACCTGCCCTTTTCATTTTAGCACTAAAAAGTAGGATTTTCTTCTCTTATGGAATATTTATAGTGGCTTCCCAGTTGGAAAACAACCCTGCATGTCGGGGGGTGCTCGAGAGCCCGACCAAGATGGCCACAGGCCCGTGAAGCTCTCCGGCACCCTCAGATATTCGGATGCTATCCTGCCGACTTTGCTGCTGATTTTACACCCAGGTGGGGTGTGCCAGCGCTACTCATCTCTGCACCCCGCAAGAGCATCGGATGGTGCAGGGTTCTGCGGCGCGGCTCCTGTTTTCTTGTCGGAGGCCCCTGTGCGGAGTGGAGGAGGGGCGGTCCTGAGGCAGGCGCGCCGCAGAGAGGCCCTGTGTGCTGCCCGGCTCGGATGTGGAGGAGGCGCAGTGTTTAGCCCCCCTGCTTGAGGCTGTTACTGCGGGCTTCGGGAGATGCTGCCCCGAATGTGCACCGGAGCGGGTGCGGCTGCTGTCTGACTGGGGGGCCTGTGTGCTGTCTCGCCCGGCGGCGTCCACGGACTGTTGGTGCGAACTCCGGAGGGGCTGCTCCGGGCACCGAGTTGCCGGGAGCGCTGTGCCGTGCAGTCACCAGAGAGATGGGAGTACCGCGGCTGCCTGAGGTTTGCGGCCGCGGGTGCCCCGGAGGGGAGCGGGCGTGGCGACAGGGCCTGTCCGCTGCAGGGGCGGTGCAGTGGAGTCAGGCCGCTGTCAGGGACTGCCTCTGGGGACCTTTGCCGTGTAGGCTATTGTGGTGCGGCGTTGGGGTTCCTGCTGGCGACGTCGGCAGTCACGTGGGGTGCTGCGGCCGCGCCCTCCCCTCGGATGTGGTGGACGGGAGCAGAGCTGCATTGGGGGGTGGGCTGCTGGCGCCGGCTCTACGGGGTTCCTCGGGCATAGTCCTTGGGCTGGACTCGGAGGCTGGAGAAGCTTTGGAGGCCTCCTGAAGATCGAAGGTGCTGCGACCACGGAGGCTGCTCTCCATGTCCTGGTGAGCTTAATGAGATGTGTTTGTGTGATTCGACTGCTCCTGCATGCTGGGAATCATTTCTTCACCTGGTGTCCCTGGCTACTGATTGAATCTCTACGCTTGTGGCCGGTGGGGGCGTTGCGCCTTTCTCCCCCCCCCCCCTTGTGGTTCTGTTGGATTTTGGGCACGGGTGTGGAGTGCGCCGGGTGGATCACTGAAGGTGTCGCGGGGGACTGACGCTGCAGGGGGGGCTTTTGCATTGGAGATACTGGTTGGTGCATGTGCTTTTGTCCCCCCTCCCCTCCCCCTCCTCACTCGCACAACATGTCGAAGGCAGGCAAGGGTGGCAAGCAAAAAAGCCAAGCTACATTTTGAAGTACCCGCCCAAGCTAAATCCAATGGGGTCATGGTGGACTTTTCGAAGCAGGGAACCCCAGCCTTGGGAATGGATCCCTCATTGGCGCTTCAGGATATTAAGGTCATGCTTGCGCAGTTACAGTCAGGGATACAGTCTCTTGATGGAAAGCTGGACACATTGACCTGCAAGGTAGACCACATGCAGGTCCGTTTGGACAAGCATGGGGAACAGTTGTATGAGGCAGAGGGCCGGATCTCCGGAGTGGAGGACGTTGCAAGTTCGGTGTCTGGGGCAATGGCTGGGGTGCAGAGAGCTCTGAAGGAGCTTAGGGAGAAGCAGGAAGATTTTGAATCACGCTGGAGGCGGCATAACGTCAGGATTGTTGGCCTGGCGGAGTCGGTGGACCAGAGCGACATGGAGAGTTTGGTTGAAGGCTTTTTGAAGGAGGTGTTGAGCCCGGAGGGATTCTCCCCAATATGTGTGGTGGAAAGAGCTCATAGGATTCCTACTGGAAAGAGACCGGTTCCGGGAGCCCCTCCGAAGCCGTTGATAGCTCGCCTGCTGAACTACCTGGACAGGGATACTGTGCTTCGGAAGGCGAGGGGAAAAAGGCACTGTCACTTACAGGGGGGATGTCATTCGGTGTTTCCCTGACTTCTCGGATAAGGTGCAAGCAACTTGAAGACTTTTCTGGATGTGAAGAAACGCTTAAGGGACAGAAATATGAAATACGCCATGCTATATCCGGCCCGGCTCCGAGTGAAGCATAAGGGCAAGTCGCTCTTTTTTCAGTATCCTAGGGGAGCAGCGTCCTTTTTAGACATGCTGCCGGAAGAACCTGAACAGTGAGGGGATCCTTCGGTTTGATGAGGGGGCAGAAGTATGTTTGGTCTTGGATCACTGATGCTGGCAGGATATTTGGAGTTGCCTTTTCTTTCACGGCAGAAGTTGGGAGCTTTATAATGGGGTGCTGGTGGGTCGGGCTGGTAGCTTCCCTCAGCGCGAAAGCTGGTTGACATTATGTTGTGGGTTGTTGATTTGTTGGTGGGTTGGGCTGTCTGGCACAAATGGGGTGGGGTCATGGGGGTGTCTGGGGGGGACAGGGGGCTGGGTAGTCACCGACAAGTTGGGGGGTTGTCGGTAGGGGAGGGGGGCGGTCGGGGGGGGGAAGTTGTTGGCGGGGGGATGGGAGGATTACTGGCACGAGGTATGCATTTCTTAGGTAGGTCGGTTGCTGCATGCATAGCAGGGTTTACAATGTTTAATAATGGCGACACTAAGTTTTTAACTTGGAATGTGCGGGGACTTAACAGCCCTCCGAAATGCCGGAAGGTGCTCCAATACCTGCGGCGTCATCAGGTGGCGGTGGCCTTCCTTCAGGAGACCCACCTGACAGCGGAGTCGGAGGCCAAGTTTGGTAAATGCTGGGGGTGCCACAGATATTTTTCTTCATACTCTTCCTTTTCCAGAGGGGTGTGCGTGTTGGTACACATGTCTGTGGGTTTCTGTCTGACTAAGGTGCTGAAGGATACGGAGGGTAGGGTAGTTCTAGTCCAGGGTGTTATACAGGGGAGGTTATATCTGTTCATTTGCTATTACGGCCCCAAACAGGACACATTTGAATCGCTGGAGTGGGTTGAGCGGCATTTGGCAGGCATGCTTTGGGGAAGGTACTGTGGGCCGGGGATTTTAATGCGGTGCTGGACCCTGCTCGAGACCGGACCGGGCGCCACCCGCGCTTGGACAGCAGGTGCTCTGTTAAAATCCAGGGCATGCAGGAGGTGTGGCGATTGTCGGATGTGTGGAGGGTGCGGAACCCGGAGGGGTATCAGTACACGCATTATTCGGCCCCACACAACTCGACAGCACGCCTGGATTACTTCTTGGTGTCAAAGTCTTTTGGGGCAGGTGTCGGAAGTGTGGAGGCTTTGGCTCGCACTCTATCGCACCACGCTCTGGTGGTTTTGGCGGTTCGTCTGCGGGGACGGGTTGAGGGGAGGCCGCCATGGCGTTTTAAAAGCAATGAACTCAGACGTGGTTTTTAGAGAGGAGCTGGGGAAGGCTATTGATGATTATTTTGAGGTGAATGAAGGATCGGTGTCATCGGTCGGTACTCTATGGGAAGGGTTTAAGTGCGTGATGCGGGGGGTGTGTATTGCTGAGGAGGCAGGTATACTGAGGGGGATCCGGAGGGACTTGGTGAAGGAGGAAGAGGAGATGCGTGCCTTGCCCCTGTTCCTTCCAGGGTTCAGCAAGGCGAGATAATGGTGCACCTTCAGAAATTTCGGGAGCTGGCCCAACGGGAAGTCAAGTATTTGTGGGTTAGGTCTGCTCCTCGGAAGTATGGGGAGGGTCAAGCTCCCGGTAGGTGGCTTGCTAGGGCCACGCGTTTGGATACGTCAGGAAGCAGAGTGACGGTAATTACGGATGGGGGGGACAAATCATTTTGAAGACAAGGCGATACTTCGGGAGTTTCACACATTTTATACTCGCCTGTATGCAACCCAGTGCTCTGCCTCGCAGTCTGACATTGATGCGTACCTTGAACAGGTGGGATTGTTTTGGTGTTCGGAGGAGCAGAGGGAGTGGCTAAACAGACCAGTGTCGTTGGGTGAGGTGTAGGAAGCTATAAAGTCGTTGCCTAACGGGAAGTCCCCGGACCCGGACGGATTTACTTCAGAGTTTTATAAGTGTTTTGCTGATAAGTTAGTGCCTTTTATATATTGCGGGTGTACCAGGAGGCGGTGAGTGTGGGTAGGTTACCAGACTCTCCTAGGGAAGCTCTGGTAGTGGTACTATTGAAACCGGGAAAGCCCGAAGGGGAGTGTTCCTCCTACCGCCCGATCTCTTTGATCAATTTGGATAAGATGATCTTGGCCAAGATTTTGGCATCTCGCCTCTCTCTGTTGATGTCCACGCTCGTTCGTGCAGATAAGGCGGGTTTTATCCCTGGGCGGTCGACATCGTTTGGCCTACGGCGGATGTTTGGGTTGATGGCCGCCCTGCCGAGTGATGCCCCGGCGGCTGCAGTTATGTTCGATGCCGCTAAGGCTTTTGATTCTATCGAATGGCCATTCTTATTCACGGTTCTGAGATGGCTGGGTCTGGGGGAGTCCTTTCTGGCCATGGTGTCACTGCTCTATGCGAAGCTGGTCGCAAGGGTGCGGGTCAATGGGCAGATGACCTCACCAATCCCTCTTGAAAGGGGAACGCGTCAGGGGTGCCCTTTGTCCCCCTTATTGTTTGCTTTAGCTATAGAGCCTTGGGCTGAGAGAGTACGGGAGTTCCATATCCATAGAGGGATTCAGCTACACACCCATAAGGTGGTAGTTTCGTTGTACGCAGTTGACATGGTCTTGTTTTTGCATCATCCCGAGGTTAACTTGGACCCGTTTATGTTAGATGTTCAGCAATTTGGGGAACTCTCGCGGTTAAGGGTGAATCTGGGAAAGTCAGTAATATTCCCATTGACGGATGGGCTGGTTCGGTTTCAGGACGGATGGGGGTTTCAGTGGGACATGCTCGGTACTTGGGGATTACCTTGGCTAGGTCGGAGAGGGAGGTGTATCGTAGTAATTATGGGGCGATTCTGCAGCAGGCTAAGGCAGCTATGCACAGGTGGGCTTTGCTCCCGCTCGACTTGTTTGGTAGGATCTCGTGGTTAAGATGTCTATACTGCACCGGTTCTTATACGTGTTTCTTAACATGCCTATTCGAGTACCTAAGAAATTTTTTCAGGATCTTAAGTCGGCAGTGTCTCGGTTTCTTTGGGCTGGGAAGCAGGCGCGAGTGGCGTGTGACAAGCTCATTGCACCTGTTCACAAGGGGGGTTTGGCCTTGCCTGATTTTGAATTGTATTATCATGTGGCTCAGGCTAGCTATCTAAGATATTGGTATGGTCTGGTGGCCGAACATAGGCATGTTGAGGTGGAGCGGTCGATTGCATCCCCGGCATTATTGAGATTGGTTATTCTGACAGTCCAAGCTTGCTCTGGGGCAGTCCGGAATTTGGTGGAGTTGACGTGCAGGGTTTGGTCTCGGCTGGAGCATGTACCGAAGGAGGGGGATACTCTTCTCGCCGGAGCTTCCGGTTATATTCATTCCGGGAGTGCCTGTGACGAGTGAAGTAAGATATGTGGCTATGACGAAGCGGCTGGGTCTCACTAAGTTTGCGGATCTGTTTCCAGATGGTAGACTTATTACTATCGAGCACTTGAAGGGTAGGGGGGCCTTGTCAGCGCTGGATGTATTTCTGTATTATAGGCTTCGGGTGGCGCTGCGGGGGCTCTTTCCGGCCTTTCCCGAGCAGCCCCGAACAGCCCCGAACAGCCGAACTACTAGATAGGGTAATTAGGGGGAACTTGGATTGGAGGCTGCTCTCGGAGCTCTATGCGATGGTGTCGGAGAGGAGGTCACAGTCTGGTGTCGCCGAGGGCTGAGTGGGGAAAGTTGCTCGGTAGGGAGATCTCGGAGGATGTATAGCTATTCTGCTGTGAAGGTACTAGGAAAGGGGCTATTCATTCTAATTTTAAACTTGTTCATTTTAAATTCCTGCACCAATACTATTATTCTCCGGCTCAGCTGCATCGATTTTTTTCCTCATAGGTCGGCGGCTTGTATTGGGTGTGGGTATGAACCTGCTAATTTTCTTCATGTGGCATGGGAATACACATCGCTGGCTCAATTCTGGGGAGGGGTGTTCGATGTGATAGAGCAGATTGCGGGTCAGCGATACGCTCCGGACCCGGTGATGGGGTTGTTGGGTTACACCGTCCAGGTTCCGAAAGGGGTTTGAATGTTAATAAGCCTTCTCCTGATCATTGCCAAGCGTAGGGTCGCCATGGGGTGGGACAAGAGTATTCCCCCGACGATCGATCAATGGTCTCAGGATGTTATGTATTGCAGTGATATGGAGCGGCGATGGGGTGCGATATCTAGGAGGGATGGAGGCGACACCAGTATGTGGGATGCGTACACGTCATATCTTCTGAATAGGGGTGGTGGGCAACCGGGCGCCGCACCGTCACAGGTGTCCTTGAACTTATCACTGTCTGATTGAGGGATCTGGCGTGCTTGGAGCTGACCTAAAATGTTGCGTACAGTTATGTGCCATGTTGGGGGAGGTAGGAGGGGAGGGGAGGGGAACTGGGGGGGTAGGGGTTTGGTTTTCAGTTGCTGTTTGTGATATGTTAATCTTGAGTGGGCTGCAGAATATGGGACTTGGCCTTACATTTCTGGGTGCAGACTATTGGGTGCAAAGGTCCCCCCCCCCCCCTGAGGACTGCGAACGTTGGACATCCTTTGTGTCGTATCCTGGGGTGCTTCAGACTTTTTGCTATAAAGCTCTTGGTGTGACGACTCTGGGGTGGGGGGGGTAGGGTGCGGGTGGCGTGGATGTGGGATTGTTATTGTTACTGTTGGAAAGCTGTTATGCCAATAAACAAATTTATAAAAATAAATGTAAAAAAAAAACCTGCATGTCCAACCCTTGCCAGACATCGCTTCCATAAGCAAAAAGATGCAGAAGAGTCCACAATCCCCAAGAGTTGCCATCTGAGCAGAATAAGGTGTCTAGCAATGTGCTGACAGTATTAAATGTAAAAAATTACCAATAACAAAACATCGACTATTTATGTGGGTCACAGCACCAGCAATTCTTATTAATATCCAATGTACACAATATTGTAGCAACTAGAAATATTTTCGATGTCTGGTTTTTAGTTTTGGCTATTATGCATAAGCCGAGACTATTGCATTAGTGTACAGCTAAGGAGGGAGGAGAGACACAAAGCTTGTAGGTGGTGTTTGGTTATTTTACCACCCATTGACTGCCCATGGCCATGCTAATCCCTATGGCCATTTCCACCCACTTCCTCGCTCACCCCGCCCAAAACACATCTGTTTCAGCTAGCATTAGCAAGCCTTCCCAAGCCTTACCATCAAGTGTCTGCCAGCTGTTTTTTTCAAAGCACTCTTCTGAGAGTGAATGACTTCGTTGGAGCTGTAAACGTGCTACGTCTGCCTTCATCCCCTCGATTTATAAACAGTATGCCTGTCCTTCACTGGAGTCTTGCTGACAATGAGCATTGGCAAAGCCAGAAGTTTTGCCTTGCGTATAAGTAATAGGTGTTTTCCAGGCACTGCGATTATATTCCCAGGTACTTGCACCGTTTTTCAGCTGCTGCCAATAAATGGGCATGCCAGTCAGAATCCGCATAGTTGGCAACTCTGCATGCCCCACCACCTGCTGCGAATTGCTACGGTGCTCTACGTTCCTTGTCGGTCTCAGGCTGCACTCTCCGTCATTACTTGAAGAGGTACACGCTGAAGCGTAACACTTGAGCTGCCTGCTTGGTGGAGCGTTTAGGGCATTGGAGTGGAATCCGCCGCTCGGCGGCATTCCTTCTGAGGTCTTGCGCGCTGCAGGCTGCAGCAGGTAGGTTTCTATTGTCTGCCTGGCATTCATTCTGTCCCTGTTCAATTCACTCTAGATTTTTCTGGTGTTTTTTTTTTCATTTGTTCTCTTTCTATAGCTTTCCTATTCCCCCCCCCAAACCCCTTTTTTCTCTGTCTCGTTTTTTTTGTCTCTCCCACCCGTCACTCTCCGTTTCATTCTTCGATTCATTCTTACTTCTCTCTTAATTCCTCTTTCATGTCTCGCTGTCAATCTTTCTAGGTCCGAATGACTATGGACCCATCTGCCTTTCTATCAGACTATCTGTCTGCCTATCTCTGGATCGATCTGTCGGCCTGTCCACTTTATTCACTTTATACCATGCATAGCCATGTCACTTTAGTGAAAATGTGTTTTACTGTCTAAGTTGTGCTAGAAATACAGCATACAGTTGATATTCCATTTGTAAATGGGAAGCGCCATGTTCTCCTTCAACTTTCAACCCATTGCCTAAATATCATTTAGTGAGCAATGTCGCCGCTCATTCATGGGTCCTCTTGTTGTGGCGAAGGCTGGCATATTCCCCAGCCGGAGGCTCGCTGCTCTTTGGAAGAGTTGCATGCGTGCATGGTAGGTTATGGTCTGAACAACGTGTTTATAGTCAGGCACCAACCTAGACGTGAAGCAACGAAGCGCTTTACTACAGTGATACGGGACAATGACATGCTTGGCGTGGGAACGGCAGACTGTTAAGGGCACCCCTGGCAGGACTTGGAAAAAGGTGATGCCAAGGTTACTGGCAGGAAGTACGGTTTAGAGAGGGAAAGCAGAGCCAGCCTTGGGTCATTTGTTAGTAGGTCTGCGGGGTTCCCCAGTTCAACCAAAATTCCTGGAAGTGTTGTTTGCTCCGACCCTCCTAACTGCTCTGTTGAGTCTATGCCGTCGATTCCCTCCTTTGCATTGTGCTTGGAGTTGCCGTTTGCAGAAAAATGTAAAGGAAACTTGACAAGCAAGTACCAAATGGAATATTTGGTGTAGTTATTTTGAGTAGCCCGCACTGTTGGAGCTGCAAGATGTTTTTTTATAGAGTGGCAGTTATCTGTGAGTATATTATGTGGTGTTTTTAATCGTCACCCGTCTATAGGAAGGTTTTGATGTGCGAGTTTTATTTTTAGTCAGGCTCGAGGCAAATACGTACTCATCTCTATCTATGTTTTTTTAAATATTGCGCCGCACGCCTGAAGGCCTCAGGGCGCTCGCAAGACAGACAACATTTAAAATAAATGGGAGAAGCCGAATGGGGTCCGTCACAAACGGAGAAGGAGGGGGCATATGATATCTTAAGTAACTAGGTCTATCCCCTATCAATGAGAAGCATCTTAAGTTGTTTCTTGAGCCTAGTTTTTGAGTCACAAGCTCGTCGTTCCATGGGCAGCGAGTTCCAGATAGTGGGTGCCCAGGCACTGAAGCCTGCACCACCAAACTTTTTCAAGGTGATGCGTGGTTGGAAGAGGAACAGATCATTGTTAGATCGAAGAGTGCGTCTAATAGGTGCTTTGTGGATTCTCGAGGAGAGATGTGAAGGTGCCTGATCTGAGAGGCATTTGAAGATCAAGACGGAACCCTTAAAAAGTATCCGCTGCTCAACAGGAAGCCAGTGTAGTTTCCTACGGGATTCTGAAACCTTAGAAAGCCGACTAAGCCCACATACTGCACAAACGGCTCCATTTTGTGAAACCTGTAGCTTTCTGATGTTCACTTTGAAGGGGCCTACCAAGAGGCTATTGCAATAGTGTAATTTCGAGTTAACAAGAGCTGCAGCAATCAATGCACGATTGCCCTCAGACGGATCGGTGTGAGAGTCAAAGTAGACTCTAAGAGTTTCAACAGTTTCCGATACAACAACGGAAGCGCCATTTATCACAAAAGAATTGTTTCGAGGCTCAAGATTTTTCATTTTGTGCTCGGTACCCATAATGAGCAGCTCTGTTTTATGAGTTATTCAAGGCCAAAGAGTATAAAGCCATCCATATTTGTATAGCCTTGAAAACTTCATTTATTTTAATTGAATCTTCAATGTAGACCCCGAATAGTTTCAACACAATCTGGGTGTCGTCAGCATAATGTGCAAAATAAACTCTGAGAGAGGCAAGAAGATTGCACAAAGGTTTGGAGTAGACATTAATAAGTAAGGGCGATAAACAAGATCCCTGAGGGACTCCACAGGTTAGAAGGGTTCTCTGATATTGAGAATTTCTCTTCACAACATTAACTGTTCTTGGTCCGAGGAAAGATCTCAACCAGTTAGCAGCCTAAGTAGTGCATTTGCCAACCTTAATCAGCCTTTCTTCTAGGAGAGCATGATCAACCAAGTCGAATGCTGAGGAGTGTTCCAACAAGAGCAGCAAGGCATAATTTCCTCCCTCAATAGTTTCTGTTATGTTGGATTTTAGATCCAGCAAAGCGGTCTCTGTCCCAAAATTAGTACAGAATCCAGAATTACGTTCCATAAAGTGCTAATACTGTGTATAGGCAATTTTAGGAATTATTTTTAGCAGAAAAGGTACGTTGGTTATAGGTCTGTAGTTACCAGCAATAGTGGGATCTAGGTTCTCCTTTTTTATTAGGGGAGTTATCCAGGCCTCCTTGATATTTCCTGGAATGAAGGCCGCATGAAAGCTTGTAACCCATGGGGCAAGTGTGGTAGCAAAATCCTTAGAGTGTTGCTGGGAAGACATCTCCCTTACACTATGTAGGTTTGAGCTTTTTTATAACCTCTATAAACTCTTCCTCTGATGCTTGCTTGAAGGAAAAAGGGGTGGTATCTGAGGTAGAAGCAACATGTGGCAACCCAGAAATGGCTGTGGTTGGCTGCAACAGTTTGACTTGGTCCAAAATATGGTTTTGGTGTTTTATAGTTTTTTGTGTGAAACTGTCATGTATACATTGGCACCAATTGTTTTCCATTACAATGGAGGTCTCAGCTGTACACACCTTAAATTCTTGTAGAACTGAAATAAGTTCTTTAGATTTCGATTTGGCTGTAACTATTCTTTCAGGTTTTTCGGTTTGGCTTTATAATTGTCCTCCTTAAAACACTTGACTGTAACTTTTGTATTTCAGTCATCCAACAGATTCTTATGCCAGTAACGTTCAGCCTTCTGTTTCAAACCTCTGGTATGTAGAACATCTGGGCTGAACCATTGGTTGTAATTAGTTACTTTATTCTTTTTAAAGAGTCTCACCGGGGCTAATGAGTCAAATACCTCACCAGTAACTGTTCTAAAAGTAGAAGTAAAATCATCGAGAGATAAGCTCCCATCCATGGATGGAAGGAGGGGTAGTACTCTGTATACAAAAGATTCAGCCGAGAAATTTTTTGTTGTTGCAGTTTCGTCTTGATGTACAAGGATTAATTACTTTTGGTGATTTAGTGAGAGACAGTGTAATTGGAATTTCAAAAAGAAGAAGGGAATGGTCAGACCAAATACATTGTTCCACTGATGTGATCTTCAGGATTTGTTTTTTTGAGAGGATCCAGTCCAGGGTGTTTCCTCCCATGTGTGTCAGGGTGTGAACAAACTGGGAGTTCTTGAGCGCTTTGAAACGCTTGCCTGTGTATAGGCGCTATATAAATAAACCATACCATACCATACCCGAAACCAATCGTTTGAAGTGATAGTAGTAATGAGAAGGCCTCATGATCACAAGGTTATCAGCCCAGAAACTAAAATTCCCAAGAATAATAAAAGGTGTAATATACTTGGGGGTACCGCCAATGAAAGATAGAAGCTGCTCTTCAAATAGTGGTGTTTGTTTAGGATGTCTATATAGAAGTAAAATACTGAGCGACTTTATAGAATTAATATTTGATTAATAATGATTTCTGAAAGTAATTGATTAGAAATTGTGGTAGTCTTTTTTAATGTTCTTAATGATTATTCGCCATACTTGAATCCTTAATTTCAAGAAGCTTATGCAGATCTAATAAATGGTTATTCTTGCCAATAACACCGGGGACGGCAGCCGGCCAGTCAACTTACAGGGAGCGCAGGCGAAACTGCTGATCATAGCCCGCATTCCCTTCTGATTCCAAGCAGTGCTGGCAGGCCGTCTCGCTGGATCTCAGATCCGACTCCCCAATCCTAGGAAATCCATGAGTATTCTACATTTATTTTAGAATGCTGCGGTGCCGGAATCGTGGTTGCTATGTTCAGAGGCACGACATGTCCCCTTAAGATCACTTGAAGGTCTGAGCAAGAGTCCTGTGAAATCCCTTGCCAATATTGCACTGTACAGGAAATATTGATGTACATTTCTTTGGGTGTAAAAGGAGGGCATATATTATACTTTGATGCCATTATAAGAAATCGGGCTATTTCCAGATGTCCATAAGTAATCTTCTGTGGGGCTGTGAGGCAAAAGATTAAGCGGGATGACTAAAATAATCTACCTTTGCCCCTCCACTGCTCGCCCCGTGCTCTAGATGGGACCCCCAGTACAAAAAATATCAATTTCCACCCCTGAGTGTCGCAGGAAGACTCGCTATTGCTAGACTGTCACCAAACTGAACATAATCCCCCACAAAGCTCATTAACAAAGTCCAGGTGTTTCTGATTGCCACAGTGCAACCTTAACAATGGCACATGTAAAAGTGATCATGTACGTCGGTTCCTACTGCTGCATCACTTAATTCTGTCTCAAAAGAGAACAAGGCCATTTAGAAAAATGCCATCTCTACGGGTGTGCAAGCCCAAGCTATTTTGATTTTTACTTTAACAAATGGCGCAGGTATTTCTCTGTAATCTGTACTCATTTCCTAAATGTTCCATGATGAAAAATAGTACACATGGACACCCCAGCACTTATTATTTTTTTTTTGCCTTTTTAAAGCGCTCACACAGCCCGGGGGCATTGAGGCGCTGTTACAGGAAGGGCATCGAACCTGTGTTGCTTTGTGTCGTCTTGTTTCCAAGGCAAGCATGTTGCCGCTGAGCTATCCTCCCCGAACAACTTGTATGTGCTTTGGCAACATTACAGCCCCAGAGTGACATGTGCCTTCCTGGAAATGCCTGCGGCGGTCTCCTCACTATATTTAAGTTGACCATCAAGTTCCGTAGGAAACCAAAACATTGAATTGCTATTAACTTTTGACTCGCATTGGGATTTGGTATATATTTAGCAAACAAAACGTTTGTCAGTTACTAATAAAGCAAAAAAATGCTGTTTTCGGCATACTCCCATTCATTTCCCCCATAAAGAAAGTCAACATTTCTGTGTAGCACACAGTAAAAAACGCTGGGCGGAATTGGACCAGGTAGGAAACAACTTGGGCCCCCAACGTTGATTTGATTTCCGGGGTGGGTCTGGGGATATTCCATCCAGTAGTTTTTAAAATATTTGATGGGAAAGCGGGTGCTTCCTGCTCCCAAAACTATAGCTATATATGCGTTCCAGAATGCATAAGTGAGGCTTTTTCAGAACTGAAAAATGACGCAGTTGCTCTTTGTTCCATCCAAGAGATAACCATTTCCGAAATAACCGGGGTTAGCCAAAAAGTGGAAAAAATGTCATTTGGAGGAGCAAAAAGGATGAAATGGTATCATGCTAGAGGTGGGGAGGGGAAAAGAGGACTTGCGGGGTTGAGAGGTCTAGGGACCAAGTTCAGAACTAGAACGTTTTCTCATAACCAGGGTTATTTTCACATAACCGGGGTTAGAATCGAAAACTGGATCGGGAATGAAAGTCTCACCTGAATAATAGGAGTTATTTTACAAATAATCAGTGTTATTTTATGAAAAAACACTGTTGTTTATAGTACATTACTATTGTCAGGGTTATAATAACTGCAGTTATGGGGAAAAATTCTAAATAAAATGTGATGAATACAATAAAAGTGGAATGTTCAAGCTTACATTGAGGTGGCAGGGTAATGGGTATGGCCGGAGACTATGGCTACTGGGTTACTTTAAGGAACCGAATGGTGCAATATGGAAAGTGGACACGGCCAAAGGCCGTGGCCACTGGCTATGACCGAAGGCCATGGCTAGTGGGCCCCAACGAAACCTATTGGGGCAACATGTCAAGGGACCACGGGGAAAGGCTGTGGCCACTGGCCATGGCAGAAGGCCATGGCTTATGTGCCCAAAAGAAACCTAGTGGTATGGTCAGAGCCGATGGCCTGGGCCACTGGCCATGGCTAGTGGTCCTGTTTAAAAAAAACTATTGGAGCAGTATCTAGAGTGACTACGGCCTTTCCAAAGGAATGAAATGATACTCGGAAATTGACAAATAAATAATTAATGTGTGAGGCAAATATGATTTCTCCCAACAACAGGAATGCAGAAACACTAGCAATCACAATGCAATGGATCAACAAGAAGCATACAATTCGAAAATGAGTGGAAAGTTAGAACATGCTGCAACCGAATGACACGTTGGAAAGTTGCAATTTTCTCAATTCCCGTTTTATAAAAACTGGTGAAATGCTGAAAATCGCAATGCGGTTTTTGGTCTGGGGGACAGATGTATATCACAGGGACAATATCAAAGTGAAAGAATGTTGGTAGCTGAAGACTTGGATGAGATTTTCAGGGTGGAATGTGGTTCAGTTTTGCGAAAGATAGAGCAGTTAAAATGAAAACTTCGGTTTTGAAAGAAAAGCAAATGTTACTTAAACTAAATTATCTAGACTATATTGTTAAAGAGGAACACAGTAAGTTCCAAGGTTGATTCGTGAGGTCAACCTTATCATCCCAGTGCTCAACTTTAACTGGAGATTAGTTTGATTACTCAAAATATAACTAAGGGCTTAGGATGTACACCAGACAGAAATGAAAAGAGAGATGGCGCTAGCACTTAGAAATCAAGGACAGGGTGCATATTCTAATGGTTTAAAAAAGTTACCAGGGTATAAATAGGATTGCTTAGAGAGTGTATTACAGACAAAAGGGTCAAGATGGTGAGACTATGTGTTTCTCTGTGATGAGGAGATACTCACAATCCACGCTTGGATTTGGAATTTTGGAACATCCAACTGGGTCTGGACAAACAGCTGGGCAATTCTGGTCACCGGATGACAAGGACAACTCGATGGCAGGGTTGCAGTGGGCATGCAGGTAGTGGGCAGCAAGCTGGTCTGATTTCAGGATGCAAAAGGTACCACAGCTTTTCCCTTTTTTAATGGGATTTTAGTGGGTTTTTTCTAGATCAGTGGCCTTGCTGGGACAGGATTGTTAGGGAGAATTCTCTGTTTAGGCTGAATTTCCCTACCTAGTGAGTCCCCCAGCAGCTTTGCTGGATTTCTGGGGTTTCTTTTTTTCTCCTGCCAAGAGTGAGACTCTTTTACCCTCACTCTTGGACATGTTGAAGTGTGTTTTCTTGGTTAAACCTTGTGTTGAATGGGCTATGGGGTCTTTTACTCCATAGGGCCTCATGTATTTTTGTGATGTGGGTTACACAGCACCCTCTGTGCCGTGACCCAGGGGTGTCCTAGGGACTCCCCAACATAGACTCCATACCCTGGGACTGACTACTGTCTCCCAGGGCATGTAAAGTCACCAAAGACTTTGCTAGTCTTGAATCCTGAACAGAACCAGTACAAACCATCATATTGTGGACGTACTGGCTGGGGCAATTCGATTGCCCCAGGGTCTGTTAGTCGAGGGGGCACGTCTCCGTCCCCCCTGATCGAGTTTTGGCTGGTGGCAGTGGAAACTACGTTTTATATTCGACCGCGAATATTTTCCTATGGGATTTCCCATTGTTTTAGGCTAACACATTTAATTATTTATTTACGGTAGCCTTAAACATACCGCCGGTTTATATATTTATTTTTATAACTCCGGTTGGGACTTTTTGCCAAAACTTGATTCTAAAATGGCGTTGGTGTTCGCCTCTGTAACTCTGACCCAAAGTGGAGCCCTTTGTTCCACTTTTGGCGGGCTTCTCCACAGAAGCCCTCCAAAGTGGTGCCACTCTGTCTGGGGTACTTAGGAGGGGTGGAGGGGGATTTAGGCACCCTGGACTGAGTTACCTTGGTAACTCAAGTCGCACTCCGTCCTGATTGGCCCAAGTGGTGAGCCGGCCGGCTCACCACTTAGCATGTTTGAGTGACAGCTAGGCTGGGTGAATGGGGGTTTGCTGCATAAAAGCAGGGCTTTGGGGACTGGAACTTCAGAAGTCGCCACAGGACCAAGAATCCGACGAGGGAAGAGCTGAGCCGGCCTGCTTCGACGACACCACCCGGTGGAGCCCTGCTGAACCGTCTCACCACTTTTCCTGACGACCGAGGAGAACTCTTAACGGAGTGGCTCCTTCCCTTGACTGGTGGGGACAACCAGTTTTCGCCTTCTTTTCGCTTCTCGAGGTATCTCGTGGCCGCCTTGCCAGTGCCAAGCACCCCGGCAACCGGAACCCCACCACTTTTACCCCAACCACGAAAGTCGGTACAACCCTTTAACCGGAGGACTCCGCGGCTGGTTTCTTCCCGGGCAGTGCAACGACCTTCTTCTTCTGCTCTTCAGCGAGAACTTCTTCTCCCCTGACCGACGTCGAGCCTTGCTGCCACTGCCTGGAACAACTGCCACCGCTGGAGGATCCTTTCCGCTTAAGGTACCGTGTTCCGCCTGGCTTCCCTTGCTACCGACTGTACGGGGTAGATTTAGCCCCCGGCTTTCGACCCTGGGAGTGCCTGGGACACCCGGGCTAAACTTTCTAGCCACTCTAAACTCTTTCTAATTCTTTGCAAGACTTTGAATCCCTAATAACAGTGTGATCTTGGGCACATTTTCGCTCCGGCTACTCTAAGAGTGGGCCCTGCCTAGTGACATTTGCTCACCTGTGACTTTGTGCTTCTTTGAGCCTATTGCAAGTGTTCTGAACCTTAGAGTGGAGTGTTTAACCCATTTCTGTTTCTTTTTACCCCTTCCTTGAACCTACTAGAGTGTCATCTAACGTTAAGCGCTCACCTCCGTTTTAATTATGTGGAGTTAACTTAGAGTTGTCTAGATAGGAGTAAGGGTTGAAACTGCTTTCATTATAACTGTGTTTGAAGTGTTTGTACTATACTTTGCTAGAGTGTTTTCAACTTATGTGTTCTTAAAAATAAATAACTTTATACCTTTGAAACCAAGCTCTGGTCAGTGTTTGCTTGTGCTATTGTGTCTGAGTACATATTGTGTATACTTTGCATACTGCCTAACTCTTCTTGAGGGAAGTCTGACTGCTCAGCCACAGCTACCAGGTAAATCTGGGTGGTGCAGACTGCTACCAAGTGGGTTTACTGCTATACCTGTAGTCTTAAATCTTTTGCAGTGTTCCCCAAGGGAACTGCACAGGTTTCTGCCTAACAAGGATCAGCAATGCTTTGGCCTTACTGGAGTAGGGTCAGCAATGCTTTGCCCTTGTAGTGAAATCTGGAATCAGCCAGATGAATGGAGCAGAGCAGGAACGCAGCTGCAGGAAATTCAGGAGAGTGTGTGTCTGGAGCTCTGTCACCCACTCTTATTTATAGGGCATGTTGACATCACAGAAGTATTGGTGGGCAGAACTGAGCTAGGTTTACCTCCAGGAAGCAGATAGGACAATCAATGTTGGTTGCCTCCTCGAGGAGTCATCCCAGTTAATGAGGTTGCATTTTATGAGGTAAACCGCCATCCCACAGTCCTTTTTGCCAAAAATCAGTCATAACCTAATTTACACATTTATACATTTGTGGTACTTAAATCACATGGGCAGATTACATATTGTATGTCGAGCATAGCAGTCCAATCCTCAAGGTTGTGGGACCTTGTTTCGCCCTTTTACTTGTTTTTCGTGCTCTTCAGTGAGAATAATATTACTTACATTTCTATAACTTTATACATGGGTGTGGATTATCATTAGGCATGTAAATATTAAAATTCTCAATGGCATCATGGATACTTTCCTTATAATACCCAATTCTCTGCCATTTCTATTCTCCATGTGTCAGTGAAGTCTATGACGTCTTAAATGAAAGCCCATAAAATCACATTTAAACTCTTAACCATTCACAGTTTTGCAAAGTCCTGTGGCAAAGATAAGTCTTACAAGTTTTATTTATAAAATGGTCTTTGGAAACAAATGTTCAGTATTGTTCCCCATATACGGGCATAGCTTCCAAGCTACCCCCCTAAATCCAGGGTTTGTCATGGAGTTTTTCTTTGAAGCTTCTTGTAGAAGTCACAGGGAGGTGTGGTTTTTCTTTATCACACATCTGTGTCCTAGAGGTTCCATTGTAAGATGGCTCAGGCCAGACCCAAGTCTAATTAGTATGTGAAGTTTCTTTGTCCTGGTCAGTCAAAGTTTTCCAACCTAGCAATTATCACTTTCGTGTCCTGGAAGTTTATGGTGGCTCCATTTGGGGGAAGGCTTAGCTTAGCCATCAGGGAAAAACCTGTTCTGGAGCTTGCAAAAGTCAGCCAATGCAATTTAATTCCTTTTATTTTATTTTATTTTATTTTATTTTGCCCTGTATCAAAACTAACCTGTTGGATAAAACATCCCCTATATGTTTCCCGAGCAACAAACCCCTTTCCATTGCTTGGCACAGACAGGTTTTTGTTCAACATGGTAAAACAGGCCCTTTTTTCTGGTTTGCACACGCCCATTTTGACACATGGTAAATATTGCTGGGATATCTCTTCCATCTACTTCCAAATATTGTTCTGTAGCTGTAGCCAGCTTATTTTACACAACAGTCTGTACAAGGCAAAGGTCTCCTGAAATTGGCTGGGGCACAGAAAGCTAAAAAATCTTTTCAAGCAGTGATTTTTGACATTTTGTAGCAAAAGTATAATTGTTTTTCCGTGCACCTGAAGTAAAGCTTTTGTTGATTTTCTCAGATTTGGCTGGCACAGCCTGCCATTCAGGAATAAGGCTCTTTCCTGATGGAGCACAATGTGAATATGGCTGGGCATGACAGGGTCTTTTTGATAACGGTAGTGTGATGAAGAACAGGGGAAAATAGCATCAGCGTGGCATTATTTTAAAGTTGAAATATTCCCTTTCTTAATAGGAAATTTGGGCTTGCAGCAAAGCAGCGCTGCTTTTTCACTCTATTTCTTCAAGACAAACAAGAACACACCCTAGTAGCCTTTCTCGGGGTGCTTCCTGTTCCATCTTGCCCAACGGGGCTTAGCAAAACAGTGCAGCCCTCCTTTTGTCACTGCAACACAGTTTTGGTGTGAGGCAACAGTGCCCACAGGAGCAAGCGCAGCCATTTTGCTGTTTCTGCTGAAATGCAGCTTGTCGATGTGGGGATGTACTGCTGAGTGGGTAAATATATCCCACGTTCTGGTTTGTTCACAAAAATTAAACAAAGAATGTGATGAAAAAAATAAATAAAATGAAACACAAATGCAAACATAAGAATATCATTGGCATACATATATTAAGAAGGAATACATGTCACAATGCATCGGGTTATGAAAATAAATAAGTACGTCACAGGAATGCAAGGGGTTGGCACAGGGGAGGAGCGTAGGAGAAAAGAAAGGTAAATCATTTTCAAAAGTAACTGTAGTTATCAAACTTGCATCTTTCAAACAATTGCTCAAAATTGGCTTAGTAGTCAGCATTTTCCTATGAGCAGATACTCTTGGTATCTGTGGTAAGGGATGTTTACATTATTGGCTGAATAGTTCAAACATGCGCGTCAAATTTCATGCTTCGTGATTGTCGGGCAATGTTCCGCAGCTGCATTTACCTTATAATATCCTACTACTCTGAAGGTATGTACACAAATTAATAGGGTTAATTCCCTAGATTCTGTAAGGGAAATTAATGCATTTTGCATATGTCCAAGCTCGAGCATGCCACATTTTATATAGAGAGCAATGTCGGTTCAAAATAATGCATTCAGGGCTGCCACTGGCATAACCAAAAGGGACCACATCTCGGAGACCAGGAAGTAGGTTCACTGGCTCCCCATCAAAGAGCACATCCTCTTCAAAAATCTTGTCCTCATGCATAAATGTATCCATAACACTGCCCCCCCCTACCTATTAAAGAGATTTGCCAAACCTGTCTCGGACAGACCCACAAGAACAGCTTACACCAACCGTATCTCCATTCCCAAGACCAGGAGGATTCGCGGAGGAGGCTCCAGCTTCCCTATCCTGGCCGCAACCCACTGGAATTCCCTACCACCACACATCAGAAATATTGAGTCGCACATAGCCTTCAGGAAAGTGATTAAAAACCATGCTGTTTGCATAACGAGACCCTACTGGTCCGTTACTTTGCTTTTGCTATGTATTATTATTTTCCATGAGATGTGATTTCCCTGCTTCTGTATTATAGTCCTAACTTGTAAACCACACATGTAACCTACCAGGCTTGCATTGTAAGTATACACGCTCACTGTAACCATGAGCTAAAATACTTTCCTGTAACTAAGAAATTTTCATGCAACAGCGCAGCGCCTCGATGCCTATGGGCTGCTAGTGCGCTTTACAAATAAAAAAATAAAAAAATGATTACGCTGCTAAACATTACATCTGTACATAGAGATATCGATAAGAGTCACATGTCTATTACACTCATTTAAATGTAGTAATATCCAGACTGTTATATTCAAGGTGGGACTGCAGTTAAGCATATCATTGTGTATCGTATAGCATTGTAAGCTTTGATAAATATGCTGATTGTACTGAGAGTCCTGCTGTCCGTGTATGATATAACACTGCAGGCATTTATAAACATGCTTATTGCCATCGATTCTGCGCCCATGTTATTCCGGCAACATGGTGCACTATGCTTTTTGTCTGGGAGCATTTTTGAAAGCGAGTCTGTATAGCAGTGCTTGCTTGTAGAGAAAGAATTACCCAAACTTTGTATGCCTTAAAAAAAAAAGGCTTTCACGCCATAGCAGATGGCATTTCATCACAAGCAGGCCTGCAGGATCCAGTTACAGTCAACCTCCGTGAGGCACATCGGGTAGCAGCTGGACTAACCCCATAACTAGCAGCCTGCTACCATCGCGTGCCAGGATAGGGAGTTCCTGGAACTTGCCACACTTTGCAAACAAACATTTCTAGGTGAGTGAGAATGCCGTTGTGCTTATTTAAAAGGATAATTGCACCAAAAATGATATGTATATTTCATAATGTTCCTGTTATTCTCCCCTAGATACTGCTTTAAGAAAATGCAGTGCTATTTTATACACTTGCTGTCGGGAGTCACTCAGACCAGAATTGCTTATGACACCCTCATCCTGTCGTATGAGAGGGGAGGCCTCTCCCTGTCTGGTCTCAAACTCCTATTCCAATGTAGTGACAAGGAAAAACTAAGACTCAAATCAAGATTTAGGTGAGATTAGTCAGTTAAACTTAGCAGAAACCTACATGAGGATGTAACCATAACACAACAGCTTCAGACAAACGTATCATTCCTGTATATCCTCCTCCCTCTGGTCCCATCTTCTATAGGTTATGTGATGCATTGGATTCTATGTACACAGCATAGAATTTCCGACTTCATGTAGGGAGGCTCTTCTAGCTTCCCTGATTATTGTCATGGTGTCTCTGCATACAAGCTATGAATTTAAGTTCCTCCAGGTACTCCCTAACCCGCTAAACGCCACAGGTGCAGCTATGCTTGGACATTATAGTTGAATTGACAGCCTTTGCCAAGGCTGCAGTGGAGTTTGCCTCCATTGGACTGTAAATTAAGCAGCATTACAGGGTTACATAAACAAAGCTTAGTGCAGTGTGTAATACACAAATTAATATATTCTCTCCTTTGTGTGCCCGAAAAGAAGTCCATCTTGTAAGCAAGCTTACATGTTTTCAAGATGGATTCCTCCAACTAATGCAGTACCATACTTTCACCATTCTCTTCTTTCATTGGCATTCTCTTCTCCCTTCTCTCATTTGTTCACACTTCTTTAAACATTGCATATCAATTCCCACCACAGCACTTGCCTCGGCTCACACTCCACCATTGGAGGCTGCACTTACCTTTCTTCATAGCACTTCACATGCTGCTCTCCATGAGCACCACAGCACCTATCCCATACCCATACCCCTCTATCCTCTGCACTTGCACGTTCTGAACACTCACACGGCATGGTAGGTTTGTCTTCCCCGCCCCACTGTCTCTTATTTTGTGTGCATTTAATTATTTAACTTTGTTGTATTACATTGTCTTTCATTCCCTGTCCCCTCCCTGCTGCCCATTTGGGTGCTTTAAAACAGTATTTGCTTCCTGTATAAGCACCTAACAGGTGAACAATACAGAAATAAAATAAATACCAGAGGATAATGTTCTAGACCACTTTTTCAAATTAGTTACTAAATATATCGCCCAAATGGAAGATAAATGGCAAAAGAAAAAAACATATGCAAGATATAACTTGACTAGAATAGATTAGGTAGCGCTTAGAAACTTAACAGGTGTGAATATTATCATTAAAAAATCCAAGTAATATTCTTGTATTGGACATACAAGACTATATACAGATGCAAGAAGACCTTCTAAGGATTCTGGAGTGCTGCAAAATTGATAAGGACACTCTGAAAATTATGGAAATAGAAATAAAACATAAGATACAGCATTGGCTTTTGGAAGGCGTGCTTACTAAAAAGGAAAAAAAACAGCTAATTGTTAACAATCCGACTATACCAATAACGTATTATTACCAAAGGTACATAAAGCATATATTGCATTGCCAGCCGTTAGTCCAGTTATTCATGGTATAGGTCCACTAACGGAAATAATTTCTAAATGTTAAGATGGGCTGTTAAGTCCACAAGGACAACGACTACCTTCATATGCTCATGACCGCATGCACGTTATTAGTATCTTAAATGGAATAAAATGGGAACACCACTTTATATTGGTCACTTTCGATTTAGTATCACCAGATACAGTAAAACGACATACTCTTGCCATTAAAGCAATAGAATGCCACTATTTCTGAAAATCAGCCAGTTTCTTTTACAAATCGACAATGAATGACAAAGGACGTTTTACAATTTATACTTGATAACAACAATTTCAATGGAAATCTATATAAGCAGAAACTAGTTGTGGCCATGGATTCATGCCCCTATTGTAGCAATTTAGCAAATATTTTCATTGGATGGTTTGAAGAAACCTTATTAATACCAGATGAAAACAAAAACAATAGACTATGGTGAAGATTTATAAGAGGCATATTTATGATTTGGGAAGGAAGCACATCTAATTCTACAACAGACTGAATAACAATACATTTACGAGTAATAATAACACAATCGGTATGTTTTTGAGACCTGAATATATTAATTGACAATTGTACACCATGTACCAATACCTTTCACAAAGAGACAGAAGTGAACTCTGCACTTTTGTCAAGCAGCAAATATTCAATTAGGAAAGTGTATATGTGCTGAACCAAACAGCATCACAACTGTTGATTTACAAAAAAAAGCATGTGATTTTTAAAAAGATTAAAACAAGCACCATGGAGCAAAAAGATCTGTTTACGACTAAGTATAGCTCTAAAGGCTACATTGTACATAAAAAGCTAGTATTACATACACGAAAGCTAAAACATTAAGAAACTTGCTCAGCCCAAGTAATGTAAGTAAAAAACATTGTATATATAAGAATTGGCTCGATTTGGCATCAAAACGTTTCCATAAATGTGGGGAATGCAATATGCTAATAATTTACACAACAAAGTTAAATAAATTATGGATCTATATGGTACACATTTGAAGATTGAACAGTTCATCACATGTAAAAGTATGAATGTAATTTAGATAATTCAGTGTAAATGTAATAAACTGTACGTTGAAAGCATCAAAAGACAGCTAAGCAGGAGGATGTATGAACATATAACATCTGTGATCGTTAAAAACTTAAGAAATACACTGTCAATTAATGGGTATACTGACTATGCAAAAGAAGATATTAAAACACTTAAGTTGGCTGTGGGTGTCAAAAGGATTGTGCCAACAGAATGGAAATGTAACATTGAGAAACAACTACGTCAACAGGAAGCGAGAGCAATCATTTTGTTATAAACAATGGACTGAGGCCTTAACCAGGATCATGAGTTGCCCACATTCCTGGAAATAATACTGCACGAGTAACAACTTGGACCAAGTCCTGCAATTGCATCTTTTACTGGTCGTAACGAAAGAAACTATATTAACTTTCTTATTAATATTAGCGAAATTAAGAACTCAAAGTACATGATACTGGAAGGTAATTGTTTATTTGATTGTTCATTGTGTGCTTTTCTAATTCAAATTTGATAAATGGTCCAACATAAGAACCGGTTATAGTAGCACCTTATTAAAGATGCAGATCATATCACGGTCACTTGAAAAACAAACATCAAATTGCCGAAAGTAACTTTGGAAAGAAATTGCATATAAAAAAGATACTCTCAACATGGCAGCCACTGAGTTGAGATTGTCATAAGGAAAGTATTATAAATGAGATCACAAGAGTGCTTTATTTAATTTTAAATAAGATTTAACATTCCAGTTAAAAACATTACAAAGTGGTGCCTGTATTTTACAAAAACTCACAACATACGAGAGAAGGTAAATTCTTTATTTTTTGAAGAAACATATCATCATAATATGAGCTAAAATAGCACCAAAAACACAGTCTACGGACTGCCACAGTGCACAAAAGACTGTGTAAATATTTTGCCTTACAAAGTATAAATAATCAGTAATAGTGCTCCAGATAAGATTTGGAAGTGGGAGTATTGTACTCCCTATTTTTTAAAGTTGGGAGTACAAATATTTTTTTGGTAGTAAAAATGAAAGTCCCCTCCCAATGAGAGTATTTTATAAGCGAGGAAAAATGTTTTAACTGAAATGTTTTTAGGATAATTTCTTTGCACCTAGTTATTCATGGACTTTAAAAGTTCCATGTTTATTTCTTCCAATCAGGCAGTTAAAATATGTTCTTCCTGTTGTACTACATGCACTACTCGTCTGAAAATATTCATGGGGCCGTGAGAGTGAAACCAGGGGTGCAAGAAATGTCTTTTTCCTTTTTTGTTGTTGGGAGCATTTCTACTCGCTACTTTTATTTTATGGGAGAATTTGCCAATTTTTAGGGAGTAAAAGATCCCGATACACCCTTAATCTGTCGGGCTGATCAGTAACGACCATAAGTTTATTTCTTGTAGTTAGAAAGACAGATATCTTTGACAAGCAAACATTTATGGCATCCTAGATATACCTACATTTTCCTTCTTGTTCATATGTCAAGAAATAACTTTGAAAGAATGTATTACTGAAAGAAACACTGAATGTTCAGATTGGAGCAAGTAATAAGACATGGGAAAGGATAATATCATATTAAACAAGCATAGGTTATAATTGGTTATTCTATTGCTCTATTCTATCTTCACGGAAATAATTGTCACAAACAATCCTCACCAAAAAGAACCTTTTCAATGAAAGAATCAAAAACTCCAGCTCCAATACCAGGGAACTATTCACAATCCTTAGAGAACTGGAATTCCCCATACCCCCACCAGATAATTTAACCAAAGACAAACAATGGTGCACCAGTGTCCAAAACGCCCTAAACAACAAAATCAAAACTCTCCAAACAAAAATTGCACTAAAAAAAGACTCCATAACCACTAACGACTACTCACCACCTAGCATCCCTGCCAAAATAACTGACCCACCAGGCCCAAACCTCTTCAGATTCGCTAAAATCTCCATACCAGAAACAGAAATGGTCATCGCCTCTCTCAAACCCTCCAACTGCAAAGGCGACAAATGCCCACCCCAGATAATAAAGGACGCAGCCAGGGACTTAGCTCCCTTTATAACCAAATTGATCAACGCATCCTTCTCCTCCAACACCATACCAAGCAACCTCAAACAATCCTGGGTTCTGCCACTCCTCAAGAAGCAAACCCTAGACCCCGCTATCCCTACCAACTACAGGCCCATTACCACGGTGCCATTCCTGCTAAAGATAATAGACAGTGCAGCATACTTACAAATCCAGCAATATCTAGAAACCAACAAACTCTTAGGTGCTCGCCAATCCGGATTCAGACCGCAACACGGCACAGAAACCGCCTTAATCGACCTCAAAACCCAAATCAATGAGATTAACGACAAAGGAAACACCGCCATGCTTCTCCTCCTTGAACAGTCGTTAGCCTTCGACCTGGTAGATCACACAGTCTTGTGCGAACACCTGGCTTTGGCTGCCCACTTCTCAAAAGAGGCCATAGCCTGGATCCAATCATTTTTGGACAATCGTACCATGAGAGTCTTCTCCTCACTAGCCTCAGCAGACCCCATCAAAATAACCTGCGGTGTCCCCCAAGGATCCTGCGTCTCCCCCACCCTCTACAATATCTTTACCAAGCCCTTATTTGACAAGTTGGACAAACTGGGTGTCTCATACACTAACTATGCAGATGACACCCAGATTCTCATACCCCTTTCGGGCATCTTCGACTCAGATTCGGCCTTGGTAAACAAAATATACCTCATCATTCAGGCATGGATGGCCACACACGGCCTATGCCTGAATGATGAGAAAACCGAAATACTGCTCCTCGGTTCCAACATCAACCTAAAAAAACTCAGTCCTGACTACAAGGCCTTCAACATATACGGCAACACTATCACAGTCGCCAAAACAGTGAAAACTCTAGGCTTTCACCTTGACTCAGCCATGTCACTACAAAAACAAGTGAACTCTTTAGCATCCTCTACCGCTTACACGTGCAAGCTCATTAGGACAAGTAGAGCATTCCTCTCCCAAGCTTAGCTGCATTACCATCGCCAATGCCTTAATACTATCCAGACTCGACTACTGCAATGCCATGTATCTAGGAGCCAACATATACATAACAGACAAGCTCCAAACTCTGCAAAATAACACACTCAGGACAGCCCTTAACCTACCACACAAGGAACACATATCCAACAAAAGAAGAGAACACAAATAGCTCAAAATCTGCGACCGCATCTCACTCAAAACAGCATCACTCACCTTCAAATGCTTAAATAACACTGCCCCCCCCACCTGGCAACCAGAATAGTAAAAGGAACCTCCACCAGACCCACGAGGATGACCAACGCTTGCTGCCTACAGGTACCCAAATTCAGACAGAAAAAAACAGGCGGTAGCAGCTTCCCTGTCATGGCAGTCCAACTCTGGAATGCCCTCCCTCTCAACATCAGAACTGACCAATCCTATTACAGTTTTAGGCGGAACACCCTCACCTGGTTACGCTCCAACGATCCCATGACTGAACAATGCCCCTGCACCCTACCTCACTGTATATATGTGTATAAACTGACCTGCTAAATGTACAATACTGTATGTATATTTGTATATATGCCTACTTAACAGACCCTGTAAGTAATGTAATGCTCTGCTCACCATTCAACTGTTTCCTACCCTGTAACCAAGTCTTTATGTATACTTACTCCTCTGTTCTCTGTTGCGCCCTGTTACCTCTGGGTTTTGCACGCTATATCAAATAAATAAACAAACAAACAAACAAGGCCTACCCCTTCCTCCTACTGACCCATTACTGTCTCCTTACTACCACCTTAACCTGTACCCGCCATCTCTTCCTTTTCTCTTGAGCTTACTGCCTTCCCTTGTAGTCATGCCACCTAGTGACCACCTTCTCCTTGTCCTATCAGCTCAGTTTCTCTAGTTACAGCCGCCATCTTCCGCTCCACCCCGGGTCTGTCTTCCTACCTCCATGCTTCTAATGTTACGCCTTCCTTTCCCTCCACTCCAGGTTTTATCTCCTCCCCCTTTCCCGGTGCTTATGCTTACTCGTACCACGCCACTCCTGGGTTTACGTCTTCTCTCTTTTCCTATGTTCCTATTCCTGCCTTCCACTCCATTTCTGATTTTACTTCCTCCCTTCTTGGATCTGTCTTAACTCCCTCCTCTTTCAACCCCTTAACTCACTACTTTGCCTCCTCTATAGGTCAACTACTCCTCTGTCCTGCTGCCACCCCTCCAGCTATTTCTGCAGCAGTCCCATGTTTCCAGTCTTCTTCAAAGTCTCTGCAACACCTCTCCTCCCTCTCAGTATTCTCCAAGCGAGAGCCGCCTGTTCCTTTCAGCCACCATACTGGACTGGGCTGCCTGACGTATATAGTAGCATGCCCCTTCCCCCTGTTTGGAACTAGGGCTAGTGGTCTGCAGAAGTGAGCCTATGGGATGTGAGCGAAGGGATTGGCTGCGCTCTCTCCCTTTCCTGATGGCCACAATGAGTTTTATAGTGCTGGGCTAAATCTATTAGGGCTAAATCTATTAGAGCCGTGAGGGCCATTCTGAAACTGTTTGTCTGGAGAGGCTGGACAAGTTGTCTATGTTAAAGTTCTACTGCTGTGCTGCTGTTGGAAAGTCAAGTATGTTGGGGACTGTCGTGTCGTTTAGGATTCCCTTAGGAATGTCCTTTCATGGAAGGGTTTTCCTATGGTCTACCTGTCATTGAAGTGATCATTTAATTTCCCAGATACACTGCAGGGTTTTCTGTTTGCAAGAAGAGGGCATTGTGGGAGATGTAGTCTATCGAAGGATAGTTTGCCCATTCAATTTTGGTGTTTGTGCTTTGAGACCAGTTTCTTGATGTCTTCCTGGGCTTAATTGACCGGTGTGGGTAGTATTTTGCCAGGTCCCTAATTCCGCTTCCTGGATTCAATCCGGGTTTGTTTCTGTTCTTGAGGGGCATTATGGGAAATACATTTTTCCGTTAACTGGCTTGGCTTGGTACCCGGCTCCCCAAGTCAACAGGCTGTTCCATGGCAGGAAATTCTGTCACACATGCTATCAATAAATATTTCACAGCATGATTCTCCCTTTCTTCTTGGGTAATTTGGACGAGTGTCTAATGACAGGTAGAATACATCCCATACAAAAACTTCCGCTCCAGTCCATGGGTATTCACGAATAAGTGTTGACCCTACGGCTGAAATAAGTTCAATAATGGGTAACAAACCCAGATATGATGAAAGTAAACTTTTTGTCAAAGGAAAAGGGTAACATTGTTTAAAAACTACTCTACTACTGATTGATTGATACTATCTGCATTGTCGCTTACCCATAAACATATAACCCATATTACTGTAGTCAACATGGCCTGCAGCGGGAGGTAATGGCTATACTACAGCAGGTTACTTTGGAAGCTGGTCTAGGTAGGAGAAATTCAGATGACTTGATAATCGCACCGAGAATAATAACCAGAAGTCTAACTTTGCTGTAAATGTCACCCTTGTGAAGGGGAACAAGAGCTACCACAATTCCCGAAGCTAGTCATGGCGAAGATGAGCACAGATCCAGCAATCGGAAACATTCTGAATGCAAGTATGCTGACATGTTGCATGCAGGAAAGTATTTCTACTTTCAGCACATGGATGTGCACCAGAATATTGTCATTCATGACACGCCGTATTAAAGGAGGTGACTCTTATTGCAAAAGACAGTATGAAAAGGTGAACAAACATCATTATAGTACTTTTGATCAGTTCATGAATATAATTATCTCAGCTGATAGTTCTAAGATCTATTGAATGTGGTCAGGAAAAATGCAAAGTCAGTCAGTTCCCAAAATTATTTCTTCTTGTCGAAGACGAGAGCACTGACCATAAGCCTAAAGAAGAGAACCAGCAGGGTCAGAATACAATGAGAGCCAGTTCTGGCTGAGTCACAGGTGTCCATATACTCTAACCAAAATGAGCAGGCCAATCGCAAATAGAAATAGTGCAGTCACATAGCTGTGCATAGCAAGCCAATAGGATTTCGAACAAACAATTTTTTGTAGTTCCTCTGAGAGTTTCCTCCAGTTTTCTCACAATCTAGGGGAGCGATGATGCGTTGAAATACTGCACACAAGATCTGGCAAACTGTTTTGCTGTATACGGCTCAGACTTAATATCGTCCTTTTAGTGGACAAAGATTGCATCTACCATGCACAGGCGAATTTGGATTTTGGAGAGCGGAAGTAATCTGTGGCTGCTCTCCTGTTGAGCCATTGTCAGCACTTACTGCAGGTGAGAGTCTACCACTCGTTTGAGTTGCCTGGGAAAACCTCTTCTGTAGCAGCTGGACCATTTTGAATAGATGGAGCAGCTCCAAGTCTTGTCAGGATTTCCAGAGACATGTACAGAGGAGGATGTGGAGTAGCTGACTGGTGTCTCTGTTCCAGTATTGACCGAAGGATCAGACACGCAGGATATTTCAGTCATTCCAGATGTTTCTGGTGGCGGTGGGATCCATCGGCAGTTGGAGGCATGGGCCTAAGTCTGATGCCCCTGACTCTTCACAACCGCCTGAATGATGAGCAGGATGTTACTTCCTCTGGTGGATCTACAGATGGACATAGTCCCTTGGTTCCGCTTTCACCTGTGAATGGAGAAATGAAACTGAATGCTCAGTGTATTGGCACTGGAGGGGATATATCCAGGCGCATAAGGTGTCCTGATTTTATGGGGTGACAAGCTGTGTTTTTTTATTTTGATTATTTAACATGTGTAAATAATAGGAGGGTGAAGCCTCAGGCCAACTGAGTCCATTGTCTTGAGATGCCTTAGAAAGGTGCATTTTCATATCACCATTCTGACATTCAGCAGCTGCTCCACTAGATTCTGGGCGGTATGGACAATGGAATTGGTGAGAAATACCAAGACCCCTTCAGATATCCCTAACGACCTGTCCTGTGAAAGGCAGACCACTATCACGTCAAGAATAATGGGGAGACCAAATCTGGGTATGAAATCGGTGAGGGACCTTTTTGTTACAGTAATAGAATCAGCCTTTCGACAAGGATAGGCCTCTACCCACCCAGTAAATAAAACAACAATGACCAAACAATATGCAAAATTAGATATTTGGTAAGCTGCGGGCCAGATGTGCAGATTGTAAAGTCTTTAAAAATCACCCCCAAATTATTTGCTAGGCTAACAGAATTTTTCATGTCAACTCTGAGCTATAAAGTGGAAGTAGGGCGCACACCAATCCAGGTTCACAATTGTTATCATTCTCATTCCCAGAATGTGCTACCCAGTGTGCCAATCTGGCAACGTAAGGAAGAATGAGCCTAGGCTGTACTAGACAGCCATCCAGAGAAGGCCACACGCCATTGGAGTGTAACCTATAGTATTTTTTTGGATCACCCCTCCTTTAGACCTAGGTGCCAGGTCTTGCAGCACAGCTAGACTGGAAAGAGTTGGACTCAGTTATTGTTCCAATGAACTACAGACGGGGATATCGATGGGCGCGAAGCATCCTTTTAGAGTCACATTTCAGGATACTTTGTCAGCCATGTCATTGCCACTTGCTGATAAAGTTTGTGATGTATGAGGACCACAGCATTTGACAATAGCAGAGGAGAGGAGGGATGCATTCAGTGACAGAAGGGCCATTTAATATAGGTGGACCAGCAGAAGTTAAATAACCCTCAGCTTCCAGAGGATACCAAAAAAAGTGCACCATGCTTTGTGCATATCTCGAGTCTCTAGAGATTTGAGCAATTTTGCCCTTTGCCAGAATGCAAGTACATGTTATTGAAACTAATTCGGTCACTTGGGCAGATTTTACATTGGGTAATCGAGGCTTCTAAACCCTCATGCCCATATGATTACATAAACCAGAATTGTCAATGAACACAATCCTTTTAAGATTATGCAAAGGTACATCTTTTAAGTACAATTTAGGAGTGATAAGGCTCTTGTATACCTCCAGACAATCGTGGGGCTCCCAGTCTGAGTGGAATGGCAGCAAGGAGGCAATATTTAAAACAGGACATTTGTCGATGGTCACATTTGCTGCAAAAATGAGCAATTTATAATATCTTGTTAAGTGGGAATTTGAGACTAGTTGAGTCTTTCCCTCCAGAAGTAGTGCTAAAACAGCTTTCGGTACTGCAACATTGACTGCAGAGCATCAGCTTTTTCAACTAACGCAGTAGCTGCCACAGCTCCTAAACAAGAAGGTAACTCTGCAACCACTGGGTCTAGTGCTGCACTATAATATGTACTTAAGCAGTGTTTATCACCATGCATTTAAGTTAACACACTTGAGCAAAAACGTCTTGTTCCTCACAAAACATGTAATGGACTGCTCATATTCAGGCAGATCCAATGCTGGAACTTTTGACAATGCATGCTTAATTTTAACAAAGGCCTACTCTGCTTCAAGTGACCAGGAAAGTGCTTAAGAAACCGAAACAAGGGTTATATTTTCAGGGGGCTTAATAATTGAAGCGAATCCCAAGACCCGCTGGCGGCAGTAAATGTCGATCACTACGAATCATGTAATTTGCTTTAGAGTACAGGTTTGGTTACTTGTAAAATCACATAGACTGACTGACAGATGTGTTGGTTCACAGAATAGTGCTGAACTATCATCAGGACTTGTCAACAGCGGCTCGATAATGGCCATTTGTTATCTCAGACAACACCCATCGGCAGACTACGTACACGTCTTGGCCCCGATGTGCATGCGTCCAGTCCGAGACACTCGCGCTGGACTCCTCATTCGCACAAACAAGGTGTTTTTTGTAAGCCACAGTAAACGATTTCCTCTCGAGCCGCTGTTGACAAAACCAACTTTCCAGCAAAACAGATGAACGCCAACCCGCAAATGACTTAGTATTAAACCGCAGGTTGTTTTGCCCATACCTGTTGACATTGGACTACTGTGATGATCCCCAACCATGTAGGGATGTTGCCCTGACTAGAACGCAACCAACCAATTCTTTACCTAGTTCCATTTCTCCTATGACGCCAAGTCCTGGTGAAAGTTCGGCACTATTCTGTGAACCAAGACATCTGTCAGTCACTCTATAGTTACACCTTTGCCCGAACTGGAAACACAAAGAGAAGTGTCGACAAACTTTGAGATGAGCAATGTATTGAATAGCTCATGAATACCTTTGTTGTTTTAGAAATTGGCAAAACAAAATGACTGCTATATTCCATGTATTTTGTATATAGTAGCCACTTTGGTCGCTTTTAGAATGTGTGTGTTTGTTTCACTGTTTGCACTATGTACACCCTTCTAGAATAAATTTGATTTTTATTTGGTGTGCCCCACTGGTGTAATCTAATTATGTTACACTAGACTTAAGAACTATTTCTGTTACTTTCAAAACAAGAGCCATTCAAAGATCAAGAAAATCTCACTCACAGGTTTCTCATGAGGGACACACCAATAAAAGGTCACCTACATGCTCCATCAAAACCGATCCCTCTTTGAACACCAGCAAGTCACAATCTCTTTTTAAAATATGGCAGAAGGAAGTAGGACTTTCCGCATACACCTGCGGCTGCCTCGAAAAGCAGAATCTGACATTTCTTAATTGACTAGCAGGGTGCACAGGTGTACAAAAGAAAGCAGAACACAGATCTACCACAGTTAAGTCTGTAGCAGTGGCAGAAAGGCAAGGCAGAATAGTGTCAGGGTTAAGAACCACAGGGAAGGTAGGTAGAACTGCAGCATTAACAGCACATTGATCTTGCGCAAAACAATATGCCCTAACAGGCAACATCTGGGTATTACAAGGATTATAAAAAGGTACAATAATGTCTTGCTTAAGTAACAGTTCAATGACTGGCCTTTTGTCTTGTTTAGCTTGTTTGGAAATGGAGTACTGAGGGATGCCCGGAAGAGATTTGGCTGGGTTAAAGTATTGTGTAAAAGGTTCAACATGTGTACCACATCAGTCACATGTGTGGACCATAGTTGAGGTGAGACCCAATTTTAGCAATCCCTTTTGCAATGAGGGAGTGTCATTCCAGGGCTCCTTTTTCAAATTGGGAGATTCTTGCAATGCAGCCAAAAACTCCAACTCTCTATGCACTGGGACGTCCAGATAGATCACATCAGGGGAGCAATAAATAGTTCAATCCATGTTACACACCATGTCTAATCCGAATAAGTTGAATAGGAATGCTTGGACCTCAGAGATTGGACCCAAAGAGACAGACATAGGGTGAGTAAGAAGATGGGATATAGTTTTACCCCCAATTCCTACAGCATTTATCGTCATTCCGTCTGAACGAAGGGCAAGTGGAAACTCGGAGGCTTGCAAAGCAGAATGTGAAGGAAGCTCCAGTATCAACACCCAATTAACATAAGGTGCAGGAGGATCAAGCAGTATTAGCCGTTCAATGATCTTTCAGGCTCCCCCATCTGTCCTGTTGTGTGTCCAACATATTCGGTGGTGGCGGAAAGGACTGTGAGAAGGAAGGAGGCATTTTATTTGTCACGCTGACTTTTGAACTGAATGATTCGTGGCACTTGGACTTCCAATTTCCAAAATCCTTTCAATATTTACATTGTTAATCATATGCATTCATAGGCTGTCTATCCTGTTATTCTCCTTGCACCAGGTAGGCAGGGGCTCCTTCTCTCCCTCTGCCCCATCCTCTTCCTCTGAATTTAGCCCTGGCATGATGCCACGCCTTTCTCAATGTGGGTTGGAGCTGCTGAATTTGTAGTGCCATTTATTTTGCATCTTTATTTTCTTCCTGTCTTTGTTTTATCATGAACATGCTGTGCAGCTAGCACTTCAGTAAAACATGTTCTTTCCAACCTACTGGTACTCATTTAATTTCAGCAGCAATATTGGGCTGCAGCTCCTTAACAGTGCTGAAACCCCAGCTTTTAGTGCCATAATAACTGCATTCCGGATCCCCGAAAAGTTAGGGGTAGTCTGCAGGATTCTCGCTTTTTAGTCCGTTTACAAGCATTTATTTTGAGTCCATCTGTCTTCTTGGAAGAGATCTCCAAGATAATGTGAATTATCCTATCAGTGAAATCTTTCAGCCCATGTCTTGTAATAGGCAATGCATCTTTGCTTCATATAAAGTTCAAGAGACAGCCCTCTTATCTGTGGAGTGGGCTTCTTTCCACCTCTTGTTCTCTTCCCACTTGGTCGGCCGATCAACGAACATTCCATGGATCATGATATGACTCGCATATGGTTTCACCAGAGTGGACATCCTGGCCACAGGTCGCAGGATTTCATAAAAGCCCTCCTCCCACAGAGCTGAAACCTGAAGTGGACCTACGAACAGAACCTCCTACGTCCATACACTTTTACAGCTTCCAACCCATTTTTAAGCACTGATAGAAACAGGTCAGTCAAACCAGCCAAGGGTCAGAAAAGTGGAGACATCATAGCTATCCTGCAGGTAAAAGAGAAAGGAAACTTGGTGACAGAGGCCAATGGTAGGCTGGGATCTGACTTGGTTAGCTTCAAAATTAGACATAATGTAGATACTGGCAGAAATAAAAAGAGGAATACAAAGGAGCGTGGCTAAACTGGCCGAAAGGTTGCAACCCTGGATAAACAAATAGATGTCATGGAATCACACACTGATGAGCTAGAAAATACAAAGTGATCAACGATATACACTTTTAATAGGGTGGATGTCCTGGAAACATAGTGCTTAGCCATAAAACCTAAACAGGGAGATGCCAGATGCCAAAAACAGGTCAACAATAAATATTTGAACCCGGGAAAGACGGATTGACCAATCACAATCTGCCTTTCCCGGGCGTGATTGTGCCTTCACAGCCCGAACACGGAAGAAAAAAAACTGAAAAAATGGCAGCCGCCTTTGAAATAGAAATGACAGTGGCCATTTTGCAACATGTTTTCCATGCCAGCCATCCTCCGAAGTGGGGCTTAGTCCCTTTTCTATGTTAATTGTAGTGGGCATTTAAAAAAAAATGTTTCCAAAGGGAAGATGGGCTCTCGCAGAGCTGATCGCCCGCTGGACGAAAAAAAAAAGAAAACGATCCACACCCCGGTAAATCCTGGGGTGCGAATATAGCTTTAACACCCTGGCTGGGGAGCTGACATGGGCTTTAACGGCCTGCCACCCCGAGCTTAGGCCCGGCCAGGCGAGCCTTTAAAACCAATGTCCGTCCCCCTGCCTGGGCGTGAAAGCTATATTTGCACCTGGGAAAGACAGAATGAGCAATCACAATCTGCCTTTCACGGGCGCGATTGTGCCTTGACCACCCGGTTTGATAGACCTGTTTCTATCAGTGCTTAGCAATGGGTTGGAATCGGTAAAAGTGTATGGACGTAGCAGGTTCTGTTCGTAGGCCCCCCTGGTCCACTTCAGGTTTGAGCAGTGCAAACTGAAGCTAGGATGCCCACTCTTATGAGTCAGCAGCAACAGAGGGCACTAGGGGCGGGGCCATTTAAAGTTATAAATCATGTTTCACCCCCCGTCTACCTCATATGGGGCGGGAGTGCAGCGTGCTAACAGAAGTTTAGGAGGACATTCCTGGGGTGCTCAGTGTGTTATGGATTTCCCTTTTAGCTTCACTCGTCCATATCATGCTTGTAATGTGGGGCCACAGTCCTTCCCAGATGAGTCCAACCAGGAAATTGTCCACAGCGACGACCCCCACACGCCTTTGGTGTGTTCCCCGGTCGGTTGCAAAGGAGATATGCAACTAAAGTGGAAAAGGGCGTTTAGGCACCAGACTACCATTCTTTTGTGGGAGGATCACAGCGGCACGCTGCAACCTTAGACCGCTGGTGCCACCATCTTAAGTCCTCAGCGGTGCATCAGATGGGCAGGGGATGGTACACTTCGAGGCTTTAATCGGGCTTTTCCATGCCCCAAAAGTAAAGGCAGTGGTTTCAATAGATGCTGCATTGGTTCCTTCATTCGACATGATAATGGAAAACTGGGCAGCAGTGCACTTGCATACACGCAGGTCCCATGAAGCGGTTGGCCCAGCTGAGCTATATTGAGATGTCTGTTTAGGTACTCCGCCAAGCCACGCCCCTTTATCGCATCATGTTATATTGCAAATTAATTTGTACACCCAAAGAGTTCACAAAAGTGCTAATGATTTGTTCATCGGGCTTGAAACGAATTTAGTTTGATATAATGCATCTTCAAATTGGGGTACTTTACGACATTAAAAAAATATATAATGGTTAAAACTATGTACAAAACATGTGCCGTACTGGACTCAAAGTTCATCAATCATACAAAACAGCGCTATTGTTGGACACAGTTCATGGAGTGTGATCAGTGGCATCAATGCAAATGCATGCAGCCACTGATGCAAACACACGCACAAACAGCAAAAAAGCGCAACTCGCATATACTGAAAAATAAATGCATCTCTCCATTCAAGTAGGCGGACAGTTTGGCTTCCTCTCGGCTGCTTATGAAACCACTCGGATGAATCTCGGGGAAAGGTAGAAGATGTAAAAGGGTATACATATGTGCACCTGCAAAACCGCGCAGAGAAATACATGCATGCTTGGAAAATCATTCATCTCACAAAGACCCTCTCCCGTTTTCATAAATCTATGTACACATGTTCTTAATATCACAACTGTGTGCACATTATAGCCCCTTTGCTAACACATCATCTTTAAGATCTGTCTTGTGGGCGGATTGTGGCAGATGAGATTTGTGGGGTAGTCGTGTTTTTTCCCCCCAGGAGCGTTTTTGTGTGAGGCGCGATAGTGTTTGCAGATACATCCTCCCTTTAGCTAGTGAAATTAGGTGTTGCTTCTTGAGTCCGAATATACCTGCTGGCTGTTCCTCATCTGTTGCTGAACCTCGCATAGAGTTGGTTCTTTTTAAAAAATCCTATTCATTAAGCCTCATTATAACTACTGTAGGAGCGTAATCAAAATCCATGTTGCAAGTGTTAATTTCATAATACTTTGGACTGATACAAGCTGGAAATCCAAGCACTGATCTACTGCATATTAAATGACATGCCGAACCCTTGCAAATTGTGGATGAGCTTAAATATTTTCAGCTTGAAGTTAATAAAATGTGCGCCTATAGAAATCTGATCAGGAAAAGAGAAAATAAAGAGGACTGCTTAGGGGGAAATCTTGGTATCCCCCCTTTACTTTGGCTAGAAAACTTCCCCTACACTTACTGAGTCTTCATTCACTTTACCAGACATTTACTTTGTGATACATTTACTTCACTGCGTCTGCATCTTCACAGGCAATGCATGTGGGTATGGTTAGCTAAAGGCTAGGGTTGGAGTAAAGGGTTGCATGGGGGTAGACTATTAGGTAAAAATAAAAGAGGGCAGGTCAAGTAAGGAGGAAGATCTGGGCATTGCCTCATTCAGTATGTTAATAAAAAATAGGGACGGTGATGTTTACTTAACGATCATGCAGGCCAAAGTAGGCGACATTAACACCTCTGTATGATCCAATAATACAATGCTGCCTGCCAAGAACTTCAAGTAATATAATAATTACCAATTTTAGGATACTCTGCATAAAAGTTCCATCTAGTGATAAAATGGATATCTGGGGTCCAATATTCACTATATGTACACCCTTCATGTTCATTTCCAGAACAAACAGAATTCTTCCAGTAACTTTGAAAGCTGATGATCGTTAGTCCCCGCTAACAGTTCACTCAACAAGGTGAGTGTACATCCTTTTTCTTCCTGAGCTACGTGGCCTATCAGTTTAAACCAACCCCACTGATTTAGTTTTATTGTTTCTTTGTTGTAGAGAGTGACCAATCTAGCCACAAGCACTCTAGCATTTCACCATTCGTCATCTGTCCTGAAGAAGGCCTGTGTACTAACATCTGAAGAACTCACTACAGGAGGTGGTTCATTCAACATCTGATAGGCCGAAACGCGTCGACATAAAAAATCCTGCCTCGTCACACTGACGATTACGCCATCATTCCTCGCAAGAATAGATTTGTTCGCATAGACAGCCGTTTAGTATGCACTGTTAGGCGTATATCACAAATGGCTACTTTAAGTTCTGTTTATACCTGAAACTATTTGGCTGAAATCACGAAAACAATTTTGTTACAGTGTATGTTTTTTTTTAATATGTTTTAAAACAAATATGAGAAAAAACAGATAAATGTTAAATATATTTTTCTAAATCTTTGGGTTGTGTATGTCCACGTAGTTTTAATCGAAAGAAGTCACAAAAGAATATAGAATCAGAAGAAAATGTAGAGTAAGATACAAAGCTGGAGATAGGGGTAGTTTGTGTTCCACTTTCATCCCCCCCCCCCGGTGTCTGATCTGACCTGCACTGATGTGTCCTGTTGTAAATGCACCTTAGCCAGTTTGTAGGTAGGTCTCATTTCCTTAGTTTGGCCCTTAGGCAATTTCGGCACAGCCCAGAGCTGACCCATATTACCCAACCAGATGTCTCCCTATCTCCCTTTCATCTGCAAACTTCTGCAAAAAATTCATATCTGATCAACTCTGTAATTTCATTGAAACAAACCACCTCCCGAATGAGGCACATCATGGATTTAGACCTTCTAAAAATACAGAATGTACTCTGTGCTTCATCTGGGATACACTTAAAAGCAATTCTTTGAAAGCTCAGAGTGCACGCTCATCCTACTATACATCTTGGCCAATTTTAACATAACAGTAACGAGAGCCCCCTGAAAACACTGGAAGATGTTGGTAGTAAAGAAATGGCTCTACACTGGGTAACCTCCTTCCTCACGGGTAGAAGAGAAACTCCCCCGACAATTACATGCCTGGCCCACGTACCTGCGAGTACCCCAAGGATCCATACATTCACCTTTCAACATCTGTATGACTGCCTGGCTAGACCTCAATAGATCTGGTATCTCCTGCTGCAACTACGTGGGTGACGCACATAATCTACAAATGTGTGCACCCCCCCCCCATCACCAAATGCTCCAGCCATTAAAAACTGTCTTGCGCAGTTTGATGGCTGGATGGCAGGAAACAGACTAAAACTCAACCCATGAAAAACAAAACTGATGCTCTGCAGTCAATCGCGAACCCGAATAAGGATTTGGACACATGGTAGACATGATATAGCTTTTATCTAAATAATAAGAGAACATGCCTATCTTGCCCTACTGCTTTTGGGAATAGTCCCTGCCTAACAGAACTAAATTAAGGGTGCTTGTCTGTTACTTACTGTTAGTAAGTGCCCAAAATGAAACATCCAGATTCCAAAACCTTACTTCTAACTTGCCCTTTCGCTAAAAATAAAAACTAAAGTTTCCCATTTTGTATTCTCTCTGGCGCGTTCCCATTTGGCCTGCTGGGTGCGAGACCTTTCCTCTAGGGTTTTCTCCACAAGAAAAGTTTATCTTTGGATTTTCAAAATCAGTCAATAAGCAATATTGGCCGAACTCATGAGCTCCTATAACTCGTAGTACATATTTCCTGTTAATCTTTCCTGGTGTTTGCCAGTCTTTTTGAGGACATTACTCTGTCTCATTTCCGTTCTTTGGGATATAGTGTTTTATGGTACTTCCTCTTGTTTTCAGTTCTATACTGTCCTTGTACTTTGGTCTGCCTCTGTTAGGGCTTGGTTTCTCTTGCTCCTCCTTTTCACTATAGTGGTTCCAACACTCCTGGGGCCTTTTCACTAGTTTACCCCTCACTTGTTCTCATCTAATGCTGAGCTTTGCACTTAAAATTAATATTGAATGGCTTTCACTGCCTTTTTTTTCTAGAATGTTCCAATAATTGACAAATGTGAAACTTCCTGGGTTCCTGCCAGTACACACTAGTGGTTTCTGAGGGTTTCACATTCATTCTTATATTTAATTTCATATTTAGCTTGTAATCTCTGTTGCCTCCCCCGCTCTCGCTCTACCCCAGTATATTAATTCCTGGGGTTCGGATTCCTAGGGTCTGGCGTCGAGACTGAGTAGCTTCACTCTGGTTCGGCTGCTGTCTATCTGACTCCGCCGCAGAGTCGCTCTGAGCATCTGGTAAACTCGAGCCATTCAGCATCATTTGTCTGGCCAGAGATTTTGCTCCTCCCGCTCCTGTTGGTCTCAGTGTTGTTCGTCAGGCCCACCAGAGATCTCCCATGGTAACGACACCACAAGGGATGGTCTCCTGGACTCAGTTCTGCCAGTGGATTCGCCCCTGCTTGCAACACTAGTCTTCTGGCGATCTCGGCTGGCATTCTCTCCTTCGCTGAGAACCGCAGGCTTCGCAGTTCCTCACCGCTTTCCCTTCCAAGGCGTAATGACGTCAGAGGGCTTCACCTGCATATGGCTCTCTTCTCTCTCCCAATCGATTTGTTTCAGTTACATATACATCAGAATGCAAATGGCCGGTCCATTTGGCTTCAGATTTCCTAGTTGATCCAGCATTACCTGTAGTCAATAAAAAAGAAGTCTGACTCGATATAGACAATAATTCCATATAAACGGATATTGTTGCTGGTATAGGGAGTTCCTCATGGTAATGAAAGTCCTTGTCCCCTAGAGGGAGTCGCTCCCAGTGAGGACCCACTTGTCCAGACCCCCAAGGGGAGGGTCTTGCAGAGCAGGCTTTCTTCCCTAGCTTCCCAGGGGGTAGCTCCCCCGTTGCGAGAAGGGGTTAATACTCTTGATTAGTCAGAAGTATGTTTCCACACTACACTCTCTCCAGAAAACCTAGGTCCAGCTATGCAGGCCCTAGTATTAGTCCCCAACTTCAACACAACAAGAAACAGCCAGGGGGATCTTCTTTTTCAGTTCTGGCCACAAAACTGTGAAACGCCCTACCCGAACCTTTTCACCTGGAAGTGAACCACCTGACTTGTCAGGACACGGCCCAATACTCGCCTTTTTGACCACCCACTTTGAAAGAAATTAAAGATAATAGCAGCCCTCTAAAGACTGTGCACCAGAAACTTGGGTGGGCTACTTTACGACAAGCAATTGCGTGATTCTAATGGGAAACCAATTTGGTGGATGGATACTCTGCTGCGGGACACTGGTCCGTACCTGAATCTCAGTGAAATCTACAACCAGGAGCCAGGAAGCAACACCCTAACTCCACCCCTCAACCCCCTCTTCATCCCTCACCTAACTCGTAGTTACTAAAATCTTGCATCCTTACACTACCCTCACTCCTTCTGATGACCAATCAGGTCAAGTGCACTGAACAGACTCTTACCGATTCATCTTCTATCAACAACCATCGAGGGAGCTACCCTTCTGGCTAACCTTCTGTGACGAACCCTGATGTGTCACTTCTCCCCAGGGGGAGCCCTTCCCATGAGGCCACGGTGGTAAGGCCGCTACCTGGAACTGTACTAAGCTGGAGGATCTCATGGGAAGAGACCGACCCTCTGGGGACAAGGGAGATCCCCTCGGGAGAATGCATTGACATCCCTACCCCTCACCCAGCACCCTACACATCTCCATATCCCATAGATCTTAACCCTTGTACCAGTACTCCCATATATCTTTGTAATCTGTGAGTCTCACAGATGCTGAGACGGGAAGATTAGGGATGACCAAAAGGGATCATATCAGATCAGTACTGGAATGAGGAAGAGGTGCAGAGGCATAGAGAGCTCTCAATGTAACTGGACTGAGCATTCTAGTTATCCATCACAAAATAAGATAAGAAGCGACAAAGGACTTAGAATGTTGCTCAGCCATCCCATGAAGAACCGAGGACCAGGAAGCTGCTTGGTGCAGAAAGTTCAAGCGGCTGCACTCTGGGGATCCAGAAAAAGAGCAGACTGCATCTCCAGTTGGTCTGACATTGAAGGACCCTTGGCGAAGCAGTAACCCGACCTTGCAGCGGGAGGTGGGCCAAGCAGTCTGTAACAAGTACGCGTACTGCAGAAGGCCAGAAGCTGCAGAGTCACCACAGTCCTTGAGAAGCTTGCGAAAGCCATAGAGACCCAAACAGGGCAAAGGCAAGCCCCATGGCAGACCACAGCCCACGAGAGAAATCCCGGAAGGATACGGGAATGAATGGGCTGGCTGGTGGAGGTACAGAGTGTCTGGAGTACCGCGCAACCATTTAAAAAGGAGAGATTAGAACTTGCGGGCTAGGATACGAACCCTAAACTAGAGAGAAGTGGGGAGTGCCATAAGGTGAAGTGGCTCCTAAGAAGGGGCGCTGATTCGACCCCCAACCTTAAAGGCACATATTGAGAAGAGAACACGAGTCATTTTACTTGTGTCAGTACTTGGCAGGAAAGTAAACCGAGTCTGCAGAAGCAAAGAAGCGTAGAATTACGGGTCTGCGACCCACACCCACAACTGAAGCTAACTACAAGCCATCTTGCTGTTGACAGTACTTGGCAGGGAAGTGCACCAAGTGAGACACAGTTGAGGAACCCAGGTCGAGGACCCTACCCATATTTTATTTATTTATTGGTTATTTGTAATGTGCACTATACAGCAAAAATTGTGTTTGAAGGCACATTAAGACATGGGGGAAATAGGGATGAGGACGAAAGTATAAAACAAAACGTTCTTAAAAGGTCTTGAAACATTCAGAACGAGCAAGTGCTATATGATATACGTCATGTCATTTATAATGCACCTGTACACAAGTGTTTCTATATAGCATGAGAACAGGGCAGAAGGGGAGGAGGGGGAAGGGCAGGATAGGGGCCAGAGGGGAAGAATACAAACAACATTCTGACTAGGTCGTGAGACGATTTGGAATGTGCAAGTGCCGAACAAGAACGGGGGAGAGTGGGAGGAAGGGGAGAAGGTGAGAGGTACAATACATGCAAGAAAGGTAAAAAGTGCAGGAACAAGTAGGTAAACTGCATTGAAGAAAAACAGATATGCAATTATGACAGGCAGGTAAGAGTGACTGCAGACTGGAAATGCCCCAGCTCATGGAATGCGGTGCTACATCAGCTATGCAAAACAAATGGCTACAATGCAACATTGGGCTACCATGGGTCAGGGTGAGGGGCTACATCAATTATGCAGGTACAGGTAGGTAGTACAGTTGCTGGATAGAGGTAGCAAAGTCAGTCAGTGGTTGCAGGCAGGTCAAATGCAAAACACAGCGACGTAGCAAAGTCAATCACTGGTTGCAAGTGGGCCAAAAAGCATAACAATGAAAAGACCTTGCAAATAATGTTAAAAGCCCAGCAAAGCATGGGGTAGAGAAGAAATTAAGCTAGCGGTTACAGTTCGCCACTTGTGAAGGGACAATATTAGAGTGAACCAGACGTAGATAGTTGAGTGCACAGCATGCAGAGTGAAGAAATCACAGGCATGACGAAAAGGGGAAAAGCCATGATGGCAACCAGTTAGCTGTGTCAAGTGACTTATGCCGAGGAGGTAAGGAAGGTGGTTGGGCAAGGGCCCAGTTAAGCAAGGAAGGCAGCATTCAGTGAAAGCTAACGGGGGAAGTCTGCACCCTGTGGAGTGAATAACTGAAAGAGAGGAGTGAGGAAACAGGGAGAGTGAGCTGGGAAATTGTACCGTGACACGTGGAGGCATGAGAATGATGCAGGGGGCACTTAGGAAGTACCCCAGGGGAGACACGTGGAAAGGGGGGGGGGCAGCCAGGAAAGCGCTAAGCGGCAGGAGCCAAGAGGGGTCAGATGGCATAGGAGTGGAAAACAATCTAAAGTAGATGCCGTAGGAGCGGCTAGGCAGGTAGGAGGAGAAAAGGGATGTAGGGCATGAAGCTAAGGCTAGTGAAGGCTGGCAACACTTACCTTGTGAAGGCAGAGGTGGAGCTGATGTGATCGGCCAAGTTCAGGAAGACTGGCTGGATCCAATCCGGAAGGCAAACTGAGAAGGAAGAGAGGAAGAAGCGCATGAACGCGGGGGGGGGGGGGGGGGGTAGCCAGCATGGCTGGCCACGGCCGGACTGTCCAGACAGAGAGAAGGCCTTGGTGTGGGCCTTTAGTGGGAGGCCGGTTTAGCCTGCCGGCTCCCCAGGATTGGCTTTTAGGTGGAAAACTGTGGCCAATCAGCAGGGCAGGCAGGGGGCAGAGGCAAATGCTGCACTAAGGACCGAAATGGCAGGCCATTTAAAAAAAAGCCACTAAGCCATTTTCGCAATGCTTAAACCCGGGAGGGCTTACCTTGAAGTCAAGTCACCAGCAGTGGATGGTACGGAGGGCATGCAGTCTGTCGGCACAGGCATTGCAGAGGGTGTTGGGATTGCCCTGGAGCCGACAGCCTGCTACCGCCTTCAGTTCTCTCCCTCGTTCCTCTCAATATATGAACTATATTGTTGAGATGCCTGAAAGAAAGCGAGAAGCCCGGGGAAAGGAGTAATTTCCCTGGTGGTGTTGTACTTTGATACCAAAGTGAAAGAAAGGCCAGGGGAAGGGAGTCATTTCCCCTGGTTGCATTGAACTGTGAAGCCCAGATACCAGGAGGAGGGAGTCATTCTCCTGGTAACCAGGACCAGGGGAAGGCGGTCATTTTCCGGTTAGCCAACATTTTAAAGACTTGCTGAGACAGAGCGCAAGGACATAGGCAGTGCGGCTGCCAAGAAGCATACTAACTTTTCCTTTTTTGTGCTGGAGAACAGTTTTGAACTGGGGAAGGGAGCGATTCCCCTGAGAACAACCACATCTTAAAGTGAAATTTTATAGCCAGTCCAGAAGAAAGGTGTCCTTCTTCTCGACCAAGAACATTTACTTTAGCTTTAGTTTAGGTTCAAGTGTAAGGGAGAGAAGTAGGGTTTTGACACGGGATTGTGGACTATTGATTTATATGGACAATCTGACAATGCCCTTAGTATTTTAGTTGAGGCACAGAACCCCATCTAAGAGATAGGAAAAGTTAGGTTTTCCCTTTTTATTTTCTCAAACAAATAAAAGTTTATAGCAATCATCATACCACCTGTGTGTCAGTCTCCTCCTTCTGCACCCTTACACTGCCCAGTCTGTACCAACCACAAACAACATAAGAGATGTTCAGAGAGGAACACAGATAAATGGTACTTTCGACCTGGAACCACTAACACTGCAGGTTTCAGTATCTGCCTTCCTGCTTTCTGACTAACACACCCTGCATCAAGGCCAACATTGGCAGAAGAGTGCTATGTATACAGTACATACTCAATCAAAAATGTGTAGAAAAATCAATAAAGGTGACATATAACTGTGGTCCGTCTTTTCTAAGAGCCGAACAAGCGAATACATAGAATTGATGAACAATTTGTACCAGAAGCCAATCTGAGTATATGTTTAGAGTTCTCCCATCTTTTTAGCCTCTTCAAAATTAAATGAGCAAAGACTTTGCTCAGCGCGTCTATTACCACAATAAGTCGATAAGCGCTAGGATCACAGCACCTTCTCTTTTTGATTAAGGGGACAAGCAAAGCCTCCTTCCAGGAAAATGCCAACTCTCTGGTTCGCAAGATTTGGTTAAATAACAGTGTGAGGAAGCAATGGAATGATGACTGCTGTGCCTACGGTCCGAATATAAGAGAAAGAGTCTTACACTTTTTAAAATGTCTATACCCATTGCACACGAATTTGAGATTAGTTTATCTCAAGTCATTATTAAGAGAATTGGTAATATGATCTGTTGCTGAAGCTTTAAATTTTGGTAAATCACCGAGCAGAAAGATTGTCATCTTTGCAGTAGCTAAATATATTTACAGGGCGTGGTTATGCAGAGAGAAGAGACTGATAATGATCAGTGTTGGCGAATTGTACCATGATGTATGACTATCCATTATGATATCATCTTTTTGAATGTGATAATAATTGGCGTAGAATAATTTAATGTTTTATCTGATTGTGTAATTTATTTGTAATTTGCTATGCTTCTATATCATTACGTCGAATAGAACTAAATGAAGGAATGGAAATTGGCCCAAAACACAGGATTTTGGGTGAGGGTAATGCTTGCCCAAACTCATTTGGTAGCGGGACTCTTGAACGTTTCAGTGATTTTTTAAAGTGATCACCTCTTCATGCTCCATTGTTGGATATGTTTTGTGCGATGTGTATGCATATGTGTCTGTATGTGTATTCATTTTTATATTAGGCAGCATGAACGTGTCCCTCGTGAATAGGGACAAAAAAGGATTTTTAGGCAGTGCTTTGATAAGATTGCCATGTTTTCTTCTCGAACAGAATACATTGCTGAAAAAGTCGATGTCTGCCACATAACCAGTAGTTCTAGCTTGTAAACTGAAGTGAAAGAAAATCTTAGCATTCTGCTCTTTTTAACCATGGCTGCTCCCCCTGCTCACAGGTTATGAATGGTGGGTATGCGAAGACGCCAGCGCTTCTTTGCCAGCATTATGCGCCTCTTTTTGAGGTGTCTACGGCTGGGGCGCCGTCGGAAGCTTAGACTACTGAAGCGTATACAGGAGTTATGGAAGTATGGACGGCTGTGTTACCTTTCTCTGGTCTACAACTCCTTCACCAATAGTGATGTCATAATAGACTCCCTTTTTGAGCCCGTCTATTGGCTTGTGGATCATGTCACAAGGTGGTTTGGTGTGGTAAGTATGTTTCAAAATGTTCTGTGTCATGTGGCTGAAGTGTGGGGTTTCCTTTGTCTGTCATGAGAGCATTTGCTCTGCACTGTTTTTTATTCTTTCTTGTAGTCAGTAAACACGAAGGAAAGGACAGAAAACGATTAGGATAGTACTGCACATTACGTCTTATTTGTCCAATCATTTGCACAGTATTCATTAAATAAATGTTTCAGCCGTAGCATATCTTTATGTATTACTTCTATGGGTTGTGTACCATAATTAAAACAATGTATATGTACATAACAATTTTGTGCAGGTATTATTAGACGTCACAGTGTAGGTACATCAGGCCAACATTTATGGGATAGGTCTTTTAATTATGATGCCAACATACTGATATCGTCATAGATAGGAGGAATTTCATTCTTAACCATTGTTTCAACCAATGACAGGTTCTATCAACAAGTGAGAGGCATAGCAATGGTTAGCAAGTCTATTCGTCTTTATGAAAATGTACTCTATGGCTACTGGGCATAGACCCAGATTAGGCATATATAGGGCAGTATTTTAAAAGATAATATCGTACTTTTGGCTGAGATTTATTGCCAGAATGATTATGGATAAGAACAGATTGATATTCTTAGATGTGTTAATCTGCCTTGTTAACGATTTGGAAACCACTATCTACAGAAAGGAACTCTCTGCCAATTCTGTTTTATAAGCCATGTACACTCGTAGCCTTTTTAATGGTAATAAGATGGAGACTAATTAGCTGCAGAGAGCCACAGGTTCCTTCAAATGTAGTCAATGCGGCATATGTCAACACTGTATTACAGACTTTAAGAAATATGTGGTTGATAACATGCGCTTAGTGTCAATATATTTCAGACTTTCAGATCGTATTGTGTATGACCAAATGTGTCCCTGTACTAAATTATACATGTGGAGTACCATCTGGATAATTTAAATTAGGGTATTGGTGCTCATTGGGCTTTTGAAAACAATTATCAGAACTATCCCATAGCACATCATTTGTATTAGTGTCACAATAGTGGTGCATCCAGATTGATATGTGACCCTGAGCTATGTGAATCATTATTATTTATTTATTGTAATTATTCAAACGACCTTTTACAATTCATTAATATTATATATATTGTAATCGACAATAAAATTCCAACGATACCATTCCGCTAAAATCCTCATGGTCATAAAAATGGTAATTAAAATCCCTAAAATACATTCATATTTCTCATGATGGAAGATCAAATTTAAGTCTTTTAGTTCGATCGATTAGCAGAAGCATAGATAAGGTAAACATCAATGGAGTAAATAAAATGTACATAAATCATACTGGACAGTTCAGTGCTCTGATGCTGTGTGCAGATAAGCAGTGTGCAAAAAGGTATATAAATCAGTGCTCTGGTATATATGTAAGTGTGCAAATGAGCAATGTGCAAATGGATATATAAATCAGTGCTCTGATATTATATGTATACATTTGTACAATTAAACATTGTGCAAATAAGCTTGTCGTTACAAATAGTCCAACAATCCAACGTCCTTTTAACTGGTCAACATCTAGGCAGGTTTACTCCAATACCTAGTAGCTTTCTTATTTGCACCCAGACCCTATAAAGTGTGATGCGCACTGAAACTGAGTCAGAGTTTAACCGATAATTCCAGAAATCAGCAGATTTTATTGAGTCGTAATAATTTACAAGACTTTCATAAGCGCACATATAAATGAAACCTAAGTTTGTACATTCTGTAAGTAGATGTTTTGTAGTTTCCGGGGAATCCTGTAATTTACAGACACAGCAATATCTTTTGCGTGGCTGCAATTTAAACTAGGAGCACAGGATAGGGGGAGTTGGTCTATTCGTAAGCACAATAAGAGCATACATATTTCAGGGTTAGGACTCTGAATATTCTACGATTGTGGTCTCTTGAACTCATGCACCACTCTAGACACATGCAGATAGCTTTTTAAGGTGGAAATGTGGTCATAGTTTTTATTCCAGTCCCACAAATCGTATTTTACCTTAAACAAGTCTTTTAACACTTCATAGCTACCTCTTGGTTTCCAGTTCGCGTACTAATTTATTGTTTTGAATGTTAACATTATGAGGTTGTCAAAGCTATCGCCTCTATTAAGCCAGTCCCTCCCACAGTTGGAACCCAAAACTTTCAGACGGGGGCATGTTGGAACTGCCTTGGACTTTTGATATAATTCACCAGTCTCCCTCTCTACCTGTCCCCCCAATGAGATCAAGCCTAATTCCAGGCGCAGGAATTCCATTGAGACTGAGGGCCTGAGTTTTAGGGTCTTCCTCCAAAAAGTTCCTTCCACCCAATTGAGACAACTAAAATCTTGCATTCTCGGTGCCCCAAGACCATATAGAATGGCAGGGCAAAAACATTGTTTAGAGTTAATATTCCCTCAAGTGAATATCCTGCAGTCTGTAACGCAAACTTGCCAACGAGATGGTTTAACAAACTGGCTTTTCTTTGTTCCTTTAATGTATTTGGAATCCATTACTGCACTCGTCCATAGTGATCAACATAATCAATAGTTCCCATTGTGAAAGTTAGAACTACTCTGTTCTTAAAGGAGATCAGCAAGGTCTTAGTCTTCTCCGCATTGATTACAAGATCATTCTCCTATGCGTAGTCAACCATTTCCTCCAACGTGAATCTAAAGCCAGAAAGAGTGTGGTCGAAAATGATGAGGTTGTCCCTCATCTTTCCGATCTTTGGGGGACAATTTGAGCTGTCCAACATCCATTCGGACAGATCTACTATGTGAATCCCAACGGGGCAATCAAAAAACTTTACTAAATAATTGGGGGCCGGATTAATCATGCTTTTGAAGTTAGACGTGCCTATTGGTTTAACTATAAGTGACCGTTATCACCTTTTTTGAACGATTTGTTAGGAAATCTTGTATGGTTAGGATAAGATAAATATTTGAAGTGCACAGTAGGATGAGATGGTTGTAGAGCACCTGATCGATGTAGTTCTGATAATTGCACAGAAAACTATGGTTTCCAGTACGTTACATCAATAATATGTCAAGTACAGGGTAGCAGTGCTGATGAGCATTGCTTAGTAGCCTTCAAAGCAACAAAGGTATTATCAAAACTCTCGTTTTGTGACCTTTGGTGTTTCACTAATGTCATTAGCAATTCTAAGAAATGTAAAACCAAATCTCTGCACCATTACCTTGCTTTGCATTATGTTGTTCTTAAAGTCACCATGACACAATAACTCTAATTTGAAATTCAGTATATAAATTGTGATTGGATTCATCTTTACACCCCTACATAATTTTGATATTCGAGAACTAGAGGTGAACTTTTCGTATTTGTGGTGAATTTCTTCCATCATGTGAAATGATGAAGATGGGAGACTACTGTTCACAGGCTTTGTATTTTAAAATATGTTCAAAGTAATATTTTGGTTCAACTATTCAGACCTTCAAAATAAATTGTTGTAAAGAACACATTTGAATATTCAAACTGAATAAACGTATGACGCATTATGAACTGTAATAACGATGATGAAAAACATTGCAACCTGAGATGTATTGAAACTACAGTATGTCAGTTTTGATGCAAAATGATGTTATCGTTGCTACCTGTGACTCACACAGGAACAATAAATGGGACAGGAAAAGTAATTTACATTAAAGAGTGCTAATCCTAACTCGCTGGCTGTACTTCCTGGCATAATTCTCTAAGGTTGTCTGTGCATTGGGGACAGGGCATGCCCAGACCCAGCTTCCCCTTTCAGCCTCTCCTGTGAGGCTCCCAGATTTTGGGGATGGGAACATTATCTCCAGAAACGAGCAGCAAGATCGCTGGGACCTCAAATGAGTGACAGATGTCACACACATTTGATCATCCAATACAAATCCTGAGGCTTTCCGATTGTGTTTATGGCTCATGGTTTCAAACACTTTACAAGTGCTGTGAAAAAGCAAATAAGCACAAAGCCCAGTGTGTAGTATGTACTCAGTGATTCAAGCATATAACCCTTCTTTCACAGACATATCTCAAATATAAATGTCTGTGGATCATTCTCATATAATGTGCTTTGAATTTATGCAAAGCAGCAAGGAAACTATATTGGTGCTATTTAACTCTCATCGCCTTTCTCATAGGGGTATTTCAAGCAAGTATTTTAGGAGTGTACCATACTGTCCATCTTGTAATGATAACCTTCCATCAGAAAATGCATAATATGGTTTTTTAGGTTTTGTCTGTGTGCGTTGCTCTGTAAGATGCAACACTTTAATTGTTTTTCAGGAGTGTGGTGGCACAGAGGCCAGTGCACTGAGACCCTTAACCGTTCCTTTTCTTATGGTGAGGCCCTGGGAACTGGGAAACAGGGGGTTTGTAGGAATATAGTTTAAGCTCCATATTGGTCAGCAGTGGGAAGATGAGTAACCTTAGATTGATGTTGCTCTCCTGTTATTTTAGCCAACAATAAAAATACCTCATAAGCAATGTCTGTAAAGCCCTAACCTGAGTTCATTCCCCCCAGGTACTAGTGATTACCCGATAAGAGAAATGTGAGAGAGAACTTCAAGTTGCCCTCTTGGTGTTTTGAGGAATCCGAGGGCGTCCTCACTTCTTTCCCCAATACATCTTCCACCCAGGTGGCCAGGGAAAGGTTGTTGCTATCAGATTCTGACCCTGGGGGTGGATATGCAAGGGAGAATCATCTGGGTGGAGGAGATTTGGGGAGTGGGCATGAGGCAGCCTTAGGTGAGACATGGTATCCCCCATTTCCTTTTTACCATGAGTCCAATGGCCCCCAAGCCTTCATAGGCTGTTGTCAATCCCTTCCCTAATTTCCCTGTAAATCATTCCTTAAAACTCCCCCTCCTCACCCCCCCACTTATATACTGGGGCAAGAAAGGGACCAACTAGAAACACACAGCCTCTCTTTATTTATACATACACATACAAACACTGATTAGGTACTGGGACAAGGGGAAGGCAACCAAGAGTAATACAGAACCAGCAATGAGCGGTCTAGTCTTTTTTTGACCAATTAGCCTGGCTGGAGGTTTAAAAGCAGGAAGATTGAAGAACAGTGAGGCAGCTATAGAAGGAGGTATCAGGACTGCTGTGCGAGAGCAGACCTCTCCGGGAAGGCGGCATGGAAGACTGAGTGCTCGAGGAACCAGAGACGATGCAGAGTGTATGCAGCAGGAAGCACGGCTAAAGGAAGCTGCTGGAGGCTGGTAACAAGAGTATGGAAGAGGAACCGGCGGGAGCAGGGGAAGCTACTGAGTGAGGTCCAAGCTGCAAGAGGCGCATCGTTGGTGGGAGCGAAGCCATGGAGAGCCGCTGTGGAGGCGAAGTGAGGAGCTGCACGAGAGGGAGTTTGTGACAGCCGGAAGCCTCACTGCAACGCCGTAAGCACCGTCCGGTGAGTCTGCCTAGAGAAGGGGACACCGGGACGGTAGGCGAGCATGTAAGACTTATAAGAAAGTTATTGAATACTGATTTACATGAAAGCAAGTACTTTGGTATATCGAGTTGGCTGAAAGCAAGCACGGTTGAATAGAGTTATAAATGAAAGTTGTTTTGTGGAATCACACAAGTTAAAGGAACTGTGCAAATATTGGCAAGCGCCACAAGGATATAATTGCAAACTGTGCAGCTTGAGAGAAGAAGCCTTGGCAAGAGCCATGAGAGTATATGAAAGTGCAAGAAGCGAATGGTGGGAAAACAAGCAATGGTAAAGCATTATAAGGATCTGGAAATAGTACAAATATACTGTAGAGATAAGATGGTGGCAACTTGCCTATGAAGAAGAAGCAAGTGAAGTGTGTTGGTTGCGTGACCTGTAATGGGTTGGACCGTATTTTACAACAAACTGCGCTTAGACAGAGTACACCACCTTTATGGAAAAGCCACTTAAACCACCACAAAGAAGCTTGTGATTGATTATGAAAGGAAATCTTGTGTGATTTGAAAGTAATGAGTTTAACTCGGATATTGGTGAAAGATAAACAAGACAGAAGAGCTGAGAAGGGTCCTAAGGAATTGTGTTGTGTTGAAACTGTTGAAAGACTTGAAAGCTTGGGGGACTGAACCCATTGTTTATACTGTGAACTATTTCAATCTTGGGGAAAGGAAACCTTTTGACCAAGAGCTGGACGAAGCTCAGAACTTTCATATGAACACTTATCATTTTGAGGCTGACAACACTACAAATTGTATAGAAAAAGATGTGAGGGCAAGTATAGGGTTTGGACACAGACATTTGCTTTGGACTTCCTGATACAGATTATCCTTAGTACTATTTAGGTAGGGAACTCACACCTTGACTTGGGGCAAGATGAGCCTTTTTCCAAACTTCCTTATTTTAAATAAATGTTTGTAGCACAAACGTTCAGTGCATTGTCTTTGTCTCATTCATGGTGCCTTCACAGTGCTTAGTGTAGAACTTCAACTGGTTAAGGATTCTCTTTGTGGTTAAGGATATTTAAACTGCACACTGTCATCACCGGAGTGGTCCCCAGGTGCTCTGGCAGATCTGGAAAGCAAGAGGGTAGGGTAAGTTAGTAGGACTCAGTGGGAAAAGCACAAGAGAGCTGTGATGGGCTGTTGGCAGCTTCAGTTCGATCCGTTGTCCCTCGAGGGTCGACGTCACTGGATGTTATATATCGGACGCGCAGCTCCCGTAGCCTCAGTTCCGTTTTTTCCGCAAACGTGTTTGCTTCGGAATCTCGGCGCGCTCGATTCTTTCTTCGTGTACGATGTCTTCATCTTCATCTTCTTCTACTACCCCAAAGTCGGGCTTTAAAAAATGTCAGGACTGCGGTTCGAAGATGTCCATCACGGACCTGCACGACATCTGCCTCTGGTGCCTCGGAGAAAGCCACACCACCGACGACTACGAGGATTGCCAGTCCCTGACGTCTAAGGCCTTGCGGGAACGTAAGGGGAAATTGAAGGTAGGTAGGGTGTCTAAACCCCGTAAATCCAATTCCGCTGGGCTTTTGACCGATGACTCAAGGGGCGACTCTCTGCATCGGCGAAAATCCAGCGGATCTCGGTCTAGGAGTGGTTCCCGCCATTCCTCTGCCTCGTCGAGGCATTCTAGGAAGCGCCGTCACCGGTCGCCTTCCCTGTCCTCGTCAGAGGAGGACTCCGCCAGACGGTTGACTTGTCCCACAAGTCTTCGTCGCTGGCCAAATGGGATGCATTCCGCCAGCAGATGATGGCGATTTTCGAGTCGCAAGTGTTAGGCAGAAACCTGTGCAGTTCCCTTAGAGACCACTGCAAAAGGCTTAAGACTACAGGTGTTGGCAGTAAACCCAATTGGTAGCAGTCTGTACCACCCAGACTTACTTGGTAGCTGTGGCTGAGCAGCTGGACTTCTCTCAAGAAGAGTTAGACAGCATATAGAGTATACAAGATAGGTACCAAAATACAGTAACACAAGCAAACCCTGACCAGAGCTTGGGTATAAAAGTATATAATTATTTATTTAAAAACGCACTTTGTAAAATACACTAACACTAATATGGCAAGCAAGTTCAAACATAGTCACTGTTAATATATATATACATCCATGATCACTTATTGAACAAGTCTTAGTTAAAACACCACTTATTTTCAGACAGAGGTGAGCGCTTAACCTAAGATGGCACTCCAATAAGTTAATTAAAAAGGGAGGGAAAAGGCAGAATTAGGAACATACACAATACCAACACTTTAGGAGAACCAGAGCAAGTCAGAAAAGGCAGAATCTATTGAGGAGCAAGAGTGTCATAGGCCAGGCCCACTCTTGAAGAGAGCAAGGCGGAATGTGTCCAAGATCACATGGTTGAATAGTACTTTTAAAGAGTCGTTGCAAAGAGTTCAAAAAGGGTTGGCTCAAGTCAGGAAAAGTTAGTTAGTAGGTCCCAAGTCACCCTAGGATAGAAAGTCAAGGATTTGCAGGACACCTTGAACAGTCTGTTGCATGGCAGACCAGGCGGGACTCAGTACCTGAAATGGTGAGAAAGCTCCAGCGGGGGCAGTTGTTCCTGGCAGCGGGTGCAAGTCGGTGCTTCGTCCAGGGGAAGAGGAGATCTCGACGTGGAGGAAAGCTGGAGGTCGTTGCACTGCCAGAGAAGAAACCAGCCGCGGAGTTTCACGGTTAAAAGGTACTACCCTTTTATTTGCGATAGTGGTGAAGCGTGGCTATCCGGCCGCCGGGGTGCTTGGCACGGACGATTCGACCATGAGACGATCCAGGAAGGCGAAAAAGAGGGCGAACTGTTTATCCCCACCAGCTCAGAGGAAAAAGACTCTCCGGGATGAAGATCTTCTCTGCCGTTGGGAAGTGGTGAGACGGTGTAGCAGGGCTCCACCGGTGGTGTCGTCGTTGCAGGTCGGCTCAGCTTTTCCCTCTTCGGATTCTTTGGTCCTGTGGCGACTTCTGAAGTTCCAGTCCCCAAAGCCCTGCTTTTATGCGGAAAACCCCCATTCATCAGTCCTAGCTGTCACTCAAACATGCTAAGTGGTGAGCCGGGCGGCTCACCACTGGGCCAATCACACAAGAGTGCGACTTGAGTTGCCGAGGCAACTCAGTCCAGGGTGCCTAAAGCCCCCTCCCACACATCCTGTAGACCCAGACAGAGTGGCACCACTTTTGGAGGCTTCTGTGTAGAATCCCGCCAAAAAGTGGAACAAAGGGCTCGACTTGGGTTGGAGTTACAGAGGCGAACACAAACGCCATTTTAAAACCGAGTCCTGGCAAAAAGACCTAACCGGGGAATAAATATTAAATAAATAACCCGGCGGTATCTTTAGCATTGCACCAAAAAAGTGGTGCGTTTAAAATGAATGGGAAAATCCCATAGAAAATATTCTGGTGGAATATTTTGCGTGGTAACCACTGCCACCAGCCAGAAACTCGACGAGGGGGGACTGCACAGTGCCCCCTCGAAAAACAGACCCAGGGGCAATCTAATTACCCCTACCAGTACTTCCAAAATATGATGGTTTGTACTGGTTCTGTTCACAATTTAAGACTAGTAAAGTCAATGGTGACTTTACATGCCCTGGGAGACAGTAGTCAGTCCCAGGGTATGGAGTCTGTTTGGGGGTCACTATGACACCCCGGTGTTACTGCACTGAGGGTGCTGTGTAACACACTTACCAAAAATACATTAAATCCTATGGAGTAAATGACCTCATAGCCCATAAAACAAATTACAAAGTCAAAGGATATCTCAAATCATGTCTAAGAGTGGGAGAAAAAGAGTCTCACTCTTAGCAGGAGAAAAAAATAAACACCAAAAATCCAGCAAAGCTGCTGGGGGACGCACTAGGGTTGGGAAATTAGCCTTAACAGAGAATTCTCCCTAACAGCAAGGCACAGTTCCAGCTGCGCCTTCGAAAGGAGCCTGGCGGGGAACGGGCTCGGTCCACCACTCGCACGCCTTCGGGCTTGGGCGGTCGCCGCGATCATTGGGAGCCGTCGAGATCCCGCTGGGACAAGGGAGATCGCCATAGCCGTGCCAGATCCAGGTCCCGGTCCTCGACGCCATTGAGACCGCCGGAAACTGTAAAGCCTTCCAAGAAGGCGTTGACGCCATCGGCGCTGTGTCCATCGAGGGGCTCTCTCGAGGTTCCGGCCTCGAAGAGGTCGGCAACGCCATCAGCGCTGTGTCCGTCGAGGGACACACTCGGGGCTCCGTCCTCGAAGAAGGCTCCGTCCTCGAAGAAGTCTTTAATACCGTCGGTGCCTCAGTTGACGTCGATGCCGATTCCTTCGGTGCCCTCAACGCCGTTTGTGGAGGATTTGACAGAGGTGTCCCCAGTGAAGTAACTTGGTCGCTGCTCGCCCCCACATCAACGTGCCCCGACCACGAGATGCAGGACGGAGAATCCCCCTTTTACAATATTAAGGGGAGAACCCACCTTTTACAATATTAAGGTGAGGAGAAGGCCCAGGGAGGAGGAAGGAGTTGAGGCCAAGGGAGGTGGGAAAACATAAAGACAATCTGGTATTGAATCCAGCTCTCCTATATTGCAGACCCATCTTTAACCAGAGGCCTTACCAAGGGACCGGGAGAGGGTTCGAGATTACAAATCATCCAACCAGGGCTGGGTGGCGTCCCCATGAATACCAGGTGAGCGTAACAAAGGGGCCACCGTAGCAGTACCCGGGGTGGAAAGCAAGGTACTCTGGGTGTCAAAGCCGCTCGGGCAGTTGCCTCTTTGCCCTCATGGCACTGCCGCGTCTGCTCAGTTATGAGGCTATGTCCCATGGTTCGCTGGTTGGGGGCAGACTTGCACAGCATCTTGGAGAATGGCGTGCCATTACTTTGGATATGTGGATTCTGGAGATCATAGCCCACGGCTACTGTCTTCCCTTCTGGCAGAGACCTCACGACAAGCCACCGGGGAAGCTCTCTTCGAATCGTCCGGATCCGCTCCTTGCGCAGGAAATCCTATCCCTGCTGGAGAAAGGCGCCATAGAATTGGTGCCTGTAGCGGAGAGGAACAAGGGATGGTATTCCCCTTATTTTTTGATCCCGAAAAAAGATGGTGGATTGAGAGCCATCAGGGTCTCTGCTTGTTTGAACAAGCTCCTCAGGAAGGACAAGTTGAAGATGGTAACTCTTTCTCAAGTCCTCCAGGCCCTTAAACTGCAGGATTGGTTGGTGTCTCTAGACCTCAAGGATGCTTACTTTCATGTGCCGATTCATCCCAAGCACAGGAAGTACCTGAGGTTCGCGGTTGGCGACTCGCATTTTCAGTTTCGGGTCCTGCCATTCGGATTGACCTCCGCCCGAGGGTCTTCACCAAGCTGATGGTGGTGATGGCATTGTATCTCAGGAAAGAGGGGATTCACGTCTACCCCACCTGGACGATTGGTTGATCAGGGTGTGCTCTCCCGAGCAAGCCCTGGATCATCTGTCTGTCACCTGCCACTCCCTTCACAAGCTGGGCTTCTCCCTCAATATAAAGAAGTCACATTTGACACCTACCCAGCGGCTCCAATAAATCAGAGCAGTGCTCGAAACATCCCTGGGACAGTGTTCGCCTTCCCAGGTGAGGGCTCATCACATTCAGCAGATGATGGACAAGTTTCAACGTGCCCTGAGTCTCCCGGCGTTCGAATTCTTGAGGTTGCTCGGCCTCATGGCATCCTGCATTTTACTGGTGCCAGAGGCCAGGCTGCAGATGAGATCCCTGCAGTGGGCTCTCAAGATGCAGTGGTCGCAGTTCTCCGGCAGGATGTCGGATCCCGTTCAGATTCCGACCTCGGTCACCCAGGATCTTCTATGGTGGGCCGTCGAAGGCAATCTGATGAAGGGAGCACCATTTTGGCAACCATGGCCGGAGGTGACGACCGTGACGGACGCATTCCCTCACAAGTTGGGGCGCTCATGCCAACGAGTTGATAGCCAGCGGACGTTGGTCTCTGTCGGAGTCCAGACTCCACATCAATCTGTTAGAGCTGAGGGCTGTCAGGCTAGCCCTGAAGGCTTTTCTGCCGTCTGTGCGGGGGAAGAATGTCCTGATTATGACGGACAGTACAGTGGCCTTGCACTACCTCAACAAAAAAGGGGGCGCAAGGTCACTCCCGTTGTACAGGGAGGCGATGCAGCTCTGGTTCTGGTCCATCCAGCAGGAAATTTCAATCTCGGCAGTTCATCTGGCTGCGGACGAAAACGCAGCGGCGGACGCTCTGAGGAGGCAGAACATGGTCTCTCACGAGTGGGAGCTGGCTCAGGAAGTTCTTTTGGAGATCTTTGCCCTTTGGGGAACCCCACAAGTGGATCTCTTTGCCACTAGTGTCCACCGGGAATGCGAGAGATTCTGCTTGTAGGAATTTCCCGCAAGAGGAGCCTTGGGGGAAATGTTTGTAGTGGAGTGGTCCTTCCCACTGCTTTACGCATTTCCTCCAGACCCGTCATTCTGCAAGTGTTGCAGAGGTTAAGGAGGTTCAATTCCCGAATTTGCTTCGGCATGGGCCAGGAGAGCGTGTGGTACCCAGACCTTCTAGACATGTCCATCTGCCCTCCACGCACTCTTCCCTACTGAGACGATCTGCTCTCACGGGAGGGGGGGGGGGTCGGGTTCTCCATCCAGAGGTGAAGTCTCTCAACCTTCATGCTTGGTATCTGAAAGGTTGAGGTATAAGGATCGGGGCATCCCCGAAGAAGGCCTGCAACGAAATCCCTGTACCGTTGCTGTTGGAGAAATTTCTGTGACTGGTGCAGGGTACAGAATGTGGATCCTTTCCAATATTCCATTCCTTTGGATTTGTCTTTTTTGCTTTCTTTAGCCCACAAGGGCCTGCAAGTGGGTACCATTAAGGGTTACCTGGCGGCGCTGTCCATATTTAAGCACTCGTCTGAGGAATGTTCTTATTTTAAGATTCCTTTGATTTCCCAGTTTCTAAAAGGACTAACTAATGTGTTTCCACCGTCGCCTTTCCAGGTGCCGGGATGGGATTTGGTTTTAAAGTTCCTAATGGGAGCTCTGTTTGAGCCCTTACATTCTGATCCGTTGCGACTGTTGTCCTTTAAAACTGTGTTTTTAGTTGTGGTTATTTCGGCACGCAGAGTAAGTGAATTGCAGGCACTTGCCGCCAAGCCACACTTTACTGTTTTCCATGGATTGTCCTGTGGGTAATGCCTTCTTTTCTTCCGAAGGTTGTGTCGGAATTCCATTTGAGCAAGAAGGTGATTATTCCGGTGTTTTGTCCTCCTCCACATCCTGGTAAGGAAGAGGAGAGGCTCCATAGGTTGGATCCTAGGAGAGCTTTGAGTTTCTATTTCTCATGGATGTCCCGGGTCATAGTGGACAATCAGCTCTTTGTTGGTTATGCTGGAAGGCGCTTGGGTCATGCTGTTTCCCAACAGACCTTGTCCAGATGGATCATTTTGACGATCTCTGAGTGTTACCATTTGGCGGGAAAGGACCCTCCAGTAGGCTTACAGGCTCACTCTACTAGGGTGTGGCTGCCTCCACTGCTCTACAGAGGGGCGTTCCTAGTCACAATATTTGCATTGCAGCCACATGGGCCTCTGTCCATACTTTCAAGACTATTCCTTGGACTCCATCCATGGGCAGGATTTGGCCTTTGGTAAGGCAGTCCTCTATTCAGCCATTTGATTGGGCATTCTAAAATTCTAAAATTGTAAATTCTTTTCCCACCTCCATAAGTTGGTACTGCTTTGGGAGTCTGTCATAGATGTGCAATACGTCGGAGGACACAATCCCCTTGAAGAACAAGTTACTTACCATATCTAGTAACGTTCTTTCAATGGGATGTTCCTCCGACTTATTCCACATCGCCCTCCCAGCCTGCCCCTCTACTGAATTTCCTATGCGATTGCAGCTTACGTTTCCGCAAGGCTTTCTGCAGTCATACTGGCAGGAGATTGGTGCCACACGTTCTGGGAAAAAACTATAACTGAGGCTACGGACGCCGTGCGTCCTATATATAACATCCAGTGACGTCGACCCTCGACGGAGGCCCTCGAGGGACAACGGATCAACGCCATTGACGCAGGACGCCCTCTGCCAAAAGTTTTCCGAAGCAGCACAGCTGTGGACATAGATGTGGAATACATCGGAAGAACATCCCATCGAAAGAATGTTACCAGATATGGTAAGTAACTTGTTCTTTTCTTTTGTAGGAATTCTGCTGCTTGGCCATGGATTGCTCTGTGCGTTATGCACATTGTTTTGAATGTGATTCGTTTTTTGACTGGCAGCCAATGTATCATCATTAGCGCAAGTGTGATATCTCTTTGTGAGAGTTTTGAGGAGAAGTCAGTGCGCTGCGTTCTGTTTATGTTGCAGTTTCTTCATTAGATAATCCAGCATTTTGAGGTAAAGGTTGTTGGCATAGTCTATCCTGGATATGATGAGGGAGATGGTGGCTAGTGTTTTGTGCGTAAGGGAGAGTAACAGTAGGATATTTTTGATTGTGTGTAGGGGGAAGAAGCATTTCTTGACTATTACGTTTACTTGCAGTTCTAGAGTTAGCTCGCTGTCCATTATAATTCCAAGGTTTTTTTACTATTTCTGATGGCATTGGCACTGTTCCTAGTTCTGTGGGTCATGGGATGTATTGGTTGCTTTCCTGGTTTTTGGATATAGTCATGATTTCTGACTTGCCCAGGTTGAGTTTGAGGCTGTGTGTTCATCCATTCGTACAGTTCTTTCAGACAGTCTACTAGCGTTGTGTTCTCCTCTTGTACATCTTTGATTTTGGAGACGATTTTGGTGTCCTCTGCGTAGTTGTAGGAGATGAGGCCATGCCTTTTGATGAGGTTAATTAGTGGAGTCAAGTAGATGTTGAAGAGGAGTGAGGATAGGGAGGATCCTTGCAGTACTCCACAGGTGGTGCGGATTTTAATGGTTTTATCCGTACTTTTTCTTTCCTTTCAGATGGGAACGATTTAATCCAGAGCTGCTCTGTCGGTAATCCCTATTTCTTCCCGCCCCTTGATGAGGATGTTGTGGCGGACTGTCGAAAGTTACAGAGAGGTCAAGTAGTATCAGTGCAGAGTTTGTGTTGGAGTCTGTGTTGGTCATCCCAGATAGAGAAGTGCAGTCTCTGTCCATCTCATAGGTCTGAAGCCGACCTGTGCCTGGTCCAATAGTTGGTGTATTTCTACGTGTTCCTTTGTTTGTTCGTAGACCTAGGTTTCTAGCAGTTTCGCCGGACAGGGAAGGTTTGAGATCAGTCTGTAGTTGGAGAAGTCTTCCGCGTCGCCTGTAGTATCCTTGAGGAGAGGTTTGATGTACGCAGAATTGAAAGACTGCAGTACTCTCCCCAGTAAGAGCGATTGGGTGAAGAGGTTTTTGTGGCATTCCAATGGCGTGCCTAATGTAAGTATTTATTTATAGATGTGTCTACTGATATTTGGGTTAAACTTTGCAAGTTGACCTGTGGTTCCAGGGTTGGTGCGGCATGGTGCACGGTGTGGTTAATTTGGTTTGCTTTGTATGATCCGATGCATGTCAGTGATGTTATTTTTGAAGTGGTCTGCAAGGTCGTTGCATAGTTTTTGTGACGGTACTGGTGTGGTGTGGCATCCAGGTGGGTTTCTCATCTCATTTATGATGTTGAATAGTTCTTTTTGAGTGTTGGTGGCTTTTGTGATTCGATTGTCGTATTTCTTTTTGGCTTTGAGAATTCCCTTTTTGTATGCTGAGATTTGTTTTGAAAGTTTATTCTTTTTTCCTGGTCGTAGTTTTTCCTCCATTCTAGTTCAAGTTTCTTGTTTGTTTTTTCATTGTTCTGAGGTGGGGTTGAACCATCTTGCCAATGCTTTCTTTTGTGAAGGGATGAAAGGTTTTTCCGGTGAGATGCTGTCTATTGTTTCGGCGATCCATTTCTGGATTAGGACTTTCTTCTAGGTTGGTTCCATCCAGGCTTACGGTTGATGGTTTTGAGGATTCAAGTTACAACTTTTGATGGTATACCAGTTTCCCTTCCAGATTGCGGGGAGATTTTGGGGCTGTTTGGGTGTTTTCGCTGATAGTTGGATCAAGATTGGTATGATGAGGTGGTCGCGCCATTGTTTTTTTATTGGTGGTGCAGTAGAGATCACACTTTTGTTGGCGAACATAGCGTTGTTGAGTGTGTACTGCTGTGTGTGTGTAGCTCCTTTATCTGGCATAGTTTCATTGTCTCAAGTTGCTTGATGAGTGATTTTTGAGAGTTTGCGTTCTCTTCTTAAAACCATATCTTGAAGTTAGTTTGTGTTTGATGGCTACTTTCGTGATGGCTTCTATAAAGGTGTCTACGAAGGTTGCGTTGTAGCTCTGTAGAGGAGTTTGAATTTGGTTTTTAAAATAAAATGGTTTTTTTTTTGCACTTTTAGTTTTTATTTTGTTTTGCAGGAGAACATAGTATCATAACAGCGGAAACTTTGTCATTTCAGATGATAAAACAAAAAAACATGTAACCACAACCACTATTTAAATTCCCCATCAACTTCCCCTGCTTTCCCCCCAACCTCCGTCAACACCCACCCAGCCCCCCGGTACTGTATGCACATTTTTAGGTCAGTTTGCAGGCCCAAGGCAGCTGCGTAGCCTACGTTCCGGAACCCTTAGCCCGCCGCCCTTTCCTATCCCTCTATTTCCCTCTGTTGGTGTCAGACCTTCTCCAGTACACTGCTACTTTCAGGCCGCACCCTCCTGCCTTTCACCATCACCTCAGAACACTCATCACCCCGTCAGTGTGTCCAGCGTCAAGTATTTGACCACAAAAGTGATGGGTGGAAGGTTTCAAATGAATCTAAACCACTGGCAATTGCTCTGGGCAACCTTCCACACCACCGTTTTTTAGCCCGTCTGCGCCATTGCAAAAGGGGACCAGCCATGTGCAAATCAGTCAGCAGCTGCCGCCACCGAAGGTAGCAGCCCAGCCCGAACTGCTAGGCCAGGTACCCTCTGCACAGAAAACCAAGCAACCCCAGACATGTTTCAGCCTTGTTGGATCTCCTCAGTGAGGTGCAGCCTGGTTCCCTGTGGCGCAGCGAGCAAGGGACCCAAGTCTGGGCATACCCTCTCTCACAAGGAGAAACAAACTGACCACAAAAGTGATGGATGGAAGGTTTCGAATGAATCTAAACCACTGGCAATTGCTCTGGGCAACCTTCCACACCACCGTTTTTTAGCCCGTCTGCGCCATTGCAAAAGGGGACCAGCCATGTGCAAATCAGTCAGCAGCTGCCGCCACCGAAGGTAGCAGCCCAGCCCGAACTGCTAGGCCAGGTACCCTCTGCACAGAAAACCAAGCAACCCCAGACATGTTTCAGCCTTGTTGGACCTCCTCAGTGAGGTGCATCCTGGTTCCCTGTGGCGCAGCGAGCAAGGGACCTACGTCTGGGCAAACCCTCTCTCACAAGGAGAAACAAACTGACCACAAAAGTGATGGGTGGAAGGTTTCGAATGAATCTAAACCACTGGCAATTGCTCTGGGCAACCTCTCACACCACCGTTTTTTAGCCCGTCTGCGCCATTGCAAAAGGGGACCAGCGTCAAGTATTTAGCAGTGAAAGGGTACCACTCCATTTCTGTCGGCCCCTGCTTTCCGTGGAGCACTGGCGTAATTCTTTCCATCAAGTAAATGCTCTTGGCTACATTGATCCATTCTCTCTTACTAGGTGTTCATCTTTCCACTTGATAACAATGCATGCTCTGGCGGCAAGAACTAGGGCTGCCACTATTTTAGGGAGCCTCACATATTCCCCCCTATCCTCCTACATTCCAAACAAAACCAGATTGGAGTTTTATCCCAAGGTATCCCCTGCAGGTCTCTGACCCAACTGGGGACCTCATCCCAAAAGACCTGTACCCTAGGGCAGGCCCACCACATGTGCCAGTAATCTGCCTTCCCTTCACAGCCCCTCCAACACTGTGGAGGGGTCCTCCCTCTGACCCCTCGCTTCCTGCATACTCTCTGCCCGGTTCCGTGAGAGGTCGTGGGCCTGTGCATCCAAATTTCCGATCTCCTCTCAACTATCGCCCTTTCCCTCTTTTTACAGGCCCCTTCCCGAATTAGGATCCCTCTCCACGTAGTCTTCCCAGCCTCCCAGGCGGTCCTCGCGTCCACCTCCCCGTCATCATTCACCTTAAAGTGTTCCTCTATTTCCTTCCGCATCTCCGTGAGGAACACTGGGTCCTTCCAAAGCAATTCATTTCACCTCCATTTTGAACCTTTTGGAGAGATGCTCGCCCACCGTATATCCACAGTCACCATTTCATGGTCGGACCACGAGATAGGAACAATCTCAGAACCCAGAGCCGCCTCCCATATGTGTCGCGAAATGTACAGGTAGTCAATTCGCGTATATGACACATGTGGTGGGGAGTAAAATGTGTATTGCCTTATTCCCGGGTGGAAATGGCCCCATACATCCCTCAGACCCCACTCCCCCATTGAGTAATGAAACTCATGGCATGGTGTCCAGGGCCCCGTGTCTCCCGTTACCTTTCCCCAGGGCTCTCCGTATCCATGGCTGGATCTGCCCATGTATTGTGGTGCCCCCCTGTGACCAGATGCCCCGAACTTTCTACTAGGATTTTAGCCATCGTATCCTTGAGAAATCGTAACTGTCCCTGGTTGGGGGCATACACAGCAGTGAACCTAAACGTTGTCCTCTTAATTTCCCCCGAGATAAATAAGGCTCTCCCAGTCACGTCAAACCAGACTGTGGTGACCTCCATACTCAGACCCTTTTGTACCAGAATGCCCACCCCCGCCTTATGCAGAGGGCCAGACCCCCAGAATTATTGACCTACACGCGCACAGTGGATTCTTCGTGCCTCCCCTTTGGCATTCTTAGTTTCCTGGATAAACAGAACATCCAGCTCGAACCTCCGGAATTCCCTTGCCAGCAGAGTTCTTTTGGTGGGTTAGTTTAAACCCTTCACATTCAGAGTGCCAACCCGTAGGCAATCACCCCCTAGTCTATTACTCCCTAGTCTATTACCCCCGACAAACTCATGTTATCTCTGTCCAGGGGCGTTCTGCCTGCCACTTATTAGACTTCACTGCATCGCCCTGAACCTTGCACAAACCTAACTCTACTACTGTATCACCCAGTACCAATTGGGTTCCTCCCACTCTTCTCCCCCACCAACCTTCCACCCTCTCTCCGGCACTCGGTTCCGCCCCGTTAGCATCACAGGGCGAAAACCGAACCGCCTGTGGGATACCACTCCTTGGGAGAGCCCCTGCTTACCACACCACATGATCTTGAGCCCCCCTATTGTCCCGCATTATGCCTCCATCTCCCCCATTAAATCTCCTTCATATTCCCCTAATCCCCCACCCCTCAAAGTCCAGCCAATCCTCAACAATGAACCCCCCCCCAAAAAAGAGAACCACAACACACAGTGCCCCCCCAGCTGTCTGACGGGAGCAAGAAAAAAGTTCAGTTACCGGTCCTCCTGGTCCGGGCCCGGAGGGGTATTCATCCCTGAAAGGTCCGTCCCCCCCCCCCCTTGGCGGCTCGCATTCACCCTTTGCCTCCATCCCCCTCCACAGGGGGAGTGTTCAGTTTCCTGATCTTCCGTGAGCTCTTGATTCGCCTCCTCCTTGCTCCTGGTGTTTCCCACCGACCTTCGTCTGGCTTTCTTTCCCTTCAGGTGTGAGGGGTCTCTCCCTCCTCCATCAGGTTGCTCAATGCCCTCTAAATCTCTGACTCGGATGTCAGTCTATATTTGCAACTATCCATTTCAAATGATATTGAGAATGGGAACCCCCACCTGTATCTGAGCCCCTTCTCATTTGGCCACCTAGTGAGGGGGGGTGCAAAGCCTTCTCTTGGAGAGTGTAAGGGACGATAGGTCCTGGAACACAGACACCTTCACCGTGCCATACATCACAGGTCCCTTCCTTCTGGCCCGTTCTAAGATTCGGAGCCGATCACTGTAGTTGTGGAAGCGAACCAGCACTGATCTGGTGCCATTAGCCGCCCCCGACCCCTGGCCCTGTGTATCCGCTCCACCTTGACCTAGTTGATGACGTTAATATTAAAAACGAGTTTAGTAACGGCAAAGAGGGCACTTCGCAAATCCTTCTCAGTCTCACCCTCTTTCTCTGGAATTCCAAAGAAGCAGAGGTTGTTGCACCTCTCGCGATTCTCTAGGTCGTCCACCTTCATGAGGATTTCTTCCTCCCTCATTTCAACCTCCAGGAGCCGCATGTCAATCTGGGTTTCCATTGTGTCAAGGGAGGATTGGTTGTGTTCCACCTCCACCTGTCTCCTTTCTAACTTGTCAATTCTACTTGTTATTTTGTCCACTCTCCCGCCAATGTCCGTCCTCATGCTTCTCATCTCTTCAAGGAGGGCCGCTACATCCTCTTTGGTGGCACCATCGTCTTTCCCTGTCTCTGATCCCTGGCCCCAATCGAGACTTCTCCTATCTAGAGTTTGTGGGGTGTGTACAAAAGGGACCAGTGTCTTCCTCATGTCCATGTGCTGCCGCCACACTCCTTGCCCTTTCTGTCGGGTCCCGGGGGGGGCCGTCTGATCTCCGGTCCACACCGCCACGCTCTCCTGGCCAGAGGGCGTCGCTTTATGGTGTTCATGTGCTCTTCTGGGCGGCTCCCTCGGTGGACGCTAAGATATCCCAGCTAACTGTGGTCGGGTAGAGGCGGGCACATGCCCCTGTACTATTTCAGGGGGCCCACACCTCCACCTTATCTGTAGTCGGGGGGGTGGGGGTGGAGGGAGAGGCGAGCACACGCCCTGTACTATCCCAGTGGGCCCACACCTCAGTCCACCATCTCAGATTCCCTCTCCTTCATTCTGGTAAACCCCATAGATGGCCCCCACTTGGCAGTCTGTCACTGTTCGCTATTTCCCACGTGCAAATCTCTGCTCCTACCGGGGCTGGAGCACGTCCGCTTGGTCTAGTTCAGTTCCCCCCGGGGGGGCCCAGGTCTCCTCCCTCTCTGCCACGTACACCTACTCCACCGGGTGTGAGCCTCCTCCGTGTGCTGGTGCCACAGGTGTGCACCTCTACAATGACCACCCTGGGATGGTAGTGCACCTTCGCTCTTGTGGGGCTCAGGCAATTGCATGCCCCTCACCTTCAGCCTCTAGTTGTATTGGGCTCCCCTGCCTATGTGTCCAGGACCCTGGGCATTCCGCCAGGGCTCCTAATTGCCTCCAATTCGTCCCACAATCCCCGAGCCCGTATCAGAGGCGTGTTGCTGTGGTAGTTGGCACCACCCGGAGGCGAGTCCGGCAAGGCCTGCACCCCGTTCCTCCTTTCGAGGGTTCAGATATGCCTCTCCTGATTGATTCTGTTGGAAGCTCATGTTCCAGAGAACTCTGCCACTTCACAGCACCCCAATGTGCTCCTATGGACGGGGCCCCCAGTGCCTTGTAGGCTATCTTCTTGTCTCGGGCCAGGGTGAAGCGGGCACACGCCCCAGTATGAGCCCGGGGGCTGACTCCTCACCCCTGTGCTGAAGTTGCTATGTGGCCCTTTCCCCTACCTCCTCAGCTGCAGATGTGCCCTGCTAGCTTTGTGCCTCTTCACGCTGGGGCATTCCAATCCCCTCCTGTGCAGAAGAGGGGTGGCGGGGGGGTAGAACCGCGGCAGCCCACAACCTGGGGGGGTTGCACTCCATCCTCCTATTGTGATGAGGCCATGCCTGGCGATCCCATCCCAGGTGCTCTGCGTGCTCCCTCTGCCAGCTCTTAATCCTCTGACCCCCACCCTCAGAGGAGGGGGGGGGCCAATGTCCGCCAACAGCCCCCACTCCACTGCTTGTGCCCCTGGCATCCCCCGCCCCCGGCAGGGGCGCAACCCGCTCCTAGTGTCTCACTGTGTGGGAGGCCTGCGTGACTGCCGGGTACTCGTTGGGGGCCTCTGGCCCAAACCACCAGCTTCGCTGGGCCAGGCCCAGACTCCTCTTCCCCCGGGCACCACCATAATCCGTGAGCCCTGCCAGAGCTCTACTTCCCCACAACAAAGGGGACCCAGCGAGTCTGCCCCCGCCTATGTGTGTGCCGAGAAGGGGGCTGATCTCCCCCCGGGGCCTCCGTGGCTCAGGGGGTGAGGAGGGTGTTGGTATCCCTGCTCGGACCTAGTGGCCTCAGCCTTTTTCCCATGACGCTGAGTCCTGCTGCCCAGCTCCTGCTCTCAGCTCCGTTTCAGCCTGCACGGGCCATAGTCACCTTGCCTTGCTCTCTCCGATACAAAGATTGGACCTAAGGGCCTCCCTGGTAGTAGAAGGTGCCGGAGTGATACTGATTAAAACACAGTGGGTGGACGCGGTAGCGCTACAGGACCGAAAAAACGCTTCGCAGACTGTTATATGGTACGTGAGGACCTTTTTCTGTTGGCTCTCGCTGGAATCCGTGGAGCTACAGAAACTGAGTCGACACAGAGTTACCAGCTGCAAACGTAGCCCTTCATTATGAGAAGAAAATAAGACGAGATTGAAGCATATGAAATCTCTTGGCTACCGCACTGAGTGATAAACGGGTCAAGACGAGATTAGTAAAAGAAATACGGGGATTGAAGCGGAAAGGAAGTGAACTTCAATTTCCTCTTGAGAAGGATTTGGCACGGGGACTCGCTTAATGGGAGATACCTTTGCTAACAATGGTGAGATGGCTCCTTCCCTAACCAACCTTCAATACACAAGCCCAATGACTTGATGACGCAAGACAGCCACTGTATAGGATACAGAACGGAGGAGATCTTCTTCCGGGTATACTGACCAAAGGGTAATGCAAACCCATGGACTAAGAATATAATTACAACTCAGAGAAGGATATTGCAAAAGATCTTTTTTTAGTTGAAATTGATGGGCTTTTGTTTTTACTGAAATGTGGTGCATGCTTTACTAAGCTCTTACGCTAGCCCCCGAAGAATTTCCGAGTATTCAACACAAGACACTAAGATCGGAAAGAAACATGTCGGGCACAATATATGCTTGTTGAGTGATATTTTGAAAGTGAATGAAAAACAGAGTGAATGAAATAAGAGTTTGAGTGAGATGTTTGTTTGTTTGTTTGTTTGTTTATTTTATTTCTATAGCGCTCCGGACCCAGGAGTATAGGGGCGCTTAGTACAAGGTTACAAGGCACAGTACATGGTAATAAACAGTGAAGCTAGAGCAATTTAAATAGCAGTTATATACAGGCAATGGGGGTGAAAGCACCCAATAGTAACATAAGTGGGGCATAAACAGTCAATACATTATATAGCTAGGTCTGACTTCAAAGTTGACTAGATGTGTATATTGAGGTATGGCCCAGTGTGAACATTAGCACAGCACAAGACACTTTTTTTGTACAAGTAACTGAACTAATATGTTTAATTGTTGAGGGGGTAAAGCTCTTGCATATACCGCAGTGAATGTGTTTTTTCCTCAATGTAGAAGATTTGACAGACACAATAATACACCAAGTGGTGTTCTTAGCATTTGTATGTAATTGAAAATAAAATATGTATATTTTTTTATAAAGAAATTGGTTTCTCAGAAATGGTTCTTGTCGATGCCGTTAATAAACAGGGCACTGGAATAAAAATCTCCAAAGTAAGGTAGCAATAACAACAACAAGATTTGTGTTTCAAAGTATTAAGGGTTGATCGCTTTAGTTTAGAGGGTATGTTTGTGGGTTGGATATCCCTCTGCCTCCCTTTGTTGTTTGAATAACCTCCCTTGTCCCGTGCCTCACCAGCTGAGGGGGTGAAGGAGGGATGCCTCGCCCCGTGCTGCTGGGCAACTTCGTCCTGGTGCCTAACACCGGCTCTAAACTGTGTGGGCTGTGCTCTTGTTTCCCTGCACCCTCGGATCCGAGATTTGGACCGGGGGTGCCGCAAATCTTCACACGTCCCGTCGGGGGTATGGGGGCAGGCTCCTCCAGTGCGTGCCTCCGGGGGGGGCTCGGTCCACTAAGAGGCCCTGTTGTGAGATCTTCAGACATCCACATCTCCGCGCCCCCCCCTGATGGTCGTGTGATGTTTGTTTTTGAGTTGGCTGTCAGGTGAAGGACAAGGCATTTGCAGTTTCTGATAAGCGGGTTGTCTGTTTTTATTTTCAGGTGTTCTTTGTAGGCTATTGCAAGTCCTCCCCGGCTATTACAAGTCCTCCTCTTCTATTTCCTTTTCTGTTTACCTGTGTGCATTTAAGTTGTAGGGTAGACAGCTGTGTACTGTGACTTTATAGTTGTCGCCTAACCAGTTTTCTGTGATGAATAAGATGTCTATTCCACCGTCATAGAGCAGATCGTAGATCTCTGTAGCATGTTTGGACTTTGATCTTGAGTTGATTAGATTGCAGTGTATTTTTTTAACCGTACTTTGTTTAGTTCTTGGTTTCATTTTATGGTGGTCTTTCCTAGTTGCTCTCAGGGTGTGGCGCGTTTTCCCTCCTGTTCCTTCTGAATGTTTCTGGTCTTTTCCTGTGTGGTCCTGGTATCTTGCTGGAGCGTCTAGCATCATTGGTGGTTGTGAACTGTTCTGGTTGGTGGTTTGTTGTGGGGTATGATGTTGGGTATAAAGATTTCTCCCTTCTCTTGGAGTTTGTTTTTATTTTTTGTCATGCTTATGGATGTATGTTCCATTGTCATGTCTATGCTTATTTGCGAGGTGCCATATTGTAGATCCATTTGATTTCTTCTAGTTTTCTCTCGCATCGTCACATTCTTTGTCGTGGCATATTGCGGTCCTTTGGAGTCTACTAGTTTAATGAGTTTGTGTTGTTTCAGTCGCAGGGGCCCTTGCCCGCCGGCAAAACTTTCCTGAGTTTTGTTTGGGTTTTAGTGTTCCTTCGGCTTCTTTGTGATTTTTGATGGTCCGTTGTTATGGACGAGAGGGAAGGGGTGCACAATCAAGGGGCAGGGGGGAGGTCTTACTGTCTGGTAGTTAGTAGATTGAGTAGGGAGGGGATATTAGAGGCAGAGGAGATAGTGCTTCCCGAGTGCACGCCTTAGCTGTCCTTATCCTTTGGGCAAACTATCCCTTGCTTCTGGGTATTGTGGGGGTGAGGTTGTGGTTGTAGATACTCGCGGTTTTGTCGTTGACTGCTATTTCCATTGTGTTTCCGGTTTGGTTTTTGGTGTTTATCTTGGGGTTCTTTTGGTTGTGGTTGTTGAACCAGTGGTAGTAAACCCTTGTGGTTCGGTCTTTTGCAGGTGTTTCCTTTCTGGCCTTTTTTTTGGTGTTTATGTTCAGGGTCCTTTGGTTGTTACTGTAGAAAAAGGGCAGGTTGTGCGGCTAGCTAGCCGTTGAGGTGGTAAAGACCTGGTGGTTTGTTTGCAGTGGGGGAGGGCATTGGGATGGGGGGCACAGCCGATGGTGCGGCATCAACCTAGAGTTGGGGTGTTGTGCTAGGTGGGAGAGCTGGATTATTGCAAAACCCATGGCCGTAGTGGGTGGAGGTGTCTGGGTCGGATACACAGTGATTACTCAAGACACCTGAACCTTAGCTACCAGCGGTTGTGGGGTGGCCAAGCGTTGATACCTAGCTTTAGGATTTATTTATTTATTTTAATTCTTGTAATGTGCCAACATGCCCTTAGGCCTCAGGGCGCACATAAAACTGGACGAACAAACATACACACATGGCAAAGAAAGAAGAAGGGTCAAAGAGTTATTCCAGATTGAAGAAGTGGGTTTTTATGGCACGTTTGAATACAGTGTAGTCCTGGAGCTGCCGCATCTGGGCTGGAAGTTTGTTCCATAGAAGGGGACCTTGGCATCAAGAGTGGTACCTCCAAATTTGGCTGTCCTGTATTTTGGGTGCTTGAGAATAGTGGCAGAGGATGAACGAAGGTTCCTCGTGTTGGGTTTAATGCTAACACGGGCTGACAAGTAAGTAGGACTACAGAGGCTGAGGCATTTGTGGGTCGTGGTCAGTATCTTGTGCGTTATCCGATGTTTAACAGGAAGCCAGTGAAGTTTTTTCCTGAAAGTGGAGATGTGTGTACGACGAGACTGATTGAAAATATTACGCACAGCATTATTCTGAGCCACTTGTAATGATTGGATGTTGGAGGCTGTGGTGCCCGCTAGAAGGCTGTTACAATAATCCAATCTTGAATTGATCAATGCAGTGGACAGAAGGGCACAGTTTTCTTCCGAAATAAATGGTCGAATATAGCCTATTCTTTTATTTATGAGACCGCAGCTAGATTTAATGCTGGTGACATGGGACTTCATAGAGAGTTCTTCGTCAAGAACGATGCCCAGGGTCTTGACTTTCTTCTGGACAAGAATGGTATTGTTGGCAATATGGAAACTAGCATATTTGGAGTCGAGTTTCGCCCGAGTGTTTTTGGATGCCACGATGAGGAGTTCAGTTTTTTTGTCGTTCAGGGCAAGAGAATTGCAGGCCATCCAGTCTTGTATGGCTTTGTATATTTTATTGATGGTTACTGTATCGCTGCTATAGGAGCCACTCAGCTGTATGACCACCTGAGTATCATCAGCGTAGTTTGTGTATTGCACTCCTAATTTGTTTAAGAGGTCAAGAAGGGGGCGGATATAGAGATTGAAAAGCAGACGCGATAGACAGGAGCCCTGAGGAACTCTGCATGTCTGAGATATTGGAGAAGATTGATTATCGCCAACACAGACCCTCACCATTCTGGGACCCAGAAAGGAAGCAATCCATCTGGATGCAATTACGGAGCAGTTGGCGACCTCTCCGAGCCTTGACACCAGTAAGCTGTGATCAACTAGGGCAAAGGCTGCGGAGAGGTCTAATAACATGAGCAGAGCAGCTTGATTATTATCAGCTATGCTAGCTAAGGTGGATTTAAGATCTAGCATTGCTCTCTCGGTCCCGTGACGAGCCCTGTAGCCCGATTGACGGGTACCCAAGATGTTATATTTTTCGACATGGGCTTGTAACTGTAGGTAGGCAAGTTTGTCAATTATCTTGAGAACATATGGTACCTTGGTGATGGGCCTGTAATTGTCGTCATTCGCTGGGTCAAGATTTTCCTTTTTGAATAAGGGAGTAATCCACGCGGATTTTAACAGTTCCGGTACCAGGCCCTCATCAAAAGAGAGATTGACCAGTTTGGTAATCCATGGGACCAGAGTTTCTAAGGACTCCTTAAGAGTACTTGTGGGGCAGTCGTCAGCAGGACAAGACGTGTCTTTAAGGTCCTTTATGATTTTGAGTACTTGATCTTCGGTGTAATGTGTGAAAAAGAACGGTATCTGTGGGGGTTTGCGGGGATGTTACATTGCCTAGGGCTTTATTTATTTTTTATTTGTGAGAGTCAATCTTGAGTAAAAAGGCATTGTGTATGCTCCAACACCATTTATTGTCCTTAATTATATTATTAGTGGTTGGGGGCTGATTTTGGAACTCCGCTAAGATTTTTAAAAGCTCCCCAGTGTTGGATTGAGCATTCACTATCCTTACGTTATAATGTGTGGCCTTAGCTTCTGTGATAAGTTTTTTGTAATTGAGGATGGATTTTTTTGTAGTTGGTTAGTGTGTTGTTGTTGGGATCCTTCCTCCAAGCTCTTTCTAGGGCTCTTTTTTCTTGTCTGGCAACAAGAATTTCATCAGTGAACCAGGTGTTTTGTGGTTTCGGTCTTTATTGTCTTCGTTTTCAGTGGGGCAAGTTTGTTAACTGTTTCTTTAATGTTGGTAGACAGATGATTGATAAGTTTCGAGGAGTCAACAAAGTTGTCAAGGGGTTGAAGTTTAGAAGACAGCAGTGTGGCAAAATTTGGAGCTGTTAGATTTTTAAGGTTGCAAGACATTTTCTGAATGCGTGGGTTGACATTAAGTTTAGGAGGAGAAGAGGATAGTGAAATCTTGGCTTGAATGAGAAAGTGGTCAGACCAAATAAATGGTGTGGCCGAGATGTCAGAGATATTGGCATTTTGGGACAGGAGCCAGTCTAAGGTATGGCCCTTACTTTGCGTGGGGGTGATACAAGGCCAAAGGAGGTGATAGTATCCATTAGATTGGTGCCTGCTTTATCCTGTTGGTCGTTGGCCCAATAGTTAAAATCACCCATGATGATAACTGGGCCTTTAGTGATACAAATCTGAGCCAGTAGATCACTGAGCTGCTCTTCAAATAGAGGCATGACTTTGGGTGGACGATAAATCGTAAGTGTGTTTAAGGTGGTTTGTGGAGAGGTTTTTATTTTTACCCATAAACTCTCACAGCCTTCTGGAGAGGTATGAGGAATTTCATAGCATTCAAGATTAGATTTACACAACAAGGCCACTCCGCCACCTTTACCCAGCAGACGATCTGCTGTAAAGAGAGTGTAGTCGTCGGGCGTGGAAAGTGTGGCTTGGGTGGGAAGGTCAGGGTTGAGCCAGGTTTCGGTTATGCCGAAAAAGTCAGGCCGGAGAGTTCATTAGTTAGGTCGGAGATTTCCACACCATGCTTGTATAGCGAGCGTGTGTTGAGAAGGGAAAAAGATAGTACCAACAAGGGTGCGATCTTGGACTTCATGTTATGTTGGCGTGGTATTTTCTTCAAGCACATGGTGAACCTAATGCAGGATACGTAAGCAACTTACTTAACGGGAAAGCTGTCTGGTAGCCAGAGTAATCAAGGCCCTGCTGAGAGCCGAGATTTCCCACGAGCCGGCGAGCTGCGGCGATTACCGGTGAAGACCGGCGCGACCCAGAAGCGCCGGCGCTGAAGCGCCTGAACAATAAAGAAATACCCAAGGGGTCTTGGGAAATGTAGTCCAAGAAAACTACTTTCCCTTTCTTACAGTCAAACACAGTCAAACACAAGAGTGCTTATCTCTCTGCCACTCGCACAGGCAAACGCACAAGTTAGAATACTAACACTCGTGTAAAGCAGAAAGAAATGCTTTAACAGTGCTGCTTCAAATGGAAAACATGAAAAGAAACATGGAGCTGTGCACAATGTATAAGCACGTGTAATAAGCTAATAAGAAAAGTGCTTTTTAAAGCGACCACCAGCAGCAGCAGTACCTGTTGGGGAAAGATGAACTGCAGGGAGTCCACAGGTTAAGTAAGGTGCGCGGCGTGACCGGTGAAGACCGGCGCGACCCAGAAGCGCCGGCGCTGAAGTGCCTGAACAATAAAGAAATACCCAAGGGGTCTTGGGAAATGTAGTCCAAGAAAACTACTTTCCCTTTCTTACAATCAAACACAGTCAAACACGAGAGTGCTTATCTCTCTGCCACTCGCACAAGTAAACACACAAGTTAGAATACTAACACTCGTGTAAAGCAGAAAGAAATGCTTTAACAGTGCTGCTTCAAATGGAAAACATGAAAAGAAACGTGGAGCCGTGCACAATGTATAAGCACGTGTAATAAGCAAATAAGAAAAGTGCTTTTTAAAGCGACCAGCAGCAGCAGTACCTGTTGGGGGAAGGATAACTAGCAGGTGGGAGAGAGTGTCACCAACTGAGGGCGCAGCAGAGAATGTGGTAGCACCTACACTTGGGATGCCTGGCAAGGGAGAGAGAAGCTCATATTGAGGACACAGCAGCAATGCCAGGTGTAGCTAATGAACACAGTTGGCATGGGTGCAAGATATGACTGACTGCATTGTGGCTATCTTGAATCTAGTAACACCTCGGTTTGGGACACCTGCATGGAGGGAAGAGTGGCCCAAAAAGTAGGTACAACAGTAAATGCAGTAACACCTAGATTTGGGAAACCTGGATAGGAGAATGTCCTAAAATGGCATACAACAGTAAATGCAGTAACACCTAGATTTGGGAAACCTGGATAGAAGGAGAATGTCCTAAAATGGGGGTTAAACAGTAAATGCAGTAACACTAAAACCTATGATTTACCAAAGCAATTGGGCTAAATGTTGGAAGCACAGGTACACAACAATGTGACTCTTACCCAGAGAGAGAGAGAGGCGGAGACAATGAGAAAGAAGCTAGATGGTATTATGGTTGCAATGCAAAGCAAAATGCACAAATCAGCTAGCATTGCTCATGAATGCTCACAATGTGCTCAGCGATATGCAAACAGAACGAATCTGAGGAATTGCTGTTTTTCTGCAATTCTCCAACTTTTAGAAGAGGCATATTGCAACCCTCTGGGGCTGTCCTCGACAATAGGGTTAAAGTAAGAGGGGTGCAGTATTGCTGCAAATATATTTTAATACAAGGATTCTTCTCAGGACCCATCCATGGACAAGTGTACAGTGTGAGGGGCCCAACGCAAGCTGCTTTGTTCAGGTCTGTGGCACTTTTCCACCCCTCTGTGAACCTCATGACCTTGCCTTAGATCGGGTGCAAGGGGGCTGCTAAAAAGCTCCAATTAAAAACCTTTCAGTGTGGAGTTCTCTAGACCCTATAAAATGCCAGGGACCACAATGACGGTGATTTTTCAAATGATCTTGGGCCACTGACTAATCAGGATCTGGTTACCTTTGTAAGGACTGACCTCAGATTTCTGCACTCTAAAATAGCCCACCAAGACGTGAATGCACATTGTCATTAAACCAAGTTTATTCCACAACGGCCACTGGGAGAGAGGCTATACAACTTCTTGGAGATTTAACTAACCCGAGTCTCCCTGAACCACAGAATAGATACAGTATATATACATTTCCAGAACACTTAACACACTCCCACATCTCCCTCATGTTCCCTTACAAAGTCATCACCCAAAATACAAATGGGTTGGCCCTATACCAGGAAATCTAATCCTCACAATCTCATTGGCTGCCTTCACTGTGGAACCATCCCCTTAGATATACAATGTTCATGACATTGCAAATACAAGCCCTCTTCTTGGGTTTCTTTCTGCAAGAAAACCCTAACCTGGGATTTGAATTGGTCACAGACCTGTAACGCTAAATCGGACATGTGTGGTTTATGTATGGACACTTGATGAGGCTATAGAGAGCTAACAAAAGGCTCCTTTGATCAGGCACTAACTTGTGTTTCCAAATCTCACGCCATGGATATTTATTCTTGTCGTCCTCTCGTGCCCTTTCATTATGCAACCACCAGTTCAATCCATCTGGCCTCCATTCCCATTATAATCTTTTTCCTGCTAATCTATTTGACTTTCTCATAGGTCCGCGGTCATCGCTGCTCCCAGTCACACGTTAACAGTTTTAACCACTAACCCTAAATTGACACTGCCAGATGGCAGATGCTTCTTCAGCCACTCAAGAATTTTCAAGCCCAATCCTTGGGGCCATGTTCTTCATTCTACTTCAGATACAAATAGCTGCTTCCATGTTGTCGCAGCTGTTCTTCTGCCAACTGATACTTTCCTCCTTGGCCAGCCAGTCTTCAGAACAAGCTAGACATCTATTTCACAAACCAAGGCCTCAGTTTACCTGTGTTCAAAACTACTGTATCCCATTGTAAAGGGTTTCACATTCAAGAGCATTTTCCCACTTTGTATGAAGCTCTGCGCTTTAAATCTCACTGGCTCGCATATCATGTTCACACAATCTTCATTATGTTGCTACATATATGCGAATCTAAAATATATCATACTTGATATAAAATAACACTAAAAGTAACCTTTAACAGCCCTTAATTAACTATCCAAAATACATGCAAAACTGCAACATTGTAACAATATCACATCCATTCTTAGCATTAATATGGTGCACACAGCGTGAATGTCTCCTTCCCATTGAGATAAAATCCATCTACCCCAATACCTTCCCCCCACTTACATTCACAGACCTGGCCCAACGTGGAATGGTCAATAAGGGAACCAGAAACAGCGATGTGAGGCCACAAATGGGGCACATGACCCAAAATATCTCTAACAGGACTTCAGCCATAGTAAGGTGAAGAAAAAACAAAGGTTTAACAGATTTTTTCCAGACTAACCTTGCAATTCAGACCAGATGCACACTAAAATCATCCTGTGGTTTTTGTTGCAGGTGAGAGCAAACATTGACCTACCAGAATCCGCTCTGAAAACCCAAATTGTGGGTTCCATCTATAACTTGGTAAAATATTTCCTGCAGTTTTGTCAAACAGCGCCAATTTCATAAGCGTTTCAAAAAGTGTTTTTTCCTGTGGGGTGTCCAACTTAACCAGAACTACAGAGTAGCTGTCATTGACTCTGTAATGTATTGTCTGGCAAAGTTGAGCAAAGATTATCCAGTATTAGTATGATATCCTCCTTCCACATCTGTCCTTTGAGCAGCCACACGCTCTTCTTTGGGTGGCCATTTAAAAACTGATGTTTAGGAGAATCCCTCAAGTAGGAACCTTCCAAGCATTTGCCTACGATGGGCTCGCCATTGATCAACAAAGAATTTGATTCCTTTTTTTTTTTTAATAAATGAAAGATTTACTGTTAAAGTTAAAAGCTGTTGGAGTATGTTCTTGCTAAGACTTCACACAGAGAAGACATTGGTGGCTGGCCCTGGGCTGTTAGCTCTGTTGATTGTGGTGCCTGCAATTTAGGCATGTATCTTTTCAATAGACTGGTTATCTTCATAGAATGCAACGGTAGAAACCAAGGTGGAATACTGTTTGTTTTTTAAAGTGTGAAATGTGCATTTTTGTATGAGTAGGCCCAGGTATAGTTTGGCGCCCTTTAGAACACGAGATCACTCCAATTATCGTATGCTTATCGATGGCGAAGATGACCGTGGGTTTGGACGATCCCCATCAGTGACCTCATGTAGTTATCAAAGAGTATAAAATAGAGCTTAAGGAGCCCTGCAGGAACCCACAAGTCATAGATGTTAGATGAGACATGAACGGCCCCAATTAAACGCTCTCAATGCAGAATGGAACGCTGTACTGGCATCCTCAGAAATTGTGGTGTCCCATCTTAATTTCTCTGACAGTACCTTATGTTTCACAGTATAGATGGCTGTGGCGTGATTAAAAACAAAATTTGAGAATTGCCTGTGGGTTTCTAAATTGCCTGCGGGTTTCTAATTTAGTTTTTTACTTTTTATTTTTTACTTTCTACTTTATTCCTTAAAGGTTGTTAGGAGTGGGGGACGAGCGAGAGGGGGAAATAAAGGAAAATTAGATCATTCATTTGCACGGTTCTGAAACTGTATAGCAATGTAACCTTTGTGCATCTTGAAGGCGCGCGTCCCCCAGATAGCATGATCCTCCCCACAATGAGAGACAATAATGGACTCTCCCAGGATGGGAATAAGGCCAGGACAAAGTGCGGGTGAGCTTAAATGGGAGTTTATCAATCAGAATAGGGCATGCAAAGAACTCTGCAAACTCCGAGAGCACTCTGTCTGAAAATAGCAAAGACAGGCGTATATATTTACAAAAAGTGTCATAAGAACCTACATGCTATAGGGGCACAAGTTCGTGGGGATTGGGTGGCGACGACTAACTATAGGTGCTGCTGCGATGTGGTTTGCCGTGGTTGGTGGACGTCACTGGTTACCCTTGTGGGTTGGGCTGGGCTCATCCGGGCGGTGTTGTTGTGCCAGCCGCGACCAGTGTCAGTGATGAACGTCTTTCCTGACATTCTGCCCTAAGGCCACGCACACCGCTGTCATTCAACATTGCAATATTATCTTCCCCAGTAAATCTTCCAATGGGCTATTGTACAGGTTAATGCAACACAGGAGGAATGCACCTAGAGTTGGGTATTTTGGCTATACATCAATACATGGTTACCATCGTCCTGTTGACCGGGTATCATAGGTCGCGAGGTTGGTTCTCAGGGCATGGGACGGCTGTCCGAGTTATAATGTCTCGTTAGAAGTCATTATGAATGTGTTCCTGTAGTGTTGCCACAATATTGGGTGTCCTAATTTTACAGGGGCCATTAACCTAAGGTAAGCCGGTGGGTTGTGGAGCCTAAGAAAGGGCGCCTTTGGATCTGTGTTTTAAGGCCGGGGTTTACTGCTGGGTTGTAAATAATTCAGGTGGCAGCCCGTGGCCTTGGGTGCTGCGGGGGAATGTGAATGCTTGAAGCGGCTCCAGCCGAAATGGGGGAGGTGGAGCAGTGCGGCATAGGCCTTTGCTTTTTCGTCTGGCAGGCTTCAATGGGAGGAAGGGGGAATGGTCTTGCATGTGTTCACAAAGGTATTTTCCTCGTGTGTTGCAGATTTAAGTGGAGGAGACATAAACATTCACATAATATGCAGTACCCATTGAGTCTTTTCAAAGCTTATGTTTTGACATTGTTAATGCCTTTCACATGGCCATTTAACACACATTATCTATACGCTAAGTATTTAACACCCACAACATTCTGTTACATTTCTATACATGTGCGGTAAGTGAGGTAGTAGTAAGGTTAGTGGAGCACGCAAGAACAAACCGTCAACAAGGCTGACGGCAGTGACACATAGTGAGCTTGGACCTACATATGGTGCCTTTTCGCGCACCCCTTACATGAGCTCTCAATATGGTTGCATTTGTCTTCCTTTGCACTCTAGCAGCATTAGTTCAGTTATGGCGCGGGACCGTGGGTTGCAGTCTTTTCGGTGAAACACATAACACGAAAAACCCCCGGGACACCTTTACTATTTACGCATAGCTACGGGGATGTGGGCACTTCATCCCGAATGTCATGTAAGCACACATTCTGCCATCTTCATGGAGGTTACAGGTTTTTTAGTCAGAAAGGCTGTGGAGAGAAAAGTTTCATCACAGGTGGTTTGCTCATTAGTATTTGGGGACTCTGCTTTTGCCAGGGGACCATTTTACAGTTCTTTTCCAACCCGGCCCTGCTGACCGGGTCATACTAGGAACAGCGATACACTGCGGAAGGTGAAATGTTACAGTGTTGGTATCTGACACTAGCTCATGTCCGTCTGTTCGTGGGAACGGGCTCTCAGCGGATCTGCCAGAGAGCTGCGGCCACAGGGATAAGTGACACTCTCCAAGGGTGGGGGCCGCGCTGCGGTGCACAGGGCTCAAGCCATCTTTATTTCACAAAAATGGTTTCCAGGGCCTTCCTAAATTCAGCCTGTTTGGTCAATGTCTTCAGCCAGCGGCCTACCCACCACCTGGGCCCTGGTGGCAGGGGGAACCCTGGACGAGCCATGGACTTCACAGGGCGGAGAGGATGCAGGAGAGGGGGGTCTCTTGGACCAATCCTCCCATACATTTCCCCCCTTTCGTTACTTAAGTAACAAATATTTTAAATCCTCCAACCTCTTCCATTCTTCCTCCTCAGCGATAGCGTAATCCCATGCAGGGGTGCCTTTTATGGGCATCCATGCTCTGCACACTCCCCGCAGGCTTTCTCTTGTCCTAGCATATTCGTCCGGGGTGCAGGTCAGATATATACAACCAGTGCCCTTCTAAGTCCACCCACACCTCCTCATACCATTCAAGTATACGGAAACTCTTTAATTGTAGTGTGCCATAACTTATCTACTATATCCTTGTCATGGTATATGGTCACCATCTGGAATCTTGACGTGTAATCTGTTCCTGTTTGTACCTGTACTTCCTGCATGGTTTGTATCGTACCGCGGGCGTTGCCCATTGTCACCATCATCATTGCACCATTTGGTACTGCGTTAGCACAACATCGTAGACCCACCTGCAAAAATGTAAGTCATTCCCAGCCACGATGGGACCCAGGAGAAGATGTTGTCGAACCATGTACTTTCTTCTGCTCCACCTTCAATTTTCATTCTTTCTCCTAGGTTATGTACTGCTTCGATCACATGGGACAAGGAACCGTTATCTGCATCTTCGGAAGGTACGAAAGTGCAGCAGGCACTTCCAATTTTTCGGCAAACACCTCCGTCCATTGCTGTCAACAGGTCCAAGACATACCTATTTTGCATGGTCATTAGCCGCAGTGCTCGCAGTTCCACTTTTATTACGTTAAACCCCTCTTCAGTGTCATTTGCCAGCTGGATCAGCTCCCAGCGTGTGATTTGGAGCCACTTTGCATTTGCTCGTGCCTGGATGCTTGGGATGAGTGAGGCAAAGAAAGTTTCTGCAGAGCTGAATAATCAATATCTATCCGGGATCTGTGCCAGCAGTTCTGATGATGCCTTTGATATGTAGTTCGATGATCGTTTCTTTCGGGACAGCACCTCCTCTTTGTTCCCGGAAGACAGGACATATACTTGTGAGACTGCAGTTGGCTGGGCCTCATTCTGCTGAGGTTATTCTCGCGTTTTCTTGCTCCCATCAATGTGGCTTTCTGGGATCACCATTAGTGCGGAGTGTAGGGTGGCCAATGAGCAGCTGCCACCCCAGGATTGTGGGAGGTGTAGGTATGCCTGGTTGCCACATACCCAATAAGTGTCCATGAGGGCCGCTGTCCCCTTCTCATATCTGGGATGGTGAGGGTCTTGTTGCAATTTTTGTTTACCCCCATGATGGTTTTCCCGTCTCCCTTGAAACACAGTTCATATTTTATTTCTTTCTGTAGCTTGAAGGGTTTTTCAATGGCCGTTACCCAAGTCAATTTTGAGATGTGTTCCTTCCATACTGGTGTGCATGTCTCTTCTATCCATTGCAGTTTCTCTGGTGCCACACCTTGCAGTGCTTCAGCCTTGCACATTATCTCTTCGTCGTTCCACTTATTTTCTGAAAAAAGTGTCCCTTGTATTATAAAAAATGGCTCCTCCAAACATACCACTCCTTCCGCCTTCGGATAACAGGTCTTCTCATTCTGCAGCATTTTAAAAGTCACCTCATGTGCCTGGAAGGTGTTCTTAATTCTGCACAACGTGAGATGAAGGAGACATTGGGCATCGAAAATAGGCAACTCTTTGGGTAACAATACTTCGGGTGTACCTGAAGCATGGGGAATGAGGCAGCAGACATAACAGCTCTCATTTGTGGTTTGTTTAGCCGTTGCACTCCTGTCCGCATACCATTCATTTGTCTGGTGGGGGTGTCGTGGGTCTTCCATTTTATCCAGCCCCAACCCGTAATATTCGTCGTATTTTCTCCTTCCCGCCTCCCCTTTTCCTTCTGTTATTTCTAAGGTATTTCCCAGCTTCATGGGCGATGGACAGTGTGGGCCCCCCTTTCTCCCTCTTGCCCCCCCTTTGCCCAGTCATCATATAATGCTTCATATCTCGCTGTCATTTTTTCATTCTCTTTCTTCATGCTATCTAGCAGTGTGTTTTCTGTTGCGGGAGCGGGCCCGCTGGTGGGGGTGTTGTATAACCATGATATAACAGAGGGGTTGCGATCATTTAAACTATGGGCATTGTAATTAGATACTTTTGGCGGGGAAGTTGTGCTGTTTCGCATTTTTTCCTGCAAACTTTCATTTGGCGAGATAGCAACATTAGATAGTGTCGTGTAATACCCCCATACCAGTTTAGATCCATCCATACCAAAAAATCACCTTCTTTAGTATTTACAATTGCTGTTTCATTTGTCACATTAATCCCGTTATTCCCTCCCCCCTCGTTCATCTCGATAGAGATGAACGCTATAAACCAATACGTAACCAGGCCAAACAGTATTGTAAAAAATAATGTAATACATACAGACAATCCACACTCATACGAATATCTACATCTCTCAGCTAAAAATTCTCTATATCTAATAAGTCTATCCGTTGCAGACTGCCCGTTAGTTGCCATGGTAGTTCCTGTTTGAGATATAAAAGTGCATTAAGTGCGTGCATGTAAACATTTTTGTTGGCACTACTAGTGCCAAGAGGTCATGGAAGGGAGATGGGTTTGGGTAGGGGAGGGGGGTTGGGATGTACAGAGAAGGGAGCAGACAATATACATATTCTTCACATTATTATTTACACTTAAATCGTTTTTTTAATTTATTTTTTTAATCATTTATCTTCATCGATAACCTGTAATAGAATGTTTCTCGTTAACGTTTTTATCTGTCAGTTTCACTTCTCCATTCACATGTTCACATTCACTCATCATTTTCATTAGTTTTGTTTGCTGTTGTCTGTGCCCCCTCATCCACCTCTTCCTGCACACTATTATATGCCTTTCGCACATCCGTCAAATGTATCCAGTATTTGAGCCCCTTTACTTTTACAGCTGTAGGGGTACAAAATACCACTTCATACGGCCCATGGAACCTTGGGGCATTCCACCGGCGCAAAAAGCTCCGGACATAAACAAACTCTCCTGGCATTAATTGTCCCTGTACTTCGTGTTCTACATGGGACACTGTCGCGCTTCCCTCTTCCCTTGTGAATGGTGGTGAGAGCTGCTTTGAAATTGCGCGCTGCCCTAGTTAGCTTCTTCAGGTATTCTGTGAACTCATCTCCCAATATTGTGGCGCTTCTGTGTGTCTGAGTGTTGGCGTAGTGGGGAATGTGCGGTGTGCATCTGTTTCCCTGTCACAATTTCGTGCGGGGACAGATGGTGGTCCTTGCTTGGCTGATTCCTCTGCTCAAACAGCGCAAGGGGTAAACAGTAGATCCAGTTTTTCTTTAACGAAAAACACAATTTAGACAGTCTCCCTTTTAACAGTCCGTGCATCTTCTCGACAACGCCATTACTTTGAGGATGATAAATCGAGCACAACTTATGTTTTATCCCCAATAATGTGGTCACTTCTTTGAAGAGTTTGTTCGCAAAGTGAGTGCCGTTGTCTGAATGAATCAAGTCGCAAATTCCCCAACGCAGGAATACTTCCCTTACTAGGAACTTTGCAGCGCTTTTGGCATCAGGTCATGCGCATGGGCCTGCTTCCACCCACCTCGAAAATGGGCATTCAACCACTATCATGTAGCGTGCCCCATTACACCTTTCCCCCATATCCGCGTAGTCAATGTGCAGTTCTCTGAAGGGCCCTATGGGTTTTGGAATTGTCCCCCTGAGGGTTCGTAGCGTCATTCCAGAGTTATATATCTGGCACGTTGTGCACTCCATTGTCAATCTGGATATGTGCTCCTGGAGACAGGGCACGAACCAGTCTTCTTGTATCTCTGCTGCAATGTGTTGTTTGGTGTTGTGCGCTGGAAAGTGTAATTGCTGAAATGCTATCTCCAACAGTTTAACGGGCATTACTACTTTGCCTGAGTTGTTTTGGTGCCATAATAGGGCTGTTGCCGATTGGCTGCACCCTCTTTTTTCCCACACCATCTTTTCATCACCACTGGCCCCTTCCTGCAACGCCAGTATTTGTGATATGGGCATGACATTATATCCTTCCGGGAGTTCTTGGTTCGTCTTGTGCTGTAATACGTACTCACCTGTTCCATGTTTGTCAAAATAAGAGGCTTCCTTTGCAGCAGCGTCCGCTGCCGTGTTCCCCAAAGACACGTCGTCTGTGTTGGACGTATGTGCTTGGCACTTCACTATTGCTACCATTGTTGGATCTTTTAGGGCCTCAATCAATTCCTTCAGTAGTTCTGCATGTTGCACTGGGGTCCCATCTGCCCTTCGGAACCCTCTCCGCCCCCACCTTGCTTAGACCTCCATGTACTGTTGTCGTCATGTAAGCTAAATCTGTATATATTGTTACTGCACAACCTTTAGCTGCATCTAATGCTTCTAGTAGGGCAATAAGTTCTGCCGCTTGTGCTGAGAAATGTGATGGAAGGCGATACTGTACTAGTACTTCATACTCACCTTCTTCTAACCTCACTACTGCCAATCCCACATGTTTCTCTCCTGTGTCCATATCAATCGATGCTGACCCATCCACAAAGTAAACCTCCCCCTCGCTCAGGGCATTCCCGCAGACCACCGTGCCCTCCCCTGTTTCTCCTGTGTAAATTGCACAATTGTGTTCTTGCATGTCCTCTAGTGTGCATGGTTCGGTGATGAATGTCGCCGGGTTTACTGTCCTGCACCGTACCACGTGGATATTGGCGCTGGACAAAATTATTTCATAGGCAGTTGCTCGCTGGGTGGTCAGTGTACTTTTTGATCTTTCAAGTATTGCGAATAATGAGTGTTCCACTAACAATGTGACAGGGCACCCCATTACTATTGTGGCACTTTTCTCAATGGCGAACGCGGCGGCGGCGAGAGATTGCTCGCACGCAAAGTGGCCTTGCATCACCGCATCCAATGTGCCACCATAGTAAGCCAATGGTTTGTGTCCTAGGGAAGTCTTTTGTGTCAGTACCGCTGTCATAAGGGTTCCTTTACAATGTGAAAATAGGTAAAACTTGCGCTCATAATCAGGATTGGCGAGTACTGGAGCACTCGAAATCAATTCTTTTAGTGACTTAAACGAGTCACTCATCTCTTCTGACCACTCTATTTTCCGGTTCTCTTGTTGGGCCTCTTTGAGTGCTTGCAGTAATGGCCTGGTGTAGGCTGCATAATCTAATATCCAGGCTCTGCAATAATTACACATTCCCAAGAATTTCTGCATCTCCTTCACTGTTGTGGGTTCTCTCACTGACCTTATTGCCTCCACTCTGTCAGGGATTATCCTTTTCCCGTCTCTTGATATCAGCTGCCCCAAGTTCAACACCTCTGTCTGACAGTATTGTAGCTTTCCCTTGTCCACCTTGTACCTTTTATTCGCCAGCAGCGTCAGAAGGGTTACTGAGTCTTTTATACACGTCTCTTCACTCTGTGCGCAGACGAGCAAATCGTCTACGTACTGAATGATCGTGCTTTCAACTGATAAATTACCCAGGTCTTCGTGTAGTATGCGGTTGAATATGCTTGGACTTTCACAGTATCCCTGGGGCAACTTGCAATGTTCGTATCTCTTTCCCCCTAATGTGAATGCTGTCAGGTATCTGCTCTCTTCTGCCAAGGGGATGGAGAAGAATGCATTTTTCAAATCAACCACTGTAAAATGTGATGCCGTTTTTGGGATGCTGCATAATATTGAAGCAGGATTCGGAACTAGAGGGAACTCTTTCTATATGACGTCATTTAGGGGGCGTAAATCCTGGATCATCCTCCACGCCCCTCCCTTTGCTTTTTTGATTGGGTAGATACAGGTGTTACATGGGGAGTTTGAAGGTACTATTATCCCCTGTACTAACAATGCATTTATTGTCTCTTTTATCCCTTCCTCACCTTCACAGGACAATGGATATTGTTTCACTCAGGGCAAAATTGCCCCTTGTTTGAGCTTTATTACCACTGGTGTCACTCCATGCAACAACCCCACATCATGGGGCCCTGTCGTCCACAAATTATTTGGCACCAGTCGCATGTCATCGTCAAAAAAGGACGGTGGCGTTCCCACTACTGCCATCAATTGGACGGGAATTTGTCTCGTCTGAATCAAAATGTCACAGGGCATTGCTGTTTCCATTATTATTTCGCCATCATTTTCTGCATCAGAAAAGAGATCCTCATCAGATGAATCCCGTAGGGCAATGTTGGCATTGATGCACAGTACAGTGCGCCATTCGCACCCATCTATGTCCATCCCAATCACTGCAATCCTTTTTGCTGATGCCTGTACAGCATGCAAGTCTAAGGATACCACTGACCCTGGTGCTATGTCTGGGCGCACTATTGGGCGGAAGACAAACTCTGCGGGTATTCTCCACTCTAACCTTTTTAGCTCCGGAACTACTTGGGCCAGCGTTTTTAAGCCTTCGATGAACATTCTCGCGTCCACTGGCATGCCACGTATTTCCGGTGCCGTTGTCCGAGCCTGCACTACCAGCATTACGTGTAATGGGCATATTCCTGGTGTCGAACACACTATCCCTCTGTCTGTGAATGATATGGTCATGTTAAGTTTGCTAAGAAGGTCCCTTCCGAGCAGGTTTATTGGCGATTGTTCATAATACAGTAAGGGTGTCTTTACCGTTTTACCCCCCACTGTCACATGCAAAGCTTCTGTGTAAGGAACTTCAATTACAGCCCCAGAGAACCCCTGCGTCTCTAACTTCCGGTTAGATAACGGAAACCGGCCCTCCCGAATACATGATTTCTCCGCTCCCGAATCCACCATGAATATGAACTGCTTGTCTCCTATCTGCGCCCCTACCAATGGTTCCTCTGCTGCATCGTAGGTTGTAGATAGAACAGGACACGCAAGTGTTCTCTGTGGGCTGTCCTATGCTGGGTGTCTCATTGTCCCCCCCCCTGGTTGAACACACTCCCTGAAACTACTGATACACCACTATAGGGGGCTGGTGCTGGGGCTCCGTTTTCATTCGTTGCGAAAGGGTTGCCTGGGGTGTAGTGCATAGTGTCGTTGTTTTGTGGGTGATTCTGTGTTCTGTAGTGATGCACCTGCCTTTGCTCTGGGTACCCCTGCTCTGGTTCCCTTTGTGGTTGCCCCATTGGGAGACCATATGGGCTCCCCGGTTGAGGGTGGCCATAGTGTTCTACCTCTGGAAATCCGTTGTTTGTTCTACTCCTACACTCTCTGGAAAAGTGCCCCCACCTCCCGCAGTTCCAACAACTTCCCTGCGCGCACCTGGGACCTTGCCATCCATTTCCTCCCATTCCCCCGTACCCTTATCCACCCCCTCTTCGACCCCTGTACCCACCTCGTCCCCCTCGAGGGGCCCACTCTTGCCACTGCACACCTCCACTCTGCTCCTGCTCGTTCCACTGCCGTTGCCCTGCTCCTGCCCAATTCGTTGCCATCCTCCCCTGTATTGCTACCAGCCCCTCCTCCTCCTCTTCTCCCTCTCTGCTGTGTGGGAGCGCGGCTATGGCTGCAGCGACCTTCACCAGCTTCGTTTGTACTGATTTGGCCTTGTCTGCCAATCTTTTCTGCGCCATCTCCTTTTCCCTCTCTTTTATTCGTTTACAGTGGTGAACTATTATGCTCTGTATTTCGGGCCATCCTTTTGCCTCAATGCCTGCGATTTTGTCAAGGGCTTTTTGTACCTCTTTAGGGAGCCCCCTTTTTATTATAAAATAGAATAACTATGTTGATTGATACCAGGGCGTGCCCGTTTCTGCTCTCCGCATCTCTTGGACCCGAAAAATGTAATCCATAGCATCTTCCCCGTCATTCATTGCACATTGCATTACTGACTGCAAATCTGGGGTGTCTGGGAACGTTTCTCTTAAGGCGTCCCACACCCTGGCACATACTGTGTTAAAAGAGGCGCCATCATGGTGATCGCAGTCTAAAGTTACTCCCGGAAAGCCAGCCTTTACCCATACTCTGTCAGCTTGATCCCCGACTGCTGATACTAGCAGACTTTTCACATCACTTATTGCTAGAGGTACCCCGGCTGTGTTTTTCTCGAATGCATATATCCACTTGCTTGCCCCTCCTGATAGCTGGGGCAATGACTTTAACAAATTGGCCTTATCCATTTGAGCCCACGGTATGTAATCTGGCCTCCCTCCTCCTCTGTGTATTAGCGGGAGCTGTAACCTCCCCTTTGTTGTCGTATCTACACTCACCTTTGTTCCGTTTTTTCCTAGTGGTGCCATTTTCCCCAACCTATTCCTTAGCCGTCTCGTCCACTCTTCTTCCATGGTTCTCCCTGAACATGTGCCATCCAACCCCTCACTTCCTCCTCCCATTGCCACGCTTTTCCTTTCACTTTCCTCTAAGTCTTCTTCTATATCACACAATAGCTCCTCTCTACCTCCTGTAGTCCTTATCTCATCATCAGTGCACTCCTCCCTCCCCTCTAGTTCAATTATTCGGGTCGGTTCTTCCTGTATCCTAAACATCTCCCCCTTCTTCCACCCTTCTTCAATGTTTTTTTTTCTCACTCTTCTGTTAGTTTCTCTATGTTCACTATTGGTGTACTCACCTGGTCTCGCTCTCTATGACCCTCATACGGTGGGGGTGCTGTTGGCTCTTGGGTGGTAGTCATTGTCGTTGGGGGTACATATGTTGGGTCACTGGCTTATTTAGTATTGGGTACAGCCTAGTTATCTCTACCGGTGGCTCCCCTCCTGGCAACACCTTGTCATCTTTTGGTATCAGTATGGATTGTCAGTGGTAGATGGCAGATCAGTTCCTAATTCCCTTTTCTTAGGCGGGGGTATTTCTTCAAACAATCTCCATAGGTATAATATTTCTCTCCTATTGGTTAGCTGCTTCCCCTTGTATTTCAAAAAAATGCATGTAGCTACCATATCTAGCACACTCTTGTCAAATGATCCCCCTTCGGGCCATATTTTAGGTAATCCTTCCCCCTTCAGCTCTGTGATCCACTGATCATGATATTTCTTAATGCGTTCAGCGTACCCAGGTAGATTCTTACAAATATGCGATAAGGGTGTTTCTGCCCCCATAGTACGTTGTTGCTCGTTACTGATGTATGTATATATATATATATATATATATCTACCTTTACATAAGTCTATCACCAGATGTATCTAAGTATTTGCGTATTACTGCGCTCGGGGACCTGTGTGTGTTTCCGCCACCTGGACAATATAAGGATAGTCGCGCACAGCCTCTATTCTATATACTTTAGGGGGCACATACAAAAGCAAACCGCCCTTCGTACACCATCAATATCTTCAGCAATTTGACCCAAAAATCAAAAATAAACAATCACTTTACTGCATTGCACTCTTCTTTGTAAAATTTCTTCTGGTCACACTTACCATACCCATACCATAATTATGCATTTATGACCACCTTTACACATTCATTGTACAAATACGTTCTGACACATACGATGCTTACACACCCATAGGCAACACTCTATTCATAACCCAATTTGTACTCCCTTTCCTCCCTCGCCAGATGTCACTTTCCGTCTTACTCTGATATGAATTTGTCTTTTAGTTTTGACATAAACTTGTTTCTCTACTTATATTATCTCTTTTTTTTTGTTTTGTACTAACCCTGTTTTTTCCCCGTGGACCCAAAGAGAAGAATAGAAAGAATAGCAGTCACTAATGTATTCACCGTGTCTTCCTTTACCAGACACCTTCATCTTATTTTCCACTTCTTCATATATTCCCAGTACTAGTCAAGATAGCACTATGCGGCGCCGCCTTCTACCCCCTCGCGGAGCTAGGTTCCCGTCTCTTTATCTCTTTTCACCTCTTAATCCTAATTGCCATATGCAAAGAAAAAGTAAAGAAGCTCTAGAGTTGTTCTTAGTAGTCCCAAAATGTCCCCTTTCAACCAGCCTCGTTCCCTGTCCTATTTTCCTCCCCTACTCCCTTTATGGTCGCTCGCACTTAATACTCACGTGCCCGTCTTGAACCGAGAGTCTCCGAAACTGGGTCCGCCCAGGTAGTGATGCCGTACGGTCAACGGTCAGCCCCGGTTCCGGCGAGCGGTACTCAAAGGGGATTTTTCAACCGGGATCCCCTACCCTCTCTCTGTTGAGTGCGCACTTCTGAGCGTACCTTGTCGCCTTTGGCGGGTAGCCTTCCGGAGCCGGCGCACCGTGCATATCCCTTTTAGACCGGAGATTTTCGTGCCAAAGGGGACGGTAGGGATATATGTTAGCAGAAAAATAATAATCACGCTTTCGGGGTCACCACTGAAGGCGAGCGTCCCCCAGATAGCACAATCCTCCCCACAATGAGAGACAATAATGGACTCTCCCAGGATGGGAATAAGGCCAGGACAAAGTGCGGGTGAGCTTAAATGGGAGTTTATCAATCAGAATAGGGCATGCAAAGAACTCTGCAAACTCCGAGAGCACTCTGTCTGACAATAGCAAAGACAGGCGTATATATTTACAAAAAGCATCATAAGAACCTACATGCTATAGGGGGCACAAATTCGTGGGGATTGGGTGGTAACGACTAACTATAGGTGTTGCTGCGATGTGGTTGGTGGACGTCACTGGTTACCCTTGTGGGTTGGGCTGGGTTGGGCTGGGTTGGGCTGGGCAGGTCAGCTGGGCTCATCCGGGCGGTGTTGTTGTGCCAGCCGTGACCAGTGTCAGTGATGAACGTCTTTCCTGACTTTCTGCCCTAAGGCCACGCACACCGCAGTCATTCAACATTGCAATATTATCTTCCCCGGTAAATCTTCCAATAGGTTATTCTACAGGTTAATGCAACACAGGAGGAATGCACCTAGAGTGGGGTCTTTTGGCTATATATCAATACATGGTTACCATCGTCCTGTTGACCGGGTATCATAGGTGAGGTTGGGTCTCAGGGCATGGGACGGCTGTCCGAGTTATCATGTCTCGTTAGAAGTCATTATGAATTTGTTCCTGTAGTGTTGCTACAATATTGGGTGTCCTAATTTTACAGGGGCCATTAACCTAAGGTAAGCCGGTGGGCCGTGGAGCCTAAGAAAGGGCGCCTTTGGATCTGTGTTTTAAGGCCGGGGTTTACTGCTGGGTTGTAAATAATTTAGGTGGCAGCCCGTGGCCTTGGGTGCTGCGGGGGAATGTGAATGCTTGAAGCGGCTCCAGCCGAAATGGGGGAGGTGGAGCAGTGCGGCACAGGCCTTTGCTTTTTCGTCTGGCAGGCTTCAATGGGAGGAAGGGGGAATGGCCTTGCATGTGTTCACAAAGGTATTTTCCTCGTGTGTTGCAGATTTAAGTGGAGGAGACATGAACATTCACATAATATACAGTACCCATTGAGTCTTGTCAAAGCTTATGTTTTGACATTGTTAGTGCCTTTCACATGGCCATTTAACACACGTTATCTATACGCTAAGTATTTAACACCCACAACATTGTTACATTTCTATGCATGTGCGGTAAGTGAGGTAGTAGTAAGGTTAGTGGAGCACGCAGGAAAAAAACCGTCAACAAGGCTGACGGCAGTGACACATAGTGAGCTTGGACCTACATATGGTGCCTTTTCGCGCACCCCTTACATGAGCTCTCAATATGGTTGCATTTGTCTTCCTTTGCACTCTAGCAGCATTAGTTCAGTTATGGCGCGGGACCGTGGGTTGCAGTCTTTTCGGTGAAACACATAACACGAAAAACCCCCGGGACACCTTTACTATTTACGCATAGCTACGGGGATGTGGGCACTTCATCCCGAATGTCATGTAAGCACACATTCTGCCATCTTCATGGAGGTTACAGGTTTTTTAGTCAGAAAGGCCATGGAGAGAAAAGTTTAATCACAGGCGGTTTGCTCATTAGTATTTGGGGACTCTGCTTTTGTCAGGGGACCATTTTACAGTTCTTTTCCACCCCGGCCCTGCTGACCGGGTCATACTAGGAACAGCGATACACTGCGGAAGGTGAAATGTTACAGTGTTGGTATCTGACACTAGCTCATGTCCGTCTGTTCGTGGGAACGGGCTCTCAGCGGATCTGCCAGAGAGCTGCGGCCACAGGGATAAGTGACACTCTCCAAGGGGGGGGGGCGCGCTGCGGTGCACAGGGCTCAAGCCATCTTTATTTCACAAAAATGGTTTCCAGGGCCTAGCTAAATTCAGCCTGTTTGGTCAATGTCTTCAGCCAGCGGCCTACCCACCACCTGGGCCCTGGTGGCAGGGGGAACCCTGGACGAGCCATGGACTTCACAGGGGGGAGAGGATGCAGGGGAGGGAGGTCTCTTGGACCAATCCTCCCATACAATCTGTAGGTCTTAATAAAAATCTATTTTCCCAATGTTTTTCGAGGTAGTGCTATGTGTGCTTAATCAATGGTTTTTCGCATATCGCTGCTTAATCAATGGTTTTCCGCATACCGTCCTGCATGTATGTTATGTTTGATTGTGTTACTTGTTATTTATATAGTGCCTAACTTGTATTGTTCTGGGTGATCTTCAGCAGAGCATACTGGGCATAAAGGAATTAAAAGACAGTCACTTTTTGAAATACAATTTAAAAACAAAAGCGCCTGTTCAACTTTGCTGTATCCTGACAGCAAAGTTTGCATGGGAAATGTACTCACCACCAAAGGTTCGTACATTTCCCATGCGAACAAACACTGCAAATCACTTTTTTTTTTACTTACCTACAATGCATGCCACCAAAGGTTCAAACTTTTGGTGTTCGGACCTTTGATGGTATACATTTTCGGACTTTTTGTACAGTCAGACCTTTTTTTTCCGGTCGATCGTTCAATTCCTTAGCATAGAGGTAGAGTGTCCTTGCAGTTAGATGTGCACACCTATTTGCGGTATTCTGCTTAACACATCCTTGGATGTACTGCTACAGTGTTCGTGGAGGAGGATGGCTGTCTTCATGGAGGGCACATCATATGTCTGGACTCCGTCTCTTTGTTTACTTCAGGTGCCATTACACGTTTTGACTCTAACTTGATCCCAATGGTGTTGACCGATCTGTATATGAGATGCAACTGCATACTCCAGAGGAGGGCCTGCCTGAAGTGGGTCGGGTGCAAAGCACTAATCGCTGGTACTGCAAGCTAAGGGTGAAGATTAAGCTACCACCTATCGAGAAAGTGGTCAGCCAACTCAGATTGGCAGTATGGGATGGTGTGTTTCTTTTAGATAGTTCAAGCCCACCTACTGTGCTCCATTTTGAGGTTTGTCATCAGAATTAATTAGGTCTAGAAGACGGATTGAATCACAGTATGACTGTAGTTTCAACAAAAAGATTTTTTCAATGAGCTTTTAAAGGACCAGTGAGTGGACTATATGGGCGTCCTTTTAGATGCAACATATCTGCTGCATCATAGAGAAGGACAATCTGATACCTCCTAAGAAGGATGCTATTTACACCCTAAGTTCCAGTAACTGAAAAGCTATGGACTGCTAAACGATCTGAGACTGTAATCTTGAGAACAAAATATAAACATTGAAGATAGTACACATCAGGACTTTCAAGTGTGTAGCACATGATACTCTCCTGAGGAGCCCTTTGATTCCAAAGGGGTGAATCACGTGTAGAGAGTTTTGAATATGAGAAGCAATGAAGGATGTGTATATGCAAACTAAAGGAGTGCAATTGAGATTATTTGTCTCTTACCGCAAGTGTTTATAAGACTAATGGTTTGGCGCAACTGGGATTATACTTACATATGAACCGGGGCGTCCTTTTTAGTAGTGGCCTTTGAATACCCAATTCAAAAAATGTCTGGCCCATCACTCTAAAAGCTTTATTAATGTTTACAATGGGAGAGGAGTGCACCGCATGTGTTCATCAGAAAACTCCAAACCACTTCTTTTGTTGCACGCTTCCCTTGTAGCAGGCCTGTGCTGCTGCTTTTCTTTTCAGAAGCTATGCATTACTACAGTTGATACCGAGTTAGGTAAAGATGGAGCTAAAATATGTATGTCCTATCACTATTTTCACTGTTCCCTTTAAAATGGGGCTAAGATCATCGCACATTTTTTTTTTATAGACTGAACATGGACAGTTTGATGAGGACAGATAGTTGAGCACTTAAATACAAAAGCCAGAGATATATTTTCATTGTTAACACTTGTGCATAGGCGCGTTACAAATGCCATATCATATCATAAGAGCCAAAAAGCACCTTAGCTAGATTTCAAAAAGTGTACTATTTCTGCAATCGATTGCAACATTTCGAGTTTTCCTGTTGACTAATTATCATCCAAGCAGTTTCGGATATGGCCGTTGAGCATTTCCGGATTATGATTGAAGGAACTGTCTGCAAACCACTCAACCGTCAGTTCCCTGGGTCCTCCCTGTTTCCATCATATATTTATGCCTTCTTTTTAAGAGCGGTACCTGCGCGCCTATCCAGTTGCCCTTTACAAGCCACTTGGTTCATGAGCATGTCTAGGAGAAATGCTTTCCTTGTGAATCGCATTTCATTTACTAACTAACGTTTCTGAGCATATGATTTTAGAAATGTTCACTGCTTAACCTTTTTGTAGGTTCTTGTTAATTTTGTCTATTGGTAATTTCATGAAGGTCCAAACCTGGTTCTGGGGTCAGACAAGGCAGTGAGTCAGGGGAACAGGTCCCATCCCATCCCAAACCAGTGGATGTTTGGGCCGGGAGCGATATGGAGAGGATTGGAAAGTCGCACCACCTTGTTCTCTCTATTGCAAGGGACATTCACATTGCCACCCCTCAGGAGGTTCAGGGAGGCCAGGCCTTACCCACCCGGGAAACACAGCCCTGACAACACTGTCCCTTCCCAAACCCATTGGGAGACCCTACAGAGTAACCGGGATAAACCCATCCCCAACTGACAGGGCCTGAAGCTCTTATTGTACAGACCCAAATTCATGACCTGTAAATAACAAAGCTTTCCTTTTAAGGGAACGAGTTTCCCTGCAGTTGCCTAAAGTGGCAAGTTTTTTAGATGACGCTACAGCCCTGTGTGATAGGTACATAAACGCACTTTTCTTCAAGAGGTAGGGGAGCCCACGGTAAACTCCCATGGGCCACGGATACAGTGTTGAAAGTTTGTGACTTCCTGGACGCTGAGACCACAGTAAACATTCAGAGACAATGGTTCCCCAGAGAGTGATTTCATTTCCCCCCCCCACCACCACCACTGGGGAACAATATTACCAATTCCCTGCATGCCCAGTGAAACTGAGTATCCCCCAAGCTTTCCCGTTTTGTTTTTTAACCAGTTAAACACATGCTCGGAACACTACAGAGCTCCACACAACTTTGGCAATACCCAGGAATGTCAGGGGGAAAAAAGTAAAATGCAGGATGGCAGATAAGCCAAATGTATACATTCCCCCAGCTCTTTGAATGTAAAATAACAACAGGTGCGCATAAAGTCCAGCGAATCACAGCCCTCGCCAGATTATCTGCCACATTTGCAGACCCTTACTGGGAGATCCACCCAGAAGGAGGAAGGAGCGCACTTGAAAAAACCAAGCTCCTGTTTTGTAGGAGCAGGAGAATCATGTTTGGAGAAGGCTGGAGAGTGGAACACAAAGAGTTGGTGAGAGCTAAGAAGGCCAAGGAAGAAGTGATCACATCAGGGGTTTAGAGTGAAAAGGAGGAGGAGATGAGGAGTTGAGAAGGTAAAAGGTCATAACATCAGAGGGCGAGGCTGGACAGAATGAGGTGGCAAGAGGAGTAGAAATAAGTTACTACGTGGAAAGGTATAACAAGGAAGTGGTGAGAATTAAAGAAGTGAAAGAAGTGGAGTGATCATCAGCAAAAGGATGGCAGCAATAAGGGAAGATAATACCAGCTTGGATGCAAGTGGAGGTGGTACGACTGAAGGAGGGGATGACTTAAGGAAATTATAGCGACATGGAGAAAGTAACATCAGGGTGAGAGACAGACCACAAGATCCAGAGTAGAGCACAACATGAGGAGGAGGTGGTAGTAACGGAAAGGTAGTACAGAAGAGAGAGGAATAACATCAGGAGGAGGAGGATAGGTCAAGACAGAACCATAAGGCAGCAAGGACAGGAAGTAAGCGAAGAGACGGAATGAGAACCCAGTTAATAAGAGCAGGCAAGTTCCAGCAAGCCTGATGGGTGGAAGGAGGTACGAGCTATGGATGAGTTTTTATTGTGAGTTTCAAAAGGTGGGAAAGGCAAGATTTGCTGTCACCACAGACATACTAGCTCTCACTGCAGGCTACAACCACTAACCTACCTGCTCAGCCGAATATACAGTAGAATTATCTGTGGGCTATTGGATTCTGGAAAGCCTGCATCTAGATTGGATCATGAAAAGAAAGAGTTTGGGCCGAATCATTATTGCTGGGGCCCAGATCAGATGGTCAGATATGAAAATGACATAGAAGCTACTGAAGCTGCATGTTTAGGGCCCTTTCTGTGCATGCCTAATTATTGTAATGTAATAATGAGGACCCAACCTGTTGCTCAATCCTTGAACTTCGGCTTCAGAAAGCCTGAGTGAGCACTGCAGGTTACAGCTTGCATGATGTGGGGGTTCTCTTCTGAAGTCCATAAAACCCCAGCACATGTGTGGTGTAGCTTCAGCCCCCAGACCCATATAACCGTGCGCCTATTTTCAGGAACATGCCACTCTGACAGCAGTGGACACCCATTATGGGGCTGGGGCTAACACTTTGTCACAATTTATGCTGGACCATGTTAATTCATATTTCTTGCTTTACATTCCCAATGAAAGGCATCAGACATTTTTTACTTGCACAAACTACATGCCCTATAATTCACCTTTTGTACGTTCTTAAAACCTGGCAATTCCTTTGTATGGGTTTGAGAAATCAATCCCCAGAAGCCAGGTAGTCATGCTCTGCGTTCACTTTGTCAAATCTGGCGGGGGAGGAGGCAGAATACCTTGAAGTGTGGTACTCCAGGTGCTGCCAACAAGCCTTCTGCAGCCTTGGGTGTTAGCTGCCTTCAGGAGCACTTTGTTCTTGCCTTGAGTTTGTGTCCTGACCCTCTTGCTTTGAACCTTGGTGTTCTGCTGTCATGTTGCTACTGCTTCCAGAACCTGCTCCATTTCTAACTTCAGGGCCGATTCTCCTTGCCCCACAGCCCTGTGCCCTCTGCTTGGAAGTCCTCTACCTGGTATTAGGTCAATAGTCCTTTAAAAAAAAAACTATTTTGAGATTCCAAAATGGTCACCAGGAGGAGAGCACCGTAATCAACGCTCTCCTGCCCCCTGGGACCAACTTGAAGATATTTGCGACGATAAACCCTCCCCAGGCACGAAGAAATTGAGAGCACAAGTATCCACACTAAATGGGGAGCACAGTGGGCCTGATTCTGGGCTTTTTGGGTTTGCGGATACTTTAAGATGAGCCCCACGATTTGGAATATTGCACCAGTGAGCCTTCGCACCGCAAGATCGGACCCACAGGGAATGGGAAAGGCGTGGACCGGCACAGGAGGGTGCCCGACGGATAGCCCTGAGAGAATCTCTGGCATGGGGCGGGGCATGAAAGAAGTCCAGGGGAGCCCCCAACTCAAAACAAGAGACCGTGACTGCAGCCCAGAAGAGTGATAGAACCGCTGCAGCAGTGGAGGAGGGTCCAGCCCTGATATGGAGCAGAGCAGGAGAGGCCTGAAGTGATGGGGAGAGCGAGGGAGGCCCACTAGAAGGAGCCGGGGGAAGTCTCTCCTAGAGGCAGTCGGGCTGATGTGACGAGCCCCGATCTCGCATGATTACCCGATGGAGCAGCACCCTACGGGGAAGAAGCGCAGTATAAGGGTAAGCAAAAAATAACACCCGCCTCCCCCCTAGAGGGGAGAAGAAGACCATCCCATGGTGCGGGCCCTGTGTTTGGCCGGTGAGATGGTCAGGTGTGCTCCTAAATCAAAGCGGATCACCACCTAGACCGAGGCCTGGAGCGGGGAGGATCGAAGAACTCGCCCGGGCATTAGGTGCGGTCTGAGCTAGGTTAGCCCCAAGCCAAGGAGACAACATGGAGGGGGAGGGGGAGAGGGAGAGAGACTATAAGCAGCACAGACCTCGGGCGCACAAAGATCTCGGGCTAATTAGGTGATTTGGCCGGCATCTTCCAGGCATTTAGATTGGACAAGAGGCCCATAGGGAGAACTGAGAAAGGGATCTTCTCTCCCTGCATCTTTATACTTGTATCGGCGCACGGCTCAATAGAGACTCCAGGGTGTGAGAAGGAATTTACCCATTAATGTTTTCAACATCAAACCATAGACCTCTATTCCCCAGTTAATTAACAACTACAGGACCTAGGAAACGCCTCTACTCCTTTTGGGGCAGACAAAGGTCAAGCATATCTAAACACAGAGGAAAAGGGACTCAAAGTCTGTCAAAAGGGGCAAGGAAACCCCAAGAAAGCAACATTCAAAAGATGTGGAGAAGAGACACGGGAACCCCTGCAGAGGATGATCGGAGTCCGAAAAAGTTAGAATGCGAGGGGCCCCAAAATGTACCCGGGTCCGATCAGGCAGTTACACAAGAAGTCCTTAGACAATATTTTCAAGACTTTGGTGACAAGATCGCAGGCACTGTACAGAGACAAATGGACAAAATGCGGGAAGACCTGGCATCAGCACTATCTGAAATATAAGGCGACATGAATAAGCTTGAGGAAAGGGTGGACACAAATGAGAATACGGTCCAGGATCTAGCTGAGGATGCACAGAAAATAGACAAGCTAGTAGAACAACTAGCAAGTGCAACTCACAATCTGAAGATACAAAACGGAGGATCTCAAAAAACAGGTCCAGAAGATCAAACATTAGAATAAAGGGCCATTCTGAAGGGGTTAATAACAAGGAGCTCAAATCGGTGACTAGATAAATATTCACAGAAATATTAGAAATTCCAGAACTGTCTTTTGTCCAGAGGAAGGGAGTCACTCCCTTTGGGCTTGAAAGACCCTCTTTTCATTTAGTTTAAAAATCTAGAGTGTAAGGACAGAGTTTGGATTCTGACAATGGATATTGGAACTTTTGCTTTTGACATTCTGGCACTAGGTATTTCAGTTAAGGCAGGGAAACTGGTTTTAGAGTTAGGGCACAATAGGGTTTTCTTTTCATTTTTTTACTGAATAAACGTTTTTAATAATCACTATGACTCCTCTGTGTCAGTCTTACTTCTGCACCCTTACACCCTTTATGTGCCCTAGAGCACTTCAAAGGGGTCAAATTTTTATTTTCCTTGCTTACCCATTGAAACGAACATCTCACCGCTGGGAGATGGACTGCCTACTTGATCAGCGGAACGCCAGCAAGCTTCTCCTGCAATCACTATAAGGCCCTCATAGGCTTTTATTAATGATTCTGCTCCTGTGTTTGAGCATAGCTTAGACTCAGTATTGGTTAAACCCAACCCAATAATGCCTTCATAACATGTAGGTTCCATCCCCAAGACCACATCATTCTTCATCTATTGGGTAATATCATCATATGATCCGTAGTGACCCGTCATATGCCTTTAGAACTTCCTCATTAGATAACCATTGGAACCACTTGCAGATTCACCAGCCTTTCCCACGCCTCCAAATTAATGGTTATATACAGTCAGTCGGGGGAAGATTCTACTATTGATACAAATGTTGAGCGACGGGGTGTCTGGAGTGGTTCTTCCATTCAGTAACTGCAAGCGACAGGTGAGCAAAATGTCATTTATATAGTGGAACCTTTTTTTTGTTTTTTTTAATCATTTCCCCACTTAAAGTTCAGTGGGAGGTGGGATTTCCCAGGTGATCTTCTGTATGAGGACTTCATCCTCCTACTAGAAAAGAGTCTAGGAGGGGGGGTGTGGTCAGCCGAGGACTGAGTAACATGCTCGCTCTGTGAGCTCCGCAGCCCATGCCTTATAGGGGCTCCGAACCCCCTTCCAATGGGACCAACGCCCACCCAGAGGTAAGGTGTGGGGGTCCGAAATATGGTAGGAGACCCCCTGACACTGAGGAGGTGATTGGAGGTCAGACGCCAGAGAAAGAAGCAGGTGAAAATACAGCGCCAGCTAACCAAGATGGCGGGCACATAGAGGAAGAGGAGCCGGGACAACAAGGGAGCTCAACAACCTCCCTGGAAAAGCAGAATGAACGAGGCATACCGCTCTAGAAGTGGTGTACAGTATTGCAGACCTTGAACATGGATGCTGAAAGTAAAGGTAACGCTGGATGAACGAACCACTCTTCCCATGTAACGGAGGGGGTATTCGGTGTAAACATGCAACGTTAGTCCAATGGGAAGCCAGCCCAGCTGAAATCGCACTACAGAAGTAATCCCAGCAAAGCTCAATTGTGCAGACGGGAGATGGGGGGCTGCACCAGAGAAGCGAGTCAACGATCAGGCAAGCAACAAGGACACAAACGGTGAGCACCTCATAGGCAGTGACAAGCCCTCGCTGTGTAACAGCTCCCCGCGAACGTAGATAACAGCAGTCCCGGCGGGAAGGCAAAGCGGACGGGAAGAGGCGCAGGGTTAATAAGCAATGAGTCACCTGGTGGACAGCACAAAACGCACTGAAACAAAAGAAAACAAGGGTCCCAGGGGGAACATGCTATAATACTTTATAAACAGATAGATTGGACCTGTAAATCCAGTAACTGAAGCCCACTGTGGGAACACACTGCAGCAACAAGGGAAGAAACTGCAGTTGGGAATCCATAGCGAGTGGGAGAGTAGCAGAGACAGGGCTGCAAAAGCCTTAGACCACACGAAAAGCCCAATTGCCAGCAGCTTACCTGGAGGGGAAAGAAACATATTGAAAGGAGGGAAGCCAGGAACCCCCAACGCTTGACCCCTCTGGAGAGCTCCCCTGTGGAGGAATAAGAAAGCAAAGTGAAACAACCACCCAAAAAGGGAACCAAGAGATGGGGTAAAATCTGCAAGGTCAGAATGGAAAAGAATTTGAACAAACTGAAGGGCCCTCCCTCGGGTGATATCATGACCAGGATGTAGAACCAGGATTATGCAAGGAGGCAGCAGCAAACTGCGGCACAAATTCACTCGACTGTGGGCTCCGAGAAGTGCCTAGAAGGGAGGACCCCCCCCACGAGGCGTTCAGATCTGCAGGAAATGCTCACTGAGATAAAGAAGGAAATAAAGGACTGCGCTATTAGTCTCACCAAGTCCATTACGGATCTGAACAGGCAAGTGTCGGCAATTGAGAGCAGGATGGAAGAGACAGAGACGACACTCTGCGAGCACAGATACGAACAGGGAGAGCTGGACTAGCGAATTGACTTGTTTGAACAAATGGAATGTGTCGTGGCTAGCCAAGAGGACAGTGAAAACAGATCCCAAAGGAATAATAATAGACTTGAGGGCATACCAAAGTCGGTCCCAGAGGCCAAATTGCTTGATTATGTGCAGGCACTATTCCAGCAGGTGATGGGAGACTCCGAAGGGGAGGAAATGATGCTGGACAGGACCCACAGGATATAAAACGGCCATCAGAAAAAGAAAAACCTGGTGCCGGACGTAATCACTAGAGTGCACTACTTTTGGACGAAGGAACAGATTATGAAAGCCGCTAGAGTAATAGAACCAATCAGGTTCCAGGACTCACACATAACCTTCTTCCAGGATATGGCCCAAGCTACACTGTTGAGACAAAAGAGGATTCAGATGGTCATAAACTGGTTACAATATAAAAGGGTTCGCTACAGATGGACCTTCCCGTGCGGGCTCCGATTCGACTATCAGGTTAAGGCATACCACATAACTAAGGAGGAGGAAATGGCCGATCTCATGAACAAGGACGACTCGCGTTCAAAAGATCTGTCACTGGAGAGAGACCCTTATAAGCGCCTAGGAAGGAAGGGGGGAGACAGGGACGCCCTTACCCAAATGGAAGGGAGAAAGGTCTTAAACATAACGAGGACACTTGAAGAAGATTGTAAGGTGAGATGTAAGATACACAAAAGCATAACAGAACTCCTGAGGGGTAAAGATGAGGAAATGAGGAATTCGGAAGGGAGGCTCCGGGAAAGATGGAGCTGGAAATCCATTGGGTGCTAAGGCGAGGGGTATAGGGGGGGGTACAGGGCGGATCGAAACCCTGATTGGTCCACTCACCAGGACCAGGCGCTATAACTGATGGAATATGCATGTGAAGCATAAGTTGGGGATGTTGGGTGGGAGGACGGGACCAAATTGAGTTGCATACTGTTTTTTAAGGATAGTTGCATGGCTCAGATCTTACAGGGGATCGGGAAAGAAAACAAAGGGCAATGGCAAGAGGGAGGTCTGCAACCCCTTGAGTATGGCTGACATAAAAATGGTAACCCTCAATGTTCAGGGTTTAAATTCACAGATGAAACGCTGCTCCATGCTAAGAAGGCTATTAGACCTCCAGGCTTCTGTGGTATTCCTACAGGAAACGCACCTTCTAGTGGCAGATGAAAGGAGGACGACACACCACACTTTCCCTAAACAATACTTTGCAACCAGCGGGACGAAAACTAGGGGGGTGATTATCTTATTAGGAGCCGCACTGGCATTTCAGAAACATTTCTGTTATGGGGCCCCAGAGGGGAGATACCTGGTGCTTAAAGGCATCCTGGGAGGCCAGGCATTTACCTTGATAGCACTCTATGGCCCAAATGAAAAGCAGGACCTTTTTCTGGGCAATGTGCTTCAGAAAATAGGCCGTTAGTGTGGAGACTTCAACTGCGTCATGAACCCTATGCTAGATAAAACGCTCCCTTCGACAGATAATGATGATAGGAACCAACAGGCTCTGGGGAAATTCTTCGAGACCTAGACCTAATAGAGGCCTGGAGATTCTTCAATAACACTGAAAGGGAGGGGGCGTGGCTACAAGGGCCATGTAGGAGGACGCGATCTGGAGGAGCTCCCGAGATCCTGAAATGATCCTGGCGAAATAGTGCATAACAACGTGCCTATGACTGCTGAAAACACACATGTTGGTGTGTGAACGGACTCACTGCGCTTGGTGAACTTTTGGAAGGCGTGGGAGGAATGGCGGTGGAGTTTTGTGCAAAAAAGATAAGGAGCGCCGGAGACGGAAGACGAAACAAAATGGCCGATCGACGACTGGAACAAAGGAAGGAGTAGGCCGCACGGGGGTCGGGCGATGGGAGCGGACTGTGTGCGCATTTGTAACTTGCGCGGAACGCAGGTCCCCTATGTTGGGATACTAATGCGTATCGGCCTGTATGGCTGCAGAATCATGTCTAATAGAACGTGAGACCGAAGGCGAAGCAGCCCACGTTGGACGACTTCGCCAAGACGTCCCCTGGTCCGGAAAGTTCCAAGAGCAAGGATAAATCGCCTGCAGGCGGCATGCCTGTGACGGGCACTAACCAAGAGGTCCTGGCTGCGATTGCGGACCTGAAGGCGGCCTGGGAGGCTAAACTTGAACTGGCCGTTACTGAGCTGAAAACGGCATTGGACCTTAAGGTCGGTGAGGTGCAGGAAGAGGTGAATTTACTTCGACAGGACGTCAGGTCTCTGGCGGAGCGCACTGAGACCCTCGAGAAAGAGGTGAGCCTGAATACCGCGGATTGTGCCTCCCATAAGGCCGAATTGCATGCCCTGGTGCAGAGAGTGGGCAACTTGGAGAACAGGGCGGAGGAGGCGGAAGGACGCGCCCGACGGAATAACATTCACATTGTGGGCCTGCCAGAAGGATCAGAGGGCCACGATCCCACATCGTTCATCGAATCTATGCTGTTGCAAGAGATACCCGGAGGAACATTATCTCAGGGATTTGCGGTGGAACGTTCGCATAGAGCTCTGACAAGGAAGCCGCCGCCGGGAAACCCACCTAGGCCAGTAATTGCCAAAATCCTTAATTACCGGGACCAGGAGAGGATACTAGAACACTTCCGCAAGGGTGGAACGATTACACGGGGGGCGGCAAACTTAACGGCCTACCCGGACTATACCCTGACTGTGCAGCGTAGCCGTATGAACTTTGGGACGGTAAAGCGGAGATTGAGAGAGGCGGGCCATAAATACATGTTGCTGTATCCGGCGAAATTGAAAGTTTTTCACAAACACAGGACTTTGTTTTTCGAGACTCCGGAGGACGCCATTGGATGGCTCGACGCGCAGGGATGCCCCCAGGAGCCTGACGTTCGGACGGGAAGAGGAGATGGAGGAGATAAGTAGTGCACGAGGAGGGCGCTACAAGGTGGCGCGTAATAGGACTCTGGAACTTGATTATAGTCATTTGAGCGGCCTTAGGCAGAGAAGGTCAGACTGTTAAACAATATGTTATGAGCACTGTGACTATTGCTGTTTTTTGGGGAGCCTTGCAGAGCGGATCTCTTTACCCCACTTAGTAACCTTAGTTAAGTGGCCATTAGGGCGACTTCACCCTACTGAGCTCTGGGCATTGGTTGGTGCTTGCAGGGCTAGATGTGGGGGTGCCTGAGTTCCATGGGTGGAGATGGGCAGCAGTTGGGGAGTGTGGTGTTGGGGAAGGGATGGGTAGAGGGTGGGGAGGAAAGTGGGGAGTTTGGGGTGTATATAGTTATGGGGAGTTCGAGTTTGTACATGAAAGAAAGAGCTAGAGGGCTGTATCTGTATCGCATGGGCAGGTGGGATTGGCTGTACGGAAGGGGGGAGGAGACTTATGAGCTATGGGGGATCTTAAGATCGTAACGTGGAATGTCAGGGGACTCAATAGTTACTTAAAGAGGAACAAGGTCATGATGTATTTGAAAAGACAGAAGATTGATATTGCACTGTTGCAGGAGACGCATCTGACGTGGGAAAAGTTGGAGCTGGTGGGGAAGAAGTGGAGAGGTATTGTAGTGGGTTCTCCGTATTCTGCCTACGCTAGGGGAGTGTTGGTCTGGGTGGCACCGCACGTTCCACTCCAACTTACACAGGAGGTGGTGGATACAGAGGGGAGGATGGTTATATTGAAGGTGCTGGTGGAGAATAAAGAGGTGTGCATTGTAAATACGTATGCCCCCAATCAAAACACGGTGGCATATTTTAGGTCTCTGTGTACCAACCTGGGTACGTGTGTGGGTGGGACGGTTATTTGGGGAGGGGATTTTAATTGTGTGCTGAACCCCAGGGTAGGCAGATCTGATGATAAGATTGATAAGCCCACCCCAGCGGCCAGGGCATTGCAGACGCTGCTCGACGACTTCGGGCTGGCAGATGTTTGGAGACTGAAACAACCTAATGGGGAGCAGTATTCGCATTACTCAGCCCCGCAACAACTGCATACGAGACTTGATTATTTTTTTGCCACGCCAGATGTGGTGGTAGAGACCACCCAAATAGAATACAAAGCGAGGGTCCTGTCGGACCTCGCGCCTCTGGTCCTGGGGTGGCAGTACTGCCGCCCCAGGGCGCGGATACCGACGTGGAGCCTCCGGGCTGAGGCGCTCAAGGATCCGGTTTTCAGAGAAGATATCAGAGACGAGATTATACATTATTTCGAAGAGAACACTGGCAGTGTGGATTCGGCGGGCACACTCTGGGAAGCCTTTAAGGTGGTGTTGCGGGGTGTTGCCATCGCTAAATCAAAGGGCCTGTAGGGTGGGGTCCTGACGAGTTGGGGGGAGCTGAGGTTGAACTGGAAAGGGAACTCAATAATGGAGGGGGGGATGCGGAGCTAGTACTTAAACTACAGCAGCTGTGTGCGGAACTTTGGGAAAGGCTCTGCAACCTTAACTATAACAAGTATGTTGAGAGGCAGCATGCAGGTGGGGAAACCCCTAGGCCCCCAATTAGGACGATAACCAGAGAGGATGGAGAGGTAGCGGACACCCAAGAAGGAGTCAATGAGGCATTCTTGGATTATTACAGGGCACTATATGAGGATAAAGGGGGGGTAGCCGAGAGGAGATAAGGGAAACTTTAAGAGAGATTGGATTACCTAAGATTAGTGCCGAAGAAAGAGAAGAGCTGGATGCACCGATTACTTTGGAGGAATTGGAGGAGGTGGTGAGGCAGCTTCCCACCAGTAAGACCCCGGGAGCGGACGGACTTCCTAGCAAATTTTATAAAGCATATAGAGAGGAGGTACTCCTCCCCGCCCCATGCTAGAAATGCTTAATGAATCGTTTGAGGTGGGCCGGTTGCCGGAATCGCTTAGAGAAGCGATTATAATACCGCTCCCTAAGCCCAACAAACCAGGGCATAGCTGCGGCTCCTACAGGCCCTTGTCAATGCTGAACCAGGACGGCAAGATATTGACGGCGGTCCTGGCTAATAGATTGTGGAGAGTTATTAGTAAATTGATACATCCGGACCCAAACAGGTTATGTCCCCAACAGGAATATAACCCACAACCATAGGCGACTCCACCGGGTGGTTGAATGGGGGAGTAAGAGCGAGGGTGAAATGGCGGTTGTGTCCTTAGATGCAGTCAAAGCTTTCGATTCAGTCAGGTGGTCGTGGTTGCTGGAGGCCCTGAGGGAATACGGGATGGGGCCGGGCTACATTAGGTGGGCGAAGTTGCTGTGCAGTGAGCCGCTAGCTAGGGTACGTACAGGAGCGGTGATATCCGAGAAGTGGCAACTTAGCAGAGGCACCAGACAAGGGTGCCCCTGGTCCCCGATGTTATATATTCTGACCCTGGAGCCCCTGGCAGTGTACCTTTGGCAACAATATGACATGATAGGCATCGAGGTAGGGGGAGAGAAATACCTAATATCTCTGTATGCTGACGATTTGCTATTATATTTGAAATATCCGGAGGAAAATCTTCAATATATTCTGAAGGTAATGGAAAGGTATGCAGAACTGTCTGGCATAGCGGTGAACCCCCAAAAATCGAGCATATTCCCATTGGGTAGCTACAGAGGAACCCTTCCGGAGCGGTTGCCAGTGTTGCCGATACCATAGGCGGTTGGTTCCTTCCGCTACCTCGGAATAGATGTGTATCACACGGTAGAGGAGGAACACTTGCATAATACCGAGGTGGCTGTCAGAAAAATCCGTATAAGCATGAAGTTTTGGGAGAAGTTGCCGTTGGCGATGATGGGACGGGGGCGATGCTTAAAATGGTGGTCCTGCCTAGGCTCTTACATTTTTTCAGCAATATTCCGTATATGCTACCTAAGAAGTTTTTTGCCAAGCTGAATAGTATGTGCAGAGACTTCCTATGGCATGGCACCCAGAATAGAGTGGCGCTATGGAAGTTGCAGAATTTCTATGAGAGGGGGGGTATTAAGCTGCCTAATTTTGAGGCCTATTATGTAGCTGGTCAGTTGCAATATGTGGTCAAATGGCTCTCTGATGAGGTAACCCCTGAATTTAGGCTGTTTGGACAGGACGGCACTCCGTTTTACCTGAAGGAGATTATTTGGTTGCCTAGTTCAGAAATGAAGGAGCGCCCGGGAATGATGTTGCTGGGGTGGAAGATGTGGCGTAGAGTATGTCGAATGATGGAGGACCCGTACCCGTGTTCCCAGCAGGTGCCGTTGGTTGCTTTGGCAGGGGAAGACAAGCAACTAAGGATGATAATCAGGACCTACTGGGAGTCGGTCGGGCTGGTTACATTGGGGGATGTTTGGCAAGAGGGGACCATTAGGGATTTTGAAGGACTAGGGGAAGAGGCGGGCTTGCATAGGGACCAGTATGTCACGTACCTAAGGCTGGTGCAGAACATTCGGAAAACCTGGCCAGAGACTGTATTGGCGGAGGAACCAGACGCCACTATGGGGACAATATGACATATCAGAAGGGGGGCATGAGATCTCTAGATTGTATGAGATGGTGATGACCCGGGTTGGGAAGGAGTTGACACATTTGAGGTTGGATTGGGAAACAGAGGTGGGAGCGCAGATGGAGGATGGGATGTGGGAGAGTGCTATGGGATACCACAAGAAGGTGTCAAGAAATGCTAGATTACAACAAATACAGTTGTTTATAACGCACAGAGCTTACATGACCCCGATGAGAATATCGAAGTTCGGAAATGCGGGACGACAAGCGTGCCCAAAATGTAATAAGGAAAATGCTGATATGACACACATGTTTTGGTCTTGCCCAGTGATTGAGAGTTTCTGGGGAGAAGTGGCGCAAAAACTAGCGGACAAAGGGGTCACGTTCATTATAGATACGGCCTGGGCCTGCCTGTTGGGAGGGTTTCCCAGACCAGGGAAACTTAAACATGTTGGGAAATTGAAGGACTTGGCATATGTGCTCGCAAAACGAAGGATTGCCATGGGATGGAAGCAGTGTCATAAACCACGGGTGGAGGTATGGTGGCAGGAATTGCAGAAATGGGCGGAGGCTGAAACGGTGGTATGGCAGGAGGCATGTAGCATGTGTGGGGAAGAAGAAGTGAGTACCCTGATGGCATGGAGAGTATTAATAGCAGGACTGTTTGGAACAATAACGGATTCTGCAGACTCAGAAGGAGGTGATACCCTGCCACACGTAGCAGATACGGAAAGCGAAGGACAAACAAGCTCTTGAGGGGGGAGGGATTGGGGGAGTAGTGGTTTTGACTAATTGATGTTCATGTGATTGTTGAAAAAAGCGTTGCCAGTTTGGTTTGTATTGTTTGTTTGTTTTGTAAATTAATAAAAAACGTTTTAAAAAAAAAAAAAACACTGAAAGGGACTATAAACATTATTCAGCAGTGCACAAGGGATACTCGAGGATAGATATGGTCCTAATGTCAGCAACGCTAATACCCCAAATAGTAACAATAGACATCGGAGTCGAGTATCTCACGGACCACGCTCCAGTCAGTGATAGTGCAAATCGAGATGCAGGGAAGTAAAAATGGGGGCAGGAGGCAATCTCGACTGAATGAATTAATCCTCAATGATATTGCTTTGAGGACCCACATGGAGAAAGTGATCATTAACGATTTTATAGAGAACGACACTGGGGAAGTGGACTGGCGCTTGGTATGGGATGCTGGGAAAGCGGTGATCAGGGGGGAATTTAACTCACAAGCTGCATCATACATAAAAGGGAAAGAAGCATGGCGAAATGAGCTGGAAAGGGAGGTTCAGGCGGAAAGAAGCACAACACTAAACAATCACATAGATCGCTACGGACCTTGAGAAAGCTTAGAGCGCAATTAGAGGCCCATATGGCAGAACGCTCTCCGCAGACCCTACTGAATACCAACCAAACATATTAAACACAAGGGGGTAAGGCGAACCGATTGTTAGCAGCCAAATTGAGGAAGCAAAAAACCTGTATTTACATTTTGCGGTTGCAAGACGAACAGGGCACCCTGCACGTTGCAGAAGCGGACAAAGTGAGGATCATGGAGCAATTCTATGCGACCCTGCTAAAATGGGAAGAGATGGACCAAGGTCTCCAAGCAGCTTACATTGGAAATGTTGAACTGCCCCGGCTGTCTAAAGAGGAAAGGGAGACTCTACAAAGGCCCATCACGGTAGAGGAAATCAATGAAGCCATAACAGCCTTACAGGGTAATAAAACACTCAGACTGCACGGTTTTGGAAGCAGATATAATACAATGTTCAGAGTACAACTAGTGGCTCCCATGGCAAGACTATTTAATAAGATCTGAGATGAAGGGACAGTCGTAGAGGATATGGGTAAATCCACCAATGTGCTACTTCCCAAACCAGGAAAAGACAAAACTGAATGCGCCCTATTTCCTTACTGAACAGTGATGCTAAAATATATGCAAAGGTATTAGCAGCGAAGTTTGCGAGAGTCCTGCCAGGAATAATACACAAAGACCAATCTGGGTTCATAATGGGGAGACATACGCAAGATAATATAAGGTGGGCAATAGATATAATACACCTGGGCACGAGAACAGAGCTGAAATTATCTATAGCGGACTAGATGCGAGACAAGCATTTGATAGTTTGGATTGGGGGTTCCTGGAGCGTGTATTGGTGGTATTTAGATGCGGACCGGGATTTAGGTGAATGGTACTCGCTAATGTCCATCTACCATCAACAAGATTCCTGGTGAATGGGAACTTTACAGAGCAGGTCAAGATTCATAGGGGTACACGACAAGGATGCCCGTTATCATCTTTAATATTCGCCATGACCATGGAACCATTGGTGGCCATGATTAGACGAGACCAAGAAATCCTGGGAATAGAAAGCATAGGAGGCACACATAAAATAGCACTGTATGTGGACAATCTCTTTTTATTCCTGAGAGACACAAAACAAACCTTGCCGAAAGCGATGACAAGATTACGGGAATTCTCAGCAGTCTCCGGATTTACTATCAACTTTAACAAATCCAAAGCCCTTAACATAACAGATAATCATAAGGATATTTGGGAACTGAGTAGGGATCACCCATTGCCCTGGGAAGATAAAGCCATAGGATACTTGGGAGGTAACTCTAATAAAAGGGTACAAGGAACTATACTGGGCAAATATTCCCCCTCTGTGGAAATGGTTAATAGAGGACCATCATCGGTGGGATACACAGGAGCTTTCATGGTTCGCCAGAATAGAGGCAGTCAGAATGACAACAATACCCCGTCTGCTATATGTAACTAGCTCACTCCCCATAGACATACCAACCTGTATGATTAAGTTCCTGCAAACTGAGATAACTTCCTTTATATGGCACAAAAAGAAACCTAGGGTCCATAGATCGGTTCTCTTCCGCCCAACATGGACGGGGGGGAATTGGGAGTCCCAGATGTGAGGAGCTATATTTTAGCAACCCAATTAGCGCCCCTGTTATGATGGTCCGAATCTGAAACGCAAAAGGGTTGGAGCAAAATTGAGCAAGAAATGACCTCTACCCCTCTGAGTGCACTACGGTCCTTGAGAAACAGGAATAGAGGAGTGGAGGTCACCTACTAGAAGCAACAAAAGCATCACTTTGGGATGGGATCAAGCACTGAAATGGGGGGAAAACCATCCCGGGACTAGGAGCTCACAGTCCGATGTGTCATAATGATGACTTCCCCCCGGGAAGGAACACAACCTATTGGGAGAATTGGAAAGGGAGGGATACACTGAAATTAGAAGACCTCTACCATAATGGGAACCCACTACTCTTCGAGGAATGAAAACAGAAATTTTGCATAGGAGAAGGAGAGAGGTTCAAATATATACAAATTAGGCATTGGATTACTCAAAAGGAGGTGAAGATGGCGGGCACAAGGGCATCAATGGGACTGGAACTAACCATGCAGGAGGGGTTTACTGCTAAAGGGATCTTGAATATATAAGTTACTAGACAGAACGCAACCTACAGGTAATCTTCCCTATCTGTCTAGATGGGAGAAAGACTTGGGGGTCACTATCTCAGAAGAGGAATAACCAAACGTATGACCATAAAGGAATCTGCATACAAAATCTGCCACAGATGGTATTTGACCCCCCCAGCGGCTACAAGGGATGAACGCAAGCTACTCCCCTCTATGTTGGAGGCAATGTGGGGGAACAGGAATTTTGGGTCACATGTGGTGGTCATGTCCTAAAGCCAAAATCAATTGGAAAGAAGTCCTGAGACACATCAAACCGATCACAGGGGCACAACTACCTGACTCGCCAGTGGTGATACTATTGGCGGCAGAGGTGGAAGGGATCTATGCGGCAAGTGGGGCCACCGCCACACTCCACACATTTACTGACAGCGGCTCGAATGACCCTAGCCCAAAATTGGAAAACAGTAGAAGGACCTATAGTGGCATGTTGGTGGGTCAAGATTTGGGGTGTATTAGCTATGGAGAAGGTGTGCGCTCTGAAAACGGGAACATATCCGAAGTCCTTGAAGATCTGGCTCCCTTTTCATGAATATGTTAAGGGCCAGGAACATCACTTTCACAAGCCGAATTTGCTTAAAATCATGTGTGGTATAAGAGGGGAATGGGAATACTGCATAGAGCGATATTTAATTAACTATTGCCTCTGAAACTTGAGATCTGTACCAAGCCATTTGTTGAGTTAAGTGGGAATATGGGGGTTGACAAATTCTTTTATGTTGGTATAGATATCATTTGTTTAGTTATAACAAGGAAAAAGGAAATCATTGCACCGACGACAAGCAGCCCTATCAAAGGGCTCTAAACTGCATCCTGGAAAACTTACTTTATGTTGAGAAGATTATAAGCAAATGTGTGTAATTATATAAGTGTGATATGGCAATGAGTTTATATATAAATAAAGGTTTAACAAAAAAAAGGTGAAGTTCCCCACCAAGAGGATGCATGGAGGGCACCACAGGATGGCTCACAAATTTATCCAACTTGTCCAATAAATGTTCCCACACCTTTTATTGGTCCTGACCATTCCTATCCCTCAAGTTACTCTGCAAATTATATAACTAGATAAAAGCAATGGAGTCTGCTTTTGTGCCTCGTACTTCAAAATTATTTTCCTAAATCGACGTACACCTTCTCCCGTTGCCTGACCTACCTGGTTGATCGCCCCAGCCAGAGTCCACCAATGGGAATTTTTGCAGCAGACTTTCTTTTAAAACACCCCATCATCCTCCAAGTCAAAACCAGTATGATGCCATGTTCCCTGGAATGCTACAATGTCTATTTAACTAATCCATTCCCTCCAGCTTTATTAAAGGATAAGGACAGGTGTTCCAGAGTGACCTACGCTTCTGATGCCAAAAGTTTGTTCTTGATTAATATCAAAGCTGCTATGGAGTGCCAATGCATCGCACCTGTTATGATGTTGAAATTACAAAATATAATCTAGATTGACATACCAATGCGTTGATATTGTGATTAAAACTGAGCTAGAGTTTCAATAAATAATTTTGAATGTTTTATTTGGTGTGACATTTTGTGTGTTTAATATCAATGTCCTATGTATTCATTAAAGTCAGTAGATGCAAATAAATTAAGATTCTACATTCCTAAAATCAATGTAATATATAACTACGGTTCCCCAGATAATTTCTCACATCCCTAATCCTATTGCCCTAGACTTAAATGTGTTTTAGACTCTGTGGAAGAATCTTTCCACAGCACGTGCTTCTTCAAGGTCTATAAGAGAAGATTGTTTCAAATTGCCTTGTAACTGTTTACTGTCATTGATTTTTATTAATTTCTTTCAGGTATTTGTAGCTCTGGTTATTGTATTAACAAGCTCCATAGTGCTGATAGTATACCTCTGCGTTCTGCCCATCATTCTACAGACATACTCCGCCAGCTGGATTTCTTGGCATTTGTCCTACGGGCATTGGAACCTTATTATGATTGTCTTCCACTATTACAAAGCCATTACCACCTCTCCGGGGTACCCTCCACAGGTAGGATCTTATATTTTGACTCACCTCAATGGCATTAATGAGTAGTTGAACTGTCAGATAGATACCCCTCTAACTCCTTTTTATTGAACCTGCACACATTTTATTTCATACAGTGTAATTATTAATCTTTTAAATTATACACAAAAAATATCCAGTATGAAACCTGCCCTCGTCACTGTACATAATCAAAAACTACCATTGACCTTGTTTGGAAAGTACACAGGACTGCGTGAGGGTTTTGATTTAATGAATTATTCTGGATTATGGACGAATGTGAAGATACCAATTTTTTTATGCAGCTTCCTTGGTTCCCATAACTTGGTGTAACTTGTCATTAGTATGTGTTGGACTGTTGGAAGCATTTGTATAGCAAGGTATACTGTTCAAAAACAAGCAAATGACACCCTAAAACTGGTACCCTTCCTGCCAGTGGGCGCTTATATTTTGCAGGTGTTCAGACAAAATAATCCAATATATTTTAAACACTCTCTCAATTCTTTTCTAACCCCTTTCCTTCACACCCATGCAATGTTCTGCATACATTTGACTGGGCCAGAATCATGTTGGACACTTCCAAAGCAGTGCTAACATGCCATTCTCAACCACACACTCGGTAGCATTCTGGAAAGGTTAATGGCAGGTACTCCGTCCAGTACCTCCAGATCCTCTCAACAGTTTGTCTTTATTGAGGATGTGTAAAAGCATTGCAACAAGGCATTTTTTGAAGCAAAACTCATTAACTCCTTAAGTGTTAAGGGAGTATATTTTAAGAAATTCTTTTAAGCGTCTACCAATCATCTGCGAAACACATCCACACTGAGGACTGTGATTGTTAGCTGAATAGTGGCACATGCTGATAGTATGCTTCCCCACAGCACATTGCATCAAATACGATCCCCTGTATCGCATGTCGTTGTATACTGTAATGCATGCTGATTGCCAATTGAGCCCCATTTTTGGCTGATTTTCAGATCACTGTATACTTATGTTATTTTACCTGGACATTTGCAAAATAGGTAGAAGCTAGCGGGCAACGCCTGTGGGATTACTTGAAATAGGTAAAGAAGGCGGGGCAGTATTACCTTTTTAACCGCCACCAACCGTCCCACCCAGGAGATCTTGAGATTTCTCCACCTTTTGGAGGTCCTTCCTAATTTCCCTCAATATGGGCGGTTAGTTCGCTGTGTACCAGCCCGCCAATGATGGTGTAATTTTGACCCCCAGATATTTAATCACCCCATGGCTCCATACGAAAGGTGTTGATGCTTTTAGTCCTTGTATATCTCCCTTCCCCACCCTGAGATTCAGAAGTTCAGATTTATTGAGGTTATTGGGATCTTAAAGCCACATCCTGCCCTGGGGACGACTGTCCCACCAGCATCTTCAAAGAATGAACCAATCTTCTCGTTCCATGGCTTACCAAACTGATCAATCCATCTTTTGATGAGGGCAGGGTTCCAGATGTCTTGAAATCAGCATGGATAACTCCCTTGCTGAAAAAAGAAAACCTTAACTCCAATAATAAAGACAATTATCGACCCATCACTAATGTTCCGTTTATTCTGAAAATCTTAGATAAGATAATTTACAATCAACCTCAAGATCATGTTGAAAAGCACAACATCTTGGGCACTCGTCAATATTGCTATAGGGCCCGTCATGGCACTGAAACTGCCATGCTTGACCTGAAGTCCACCTTAGCTGGCATAGCAGACAAACACCAAGCCGCTTTGTTGATGCTACTAGACCTCTCCGCAGCCTTCAATCCTGTTGATCACACCCTACTAGTGACAAGGCTCGGGGAGGTTGCAAACTGTTCCACGCTGGCATCCAAATGGATTGCCTCCTTCTTGGGACCATGCATGGTAAGGGTCTGTGTGGGCAACAACCACTCCACGCCTATATCTCAGACTTGTGGCCTTCCACAGGGCTCCTGCCTGTCGCCATTACTCTTTAATCTGTATATCCAACCACTACTAGATCTTCTGAACAGTCTGTGTGTCCAGTAAACAAACAGCGCAGATGAAACTCAGGTTGTCATTCATCTCAATGGCCAATACAAGAAGGACGTTAATACCCCCAATAACATCTACAGAGCGATCCAGAATTGGATGGCCTGTAACTCTTTGGCCATCAACAATAATAAAACCGAGTTGATGATTGTCTCTACCACGAACACTCAGAGTAAGCTGACCTCAGATTACTCCAACTTCCTGATTGCAGACAATGTCATAACTGTCCTATAGAACGTAAAAACTCTGGGCGTCATTCTGGATGACGAACTCGCCATGAAGCCTCACATTTCCAATATCCAGTCATGCTGCAGACTTATCAACAAACGAATACAATATAATTGACCTTTCATCACAACTGACAACTGTGCTCTCCTGTCTACAGCATTGATAAACTCCAGACTAGATGATTGCAACAGCCTGTTAACCGGCACCATCTCTGCAAATATACAGGCTCTTCAGGCCACACTAAATAATGCTGTACGCACAAAAAAACAGCACTGGCTTCCAGTAAAACAGAGAATAACGCACACAATGCTCACACTAGCGCACACATGTGTAACTCTTACAAGTCCCACAAACCTATCGGAGCGCATTAAAATCAAGCCTGAGAATAGAAATATTCACTCTTCTGCAGCTACTATGCTCAGCCAGCCAAGGTCCAGGCTTACCAGGTTTGGAGGCTCTAGTTTTGACTCTCAGGCCCCCATGCTCTGGAACTTACTACCAGCAGCCATACGTCAAATCCAAAACTACTCTCTCTTCAAAAAGGTGGTAAAAACCCATCTTTTCAACCTTGACTAAGCTCCTTAATTCTCACCCTCTTTGCTGCTTCATGTCTAGTGTGTCCTGTATCTTGTTCTGTGTGCGCCCTGAGGCCCGAAGGCATGTTGGCGCGTTATAAAAATTCAATAAATAAATGAATAATCCTTAGGCCTGAGACCTCCCCAAAAGCTCCCTTCCCGCTTGAATGGAGTCTCAGGGTCGAGTCAGTGTTAGAAGCATATCGTCGGCGAATGCTGCGAGTTTGTGTTGGAGACCCCCAAAGGGTATTGCCTTAATCCCCTCTGTCTCCCGTATTGCTTGCAACAAGGGCTCTAGGGAAATTCCATGAGGCAACGGGGAGAGTGGGTACCCCTGTTTGGTCCCCCTACCCAGACTAATGGGGCGCAACATAGATCCGTTAACCACCAGTCGCGTTACCAGAACATGGTAGTTGGTATGGACCATTTTAAGGAAGTCCCCACCCAGGCCTATACTCCCATGACCTGGAACAAAAAAGACCACTCCACCTTCTCAAACGCCTTCTCAGCATCTAATGATGGGAGAACCAAGGGGGAGTGTCAGTCTTCTGTGCTTTTTCAACTTGGTGTGCCACCCTCCTGATATTGTCTGCGATTTTCCTCCCCAGTACGTACCCTACCTGGTCCAGGTGAAACAGATCGGGCAGGGACCCCTCCAGGGTACCTGCCAGAATGTTTGTCTAAATCTTTGAATCCACATTTATGAGCGATATGGGGCCTATAGGAGGTACACTCTAAGGGATCCTTATTGGGTTTAGGTATTCAGGTTATCTTTGCCTCTTCCATGGAGGGGGTGATGCAGCCCATCTTTTTAAACGTATTGAAGAGTAGCGTCTGCATGACGAATTGTGCCGCAAATGTTTTGTAGAAGGCCGCCGTGTATCCGTCCGGCCCAGGAGTCTTGTTTTGAAGGTAGCTCATTCATTACCCTTCTCACCTCTTCCTCCGTGATTTCCCTGCTTAATGTTTCTTGGATGTCTCTCCCTGTTTTGGGTAGACTAATTTTCTCAGGAAGTTAACCTGTTGTTGGTGTTGGGGATTTTGAGATTAGTAAAGTGTTTCGTAATACCTAGCCAAGCATTCTTGAATATTCTTTGTATGGGTCACCCGCTCCCCCCTCTTGTCTTTTATAGCCGCAAAGCATCCACCTTATTGGATTTTGCCAACAGAGCATCCACCTTATTGGATTTTGCATAGTTGTTTTGTCTGACAAATAGTAGAGCCCCCTCTGCTTTCTTTGTTCTGAGAATCCCAAATGGCTCTACAACCCTCCTGTAGGCATTAAGAGTGTTCCTCGTGGGGGTTTCCCCTGCTTATTTCCTGGCCGCCTCCACCTATGCCTCTAGCTGGACCTCTAGGGCCTTCAGTTGTTTCTCCCTTTGAGCTCTGGCCGCTATGAGCTCCCCCCTCATGGTGTCCCACCACCTGGTGCTTTCCCCCGACTCAGTGCTTTTGTTAATTAAAAAAAATCCTATTCCCCTCCCCCCGCCAACTCCTCTGGTATTACTGGATTCCTCAGCAAGCTCCCCAGTATTTTCCACCCTCATTCCCCCACTCCATGCTTCTGTAGGGCCATTCTCATCGAGACTATCTTGTGGTCCGCTATCCCGAGGGGACCCACCTCACTTCTTTTTACCAGCAGTATTGCTGACACCCATATGTAATCAATTCTTGATTGTGTGCCATGTACGCTCGATAGGAACGTAAATCCCTCTTCATCTCCCTTCAGTCCCCTCCATGCATCTTACTCCTGCCCCGTTCCATCATGTCCTGTAGATCCGGCGACACCACCGCTCCGCCCCCTGTTCCTCCCTGCCCTGATCTGTCTCGTATTATTACATGCCCACTAGCAGTCTTCCAGAACCCCTAAGAAACCTCTCATAAATGGCTCCTGGCCCAGGTTGGTCGCATATATTGATGTTACGTTGTAGGTGGCTCCCATGTGGTCCCCTTTTATTGCTATGTACCTGCCTCCCTTATCCCTGATGGTCTCCCCAACCCTAAAGTCCAGTGTATTTTTAAGGGCTAGCGCAACTCCCCCTGCTTTTGTTGGCCCCGAAGCACAGAATATCTGATCGAAACCCCTTAATTGCAAATGCCCCGGTCCTTTTTAAAGAGGTGCATCTCCTGCAATGCCAGGACATCAGGTCCTTCCTTTCTGGTGAATCTCTCTAGTTTCTTCCTTTTTGAGGGGGTGTTAAGCCCTCTTAAATTGTGAGTTGGCCATTTCAATTTGTAACTGGGTGTTCTTTGCCCCAATGAGTTCCCCCAATCCTTACCCAAGTGACCCTTCTGCCTATGCCCCGTCGCCCTCTTTTTCTTCCTGTGATGTTATCCCGTTTCTGTCCCCCATGAGTTAGGCCCATTCCCCCTTTGCCCCTACTCGTACCCCACTTCTTCCCCCGCCTCTCTAGCCTCCGCCCCTTCTTCCACAGAACCCCCCCACCTTGTCCCTTCCCACTACTCCCCCTGCACTCCTCCTTGCCCCCTCATGAGAGTAGCCCCCTCCTGCCCCGCTCTCCCCCTTGCTTCCCTCATGAGAGTAGCCCGCTCCCCTTTCTGTGCTACTCCCCCCTCTCAGGCTTATGCACTCTTTCTGACTTCGTGATGAATATACACTCCGGGCCCCATGCCCTTATTATACCCCTATTTGTCCACCATCCCTTTCAGATGTAACTGGTAAGGAGCTCTTTGCAGCCCCTCCTTGCTTGCCTTGGCTTGTCTGCGTTTCATCTCTTCTCCCTCCTTTTGGAGTGAGCCTCGCAGTGTCATTTTCCTTCTACGTCTTTCTCTCACCGTTGACCTCTCCCATGGTCTGGATCTCGGTCTGTTCTCCGCTGCTGGGATCTTTCTTCCTGCTGGTCCGGGCCCAGGTCCATATTGGCCGCTCCCTCCTGGGGGGTGACTATGCGTTTTTGTACTCCTGCCCACTCGAAGAGTAGGCCAAAGGGAAAGGTCCACTTGTACCTGATCCCCCGCTCGTTTAGCACTTTGATTATCAGGCCCATTTGGCATGTTTTAATATATATTCTCTCTCTCTATCTCTATCTCATGACAGGCCCACTCACCACCCATGCATACATGCACACACGCATAAACATACATACATGCATGGCACTACATACTTCATGCACAATCGTATTCGGCATGCACACACACACACACACACTCATTTTTTTCTTTTTAAAAATGTTTCCTTACCTGTTCCACGCAACAACCCATCTTCTCTCCAGGCTGCTGAGCTGGCTTCGTGCTGAACGAGACAGGAAGCAGGGATCCTGGTTCCTGCTTTCTGTCTGATGCACATAGCACAGCCGGAAGTGGTGCACCTCCTTCCCGCGCCACCAGCTGCAGTCTCCCTGACCTGCTGGGCTGGCTCTTCTTCCTGCTGGACCTGGTGTAGCTGGGGCCCCAGCTACACCAATGATGTACAGGTATGTACCACTAAGTATCCAAGGTAATCACCAAGGAATAAGGTTTGTTTCCCTAGGTGACCTACATCAGTTCAAGCATCCTACTAAGGAAAAAGGCAAAGACATATGAAAAACAAACTCTCCTTTTACCTACTAAAAGTGGAAGCGCTGGGGTTGTTAACAGTTAAAAAAAAAAATAATAACATAGGCATCTCTGGTGCAGGTGCTCTTGTTATATCTTGGATATATGATTTCATGACTAATGTGGAGCACTTGTCTCAACATCCTGCCAATTCAAACACTGCGGGTCAAATGTGGTCTTGCGGTTTACAATTGCTGTTCAACTTCCATTGCTCTTCTATTTCTCTGCGACCTTTCTTGAAATGATATTGCCGATTGTGTTACTGGTCTAAATAAGCGGTAGTAACATGAATAGTACAGCTGCGCTCGTTTACTAGTCTGTCCAGTTTTGAGACTAATCACGATGAATAAATTTCAGAAGTTTCATATAATTAATTTCAGTGCAGATTGTTTACTTGTTTGCTTTTTTTAGTGGTCATTCTTTAAATGCATATGGATTTTACTATTTCGTGGGTTGACTCCCTAGAATCGATTACCCAATGTCACTGCTGCTCGCCTCTTTCCTGTTATCAATAATCATTTTTTTAGGGCGCATCTTCTCGAAATATATTGTTTATTCTATTAGGGGTTTGAATGTGTCAATAATGGACTCTCGCTCACCTTTCTGCTGACTTGGATAAGTTTAGAGCTGGCTCGGACCTGTAGGGCTCAAAACCTTCTACTCACTAAGGGTGTTTGTAAGATAAAATATTTTGTATAATGAAGTTAAACTGCTTTGTATGTTCCCTCCAGGCTAAAACCGAGATCCCATCTGTGTCGATATGTAGGAAATGCATATCCCCCAAACCCGCCCGGACCCACCACTGCAGCATCTGCAACAGGTGAGATGGTATTTTTCCATCTGCTCCATCGCGCCTCTTGATGTCTCTTTGTTTTTCTAAAGACTGTTCATGGTGATGTGTACATAAAGTGCTGTGTGCGGTGCCCTGAATCTCGCAGCACGGTTCCTCGTGGTCCTCAAGCAGGTGAAACGGCGAGCGTTCCTAGCTTCGTTTCCAGTTGTTCAAGTGATGCCAGTAATACAGTGGGCACGCCCAGCATTGTCACGTGCTGCCTTGCCGCTCCAACTAAATGAAACGTTTTTTATAACATGTGGCGTTATTGCCGAAAAGTTGCTTTTAGTCAGGTGGAAGACAAGAGGACCAAGGCTCAAATTAAAACGAGTTTTTCCTCAATGATATCCTTGCAAATGTAGCCCGCTACATGCATACAAACACGTTTTTGGTACAATACAACTAAGGGCACTCATGAAAGGCCACAGGCCATGTAGAGGTTGAGCCACATGTGCACTGACCCTGTAGCCGTTTTTCTGCAGTTTTTGCACTTATAACGCGTGTGCAAGAAAGAAATTAATCGAAACCGCTAAATCTTGATGCTTTTATGAGTCCGAACTCGACTTTTGTGGAGGGCTACCTCTTTTCTTTCTCTGTTATATATACCTTTTGGCCAGAAGCACAGTACGTTTCAAAGTTACTGCAAGAAATTAAATAAGGAAAAAATGGTCTCTTCTCATATAAAAAAAGTGCACTAATATTCTAAATGTTTTTCCTTAGGTGTATATTGAAGATGGATCACCATTGCCGTATCCTTTGCTGTAAAGTGTGCGTAGCTATGTAATCACAGAAATGTTAATTCTGTGAATTTACCACCATCCGTGAATAATTTGTGTGGCCTTTTTCCAATGTGAAACGTAGTGCATGAGAGAGGCCTGTGAGTCTGTCTCCTACTGGTTCTAGGTTTCTACTTCAACACGAGCTTCCCATGTGTGTGTTCTATAACCACAGCTGTAGCCCCAGCTTGTGTGACTGCATTGTCTGGTGCCTTCTTTTTTTACATTTATGTTAATGCCATTCTCAATCTGAATGATAAGGAGGCTGTTTTCTGTTAGATTGCTTCACATGCACTTTTACAAAGGGGGTGCTATTTGGCTCAGCAGTCCTTGGTGGTGGAGAAAAGCACACTATACCTCAAGATGTTTTGTTCACTCTATTGATAGTTAAAAACCCTTGAAGGATAACATTTCTGTGGCCATGAAGGAAGACCGTTGACTAACTCCATCCTCACCCCACCATCAGCTAGCAGGCTAGTTACTGGCTAGTGACCGACATCCACGTTCAGGATCTTATGGGCAGGCACAAGATGTGCATGGAAGCTTTGACCTAGCTGGATAGTAGAGGCTGGGCACCATTTTGTGTAAATATTATCTTGGCTTCGGCAGCAGTAGTAGTTGCCAGTACCACTAGATGACTAGAATAAGAGTACTAGGACTAGAAGTTCCATACTTAGTGGAAAGGTGGCATTTCCTATTTGTTCCAGTCCCAGGAGGCTCAAGGGTTTTAGTAAAGATTTGTATGTGTGGCATATGGCCAACCCCCTCTCCCTCGTCTATTGTAGAACCTCCACCTTCACACAGGCATCCCTGATACCAGGCTAGTAGTTGCAATAATGTGACCCCTGCTGTCCAACTCTACCTTCCGTCACTGGTGAGGACCTAAAGGCTACGCACCTTATCTCACTAGACTCCCTCAGGGACTTCCTAACTCTCCCTACTTCCTTTCACCTAGTGGCTTCCGCTGCACAGTTACTCCTTACACTGACTTTTCTACACACTCGCCACACAAATACACACACACACTGCAATACCACTTCCACTCCTTAGCCAGGACCTCACCTGCTCCACAAATTGCCTCAACAATCTGCCACTCCTTCCTCCTTCTTGCTGGTTTCTTGGTCGTTCCCCACTTTGGTCCTCACCCGAATAACCCACACTTTGTTCTTCCTGTTCCCCTCTATTGGCCACAATTGGATCTCTTTCCCTATCCAATATGGCCCTGTCGTCCACACAAAGGGGGGGGGGAGTGGAGTGGGGGGAGTGGAGTGGAGTGGAGTGGAGTGGAGGGGTGGGTGGGTGTGGGTGTTTGTGTGTGTGTGTGTGTGTGTGTGTGTGTGAGAGAGTAATGTGGAAAGTCATAAGTAGCAGGCTAAGCCATGCCCACTTTTTCCACACAGTATTTTCATGTATCAGACATGGCGGCCGGGGAAGGCCAGTGTTCATTTTCGTGTTCTGGGACACCCGATTCCACGGATTCTCCCGGTACATTTACCAAGGGGGTGGGTCCTTCTTCCTTATCTGTCCCTGGCGGTCTAGGGGGCCTCTGGGTTAGCGTGTGGACTTGCCTGCTTTGTCCGGCAGCTCCGCTAAATCCTTTGCACTGCCACATATAGAAGCAACTTTTCTCTCTCTTCGTTGCGGAGCACCGTCACTTACGGTGTATGCTGGCAGCAGCGTGTTCTCTCTCTCTCTCTCTCTCTCTCTCTCTCTCTCTGACCAATCACTGCTGCGGTCAGTCGACGCGCCTGATCTCTCCTCTGTTTCATGTTTTTCTTGACTTTGATATTGTAGGTCTGAAATCAATAGAACATTGGTGGCAAGGCTGGAAATGGCCGTGATCTGTATAAAAGATACAGCCATGGGGACAGTAACTGGGGTTCTCTTAACTGTGCCACTGTCCTTTCGGCTTAGGACTGGCTCTATACATCTCCCTAAACCTCCAACCCCATGCTGAAAGAGGATCTTACCACGATTGACGAGGCCAAGCATGATGCCACGTATTTGTCTTATACAATTGGGAGCAACACTTTAGATCAAAGTTCGCATTCTGCTTCTAGAATGGTCTGCGCATATAAGCAAGTTGGCACTGCAGTTTCTTTTCTACATCCTATGATTATGAGAGTCATCGTGAGAAACAGACATGCATTCTGCAGACACAGCCTTGTGAAAGTGGGACATTTATGAGAGTCAGTCCTCTGCGTGGATCTCTTACTATATGTTATCCCCTTTAACTTCCTACGACAGCTTGGTTAAACAATTGTGTTGGGCACTACAACCATCGGTACTTTCTTTCTTTTTGCGTCTTCATGACCATGGGCTGCGTATACTGCAGCATCAGCAGCCGAGAGATGTTCCGAGAGGCATATGCGGCTATCGAGGTGAGCAACACTCAGATTGTACAGAAGGAAACTTGAATTACAGAGTTTCACAGATAGATGTGGGTTCTCCCTTCTCAGTGGGAACATGCAAGCTTTTTGTTACATAGGAAATTGCAGAGGTTATTTAAAAAATATTTTAATTCTACTTGTTGCTTATGATGCAGTTTAATTAAATGTTTATTGAAAGTTAATGTTTATCAGCGTGTCAAACTATCCATTCGAACCACACTCGCAGAAAATATTCGGATTTGTCAATGATCAGTTTTTATAAACTAAAGTATAATTCGAGGGGATTGGATCCTCCGACGTATTCCATATCTATGACGGTAATCACCACAGCTGTGCTGCTTTGGAAAATATTTGGCGTCTGCGTCCTGCGTCGATGACGTCGATACGCCGCCCTCGAGGACCTCCTCCGACGGCCGATGTCACTGGATGTTATAAGTAGGACGCACGACGCCCATAGCCTCAGTTCCATTTTTTCTGCAAACGTGTTCGCTTCGGGAATCTCGGTGTGCCTCGACTCTTTGGAGTTTCAGTTGTTTCTCGGTTCTTCAAACCTGTTTGGTGTTTGTGAAGTATTTCTTCATGAAGATGTCTACCTCGTCTTCCACACCGCATCCGGGCTTTAAGAAGTGCGGGGACTGTGGGTCCAAGATGTCGGTTACGGACTCGCACAACGCCTGCCTCTGGTGCCTCGGGGAGGCCCATGACACAGATGACTGTGCCGACTGCCAGTCGCTCACATCGAAAGCCTTGCGGGAGCGCAAGAAGAAGTTATCGGTAGGTAAGGTGTCCAAACCCCGGAAGTCGAGGTCTGCGGGGCTTTCGACGGACGACTCGAGGGGCGACTCTACGTGTCGTCGTCGGAAGTCCAGTGGGTCTCGGTCCCAGATCCTGTCTCGCCACTCTTCTGCCTCTTCGAGGCACTCCCGGAAGCGCAGTCATCGGTCGCCTTCTCCGTCCTCATCCGAGGACTCCGCCGGTCGCTTACCCCACCAAGCATGCGACACCGGAGGAATGGGCTTCCTTCGGGAAGAAAATGTTGGCGATTCTCGAATCGCAGGGCACTGGTCCGTCCGCGCCTCCGAGTGGGGTCGGTCATGATCAGCCGAGAGACACCGCTCGCACGCCCTAGGGATCGGGTGGTCGTCACGATTCACGGGAAAGGTCCCGCTCGGACAAGGGGAATCGTTCTTGGCATGCCTGGTCCAGGTCCCAATCCTCGACACGCTCGAGACCGTGTGAACCTGTGGTGTCTTCACGGAAGACGTCGACGTGGGTGGCGCCAAGGTCGTTGACGGACTCTTTCGAGGGCTGGCCTTCAAAGAAGTCGTCGACACCATCGGCGTCCCGGCCGCCGAGGGACACGCTCGGGGCCCCGGCCTCGAGGACTGTCGGCGCTGTCGATGTTGGTGGCGCTGCGCTCGGCGTCGAGGCCAATTCACTTGACGCCTTTCGAGGCTGTGTCGACGGGGGTACCCCGTGGCTCGGGGGGAACCACCTAGAAAGTCTCTGGCCAAGGTCAAGCATGGCTTTGGTTCAAGTTCTGTGCCTTCTTACCACCATCTGGAGTTCATTTCAGAGGTGGATGAGGGCTCTGATGATGGCATGGTGCCTGACACGGTGCCAGAAGAGATTCTCTCGGGCCATATCCAGTTTGAGGACTTGAGGCAGTCCCTGCATGATGTTAGTGGGCTGGACACCTCTCCAGAGGTGGAGTTTTGTAGGCCTGAGCCTGGTACTCATGCTGATTCTTTGTACCGGCGCCTTATGTCAAGGGTCACCGAGTACTTAGGATGGTGTGCTCCCCGGGGGAGTTTGTTCAGGATGACCTTATGGATATCCTCGACATTGGTCCACCAACTGACCCGGTACTGCTGTTTCATATGGCTCTACAGAGGAGGGTGGCAGCGGCTTGGACTGCTCCGGAGAGTCTCCCGGCAGTGGGCAAGTCTTTGCCACGAAAATACCGCCCAGCCAGTAGTGACCCCTGCTACTTGTCCAAGCGCCCTACTCCGGAGAGTTTGGTGGTGCAGGCGGCTACGGCCCCGGCAAAGCAGGCGTCGTACCCTACCATCCCTCCTGATAAGGACGGCATGCGTTTTGACGGCCGGGCGTAGAAAGTGTTTTCTGCAGGTGTATGGCGCTTCAGGCGGCCAACTCCATATGTGCCTTGTCACGTTTCACGCACACTCTGTGGAACTGTGTTTCCTTGGCGGCTGAACATATTCCCGAAGGGGACGAACGGGATGGTTTCCTTGCCATGGTTCAGGATGGCAAGGATGCCATGTGTGAGGCCGTTCAGTCGGGTTTGGACATGGCAGATTGCGTCAGCCAGTCCATGGCAGCGAGCACCGTGATTCGCAGGTTTGCATGGTTGCGGAAGTCGGGGTTTGCTCCTGATGTGCAAGCCGGGCTCCTCAACATGCCCTTTGACGGGGAACATCTTTTTGGCAGCAAGGCTGACGAGAGCCTTGAGGTTGCAGACCTCAAAGGTTGCAGCGAAGTCGTTGGGCGCTGCAGTTCGACAACCTCTGCCTTTTCGTCCTAGGGGACAGCAATGGAGGGGAGGTTCCTTTCGTTATTACTCATCCTTTGGTAAAGCGAGAGGAGCTGCCAGTCAAAGGGGCCACCGTAGGAGTGCCAGAGGTGGGTAAAAGGTACTTGAGGTGCCAAGGCCGCTCGGGCTGTTGCCTCTTTGCCATCAGGCAACGCCGCAGCCGCTTCAGCTCAGTCATGAGGCAATGTCCCATGGTTTGCCGGTTGGGGGAAGGCTGGCGCAGCATCTTGCAGAGTGGCGCGCCATTACTTCAGATGTGTGGGTTCTGGAGATCATAACCCACGGCTACTGTCTTCCTTTCAGGCAGAGGCCTCCAGACAATCCACCGGGGAATCTCTCTTTGAAGAGTCCGGATCCGCTCCTTGCGCAGGAAATTCAATCCCTGCTGAAAAAAGGCGCCATAGAACTGGTGCCTGTAGCGGAGAGGAACAAGGAATCATATTCCCCTTATTTTTTGATTTCCAAGAAAGACGGGGGATTGAGACCCATCATGGACTTGCGCGGTTTGAACAAACTCCTCAGGAAGGACAAGTTCAAGATGGTTACTCTCTCTCAAGTCCTCCAAGCCCTTCAACTTCAGGACTGGTTGGTGTCTCTCGACCTCAAGGACGCTTATTTTCATGTGCCGATCCATCCAAAGCACAAGAAGTACCTGAGGTTCGCGGTTGGCAACTCGCACTTTCAGTTTCGGGTCCTGCCGTTCGGATTGCCCTCCGCCACGAGGGTCTTCTCCAAGCTCATGAAAGTGGTGGCAGCGCACCTCAGGAAAGGGGCGATTCACGTCTACCCCTACCTGGACGATTGGTTGATCAGGGCACGCTCTCCCGAACAAGTCCTGGATCATCTGTCAGTCACCTGCCACTCCCTCCACAATCTGGGCTTCTCCCTCAACTTAAAGAATTCCCATTTGACACCAACTCGGAGGCTCCAGTACATCGGAGCAGTGCCTGACACGTCCATGGGGCAGTGTTTTCCTCCCCATGTGAGGGCTCATCACATTCAGCAGATGGTGCACAAGTTTCAACTTGCCCAAACTCTCCCAGCGTTCGAGTTCTTGATACTGCTCGGCCTCATGGCATCCTGCATTCTTCTGGTGCCAGAGGCCAGTTTGCGGATGAGACCTTTGCAATGGGCACTCAAGCTCCAGTGGTCTCAGTCCTCTGGTAGGATGTCAGACCCTGTTCAGGTACCGTCTTCGGTCTCCCAGGACCTTCTGTGGTGGGCCGACGAAGGCAATCTGTTGAGGGGGGCTCCATTTTGTCTGCCCTGGCCGGAGGTGACAATCGTGACGGACGTATCCCGCACGGGATGGGGAGCTCATGACAACGAGTTGACAGTTGACAGTCGGCGGTCGTTGGTCTCCGTCGGAGTCCAGACTCCATATCTGTTGGAGCTGAGGGCTGTCAAGCTAGCCATGATTGCTTTTCTGCCGACTGTGCGAGGAAAGAATGTCCTGATCCTGACAGACAACACGGTGGCCATGCACTACCTCAACAAAAAGGTGGGGGCAGGGTCACTTCCTCTGTGCAGGGAGGCGATGCAGCTCTGGTTCTGGGCAATCCAACAGGAAGTTTCGATCTCGGCAGTTCATCTGGCAGGAGATGAAAACGAGACGGTGGACGCTCTGAGCAGGCAGAGCGCGATCTCTCACGAGTGGGAGTTGGCTCAGGAGATTCTCCTGGAGATCCTTGCCCTTTGGGGTACCCCTCAAGTGGATCTCTTCACCTCCAGTGTCAACCGGAAGTGCGAGAGGTTCTGCTCACAGGAATTTCCTCCAAACGGAGCCTTAGCAGACGCGTTCGTGGTGGAGTGGTCATTTCCACTGCTGTACGCGTTTCCTCCAGTCCCCGTCATCCCGCAAGTACTGCAGAGGTTACAGAATTTTGCTTCCCGGATGATCCTCATTGCTCCGGCATGGGCCCGGAGGACGTGGTACCCAGACCTTCTCGACTTGTCCATCTGCCCTCCAAGTCGTCTTCCCTACCGAGACAATCTGCTCACACGGGAGGGGGTCAGGTTCTCCATCCAGAGGTCAGGTCCCTCAACCTTTACGCTTGGTTTCTGAAAGGTTGAGGTATAAGGATTGGGATCTCCCTGAAGACGTGATCGAGGTGTTGCTTTCGGCCAGAAGGCCCGCAACAAAGTCCTTGTACCGTTGCCGTTGGAGAAAGTTCTGCGACTGGTGCAGGGTTAAGAATGTGGATCCTTTTGCATGTGAAATTCCCATGGTTCTGTCTTTTTTGCTTTCTTTGGCCCATAGCGGCCTTCAAGTGGGTACCATTAAAGGTTACCTGGCGGCGCTGTCCATATTTAAGCGCTCGTCTGAAGAGTGTTCCTATTTTAAAATTCCTTTAATTTCTCAGTTTCTGAAAGGGCTCACTAATGTGTTCCCTCCGTCACCTTTCCAGGTGCCTGGTTGGGATTTGAACCTTGTTCTCAAGTTTCTGATGGGTGCTCCGTTTGAGCCTTTGCATTCATGCCCTTTCAGACTGTTAACTCTTAAAACTGTATTTTTAGTTGCGGTCACTTCCGCTCGCAGAGTGAGTGAGTTACAGGCACTTTCAGTTAAGCCACTCTTCACTGTGTTTCATAAGGACAGTGTTGTCCTTAGAGTTCGTCCTTCTTTTCTTCCGAAGGTGGTGTTGGAATTTCATTTAGGCCAGAAGGTTGTTCTTCTGCATTTTATCCTCCTCCACATCCTGGTAAGGAAGAGGAGAGGCTCCAAAGGCTTGATCCTAGGCGAGCGTTAAGCTTTTATATTTCACGCATGTCCCGGGTCAGAGTGGACGATCAGCTCTTCATTGGTTACGCTGGAAAGCGTTTGGGACAGGCTGTGACGAAACAGACTTTGTCTCGCTGGATTATTTTGGCTATCTCCGAGTGTTACCGCTTGGCGGGTAAGGACCCACCGGTCGGCTTACGGGCCTATTCTACCAGGGGTATGGCTGCCTCTACTGCCCTGCAGAGGGGTGTTCCTATTCGTAACATCTGTGATGCAGCCACCTGGGCTTCGGTACATACTTTTGTACGTCACTATTCCCTCGATTCCATCCGGGGGCAGGATCTGGCCTTTGGCAAGGCGGTCCTTTACTCCGCAATTTGATTGGGCATACTAAATTTCTGTTTTCTAAATTCTTTTCCCACCTCCTTGCATTGGTACTGCTTTGGGAGTCTGAATAGATATGGAATACGTCGGAGGACCCAATCCCCTCGAAGAACAAGTTACTCTCTTACCTGGTAACGTTCTTTCGATGGGATGGTCCGACGACTTATTCCATATCGCTCCCTCCCTACCTTCCCCGCTACAGAATTTCCAATGCGATTGCAGTTTAAGTTTCCACAATGCTTTGTGTGTCAGACTGGCAGAAGACTGGTGGCACATGTTCTGGGGAAAAAACTACAACTGAGGCTACGGGCGTCCTACTTATAACATCCAGTGACGTCGGCCGTCGGAGGAGGTCCTCGAGGGCGGCGTTTCGACATCATCGACACAGGACGCCGAAGATTTTCCAAAGCAGCACAGCTGTGGTGATTACTGTCATAGATATGAAATAAGTCGTCGGACCATCCCATCGAAAGAACGTTACCAGGTAAGAGAATAACTTGTTCATCTAGATAAACACTTGTCGTGTACTGGAAGAAAGTGAGATCCTTGATTTTTCTTTTCTAGTGGGACATGGGTGTAGGTTGCTTTGGCATAGAAACACATGGAATGCTTTTACATTGATGCTATTCATTTTTTATTCAAGTGCCCCTTTAGTCCTCCCTGATTTGGAATGATTTTGGTTGTTTTCAGAGTTCCTCGCTTTAAGGTTTTCTAGCCTATTAGATGACGCTGCATTTGCTTTAGAGAGATCCCCGCCTGATTAGGTGGAAACATATACGCAAAACACACTGGCCTTACACAATGTTCCATGATCTTAACCTTGGAGGAATATTGTTGAGGGGATGAGAAGCTGCACTTGATGATGGCAGTGAGTGACACAATGGCCATCTGTTATGCGCTGTGACAAATCGAGGGAATTCGTCCCTTCTCCTCAAGAGGAAGCCCCTCCTCCCCCTGTGAGGCTAGGGAGGTGAGCCTGCTCCTCAGTACACAAGTGGGACCTCACCGGGAGAGACTCCCCGATAGGGGACAAGGACTCGAATTCCTGTGAGGAACTCCCTCAAGCTATATATACTATGGCCTACGTGGGATATTTCAAAAAGCCAGAAAATAAAGTATCAGCACTTGGACGAAGAAGCTCCTAATGGATATCGTTATATTATACAAAAGAATCCTATCCCTTATTCTCTGTGACAAAGAAGCTAAAGATTGCGAATCCATAGGATGGAGAACAAGAAGAGATAAAAGATCACATACACAAGCTGGATTGAGGCCCCCATCTTGTGTAACACCTGGAGATGCAGAGGACCAGGAAGCGCACAAGTTTCGCTGGAAACTGCAGAACCTAACGCCAGACTTGCAGTGGACTTGCAGCACGGTAACCCATCAAAAGGGGAAACGAGGAAGAGGAGATGAGACCACAGAGGGAAGGATGTGGTAGACAGCTGGTCCGCATAATGTCGCCAATACCACCAGCAGGAGAAAATCACAGGTGTGGAGGCGAGCATCCAAACACTGCAACATTATAATGAAACGGAAGAATAAGAGGAGAATGACGCTGGAGAAGAGAAGGCGTCAGCACCTCAAGAACAGATCAAGAGCTCCCAAAGACGAAGGCTTCTGAACACGTTCCTCTTCACGAACAAAGGTAACGGGGAGAACGGAAATCCTGGGAGGATCCAAGGGAATCATTATACCATATAGTTTACTCGTCACAGTGGAAGTTGTGAAACTAATCTGACTTTGAAACAAAGTAACTACAAAGGTTGGTTGAAAAGCTAACAGTGTAAGAGAAAACCAATGCATAAAAAGACCCTGTGGAAAGAAGGAGATAACTCGTCATCCTGTGCAAGACAAAGATAATATTAAAAAGAAGGGAAGAGATGGACCAAAGTTCAGAGGAACTAGGCAATTGAGTCAGCCACAAAGCCAAATTCACCAAGACAGGTGGACCTGTTATTACCCAAGATCGAAAGAACATCAAAGTAAGATTGCCTGCCAACAATATGCAGAGACGCAAGGCCAAGAACATGGAGCTAATCTGGAAACCCCAAAAGGGAATTCCATAGACTAGGTAAAACCCAATAACCCCCTTGAGGAGCTTCAGAGACTGATCAGAGAAGTCACGAGACACTATTTACTGATTGGATATTAAAGACTGGTATTCGAAGTATCCTCAGGAGAAGAGTCATTCCCCTGCCCTAAATTAGTTTTCAGAGTGGTAGGATCAGAAAAGGGTCATTTTAGACGGCAGACTTAATTCTTTTGAGTATTCACGGCTGACTGGCACGCACCTTAGTTAATAGCACTGGCAGGGACAACCCATAGCGATAGGGAAAGATAGACTTTATCCTCTTACTTTAATAAAATATCGTACATCATGCTATTTGAGAGTCACTGTCCTCCTTCTGACTCATCACAGCGCACTCCTCAGAACGAACCCACCTGTTGGCTATTTGACTGTACCATGTATAGGAAGGTTTACCTGTAGACACAGCCTGATCATGTGCAGGCATATATATCTAGCATCCTAGAACAAGGACAATAAAAAGTGTAATGGTGTGAAGACTAGTGTAAGCAGTGATAGTTTGACCCCGACAGTCTCAAACATATGTCTGTGACTCCTATTTTGTTTCTTTTTATTGAAAAAATGACTGTACTTTGATTTTTCAAACTAAAAGCACTACCTCATTTGTCAATCTGTGTAGGACATTGAACTTGAGAAGATGTATAGGAAACACTACAGATGTGGGTGAAATATGACCATCATCCATATTCCACAAATACAAAACCCTGCACCCCAGACTTTTCAGCACTGTACTCAGAGTACTGAAGGGTATTTCAATTGTCCATATGCAAATCTGCTGTGAAAAACTGTATTTGTAGGCAAAAATATTCTACATTCACGCAATCTACACATATGATTAATTAACAGTGACAGAGGGTGGATGATGCAATGTAGATCTTGTTGTCTCCCCACACATGTAATTTCTGCTTCCCAGATCGTCATTGGCTGCTTTTTTGTCACTAGATGGCTTAGTGGTTTGTTTTATGGAAAGTGACTCTTTAAACCAGATTGCTGATGGCAAAAGAGCATGCGTACATACTCGCTGAAAGCCAAATGTATGTGATTGCTCACTTAAAATTGATTGGTGGTGAGGTCTTCCTATGGCAGTCATGTCAAAGGCAAACACCATGTTGGATTCTTAATAGCAAGTACTTCTGTAACGGACATAAAGGGACTTACTCACCACAAATGCACAAACATGGATCCGTAAAACTTGTTAATCAGGTTCCTATATTTGTATTCCAACCATGTTAGATACACTTTATCTAAAAACTCACTGTTCATGATTAAGAACTTGTTTTAAAAATAAATGCGCAAAAGTTCTCTGCATCAAACACTGTGCATGTTTATAGCATGTGGGTTTCCTATGCAAGTCCCTGTCACGCCTCTGTGTGGGCTGGTTGGATTACGATGCTTGAAAGGCAGGATGTACACAGTTGACTTAAGGAGCAGGGAGCATTTTCGCTCCCCGTAGCCCGTCTCCAACTGTGGTGAGTTTTGTGTGAAAGGTAACTTCCGGTCATTTTATTCCCCTCCAATAGAAAATGAAAATGCTTGAGAAGGAGAAACTTCAGTTTGCAGCCAATCAGGTGGGATATCCTGTCAAGTTCCAATGAAGCAGTTAGTTGCTGGAGGCAAAATCAAAGCAGTGGTTATGCTGGGTTGTTGATGGGACGCTTTATAGCTTCATTACTTACGTAAACCTAATATTTACCTTAAACAACATGCAGACTTGGATATATGTATTACCCATATATCCAAGTGGATAGGCTCTTAAAGAGATCACAGCCAATACATATGTTGGTAGAGCTATAAAAGATGGAGGGAATATAGTTGTTTTTCTAAACTGCTTTTGATAATGTGTCGAGCAACCATCTGTCTCTGGAAATCTCTTATAAAAACAAAGAAAATCAGATCCTATCATGTTCACATTTACCAAGCATATTTGAACTAAAGCGGAGTATTGTCAACTATGTTTGTCTGTGCTGTAAGTCCTGTGTTCATATCAGGTGTTGAGTCTTCATGTACAGTCGTCTTGACCCACAGTCCACCTCTCGTCACACCTTATCATTTGTACTAGTCATGAATGTGGCATGCCCTAACCCCAAGTGTGTTTGACTGAGAAGAAATGACTGCAACCAGTGGCATTGATGGGACTAATACCAATCCTATATGATCCTTCATCTCCGCCCAACTGGCTTAACTTCACTACCACAAACCTACAGCTAAACACACACAAATGCAGGATTTTATTTGCCATTCAAATAAAATGTTTCAAAAGGCAAAATATCAAGAGCAAGCAAGTTAGCAGTTTACAGAGATGGTGATTGAAACAAATGAAAAATGTCCATGCTTCATAATGAAAAATACAATTGAAATATTAAAAGTTGCCATTAAAGTACAGTGAAGTAATTACGTGTGAAGTTCATGTCCCTTGGGATATAAACTTCTCACACTATAGTGTTAGGGAAGAAGTTAAAATTGATATTGCTCTGCTCCCAACAACCTTGATGGTATTTGCCGTCCTCAGCAACTGGTTGCCAAACTCATTGCGGTTTGGAACAATCCATTAAAAAAAAAAACAGCCTGAAGTCTTTTAACGCCTACCCTCCCCCAAAACACACCTTTGTGGGAGCAATCGTTACTCTGCTCACCCTCACTCAAATATTGCTGAATCTTCTGGCCTTTTAAACACCTTCCTCCCAAAACGAACCCTTGGGAGAGCAGCCCCTACTCTCATCCCTGTTATTGCACCCTTCTTGGAAATGTAACTCCCCTGCGTTTATACTGTTGCTGGTCATTTCCCCTGTTAACGTCCTAAGAGCCCATCCTTTAGAGAAAAAAAACGTTTTGGGATGTGGTCTAGCTCAAGCCTCTGGCAAGCTTCTTGGGTTAGACTGCATCCTAAACCACTCCAAGGAGGGTGTCCACAAAAGTTGAAGCCTTCACAGACACCCAGATGGTAGTAGAAGAGTACTGCCAAAATACGCATGGGCTCGACTCATTTAGTTGTTGAACTATGTACACACTCTTGAATCTTCCTAATCCATTGACCAGCTCACCTTTGCTACCAGTTATGTTTGCATTCTATAAATACCAACACATACATTATTATATACATACATATATAGTTTGGCAAGAGAAGTAAAAATACTTCTGCCAAATGATGGGGAGGAGGAGAGGTTTGGAGCATTTCCGGTGTGGATGAATGGAGTATGAAGACTCAGTAAGTGAAGGTAAAAACCTACCGAGGAGTGGAGGGGTAGTACCTGGGCAACACAAGTCAATACCTGACAAACCCTTTAAGCAGTCGGGCAAACAGCAGTGGCAGACAAGAGGTGAATACCTGGAAATGACAGGGTAGTCATTGGTAAAGCATGTGAGTACAAGAGCTAATGATGGCCATAACTGACAACTGATGGAAACAGCTTGCCAAACAAAGGCAGCCAGTCAAAACAGTGTGTGTACATCGACATTGCATGGCAAATCCTGTCCTTATACTGAGAGTACCCCAAATTGACACAATGCACACCAAAAGTGTTGTGAATTGGTTAGTTCTGATTTTAAGAAAAAGGTCTATAGTAATTTAGTTGGAATCAGGAATGGTTGATTAAGTGAATTTCAGGTGCGGGGGAGAGAAAAACAACCTTGGCATCGAGGTTGTGGCTAAACAATGAAAGAAGAAAGTTCCCAATGTGGGAACTTAAGTCCCCTGCACACTATCTTGCGGCCTAAAATTAGGCGAACCATTGAGAATCTGTAGCATAAGGTCTCGCCACATTAAGAGCTCCTTTGCTACATTTCATTCTAGTTAGGCAAAGACAATTGATTGATGCAGGTATAAAAACGGTAACATATTTAGTGCAAAAGAGACGTTAGGTAGTCCGTGTGTACATCAAATTTAATGTGGGGAATTGCCCAACGTGTTTCGAGTTTAGACACTCTTCATCAGGGGCTTCTTATAAGTACACTACAAATGAATTTAAACAAGAATAATCAGTGCCTGAACTCAAGAATATGCTTAATTCAGCTTTCTTTCATTTTGACAAACCAGTCATTTAAATTAAATCTAATCACATTTTAAGCTCTGAAAAAAGGAAGTTGAATGCGGCTAATAGACAGTAAACTATAGATGTGGTCTAGCACACATGTATAAGATAAATGGTGGACTTGCGCTTATACTGTGAGTAGCTAGACATATCATATCCAATCCTTGCATATTCTGAAGGGGCACTACACCCAGACACAGCAACAAGGCATGCACTTTGCAGAGGGGAACTATTTTAGTGTCATGGCCACAAACATACTATGGGCACAGTACTCAAAAGAAGGGGACCACTGAACATAACCACATAGCTTTCACTCCAGACACAGCAGGCAAAGAGCACTGTTTGGGACATGCCCACAGCCAGTGTCCTGAATGCAAAGCCCACAAGGCATGGCAAATGGTCAAGCCCTGTGAGCACTGCAGCTAGTGATAGTGCACCCACCTGTGGCAGCGCAACACGCCTGGGGTACAGGGCCTGTAGGTCAGGGCCGTTTAGTTCATTCAACCTTTAAATGTATGACTGACGCAGTCCTCCCCAGAGTTCTGCAGATGCCACCACTCTGTGATCATAGTTGTGAGCATGTAGCATGTTTAGCCTCCTATAAATTGATACCAATTTTGTAGACAGTGTGAGGGTCAGGAGTAAGAGACGGACACAAATGTGGCATGTTGATTGGTAAAACCTTTTATTAACAACAAAAATGGTGGGGTTGGAGGAAATCCTAATGAGCCCTATAGCTAAGAGGCGTTTCCCTGCCTCAACCAAACTAGCCAATGAAACTGCCTGTGTTAGAATGTTCAAAGTAAAGTTTGCCTCCCCATGAGATCCTCCCACTGAGTACCACCCCCAGGGGGACTATCCAGTAGAAGACTCACCACCCTGGCCTCATGCAAAGGGGCTTCCCCACATGCAGTGACAATATCTCGGTATTTGTCACAATAGAATAACAAAATTGAACATATTTTCAGAATGGCAAGATTTCTATCCAGAAATTAACCTGCAGCAGACAAAGTGGCTTAGTTTTCCTTAGAGTTTCAGCTGGTTATGTGGTTTGGCACTATAAAATGGAAAATTGCTATTGCTTTATTTTTCTAATGTAAAGACTATGGCGATAGAATAGTAATAGTCGCTCACACAAAAGGATATTTGTTGCTTTCTTGGATCCATAATTGTACATTTTCTTTGCGCTTTTGGAAGTAGAAATTTGTACATGCAAGTGCCAGGATGTACACTAAGCTTATAAAAGAAAAAGGTTTCACTTATTCTCACATTATTTTGTGATAGCAAAACCATCTCTGTTCTTAGTGCTCCAATAGAAGGGTGATGGGTGTGTTTGAAGCCAATGTAGAACAGAGGGGCATAGGACAGGGATCATTGCTCACAGCTGTTCATTTTTGTCTCTTCACCAACTTCTTCGCTAGAATTGTTGCCATTCCATTAATATAAAGCTCAATTTGAAGGTTCTTTAAAGGCATCAAGTCCTATCCTTGCAGTGTCCCAAGTATGTATTCTGAGCCTAGGTGCAATACAGCAGAGGTGATATTAACTCACTATCTAAGGTGCTTTGAGTGCCCACGACATTTCTTCCCCATTCTTGTAGGGGTTCTTATTCTTCTCTTTTATTGGTTCTGCAATGTTTTAGTTCAGTAGTTGCACACTGATGCACTACACATTTAGGGACCATTGGGAGGATGGCCTGGGACTCGGAATGAGGAACGTCAGACTCTGAATTGGGGGCTCACTGACTATTCTATAATCCCCCCCTTTGGTTGTCCTCCTCGCACCACCTAATGGTCTAGTACCTTGAGATTTCCTAGACTCTCTTTCCCTCCACCACAGTAGCCTTCTCCGCTCTGAGCTCCTATCATCTCCTTGATACTCTACCACATGCACATACTACTTGCCATTCCCATGAAGTCTGCAAGATGTCAGGCTATTTGCAACACCTTCCCTCTCTGCCTGCCCAGGCACCCCCTGTGATCTTCTCCACCCTCTATCATGATTCCCTCTTTAAGGTCCACCTTCCTGCGTTCCTTCTCGGTTTTTATTATCTCCTTCCTGGATGAGTTGTTCACCACTCCCCTTCCTTGCCTTCTACCCCTCCTTGTCCTTGAATTCTCTGACCTTTGTTCTTTCCCCAGCTTTCTGAGTTTATCGCCTGCTAATCCCTTGATGCACTTTTCTCACACTTGGGGGTCTCCCTCTCCCCATCCTTTGGGAACTGTTCTCTGCCAACCACTGGGGTTTCTCTCTCACCAAACCCCTCTCTCGTGTATTTGAAAATGCAGGTTTTTATTTTGCCCTCCCAACACCTCACTCCCTCTGCAGCTCGGCAGAGTGAGGTGATATCAGGGCTGGGTGCCATATTTGCACAGCAGCGCACTTGTACAGTTTCCATGTATGTGAGTCTGGGCACTTGCGCATATTCTTGTTCGGACACAGGGATCACAAAGCGTGATGGGGTAAGGCAATTCTTGGATTTACCTTTTTTGCGTCGTCAGTTTTCCGCCTGTTGCCTGTGCATCTTTCAGCCAATGCTGAGACTGGTTTTGGTCATACTGTAAAGTCATTCAGGCAAGTCTCTATATAACTCTCTGGAGAAGTTTGGGGTCGACATGGGAATCATCCACATGTGCCTCCCAGATCCTGCATCATGTAGCCGGTGGCAATATTAGGCCCCTATACCAGAAAGTGTTAGATTATACTATTTCCATTTGTGGCTAATTTTGGGAATCAATATGTATGATTGTGTACATCTGTGCTACAGTCAAACTATTATAACATGAAGTTCATAGGTCTTGAAATTGGTTTTACAATGTGACTGTGAAGCTTTATATTTTGCAGGTGCTTATATTCTGTGTGTACGTGAACTTAAAATAAAGCACCTTTTAGGGATTAACGTCATTCAGAAAAGGCTTCAATGGTGAAACATATTTCAGAGCATTATCTTCCACTACAAATGGTTGTCAATTGTTGTTATCACCACACAGGCAAATTGATATTCCAATGTAATTGTATTTTCTTAAAAGATGTATCGGAGCCTACTATGATCCTAGTTGTGCTTTTAATTACTGGATGCTATAAATATTTACCAATGCTAAGGAACATTAGCTGTATGTAGTCAATTCAGACACTTTACCTTTATGTGTTAATGATTATACCATTATCCAAAAACAAGAATTACTCAACTATGCACTGTCCAATAAATGTATTTTATTCAAAATGCAGGATATTTAATTACTGCATATACTTAAAGTTGCTATTCTTCTTACATATATATAGTAGCTAGGATATGCCTCATCCGAGGACAATATTCATCTCCTCTATTACATGGCTATAAAACTCCACTTTAATAAAAACCGACACGTGTTTCACTTTTAGGCCGCTATCCTATATCTAGACCTTAAGTGGGCTTCTTCAGGGATATTTATTGTTTTTGACACATAAAATCAAAAAATAGGATGAAACCTATTTTTTTAAAGAAACGTGAGCAAACATAAAGACACAACATAAACAAATTGATTAGCAGTCATATTGATTATTATTTCAAATCTTTAAATCCGTCTACATTTCTTGTAACCATATTCATCGAACTTATGTTATCCCCTGCATGGATTTCTAGTGCATCCATCTGCAAGATATCCCATATTGTTATAGAAATTCTCTAGCATTGCATCTTTCATAGATCCACATATCCTTCACTATCCTTCACTAAATTCAGGCAAAATTTGATCAGTTGGTTAATAGAGACAAATTACAAATGAATGCACACATTCTGTTCTTGTTTGCATATACTTCTGATCTTGCTCACAACTGTTATTCCCATATTGTTAATTTAAATTGTTGTGTTGTTTAATCCTAATCCTTGCTCACTACTGACACTTTGTAATTTGTAACTTTTGCACCAAGCTGTACGTTTTCTTATGCTCTTGCGCCCTTATACCCTCGGGTCTGGCGCGCATAATAAATACTAAACGAACAAAAAAACATGCTGTGAATATTGCCCATCATCAGGCTGGGAATCCCCTGTTACTTTTTGATTCCCTTTGCCATTGGCAAGAACCACCTACATTTAGTAGCCTAACACCCTTGTTATGGGTACTTTTGGTCCCCACCAATCGGACCTTGAGTTGCTTTAGACTAGAATCACCTCTTCCCCTCAGATTCTGACTGCGTGTTGAGCTAGGGAGTACTCTGGTTTTCCACAGATAATCTAGGTTAAAATCTGACAAAAAATTAAAACCATTTCTTCTACTTTTCTACAACATCAAGTCTACTGCTTCGAGGTGCGGTAGATTTCTGGGGATGCAGGTTAAAGGAGACACCTTCTTAAGCCCAGTTGCCACTTGTTGCCTGAAAAATGTACATGATGGAGATAAACACTCTGACTGTATATACTGCCTGTACCTCCACCACACCGTCAAACTGCACGATCTGTAGAGGTCTTAGTTACAAGACTCATAAAGATTGAAACAGAATGCTGGTCTGCTGGCTTAATGAGGGGGAACTACCCCCGAATATCCCTCTGACATCGAATTGACCAAAAGCATAGCTGCTCCCACAGGGAAAAGACCACAGTCGAGGCAAAGGGGCAGGTCGGAAGAGCGGCCAGTGAAGAGGACTAAACACAGAATCGCCCATGGCTACGAGCTGCCAACAGCAGGCGAAAGGAGACTGAATGGGCCAGAGAGGCCGTCGTCGCCTGGAGAAGGTCATCACCGGGACGGACGTCTGGGACAGAAGACGGTAATTCGGCAGAAAAAATATAAGTATAAGTCAAGGTCAGTGGGAGAGGGCGAGGCCTCGTCAAAGGCACTGAGTCCAGAGTGGGGGACACAAGGAACACCCGAACTCCCCAGGGTTGGTCAAGGCCACCACGGCCGTGGACGCAAACCCCTCATCGTCGGCTACTCTGAAGATGCTTAAACATGCGTTGAGGCACACACAGAAGGCGCATAAGCACCCTCCAACCTCGACCACAGAGAAAGAGCGGCAAAAGTCACGGAAAGTGTGCCCGTCTACCACAACTGTGACAAAACAGTGCATCTAGCCCCTCAGCGACACCACACAAAACTACCTCATCCACAACACTTCACAGGTCCAGCTTGTCGATGACACTCCATAAAACTGCCTCGTCCACTCCTCTCCAAAAGTCCAGCTCGTCCACCGTACACCATAGAGGGGACTTGTCGACAAAGAAGCCCCTCTAAAAAGACTGCGTAAACACGGTCACGTCGTCCTGGCATGCAATCAAAGCGAAGGGGAACGTGAAATCCCCGGGTCCCAAAAAACACAGAAAGATTGCTAGTCGTCGTCGACGACACCCTCCTTTGACAGAGAAGCAAAAACGTCCTCAGGAGATACAGCCTCCCCAGCCAGACAAACCCACGTAACTACAACCCATTAGCCAGGTATCCCCTATTCACTATTCCGATGTAATTCCAGAGGAGATATTACAGTACGAAGTCGACACCGACTTCGAGGCACATCATCAACAAGCTGAAGGGTCCGAATTGGAACGGTCGGTTGTGATACAGGAGGAGACTCCAACTAGGCCGCCGAGACCAGGGAGTCACATTCCGGAAGGGGACCAATCAGGCAAACAGTCACAGGAAAAGGCAGGTCCAGCCATGCTCACAGGGGCCACACACCTAAAAATTCAACAAAGGGAAGTGCGGAAACTGTTAACCAACCAACAGGCTTTACTATCGATACAGGTACTCTTTTCATTGCAGAAGGTCATCACTCAATTTGATGCAGCTCTGAGGCCAGTGATGCTGACCTTACAACCAACACCTCACCACAACACTCTCCTCCCAGACCCAGATCTACCTCGCGGGGAAGATCAGCAAGGTCCTCCAGAGGACACTCGCAATCCAGGTCGTTTTCTCTGTCCCTTCCGGCGTATACAATATAAATGTAGTGTATTCAAAATGTATTGTATTTAATTACTTTCATATATTTAATGTTGCTAGTCTTCTCACATATATATTGTAGCTAGGAAATGCCTCGTGCAAGGACAATATTCATCTCCTGGTACGCTCACCTGGTATCCAGTGGGACACCACCCAGCCGGGTTACTCGCTGGTATGCTTCTCAGCTTTGCCCTGATGTGGTCTGCGGGGAAGGTTGTGCCTGAAAAGTTCTGCCTGAAAATACAGGAGGACTGTGTTCAAAACTGACCACCCCTGTATGATTTCAGTCCCTCTGGCGCCCTCTCCTCACCTTGTGGTAGAATTAGGCGTGCTCTCCGTCCTGCCTTCTTTGCAGGGGCGCGTCGTCTTTCATGGGTGAGTGCGGTCCAGTTACTTCACTGTCACCGGCCCGTTTGATATTGTTCAGGTAGTAGGTCTTATTGCTGTTCTTTAGTTTTGTTGCTATCCTGCATGCCTTTCTTTGTTTAAAATGTCTCTTTTTTTCTCCCTTAGGTATGCGCAGCTTCAGTGCGGCGAACTGGCTTGGTTGAGCCCTGCTGGTAAATGATGGCGCATCAAGAGCGCTATGATGCGGTAAGTAAGCGCTATGTGCAGCGCTGCGAAGTCTTGCCTTTACTAACCTGTGTTTTCCTTCCTTGTAGGTCGCGGTGTTCTTCAGCGCGAGTGGAATGTCCGGAGTGGTGCCAGCCGAGAGGCGACCAGCCAGGTAAGCCTTTTGGGCAGTTCGTAATTTGTAAATGTCTCTACTGCTTTCTTTAATGTTGCCTCTATCTTCCTCTTTCAGGTCGTTCTGTCCGGGAGGCATGCAGATTCGAGGAATCTGTTCTCAGTAGCTGTGAGTGTTTATAGATGAAAACTGCAAGTAAGATGCTGTGGCTAATGATGTTCCTTTTGTCTCCTTGCAGATTCTGCTTCTCCGAGGTTCGAGGGAATAACTGGACACGGTGAGCGCCACGTTGCAAGCTGCAAAGTAACGCGAAGCGTGTTGTCTTACTCGGGTGTGGTTTAAATGGCCCCAACAAAATAGTCCAGGTAAAGTAGTCCCTAGGCTACTACACCCAAAACACTAGACCGCATAGCTTGGTTCTTAGGTAACAAGCTATGTGGATGCCTCCATGTTGGCTGACAATACAATACAATAAAGTAGTTCCCAAGCACATTGTTTTTTCATGGTGTATGAGCCTGGCGCCATAGGTGCCAGGACTGGCCCCATGAGGGCTTTTGAAGAGGATGCCAGGCTCTAGAGGTCCGAGTCCTGACTGCACCTGGCCAATGGGTTTGCCAGAGGGGGTTTTGGGCAAGGGTCGTGACATCTCCTTTGTTACATTGCTATAAAACTACACTTTAATAAAAACCTACATGTGTTTCACTTTTAGGACATTATTCAGGGCGATTTATTGTTTTTGGCACATACAATCAAAAAAAGAATTAAACCTATTTTTTTTAAATGTGAGAAAACATAAAGACACAACAGAACATGATCAAATTGATTGGCAGTCACACTGTTTATTATTTCAAATCTTTAAATCATCTAATTTTCTTAGAATCATATTCATTAAACATATGTTATCAACTTCATGGATTTCTAGCGCATCCACCTGGAAGATATCCCATATTGTTATAGAATATTACAACTTTCCCCATACATGCCCATGATTTATTTTCTGCTCTTAAAGTATTATTCCACAAAAGTTCAATTTAGTGATTATACAAACTGGTAAGAAATGTGTGTGTCTTTCAGTTTCCTTTATGCACATCCTTTAATTTCTATTTTATAATGAACCTTCCTGTTTATTTTTTTACTGCTTATAATTCCTTATTTTCTTTACAAAGCTGTAGAACAACCAACATTACAAATATCAGTTGATGGTGTCCAAATTAAATGTGTAAGCAGTTTTTATAATGATTAAAATGAATGTAATGAGGTTGCCTTTGTTATCTGTATTTAGCACATTCATTCTTCGTATGCTTCTGAATATCCCACTTGTTTCATAGGCATTGGAATGATGAAAATGATACTTGTCATTTTGGTTGTTCTACAGCTTTGCAATAAAATAAGGAATTACAATTAGTTAATAAAAACAGTAGTTGAGGAACCATTAACTTTTCATTGACTTTGGAAAGAATAAATAGACAGGTTGGTAATAGGCTGGAAATCATCCAAGAGGGGGTGGTCCAACCCATGTTTTTCAAGAGTGGGGTATGCTCCTTTCTTTCGGTGCTGAAGTTACACAGCCTAAGGAAAACTTAGATTGATAAGATAAATAATGCATTCCGCAAAGCTCACAGGATGCTAATATAACCATCAACTTCAGAGTTCATAGGTTTTGATTTGTGAATGATGGCTAGCACCACAGAAGATGTGCCAGGAGGATAGCTCAGCGGCAACCCGCTCGCCTTGGAATCAAGACGACACGAAGCAACACAGGTTCGATCCCCGGGTCCGCACTTAGAAACCACTGGGCATTAAGCGCATTATAAATACGCAACTAAGAGACCTATTCCTGTAACAGCGCCTCGATGCACCCGGGCTGTATGAGCACTTTAAAAATGCTAATCAGTACAAAATACAAATATACAGAGAGCTTTACATTTTAACAAAAGTCTGTTTACAATCCTCACATGAAGAAAAAGAGAATGCGGGAATGGAGGTTTCAGTCAACCCCAAAGCAGTGTGTGATAAGCTAGGTGATTTTTTTTTTTTGGAAAAACTGCGGTCACAAAGGTCTCGAGGAGGCATCTCATCAGGCATGATGATCCTTTTTCTGTCAGATCTTTTAATAGGCACCCCTAATTTAATCAAGAGACAGATCCTGGCTGGGTGTTTATGCACCGGTTACATACATTCTTGGACACGCAAGTCCATATTAAAGCAATTTAAGACCGGATTTAAGTACATACCTTTAACATGTAGCAGGACAGGTTCTTTGGTGGTGCTCAGAAGCCACAAATGGTAGTTGTGTGTGACAAGAAGTGTGACATACTGTAACCTCTAGTAGAACCTGGAATGGAGGGACAGTATTGTCATAATTAACAATACCAATTTTCAGTTCAAGGATTATATTTTATTCACATTAACAGGTGTTGCAAATTGAGTTGCATTTTTCCATGGCGATTGTGCCGAATTTCTAATGCAAAATGATTGCCATATTGCGTGAGTAGAAATCCTAGCATTATGTTGTATTGGAAGCGCAAATGCGCCTACAGGAATCTCAGGGGGGAAAAAGGAATTACTCCAAATTGTATGCAGGATACCTGGTTGAATAACACAGGAATCTCAGGGGGGGAAAAGGAATTACTCCAAATTGTATGCAGGATACCTGGTTGAATAACATCCTTGCCCTACACACAGCACGCCAAGCATGACGAGGATGTTCATTAACCAGGGATCCTGCATATAATGAGTGGTTACTCTTTTTTATTATTTTTCTTGAGATTCCTGTGGGTGCATTTGCGCTTCCAATACAAAATAATCCTATGATTGCTACTCGTGCAATATGGCAATCATTTTGAATTAGAAATGTGGCGCAATCGCCATTGGAATTCAGCTGTGTGCGCTTCAGCTGATATCCAATACGTCACACAGAAGTTGCTCGACATTTTCGTTCAAACTACTCTATTGTACCGTGTGAACAACTAATGTAAGAAGAGGGATACACTTGCCAATATGAAGCCTTGATAAAGACCTGGAAGGGTTGAAACACGTGTTGGCTAAGGCGAGAATCTGTTTTGCCACCGCTGGCTAAGGCCAGGGCAAGAATCTGTTTTGTCATTGCTGAATAGGGAATGCATTTGTTTTGTTGCCGTCTTGTTTTCATTAAACCATTATGTTACTAATTGCTTTTATCTGAATATTAGGTAGGCATGTGCATAGTTATCAGTGTGCACGTTTTGTTGCACTATTATTAAGTAGGTGCTGGGCACAGCCTATCATACACTTCAACACGCAGCATCCCTTTAACATAATGACTAGTCTTCCAGGTATATATCACTCTTAAACCCTCAGGCGCATCATAGCCTGGTCTGCCGTATTTTATGCCAAAGCTACAGCTTCTCTCATCTTTTAATTCCTGCCCAGCTTTTTCTTATGTGAAATCCAGATTCCGTCTATTTTGTATCTGTATGCCACTGGTGGCCTTTCTGGACCTTTTCTTCCTCTCATTCCCCCTGTTCCCTCGCCTCCGATATTCCCATCTGCTACAGTAGGTTGTGGCCACGTGTTAAACAGTACTTTATATGTTGTCCCACTCACCTCCACTGCCTGCCGTTTTCTTGTGCCTATTCCTGTTTTATGTGTCTTGATTTCTGTACTTCTAGTGATTAAAGAAATAGGAATGTAGCCATGTTGATGCGTATTTGGGTAGAGCATAAGAGGAAGATGTCCATGTTTTGTGTAAGTTAAAAAATGTACTGTAGAAACCGAATGGAAATCCTGCATACTCCTGACCATGAGTCACATTTTTCTAACAAAAGAGAAAGTTGCAGTGATGACTTGCCAAAAACAAGATGATGTCACTACAGAACCAATGATACTATTGAATAGAAATGAAGGCATGGCATGGATGAAGTTCCTACCATGTCCACCAGCATCACTGTAGCGTTAATCAACATTGGGGAGGGAGGCAGGCTTAACTGGTAACAGTCTGCTAGCCCATGCCATTTTAGGCCCGAGTGAGCAAGCGCATTGGCATGGATTACCGACCAAGCCCGCACCCATAGTACTGATGTAAGCTGGTACCACCACGGGTCTCACTCTAGGGAACTAATATATAATTTTTTTTATGGAAGGGAATTGGATTTGCAGCGACAGCGTAAGCATGAATCCCATAAAAAATAAAGACTGCACGTAACATGGAAAAATGCATAAAACATTGTTCTGTGCAGATGGCAGTCGTGGTGGGAGGCCAGAGCGGGCAGCGAGGCAGTGGAACGGTGAGTAAGTAGGCAATCTGGGTAGGTAAAAAGGGGAGAGGGTTTGACGGGGGTGAGGTAATAAAGGTGGGAGTGGACATGGAGAAAAAAAAATGGTGGCACTGGGGAGTGGTGCCAGAGGCTGGTAAGGAAAACTGGCTCATACTGTTGATGCAAGATCGCCTTCCTAGCATTTTGATTAGCTTTTAAGGAACTGAGCAAAGCTCCCCTCTAGCATTTACTTGCAACGTTCCTACTCACTGAAAGTAATTCCCATTCAGCTTAGAACATACGCGTTGGAGTTAATTAATTATTTTAATGAATCTTTTATAACCGGCTTAATACCAGAGACCAGTCTCTAAGACCAGGACTGGGATTTGAAGCTCGGTTGCTCTGTGTTGTCTTGCTCCCAAGACGCACACGTTGTCCCTGAGCTATCCTCCTTGTCCAGTTCATGGAAATTGCTTAGTGGTACATCGGACAAAAGATTCCCCTCAAATGAGGCTGTGGACTCATTCGAAAAAAATATGACTTGCCTCTTTACAGTGCCAGGCCTTTGAAGGCATTACTGAAGGAAAGAGCGTACTTGGAGGTGGATGATTTCAATTGTCCTAGGTTGGTTGTCTCTCAGTTTATCATGTGTAGCTCTAATTGGCACCAGAGAGACTTCCAAGTCTTTTTCATCCCTCTGTGGTATGGCCACATTGGAAAAGAGTGCTTAAGCAAGGGAGGATAGCTCAGGGGGAACGCGTTTGTCTTGGAAGCAAGACAACGCATAGCAACACAGTTTTGAATCTCTGCATCTCTTTTAGAAACTGGTCAACGGTATTAAGCGTGTTATAAAATTATTATTATTATTATGTCTTTTTTAAAACCCAAGGTTTAGAATAAACTAGGGTTGTGAATTCTGTAAAAGAGGGAATATTGTTGGAATACAAGCACAATTTGCTTTTAAAAAATTTGTCCTGTCTACTAAGTGTATGGCACGCCAACTCTTGACAGTATCCAGCAGCACCATTAAACCCCTTGCCATCTCTGGCACCCCGTGTGCTAAGGATTTCTCCAGGGTGTATTTCCAAATGTACAATAAGCAAGTAGTGTTAATCAATCAGATACGTTAGGTGGGACAATGACAATGGGAAGGCAATGGTGCCTGGTAAATTGAACAGCAGTGAATTCACAGCAGATTGCAGGCGTCACATGAATGGCACGAACTCCTTGTTCTCTGTGTTGCATGTCAATAACAATTCACTCATCACCAGTCTTCTTATGAGATTCCTGCGTTGTTAAAAGTGCATCATAACGCCTGTCCGTATTGCAAATCGTTTCACTTGTTCCAACTTCCTTTGACTTCAAGCCTAATTGAAAGCACGTTTAAGAGAACCCAGTGTATAGTATTGTGGCAGTGGGTATGAATTATGTTCCAATAACATTTGATGTCCTCAAGTTGTGCATGCTTTTATCCCTTCGCGGCAGTGTTGCAATGGAATGTGCTATCCCAGCTTGGTTCTCTACACATGGATCTCTCACATTTATACCATGAAATTTCGAATGACCTACTTTTTCTTTTCTTTTTCTTTCAGACCTATTACCAGACTCCACCTCCCATTTATACTTTCAAAGAAAAAATGTTCCATAAATGTATTGTTTACCTCTGGGTCCTCTGTAGGTAAGTTATCTCCACTGCCCTCAGTTATACGCACATATAATATTAAGTACGAAAAGGTTCCATGTTTGAAAGTATCCTGCATGTTCCGTACTGCTCGGGATATGGGTGCATTAAAAAATGAATGTATGTTCTGCATATTGGACATAGCTAACCACATGTGTGAGAATCTCTATAGCTCAGACATAGTAATGGTACTCTTCACAAAGGGAATTGATATGGGGCACAAAAATAGTAAGGAGTAGAAATAGGTGCCAGGGAGGAGAGTTCAGTTGGGATTAGGTGATCAATAGCTAATAAGATGTTAAAATCTTCCTTTCTGGCCTGAACCAGGAGGGAACTGTCCTGTTGTGTGCCATAATGTTGCTCCACATAGAAATCTAGTATTCGTTGTGTAGAGTTGCTTTGTGCCTGGCAATGTAAGGAGGAATGCAGCCACCAAAGTCATTCAAGGAAATACAAGTTCTCGTCTAATATATGCATTTCAGGTGATCTCAAAACATTCAAGGAAGAACAGGTGCGGAGGATAATTTATATTAATATTTAATGAATATAAATTGCCCTCAGCACCTGATATACTTATTATGTTGTGCCCCTGCAGAGGCTTTTGATGCAGTCGAACAACGATCAGCCTGGCTACCCATGTGTCATGGATTCCTGTATCACTTTGAATACAACCTCCGTTCTATGGGACTTAGGTAAACCCTGACAGTGATGGGAAGGTTTCCATTCATCAAGTTAGTTATTCTATGAAAGCATGTATTTGCTTGCACTTGTCTATGTGAAGATGGCTTTTTTCAAAGACATTGATAAACTCATAGCTCTGTTTGGGAGTTTCAAAAGATGTATAAATCAAATTCCTTAAATCACTTGTGTGCAGGCGCATTACAAATGCCATATCATATCATATCACACAATGAAGATGCCTTTTTTTTGGAGTTCCCATTTTGAGAATGTCTTGAGGCTCAGCTGCAGTATGTTGCATAGTGGTTTAGCTTGGTATTAATCCCAGAATCTTAACTACAGCCTTTTTACTATGGAATATGACTGACATAAACACCTGTGTAGTTGATGGACGGTGATCTTTGCTTCATGTAGCTGCTTTCGGTAGGTATGTCTGGCGTAAAGCATATCAAATTCTCAAATTGGATGCGCCATATGCTGAAGCGTTCCCTGTTTGGTGGATGTTAGACCACGGTTGAGATGGGGGAGGGGGTGTTAGTATTAGGAGTGGCATATATGCAGTAGGCAGTTTCTCACATTCGGAGACACCCTGGTCATTGGTAGGGAAGTTTCTGTGGGTAATAGAAGACAACTTGTGCACATGTGAAAAAGGTTTCGTGTAGCCAGGTAGAGGCAACTTCAATGGAATCTCTCCCATGGGACCTTGATCTTCGCATAAAAAAGCTTAAGATGGATGCGACTCCATCCCAGTGCCACTACGTAGGGATGTCCTCTTTAGGTCTGATTTAAGAGATCATTCACTCTCTGCAAAAGCACATGCAGGGGCATATGTAGAAGTATGCACAGAGAACACGGTGTAAATCCTTTACTCTGTCATTCAGAATGTGCATCGTGGTGAAAGTTCTGTTAAAGTCTCGTCTGTTTTCTGGAAACTAGTGCAGCTGTGCACGTTGGGTAGAGTGTTGTCAAACGTTGCTTTTATGGGTTGCTTTAGTTTCCATGTTGTTTACTAACCTGTTGGCTTTTCCACTTGTTTGCTGCATCACATTGTTGTTAAGGGATATAGTTCACTCTAATCTTAGTCTGTTGAATGGAGGTAGTATTCCTGGGTATTCTACACTTGCAACCACACATAGCATACCTACGGATAGTGTCATATGTATGTTGTTATTGCCTAACTCAACTATAAGAATTGTAATTTATGCAGAACATTAATCAAATTCTAACAGCAATATTCTAATTGTTATAAAATAAACCTTTTACAGTGTGAACCAACCCATAATATGATTATACAAAATATTTTAATTTCCACAATATAAAGAAACAATTACATGAAACCACAACTGTGTCCCTTTTGTTCTTGCATAGGTGACATCTACGAATTTCACATTTACAATGCCAGTAGTGGATAGTAATTCCAATCTGTGTTTGACTTCAGAGAAGAGAGTCACAAGTCCTGTTAATAGGTGTTCATGCCAAAATATAATGTCTGTCTTATATTAGCACCCTGATGGGGGAGGCAGCCAATCAGTTGGCTTGGATTGTCGGCTGAAACTGGCGAGCTCAGTCCACGTTTCATGCTGCCTGACGGCCGGTTCGCCCCGCCGCTATCTTCTGTACCCCCTCCTTGCCGTCCCAGTTTATTTTATTTTGTAATCCCATCAACACTATTAGGTGCCAAAAGGCATCCCGTTTGCAGCAGGAAAAGACTTTGAATTAGCCCAGCCCAGCATTTGGGACGGGTGCTATTGGCATTTACCCCCCATTCCAAGTGCTCGAGTGGGGATTAACGGCCCGGTGCCCACATTATAAGCCGCCCGAGCGAATGTCTGCCCGGCCGTTACCTCCGGTGCAGCCCTTGAAACGGGGGAGGGGGGGTTAACGCCATAGTCTATCTTTGCATGTACATCCTCACTGAGATACTCTGCTTTGTTGTGGACATGTTTCTTTCCCTATGTGAGACCTTCATCCAGAGAATACTAGTCGTCGAGAGAATGGACAAGTATACGAGAAAAAGGAAAAGACAAATTTGACTTATTTTAAAAAAAATGCTCTGACAGTTTCACAGAGTAGTAGAGCCACTCTTCAGTATAAGTGAAAAAATGTGCCCTACGTCGAGTCAAATTAACTGACTAAATTATTCTTTTTTATGGGTTCAACCTCGTTCTACCAATATGTTAGCTGAAGTGCGTAAGAATGAGCTATAATCCTAAGTGACTGTACTCTTCAAAGGAATGACTCCATTCTCATAAAGGCCTTCAGTAAAGTCACTACTGACGAAAAAAGACAGTCAGGTCAGTACCTTCTCTTCGGTGACATAATTATCGAGGGGGGTATGGCATACACAACTAGTTGTCCCCTGCAGACTAGGAGAATAGTCCTCAAACTAGCACACTCCCATTTGACAGCCGGACACCAGGGAATAGGAAAGATTCAAAGCCAGATAATACCCAGATTTTATTGGCCAGGGGTCTTTTCTGATATTAAGAACGTTGTACAGATGCATGAAATCTGTCTGAAAACAGCAACCCCCCCTTACAGTCTTTACCCATCATTGAGGATCCATTTTCAAGGATAGCAATGGACACAGTGAGTACATGGAAACATCTAAGCTGGGGAATCGTCAGATCCTAGTAATGATGGATTATGACATTCACTATCCAGAGGCATTTCCCCACCGTAATAATGCAACCCAACACATTCTGAAACATTTATTACCTTTTTTTTTGAGAGTAGGGTTTCCCAAAGAGATCCTTATCGACCAGGGCACCACCTTTATGTCCAGTCTGATGCAGGAAGTAAAAGAAATGCTCAATATTAAAACCTCTGTGTATTATCCACAAACCTACGGTTTAGTAAGCCGTTTTGATCAAATCCTTAAAAGAATACTGCATAAACTGGTTGAAACTAATGGGAAGAATTGGGACGTGCTGATACCCTGGGCCCTATTCTCAGTCAGATATAACCCCAGCTTCCCTGTGATTTATTTATTTGCATTTGTATAGCGCACAGCTGCCCGGGGGCATCGTGGCACTGAAAAGGAAGGCTTACTTGGTACATGTCATGTAAAATTGCTTGGTATACAACAGGTAAGTATTTGCGGGTGTGGTTTACATTCGGAGCATACAAAAATTACAGGAGGTCAGAGCATATAGCCGATACATCACCTTGAGGTACATAGTTTACATTCAGTACATACAGAAGTTATCATGCGTCAGTGCGTTTAGACGATACATCACATAGAGGCACCCCTACAGGCCTAGCAATCAAGCGGAGGGTGCGCATCTGGGGAGTGGGGGTATAATTTAGTTGAATAGTGTCATGATGCCTGCTCCCGGGGAGCCGGTTCAAGCCCGGCGTCCCCGAAAGCGGACATCCAGTCCCCAAGGAAGGACCAAGCAACCCCATATAGGGGCCCTTTGGACAGTGTCCTGGCGCCTAAGGCGCCAGGCTCATAAAAGACATCAGTCCTGGCGCCATAGGCGCCAGGCTCATTATGGGAATGCTTGGGTGCACTTACCTGATGCAGACCATGCTGCAGGATCCCGGCCTCCTTGAGGCCTGAAAGGAACTACGTTACCTGTGGGACTAATTTACCATCCGGGCGTGGTCGGGGAAGGATACATACCTGATTGGAGGAAAGATACATACCTGGAACTTCTTCCAAGGATATTTAAACCCCACCCGAACAGCCACACGTGCTTCGCGTTGTTCTGCATCTAGCAGCTGGACGCTCACCGTGTCTGCTCCTGCATCCTGACTTCTGCCACGCCTGCCAGCATCCTGGATCACCTGCAAAGGAAGAGAAGAAGAGAACAGAAGAAGGAAAAGTCCTTACCTGCTAAATCCGCATCCCGGAGACATCTCGCCGACAATCCTGAAAAGGAAGACCTTAATTTAAAAGCTCATCGCGTCGATCGCTGCAGCGCCGCATTCCACTCACCTTTACAGGGCGCCTCCATGTTCAGCAGCGATCATCCGGATTTGCAGTCACGCCCCAGCGCCTAGGGAGAAAAAGACCAGAACAAAAGGTGAGAGAGAGAAGGGAATAAGGAAAGCTAAATCTCCATGTTAAGACTTACCTTCTGATTCATTCCCTCTTCTTTTCGGGTCCGCGCCACATCCTGGCATTTCCGGACCCCGGCCCCTAAGGGGAAAAAGAGACATCAGCGTTAATGAGCGAATGAAAAGACATTACCAAAAAACGCTCATTAAAGACTTACCTGATTTCTACAAGGATTTCACCTCTCATCTCGGGTCGGTGCCTGTTCCCCGGCATTCCGTACCCCGGCCCCTATGGGGAAAAAGACACTAGCATTAGTACATTAATACATGGACACAAGGGGAACCTCTTATCAAAAAAACTTACCTGGAAGCCAAGCAAGTTTGGTTCTCACCAATCCGAAAATCCAGTGAAGTAACTGGATACCAACGCGCCCCTGCATCAGAAGCAGGATGGAGAGCTCGTCCTTCCAGACCCTAAGGTGAGACGCTACGAGAAATCACAGAAGGGTTTCAAGGAGGGTGAGAGGGGAAAGTGGGAGGCCGATTGCATTACCCCGCAGACAGTTAATCCCCTATTTTTGCCTACAGAAGGATACTTCTTCGAGCCAGACAAGCCCGATTTGGGGGCCCGGTCCAGTCCGTCTTCCGAACCCTGCGCATCACCTTAGAAGAGTTCACAGCAGCGCGAACCAGGCCAGCGCCTCCGTGGGAGTCAGGTGAGCGTAACAAATAGAGTGGTTTTTAGCAATTTGCGGAAGGCAGGGTATGATTTCTCATTCCTTAGTGCAGTAGGAAGGGCGTTCCAGTTTTTGGGTGCCAGATGTTGGAAGCTAGAGCCTCCGGCTTTGCATCTTTTGAATGTGGGTACAAATGTCTAATTAGTCAGGTGAGATCTAGTCGCTCTGGTGGAAACATCAAGGGTGATCCTTTCGGAAAGCTAGGGCTGGCGTCTGAGGAGAGGCATCTGTGGGCGATGGCCATGGATTTGAAGAGAATGCAATCTTTTATTGCCAGCCAATGGGCGTCTTACCTGGCCTGGGAAATGTGTTCCATTTTTGGAATGCTCAGGGCATTGTTCTGGGTGACTTGCATTTTCCTTAGGTTTTTTGTCGAGGTGCCTAGGAAGAGGGCATTACAATAATCCAATCTGGTGCCTACTGTGGCTCTGGCTATTGACCAGCAGTTTTTCGTGGAGAGAAATGGTTTCACAGCATTGATTATTTTGGTGGTGAGTGCAGCGGAGGTTGCTATGGCATTGACCTGCCGTGACATAGCCCTCATGGAGTCAAGGTAAACTCCTAGAGTTTTTACTGCAGCTGAGACTGGAATTATATTCCCGGTTAAACTGCTCTATGGGAGGGAGACTCGGGACATCATAAACATATTAAGAGACACTTGAGAGGAAAGAGAACAGGCTGTTTTATCAATTTCTGAGACTGTGCAAAAACGTAAAGCCCATATGGTGGCAGTATAAGAAATTGTAAATAACCACTTGGGACAAGCACAAGAACAGCAACAAACTACATACAATAAGTGTACCATACCCTGTACTTTCTCAGTTGTACAATCAGTCTTGGTTCTTCTGCCTACCTCAGAAATAAAGATGATTTCCAAATAGTACGGCCCAAATAACATCCTGGAAAAGAAAGCCCCTTTGAATGATCTTGTTTCACAACCTGATAGATGTCAGAAAACCCTGGTCTTTTGAGTCAGCCTGCTCAAAGAATAGACACTAGACCTTAACCAAGATGCCACAATTACTATGGCCATTCTCCTGACTGACTCCGATAGAGAAAATACATACTATTTCCCTCAGACCTATCACCTTCCCAACAGGCCGACATTACTGATCTACTGGTGCAGTTTCTAGAGGTATTCCCCAAACAGCCCAGTAGGATGACCAATTTCTTCAATTTTATTAGAACTTAAAAAGAGAAAACCAGCACTTTAAGACCTTATGGAATCCTGGAGATTTGGAAGAAAATCATTGAACACAAGGTAGAGGAAATGCTCAAGACGGATATAATCGAGCCCTCGTTTGGTCGTTTGGTCCTCTCCTATTGTCTTGGTTGCAAAACCAGACCAATCATGGCGGTTCTGCATAGACTTCAGAAAGCAAAATGCAATCTCAGTATTTACTAATTAGCCCATGCTGAGAATTGATTATCCCTCTTGAAAATTGGACTCGGACAAGGATTTCCAAAAGTTAGATCTAACCCAGGGGTACAATTGCCTTCTATAGACACCATGGCTTATTCCATTTTATAGTGCTACTCTTTGGTCTTCATGGGGCTCCAGACACTTTTCAGAGACTATTGGATAACCTATTAAATCATTACTCGAGTTTTTGCAGAGCTTATTTGGCCGATATTGTGATCCATGGTAATACATGGCTCGAACACGCCCATCATTTGTATGAAATCACCAGGGCCCTGAGAAAAGCCGGCCTCACAGCCACCCCACGGAAATGTCACCTTGCACAGTCCGCTGTGAAATACCTAAGATTCTTCGTAGGAAATGGTCTCATACAACCGCAAAATGAGAAAATGAAGCCAGTCCAGTGAACGCCCGTCCTCAAGACCAAAAGAGATCTATGTGCCTTCCTAGGCTTCACTGGATATTATAGGAGATTCATCCCTAATTATTCTACAATAGCAGTAAACAAAAAGGACAAGCTCAAGAATGTACAACATTAAAAGCTACTCTGGGACAAACTGGATCAAGCAAGTGTTGATGGTCTGAAGAACATACTTTGGAGTGAACCTGTCCTTAAAATGTCTGATTTCAATCGACTTTCTACTACAAACTGATGCTTCAAAAGTATGCCTAGGTGTTGTACTCTCCTAGGAATATGATGGCATCGAACATCCAATACTGTACGTGATAGACAAAATCGGTGTGTGTACACTGAATTGCAAAGCATCACCTCCTGGTGCGGAGGGGGGCAACTTCAGGTTTGCAAGCAAAAATGATAGACAAAATAGGTGTGTGTACACAGACTGGCAATGCCTCACCTCATGGTGTGGATGCCTACTTCAGGCGTGCAGACAAGCATAAGGGACATTAGTGTGTGTACACAGTCTGGGTGGGCTGCACCTCATGCAGAGAGAGGTGGAGTAGTAGCTGCATAGTAACAGAATAATATGTTGCATAGATCAGAGATTGTGACAAGAGTTAGTAACACATGAATGTCCAGGATTAAGTCCTCAGGTGAGTTGGTTTAGTTTCAGTCCCTGCTTGCTGGGACCAAGTCAGTCAGGCCAGAAAGGTTAACGGTGGAGGCCGTGAATCGTCCCGCACACACCTGGCAAACCCCAAGAGGCAGGGGGCAGCAACGGTTGCATACGATGTTGGCAGTGAAATACATTAAGGTAAAGTACAGTAGGGATGGCCGTAACACACTTGCTGATCTTACAACAAAGTGATAAGCATAGGGCAGTCCCATGGTAATCCCTAGGGTATTAGGTGTAGATAAGCAAGGAAGTATGAAAGTTGTAGCAGTGGTTTAGGAACAAACAGGAAGCATTTTCCAATATGTGGAGGAGAGAATGGGAAGAGATAGATGGCTGGGATGAGCAGGCAAACAGACGTGCGGGCGGGCTTGCGAGTTGGAGGGGCGGCCCTCCTTACCTTACATTGCAGTGTTTGGCACAGCAGAAAGTGTCGGATTACGTGAAAGCTACATGTTGAAGAGAGGTACAATCAAGAATACTCAAGGGAGAGAAGATGTAGAGGTATGTTCTGAAGCCCTGTACGTGCCCGGACAGGCCCAGACAGTTATTTGGGAAGACCCTTAAAGGGGCTCCCTGGACAGGAAGTAGATAAGCAAGGCCACGGGCATCCGCCGGCTGCGGAGGCAGGCTTTTCGTCAAAGCAGGTCTCAGGAGTGTCGTTGATGCTACGGCGACCATGATAGAACGAGCAGGCTGCTCTTTAAAAGCAATATAATGTCCAGCAACTGCTTACCTGCAGCAGCTTCTTGGAAATGATGTTCCTTTGTGCAGTGATGGTGAAACACAGGAGTTTAATAAGACCCTTAAAGGGGGCCTTTGGAGGCGGCCGGCTTTACCTGCCAGCTCTCTGGGCAGGAACTAGATATGCAAGGCCACAGACAATCCACTGACTGCAGAGGCAGGCTTTTCGGCAAAGAAGGTCTCAGGAGTGCTGTCAGTGCTACGGCAGCCATGTTAGAACGAGCAGACTACTCTTTTAAATGCTGTGTAGCGCCTAGCAAGGGTTTACCTGCAGCAGCTCCTTGGGCGTGATGTTCCTTTGTGCAGTGATGGTGAAACCCCTATCCCTAACCATATGCCTTAGGTGCTGACCGTTCATCTAGGCACTTTCACATTTACTAGAGTCGGGTTGTGTGTATAGTGCAATGCACATTAATGTGTAGGCGATATGGGACTTGCCTGCTTGTTCGTATTTATGGATCCCTGGTTCCCCCACGCCCTGGTTATTTTATGCTGGGTGCTCACCTCTGGTAGATGGCCCACATATAGAAATTGGGGTTAGGAGAGTCGGTAAATAGAGTTTACTGTTTTTATCATATGCTTAGTATATTCTAATACTGTGTATTATTACATATATACTTATTTGACCTCATAGTTTCATAAGTGTTACTTAAAATATACATTTTATTTTTCAGTATATCGGTCTGGAGTATTTTCTAGAGATAAGTGTGAGGACTAATTGTAACTTTCTGTCCGCCTATTATTCCTACCAAAGGAAGATAGGATCTTTCAGAGGGAGGAGGTGTAGCGCATGAACAAGAGGGGCCAAGGCAGACCCGTGAGCCGAAAAGGGGAGTTGTATGGGATGGCCCGACTGCTAGAGAGGTTGCATGAGATGTTCCAGCATTCAGGAGATGGAATAGAACCAGATAAGTGTGCATTTCAGAAAAGGGAATTGTCCTGAAAGCCAAAGTGTGAGTAGGTAAAGAAACAGGAAGCCAGAGATATGAGCAATAATAGTCTACTAAGGTCAATCCCTAAGGTTGTATCAGGACATTGCCCCCATCACCCTGAATAAGTGAATGTCATTTAAATGGGGCGCAGACAATTTGCAGAATGATAAAATATGAAACCACACATCTGTCTTGGTGACACGGGCAGAGAAGGCTCCATGAATTGTAGGGTTGCCAGAGTAAGAAGCCTCATCATAGCACTGGAAATCGGCTGCATGCGCCTCAAAAAATTGTTGGAAGAGGTGGGAGAGGTGAAACATCCCAAGAGATGAAACAGGAAGTTGATACTATCATAGAGGGCTATGAAGGTGGGGGTTACTGCATAACACTTCTATTTACAAATGATTGTCATCACCTTGAGCCGACCCTTCCTCACACCCCAAAACTGCATCACCCTAGCAAGAGCCCTCATCATGTCCAGAATAGAATACTGCAACATAATCCTGCTAGGGACCTCCAAGAAAAATATAACTAAACTGCAACTACTGCAGAACAAAGCCCTGAGAGCAGAGCTTGGCATTAATATAAAAGGGATCACCTATCACAGTACAGGAGAGAGGCACACTTGCTGCCTATACAAGCTGGAATACTCCACAAAACACTCACCATCACACACAAATGCGTCACTTCTAATGCTCCCACCTACCTCAATCAATGCCTCACACGTAAAACGGCAACCAGAACACTCGGATCCAATTCCAACACCCACCTACTCCTCCCCCGTTTCAATAATTCCAGAACAGGGAGCTCTAGCTTCTCCAGCATTGGATCTTTCATGGATTCACATGCTTAGAATATTCCCCGTCGTCAGACTGGGAACCCTCGGTACACATATATAGTCGTTTCCTATAGGAAAAAACTTCTGACACTTGTGTGTCCTATCCACATCTACATCCTCCCCTGGGACGTCCACGCATGCCCCATAGGACGTAATGGTATAACAGCCCCGCCCCCGCGGGTCCCGTCAGATTTCAACCGTCTCCAAAGATAGTGGGATCTCCTCGCGTAGTCTCTACTTTCTAGGCTATCGTTGAAATTACTCGCTGGGTTGACCGAACGAGCCTCTGAGGTTTTTTTGGTCTTACCAGAATGTCGGGCAAACCTTTGTTTCGCCCGTGCGCCACGTGCGGATTGAAGAAGGTTTACGAGGGGGACAGCCATCTAGATTGTATTTATTGCCTCCACCCTCACCATTCCGCAGACCAGTGTGAAATATGTAAGGGTTTTTCTCAGAAAACCCTGAAAGATCGGAATCGGCGACTGGTGTCGTGGTTAAATGACGGGGCGGGAGCATACCCTCAGTCGGAGGTGGGCTCCGTGCGCAGCGTCGCCTCGACGAAAACATCGGGAGCCCCGCGCCGTTCAACCTCGTCGGAACCGCCGGCGAAGAAGACTCGACCGGCGGAAAGGGATGTTCCACAAAGCCACTCTTCCAAGGAGTCTTCAAAAGAATCTTCAAAAAAGATACCATCATCATCGTCGAAAAAACAAGGAAAGGAAAGGCCAAAATCCTCCTCGGGCGAGCCTCATAGATCTGCCACGAGTAGAGAATCGGATAAACGCAGGGAGAGCACCGTTAAGGCGGGACCGCCTAAGCCACCTGCAGGCCCACCGTCAACGACGACGAACCAGTCAGTGCCCTCACTGCCTCTGACGCAGTTGGTTTCCCCCGTCATCAACCCGATGACGACGGCGACGATGTCCTCGTCGACCGAAGTTCTGGCCTGGAGACCAGAAGTTTTTGATATGGGGTTGCCGGACACGTTACTGCAGGAACAAGCAGTGTCGATTTCCTCGAAGGAAGACGACGGTTTCAGGATTGCGGGCCCGGAAGACCTTGGGCTACGAGCCAAGTCGCCATCAGGAGCAACCTGCTCTCAGGTGTTTACTAATATTCCAAACTCTCAATCGGCCCTGTCCATGGAGGTCCTGTCCTCCTTACACTCGCTGCTAAAATCGTTGGATGAAAGGCTTCCACCTGTGGCGTCGACCCCCCCCCCCCGTCGACGAACCCGGCCCGTCACACCGTCCGACCAAAACGAGCGGAATTCCGGTGACTCCAGTAGTCCAGGAGGAGGGTGAGCTTTCGGACTCTTTATCTGACCGTGGATCAGCATCGGATATCTCCCTGTCTCCATCTAGGGATCCATCCTGGGTTTCGGATGTGGAACTGGAAACACCAAAGAGCCCCACTCATCCATCTCCACCAGACGATATTGGCGCTTTTCATTCAATGATGGAAAAAGCATGTAAGGAGTTTGGCCGGGCCCAGCAGGAGGAGAAAAAGGACTGCTTTCTATTCGATCATATGGGTAAGAATAGACGCTCAATATTCTCAATACCCATTTTAGATCATGTCTGGAAAGAGGGTGTTCAAACCATGCGTCACCCATTTTCTGAACCGGCCGTCAAAGGCCGCATTGAAAAGAAATTTAAAGTGCCAGACTCTACCCCGAAGTGTCTTTCGTCCCAACCTACACCTGATTCAGTAGTGTCGGCAGCAGCGACGAGGAAAGCCAAGGCTCAACACAAGTGCTCTACCCCTCCGGATAATGAGGCAAGGCGCCAAGACGTGTTTGGTAAGAAGGTTCTTTCCGTGGGTGCTGCAACTGTGAAAGCAGCCAACTCTCTGGCTATTGTGCCAGGTACGACAGGGAGATGTGGCACAGACTGGCTCCTATACTGGACCACCTTCCGGAGGAACATTAGAAGAACGGCGATGTCTCTGGTACGGGAGGGCGAAGAGGCGTCGAATCATGCTATTAACATAGCGGTGGACCTGGCAGATTCCGGTTTTAAGCAGATAAACAACGGAGTTGTTCTAAGACGCCAGGCTTGGCTTAAGTGCACCAACTTCAGACCCGAGGTGCAGTATAAGGTATTGGACATGCCCTTCGAAGGTGACCTTCTTTTCGGAGAAAAGGTGGACGAGGCCTTGAAGGGCATGAAGGAGGATTCGGATACGGCACGGTCGTTGGGTGCTCTTCAGGGTGGTAAACACTTTCGATCCTTTCGTCCCTTTAGAGGGGCATCTGGCAACTCAAGATTTTCTACACCCAGGGATAGATCCTTCGGCAGATCGGCGTACCCTTCCCAAGGATATAGACGCTCCTCTCAAAACTCAAGCCGGCGCAGAAACTTCTAGTCATCCAAGAGACGACCGACCTATTCTTCGTCGACGAGCAAACAGAAAGACCAGCAATGACGGAAAGCGCACCGTTCTGGGAGGTAGAGTGTCGAGCTGCGTCAAAGAATGGGAAAACATCACAACAGATCAGTGGGTGTTGGACAAAGTGAGGTACGGACATTCTCTACTATTCAAATGCCAACCTCCAAAGTGTCCACCTATACCCCTACCCCAACCACATCTGGACAATTTGCTGCAGGAAGTAGCACTTATGTTACAGAAAGGTGCCATAGAGTTAGTCCCTGCATCGCAGAAAGGCCAAGGGGTATACTTGCGGTGTTTCGTGGTAAAAAAGCCGAACGGAAAATGGCGTCCCATTCTCGACCTACGCGACCTCAACGAGACCTTACAGAGCCAGAAATTCAAAATGCTCACGCTGCAGGAAGTGATCAGGTCTGTTCAAGTGGGAGATTTTTTGGCATCTCTAGATCTACAAGACGTGTACTTCCACATCCCTATGTGTCAAAAACACAGGAAGTTTCTGAGGTTCATGGTAGGTCAGACACACTACCAATTCGCAGTGCTCCCGTTTGGTCTCAAATCCTCCCCAAGAACGTTCACAAAATGTTTGGCGCCCGTGGCAGCCTGGCTGAGAAAGAAAGGGCATCATGTATACCCGTACCTCCACGACTGGCTTGTGAGGGGATCCTCCTCGGCGTCGACCAACGACAGCGTACAGGCTACCTTACAGCTTCTGCAACGACTGGGGTTCGCAGTGAACTTCGAAAAGTCCTCTCTAAGGCCATCAAAGAACTTAAAGTTCTTGGGAGCTCAATTCGAAACCCAGTCGGGAATAGTGAAGCCTTCCCTAGACAGAATGTCAAAGATCAATCGGCTGACGAGTCAACTACGTCTACATGGCACACTCTCAGTGAGAAAGTATGTGGCGATCCTAGGTTCCATGGCTTCCTGCATCCATCTAGTAGCCAACTGTCGATTGTTCATGAGGCCGCTTCAGGAATTCCTAGCGGACAGATGGAAGCAGTCCACGGGTCGATGGTCGGACAGGCTAACTGTCGACGACGACGAAATCATCCGAGCCCTCCAATGGTGGAAAAGCGTTCACAACCTGGACAGAGGGGTTCCTCTACAAGAACCCGAATTTCAGAATACCATCATCACGGACGCATCCCTGACGGGCTGGGGAGCACACATGGACAACCACCAAACCCAGGGCAGATGGTCTCCCACCGAATCACGCCTACATATCAATGTACTAGAACTGAGGGCAGTGAGATGGGCCTTGAAATCATTCCTCCCACATATCAAGGGGTCGAGAGTGAGAGTGCTGACAGACAACACAACAGCCATGTTCTACTTGATAAAACAAGGCGGCACGAGATCCAGGACCCTTTCTGTGGAGGCTCAAAAGGTATGGCATTGGGCTTTGAAGCACAACATATCTATAGTGGCTCACCATCTCCCAGGAGTGAAGAACGTACAAGCGGATTCCCTGAGCAGGAGTATGGCTCAGATACACGAGTGGGAGATGGACACCATTCAGCTGCAAAGAATCTTCAAAAGGTGGGGTCACCCCTCAGTCGATCTCTTTGCAACGAAAGAAAACAAGAAATGCGAGCAGTTCGCGAGCAGATGGCCTCAGAAAGGATCCCTAGGGGAAGCGTTCTCATTTCCGTGGACAGACAAGTTCCTGTACGCCTTCCCTCCGTTTCCCCTTATATGGAGGACGATTCAGTGGATTCGCAGATACAAATGCCGGGTCATTCTGGTGGCACCGTATTGGCCGAGACAACCGTGGTTTTCTGACCTACTACACCTGTCGTTGGAACAACCGATAACTTTCCAGAAAGTTCTGAATCTCCTATCCAGGGACAAGGGAACGGTGTGGCATCACAATCCGGACAGCCTCAACCTGACGGCATGGCTCCTGACTTTGCAGAATTTGGCAATTTGAAAGTCTCGTCGGATTGCTGGAAAATTCTACAGGCGGCTAGGGCTCCTTCCACTAACAAGTCATACATATGCAAGTGGCGAAGGTTCTGTATGTGGTGGCAAACACAGCACGAAATACGGCCTGGGGAAGTAACTCCTGAACAAATTTTACTGTATCTTCTGCACCTAGCAGAGAGTGGGCTATCCTCGTCATCCATCAAGGTGCACCTGGCGGCCATCTCAAGGTTCACGAGAAGGAGACATTCCGCACCGTTATTCAGCGACAGACTGGTGAAACATTTAATGAGGGGTCTCTTTAGAACTTTTCCCCCTACGAAGCGGTTCCCACCGTCGTGGAGTCTAAATGTGGTGTTGGCGGCTTTAATGAAACCTCCTTTCGAACCAATGTCCTCTTCATCCATGCAGTTCCTATCGTGGAAGCTGGCTTTCTTAATTGCCATTACGTCAGCTAGAAGAGTGTCAGAATTACAAGCATTAGTCATAGAACCTCCATATATGAGATTCTTTAAAGATAAAGTGATACTATCAACTAATCCTACTTTCATCCCGAAAGTACCGACGGTCTATCACAAGCACTCGACCATTGCTCTCCCTACTTTCTTTGCGACCCCGTCGTCGACAGCGGAAAAGGCTCTTCATACGCTCGATGTGAAAAGATCGTTAAAGTTTTATCTGCATAGAACGCAAGAACTCAGAACTACCAGACAGCTGTTCATTGCATATGGTCCGTCGACGAGAGGAAGGGCAATTTCCAAGCAAGGACTGGCCCGATGGGTCTCGTCGGCAATTGCTTTTAGTCACTCCAAGGCCGGGAGACCCCTACAAGGGCACCCTAGAGCCCATTCCACGAGATCGACAGCCTCCTCCGCGGCGCTATGGGCAGGAATTCCTCTGACAGACATCTGCCAGGCGGCGGCGTGGTCAGTTCCACACACGTTCACACGCCATTACTGCCTGGAAAGGCAGCATGCGGATGAAGTACAGATGGGGAGGGCAGTGCTGCGCCATCTTTTTCAATGAGGTAAGCCAAATGGTGAAACTGTTGTCTTTTACCTTGCCGATGTTTGGTTTTTCCTTGATGTATCGCCTTTATATAAATATGTTACTGCTTACGTGCATATATATATATTTGGACTGGGAGTGGTTTATTTTGTAATGTATGTTGCATTGCATTCTCACCTCCTTCTTCTAGGATACTGCTATACAATCTATTCTAAGCATGTGAATCCATGAAAGATCCAATGCTGGAGAAGGGAGTAGTTTCTTACCTGTAACTCCATTTCTCCAGCGTTGGTATCTTTCATGGATTCACATGCGCCCACCAGCCTCCCCGAAATGCAATGTGCAGGATATGTGCATAAACAGGTTTCCCCCTTTCTTCTTTGGAGGGGTCGAAATCTGACGGGACCCGCGGGGGCGGGGCTGTTATACCATTACGTCCTATGGGGCATGCGTGGACATCCCTGGGGAGGACGTAGATGTGGATAGGACACACAAGTGTCAGAAGTTTTTTCCTATAGGAAACGACTATATATGTGTACCGAGGGTTCCCAGTCTGACGACGGGGAATATTCTAAGCATGTGAATCCATGAAAGATACCAACGCTGGAGAAATGGAGTTACAGGTAAGAAACTACTCCCTTCCCTGTTGCAGCCCCCAGAATCTGGAATTCACTTCCATCCAACATATGCAACGAGCCTTCCCACCTACAGTTCAAGAAACTACCCAAAACCTGGCTGTTTAACAAATTCTAACTATACTGTGAACTTTGTATGGAACCACAGCCTGTCCTGCAAGGCTCCTGGCCCTGAACCATGGTACGCTATTCTCAATTGTTGTATTTTCTATGTCCCAATCATGTTAACTAAGTAACCCACAAGTTTGAAAGTATTCCTGCAACCAATAAGCTTGAAAGTATTCTTGTAACTTACACTGTGATACCTCTGGGTTTGGGCGTATAAGCAAATGCAATAAATAAAATAAATCTAGCACCTGACACTGGGAAGTAAGGGCTGGAAGGATTCAGGAGCCAGGTGGAAACATTCAGAAATGTGTAAGCAGATACTAGTCTGGGAACTGGAAGGCATGGAGGGTGGTGGACATATGGCTTCCAGTGATGTCGCAAATCCACAGCCAATGTTACGTGATGTTGACTCACGTAATATGGTTCTGCTTGGAGCGACATGCTATACCTAGGAAGGGCATCACCAACATGGTACATTCTGGTGGGAGGTGTATGCTTACTCTGATGCTCACTAAATTGTCAGTTCCGAATTTTAGGGGTAATGGTTTTGGGACGGGGACATTCTCATTTATCTATTAACAGATTTGGTATAGGAGATTCTTTGTTTTGGATAGAGTCTCAATACTCCAGTATTTCTTGCTTGATGTTTCGAGTTGCATCATTTAATGTGAGCAGTCTTTATTCTCTGAACAAACCCTGAATGGGGCTCTTAAATGTTTGCATGCATGGGCAAGCATCATACCAATTTGTCATTAAAAATTGCATACAACGCATTTGCAAGATTCTGTGATTTTTAACTTTGTCATCAATTTTAAGGCCACATTCATTATACATAAACAATACATACAAAAACACTGTATTGTAGTTTCTTGTGTATCACTTGCTGGTCAAGGGGCGTTTTTACCAAATCAAGTTCACCATTCTGCATAATTAATGTGCTTCATCTATCTGACTGGTGTATCTGGAGAAAGTAGGCTTCGTCTGTCTTTGCTTATAAATGTGCTCTAGAACTAGCAGGTACAGCGCTTAAGAGACATGTTTTCAAGATGGAGATCTAAAGAAGCTACTCAGCTGCAAATGCTCTGCTTCTTTCAAGGACACACAAAAAAACAATAGGAGGTTGGGAGAGTGAATTGAAATCTAGGACGTTCCCAGAAGATCTGTGACTCTTGAAATGCCTGTGGATGGCAGCATTATTTAAACCGTAGATTGCAGGATATGTGCCCCAAGTCTTATGCATATTTAGGCAAACATACAGACGTTCTATCTTTTTAGTTAGTACGCCAGTGACTTGTCATGTTAAGTTAAAGATGTTCTAACCAGATCCCAAATAAGAGAGTGCTTAAATGTTCTTATTGGCATCTCCCTCCTAATTGTTGTCATTCCTTCCAGCTCTGTAGCGTTTGCTCTGGGAGCCCTCACACTGTGGCATGTCATTCTCATCAGTCGTGGCGAGACCAGCATTGAGAGGCACATAAATAACAAAGAGAAGAAGAGACTGCAGCAGAAAGGAGAGGTCAGTCACAAAGACCCCTTTTCTACTTCTATTAAGACTGGATGGAGGAAGAACAATTGAATGAAGACCATAACATGTGATGTCTTGTCTCTTATATCAGTCAATTGAACACATTGTCTTAAAAACCTGTTTGCTTTCAGCCCCAGGTTTGCGTGTGCAGCCTTTGCAAAAACGATTTCACTACACCCACTCCATATCTTAGGGAACATGTGAGGCAGATGCACTGACCCTCCATCATCACAGGTTGGCTTATATGTGAGCAGAACACTGTGGATGTGTTTAACATAATCCTTACAAGCTGAAAATCAGATAGTTGCACCGCTGTTTCATCACCAGAGATGGTAGTAAAATGTTGGTTGTCTAGTACATGTTATGTTGTATACAAATATGCTTTCCTTCCGTGCCAAATCCTCACTGTAGTAGTTTCAGAGTTCCTGGGCTTCTCTTTGGAGTTGCATACTGTGTCACTACTAAAGTTTGCTTGAGGACAGAAAATGAGCAAAAGAGGATGGGAAAGCAGAAAATATATACTATACATACAAGGAGGAAGGGGTGCAACGGGGGAAGAGTTTTGCAATTGCCTACGTGCTTGTCGGTCCTGTTAGGTGGATCATATTTCTGCAGAATTGAGGAGTCGGACAAGCCTATGCGCTCAGGAGAGTTGTGAGGATTGAGTTATGTTTCCACTGCAGTTTTGGAGAATTGTAAATTAGTACAGCATGTAATGTTGGCTGCATGAGGGGCCGAGGGTGTGCTCAGGCAATCCAAGAAAGAGGATTTTTTAATATTGCTAGTACCTTTCCATCAGCAGTACTTATTTTATTTGATTTCTATAGCTGCAGCATGCAATATTATGGCCTCTATAGAGCACCCTGTTTCAAATTAATGTGGTTAACAGATCAACAAAGTAGATGGTATAAATCTTATAAAGTACAGTTCATAATTATGTTTGGGAGAGACCTGTAATATCGGTGGGATCATGGTGTATTTTTTTAGATTTAATATATATTGCGCTGCAGCCTCTAAGCCATATTCCAGCCTCTAAGTACGGGACTGGGTTCCGAACCTGTGCTGCGCAGTGTTGTCATGTTTCCAAGATGTGCGCATTGCCCCTGAGCTATGGATCAGGACAGCTTGAGTGTGGTGGGGAGGTTTAGTAGGTCCCCCAAATTGGAATCTATAACCGAGACCCCTGATACCTATGATCAAGACTTGTTTCAATGAAGGAGGTTTCAGGTGTTTCCCAAATAACAGATTTTGTTCATGTTACTAGCTTCCAAAGGCCATGTGCATGTGGTAGGACTTGCCATGTTATCCTGTACCCCACAAGAAGCCAGTGGAGGTATTTCAAGACATGTCATTGTGCCACCTTATATTAAGGGGCAGCCTCCCTGCTTGGTTGTGTACTCTTTGTAGCTTGACAAATGGTTTTTGGTGGAGGCACATGTAGATTATTTGTCATAAATAAGGAAACAAACTATAACCAAAACGTGATGCCTGTAATATTTTGAATGAGTCATAACCACTGATATTGCTCTAGCCAATCTTCCATTGTCATTATCATTGTTTTAGCCCTACTGCGTCATTACAGAAGGAATCCAATCATATGCAAATCAGTCTTACACAAGCCTCCAATGGGAGTAGTTTAGCCCAAAACGGATAGGCTATTTCCCCTCTGCACAGAAATGCAAGCAACTGCAGACTGTTTTGGCCTTGTTGTGGCCCCATCATTCAGGAGCAGTTTGGTTCTCTGTGGCGTGGCGAGCAAGGGATTGATGTCTTGGCATACTCTGTCATTTAGGGAGACAAACTAAAATGAAAAAGTGATGGATAGCATGTTTTGAATTCATTGTTTCCATTGACATTCTTCGGGGCTAACTCCCCTGCCATTGTATTTTAGCCAGTGTGCGCAGTTACAGAAGGGTACAAGCATGTGCAAATCGGTCTTGGTTCTCCCACCGGTGGGGATCAGTCCAGTTTATAGTGTTGACTTTTTAATCACCCTAGGGCAATTTAGGCTCTCTATGCTGTATATAAAGGCAGGGTCGGGTTTGGTAGAGATCGTCAACTGGTAGAAAGCATTCTGTTTACAAATGCCCAGGCCTCTACACTGTTTAATCTACGTAAATTACCTTAACCTATCATATCCTTATCAAGAACGTTAGATTGCCCATACTCTTTTCTCATATGTTGTGGTCCTTTGGCAAGAACTGAGCGGGTGAGTAATCGGCCATCTTATTTTGTTTTAGGCTAGAGATAGTGGTAGTGTCTTTCCTTTTATTAGCTGGTAAGATTGTTTGATGGTAAAGAATTCCTCAAGGTCTACCTGGATAAAAAAGCTACCGTTTATGGTGCTGTGCTAAGGGGCTAACCTTACCAGAGAAAACATTTATAGAGTACTTGTTGGGGGGAAGGGAGGGCCCCATGTCAAGCTATACAGTAGCTACAGTAGCAGGACATGAGAGGAGGCATTGGAGCCTAACATATGACTGCTTGCAATTGCAAAAGAAATATATGCAGTGTCTTTTGGAGACCGAATTAAAAATATTTTTGGGCTGACAAGCGTGGCTAACGACCGCGAGACAGAACATCTCAAATATTACAGAGTATACCTGCAGAGACTCGTGCTTAACAGAATTAGCAGATGTTCAAGAGCAAGTGATATTTACATTACGAGCCACATTGCAAGTCAAGACGCCATCAATACATCACACAGGGAAACCTATTCACAGCCCACCCACGGCGAGGTATTCCTATTGCAACCCAAGAATCAGGCCCTGCCTTGATAAGGACCAAAGTGGTCGAAACACGTGTCGGCACAGAATGGGCCTCATCTAATAAAAAATTATTAGGAGTGACATTCTTTGCATAAAAGTGTTCTAATTTTTTCAAATCAATAGTTTCTAGGACAGCGCTTTCCCTGCAGATCCCAAGGTTGTTGTGTTTCATTGTGCTCATAGGTTAGGGGTGACCTATAATCTGACGGGATTGCAGCAGTCCATGTTCTAAAGTTGCAGATTATGACTATTTACTCTCTGGTCTGAGCGCTCTTGTACCCAGTCACTCACACGCAGTTTTCGAATGAATGCATAAAAGTAAACTGGATTAGATTTCAGATAGTCAAAAAGAGTAGTGACTAGTCTGGACATGTCTGGATTGGTTACGGAGAAGAGGGAGATTGCACACAGTAAACAAACAAGGCACACATTTATAGGCTGGATTAGGTTTCAGATAATCAGGATGGGGTTGTGACTGTTCTGGACAGAGGTCGCGGGAAGGCGATCTGAGTCAAGAGCTAAGTTGCGCGTGGTATGTGATATAGATATTTAGCCGGCCAGTGCGGGTGGAAGAGGCCAGGCCTGATAGACTAGTATTTGTTAAACAGCCAGGTTTTCGGAGTTGTTTTATTTTAATTTAGGGTGGGAAGGTTTGTTTCTAAGCGTCTCTGGGAGGGCGTTCCAGGATTTTGGAGCTAGGACTGGTAAGCTACTCCCTCCTGCCCTCGTGCATTTTAATCGTGGGACACAGAGTTGTGAATTATTGTTTGATCTCAATGTCCTTATCGATGAATTGGGAGTAATGTATTGATGAGGTACAAGGGGGCCGTTTTGGCTAGGCATTTGTGTGTGATGCATAGAGTTTTGAAAAGTTTCTTGCTTTGATGGGCAGCCAATGTGCGTCCCTTCTCGTGGTGGAGATATGTTCTGATTTTTTCATGCCAAGTGCTGCTCTTAGAGCTTTATTTTGAAGAAGTTGGCGTTTTGCCTGATTGGATTTTGTGGAGCCTAGTAGAAGTACATTGCAATAATCTAATTTTGACAGGATTAGTGCTCGAGCTAGAGTAATGCAATTTTTGGGGGGGGCAAGGAATTTACGACTTAGTGCTATACCCTTGGCGGTGTAAGAGGTTGAGGATGAGAGCATGTTGATGTGCATGGTAATGGTCAGATTCGAGTCCAAGTAAACCCTCAGGTTTTTAACCTGGTTTAGAATAAGGATGGGGGTGCCATCAATATTAATGGAAGTGTAGTCTGGGTGCAGTGTTTTAATTTTAGACGGCGCGCCCACGATAAGAATCTCCGTCTTTTCGTCATTGAGGCAAAGACTGTTGGTTGTCATCCAGTTTTGTATAATGGCATAGATTTCCTTAATTAGAATTGTGTCTTGCTCAAGGTTCCCTGTGATGGGTATCAAGACCTGAGTGTCATCGGCAAAGTTTGTGTTAATGACACCCATAGCATCCAAGGCAGCGAAGAGGAGCTGGGTGTAGGCATTGTAAAAGGTGGGAGAAAGGCAGTAGCCTTCTGGTACACCTATGGGTACAGGATTGGGGTTGGCGGCTTCCTTGCCTATGGTGACTCTGGACGTACGATCAGCTAGGAAGGATTTAACCCAACGTGTGGCATTGTGAGAGAAGTGGAAGTTGTCTGCCAATGTGGAGCATAGTTTGTCTTGGTCGACCAGGTCAAAAGCGGCTGATAAGTCTAAAAGAAGTAAGATGCAGAGATTGCCAGTGTCTCTGATGGCATCCATTTGGATTTTAAGATCCCATAGAGTTGTTTCCATACTATGGCTGGGCCGAAAGCCAGATTGTCTTGTCACTAGTAAGTGGTTGGATTCAGGTGTGATTGGATTTGGGTATTAGCTATTTTATCTATAATTTTCAAGAGGAGTGTGACGGTGGTGATAAAGCGGTAGTTTGTGGGCACCGTGGGGTCTATGGACCTTTCTTTTCAGGAGGGGTGTGACCCAAGCTTCTTTAATGCTGGTGGGGACTTCATTCATCCTAAAGGAGGCATTAACGAAGTTGGCAATGACTGTAGAGATCGTGGGAGTGCATAGTTTGATGAGGTGGGCTGGGAAGCAGTCACCTTTGCAATTGGAGGGTTTGAGCCCTGCAGTGATATCTTGGACTTGGTTATGGTTGACCTGGGAGAAGCTGAACTGCAGGCTTACTTTGCCAGGGTCTGGCTCTTGCGGTGGCAGAGGTGGGCGCTTATTAGCAAGTAGTTTTTGTTTAGCTAGGATTCTGTCTTGGAGTTTTTCTATTTTGGCTGCGAGTGCGTTCTGGATTGTAGTGCACCAGTCTTTACCGGCAGTCATAGGATTTGTCGGGGGGGTGGGGTTTTCCAATTTGCGTAGGACGGTGAATAGCTCTTTGGAATTAGAGGCTGCATTGTTGATGCAGTGGATTAGAGCATTCGCTTTGTGTTCGATTATGGTGGTTTTGTAGCTATTAATTACCTCTCGGAGTAGTTTTGCAGAATCGGTAGTGGGGGATTTCCTGTAACTATGTTCTAGTGCTCTTTTGTTGCGCCGAAGCGTGACCAGTTCTTCATTAAACCAGAAATGTGTTCGTTTAACTTTGCAAGGGATTTTAATGACGATTGGTGCTAGAGCGTCAATCGTATTTTTCAGGCATGATTGGTAAGCAGTAACAATGCAATTAGGGTCAGCATTCTGGATGGAGGGCGACATATTTGCTAATGCCTCAGCAAGGACGGGGGAAAGGTTTTCAGATGTGAGATTACAAATATTTCTTATTTCACTGGGGCTGGGTGGGATGGAGAGGGGGTGAGTCTCTCAGGGGTTGATAGCATGAAACTTATTAAATGGTGGTCTGCCCAGGTGATCTTAGGGATAGAGTCGATGGTCAAGCAGACGTTTTGAGTCGGTACCCAGTCAAGGGTTCTCCCTTTTTCATTGGTGGGTTCTGTCACAATTTGAGTGAAGTTCATGTCCTGTAGTGCCGTCATGAGAGCGCTAGCTTTTCAATTGGTTGGGTCATTGTAACCCAGATTGATGTCACCTAGGATTATGAATTTTGTGTTGAGTTTGAGGTAAGGAGTGATAGCTAGTGGTATGTCAGATTCAGGGTGACTGGCTTAGTTCAGAGCTCTGTAGATAAGGATGTTGGTAGTGGTCTTGGGGCCAGTTGCTAATTTTAGGAGTAGCAGTTCGTATCCCGTAATGTGATCAAATGCAATGTCCTGAAGTCGATGCTTGATTTGGTAATAATAGCGACACTTCCGCCCAAAGAATTGAGGCGGTCTGCTCTATGGATGGTGCACTCTGGGGGGGATCGCTAGTGCTAGTACAGGGCCAGAGGGTGGATGTAACCAGGTTCCTGTAAGGACTAAGAAATCGAGTTAATGGTCTAGGATTAAGTCGTGAGTCTCGATGGCGTGTGCTCCTAAGCGAGCGTACATTCAGTAATGCGCCTTTAAGCGTGTGAATGTTTTTGGGAGGTGGTTGAAGGCGTGAGTGTTGAGGTCTTGTAGGTATTTGGTAGTTTGACCATATTGGGGCTTTCACTGGGTGAGGTGTGATATGGCTATCGAGTGCTGGGTTCTTGAGTGGGAATATTCTCAGAGCAAGCTGTGAGCTAATAGGTTGTCTACTATAAGTATTCTTAGGTTTCAGTCGTGAGGCTAGTCTAAATAGTCTAGTCTGGCTGCGGATGGGGCGGTTGGCAGTTGAGGAAGGTAAAGGTAGTCTGGTCCTCAATCTCGCTGTGGGTGAGGCGCCTATGGTAGGTGTGGTGTTCTCCAGGCTGCAACTAATGAAAGTGGGGTGGTGCATCACATGTGGGTGTGGTCTATTGTGGGCTGCAATCCAGCCTTCGTTGCTGGGGGTGCTTAGTTTGTTCAAGGATGTGGAAGCGAAAGGGTCAGTTTTGGGAAGAAAAGGGGTTGGGCATGGCAGTGGGTGGTGGATGGGGCAGGCTAATTTTGCTAAGCCATTCTTCCTGGGGGTGTAAGCACCTTCAGCGCATCAAGATGCGTTTTGGGTATGGATTGTGAGATCCATAACGTTGGGTCCGAGGTTCGGGAAACTCTCTGGGTGGTCAGGAGGGGGCACTGCGGGCGGTCTGTGCAAATAGGGTCTGGGGCACAGGTTGAATGGAATGGGGGCTTGGTAGGTAAGTGACTTATGATCTAGCTTGAACAGTAGAATTCAATGTCAGCTTTTTACATACTCATGATAGGACACAACAGATGAGCGTGCATTAAACAAAGAATGGACAATAGAATTCAGTATCAGCATTTTCACATACTCATGATAAGGTACAGCGGATAAACATGCACTAGACGGAGAATGCAGTGTGCAGAAGGTTTAAGCCTGAGGAACGATTTAGGGTCCTTTGTCACACTTGCGCCCTCTCTTTATTGTTGGTTTTCATGTATTGTAGTTTTTTTTCACAATTTAGTCTTCAATATACCTTTTCTTTGATTCAAGGTTAAGGTTCCATTGATTTTAGAATGCTGCATATGAGGGTTTAACTTTAAATTCAAGTTTCATTTAGTTTCAATGTTAAAGTTCCAATGATTTCAAAGTTTCATTAATTTTAGAATTCGGCACACGGTTGGTTTTCACTTTAGAGTTCAACATACAGTGGTGTTAAAGTTTAATTAATTTCTGAACTCAAGATATAACAGTTCCGCTTATTAGTAGAGTTTTGATTCAGTTCGGTATTTAATAAAGGTGGGTTGCATTCATAACACATTTTCAATTCAACCCGTTGTTTAATAATGCTTCAGATTGGGGCGTGGCGTGGAGCCGGAGCACGAAGCATGGCTCTGTGACTGCTCCCGGCCCTAGCCTGACAAGCGTCCCCTAAGTGGTGGCGTAAACCCACATATTGTATCGAAAATACCCACCGGAGCAGGAGGTGCTATGGGGGTTGGCTGGTGAGGACTGTTCCCGAGCTTGGTGCTTCTCTGCCCCAGCGTACCGAATTCCAACGTGGTGGCTCACGCTTTTGCATCCTGGTGTGCGCGTGAGTGACCCGCGGGGGACCATGTGACGTTTGGCCTGGCGGGCCTGAGGTGGCTGCCTCCTGGTCCCGGGGACTCTGCCCCACGCTCTGTTCCCTGCACGGGCGTGGGGAGGGGGGCTAGGGGGAGCCTCACTGCCCACGATTGCCGAGCGGTCAATGGCCCTGTGTGTGCTCCCGGAGGTGTGTGGAGTATCCAGAGTCCTGGAGAGGTGTGCGGCTGAGCCGGGGAGCTGCTCGGAATGGCTTGGTGGCCCCAGCTGTGGTGCCAGACTGCAGTGAGAACAGCTGGGAGCTCACAAGCCCTGGAAGGCTTCAACGTTCGGCTGCATAACGCAGAGTCCTGCAATCACGGAAACACCAAATCCCTCCAGTGTGCATGACCCCTTGTGGAATGCTGGCACGCTGGCTGATCAGCATGTGTGACTACAGCAAGAGCTGAGGTTTTCCAGCGGTGATAATTTAAGGTGCAAAGCACCCCAACGCTGGAGCATAAAGCTGGGGGGGGGCAACTTTTCAAGCAAGGTCCAGCAGCTCACCAAAAGCACAAACTTTTAGCTCTCCTCATCTGTGCTAACGGAAGCCACTGCACAAGTGTAGTGGCAGTGGAAGCAGGAGAGGAAAACCAGCAGCAATAATAAAAAATGGGTCCTGCTTCTCTCAGGAAGAAGGAGGTTTGGCATCCTGGTTCAGGGGTAAACCTCAAAACAATGCTCATTTCTGCCCACTGCCAGGGGATCGCCCTCGGAGCACTTCACTGTATCCATCTGCAAACGCATTATGCACCTGCAACACTCAATAAAGCGGCACTGCTCACAAGCGAGCAATGAATGGCATTTGAAGTTGCACAGCCTCGGGTACTAGCGAAGGGGGCCTCAGTGACTTGAGGCCTATAAAGCCTGGGCTTCCGGCTAAGGGCAATCTGCCTGGTCAAACCAGAGGCGGAACCGAGGGGTCATACGAAGCGAAGTACCCACAGCAAAGTTGGTGAGGACTGGTGGTGGTCTTCACGGTTTTCGTATCCTTCCCAATGCAGCCTGACATGCAGCGTTCATCCATCAGCCCTCTGACGCGCTGAGGGGCCTCCCCAGATTACTGGGCGCCAGTAGCTCCTCTACCCAAATAAGGCGAGGCACCGAAGGAACCAGCGAAGCAGGTGCAGAGATACAAGGTCTCAACTCAGAGCCCAATCACCAGAGCTGGGGCGGCAGAAAGGCACAGTGGTTCTTGAAAGGCAGCCACAGCACACAGAGGCAGGGTATGGGGGACACGTCATTACCGCCCCTCATGGGTTGTGCGTTGCAACCCCCCAAAGCAATATGGCGAAAACCCCAAAAGCCACAAAGCAGACAGACCTCTCCACCTTGCTGACGGCGAGCACCAAAGAGAAACCAAAGAAAGGAGAGCGAGGCGAGGCCATGATCCACGCAGAGGACCTGGTTCTGAGACCCTTGCCTCCCGCTCAAACAGTTATGAAGACTGACCTACAGGATTTCCTTGCCGCCATGAAAAGGGAATACCAAAAAGGCACATAGGAGCTCATGAAGAAAATCACCAGCCTTGACGGGCACGTGGAGGAAGTGAGCAGAACTATGAAATAAGCAAAGAAGCAGGCAGGATCGCCATGTTGCAGGCCAGGTGTGTAGCCCTAGAAACAAAACAGGGGGATGCAGAAAATCGCTGCTGCCGCAATAACAGTTGCCTGTGAGGCATCCCGTGTACGGTCCTTGACACAGATCTAGAAGAGTTTGTCCTGGACCTCTTTCGCTTTGTACTAGCTCTCCCTGACAGCGGCTCACTGGAAATGGACAGAGTTCACCTGCCCCGGATGTCCTGGCAAGGGTCAATTTCTATAAGGCCAAGGCGGAGATTATGAAAGCGGCCAGGGACTCGCCTCGTATCCAGTTCAGGGATGCCTCAGTTGCGTTGTATCAGGACCTGTCCTCTACTGCACTGGTGAAAAGGACGGACCAGAAACTACTGACAGAATGGCTGCGGGAGAGAGAGATTGCGTACCGCTGGGGGCTCCCCACAGCACTGCTTTTCATGTCAGAGGGCAAGCCATGGAAGGTGTGCTCAATGAACGAGATGGAAAAAGCTCCTCATCCTGGACTGCCCAGGTGAGGAAGGAGACAACTCTGTGCCAATCGCACCTCCCCTCCCCCGAGGGGTGCTGTGGCGTCCTTCACCCGAGTGAGCAGGCAGCGGAGACACAACAGCCCAGCCCACAAGAACAAGAATGGCAGTGTGGGTTGAAGCAGATGGGACTGCTGGCGGTCATGGAGGCCCAATCCTGCTCTGAGGAGCAGGGGAGGCTGTGGGATGAACACTCCTTGATTGGTGGGAGGACACAGACCCACAGGAGGATGCTGTCTAGCCACCTCGGGCCACGGCTGCGGCTCCCAGAGTAGCGATGGGTCTGCATGATGGTTGTTGATAGTTCAATGTTATAGCAGTAAACGGGCTGCGGTTCAGCCTCAGGGGATGTCTCAGGTCCGATCATTGGTGAGCAGGGTGGGGGATTCGGAACAACTGTTTAAGTCATAGGTGAAGTTATGTCTTGTTGTTTTTGGGAATTGGTGGTCAGTGTGGGTTGGTTGCCCCAGAGAATGTGGACTTTGCTTTTTTACTGTTCTCTTGTTGGGTGGGGGGGAGTTGGGGTGTGTGTGTCTGTCTGTGTGTGTGTGTCTGTCTGTCTGTCTGTCTGTCTGAGCAAGCCAAATCTAAATTCGCGAGATTTCTGCTTATTTTGCTAGCTAAAATAAATTGCAAATGAATACTTGCACTCATTCAGCCATTCCTGCACAGATCAAAAGTTAACACTTGAGGAAGGAACTCCCCACAATCCTTCCTTCTTGTTGGGAGGGGGGAGTCCTCTGGTTAGTGGTGTAAGTAGACCTATACTTAGTGAAGAAAAATGGTGTCCACCAAGTTTGACCAAACTACAGGCATGAAAAGACTTGCGTTAGCATTTGTTGGTACTTGCCACTTTGTTGCCATTGTCCTAGCTACTCCTTTTTATGACTTTAAAAAAACTATTTTTATAAATTTCATGCTGCTCTTGCTTTTATTCTTATATTTAAACTGATTTGATTGCTGTATTTTAAAGATAATTTCCTTTCACAATCTGTTGAATTGTGTCTTTGGAACATACACTTTGTTAATTGTGAAATTACAATTTCCATAATTGCCTCATTATTGGTGCGATTCGATTACATCATGTCCCTGTGCCACAAGCCTAAACAGACTCGGGTCAGCACTGCTTAGGCCTGTTTTTGGGCTGCTTGGCGGCCGGCGTGTGGTCCCACTCAAATTCCTTTGTTACAGTTCTTATTTCCAGTTTTGGCCAGTGAGCTAGTCCTAAAGGACAGGGCACCATTTTCTGTGCCTTTATTAATGCTTGATCAGCAGTGAGCAATGCTATAACTATTGCCGATTTATAACTGAACATATTTTAGAAAAGACTATTCTTAACAAACCTGGATGACAGAGGATTGCTGCAATATTTTTCATGGATTAGTTCCTGATGGGTGTCTGATTAGACCGGTCAATAGACACAATCACTGGGGTGGAGGGGTAGTAGTCATTTTTAAATCTAATCTTTCTTTTTACGACTTTGTTGCCCTAACGTGGGTTGAGTTGTCCCAATTGTGCTCTGTCTCGGAAATCCTTGCACATTGACCATATTAGACTTTCTCTTGTTTATAAGCCCCCGGCACTGCTAGCAACTATCTGAACAGCTTGGAGGAATTCCTTGCCTCAACCTCACTTCTAATAAACAGATTATTTTAGGTTATTTTAATATGTCAGTATTGTCTGTCAGAAGGGCACACTGGGACTCTGCCAAGCTCTCTCAGCTTTTGTACTGTTATAAACTGATTTCCCACCTATCATCTAGTTCTTACATTAGGGGCACTGCCTTGACCTGATTCCTTCTAGGAATTTAGATCCTTCTCTAGTCGAGGCTTCTGCAATATCCTGGAGTGACCACCACGATATGCTTTTCTCCCAGAGCGTCTCCCCTCCTGTCATCCTCAGAGGGTCTTCTAAATCAGGGAGTCAGCGTTCAAAAACAGCCTTAGCACCAATTAAGGCCAGTGTACTGTTCCAGTACTGCCACAGAGTACCTTCAACCCTCCTTTTGATATGTTTTTGGATCAATGTCAACCTTTTTTCCACACGTCTCTTGATCAGATTGTTCCACTGGTTCCGGTTACACATAAAAAAAGGTCTTGGCCTTGTTTTTTGTTTGTCATTAAAGTCTCTTAAGCAGTCGTACCAGAGGAAAGAAAAAATCTGGCGGAAAGCAGAGCTCCCTCAAACCTGGCAGAAATACATATATCCCTCTCCATACACAAAATTGAAATTAAGAAAGCTAAATCTAATGTTCTTCATGGTAGAATTAGCATTGCCGCTAACGAGTCGGCTAAACTCTTTGCTATTAAGAACTTCACTAACCCAGACTGTTTATCTCAATCACTCGGTTCAACGCCTTTTTTCTTGAAAGATCCATAATATTTATACCCACGTACCTAGTATGGAAGCAACACTCCCGTTAATTGAGACATGACTCAATTGCCAGAATGGCCACGCTTTTACATTGAACAGTTATCTGCTGCTCACATTCTTCCCCTATTAAATATGCTCAAGCCCACCTGCTCTAGTGCGGATATACTTCCCACACTAGTAGCACAAATGCACTCTTCTGCCTTCGTTGAGTGCCTTACTAAGTTAGCCAATCTGTCCCTTACACAGGGATTTGTTTCACAAGGCATTGAGATGGCCCTCATTTCTCCCCTTCTAAAAAAAACCTTCTTTGGATCCTAAAGAAAAATTGAATTATTCTCCCATTGCAGGACTCCCTTGGATCGCTTCAATCAATCAAAATACTTTATTTTGGCTGAATGCCATCAAAAGACAATGAATAAATATACATACTTGAAATACCACACTCTCAGCAATAAACAGTTAAAAAAAAGTTTGTAAATGCTTAAAAATGTTCTTGTGACGTTCTTCATCACAATACCCTTGAATATGTTTCTTGTCCACCTGACGCTTTAAGAACATTGCAAATGGACTAGCTACAATTAATATACACACAAGTTAATATCTCATTTAAACCATAAAAACCCATAAGACATTTGATAAAAATTGATTATAAAGAATTAAAATGTGCCATAGGATTTATCATCACCATTTCCCTTGTTTGCATTACTTGTCCACATGGTATTTAAAGAATATAACCAGATAATATCATCACTATTATATGCAATTAATTATTATCTCACTTAAGAGAATTGAGAGTTGAACATTTCAGGATGCATCTGTAGTATTACTCTACGGCGCCAAGCATCACATTTTCCCTATGGCAATCCTTTCACAGTCAGTGCTTTGAAAGGTGCGATAGAAAATAATCCATTGCTAATAGTTTTCCTATAATAAGAATGCATGATAGAAGAGGTTCAAAACTTTAATATCTTTGGCTCCAACAAGCATCAACCATTATTATGTTTCGTGGTTGTCGCCTGGCCATGCCATCTGCCAAGATTTATAGAATCAATCATATAGCCATATTCAATGCTGTCTGCCTCATTAACCACTCTCTGAGGTATTTGGCAACTGCACACACTATAAATACCTTCGCTGATCTATGGCAGCACTCCAGTGCCTCCGGCCATATTTCTGATTCCATGTTTTTAAAATCTCGGCTTCAAATACAATTTCCTTATTTTCAAAAAGTTTCAGCAAGTAAGAAGGAAATGCAGTTCATTCTCAATCATCATATCAAAGCAGTGACATTTATCAGTAACACTAGGATCCCATTTACTTCTTCACGCTGCTAGTGGTAATATACTCATTTTAAACATAATATAAAGTGCTTGTGCACATTTTTGTTTCAACACATCTAAATACTATTCCAAACAAAAAGGGTGTTTCCTGTTCGAATATAAATTGAAGATCTGAGTTGGCAAGCCTAGTTTTTATTTTAGCCTCATCAGCCTGTCCATATATTCTTTAACTACCCCCTGGAAGCATTTTTCATAGAATCTGGGTTAAGCCAGAATTCATCACACCTTTATTTTGTGAAAGTGTCCTTTATGTAGTGGCACCATTTCACTGTCTGCCCTCCTTCCTGGACTAGGAGCTCCTTAAGTGTGTCCATATATATTGCAAGGGCTGGCGAGCGCCAAGGTTTCACCCAATAAAACAAAGGATTCAATTGTGCTAAGCACTCTGTCCTGTAGGCCTACTTCCATGTACAGGGGTAGCGTGGGTGTAGCTGCTGGGAGACCTAATAAATTTAATAGGCAGAAGGTTCCTACAGTTCGTTCATGTTGCACCAAAAAATCTGAAACGTAAAGGACTGCCTGTCGAGCTTGTACTGTATATGCCTCCATGGACACCCTAAAGGCACCACCACAATTCTTCTTGGCAAAGCCATCGATGGCACTGCCGTATCTATACAGTACGACCCCGGTTTTCTCTATGTGGCTACCCCAGTTTCCCTTTTCATTAATTCTCATTCCGAGGAAGTCATAACATTGTACTTGTTCAGTTGACTCACCGGACAGATTTAGTTTCAACTTGGGTCACTTCTTCCTGTTCCCCCTAAATACCATTGCTTAAGTTTTTCCAATATTTATTTTTAGACCATTATTACTAGAAAATGTGTCAAACAGCTTAAACTGTTTACCCATTTCTATGGGGGTCAAGGAGATTGACGCTGCATCGTCAGCAAACAATATCGGGTATCACCGTAGTTGGGGCGTCTGGCGGGATTGGCATCATTTGATTTATTGCACCATTGATGAATATGCAGAACAGTTTGGGGACCAGTAAGCATCCTTGCCAGACGCCTTTTTCGGTCATAAAAGGCCTTGAGACTTCTCCATTTACATTTCACCTTCTGGTTGCATCATTAAATTAATATAGTATCAACATTACTGACAATAGTTCAGGGGGAATTCCTAAAACATTTAGGGTAGGGGGCGTGGCTTGGAGCTGCCATGTGTGGCATGGCTTCTTAGAAGCTCCTGGCTGGCTCTAAACGGCGAGCACAAATTTGCTGGTTCTCCGCTCCGTTTTGCGAAAAATTCGATTTGGCTGGAATGAGGAAGGAAAGGTAGGTGATGCTTTTGCTGGTTTACCGAAACTGATAACACTGGGATTGCTGAGTTTAAACAGCAAGAAAATGGTGGCCAAGTCTTTCTGGAGTTCCGTGGAGTCCATACGGAGGGGGAGCCAGGACTAGTAGGCAGCCCTCTGGGCCTAGCGCGAATGCGATCTCTGCACTGATCAACCTGTCCCTGGATGCATGTGATTGCTCCCCGTTTGTCTCCTTCCAACTCAGATGCACCGTAACCCGGAGGCGGGAACCTCGGGACCCGCTCGGCTGGATCCAGCGTCCCCGACCTAGGAGCTGCGGCACCTAGCACCGGACAGTGCTCCATCGGCAGACCATTCAATGTCCCCCTATGCATCCCGGAGGGCTGCGGCTCTCCCCCCGGGTGGACCCTAGGACTCTTAAAGTAAGTGCCGCTGCCCTCCCGAAAGTCTTGCTGCGCCATCACACCGGGGCCCCCTATTGCTCGGCTGGCCTGCCGGGGCTTCGCAAACACAGGCGGCCCTATCTGCTCTGGTCGGCTCTAAAAATGTCTACGCTGCCCCTCACCCGGAATTCTAGTGTCTTTTGAGGGGGGGGCCTGTGCTGCAGCCTATGCCAAGAGCCTCCTGGGGCCCTTGGATAAAGAGGCTCCGGCCCGCTGGGGGAGTCCCCCGCAGACACTGGCACACTGGGCCCCTCTCACTACAGCTTTACGGCCGGGCTGCCATAAGATCCAGGCAGGCGGCTGGAGAGGCTGTTGGCCCTAGATGCGCGCTGTGAAGCGCTCGAGGCAAAGCAGGAGGACTCAGAGAATAGGTCAAGAAGGAATAACATTCGCCTTAGAGGAATTCCATCATCTATGTCTGACGCATACCTGGAGGGTTATGTATTGGACTTATTCAGACTCATAATAACTCTCCCAGATTAATCCACGCTGGAGATAGACCGGGTGCATAGGACGATCCCGAAAGTCTGCCACTGCACATCCTGACGTCCTTGCCAGATTAAAAGAAGAAATCATGCGAGAAGCCAGATCAATGCAGCAAATCTCATTTAGAGGCTCCAATATCCTTTTAAACCAAGACCTCGCAAACTCCACCCTTCAGAAAAGAAAAGCCCTCAAACCGCTCACTGAGTGGCTTCGCGAAAGAAAGGTTCTGTACCATTGGGGTTTCCCAACATCCGTAAAATTCACCTGGGAGGGTTCACAGCACCAGATTAATTCCCTGAAGGACGCCGACGGGCTCATGGGTGTCGTGGGAGCAGGCGAGGAATCTGATTCAGAGGTGCACTCTCGGGACCTCACCAAGAAGCAATCTGCAGCGACATGGACAAGAGTCAGCAGAAGGCGTAGGATCCGTGGCCCACCCAGCAAAAAGCCTGACCCAGACTGAATTGAACTTATCTCAAGCTGAAACTCCTAAGAACTTTGGGCAGTACTCCAATTATGCCGGTTGTTGATCCCTGGTGAGCCCTCTCTGGTTTTGGGGTGAGATTGTTGGGCATGTTGTCCCTATTGAGGTCATCCATATCCCGGTGGAGGCAGAAGCGGGGCGGGGCAGGATTGTTGACGCTGCCTGGTCCTCAGACTGAAGTGTAGCAAAGATATACTGTTTACCAAGTCTAGATCGCAATGCCAGTCGCTGCCATTTGGCCTTTGGGCTTGTTGTTGAAGCTCCTCCAGTTGCCCCGTTGGGAAAGTTGGATTGGAAGATTGGGGCGGTGGGGTCGGGAGGGAGACGGAGAGAGTTGGGGATAATCCTATCGGAGTTGGAGTTTCTCCACCTCTCCTCTCTCAAGTTGGGGAAAAACATACCACATTGACATATTAACCATTCCTGAAACACATTGCCTCATTGTTCTCATTTTAGGGGGGGGATTTTAACCTGGTCCCGGATCCTCTACTGGACAAAACTCCCCCCAACTAAATCAGACTACACCCAAGCTGTCGTAAATCTCCCCCGTCTCACCTGGGATCGCTTCTTGCTCTGTTCCGCGGGAGGATTCCTCTTGTGGACGGATCAGGTCTTGTATAGACTCGCTCGAGTCTCGTCCGGCTGCAGAGCGCGTTCAGAGTTCTGGGAAGGCCGCTGTTCCAGGATGTCCAGGAAAAAGGTAGCGGTCGCTAGGAATGAGGATTCCGGGAGCAGATTAGAGGGAAGGAGTGAAAGGAAGGAAGAAGGAACTAGGAATAGTGGATTGGCCGAACAACACACACACGTCAAGTCACTACCTAATGATAGCGTTGAGACGCGCTTGGCCGCGGGGGCGTGGCCAATTTATAGAACGTGCCGTGTGCAGCGTGAAGGCTGGTGCGAGGCAAGTCGCTTGGCGCGGCCATGTTGGGAGTAACAAAGAATACAAGCCTCGTCGCGATAAGGACCAGGAAGTCCAGAAGGGGCAAGTTCTATGGGTCACGACAGCATGCCTCCTCCGAAGACCTGCTCCACCAGGTTTGCCCGGGTGTATGAGATGGAATCTTCTAAACAATCGAGGGGTATTAAGTTAGAAACTGGTTCCCAGGTTCTCTCGCTAGGAGGATATCCCTTCCATTCAACCAGGTATTGAAGTCGACCGCATTTATACCTGGAATCGCATATTCTGGACACTTCATATTCCAGCAGATCGTCCACAACAAAAAGACTGGGACTGCAGGATTTTCGGGTGGATTGGTTGTAAGGTTTCAATAGGGAAGTGTGAAAGACTGGGTGTATTTTCTTCCAGGAATCGGGTAGCTTGAGTCGGAATGAGACAGGATTGATGATTTCCTTTATGGAAAATGGTCCATAGTACCGAGGGGCCAATTTGTTTGGCCGTAGATGTCACAGTAATAGTTTCAAGGACAACCAGACTTGATCACCAACAGAATAAGAAGGCACCGGTCTTCTTTTGGAATCCGCATAAAGCTTAGTGCGTATTTGGGCCTCTTTCAATTGTTCCTTGGCTTCCTTGTGTATGTTGATAAGAGTCTGTATCCATGAGTCGGGAGTAGGTACTGGAGTGGGATGTGGAAGAACAGAAGGTAAAACGGATGGGTGAAAACCTTGACTGCAATAGAAAGGGCTGACCTTGAGTGCTGAGTGATCGGAATTCTTGTAGGCAAACTCAGCCAGGGGTATGAGGAGAGACAAGTCATCCTGAACCTTGGTGGCAAAACTACAAAGATATTGCTCCAGAGTTTGATTTACACGTTCCGTAGCTCCGTTGGTTTGTGGGTGATAACCTGATGAGAGAGCGTGTTGGATCCCTAGAATACGACACAGATGTTTCCAGAATTGTGAGACGTAATGAGGTCCTCGGTCCAATATGATCTTGGAAGGAAGTCCATGAAGACGGAAAATATGTTCCAGGAAGATTCCAGCAAGTTCTGAGGAGGATGGTAGTTTATACAAAGGTGTAAAATGAGCCATATGAGTGAACAAGTCTATGGTTACCATGATGGTCGTGTATCCTCGGGAAGGTGGTAATTCCACAATGAAGTCTGTAGCAATAAACTCTGATGGTCTTGTTGGCAGCGATGGTTGCAGTAGAAGACCCGCCGGTCTCTTGTTATCATGTTTGTTTTGACTGCAGATAGCACAAGCCTTGACGTACTGTTGTACGTCGGTCTTCATTCGAGGCCACCAAAACTGTCTTTGTATAAGATGGAGGGTGTTAGTTATACCACGATGACTGGAGTGAAGGGTATCATGGCAGAGGTTTATTATCCTTTGTTGTAATTTCTGCGTAGGAATGACCAGTGCATTGTCCTTGAATAGATATTCTTCCTTAACTCTTAGATTCCATGGATTCTTCCTTGAAATATCCTTCCAGAGGTCAGAGGACTGGGTCTGCACTCGGATTTCTTCCAGGAAGTTGATTGCTTGAGCTACAAAGATAGTGTGGGGAAACATCTTAGGATAGGCCTTGTCCTCAGTGGCTACGTAGTCAGGACGTAGAGATAAGGCATCAGTAATCATGTTTTGTGATCCGGGAACATGAGTGATTTGGAATTGGTACTGGGCAAAGAAGTAGGCCCAACGTGCCCGACGACTGTTCCTGCACTCCAACGAGTGTAGAATTTGGAGATTCCGATGGTCTGTGTGGACCTGAACTGGATATCTAGCACCCAGAAGTAGGTGTCGCCATTCAGTGAAGGCTTGGCGGATGGCCAACAGTTCCTTCTCCAGGATGGAATAGTGTGTCTCGCTGGGAGTCAGTGTTCGTGAAATGATATGATATGATGTGGCATTTGTAACGCGCCTATACACAAGTGTTTCAAGGCGCGACAAGGCGGGGGGGGAACAGAGGGAGACCGACAACGATCCTACTAGGCCAGGTGTCATTCAGATCGCGCAAGTGCAAGGGTTGGGGGACTGGGAAAAAAGTGCAGGGGAAGGGGAGAGGGGAAGTGCAGTACATGTTTAGTAGAATACAAGATAAATAATAGGGCCAGCTGGTGGAAAGTGCAAGGAAAGTGCGGTACGTGGTTAATAGAATACAAGATAAATAATAGGGCCAGCTGGTGGCAAGTGCAAAGGTAAGTGCCAGGAGAAGGGGCTGTAGGATACAGAGACAGTCCCGTAGTGCATGTAGGCAGTACACGGAAGAGTGGCTGGGCCAGGACATGAGATCGGTGAGTGGCCCAGTTGCAGATTTAGTGCAGGTTCAGTGATTTTAGCAGGGGAGAGGGGGAGAGAAAGCGGAGGCAAAGAGGAAGGTTTTGAGGTGCTTCCGGAACCGGAGATGGTTCTCCTCAAGTTTCAGGGTGGCAGGAAGGCTGTTCCAGAGGGAGGCCCCTGCTGCGGGAGAGATCTACCACCAGCTCGTTGCTTGGAGAAGCGGCAGAACCTGAGGTAGTTGGAGGTGGATGAGCGAAGGGCTCGAGAAGGAAGATATTTAGGAAGAGCGAGTTGAAGGTATTTCGGCCCAAGGCCCCAGAAGGCCTTGTGGACAATGCAGAGGGTTTTGAACTTAATCCTTGCAGCCACTGGGAGCCAGTGTAGTGATTTCAGTCCTGGAGAGATACGGTCCCTGGGCTTGAGGCCAAGGACAAGTCTCGCAGTCCTGTTCTGGATGAGTTGCAAAGGGCGGAGAGTAGAGGCAGGAAGATTTAGATAGAGGCTGTTACAGTAGTCCAGCCTAGAGAGAACCAGAGCTTTGGAGACAGTGAGCTTCTGGGGGAAGGAGAGAAAAGGAAGGATACCTCTGAGGAGGTGTAGCTGGTAGTGTGACTTCTTAGAGACGTCAGAGATGTGAGGAGAGAAGGAGAGTGTGGAGTCGAAGATAACCCCAAGGTTTTTTGCCGTGCAGGTAGGAGCAGGAAGAGGGCCAAGGGAGGCCGGCCAGAGAGCTGCAGGGAAGGAGGGAGTGGGTGTGCCGATAAGTAGAATCTCAGTCTTACTGGCATTAAGGCAGAGGTCGTTGGCGGCACACCATTCCTGGATAGCAGAAAGACAGTCAGAGATGAGGGAAGTGGAAGAGAAGGCCGAGGGTAGCCTGAAAATGAGCTGGGTATCATCCGCGTAGCACTGAAAGATGGGACAGAGAGCGGCTATGCGGTGAGCAAGAAGTGCAAGATACTGATTGAACAGCCAGGGGGAGAGGTTAGATCCCTGGGGGACACCACAGGTAGAGAAAAAGATGTCAGAGAGGAAGGAACCCAGTTGGACCTGGGAGGGTCGATTGGAGAGGAAGGAGGACAGCCACGCCAGAGCTTGACCAGTGATACCCAGGTTATCATGGAGACGGTTGAGCAGGATGGTGTGGTTAACAGTGATTTTTTAAGCAATGGGGTGTTCCAGTCCATCCTCAAGTTCCTGTTTCAAGACCGCCCCTATGGCGTAGTTAGTTGCATCCGTTTCCACTAGGAATGGGCGATTTATGTCGGGCTGGGTCAGGATGGGGGCTTGCGTGAACTCTGTCTTCAATCGTTGGAATGCTTTATCTTGCGGCGTATACCAGATAACGGGGGTGTCTTTCTTCAATAGAGCAACGATCGGCTGAACAATCTCGGAAAAGGTAGAAATAAACTTCCGGTAGAAGTTGGCGAGCCCCAGGAAGGATTGAACTTGTTTCACAGATGTGGGAGCGGGCCAAGCCAGTATGGCCTTTACCTTTGAAGGGTCCATACCAATTCCTTCTGGGATAAGGATGAATCCTAGGTAGTGAGCAGAAGTAACGTGAAACGAGCATTTTTCGGGTTTGGCTAACAGTTTGTGTTCACAAAGTCGTTGTAGTAGTGCCTTTACATGTTCTTCATGTTTTAGAGGATCCTTGGAAAAAATCAATATGTCATCCAGATAGACAATGACGAAGAGGAACAACATATCAGAGAACACCCTGGCCCTCATTACAAGTCAGGCGTTAAGGGTGTGGGAGTGGCCCAGGTCAACATGTTCCCTGTGAGGTGCGAGATTATGAAGCCCACCTTCGCCCTAGAAGTTGAAAAATAATAGGGCTTAAAAGTAAAATGCACCAAGCAGGAATCTAGGAATCCACGTAAGGATTTTGCCGAGCCATCATATTGGTCTACCACTCCACCCAGTAACACACTGTCCTTGTTAGCGGGGTCGCAAGACAAAAACAAGCTGCCTTAAGGCAGCATTCTTAGCCTTTAAGTTCTGTACTTCAGTTGTGAGCTCTTGCATGCCACGTATAAGGTCCTGGACTGCTTTCTCCATAGCAGTATCAGTGTCGGTCGTTTGGCGTCTCAAATTGTTGTAAATCTCCCCCGTCTCACCTAGGATCGCTTCTTGCTCTGTTCCGCGGGAGGATTCCTCTTGTGGACGGATCGGCTCTTGTATAGGCTCACTCGAGTCTCGTCCGGCTGCAGAGCGCGTTCAGAGTTCCGGGAAGGCCGCTGTTCCAGGATGTCCAGGAAAAAGGTAGCGGTCGCTAGGAATGAGGATTCCGGGAGCAGATTAGAGGGAAGGGGTGAAAGGAAGGAAGAAGGAACCAGGAACTAGGAATAGTGGATTCGCCGAACAGCACATACACACGTCAAGTCACTACCTAATGATAGCGTTGAGACGCGTGGGGCCGCGGGGGCGTGGCCAATTTATAGAACGCGACGTGAAGGCTGGTGCGAGGCAAGACGCTTGGCGCGGCCATGTTGGGAGTAACAAAGAATACAAGCCTCGTCACGATAAGGACCAGGAAGTACAGAAGGGGCAAGTTCTATGGGTCATGACACAAGCTCTGTCTTTCGCTAGGCTTCTCAGAGAAACGGAAACTGTGGATGCATGGAGATTGTTTAACGCCAGGATGAGAGATTACACTCAATACCCACACGCACAAAGGGGTTTCTCGCGTATTGACCTTCTACTTGTCTCAAGTGATATCTACCCATGCCTGGACAAGGTGGAGATTCTCGCCAGAGCGCTCTCAGACCATGCCCCAGTATCTGCAACCCTTAGTGTAACAGGCCATACTCAACCCCCAAACGGTTTTGGAAACTTTATGACCCCATCCTATTGGATTATAGCGTCAGAAGAGAAATCGGCGAGGCACTCACTAACTATTTTGCTGAAAACACCACTTCCGATACGGCAGTAGCTACTATCTGGGACGCCATGATGGCGGTAGTGAGAGGCACACTCATCAGTGCAGGAGCGGAACAGAGCCGGATGTCGAGAGTGGAGGCGGCAAAATTAGAGAAAGAAGTGACAGTCTTGGAAAAATAATTACAATCCCGTAGGACACAGAAAATACACAGGGCCTTAGTGAAAGCCAAGACTGCACTCGAAATGCACTGGGCTGATCGTTCCGCCAGGTCACTAGCTTTCACAAAGCAATTTTACTATAGTAAAGGCAACAAAGCGAACCGAATACTTGCATACAAGCTTAAAAAGACACATAACAGGAATAACGCCTTATTGGTTCTGATGGTAGAGCCCGACATACGGAGGCGGATAAGCTGGCAGAACACCACAAAGCTGTAATGGCTGGACAGCCCACAGCCCCTGAGAAATTGCCCTCATTTTTACTGTACAGCGGCCCCCTATCTGAATCCCAACTGTCAGTCCTTGAAAACCCAATCACAGCAGAGGAAATAATCAAGTCCATTAAGTCTCTAAAGAGTAGTGCACTGGGGCCTGACGGGTTTATCGCAAAATTCTATAAAATCTAAGCACAAATCTTGGCCCCACAACTTACTACCCTGTTAAATTCTTTCCTTTCGACAGGCTCAATCACCAAGTCAATGGCTCAATCGTTAATGATTCTTGTCCACAAACCGGGGAAGTATCCCGTGCAGGCTTCCTCCTATAGACCTATTACCCTCATGAACAATGATGGGAAAATATTTTCAAAAGTCTTAGCGACCCGACTGAAAGCGTATCTCCCGGACATTATAGCCTGCGATCAGACGGGGTTCATCCCAGGGAGGGGGACACAAGATAATCAGACGGACCATAAATATTATAGAGAGTGCCCAAAGGATGGTGGAGAACATTGTGGTGCTGTCCTTGGATGCACACAAAGCTTTTGATCTGGTGGATTGGGGTTATATCGGTGCACTGCTTTCACATTTTGGGTTTGGGCCAAACTTTACTAAATGGACTATGGCTAACTACCAGTAACCCACTACGCAACTACGGGTTAATGGCGTCAGATCCGAGACAATCAGGATAACTAGCGGAACGAGTAGGGCTTTCCCCCATCACCAATGGTCTTTGCTTTATCAGTGGAGCCCTTTGCGAATAGGATCTGGTGCAACCCAAGATAAAGGGGCTCGAAGTGGGGAAGCACCAATATAAGATTGCACTATACGCAGACGATGTGTTATTAACCCTGACTACACCAAACTCATCCCTGTGTCCCCTATGAGGAATTCGGGTGGGTCTCTGGGTTTCAGGTTAATCTGCCAAATCATCGGCGCTGGCAATTAATCTCACCAAAATGCAAAAGACAGAGCTTGGCCCCTGTTTACCAATCCCCTGGGCAGAGTCTGAGATCGAGTATTTCGAGGTGCAGATCCCTAATGACATCTCCCGTCCGTACCGATGCAACTTCCCTCAGCTATGGGACGATTTCCAGAGAGATCTAAAGCATTGGGAGAACCAGGAGATCTCCTGGTTCGGGCGAATTGCTGCTGTGAAAATGAACCTGCTCCCTAGATTGCTATACCAATGCATGACACTCCCAGTAAACATCCAAGCGAACGAACTACACATTCTACAGAGAAATATACTAAGATTTGTTTGGGGGGGGGGGGGGAGTCCAGAATATCAAGGAAAATTATGCTTCGAGGGAGGGTCATGGGAGGGATGGGGTCCCAGATGTGTCTAGATATGCGCTTGCAGCACAATTATCCCATGCGTACACTTGGACTCAATCCATCAACCAGCCACTATGGAAGCAGCTGGAGGAAGCCTGGTGCCCTTCACCCCCATCGGGGCTACCCCACCTGCCCTCTATCAGAGTACAGACTAACCAGGGCCCCCTCACAGCTACAACAGTTACTGTTAGCTGCTGGGAGACTGCAGCGCAGAAATGGGGCTGCAGAGGTTCTAGGGGTCCGCTTACTCTTATCTGGTATAACTGAATTTACCCCAGGGAACCCCCACACAGCTTCTTACCATGGATGGAGGGTGGTCTGGAAAAGCTGTCAGACTTTTTAGAAGGGGGCTCACCCATAACATTTGAAAGCTGCAAGGAGAGAATCGGGGTGGGGGAGGCAGAGCGGTTCCACTACGTCCAGCTGCGACACTGGGTCTCCCATAAAATGGTTAGGGAGAGCGGGGCTAGAGGCCTACCTGCACTGGAAATGTCCTTAACATCAGTAGCACCCAGGGGCAGGATCTCGACTCGTATCGCCTAGACAGAACTGACCCGTGGAAAAAAGAAAAGTACATGCTTGACTGGGAGAGGGACCTTGGCCGGGAAATTGAGGTGGAGGATTGGGGAAAGATTTGGGAAAGGCTACACAAAGAGCATGCAATGTATCACAAACAGGGAAGGAGGATATAAGCTCTCATTCTTATTCATTAGCATCTCGGACATCCAAATTTACCCTGTCCTCGGGGGCCTATTTCTGGACAAAAGGTTAGGGACCATTACTTTGTCAAACCTGCAATATCCAGTACAGAGACCAAAGCCTTGCCAGCTCAATGCTTGATCATTCGGCGATGGCTTCACAGCCTAATTTTGGGCGGGCTGAAAGACCTGACAGACATCAGCGTAATTGAATTGGCGGATCAAGCGGAAGGGGAAATGGAGGCTCTGAACCTAGAACTTTCTAAACTACAGCCCCCGAATCCATGTGATGCCCCCACGTTTGACTCTCCAACTCCCCTGGTTGACATTATAAACGAAGAGACATCTCGTTATCACCAAGAAGATCTACAGCCACCCTCCCAAACAGGAGATGATGCAGGAGGACAAGATGGCTCCTCAGTGTTACATCATACTTTGAGAGAGGTGGATGAGCGTATCCACCTCTCCCACCCCACTGTATCAGCCCTAAATATGGTGTTAAGTTCTTTTGTTGCCCTATATGACAACATATGGGAAGAAATTGAAATCTACTAACGCTACTTTGGCTGTTGTTACTTTGAAACTTGAAGAGATTGTGTCTGAGGTCCGTTTTGGCCTTTTTGGGATGAGGGAGGAGGTGGCATCAAGCAACAGCCGATGGCAAATTTGGATAATGAACCGGGGTCTGTTATTGAAATCTCTGACGACTTAGGCTCGAACGATCAGTTGACTCCCCTGGAAGCGAACACTGATCTTAGAGTAATTGATCCGCAAATTGCTCATCAGGCCCATGGCACCACTGGTATTGCTACTACTACCATTGACCTCACTAATGAACAACCTACTGTGGGGGAAGTGGTTAAAGGGGACATGGAAGGAGAAGGGGGTCTATGTAAAGTGCAAGCTAGCTCTCCGCTCTCAAACAAATCCACCACAGCACTGAAAGGTAAAGCATTGAAGCGGAGAACGGGGGCTAGGAAAAATAGAATTTTATCTCTGAGAATGGCCCACCGCACACTATTCCACGCTAGACTGTCTCCTGTACCGGACCATATGATCCCCAATTCAGAACTAGAGTTAAATGCTCAGATAATACCTGAGAATGTACCAATTGCTTCTGATAGGCAAGAGGGCGCACCTATTCCCCCAATTCCTACTACCGATCTATTTGCAAAGAGTGTAGAATCCTCAGAGGGCAGGGTGGTCCCTGACGAGTTTTGGTATGAAGGTGAAAGGTTTTCCTGCTATTCCCTTCTCTATCCCTTATCCTTCCGTGATGTGGGGTTAGCAGGGAGGGGGCATTCATAGTCTGCGCCCATTTTCCAATCACTTCGTCTATCTGGGGTCCACCCGAAGGAGCGACTATGTCTGTGCCGCCGCAAGCGAAGATTGTGGCAGGAAAAACTGGGCCTGCAGGTATAACAGAAGGTGTAAATGATTCACTCCTTCCTATGGTGACTAAAGTGGGTATCTCTAAATTACAACCCCTACCCTCTTGTCCCAACCCTAAATTTAATCTGGACCGGGTGGAGGCAGGCTCCGGAATGGGAAAATCAACATTCCTTAAAGAGGTGGCCGACCTCCCCCCGAATCCAACTATCCCAGAGTATCAGCTGGGATGAAGGATCTGCTGCAGCGTCTATACTACCCCACAAATGCCGGTGTGAGAGAACACACCAAAGCACCTGTTTAAAATAATGCTGTACTGCATGGTTCTGTAAGTGCCCAATTGAGCAGTCATCCTTACTCTGATGCCCCTAAAGGGAAAGTTGATAGACGGCAAATTGAGAAGGGTGGTGGTCATAAAATTCACCAAGTTAAGATCCATTGCACACTGGGCTATGTATAAATCGACCTAATATTCTAGCCATTTTCGCTGCCATCCCAAGTCTGGCCCTGGTGTCATCGGCAGATATTGGGAGGGTTTCCTTCCCAGTGAGAGAGCATTTGAGTACTAGTATTATATTATGTTTCTGACCTCTCCCCTGGTAAGAGAACTTATTATTACCCAAAGCGAAGCATTGGCAGGATTGGGTTTCAAATCTCTCAGATCAATGAACCGAGTATTGGAACTCATCAGAATGGGGTGATTCAACCTATTGTTAATCAACCTAAGGTTATAGCTATCCCTGACAAATCGGCCCAGAGTGGAATGTCAAACGATATGGATTGGGCATCAATCATCTCCTCTCTATGGCAAAAACTGGTCCCATGAGAAGGATATCTCCCTAGGAGATCTTTGGAAGAGTGTACCGTTATGTTTAAAATCTTGGAACACCCGAGGCAATGTCCATCTTTTCTCCAATACTGTTTGTATGAATATGTTGAGAATGGCGAATTGCATTTGCCTGCAGGAGACAAGGTTAACATCAGTACCCACTCTTGATGGATACAGTGTGTTCATCCAGCCTGCTAGGGATGGGACGGGGGGTGGGGAGGACCCTCAGGTGGCCTTTTGACTGCAGTGGACATTTCTCTCGGCCTCAGTGGGGTGGTAATTGTGGGCTTGCCTTTTGGTGCCTTAGGGATTGACTGCAGGTCTATGGAGGGATCGATTAATCTCTTATTGCTAAATATTTATTGGCATAAGGGAATCAAACCAGTTGATCCGTTCATAGATGCGATCTGCCGGGTGGTGGATGAGTGGATGGGGATTCATCCTGAGGGAAGGGGTTACTGTTATGGGCGATCTGAATGCAGATTGTGTTCATTCCCATCAATTGTGGGAACCGGCAGAGATCCACGTGGGTAACTCAGAGAAGCAACTCGTGGGACAGAAGTGGACAATATGTTTAGGCGGTAGGGGGCTATTCCCTCTGGTGGGTAAAACCAATGACTCACGGAACATCAGTGAATGGCATACGTGGCACAGAGAGGATAGCTCATCCTTGATTGACTATATTTTTGTTGATACTCTTCTAATGAACTCTTGTCTGGCATTTGACATTTTCAAGAACGATTGGAGTGACCACTGTATTCTTACTGCACAATTTAATTGGGTTGTTAATATCAGCAAAAATTACAATTGACTGCTAAGGTAGGGTGAAATGCTGTCATATGGACTGCACTGAATATCCGTCGTCTGAATTCCAACATACATCATGCACTGAACTGTTCGACCTATGAGTGGAAACTCAAAAACTTTAATGCATTTGAGTTCCAATCATTTGTTGGCCAGATGATTGACGAGTCGGTCCCGAGGAGTAGTGCCATACATCATGGCCAAGTTAGGCATGTTCACTGTTATAATGCCAATGTGGCACTTGCAAAAAATAATTTACAGAGATCAGAGAAACAGATTCAGTGTACTGACCGTGATGAGGTTACCCGTAAGAAGTTAATTGGGGAGCTCAGGCAAACGTAGAAAAACTACTGTAAATCAATCAAGTCTGCAATGCTTCAGAATGATGCAGAAAAGATGCTTGGGACCCTAATTGCTGCCGACGTGAGTGCATTCTCGTATTTGGTGAATGGGCAGGACCCCAATTCTACCACCTGCCAATCGAACTCGACATCCAAACAAGAGAGGATTGAGTTCTTAGGAGAAAGATTTGGGAAGTCTCAAATAGACCCTCCACTGGTTTTGGACTTAACTAAAGAGGAAAGGTGGAATCCCTATGTCAAATTAGAAACCATCCAAAAACTGATCTCTAGGTGCAAGCGATCAAGGGCCCTGGGACCAAGCGGCATGACTAATACCTTTAAAGATAACCCAAATTTATGGGCCCAACTATTGCGCCTGGGGTTTAGCGACATCCTTTCCTCAGGGGTGACCCTGCTGTCTTGGAACACGGCTCGTGTTGTCCCGCTCTTCAAGTGTGGTAGCAGGACGGATCTGTCGAATTATCGACCAATTTCTCTAATCGATGTGGATTGTAAGATCTTTTCATCCTTCCTGCTATCACACCTGGAGGAGTGGGCACACAAGTGCTACCCGCTGGATCAATTTCAGACAGGCTTCAGAAGGGGCCACTCGACCAACATTAATGGGCTTGCCCTGAAGTGCGTGCAAGAGGGGGCGTGGTTGGCATCAGGGAGCTGCACTTACATGGCCTCAATCGACCTGACAGCCGCGTTCGACCGTGTAGACCATGGCAGATTATGGCAAAAACTAGCTGGTTGGGGCCTGCCCTCAGGGCTCTTGATGCTAATTAACAGGGTTTATGAAAATTGTGGATTCCGGGTTCGTCTAAACCAAGGAGGTGATCTTTCAAGGAGACTCAGATAATTACAGGGGGTCAGACAGGGTTGCACATTGGCGCCCTTGCTATTCAACCAATACTTTTCTGATGTAGCCATCTCGCTAATTAAAGAAGGACTCCTTGCCTCAAAGATCGCCAAGGACAAAATTATTTGGCTTTCATTTGCCGATGACCTACTAATATTTGACAACACTGCAACAGTCTCTTACCAATTTTGAAGCATATCCTAAAGCCAATGGGTTAACAATTAATCCTTTGAAAACTAAAATCTTATCCTTCAGGAAAACAAGGGTAAAGACTTCGGGCTTTATCGTCAATTTGGGAGAGACTGCCCTGAAATTGGCTAGGGCAGTGCAATACCTGGGGTTTAATTTCTCTGCCTTCCCGGGTCTCCAGGTACTAATTGGGCCCATTTTACATAAGGCCGAATTACTCGAAGCGCAGGTGGTCAGGATTGACCGAAAGTTTGGTAAGTTCTCCCTGAAACCTGCTCTAATTTCTTGTGAGATCAAAATCATACCTAGACTAATCTATGACCTGGAATTGTTATCTGAAAGAGTAAGCAAAACGCTCAGTCGGATTGAGGGTTGCATTTGGAGAAGATTGTTGGGTATGCCAAATGCGATCCCTGTATCTGCAATCAGGTTTGAATTGGGTATTGTCTCGATGTGGGCAGGGGTACAGTTGGCCTGTATATCCCTGTATGCCAAAATTAAAACTGGAACGGCAAATACTCTTTACCATCTGATGTGTAGAACTATAGATCTCTCGTACACACTGATCTCTTTGAGGGATCGGTCCGAAGCCATCCTTGAGGAGATTGGAATGTCAATAGAGAACCTGATTTCTTACCCTACGTCTGTAAAACGTGCCTTATTCGATTTTGATTGGTGTCAAACTGTCGACAAATTTCATTCCTACCCCTCCTTATTCCACTTGAACCATGAACATAGAGCCAGAGGCTCACCCACTAAGGTTATCCTACTATTTCCGGATAGACCTTTTCGAGGTATTGTACTCGGGGCCAAATGGAACATTCTTCCCACTAGAGAGGTATCTTAGTTAGTAGATCGCTGATTCCGTTGGATCAAGCCTGATGTAGGTTCTGTTCGACAAATGGGGAGTCTTTAAAACATCTTGTCATGGAGTGTGTGCCATTACAGCCGCTTAGGGCTAAATTCTTGGAGCCCCGCAATGTAAATTCCATCTTATACGAAGAGGAGTTGGAATGGAAACGGTGTCTGAACATTCAAACTATCCATGAGGGCTTAGCATTATCTGGATTTATTAAAAGTTTTAACTTGTAACACAGAGCCAAATCTCTTCTACTTTCTACTTTTAAAGATGTATTGTGTTAGGCTGATGGTTTAGGTTAATAAGAATTGAATATTTGTTTTTATTTGATATACATTAGTATTCTGCTTTAGGTGGGATTTATTAATATTTTTTTGTTTTGTTCTCAGACTGAGTACCTGTAAAGCTTGGTTGTATTGATGATTGCATATTCTTTTTTCTTCTCGCTTTGTATTGTTTTTGTTTTTTTTTTATCAATGGTGTTGATGAATTGGAATTAGCTTTTTTTTTTGTCTTTGCGAAGTTTTCTAAACCATTTTTACTTGCCATTGATGTTTTGTAAAGGTTTGAATAGCCCAAATACAAAAAAATTAAAAATAAATAAGCTCTGTTACGGGGGGGAGGGCGTGGCTTGGCAGCCATGGAGTGGGCTGAAACTCCATCATACTCTGTGATCCGGCGATCGATCTTCAGTAGCGTGTGCTGCCAGACAACAGACTGCTGCATGAAAATGACATTATGGATGTATGAAGGTGACAGGAAAAGGAAGCATCCACCCGCGAACAAATTGGCCCAAGAGAACGTGAGATTTGATACTCTGTATCACGGACCGAGTGCGGCTGTATAATAACAAGATGGCGGCCGCTATAGAACAAAGGGACCCGTGAAAGCAGCAGGCGCGTATTCGGAACGGGCTGCTGGAGCTACGATACGATCATTGCAGTAAGAGGACGTGCTGAACGCAGGCACAGAAAGGAGTGAGCGGCACCCAGGAGAGAATGCAGGGCGTGTGAAACAAAGCAGCGCTGCAAGAGGAGCGCATTATGGCCAGCTGCCGCTCGCGGAAATAAAACCACGGACCCGGTCCCCTGTGCTTGTAAGGGGCTGCCGGGTGCACCCCAGCAGTAGAACTGGCTGCGCGTGCGGCTGCCGGCAGAAACGCCCGCAGGGCCAGTGGTGTGGAGGGGGCTTGCGGTCCGTGACCGCGGGCTGAGTGCTGGGCACCAAAAGCACGCTGCCTATTGAGGCGTGCGCCTAACTGATAAATAACAGACGGAGGATATGTAACCTGGCGGATATGCCCTTAAGGACCACACGGTAAAGGCAGAGAGCCGTGTTGCGTTTTCTTTTACTGGTTCTTCCTGTTCTGCTTCATTGCAGGCTGGGTGCGCAACATTATTGATGTAAGATGGGGGGACCCTGCACATCACGAGGCCATTAAGTGAAGGCAACTAGACCCCAGTACTGTGCTTAGGGAGACTCTGCACTGCTGTTGCTGAGGAGGGTGGCCTGCACCCCTGCAAAGACCTAAGATAAGATAGTTGTGGAAGTGGCTGAACACTAATAATAGGGGGAGTGAGCGGAGGGTCACGGGCCCCCCTCCCCCTCTGGAATTGGGCAGAATCAGGCTCTTCCGAAGAGGGGGACAAGATCACAAATAGCCCCCCTGGGAAGTGACACACAGCTAAGAGGCAGAATCCGACATCCCTGCGGCGGTGCTGCGGACCTCAAAGCGTGTGAGGATGTAATAAACATGCACCAGGGTGAACTGGATGTCCGGGTAAGCTGAGGTGCAGGTGGTGACATAGTAGGTGATCTGAAAGAGTATAGTCTGCAACAGACAGTGGAGGTACGCGGGAGAACACAACCCACCCAAAATCGGAGTGCAGCGCATGCTGCCATATATTGCGGCTCTCTGCGGGGGACGCGCCCAGGCCTGGATTGTTCGGGTGCCGCCGCAGAGCTGTAGGGGGACAGAACTTGTACGACACAAGGGGACCAGAACTGGACATGCAGACAGGGTTGCATCATGTCGGTTAAAAGTCTGAGGGCCAAAAGTAAACAACCCACAATGGAGGCCAAGACGCCACAAACTCCCACTGCCCCGGTACTGGGCTCAGCGACAGTCTCCGTGGATGGTACTCCAGGGGGAGAAAATCAACAGGTCCTTGCAGCAATAACAGAGCTGAGGAACGCATGGGGGACAGCAATGGCAGACCTACAAACGGCCCTAGTGAACAAAATTGATGCAGTGGGAATGGAAGTTACCCTGCTGCGACAAGACGTCGGAGCGCTGGCAGAAAGGACAAGTGGACTGGAGAGTGCGGTGAAAACCAATACAGAAACCAGTAAAAATAATGCGAAGGAGGTCCACATATTAAAGCAGCAGGTGGCTAACCTGGAGAACCGAGCAGAGGAAGCCGAAGGGAGGGCGAGACAGAAGAACATCCGTGTGGTTGGCTTGCCGGAGGGGGAGGAGCGCCAGGACCCCACGGACTATGTGGAGAATATGATCCTGCAAGAGATAGGGGCGAACAAGCTCTCACAAGGGTTTACTGTCGTATGAGCACATCGGGCCCTGACGAGAAAACCGCGGCCCGGGGCCCATCCTCGGGCGATAATAGCGAAAATATTAAACTATAAAGACAGAGAAAAAATCTTGGAATACCTTCGTAAAGGTGGAACGATAGAAAGGGCATCTACCAACATCACGGCGTATCCTGAATACACAATGTTGGTGCAAAGACAGAGATACAGCTATGTGGCAGTCAAGAGGAGACTACGCGTGGCTGGGATCAAGTACATGCTTTTGTACCCTGCGAGGTTAAGTCTTTCACAAAAGTAAAGCGTTCTTTTTTGAGACCCCAGAGGAAACGGCGCCGTGGCTGGACCTGCAGGGCTGCCCAGATCGAGATGAGGAACAAGATCACGTGAAGCACGATAAGTGAGGGGGATGCAGTAGGATCACTGGGGTGTTAAGTGGGGGGAGCCCCATTGAGTGATGTTGGAACATTGAATTGTATTATGTAACTTTCGGACTTATCGATCCTGTTCGACTGGATTATAGATAACAAAAAGCATAAGTTGACTGGGAAGTACTAGCTGTAGTAAACAGGAGCAGTGGAATGGAGGCAACCTACCCCCCAGGAGTTAGCACTAAGACAGCCACTAGGGCGGCTTGACCCTGCTGAGCCGTGAGTACGGGCTATTGCCAGAAAGGGCTAGATGCGGGGGTGCCTGAGATCCAGTTATGGAGCTGGGCAACAGTTGGGGAGGGTGTTGTTGGGATGGGACAGGGAGGTGGGTGGTTGGGGGTTTTGTTTTGTTTTTAGTGGGGAGTTTAAGTTGGGATACGAGCCTATACAGACGAGTCAAGCAAATGGATTTGGACCAGACAGGGGAAAGGAGGAGAGGGATTCTGCCATGCCATGGGGGATCTTAAAGTAGTTACCTGGAACGTCAGGGGGCTCAATAGTTACTTGAAGAGGAATAACGTCATGCTATACCTACGTAGGCAAAAGATAGATATTGCTCTACTGCAAGAGACTCATCTGACGCGAGACAAGTTGGAGATGTTTGGGAAGAAATGGAAGGGGACTGTGGTGGGTTTGTCATATTCGGGGTATTCCAGGGGAGCGATTATCTGGGTGGCGCCACACGTCCCATTTCAGCTGCTACAGACGCTGGTTGAGGTGGATGGGAGGTGTCATGATCTCTGCTTCCAAAAGATCAGGACTTGCCCGACTCCCTTGGAAGCAGACCCATAACCCTGGTTCCGAGTGCCAGCCAGTCCCAATTGGGACCTTTTGGACCCTGTCCTGGCGCCAGTGGCACCAGGCTCATAAAGATGCCCAGTCCCAGCGCTGGAAGCGCCGGGCTCATAATGCTTGGGTGGACTTACCGGCAGCAGACCATGCTGCTTACTTACCTGCCAGTTGAACCCCTGATCCTCTTCTGTTTGGGACTACTTTTCCTGTTGGGTGGGGCAGGAGCCACTCCCTAGGTTCAGAACACTGGAACTCTTCTGGAAAGCAGGAACTCTTTTCTTACCTAGGCGTGGCTGTGGAAGGAGACACCTAAGCACTACAGGAGGCTATTTAAACCACACCCGATGGATGAATCTTGCTTTGCGTTATTCTGCATTCTCTGCTGCAGAACGCTCATCGTGTCTTCTGCTTCTGATACTGGGCCTAAGGGAACAAAGGCTTACCATCCTGGAATCCAGTCTTCGGCAGCACCTGTAAAGACAAAGAAAGAACAGGTTAGCACTACGGTCTTCAGTGGCAGCGCATCTCTTACCTGGTCCATCGGCTGTCACCAACGCCTCGCGCTGCATTCCGGCATCTGAAAGACAAAGGCTTACCTACTCTTCGCATGCTCCGGAGGTCTTCGCAATGCATTCCGGCATCTGAAAGACAAAAGCTTACCAGCTCTTCGCACGCTCCGGAGGCCTTCGGCGCTGCATCCCGCATCTGAAAGACAAAAGAAGGTGCGTTTAAAGACATTGGGCAACTTTATTACTCACGTGCCATTACTCCTTCCCACGCCGAATCCAGTGGGTATTCCAGCACCCTTCAGCTTCTCTAAAGCTCCGAACTTGTACCTGCAAGATAAAAGGGACAGTTAGTGCGCATCGTGAAGCAGGCTACAAGCGCTTACTTACGTGCTTCCAGGCGCTTCTATTCCTCACGCGGGTTTGATCCTCAACTCTCATCAGCCCGCCATCCGCCATCGCCAGAACCCTGCAAAACAAGAGATATCATTACAAAAGACTTTTAAGACATTTGAAGTGCCCAGAACTTACCGTTCGTGCAGTTAACGACGGACAGCAGTCCTCTGAGGTCAAGAGGCCTGCACCCTTATCCAGTGAAGAAACTGGTTACGGCACCCTGCCCCGAGGCAGATGGAGAGCTCGGCGTTCACTTACCTAAGGTGAGGGCGTTAACCTTTGGGGTTCTACAGGAGAAGAGAAAGGGAAGAGGAGAGAGGCACCCATTAACCCCAGATCATTAATCCCATATTTTCTATCTGCAGACATCTTACTCTTTGAGTCAGACATACAGTGCACAGCGGTCCAGCCCAAAGAGCCAACCGTGTGTTACACATCACCTTTGAAGATACGGCATTCACCCAGTCAAGACCGGCGCCTCTGCGGGAATCAGGTGAGCGTTACAGGAGGATGGTTATAATGAGGGGGTTGGTGGAAAATAGGGAGATAAGTGTAGTGAATACATACGCCCCGAACCCGAATACAGCGGCATACTTTAAAACATTGCGTAATAACCTCAGCATGTGTGTGGGGAGTGCATTGATCTGGGGGGGCTTTAACTGTGTACTAAACCCTAAAGTGGATAGATCAGACGGGAAAAATGATAGACCGGCCCCAGCTGCTAAAGCGCTGCAAACACTGCTAAATGATTTTGGGTTTGAAGATGCATGGAGGGCGCGACACCCCCTAGAGAGGCATTATTCGCATTATTCAAAGATATTAGCGAAGACCACGTACGTTGAATACAGAGCAAGGGTCCTCTCGGACCACTCGCCTTTGATCCTCGGAGGGCAATATCATCCCCCGAGGGCGAGGATACCGACATGGCACCTCAGAGCGGAGGCGCTGAGGGACCCCCCTTTTTAGGGAGGATATGAGGGAAGAGATTGTTAATTATTTTTCGGGGGTGAACGACACCCGGAGGAAAACCTCCAATATATTCTGGAAGTAATGGAAAGATACGCGGAGATGTCTGGGATAGCGGTGAACCCGCAGACGTCCAGTATGTTTCCATTAGGCGGATATAAAGAGATCCCCTTGGAACAACTACCGGTGCTACAGATACCATGGTTGGTAGGCACGTTTCGCTATCTAGGGATAGACATATACCACACAGTGGAAGAGGAAAATAGGTTCAACACAAAGTTAGCCATCAAGAAAATCGAAAACTGCATGAGGTTCTGGGTAAAGCTGCCTTTAGCAATGATGGGGCGTGGGGTGATGCTGAAGATGGTGGTCCTGCCTAGGCTTCTGCATTACTTTGGGAATATCCCGGACTGGATACCAAAGAAATTCTTCACTAGACTGGACAGTATGTGCAGGAATTTCCTGTGGCATGGAACGCGGAACAGAGAGGCCCTTTGGAAGAAGAAATGGAAGGGCGTCCCAAGTTGATGATACTTGGGTGGAGGATGTGGCGTAGAGCATGCCAGATGATGGGGAACCCATCCCCATGTTCCCCGCAAGTGCCACTAGTTGCACTGGCAGGGGGAGAAAAGCAACTAAGGATGATAATCATAAACCACTGGGAACCGGTTGGGTTAGCAACAATGGGTGATATTTGGCAAGAGGGGACCATCATAGATTTTGAGGTGCTGGGTGAGGAAACCAGGTTACACACGGGCCAGTATATCACGTATCACAGAATGGTGCAGAAAATTAAGAGAACATGGCCTGAAGTGGTACTGGAGGAAGAACCAGATGCTACCATAGACATGATATAGCGGAGGGGGGACATGAGATATCCAGAATATATGAGATGTCTAAAGTTGGTAAGGAAGTAGTACAATGGAGACTAGACTGGGAAGCGGAAGTGGGAGCCCCGATGGATGATGGGTTGTGGCAACGAGCCCAAGGGTACCACAAGAAGGTCTCGAGGAATGCGAGATTAAAGCAGATACAATTGCATATCACGCATAGGGCGTATATATGACACCCCAGAGGATATTGAGGTTTAAAAATGCAGGACGGCAAGCATGCCCTAAGTGTGATGAAGAGAATGCAGGCATGGTGCATATGTTTTGGACATGCCCGGTTATTGAGCGCTTCTGGAGCGAAGTGGCACAAAAGCTAGCGAAAAGAGGGGTCAAGATTGTGTAGGTGCCTTTCCCCGGCTTACTACGTGTGAGAGAAAATAAAATAACCAACCCCTTTCGGGGAATAAGGCACCGAGACCCGGCTGCAAAAGTTCAAAGGATGGTTTATTTCTTCAGCTAGGAAATAACCCAAAAAACTCCCATCCCCTCATTACATCACGCTTGTATTTATATCAATTAAAGTAACTTTAACAAAAAATGCTAAATGGACCCGATTGGCCAGGCGGTGTGGTGCTGTAGGTGTGGGTGGCATCTCTTCCTTCTGGTTGGCTGAGTGGCTGACGAGATGACGGACGTCAAATATCTTGTGCTCCACACAGGTCAGAGTCCGGTCACTGTGGTCACTACCTAAGCTAATATGTTACACATTAAATAACAAATTATCTAAAACATTTTATGCTACTTTTCACATTTCTATATAAGTCACACACAATGATTATTGTCAGTACAATTGGGTGATTTGTGGCTTGTAATTAAAGGCCTTGACCTTTATTGTGCATGTAAAAGAATCAGGCTGTGTTTCGCATCTCTCCTAGGTTTCAAACCCATTAGTACAAGTAGAAACATATATATATATATATATATATATATATATATATTAGTAAATATACCTTACAGGGAACGCAGGGTCAAGATGGCAATAAATTGTTCTAAAATGCGGATGGGTGGCTGGCACGTTTATGGGAATGAATCGAGCAGAAAGTGCTTAGCTCATTCTGGTTCTCAGGCGAGCAGTGATCTCAGAGGAAGAAAACTGTTTCATATTGGTTGTTGCAACTTTCTCTGGCTTCTGCGTGAGAATGGAAGTGCAGAGCTTTCCTTCGCAGGGGGAGTGCAAGGGTGGGGGTCAGCCAGCTGCCTGCGCGCCTTGTGTGTGTGTGTCTCTGTCCTTGGCTGCTGCAGTGGAAGGGGAGCTGAGCATTGCTGTACTATCGCAGTGAGGCCTGTTTACCCAAGATGGAGTCGAAAGGGGGCACAAAAGATGGATGCCCCGTGTCCTGCTCAGTAGTCCCATCTATGCAGCAGTCAACCATGGTTAACTTTACATAAGGGCAAGGGGCAATCCCACTACCGGAGGCACGTGGTCCAAGCCTTGTACTGAGGAGCGTACAACGTGAGGGGGCCTGGGGACCCTTCACTCCCATACAATTGTGGTGGATAGATTGTGGGCCTGTTTGTTGGGGGGGGGTTCCCTAGACCACGGGAACTTAAGCATGTGAGCAAACTAAAGGACCTGGCATACGCGCTCGCAAAGAGGAGAATTGCTATGGGGTGGAAGACAGGCCACGATTAGAGGTGTGGTGGAAAGATTTGCAGAAATGGGCGGAGGTGGAAATCATGGTATGGCTAGAAGCGAGCAGTGCTGGGGGGGAGGAGGAGACAGAGACACTGATGGCCTGGAAATTATTAATAGCAGAGTTGTTTGGGTCAATACAAGACCCAACGGAACCCGTAGAAGGGGAGACCCTACTATATGATGCAGGAACAGAATGTGAGAAGTAGTAGGCTCGGAACGGGGGGAGGGATAAAGGGAGCAGTGAACATAATTAAGCAAAATATTATGGAAATTTTATTAAATATACTGCAAGTTTGGTTTGTATTGTTTCTTTGAATAAACTAATAAAAATTGTTTAAAAAAAAGCTTTGTTACAGGTACTACGTCACACCAGCCCAATTGAATAAACCCAACCCTGAAATTCCCCCAAATTGCTGGAGAGGGTGTTCTTCCAAGGGCACTCTATTCCATTTGGTGTGGTCTTGTTCCAAAGCAGAGATATACTGGCGGGAGGTGACAAACCACATAAAGGCAATCACCGGACTTGCATCCCCGTGGGATTCCGGAATGATACTCTTGGGGGGAAGCAGGGGGAGGGGAATTCCCACTATCAGGGCAGGCTTCTCGGCTTCGGACACACCTCCTGTTAGCGGCGAAGGTAGCAATGGCTTGGCTTTGGAAACACGCTGACGGCCCCTCGGTCCCAATGTGGTGGTATAAGTGTTGGGAAATCACAGTGGCTGAAAAAGTTACAGCCATTCGAACAGGAAACCTGAACTACTTCCTGAATACCTGTGTGCCCTTTATGGACTATTCGGAACAATTCCCGGGCCTCACCAGAAGACCTCCATTAACCTGTTGGCTACAAGGCTGAGCTGTGTGGAAGATTGAGGGGAGGGAGGAGGGTACAAGGATTTATACCATGTGCTTCTGCCTCTGGCCAAGTTACAGTAATCACTATGCTGCAATATGCTATGCTGTTGTCAATGTGTATTCGTTTCTGAATATTCTAATAAAATGTTTAATTGAAAAAAAAACATTCAGGGTATTCGACAGAGTATCACATGGTACACTGTGGATTTGCAGACAGCATTCGACAAACATGACATATAGGTGCGTTTTCCTTAGGTGGAGATACTTATCAACCAATACCTGCAGGTGAAAGCATTGGTCTACTGTGCTTATTCCAGATTGGAATCCTACCTGCAGGGGATTTATATGCCCACGCTACTGTATCCAGTCTTATAGATGGAATAATATCGCTCTCACAGAAATCATCCCTCCTTCGTCTAGTAAGGAGAATGGGTGGTAATTAGATGGTTCCTCCCAAACGTCTTTCTTGTAGATTGGGACAATTTCTGCTTTTGTCCATGTTTCCAATGCTACTCTACAGGCATTTACCACTTTGAACAGCCTTGTTAGATATAATGCCCAGATGATTGATATGCTGGTACTCTATCTCGGCCAGGTGCCTTGTTGTTTTTTTGGGCCTCTATGGCCACTCTTACCTCATTGATAGAAAATGCTAGATGCGTGGAGCATGTGTTCTTTAATGTCTCTTCCCTCACCGATCTGGCGGCTCGTCAGTCGTGTTTCCCCATAAAGTCCCTTAAAATGGTCATACTAGATAGGTTCCGGTATGCTACCATGGATAGTTATTAAATACTCTGATTTCCCTTCACTTATTAGCCACCAGAATGTTGCACTTTCTCCTTTATTGCGGACAGTAATTTTTCCCATTGAGACTCCGAATATTCTTTCTTTTTCAATATTTCTTTTTAGGTCCACCTAGCTGCTCAAACTGCAATGATATCCTTTTTAGCTGCACTTTAACACATGAAAGTAACGGCTGTTTAGCCTCTCGGCTCTCTTTGTCAAACCATGGGGTCTTTTTTACCATTCTCTTGTTAATGGTAGCACTTGATTTTATAAACATTGGTGCTATTGTAGAAATAGCCTCCTTGCGTAACTGGACAGTCGTCTCGTTTTTAAGATCAGCATGATCTCTTCATAGAGGTTAGGTAAGGCAAGTTCTTTGTTGAACACTTCCCATTTTACTACGTGCCTAGAGTGCCCTGGGGTATGGACTGGGATATTGCCCACTCTTCTAACTATTTTAGCTCAACTTTGGACGATCACCCCTAATATCGGTTGAAGCGGATGGTGATCACTGTTGTATCTCTCCACAATTGTGATGGTGTTTACATCAGCCCACATCTCAAGGTTAATTCATATATAGTCTGTGACTTAGGCAGCCCCTGCTGACATAGTTGGGTTTAGCTGGTTGGTCTCCAGGCCCCCTACCATTGCACCCCCTAAGATTGAGTGAGGAAAATGTTCCTGCATATACTAGAGCATGTTTGTTCTGCCTTTATGGTGGTGGTGCTGCTGAGGGGGTCTGGCATGACCATGCTCCATCTTCCTCCTCAAATAATCCAATGGTCATATCTAAGGGTTCATAATGGATATTGAAATCCCCTGCCATCATTATTTTCAGCTCTGTTGGATGAGTGTTCCTCCAGGATTCTATGCTTGCTTGGAATGCTAAAATCCATGAAATAGTTGTGACTCAACAATGATGTCACTTTGTTGAGAATAATCCACTTTTCGATCCTTTGCATTCCGGATTCCGCCTTGGAATGAAACCGCTTTGGTATCAGAATGCGACGATCTTCTTTATTTCTTTGATCAAGCTCGCCTGTCTCTTTTGATAATGCTTGAATTATTGGCTGCCTTTGACACAGTAGACCATCATATTCTTTTATCTTGTCTTTCTTCAGTTGGAATCCAAGAGTCTTCCCTGAGCTGGTTTTGGAGATTTCTTCCTAACAGGTATCATGCTTTTAAAATCAGCCTTTTCACTTTAGCACCTGCCTTGTTTCCTCGTCGCTTCCCCAAGTTTCCTCTGTCGTCCCTTCTTTTTAAGGGTTCCTTTTTTACTTTTCCCCTTTATTTACTATTATTCATGAATAAGATCTTAACTTCCACTCATATGCAGACAATTTACAACTGTTCTTCAGGATTTCATGCCCTCAGAACATTTTCTCTCCTACTAGCCTGCATCACTGAGAATAAACTCTGGCTGGGCAACAATAAACACCAACTCAATCCACCCAGGACAGAGATTGGGGCCTCCACATCTCCTGAAAGATCATTTGAGATGTCCTTTACCCCCACCCCCCACTCTGTTCAATCTTCCCACCAAACATGCCAGCAAGATAAAAAATGGAGAAGTGATCTGCGACCCTGAACTTAAATTAGTTAACAAAGTTAATAAGGTCACCTGAGCTTCCTTTTTCTGTCTTTTGTATTTTAAAGCACACTCTCCCTTTTCTCCCATCCACCTCTCATTCACTGGTGAACTCTAGATTAGATTATGCCTGTGTTCTCTGTGCAGGACTGCTGAATTATTTACTGAGCTGTCTCCAAATCGTACAAAATGTGTGAGTCATGCTGGTCTGTAATTTAGCCAAGACTGCTGTTATGATTAGCTCTGCTTGCAAGAGAGTGGAATGTTGAGATGGAAGGCAGAGTGCAGAATGTTTACCCATGAGTGAGTGTTCCAGGGTGGTCAGTTGAAAGATGTAAGCCCTGAGAGAGGATGCCGGTGGGTGTCCTATTTTCCCCATGACTTATCTGACATAAGAACTGTAACTAATAAGCCCAAACTAAGTAAAGAACTTACAGTTAACAAGAAGTTGTCAGAGTCATTTGTAACCGGACCCAGAACTTAACATTGGCGACGAGGATGATGCTGTTTATGCTGAGGGGACAGCAGCACCAAGGAAGGACACCCACCGGCACCCCCAAGAGAAGAAATCCTCTCTCGGGTAAGGGCGCTGATTGGCATTGAGGCGCTGCAGGCGAGGCACAGTGAGGGCAAGCGTGACATAGAGAGGCGCTACAGAGGCAGTGGAGGCAGCAGAGTCCTAGACAAGTGTCATGTAATGTCCAATTGTGAAACGCTGCAGAGCTACAGACGTCCTGCATGAACTGTAAGAAGGAGCGCTTTGTGATCATTCTGCCCTATCAGCCTATAAAGTGTCGCAGAGACAGTGGGTCTGAGAGGACCAGTGGCTAACAACAACTGGCATTTATGTCAAGGAGCACAAGAATTGGCAAAATGACAGTCAGGGAAGCACTTTCAGTTTCAACATATGCCACACCTACCAGCATGATTATATGACTGGTGAGGTGAGACTGTAGCCGGCCTTTGGGGAGATCGCTTTTCAGGCGAGTTTTAAGTGGCCCTGAAAGAACAAGTGGGCGGTTGTCAGCAGAGTTCGTTGGTTCAGAGAGCTCTGCTTCCCTCAGCTTCCCAGTCCGACTGATGACGTCGGGTGGAATGCTGGAGGAGTTTGTGATGGTGCTGGCATTGATTGGCTGCGAGTTTAGCTGCTGTTCTGGAGCGTAGGAAAGGAGAACACAGCAACGTGAAAGACAGAGGTCCGATCACTTGCAACGTTGGGCAGCGTTGTTTTTTTTTTCTCTGCCATGTGCGCAGAATTAAGTAAACAACATGAGAACGACTGCCGTATAATAAGAAAGGGAGCCAGACATTGAAGTGGCTTCTCTCTGTGCTGTTTGAGGAGAGAGCGGAGCCAATGGCAACATGAAAGAAGCATGTTGCATTTCAGTTTGATGTTCGGCATTTTTATGGGACAAATGAGCAATAAATCATTGGCTGCGCAATGAGGATAACATGTTGGGAGTGGCTGCAGTTCACTGACAGCAGTGATTTGTGCAGGCAGAGAGGGCCGTGCGCCCCACACCAGGTACTTTTATATAACGCTAGTGCCAGCATTGAGCAGGGGGAATGCCATTGAACTGCCGAGATCTAATAGTTCAGAGGTTTTACATCACACAGTTTTGAACACGTTTTTTTTTAACAGCTTTTCATTAATTTTGAAATGGAAGTGGAAGTGATAAGAACTCATCAGATGAAATGTGTTTTCATGTAATGATGTATAAGTTCATGTAATGTATTGTGATTGCATTACTCATGTCAGAAACAACATTTACAAAGCGCAGCTGTGATGTGAGGCCTGTCTGAGTTACAGTAATGGAATGAAAGAATTTGTTGAGTACTGGTGTGCGCTGGGTTCATATGTGCAAGCGCTATGACCTTTGTTGAGTTATGGTGTGAGAGTTTTAAGTGGATGTCGTGGCCTCTGTAGATGGGGAAATGCAGTGGAAGTTTTTTTTTTTGGAACACCAGGAAATGTTGTGTAGTTTCGTTTTCTTAGAACATCCCAAATGCACAATTGTGGTTAATGTTTTTTTTACAGGTAACATCACAAAGGACTTTGTAGCCAAATATGATGAACTCATTTGATGTTTGTACACTTGTTTTTCAAATATTTTGTGCGCAAATTGCCAAGTGTGTGATGTGACTCTGTGAGAGAGTGGAGGTGTGCAAATGGAAGGAGGGATGAGACTCCCGACACTTTTGGTGTCAAATCTTTGGGGGATTGTGATTCCCGACACTGGTGGTGTCAAATCTTTGGGGGATGGAGAATCCCGACACTGGTGGTGTCAAATCCTTGGGGGATGGAGAATCCCGACACTGGTGGTGTCAAATCTTTGGGGGATGGAGAATCCCGACACTGGTGGTGTCAAATTTTTGGGGGATGTAGATTCCCGACACGAGTGGTGTCAAATCTTTGGGGGATGGAGAATCCTGACACTGGTGGTGTCAAATTCTTGGGGGATGGAGAATCCCGACACTGTTGGTGTCAAATATTGTGGGGGATGGAGAATCCCGACACTAGAGGTGTCAAATGATGGTAGGGATTTAGATTCCTGGCATTAGCGGTGCAAAAGTTTGAGTAATGCTATCATAGCTTTAGGCTGCGTGGGGGGTTAAGAACCCTGATTTGTGTTTTTTTTGTGCACATTTGGTTGATGGGGGATGGAGGAAGATGGTTGTGAGTGCAGTATGTTTGTTTTGGATGATAGTTGGATTGTGGGCTGGTTCCCTGGTGTCGAATTTCATGGTAGGCCAGCTATGAAATAGTTGTTTGTCCTGGTGGGAGTGTAGCTATGTGTTAGCTAGTATATGGTTCAGTGAAGGGAGAGATTTTGCTCGGAGCGTTAGCTTTGCAGTAGTGGTTTTGGAAGGCCAGTTAATTATTTTATTATTTATGCTCTTTGAGCTTTCCCCTCTTCTGATATTTCCCACTAGTTACATCTTGGTATTTAATGCGGTTGGTTGTCCCTATAGGGGGAAGATGTGTTATGATTAGCTCTGCTTGCAAGAGAGTGGAATGTTGAGATGGAAGGCAGAGCGCAGACTGTTTACCCATGAGTGAGTGTTCCAGGGTGGTCAGTTGAAAGATGTAAGCCCTGAGAGAGGATGCCGGTGGGTGTCCTATTTTCCCCATGACTTATCTGACATAAGAACTGTAACTAATAAGCCCAAACTAAGTAAAGAACTTACAGTTAACAAGAAGTTGTCAGAGTCATTTGTAACCGGACCCAGAACTTAACTGCTTCTGTTTATTCTGCTAGACACTCATTGCATTGGTTGCCCATTTCCCAACATGTTTATTTTAAGATCTTATGCCTTGTTTTCAAGGGCTGTCGACAGTGATGTTTTCCTGTTATCTTCCATCTGTGCCCAGATGCAGACAATGTCTGCTCGGTACCCAGTATTATGAGCTATATAAGTACTCAATAATAATAATAATAAGTGGACTGGTGTTAAGGTAAAATTAGTCCCACACACAAGCGCAACACAATATGCTACACATAATGTACTGTACATGATAAATAGTCAATAGAATAAGCAAACCATCACAGGATGTATATTTTGTATATAAAAACAGTAATGGAATTAAAGTTCCCTCCTACCTCCATAACCTTGTATAAGAGACAAAGTACTACGTGCATTATAGACGGAAAAGGGTTTAAACAAGTAGGCGCAAGAAGACCACACTAGTAATCACAACAAGAAATTAATCAAGTGTTTGTACAGTACTGGGTCAGTGATGGACCCAGTTCACTCATAAAACCCATCAGAAATAAGTATCCACCATTGTTAAATACATTAGACTGTGTAGCAGGTGTGATTTAGCATTATAAATTTAATTTCTGATGCTTGTGAATCTGCTTAGAATCACATGCTGTACATATAGTCTGACATCTAGTGGTAATCGCGGAGGGACGTCGACAAAAGTGTGACTGTAACAGTATCCCTAACGTGACATGTATTGTACCCAAAATCCTTCACGTGTCTAGGTCCCACCAGATTATTTGTTTCCACCCATCTATTCGGTCGCACATACAGAGCGTGTATAGAGTTTATATTGCTTGTCTTCTTAAGCGGTTCACACTTACTTTACTCAACGGCTACTCGACGCCTGATGTGCCTCACCGATGGTCCGTCTATCTGCGACTTGGTGACTGATTTCCACGCGGCTTTGGCCCTTCGGCCTTGCCTCACAGTAGGGAGAGTGGGGCCCTGTTATTACTGACTTTTTCCTGAGAATGCTTCTTCTTTGCCCCTCCTCTTCTTCTTTTTCCTTCAGTCTGGCTGCCGTTTCACTCTGTTATGGAGCGGACGCCCTTTAAATTCTGCCAGTCTTGAAACAGTACATTTCCCTGGAAAGATACCCTTCACCGGTGCAATCAGTGCCTCCCTCTTGAGCACAACGAGCAGCGTTTCAAAGCCTGTAAACTTTTTCGGCCTAAGACCTTAAAAGACATCCACACTTAGCGGTGGGCAGCATACGCTATGCAGGCCGAGAGTCACTCCAACACTGGCTCCGTCGCCTTGGACGAGGAGTCTGACGGCAGCCACGGCTCTGATTCGGAAGCCGTAGACTTAATGGTGGAACCTGCGCGTTCCTGCGTGTCCGTCCCGGACACCGACCAGCATTACGTCGACGGTGCGGTGTGGAAATGTGAACCTCGTGGGTCAGCGCCCTCTGCGCACCCGCCATCACAGCCTGCACATGGCTTAAAGTCATCTTCTTCGGCAGGCGCTACCATTAAATCTTCGGCCTCCGATGCGGTAGCGTCGAAAGACGCCCCAAAACAGGCCCATTTATCCGAAACACTCCCGAAGCTTCAGGAGAAGCTCTCTATGATGATATGGCATATATAAAGCCCAGTCTCACGGTTCAGACCTTAAAAACGCCTCCCCTTTAACAGAAGGGTATTCTCCAACCTCTCCTCCTCCTTTATGAAACCCTGCAGCAGGATCCTGTTCCGGCTGCCAAGCCCTTCCCTTCCACTAATGAGTCCACCTCCTAAGAGTGGACTAGAGACAAATTTGAAACATGTATGGATAAGATGGCAGAGTTATCCACTTTACATGCCAGTTTGATGATATCCTTAAAAGACATATGCCTGTTGATTCTTGTCCTATTCCTCTCAAGTCCCAAAGGCGCCTTTCACCTGGTGATCAATTTGCATCACCTGGTGATCAATTTGCATCCCCCGATGAAAAGCGTCCACGGGAGCCTCCCTTTGATGTGTTCCAGTACACCCAGGATGACCCCGACCAGGACATATACTATGTTCCTGACCCAGGTCAGGCATCTCAAGACCCAGACTGGTACCCCGCTGATGATCAGGGCACTTGGCACACTACCCCCGACCAATGACCCGGACCCAGACAACAGGCCTCATCATGAATTGGGCAGTATCCCGACTGGGATACCGCCCAACATTATTAGCGTTAGCGCCTATGCGCCAGTGGTAATACCAGCAGATCACGGGTTGGCAAGATGCTTTTTAATAACCTTCTCAAGAAGGCGGCTGACCATTTTAAAATCACCACCCAAGAAGCCGTCCCTAATTCGGACGGTGTGGAGGATATTCTTAAAGGAGAAAGTCCTGGTCAGCCAGGCTATTCCACTCTTAAATTCAGTTAAGAAACGCCTGGCTCCCTCCATGCTGACGCTGTCAATCACTCAGGCATTCAACCCTTGAGTTCTGCCTGGTGCTCTCAGGCCCTGTGTATATCAGAGGCCATGCTGTCCCAGACTCCCTGGTTGTTACTACCACCAGGAAACGGGCAGGAATTCCACTATCCTCGTCGGAGTTGCCTCCACACAAGGATTGCAAAACTCTGTACGCTCTTGGCAAAAGTGTCACCACCTCTGCTTCGTTTTGTGCCTGGATCGCCAATAACACCATGCTCCTTGCGAGTTATGGTGATGTACAATGAGGACTTATACAGGAGGGCCTCCAGAACGTCCCAGAGCCAGCCTGCACCCAACTCCTAGCTGTGGTCACTGAAGGACACCAAGTCCTGAAAAACACTCTGGATTAAGCTGAAACAGCGGGACGCATCCTCGCACAAGGGGCTCTCCTAAAGCGCCACACCTGGCTGAAAAATTTGGGGTTCAAGCTAGAGGCTTCACTCATCAATAAGCCAGTAGAAGATTATGCTCAATTTGGTAAGGTGGTCGATGAGGCACTGGAAACCGCTAAAAAAGAACACAGAAACTCTCAAATCCTTTAACCAGATCTTGGCTAAACCATTTGTCCAGCGAAGGGCATTCAATAACCGCCGGTCCTTTTGCAGTCAGCCCTTCTTCCATTCCTCCCCGGGGCAGTATGGGTCAGGGGGAGCCCCTTGGTTTTACGGTCAAGGTACCTCCAGCGGATTCCAGTTCCCAGCAGGGATTTCAACATGGGAAAGGTAGAAGGAGAAACTCTGCAGCCAGAGGCTCCCCTACCCCGACCAGCAAATGACTGGACAGCACGAGTCCCCTCCCATGTTCCCCTGTTGGCGGAGGTCTAACATCTTTTACCCATGCATAGGAGGGGATCACTTCAGATCAGTGCGTACTCAAGTCCGTCAACCACGGGTACTGCATCGAATTCCTACAACCACCCTGCTACCATCCACCCAGTAGCAGATGACTGGCGGCAGAGCATCTGCAGATCCTGCTCGAAGTGGTCTGGATCCTTCTAGACAAGGGAGCGATCAAGGTCGTCCCTCATCTTCAGGTAAACAAGGGTAATTATTCAATATACTTCCTTGCCCAAAAAGGATCTAACCATGCGCCCTGTTTTAGATATGCGTCCTGCAAACAAGTATGTCAAACCTCAAAAGTTCAGGATGACAACTCTTCTGGAGGTAATCCCACAGTTGCAACAGGGGGATTACATGCCCATATTGGCTATGAAAGATGCATACTTGCATATTTCAATGTTGCCAGCGCACAGAAAGTGCCTCAGGTTCAAGATGGAGAACATTCTAGTGTGAAATATTTGGGTATCAATATTACTCAAGATTTTAGAAAGCTGGTAAATTATAATGTGGATAAAATTATTGAGGTTCTTGGGCGGGATATTATGAGATGGGGACGTGTCAATCTAACTCTTTGGGGTAAAATTAATGCTATTAAAATGACGTTGCTGCCAAAGGTTCTGTATGTTGTTCAATCTTTGCCTGTGCATTTTACAAAGGGAGCGTTTGCACGTATAGACAGATTATTTCAGGATTTTTTGGGGGGATTTGGGAAGAGGGCCAAGATTCCCAGGTATATTATGGTCCGGAAAGTTAAAGATGGGGGGTTTTGGGAACCCGGTGTTGAAAAATTATGGTAGTGGTTTTTTGTTAAAGAAAGTGTCTGATTACACTGGTAAAATTCTAAACAAGGTGCCGTGGTGGGTACAAATTGAGATACAACGGTTTTTGCCTTATGATATTAAATGTTTGTTTTCTTTTGGAAAGTTGCCTAAGAAGGTGCAGTGTTTGAAGGCGGTTTTGGCTGCTAAAGAAGCTTTGTCGTCATGGATAGTGGGAACTGGACAAGGTCTTTATCTTTATGAAGAGGCTTCCCTTTGGCATAATCCTGGTCTGCAGTTTAATAATAAGGTACTGAATTGGAAAAGTTGGGTTCAGAGGGGTGTTTTGACTATTGGTGATGTGTGGAGTGCTGCAGGGGTAGTACCTTTTGCAAGTTTAGTTGTGAAATTTGGGTTAAGGAACAGGGAATTAAGAAGGTATGATATTTTGGTAACTCTGCTATTAGAACGGAGAGACATGTTGGGCGCTCCATTTTTGAAGAAACCAGAGAATTTTTATATTTTGGAAATTGGACTCCAAAAAGTGTCTACTTTTATGCAGATTATGCAACCTGATGGACAATGGTTAGATTCATGGGACAAGCTGAGGTTGTCATGGACAGAGGAGTTGGACAGAGAACTTACGCCAAGAGAATGGGAAAAGATTTGGAGAGTGCCGACAACTGCCAAAGTGGATTTGCAATTACGCTATATACATCAATTGATATTGGGCAGAATGTATTGGACCCCAGTTTGTATGTGTAAATTGGGATTAGTTGGTGATGATCGGTTTTGGGGTTGTGGGAAAGAACAAGGTACTTTGATACATATGTTATGGTATTGTGAGTGGTGGTTTTTGGAGGGAGGTTATTGATGGGGTCGATCAAATTTGGGAGATTGTTTATCCACGCACTCCCTTAGCGGTCATCTTATTATTGTATAGTGGTGGACGGGATGTGAGTTGGGTGATATCGTGTGGGGTAATCAAAGTTTTGTTGGTGGCGGCTAAACAGGTGTTGAGGGTCTGGAAGACACGGAAGAAGCCGATGGTGGAGGACTGGATTTTAGATGTTAGAATTGTATCCAGACTTGAGAAAACGATGTATTGTAAACAAAACAAGGAAACCCTTTATGAGGAAATGTGGGGGAGCTTTATTGACCTTTATGGATGATGCTAGATTAGGTTCTGGAGTGGAGTTCATTGGTCTATTAGCATTAATATATGGGGAGGGGATTTGTGTTGTCTATGTGGTTGTTTTGTGTGGTCTTACTTGTTTGTTGTCATTTGTTTGATACATCTGGCTTTGTTTTAGGTTAGTCCTAAGTTTCATATGTTGGAATACAGAGTTATGGTTTGGAATTGTTTTATTTTGTTTTCCACTGTTATGTATTTTTCAATTCAATGACCTAGGATATTAATTCTGTTGTTTATTGTAACTTGTTGAAAATGAGAAATAAAGAGTTTAAAAAAAAAAAAAAGATGGAGAACACTCCCTATCAGTTCAAGGTGCTCCCCTTCAGCATTGCCTCAGCCCCAAGGATGTTCAAGAAGGTTCTAGCGGTAGCAGCTACTCACCTGCGCAGGCAGTCCATCCCAGTGTATCCTTTACTTCAACGACTGGCTCATAACCCGAGACTTGTACGTAACGTGTCTGAAGAACACCCAAAACACAGTAGATCAACTTTTCAATCTGGGATTCTCAATTGACGAGAGAAAGTCAAGTCTGGTCCCCAGCCTAGTCAAACAGTTTCTGGACAGCCTTCAGACAGAAGACAGCCTTTTCTTCCCCCCTCCGGCAAGAAGGTTCAAAACATGCTGTTCCAGATCCCTCACTATGTAGCCAGTTGCCGGATGGCATCCTGCATCTTACTTGTTCCACACACTCGTCTGCGAATGTGCTCCATGCAGGTGTGGCTCTCGAGCCAATCGTGTCAGGAAAGCGGCCAGTGGGACGTTCTAGTGGTTGTCTCGACAGCCCCTCGTTCGGTCGCTGCAGTGGTGGTCAAAGGAAAACCTTCTGAAGGGGAAACCCTTTACCACCCCTGCAGTAGAAGCCATGGACACATCTCTGTCCAGGTGGGGAGCACATCACCTAGAACAGATAGCGCACGGTATGTGGTCTCCATCCGTAGCTTTCAAACATAACCACCTGTTGGAGCTACTGGCTGTGTTCAAAGTACTGAAAGCATTCCAAACACATTTGCAGGGAAAGACAGTTCTTGTCCACAAGCAGGGGGGTGCTCACTCTCCACGGCTATCCTAACTGTCACAGAACATTTGGAAGTGGGCACTCAAACACAACATTTTCCTACTATCACAACATGTTTCAGGGGAACACAATCTTCTGGCAGACGTGCTCAGCAGAGACTTGCACCTATGTGTAGAACACTAGTGGCGCTTGCAAGAACATAGTCTACTAAACGTCTTTGCAGAATGGAGTAATCTAGGCATCAACTTGTTTGTAACTCTGCAGAATGCCCAGTGCCCAGATTACGCCTGCAGGTACCCTAAGAAATGATCCAACGGGAACGGTCTCTGGACAAGATAGTCCGAGAGATTTGCCTACGGTTTTCCCCCAATTGACCGTCTCAACAGAATAGTGCACAAGATGCACCACGAACTAGTCACGCTAATCCTGGTAGCACCAATTTGGGCTTGACGGCCACGGTTCTCCCATCTAATGAGAATTTCAGTCTCCCCTGCCAAGAAACTGCCCTGTCCGTACCACATGTTGTCACAGGACCTAGGGAGGACACTACACCCGTGCCCCCAACACTAAATTTAGCAGCTTGGCTCCTGAAGTCATAGAGCTTGGGCATATTCAATTACCTCAAAGATGAATGGACATACTTAAAGTGGCAGGGAAACCTAACACTAGACATTGTTTCTCCAATAAGTGGAAATGTTTTGTCATTTGGTACAACTCTAAAAACGTCAATCCTATTGACTGTTCCCCCAAAGATATAGGTCCTCATTCTGACCCTGCCAGTAGAGCTTCCAGGATACTGGCATTTGGTACTTACCTTTACCGGCACTCGGTCCGCCGGATTATGAGTGCCGGCCAGACAGTGTTCATCCCCATTCATGGAGTGCCATAGGACTCCATGATGGGATTTGCCGACATTACTGCCGCTGGCATTAATGGCGGCTTTTGTTGCCAGTAGGGCGCCTGGCTAACCTCCTGCTTTTAGCTGGAGGTAACCTAGGTGCCCTACTGGCAAACCCATAGTTGGAGGGAGGGGGCGGGGGGGTCCGGTAAAGTGCCAGTATCCACAAATACCATCACTTTTTTACCGGACCGGCCAACTTGGAATGAGGCCCATAGTCCTTTATCTAACAAACTTATTAGACTCCAGACTTGTTTAACTCTCTCAAAGTCCTCATTGCTGCCCTCCCTGCGTATACATCTCAGAGAAAGGTTTTGTGGTTGAAGATTCCCATAATTAAGGCATTCATGGGAGGGGTAAAAAGACTTCACCCGCCTCACTTTTTTCAGATTTCTAAAAAGTTCTCCATGAGGGGCCAAAAGAGTGCTGCCATGACTAGGGTGTCTAACATGTTAAATATAGCTCACAGTCCAAATAATTAGCAGAACTGGCAACCAGCTAGCTGGGGATCGAAGGGACCGCCACAGAAGAGTTTCAGTCCACAATTTGAATAACAAAGATACACCAAGACCTGGAAACTCATGTTAGAGCAGGGAAAAATGCACGTATTCAACACAAATTCTCCAGGTGTCAAAGAAGAATACTACTTGCATCAAGAACAGCAACAAGGTCGCTTTCAGGTGTTGTACCTCAGTAATGTAGGTTCAGTCCAAATACTTGTACAACCTTTTTGGTGTTCTTGATATAAGTAGTATTCCTATTGTTATAAAATGCTATGAAACATGGAGAATTTGTGTAAATTACTGAGGTACAAAAGTGCTCCATGCTCAAATGTGTGGATGTGAGAGTATTTGGAAGTTGGTCTGCCAACCAAAACTTTAATGCTGCCCACTAGTAGTTTTTGGAGTGTTGCACACAGGCTCACAGCCATATAGTATGAATATGACATTTAAGTGGGGATTCCCTTTTCCCATTTAATGCATTTCAAATTGCTCCACACAACAACTTCTTCCTTATTTCCCCAGACCATAAATCTAGTATTCATCAAATTAAATGTAGGTGTATTGGTAATAACGAAATGGTTCTGGCCACTATCTTCTTGTGGTAAAGATTCCAAATCCCCCATCAAGCCCCTAAATTCAGCCTCTAACAAAGCAGTGTACCATAGAGTGATGGAAATATTTGTATAGGTCGGTTGAGCTGGTTTATCAGATAGTGCCCAGCTATTAATGTAATCAAATTCTTGTTCTAATAAATTATGCAGGCAACGACCTTGCGTATCGCACCTAATATCACTTGCTTTAACAGGTGAGATATCTCAAGTTAAATCTTACGCCACATCAAAGCGTTGCACGCGGTTGGGAGGGACATGTTCCCTAATTTGCAATTAAAATCGCAGCCAGTAAGAACAAAACTTGTCTTGGGCATCACTTTGTTATGCCTACTAACATCCTTAGTTAAGATTATTTCTAATTCCTTAAAGGGTTAAGTGGCAGAATTGTAGAAAATAGGTGTTGTAAAAGTTAATCAAAGCAATGTTCCAATTATTACATGTATCTTCAAAAAGTGCCAAGAGATCACTGAAGGGGAAGAAGTCTCTTCTGCCCGACAATCTAAATGAGCTGCTATAAGAGTAGATCAACCGCCTGAGTTGCGACATTGGCTGTTTTTGAATGCTGCTTTAGTAAAGCATGTCAGCCCTTCTAGAGCAACAGGGGCAATGGACCATGTCTCCTGAAGCAGAACAACATCATGTTGTTGAAGGAATAGCATAGCATCATGACAGTCTACTTTAGAGCCTACCCCTTGAATGTTCCAAGAGACAAGCCAACAGACCCGTAAATCTATGTCTCAGACATAGTTGGAATGTCCATTTACAAATGTGCTAGAGACTGGCTTGTGATACACGAAGGCGGCAGTTTCTTGGACGAAACGCAGGGTGCATTATGATTGGGCTATTTCATAGTTATAAGGTAACATTTTTGGCGAGTAAAGGGCGGCAATAACATTTTATTCCTCTTTCTAAAAGAACATATGTTGCAGTGTTTGAAATTCCAAGGCACTAAGCGCTATTTCATGCCTGTGAACACCATCACCTGCACACCGATTTTTAGGCATTTGCAGCATTCTATTTTGCTCTAGGTCCGCATTAAACACATGCGATATGGGAAATTCACGCCTAAGATGCTTCTGCCCACGCATTATTTACAAATCCAGGTTGAGGCATGCAGCAAACAAATAAAATAGGAAAACATGTATTGCTTGACAAATGTAATATTAGGTGTAAATACAATGCATTTTAATTTCCATACACATCTGGAATGGCCTCTTTACAAAGGGAAAACCAGAGAAGCACTGGAAATGTGCGTGGCCACAGACAATTGAGATGTCAAATAAAGTAAAATCTGACTGAACATCTACAACGTTCAACCAAGCAGCTTTTGGTGAAATGAAAATCACTGGGGGAAAAACATAAAGAATTGCTTGCAGGGGTTTGGAAGAATGAAAAAACGAACCTTTTTTGCAGCACCGTGACATTTTTCTTTTCCCCCCTTTGTGTTTTTTTGTTGCAATATCCGTTCTATTATTGTATCCTTGTTCTCCTTTATAAGCTAGCAGCAAAGTGTTTCGTTTAATCCTCTCACTACTGATTTCAGCAATGCCGCTCATGCCCATGGCAGTTTTCAGAAGCTGGCCTGCGCTCATTTGTCTTCATTGCCAATTGATGTCTAAAAAATACACTTTTTGACTTTTAATTTGAAGTGTTTGGGGGGGTCCAGCCTGGCGGTTGGGCATTATTTGAGGCTTATGAAGCTGGTAAAACTATTGTTATAGGTACAATACAGACTTTTTCCACTTTATGCTCATTATTATACCCATAATCGTACAAAGTTCATATTTAACTTAGGCTTTGGACGCCCAGAAGGCATTTGTTCATCTACAATAGCAATTCTAATCAATGATTACTGTCCTATACTCTAGCCCTGTGTTTACTTAAAGTGTAAAGCCTCTGTTTTCCACCCAAGAAAGAGGCACTACATAAGCATCACAAAATGTTTTTTATTTTCACATCTAAACTTGTTGAGAATGCATTTTGTTTCAAAGGACGTATCAAATTAAGTTTAACATAGGTACCTAACTCATTCATATTTTCAGAAGTTGAATTCATTAATTCGTTGGGGTACACAACAATAACATTTTATTAAAGGACTTCCTTAAAAATGTCTTTGGTGGTGCGGGATCGACCACGTAAAAAGCTGCTCCAATATTGTTGTCAAGCTGCAGTGCCTTGTAAATAAAGCAAAGAGCATACCTTTAAATAACAGATACCCAGTTTTCGGAGGGGATGGTGGAAAGGAAAGTCTCTCTCCTTTGCACACTTGATATTCAAAGGTATGTGCATTGCTTGCTTTTCTTGTCCGAGTGCTTTTCTTTTTTTTTTTAATTCTTACATATTCTGTATATTTTTTTTAAGGATACCCAGGGTCATTCAGTTCAGCATCCTGAAACGTGTGCCTCTTACTGTATAAACTGTAGTAACTGTAAAGTAGATGGCTGAGGAATGTGTTGAAGTAAGCCCATATGCTTCATTCAGAATGGAGCAGTGCGTTATCGTTTGGGTTATGTTTCAGCCTAGTAGACACAGTGGGGTTTTTGAAGCTTCCCTTGGAAGCACCAATAGGAAGTCGGTTGGTTACTGGTAAAGATTAATGGAACGGTTTCATGTCCATAGCCTCTTTCGAAGGGCTGGCCGATAAAGCTGCAGTTAAGTGATTGGTAATGAAGGATGCATCCATTTGAAAGAAATCTAATGCCTTGCTCTGTCTATTTATGGCGTCAGGTTTTCCGGAATCCATACAGCTACGGCAGTGTCGCTAACTGGAAGGTTTTCTTAGGAGTGGAGATGAGAAGGTAAGCGGCTCATGATACTCTCTTGAATATATTCCAGACCACATGGCAAGCATCACGTTCCACCTTTGTGTGCACCTGTTCGAACACTCTCTTATGCTTCTCAGCTGCTACAATTTGCATTGTAATGCTCCATTGCTTGCCCACATTTTCTTTGTGAGGCGTAATTTGCCTTGGGTGCACCTGAGTTGTGGGATAATCCCAGGGGCAGTAGTCGTATAGTTCTGAGCAAAGTAAAAACGGCAGTAAACCTGAGCCCGAGAGCAACATTTGGCAGATGCAGCCAAGGGCAGACTGGGTATTGATTATCTCGCCCACAACAGAGATCTTGGATTTAAGCAATATTTGGACCCAATTTCTTCCCCGTTTGAAAGATCTTTGTATTTGCGCTTGGGACTGGCTATCTTTCCATGTTGCTTCTTTTATACGCTCTTGGTTACCTGCCCCAATGTGTGGGATAGCCCAAAAAACAGTGCTGCACTTTTCCCTGATATGTGGCAAGACTTTGGGGTTAAGGCTAGTGTATTTGAAACTGATTTTAAGGATCATTGGGATTCTCACCTCAAACTCCGATATGACATTTTGAGCACAATGTTTGCTTCCTCATGTGGTATTTGCAACTGCTCGATCCAGCCTTAGGGTGTGGCTGCTAAGAAAGAACTTCCTGAATTAGTTATTTTCCTCATTTGGCTCTTGGAGTTTCATTTTTCAAGGCTGCACGCTTAAAACTCCTTGTTTTTTTTAAATGTGCTATCTCCGTGTGGTTTTAACTTTTTTTTTTTATTCTGTTTTTTTTTTTTTTATCAGTCGGCTTCTTTGTATCACATTCTATCCGAATTTGGTGCTTTGTTCCAACTTATGGTTTATACCGAATAAAAGTATTTTGACGGACTGACATTTTCTAAAGCATGCAGATTTCTTTTACCTGAAATATGAGCGGTATCCATGTGCATGTCTCGTAGAAAAGATCTGTACCTCGCCAATCATCTCTATAGCAGATGATAGATAATTCGTCAGTCGTGTTTATCAATTCTATTCTGTTAAAGTAAATGTAAAGTTTCTTACATTGCAGTTATGCCACAATTAACCCTGATTCTTACCACTCCCACATGTGACATGTAATGGAACTAAAGAAAAGCAGTCACATGGGGAAGCCGGGATTAGAATCCTGGTCTCATGGACCAGTGCATGAACAGCTTTTTATTCATAAACACAAAGAGATTGGAAATCTTAGGAAATAATTAGAAGCCTCTCGACAAGAGGCAATTAAACTACAAAATAAGTACTTCCACCACAGTCTCCCTACCCAAGTTCCGTCTGGACACAGACATCAGACAGTAAGGATCCCAAGGTCTGTTTGCAGGACGTCTTGTGGAACAGAGAGGGTTAGTAGAAACCCAAATCCATCCACCTTGAAAAGCCTAGGGGTGGCGCACCCATTGTGGCTGGGCAGAAGCACACACTCCAGTGTTTATCTTTTCTGCTCCTTCTGCTCCTCATTTCATCATGAAGAATACCTGGCAAGGTTGCAGCATCACTCTGAAAGTGACGTTTTGGTACTGCCTCAACAACTTGTGAGTTGTGGCCAGTTGAGGGCAGGGGGAATTCCATGTTAACCTCTTGGTGTGGGCACTGTGGGAGAGGAGTTTAAGGTTGGTGGGAGACAGCAGAGCAGACCTTTGGGATAAACGAGCAGGATTTCTAGCCCGTACTCCTGTTGAATGGCTGACAAGCACCTCACTCTGGAACCAACTTGTGATTCCCTGACCAGTAAAAATCCCAGCAGGCCTCTAAGCACAGCACCTGAGATTGTGGCGTCGCTCAGATTTCCAATCAGCTGTGACGAATCGAGGGATTTCACCCCTATCCAAGGGACTAGGCAACTGAGCCCTCTGAGTTTAGCACCCCCTAGGGTACATTACAAGCGGCCTCACACTGGGGGGTTACCCACACTCCTAAGAGGCCAAGCTAGTGATATGTGTTATCCTCCGTGAGGGATCAGAACCATGAGGCAGACAACTTGGTAAAGGTTTTTCAAAAAATGCCATTTTATTAACTCATAAGGGTTTTGATTTATTTGGATTAATAAAGCCCCCAGCGGCCCTGGGGCATCGTGGAGCTGTTACAGAATATTCACTTAATACAAGATGGCAGATATTACAGAAGCAGTGATACAAAAATTCACCGATAATACATAGGCAGTAATACAGGCTAATGACAGTTGGTGTTCCATGGTTACAGAGGAACAGTGTAGGAGACTGTACATTTTGAAGGTGGTCTAGTTAAATAGCTTTGTTTTAAGCACCTTTCTGAAAACTGTGAGGGATTCTTCTTTTCTTAAGCTAAGTGGAAGCACGTTCCAGGCTTTTGGGGCTAGTAATTCAAAGCTGGTGCCGCCTGCTTTGGCTCTGTTGAATGCTGTGACTGAGAGTATTGGTCACGTTTTGGTCTGTAGGCCAGAGCCTGGTGTATTCTTTCTGCTAGGTAGGCTAGGGCGGTCTGGAGGAGGCATTTGTGTCTGAGCATGAGGGCCTTGAATGTTATGCTTTCTTTGATAGGGAGCCAGTGGGAATCTTTTCTCACCTGGGAGATGTGCTCTCTCCTGGGGATGCTGAGGGTGGCTCTCAGGGCGCTGTTTTGTGCAATTTGCAATCTGTTAATCTTATTTGCGGAAGTGCCTAGGAGTAGGATGTTCCAGTAATCGAGTTTTGCGCCAATTGTGGCTCTAGTGATGTTAAAACAGTTATTTGACGACAAGTGAGGTTTGACTGCATTTATGATTTTTGTTGTAAGTGCAGCTGAAGATGAGATGGCGCGGACCTGCCTGTCCATTGAGAAGGTGGAGTCCAGATATACACCAAGGGTTTTCAATGCAGTAGAGGCTGTGATAAGTGTTCTCAATACTGATGGAATTGTATTTGATGTCTAGTGTTTTTAGGGATTCTTTTGGGCCTACCAGTAGGCTTTCTTTTTTTCCCCATTTAGACAGGGGCCATTGGCTGCCACCCAGGCCTGGTTGCGTGCATGTGCCTTCTGTAGGGTGTTGAGGTCCGTGCATGTGCCTTCTGCAGGGTGTTGAGGTCTTGTTCATAGTTCCCTGTTAGGGGGAGAAGAATTTGTTTGTCGTCGGCATAGTTGGTAAAAGCTATGCCGAATTCTTCTAGGTCGCTGAACAGGGGAAGGGTGAATAGATTGTAGAGAGTGGGGGAGGTACATGATCCTTGTGGCATTCCGCACTCAATGGGGGAAGGGGAGGCCGAGGACTGGTCGGAGAAACCCTCATAGCTCGGCCCTCCAGGAAGGAAGACGTGAGCCGTGTCAGTGAGATGTTTACACAGGATCTTGTGGTCAACCAAATGAAAGGCTGCTGAGAGATCCAAAAGTAGGAGGAGTGAGGATTTGCCTTTGTCCATGGCTCCGAGTAATTGGTTCTAAGGTCCAATAGGGTTGATTCTGTGCCGTGATGTGGGCTAAAGCCAGATTGTCTTTTACCTAGGATGTTGTGTGTTTCAAGGTAAGATTGAATTTGTAAGTAGGCAGCCTTGGCCAAAATTTTGAGCAGGAATGGCACAGTGGTAATTGGACGGTAGTTATTAGGGGACTCCGGGTCGAGGGTGTTTTTTTTTTTTTTTTTTTTTTTTTTTTAGTAATGGCCGAACCCAAGCTTCCTTAATGGCGAGAGGGATGGTGCTGTTGGCGAAGGAGGCATTGATGAAGCTAGTGACAAATGATAAACAACTCACTATCCATAACCTAACGAGGATTTCTCTACCTATCAAAATAACTGAAGGAAATACTCTGACAAAATGAATCTGTCCCTCACACTTGTACATATATCAAACTCATAAAGGTAATCAATGGCAATTCAAATATAACCGTGATAACAGTTATATTCAACTTAAATCTGATAACTGTTTGTCCTTGTAACCTGGGTTATATCCCCTTTCCCAGTTTCAAAGCAGGAATCTTAGTAACCAAGTTTGATCAGAGTTTGTCTTGCTCCAAAAGTCTTTCACTTGGACTTTATCCAACAGTTCAAATAGGCAAGTCTTTTTCTTTCCAGGTACAGACAAAAGTTCAACATAACTTCTCCTTCTCAGGAAACAAAACACTTCCACAATTCTTCTGTATCAACAACAATGCTTGGTCAGGATGTTTCCACCACACTTTTTTTTTTGTTGAAATTTCAATTTTATTGATTTTACATGCTTAAATTACACAATTGTCTTGAGAGCATAAACAGAAAAAGAAACAAAACACGTGAAGAGAAAGAAGTCGCATAAGAACATATTATGAATCAGGGTGATAACAAAGACGTCTCAGAACCCCCCCCCCCTCTTTCTGTATCCAAAACGAAAACAATATAAACTCTCTCGTTTCATATTATAGTCTTTGCAGAGTTTGAGTGGCAACATTAGGCAGGAGTATACATGGTAAACAAATACAGCTCGTCTCATGTACAGGTATCAGAACAGATAAGTTTTCAACGGGATCATACTAGAGCATTATGCACACAGTCTCTCATGTGATATATTTGGCACGGAATTCTGCCCATTGATTTTCAACAGAAGCACCACATCCATGTAGGGCAGCGGTCAGATTCTCCATTCTGAAGATGTTTCGGGCGATGCTCACAGATTCCGCCTTGGTGGGGAGGGTCTGCCTCTTCCAGGTCATCGTAAGGCAGGCTCTTGCGGCCAATAAGAGCCCGAGAATCATCTTGGGGGATTTTAGAATAATAACTTCTTCTTCCTCAATTAGACCGAAGAGGATCAGCAGAGGGTGTTTCTCCCTTTCTTCATCATCTAGGTCCTTAATCCAGCTGAGAACCTCGTCCCAGTAAGCCTGGACCTTATTAAAGCCCCACCACATATGCCAGTAGTCTGCGTTTTGGCTACAACCTCTCCAGCATTGCGGACTGGCTCCCTGATACATTCTGGCAAGTCGGAGTGGGTCGTACTGCCACCTGTAGAGAAGCTTGAGTGCGTGAAGTTTATACTGGCATGATATTGATGATTTGGCCGTCTGCCTACATATGCGCAACCACATCTCTTCAGAGAGGAGTCTACACAGGTCGGTTTCTGGTTTCCCATCTGTTCCGCAGTTTGATTGAGGGGGCTGTGTTGACGGTTATCAAAGCATTGTACATAGCGCTTATCAGGCCCTTAGAGCCTGTGCATGTGTCCAAGATTTTTTCGAATGGCGTGAGATCTCTCTGTAGTTAATCCTTCAATTTCTCCCGTGACATTACTCCCTTCAGTTTTAAGTATTGGAAGACAGAAACGGGCCTATATTGAGTGCTTCCTCGAGTTCTTGTATAGTTATGAAAGTCTTGTTTCTCCATAATTGGCCAGTTCGTTCAAGTCCGGCCTCATACCATGACTGGTAACTCAGCGGTTCTCCACCACACTTTTGTGGGTTTGACACTGCATAACTTTCAACCAGAATACAGTACTTCAATGACTTCTTCATTGTCCACTAACCTTCCAGGAATATCACTAAAAGGTCCCTATCCTGATATACTCACCTGCCTGGACAAAAGCTCCTAACACTACTACAAGTACTCTGTGGTGAGGTTTATTTCAAATCTTTTAAAAAGTCTTTGACTTTCAACAACATCTGAGAAAACATGAGACACATTGGTGCTGTTTGTTCCACTGTTGTACTGGTCATGCAGGTTACTCTTCTCTCCTCTTTGATACTTTCGCTAACGAGGGCTTCTCTTCTGCCGCTCTGGTTTTCCCACTTTTACATTCAACAACTGTTCACAACGTTCCTGTATTACTCTTATAACAATGGTTACACTTAGCTGACTTCAATATGGCCCTCTCTTGTCTTTGGCAATGATGGTTATTGTCTACTGGTTTCAATATTACCCTCTTTTGGCTTTGGAAATAGGTGTTTCTGTTCTGGTTTAATATTGTCTTTCCTCTGTTCTGACAATATTCTTGGTTTGAGTCATAGTAATTGCAACCTTTTCTTTCTTGTCCTTTGTCAATGTTGGTACAACTCAAATATGCTTTTCTTGCATCAGTTTGGTATTCAAAATAAGGGGAAACAACAAGCGGTCGACTACGGAGCATTCCGGGATTACCTAGAAATGGTAAACTCAATAGATTCCTCATACACGCCCGCTTGATCTGCTGCTGCATCCAAGTCTGCTTCTTCTGCTGCTTTCTGCCTGATCAACGTCTTCAGTTATTTTACTGCAGCCTGCTTCCAGCAGTACAGAGTAGCCCCTTTTCGCTCCGAAAGTGCTAAGGTGCTCGCCGGCCACTGAAACACAAGATGCAGTCAGGAGAGTCTCTCTCTCTCTACCACAAAGTCTTCCAAAATAGCACATCATGCTGTGCAACCTCTGCAATTTTGATCTGCTAACACAAATACACATTCAGAACTGGCACCTGCTTCAGACACAGTGGTGGCTATGGCGGCCTCAGTTTTCCACTTCTGGTCCTGCAACTGCGGTCTGCAACAACTTGTGCCTCGCCTTCTCATTCTGATGACCTGCACCTGAGGCGGCCTTGTATATTCCAAAGATACATTCAGGTGTGGGCCATCAGAACCAATAGACTGCACCTTGCAGGTTTGGACTTCTGAGCCCCTCCTCCTCATCCCAGTACTTAGGGCATTGTGGGACTTGAAGTCTCCAATGTTCTGGTTTCTTTTTACATTTAAAGCCTTAGTTTCTATTTTAGGCATTTACTGTGTTTACCGGGTACCTCTTGAGAGAAGATTTTTAAATGAGGTAATGTTTTATTCTTGTCTTCATAACCCAAACCTGAGGGGAAATTATACGTATCCAACACTAAGGAGTCACAGCTGGAATTCTCATATTGGTCATCATGATTTTTATTACTGACAAGGTGAATAGTTTTGCGAAGAGATATCTTACTTTGACAGCAAGCCATTAAATATTCTGGCGACAGGGAAGGTTCTTCCTCTGAAGAGGAATAATACTGCGTCCCTCCCAGCGGAACCCTCATATTCCACAGGGGCCCTTCGCCTGCCAGGTGATCCTCCTGGCTAATAGCACCCCCAGGGTTGGGATCAGGTAGCGGCTGCCTTCCCCTGGCCACCTGGGAGGAGACTTTAGGTAGGGTTTCTGTGAGGATGCTGCAGAATTCACCACACCTCCTTTTTCTCAAGAATACAGTTCAGTTGACATATGTAATGAGTGCTATTTCTACAAAATATTGCAGACCATCACTGCAAAGCCAAAAATACTAATTTTTACCAACCCCATTTCACAGCACATATGTCTTGGGGGATGGGTTAAGTGAATAACAAATGTGGGTGGGCTGCGGGGGTCTCCCCCTGCATATCTATGCAGTAAATGGGGGTAAAAGGAAAAAAAAAACAAATAAACCTTTTGAGCTGCGCAGTAAAGTATTTGATATTGTCACATAGATCCGTAATGAGTTACTGCTTCATATATCCATGGCTGGTATGGTTTCTGACCCTATTCAGGCACCGCGGCTTAGAGAGCAGAGAACCTGTCTTCCTTGGTGGAGTGGTGGATAGAGGCCCACAGAGCCACTAGGTGTGACCTGAGGAGACTAGCTTGCACCCAGTGCGGTGCTTTGACCTGCAGTGGTGGCCACAGAACACTTGGCAAGTCGGTCGCAGCAAGGAACCGAGAGATCCGGCACCAGAGACACAGTGGAGGGAGCCACCGAATGGCGACAAGATGCAGAGCCGCCAACAAGACACCACTTGGAGATGAAGCTCCAGCTGGGCCAAAGGAAACAGAACGAACAATACCTTGCCACCTCCCCAGCAACCTGGACCAGAGCAACAGTGCCTTCAAGTAAAATTTACGCGGCTGCTCAGGAAATTTAGGAATGGGGCAGCAAGGGCAAGGCAGACCCCAAAGTGGGGTGAGAATCGAACCACCCCAGGGGGAGGGAGGAGCACCGTATGACCGCAAGGTGGGGTGCGAACTAGACTGCACCAGGCGGGGTGCGAACCAGACAATCCCAAGACTAGGTGAGATCCAAACAACCCCACGGTGGCATGAAAACCTATTGACCCTTATATGGGGTGAGAACCAATCAGCCCCAAGGCGGGGTGAGAAGCAAACGACCCCAAGATGGGGGTTAAAAACAACCGACCCCAAGCTAGAGTAAGAGTAATTAAAACCTGAGGTGGACCAATGAGACAACACCCATATTGGGGTATGAAGTGAGCCCCGAGGGTTAGAGGGAACAGGACTTTGAAATCCCAGCAATCCCACAGGTATCAGATGTGCAGGACTGGTACAAAGTGTCTGACAAATCCAAAGACAGACAGAGGGACGAAAAGAAACTAACTTAAAGAATATTCACAATCCAAGGTGGAATAGGTGAAAGAGACATTCTTGTGCCTGGTTACTTGAACTGAGGAACGTGGTCAGGAACCGCATCTTGAGAAAGAGACTAATACTGGGTCATAAACCAACCACCAGTCACCCATTGGGCAAGAGTCCTAACTTTGTTAGCTTCTGTTCTGTTTTAGTGTTAGTGACAGAAATCTGGGCTTTATGAGGATTTCTGGATGACGGATGGAGATTATGCTGTAGGACACCCTGATGGTGACCCTTTAGAGTTCTTTATTTTCTCCAGGATAGGGCCAATACCGACGGGAACATATATGTTGTTTGAATAAAGAGACATGTTATCTAAAATGTCACCTTGTCCATCTCCTGATTCTGACTTACCACACAACACACTTGCAAAGGCGAAACAGGCATCTGCGGTCCTCAAATCTCAAACCTACCGATCCCTGACCCAAAGGTTTTTGCCTCCCATGAACTTCAGCATGTAGCTTATGGTAGTGAGTGGAGCTTGCAGAGTGCCCATCTGCCAATTTTGCAGAGCAAGCCTTATTTTGATGTACATGGGGTACAATGGAGCGATTGAGAGATTGACAGTGAAAATGGGAGATAATGAAATGGCACCTGTTTGTAAGAGGCCAGTAGTAGAGGTGCAGGAGGGCTCCCAAGTGTCTCCGACAAAACAATAAGAAAGCAGATCTGTACACAAGAAACCTGCATTTCCGACATGTACGCATCAGCACCACAGATTTAGCATCTCCCTCTGACGATCTGAGCCCCACCCTCTTTCTCTTACAGAGCCACATGCAGCAACGCCACTAAATGTGGCACAAGGGCGCTGTACAAGACCACTTACATTACATTTATCATATAATCCAATAAACAACCTCAGTTAGCTAAGGTAAAGACGCAATTTATTTCCATACAGCTGTGAAGAAATTGACAAGAGAAACTGGCTTAGTATCATGTCTCAAAAACAAGGCCCTCTGAATACAGAAACCTCAGGAGTTTTATAAGGTTTTATACAATGAGCCTTATACAGCAGAGTCAGTATGATGGAGCATCATATGACCTTTGAGGGCATGGCTTTACAGCACCATTCCAGATCTGTGCAGTTTCAATCGATTTAACCATGTGATACAAACCACTGCCTCTAGCAGATCTTTCAATTAAATTGAGTTTTTATGTTGCGCTTCATGCCAAAGTCCAGCCGCTAAGTGCGGGACCTGATATCGAGCCCATGCTATGAAATGATAAATAAGTCATTTATAACGTACCTGTACACAAGTGTTTCTAGGCAAGACAAGGAAGGGGAGACAAAGGGAGGACAAACCAAACAATTTTACTAGGCTTTGTGTTATTCAGATTGTGCAAGGAGAAATTAAAGAATAAGTAACCAGAGGGAGGGAACGGGAGAGTGCAATAAGCATAGCTCAAGTAAGTGCCGCGGGGTGGCTGGTTCAAAGTAAGTGCAAGGAGGTAGGGGATTGTAGGGTTACAGATACAGCCCCTAGTGCGCAGTAGGCCCCGAGGCAGTGCATGGGGCTAGCTAGAGGGCCCAAGGAGGGCAGCCAGAGTGAAAGAGGGAAAGCTGGAGCAGGGGTTCCAATGAGAAGGCTCTCAGTCTTACTGGCGTTCAGGCAGAGATTGTTAGAGGCACACCATTCCTGAATTGCGGATAGACAATCAGGAATGAGCAAGAGAGGAGAGGAGCCTGAAGGAGAGCAGGGTGTCATCCGCATAACACTGAAAATTGGGAGAGAAGGTAGAGATGAGATGGGCCAGAGGTGCCAGGGTGAGAGGTTAGAGCCCTGGGGTGGGGGCACCACATGTGGAGGGAGAGTTGCTGGAGAGAAAGGACCCCAGTTGGACCTGGGAGGGTCGATCGTAGAGGAAGGAAGTCAACCTGGCTAGGACATCAAGAGTGTTAGTGATAGAGAGATGCAGGTTATAGAGGGCTGTGTCGGAGTGTTAGTCAGCCGCAGGCATAAGAGAAGGCGAGAAAGTAGCGGCGAAAGCCTCCACTGACACACGCTTCATGGGCCAGATTGCAGAGAAGGTGGGTGGCAGTGCTGAGGTCGGCTTCACCAGGGGGACAGAAAGTGTCAAGTGGGAAAAGCGAAGAAAGTGATCAGTCCAGGAGAGAAGAGTGGTGAGAGAGTTGGAGAGGGGAATGTCAGAGGGGATGAGAACATCCAGGGTGTGCCCCGCGGAGTGAGTCGCACCCGAGGATGGAATAGAAAGAGATAGTCAGAGATTGTGAAAGCATCCAGATAGATTTTGAGGTCTCCAAGGAGGAGAAGTTGAGAGGTAGAGGCAAGGAGAGATCGGCCCATTCAGAGAGGAAGAAGGCAACCTGGCCAGGTGGCTTGTAGATGATGACCACAGTAAGAGAGAGGCCAGGAGAGATAGGGAGCTTGCAGAACAAGCATTCAAAGGAGGAGTAGGCCTGTGTAGGATGTTGCTGAGTGACATGCACGTTGCTATCCTCTCGACCACACATAATAAGGCCTGAGCATGTACCTAGTGCCCATGCGTCCCTAATTCCAGTTCTTGGGCGACTAAGCACGCTTTCATGTGACAATGTGGGGTATGTAGCTGGGCGTACCTGTGCCCTGAGCAGAAGCTTACATTGTTACTGCGTAGCCTAATGTGCATGCCAACCAATGACATCTTCACCTTATCCCTTCCCTAAACATTGCTGCAGTCACTGCATCACTGCCCAATAATGGCTGTGGATCTGCTCTATATCTGATTCATGCATATCCTCATATCAGTCATAAAATGCTATCTGCTACAAAAAGTTCATTATATAACACAAGAAGGAAGGTTACTATGATCTGCATGGACCAGGAAATATATGGTACCTCCTGCGGTACAAGGACTAGTGGTCCTCTGTTATAAAATCCAGGAATATTCTAAAAGCAAGGTCCTGAGTGGCCCCCCTTAGGGTTTAAGCATACAAAGTCACTCATTGTTTCTTCGAGAGTCCAGTCCTTCAAATCCCTTTTTGTGGTTCGGTGCCTTGGCTGCGTCGCCAAGGGGAACTGATTGTGGTTCTTGTGCTCCTCATCCTGCGATCTGGAATTATCTGGGGCATTATTCTCCCTCCCTAATTTGGGGGTCTTGTGGTAGTTCGCATAGCCTGTTCCTTGAATCCCAAATATAAACTCCACCCTGTCTTTTGGTTCTTCCTGGCCATGGGGCGGGTGGGGGGTTACAGAGTGTTGTTCTTATCCCCAACTTTTAGAGATCTAGTGCCTCTGACTCACTCGGCAACCTTAAGGGGTTATAGCATCCCTGATTTGCTCCATAACCTTAAAGTCTTTAAAAACTACGTCTGCGGTGTGGTACAGGCCACTATGGAGTGAGAGAAAGATGTGGGCCTTCGTACCGTGCCCTAATGTTCCTTCCCATTTAGAAGATGGAGTAGCCATATGTTCCCCCAGTTACAAAAGTGGCTCTTGAGCAGTAGGAACAAGGCACTGGACACACCTTCAACACCCCCTGCACTCCCAATGGATAGAGCCACAGAGCATACCAGCAGGCCCAGGCCAGGTGAGGACTGCAAGGGACGAGAGGAAGCAGGTAGGAAGCGCTAAACCCTGTAGCCCAATCTCCATCGCACAGAGCCTACCACTTAATGGACGATCCAAAAACAGTTATGGAGAGTGCCGGGGGTGGCTCGGCTCGAGGACAACTCGGTAACATGAGGTTGACCTACTGCGAGCAGCTCAGGTGAATATAGAAGCAACCGATGAGTAAAACAGGGAGAAATGCCTGAGGTTGAAACTCAGCCTGTGCCCTGCCTAGCCTGAGAGCTAGTGGGCTATGCTACAGCTCCTGGTGAGGCATTGAGAAGGTGACCATGCACAAATACAGAGTGCCTTTTGGAATGGTGGGGTGCGGATTCAACTTTGATGCCCAGAGGGGGCGTGGCCAACGGGAGAGCGATGCAGACGTAGGTCCCCAAAGCTCCCCACGGCCGCAGAAAACATCCTGAAGTACAGATGGCAGAATATCACAAAATGACTTCTGCCAAGAGACTTACACAAGGAGATCTGGGCGAAATGAGGTGCCGGTAAAACGGCCCTTGAACTAAAAATAAGCTGCGGATAGTGGGCCACACGAATGAGAAAGGTGCATCCAAAATGGCCACGAGCATAACGTTGCAGAGCGAGACCAGCACAGCGAGGAAATAGAATGAGAATCCTTGGAAGAGTGTCCAGTGCCGGCTGCCAAACAGCGAGAATTGAGCTGGGCTGCTGAGGTTTTGGGGCACTATCCCTCATCTGTGGCGGTAATAAGCTACATAACTCCGGCGGACCATCAGAGGCGCATAACCACCTGCAGGGGGAGCTTGCTGCCCGAGACAGTGCGGATTCGTCATAGGCGACTGCCCAGATAGTGGAACCAAGACAGTGCCAAATCTCAAGCAGGCCCTGCAAAACCTTGACTCGAGGCCCGGAAGACTGTTGGGACCCGGCCAGACCTGCGAGCCCAAGCCTGCGCCACAGCTGTCTATTCTGTGGACCATGACATATGGGAACAACAGAGACGCAGCAGGACTTAATCACTGAACGTGTGGCGGCTGGGATATGATACACATATTACCCGACCTGAAGGAGTGTCTGGAGTAGCAGCTGCTCATTAGGCTGACTGGACCTCCTGTGTTGTGGGACTGGGACAATTGAAGGAGAGGGCATATAGGGATGCTGCATCAGCCTCCACGAAGACTGGTGTGCTTGTGTGACTTCGGAAACCCAGCCTGATTACCACGCGAACTGCCCTGGAAACGTGGATACAGACACCAAGTGGCATTGCTCCAGCCGCCGATCCGCCTGGTCTGGGCCAACGACGCAGCCTGCCAACAAAACAAATGGGCAGGACCGTATGAAGGGCCGCACACTGAGCGACAGAGAAAGCCAGAGAGCCGCAGCAGTGACGCGGCTGGGATGAGTTGGGCTGCGCGGAGCTGGTGAGTGTCGTACGCCTCATTAACACCTTGACACTTGGTCCATTAGGCCAGCCCAAATTGCTGGTGGTTGGTTGCCACGGGAAGAGGGGTGACGGCGGGACCCCACCTTTCTTTTTCCCTTCCTTTTCACTACGCCTCCCGGGTAATGTGTGTGGCCTCTTGCCGCGCCGGCGGGTTGACCCTGGTGGAGAACTGCCCTTTACACTAACAAACGGAGGGATTTATGGAAACACACAGGGGAGGAAATACAAGTCAAACTGAGACAGCTGCACGCACAGAGACTACCAGAGAACGGGCCCCTGTTGACTGATATGGTGCTGTATGCTGGCCTGACTTGATAGATGTGGGCATGTAATTAGAGCTCCTGTGCTCCTGATTGCTGCGTCCCACTGAACCCTCTCCGCCTGATCTCGAAGTATTGAGATCGGACCCCAGAAATAAGGGGTAGGCAGCTAATGTTACAATCAAATGGAGCACACTAGCGCAGTCCCAAGTGGAACAGCCTCACAGCACTTACTCGCGTGGGGGCTGAGAATTGACCTCTCCATATAATAGCAACTGGCGAGGAAGCGTGATAGCACGCTGAACAATTAGATAAGAGAGGCAACAAATAACGTTGCAACCAATGCCTAACGGATAAGACCAGAAACCCAATACACCATCAAAGAACGTCTTTCTATAAAGGAAATGTGCGGCAGAGGTGCGAAACAGAAGGGTAACAACCACAGTAAATGAACCCACGAGCAGATACACTTGCACTGAGTGCCCAACTCCTCCCATACACAAACCTCACATGACGAGAACCGGAAACCCGACAATAATAAGCTGAAGGAAGAGACACAGGGACCCGGCATCTCAGGACCTGCGCTCAGTGGCACATACCTTCATCCTCGCACATACAGAAGCACCTGCATAAGTCTACTCACTACATCACTGTTATTAGCAATAGGGAAAACACAACAAACAGGTTGCGAGGATCTCCCGAGCAAGTAAGCACAGGTGTCATACCAAGCATCAGGGCTATTGGGCACAAATGAAACCTGTCCTTCTCGCTGCGGAAACCATGTGATTGTCACCTGACGGAACAACTGTCACGGGATTCCCCCGAGGGCTGCCAATTGTCCAGATCTGTCATATTTACTGTTGCAACAACTCCCCACTATGCTCTGAACTTAAAAGACCTCATACAATGGCCTGCATGCAATTGAGCCCAACCTGGGCAGAGACAAATCCAAAAAGGTGACCACACAAAGCCAAATCGACCAATCTGGTGCACCAACTACAAGTACTCAGATGGAACAAGGTCAGCCTAATAATCATGGCAAAAGCGGAGAAGACAATATCCTTAAAAGATGTCATGGCTGCCATCACTGATTCGTGTGCCTCCATGGAACAAAAGATGGACGACATCAGTATGGACGTATCGCTCCTCCGCCACGACCTACAGAAACTAACATCTTGTACTGGGGAGGCAGAACAGCGCATATCTGGAGCAGAAGATGGGCTACGGAATCTGAAATAATTGGCGGAGTTGCAACGCACCTGAAAGCAATGGAGGAGTGAGTGGATGAGGGAGAAGGGAGGTCAAGACGTAATAATGTTCGGATCCTGGGCCTACCAGAAAAATCAGAAGGGCCGAACATGGAACTGTTCCTGGAGCAATGGCTCACGAACATGTTTGAACCAACACGTTTTCCAAGTTCTTTTCAATTGAAAGCGCCCACTGGACGGCCCGTGCCTGGTACACCGCCACGCACCGTGATAGCAAAGCTATTGAATTACAGGGATCGTGACACGCTCCTCCAAATGGCACACGCCAAAGGCACACTGACCTACAATGGATCCAAAGTTGCATTCTTCCCAGATTACACCAGGGAAGTGCAGATGGCCAGGCAATCATTCGATCAACTGAAAAAACAGTTACAATCCCTAAGTGTGAAATACGGCTTAATGTTCCCGGCCCAACTCAATATATATCACAAGGACACAACTGTCATTTTACAGACCATAAAGATGCATGGAAATGGGCGGAGCAACATATTGAAGGGGACTGGAGATCAGTGCAGAACAATAGAAACAGGAATCCTCAAGCTTTACTGGAACAAAGACCACCGGCCCTGCAGCCACCGGCGCAGGTACAAGAACCACCGCTGCAAGAAGAAGGAATCTAATACCTAGGTAACCGAAAGCTGACACAACCTGTCACCCCTACGCTCGTGAGACAAGCAGGATACCGTGACATTGTGTGCAGGGAACACCTGCACTAGCCATGGATAGACACAAAGTTGGGCGGCTGGCTCAGATGAAGGTTCCCCCACCCCACCCAGACTGGAACGTCACTCCAGTACTGTTGGGCTGGATGTGCTTCAAGGACACAAATGCGACAAGTTTGACTAAAGTCCATTTAATTAGCGGTTCACTGTTTTTAAGGAAGGTTTGTTGTTCGGGCGACGAATGCTTCAGGTTGGGGTGGAGTATAGGGAGGGGTGATTGGGAAATTATGTTTTAAATTGGACACAGATTTGTTCACGGATTCAATGATCACATCACACATGCACCTTAAAACTGCAACCCACTATTCTGCCGCCAACTCGCAATCCACTTACGAGATACAGTGCTACAATCATCAGACTACACTACACCCAATATGACTTAATTTAGGCATAGTGTTAAAACCCTGAAACCTTTGACATGGAATGTCAACGGACTGGGCAGTGGGATTAAGAGGCGTCTCATCACGCAATTCGTAAACAGACACTCCCGCAATGTTGTACTCCTCACCGAAACCCACAACATGCAGTCTGTTAAGACGCACCAACTAACGCATGGCGATGCATGCTGGTTTCTCTATGGGCTTGAGGGGGGTTTTAATATTACTACATAAGAGGCTACCCTTCAAACTCTCTGATATGATACAAGACACGGGGTTGGTAGATTTGTATACATAAAAGGAACAATGTGGAACCAATCCCTTGCAAGGATCTACTCCCCACCCTCACTTATAACTGCGCTAATAGGTGAATCACACCTATACTCACTAATAATACAGCAGACACCCTAATAATGGGAGGGGACTTCAACAAAGTCATGGATGTAAAGATGGACCGCACACACTTATGAGGAAGAAACTCTAAAATCAACACCAAACTTGTCACCAAACTTGTCACTTTCACCTCCGCGTTGCGTTGGGACTGAAAGATGTATGGGGAGACATGCGTCCAAATGACTGAATTTTCATACCATTCTGGGGACCACGCCTCACTTTCGAGACTGGACTACTTCTTCCTCCCAACATCAGACATACACAAAGCAAATGAGGCGATTCTGCTCCCGTGTGGCATCTCCGATCACTCTCCTCTCTTGATGACACCTACGACAGAGAGACCGCATCCCCCTACCTCGTGGCACCTTAATAGCTATTATCTGTGATTTCCAGACTTCATAGAACACATCCAGGCAGCCACAAACACATATTTCGAGCTAAATAGAGGGTCGGTAGATAACCCTGGGGCGCTATGGGAAGCTTATAAACCGGTACTCCGAGGAGAGATTCTCACATGGACAACAGCCCATATCAAAGCACATCAAAAAGTACTTGAGGAAGCAGAACACGAAGTACGCCAGACAGAGGCGACATATGTCGCAACCGGCATTCCTGACACAGACCAGCCCCTACTACTAGCTCAGAAACGCCTACACAATATAGCCCTAGATTGTGCCAAAGAGGCGCATAGGGCGATGCGTGCAGGATTATACAAAACCGGTGATGAAGCCGGCAAGATGTTGGCATAGTTGGGACGAGGGACACCGTCAGGTCAGAGAGATCAAGACAGAGAACTCGGAACTGTTACTGATTGTGATATTGCAGAAGGTTTTGCATCCTATTATGCTGAACTGTACCAGGCCCCTGGCAACCCTATTGAAGCTTCAGTGCTCGATGAGGTCACCCTCCCCTCCCTAAATGCCAATCAAAAGTCTCTTCTTGAAAGAGACCACACAGAAGAACTAGTAATAGCGATATCGCAACTTCCCCAGGACCGAATGGCTTCCCGGTTGATATATGGAATCGACTGGGAGGGACCGAGATGGGCCCACACCTACTCCGTATGTTTCGACAATCGAAAGAACAGGGACACCTGCCTGCCGATCTGAGGAAAGCTAGCATAATCGTAATACCGAAAGCGGGTAAGCTGCCAGATAAGTGTAGCTCATACAAACCGATTTCCTCATCAATAGTGAAACCAAAATCCTGGCAAAAGTACTAGCCAACCGACTACAAGGAGCGATAACATCACTGATCCACCCGGACCAATGCAGATTTATGCTGCAGAGATCCACGCGCATGAACATCTGTACACTCTACCTGGCACTAGAAAGAGCTCCTGCCCTCCAAGAGCCCCTTGCGCTGTTAGCGATAGACTTCAAAAAGGCCTTTGACTCTGTGTACTGCAAGGCACTATGGGAAACAGTGTGTCAAATGGGATTCATTGAACAATTTATGGGCTGGGTACTACTCCTCTATAACACCCCGAAGCAGAGACTTGGGTAAATGGATGGCCATCAAGAGTTTTCAAACTGGGGAAAGGGACGAGACAGGGCTGTCCCCTGTCTGCAATGCTCTTTGCGCTGGTAATTGAGCCCCTAGCCATTATACTAAGGGACACACAGAAATGGAGGGGATTCTGATGGAAAGACAACTGGGAGGACAGGGTTTCCCTATACACCGACGACCTGTTAATATATTTGGGTGATCCGGCCAACTCTTGCCCTGTGGTAACACAACTATTGGAGCGATATGGGTCTTTCAGTGGTCTGAAGGTGAACTGGTCCAAATCCATATTATTCCCGGTCAAAGGCGCATGGAATGCTGTTCCGGATAACTGCCCATACCACATTGAGAAGGAGCACTTCCGATATTTAAGCATACAAATCACAATTAACCTCATAGATTATGTAGTCGGGAGCCTGCATCCGATTGTGAATAGATTTACAGAGGACGTGCGCCACTGGGTCCTGCTACCGCTAACCCGATTAGGAAGAGCAGTGGTGTTCAAGATGTTAGCCCTACCTTGTTTTTTGTATAATTTACAAAACGCCCCACTCCACATTCCAACACTGGAATTCCATAAAATTGAAAGCACTCTTAGGAAGCTTCTGCGGGGGAATGGACAACCAAGGATAGCACTCTGTACGCTGCAACGCTCCATCTGGGAGGGAGGTATTGGAGGTCCACACTTGCAAACCTACTATTGGGCTAGTCAGATGGCAGTAGTTAACGATATGCTACACAGAGACAAAGAACTGCCACACATTAAAACGGGGACTGCTGCGATACAGGGATCATCCCAACTAGGAAGCCTCTACTAAGCAATAAAATATCCACCCCCTCACACTATGACAGCCCACATGTCAATAATCTGGACAGAAACCCACAAAAATATTGGCTGGGACAAAAAAGTTACCCCAACGCAACCCTTATGGGGGAACAGAAATCTACCCGAGGTAAGCAAACTCTGACGTGGCTGAATTGGAAGTCGATAGGAATAATGAAAGTTGGTGATGTAATTGCCGATGGCAAACTGATACCCTCTGAGTATCAAACTGCCCGATTCAATCTCCCCGACACTGAACGATACCGATATATACAGCTGAAACACGTGATACAAACATACCTTCTAGGGCTATCTGACATGCCTGATTGTACACCTCTAGAGAGAAATATTGTCCTCAACCGTATTGATACTAAAATAACTTCTGTTATGTATAATGCTATATCCTCCTTTGCAATGCCTGAACTCAGCTGCCTGAAATCGAAATGGGAAAGAGACGTTGGTCCAATATTGCCTGAGGACTGGATCACGATCCTGATGTACCCGAGAGAAATGGCCATATCAGCTAGGCTTCGACTCATACAACTAAGTGTTACATAGGGTATATCGAGAGTGGCTCTTTACCACTGGGGCAGAGTCGCAGACTTAACTGCCTCTGCTGTCAACAATAAGAAGGCACCTTCTTTCATATACTATGTGAATGCCCTCTGATACAGTAGTACTGGCAACAATGCTGCAACAAACTTTCAAGAGCCTTTGGTCGCACCATCCCCCAAATACCCCAATCTGATGTTGTTAGGAGTAGAGGAGGAGGGGGAAATGTCTCTCTTTGAAAAGCTGCTTTTCTCAACAACCACGGGATTGATCAAAAGAAGTATCGCAAAGCTATGGGGATCTGATGTAACCCCGCAATATGAACAATGGGTTACAGATGTGAATCTATGTATATCAATGGAGCAACATAGTTATACTGCCAGGGGATGCCGAATAATCTGGCAGAGGTGGGAGGATGCACAATAAACTGCTAACTCTTGTATAATAAGCAAATATGAGGAAGCAATGCTGACAGAATATAATGCAATATAATTTGATTATTGAAGGTGATGGATCTGGATCCGATTGTTCTTTGTTGGTGATCAACTCACTATGAGTTTTAAGTTTTATATTTAATGTAATACTTAATGTGAAAAACCAATAAAGTGTGTTATCAACAAAAAAAACTTTGATGCCCAAACCTAGAGAGTTCTTTAATGGATCTTGAGCTCCTGAGACAACACGTACCAGAGCACATTCTGTCTTCCCAATGAGCCGGGGTGCTGTAATGAAAGTTTAAGGTGTGGAAGAGGAAAACCAGTACTAAAATAAGAGGGGCTTGGTGTATGCTATACTGCTGCCTCACCGTTAAAGTCTTTTTTTTGCACATAAGCTTCAATGAGCTGGACGGATTCAATGAGCTGGATGGATTTCATGCTATGAAATGATAAATAAGTAATTTATAACGTACCTGTACACAAGTGTTTCTAGGCAAGACAAGGAAGGGGAGACAAAGGGAGGACAAACCAAACAATTTTACTAGGCTTTGTGTTATTCAGATTGTGCAAGGAGAAATTAAAGAATAAGTAACCAGAGGGAGGGAACGGGAGAGTGCAATAAGCATAGCTCAAGTAAGTGCAACAGTTTGAATAAAGGTAGGAGAGTAAGATGGAAAGAGAAGGTGAAAACCCCAGAGACATTGAGCGATTGAGTTAAGAAATTCTGGACCTCCTATTCAAAGACTAAGGAGGGACCAAGGCTATGGTGGACAGTCTATAAGCAAAATAATGATCCTAGTGTATTATCAAACCACCTCCTGAAAAAAGGGTTGCGGGGAGCGCGGGGGTCAAATACCCCTCAGACACTGACATGGTGTAGATACTAGTACGATGGTACTTTTAAAACCAGTTTTAATTAGTACATTTAGAAAATCAATTTCAAATAATGTATAAAACATAAATACAGATGATACATATAACCAATAAAGTGCCATAGTGCTGAAACCTACAGCATGTATATAACAAACCAAATCACTTTTAAATTATCAAACAAGAACGTATCTCATGAAAAATATGACACCCATCAATAAACACCAATACATTCTTAAGTTGACAAATATATAAGAGAATTCTTGTAGCTATTATCTATTGATATAGACTCTTGTTAGGCTGAATGTATGCTCTTCACCTTCGCCCTACATGTTCAATCCCCGATCTTCGTTTTGGGATTTTCTTCAGAGGCTGTATTTGTATTAATGGTGTACGAGGAACAAAGTGATGAATACAGTATAAGAGGCAGACTAGGAAACAGTATTACTGTTACTAAATACCATAAGAGGGAGGACCCATACAAATTTGGACCATACCTCTATTGTTGACACAGTTCACATGGCCGGTGGTGACGGGAGAGTTCAGAGATCGGTGCTTGTCCGATTCCACTACTATCATGAGAAAATGCAGATCCTTAATAAAGCAAGATGACTCATCACCCTAGATTATATAAACTCCGAAGTCACGATTCATCAAGATCTCTATAACTAAACGTTGGCAAGGCACAAACAATGGTAATGCCTTAATCCAATGGATGAGATTTCAGGGAATTAGGCACAGGTGGGGTTACCCTTTGTCATGATGCCCGCTCCCGGGGAGCCGGTTCAAGCCCTGCGTCCTCGAAAGCGGACATCCAGTCCCCAAGGAAGGACCCAGCAACCCTATATAGAGGCCCTTTGGACAGTGTCCTGGCGCCTATGGCGCCAGGCTCATAAATCAGTCCTGGCGCCATAGGCGCCAGGCTCATTATGGATGTGCTTGGGTGCACTTAACTGATGCAGACAATGCTGCAGGATCCCGGCCTCCTTGAGGCCTGAAAGGAACTACTTTACCTGTGGGACTAATTTACCATCCGGGCGTGGTCGGGGAAGGATACATACCTGATTGGAGGAAGGATACATTCCTGGAACTTCTTCCAAGGCTATTTAAACCCCACCCGAACAGCCACACGTGCTTCGCGTTGTTCTGCATCTAGCAGCTGGACCGTGTCTGCTCCTGCATCCTGACTTCTGCCACGCCTGCCAGCATCCTGGATCACCTGCAAAGGAAGAGAAGAAGAGAACAGAAGAAGGAAAAGTCCTTACCTGCTAAATCCGCATCCCGGAGACATCTCGCCAACAATCCTGAAAAGGAAGACTTTTATTTAAAAGCTCATCGCGTCGATCGCTGCAGCGCCGCATTCCACTCACCTTTACTGGGCGCCTCCATGTTCAGCAGCGATCATCCGGATTCGCAGTCACGCCCCAGCGCCTAGGGAGAAAAAGACCAGAACAAAAGGTGAGAGAGAAAAGGGAATAAGGAAAGCTAAATCTCCATGTTAAGACTTACCTGTTGATTCATTCCCTCTTCATTTCGGGTCCGCGCCGCATCCTGGCATTTCCGGACCCCGGCCCCTAAGGGGAAAAAAAGACATCAGTGTTAATGAGCGAATGAAAAGACATTACCAAAAAACGCTCATTAAAGACTTAGCTGATTTCTACAAGGATTTCACCTCTCATCTCGGGTCGGTGCCTGTTCCCCGGCATTCCGTACCCCGGCCCCTATGGGGAAAAAGACACTAGCATTAGTACATAAATGCATGGACACAAGGGGAACCTCTTATCAAAAAACTTACCTGGAAGCCAAGCAAGTTTGGTTCTCACCAATCCGAAAATCCAGTGAAGTAACTGGATACCAACGCGCCCCTGCATCAGAAGCAGGATGGAGAGCTCGTCCTTCCAGACCCTAAGGTGAGACGCTACGAGGAATCACAGAAGGGTTTCGAGGAGGGTGAGAGGGGAAAGTGGGAGGCTGCTTGCATTACCCCGCAGACAGTTAATCCCCTATTTTCGCCTACAGAAGGATACTTCTGCGAGCCAGACAAGCCAAATTTGGGGGCTCGGTTCAGTCCGTCTTCCGAACCCTGCGCATCACCTTAGAAGAGGTCACAGCAGCGCGAACCAGGCCAGCGCCTCCGTGGGAGTCAGGTGAGCGTTACACCCTTTCTGTATAATCTGTGGGTGGGAAATGCAGGAAATCAGACATAGGAGACTGACGCAAAGATAATTTAGGGTTTGACTTTGCATCTCTGCGGCATCCAATAACACGGCCAAACTTTTCAAAGTCTGCAAGGAACTAGCCAACCCTACTGCAGCTTCCTCCACCATTGCACCCACCCAGGCCTTTTGCTCGTCCCTGGCTGCACACTTCACTTCAAAAACACAGGATATCCTATCCTCCCTCACCACCTCATGCACCAACATCTCTTGTACCACCGTTGGCCACCTCCACCCCTCTCCTTCTTCTCTCTTCCCTCTCCCACCTGAGGAGGACACTAGACAAGTTCACTCTATGAAAGCCTCCTTCAAACAGGTGGACCCCTGTCCCTCCAAAACCATCAAGGACAACATTGACTCTCTCGCCCCAACCTTGGCCGACCTCTGCAACCTCTCCTTCGCCACTGGAGTTTCCTCACTGCTCTTAAGCACTCCCTTATACACCACTGCTCTTAAGACCTTCGGCTGACCCTTCCATTCTGGCAAACTATTGCATGATCTCTATCACTGCTGGAGAAGTTGGCTATTTCCCAGCTTACCCTCCACACTGAATCTGTTGGCTGCTTCCATGACCACCAGTTTGGCTTTAGAGCATCCAGAGGCATGGAAACTGCTCTTCTGAACACCTGTGAAGATCTGCTCTCAAATCTTGATTCTAACTCGCCCTCTGTCTTCATTCTACTCAACCTCTCCTCTGCCTTCGATACAGTGAACCGCAACACCCTGATCGCATGTCTCTGTGATACCCTGGACGGTTTATAGTTAATATGTCGAATGACATATTTTCGAATGCAATAATGTTGAAAAGAAATGCTGAAAAAAATGATTTTTTAAAAAGAAAATGTATGCGGGGGTCACCCTCAACCCTCACCCCGGTTGGTCCTCTGTGCCCCACCCAAGGAATTACATTTGGCGGAGATGGCCGGGAGATTCAAATTACCCACGGAACCTGAGCGACTGAGCCATGGCAACCCCTAGCTATAAATTTATCTCACTTAACGTGCAGGGTCTGAATTCCCCCCTGAAGCGAAAAGCACTTTTCCATAGATTGAAGTCTTTAGATTATTTCTTCAGGAGACACATGACGGATGAATTCCGCCTGAATGACAGAAACTATCCCATTAGATTTTTCGCATCAAGTGGCCTGAAAAAGCGTGGGGTTGCCATCTTGGTGCGCAAAGGGATCTCTTTCAGAACTAACGGACAGTTTCGGGATGAAGAGGGGAGGTTCTTACTGGTTAACGCTACACTAGATGGCCGCAAGGTCACTCTGGTTTCCATCTATGGCCCGAACTCTAATCAAAGCCAATTCTTTGCGAAGCAATCCAAAGCCCTATTTGACCACGCTGAGAGGGAGGTAATTCTAGGAGGGGATTTTAATGCGGTAATCAACCCCATGGCTGACAAAACACTACCCCCCACAGTAAACGATGGTAACAACTTCAAGGCCCTCACCTCTGTACTGCGAGAGCATTCCCTGATCGAGGTATGGAGATACCTTCACCAAGACGAAAGAAATTATACGTACTTCTCACCAGTACATGGTGGGTTTTCAAGACTCGATATGTTCATGATAGCTGACTCATTGATCCCTAATGTATTAGAGACAGAGATCCTTCCAGAGGCACTAGCAGATCATTCCCCGGTCCTATTATCGATCACACCCCCACGAGTCACCCCTCCCGCGAAACCCCCCTGGAGGCTAAATGACTTCCTACTAGATGATCCAATGATTCGGGCTCACATCAAGGAAACTATAGAACTGTATTATAGCGAGAACAACACGGGAGATGTGGGCTTGGGGACTATCTGGGACGCAGGGAAGGCGGTACTCAGGGGCCACCTAATAGAACGGGCAGCGCAGCGGGGGAGATCCAGAAAATTGTTGCAGGAGCAATTAGAGGAGGAAGTCCTCAGGTTGGAAGGGCTGCAAATGAGGAAACCCACTCAGCGCACATTAAGGGACCTGAGAGTGGCCAAGAAAGCGCTGGAAGCACATCACGTGGGGAGGGCGGCCTATGGCATGATGCGCACCAAACTATTCTTTTACACAAAAGGGAATAAAGCAAATAGATTATTAGCGGCCAAAATAGGGAAGCAGACCAAACAAAATAGAATAGACTTCCTAAGAGACAGGACAGGTAAAGGCACACACTTGAAGGAGGGCAAATGTCACATCATAAAAGACTACTTCACGGAACACGCTACCCCATATATAGGGGACCCGGTCCTCATTAAGGAGTTCATAGACAAAGCGGAACTCCCACAGATACCCCGATCCCTGAAGGATACCCTAGAAGCCCCAATAACGGGGGAAGAAATAGCAGTCATCAAATCCCTCCCCACTGGGAAGGCCCCGGGCCCAGATGGGTTCACAAACAAATTCTATAAAACGTTCGTGAAGGAACTCACGCCACATTTAACCACTTTATTTAATGCCTTGTGGGAATTGGGGTCAGTCACCACATCTATGGCCGAATCATTTACCACCTTAATACTAAAACCTGGAAAAACCCAGCAGACTGCGCCTCCTATCGGCCCATAGCCCTGCTTAATACCGACGGCAAGATCTTCAGCAAAATCATAGCGCGTCGTCTGGGAGAGGTATTACCTAAGTTAATAGATCGAGACCAAACGGGTTTCATTCAAGGTAGATCGGCCCATGACAATATCAGAAGAGCAATTGATCTGATAGCCCTTGCCCCCTTTATCTGAGCCCCTCTCTCACTACTATCATTAGATGCCCATCGCGCCTTCAACAGTATGTCATGGAATTACCTACACTCTGTCTTGAAGGGATTTGGGTTTAGCCCACACTTCTCCAAACTGATACTAACCAACTTCCAAACCCCCACCACCCAGGTTCGAGTCAACGCCCACTGGACTCCGCGTATACCCCTTGGCAGAGGGACCAGGCAGGGCTGTCCCCTATCCCCGCTGGTGTTCGCGCTCGCAATGGAACCTCTAGCCCAACATATCCGCCTACACTCTGAAATCCAAGGATTTAAATTAAAAGATCAGACTCACAAAGTGGCCTTATACGCAGACGATGTGCTCTGCTTTCTGCGAGAGGCCCAAACCTCAGTCCCCCCGCTCATGGCTCTGTTGGATAGATTTGAGCAGATCTCAGGCTTCTCAATAAACGCAGCCAAATCAAAGGGGCTTAACCTGTCCGAAACCCCCGAAGTATTAAACGCCTTAGAGAACAAATTCTCCCTCAGCTGGGTGACCATACTTGGGAGTGCACCTGACTGCAAGTTACTCTGGGCTGGTGAAGGCCAATATCCCCCCACTATTTAAAGAAGCCAAAGAATCACTACTGAAATGGGACCCCATGGAAATTTCCTGGCTGGGGCGAATGACAGCTGTTAAAATGACTCTACTACCCCGCCTTGTCTATGTATTCCAGGCGCTCCCAGTTCACATCCCAGAGCGAGACCTACAAGACCTTCAGAAAGCCATTGGCCAATTCATCTGGCAGGGTAAAACACCTAGAATTCAGCGCAAGATCCTCACCAGATGTAAACAGCTTGGGGGACTAGGGCTCCCATCCACGGTTAAATACTACCGTGCATCTCAGATAACCCCTATCCTGGTCTGGGCACTCCAAGAGAACCCCCCCAAATGGAGAGACATAGAACAGACTCTCACTGTGACCCCCCTATCCCACCTCCCTTTCTTGCCGCGGGAAGCGCAAGCTTCACAACAACTACCACTCCTCCCTACCACAAGTGCCTCACTCAGATGTTGGGACAGACAGATCACCTTAAGGGGACTAACCCCGGGTCTGGGCCTGATGACTCCGATTACACAGAACCCTACCTTTACCCCGGGGCTACAACCCAAATCCTATCATAAATGGTCAGGAAATAAAATCTTGAGACTGCAGGAGACATACGTGGACGGTGTCCCCTTAACATTTATCCAATGCAAGGAGAAATTTAATCTCCCAGAATCTGAAAGGTTTAAATATATCCAACTTAGGCACTGGATCACCAACCCACAAGTTAGAAAAGCAGCCAGTAGACCTCCCATAGGCCTCGAACTAACTGCGATAGAAGATCAACGGGCCCATAATGTAGCTACATGCTATCGTCTCACAGAAATAGCCCCAGAGGAGGAGGAACTGCCGTACATGGTATCTTGGGGCAAAGAACTGGGGAAAGAAATTTCCCCTGAGTCGTGGCAGAGAATCTGGGCCAGAGCACACAAGTCCTCCAGATGCACGACAGTAAGGGAATGCACACTCAAAATATGCTACAGATGGTACTTCACACCGCAGAGACTGCATGCTATGAACGTCGACTACCCTGAGAACTGTTGGCACGGGTGTGGGGCAAAAGGGGACCTGGGTCACATGTGGTGGCACTGTCCGACCATTCAATCTTTCTGGTTGGAGATTTGCTCCAAAATTAAAGATATCTGCGGAATCCTCATCCCCTTAGACCCAATAGTGATGCTCTTGGGAGATTCCCCTGAGGACGGAACATACCCGCAATCCGGCCCTAGAGCGCAGCTCATTACACACCTACTAATGGCAGCCCGTCTTACACGAGCGCGCTATTGGAAAGAGCCTGAGGGCCCCTGTATTGCACAATGGTGGGTCAAGGTCTGGGAACTCCTGGGAATGGAGAAACTAACAGCCACATTACTGAACCGAACGGACAAATTCCGACAAATCTGGGGTCCATTTCTAGACCATACGAAAGAAAAGGAACATATCTTCTTCCAGCCAAGACTGATCAAAAGCCTTCTCCAGCCCTGAGAATCTTAGTACAAACAAGGGACATGGCGATCTAACGCCAGAACATGAGAATAGCAGACACCAAGAACAACACCCGGGCTATGGAGTGAACAGGTGGAAAATGAATTCCCCCCCCCCCCTTTTTTTTTCTCTTCTTTCTTCTTCTTTCTTTTTTACATACAACTGCAGCAATACACCCCCAAGAGTAACAGTAACAATGATGTCACAAATGAAATATAATGGTTAAAATGAAATGTCAATCCACTGTTAAATTAATTGGTCTCAGTGCTATGCGTTGAGTTCTAGGCAGGAGAACAATGATGTATGGTTGAACTGTATTCAAATATCCTTGCCATTGGTTATACTGTTAAAGATGTCAATGTGAACTGATGTTTCAATAAAAAGATTTTGACAAAAAAAAAATTCACAATGTATTTTTATTAGCTAAACCCAAAAAAACATAAAAATAAAAAAAAACACATTTGAATTGTTTTTTTTCGGCATTCTCTTTTTTCGACATTTTAACTGGATACCACCCTGGACACCACTGATCAGGCCCTGGCGTGGCTAACCTCCTTTCACTCCGACCCACCATCCCAGCTGTAACTGGGGTCTTTCCTCTCCCCTATCACTCTCTCTACTTGCAGTGTCCACTAGGGATCTAACCTATCGCCCTGAATTTTCAATGACTACATGGCCCCCCGTGACCTGTATGATGGTCACCTCCACCTCCAACTTTGTGTTACCCGGATGACACGCAGCTCTCCTTCAGGCTACCCTCTGCCTCTTCCTCACTCATACCCGACTGTCCCTAATTCAGTCATGGTGTGCTGCAAACGTCCTCTGCTCCCGCCTTCCCTCTTTCTCTCTGGCCGGCCTCCCTTGGCCGTGCGCCTCCACCTACCAATGAGGCAAAACATCTGGGGGTCATCTTCGACTCCACTCTCTTCTTCTCGTCTCACATCAGACATCTCTAAAAAGTCCCACTGCCAACTGCACCTTCTCAGAGATATTCTTCCTTTTCTTACCTTCCCCCAGAGGCTCACCATTTCCAGAGCCCTGGTCCTCTCTAGGCTAGACTACTGCAACAGCCTCTTTCTCAACCATACACTCTTCTAGCCTCTGTTCTCTTCAACTCATCCAGAACAGAACCGGAGACTTATCCTTAACATCAGGCACAGGGACTGCATCTCTCTGGTGCTGAAATTCCTTTACCTGCTCCCAGTGGCTGCAAGGATTACGTTCAAGACCCCTTTGCATTGTCCACAAGGCTTTCTGGTGCTTGAGCCCACTCTATCTGCAACGTTCTCTTCCTAAATACTTGCCTTCCCGAGCCTTCAGCTAGTCTACCTCCAACTCCCTTCTCCCCCTCCCTTGCTAACCATGTCTTTCTGCTCTCTCGCTCCATCTCCTCTACCACAGCTCAGTTTTGCCGACTGGCTGACTGGTGTACCTTCAGAACCTCACAGGTCCCAACCTTTCCTCGCCAGTCTCCTGCACTTGCCCCTGGGCCTTACACTTGCCGCAGCACTACTGCACTTCGGTTACGACCCATGAGAGTGGTATCTCTCTGCACTTAACCCATTTTCTGACGGGACTGGGCGCACTTGTCCATATTACCCCCCCCACCTCCCACGCACTTCTTTTCTGTTCACCCACATAATCTGAATGGGCCATGCCTAGTAAGATCATTTGTCTTGTCTTCCCTAGGTCTTCCCCTCCTATACATGGTTGCGCTTTGAAACACTTGTGTATAAGCGCATAGTAAATAAACACTCAATCAGTTTCTAATGGTGGTGTTAACTTACCTATGCTAAGAAAATAATAGAGGATAGAAGGTGCTCATCAAGATGTTTGAACATAACAATAGTCTCTTGTGTGAAACCTACTCTATCCTAAGGCCTGCCCTACCACTAACAATAAGAAAGCCTAAATCATCCTGCAAAAGTGTTCTGCTCCCATGTTTGCTTGGGAATGCTGGTGATTGACCTCCCACCCCCACCCTTTTTAGAGTTCCAGTTCTTTTACCCTTTTCGGGTTTATTCTCAACCTCTAATGGTGGATCAAAATAAAATGTCTGTTTCACAGGTATTTCAAAAAGAATGGCTCCTGTCTGCCTCCATGAGCTTGGAGACCGTTCCAAAGAAAGACCAACCCACTCTGTTAGTGTTGAACTCCAAACCTTCAGCAGGATTCTCAGGAGGTCACAACATTCTTTTTCCAAGTCAAGAATCGTTTGCTTTATGCAAGCATTAGTCTTATTTTTGTCAAAGTTCTGGTTCTTCTCAGCCTCTCGTGGGCTGCTGGCCTTTGCTGGCCATATGCTTATTACATTACTTTCAACCCCTTCAAGGGTCCTGGTTCTTCCAGCCTCTCTTGGTTTAGTTTGTTCCTGTTGGCCGTATTTGAATTGCAATACGTCTGTCCTCTTCAGTGCTTTTGGTTCACTCAGCCTCTCGTGGGCTTTTTGTTCACCTCGGCCATATGTATGTGGTTGGGGTTAACACTTGCAGTGTCTCTAACTCCTTCAGCCTCTCCTGCGCTGCTTGACTTTTTCAGCTGTATTTGTGTGCCAGTGTCTAATCCCCTTTAGGGGTTCCTCAGTGTCCAACAGCCCCCTCCCTCTTCTCCTTGCTGGAAGTGCACCTGTGTATTTGAACAGGATTAACTCTGGTACTTGCGGAGCCGCACCCTCGCATTTTTTTGTCTTTCTCACATCTTGGTTTAGGAGTGCGGTTGTGTTGTTTCTCCTGCACCTGTCTTACCATCTAGGAGACCTTGGATTGTCGGGCATCATGCTTGCCAGGGATCAGCAGTGTTCCGCGGGCTCTGGGATTCCATGCCCGTTCCAGGTCCCATCCTCGACGCGCTCGAGACTGCGTGATCCTGTGCAGTCTTCGAGGAAGACGTTGATGCCTGTGGCGCCGAGGTCCTCGACGGCCTCTCTCGAGGCTCTGCCTCCGAGGGGGTCGTCGACGCTGTCGGCGCCTAGGTCATTGAAGGACACGCTCGGAGCTCTGGCTTCGGGGCCTGTGTCGACTCCATTGATGCTGGCGGTGCTACGGCTGACGTCGACACCGATTCACTCGGCGCTGATTCACTCGACGCCGGCGCCGATTCGTTCGGCGCCCTCGCCGCCTTTCGAGGCGGTGGTGTCAGAGGGGCCCCGTGGCATGGGGGAAGCCCCTAGAAAGGCTCTGGCTAATGTCAGGCATAGCTTTGGTCCCCAGGTGTCTTCCTCTCACCGCCTGGAGTACATTTCAGAGGTGATGAGGGCTCTGATGAGGGCTTGGATCCGGATACGGTGCCAGATGAGCTTCTCTCGGTCCATAGCCAATTTGAAGACCTGCATGATGCCAGTGGACTGGACACCTCTCCGGAGGTGGAGTTTTGTAGGCCTCAACCTGGCACTCATGCCGATTCTTTGTACTGGCGCCTTATGTTTTGGGTCACCGAGTACTTGGGATGGTCGGCTCCTCCAGGGGAGTTTGTTCAGGATGATCTTACGGACATCCTCGATCTTGGTCCCCCCACTGACGCGGTACTGCTGTTTCATATAGCTCTGCCGAGAAGGGTGGCGGCTAGGACTGCTCCGGCGAGTCTCCCGGCAGTGCGCAAGTCTTTGTCGCAAAAATACCGTCCAGCCAGTAGCGACCCCTGCTACTTGTCCAGGCACCCAACTACGGAGAGTTTGGTGGTGCAGGCGGCTACGGCCCCAGCAAAGCAGGCGTCGTATCCTACCATCCCTCCGGATAGGGACGACAAACTTTTTGACGGCTGGGCGAAGAAAGTGTTTTCTTAAGTGGGTATGGCGCTTCAGGCAGCCAACTCCGTATGTGCCTTGTCTCGTTCACACACACTCTGTGGAACTGTGTTGCATTAGCGGCTGAACATATTCCCAAAGGGGACGAACGGGATGATTTCCTTGCTATGGTCCAGGATGGCAAGGATGCCATGTGTGAGGCCGTTCAGTCGGGTTTGGACATGGCAGATTGTCTCAGCCGGTCCATGGTGGCGAGCACCGTAATACGCAGGTTTGCATGGTTGCGGAAGTCGGGGTTCGCTCCTGATGTGCAGTCCCGGCTCCTCAACATGCCCTTTGACAGTGAACATCTTTTTGGCAGCAAGGCTGACGAGAACCTTGAGAGGTTGCAGTCCTCCAAAGCTGCAGCAAAGTCGTTGGGCGCTGCAGTTCGACAACCTCCGCCTTTTCGTCCTACGGGACGGGACAACAATGGAGGGGAGGTTCCTTTCTTTATTACTCATCCAAAGCGAGAGGAGCTGTCAGTCAAAGAGGCCACAGTAGGGGGTACCAGAGGTGGAAAACAGGGTACTCGAGGTGCCAAAGCCGCTCGGGCAGTTGCCTCTTTGCCCTCAGGCAATGCCGCAGCTGCTACCACTCAGTCATGAGGCCATGTCCCATGGTTCGCCGGTTGGGGGAAGGCTGGTGCAGCATCTTGTAGAGTGGCGGGCCATTACTTCAGATGTGTGGATTCTGGAGATCATAACCCACGGCTACTGTCTTCCCTTTGGCAGAGGCCTCACGACAATCACCTGGGAACCTCTCTTTGAAGAGTCCGGATCCGCTCCTTGCGCAGGAAATTAAAGCCTTGCTGGAGAAAGGCGCCATAGAACTGGTGCCTGTAGCGGAGAGGAACAAGGGATGGTATTCCCCTTATTTTTTGATTTCGAAGAAAGATGGGGGATTGAGACCCATCATGGACTTGCGCGGTTAGAACAAACTACGGAAGGACAAGTTCAAGATGGTCACTCTCTCTCTCTCAAGTCCTCCAGGCCCTTCAACTTCAGGACTGGTTGGTGTCTCTCGACCTCAAGGACGCTTACTTCCATGTGCTGATCCATCCCAAGCACAAGACGTACCTGAGGTTTGCGGTTGGCGATTCGCACTTTGTTTCGGGTCCTGGCGTTTGGATTGACGTCCGCCCGAGGGTTTTCACCAAGCTCATGGTGGGGGTGGCAGCGCATCTCAGGAAAGGGGGGATTCACGTCTACCCCTACCTGGACGATTGGTTGATCAGGGGGAGCTCTCCCGAGCAAGTCCTGGATCATCTGTCCGTCACCTGCCACTCCCTTCACAAGCTGGGCTTCTCCCTCAATTTAAAGTCCCATTTGACGCCAACTCAGAGGCTCCAGTACATCGGAGCAGTACTCGACACATCCCTGGGGCTGTGTTTTCCTCCCCAGGTGAGGGCTCTTCACATTCAGCAGATGGTGCACAAGTTTCAACTTGCCCAGACGCGCCCGGCGTTCGAATTCTTGAGGTTGCTCGGCCTCATGGCATCCTGCATTCTTCTGGTGCCAGAGGCTCGTCTGCGGATGAGATCTTTGCAGTGGGCACTCAAGATGCAGTGGTCGCAATCTTACGGCAGGATGTCAGACCCTGTTCAGGTGCCGCCCTCGGTCGCCCAGGACCTTCTGTGGTGGGCCGTCGACGGCAATCTGATGAAGGGGGCTCCGTTTTGGCTTCCCTGGCCGGAGGTGACGATCGTGACGGACGCATCCCTCACAGGATGGGGAGCTCATGCCAACGAGTTGACAGTCAGCGGTCGTTGGTCTCAGTCGGAGTCCAGACTCCATATCAATCTGTTGGAGCTGTGGGCCGTCAGGCTAGCCCTGAAGGCTTTTCTGCTGACTGTGCGAGGAAAGAGTGTCCTGATCCTGACAGACAACACGGTGGCCATGCACTTCCTCAACAAAAAGGGGGGGCAGGTTCACTTCCTCTGTGCAGGGAGGTGATGCAGCTTGAGTTCTGGGCTGTCCAGCAGGAAGTTTAGATCTCGGCTGTTCATCTGGCCGGAGACGACAATGAGACGGCGGACGCTCTGAGCAGGCAGAGCACAATCTCTCGCGAGTGGGAGCTGGCTCAGGAGATTCTCCTGGAGATCTTCGCCCTTTGGGGGATCCCTCAAGTGGATCTCTTCGCCTCCAGTGTCAACCGGAAGTGCGAAAGGTTCTGCTTGCGGGAATTTCCTCCAAAAGGAGCCTTAGGAGACGCGTTCGTGGTGGAGTGGTCATTGCCACTGCTGTATGCGTTTCCTCCAGTCCCCGTCATCGCGCAAGAGCTGCGGAGGTTCGGTTCCCGGATGATCATCATTGCTCCGGCATGGGCCAGGATGACGTGGTACCTGGACCTTCTCGACTTGTCCATCTGCCCTCCACGTCGTCTTCCCTACCGAGACGATCTGCTCTCACGGGAGAGGGGGGGTCAGGTTCTCCATCCAGAGGTCAGATCCCTCAACCTTCACGCTTGGCTTCTGAAAGGTTGAGGTATAAGGATTGGGACCTCCCTGAAGACGTGTTGGAGGTGTTGCTCTCGGCCAGACGGCCGGCTACAAAGTCTCTGTACCGTTGCCATTGGCGTAAATTCTGCGACTGCTGCAGAGTTAAGAATGTGGATCCGTTTGAATGTGAAATTCCCATGGTTCTGTCTTTTTTGCTTTCTTTGGCCCACAGGGGCTTGCAAATGGGTACCATAAAAGGTTACCTGGCGGCGCTGTCCATATTTAAGTGCTCATCTGAAGAATGTTCCTATTTTAAGATTCCTTTAATTTCTCAGTTTTTGAAAGGGCTCACTAATGTGTTCCCTCCGTCGCCTTTCCAGGTGTCTTGTTCTGAAGTTTCTTATGGGTGCTCCGTTTGAGCCTTTGCATTCCTGCCCTTTGAGACTGTTAACTCTTAAAACTGTGTTTTTGGTTGCTGTTACTTCCGCTCGCAGAGTGAGTGAGTTACAGGCACTTTCAGTTAAGCCACCCTTCACTGTGTTTCATAAGGACAGGGTTGTCCTTCGAGTTCGTCCTTCCTATCTTCCGAAGGTGGTTTTGGAATTTCATTTGGGCCACAAGGTGGTTCTTCCGGCATTCTATCTTCCTCTGCATCCTGGTAAGGAAGAGGAGAGGCTCCATAAGCTTGATCCTAGGAGAGCGTCGAGCTTTTATATTTCACGCATGTACTGGGTCAGAGTGGACGATCAACTCTTCATTGGTTACGCTGTAAAGCGTTTGGTACAAGCTGTGACGAAACAGACTTTGTCTCAGATTATTTTGGCTATCTCCGAGTGTTACCGCTTGGCGGGTAAGGACCCACCGGCTGGCTTGCGGGCCCATTCTACTAGGGGTATGGCTGCATCTACTGCCCTACAGAGGGGTGTTCCTATTCGTAACATCTGTGATGCAGCCACCTGAGCTTCTGTACATACTTTCGTACGTCACTATTCCCTCGATTCCATCCGAGGACAGGATCTGGCCTTTGGCAATGCAGTCCTTTATTCCGCAATTTGATTGGGCATGCTAAATTTGTGTTCTAAATTCTTTTCCCACCTCCTTGCTTTGGTACTGCTTTGGGAGTCTGTCAAAGATCTGGAATATGTCGGAGGACCCAATCCCCTCGAAGAACAAGTTACTCTCTTACCTGGTAACGTTCTTTCGATGGGATGGTCCGACGACGCATTCCATATCGCTCTCTCCCTACCTTCCCCGCTGCAGAATTTCTTATGCAATTGCAGCTTACGTTTCCGCAAGGCCTTGTGTGTCTGACTGGCAGAAGACGGGTGGCTCACGTTCTGGGGGAAAAAACTACAACTGAGGCTATGGGCGTTGTGCGTCCTACTTATCACATTGGGTGACGTCAGCTGTCGGAGGAGGTCCTCTGGGACGGTGCATCAACGCCATCGACGTAGGACGCAGACGCCCAAAATTTTCCGAAGCAGCACAGCTGTGGTGATTACTGTCAAAGATATGGAATATGTCGTCGGACCATCCCATCGAAAGAACGTTACCAGGGAAGAGGGTAACTTGTTCTTTTGGGGGGGATAATTTGTGGGAGCGGGTGTTGCGGGAGTGTCCCCCGCACATTTTAAAATGTTGCAGGGGTGTCCCTCACAGGATCCATGGGTCAATATTGCTGCAAAAATATGGAAATATTTTTGTATCACGATTCTTTTTGCGGGGATATTAACACATGGAACCCAATGGAGTTGTTAATGTGGGGAATGATGAGAGACTGAAATGGGAAAGAGGTGCTGGTGCAGTACTACTCCATCATGGTCAGAGGAGGTATTGACTCGGACGTGGTAGTAAGGGGTCTCAGGAAAGTATGGGCTAATACATGAAGATGTCCTGTTACAAGAGGGGATACTTGGACTGAGAGTAGGATATGGGAAGAGGGTACCATCGCTCGAATTTGAATAATGAACCTGTTAATCTGGTTCGCAAAGTGGTTCCTGTTAAGGGATGGACAGTTAAGCTCAGGACTCAGGACTATAGGGGAGGTGTTTTAAGATTTTACAATGAATTATTGTATCTTGAAATCAGGTATGGGCCAAGGGTTACCCCACCTTAGTGGTTGAACCCTGCTAAAAGGCAAAATCACAGGCAGGGTGAAAGCCTATAGAACTGGGGCCCAGGGAAAGGCAGAATGTCAACAGTGGGTTTGTGTGTTGGGGAGGGAAAATTGTTCAATTTCCATCCCTTCTATGCTGGTCTATTTGGTGTCCTCCCCCATGTCTTTTTGTCTCCTATTTCACACCTTGGGTGAGATGTTTCAGATTAAGGATGGTCTACTTAAATGGGGAGGTCCTACAAGCTTGTTTGGAACAAGGTACGAGAACTGAACTTCGAAGGGATTGTGTCCTCCGACGTATTCCTCATCTTAGATATATCCTTCCAGCTCTGCTGGCCTCGGAAAATTTTTTCTCTAGAGGGTGCTGCGCGTCACCGTCCCTCGAGTCGATGTCCCTCGACAGCCGCCGTATCGACGCTCGACGTCATCCTGCCTATAAAGGAGGCCGCGCGCAGCGTCCGTTGCTCAGTTCCGTTTTTCCGCGCTTACTAGGTGCCTCGGAATACCGTTGCTCAGTTCTTAGTCAGATTAATCCTATTTACCTCGGTTATTCGATCCATACTCTATGGCTTCCTCGTCGGAACCGACAACTCCTCGATCCGGCTTCAAAAAATGTCGAGATTGTGGGAAAAAGATGTCGTTGACCGATCCTCACAGAAATTGTCTGTGGTGCTTGGGAGCTGAACACCATTGTTCGGAATGCGAGGACTGTATGTCCATGACAGCTAAGGCCCTGAAGGAGCGTAGGGGGAAGCTGGAGAAAGGTAAGACTTTTAAAGCTTCTTCTTCGTCGACGAAGTCGAGACATTCGTCTCCTCGTCACCATTCGCGCTCCAGGTCTCGGAGTGGGTCTCATCACTCCACGAGATCGAAGCACTCGAAGAGGAGGCGTCGAAGATCCCCTTCTCTGTCTTCCTCTTCCTCTGTTTCACCAAAAAGAATCCCTTGCCCCACGAAACATAGTTCCCGGGCTGAATGGGAGGAATTCCGAAAGAATATGATGAGCGTCTTCGAGAAAGCGGCCTCGACCCCCTCGAAGACTGCCGAGAGCGATGCTCTGGTCGAAAGACCCGAAGGTCAAAAACGCCGCGAGTCGCAGTACCCGGCGAAAGAAACCTCTCGAGCGCGTTTCGAACCCTCGAGCAGGACTATGACCTCCAAACCTTCCTCGAAGGTTCCGTCGATGAAGGTCCCGTCGACGTCGAGGTCAATGTCTTCGGCGCCGTTGTCGAGGGGACCTTCAACACACGGGTCTGTCGACTCTACGCCGGCCTCGACACCGGCGTCGACGCCAAGAAAAGTCACGGTGACCACACATCCAGTGACTATCCCCAGGCCCTCGACGTCGATGGCGTCGATATTGTCGAGTAGAATTCCAATTCTGTCGAGGTCCTCGAGGCCTCCACCTCTGTTTTCGACGCCACACTCGAAGCCTTCGACGTCGACGACATCGACGTTTTCGAGGCCAATAATGACAAGTTCGGCACCCTCTGCCTTGGAAATGGGATTTACTCCCTTTATGAGTTCAGAACAATTGAGAACTATATCCTCAATTTTAGAAGAGGGTGATTTGTCTGAACAAGACACATTTGAGTTACAGGGACCTGTAACCCCAGTTAGAGAGGAATTTTCCTCTGAAGAGCGCAGATTAAAGGATCTTCATGATTCTTTACATGAGGCAAGTGGGTTAGACACTTCCCCTGAGGTGGATTTTGCTAAGCCAGACCCGGGGGAGCATGCTGAAACCCCCTACAGAGCCTTAATGGCCAGGATTACAGAGTTCATGGGGTGGTCTGCACCTTCACAATCTTTCCAGCAAGATGACCTCACGGATATTCTTGACAAAGGCCCACAAGAGGATCCTGTGGTGCCCTTTCATAAAGCTCTTCAGAGAAAGATCATGACAAACTGGGAAACCCCAGATGTAATACCAGCAGTAAATAAAAAACTGTCTGCAAAGTACAGGGTATCTTCCACAGACCCAGAGTTTTTGTCTAAACATCCATCCCCAGAAAGTCTGGTGGTACAAGCAGCATCCTCTACCGATGTCAAGACGGCTTATCCTACAGTCCCACAGGACAGGGACGATAGAAAATATGATGCTATGGCAAAGAAAGTCTTTTCAGCATGTAGCATGGCGTTAAAGTCTGTTAATGCTACTTGCACCCTTGCTAGGTTCAGCCATACACTTTGGGAGTGTGCTTCTACAGCGGCTGACTGCATCCCGGAGGGAGAAGAAAGGGATGCGTTCCTGAATATTATACAGGACGGTAAAGACGCTATGTGCGAATCCCTCCAGACGGGCATTGATTCGGCTGACAGTATCAGCAGAGCAATGACGGCAAGTACATCAACCAGGAGATTCGCTTGGTTGAGAAAGTCGGGTTTTGCCCCAGATGTGCAAGCCAGGCTCCTGAACATGCCATTCGATGGCTCTTCTTTGTTCGGGAAAAAGGCGGATGACAGTTTAGAGAAACTGCAAACTTCAAAAGCTGCAGCAAAATCCCTAGGAGCTGCAATCCGTCAGACTCCTTTTCGTCCCACAGGAACCTCTGCGAGGGGCAAGTCCTTTCGCTTCTACTCCGCATTCGGAAGAGGTAGAGGACGACCGGCTCAAAGGGGTCAAAGAAGAACTACCCGAGGTGGACGGGGTAGATATTCTAAAGCCGCAGCAACAGCAGGTGCCTCTTTACCATCGGCATCTGCATCAGCCGCCCCAAAACCACTCTGAGGACTCCCCTCACAGGACACCTGTAGGAGGCAGGTTGACTCAACATCTGACGGTATGGCAGGCTATCACGTCAGATGCTTGGGCATTGGAAACAGTCGCCCAAGGTTACTGCCTGCCTTTCCTACGTATACCTCAGAGTCATCCACCGGGGATCAGCTCTCAGAAAGCTCCAGATCCGCTCCTCTTGCAGGAAATTTTGGACCTGCTAGAGAAAGGTGCCATAGAACCGGTACCTGTAGCGGAGAGGGACAAGGGCTGGTACTCCCCTTACTTTCTCATTCCGAAGAAAGACGGAGGACTGAGACCCATCTTGGACTTGCGAGAATTGAACAAATTCCTCAGAAAAGACAAATTCAAGATGGTCACTCTTTCTCAGATCGTCCAGGCCCTTCAGTTTCAGGACTGGTTGGTATCTCTGGACCTTCAGGATGCTTATTTCCATGTGCCTATCCATCTCAAACACAGGAAATACCTGAGGTTCGCAATTGGCAACTCTCACTATCAATTTCGAGTACTGCCATTTGGGCTGACCTCCGCCCCGAGGGTCTTCACCAAGTTAATGTCGGTAGTGGCTGCAAGTCTAAGGAGGGAAGGGATTCACGTCTACCCCTATCTGGACGATTGGCTGATCAGGGCTGTTTCTCCGGAGCAAGCTCAGATCCAGCTAAATCACGTGTGCCATTTCCTTCACAGACTGGGCTTCTCCCTCAATTTAAAGAAGTCACAAATGATACTATCGCAGAGACTCCAGTTCATAGGAGCGATCCTGGATACTTCCCTGGGAAAAGCCTCGCCACCAGAGGTGAGGGCTTAAGATATTCTACAGATGGTTACCAAGTTCCAGCATGCCCAACGTCTCCCAGCCTTCGACTTTTTGAGGTTGCTAGGCCTCATGGCATCCTGCATTTTCCTTGTGCCAGAGGCTCGCCTGAGAATGAGATCCCTCCAGTGGGCACTGAGGACTCAGTGGTCACAATTCTCAGGGAGAATGACAGATCTTCTTCAGGTTCCCGGCAGGGTGGCTCGAGACCTTCAGTGGTGGGCCTGTCAGGAGAACATTCTGAAAGGAGAACAGTTTTGGCAACCCTGGCCGGAGATAACAGTAGTCACGGATGCCTCACTCACGGGGTGGGGAGCCCACGCCAACGACTTGACCATCAGCGGTCGTTGGTCTCCATCGGAGTCCAGACTACACATCAACCTGTTAGAGCTGAGAGCCATCAGACTTGCGTTGAAGGCTTTCCTGCCAGCTGTACAAGGGAAGAACGTCCTGATAATGACGGACAACACGGTGGCCATGCATTACCTCAACAAAAGAGGAGGCGTAGGATCACTACCCCTGTGCAGAGAGGCGATGCAGCTCTGGTTTTGGGCAATCCAAGAAGGAATCTCTCTATCGGCAGTTCACCTAGCCGGAGAGAAGAACTTGACAGCGGACGCTCTGAGCAGGCAGAACACAGTCTCCCACAAGTGGGAGCTAGCTCAGGAAGTCCTTCAAGAGATCTTCGCCCTTTGGGGAACCCCTCAGGTAGATCTGTTCACCACCAGCCTAAACAGGAAATGCGACCTGTTCTGCTCAAGGGAATTTCCTCCGAGAGGAGCTCTGGGAGACGCGTTCATAGTGGACTGGGAGTTTCCGCTTCTGTACGCGTTCCCACCGGTCCCTGTCATTCCTCAAATGATCAGGAGGTTGAGAAGATTCTGGCGAACCATGATCCTAATTGCCCCGGATTGGGCCAGGAGAACGTGGTACCCGGACTTTCTAGACTTGTCCATCTGCCCTCCAATTCGACTTCCTCTCAGAGAGAACCTACTCTCACAGAAGGGAGGTCAGGTTCTCCATCCAGACATCAAAACCCTCAACCTTCACGCTTGGCTTCTGAACGGCTGAGGTACAAGGATTGGGACCTCCCTGATGATGTTATGGAGGTGTTGCTTTCGGCAAGGAGGCCAGCAACAAAGTCTTTATACCCCTGCCGTTGGAACAGATTTTGCAGCTGGTGTAGAGAACAGAATATCGACCCATTTTCATGTGGTACACCAATGGTTTTGTCCTTCCTACTATATTTGGCAAATTCAGGCCTTCAAGTTGGCACCATTAAGGGCTATCTCGCAGCGCTATCTATCTTTAAGCGTACTGCGGAAGAACCATCCTATTTCAAATTACCCTTGGCAATACAGTTTCTAAAGGGGTTAACCAATGTTTATCCCCCAAGACCATTCCAAGTTCCCCTATGGGATTTAAACTTAGTACTAACTTTCCTGATGGGTACACCTTTCGAACCTCTCCATTCTTGTTCGTTAAGATTCCTTACCCTTAAAACTGTTTTATTAATAGCACTTACATCTGCTAGAAGGGTGAGTGAATTACAAGCTCTTTCTTGTAAACCCCCTCATACAATCTTTCACAAAGACAAAGTTGTCCTGCAAGTGAAGCCTAATTTCCTCCCAAAGGTGGTTTCTGAATTCCATATCACTCAGAAGATTACCCTACCATCTTTCTATCCTCCTCCTCACCCGGGGAAAGAGGAAGAGAGGTTACACAGACTAGACCCTAGGGGGGCTTTAAGTTTTTACATTAGTAGACTAGCCAGGTATTGCAGCTTCATCGGCCCTCAAAAGAGGCGTGCCGGTTAAAGACATATGTGCGGCCGCTACATGGTCGTCTGTCCATACCTTTACACGTTTTTACAATCTGGATTCCTCCTCCAGTCAAGAGACTAGGTTTGGAAGGGCTGTACTGCATTCTATTCATCAATAGAAGACAGCGTGAAGTCAGTACTCCCTCCTCCGAATATAGAATACTGCTATGGGAGCCTATCTAAGATGAGGAATACGTCGGAGGACACAATCCCTTCGAAGAACAAGTTACTTCTTACCTTGTAACGTTCTTTCGACGGGATGTTCCTCCGACGTATTCCTCATCGACCCTCCCATCCATCCCCGCAGTTCTACTTCCCTTGTTGTTGCAGCTTACGCTCCTTCAGGGTGATTAGTCTAGTCCAGACAGTAATACTGTGGGCTACAAAACGGAACTGAGCAACGGACGCTGCGCGCGGCCTTTATAGGCAGGATGACGTCGAGCGTCGATACGGCGGCTGTCGAGGGACATCGACTCGAGGGACGTCGACGCGCAGCGCCCTCTAGAGAAAACGTTTTCCGAGGCCAGCAGAGCTGGAAGGATATATCTAAGATGAGGAATACGTCGGAGGAACATCCCGTCGAAAGAACGTTACAAGGTAAGAAGTAACTTGTTCTTCTACAGAAATGATGAAGACCTTCTCCTCAGAGGGGTGCATTGAATATAAGGGGAATTAATTCTCTCTATAAGAGATACCTGATTTAGAGTTTTAAATGTTAAAGTTAGACATTCTGTGTATACAGGAAGAACGCCTAGTATGAGGCAATGAGCCTTCTCATAGAGGGGATGGAATAAGGAGGACTCCCTTCACATTTGTAGGGAAAGAAAAAGATTGTTGTCATTGTGTTCAGAGAGACTATTGTGTTTGAGGTGTAAGGGACCACTTATTTACTATTTATGGATTTGGTATTTATAATACGCCTATACAGTGTGCATCAAGGCGCAACAAGACAAGAGGGAGGGGGAACAGGGTGGAAAAAACCAAAATGATCCTACTAGGCCTTGTGACATTCGAGTTTTGCAAGTGCAGTAAAGAGAAGTGCAGGGGAGAGGCGAAGTGTTGGTCAGGGCGATGGGGCCCGTGAGAAAAGCGAGTGCCAGGGAGGCCCAGAGGACAGAGCCAGGGGAAAGCAGAGAGTGCAGGGGAAGGAAGCTCTGCAAGCTAATTTTGAGGTAAGGGACTAGAAGGGCTACAGGGGTGCAGGCCCAGCCAGGCTAGTGTGGGGGGAGGGGCCCACAAGGGCAGGTTCAGGTTGAAGGGGTCAGGGGGTGTTCAGGGGAGACCAAGTGCAGGGCTAGACTGGATTGGGGGGGCGGCTGGTGCCCTGTAAGACTGAAGGAACCAGGCAGCCAATCAAGATAGGGACGTTAGCAGGGGAGCGGGAGAGGGAAGGAAGAAGAGAAAAGGAAGGTCTTGAGAATCTTCCGGAACTTAAGGAGATCTGGCTCAAGTCTGAGAGGTGCAGGGAGGCCATTCCAGACGGAGGCACCTGCGAAGGCGAGAGCTCTACCCCCCCCCCCCCACTTTCTGCTTTAAAAAGCATCTGATCTGCAGAGAGTTAAGAGCTAGACGACCAAAGGGCTCTACCAGGGAGGTATTTAGGGAGTGTTGTATGTAGAGGGGTCCCAGGCCCCAGAAAGCATTGTGGATGATGCAATGGGTCTTGAACTTGATCCTCGCAGCAACCGAGAGCCAGTGGAGAGAAGTTAGGGGTGGAGAGATGCTGTCCCTGGGCTTGAGGCCAAGGATAAATCTTCCAGTCATATTCTGGATCTGGATTAGTTGAAGAGCACGAAAGGAGGAGTTGGGCAGATTGATGAAGAGGCTGTTGCAGTAGTCCATCCTGGAGAGGACCAGAGCTCTGGAGACATTGAGTTTCTGGGGGAAGGTGAGGAACGGGAGAATGCCTCAGAGGAAGTGAAGCTGAAAGTGGGCCTTCTTGGCAAGGTCTGTGATGTGAGGAGAGAAGGAGAGAGAGGAGTCGAAGATGACACCAAGGTTTTTTTGCCTCACAGGAGGATGAGGGGAGGGAATCCATAGAGGGCAGCCAGAGTATGGGAGGGAAAGAGTGAGCAGGGGTCCTAATGAGAAGGATCTATGTCTTACTGGCATTAAGGCAAAGATTGTTAGTAGTGCACCATGCCTGAATAGCAGACTTGCAGTCAGGAATGAGAGAGGAAGAGGAGGCAGCAGAGGCAGTAAGCTTGAAAGAGAGCTGCGTGTCATCCGCATAACACTGGAAGTTAGGAGAGAAGGTGGAGATCAAATGGGCTAGAGGGGCCAAATAGATGCTCAAAAGCCAAGGCGAGAGGCTGGAGCTCTGAGGGACTCTGCAGGTGCAGATTGAGATGGCGGAGAGAAAAGGGCACAGTTGAACCTGGTAAGGTCGGTCCGAGAGGATGGAGGTTAACCAGTCCAGAGCCAGGTCTGTGATGCCAAGGGTATCATGTAGCCGATTTATCAGGGTGGCATGTGTGATTGGGAGAGACAGTACCTCTTCCTGAAGGCTTGTAACAGCGGCACCAGGATCATTATTGCCTCATTCAACTGCCCTTACATTGGCCAAGTTGCTTTTTGGGAAAGGGTGAGTCAAGAACTACCCTTCCCCATGGCCTGATCACAACCTCATTCTAATAACCGTAGGAGAGAGGGAATGAAACAACAAAAATGGGAGGTGGATTTGGAGCAATTATGTTTTAAAGAACGTGAAGCTGAGGGAAGAGATAAAAAACAAAAATTAGGGATTATTTTGTATTGTATTGGCACTTGTGAGATTCCAACCTCAGTTCTATGGGAAGGCTTAAAAGCCACAATTTGGGGGGAATTGATTAAACTAGGAACAAAAACACAGGAATGGACAAAAAAAGAAACCACTTCTAAGAGTCAGAATAAAAGAACAAACGGGATGAGGGAGTGACAATATTTCATCTAAGTGCTTGAAAGAACTTCAGCATTCAAGGCATTATTAACCAATGAAATTGAGTGGAAACAGAGGTTCCTCCATATTAAGGAAAGACTGCAGATAAACCTCTGGCATGAGGCTTAGGGTCCAACATAAATCACGAGCAGTGAGCAGCATAAAAAGTGATGGGGGGGGCATACATCAAGGGACAAAGAGAAGAACTGAGGAAATTCTGAAATTTTAACATTTACGCCTCAGAATGGGATTGAGATCCATAGAGAGATTTGATCACCTCAAGCTGTCCCTAGACAATGCTCTGCTACTTGAATCCCTAATACCGGTGGAGTGGGTTCTAGCAACAATAAAAGGTTTGAAATGCGGAAAGTCCCCTGGTGAAGATGCATTCTCCATGAGATTTTTAAAGATCTTCTGTTCCTGTCTTTCCCCTGTGCAAGTTAAGTTGTTTAACGAGGTACTGGCTAAAAATTTTCTTCCTCATTCCCGAACACAGGGCTTGTCTGTGCAGTACAATCATCTGTGTTATAGACACTTGTAGCTGGTCAGAATGTGTCTCATAGCAATCTATCACGTTGTCTTGTGGACCAGCCCTGCACCACCGTCCTGCATCATGCTGTTTAGGTTGCCGTGAAAGAATGTGGAACGCGGGTTAAAAGATGACAACGGATAGGAGCTGAACTGGTGGTACTGATGCTAGCTCCCTCCTGCTTTCCCATTAACTCATGTATGTCAATAAACAATGTTAATTATAATACATTGCCGTATATATTTTTATATAACTATTATCACCCTGCGCCACATACTACAGTCCTTCATACAAACACATCTCTTTATTGAACACGGACGTCAACATTCTGGCTAAAATTCTAGTGAACAAATTGCATGGTCTACTACCTTCGATTACCCACAAGGACCAGGTAGGGTTCCTTAGAGGTCTCCTCCCAATGAGACACACATGGAACACATTGTTGAAAGTGGAGGAAAAATTAGGGATGACCCTAGAGACATACTTGACAAAATATTTAGGTATCAAAGATCCAGGGACCTTTATGAACTATATAGAGTTAATTATGATCCCTTGTTAAGCGTGTTAAACAAGATCTGAGAAGGAGGCTAATATTACCTTAGCCTAGTTTTTCCGAATGCATGACCGCAGTTTAGACAAATATCCTTCCATGACTCCTTTTTCGTTGTACCATGCTTCCTATACGGTTCCCTAGAAATCTTCTAAAGAATAAAGAAGTGATTACATTTGACAGGGTGGACTGGAACTTCAGGCTCCTCACATTGGAGGCATTCCGGTTTGGTCCGATATTCCAAAAAATGGTGCTAGCAAATTACAAAGCCCCGAGAACATCAATCCGGTTGAACCAGAAGACCTCGACCCAACCCTCGTGCGGGACAAGACAAGGAAGCCCGCTCTCCCCACTGATCTTTGCCCTGGTCATGGAACCATTCACCCAAAGGACACGAGCCAACAATAACATCGCCAGGCTAGAAATAAACTGTGAACATTTCAAGATCTCCCTGTACGCCAACGACGTGATGTTCTCCATCACCAACTGTCAATCCTCCCTGCCCATGGTCCTAACTGAATTGGAGGCTTTCGAAAGAGTGGCAGGATTTCAGGTGAACTACTCCAAATCAGAGGCACTGGGCGTCAACCTGGACACCCCCCTTATAGGCACTGTGCCCGTTAACGTGGAGCACCTCCTCATCGGCCTACCGGGGTGTACGCCTCACAGCGGACCCGAAACAGTTGTATACCGCTAACTTCTCCCCCTCGCTATTCAGGGAACTGGAGAAGGGACCATAAACGAGGGGACAGCCAAGAAATCTCTCTACTGGGACGGGTTACAGCATGCAAAATGAACCTCCTCCCTAGACTGCTGTACCTGTGTTCCACTCTCCCGGTCCCCTTTCAGGCCCCCCAAAACAAGCCTTGGAACAACTACAGAGAAAGCTTGCAAAATTCGTATGGCGGGGACGCAGAGCCAGAATACCTGTGAGAGTCATGACTGGGGCTGCGAAATGGGGCGGCTCTGGGCTGCCCAACTTGATGAACTATTTCCGGGCTGCCCAACTAGCGAACACGGCTGCCTGGGCGAACCTGGAAGACCCCCAAAATGGTCATGCATCGAGCAAACCAGATGCCAGCCACAACTAGGCTCCCTACCACATATCCCAGGGCCCCACCGGAACCACGGAATACAGATGTTCTCCAGCATGGGGTATGGCATGGATTCACATGCTCATGAATATTCCCCGTCGTCAGGCTGAGAATCCTCAGTAAAGAAAAAAGCGGTTTCAGTTTCATTTCTGAACTGTCTTTCTACTAATAACCAATCACTGGTCTCTGGGCCATACCCCACCCAGCCAATGACTTCCCTCTACCTAAACCCCTCCTCTGGCAGCCATCTTCAGATTTTTACTGCACGTTCAAGTGTTGGGAGTCCTCGTGCTATAGCTCTCGACCTTTTACTGCGTTCTGCGTTTTTCGAAGAGTTTACTCTCATATCTTCGGTCAATCGAGCCTCAAGCTCCACCGATTCTACTTCCGATCAACGGGGACCCATTTCAGAATTTTTCTACGCCCCGTGAATTTTCCTCGAGTTTTCACTTCTTGGAGGAGGATTCCGGAAGATCTTTGAGGCCTACCCCGCGTGGTCATGGCCCAGGACAAAGGGAACACGACGCCTGTTGGATCCAAGCTGTTCAGGAGCTGCCCGGGATGCGGATTGCAGAATGTCTTCAAGGAAGATGAGCACTCCCAGTGCCTCTACTGCCTTCACGACGACAAATTGCACATGGAGAAGGACTGTGCGTTTTGTAAGAACATGCCGGAACGGACAATGAAGGATCGGCACATTCGACTCACCAACTCGCTGGAGGGGAAGAGCCCAGCAGCAGGTGAGAAGAGGAAGAAGTCCGAGCGGCACTCCAGCGACGTGGGCCCAACAAAAGGCAAAACACTGCGAGTCCGTGGGCACCGGAAGCGCCGATGGTTCGGGCTCCTTGGCTGCCAGGCAGGACACAATGTCACCGACGCCATCAACCACGAGCCAACGCTCTGGCTCGGTGAAGAGGAAGTCGGAAAACCCAGGTAAGCTTCGGGAGAAGCCCCGGTCGATCCCGACGGCGACAGCCGAGGGGGAGCGAGGCAGCGACCCTCCCCTCCCCCCCAAGGTGAAGGCCTCAGGCGTGCCCAAGGTCTCGAAGGCCCTGATTCACTCGGCTAAGGCCTCGATCGAAGGAGTTGTGGCGGCCTTGGCAAAGCCTGTGGAGGCTACCCCAGTGGAGATGACTGCCCGGTCTAGAGTTTCCCTGCCACCCTGTAGGGAATCCATCTTTTCAGCCTAGCGAGAAGACCCCCGTGAAATCCCAGGAGGAGAAAGAGGGGGGGGCACGGTAGCCATAACGGACACAGATACCACCTCCGAAGATGAGCTTCCTGTCGTCGCAAAGATCCTGCACAAGAGGTTCGAGGAAGTCCGGTCCTATGGGAGGGATCCCGATGAGGCGGACGTAGAGCGCAACGGTGGAGCCAACCTTTAGGGAGAATCCTCTGTTTAGGCTGAATTTCCTAACCTAGTGAGTCCCCCAGCAGCTTTGCTGGATTTTTGGGGTTTATTTTTTTCTTCTGCCAAGAGTGAGACTCTTTTACCCTCACTCTTGGACATGATTTGAATGTGTTTCTTTCAATCTAGATGTGTTTAATGGGCTATGGGGGTCTTTTACTCCATAGGGTTTCATGTGTTTTTGTGATGTGTGTTACACAGCACCCTCCGTGCAGTAACACAGGGGTGTCATAGTGACCCCCCAGTATAGACTCCATACCCTGGGACTGACTACTGTCTCCCAGGGCATGTAAAGTCACCATTGACTTTACTAGTCTTAAATTCTGAACAGAACCAGTACAAACCATCATATTGTGGACGTACTGGCTGGGGCAATTCGATTGCCCCAGGGTTTGTTAGTCGAGGGGGCACGTCTCCGTCCCCCCTGATCGAGTTTTGGCTGGTGGCAGTGGATACGACTTTATATTCAACCGCAAATATTTTCCTATGGGATTTCCCATTGTTTTAGGCTACTATCTTTATTTAATTATTTAAGGTAGCCTCGAACATACCGCCGGTTTATTTAATTAATATTAATTGTCCGGTTGGTATTTTTTGCCAAAACTTGATTCTAAAATGGCGTTTGTGTTCTCTTCTGTGACTCCAACCCAAGTCGAGCCCTTTGTTCCACTTTTTGGTGGGCTTCTCCCCTGCCCGGGCCTCCCCTCCCAACGAAATTGGCTCCTTTCACGCCATGATCGCCAGGGCATCAGAACTTTTCCAGCTTTCTCCCGAAGAGCAGAAGAAGGGTTTCCTCTACCAACGACGGGAGGCCAAGAGGAAGACCGTCCTCTCAGTACCGTTACCTGACGACACCTGGGACGAAGGACTGTTGCTGCTCAAGAACCCATCTACGGCTCCTGTGAAGAGGGACCGGTATGAGAAGAAGTACCAGGTCCCGGATTCCGCCCCGATGTGCCTTAGAGCTCAGCCATCCCCGGATTCAGTGGTCTCCGCAGCGGCCAAGAAGAAATCGCCAGGGGCGACGGGATCAACTTCCACTTCCCCACCGGACGCCATGGGACGATGAGTCATCTCGTCGGCGGCGACAACCATCAAAGTGGCCAACGCCCTTGCGATCGTGCTGCACTACGACAGAGAGCTGTGGTTTAAGATCACTCCCCTCCTGGATTTCCTGCCAGACAAGAGGGCAGAGGCTCTTGAAATCCCACATGAAGGCGAGGTGGCGTCGAACCACGCCATCACAGTGGCCACGGACATCGCAGACACCGGGTTTCGACAGATGGACAACAGCGTTTGCCTTTGCCAACGCGGATGGCTCAAGGCCACCGACTTCCGTCAGGATGTTCAGACCAGGGTACTAGACATGCCCTTCGACGGTAACAACCTGTTCAGCAAGGCAGTGGACGAGTCACTGCAGGCCATCAAGGCGGACACCGAGATGGCCCGTGCCTTGGGTTCTCCATCAACGATGGCCGTCCTTTCGGACCCCCGGAGGCAAGTCTCAAGGTGCCTCCAAAGGATTTGGTGGCAGTTCCTCATCATACCGCCAAGAGGCCCGCTCATCGTCGAAGGAGGCCTACAGAGGCTGCAGCAAGGACTGAGGACATCGTCGTTGCCAAGGAGGCAAGGCCTCAGCGAAGCAAGATTGAACCGGCCGTGACGTCGGGCCCCCACCCAAGCACCCCGGTGGGAGGCTGGCTGGCGAAATTCATCAACGCATGGAAGTCCATCTCTACCGACCGTTGGGTGCTGGACACTCTGGAATTCAAAAGAAAAAGTCCCTGTCTACCACCTGTGGCTAGGAAGGAAAACAACATGCCACAGCTACTTCTGGAGGTACGAGTAATGCTGAAAAAGGGTGCGATAGAACTCGTCCCGAAGAGGCTGCGGGGCTCCGGAGTATACTCGCAGTACTTCCTTGTCCGAAAGAAGACCGGCGTTGGCGACCCATTCTGGACCTTCGTGGTCTAAACAAATGCATCAAGTCCCAGAAATTCCGGATGGTGACCCTGCAGCACATGCTGGGACAGCTGGAGGAGGGCGACTTCCTATCGTCGCTGGACTTGGAGGATGCCTACTTCCACATCCACATATTCAAAGGACATTGAAAGTTCCTATGATTCGTGGTCCAAGGGCGACACTACCAGTTCAAGGCCCTGCCCTCCGGATTGTATTCGGTGCCCAGGGTCTTCACCAAGTGCCTGGCACCGGTGGCAGCACGGCTGCGCCTGCAGTGGATCCAGGTATACCCCTACCTGGACGATTGGCTCATCCAAGCAAAGTCAAGGGAACTTGCCGTCGATCACACAGCGAAGACCGTCCAACTGCGCACGGATCGTGGATTCTCGATCAACTTCACGAAATCCCACTTGATACCGTTGCAAGCCACCCTGTTCCTGGGAGCCAGACTCGACACAGTAGCGCGATTGGCTTCGCCGTCGGAGGAAAGGACGAAGGCCATCCTGGACAAGGTAAAACGGCTGTTGACCATGCACATGGCCAGGGTGAGGTCCATCAAGTCCCTACTCGGCATGATGTCATCGTGCATCTACCTTGTGCGCATATGCAGGTTGCGGATGCGACCACTGCAAGAGTTCCTCGACGCCCGTTGGATGCAAGCAGCGGACAGTTTCGCAGACAAGATCTCCCTCAACGAGACGTTCTGCCAAGCAATCGGTGGTGGGGCAACCGCACGCATCTAGCGGCAGGTATGGACTTCCAGACCCTGACACATCAGGAGACGGTGACGACGGACGCCTCGGTGGAAGGATGGGGAGCGCACACCGGAGATCTCCACGCAAGAGACATTTGGTTCCCAGAGGAGAGGTCACTACACCTGAACGTCCTGGAACTCTGAGCCGTGTTCTGGGCCCTCGGGTCATTCCTCCCGTCCCTCAAGGGCAAGGTGGTGAGGGTCTTCACCGACACCACCACAATGTTCTACATCCGGAAGCAAGGTGGCACCAGATCCCCAGCCCTATCCAAGGAAGCGCAGGATCTGTGGCTTTGGGCCATTGCCCACGGGATGTTCCTGGTACCCTTCCACCTGGTAGGAGTAAAGAACACCGTCGCCGACTCTCTCAGCAGGGAGCTGCGCTTGTGCCACGAGTGGGAACTCAGGCAGGATCAAGTGGATCTGCTATTCTATCTGGGGATTGCCCAATCGTTGGATCTTTTATCGATGGCGACGAACACCAAGTGCTAGAGGTTCGTCAGCAGGTTTCCCCAGCCGGGGAGCATGGGCAATGCATTCTCCTTCCCATGGGACGGCCTGTTCCTGTATGCGTTCTCACCATTGCCATTGCTTCTGCGACTCATCAGTAAACTCAGACGGTCCCGGTGCAGGATGATTCTCGTCGCACCGGCGTGGCCAAGGCAGATATGGTTCCCAGACCTTCTGGACTTGTCAGCGTCCCCCCCCCCCCCCCAGTCAAACTGCCGACGGACACGGATCTTCTCGCCAGGGAAGGAGGCGCCATCCTGCATCACAATCCTGGATCGCTGAACCTGCAGGCCTGGCTCCTGCAGCACTAGAGTTCGGAGGCTATGATATCACGGCGCACTGCAAAGAGGTCCTTGCAAAGGCCAGGGCGTCCTCGACTCTTAAGTGCTACGGGCATAAATGGAAGAGGTTCTCTGTCTGGTGCCGTGCACAGAAGATTACGGCCCCTCAAGTGCTGCTGTACTTGCTATCGCTGGCAAAGGCTTCGGGGCGGTCATCACTGTGGTCTCACCGACTTGTGAAGGAGTTCATGAAAGGACTGTTCTTCTCGTTCCTGTCGGTGAAGGCCCCGGCGTGGCAGCTCAACGTGGTGCTGACCAGACTCATGGGCCCGCCATTCGAGCCCCTGCATTCGGCACCGTTGAAATTCCTGTCGTGAAAAATAGTGTTTCTTGTGGCCATCGCCTCTGCACGATGAGTGGGACAGATCCAGGCCCTCTCCTGTAAACCTCCAACCCTGATATTCCATGAAAAGAGGGTAGTGCTGAGGATGTACCCCTCCTTCATTCCAAAGGTGCCGTTGGACTTCCATCTCAACAAGCCCTTGGTGTTACCTGTTTTCTTCCCGTCGCCTTCGTCGCTGGCTGAGAGGACTTTGCACTTGCTGGATGTGGTTCGAGCGCTGAAGTTCTACGTGGACCGCACAGTGTTTTTGGAAGACATCACAGCTGTTTGTGAACTTTGGACCTGTGAACCAAAAGGAAGGCCCTCTCAAAGGCTTCCATTTCCAGATTGCTCTCCTGCTTCATCATGCACTGTCACCGGTTGGCAAACCGGCCGTCCGAGAGCCCATTCGACCAGAGTGATCGCTGCTACTATGGCGTTCCTGTCTGGTGTGCCCCTGCTGGACATATGAAGGGCTGCTACGTGGAGGTCGACACACACCTTCACGAGATTCTACTGCGTCAACCGGGATTCCAGGGAGGAGTCCAGAGTCGGCCAGGCAGTGCTGCGCAACCTGTTCGCTTGAAGGTGAGCCTGGTGATGAGGTAAGAGATGCTTAATGTTGAGTTGTTGAAATGTTTAATGTTCAGCCTTGCCACCTCCCGTGGTTGTGCATGTGTGTACTGCTTTGTATTCTTGTATTCATGAGCATGTGAATCCATGCCAGACCACATGCTGGAGAAGGAACAAGTGATTAACCTGTAACTGTTGTTCTCCAGCATGGGTCTGGCATGGATTCACATGCAAACCCTCCCTCCAACCCCTCTGCAGCTCTTCTCTTGGTCCTACTGCCACTTTACATGCTACCAAATCTGAAGATGGCTGCCAGAGGAGGGGCTTAGGTAGAGGGCAATCATTGGCTGGGGGCAGTATGACCCAGAGAACAGTGATTGGTTATTAGTAGAAAGACAGTTCAGAAACGAAACTGAAACTGATTTTGTCTTTGCCGAGGATTCCCAGCATGACGACAGGGAATATTCATGAGCATGTGAATCCATGCCAGACCCATGCTGGAGAACAACAGTTACAGGTAAGTAACTTGTTCCTTAGCGACCACCAAAGCGACCCTCAAGGCATGGGCGTTGGCCCGACGGAGGAAGAAGGTACCCAGGGGCCTGAGCCCGCTCTCCCCGGTCATCTGGAACCCTGACTTCAGGCCAGGAATGTAGGCCGCGCGCTTCAGCTGATGGACCGTGGGGAGCCTCCAAACTCTCTCTCAACTCTACTTGAGCAACAACCCGATCAGCTTCGAGGAATGCAAAGAGCGCTTTCAACTGACGGAAAGAGAGGGGTTTGCATATGCCCAGCAACGCCACTGGATCTCGCAGCCTACGGTCCGTATGGGTGCCACCTGAGACCTTCACCCACTGAACAGGTGCTGGGGGAAGATACAGGCCGGGGTCGGATCACCAAACTGTATTGCCTGCTCCAGGAGCACATGCTGAAAGTTAGACCTCCATATATGCCCGGATGGGAGGCGGACCTGGGACACCCCATTGAAGATCAGACATGGGTGGAGATATGGTCTAGGATCAATTCGACATCCAGATGCATTACAAACGAGGAATACGCCCTAAAGCGTCTTCAGCGCTGGTACTACTCCCCAGTCCGCCTGCACCACTGCAACGCTGAGATAGATCCGAGTTGCTGGAGACATTGCGGTGAGCGGGGATCCTTTTTCCACATGTGGTGGGGATGCCCGACAGTGCATTCCTTCTGGGGGGTGGTTCTACGGATCATTGGGGACATCACCCAGCGTAAACTACCGATGGACCCAGAGATGTTCCTTCTCGGGCTAGCAAGCCCAGACTGTTATCCCAAAACAGGTCGAGCTGCCAAACTGCTTACACACCTACTGCTAGCAGCGAAAATCACAGTGGCACGGAAGTGGAAAGCGCAGGAGGGTCCTCTTTTGGCCCTCTGGTGGATAAAGGTTTGGGAGATGTTGGTGGCGGAGGTCACAGCAGCTAGGGAAGGGTCTCCATCGTTTCTCCGACTGCTGGGCCCAAGTACTGGACTATCATTTCCGTTTCCCGGCGTTAACATTTCAATCCCGCCTGGTGTCGAACTTTCTGGGCCTCCAAGGCCCTAACGGAGCCCATCCCACCAGAGCATCACAGACTAAAGGATGGCAGAGGAGGGAACAAAGGGAGGGGGTATTGGGCATGCAATAGGAATACATTCTGTAAGGGGAATCACGACAATGAATGTAATGTTTATCACCGCTGTAAGGGAAATAAATAAAGTTGTTAAAAAAAAAGAAGTGGCTTACAACATTTAAAAATGTATATGGCAGGGTAAAAAAGGTGAGGCTGCGACAGCAAATTCATATTCTTCCTAAAGATGATGATGATGATGGGGGGCAAGGAGGTTGGATTCACAGACTTCTCTTGCTATTTTAAGGTGGCCCAGCTTAGAGCCATGCTGGAACACATGAGGGACGACCTAAGGACTTACTGTTCATATCTAAAGAACTGCACAACTCATCCAAGGAATGCCGCACACTATAGGGGCCTAAAAAGCAGTTCCCTGTTCAATCTGGAATCACCCAATTTCGGGGCCATCTGGGACATCTGGAGGGACAGTAGAGTCAAGGGGGAATTGTCCACATGGCTGTCTCTCTTGAGCTCCCTCTGGGGGCCCAAGCTCGACCTGGGACAAGTGGGATCGAAGATAATTAAAAAATAGTCTGACCTAGGACTAGAGCAAGCAGTTTAACTCTTCCCTGAGGGCGAAATTTAGGGCTATAAGGAAACACAGGCTATGCTGACTAAAGATAATGTCATTGGGCCTCATTACACGGTAGGCGGTAACCATGGCGCTGTAAACGCCATGGTTGCCGCCGGTATTTTACTTTGTCCGCCTTGGTGGATGGCGGAATTACCGCCCTACTCCAAGGTGAGCGGGGGCAGTAATTCCCCATTCACCAAGGCACTTCCCCATTCCCATTTTTGCCCCCATAGGGCTCAATGGGAATGGGGAAGGGGCTAATTACGGTACTGCAAATTGTGGTACCGTAATTAGCACCAAGGTCCCTTCGCGGCACCCTACTTTAACGGCTGGTAAAACCAGCCGTTAAGGTCGGGTCCCGCAAAGGGAACTCGTAGTAAGGCGGTAAGGGTTTACCGGTGCCCTTACCGGTACTGGTAAACCCTTACTGCTACCGTGTAATGAGGCTCATTGTCTTTTATTATCTAAGGCTAAAAGGTAACGTCTTGGACCCTAAGTGTAGATCTTGTCTTGTAAGTGAACGTACACCTTTTGAAAAAAAAGTCCTGGTTTATGCCCAAACCACGAAGGGCATTATACTGAAGATATATAATATTGGTGACCAATAAACTTGGAGAAACCTACATTTAAGAAATACTGGGAGTTAGTTTTGGGTATTACTATCCCATATAGAATGTGGGGAAAGATACATAATGTGACCTTTCACTGGAACCTTTTGTCCCACGCTATGGAAATAACTTCACGATTTTACGACACTGTGCAGTTGTTTAGGATGTTTACAAGCCTGTCCCCAACCATCCAGGTCCGTTGAGCGGAACTGCTTAGCTGGATTAAGGACATAATGGGTGTCTCCCTACAGTCATTTCCCCTTGACATTTTTGTTTGGTCTACCCCCCAAGGACGACCAAGAATGTGAGAGGACTTACGACGAGCAGGCCGAATTGCAGTCGCTCAGAAGTGGAAACAATCATCCACCCCAGACAAGTTGGAATGGTTACAGAAGGTGTGGGATGTATGTCTGATGGAAAATCTGACATACATGGCTCATGATGATCTCTCTAGGTTCACAGAGGAATGGTGTCCTATTACAGAAAGATATTCTGAGCAACTCCATTAATACCCCTTAAAACAAGAAAGACGCACAAAAATGCTCTTAGTGAGCATATAACAAGATTAGGGTTACTATTGGTAAATAGGAAACCTGTACGAAGAGTTGATGAATGACAGAGGTTTGTAGGTCCTTGAGCACTAAGCTTTCAACGCCCTTAAGTGAAGTAGAAGTGCTGCACTTTAGATCACCCCATGGATATCCCTTGTGTGCTTTTTCTATGCAAGCCCATGTCTTGTCTCAGTTAAAGTCTCTTATTTCATGTTATCTATAATTGTTTGATTGTGGATTTAAGTCTTGCTTACTATTTGGTTACCTTGTTCTTTTTTTATCACTTTTTAGACCTTTTACTTAAGTTATCTTTTGAGATGTATTGTTACAATGACCTCAATAAAAAGCACAGACAAAAAAAAGTACTTCTGTGTCACATCCTTGGTTGAATCTACCACAGTCTGCAGCCAGCATTTTCCTGAAGGATATGCATCAGTTGTTTGGATTGAGCATGATATTTATTTTTACTACCAGGGTGACAACCTGATTTGTAGCAATGATGTTAACAAGAATGATGCCATGTTAAAGAAGGCAGGTCTTACTCTTAATAAAGATAAATGTTGATTTAGGTGCGATGCCATCGAGCAACTGGGGCATTCATTGATTCATTGGCTGGTGAAGGTGTGGGCCCCAAAGATTACATGAAGCCATCAACACATTGAAAGTTACCAGAATCAAGAGCTGCTGTAGGTTCAGTGAATTCTGGAGTACTACTGTAGGGTTTTTGAGAAACTATGGACAAGACTACAAATATGAGGAAACTCATTAAGACAAATTCAGCTTTGTTGTGGTCAGAAGAAGGTGAAGCAAGAAATCAATGAAGCATCTGTACTGGCAGGCTTTAAAAGTAATTGTGTCAGGGGACTGCGCATGCGCGCGCGGCGGATGCGGAGCTAGGCGTAACGGCTCACGGCAGCCGCTACAATTATCCTGCAAAAAATCCCCTTTTCACTGCATACTCCCACCCCAGCGGCACACGGGAGGCGGTGGATGTGCCGGGGAAACACTGGCCACAGTCCCGGACGAAATCGGAGCGGGGGACGCGAGATTCAGCCAAATCTTCCGCCTGGCGGGCTGCGGCCATTGTGACACTGGCGTGGCCGCTGCCCACCCCCTTCCCCTCCACAGTGCGGCGAACGCGGATCTCACCGCCATGCTGCCTGTAAGCCCCGGTGGCACCCTGCCCATGCCGCCGGCGACCCAACTGCAGTCTCGCTCATTGGCCTGCCCCGAGGAACACACTGAGAGACAAGAAGCGGCTGCAGCCGGTGACATACAAGCGGTGCCCCACCTGACCTCGACGGCGCCAAGAATACGCGGAACCCCGAAGCCTATTCGCCCGTGGCTCGGGCCAACACTATCAGCCTCTCCCCCGGGGGAACCCCCACTCCCTCCTGCCCCCCATCAGTGAGACTACAACCCCCAGGGTCGAGCTGCAGCACGACAAGGAGAGCCGTGTGCTGTGCTCCCCTGCTGATGCATGATACACAGCAAATGGACACATCCATGACAAGGTATGAGTGTGTGTGTGTAGGTGAGGATTGCCCTATCTCCCCCTCAAGGCCTCCTGTACAATTTTAACCCACTGTAAAGACCACGGGAACCACGTGGGCCACTTTGTGCGTTGGAGATAGACACTGGCCAGCACCATACCAGTGTATTGAACAAGGACACGGCCCTCCCCACAAAGCTTTTGCGTGGTTGACCGGAACTACGAGCAGGGGGGCGGAAGGTACCTCTCCCCGCAACTAATTGTGACACTCCTGGTCTACATGGGACCCCCGGATTCTCGCCCCCCCCCCTGCTAAGCAGCGACCGCAACCCGGCGGAAACACACCAGAACGACCCTCAAGGGGCACTACTACCAGTGTGACGAATTTCCCCCCGTAGGCTGCGCCCTCACTTGTGCCCTGCGACTCTGGAGGAGAGACTAATACTCGCAGCGACCGCGTTTTGCTGCCCTTGACGCAGCTCTTGCATGGATTTGCGGTGAGCACCTTGTGCAGCCTCTATATGGTTGCCTGATTCCTACAGGACCTCTCCCAATCCCACATTCACCCCTGGTGCGACAACGAGAGGCACCCGGATCCCGGCCACGCAGGACCGCTTAACCACGACATGGGTAAAGAAAAATCCAAGCAGCAAACTCTACAAAGTAAAATGGACCTTTACACCGTGGGGGCTCCTCCCCACCGCGGGACTCAGCCTCCAGATGAGGAAAGGGGCCTCTGAAGAGCCCCATGACCCACCAGTCTCTTTTGTCAGTCCTCATGAAGGCGATTGGGGACTTAAGGAGGTCATTGGAACTCAAAATAGGCGTCCTATCCTCTGAGGTGTCCTTCATACGCCAGGACCTCCGCAACCTGTCGTCCAGGGTTGGAGAGGCAGAACAAAGAGTGTCTGCCACAGAAGACACGGTCCACCGGCTGGAGCAGCAACTCACCGTGATCGCCCAAAAAGTGGCCCAACTGGAATATTGTGCTGAAGACAGTGAGGGGAGGGCACGGCACAATAACTTCAGGATTCTCTGAATACCAGAGAAAGAGGAAGGCCCTAGCGCTGAACTTTTCCTAGAAGATTGGCTCGCCCATGTCTTTGCCCCTAAAAAGATATCCAAATTCTTTTCCATAGAGAGGGCACACAGAGTCCCCACCGGCCAACCTACCCTGGGAGCCCCTCCTAGAACAATAATTGCACACTTGCCGAACTATCGGGACCAGGATGTGACCTTACAAATGGCAAGGGCCTCTGGCCTGATCACATACAATGGCTACAGGGTCAGTTTCTATCCCGATTTATACTAAAGAAGTCCAAAAAGCCTGCAAGTCATTTGACTCTGTCAAGAAGAAACTCCAGTCGCGGTCTATCAAATATGCCCTATTCTTCCCGGCATTGCTTAAAGTCCACTATGACGGCACTACTCTTTTGATGCATGGGACTGGCTTGAAACCCAAGTTCTCAAGGATTCCAGAGTGCGACGCACACCGCCGGGCCCGCCCATGCAGAAGCCCTGTCTGGGTGGCCCTCGCCCCCTCGATCTCCGACCAATGCAGACGGCGACACTGCTGGGACCCCTACGGAAAAGAGATAAGACCCACGCACTATGGGGACTAATCTGCAACACAATAGCAGGGGAACGCTCACTTAGCGGCTGCCGCTCCGCATCCGGCGCGGGCGCTATCGCAGTCCGAGTTTAATGTTTGGGCGACAGGTGCTCCCAGTTGGGGGGTTGGGGGGGAGTACAGGGTGGGGTGAGTTTTAGGAATGTAAGGAAACAGAATCACGGGACGAGAAGGCATGATACCGACAAACGCTGGCAAGACAATCGAGCACTGTCTATGGGCAAGACCGTTGACACTAAAACCATCCAGTCATCAGGCACACCACTACGGGTCGACCCCCGGACGTCTCCCCCAAAGGAACATCTCTACACACCTCCTGAAAATACGCAACCGCCATTGATCCTTCCAGATGCCCCGACAAGAGACCCACGCAGATAGAATGAACTCCAACAAGGTATCCTTACTGTCCTGGAACGTTAACAGCCTTGGCTCCAGCATAAAGCAGAGATTATTGCTCCAGTACCTCAACCGTTACTCGCCAGACATAGCTCTCCTAAATGAAACACATTTGATCGGTACGAGCACCAACTTTTTCAAAAGATCCAACTACTCGTATACCTACCATGCCGGATTCACGAAAGGCGCCAGGCTCACGATGATGCTCGTCCACAAACGAGTCCCCCCTCCTACAGGATATCAAGGTCACAACTGACCCCTGGCGCCGCTACGTAGTGATACTTGCTGACATCTGGGACGAGAAATGGTGCCTCGCAGCAACACCACTCGCCATGTTCGCCGAAGCCCTGGGGTTGACGGACACATGGCGTTCACTCCAAAACGACGAGGCTGGCTTTTCCTTTTTTTCCGGCGTCCACAAGTCACTCTGCAGGATTGATTATACGCTCATCCCCCGCAGCATAACGCACAGACTCCTAGATGCTGAATTCCTCGCAAGGGGGATTTCGGACCACTCTCCGCTCCTTCTAAATATGAAGAATTCCTACTGATGTCCGGATCGTAACTGGCGCTTGAACACATACCACCTAAGACTCCCAGAAATTGCGGAAGAACTGGAAAAAAAAGACAACGGAATACTTCGAAATCAACAATGGCTCTGTGGACTGCCCAATCTCGATCTGGGAGGCGTACAAGACTGTCCTCCGCGGGGAAGCTATCTCGGCGGTTTCCGCCCACAAAAAACTGCAAGCACAAATGATTAGAGAAGCAGAAGCATGAGTCTTGGAGTGTGAACGGCAAATCCTAGAACACAGCAACCAAGAGGCTTTGTTCATGGCACAAGATAACCTCAGCAACCTGGCTCTAGGCAATGCACGAACAACCCACCAGCTAGTCCGGAGCCAAACTTATGAACAAGGCGACAAAGCAAATAAGACCCTGGCCTGGTTGGAGAGGCGCGCACAAAGCAGGGGACATGTACGTGCCATTAAATCCCCGGATGGAACCTTGCTGACAGATGACTCCGACGTTGTTGAAGCATTCGCCGCCTACTATAAGAATCTTTATACCCCACCCACCGGGAGCTCGCCATCCGAACCCTCATGCTATCTTGACCAGATTGAGATCCCGAAACTCTCACAGCACCAATCAGATCTCCTGAACATTGAAATCAGAGGCCGAGGTACAAGAGGCGCTTGCACAGCTCCAACCCGGGAAAACTCCGGGTCCCAACGGTTTCCCTGCAGAGACATGGAAATGCCTCGGTGGTACACTATCCACCCATATGCACCGTATGTTCCTACGCAGCAAAGAGCTAGGGTCACTCCCCTCAGACCTCAGGAAGGCATGCATAGTAGTCATACATAAACCTGGGAAACCCCCAGAGTAATGTGCCTTCTATCGCCACATATCCTTGATCAATGGCTAGGACAAGGTCCTCGCCAGAACACTTGCTAACAGACTACTGCAGGTGATTGAGACCCTCGTCCACCCAGACCAATGTGGATTCATGCCCAATAAATCCACTCGCATGAACCTACGCAGAATCCAACTGGCGTTGAGCAGAGCCAAAGAAATGCTGGCCCCACTAGCCCTCCTGGCGGTGGACTTTGAAAAGGCATTTGACTCTGTGGGGTGGGATGCTTTGTGGGCAATCATGGCTCAGATGAACCTGGGGCAATCATTTATATCATGGGTTAAGCTTCTCTATGCATCCCCGGAGGCCACGGTAAGGTTGAATGGCAGGTCCTATAAACCATTTCCCTTGGATCGAGGTACAAGGCAGGGATGCCCGCTGACCCCGCTTCTCTTCCTCTTGGCCATCGAACCACTTGCAATTGAGCTCAGAGCTAACACCAACTGGACTGGATTCGTTTGGCCGGGAGGGGGGAGAGGACTGCCTCTCGCTCTACGCGGATGACCTCCTCATACACCTTAGTAAGCCGAGCACTTCATGCCCGACTGTCTCCCTCATCCTTAGGGAGTATCAGAACTTTGCGGGCTTAAAGGTGAATGAAACCAAAACCATTTACTTCCCGATCCAAGGTGGCGAGCCTGCGATCCCTGAGATCTGCCCATACCATATCTCTATTAGGGAATTTAAATATCTGGGCATACGGCTTGATCCGACACTTGAAGGGTTCCTCCAACTTAACCTACAACCAGTGATAGAGCGGTTTAACAGAGATAACTCCCACTGGCAATCACTCCCCCTGTCGCTAATGGGTAGAGCCGCGCTATTCAAGATGATGACCCTCCCCAGACTTTTGTACGTTCTTCAAAACGCCCCATTTACCACAAGAAACACATCTGCTCCCATTATTTAGAAACCTTTGCACTTATTGACAGAAACCTTCGCACGCTGTTATGGGGAGGGAAACAATCCAGAATCGCCCTTGATACGCTCCAGAGATCAGTATGGGAGGGAGGCAGGCATTGGTTTATCCTGTATACACATATTACCTTGTGACACAGATCGGGGTAGTAAATGACTGGATACACGCAGACCCCACACTACCACACATCCGTATTGAACTAGAGACCATGGCCCCATTAACCCCGCTACAGATCCTCTACGCCACCCACAGCCAGCTCCCGACGTTGCCCAAAACGATGCACCACATCCGCCGTGCCTGACGGGATGCACACAAACTAATCGGCTGGAAAGGAAAACCAACACTATCCCAACCCATATGGCATATACGTGTTCCACCCGGAAATAGTGAATATTGGCCCTTTCGGTCACTGGCGAGCAAAGGGGATACACACACTAGCACATGTGATACACAGGGGGTTACCTCCTGGACTTCGAGACCATGCAAGAGCAATTTGACCTGATACCCATGGACCAGTTTCGACATGCGCAGCTGGCCCACGCCATCCGCACCCAATTCCCTGACACATACCCCCCTGTTCTCCCAATGAGACCAATATCCTCTTGCAACGCATCTCCTCTAAGGTCACCTCCGCTCTCTATCAGGCCCTCAACTCCTTCGGGGCTACACAGTTTACGGGCTCAAAGCAAAGTGGGAAAGAGATGTAGGTCAACTGGAACCAGAAGACTGGGTTGATGCATTAATGTCCCCCAGGGAAATTGGGATAGAATCTAAACTCAGACTAATACAATTGAGAATCCTTCACCGCTCATATCACTCGCGTACTGCAATGGCCAGATGGGGGGGGGATTAGAAGACGGGACATGCATTAGTTGCAAAACTGAGGCTGCCACCTTCTACCATATGATATGGGACTGCCAGGTGTTACAAGTCTTCTGGGAGAATTGTATTAACACGATCTCTGCTGCCCTGGCGGCGCCAATTCCTAGGGATCCCAAAATGGTACTCTTAGCAATCTGGGGAGAAGTAGACCTGTCAATATCCAAAAAAATGTTTCTGGCGATTGCATTGGGGGCTGGCCAAAGACTAATTGCGGCTAAATGGGGCTCTGCTGACCCACTATGGCTGAGTAATGAGATGGACAGATGCGCAGCTTCAGAACACCGGATCTATAAGGCACAGGGTTGCCCCCGCAAATTCGAAGAAATATGGGGCAAATGGCTCGATGCTCACTGAAATCTGCCAGTGGAAGTAGGCCAGTACAACTGTTAACATTATTTACCTGCCTTGTCTCACAACTGTCTTACAGTCCTTGGCCCCGCGGGGCCCCTTTCACTTTTGATACTGCTTTGTTGCCTTCATCTGCTGTATGCCTATGATTCATGTTTTTTTTATTTTTATGTTGTGCTGTTAAACTCAGAGTTATAAAAAAAAATAAAGTAATTGTGTCACTGGGGCGTGGCCCGGAGGACCAGCAGTGTGGTCGCTCCTTTAATGGCCTCCGTGGAGAGCCCGCTGCGCTGCTAATTCTGGCAGGGTTCCGGCGTTCCAAATTTGAGCCGGGTTGCCTTTAAGGATGTGTGAGGCTCTGGAGCGGCAACCGGTACAAAAATGAGGATCAGAGCCCCTGGGAAGCCTGAGAACGAGTTCAATGAGCCCCGTGGGCTCTCCGCCACCTTCCCCAAGATGGCGGGCAGAGCTGCTAGAGCCTACAACAATGCTGGAGGAAGTCCTGTTGGTGGGGGTCCCCGGCCCTGAGGAGTCCTGCTGCGGCGTCCTGCCTCCCGCGCTGTCATTATCTCTGCTTCCAAAAGATCAGGACTTGCCCGACTCCCTTGGAAGCAGACCCATAACCCCGGTTCCGAGTGCCAGCCAGTCCCAATTGGGACCTTTTGGATCCTGTCCTGGCGCCAGTGGCACCAGGCTCATAAAGATGCCCAGTCCCAGCGCTGGAAGCGCCGGGCTCATAATGCTTGGGTGGACTTACCTGCAGCAGACCATGCTGCTTACTTACCTGCCAGTTGAACCCCTGATCCTCTTCTGTTTGGGACTACTTTTCCTGTTGGGTGGGGCAGGAGCCACTCCCTAGGCTCAGAACACTGGAACTCTTCTGGAAAGCAGGAACTCTTTTCTTACCTAGGCGTGGCTGTGGAAGGAGACAACTAAGCACTACAGGAGGCTATTTAAACCACACCCGATGGATGAATCTTGCTTTGTGTTATTCTGCATTCTCTGCAGCAGAACGCTCATCGTGTCTTCTGCTTCTGATCCTGGGCCTAAGGGAACAAAGGCTTACCATCCTGGAATCCAGTCTTCAGCAGCACCTGTAAAGACAAAGAAAGAACAGGTTAGCACTACGATCTTCAGTGGCAGCGCATCTCTTACCTGGTCCATCGGCTGTCACCAACGCCTCGCGCTGCATTCCGGCATCTGAAAGACAAAGGCTTACCTACTCTTCGCATGCTCCGGAGGTGTTCGCACTGCATTCCGGCATCTGAAAGACAAAAGCTTACCAGCTCCTCGCACGCTCCGGAGGCCTTCGGCGCTGCATCCCGCATCTGAAAGACAAAAGAAGGTGCGTTTAAAGACATTGGGCAACTTTATTACTCACGTGCCATTACTCCTTCCCACGCCGAATCCAGTGGGTATTCCAGCACCCTTCAGCTTCTCTAAAGCTCCGAACTTGTACCTGCAAGATAAAAGGGACAGTTAGTGCGCATCGTGAAGCAGGATACAAGCGCTTACTTACGTGCTTCCAGGCGCTTCTATTCCTCACGCGGGTTCGATCCTCAACTCTCATCAGCCCGCCATCCGCCATCGCCGGAACCCTGCAAAACAAGAGATATCATTACAAAAGACTTTTAAGACATTTGAAGTGCCCAGAACTTACCGTTCGTGCAGTTAACGACGGACAGCAGTCCTCTGAGGTCAAGAGGCCTGCACCCTTATCCAGTGAAGAAACTGGTTACGGCACCCTGCCCCGAGGCAGATGGAGAGCTCAGCGTTCACTTACCTAAGACATCTTACTCTTCGAGTCAGACATACAGTGCACAGAGGTCCAGCCCAAAGAGCCAACCGTGTGTTACACATCACCTTTGAAGATACGGCATTCACCCAGTCAAGACCGGCGCCTCTGCGGGAATCAGGTGAGCGTTACACGCTCTCCCCCCAGGTGGGCCACAGTCCCTGGTGCATCCTGCGGTGTCAGCCCGGCCCGCCCCTCTCAGCATTAGGATTCGGAGTGCAACGGTAGTGGAGCTGGGTGCTCCGGGGCTATCCCTCGCTCTGTGGCCAGGGGCGGAGATTCGGAGGTGGGAGTGAAGCAGAGGAGCGGGACTATGGGAGGAGGTGTGGGGCCTCTCCTCCCCGCCCTGGAGGTGGTTAGCAGATTCAGCATCTCCGTGGGAATGAGGCAGCCCTGGCCTTGACCTGGGGGCTCGGCTGGCCCAACACAGAGTGGAACGTCGGCCTTGGCCCCATTACTGACTCAATTGCCAGCACAATTGCCCTCAGTCCCCCACACTGGAGAAGGGGGACCAACTCTTGTTAACCGTCCAACCTTGGTCTCATGGACCACAGCAATCAGGCGATGGGAGACCACCAAAAAGGCCCATATTACCACAGGGTAATCTCGCCATTGGAAGCACTCTGAGCTGAGTGGGAAGCAAACTCAAGTGGAGCTGCCAAATAGAGGGTCTCCCCCCACCCCCCACGCTCCTGTGGCTGCTCTACCCCCCTTTTTCTCACCCTTGATCCTGGGGCACCCCGGCCAACATAACAGCCCCCCCTCTCCCGACTATGGAGATAAAATAATCCCACCCACAGCTCTTGAATCAAGAATAGGGGGGGCCCCTCCCTCATCTACTGCCTTACCACGGGAACACAGCTTCCAGAAGCTCCTGTGCCAACAAATAGCGGAGAGTGGAGTCTTCTATCCCCCGCACAGCTAAACATTGTGAATTAAACCAGGACAATAGCCTCACCCATCCTTTTGCACCTCGGAAGCCAAGGTTCTCCTTCCTCTCATCATGACATCATGGCTAAGCAATCAAAATCTGGTAAGAACCCGCACATAGCTACAATGTTGCTCTCAGCTGAGAGGGGAAAGACACATGACTTCCCCTGCCCCCCAGGCTTAATCCACAAAAGTCCCCAGAGGATAAGGGATCCCTAGCCACCAAAGACGACATCCAAGCTTTCATGGCAGATATCAAGGCAGAATTTAGGTAATGTATGACCGAGCTTACCACGAAGCTGGAACACACCGACCAAAGCAAAACAGAAGCAGAACAAAGACTTGGGGAGGTTGAAGATCGGTCCCAAGACCACGCAGCCGCCCTAGGATAAATTCAACGATCGATCAGGACCATGCAAGACAAGTGTGAAATCCTCGAATTTAAACAGGACCTTGAAAACAGGGCCCGGCCCAATAACCTTTGGATTCGGGGGATCCCAGCTTCGGTCCCGGACAAAGACTTGGCAGAACATGTAGGAGATTTTTTCCAATCTCTACTCCCACAGCTAGACAAACCTCAGCTCCTTCTGGATCGCACCCATAGGTTGCGCCCGCACCCGTCGGTGGAATCGGAACTCCCCCCTGACGTAATAACTAGGGTGCACTTCTTCACCACTAAGGAGGCCATCTCAGCAATAAGCTGCTCTCGGGGCAAACTATCTTTTCAGGGCTCTCCACTCCAGATCTACCAGGACCTCTCCCTCCTTACACTACAAAAGAGAAAATCCCTTCGACCTCTCTTCCTTCAAGACCATCAGATCCGATACAGATGGCTATTCCCGATAGCACTGCAGTTTTCCTATAAAGGCACCCTTCAAAAAACCAGCCACCTTGAAGATGCGGAAAAGATCATGCACCCAGACTCACCTGGCGGGGCGGACCATCCAGCCCCGGAAGGTGCAAGGGGGGGAGGACCCTATCTCCTCACCGAAACCCAGGCGGACTTCTTGGTCGAAACCCTTGGAGTGGAATGAAAAGATGAGTTGCAATGGGGACAAGATACTAAGGGAGCACTAGATTCCGGGACACTACAGACCTGGTCGCATGGTCCCGTATCCTCTACCCGGTGACAACCCCAGATGGCGAGACTCAACGCTCCCCCTCGCTTGCGATTAAATGCCCCTTCAACGGAACTGTGCCAATCCTGAAAGATGAAACAAAGACTACAACCTTGCAGCGGGCCCTCCCACGGCCTATTCTCATTTCCAAGGTACAGTCCACCTATGAGTCCTTGCCCCAGCCATGTTGGCTGAGGGCATCCACTTGGTGGCATACAGCTATTGCTACCCCAAAATGATGGCTAACTCATACTCACCCCAACCCCCCTGCTCTGATTCCACGTAGGCATCAAATCCCGCCCAGAAACATCGGACCCTGAGATTTATCCCCCTCAACGTTAGAGGGTTGAACGCCCCCGCCAAGCGCAATTCCATATTGCAGAAGCTCCAGGATGAAGCCACGTCTGTGGCCCTACTACAAGAAACACATCTGCTCCCAGCAGACTTCGGGCGTCTACGCTCTAGACTCTTCCCACTTCAATTTTTTTGCCTCGGGTGGCACCAAGAAAGGGGGAACAGCGATCCTCTTCGCAAAGGAGTTGAACCCCCAGATCTTCAACACGAAACTGTGCCCCGAGGGCCGATATGTGGCGGCCAAATGCTTGCTGGTGGGTCAACTATACACATTTATATCAGTGTACGCCCCCAATTTTGGACAAACCGCCTTCTACGAATCACTGGGCGACACCCTCTCCCCCTTCTTTGAAGGTCAGACTGTAATTAGAGGGGACTTCAATGGGGTTCCAGACCCTACAAAGGACAAATCGCTTCCTCCCTCCCCTGGGGATTGCACTCTTGCGCTTTGTCCTACGCCTATTTAGGACCCTAGAGGTGGTGGACTCGTGACGGGTGCTCCACCCCTCAGAGAAGGACTTTTCCTTTTATTCGTATGATCAAAGGACCTTTTAAAGGATTGACCTCCCCCTGACATCCCCCCAGGTACTAGTTTACATCAACAATGTGGCCATAGGGTCAAGGATCTTATCTGACCACGCCCCAATAACTCTGGAGATCCGGGCACATGAGCCAACTCCTAACACTCGACGCAGATGGACCCTATATGACCCAATGCTCAATGAGATGCCGCTAAGAGACTCTATTGCAAGGACAATTAAGAACTTTGTTAGAGAAAATCTAAGCAAAGATACCTCCCCAGCAAACACCTGGGATGCTATGAAGGCGGTGGTTTGATGGGAATTGATTGCGCAGGGAGTAGCATGTCACAGGAATAGACGACAAGCCCATCTGATCCTCAAAGAGGGACTCCAAGAAGCAGAGAAAACCGACAAGGAAAAAGGCTGGACCCCAAAAACACAAGGAGCCATCCGCATTGTGCGGAAGAAGCTAGAGGCCCACTACGCCGAACATACGGCACAACTGCTGACTAAAACCAAGCAATTTTATTATGCGAAGAACAACAAAGCGAATAAGTTGCTGGTGGCTAAACTAGCTAAAGCAGGGAGGAGCAACACGATCATTGGGCTGCAGGATCAACATGGCATAATACACTTCGCTGAACAGGAAAAGCAATGGCTGGCGGCGAACCACCTGGCACAGGTAATGACCGCGCCACCACGAGACCAGAAGGAACAGAAGAACTATCTGCAGAAAGCGGCACTCCCCTGACTGAAGGACTCAGTCTGGGATAGCCTAGATGCTCTAATCTCAGGTGAGGAGATTGAAGAGGCTATAAAATCTCTTAAATCCCGAGCTCCTAGCCCTGATGGATACTCTACCAGATTTTATAAGATCTTTAGGCCCCTTGGTCGCACTTTTCAACTCCTTTAGGGAAACTGGTTGTGTAACCCCATCTATGCAGGAATCAATCACCATCCTTTTGCCTAAACCGAGGAGGGACCCCGCTTCCTACAGACCGATTGCCCTACTAAATATAGATGCCAATATCTACTCTAAAATTATTGCTAACCATCTGTCACACATTTTGCCAGACTGCACCCATCCCGACCAGACAGGCTTTATTAAAAATAGATCTGCAAGTGACAATATTTGTAGAGCCCTGGACCTATTAGATCTCACCTCCCAGGACTCTCAGGGATTGGTATTGATGGCCCTAGACAACGCTAAAGCATTCAACAGAGTTGATTGGGCCTTCATGCGCCACACCCTGGAGGCCTTCGGGTTTGGCCCAGTGTTTCAGGCTATGGTTTTAGCCAATTATAAATCCCTGAAACCTTCCTTAGGATTAATGGCTCCCTCTCTGGCCCAATTCCTCTGACTTGCGGGACCAGGCAGGGATGCCCGCTATCTCTGCTTCTATTTGCATTAATCAAGGAACCCTTTGCCCAAAAAATCTGACTGAATAACAGCATTAAGGGCCTCCAGACCAGTCCCTCCCAACATAAAATCGCACTAGATGCAGACGATGTCTTGCTGACCATCTCATAACCTCGCTCCTCATTAGGGCACGCTCTTTCCGAAATGGATAATTATGGGAAGGTTTCTCCATCAATTTTGATAAATCCGTGGCTCTGGGTATAGGACTATCCCCGGACGAACGGGAGTCCCTGGTCCTGTTGTGCCCTATTCAATGGAAAGTTAAGGCAATGCCCTATCTAGGGGTGCAGGTTCCCGCAAGTCCGAGGGAAATATATCGTGCAAATTTCCCCCCGCTCTTTAAAGAGCTGGAGGATGACCTGAAGCTATGGTCGTCTCAGGAAATCTCACTAATGGGGCGTATTATTGCCTGTAAAATGAACCTCCTCCCCAGATTTCTGTATGCTTGTTTATCCCTACCAGTTACAATCCCATTGTCTGCTCTCCGCAGTCTTCAGAGGAAAATGCTCCGGTATATCTGGAGGGGCAAAAAGGCTAGGATTCCACAAAAAACGATGCTAGGTGTAACCCAAGGCAGGGCGGACTGGGAGTCCCTAACATGCAGGGCTCTCAGGGGGCAGCACAGCTAGTGCACACCCAAGCGTGGCAAGTAACTACCGGTCGCCCTAGATGGGTGGAGCTGGAACAATCCCACTTCTCTCCCCCTGCGTTTCCTTCCACACATCCCACCCCCACTGCGGCGGTGATGGGATGGATTGCTATTAGCTACCAAACACACTATAGGCATTTGGGACAGGGCCCTGAGGCGTAAAGGGATCCCGAGGGGTCTTGGTCCCTCCTCCCCGGTGTTCGATAACCCGGCATTCTCACCCGGGGCAAATCCCCAGAATTTCAAAAACTGGATTGCAGAGGGCCTTGAAACTCTAGATCAGCTTTTTGAGGGAGGCCTGCCCCGCACGTTTGAACAATGTAAGGAGACCTTCCAGCTTCAGGAAAGGGACAGATTCTCCTACATTCAACTTCGCCACTGCTGCTCTCACCCTGAAACTCTTCAGGCGGCGGCACGCACTCCAACCTCCCTTGAATTGACCCTCAATGAACTCCCAACCCGGGGAAAGATCTCCACCTTATATAAACGCTTTTTGGAAGATGTCCTCGCCACAAAGACTTGATGTATGGCACAATGGGAGGCAGATCTGGGGCACCCCATAGAGGACCAATCTTGGGTGGACATATGGACATGAATGCATTCATCGTCCTCTTGCATCACCAACAGAGAATATGATTACAAAATCCTGTTGCGCTGGTATTATCCTCCCCTCAGACTTCATCATATGAACCGGGCACTCGACCCTGCCTGCTGGAGACTTTGTGGTCAACCAGGCTCCTTCTTCCACATGTGGTGGGCATGCCCAAAAGGCACAACAGTTCGGGAAACAATGCCTAGCCACCATCAAAGAGATCACCCAGGCAGTTCTTCCTCTACACCCTGAGCCCGTTCTGTTGGGGGCCCCGGTCCAAGGGATCTCTCCGAGATCGGGGGAAAAAGAGCCACACGACTGACCCCGTGCCTCCTGGCGGGGAGAATAGTGGTCACCCACTCCTGGGAATCCACAGAAGGTCCTCTCATGCCCCATTGGTGGGGGAAGGTATGGGATATACTGATTGCAGAGAAAATAACAGCGGCCAGAGCGGGGCTTCTGCACCACTTTCACAACATTTGGGCCCCAATATTAGACTATGACCAGAGATTCCCAGCCTTGACCTACAAGCCTCAAGGGGTCAGGGGACCCTGGGTGATGGTGCAACCCCCCAGGGGCGAGGGGAGAGCGAAAAGGGGGCCGAGGGCACAAACTACTGAAAACGTTGTCCCAGCCTAGCGGCCGAGGGTTGCAGGGTGAGAGGGGTGTGGTTGGGTTGACTATATGGCGGACAAAGCATTTTTGTGAAAGATGTTCTGTGACCACCCTGTTTTGATTTAAAATAAACATATTTTTTTAAAAAGTGATTGTGTCACCATCATGTACACTGGTGCAAGTGGTTGGCAGTTTTCTGAATCCAACAAGGCACTGATCTTTTGTCACTCCATTTCTATTGGGAAGTAATTGCTTCACTATGGCCTCACCTGCATGAGCATCTCAGCCTGCACAGCTGTTTGAGGATCTTTATTCTCTGGATCCAACCACCGTGTCTGGGTAGATTGTCTGTCATCTCTGGGACACAGTAGCTTCTGTCCATCAGTCCTGGTGGAGGAATAGTGGGAGAAGAGTGAGCTTTGTTGTCAGGCTTCCCACAAGCAAAGCACTTCATGGTGGGCTTTTCCATCACTACAGGAGTTGGTCTTTTGGTTCTCTGAGAATGACTGGATTTGCCAAAAGACTTGGATGGGGTCGTATTTATGTCCCATGTCCACAGGGACTGTGGGCAGACTGGTATTTCCAGAGTCCCTCATCAGTGTGTTTAATCCCGCCTTTTCCTAGGAGGATCCATTCTCATCCGTATCCAATGTTGGGCTCACTGTACCCCAGTAACTGTTTGGATGGCCAATTCCAGGGTCATCTGGTAAAGCTGCTGCATGTACCTCTGCAAGTGGGGTGGTAGGCAGTTAAATAACTGCTCCAAAAGAATCTCAAGAAGGAATCTGATCCATTAAGACATATGTCCAGGGGGTTGGCAGGGAAACAACCTGAACTCTCTCAATTGCTGTTTATGGTACTCTTGATCTCGGCCTAGCCTTTCTAAGATGTTGTCTATGTGTGCCAGAGCCTGTTTGTCCATCAACATTTAATACTTGCTCAGCCTCATGTAATTCTTCAGTTAGTAGTTGAGAAACATAATGAGGTCAGCTTGTCTTCTCCAGCTTTGCACTTCTGAAATTCTTTCAAAGTTGTGAGAGAAAGCCATCATCTTGGGAACACTTCTTTTGGAAGGACAGAGACGGCATTGGAGTCCGGCTCTGTAATTGCCCCAACAATGCCAGTTGACTGGACAAACAATTGTCAAGGGTGAAGTTCTGCATTAATGGAGTTAATTTGGCCTGTTCTCCTGGTGCCCCACCCATCTCTCACTGGTGGTGTTGCATCATTGAGGATTCTTGCGTCTTAGGATTTGTGGCTTTGGGTGGTCATGACATGGCTGTCTCCTTGGAGGGGATCCAAAAATTATCAGCCCCATTTTTCTGCTCTAGGTGCAGAAGAAGGATGCTGCTGAAGATTTTTGATCAGAAAGTTGCCCCAATTGATCCTTTTGGGATTTTCTTTGCAAGTGGTTTGGTTTTTTGTCTGTAAAAAGCAGTCTTAGTTTGCACCAGACCCAGGACCCAGGAGCACTTACTGTCGATGATAGTGGATGATAGTGGAATCGGACCACTCGCACCACTCGCCATTGTGGGATTGGTGGTGTCAGACTTGTCCACCCCAGAAGTGAAACCCCTCATGGGATAAGGGATGACACCCTAGGACAGACCCAGTACATGTCTACCACTGTCCTAGCTCCCTCACGCTCTTAGCCTCTCCTGTGGAATCCTCCATACTTCTGTGTATGCTGTAGATGTTAGTCCTCCCTTTTTATAGTACAGAGATGAAAATTATCATTCGTGACATCCCAAAAATATGTCCTGAGATGAAAAATGGGGAGTGCAGAAGAGCACCCCACAGTGAGCAAACCAGCCTATTCAATCTAACTGAACCTGGCTATAGAATAGAATAGAAAGGAAAGAACTACTTCGAACAAGGAGCAGTCCCCCCTGAAGGAGCCGCGAGGAAAGGCGCTGTGTCTGCCATGCACAGGAAGAAAACTGGGGTGCCCAGGAAGAAACAAAGGGCTCTGGAGCCAGTTCTGAAACGCAGGAAGGTATAGCAGGCTGGCAGACCAAGGCGACAGGCAATCCCGAGGTTTTGGAAGGGAAACGGCTTCCCGAAGAACGGTTGGAGCAGCGGAGCTGTTGCAGACCAATCAAAGCCTTCCCAAAAACCACGAGTCCTGCAGCTGACGAAGGAAGCTGGGAGAAGGCAGGTCCCCTTGCGAACTGAGAAAGCAGGTATGCAAAGGGACAGGGAGATGCTGGGAACCAGAGAAAGTGGTGGTGAGAGGAAAAGGGGAAGAAATACTCCAAACCTAGGGTATAGGACCCTTAGAGTAACAAGAGGTTGTGACAAGTGGAAAAGGGGGAGAAATATCCTGAGTTGAGGCTCTGGGATCCTGAAAGTAACATTGAAGAAACTTTCACATCTGTGGTCATAGATGGTAGTGCTTGGCAAGAGAGTAAACCTAGCCTACCAAGGAAGAGAAGGACCAAAGACCAGAGACAGGCAAGTCTGGAACTCACACCCATAAGAGAAACACCTCAGTTGCTCATCTTCATAGTAACAGTACCTGGCAGAAAGGTGAACCAGGTTGACTTTGCAATAGGTAGTCCTTGGCAGGTGAGTACACCAGGTCTACCAAGAAGGAGAATTGTTGATTCTAAGCGAGTCTGGGACTTGCATCCACATAAGAACAGTTGTTACTCCTCTTCGTCGCCACAGTACTGGGGGGGAGGGAGGAGGTGAACCAGGTTGGCTGTGCAAAGAAAGAGAATCCTGGGGAAGGGAGAAAGGCCCTGGGATTGTGAACATCGTGGCAAAGCTAAGAGAAGGGCAGACAAGTAAACAAGGAAAAGGAACTAAGGGAAAGAAGTAATTCCCCCTGGAGCTTGTAATCCCTGTGAGAAGTCAAGAGAAGGGAAACAGTCTCTTGACCCCTGTGGAACTTTGTTTTTTGCACCCTTTGGATTTATGTGTTTGGAACTTTGAAAAGAACTATAAAGAAGCTGCTGAGAAGACAACCCCTTTACACTTTATGTTGAGTTGTTCGTGTGAGGGCTAGAGTTAGGGTTTGGACGCGATGGTGGACTTATCTTTATTTTGACATCCTGAAGGACCCATTTGAGATGTATGTTGAGGCAGGGGAACCCTCCTAGCGTTGGGGTTGTAAGGCCTTTCCCCAACCCCACTTTTTATTTGAATAAATGTCTGTAGCAACAGAAAAGCCACCACTAGCTTGTGGAGGCACCCATCCCAAGAGTTATGCATGGACCTTTGCCACAGTACTATTCGGATGATGTGAAATAGACAAAATTAGCCCTCCTGCATTTGGGTTGGTGAATATAACCAGATATTCTCATTACTTTCTTCCTTCCTTTATTATTCTACCTTTTATTACCACTTACTCAGCAGTCTCACCTTTTTTAATGTGTTTTGCGGATGTAACTAGGTCTTGTATAGATCGTGAGTAATGTACTCCTCCCCCTACTGTGAGTTCTATGCTGTGCTTGACCTTATTGCCTCCTGATGTTTTACATGCTGTGATTATTTAAATGAAAAGTTACAAATAAACGTACATTAGCATTTTTTCCCTCCAGGCGGCATAGCCAACCTTGCTTCCAAAGTTAAAACATTTTATTCCTTCTAAAAAAAAATGTGGGTTAGTAGCGGGGAAATTATTCCTTGTGTTAACTAAATATGTTAATTAAATGAAACTTACTGAAAGTACAAAATGTTAAATTAGAAAACACTCATTTTGGAGAAAACAAATTCCTAATACTTCAACTGTGATGTGAACAATAACTAAAGGAAAGCACTGAGTATCAATATTTAAGGTTTGTTTGGCTACATAGACCCCATCAGTGGATGCACCCTTTGTATTATTTTAGCGGGGTTGCTCTGGGTAAGTCCCAACAGGGAACCTCTATCCAAATCCTGTACAGAGTCTGAAGAAAAAATCATGAGTCCTACGAGAGAGTGAGGTTCAGATGCCATGGTCTTTGGTCATGTCCCCTGCCTACACTGGGGATAGAGAGATGGAAGTTACCAAAACTAGATATGATCTGTGTCTGGATGCTAACCTGAATCCACGTCCAAAAGTACACCTGGGAAATCTGAAAAGATTTAATGTGGCAGTGTCTCCCCCCAGTGATTGTATAGTAATAGTCATTGTTTATTTGTAAAGTGTTTTTACATAAGTGCTTCAAAGCACTTCAAGGCTGGAAGGGAACAAAGGGATGCAGGCCGCATTCTTAGGCCATGAAGATTCCAAATGATCTAAACATTAATATCTAGCATACCAGTCCAGAGGCATTTCTACTGATATAAGTGCGTGAGAAAAGAGTGGGGAGAGAGGTGGGGATAGAGGGAGGCCATACAAAGACAGAAAAGGTTGGTCATCAGTGCGCCTATGGACGAGTATTTCAGGCACAACCAAGCTAGGAAGGGGGGGATAGAGAAGGACAGACAAACCTGCTAAGCCTAGTACATTCAAAGTCGTGCGAGGGAGGGGGGAGGAGGACAAGTGCGCCCAGTCCAGCAGGGGCCAGGGTTAAGTGCAGAGTGGTTGCCACTCTCATGGAACGTATTCCAAGTGCAGTAGTGCAGGCCGAGTGTGGAGGCCCAGAGGCAAGTGCAGGACTGGCGGGGTAGCCTGGGACCTGTGAGGCTCTGGAGGTGCACCAGGCGACAAGTCAATGAACTGATCAGGTTGGAGAAGATAACAAAGGAGGGAAGCAGGAGAGAAGAGAAAGGAGGTTGGCGAGGGAGAGGGAGAGAGGAAGAGGAGAGAAAGGTACAGATGTCATGCAAAGATTGAAAGAATGCAACCCTATGACTGGAGCTGAGGCACCCCCACCCTCCCACCTATAGTAAGAATCTGAGTCCTAGTTTTGTCAAACATCAGCAACATCCGAGCTTCTGAACTCTTCCATATCGACAGTGGGAACCTAAAGATCGTTTCCTGGTCCATGTACTCTTCCAGTAACCATTCTGACTGTCAAGAATGGGGCCACCACACTTATACATGTCAGAGGTCACTAAACCTGAATAATTCCTTCCCTCGATGTGGTGTACTTGGTCAAGTTGCACACTCCCACGGTTCCCCTGCTCCTAGGAACCCCTTGCTGCCCTGTCCCTGCACCAACCTGACAAGAAGAGGTGGAAACACCGGACACAGTATAGGTAGCCGACTAAGGCCTGTGGTTGCTACCTCATGTAAATAAACAAGTTACAACCTATAGAAAACCCAAAAGTAACATTGGGACCCAGAGGACCCTTTGCTAATCTGAGCTGTCACCACTGTGCACAGTACGTATTTTTCAGTACCAGAACTGCATCTTAAATGAACAGGCCAACTCCTCCAGTTCGTCTACTCTGCGCAGACGCATCATGAGAAGATGCATAGAAGTGCCTCTCGCTTGAAGAACATCAGCTGTCACTGACCCACCAGAACACAGGAACCACCACCATCACTGACCTTACTCACCTTGCAAGGACCCAAATGTTGACTGCCAGTGGTCAGAAAAAGCCATCACTACTCGACCATGAGGCAACCAACAACTCACATTGCTTTTAGAAGTCCTACCCAAGTGATTCTAAAGCCAGATCTATCTTTAACATGGATTCCATCTTTAACCTTGGGTCCTATACTTACCATTGGAGACCGTTCAGCATCAAGAACACGTTCTGCTGAGCAACTCGGAAGCCTTTCCATCTCTTCCACGATGTCCTACGGCAGATAGAATCCCAATCGTGCCAATGCATGTCCTCAGACCCCATGGGCACAACCTGGCACCCTGAGGTCTAAGTTGACCTTTGACGAATATGGCCAAAGAATGCTCCTAGGCCCCTTCCGAACTGGAATTGTTTTCCTTTACATTACTGAAAACCTTACTTAATTTTAATGAAATTATTTATATTTTCAAATGCATCTGTGTGGACATCCCTTTAATCAAAGTAATACTGTGTTACTTGTATTCTTGTCTACCCTGCTCTTCTCCCACTGGTTGAGCCAGGAACAGCTTAGGAATTGCCTGTGTGTTAGAAGATACTCCCATGGCCTAAACATTGAGCTTTTTTACTCCTCCTAGCATGAGGCATGATCATGGAACTACATGACAGACAGACAAACCTACCGATCTATGATGGGGCATGATGGACATTTGGGTAAAGTGTCCTGGCTGACCGAGTGGGGAAGTTGGCCTGGCTTTAAGACCTTCACGTTTTAGTTAAGCACTTTGCACAAAATGTGTCATTACTCTAAATGGGCTGGCTTGCTTGACTGCTGGTGAGCACACTTAAAGCACTGCACTTGGCTAATGCTCTGCTATCAGCAATGGAAGTTGTTTGATACTCTACACTTTTGAAAGTATTCCTTCTTTGGAATTTAATGTGTTGCTGTTCCTTTCTAGGCACTGGCTGACCCGAGTCCTGCTACCATCTTCTCATTCACCTGAAGGGGATGGACTCGTCTGGAATACACCTCCCTGCATATCCTGCAAGCCAGCATCCATCCTAGCGATCTGATGAGCGTTGGTGGCCTCTGTTCACTGAGAGGTTGAGGACATTTCCGGTCAAGCCCGGTACAGGCATTAAGCTGGTTTTGATGCCTCTGCAGTGTTGTGAAATTGGGCCAAGGTGCTCCAGTCTGATTTCAAAGGCATCCAACTATCATGTTGTGTTACTTGTATATACGTTCCCTGGACCAAGTGAGCGGTCATTCCTTTTCCTTTGGAGAAGAACTTTATTAAATCAAGAGAGAGAGATGATTTACTAGCGTGCTGTGGAAGGCTGGCTCGTTAATAGAGGAACTACACAAACCAGGGTACTTTACAAGACCGCGGACCTGAACAATGCAAACCCATCATTGCCACCATGTTCCCTCTTCTGGGTTTGATTCTCTGGGTTCAGAAGCGTGCTTGTGCAGACTCAGAGCAACCTTTCAATGTTTATGTTGGATTGTATAGCCATGCTTTTGTGCTTTAAACGGTTTTTACATTTTTTTGGGGCATTCTTAAGGAGAGCAAAAAGTCTTGCGTGAATAAGCCCAGTATATAGGGTGGGATAATAAATATTTACACACATTGGCTTTAATTTATAATTGAACCTTTGTTACAAATTACGCATAATTAAAAAAAAAAGGCATGGTTTTAGTCTTTTAATTGATTAGCGAGGGCCTTTGTTGTAGTACGTGAAATCCAATTAAGGTTTTCTGAAGCTTACGGCTGTCTGATCGTTGTATGTGATTATGGAAGATGGTTATTGAAATAAGACCTGTGACTGTTAACAACCTGTACCTGTAGCTTCTCTCCTCACAGATGTATGGAACTGCTGCTATTGCCGGCCATGAATCTGCAACCCAGACTTTATCCCCCCGAGAACCATTGAGTCAAGTCACTAGCTAGGACACAGGTCATATATAAACAAGATCACTTGGCCGCAAGCACGCAGTTCACATCCGATTACCCCAGGCATTTAACCACACTAATTGCATTTGTATGAAGTTTGACTGCTACTCATTTAAAGGATTCCTCTAGGCGTGGGAACCTCCTCATTCCTCCCACTGTCATATAGCAATAGAAGAAGAAGTAAAAAATATCCTGGGCTGCCTTTTTTAAATCCTACATCTTGAAGACCAAGAGCAGGTTCTTCTTGGACCTTGCTTAAATCCTCCAAACCTGGATGAGATTGAATGCCATATTTACTTCAACACCCCCATATTTCTTATTTATTTGTTTTTTAGGTGCAGCATACATAGTTAGCTTAACACATTAAATAAAAAGGGAACACAAGAAGATACACACATGGGAACTAAGCTTTCAGGTCAAGCCATATATGAACACGTCCCAGATTAAGTAATGCACTTGCAAACAATTGTTGAACCTGTATGATAATCTCAAAATGTGCTTGCACCACCTTTTCCCCACACCGATTCTCAAATGGCTTACATTTGTCTAGCCTCTCAAAATAACCTTTCAAGCATTTACTAATTCCTTATTTAAATCTGAATATATTAGGTACGGAAGGAAAATCTACTGACTGAGAATAGCTTCTAGGTCCTGACACTAAACAGTCTCATAAAAACCTCCTTCAAAAACTATGATAGCACAGGGCAAGCCCACTTCATATGCATTTGCGAACCCATCTCCCTCTTACAATGCCATCAAGAGCTGTCATCTTAGGTCAGGCTTTGAAATTTACATTGAGATGAAATAAGCACCCTTATATGCCTACCAGATCCCTTAGGCCAGTGGTCGAAGTGGGCAGGAGCGGTCGGGAGCAGTGCTCCTCTACTTCTTTTAATTAAGTTTTACTGTTCCTATACTTTTATTTGAACCATTTTGTTTTAAAATAAAAGTCTAGGAAGAAGTTGACACTTGCACTTTCACTGCACTGCACAGGACGTTTCCTTAAAGAGCATTGGAGGGGGCGCGGCAATGGTATCTGTGCAGAGTGTTACAGGCCAGTAGGAAACATAGTTCCACTACTTCTTTTTGTACACTTCGACCACTGCCTTAGGCCCTCCTTTTTAAAACTTAGTCATCCATTGATTTTTCTGTACGAAGAAAGGCAGTTATCGTTTCTTTGTTATAGCTGCCGCTTTGTGGACACACTCCTAAACTAGCTCCAGGAAGCCTCTCACCTGACCTCATCAAACCTTTTAACATGGCTCTCTAAACAGTGAATACTTTATTGATTAGTTACCCGCCCTACTGATGAGTAGTAGTGTGGTTACTAAAATGCTGTGCCATAATATCTACACCATTTAAGTTCTTTAGTCATAGATTGGTCTTGCACCCTCAAACATTCAAACTTGCTTTATTTGAGTAATCATTGATTGAAAAAGGAACAAGTTACTTATCTGTAACTATTGTTCCCCAGCATATGTCTGGCATGGATTCACATGCTCATGAATATTCCCCGTCGTCAGGCTAGGAATCCTCAGTAAAAGAAAAAATAGTTTACCTTTCACTTACAAACTGTATTTCTTATTTAAACCAATCGCTGTCCTCTGGGGCATACTGCCCCCATCCAATGACAGTCCTCTCCTTAAGCCCCTCCTCTGGCAGCCATCTTCAGATTTGGTAAGCACGTAAAGTGGCAGTGTGACCAAGAAGAGCTGGAGAGGGGTTGGAGGGAGGGTTCGCATGTGAATCTATGCCAGACCCATGCTGGAGAACAAAAGTTACAGGTAAGTAACTTGTTTCTTCTCCAGCATGGAGTCTGGCATGGATGCCAGAACAGACCTCAAGTGAACTGGTTGTGTAGCACTGCTTGGCCAACTCTGAACTCCTCCCTGGAATCCCTTTCGACATCGTAGAACAGATGTCCAGCAGGGGCACACCAGACAGGAACGCAGTTGTTGCAGCAGAGTGGGCTCTCAGACGGCCGGGCAGGATCGGTTCGCCAACCGATGAGTGTGTGATGCAGCTGGAGAGCCACCTTGAAATGGCAGCCTTGGACAAGGCCTTCCTATGGTTCACAGGACCAAAGTTTACAAACAGTTGTGAAGTCTTCCGAAAATTGTGTGTGTCGCGTAAAACTTCAAGGCACGAGCAACGTCCAGTGAGTGCAAGGCCTTTTCAGTCAGTGACAAAGGCTCCGGGAAGAAAAACAGGTTGTTGAAGTGGAATTCCGATGGAACCTTCGGCATGAAAGAAGGGTGCGTCTGCTGTACCACCCTCGATTTGTGGAAAGTCAGGTATGGTTGTTTGCAGGATAAGGCTCTCACCACCCGCCTGGCATAGGTGATGGCCATAAGCAAAGCTGTTTTCCACAAGAGGAACTTTAGAGGGGCATGATGCATAGGCTTGAAGGGTGTCCCCATGAGTCTTGTCAGAACCACGTGTAGTTCCGATGCCGGGGCAGGAGTCTTCACTGGCAGGAAAGATCGAAAAAGGCCTTTGAGGAACTCCTTGACAAGTCGATGAGACCAAAGTGAAGATCTTCCTGGAGACCTGGTGTAGCAGGAGATAGCCGCCAGATGTACCTTGATAGAGGCGTGCGGCAGTCTGGCCTTGGCCAAGGATAGCAATTATGGAAGAATTTTGAGGGCTGTGACCCTCCGAGGGGTGGTAATCTGAGACCGGCACCATGTAGTGAAACGGTTTCACTTGAGACCGTAGCACTTCAAAGTCGACGACGCCCTAGCCTTGGCGAGGACCTCGCTACAGTCCGCAGGCAACTCATATCCTCCAAACCCTAGGGCTGCAGAAGCCAAGCCTTCAGGTCCAGTGATCATGGGTCATGGTGAAAGATTGCGCCTCCTTCTCTGGTGAGATGATCTGGAACCACTGGCAGCTTTACCCAGAGGCAATGCTGACAGGCTGAGAAGGTCCGGATACCAAATCTGCCTCAGCCACGCCGAGACAATGAGTATCATCCTGCATTGGTACTGTCTGAGTGTGTTGATGACTCGTAGCAGTAGAGGCAACGGAGGAAACACATACAGAAACATCCCTTCCCACGGGAAGGAGAACACTGCCCCCCAGGCTCCTCGACTGGTGGAATCTGCTGGCAAACCTCTGACATTTGTCGCAAACAGATCGATCTGGGGCCTGTCCCACTTAGCGAATATGCGGTCCACCTGGTCCTGCCAAAGCTCCCACTCGTGGTAGGAACGCAATTCCCGGCTGAGGGAGTCTGCAATGGTGTTCTTGACTCCCGCTTGGTGAAGAGGGACGAGGAACATGTCTTGCCCAGCGCAACAAGTCCTGCAATTCCTTGAGGAGCGCTGGGGATCGAGGCCCCCCACCCTGTGTCCTGATGTAGAACATGGTGGCGGTGTTGTCCGTGAAGATCCTCACCACCTTGCCCTTCAGAGACGGAAGGAACAACTTGAGGGCCCAGAACACTGCCCGTAGCTCCAGAATGTTGATATGGAGATCCTTCTCCTTCGGTACCCACAGGCCTCTGACATGCAAACATCCAGTGTGCCTATCGCCATCACCCTATCGCCTGACGGAACGCCTCGTCGAGCGGGATCTTGTCCGCAAAGCTTCTGAACACCTGTATCCAGCAAGCATCCTCGAATTCCTGAAGAAGTTGCATTTGCAACCTGCAAAGACGGAAAAGGTAGATGCAGGGACATCATGCAGAGCAACGACTTGATGGTATGCACCGTGGCTGTCTTCATCAACAACAATCGCTGCACCATCCCTTGAATGGCCGCTACCCTCTACTCAGAGGGTGACACCAGGCAAGACACTGTATTGAGTGTGGCCCCTAGGAACAGCGTGTGATATGATATGGTATGGTATTTATAATGCGCTATACACAAGTGTTTTGAGGCGCGACAAGGCAAGGGGGTGAACAGAAGGAAGACAGAGACAACGATCTTACTAGGCCAGGTGACATTGAGATCGCACAAGTGCATAGGAGGAGGAAAGGGAAAGTGCCGGGGGAGGGGGCAGTGCAGTACATAGGATCAACAGTAATAAATAAATAGAATAAATGAACAATAGGTAAAAAGTGCAGCCCGCTTGTGGCAAGTACTGGGGTAAGTGCAGGCATCAGGTGTCAAGAGCTGATGGGGGCTTTAGGGATACAGCAACAGCCCCCAAGTTCAGGGGTTGCCCGGGAGGCAGTGCAGGCGTGTAGCTGGCAGGGAAGGGACCTGGGCCCAAGAACAGAGGGCAGCCAGGTGACCAGTGCAGTTTCAGTCAGGAGTTCAGCAGGGGAGAGGAGGAGAGAAAGCAGAAAAAAGAGGAAGCTCTTGATGGGCTTCCGGAACCAGAGATGGTTCTCCTCAAGTTTCAGGGAGGCTGTTCCAGAGGGATGCCCCAGCCGAAGAAAGAAATCTACCACCAATTTGTTGCTTGGAGAAGCAACTGACCCTGAGGGGTTTGGACGCGGATGAGCGAAGAGCTCAAGAGGGAATATACTTAGGAAGAGCAAGTTGACAGTATTGAGGCCCCAGAAGGCCTTGTGTACAATGCAGAGGGTTTTGAACTTAATCCTTGCAGTCACTGGGAGCCAGTGCAGAGATTTCAGTCCTGGAGAGATATGATCCCTGGGCTTGAGGCCAAGGACAAGTCTCGCAGTCCTGTCCTGGATGAGTTGCGGAGAGTAGAAGCAGGCAGATTTAGAAAGAGGCTGTTGCAGTAGTCCAGCCTAGAGAAAGCCAGAGCTCTGTAGACAGTGAGCTTCTTGGGGAAGGAGAGGAAAGAAAGAATACCTCTGAGGAGGTTCAGCTGATAGTGTGACTTCTTAGAGATGTCAGAGATGTGAGGAGAGAAGGAGAGTGTGGTGTCGAAGATGACCCCAAGGTTTTTAGCCTCACAGGTGGGAGAAGGAAGAGGGCCAAAATAGGCCGGCCAGAGAGCGATAGGAAAGGAGGGAGCATTAAGGCAGAGATCATTGACGGGACACCACTCCTGGATAGCAGACAGACAGTCAGAGATGAGAGAAGGAGAAGAGGTGGCTGAAGGGAGCCTGGAAATGAGCTAAGTGTCATACGCATAGCACTGAAAGTTGGGGCAGAGAGCGGCAATGCAGTGGGCAAGAAGTGGCAGGTATTGGTAGAACAGCCAGGGAGAGAGGTTAGACCCCTGGGGAACACCACAGGTAGTGATAGAGGAGGGGAAGGACCCAAGTTGGACTTGGGAGGGCCGATCCGAGAGGAAAGAGGTCAGCCAAGCCAGGGCCTGATCAGTGATGCCCAGGTTATCACGGAGACGGTTGAGCAGGATTGCATGGTTGACTGTGTCAAAGGCAGAAGAGAGATCAAGTAAGATTAGGACACAGGGGGTATTGAGTCAAGGTTGGAGAGCAGGTCTTCATGAATGTTCAGGAGAGCAGTTTCCATGCTTCTGGTAGCTCTGAAGCCAGACTGATGGTCATGGAGACAACCAACTAATTCGGTGCGAAGATTAAGCTCGGAGATGGCCAGCATTTCCAGGAGTTTGCCCAGGAAAGGAGTGATGGAGATTGGGCGGTAGTTAGCAGGGCAGGACGGGTCGGCTGAGGGTTTTCTAGATCCGGCAGTACCTGGATGGTCGACTCTGTGTGTCTGACAGCCAACGCCTGCGAGCGGGCCCAGATGAGCCAGTCGTTGAGGTGCGGATATACGTGTATACCCCATACACATAGACATAGATGGGCTGCCACCGGTGGCAGGCATTTTGTGAACACTCTGGGGGCCGACTTCCATCTGAAAGGTAGAGCTTTGAACTGGTAGTGATGCACTACAAAACACAGAAACCTTTGATGTTTCTTGTGAATGAGGACGTGGAAATAGGTGTCCTCCAGGTCCAGCAACGTCAAGATGTCTCCTTCCTCCAGTTGGCCGAGCCTGTGCTGCAACATGATCGTCCTGAACTTTTGGGACTTTAAGTATATGTTGAGACACTGCAGATCTAGGATGGGCCTCCACCCCCTTCCGTTGGGGAACTAGCACTATTGCCCCTTTTCGCAGCACCAGGAGCTGATGGATGTGCTGCTCCTGATGGGTAACCAGAGGGATCCGTGGACAGCTGTGCTGAAACTCCAGGTTGTGTCGATGGGCAAGAGGGTCCAGCACCCATCTGTCGGTGGTGATCTTCTTCCACTCGCTGACTAACTTCGTCAGCCGGCCACCCACTGGGGTGCACGCGTGGGGGCCTGACATCCTGGCCGGTTCAGGCCTGTTTCGGAGCCGGCGTCCTGCCCTGCGGGTGATGACGACACCGTCCACCGCACCCGTAGGCCTGGGAATTGCTCCCGTAGGCTTTCTGAGTCGTGGATCTGGAAGGCTGACGGTACCAAGAGGAGAAACCTTTGGAAGACCACCTCCACTTTCTCCTGGTGGAGCGAAAAGAAGAACAGTGCTGCTGGAGAGTGCTCAGGGAATGGGCTGTCTCTGTATCTGCCTTGATGGCCTGGAGGGACTCGTAGATCTTCCCAAACAAGTTCTCTCCGTTGAAGGGCATGTCCAACACCTTCACCTGGACCCCCTGCCATAGATTTGTGGCCTTAATCCAGACTTGTCGACGAAGGCAAACACCATTCCCCATCTGCAGGAACCCTGTTTCGGCAACGTCTAATGCTACTGTAATGGCCCGATCACATGCTACTTCCCTCCGGTTAAAGAGCAATTGCGTCCTTCCTCTTCTCGTCAGGGAGGAACTCCAGAATAGGCCCCAGCTTGTACCACAGCTCCCTGTCTTACCTGGCTAGGATAGCCAGGGTGTTAACCACCTGGATAGTGGACACTGGGGTGTAAATCACCTTCCTTCCCATGGCGTCCATCTTCTTCCCCTCGCTGTCTGGAGGGACCGAAGACAACGAGGACAGGTTAGCCGACCGTTTCCTTGCAGCCGCCGATAGCACCAAATCTGGCTATGGTTGCGACCTTAGGCACTTGGGTGTGGAGCCCGCCCCCGACACTTCTTCTCCAGCCTATCCCGTTTGGCTGGAGCCATGCAAGGGTTCTTCATGAGGGCCAGGCCCTCTTCCCACACATTGTCCAGAAGGGGCACAGCCATGATTTTGTTCCTCTTGACCTCGCGCCTCTGGTACAAGAAACCCTCCTTCCTGGTTTCTTCGGGCACAAGCTGAAATAGCTTGGAGGCTCTGGCGATGGAGTGGAACGACCCCACTTCGTCCGGTGGGGACACCCTAGGTGGCGCATCCAAATGCAGAGACTCAGTCTCTGCTACAACGATATCCTCGTCTTCGCCCGTAGTTGTGGCCATATCCGTCCCCTTGTCTGGGTCTGCTGGGGGAAGACGGGACTCGACGTGGAGGCAGAAATGGGGGCGTCGGATGATGCTTCCTCTTCTTTGTTGGAGGTTGAACGGGGGGCCGGGGGGACCACCGGGCCCGGTGGCATCCTCTTCTGGATCTTTGACACCAAAGTGTGAAGGGTCGAGAGAATGTCCAGAGACACATCCCTCGGCAGAGCTGGCAGGATCGGAAAATTAGGCCCTGCGCCGTCGTCGCCCTCCTCTTCCATGTCCTCGTGGACCATGTGTAAGGACTCTTGGTCCTTGTCCGTGGACAGGACCTCCATGGCTTGGGCAACAGCCTGGGAGGGCTGGTTTGGGGGCCTCCTATCCCCCCAACCCCTTTTTCCCCCCTGCAGGGCCTGAGGCTTGGGGGAATGGCCTGGGAGGGCTGGTTGGGGACTCCTATCCCCACCCCCTTTCTTCCCCCCTGCGGGGCCTGAGCTTGTTTCCCCCCTTCAGGTGTGTCAGCAGACTTTGGCAAAGTCACTGCAGCGGTGTTGCACCTTGCGGGCAGGGATACCATATGTGCTGCGGGGGGTACCTTCACAGGGCCAGCTCACTTAGCAGTCGTGATAGCAGCTGCCACCAACTCTATCGTCGACAAAGTCATAGCTTGTGCTGATTGGGCCTGCTTGGGCAGTTCGGTCTTCTCCTCCGTCCATGGCTTCTCTGACTTTGATTTTCTTTTTGAGGAGGAGCTCAATTGCCGGCTGGCAATGGAGGCAGAGAGTGATGTCGAAAGTGCCCTATCCACCTTGGGAACCGCTTCCGCTGCAAGCGTGGTGGGCTCGGACTTGCATTTTTTGGCTGTCTTGGGCCCCCATGGATGAGGCATCCGCAAAGGACTTAGAAGACCGCTCCTCGGACTGGCCGGTTCTGGGTGAGGCATGACCCTGCTCTGGGCAGAGGCCTTAGCACTAAGCTACGCCGCCAGTCTCTACTGTGCCTGTCCCTCGTCATCCTTTTGGAGAACCCGAGGCATATCTCTTTCCACCTCGTTATGGTCTGGGTGCATGCAGTAGAGGCGAAGTAGGCCTGGCAGCCTTCTGGAATCTTCGACGATCTTTGCCTTTGAGGGGCGCTGAAATTGACCGACAACGGATCCCCGCTGTTGGCAGATGTATTAAAGAACACACAGGCTCTTTTGGAACAAAAATAGAACCGTTTTCCGTCGATAACACAAAAAAAGTAGAAGTAACTCACAGAGCAAACTCCAGGACTCCCAACACTGAAGCATGCAGTAAAAATCTGAAGAGGGCTGCCAGAGAAGGGGCTTATGGATAGGACTGCCAATGGATGGGGGCAGTATGACCCAGAGGGCCGTGATTGGTTTAAAGGAGATATGCAGTTTGTATGTGAAACTGTTTTTTCTTTTACCGAGGATTCCCAGCCTGGCGACGGGGAATATTAATGAGCATGTGAATCCATGCCAGACCCCATGCTGAAAGTGACTGTAAAATGAGAGACTGATTTATCAGGCTGTCTCTTGTATTAGAACTCTGTTGCTTAGAAGAGAAAGTTGCCATACCATGAGCTTCGATAAAAGAAATGCATTTAGTGCCTTTCAGAACAAAACAGTCTACAGATGGTAAAATGTTCAGCAACAGTCACCCATCAGGGCATCATCTTCCTGCAAAGCCCTGTTTGGACTAAGAGACACTTACCTGAACTTGCACATGGTTTCGAATCGCTACTGCCAGGATGCTAATGTTGTGAGTGGCTTCCAGATCAAAAGCGGTGGGTCACCATAAGCTATGCTTAAGTTACTTAAACTCACACATTGAAGTTTAAGCATCTGCAGTCATCAGATAAATGATTTTTAATATCTAAAGAAATCCTCAACACTGCTTTTTTTCCTTTTAATAACCGATGTTAATATTGCCCAATGTAATGGTACCCCCTGACGAGATGCTATTTTCCAATAACTTCAGCCCTGTTACTTGATCTCCTTGCAATTCTGTCGTCTTCCCCAGTCTTGGACAGTGTTGTGTTTTATTGATAAAAAAAAAAAACAGAAATGCTCTTGCTTGGTGGTATTTGTCATTATCACTGGTCGTCGTTCCTAATTCAGCCTAGCAACAGTTATGTTTACCCTTCTGTCTGGTGTCTAGGTATATTTAATGTGTTTGCAAGAGAACCAGTGGTACAGTTGTCCTTTTAAATATTATTACAAGCACTTTTATTTTGAAACAGCTCGACTAGTACTTTTAGTTTTGTTAGTAGCCAAATGTAGTTTTAACAGGACATACTTCTTTTGGGTTACTTTTTTTTGTTGCAGTAATAGTTAGATTGTAAGGTAGTCATTTCATATAAGGTCAGCCTCAATTTGGGAAAGAGGTTCATTTGATCTGTGCAACTGATGTGTTTTCTGTTGTCACCACCACATCTTATTTAGGACGACAAACTTGTGTTGCATCAAATCAACCTTTTTCTGATACATAGGTTTCTGAAAGAACATGTGGATTTATGTTTTTCATGTATTTGTTTGTACAGCACATTCAGGCATAGTGTGTGGACTATTTACCAGTCACCACCTGGCCCCATGAGGAAAGCAGACAAAGTAACCATAAAAAGTAATCATGGCACATTTACTCTCACAAAAGGTGGTGTCATGGGTGTATACGAACTGACCTTTTCACAATTGACCTCGGGAGAATTGGCCTAATTTAAAAGATCAATTAGAATATATATGCGGAGGGGAACCCCCCCTCACCCGCCAGTCCCCACCCAATCCCCTTATACTATTTATTATCCAAAACCAACCCAATACATATATAAAATAAGTAAAATAATATAAAGGTCAATTGTGCAGAAGGTCAATTAGGAGCACTATAATTGGGTCAATTAGGACAAAAGGTCAATTGTGAAAGGTCATTTTGGGTAATGCTGGTGTCACAAAGGTACAGCATACCTGGCTTAAGCCTCATGTCATATTGACACCCTTGTCTACCCACCCATAAACAAATATTGTGCTTTTAAAGGTACACAACTACAGCCTGCACAATTTCACTGACCTTTCATCTACTCCCATTTCTCAGGCACGTTTAAGACATTTTTGGAGGTTCTGAAAAGATTCATGAACTACTTCTACATAACAAATGTTACGCCACAGGACAACAAATATTTCAATGTATCAGTTGGAAAGATCTAAAGTTTGGAACTAGAAGGCACTTATATTGCTTTACTGCTGTAATTCACTCACACAAGACACTAGTGAGTGCAATAAACAAAAGAACTCAGATGTCAAGATGGGCACACCTTTTAGCAAAGGGATCAGAGATAGTGTTGTGTCATTGAGACTGACTGTGAAGTGTTGTCGATAGGCAGGCGCATCAGGAAAATCAGCACATGATCTAGAAGCAGAGACCCCCAATATTAAGGTCAACAACTACATACACATAAATGGGAACGACTGGGGTGTATGGCACAGTGATAGTGGTGGAAGCCTCTGCAGGTCAAACCTTTAAAGGAATGTGGGTGAGAACTAAAATGGAAGTCATGCCTTTCTAGATTTGGCTATAAAATGGTGCTATTGCACTGGAGTTCAGCTAGGGCGAGGTGGCATATTAGGGACACAATGCTTTTAGATGTTTGGTTATTTACCCACCCATTGACTGGCCATAGTCATGCTAAACTCTACGGCCATTCCTACCCACTTTCTGCCCTTTTGCACTCAAAACACACCCTCCTGGGGTCTCTTTTAGCTAGCTTAAGCAAGCAAACACTGGCAAAGCCAAAGGTTTTGGCTTGTGTATAGGTATTTGCCAAGTACTGCTATTATATGCCCAGGTACTCGCACCATTTTGCAGCTGCTACCATTAGTGGGCAGTTAGTTCCATTACGACATTGCCTGACAAATAGCTCTCCCATGTCTATACAAAATCCAAAACTGTTGCCATGTTTTAAGGAAGGTAGGTAACCCTGTCGTTGGCTGAAAGGCACCAAGAAGGTTCTTTTGGCTGAGCCACCTGATGGAGAACACACACTTATCATATGTGGCTGCTGTGACCCCCCCCCCCTCCTAATGTGTCCTGCATTCTTTTTCCAATGAATCAGAACTGGCTAATCAGCAAATCTAGCCTCGAACATAAGGAAGGCGCTCATTACATATTACTGTGTGAGGATGACCAGTGTCTGTCATGCATCTCTCCTAAACTGGGATTCAGTTGAGCTCTTGGAGGACAAGGTGATCTCTGCTTTGATAACACTAACTTTGAAGTTGTGCAATATAGCTTCTGAAATCCCATGTGGGGGATTGTGCTAAAGTGCACACGCGGACCACCGTTTGCACTTCTAAGTGGACATGAAGGATTACGTGTGTTAGGAATGTGGATATTGACAGTCCAGATGATGTGTGTGGTAAGAGTTAGTTTGCAGTTGATGTGAATCCTGAAACTTGTAACCAGGTATTTTATAGGAACATCGTGGTTAGGGTTTTCTCATTGCCATCTGGGACAAATAAAACCATTATTTCACTTTTTTCACATTAGATTTGAGCTCACACCATACAGAATATGTTTTGATCAAGAATTTGCTCTCTATTGTATCCATCTCTAAACCATTTCCTTTGGCTTTGAATCGGGGCCCTAATTCCAGTAAGGGGCTGAACAGTCGGCAACCTCTCGCTCAGCAGATGGTTGCCATGTGCACTCTTTGGGGAAGCGCCCAGCTGTGTTTTGTGTCAGGTTTCAACAGCTTCACCTCCCTCAGGGGACCCCTTTTATGCCTCTCCCATGCAGTCCTAAAACTCATAGTTGATCATTATCAACAGCCATTGTAAAGAAGTGCATCTTTAAAATATTTTCTCCTGTAAGTCCCTTTCCCTCTGCACACCCAGGTCTTGTTACTACCTGGGCACAATGCCTACAATGGGCAAACCTCGCACCAGGGAAGACCACAACGCAATTTAAAGGACCATTGCCTGGCATGACTTAGACTTCAGGGACTCACTGTCCGGGTGAGCACCAGCCAACCTAGCCCGTCCTATAGCCTGTCTAGAAATACCTTGCGATACACTTCCTGGGTGTGTACACGTAAGCAATCCTTATGCCCCTTAGGGATACGATGTGTGAAAGCAAACACAGTCTGGGGTTCTGGCTTCATGGGTGCAGACCTCACTTATGAAAAGGAAAGTCAACTTAGAAACTCAGATTGTATGCTGCCAGTTTTATCGCACTTTAGTAGATATATATGTCCTTGGCACTGAGAACCTAGTGCTACGGGTGTGACTTGCACATCCTTCGCACGGGGTAAGAGTAACATTTAGAACTACATCATTAGGTTATGTGAATGGGTTTATAAAGTAAACTGCCCCAGGAATTGTCTTTTGTTTGCCATCAATCGCCGTTGTAATGCTTACTCGTATAACTCACAGATGTATCCATCTCAAGTGAACTTTTAAAATACAAATCAGGTTTTCATCTGTGTATTATTTTTAGCAAGCAAACTACCACATTTTTAGATCTGCCTTGTTCAGTAAACCCAACAGTGGATCATCATGAAATGAAAGTCTATTAATGGCATTTATTGTTTAATGTTTATTTTTCTTATTACAAAGGGTCAGGCCGGAAGCATTTTAGTACTGTCCAGAGTGCTCTCAAGGTTATGGTAACTGCTAAGAAAGTGGAGACACTGCCCAGAAATGGAGTGACTCTGATGCGTATTGGTGCAGATCAGTTTTATAGCGAATGATGCAAAACAATCATTTTGATTTCCCTGTTGAAAGGCCAGGTCTGGGACTGAAGAGGTTCGTGGAATTGAGGTCAGCAGGACACCTCTCCCTATCCAGAGCCCTGGGATGGTAACACATCACTGATTTCATGTGCCTACGTCCAATGTGTTCTCAAAGGTCAATGAAGTAAAATCATAGGAGTGGAAAGTGGTGCTCTGGTCACACTGAGCCAATTAGCCAGCCTAGACATTCTTGTAATGATTTACTTTGATAATTGTCTTTTTGTTCATACACCTACTGTATTCCATTGTAACAGCTGAATAACACGTTGTCACACTCCGACGTATTGAACGAACCGCACATTTATTTTTACAAATGTTCTTCTGTAGATTCAAAATAAATGTTTTCTATTAATGTGGGTTCTCTTGTTTTTCTTAAAACCACCTCACGCTTTTACCACCACCTGTCCAAATAACTTTTTTTTATTCCCTCGTATGATATAATGTACTCCGGAAAGCACTATTATAGCTACACATATGTGATCAATTGAAGGGCATGTGTTTTTGGTGCAGCTGTATGCTTTCTAACGTTATGCCCATTTTGATAAACGCAATGCAGGTGCATGTTCGGCTCTGCAGGGCACTGGTTGATGTTTTCCAGCAGGCGGAATGCACCCCTGATTTTGCGAGTTCATTACTCTAGTGGTTGCCCGTGACAAGAATTGAAACTGCATTTAGGCCCGCTGGCTCTCAAATGCCCTTCTGATCAAGTTTCAATTGATCTCAACACCAACGAATTGCCTTCTATCGATCAGGTGGTAGGGGGGTTCCAGAAAGCAACCTTACCCCTGGGGAGCCATAGACCTCTGGTCTCCGTTTTAGAAAAGAACAGCATTATGGGAGCAGCTAAATGGTTGAGGCTGTGCCCAATACCCAAATTACTTATTCATTGTTGTTTGATAGTGAATATGTCTAGGACTTAAAGATGGTTGAATAATACTCCATATCATTAGGGTCATCACTTACACAGTCCTATGTACAATTTATTCTTTTGAGGTTAATGAGGACTTCTGCTCCCAGATTGCATTATTGTTTTTTCTACAGAGCAATGCCACCACTGAGGAGCCATGGACTCTCCAGAACTCTGTTCTCAAGATAAATACAAGTAGATCAGAGAGTTCAGAATGGGCGATATTTGTGTAAATATACCGGTTCCTTATTATGGATTACCCAGTGAGCCAGGCAAAGTATTTAACTTCATCCACACCACTGGTAACTTGTGTAGCTGTTCAAGTAGCTTACACTACTGCGACAAAAATGTAATTCCTTTGGGGAGGGGGCGGTGCAGCAAATAGTAGAAGAAACAGTGTCCAGAGCAGGTGTTCTTAAAGAAATAGGTCAGTGTGCATGTTTAGTTTGGCAAAATAGGTGTTTTGGGAGAACTCTTATGTGAATTCTTGAATGGTTTCTGATCTTGTCAAACTGGACTGTAAAACCATTCTCTGGTACTCGCACACCTGGAAACTGGAGTGGAGAGCATGCAGCCATTAGTTACAGTGGGGCAGGCATCTATGTCCTGGCAAGCAAGTCCCATTGAGACTCAGGCAACCACTGGCTCCCAACAGTAAGCTTTGCAAGTTTCTCGGGATGCAGTCGATGGGATCTGTTCTCCCGGGAACTGCATGAGTTTAGTGAATTACAGTGGCCTTGCATTGCACCCTTTGGCCATTTGTTATTGGCCTTGCTGTACCTGGCTCTGTAAGAAAAGGAGGAAGGGTTGCTAGTTGGATAGCGGGAGATGCAGAAGCTGTAGTTTTGAAAGATACAGGTTGAAAGTAGCCAGGTCCTGTGTGCCAATGAATGTCTATGGGTTTGTTGGAAACCCTTTCAGATATTTTATCCGGAAGGGGGATCTTAGGATCGGAGTCCAAATATGCTTTGGATAATGTTACTTGCCGGTGTGGGTGGGTGTAACAGGACACAATCATGGCTCGATGATGTTAATGTGGTATTGGCTTGGCCTGTTTCAGCTGCGTGTGGGGAATGGGCTGTGTGTGTGTAGTGTAGGGTAGGGGAGGGTGGTAGAAGAATTTAGAGGAGAGCTGGACAGTTGAGGGAGTAGACAAACACATACTAGTAGTGGGAAAGGGATATTAACTCTGGACCCCTTCCCAAAGTGAGGTTGCAGGCACAACCTTTGTGCACAGTTTATCCCAGCATTTAGCTTATCATGCTCCGCTAATGCACAAACATTTGTCAAATTTTGAAAATTAAGATGTTTTGGCAGTGAACTGAGTTCAAAAAGAATTATTGTTTTAATGGTTGTCAAGTGATCCAGAACTGTGTTCAAAGTCACCAGCAGTGTATTGGACTGTCTCTAGCTGGTCGTATTAATCTTGAAGACCATCGTTAACGGCACTGGACTACAGCTACATTCCATTTTTAAGAGTGTACTGTGCTGGGAAGAAAAGTGATTTACTTCCTACTGTTTGAGTTCCCTAAATGTGTGTCCCATCAAGGTCTTACTGGAGATGTGGCAATCTCACTGGAGATGCGTGTTTCTACTGTGTTGTACCCTTTGGAGACCCTTAGGGCCACCACAATGGTGACCTTCTAGTTTTCCATAGCAAATAAACCTGCCCAGACAGATGTTCTGGTTCACGTTAGTGGCAACATTACATAAAAGCATGTTTGCTATGACGAGGCTCTAAAATCTTTTTAAAATCCAGTAAGCAAGCAAATGTGTTTTGGTGCCCTTTAACAATTGGGTAGTGGTTAAGGCAAGCGATTGGACAGGTGGGGGAACAGAGGCTGCGAGAACGGGGATGTGTGACGGTGGGGGATTTGTTCGAGGGAGTGAAGGTGGTCACCTTTGAGGACTGGCGGCTGAAGTTTGGGCTGTCACAGGGTCTGTTTCTGGCATACAGGGCAGTGGTTCAGAGGTTGGCGGAATTATGGGAGGGAATCCCAGAGGAACCGGAAGCGAGCCTGCTGATGCGGGTACTGCTGGACCAGTCCGAGAGTAGAGCAAAGGTCTCCCGGATCAATAAAGCTCTGCGGGAGGAGAAACCCCAAGGGTAGCTGAAGGTGAAAGAAAAATGGGAGTCAGATATGGGATACCAGATATCAGAAAAGTAGTGACAAAGATTTGGGAGTTGGTTTGGAAGGGGTCACGCAATGTCTGATTTCAACAGATCCAGTTCAACATCATCCATAGAACATATGTAACCCCAGTCAGGCTGAGGGCAATGAATAACGACCTCTCGGATGAGTGCCCCAGGTGCAGCAGAGGCCCGGCAAGGTTCTGGCACATGATATGGGATTGTGGAGTGATAGACGACTATTGGCATAGGGTGGTTAAGGGGGTAAACAAATTGCTGGGGACTAGGCTGGAGTGCACCCCAGGAACCTGTATTTGGTGAGTTCTCCCAGGGGGGGAGGAAACATAAGGTGCAGAATAGGATGATTTGGTTCCTACTGATACTTGCCAAACGCAGAGCGCGATAGAAATAAAATTCAATATAGTGTGGAAACGCCCACAGGGTCCGACAATTACCATGTGGCAGAAGAATGCTCGTAGGTGGGGCATAGCGGAACTGGCAATACTGCAGAAAGCAGAAAATGAGATGGAAGGGGAGCGAGTGACAATACATTGGACCCAATTGTTGAACGACCTGTCAAGTGCCAATGATCTGAAAGCGTCATGAAGGAGGTGAGAATGTAGGGGGGGGAGTCACCACACTACTGGCCTGGACCCACAGGACCTATTGGACACACATGGCTGCTCACTGTAGCCTAAGAGGGAGAAGGAGATGCCCTGATGGAAAAGCCAATACATAGAATTAGGGGGAGGGAGGTATCGTGGGATCCTTTTATGTTGTGGATATTATGAAAATGCTAATAAAGAAGTGTTATAATAACAATTGGGTAGTGACCGTGAATGGCCATGCAGGATCATTTCTGACTTGAGCTACACCCAGGAGCTCACAAACAGCATTGATTGGTTGGTGGACATGCGGGTGGCTGTATGCCTTGGATTCCTGTGGCATGCACACCTACTCCCCTTGAATTCACATCTACTGCCTTTGTCAATGCAGAGGCCTGTGAAAGTGTGTGGGCAACCAACATTGATTGACTGTATGACAAATATTTTAATGGTGTATGGTTGGAGGGTGGGGTCACCTCCGACCCTCAGTTTAGCAACTTTATCTGGTAACCCTACATATCTCCAAAAATATCACATTACAAATGGTTGTTTGTTTCGCCATAGGCGATATTTTGGGGGGATAATTTTTTGGGAGCAGGGGTTGCAGAGGTGTCCCCTGCACATTTAAAAATAATGCGGCAGTTGCAGGGCTGTCCTCCGCAGAGCCAATGGCTCAATATCGCCGCAAAAATATGTTAATATTTTTGTATTCCGATATTACCACATGGAACCCTTTATCTGCCATTCTGCACCAGTATCTTGTCAAATACTGGGTCTTGCTCACAAAGTACGTGGAAAGATGAAGACAAAAGCTCTGCACCATTACTTTGCCAGCTCTGACAAACCTGATGGCAAAGTAATGCTGTACTTGTGACCAGAAGGAACACTGTGTGGCACTGCTAGCCCCTGAACTGGCAGGATCAGATGGATTACCACCTCTGCAAGGTGTTTTTATGAGGAGTAGCTGTAGTGCATCCTCAATGTTGACACTACGATAGTAAGAATATTTTGGGTGTATTTTGCCAAGTAGGATGTGATGTGGACTAGGATGGTTTGGTATTTTCAAGCTTTCTGGGATGAATGCATATTTTGGTAATATATGAAAAACCTTGATCATTTATTTTAATATATCAATTTCACAAGGCACGAACGAAAACACGGAGGTGTACCTCAGCTGGTCAGGATATTAATGTGATCTGGCAAACTCATGTCACCGGCACATGGTGACGGGTTCTGGTTCAGATGAGTGAGCATGCTACCACACAAACTCATACGGAGCCTCTGGAAAACAACCACCATTCCATTGAGGACTGGGGAGGGTCTCCGTGCAAGAGGCTATACACAGATTCAAAGGAGAGGTGGGGAAGTTCCGTGGAATCTGGTCCTCATTAGCAGAGTGATGGTTGTGCTAAATTCTGATGTATAATCCACCTGGACGTTTATCTTTTCCTTTTTGCTTATATCTACATTTGAATTTTTTTAACATGATTTGCTCTCCCATTAAGTTGAAACTGTTGCCATAATTTTCTTTTTTCTTCTAGTAATTACTTGCATACTTTTGGGTGTTTTCAATGCATCTTAGACAATATTGCCTATTTTGTCCGTGTTGAGGATCTAGTATTCATACAAAACTCCGACCTCTGCTCCAAATTCACTCACAGCTGTGCCTTTGGTAATTCCCAAACTCTCTGGTAATAACTCGACTTTCTCAGGCTCTCCACTGCAGATACCACTAAGGATCGCAAAAACAACCCCCCCCCAATCAATAATAGGCCGACTCAGTCAGAAATAGTTTCTACATATAATGTCCAGACAAACTCAAGCATTTTACAGAGCTCTGCCCATGCTAACATCCATGTTCAATCAGCTCTGGTCCCAATAATACTCAGTACACTTAGCTCTCTGCTGCTAAGATTGCCACTCTTATGATTTTAGATGTGGATGAATGGGCTGTAGCCCTACAACAAAAGGCTAATGCAATACCCCAGATGTTATGTTAAAAGATATTTATACTGCGCACTATCACTACCTGAGTGGTCCCCTGGCGGATCTTGTGGGATGTTTTTACCCATGCATCCAAGCCCTACCATAAAACTGTGCAGTACTGGCATGGAAAACATCATGATGGCCAGAACTCCCCAGAGAGTGCACAGGGAAAACATGAAGAATAGGCTGCCACCCATTTTTGCCTATGTTGTGAGAACAGGAGGGCACAAGGGGAGGTTCCTCTGACCATAAAACCTACAGCATCACTCTGACTCACATTTCCTTCCCCCAATCATGGGAGAGGGGAGAATTGGCCCAATGACAAGTAGAGAGGGGCAGGCTCAGTTATGCCATGCACACACCCATTTTCAAAACACATAAAAAGGGCCATTGAAACCCAGGTAGGACATTCACTTTCCACTTTCTTGCGGGACGCTTTGCCGGGAGACTCCAGACTTCAAATCCATCAACCTCCAGAGATCCAGAGAGACCAGAGATCCAGAGAGACCAGAACCGGTGCTTGACAGACCCAGTGACTAGAGCTGACCCAGATAGCCGGGACTTCAGAACCACCCACCGGAAGTCCCGTCCAACCTGACCAGACCTTGATGGCTTATTTCAAAAATATAGTGTGAGTACTCACTGTGCCAAAACCAATCTCGTAGTTTAAAATAATCTAATCCAAACTATTTTAGCCTATTAGAACTGCCTCCTAGAATCGTGTCATTCTGGCATCTTTAAAACTGAAAACTGTCATCTGTCATTCAGAGCTTTAAAATTTCAAATCCGAAAAACTACTTTCACAAAATCATCCGTATCTCCGGAACCGTTTGTGCTAGGAACGAGATTTAACTTTCATCTTAAAGCTAAGATTCTAGGCTTTCCAACAAACCTATAGTGCCTCCGTAATTACGCTCGACGCGCGCAGGTAAATTTGCCGCGATTTGACATTTTGCACAATTTCAGCCACGTGTAAAAATCAGCAGCTTCTTGCTTTCCTTTGCTAAAATTCGTTTTAACCTGCTGGTTACACATAGAGCATTGCTAAAGTGAGCCTGAACTAATATAAACTAGATATCACCCACCCTGAACCTCTAGAGGGAATTAAAAGCATTTTTAGCACATTTCTCACTTCATTGTCATCACATTCCAAGCATTTTGGGCCTGTGTTTCAAACTTCTACCTGTTTCCTCTAAGCTTGCTGGGAGGGAACTGAATTTCGTATTGTATTTGATTGCATTCCTGAGAACTGTGTGCTCCTTTTTCCATCTCCTTCCATTTCTTACATTGCATAGGGGGGGAGGTTGCCAGAGAAAAAGTGATTATCTTATCTTTTGCTAAAATCATATCAAGTTATTTCTGTACTGCATTTTATTCCTCATTGCTTTTCCCTTGAAACCAGAAAAGTATTTTTGCTACCTTATCCATCCTATACTAACTCCTCATTGATTGTAAAGAAGTGTGCTAGTGCCAGATTACCCATTGTTGACCAACATTATATCCTTAAGTGTGATATCAATTATTAATTTATTATAAAAGTGTGATATATATATATATATATATATATTGTTTAATTTTTCAAATAAACCTTTTAATTTGCAAAACAAACCTACTTCTTGGCTCAGGGGGGTTCTAAGAGGGGGGTGTTATACAAGGTGGGATTGGGAAAATCGCAAGGGAGCTCCGATGTGCTGTTGGCAACTTCAGTTCGGTTTACACCGCTCACTGAGCATAGGTGCGATTTTTGTCGGTAGTTGTCATGCGCTGTTGTGCGAGGCTACGTGTGGTTTGTTTTGGTGTAGTGAAGTGCGTGCGGTTTGTTGTGCAAGATATGTATGGTTGTGTTTTGTTTAGAGTTTGCGAGGTGTAAGCAGAGGGATGGGTTTTTTAGTGTATTGCTTAGTGGTGGTGAGATCCATCATACCTCCTCTGCTTTGGTCACCTGCCAGTGTCGAATATTGTGGTGTGCTGGGGGGTCGCCCTCCTATATTCTGTGTAGGGTTGTGGGTTGCCTGCAGGGCTTTTTAGTGGGGATGCCTCATCCACCCCTCTGTTCAGACTCATTTTCTGGTCCATGGTATATCCTGGTGTGCAACCGCCATCGCCTCCCTGGGCGGGTTGGGGAGACCTCCTCCCTGTGCCTTTGAGCTACCTGGGCCTGTGGTTTATCTGTTCGGTCGCCACTCTTTCCCCTTCAACTCTTATGCACTCTGTGGTTTATTTTATTATTTGTTTATTTGTAAGGCGCTGCAGCCTGCAGGCATCAGGGCGCAACAATAAGAACAAACATGACAGGAGACAGGACAATTGGATTCAAGGGGGCAGGGGAGCGGGGAGGGTGCTGCCTAATTCCAGATTACTTAAAGAGCAGGGTATTCAGGGTTCTGCGGAAAGTCAGTACGTTTTCCTCTAATCTCAGAGCCATGGGACGTTTCCTGAACACAGGCATCTGCGTGGTACATACCGGAAGGTGAATAGCTTCAGGTATGAGGGTGCCGTTCCAAAAAGATATATGACGGTGCTGGATTTGAATGCAATGTGCTCTGTCACTGCCAACCAATGCAGGTCCCTTCTGTCTGAGGATATGTGCTTGCCTCTTGATTTATTCTTGATGATATGCACTGCGTTGTTCTGTATTCACTGAAATCTGGCAAGGCAGGAGCTGTTTGCCCCTACCAGCAAAGCATTGCCATAGTCTATCCTCGATACAATGATAGCACATGCAATGGTGGCTCAGTTCTTTTAGTTAACAAGAGGTCTCATGTGGCTAAGTAGTCCAAGATAATACTGAGCGCTTCGGCTGATGTGGTTCACATATGCCTGTGCACTGAAGGATGATTCCAGATTGATGACTAAAGTTTTCTCCTTGCCCTGGACCGTAATGATGCTGTTCTTATTGCTAAAACTTGTATATTCTCCGCTCAGCTTTGCACGGGTCTGCCAGGAGCCGAAGATGAGCAGTTTCGTTTTGCTACTATTTAAGCAGATCCAGTTCCTGCCCATCTAGGACTCAATGATGTTGGAAATGTTCTTCAGATTATTCAAGTATTGAAGATAGTCCCCACTCATCTCCAGAGCCAGTGGTGTCTTGTTGGCGTAGTTTGTAAAACACACACCAAACTCCTCTAGCAGAGAGCACAAAGGTCTGAGGTATAAGTTGAAAAGCAGAGGGGACGAACTGGCGTCCTGTGGCACTCCAGAATTGATTGGCGCTGAGGGGGGTGGCGGGGGGGAGAGAGAAGTTTTTGCCCCAGTGCATTTTGGAAATATGGTTGGAGAAGAATGATTGAATCGAGTTAACGACTTCCCTGGAGCATTTGCCTGGATGTTCGAGTCCATAGCAGCTGGTTGTCGATGAGGGCTGTTTCGGTACTGTGTGCTGGCCTAAAACCCGATTGTTGCTTGTGTAAGATGTCATTGACTTCAACAAATCGTTGGAATTGATACGTGGCACACTTATCGAGGACCTTTAGGAGAACGTTGCAATCGGTTATCGATCTTAGATTGCTAGGGTCCTTGAGGGCGCTAGAGAGCCGTCCAAGATGGCTTTCCTGTGAGCTCCGTGTAGTTCCCCAAAGATCCTCAAAATAGCGTGCTTCCGAGGTGACTAGTCGAGCTGCTGTGAACACCCAGCGAGAGCTAAGGCGTTTCTGTGCAAAACTCTGGAACGAGCTCAGCTGTTGCTTGAGTTTTTGCCCACGAACGACGGCCCGAGAAAGGTACGTCCCCCCCCTTCCGCCATCTTGGGGGCGGCGCGACCATGGCGAGGCCGAGCGGTCGTAAGGGAGGCGGCAGAGCCCGGCTGTAACAACAAAAGGCACCGACCGTACCACAGAGGCGTTAGATGGAGCAGAGAAGTCACAAGGCAGCGGTGGCCCCCCCGAGACTCCTGGGAGACGGGGGAGGGGCTGATCACTGAGAGGCCACAGAGCTTGGAGAAGGCCCAGAGGACAGCCGCGAATGAGCCAGAACGACGAAGGCCGATGACCAAACGCCAGCGGAAGGCCAAGTATGAGCACCCCCTTAATAGCACCCACGATAAGTAGGATTGGTCTCCCGGCTCTTCCGCGCAGCAACATAGCCTGCGACCGCAACGGCGCGGTGAGGCCTAGTGGCCACATGCATAAAACAAGTACAGACAAGCCCTGCGACACCATCAACAGTGGAAGAGGCCAACTGAGATCCATAGACTAGAGGGTACGGGGCAGGCACCGGGAACCCCGAGAATGAGTAGGTCTCTACGGATATGTGCGTCACTCCACGGCGAGTTACCAGTCAATTAAACAGTGCCCCGGATCGCAGCAGAAACACCCCACAACCGGCTGCTGACAGTGAAACCGCCCTGGAGCCCACGCAAGGTCACAGTTCTGGGTCATAAACGGCGTCAATCGCTGAGCCTGTCCCTGCGAATTGCCCAAGTGTTCATCTAGAGGTTGGTGTTTCCGAGGGACGTTGGCGTTTCATCCACAGCTGCAACACCAAAGCCCTCACTGGCGCGCCTCTCGGAGACAATAGAGGGGACAGAGGTGAAAAAAAATTTGTAGTGTGCGTGCCAAAGCAAGCCGTAAGAGATCCCCGGCAAGCTCGCCACAAACTCACCCAGCAGATTCTTGACTGGCCCTTCCAAGCTCACTCCGTGTCGCCTTCTCGGCACTTCATCACCCTCTTCCATCGTGATCATGGGGAAAACTGATAGATCGCAACGAAAACTGAACTTTGAGAGCTGCTCCTCAGTCAAAGCGTCCTCTTCCAACAGCAGAGCACAATCACCTAACTCAAGTCCACCCAACGAAGATGAGGTGACACAAGACTTCGACATCAGAGAGATTCTGTTAGATCTCAAGGCGGGGATAGGCAGCCTGAGGAGCAAACTAGACTCACTTTCCTCCAAAGTTGACCTGCTCCAACAACAGTTGGATAAACATGCTGACAGACTCGACACTGTTGAACAGAGGGTTTTCGACCTTGATGATGGGACGTCGGCCTTATCCTCCAGAGTATCCCAACTGGAGGCCCAAATGAAGGCCATAAACGCCAAAAACGAGGACTTGGAAGGCAGCTCATGCCGTAATAACATAAGGATAGTAGGAATCAGAGAACACCAACCCGCCCTGAAAATGGAGGAATACGTGGAGAAAATTTGCACGGACCTGTTTGGTTCAGAAATCCTGTCTAAATGTTTTGTTGTCGAAAGAGCCCATAGGATTCCTAATGCAAAACCCATTCCCGGCGCAAACCCCCGACCTATCACTGCAAAGCTACTCAATTATAAGGACCGAGACACCATTCTCAGAGCAGCCAGAATCAAAGGAGAGCTCCAATACGATGGTGATAAGATTCAGTTTTTCCCGGATTTCTCCCAAGCCGTCCAGGCGCAAAGACGTACTTTCACAGCCGTGAAACGGAGACTGCAAGAAAACCAGATCCAATATTCCATGCTTTTCCCGGCGAAACTTCGCCTTCAGCACGAAGGCAAAACGCAGTTCTTCAACACTCCAGATGATATCAGCGAATACCTAGACCGAGCCGGCTGCCGGCCCGCCCCAAACAACCACATCCCCCAGAGGGGTAACAGACCGAGGAGAGATCCACCGTAAACATAAGCTCCATAGTTGTCGCACCAGGTATGACGCCTCAACAACACTCATACAGCGGCTCTTTCACCACGGACCGTAATTTGCAACGAGAGTTGAGAGCCAGCCGCCTCTTGGAGGGCCACCGGCGCCCCTAGCACTCCTATGTTGTCTGTTCTGTTTGTAAGGGATTGTTCTCTGTGGGCCAGTTGGGGGTTGCCCACTCAAGGGTGGGATTCCAGTTCAGCCGGGCCGCTACCTACCTCTCACCCTTATTCTACAACAACTATTAGGTTCCTCGCTACTCCAATACAAGCCGGGCCCTCCGGCCACCTTCAGATCGCAAGAATCCAGTCAACACCTCCAGTCCTGATAAACCGGAGCTTAACTGACCACCCAGATAGCGGGATCAACACTTAAAATCGCCACCTGGAACATCCGTGGGAGTAACCATCCAGCGAAGACTAGGAGAATCCTCCATTATCTCAGACGCCACAAAATTAATATAGCTATATTACAAGAAACGCATCTCCTGCCTTCATCGGAACAACTCTGGGCTAAATTATAGGGCTGTCACAGGTATTTCTCATCATATTCTTCATACGCCAGAGGTGTTGCAATCTTGATAGACAGGAAATCGAACTTTAGTCTCATCAACTCAGTGAAGGACTCAGAAGGAAGAGCTCTATTGGTGAGAGGGTTGATCTCAGGTAAAGAGGTAGTAATAGTACACTCATACGCACCAAATACCGATGGACCCAACAACTTTAACTGGGTCATGACTCAGCTGGGGAAGTTCAACGCAACAACCAATATCTGGGGAGCGGACCTTAACACGCCAATTGACCCCATTCTCGACAAATCCCATAATACAACGGGTCACTCCTCTAAAGCCAGTGCCCAAGTCCTTGAGATTTGCCACTCTTTTGAGTTAGCCGACACTTGGAGGCACCACAATCGAGATGCCAGAGAGTACACCTTTCATTCTGCTGTTCACAACACTAGTTCCCGGATAGATTACATTCTAGCATCTATCCACTGCCCTTTTGAGTGGGGAGAAAGTCAAATCCTGCCGTGTTCCTTCTCTGACCATTCAATGGTCACACTAGAAGCCACTCTTCCAGGCACCACCAATCCTGGACTCCGGTGGAGATTCAAACCCGGAGCACTCACCGACACCGTCTTTGCGGATGAACTTCGCAAGGAAATAACATCCTTTATCGAAATAAATCAAAACTCGGTCGCCTCGGCCAGCACCATGTAGGAAACACTAAAATGTTTTGTACGAGGAGTCTGCCTGGCCAAAGAAAATGGCATATTAAAACTGATCCGGAAGGACTTGGCCAGTAGCGAACGACGCTTGAAAGAACTAGAGATGAGTGTCCACTACTCAAGACCCACATGTTCAGGCAGAAATAAAGAAAGAACTGCTGAAGTTTAAAGAAACAGCTGAATGAGAAATAAAGTTCATGAGCCGCAAGCATCAGGTCCGCCAATATGGGGAAGGCCAGAAACCAGGCGCCTTGTTAGATAAAACCCTGACTCAAGTCAAGTGTATCAAAGACAACCAGGGTAGACTGGTATATTCTGAAGAAAACATTGTCAAGGTATTTCGAGACTTCTATCAAGATCTTTATAGCTCTAAAGGGGCCTCCGATCCAGAAACCATACAAAAATTCCTCGATGACACAGAGCTGTACTGGGTTGAATCAGAGCTACGTGAACCCCTAAATGCTCCGATAACAGTTGAGGAGGTTCTGGAGGCAATAAAATCCCTCCCAAATGCCAAGGCACCTGGGCCCGACGGGCTCATCGGAGAGTTTTACAAGGCCCATGCATCCATCCTAGCCCCTCTTCTGCTCCGAGTTTTTGAAGAATCTTCGCAGCTTGGCTTCCTACCCCCCCACATCACGTGAAGCCAACGTAATGGTGCTACACAAAGCCAGCAAACCCCCGGACGATTGTGCTTCCTGCAGGCCAATCTCCTTGATTAATCTGGACAATAAAATTTTAGCTAAAATCCTTGCTGCAAGGTTACTGCCTCTTATGCCCGCACTTGTAATCCGAGACCAACTGGGTTTATTCCGGGGCGAAGCACAACCTAAGGGATCAGGAGACTGTTTGGCGTTATAGAGGTCCTAAATCCAACACAACGGGCTATAGCAGTCCTTCTCGACGCCGAGAAGGCATTTGACTCGGTTGAATGGCCATTCATGTTTGCAACGCTTACACAAATGGGCCTAGGCAAATTCTTCATCAAATTAGTGTCCCTTCTTTATAGTGCCCCCCGTTCATATATTACTCTTGGAAACTCCAAGTCCGCAGGCATAACACTAGAACGCGGAACAAGACAAGGCTGCCCACTCTCCGCCCTTATCTTTGCCCTCATTATGGAACCCATGGCATCCAGGCTTCGTGACAACCATCTGGCACGAGGTCTCAAACTGGGTCCCCATAGATTAATTGTCTCCCTCTACGCTGATGATGTTATGTTATTTGTCAGTGACCCCCAGGCCAATCTCAACCCGGTAATGCGAGAAGTCATAAAATTTGGTCGAATGTTGGGTCTGAAAACTAATCATTCAAAATCCGTAATCTTCCCCCTGACTCCAACCACAACTGAATTCCCAGATGATTACGGTTTTAAATGGGAAACCTCAAAGGTTCGCTATCTCGGTATCTATATGTCTCGAAATCATCATGAAATCATCATGAAATTAATAGGGATAACTATGTCTGTGCAGGAACGAATTCACAGGTGGAAAACTCTACCTTTAACGATATGGGGAAGAACCTCCTTAACGAAAATGGTCATCTTACCCAAACGCCTCTATTTGTTTACGAACATTCCGTTACTGGTCCCCAGGTCTTCCAAAAGGTCAGGAGCCTAATACTAGAATTGGTGTGGGCTGGGAAACCAGCACGCGTGGCGTACAACACACGCTGCCGGTGAAGAACGGGGGTCTTGCGCTCCCCGATATTGAAAAGTACTATTGAGCACCCCAGGCCCAATTTCTCAGTCACTGGTATACAGTCCACTTTGTTCAACCCCACGTGCAAGTGGAACGTGCCTTAGCCTCCCCCAACCTCCTGAGGGCTGTTATTATTGGTCAGACTCCGGTCCTACATAACACGCTAAACACGGTCCTATCCACCTACGCAATCTGGACAAAAATAGCTAATAAATACGGGGTGACAATAAGATTTTCCCCATTATTGCCCACTAGATTCGTTCACGGTATTCCAATTACTAATGAGAAAGTGTTCCTAATATGGACAGACAAGGTCAACATTCACTCCTTTGGTGACCTCTTCCCCAGGGGCACGTTCCTGACCCCACAAATGGCCAGAAAAAGAGGCGGCAACTCCTCGTTAGACGTGTTCATCTACTTCAGACTACGCCACACCCTTCAAAAGCTGTTTCCGTCCTTTCCCAAACAACCTCCCACATGGGATTTATTACACAATACGATTCAAGCACAGGGGGAGGGAAGATTAGTATCGTTGTTATATAAATCCCTCATGGTAGGCAATGCGCCTCCCAAATCCAAGGCACAGCAAAAATGGGAAACAGCCATTCAGGAAGCAATATCGGATGAAGACAGGTCTTATATCCTCCGCCAGACGCAAAAAGTGCCAATAAACACTCGGCATAAGTTGATTCACTTTAACTTCGTGCATCAGACGTACTACACCCCAGTTAAGATGAACAAGCATCATCCAGAACTGTCACCCCGATGTGACAGGTGTGCGTCAGCTAACGCTGACTTCCTCCACCTAGCCTGGAATTGTCCGGGAATCCACAATTTCTGTGCCTCCGTTCTACAAATTACCGAAGACATCATTGGCGAACAAGTGACCCCAACACCCCTCAGAGCCCTGCTCTGCCTTACGAAATACTTGCAGCCGGCATCTCGAAAACTTGCGGCCCTGCTTCTGGTGCTGGCCCGCAGGAGAATCGCGATGTCATGGGATCGAGGCCCGCGCCCCAAGATTGAAGACTGGAAAAAAGACATTGTTTACTGTCAAAACACTGAATGCGAATTTATAAGACTCCTACCGCTGCATGCTTGCCCCCCGGATATCTGGGGTCCATACATAAATTATTTGCTAAGAAATGCTGATCCCTCAGACTCTGATATATCTGTGAACTAGAAGATGTGCAGTGAAGTCCAGACCCGCAAGAGGGCACTTGACAATCTTGAACTGAAAATAAGGAAGGAACCCATGGGATCCTGTAAGGGTGAACTTGGGGAGGGGGATGGCTAGGCAGGGTTGTTTGAAGTTGGGGGTTTGTTTTTTCTTTCTAACTGTGCTGTGTTTGTCTCACTCTGATTAAGCGCCCTAGAGGTGCCTTTGTATGGTGAGAGGGTGGAAAAACCAAAAATAAAGTTTTTAAAAAAAAGATTGCTAGAGTCCTTTGGGTCTAGCCCGTTTTTTTAATAGCAAATTTGTTAAGGATTTCAATCAGGCGACACACACCTTGGTCTCGGCCTAGTATGCAGCGTACAACTGAAATGCTTATCTTTTCATATTAGATAGATTCAATTTGAGATGGTACACCACTCATATTACACTCCCTTTTCAAAAACCCTGGGTCACAACCAGGCTGGTTGGTAAAATGCAAAATGTATTTATTTATTTTAAAATTCAAAAGAAATCATACACTTCTTAATATGGGGCAGCAATCACCAATGGGGTGATAATTACAATGAGCATGTGAGCAATGCACTGGGTTTACCCTTCTAGTGGAACATATACACAGCACAGCGGAATAGGAGCACTTTTTGATTTAGGAAAGATAGAACCAAAGTTAGAATCTCCCCCTGCAATGTTCCCTCAACCCACAAATAATCATTCTGAGTGGATAAACAGAAGCAGAAACGTAATCAGGAATAAGAAACAGGAAACAGAATTCAAAATTGACCTTCCCTCCCCAAATAAGAGAGAAAAACGGATGAAATGACACTCGGAAATGGACAAATAAATAATGAATGTGTGTTAAAAACCTTGAAGTAAATATCATTCCCCACTAAAGCAACAATGCAAAGACACTAACAATCACAAAGAATGGATTACCAAAAGCATACAGTTAGAAAATGAATGGAAAGTTTAAAACAGATTGCAGCAAAATGACACGTTGGAAACTTTGCAAATTACCCTATTCCCGCTTTAAATTACCCAAACGGTTTTTAATAAAAACGGGTGAAATACACTGATTTGGTGTGCAAGTTATGCAAGAAATTAAAAGGTGCGCTTTGAGTAAAATGGAGCTGTGAAATAGGAAAGGAAATCAGTTGTGACAAGAACAGTTTTACTTTACACTATTCAGGCTAGCCCACCAAAGAGGGACACAGTAAGCTCCAGGGTTGATTTGCGTTTTCAACCCTGTCACCCCAGTGCCCAACCCAGGTGGAAACCAGTCCGATCACTCAAAATAGGACTAATGGTTTAGGATTACACAAGACAAAATTACTAAAGAGATGGTGCTAGCACTAGAAATCAAGAGCAGGGTTGCACAGACAGTTCTGACAGTTTTACAAGTTACCAGGATAAGGATAGGATGGCTTAGAGAGTGGGATAAGGACAAAGACAAGATATGCTATGGGTTTCTAGGGGGTGGCGATTATACTCACAGTCCAGTTTATAGTTTTGGGATTTTTGGACTGTCAATGGTTCTGGTCACTACACAGCAGTGTGCCTGGCAAACAGCTGGGCAGTTCTGGTCACCGGATGGCACTTCTGGACTGGCAATTCGGGTCACTGGATACTAAAGGTCAACTGGATGGCAGGATGGCATGCAGTTAGTGGTATCAGGGTGCTTCCCCAAAACACCACAACTTTCCCCTTTTTAATGGCAGATTTGAGGCCTTGCTGGGAATGGGATCAGCACTGCTTGGGTTTTGCATTGGGCCCTGGAGTAGGGTCAGCAATGCTTTGGCATTGTAGTTGGGATCTGGAATCTGGATGAATGGAACAGGACGCCGGCGCAGGAAAATCAGGACGAGGGTCTGTCCAGAGTCTTGTCAGGGACTCTTTATATAGAGCATGGTGACATCATAGACTATATTGCTGGGCCGGCTTAGCTAAGCATGTCTCTAAGCAACTGGATTGGACAATCAATGTTGGTTGCCTCCCCTGGGATGTTCAGGAGGTTGCATTTTATGATGTAAAACGACTTCCCACAGACCTTTTTGCCAAAAATCTGTCATACCAGAAATTACACATTTGTACAGTTGTGGCACCTTAATAAATAACATAATCAGGTTACATATTTTATGTAGGGCACAGCCATCTAATCCTGCAATCTGTGAGACATTGTTTTGTCCTTTTATACTTTGGCCTAAAATTCCATAACTTTATACATGGGTGTGGATGATCATAAGGGATGCATGTACAAAAATGTGTATTTGCAACATGGATGCTCTTCTTGTAATCCGCAATACTTTGCCATTTCTGTCCCCAAAGTGTCAGTGAATTCTACCATTTCTTCAATGAAAGCCCATAAAATCATATTTAAACTACAACATTTTCACATTTTTACTAATTCGTTTTGCAGAGATAAAAAGTCTTTAAAGTTTATTTCTAAAATAGTCTTTGGAAGCAAATGGCAGTCCGTTATCACTGACCCATTTCTTCCTTTCTTCAGCTACCACCAACTGTCACTTCAGCCCTGTGTGGGGTGGGGGTTCCCAGTTTTATAGAAGGTTTTATGGCCCCCTCCACTTCACAGGTTAGTGTCCCAGGACTTCTATTGTCCCAGCCTGGAGCACAGACGAATATCTGACGAGTGTGTGAACTTTCTTTGTCTTGGTCCATTCAAAGTTTTTCAAGCTAGCAATTTTCGTGTCCTGGAAGTTTTTGACAGCTTGCAAATCCAGCCAAGGCGGTTTAAAACCTTTATTTTCTGATATTTGGTCTTGAATAAAAACAAACCTGTGGAATAAAATAGCCCATTTATGTATTTTCACCAGCCACAAACCCCTTCACATTGCTAGGTAATGGCAGGCTTTCCTTCAACAGTTTACTTTTTAAACGGGCATTTTTCTCCTTTAGTTTTGCAAAAGCCCATTTTTACACATGTGTTAAACTGCTAGCATTTCCTTTCAGATTTGACTTTGCCATCTGTCTTCCCAATACTGCCTTTCAGACATAGTTATTTTCTTCTAGGCAGTAGTTTATTTGAAGCACAGATGCATTGAAACTGACATGGCTAAAATAGCTGGAGTCTCTTTCGAACTACTGAGCTTTGACACATTTGTAAAGAAATGAACGTGGTTTCCCATGCGAGCAAAAGTGAAGTTCCTTGTTGATTTCTAAGAAATGAACGCGTTTTCCCATGCGAGCAAAAGTGAAGTTCCTTGTTGATTTCTCTAAGAGTTGGTTTGACAGGGCCTGTCATTCAGAAATCATTCCTGGTTTTGCTGAGGCACAATGAGATACTGGGCATGGCAGGGCCTTGTTAATCAAAATGATTTAAGGAAGAACAGATGGAAATAGCGTCAACAGCATTATTATTTTGTTCAAATTTGTTTTTATTAAGCATTTTTCAAACCAAAAACAAACAAACAAACAGTCCAAGCCCACTGAAACCAGAACACCATCTCCCCTCCCCCATCTTGCAAGCGGGATACGGTAGGAACTTCCATGTCTCTTATGACCAGCGTTTTTGGAGACAAAGGATTGCAGCCAGAGTGAAGCAGTCATTTATAGGCCTCAAGGAACGGGGCCCATTCCATTTGTCTGATTGGTAGGTGGTCGTGCAGGAGGCTCGTGATATTTTCCATTTTATAAAGGTCTTTGGCTTTCTTTGCCCAAGTAACCTCTTTTGGGAGAGCAGGGGGTTTCCAGCTTATGGTGTTACAGGCCCTCGCAGCTAATAGTAGAAAGTGAGTCATGAGGGGAAGCTTTAGCCATCGCTCTTCTTGCTGCTCCAGGCCAAAAAGGACCAGTTTGGGTCCAGATCTCTATGAAGCCCTTCAATCTTTTTGATCCATGCTAACACTTCTTTTCAGAATGCCTGTGACTTTGGACATACCCACCACATATGCCAGTAGTCCGCCTGAGATCCGCACCCCCTCCAGCACATAGGGCTCATTTGGGGAAACATCTTTGAAAGTCTTTTAGGGTCAAACTGCCACCTGTGCAAAAGTTTAATCCCATGAAGCTTGTATTGTGCCGAGATGGAGGTTTTGTGGGCAGTTCCGCACAGCATGGACAATTGACTGTCCAACATCGGACCCAGGTCTTGTTCCCATCTTTTACACAGGGATTCTGTCTTGTCCCCATTAGCCTCGTTAAGAGCCGCATAGAACCCCGAGGTGAGACCCTTTGTGTGGGTGGACTCACTCAGGATCGTTTCCAGGGGGGGGGGAGATCTCTCATGAGGCTGTCCTTCCATTTCTTTGCCGTCAGGATGCCCTTCAATTGGAGGAATTTAAACACATCCAACGGCCCCATCTGTAGGCCTGCGTCTAGGTCCTGGATTGGGATGCACCCCTTGGGTTTTATTAGCTGGCCCACCCTTTCTAGCCCTGCCTCATACCAGACCTGGAACCATGATGGGCTGATTATCCCTTCACGGATTGGCGGAGCCCATATGCAGCTCATAGATGATGGCCATGTAGTGAGCCCTTTCATTTCACCCCTCTGCCACCATAGTTTCAACAGGGAACCCATTACAAAGTGACTGATAACACTTTTTGGGAAAGCGTTCTTTGGGGCCCAAAACCATTCCCCTAGTGATACTGGTCTCATTTTGTAATTTTCGATGGCCACCCATTGTTTTTGTTTATCTCCACGAAGATGAGGGACTATGGCTCTGAATTGGGATGAGCGATAGTATGAGTACATGTCAGGGAACCCTGCCCCCCCCCTTTTCCTTGGGCTGGGTCAGCCTAGCGTACGACATCCTTTGCTTGTTGCCTTGCCATAGGAATTTGAGTAATACTTTCTTAATTTCTGCAAAATGGGCTGTTGGTATAGCAATGGGGAGCATTTGGTATTGGGACAACAACTTGGGAAGCACTACCATTTTTACGGCGTTTAGATGCCCCAGCCATGATATAGTCATTTTTGTCCAGTAGATGAGATCTTTTGCTATTTCGGACACCAGTGGAGCTAAGTTGGATTCATATAATTTTTCGGGGGATCTGGTTATATTAATACCTAAATATCACATAGTGTGCTGTGCCGTAGGGATGCCTCCAACGGTGCAGAGCCTCTGTTGCCGCATTCTGCGTCCTTGTAGAGAAAAAGGGTCGATTTTTTTCAGCCCGGATCATCTACCAAAATACAAATAACCTCCAGAACCATTGGGACATCTCCTTGTGGATTTGTCAGATAAAGAAGGATGTCATCTGCAAACATTGCTAGCTTGTATTCCACCTCTCCCACACGGATTCCCCCAATAGCCCCTTCTCCTCTGATATTGGTCCCCAGCGGTTCCATAGACAAAGCATACAGTAGCGGTGACAAGGGACAGCCCTGCCTAGTACCTTGTGAGAGGGAGAATTGTCTTGATAGTGTACTATTGACCACCACCCTTCCCTTCGGGTTTCTGTATATAGCTTGGATTCCTCTAATCACCGTTTCCCCAAACCCCATACTGTTAAAGACAGCCCACAGGAACCCCCATTCCACTCTGTCAAAAGCTTTTTCGGAGTCCATGCTCAAAAGGGCATGATTCCCATCTAGGGTCCTAGTATGCTCCATAATGTCAAGAGTTTTCCGCATCGCATCTGACCCCTGTCTGTCCTCTATAAAGCCTACCTGATCCGGGTGGACCAGGCGAGGCATAAGATCCTCCAGGCGAGTCGCAAGCACTCTGGTATATATTTTAGCATCCGCATTAAGGAGTGAAATTGGCCTATATGATCTACAGCACGTGGGATCACTCCCCCCCCATTGGGTATCACTACTATGTGTGCTTCGGAGAACGATAGCAGGGCATTGCCAGTTTCTCTTATGTGATTAAACAGGGCAGACATCTGGGGGGCAAGCGTGTCCCAATGTAAACCCATCCTCCCCTGGGGCTCCACCTGGTGGGAGTCTTTTAATAGCTGCCTTGACTTCCTCCGTTGTTATGTCTGATTCGAGGAAAGATTGCTCAGACTCTGTAAGGTGGAAGACGCCTGATGCTTCAATATATTCCTTCATCTCCCTCCCTGATCGCCCTTTGAGGTGTAAAGCTGTTCATAAAAGTTTGCAAATTCTTCTGCTATTTCCTGTGGACAACGGGTCAGGGACCCTTCTCCCGTTTGGATGGCCTCAACCCACCTGTCTGACCTTTGAGCCCGCAGCCTCGATACTAGCATTCTGTCTGCTTTATCCCCTTTCTCATAGAAAGTCTGTTTCAGGAACCTCAACTTTCTTATAAGATCTCCCTCTCCCAAGGCCTTTAGTTCGTCCCTCCTCCTTTTAAGGGTTCCCAGGTGTTCTGCACGATAGGATCCCTGTGCATGCAGCCTTCCCTCTATTTCTGCTATTTCATCCCTCAGCTTGTCCTTGAGCAATTTGCATTCCCTCTTCTGCCCTGCCCCCTCCACACGGCTTTCCTCGCCTCCAATAGCGTATTTATGGTCACCTCCCCATTATTATTAATTTGGAAGTAGTCTTCTATCTCTTTAAGAAGCTCTTGTGCATAATTTTCGTCCTGCCATAAGGATTCATTGCACCTCCATCTTGTATTCCTCTGCCCCAGCCCCTCCAGTTCCAGGAAAGTTACCACCATATCGTGGTCGGACCAAGCGACTGGCCGAATAATGCAGTCATGAACCCTGGATTGGTTTTCTTTGTCAACCAGCAAATAATCCTTGTCAAGGTGTCATGCACCTCTGATTTAAATGTATAGCCCCTTTTTCCTGGATTGCAGTGCCTCCGATGTCCACTAGTCCCTCCCTCCTGCGAGTGCCTGCAAATCTACCCAGTTCTTCCCTTGCAGCATTTTTGCTCTTCACCCTCGTTTGTTGCCTGTCCATATGGTGGTCCGCCCATGCATTAAACTCTCCTCCCACCATTACCAGGTCGCACCCCATCCCCTTCAGGGATGCAAGTGCACTGTCGTTAAATGCGCCCTGCCCTTGATTGGGTGCATATACCCCCACTAACATTATTTGCAAGGCTCCCAACGCGCCCCGGAGTATTAGGCGTCTGCCTTCCGATGAGCACTCCACCGTCAGCTGCTCTAGTCTGATTCTTTTACTAAGGATGACTCCCACTCCCTCCTTCTTGGTTTTCCCCGATGCCCAAAATGTTGGACCCACTGATTTGCCCCTTAACATTCTCTCCTCGCCAGCCTTTAATCTAGTCTCTTGGATAAATAATATATCGAGCTCCACTCTGTCAAATTCTCTCACTACCAGGGATTGTTTGGTGGGCGAATTGAGTCCCTTGACATTTAGCGTACCTACTTTTAAAGTGGTATTCCCTGGACGGATGTGGCTGCCTCTCTAGCCCTTTACATTGGATTCCATTCCATCAAGTGATGGTGATCCCTTATGTAAACCTGCTGTTGGGTTGTCCCACCTTCCTGCACTTCCCCTTCTATTTTTTCCCACCAACTGCTTCCCCATCCCCTTCCCCCGCCCCCATGTCTTGCTTCCCTTCCACCCCCCTTTAACTAAGTAACTAGCTGAACTTAGAAACTGGACCAGCACCATTCCCAGCGGCGCGGGACCATAAATTGGAGACGCCCTCCTTTAACTGAGGGCCACCTGGGATTGTAGTTCCAACCTCTGAGGCTAAGTTCTGATCCTAATTTAAAATTTTTACCTTGTTCTCATGACACCTTTGGAGCAATTGCAGTTAAAGTCGATCCCGTTTAATCGCTGCGGTGCCCCTAATTTCCTAGAAGCTTCTTATCTCACGGGCGCTTCGTTGGAGAAATTGGATTAGGTTTGAAGAATTTTCTGCCTCCCTTTCCCTTTTCTGTGTCTGAGGCAGACCTGCCTGCCACTTTCTTGGGAAGAGTGAGGGCCTGAGGGGCCTACAGGACCGCTGGGGACGTTGAGATTTTCCAAATTGCTCAGAACTTGTTTTGCCTCCTCTGCTGTCGTAACCCTATACTCCTCTCCTTTGTATTCAAAGGTCAAGTCAAAAGGATATCCCCATCTATACCGAATGGAGTGGTCTGTCAGCCAAGTTCTAAGAGGCCTGCATGCACAACTTCTTGCCAAAGTGAAGTTTGACAGGTCCTGGAAGATCTTTATTTTGGCGCCATTGAAGGCAATATCTTGCTTCTGTTTCGCCCTGGTTAAGATTTATGTTTTTTCTTTGTGTCTCAGGAATTTCACAACTATGGAGCAGGGGCTTTTTCCGTAGGCTCTTCCCCCTCTGTGTGCTCTTTCAATAGATACTTGTTTTCCCCCCTCCTCTTCGAACAATTGGTTTACTATGTCCTGACCTGTCTTTTCGACTTGGTGGGGTGTTTCTCCCTCCTTTTCAGGAACGCTGAGAACCCTTAGGTTCAGTCTTCGTTCTCTATTTTCCATGTCATCGATCATAAGCGCCAATTCTTCCTCTTTTAGTTCGATATCCGTTCGTGCACTAAGGTTCATTTCGAGCAAGTCCACGTTAGGTTGGTTGTGTTCAAGATTTTCAACTTTACCCTCCATGGTTTCCACTTTACCTCGTAATTCAGAAATGGAGGTTTGGATGTCAGAGCGCAATGCCTTTTATTTCGGCCAATATTCCTGCTATATCCTCTTTGGTGGCTGCTGTAGCCATTATATCTGAATTTCTAGCTGAGGATTCCGCTTCAATGGCCAGCACTCTTCTGTACTTTTGCAGCTTTTCAATGGTCCCCTTCAGGTATGTGTGGGCTTCACAGTTTGCACTTATCTCCAAGTTGGTCTTATCCCCAGGCAGGGGCCGCTTAATTTTCCCCTTCACTGCCACAGTGCCCTGGTGGAAACTTAAAATTCACCCACTTAGGTGGGAGTTTCCTACGCCTCTTGAGTTCTCCCTCAGCCCTCGGGCGTTGTGGACGTTAGTGTCTCTCTTTGCTCTTCCACTGTAGGCCTTCCTCTATCAAGGGGGACCGCCTACTTTGGCACCTTCTCAGACTTGGCTTTTAATCCCAAGCTGTTGCCTCTGAGCTTTCTTGTTCTAGTGTGTTCTGCTTATGAGGACTACTTTACGTTTCTGGCACTCTGTGGTTGTCATATATTGCCTGGGTGTATTAGCCCCTGTGATCTCAGAGGCTTCACACACTACGGGGGACCTCTGTGTGGAAGGGTCCTCCCCCTGAGGCGCTGCTGTTCTCTTCTGCGTGCGTCGCCCGTGACAGGGACCCCGACTCCAATTAGACACCTCTATCTCTGGGGGAATGGGCCGCATGCATCCGTCCAGCTCTTATTTATATAGAGCTTGCACCACCTCCTCGGGGCCCCCTCCGTGTTGCCAAATCTTTTTTTTTTTGCTTATCACCGCTCCGTTCGGGAGAGGGGGCCCCCTTGCAGGGCTCCCTCAGATGCCGGATGCGCAGGCCAGCCCAGACCTCCTCGGGGGGCCCACAGTCTCCCCAATCACCCCCAAGTCTTCGGATCCGATGGATTTGGGCCCGATGCCACACCCCCAGAAGCGTTCTTCCTTCTGTAGGCGGGCCTCCACCTCCCTCGGGACTCTACCTCTTCGGCCCAGAGGACCGATGCCGTCTTCTTCCTGCACCGCCGCGGGCTATCTTCTCACTGGGCATCCTGATTTTCTTGGTTGAATGGGTCACGTTACAGCCGGCGGCGGATCTCACTCTTCACCGGCCCGGACCTTTCTTCTTGGACTCACTGCGTACTGCGTCTCTTCACCGCCCTGTGCGAGCCCCCACCAAGGGCCGCACAGGCACTTCCAAAGGACCAGAACCTGGCCTGTTCTTTCTTCGGCCACTCCGAGGCCGGGCACCTCTTGGTTTTCATTTGTAGCCAACCTAATTCACGGGGATACCGCAGGATCAGTTGGACCACTTCTCTGGTTTGCTACGCCTCAGGTAATCGTCCATGAGGGGAAGGGCTGTTCACTGCCGACACGGTTTATCAACTCCTCTTCACTTGTTTTCGGGCCAACCTCACACACTGAGGACTTCTTACACTCTCAGATGGTGTTTGTTGATAAATTCCTGCTCCAGGACTGCTCTACCCCCTGGTGGTCTCAGCAGCATTATTTTAAAGGTGAAAAGTCTCCTTTATAATGGAGATCTTGGGCTTTCAGCAAAGCATTGCTGCCTTTTCACTCCATTTCTTTTGTACAGGGAAGAACACACTGGCACGCTCCCTTAGTGGGTCCCCTTGTTCCATCCTGCCCCTGTGTGCATGGCAAGAAGCTGCAGCGTTCTTTTTGTTGCTGCAAAAACGCAGTTTGAGGCCATAGTTTATTATTATTATCATCATAGTGCTCACAGAAGCCAGCGCAGCCATTTTGCTGTTTCTGCGCACATACAGCTTGGTGATGTGGGGAAATACTGTTGAGTGGGTCAATATATCCCACAGTGATGGATTCCAGCACAATTTTGGCTTGGAAAGAAGAATTAACTATACGGGTTAGGAATGGAATGTTCCAGGATGATCCTGAGGGAGGATGTTTTCTACACAAGATGTGGGTTGCATAGTGGACAACAGGGTTTTCATATGTGTGGTGTTTATTTGCGTGAAGCGGAAAATATCCGTGTCAGCTTGCTTCGGATGTTGTGTCGAGGATATCGGGGTCTCTAATGGCAGGGTTTGCGTTCCTCTGATTTTATCCCTAGCTTCGCTAATTTTGGCTTCAAATGCATTTTGTATTTCTAGACAGTCAGCCGAAGTGGGCTGAACCTTAACAGATAAAGCCATTGGCTTCTCGAGAGATCTAAGGAGCTCAAAGAGTTTGCCTGTGGAATTAGGTGCTTTGCTGATTTGGTCGTTAAAGACGTTTTTCTTTGTTTCCATGATCTTACATTTGTAAAAATGTTCTCCCGTTTTACAATCATTCTTATTTCTGGTCGAGGGGCACTTTAGCCATTGTTCCTCTAACTTCCCTTTCTCTAGTTTTTGGGCTCTAAGTGCTGGGGTAAACCATTTGTGATGTCCCCTGTTTGCCCTGCCCAATTTCATTTTAATTGGGGTTGTTCTATCCACCAATTTCCAAAAAGTGGAAGAGATTGGCAGACACCAGTGTTTCACCTGAATCGGTGACCGATGTCTGGGCCATGAGTGTGTCCAGGCTAGATGCTATGTCAAAGGAGAGGACCTTATTAAAATTCCTACTTGGAACATTTTGGTGATTATTGGGGGCCTTGGTTCTAGAACTCTGCAATTTGATGCAGAAGTCAATGTGGTAGTGGTCTGACCATATACATGGTATGGTGTGTTCAATGGTCATCTCGAGATTGCATGACACCACCCAATGCAACATGTTATTGTTGGCGTTCATTGGCTCGTTGTTCAACCTGGAGCGCTCCCATCTCTTTCGTTAACCTCCAGTAGGGCCTTCCATTGGACCCTAGGTCTCCCTCCCACTCAGAAGTCTCTCCACCTCCCTGCACTTGTTGTGGTACTTTCTAGTACTCCTGTTTGCGATGTGTGTGTTCATTCCAAGTGGTGTGGGTGTTGTTCATTCGTTTTTGTCCGGTTCTGAGTTGAAGAGCCAGGTTTTTTGGAGTTTTCTGAATTTTAGATGTTTCTTATGTTTCGTATTTCTCTCGGGAGGGAGTTCCACATTTTTGCAGCTAGCCAAGAGAATGCTGATCCACAAGGTTTTTTCCTTTTGTAAGGTTTAGGTTCCAGGCGGATGTCGTTGCTGGATCTGAGTGTTCTGGTCGGTTGGTAAATGGGGATTTTCTTTTGTAGGAATTCTGCTCCTTGGCCGTGGATTGCTCTGTGTGTTATGCACATTGTTTTGAATGTGATTTGTGTTTTGACTGGCAGCCAATGTAGCCTCTTTAGCGCCGTAGTGATGTGGTCCCTTTGTGAGAGTTTGAGGAGAGGTCTGGCCACTGCGTTGTGTATACGTTGCAGTTTCTTCAGTAGATAATCCGGCATTCCGAGGAATAGGCTGTTTGCGTAGTCTATCCTGGACATGATGAGGGAGATGATGGCTAGTGTTTTGTGCTTAAAGGAGAGGAATGGTAGGATCTTTTTGATTGTGTGCAGGTAGAAGAAGCATTTCTTGATTATTGTGTTTACTTGCTGTTCTAGGGTTAGCTCATTGTCCATTATGATTCCAAGTTTTTTTTTGAACTATTTTTGATGGTGTGAGTGCTGTTCCTAGTTCTGTGGGCCATGGGATTTATTGGTTGTTTTCCTGATTTCAGGATATAATCATGATTTCTGTCTTGCCTGGGTTGAGATTGAGGCTGTTTGTGTTCATCCATTTGTAGAGTTCTTTCAGACAGTCTACTAGCATTGTGTTCTCCTCTTGTATAGCTTCTATTTTTTTTTTTAGATGATTTGGGTGTCATCTGCGTAGTTGTAGCAGGTAAGGCTGTGCCTTTTTATGAGGTTGATTAGTGGAGTCAAGTAGATGTTGAAGAGGAGTGGGGATAGGAAGGATTTGAATGGTTTTATCCATACTGTCTGTTCTTTCAGATAGGAACGACTTAATCCAGAGCAGCGCCGTGCCTATGATCCCTATTTATTACAGTTTCTTGATTAGGGTGTTGTGGCTGACTGTTGAACACTGCAGAGAGGTCAAGTAGTATCAGTGCAGACAATAACTCTTGTTTGCAAAGTCCATCGCCAGAAGTAAACCTCCTCAGTGATGTTAATGCCATACACCCCTTGACTAGTGCATGAGATGTTATTATAAAATATAGCCTCTACCTATGCCTTAAATAGCGCTTTTTAGAGGAATGCTGTTTGTCACATGGGAATGAAATTAATGCAGACTTCACTGGAAGCCACATATGATGTGATACCACAGTGAAAACCCGTCTGGGATCTTATGCACCAATCCAGTGGGAGGACTGTCCGAGTGCAGCTTTACAGTACCAAAAATGAAAAAATAGCTTTGTGCTGTGACCTCTATAATATTTCTGAAAGGGATAGCAATTTCAGTCAAATGGCAGATGAGGAAGAATGAAAAGTTGTAACAACTGCAATTTGTCTTTATGGAACTGGTGTTTTGAACTTGGGGAAGAGAACCCAGAGCATTTGTGGAACTGTTTTAAAATTGGAGAAGGGGAGCTGGAAAGCAAGCCAGGAGCTGGAAGAGGCTTGGAACTTTATTTGGAAAACTACTTATTTTGGTGTTGATATACCTAAACAGTGTTTAGCTTTAGTTGCGAGGGCAAGTATAGGTTTTGGAAACAGACGTTTAAGTTGAATTTACTGACTCAGACTATCCTTAGTTTCTTTAGGTAGGAAAATCCCACCTTAGCATAGGGCAAGTTAGGCCTCACCCCATCCTGACATTTAAGTTAATAAATACATTTTGTTTGAATTAATTTTTAATCTGTTATCTGTGAAAGCATAATGAAGCAAGACAGACATGTCCTGCTTCCCAAAAAGGAGCAGGTGTCTTATTTCAGGACTTGTCTGGATATTTCCTTAATCAGTTGATGATAGTCGAATCCTTCAGCATTGTGGCTCCTGCCAAAATGTTGACAGCATTGCAGCGGACAACAGGATGTGCTCAATGGATCTTCGGACTGCCCATTCTCACCTGCCAGTCCTGGAGGAACACATAAAATGGCTGCACGTGCCATAGTGCCTTACCAATTTGAGTTGCTCCCCTTTGGACTAACTGCAGCTCCAGAGCCTTCAATAAAGTGCTTTTGGTGGTAGTGGCACATCTATGTAAAGAGATCCCTACTAAACAACTTGTCTCCTGTTACAACTAGAACCAAATGAGTCTGCAGAACATATACCTCACTCCGGTGGATTAAGTATTTTCTATAAACATCCCAAAGTCAATTCTATGCCCCACTCAGAAGATTCAATTCACCTGAGCAGTCCTAGATTGTCTTTAATTGCATTTTTCACATCATGCTCAGACATCAGTCTTGTTATGCCAGACACCCGTAGGCATCATGGCCTCTAACTAGCCAGTCCTACAATGAGGCTTTTGCAGTTGCATCCTTTATACAACTGTGATTGCTCTATGGAGACTCATGTCAAGAATATCCCAATGATACCCCCCCCTCATTGGGCCAGTGCCTCCAAGTATAGTCTTGAGAAAACACTCATTTGAAAGGGGCTCCTTTGCATGTGCTGGTTCATCAAATTTCTGTTGTAACAGACTACCTTGGAATTCCCAGATGGACTCCATATCAACTACCTGAAATATCTCAAAATATATACGTATAAATCAACCCAAGTTCATCATGAAAGATATGCATGCTATTTGGTTGACATTAAATACAAAAGCTGAATATATTGGGGTCCTTATCTGACGCTTTGAGTTGGATCAATCTGACATTGAGGGTGTAATATGTAAATTAAAGAACTCTAGAGCAAGTGTTCCAGACAGTGTGGCCAATTAAGTCTTATAAAACCAATCCTACCCTATGGCCCGAGATCTGTTTAGGTTATTTTCGCACATTGCGTTGGGTGGTCCTTGTCCTCTCTCTTGGACTAAATCAATTGTAATTCCAATTTATTTTAAAAAGGGGAGCAATATGATCCATCATGCTACCGCCCGATTTCATTAACTGATTCTTCCTCAACATTTATTTCCACTCTTGTACTCGGGGAGCTCACGGCTTGGGCCGAGAAGGCTCATCGCTTCAACCCATTACAAACAGGTTTTAGAAAAGAGGTGGGAACTGTTCTTAGTGGTCTGGCACTATCTGCATGCATTTCTGATCTAGGTGGCAATTTTGGTCGATCACTTTTTGTGGCTGCAATAGACCTATCGGCCGTTTTGATAATGTTAATATCCAACTGCTCTGTCAGAAATTAATGATTTGGGAAATTGATTTGGTACCACTGTGGATGATTCAATTATTGTATGCAGGTAATACTGCAAGTGTTAGGCTAAACATGATGAGGGAGCTTTCTAGAGAAATCGGTTTAGAGAAGAGAGTGCGCCAAGAGTGTGTACTTGCCCCCCATCCTATTTAATTTGTATTTAGCAGACCTGTGGGATGAAAGTAAGGTATAGGGGGGATACCCTCCTAATTTGTCTGGCCTAAAACTGAATTGTACTGCATTTGCAAATGACCTAATTCTGATGCATTATACTGCGGCAGGCATGCAACCTGTACTCTTAGGTGTTGAATCCTACTTTAATACAAATCAATAGACCATTAATTCGGCAAAATCTTATGTTATGATTTACAGTAGTCACAGATGTAACAAAAGCTACATATGGAAGCTGAATAATGAGGAAATAAGTAGTCACTTTACTAGCTAGGTTATATAGTGTCAGTAAGAAAGCAGCGGTAAAGATTCCAATTAATTGTGTGCATACTCATTGGTCCCAATGATTGAATTGTATAGGCTAAATGTGTCTGCTATTGTATAGTATAGCTGTTAACTGATGAATTTTAGGATAGAAAATATTTTGATGTATTGGAAGGTAAGATATTAAAGCAGGCCTTGGGTATCCAATCTCTGTTCCAATCAGTGTCATTAGGTTGGAACTGGGATTGATGTCTTGGTGGTCACAATACATTAAGAGGAGTCTATCCTTACAGAAAAAGTTGTCACGGTCAGATGCCTTAAGTCTTGGCCACCATCTAAAATGATTTATTGGTGAAGGGATCAATCCCCTTCTTCAGAAAAGGTTCAAGAAGTGATGTGAAGCGTTTTGTGACATGATTCATCTCAATGGGTCTGAATCAGATGACGTGGTAAAAAGGAAAATAAAATATTGGGAGGGATCAATGGACGTCCAAGACCTGGAGGAGACTAAACCTTTATAAGTCAGGGAAAAGAATAGAATGCTATGCCCCATTTGAACAACCCTTTCTGGAACCTAGTGATAGAGATTCCAGATTGGGTACTTTGGAAGAAACTTGCACTTCTGACAGTACATTTGTAAGGAAAGGGCCATGTCACAGCAAACACACCAAGCAGATTTTGCCATGATAGATCCTCAAACCATCAGTGTCCCATAGGATTTTCCAGCTCAGGGCATTCTGCCAATAGGCCTGATTGTAACACACCAGAAAGCTACTGTCACCACTACGTGTCCTATATGGGCCTCAGCCACAACTCTGAGACGCTCAGCTCCTAGATTGGATGAACAAGGACGTGCATGTGTTTTCCCTGTCTCCTCTGATTCTGAGAAGTCTTTCAAAGTTCAGTTAGTTGGTCAACCTTTCAGGTGGTCCAACCCTGATCATGCCACGTGTGGTATACAAAGCTCCTCCAGCTCCCTGAAGCCAGATCTCCTCGCACATCATAAGGGTCCACTCCCCATCGCTAAACTGCACCAACTTAATAATTTCATTTGCAAACCTGGACACCATGCGTACAAATGCAAGTGGCTTCACTTTTCATACTAACCTCCCAACAAGAAGGTTAACCATTGTTTGGAAACTTGGGATGAGGTCATCTCTTACTTCGCCACAGCATATATCCAACTAGATTCCTGTAAACGTCATCTATCTGCCATTGCTGCAAATCCACACTCAATAGAGGGTTCCTTTTCTTTGAAAAATGAGGCAGAGAAGTACCACTTTTATGGTCTTCAGCTTTATCCTCCTCTGACGGAGTACGCTCCTCAATGGGATTTGAATCTGGTTCCAGTTTTTCTAAGGCTTAAGTCCTTTGATCCTATGGCTTCATGTGATCTGAAATGATTCTCCTCGAAAACTAATTTTCTTGTGCTAATAACATCTGTTAGACTAATTCACACACTTCAAGCCCTTTTAAATAAAATAATATTACACTGTAGGGCTATAGTAGTACATGATACAAGCTCCTCTTTCATCACCAAGGCTTCCCTGACATGCATCTGAAGTCAGGAGCCGAACTGTCCAGTGTTATACCCAGGATGCTGCATAGCCTAGAAGTTCAGATGGCATTGACATTTTACCTCGTGAGAACTAAGCCAATGTATGCCTACAAATGCTCTTTTTGTCATACCTAGTGGTCTTGCTACTGCAAGAAAGTAGCTCAAACCAACCATCACTAGTTTGCCTCCATCTATCTGTCCTCCAAGCGGAGGCATGCTAGTACTTTCAAGACTTCATGCATATTGGAAGCCTCCACTGGTAAGTTCCTGAATGGTCTGAATGCTTGTTTGCTTGGTTTCCAATGGGTTTGCTTGAGAAGTGTGCTGTGACTAATCTCAACAGGAATTTCCATATGGTCTGACTATGTTTATTTTATTTATATAGCGCTTTACGCCAAAGCGCTGTACATTATAACAATACAATAACAGTAGAAGCAGATACAAATATGAGTAAAACCATCAATACATCAACTAGAACAATTTTCCAGCAGAGATAAATGAGGGGAAAAAACAATTTTCCAGCAGAGATAAATGAGGGAAAAATGGTGTAGAGTTGAATGGAGTGGGGAAGAGGAAGTGAGATAAGGTGAAGGCGAGAGAGGGGGGAAGAGGGGATAAAGAAGAGACAAGGAAGGGATAGAGAGACCTGAGGAGGAGGATAATAGACGGGTGGGGGGGGAGGGAAGGGCGGGGGAGGATCAGAGTATCAGGGAGGGGAGTGGAGAAGGAGAGATTTTAAGGAGAGACGAAAGGAGGAATAGGTGGGGATGGAGCGGATAAAGAGGGGAAGGGATTTCCAGTGGAGGGGGGCAAGGAGCTGAAAGGAGCGAAAACTAGAGGAAGAAGGAAGACTAGCAGCATATGAGAGCTGTGATGGAGGGTGGTGGTGGTGGTGATGATGATGATGAGGTTGAGGATATTTCCTTTCCTGTGAGTTGGGTCTTGAGTGTGCTGTGTGAAATTCTGAGGGTCGAGTAGGCAGTAGAAATCTTCCTTAGATTGACTTGGTTGCTGGGTTGTTAGGGTTGTTGAAGTCGCAGAGGAAGATGTTGGTGGCATGCATGAGACAGGGCTCAGATTGTATGTAGTGTTGGATGATGGAGGTCTGATGGGGTGTATGGTGACATGGTTGCTGCCATGCAGTTTCCGTGATTTTGCTGGTGAGTGGCTGTGTTACAATGAGTGGTGATGGTAGGAATGGGCTGTTGGGTGAGAGGGGTGAAACACATATTGAAGGGGAACATACATGATGTTAAAGGAGTCAGGCTTCTGGTCCTGGGTCCTTCTGGTCCAAATAGGAATGGCCCTTTTCTCCGTCTGCCCTTCATTTTGTACTGCCAGGTGAGAGACGCCCTTGATCTAAGAGTTGAGAAAGAAAGGGAAGAGGCAGGGCTAAGAAGGTGAATAGGTCTTAGGTCACTTGACATAGATCCACTTGCACCTGTTCACCAACTGCAAAGGAAAAGAGGCTGGAGGGCTGCTTAAGTAGGGGGAAAAGGGCTGCAAAACAAGAAGGCACCAACAGATTAGCAGTGATTGACAGGTGTGTAGGGATTAGGTCACATGACCTAGATCCACTTGCTCACCAACTGCAAAGGAAAAGACTCACTTTAATGTCAGTTTCCATAAACATAGGAGGCAGCTAGGACATGTAAATTCCATGACTATTGCAAACACTAATACCCCACTTATATGCTACACTCGCATACAAGACACTTACAAACCAAAGACTCATATGCCTTACACCACACACTCTTATGACAGGCTCTTACACGACACGCTCTTACAAAACTTGCTCTTACACCACTCAAACTTCACACCCACAATTATGACACAACTGACACCCACACTTATGACAGTTATGACACAACATTCACACATGTGACAGCTGGTACTAGGCTTGTGTCGGACACGACTGTTTTGTTGCAGTGCAGCTTGACGGAGCGTGATCAATGTGAGTACGAACGCTGCTAGGGCCTTTTCCTAGGACCTTTCCTCCATTTGTCTGCAGCGAACGCTGCCATCTCGCCTGGTGCCTGCCTCGGAGGGCTCTGCGCCCATGAGAGCCTGAAAAACCTGCAGGGGGCATGCTGAGCCTGGAGCTGGAGTTTGATTCCAGAGTGCAAGTGCTGGTAGTAGTAAGGAGTGCTGTTGCACTGTTTCTACAGCGTATAGCTTACATATTAAAGCATGCAGATGTTTTTCTGAGTGACACGCTTTGACAATCTGTGCCTCGCAGTGAGTCACAGGAAGAGGAACAGTTGGCGCTACAGCTTATAGTTCTAACTTAAGTGCCAGCCCTGACTGGCCCACTGGTCTACTGGTACTCGTAGTATTGGTGGACTGAGGCTCTGCCTTTGAAAACAACTCCTTCCTGGCTGGAAGTGGTACTGACCCTGGTACATCGCTTTCATCACGGTGGCAATACTCAGGGTCTGGAAAGTAAGCAGCAAGAAAGGGGTGCCTACAAAAAATCTTAGTGCGAAAGCAGCAGGAGCACCCAACCAGGCAAGCCACAATATATTGGGTGGCACGTAGTACAAAGGATCTGAAAGCAGCCCATGCAACTGGGGAAGTGGTTGGGGGTGGGGTATTGAACTGAACGTGTTGGTAAATCTAACACAGATGGCAGTGGTGATGATGAGGCAGTCTCTACCTTGTTGATGGGGGTTGATCCAGTTAAGGAGGAGCTGCCTGGAAGGGTGGAGGATCAGTTTGCAATGGAAGAAATAATAACATCCCCCAGCGAGGGACCTGACAGGCACACGTGCTAAGTGGGGGGGGGGGGAGGGCGGGTTGACTCCGAAGTAGCGCCTATTGGCTGGGAGAAGACTCTGGATACTTACTGGACTTTACATATTTCTATTATTGGCATTAATTGAGTTGGCCCCTCCTCTGCTGCTGAGAAAACTACATTACCCAGAGGCCCCACGCGCCCCTAAGTAGCGACTGTTGGCTGGGAGAAGACTCTGGATACTTACTGGACTTTACTTATTTCTATTATTGGTAGGCTTACAATCTGCTTATGCCTTGTATTATAGGATGTTATACTATAACGTTATTAACTTCATACACTTTACAAGTGTTTAAATACCTCATTTTATCTGTTTGTAGGCATTAATTGAGTTGGCCCCTCCAATGCTGCTGAGAAAACTACATTACCCAGAGGCTGCGCGCGCGCTCCGAAGTAGCTCCTAAGTAGCAACTGTTAGATGTTCGGGGTGAGGTGGTGAGGGGGCCAGTATTTATGTTTCATTTCTCAAGATAGCCCTTTATACCTTAAACTGAGGACGACTGCTTCCTTTTGTGAGTAACAAATTCTTTTTCGCAATCTTACGAGTTAGAGGGACGGTGACCGAAAGTAGAGTGGTTGGCTTACCTAGGAAGCGCATTCTGCTACTACCGGAAATGCTAAGCTTAGAAGCTTTGTCTGCCTCCTTCGAAAATCTTATACGCCCAACAGAAAACAGCTGCTTGTTAATGAATGAAGTAGTAGCATTGATGTAAATAATGCGCTGTTTGCGAAAGTTACTCAGATGGTAATTAGAAACTGAATTACGGAAGTGTTGTGAATTGTCAACATTGCGGGTCGCACGAGTGTTATAGGTGAAACCATTGTAGGCTAATTGGCTTTTGACATTCTTATGACATTTTAGGTAATTCTCTTCCATAGCAAATAGACATTGGACTTGAGAGCATTGAACTATTAAAGTCATAAAGTTGAGAGTTACTCAATTTCTATTTAACACAGAAACTTGGTGAGAATATGGTTAATGGTTTTAGGAGTGGTAGAAAGCTTACGGGTTCTCTTCCACATGGGAACATGGATGAACAAGAAATAGGTGACTTGGAAATTTCTTGTATCCAAGAAAAAGCCACAGAAGGCACAGAATGTTTAGGTAATGACGTACTTGCCCAACTACATGGTAGTCCGGAAACTAATGCCGGATATATGGAAAAAGAAAAATGTGCAACAGGATGTATTAATGAATGTCACTAATGATACCAATCTTTCAACCTACACACTAAAGGAAATGAGTGATAGGGACCATGCAATGGGTGAACAATGTGACCCGGGAGAGGGAAGTATGGGCAATTGGGACTCCTCTATGGATGGTTTAATGCACGAACAGTTCCGAAATAAAATCTCTGACTGTTCGATAATAGCCCCCTCGCAATTGAGGAGGAACTGGGTAGACGGATTCGCCTCTCCCTAGGTCCATCTACACCTGTTAAGCTCCAGCCTATAGGAGTTGAAAATGTCTTTATGCTTAAGAACTCTCAGGTGACTATTAATGAGGCAAATACCCCTCAGATCCCGTTGGGAACTGTAGGTGTAACATCGGGGCACCAGCCCACTAGAAGTTTACTTAACTTGAAGTCTAGTTCCCCTGTACTTCAGCCAAATCCGAAATCTGGGATTATAGAGACAGTACAAGAAATTAACCACGAACATCCGAATGAAAGTCAGAGTAATGAACTCCCGAAGGAAAACTATAACCAAGAGACACAAAAGGAGCTATTTGCTGAAACAGAACCATTTCTGGATGAAGAATGCACTTTCCCAGTAATAACACGCATTTTGAATTTATTAGATAAAGGCCATGAACAAAACCAATGGGAAATGAGGTCCATGAAAAATACATTTGTTTAGTTTCAACATAATTTCCACAAGATGGATGGTGCCATGTTTACTTGCGATGTAATAGCCTCAATGGTAATGGACCAAACAAAATCCACCTGTACTCAATGTATGGCCCCTCCATCTAGCAAACAATATATGCAGACCCTTTTAGCAGGTACTAATGTTAATAAAGAGACAGGAGGATTTCCAAATATGGCAAATGTCCCAGACGGGGCCCCGGAACTAATTAAAGCATCCTTGGGTATAAGGGACGTAGAACAGGACAAGCATCTAATGAAAGAAATAGCATCTAATTCTGTGAAAATCAGTGAAGTGATATCTTTGGTAACCACCTCGACAGATGCAATCAAACCTCTGCAACTTATGCAATACATGGAAGACTCTTCAATGTCCTCTGCTCAGGAGGATAATGCAAAATGTGACAGTCCATCAGATTTGACCGATTTGATTGATTTAGAAACTGAAGTTGGGAAGAGCGGACCCTACGATAATTGTGAAGAAGTAGAGGGGGCGACCAATACTGATGGAACCCCAAAATTGGTACTTACCCGTAAAGAAAGACACTCTTTGCTTAGATTAGAGAAACGGAATGCTAGACAAAATAAAAATTCGAAAGTAAGTCGTTATAACCAAGAAACAAAACAGAAGAATAAGTCCTGCAACGACGTTCTGAAGGACCTGCAACAGTTGGATGATGAATCCAAGTCCTTGATGGGGGTAATGCAAACAACACATTCTTGCCATCCCCCAAAGCCGGAGGATGCCTCGCCCACAGTAAAAAAGAGAAATGTTTTGGGTAGGGGCAAAGCGGCCAGGAGAGGGGGCAGTAAACCAAGACCATCCGGGTCCAATGATTCGAGTGAGAACAAAGATTTCACGGGAGACCGAAAGTAAAGAAACGTACCATTTGTTTACTAAAAGACTGCGAGTGCAAGATCCCTCACAAAAAGTTCAGTATGTGCATGGATTAAAACCCAGTAATCTGGGATCTATTAACAAAATCCAGGAAAGTGGATCAGTTGCAACTGAGGTAAAGAAGAAGTCCACTGATCTAAATCTTCCTCAAAATATGGACAAGGACCAAATGGTGGGTCCCAATACTTTTTTGGAGGTATATATTGAACAAACTAAATCAGTTAAATCTGAGGCACCTCCAGATTACACTGTCCAGAAAATGGACACAAGCATAGGAGTGAAAAGCAATGAATTTACAGAAAAAATTGATCCAGCTAAATTGGAGGCTCCTCCAGTTGTTATCCATAAAATAGATCCAAGCGTAGGAGTGGAAAATAAGGACCTTACAGATGATGCTAAAACTGAAGTGCGTAACATTTTGGATAATGCATCTTTGGTCTCATTGATTAAACGCATGATAGAACAAACTATGCCTCACCATCCTAATTTAATTAAAGAAAAAAATGATGGGGTGACTGGCAATTCGCCGGTTACGGCAACTGTTAGCTATGAGGAAGTTCCCCTGGATATTCCTAAGAAAGAGTTATATGCAGAAGGAGTAGCTATGGAGGCCGGAGGAAATTGTGGGAACGATTTCTATGGAGAGGCGACCAAATTTAACCTAGGTGCGGAGGATTTTATGCCAAAACCACCACAGAATGAGGACTTTGGGAAAATATGTTAGCGGCGACCCATAATGACTGACTATCCGAGTCTGTTCTTATTCTTCCTATTTGACTACGGAGGCCCACCCTAAATAGGAATTGTGTTTTGTTGCCGTTTAGGGAAATTCCTAATTTGAGACTGTTAACATCCGCAGACTTAAAACTAATCGATTACATCCACCCAGATCGCTTTGACTTTGTACGGTTGGTTTTCCATTCAAGTGCCGAACATGATTTGGTCCTAAAAGAGACTACGGAACTGAATAGATTGGGATACGACATAAAAGATTTTAATCTGAGCGTTAATATTCAACCCCAAGGAGAACTACCAAGTGGAAATAAAAGGGATGATAATAGAGAAAGAATAGAAGGGCTCAATAGGAAGTTTGGGGTGGGACCGTATATTCCAGTGGAAGAAGTCAGAGAGGACAGAAAAGGGAGAAATGTCAACGGAAGTAACTGGCTTCCATCTAAAGGTAATGATGTCAATTCATAGATGTTACTGGTCCAAACCTTGAAGGAATCCGTAGCAGATCTTAAAAATCTAAGAGTGGGACTTCAGAATAATATCTTCATATTATCCTGGAACTCGAGGCGTTACTCACATTTAACTTCCTCTAAAGAGCTATGCACAGATATTGTGACCAACAGCATTATATGTATACAGGAATCATGGTTGGTCTGAAAATTTCACATCAACAGTTCTGACTCAAGGTTCCAATTGGCAACTAAATCCAGCAGGGGTCGTCTGTCATGGTACCTGCCCCCAGACACCAGGAACAGACCAACCGGCCCAGGGAATTGGCACCCATGGGGACCTTCAAGGTCCCAAAGGATTCCCTAAGGGATTCCTGGACTCGGACCGTTGGCGCCAGGCTCATGCTGCCATCTCAAGTAAGGCAGGTTTCAAAGGGAGAGAACCACGTGCAGACCAGTCCGAGGCAGGCTGAAGTGACTACTTTGCCAAGGGACTACTTGCTAGGGTGTGGTTGGAGGAAACACTTTACCTGGGAACTACTTCTCGAAGACTATATAAACCACGCCTTCAGTACAGAACGCGCTTCGCGTTATTCTGTACTCCTGCACCGTAACACTCACCGTGTCTGCAAAGTCCAGGCTTGTCTACAGCCACACCCATGCCGTCCTCTCGAGTTACCTGCAAGGAAGAAGGAGAGAAGAAGAGAACAGAACAAGACTCTTACCTGATGCTGCATCTTGGTCGCTCCGAGTCACCGCTTCTGCAGAGCTGCAAGGGAAAAGACACTATTAGCAGTGCAATGCTAATACTTACCAGAAGCAGCTCATTCCAGTGATCCATAGAAGCATCATCACTCGATTACGCTCCATCATCCGATCGCTGCTCCGAGCTGCCGCATCTGTAGAAAACAAAAGAAGACATCAGGTTAGCCGCGCAATGGGGGAAAGGCCTCATTCAGACTTTGAAATCTGCGCAGTGCCGCTACTCACCTGAAGGCAGCCCTTCCTCGCGGCCCTGCAAGACATCGCCACACACTCTCTGCTTTGGATATATCGCACCTGCAGAATACAAAAACAACAGGTTAGGTGCGCAGAGAACCAATACCGTGTGGAAAGATTATTGCAGAACGCTGCCGCAAGACCTACCTTGGAAGCCCGCTAACATTTCCGGAAGGGACGCGCTCCATATTAAGCACCGAGGGGAAACCTGTAAGGAAGAAGCACAGGAGTGAACCTTTGGCAACGTGAACTCTTAAGCAATCAATACCTTGGAATAAAGACTTACCCATTGAGTCACAGTTGTCTGGAACTCTGCAGGATCAGTGAAGTAACTAGATCCTGAACTACTACGCACCCCTGCACACAGTCGCAGGATGGAGAGTCAGCTATTCATAACATACAGGTGAGACATAGCAGAGGTGTGCAAGAAGAGTTCATGGGAGGCGGGAGTTGCCCTTGTCTTTATGGTTGGGTAACATTTGGTTTAACCTTTTAGGCAACCTGATTTTGTGACGAAAAGGGGAATCAGAGGGGGACACAAGGAACCACTCAACACCGGATCGTCAAGCTCCATACGGTGCCCCTGTGGAGACTAGGTGAGCGTAACATCGCCCTTCTGGGGGACATATAGCAGTAAAGATCAGTCTGGGAATAAAAATCCTTGAAACTATCTCCTCGGTACTTGGAGTCCTGGTAGTGGTCTTAGAAATGTCTTATACTATGGGCTCAATTTTTGCTCTGGTGATAAATATATATTTTAACCCCCTTTATCATCGAGGGATGAAAATCAAGGAGATTAACTCTCTTTTGGTCGAAATGAATATCAAATACAAAGGTCTCCATGTGATTATCATAGGCGATCTGAATGCTGTAATCCCAATAGCAGACAACATTGGTGAGAAAATAGATCATAACTTTGGTATATTGTCGTTTGGTGTCGGAAAGGAGGGTCAAATAATTGAGGGAGGCCCTCATGGCTGCCCCCGGAAAAAATTACAAGGTCATATCTGGTATGCATTCTTTTCTAATTGGGCCCTCTATCATGCAAACCAATTGAATGATAGTTTGGTTGACACCTATACCTGGTCGAATGGCCCACTCACCTCTACAATTGATCATATATTCCTGTCTGGTAATTTGCACAAAGCATGTGCTTCTTTCAAACTGATTAATAATGACTTTAGTGATCATAGATTTCTCAAAATAGAACTGTATTTAAATCTTAAGCAAAATTCGAGGAAATGGTATAGGTCACTTGTAGAAGTGAAACCAGCAAAAAATAGAATATCGTGGCACCCGGGCAACGTGTCAAAAATGAACATGGCTATCAATAACGACAACATTGGGCTACAATTGGCAGAACGATGGAAGTTATTCTCGGTTGAGGAATTTAGTACCCACATTGGGAAAATAATGACCCGATTAAATAATGCAAAGATTAGCATAGCTTGTCCCAAACATCCTCATGTTTTTGATCACATAGTCAAAGAACATAAATAATTGTGTACCAAAAACCTACAGAAAATTAAAGCTCTCTCTCTCGATCAGGAAGGGAAAATTCTGTTAATCCGTAAAGAAAAACAAAAATTGAAAAATTGGTTAAAATTACACAAGGCTAAGATGTTACAAAAAGATAGTGAGGCTATGCTAAGAGCGTTAAAAAATGGTTCATCTAGAAATTTCTGGAAACTTATCCACGCATTGGAATCCCCCCTATTATCGTCTCAGGTGAATAGCGTGTCGGAGGAGGCCTGGGTAGGACACTTCGGGGCACTTTATGCAGCTGATAAAGTCTGGTATAAAGAGGCCGGGAATACACAAACACGATTGGGAGTGTTTTTTCTCTGAACTTGAGATAGTGACACAAATTACAAAATCTAACCCTTCTAGAGTGGCAGGACCCAATGGCTTATCGAACATCATATTTAAGGCAGACCCTTTTTTATGGACAAATTCTCTCTTCATCCTGTTTGGGAATATTGCAATTTCGAAGTGTATTCCTTCATCCTGGAGAATTTCATATGTCATTCCCATATACAAAGAGGGGGACAGGGGTGACCCACAAAACTATCGCCCCATTTCTTTACTGGATGCCGACTCCAAGATCTTTGCTGGATTTGTTTTCCACTTGATTTAAGAGTGGATATAAAAAGAGTCAATATTCCATTGCAACCAGTTCGGCTTCAAAAAATGAATGGGAACCGAATTGGGTGGTTTAATATTTGCACTGCTACAGGACTATCAAAGTACGAGAGTGTGCTACCCCGATCTTCGTGGCAAGTATAGATCTATCACAAGCGTTTGATAGAGTGAATAGGTCCCTGCTGTGGTCCAAAATGGCATTTTTAGGAATGTCTAGCAACATTTTATCTCTCCTGATCCATTTGCATGAGGGATCTGTTATTAAAGTCAGAATGAACCAGGAAGGTAAACTCTCAATCCCTATACCTACGTGGAACGGCCTCAGGCAAGGCTGTATCTTTGGTCCAACCTTGTTTAATCTTTTTATATATGACGTTGCAACTCCACTGGACACGGCTGCATTCATTACGCCCAAAATTGAAGGGACAAAGTTAAACTGGTGTTCCTATGCTGATGATTTTTTGTTGTTAGATCGAACTCAAGTGGGACTACAGCGTTTCATAAATAAATTCAAGGAATATATAGATGTTAATGGACTAAAGATAAATGAACAAAAGTCTATAATTCTAACTTTGGGTCCAAATAAGAAAGCAATAAGACATAGCTGGTATTTAAATAACTATAAGCTTGAGACTAGACGATCATTTGTGTGTCTAGGCTATTCCATCTTTGCCAACATAACAAAAAGTGCATATTTTAATGTTCTGGAGGAACGAGTGATTCATTTGATTGCGCAGACTAAAAGAATAGACAGGATGTATTGTACATTTTCTCTTTTGCCTTTGTTACGTTTTTATAATTTGAAAGCTGTCTCGAAACTTAGCTACGGCCTTGTATTTTTTCCTCAATGCATAGAACAAATATGCTCAAAGATCGAGACTAAGTACTGGAGAAGTATACTCTATTACCTTCCTAAATGCATTCCTATATCAGCCATTAGATATGAATTAGTCCTTCAATCGTTGAAAAGCCAAATAGAATGGAAAAAAATGGCATTACTAAGAAAACTATTAGTGGGATGAGGAAATAACTCATACTCATTTCTAGGCCTTCAGATGAGATTGGGGACAACTAAATCAAAGTTTTTATTATCACTGTATGAATTGTCAAGAACATTGCTCGCTAAAATCGGCACAGACTTGGAACTCTTGATAACTAACCCCAATCATGTGAAAAATAGAATCAAATGGGCAGACTGGGCAGAAACTATGGAGAAAGTAAAAAGTTAATCATTAAACTCCGATATGGTATCAGACTGGAAGTCGGTGGGTGCCTTGGAACCATATTTAGTTAAATTCCTGGAGAAAAAATGGAGGTGCAATGTTATGCAATTTTGTTTTAATGTACTTGCCACTGGGCAAATACAAGAAATTAGAGATAAACTTGGTAAAGGCATGTTCCTTGTCGCTTCTGTAAGAATCCAATCATAAAAGAAACTCCAAGACATCTACTGTTAGAATGTGAAATTATCAACAAGGAGCGTGAAACCTATTTTGGAAAGTTTGCATCACCAACTGAGAGATACTTCCCAGATGTAATTTGGTGGAATATGCTTCGTGGCAACTCAATTCCTTTAAAAATTTAAATTGTACGATTTCTGTCAAATGTATGCGAGTTGATATTTTAAATTAATTTTGTGGAAGAATTGAAATAACTATTATTGTAGCATGTATATTATCCTGGATTTTACATTTTGTTTGTCTCTCTTCATATTAGAACATTGGTTTGCTTGGGGGGATTTGCTTTGGTTTTAAAGTATAGAAATGTGTTAAGTAATTCTCATGAAATTTAGGTAATTGTATTGATTTTGTGTATGTATGTTAAATTGGATCATTGTGTGTAGTTTTTCCTTCTCTTGTATTTGAATATTTGATTGTTTTTGTAAAGGTTTTGTTCTTGAAACCAAATACAAATAATTAAAAAAAACATTTTTTTTAAAAGATTGACTCCGCTGGGGGCTTTGCCTCAGCTCTCGGGTGGATATCTAAACCCCACATCATGCAGGGCATGAGTAAACCCCCTACTGTGCCCCCACTCTTGACAAGTGGGAGTAATACCCCCACCAAGGGGGCTAGTTCATTGGACAAATCAAGCCTGAGATTGCTGGAGCCCTCTATTGTCCGGTTTTATGAAGAGACATGTCTCCAATCCCAAACAACGGGAGTCAATACGAAACCACCAGATAATATTCTCTTATGTCCTGATCGACGCTAACTGGATTTGTGTGCACTAATTTCTGAGCTGGAATCAGAGTTGGACAGTTAATTTGACACCGAGGTGGGGGATTGCCATTTCTGTTAGAAGCTGACCTGGAATTGATAATTTCAAGGAGGTCCTGATAATCCCTGTGATTTCTAAAGACCCCTTTGATAATCAAAGTCTGCCACATCAGTGGGAAGAGGCCGGGAGAAACTATAAAACCCAAGGAGCTGCTGGCTGCACCCTAGTGGATCCTGAGCCAAACAAATCTACAGCTGCCACCTGGGAGGGGGAGCTGTGTAGTGTGGGACACTCATCTTCGACCCTCCACCATGGGCCCTCCGATGCATAGAACTGCACGGCCTCTGATATTGGCAATATGGTATATCATGAGTGGGGGGGGGCAGCACACAAGTAAGCCCATGGACAGCATGTCACATCTTGCTAAGGATTTGGCGGTTCACTGCTGCTAATCTGGAACTGAAGAGCACCCTTAGGCTTTCTTTGGACAGAAGTGAGAGACACACAGCGAGACTGGATGTTTGTTTGGAGACCATTAGTACACTGTGCAAATCTATGTTAAACATGCAAGCTAGGGTAAGTTCCCAGAGGGTGAATTCTGTTGACTGAGTCGATCATGAATCTACAGACCACCAATTGCCTATGATGCAAGAGAAATTTGAAGAACCACAGTGGCTGCCAGCGAAAAATCCAGCCATCAAAGGAAGTACTGTGGGAAGCATATGTACAGCCACAGAACAGAGTTGCAGAAGCACTCATACACAAACAACAATTGTTGGGGGGATTTTGGACCTGGCAGTGGTTATTTCCAATGCGAATGGTAACCAGGAAAATAAGGCTCCAGATAAACAAGGAACACAGAATTCGGCAGTGGGCACACAGCAAATGGGCTGATTAGGAATGCAAGAGTTACCCAGAGAAGACCCTCTTAGTGGCTGGAGAAAGACAAACTTGATCTGCTGTTTTAAGAGGCTAACACACAGAAATAAAAATGCCTACAAAAAGAGCATTGGTGAAAGCCCTGTCAGAAGTCTTAGGGGTGTCGGACATTTCATTTAACTGTTTCCCACTATAAGAATCCTTTCAGATTGTATGTTTTGTTAAGGGTGCAATGTCCATTTTAGTTCTCAAATCTGAACTTCCGGCTCTGTATCTTGCATTGTCGCGATGCACTAGCAATGAGGGGGATTGAATTGTTCGAGGGGATAAAAGGGAAAGTCTGTCCTTTGCATATGACTCGTGGCATCCATGGTACTCACATATGGCTGAAGGGGGTTAGTTTGGTGGAGAAGGACAGAGCCACGGGGGGCCGAGGCCCTAATGGAAGCGTGGTAAGGAATGTTGACACAAATTGCGTAATAATTGATCTGACAAGAGCTGAGTTAGAATCAAGTGACCAAGGTCGAGTCTGGGCGTTATCGACCCTCCAAGCATGCCTTGGAGCAAGTATATACGTGTGCTAGTCAGGTTCCCCCCCTGAAGCAGCTTTGATGACTCAACTTGGAAGAAACAGGGCAGCAGGTGGGGGCCAGGGCAGATGATGTTAAAGACACTAACCCCCAAATGGGCTGGTGGGGGGCTAACACCACCATAAGTGGGATACTTGGTCACCATACCTGGGCTCCAATTGACCATGGTAGCACAGGAATACAGTATTCTTTCATCAAAGCAGTGGCAGCAAAAAAAAAAAACAACTGGTCACACACAATATCCAGCAGGTATGGGAAGGAATGCAGGAATGCAGGGAAAATATCTATGTTATCATGGAACATAGCTGTGTATAAAATGAAAATAGTTGGACCTGCCTATGAGGATAACCTAAAAAAGTATGATATTATACTCCTCAAGGATAGATGGTTATAGGAGGATATAGTGCTAGATGGATATAGGCCCTACCACATAAAGGCCAAAAGAGGCAGAAGGGGAAGACCATATGGAGGGCTGGCATCACTGTTTAAAAGCACTCTTATTTGAAAGTTAGTAGAGCTGCAGGGGTCAGCTGACGTTCCATTACAAGTACTTGAACTTAAAACAAAAGCCGGCTCATCATTATATGTTGCCAATGTATATCATAGGGCACCTTCTGCAGGGCACCAAACCTCCTCCCCCCAACACAAACGAGTCGTGAGGGTTTATGAAAGAAGCAGTACAGGAATAAGGTAGTGTTATACAGGCAAGATCCCCCTATAAAAGAGCTGTAGAAAAAGAGAAATTACAAATTGATATTAGTGCTTTGGAATCACTGGAGGCAGCCAGTTTGGAAAATAAATCAAAAAGCTTTTGGGCAGCAGTGAATAAAATCCCTGTTTATAGGACGCAAGTGTTAGGTTTAGAGACTATGATTCCAGACAGTGGCTGGGTTGAGCATTTTTCAAAACTTTATAACAACATGGCCATGAATGCAGGAGCCCACAAGGAGAGGGAAAGTAGGGATGTTCAGGCTTCTTGGGGAAATATGCTGCATGCATTGAGTAACAACCATGTAAAATTTTACTATCTAGAAGTAGTAAAGGCTATTGAGATGTCAAAAAGGAATAGAGCACCAGGCTCAGCCAGAATTCCAGTAGACTGTTATCAAGATTCTATTGAGATTTGGGGACTCATTTTAGCGGGCTGTTCAATGCGATAATGGTGACGCGAATGGTCCCGGAAGAATGGAAGAAGGCAATCTTTGCCCTTGTAATCAAGAAAAGGAGCAGTGTCACCTCAATGTTATCGCCCTATTTGACTTCTAAATTCAAGCTGTACAATTTCTGGGAGATGCCTTTTGAAGATAATAGAGGATTGGTTGTCAGAAAAATTCAATTTTATCCTCAATTCAACTTGCATTCTGTCCATCTCTGGGATCTATTGACCAATGCCTACACCTCTATCTGATTGTTGCACACTCACTGTATATAAAGAAGGCGCCAGTGTATCTTGCATTTATGGACCTTAGCACTGCTTTTTATAAGGTCAACAGTACAAGGTTATGGCAGGTGCTGTGGTCCTGTGATCTTCCACCATGGGTCTTGGCCCTCCTCATCTCCCTACACAAGAATAATGTGGCATGTGTGAGATCCGGGGCAGAGGGTCATTGCAAGTTTTGGTTTCTGATCCAGGCCGGGTTCAGGCAAGGGTGCGTACTCGCCCCAATTGTATTTTCCCTGCATATGAACAATCTGCATATGGTCCTAGTAGATTGTCATGCGGACTTCCCAAAAATAGGGGGGGTGCCACTACCAGTACTAGTTTATGCTGACGATTCCATGCTTATAGCCCAGACCCCAAGAGCTTTGCAGTGTCTGATCAACAGTTATGAAGCCTTTATGGGCAAATTAGACCTGCAGGTGAATTCTAAAAAATCTGCAGTAATGTACTGTGATCTAAATAGGAAGAAGGGGAAGTTTAGGACCATGTGGTGTGGGATGGATTGAATTCCTCGTGTCGACTCATTCGACTATCTGGGGGTCTGTTTGTCAGAGGCTTTTTCTCCTGAGGCCTATTTAAAAAAAAATAAAAAATAAAAAAACTGTGCAGTATGAGGCAGTCAGTAGGGGGCATTTATTGATTTATGTGACTATATAGACAGCAGCCGCTAAGATAGAACTATTTATATAGCTACAACCAGATGAATCATGAAATATGGTGAAGCAATTTGGGGTTATGCAAATCAGAAGGAAATTCAATATGAAGAAAATTGATTTTTGAAAAACGTTTGGCCCTACCACTGTCGGCACCGAACTTTGCAGTCCACAACAAACTGGGACTGAGCTATATTGTGGATGATGTGGCAAGAGAACAGATTTCACTGTGGCTCAGGATTTGGGCAAACCCTAATGCTTCCTTGTCCCAGCATCTTATAAAGAAACATTTCGAAGTGCAATGGGATGAATCAAATTTAAATGGCTCTGCCACATAAAATAAACATTACAGAACTTAAATTTGGAGAGGCACTTTGACATGCCAAGCCTCCTGACTAGGGCGAGGAGTCGCGAAATGGGAAAGAAAGGGAGTGACAGTCTGGATTCATGGCAAAAGAGAACTTTAAGAGACAGTAAAACCATCAAATAGACACTTTATATCATTATCAACAAATGAAATAAAATACTATTTGGTTTGGTCCCACAAGAAATCACAAAGAAGTCACATCACCAAAGTCTGTTTTAACTGTCTACCATTGGGGCAAGTAGCAAGTAATAGCAAAGAGAATGGGATTAAGCATTCATGCTGTATGTCCTGTATGTGGTGTGGGTTTTGGAGGATTTGGCACACTTCTTGCTTTTTTGCCCCAATTACGCTGTGTCAAGAAGATGGCTGCTGGTCCCGGTATTTAGAGGGAAAAATTGTACTCTGTATAGTCTGGTCCAGCGCAATCTCTTTCTGTCAAAAGCAGAAGACCCACTGGAAGCTTGGGCATGGAAAATGTGTCAGAAGCTTATACAGGACAAAGAGGTCCTTTTATTACCAAACTAAATTACACCTTCCTTTCAAGTTGGGGGGTAGAATTTGGGGTGTTGTTATGCTATTGTTAAACTTGAAGGGGATGGCTGAATTTTAATGTTTTAATGTATGGATTTTTAGATAACTTTTATATTTGTGTTTTGTATTTTTATGGATATTGGTATCAAATAAAGTTTATTACTACTACTAGTTGCTACACTCACAATACATGTTCTTAGGACACTGACACTTTTGACACAAAACATGCACTTACGACATACATACTGAAGCCACATGTATGACACACTCTTACAACTCAAACACTCTTATGGCACAGGAGGATAGCTCAGCGGCGACGTGCTCGCCTTGGAAGCAAGACGACATGCAGCAACACAGGTTCGATTCCCGGGTCCACGCTTAGAAACCTCTGGGTATTAAGCGCGTTATAAATAACCCATCATATCACATGCCAATCCAGCACAAGCACTTATGGCACATGCCCATGTAACATGCACTGTTATGATATACATTCAGAATCAGTGTACATCTTCTATACAAACAGTACTTATATCTGTAGGAGATGGAAAAATACTTACTGGTAATGTTCTTTCTATGGATTCTTCTTCCACCAATATCCTCCAGCATTAGCTGCTCTCTGAAAATGTCAGCAGGGGAGCAGTGTGGCTTGAGACCATCCCTCTGGCTCTTACAGGCATCAACTCTAGCACTACTTGACTCGGGACGGGATGTTGGCAGTCCTACTTTTAGCATGCACTACACCCTCCTACCTCAGTTTGCAACCTTTTCCCCCTGTGCTCAGTAATCAAAGAATCAATTCCCATATCACAGAAACACCCACAAAATTAGAAATGCATTTTGTGTTTGTGGAACTAGCAAAGCTTTGTTTAAAAAAAAAAAAATGAAAGGAAACAAAAGGCCAAACATAGATGTCAATCAAGAACATGGCCCAATTAGCGCAAAGTGCGTGCACATCCCACTCATCACTCGCCCACAAGAAACCTACAGAGGTTTTCAGAAGTGGGGAAGGAAGGAGGGGTGGTGAGGAATCTGTGGAAGAAGATTCCATAGAAGGAACATTAGCGTTTATTCTTTCAATGGATTGCATTCTCCCACAGATTTCTCAACTTGACAGACTCCCACAGCAGTAATCAAATGTGAAGGAGGGCTGAAAAACTTAAACAAAGAAACTCTGCAATACTGCTCTTCCAAAACGGCACCTCTACCCCTATCCAGTGCCAAACTGTAATGTTTTGAGAAAGTGTATAAAGAAGCCCATGTGGTGGTCTGGCAGATATCTATCGCTGGAGCAGCCACTCCATGACTACCGCATTGGGGCATGACATTGGATCTGCACCTCGTTACCTACAGCATGCCATGAATGTTCACCAGCTGCATGCACCGATAGATCTGGTAGAAGGTCAAAGCTTAGCCAGGGACACCTCCAATACCTCGTCCATCAAGTCCCAGCTAACATCTCTCAGGTTGTCAAGAGTCACACATGAAGACTGAGAGACTGGGTTCGGGCGGAGTACCCGGCCTTCCGACTGGGATAAGAGATGAAGCCAGTGGGGTGGGCAAATTGCCAACTCCAGAAGGTTTGAGTAGCAAGTCTACCTCAACCAATTAGGGGCAATTAAAATCGGGTGAGCTTTGAACTTCCTCAACCACTGGAGAACCAACGTAATTGCTGGAATCAGAGGGAAAGTATAGTGAAGTTTGAAGTCCCACTCCACTATAAAGGTGTCCCCAATGTCCCCCACCTTGGGGGAAACTCCCTTGAGCAGCACTGCTTTTACTTAGAGTTGTCCTTCGTCGCAAACAGATCCACAGACAGGGTTTCCCAAAAGCAGAATATATCTAAAATGACCACCCATTTGTGAGAGACCGAACCCCACCTGCTCAGGAAATCTGACAACCCATTTTCTATGACACCATACACCAGTTTGTTGAGATAATGAACAATCACTTGGTTGTCTGTTAAAACAAGGACATTCTTCCCAAGAAGGGTAATCGCAAAAGTTGCAAGGATTAGTCTGATAGTAAGCAGCTCCAGCAGAATGTGCCACCATAGGCATTGTACCTGGGACAAAAGTCTGCTTCCCTGCAGATCCCCGCAGCAAGCACCCCAACCTTTCAGGGGCGCATCCGTGATCATCTGAGCCTCCAACAAGGGCATCCAGAATGGCTCCCACACCAGTCGGCCAACCATGACAGGTCGTCGGCCACCATCCTCCAAGTCTTGACATCAGACATGCTCCCGGAATACTGCAACCATTTACCTCGAAGTAGCCATTGTAGGGAGCGCATAATTAGCCTATCTTCTGGCACTAGAAAAATGTAGGAGACTATGAGGCCCAGGAGACTGAGAAAGGCTGAAGTTGGTAGCCTGCTTGAGTTCTGGAACCATGTGACCATTTGACCAATAGTGATGATTCTTGCCTCGGTGGGAAAAGCATCCCCCGCCCCCAGGGATCCGGGACTGCTCTGCTGAACTGAGTTTCTGTGCACAGGTGTAGTGTGTGAGTTCTGAAAATTCAGAGAGAAGTCCAAGCTGTAGAGCAGCAAACAAGCGTCTTCGAGATGCCTCGATACCTGCTCCGGGGACCAACCCCAGAGGAGACAGTCATCCAAATTTGGGAAGACAGACTGTTCCTCTTGAGCTGGGCCGCCACTAATACCATCAGCTTGATCAACATCCTGGGTGTGAAGGTCAAGCCAAAGAGAAGCACTTTGAACTGGTCAAAGATTTGTAGAGCCTGGAGAATCACCATCCTTTTACTTAGTCTTTCCTCAGGAACTTGTTCAAACCCCTGAAGTCCAGGATGAGACAGAGGCCTTGCCCCCTTCTTGGATACAAGGAAGTAGTGGGAGTACCGGCCTATTCCTCTCTCCCGGGTTGGGACCTCCTCCACTGCTCCCTTTTCCAGAAAGGATCTCAGCTCTGGCTCTGGGATCAAAGTGGGGAGAGTTGGCAAGTTGTCTGGGGCCTGCTAGGAAGCAGCTGGAGTACCCAGGCATCAGAGGTGATCTACCACCACCCGCAGAGATGCTCTGAATCTCTACTTCCAAGTGGTGTAGTGTGAGGGGGGAATACAATGTTTTGAGGTTGGTGGCAGCACTGGCGAAGACATTTGGCTTCTCACTGCCCCTCTCCCCCTGCCAGGGTGTGAACATCTTTTCTGGTCCTACTTTGCCTGAGACAACTGTACCTTCCTTATGAAAGGGGTGTAGCGTAGGAACCCCTTATCTCTTGACCCAAAGGAAAGGAAGAGGGAGAAGGCTGCTGAACTGCAGGCCTCAATGATTTCACTGTGATATTCGATTCCTTAAACCTCTGTAAGGATTCTTTGGCTTTGGGCCTGAAATAACGTTGTTTGTCAAAGTCCATATCCAATAGCTTTGACTGAACCTCTGGTGAAAATCGGGATCCTCAGAGATAAGAGGCCTTGTAAAGGACCATGGAGATCCTCCTGGCTAGATAAAATCCACTGTGTCTAGACCAGCTTGAAGAACTTGACAAGCTGCTTCCTTACCACCATTAACAATGTGCAGGTTGGCCTCCAGTCTCACCCCCCGGTACAAACAATGATGCCTTTGACAAAGGGCATGTGAAAACTTAACAAGCAGGCAAGAGGCATTCACTACCTTAAGCGCATGCTCCCGGATGCAAAGACCTTCTTTGCTAGAGCGTCTGTCTTCTTCAAGTATCTTGTCGGTAGAGTCGATGTTGACCGCCCGAGTTGACTTTTGTGCACTCTGGGTTTGGGTGTATGAAGCGAAAGGGTTGATCCCAGTGTGCAGGCTTGTACTTTCTAGGGAGCTGTCGACCGCCGGTTTAGAGCATGGGCGCTGCCACAGAGCTAAGATCAGATCTGGGATGTCTGCATTAAATGGGAGAGCAGTCTTATACTGGGGTCCTTTATCGAGAATATCTGTAAAATAATATATTGCATCAATGGAAATGACGGGTCTCTGAGTCTGTGGGCCGGAACTGCCTTCTCAACTATTTTGTGGAATTTGGTGTTCGGGTGCATGTACAGCATCACTTGCTCTATTCTCTAAACGGTTCTGAGTCACAGGTAGGGATAAACAGACTTCTTGCTCTGTGAGCATATACTTTAATATACAAAAAGAAAGTGTGATATTGAATAGATGTCACTAACACTCTTCCCACAACAAGTGGAATCAATTATAACAAAATTTTATTAAGATTCAAAACATTTCATAAAACAATCATAGTACATAAAACATATACATTATGTTAAAACAACACAAGTAGAAACACCATAGGTGAGTAATGTTGCAATAGTTTCTCTAGGATCACACACTGTGTGTACATATCACACTCTGATTCCTATGCCTTACAACTTTTGGCCTATTTCCTGTTAGTGTAATACAAACAACCCTATACACAGTGTAGGGTTTTCGGAAAAGGGTAGTGACCAAATGTCCATTAGATATTTGAATCAACAAATCCAAAAAGCTCACCTGCGTATGAGCCATTCAATTGTAAATTTGATATTTCTATCGCAAGTATTCAGCCACTGATGGAATTTTGTTAATGTTTCACTCGTCCCCCTCCAAATCATGAACACATCATCGATGTATCTGTACCAGCCTCTCAGACCCTGGTACAGATCATCTTGTTGTTTAAGCAAGCTATGTTCGCCCAAGATGTATTTGTCTTCATAGTTGGCCATAAACAGATTAGCGACATCCGGAGCAAATGTTGCGCCTATACTTACTCCCTTCCTTTGTTTATAGAGTGATTGGATAAATTCTGTGGCCGGAACATGTGGTTCTGACCTTTTATTCAGAAAGATCCCTAGTACCTCAAGACATTCCATCTGGGGAATGAAGGTATACAGTGACTACGTCCATAGTAATCAGAATATCCCCAGTTTCCATGACTAGATTTTTTGTGATTCTAATCATATCCCCTGAGTCTTTTACATACGATGGCATAGTTGACACAAAGGGTTTCAGAAAGAATTCCACATACACTGACAGGGGTTCTAGTAGGGAATCTATAGTCGCCACTATTGGTCTTCCCGGTGGGCTAGTAATACTCTTGTGGATCTTGGGGAGGATATAAAATGCTGCCTTTTTGGGGTGAATTTTTCTATGGAACCGGCCTTCTTCACCACCACTTATCCACAATTCCCTTTCTGCATGGGTGGTCAGCTCCTTGATTTCCTCATGGAGTCTAGCCGTGGGGTCTTGATGTAACCTTGTATAGGAATCCTCGTCACTGACGTAGGGATGGGAACAGGATTAATCCAGTTATCAACGTGGATTCAGTGTAAAGAAACATCACTCAGGCATGTTGACCTAATGATTACTTGTTCACATTCAGTGTGGTAAAAATGAGAGGGAATAGCCATAAGTTTTAAGGAGTTCAGTATGATTTGTTTTAGAATTTTGATATTGTTTATTATATTTTAGGTGGTGTAACTCACCCTACTTGTTGTTAATGGGAACAAGAAAACTCCCCATATTGGTCCTGACGAAGGTTGCGATAATAAGTGGGCGAAGTTCGTTGACGTCCCGAAAGACAACCGAAACACGTGTAGACGTATATCGGTGTGACTAGGAGCACACAGATAGAACCATCAGATCACTTGGTGGAGGACTTATTTCACTGTGCAAGAAGAACTTGGGGCCGACTAATAGTGGGCCAGATAAATATATGTTACTGATTTGTTACAGAAATGAAAATTGAATGAGTGGTAGGAGTGAATCAGTATGAGTTGAATATGAAGATATTAGTTTGTTTAAATGTTTTAAAAGAAGTATTTTATAATTTGATATGAGAATAAAATATTTTGGATTCAATACGTAGCATTTATTGGTATATATAAAAAGATAAATGTGTTGAGTTGGCTATTTCCTGCTCCAGTGGTCCAATTTTTGTTGTTTGCTAATATATGAAGCCTGGAGGACCAGGGACTGAAACCAGGCACCCCTTTTGTTTGGAAACCATAGCATTTCCATACAGGGTTGCACTCAGTCTAGGCGTTACATTACAGGTCAACACTAGGCCACTTCTTCAACTTGACAGTGCTACTTGATTTATCCACCTGTGTTCCACTCTCCTGACACTGTTCTGTAGCTTGGTTGGTCACAATGCACTTGTTACACTTTCTGGTATTCTCATGCCCCTTGCCAATGCATCTTTCCTCATAACATACAGTTCCTTGACTTCTCTTGGCTATTGCCAATGCTTGTTTTCTAAAGTAACCCAGTTCCTTAGAATTCTCTTGGTTTTGGCCCATGCACGGTTTCTCATACACTACAATTCATTGTCTTCTCTCGTCTTTTGCCAATGCTTGTTTCTCAGGTATTTTAGTGCATTGTACCTTGGCCGTTGCCCATGCTTGTTTTCTCATGTAACCCAGTTCCTTTGAATTCTATTGGCTTTGGCCAATGTTCGGTTTCTCATACAATATAATTCATGGTATTCTCTTGGCTTTTTCCAATGCTTATTGCTCAGGTAATGTAGTACCTTGGCTGTTGCCAATGCTCACTTTCTCATGTAGTTCCTTTGAAATGCTTGTTTCTGTTATAATACAGTTGTTTCTATCTGGTAGGTTCACAATCTTTCGTTCACTCTTATTAATATTCACACGTGCTCAAAACTTGCTTTCACTCTGTTCGGTATTCAAAGATACTTGTATTTGCTTTCACTCAAATCGGTATTCATAGAAACTCTTGTTTCGGTTTGCATCAATGTTTATTGTTTGCTTTGCATATTCACCTGCCAGCCCGGTGTTCCCCCTTCTTGGTACACTCACCGGTCAGAGCTTATGGCTTCTCTGCGAGGTCCTCTGCCACCACAAGTTCTCTCCTTCCTGTGCAGTACCTCGCCTGCTATCCCAGCAGCTCTCCATGGCTTCGCTCATCCGGCGATGATGCTCCTGCAGCTCGGGGCTCTTGCCACCGCTTTGCTCTTTCATGCCATCGTGTTCTGCCACCGACCTCCAGCGTCCTTCAGCTTCACTTCCTGCTGCATAAACTCTGCATCTTCTAACGGGTCTTGAGCGCTATGCCCACCACACTGCTGATACGGAAAGGTCTGCCTGCACCCAGCAGTTCGTAGCCGTGCTTCCACAGCTGCCTCCATTTCTACAACGATTCTGGCTGTTAATGTTCTCGCCACCATGATTGGTCCAAAAAGGACTAGACCGCTCTCTTGTGCAAAGGTAGTCCTGTCTTACTCTTGCTGTCGTCCTCCACGTTTCAGTACTCAGCTGAGGTCGGTATGTGTGTGTATTAATAAAATGAGGATGTGCTCCTCTAGTTGGTTTCTTCCTCGTCCCAGTACTGAATTGGTGCTTCTTGGGTGATGTTTTACGGGCAGGACAGGGAAGGGGATGACAATAGCCTATAAAAGCTTGTGGGACAGAGGGTTCATTATGAAAATGAAAGGGGGATACCATGTCACAACTAAGGACGTCCTCTCCCCACTCCCATCCACCCAGGTGATCCTCCCTTGCATATCCATCCCTAGGGCCAGGATCCAAGAGCAATGGTCTTTCCCTGGCCACCTGAGAGGTGGATACAGGGTGAAAAGTAGTGAGGACGCCCTCAGGTTCCTCACAGGATGTATCAAATTCACTCGTGTCATGAAGGCCCGATGCCAATTCCAGGAGCTCCGCCTGATTTGCCATGATGTCAAGCAAATAGGCCAGGCCTATGCCTGTTAATGGCTCCAGCCAGAAGGGAACACGGTCCCCTTCCTCATTAAAGATGGATTGCATCAATTCCTGCCCTGGATTCCGGGACATGGACGTGCAATCCTTCTCTGATGCTTTTCTGCCGGCTGCCCCGGGCGCAGTAGTCGATAGTGCTGCTGACGATGTCAAGGCTTAAGCAGTATTGGTTAGGACCTTTGCAAAATAAACAAATTATCCATTTGCTGCTTGAACTCCTCCCACAATGCTCCTTTTGAAGGGTAAGACTTGGCCCTCTGCAAACGAGTTGTCATCTCACCTATGCTTGTGGTTCTTGTGGGAAGAGGAGTGATGAGACTCACTACGTGAGCGAGACCTCATCTTCGTATTTTTTGTGTCGTCTGCCCTCCCTGTTGCCTTTTTTCTGCAGAGTGGACCACTGTGTCTGCCGCAGAGGATATAGTGGCCAATCGGGCTGCTGACTTTGATAGGGGTCTTCCAAGCACCAACATCACTGAGCGCTCTGTTAGGGCCTTTGGGTTCATCGACTGACACAAGCCACATTGCTACATGTCATGTTCCATCTCCTGCCATCACACACAAGTTTGTGGGTCGGTGATGAACTTTTTGGAGTTGGAGTCCCGGCAGTATTTGGAACTCGATGGCTTAGGGCCCGACATAGTGGCGCACAAAAAAATGATTCAACCGTGTTCCGACCAGTAGGTGGAGCACACTGAAAAAAGCAACAGAGGTAGGGGGTGCACTGCATGCTATAAAGTAAGTCGAAGAGTGATGGAGTCACGGCGCGTAAGATCCAGGGTGATGCCATTGAGCCACACTACACCCCCTGCTGAGATTCTATGAGAGCAGCTGGCGCTAGAGGCAATCTACCAAGATGAGGAATTTGTGGGACAATGTAATCCATTTAAACCTGAACAGCACTATGATGATACAGAAAATGGAAAATCGGCATTGGTTGCTAGTTATGTGATTAACAGAAGACCGGATTAAATCCTATAGAGCACTCTACAGTGGGAGTGGTTACACAGAGCTTCCTAGCAGTGAAAGTTCTGTCTAAGTAAGATGAGAGCAGCATCTATTATTTTGTTTAAACTTAACTTTTATTAAAGGTTGAAGCAGTTAACAACAAAACATTAGTCAAACACATTTTAACCAGTTGCCACCCATCCCTCCCCCGTACTCCCTAACCTACATGTTAAACAAAGCAAAGGCACTGAATAATCTTTCAAATAATGTCACTTCATCAATACAAGATTCTTTTTGTGCATAATATCAACAAAGCAGTTCATTGTCCCAAAAACAATATGGCCCTCCGTTGTTCTTTCCAACCCAACCGCTTTCTTCTCATAGGGGTGCTACCGCTTAATTGTCATTCATTATTTGTTTTGCCTCCCATGCCTTCTAGCTTAATGTCACCCTAAGTGCCTGGAAGTGTTACAGGCTGTTTGGCTGGGAACCGTTTTGGACTCTGCTGGTTCCAACCACCCTACGGACTTGCTGCCTTTGTGGACATTCTGCGAGAGCGAGAGCGCCGTCTGCAAGAGGAAGCGCCCGCTACCGCAACGTGCAGCATTTGGAACTGCATTAAGTAAATAACCCTGTTTTGTTTTTTTGATTTCTGCTCCTTTTCAAGGAGCAGTGACTGGGAGTTGGTGCATTGTGCACGTGTTATCGGTCATTCTTCATCGTCTCATTCATTTCCAACTTCTCTTTTTGCAGCCACAATCCCTGGCGCTGTTGGTGGCCCCTCCCCCTTCCTACTGGGATTGGTGCCTCTACTTTGAAAATAGCAGTGCACGCGCACCGTAAGTGCCTGGAAGTGTTACAGGCTGTTTGGCTGTTCGGCTGGGCGTGTGGGTGAATGCTGTACACAATTCCCCACTTAAACAGCTTCTTTTACAGCAAAATTCTTTATGCAGGCATTTTTTACTGGAATATAAGGTAGGATTGATCATTGTTAGTTTAGCGTTATCTTTCTGAACCTACTGTAATATATTCTAAATTGCTTACTATCTAGTTACTACAAAAAACGGCTAGTGGTTTAAGAAGTGGCAAGTGCTCTGCTATGGGACAGTCTACTATCCATAATAGTGAGACCAATCTCTGTACTGCATCTTCTTCAAATGATGATGTTGATGCACAAAACGTGAATACAAATGTACAGAATCAAGAACAGAATGCTCCAAATATTATATCTCCAGGTTCGGCCAATGAAGGGAACTCGCTTAATAGGGACTTCGATATAAAAGCATTGGCCGACCTGGATTCTCGCATTAGGCAATCCATTGGTCTACTGACCCCACTTATTCCTAGAAATCGTGATATGCAAGTAAATGCAAACTGTAATGGTGCCGACTCACTGTCTAGCCCTCATTTGCCCAATCCAATTGCTAGTAATATCGTGTATGGGATTGTTTCCGAAACAGAACTTCCTTCAAGCCCAGATCCTGGTATTCCTTATTCACAGAATAATGGTAGTGAATCCAGTGTGCCTCATTCACCTAAAGATCATGAACCCTTCACTTTCCCAGTGATAATAAGAATACTTGATCTGCTAGACAAAGGACACAATGTCACTCATTTAGAACTGAGAGATATTAAACATACTATGAATGAGATCGCGTCCAAAGTCATCAAGATGGAAGGCTTTATTTTTGCACTAGAGGGGCATCTTTTGGGTATTAAGAATCTCCCAGATGTTAAAGTTACAATTCTACAAGAACAAAGCACGCAATCTACTGCTCCTAGTTTTGCTGATATTCAAGGCTCTAGGAACCAACCACCAAACGAATTTGATTCGATTCGATGCGAGTTAGGCAACATAAACTCCTCCCTAGCAGATCTTAGGATTAAACTGGATTCACAAACCCAGAGTATCTTGAATGAAAATAGAGTCACTTGCTGATAGTTCATCAGTCCTAATAAAGCTTATAGATGAACACAAACAGAACACTAGTCCTGTTGATTGTGATGCCGATTACATAGGCTACTCATCTAGGAGATATCGAAAAACGTGTTAAACGTGCTGAAAAAAAACGCAGATCTGCTAACGAAAAAATAAAAAAATCAAATAAAGAAACGCTCACGTTGCCTGAAAGTGGTGGTGATGATGCAATTGATGTTGCACAGCTTTCTGTGGAATGTCAGTCGCATCTAGGGCCGACCATAAGAAAGTAGCAACGTTAAAGGGGGTTCAAGAAAAGCCAGTACCTCCCTGCCATTTAAAAAAGGTTATAGCCGAAGTACATTCAAAATACTCGAATTGCTCAGATGTAGATGAAACAAAAAATTGGCTCGGACATCACGACTGAGATTGAAGGTGAAGCACTGAAAATTCAGAAAATACTTCCAAACTATTTTCAGAGTGCTGGAAGGAAACATACCTCTAACAGGTCTAGATTTTCCTTGAACCAACCGACCGACTTGAGTAAAGCAACAAAATTGCCCCTTGCTGTAAGCCCTAAAATGTTCCATTACTTTATTCAGAAACCTTACTGAAAAACCCTGAGTCCGCGTCAGCTGGGAAGCTCCGTATCGTACCTATTACCTTAAATGGGAAAGGTAAGCTTACTGTACTCTCCAACGACTCATCTAATGGTACTCCTCCTTCCCAAAATGAAGTCAGATTTGTTGCTCCAGATTGTGTTGTACAGAAAATTGATAATCACTGTTGATTACAAATTCTGATGAATCTAACGTGCATGAATCTATGCGTAATGCTCTAAAAGCTGGGATACCACCGCTTGAGATAATTAACCAGCTTGTAAATACACAAGTTTCGAGGAGTGCCACTATTTCACAATACGATTCAAACAACTTATCGTTTGGAAATACAACATTTGGTACTCAACCGAAGCCACCGGAACCTGTTGTTAGGTCCTCTAATGAAACTCTAACTAATCTGAAAAGCATTTTAAATCTCAACGATGCCCAGCCCGGGGCAAAGGACTTTGCCATTGCTTCCAATAGCAGCATACAGATTGAGCAAGAGGAAAAAGCAGATGTTCAGCCCTCTTTTGCTGGTGTCAATAGTAGAAAAAGGCACTAACATGATAGGGTTTGAAGGCAAACAGGACATTCTAGGTGGTGCAAGAATGAATAGAAGATATCTTTTAGATCTTTTTTATTCAATCCCACCACTTAGAATTATTGCATCCAGTGACATTGACCAAATTGCCTTAGCACCAACTAATAATTACCGTATGACATGTCATCTGTTCTCTGAACATGTACTGAAACTCATTTGGACATATAGAAGGGAGCACCATGAAATGGGATTTTCATTATTCACATTTAATGATGAAAAGTTGGCAGGTGAATTTTTATATGGTAATCAGCATTCTGAATCCTTGGAACAGAAAATCGACAGTGTATCGTCAATTTGCGCCAACAATTTTGCATATCTCAATTCATTACAATTGCTCGTACCAACAGCGAAATGGCTTGGACAGAAATGCTGTTAAAAACAATTTTTGCGTCAAAACCAAACTTACTTCCATCATAAGTTTAGGAGAAGACTATTCTTAATGTTTTGTCATGGAATTCATGCGGTTTCAGTAACATTCCGATTTGGCTCTCTACTATTACGAAACTACTGTCAATTTTTATGTTCCAAGAAACGATGAAATTGGACCCATTAGTTATCTCTGATTACCATTCTTACTGCTCTCCTGCTTCCAAGGGGTTGAAGGTAGGCCTTATGGTGGCATAGTGATTGCAGTTAACAATGCTGTTTCTTACAGGATTACTTTGGTGTACTCATCTATTCATGTGTTGGCATTATTTTTGTGTATGAACGAGCAAGTTACAAAAGTATTTTTAATTATTCATTTGTATTATAATCCCTTGAAATATCGAATGTTGGAGATCCTCGATGATCTTGACTGTTGCTTTGATCAAGCCTCAACCCTTTACTCCAACTACAATACTATTGTGGGTGGAGACTTTAATTCTCAATGTTACGAATCAACTGCATATAATTTTACTCCCAATCAAGTCAACACTAAGAGTCAGAAAAGAGGAAGTGAATTCTGTGAGTACTTCGAGAATTGGGGCATGTCTTTTGTCAAATTTAGTGAACCAAATTATGCTTATACATGGAAAAGAGGAAAAGCTAGTTACATGATTGATTTTTTCTGTGTTTCCGACTCACTATTATTAAGCATTGATTCTGCTAATATTGGCGACTTTGTCTATAGTTATCATGCCCCAATTACTCTTACCACCTCTCTCGATATTAATCATTGGCATCTAAACCAATGTTTACGTCCGATTGAGGTTAATAGGGATAATATCTCTTTGCGTTGGAACCCTACCTTATGTAGGAAGTTAGCTGAACATGTACAAAAACATCTTAAATGTATGATTAACTGTGATTCACCGGAATCTTATTCTATTGAATACTTGAATCGGATTGTTAATGATTGCATGGATGACATCCTTGATCGATTCATATCTAGAATACTTCCTTTTACGAATACTCATAACCATCAGTTTAATTACAAAATCAAAATTCTGAAAAGAACTAAGAATCATGATATTAGAAAGCTTGAATTAGGGAATTTACCGCTGAATCAATATTTGTTAATAAAGAAGCGCATTGTTCAAGAATACAAATTCAAAATTAAGGGTGCTCATATTGAGCATTACATCATTCAAAAAGGCAATATGATTAAAGCAATTTGCTGTCGCAACACACGGATATCTGGACTGTGCTTAAAAAGGGAGATGCCCCAAATTGTGTAAACAAGTTTACAATAAATGCTGACACATGGGTATCCTATATTAGTAATAAATATAGGCTACCTGCCCGTTTTGACTATATACAATATGAAGTAGATTCAATCCTCCCATCTACCAAATTTGTTTTGTCCACTTTTGACATCATGTGGGCTATTAAAAAACTGTCCAACTCACGTGCTCCTGGCCCTGATGGGATTCCATCTTGTGTATATAGATCTGACCCAATTTTTTGGAGTATGATCTTAAAAATCAAACTTGATAGTATTCTACAAAATGGGAACATCCCGGCGTCGTGGGTCACCTCTATTTTAATAACACTTTATAAAAAAGTTGACTCTAGTTTACCTGAGAATTATAGACCAATCTCCTTAACTGACGCAGCGGCAAAGGTCTTTTCGATCTTAGTCATTTATGAGCTTGAAAAATATCTGTTTGCCCATAAGACTTACTCTAAATGTCAAGTAGGATTTAGGCGACAGATGGGAACACCTTTAAATGCCACCATAATGGCACATCTTATCGCTGGAGTTAAAAAAAAAAAGAACTTAGTACCATTTACATTGCCTCGATCGATATGTCTTCTGCGTTTGACACCGTCGTGCGTTTTATGGACTAAAATGCGCAAATTTGGAATTCCTGAATACATTACATATTGGTTTACTAAATTCCATACTAATACATCGTGCAGAATTCGTTTGACTCAGGGGGGATCTTTGACTGAACCTGTTCAGCTCTATCCTGGACTAAAACAAGGTTGCAATTTTGCAGCCCTGCTGTTCAATCTTTACCTGTCCGACATAGACGAACTTTGGGAATCAAAAATCACGTTTCCTGCAAGGCTATGCTCACTAAGAATTCACTGGCTAGCCTTTGCAGATTATCTATTTTTTTTTTTTGATTTAACACCTGCAGGTCTCCAATCTAAATTAGATTTATTCTCAAAGTTCGCATTCAACCATAATCTTGCACCTAATCCATCCAAGACCTATGTAATGATTTTTAAATCCAGTAACAAACTTAAGAAGTATAGATGGAGTAATGGAGGTATTCCTATACATGAACTACAAGAGTCCATTTATTTGGGATACCGCCTGAGTAATGTGACAACCGTTGATTCGTGGATGGACTATTTAAAACAAAAAGCCAGACCTCTTCTGAGTGTCATGATGCCTACCTCCAAGGAGCCAGGTCCGACCCAGCAACCCCAGAGGCAGGCATCATATCCCCCAGGGAAGTGCCAGCGGGCCCAAGCTGGGGCCCTTTGGACACAGTCCTGGTGCCTTAGGCGCCAGGCTCATGTTGGACCCCTGTCCTGGCGCCTTAGGCGCCAGGCTCATAAAGCTAGACATGTGTTAAAGTGTTTTAAGGTGCACTTACCTGATGCAGACCATGCTGCTACATCCAGGCCCTCTTGAGGCCTGACTGGAACTACTTTACCTGTGGAACTACTTTCCCCTGGGTGTGGTCGGGGAAGGATACATACCTGATTGGTGGAAGGATACATACCTGGAACTTCTTCCACAGCTATTTAAACCACGCCCGATCAGCAACTCACGCTTCGCGTTGTTCTGCTCCTCGCAGCTGGACGCTCACCGTGTCAGCTCCTGCTTCTGGACTTCTGCCACGCCTGTCAGCATCCTGGGTCACCTGCTAAGAGAGAATTGGAGAGAAAGAAGACCTTACCTGCTAAAGCAGCATCACAGAGACTTCACACCGACGATCCTGAAAGGGAAGACATCATTTTAAAAGCATTTCGCTTCGATCGCTGCAGCGCTGCATTTCACTCATCTTTCCTGGGCACCTCCATCTTCAGCAGCGATCATCCGGATCCGCAGCCACTTCCCAGAGCCTAGAGAGAAAAAGACAAGAACACAAGGTGAGAGAAGGAAGGGAATAGGAAAAGCTCAGTTTCCTTCTAAGACTTACCTGTTGGGTCATTCCCATTTCATTTCGGGTCCTGCCGCTTCCTGGCATTCCGGACCCCGGCCCCTATGGGGAAAAAGACAAAGACATTGAATGAGCGAATGCAAAGACATTACCCGAACGCTCATCCAGAACTTACCTGTCATTTACTGGAACTGCACGTTTCACTTCGGGTCGGCGCCATATCTCCGGCATTCCGAACCCCGGCCCCTAAGGGGAAAAAGACATAAGCGTTAGCGCTTGCTACAATAAGACAATGAACATTATTATTAAGCTTGAACTTTTGAACTTGCTACAGAACTTTTACAGCGCCTTACCTGAATAGTCAAGCTTATTTGAACTCCCATCAAACCTCAATCCACTGAAGTAACTGGGTTTCAACGCGCCCCTGCATCAGAAGCAGGATGGAGAACTCATCCTTCCAGACCCTAAGGTGAGACTTCACAGGGAATCGAGGAAGGGTATCGTGGAGGGTTGGAAGGGAGTGGGAGGCTTGAGCATTATTCCGTCAGTAGGTAATACTCCCTTTTCACGCACAGGGGAATATTCCTGCAAGCCAGTGAGTCCATCTTCAGAGTCCTGCGCTTCACCATAGAAGAAGCATCAGCACTCGAAGCCAGACCTGCGCCTCTGTGGGAATCAGGTGAGCGTGACAGAACGCGAAGCCTACCCACAATTTCCCACCCGGGCGCTATGGAGACTTCCGAGACAGATCAGCTGGCCCAGCTTTTGGGGGAATTACGGGCAGAAGTGCACTCAGCCCGCCAGGAGACTAACGCTCTCAAAAGAGAACTGATCCTATCCAAGGAAAGAACAGATGACCTGGCCAAAAGGTTATTGCAGGCCCAGGCAGGGCACACTCTACCTAATTCCGGAGATACTACCACATCAATGGGTTTGAATAACCCGGTACAAATCAATCTACCTGGACACATACCTTTGGCCCCGCCTGAACGTTTTGCGGGGGATCCCAAGAAATATGCCGTCTTTATGAACCAATGTCGTTTACACTTTCGACCAGACCAAGGTAGCCTTTATACTATCTTACCTCAGTGGCAGTGCCAATGGTCTATTCCATTGGTAAATCAGGATGATCCCATTCTCCAGAATTTTCAGGGTTTCCAGGCCAGCATGGAAAGATTGTTTGCTCGACACACTCAAGGACAGGCCCTTGATAATGAACTGCTATCCTTACGACAAGGTAATCAGGATCTTCTGTCCTACGTTGCCATCTTTAATAGACTGGTTGTGGAAACTGGATGGCCAGAAAACAAAAGGATCACATTGTTTCATCAAGGCCTGCGCGGAGAGCTTAAGGATGTTCTAGCTCAGATAGTAGATCCACCCCAGGTCTGCGCAGACTACATAGACTTGGTGGTTCAACTTGATCACAGACGTCAAAATAGAAAAGCAGATCGGTTCAAGTACGAAACCCGAGTACCGATCAAAACCCACGCTAACTCCAAGAGTACTGACGTATCCGAACCTATGCAAATCGGCGGTGTTAAAGGACCATTAACACAGAAGGAATGAGAGAGAAGGCGGCAAATGCAACTTTGCCTGTATTGCGGGACTTCCGGTCACTTTCTTCGAAATTGTCGGGTTAAACCACCTAAGAAGGTGGTTGGAGCCACTGATAACGATTTATTGACACCTGATTCGGGAAACGACCTAGCCCGACAAGCGTAGAGGTCCGCTTGCCGAGCTTGAAAACAAACTCTTTGACCTCGCATTTTGTCATGCCAATGGTGCTCGTGGACCCAAAACAGCCTCAGCTGTTGCATGCTATAAAAGCATACATCGACAGTGGAGCTATTGGAAATTACATAGACCGTGAATTGGCTTCCAGGATTAAGCTCCCTCTCCGCCCGAAAGTAACCCAAGATGTCATTACTACAGTAGGTGGAACCGAAATAGCCTCAGGGCCTGTAACGCATTCCACTGTTGAAATGACACTGGTGGGTCAGGATGGACATCGGGAAGCAATCGTGTTTGATGTGATCAAGGCCCCACAATTTCAAGTAATTCTTGGAATTCCTTGGTTAGAAACACATAATCCCAGAATTGACTGGCGAGCAAAGAAGATAAGTTTTCCTGATTGTGAACCAACTTGTTACCCAAGAAATCCAGTTATGGGTCTAGCCTCAGCAACTTCCACCCCTGTACAGCTACCGTCAGAATACCAAGAATTCCAAGGCGTTTTTCAGAAGGAACAGGTTAACACATTACCTCCCCATCGGTCTTATGATTGCCAAATCGATCTGGTACCCAATGCTCAACTACCTTGTAGTAGGATTTATGCTCTTACGGAACCTGAGAACCTACATTTGCGTCAGTATTTAGATCAGTACCTAGCCAATGGTGTTATTCGCCCGTCCAAGTCTCCTGTCTCCTCAGCTCTGTTCTTCGTGCCGAAAAAAGAGGGCGACCTTAGAACATGTATAGACTATCGCGCCCTAAATCAAATAACGATTAAGAATCGTTATCCTCTGAACCTGATCCCTGAGCTTACCGACCAGGTGAAAGACGCTTGTGTGTACACCAAGTTAGATCTCCGAGGAGCTTATCACCTGGTGCGTATAAAAGAAGGCGACGAATGGAAGACTGCATTCCGCACCAAATTTGGGCTCTTCGAATATCAGGTGATGCCCTTCGGTTTGTGCAATGCACCTGCCGCCTTTCAGTACTTTATGAATGATGTTCTTCGGGAACTTATCGACGTCTGTGTCATTGTTTATATTGACGACATCCTGGTGTACTCCTCTTCAGAATCCGATCACAGAAAACATGTTAGGGCAGTTCTTGAGAAATTGCGCCAGCACAGAGTATTTGCAAAGCTCGAAAAATGCGTTTTCCATACCACAGAAGTGGAGTTTCTCGGATTCATCCTGACACCTCAAGGAGTCCGAATGGACTCGCGAAAGGTGGACGCCATCCTCAAATGGCCATCTCCTAGCTCGGTGAAGGGAGTTCAGAGCATGCTCGGCTTCGCCAATTTCTATCGAAGATTCATCCCAGAATTTTCCCGAACAGTGCAATCCATCACAGCTCTCCTAAAGAAAAACAAACGCTTTGAATGGACTCTTGAGGCCGAACAAGCCTTTCAGGACCTGAAAACCAAATTCACCTCTGCACCTATATTGAAGCACCCGCACCCAGATCTCCCTTACATTGTGGAAACCGACGCATCCAGTTCGGCCATGGGAGCTGTCCTGTCGCAAAAAGACCCAGAAACTAACCAACTACACCCTGTGGCCTTTTGGTCCAGGAAATTTTCTCCTCCTGAAATCAACTACGCAATTACAGACAAAGAGTTACTGGCTATTAAATCTGCTTTCAAGGCTTGGCGTCACTACCTTCTCGGGGCAAGACACACCATCACCGTAAATTACGGACCACAGAAATTTACAGTATTTAAAGTCGGCGAAGGCTCAATCTTCACGACAACTCCGATGGGCTCTATTCTTTGCGGAATTTGATTTTGTAATTATCTATCGCCCTGCCTGCAAGAATGGTAAAGCGGACGCCTTATCCCGGATTGGCATGGAAGAACCCAATTCGAGTTTAGAACCTGTGCCAATCATACCTGAACAAAGAATCTTAGGCCTAACTTCATTGCAAACTATTGAGGACATCTAAACACAAGTAAAACAACTTCTAGACTCTTCAGCCTTACTGGAATGGAGTCAAAAGGGTCCTCATTACACCATTAAGGATGACTTACCCTTCTTCCAGGAGCGGTTGTTTCTGCCTAGTAAAGAATTGCAAGAACTTGTTATTGCCCATCATCATGAATCATTAATGGAAGGACACCCTGGTATCGCTAAAACAGTGGAAAAAATCAAACGCCACTTCTGCTGGCCTTCTTGGAGAAAAGACAAAGTCTTTTGTATTGTCTTGCGGAATTTGCGCCCAAAACAAGGGTCAAAAGAAAAGGCCAGCCGGCCTACTTCAACCCTTGGATATTCCGCCGGCACCATGGCACACCTTGTCAATGGACTTTATAACTGACCTGCCTCCTTGTGCTGGTTACAACACTATCCTAGTAATTGTGGATCTATTCTCCAAAAAGACCCACTTTATCCCTTTAAAAGGTTTGCTTTCAGCTTCCACCTTGGCCAAGGAATTTCTGGAGAATATAGTTTGCATACATGGTTTCCCTTCCATATTAGTCTCAGATTGTGGAAGTCAATTTATCTCCCATCTTTGGAAGAAGTGTTGCCAACTAGCATAAATAGATGTGCGGCTATCCACCAGCCACCACCCCCAGACCGACGGACAAACCGAGAGAACCAATCAGACTCTCGAGCAATATCTTCGGTGCATGTTACACCAATCCGAGTTAAATTGGAAAGACATCCTTTGGATCGCAGAATATGCATACAACAATTCAGTGCATTCTGGAACCGGACAAACTCCTTTTTATACTTTGTATGGTCACCATCCTCGGACCTCTGATCTAGATCCACCTCTGACCCTGGAAATGCCCGCAGTAAATCATCTGCATTCCACAATAACCCGAGCCTTCAAAGAAGCTGCAACTCATTTACAGCAAGCCAAGAAAAAGTATAAAGAAAACGCTGATTTGCACCGAAGTAAAACTCCTCCTTACCAAGTAGGAGATCAGGTATGGCTAGCAACGAAACATTTACCCCTCAAGGGCCCGCGAACCTTCAATCCCAGATTCATAGGACCTTATCCCATCAAGGCTGTAATCAATCCCGTGGCCTTTAAACTGGATTTACCGTCTAACATGCGTATTCATCCAGTTTTTCATGCATCACTTTTGAAGCCAGTACAACCAGGGACCCGACTGTCCAAGCCTCCAGACCCAGTTCAAATTGAAGGGGAATTAGAATTCGAAGTTAAAGACATTTTAGACTCCAAGGTGTTAAAGTCCAAACTCTTCTATCTTGTTGACTGGAAGGGATATGGACCTCAGGAGAGATCGTGGGAGCCTAGTAACCATGTTCACGCACCTCGATTAATACAAAGGTTCCACCGGAGATTTCCGAACAAGCCAAAACCCCTGGAGGGAACAACCTTGGGAGGGGCCTTGAGGGGGGGTACTGTCATGATGCCTACCTCCAAGGAGCCAGGTCAGACCCAGCAACCCCAGAGGCAGGCATCATATCCCCCAGGGAAGTGCCAGCGGGCCCAAGCTGGGGCCCTTTGGACACAGTCCTGGTGCCTTAGGCGCCAGGCTCATGTTGGACCCCTGTCCTGGCGCCTTAGGCGCCAGGCTCATAAAGCTAGACATGTGTTCAAGTGTTTTAAGGTGCACTTACCTGATGCAGACCATGCTGCTACATCCAGGGCCTCTTGAGGCCTGACTGGAACTACTTTACCTGTGGAACTACTTTCCCCTGGGTGTGGTCGGGGAAGGATACATACCTGATCGGTGGAAGGATACATACCTGGAACTTCTTCCACAGATATTTAAACCACACCCGATTAGCAACTCACGCTTCGCGTTGTTCTGCTCCTCGCAGCTGGACGCTCACCGTGTCAGCTCCTGCTTCTGGACTTCAGCCACGCCTGTCAGCATCCTGGGTCACCTGCTAAGAGAGAATTGGAGAGAAAGAAAACCTTACCTGCTAAAGCAGCATCACTGAGACTTCACACCGACGATCCTGAAAGGGAAGACATCATTTTAAAAGCATTTTGCTTCGATCGCTGCAGCGCTGCATTTCACTCATCTTTCCTGGGCACCTCCATCTTCAGCAGCGATCATCCGGATCCGCAGCCACTTCCCAGAGCCTAGAGAGAAAAAGACAAGAACACAAGGTGAGAGAAGGAAGGGAATAGGAAAAGCTCAGTTTCCTTCTAAGACTTACCTGTTGGGTCATTCCCATTTCATTTCGGGTCCTGCCGCTTCCTGGCATTCCGGACCCCGGCCCCTATGGGGAAAAAGACAAAGACATTGAATGAGCGAATGCAAAGACATTACCCGAACGCTCATCCAGAACTTACCTGTCATTTACTGGAAGTGCACGTTTCACTTCGGGTCGGCGCCATATCTCCGGCATTCCGAACTCCGGCCCCTAAGGGGAAAAAGACATAAGCGTTAGCGCTTGCTGCAATAAGACAATGAACATTATTATTAAGCTTGAACTTTTGAACTTGCTACAGAACTTTTACAGCGACTTACCTGAATAGTCAAGCTTATTTGAACTCCCATCAAACCTCAATCCAGTGAAGTAACTGGGTTTCAACGCGCCCCTGCATCAGAAGCAGGATGGAGAACTCATCCTTCCAGACCCTAAGGTGAGACTTCACGGGGAATCGAGGAAGGGTATCGTGGAGGGTTGGAAGGGAGTGGGAGGCTTGAGCATTATTCCGTCAGTAGGTAATACTCCCTTTTCACGCACAGGGGAATATTCCTGCGAGCCAGTGAGTCCATCTTCAGAGTCCTGCGCTTCACCATAGAAGAAGCATCAGCACTCGAAGCCAGACCTGCGCCTCCGTGGGAATCAGGTGAGCATGACACTGAGCCAATTGAAATTTATTTTCTTCATATTTTGTAAATTCTCAATCACACCATTATTGGAATTTCTTACCCTAAAAGTAGAACCAATTATCATATATGCATTGGATATTTGTGTCATCAGACTGCATAAGCATTTGGATTCCTTACAGGGTCATTTGATTAATAAAGCTTTATGTTTGTCGTCTGCAATCCCTAATTGTATTATTAGACACGAGCTGGGATTAATTTCTCTATCCGCTAGGTTAACGTGGCGTGCTCTGTCTAATTATTCAAAAATCCTTAACTGCCCTGATAATTCAATCTATCAAGATTTTTCGGAATTTAGAAAAGGTTGCTCCTCCAGGTCTATTACTAGTTACTACAAAATCATGGTCAAAACACTACTTAGCCTGGGAGTTGATCAAGATGACTTGTACTTTCGTCCGAACTGTCACGACTCGCTCCCTTCGCTCCCGTTCCCACCACTTGGGGGCATGATTTGGGGTTTATTCCCTACTGGACCTTTCCTCCGAACCTTATGCTACAGTGCTGTGATGAATTGGGAGCGCTAAATCCCTATTTTCCAAGCTACGTCCCTTCCGGATCCATTCCAGGTTTTTGGCAGCCAGCATGCTTCTTTAACCAAATGACTATGCTTCCCAGAATGCCTGGCCCACTGCCCCACCTCCACCCTTGCAGGACAAGGTTGGGTGGAGGATAGGCAACACCTGTGGCTGCAGGTGCAGCAATCAGCACACCTGAGGCGTGTGCTCGTTAAGCAGCTTTAAAAGCCTCAGTCTTACTTCAGTCCAGCGCTGGTCATCGTTTGCAGTGTTCCTGTTGTGACTAGTCCCTTGTTCCTTGCCTTTGTACCTAGTTCCTAGTTCCTGTTTTCTTGTTCCTCCGCCCTGAATCTCGGATTCATGCGCTAATTGATTTCTGCTCCCTTGATTCCCTTTTTGTCTTCCTCTGTTTGCAGGCAGCATTTCTCAGTGCTTTCCCCTTTTAGATGCAGCCCAGTTTGTCTGTGTTCTATATTTCTTTGACTCTGTCCTTTGCTGCTGTAAACCCGTATGCCTTAGCCTTCCTCTTAGATTAGCTTACTGTCTTTTCCTTGGAGGGGTAGGGAGAAGTTTGCATTGGTTATTTCGTTTTTCCCTGCTCCTGATCCTTACTTTCCATTGGGATCCATTCCATGTTTTCCATTGCACTTCTGCATTTATTTCCCATTTGATTATTAGGTGTGGTGTGCTGTTGTAGCTAGCTCCTGTGTGAATGCTTATGTTTTCCTCACTAATTTGTAATCACTATTCCAACTTAGGTATTTAGTTTTCCTCCCATTGCTGTTATAGCCTTTCTGGGTCCCAGTTTCATCAACAGGATTCGTGGGCTAGCTGACATTCAAGAGGTTTATCTCGTCCTCGTGAGTACTGTTCTTTAGTTCCCTTATTTAATACCATCAAGAGTGTTAGTTCACAGATCCTGTCATTGCTTGCCCTCCACGTGGGTTTAGCGCTGTCAGTACCTGTAACAGCAATTGGGGGTAAGGCGCTTGCCGACTTTCCTCGCGGTCAGGTGCTTACCCCACATCCCTTTTCATATATTGGTTTTGTTGTCACACTCTATATGCACTCCTGGGTTCTAGCATACATGAGTCATTGTTCCTGTGTGCACGTAGTTTAATTCGAAGCTATTCACTGTGTGATTTAGTGCACATTTCCCTTGCCATATTCGCTGCCTTTGTACTCGCCTGACTAATCCTGACAGAATGACCAGCCCAAAATTCCCATTGAATATGGCAAGTTTAAGAAAGAAAGGCAGCAAGGCCTCTAGCAAGTTTGTACAGAAAGCTTCCCCTACATTTACCTGTGACAATCAAATCACTAGTCCTGACTTAAATGAACTCCTTGTCACGAATGGGCATTTACGTGCAAAGTATTTTTCCCATAGGATGGCACATCCTACATTGCCTGATCCTAGTTCTATCTTTTGTTTTGATCCAGATTCTATGTCAGCGCAAGCCTTAGCCGCAGAAAACAACACACTGTTAGACGTATTATACAAGAGTACCTCTGTTGTTGAACCCCATGATTCCAGTTGTGCTTCACCTCAGATAGAACAGTTTCATGGTACAAACATAAAGAATGGAGTGGTTCCTTGCATAACTTCTGTTTTCTACCCTCAGTCTAAAGCATACTCCTTTGCACAGGTACATACTGTAGTCCCTAATGCCAAGAGGTCTATTGTCAATAGTTTGCTTAAGGGGGAAACAGACCAAGTAGGTAAGAGGAAGTATAAATCACAGAACCTGCAAGCAGTAGAGGACAATGTACAATTGGTGCACATCCAGATTGCTAGTGCAGGATCCAGCCCTGATGCCACTATGCCTCCCCCTGTGCCTACTGATAGTGATGTACAGTTAATGCAGGGCATGCTAAGAGCTAAGCTTGAGGAGTTAAGACAAGAATTCATTTCTTTACAAGAGGAGAATAAAACCTTGCACTCTTTACTGAATACACCTCAGACTTTATCCGTTGATGTTGATGAAGTGAACACTGTTCAGCCCCTGAGTGCAGAGACTTTGGTAAACCATGATATTTGTCAATATGTTAGATCTATTGGGAGTGAAAGTCTTTCTTCTAGCACAGCGCTTAATCTGGGCACAGTTTCTAACAATTGTTCTGCTGTTTGTCAGGGATTGCAGTTAGCTGAAGATTTACAAGCCACTCCTTTACCTAAAATTTCCTGTGTAGCAGTTTGTCATAATTCTGAGCTAGCACACATACAAGCTTCTGATTTCCAAACACAATCCACAATGGTGGCATACACAGATTCAGTCACTACAGTAGGCTTAGGCCCTGCTCTTGATACAGCTGCTGAGACTGAAGTAGATGTTAAAGCTGATGTGGAAAACGATGTTACCTCTGGGTTCACTCTTCCTTCTGCCAATTCTGATCAATACGAACAGTCAGAGACAGTACAGATTTCATGTTCTGATGGACTCATTCCACAGTATACAGAACCAAAAAACTGGCAGGCGATTCCTGAACTGTTGATTGTTAATCTGCCTCTTTCAGAAGCTAAAACAGAGGAATGGACAGTTGACGAAATCCTGATTAACAGAGACTTTACTATGGTGATTCCACTGGTTGATTTTGACTTCTACAAAGAAAGAGACTCTGTGTCACCCACTAAAGAAAGGGACTGCAAGGGTACAGCTCAGTCTTTGGTTACTGGTGCCAAGGAGTCTACTGCCCTAAAGGTGCCCTCCATTCCTGAGCCACCAATGTGTCTGTCAACTTCTGAGACTTCTGTCTGTCCTCCTACAACCATTGACTCTTCTATGATCCAATCCACAGCCCTGCAGTCATCTTTGGCACACGTGTCTTCAACCAATGAACCGCTGCCATGTCTGCCATTTACTCAAGAGCCAGTCCCAAAGACCTGGACATGTTTGTATCCAGCAACCGAGATTGCTTCAGCTTGCATGCCTTCAGCCTCAAGGTTTCCCCTGGCCTGCCTGTCTTCAGCTACAGTGACTCATCCTGCAGATCATCCTTCAGCTTTAGAGCCTCCGGTAGTCCATCAAAAGTGCATGTCTTCAGTCCCGGAGTATACTGAGTATTTGCCTTCAGTTCATGAGACGCCTGTATCCTGCTTAGCCTCGCTGCCAATATCAGAGGTATACCTGTCTACACCATCAGATCCTGCTGTATTTACTTCTGCTCCAGCGATTCCTCCTGAATCCCAACCATTTACTGTCGATGAACGTCTAGCTTGCCTTTCTTTTGCTTCAGGAGGAGCACCAGAATGCCTGCCTTTTCCACAAGACGATTCTCCCAACTGCTTCACTTTAGCATCAGAGCCTCCTAAAAATGCAGCATCAGAGTTTCAGACTTTTGCCAGCTCCCGCTTCAGAGTCATCAAGCTGGACCAAGTGGTGAGTCAGAACCACTCACCTGGGTGTGCACAGGGGGTGGTGCAGACCGGCGTATTACCTACAGGACTTGTGCAACAGAATTCCGCCAAGAAGCACCAGTTGGGTGCTAGTAGCCAAAGGAAGGGAATGACTGCTGCAGTTCAAAATGTGTCTGTTATTGCTCCTTCTGCGAGTGTGCCTGAAATACCAAGTACTGCGTCTATCACTCCTATCAGTATGCCAAACGTCCCTGCTGTTGTATCCCACGTGCAACAAGGTGGTTACACGACTGTCACCAGGAGTACCAGCCTTGTACAACCCATTGGACTTTCAGGTCTCCAAGGTGTAGAACATGTGCAGTCAAACCTTAGTCACTTTCAACCACAAGCCTTTTCCCAGATGGATGACAGAAGAAAATCTGAACTTGTACCTCAGCCGCCACCTTCTCTAATGGCTGAACATAAACCTTTCCTGAAGCCAGCAATTTCCTCACCTCCCGCATGTCCACTCTCGGCAGAAAGGCTAACAGGGCTTCTACCATTGTCTAAGGCATGTTGCACCAGCCTGCCTCCCTCCTCAAAGACTTATAAGGGTCCATTCCCAGTGACTGAGCTTCCTGGACCTTTCAACTCTGCTTCAGGTCCTGCAAGTCCTTCATGCCTTTCTTCGAACCATGAGTCTCTTCCTCACCAGAAGCCACCGTTTCCATCAGTACCACCTCCAAAGACAAAGCGCTCCTATCATGGAAGTCCATCTGCCTTTGCCCACAGGCCACCATTTCCATCAGTGCCACCTCCAAAGAAAAAGCACTCCCATCATGGAAAGAAGATGTCTCGTGCGGGTGGCGGGCACCCGAAGACGGCCGTAGGAGGGGGTATACTGTCACAACTCGCTCCCGTTCCCACCACTTGGGGGCATGATTTGGGGTTTATTCCCTACTGGACCTTTCCTCCGAACCTTATGCTACAGTGCTGTGATGAATTGGGAGCGCTAAATCCCTATTTTCCAAGCTACTTCCCTTCCGGATCCATTCCAGGTATTTGGCAGCCAGCATGCTTCTTTAACCAAATGACTATGCTTCCCAGAATGCCTGGCCCACTGCTCCACCTCCACCCTTGCAGGACAAGGTTGGGTGGAGGATAGGCAACACCTGTGGCTGCAGGTGCAGCAATCAGCACACCTGAGGCGTGTGCTCGTTAAGCAGCTTTAAAAGCCTCAGTCTTACTTCAGTCCAGCGCTGGTCATCGTTTGCAGTGTTCCTGTTGTGACTAGTCCCTTGTTCCTTGCCTTTGTACCTAGTTCCTAGTTCCTGTTTTCTTGTTCCTCCGCCCTGAATCTCGGATTCATGCGCTAATTGATTTCTGCTCCCTTGATTCCCTTTTTGTCTTCCTCTGTTTGCAGGCAGCATTTCTCAGTGCTTTCCCCTTTTAGATGCAGCCCAGTTTGTCTGTGTTCTATATTTCTTTGACTCTGTCCTTTGCTGCTGTAAACCCGTATGCCTTAGCCTTCCTCTTAGATTAGCTTCCTGTCTTTTCCTTGGAGGGGTAGGGAGAAGTTTGCATTGGTTATTTCGTTTTTCCCTGCTCCTGATCCTTACTTTCCATTGGGATCCATTCCATGTTTTCCATTGCACTTCTGCATTTATTTCCCATTTGATTATTAGGTGTGGTGTGCTGTTGTAGCTAGCTCCTGTGTGAATGCTTATGTTTTCCTCACTAATTTGTAATCACTATTCCAACTTAGGTATTTAGTTTTCCTCCCATTGCTGTTATAGCCTTTCTGGGTCCCAGTTTCATCAACAGGATTCGTGGGCTAGCTGACATTCAAGAGGTTTATCTCGTCCTCGTGAGTACTGTTCTTTAGTTCCCTTATTTAATACCATCAAGAGTGTTAGTTCACAGATCCTGTCATTGCTTGCCCTCCACGTGGGTTTAGCGCTGTCAGTACCTGTAACAGCAATTGGGGGTAAGGCGCTTGCCGACTTTCCTCACGGTCAGGTGCTTACCCCACATCCCTTTTCATATATTGGTTTTGTTGTCACACTCTATTTGCACTCCTGGGTTCTAGCATACATGAGTCATTGTTCCTGTGTGCACGTAGTTTAATTCGAAGCTATTCACTGTGTGATTTAGTGCACATTTCCCTTGCCATATTCGCTGCCTTTGTACTCGCCTGACTAATCCTGACACGAACTATGTGAAACGTAAGTTATTCGAGAATTATTGGTGTAAAACCCTAGAAGAAATTACAACACTGAGCACATATAAAGAATATGCCAAATTTCCTCTTAAAAGAGATGGCTGTAGGAGCTATCTTATGATGTTTCCATGCAACATTACCAGAATGTACTATATGCGTTTTAGACTAAACCAATTTCATACTCTCGAACAAACTAAGTACTGGGGACATGAAAATGATAAGTTGGGCATTTCGAAATGTCGGTTTTCAAACTGTACAGAACAGAATGAAACTCTAAAGCATTTGATTTAAGAAATGTCCCCATTTCAGAGACGTAAGGACCAGGCTTTTGTAAGATTTATAAATGTGAATTATGTGGATTGTATGGTATCTCTATGGAGTCATCTTATGCAAGGAAACGAGAGATCGTTGATATTTGCTTTGATGGATTTTATAAAAATAATTGAAAAAGAAATTTTGCCAGCATAATGTCACATTCCAGCTCTATTTTATTTTTAAAATTTGTTTTCAAATATGTTTTAAATTTGTTGTATTTGTATTGAATTGTTTTGTATAATTATACTATAATGTATTGTTATAACACTTTTGTAAAGGTTCTTTGAACCAAACACAAATAAAAAAAAATAATAATAAAAAATAAATGTCTCTTAGATTCCTGTCTCACAGCACCAGCAGCCACTACCTTCCATGAGACGGGCGGAACGTGATCTATCGTCTCAATTATCCATTTCAATTTCTGCATTTTGCTCCATTCCCTGTGTTAAGGTCCCACTTTCTGATCACTTGACCCCATTCATCCCGAAACAGCCCCAGGTGGTTGTTGACTAGGGCTGTGAGCTTTTCCATTGCAGAAATGTCCCACAGCTTATGTTTCCAATCGGCCCTGCTTGGTGTATCCAGCAATTTCCAGTTCTGAGCTACTGCGATTCTTCTCACCCTCAACACTGCTTCCCACATCCTCGACAGCCCAAATTCTTCCCTATGTACGAGGGAAAATCCAATAACAACTTGAGAGGGTTCATTGTTAGTTCTACACCCATTAAGTCTTTGATCCAACTCAGGAGTTCACCCCAATGAATCTGGATTTTTGGGCGATCCCAGTACATGTGGATCTGCGAGCTGTTTTCCCCACATTGTTTGGGACACCTCAGGGACAACATCCCAAAACATCTTGGATAGCCTTTGTGGGTCACTGTGCTACCCATGCAACATTTTAAAATTGTGCTACATTGCGAATGTAAATAAGCTGCCATGGAAGGTGACTGCAAACATTCTTCTCTGTGTCTCTTCCATGATGTCCTCCCCTACTAAATTGATCCACAGGAGTTTGAATGTATGCCTATCTCCTATCTGGTAGGTGATTAGTGCATTGTAAAGTTTAAACAAGATCCCTTTTCTGTTTTCTGGGTTAACTATTACTTCTCAAATAATGTCAGGTCCCTACTCAAGGAGTCATTCCACTTTTTGTCCGTTAAGGTTCCTTCGAGTCTCAAGTAGTCAAAGACCGAACTTGTCCCCTGACCCAGAGAGTCGTGAAGAGATTTGAAGTCAATGAAAGAACCCTGGGGAAAAAAGCTGGCCTACTCTCTCCAAACCTCTATCCGACCAGTCATTGCCGTCGCAAAAGACCTGACGAGCAATGTCAAAAGGGGGACCAGTATATATGACCAATATACTTCCTCTCCTCTTACCAGCCCTGTCAGTCAACACTAATCAGTCTGACCACAACGTGCTAGTTGAGACATTTAATAACACCATGTCCATGGCCTTCAACGTCACAGCCCCCTTCAAACTGCACAAAGGTAAACAAAAATCCCATCTCAATTCGTGGTTCACTCCCCACCTCAAACAACTACGCCTACAAAAAAGGAAACTCCAAGCCATCTGGAGACACCCTCCCACGGAGGAGAATAAAATATTGCTATCTAATTTAGCCAACAAATATAAGAAAGAAATAATCCAGACCAAAAATAATTCATTTAATGATAGAATTACTAAGGCCAATTCCAACTCCAAGGAGCTTTTCACCATCCTCCGGGAAATGGAAAATCCCTCTGTACCATCAGATAATGTCCCGACAGATAAACAATGGTGTACAAGCATCCAAAATGCCTTAGTCAATAAGATAGTTACTCTGCAGACTAAAATAGCGAACAAAAAAACCTCATTGCGCTCCACATAGACGCCCACTACCCCACTCGATACACCACGTACCGACAAACCCTTCAGGTTCATTAATATCTCCATACTGGAAACAGAAAAGGTTATCCTATTTCTGAAACCCTCCAACTGCCAGGGTGACAGCTGCCCCGCACAAATCATAAAGGATGCAGCCAGAGACTTAGCACCCTTTATCTCGAAGCTTATCAATGCTTCCTTTAATTTGAGTACGGTCCCTTCGAACCTCAAAGAATCCTGGGTGCTACCACTCCTCAAAAAACAGACCCGGCTATACCCACTAACTATAGACCCATTACTACAGTCCCATTTCTCCTCCGAATTATGGACAGAGTAGCATATCTACAAATCCAAAAGTATTTGGAGGCAAACCAACTTTGGGGATCTCGCCAATCCGGTTTCAGACCACAACATGGCACTAAAACAGCTTTAATTGACCTCAAAACACAAATCGGCGAGTTGAAGGACAAAGGTAAACAGCTATGCTAGTCCTCCTTGACCTATCGGCAGCCTTTGACTTGGTGGACCATGCAGTATTATGCAAACACCTAGCATCAGCTGCCTATTTCTCGCGTGAAGCCATAGCCTGGGTTCATTCCTTCCTAGCGAACCGTACGATGAGAGTGTTCTCCCCCTCAGCTTCAGCAGACCCAACCCACATCACCTGTGGAGTTCCACAAGGTTCCTGTGTTTCTCCAACTATGTATAACATTTTTACTAAGCCACTCTTCGACAAACTTGACAGGCTAGGTATCGCATATACAAACTATGCTGATGACACCCAGATCCTTATACCCCTTTCGGGCAACTTTGTTGAGGACACAGCCTTAGTAAATAAGATATACCTCCTCATTCAGGCATGGATGGCCTCACATGGCCTCTGCCTAAAGGACGACAAAACGGAGATCCTGATCCTGGGTTCCGAATCCAACCTCAAAAAACATAGCCCCAGTTACACTGCCTTCAACATTGACCGTAAAGTTATAAAAGTAGTCACTGAGGTAAAAACACTTGTATTTTACCTTGATTCCATATTATCTCTCAAAAAACAAGTCAGCTCCATGGCCTACTCCACAGCTTATATCTGTAAATTGATTCGGGCCTGCAGACTCTATTTATCCAAAACAAATTGTATTACGCTTGCTAATGCACCTATAATGCCCAACCTCGATTACTGTAACTCCCTCTATGCAGGCGCTAACAAAAATCTCTTAAACAAAATGCAAATACTGCAAAATAATGCCTTAAGAGCAGCTCTCAACATACCCGGTAGAGAGCACATTTCCAACATCAGGAAAGACAGCCAGTGGCTAAAAATCAGCGACAGAATACTGCTTAAAACAGTATCCCTCACATTCAAAGGACTTAACAATGCTGCACCCCCTATATCTCCGCTAGATGTTCCTAAAGAACGTCTACTCACCATATTGGAGCCTCTAATGACCTATGCCTAGAAGTTCCTAGGTTCAAACTGTCCAAAGCCGGAAGAGCAAGCTTCCCGGTCAAAGAAACGATTGCCTGGAATGCACTACCCACTATCTTCAGAGAGGACCAGCCCTACTCTAGATTTAGATGAAACCTCAAGAACTGGCTCTGTACTAAAAGACAACTCAAACTTCCATCTACCACGAACGACATCTTAACCCTGACTTCTTGTTCTTATGACTCTGTTATATATGTACTTTTTTATTTTCTACCTTGGTTCTGCTTCTTGTATATATATATATTTGTAATGTATGCATTGTAATAACGATCTGCTGTAACTAAGCTCTAAATATTCTTGTAACTGTTGCGCCCTGCTACCTGAGGGTTTGATGCACATTATTAAATAAATAGACATAAAGGTACCTACATCATCCCTCGTGTGTTCCAATAGGATTTACAACTGGGAGGCTTTGTAGTATAAGTACATATCGCGCAATCCGAAACCTCCCCAATCTCTTGGTAAGGTGAGTGTGGAGAGTTTAATTCTGGGGACTTTTTTATGCCATATAAATCTAATTAGGGCACCCTGCAGGTCAGTAAATAAGCTTTCTGGCGAGAGCTGAGAAAATATATGAGACAGGGAAGAATGTCCATTTTTATGGTGGTCATTCGACCGTACCATGACAAAATAGTTGGTGGCCACCGATCGAGCTCCCTTTTGATGGTTTCCAACGTGGGGTAAAAAGGGCCATGTAGGCGAGTTTTCTAGGGAGGGTGATCCCTGGATATTTAATCGCATGTGTTTCTACCCTCATCCCCTGAACCACCCGACGGTGTCCAGTACAGAGTTTGTAGCCCGGATTGGTATAATGCTAGACTTGCCTACTACCTTAAACCCAAGAAGTGTCAAAAGATGGTAATTTGAGACAGAAGAGTGGGGAATGAGTTCTGAATGCCGTCTATATACTTCAAAAGGTCATCTGCAAACCAGGACAATTTAAAAACTCTGTTGCTCCACAACGGATCCCTTTTATGACGTGTTTCGCCAGTATCGCTATCGCCATGGGTTCCATAAACAGAGCATAAAAGAACGGCGAGAGGGGGTACCCTTGTCTTGTCCTCCTGATCAGGGCTATCAATGATGTTAGAGTCACATTAACTTGCACTCTCGCTGTCGCGGAGCTATAAAGGTCTGCTATCCAGTGTAGGAAATTCTCACCAAAACCAATTTCTTCTAGGAACTTTGACATATAGCACCATTCCACCATGTCAAAGCCCTTCTCCGAGTCAAGGGAGACCAATGCTGTCTCAAACCGCTTGTTTTGCGATACGTGCCTAAGGTCAATGGTTTTTCTTATGTTGTCTGCCCCTTGCCTCCCCTTTACAAAACACCCTTGAATCTGTTTCCCAGCAACTTGGCCAAAAATGTACGTCTGCGTTTAGCAGGGAGATGGGTCTGTTTGAAGCACAGGAGGAGAGGCCCTTCCCCTCCTTATGTATAACCACTATGATGGCCCCTAGTTTGGTGTCTGGGAGTACCCCCCTTGCAGACTGTCATTGAAGACTCTTACCAAGTATGTGGCTAGTAGGGATTGGTACATTTTATAGAATTGTACAGCAACCCCATTGTCTCCTGCTGCTGTACCCACCCCCCCTTCATGTTTTTAATCATCCGGACTACCTCGTGTGCTGTAATATGCTCATCACTCACTTCAACATTATCCTTGGGTAGGCCTGGGATGTGGATTGAGTCGACAAACGCCATTATGTGAGATCCATTGACCATGTATTCAGATTTGTAGACTTGTTCATAGAAGGCTCCTGAAGCAATTCCCCACTCTTTCAGGGTCAGAAACCAGGCCTCCCCCCTGCATCTTGATGCTAGCTACCCATTTGGATTTACTTTCCTCCCTCAGCCTGCAAGCCAAAATCCTATCTGCCTTTTTTCCCTTTCTCAGGGTATTTCTGTTTTAGTAACAGCTTTTTTTCTGTGTCGTGTTTTAACAGGGTGTTAAGTTTCTTTTTATCGTGTTAGAGACAAGACCCCAGTCTGGCACCCCCCTAGTTGATGGCCTCAATTTTCTTCCTCAAGTTTGTTTTCGCAGGTTGTCTTTCCCGCTTCTTTGCTGCCCCTATGTGAATTAGGATCCCTCGCAAAGTCACCTCGAAGCCTTCCCAAAGAAACTGGGGGGAAACCTCTACAGTGTCATGAAACTCAAAATAATGTTTGATTACCCCTAAGATAGTTTGTGAAGTCTCTCTGTCCTTCAGCAGGCTGTCATTACATTTCCATCTCGCCCTGTGTTTCTGGGCAAGCCAGGTACCGAGACTGATGCAGACCAAGTCATGCTCAGACCAGGGGACAGGAGCCACTTTCGACTCGGAAACACCATCTCTTAGGGGAGCGTCTATCAATATTAAATCTATCCTGGAAAAGGAATAGTCTGGTTGTGAGAAGTAGGCAAATGGAGGATCCACCTCGGCAAATGAGTCGGAGTCCACAAGACAGTTCATGGTTAATCTGATTGAACAGTTTGGCCTTGTTGATCTGGGTTGTGGTTAACTGTGTACAACAAACTATGTTACTTTTACTAGTGCCATGCGCCCTTGTCGTGGAGGAGAAAAAGAAAATCAATCAATGCCTCTTATTCTCCAAATTGTAAGCTTTGAACTTTTAATTGTACATGGATTCAAGGCGTGGCCTTTGTGATTACATGTGTTTTGACATCTGCGTCTTTTTCAAATCAGGGCTAATCAAGTTCCATTAACAAAATTGTCATTGTCATTACAAAAACGAAAAAATGGATGAACAATAGTTGTATACACATTCCAAATAAAACATAACAATTACATGCATGCATGTTAAAGGATGGCCGTTGAGGGAGGGGAAAAGGTGGGATTGTTAGGGAGATGGGATAGACACATACCAGGTTTTGTACCATTTGCAGTCAGTCTTAAGCTATGTATGCTTCATATCATTGAAAAGTGCTCATAGACATTTACAAGTTCTGATCGTAACACTAAACACAGGTTAATGAAGAAACCCTCCTTGCGTTAAAACCCCTAAAAAACGCATGCCAACTCCATTCAAGCTACAACATTTTTAGATTGGCATTCCGCAGTAAAATGTATTAAGGGAGCGCGACCCCCACGCTGTACAATCATGTTTTTCCCAAAATATGGCAGCGACATTAGAAACTATGAAAGGACTACCACAGATGCTCAGGCATCCACTTTGATTTTTGTATTTTTAACATTTATTACCAAAATTAGTAATAACATACAACATGAAATATATACTTGTAATTCAAGAAAAATTGTAGTGTCCGAATATGTCATTTAATTGGAAACGTTAACAAATTGTGATTTGATCCAGACAGCAATTTACAATTGCTATCTAATTTTCTAAATTCATCTAACACATAAGGAAGCCCATAACCACATATGTAATATTAGCATTCTAATACTAAAAATAAACACCTAGACAAACGTAGTGAAAACAGAAGTAGGACTCAGCCGACCAGTTACCATGGCCACAATAATAACAGTAACACGGCACAGAGTGAACGGGGACTCTTTGATACGGAACACGCTGACACAGGTAAGCATGCTGTAGGGGCTCCCGCAGGGGGGCTTATTCACATAATGCAACCACACATGGTAAACACGTGTTGGCACGATCGATATTGTTTAATGTTCTAGACCAATAAGCACAAGTGCTAGCGCATCGTTAGTTTCAAGTAACTATGTTAAACACTCGCACGCATGGCGTGCAAACACAATTTGTATGACCATGGTTGATTTATACGAAGACCTGGTCTAATGCTCTTTTTCACAAATAAACTCCAACGGATTAGTCCAGTTTGTAAGTTCACAACGTTGAGTTTGAAATTAAAGTCGCCCGGGAAATTATATATTCTTTAAACAATCTATAGCTCGCTCTATTCACTGGTAAAGTGCACTTCACTAATTGCAAGCAAGGTAGCTCATTAATGGGCCACATGATGTTTTTATTTTAGGGATTCAACCCATGACTATCTAACCTAAACTACCAACTCATGAACCTTGAATCAACCTTACTAGGTAAGAAGAAACACACCACTCCCTTTTTTCTGGTTGATTAAGTATTGGACATTTTTGAAAAGTGCAAAGGGACATTATTCATTAACTAATTACTTTCTCATATTTTTCTTTTTTACTTTTATTTTCATTATCTGTTGCATTCCCTCTTTGTCAACCATCCCTAACAATCCCACCTTTTCCCCTCTCTCAACGGCCATCCTTTACCATGCATGCATGTAATTGTTATGTTTTATTTGGAATGTGTATACAACTATTGTTCATCCATTTTTTCGTTTTTGTAATGACAATGACAATTTTGTTAATGGAACTTGATTAGCCCTGATTTGAAAAAGACGCAGATGTCGAAACAGGTGTAATCACAAAGGGCACGCCTTGAATCCATGTACAATTAAAAGTTCAAAGCTTACAATTTGGAGAATAAGAGGCATTGATTGATTTTCTTTTTCTCCTCCACGACAAGGGCGCAAGACACTAGTAAAAGTAACAGTTTGTTGTATTCTGAATTCAAACCGAGTAAGGGAGCCAAGGAAACTCCGTTGTTACACAGTCATGCGACCGTGACTTGTCAGTCAGCAATCATCGAGGAAAGGGCGCTGAGGTCCACCTGGAAGGGAACCCAACAAAATAGGTTCCTCACACACAAAAGGTGGTTAACTGTGTGCCTTTGGGCCTCCTATCTCTGATGGGGTTGAGGACCATGTTAAAATCCCCCCTGACCACCAGTGGGCCCCTCATAAAGCCCTTTACTTTTTCTTTCTTTTCCTCAAAACTTTATTTATTCAAACACAATCACAGATTACATGGCATTGACAGCATAATTGCTTCAATAAGTATTTCGCTTAGTTCTGAGTAGCCGTACTAGCGAAGTTCCCTCTAGGGTTGGTGGTTGTGCATTTATATGTTTCAGTCCAACTTTAATTATAACATTTCTCGGAACCTTTCGTGACCCCCGCCCTGCCACCTAATCCCCCACTCGGTATGGTCCAATTTCTGTGTTACTTGAGTTCGATGTGTCCGCTCTTCAGGCATAGCTCACAGTTTCAATTCTCCACTGTTCCAATTTTGGTGTCCCTCAGTTCTGTATTGCTCTCATTATTGCTGGTCTATAATACTGTCCTTCCCTTTCCTTAACAAACTCAAGGAAGGGGTCCCACACTGACAGAAATTTCTGATGTTTGCCCTCTCTCAGGGCCCCCACTTTTTCCATGGCCTTTACGTTCCAAATTTTAACCCACCACCATGCTATTATGGGACCATCTGCGTTTTTCCACCCCAGGGCCAGGGTCATCCTTGCCGCCATTAACAAGTGGGTGATGAGGGTTGCTTTGTTACCGGTTGCTGCGTAAACTCCTTACACTTATGTTCCCAGTAGTACTACCTTTGGTGTGGGTGACAGCTGTTTCCCTGTTATCTCTTTTATGTGCCCTAGGACCTCCTTCCAATACAACATAGCCTTGGGGCATGACCACCACATGTGATATAGGTGTCCTTTGCCACTACATTGTCTCCAACATGTGAGGGGCAAACAGGGGTTCATTTTATGCAGCCTATGGGGGGGGGGGGGTCAGGTACCACCTGTAACAGTTTATATGCTGTTCCCTAATAGCAGAGCATTTGGACGTCTTTTGTGCCCTCCTCCAGATTTGACCCGATTCCTCCTCTGTGATGAGTGTGCCCACATCCCTCTCCCAGTTGTCCTTGTATGAGAGTTTATCTTCCCCTTGTGCCTTATCTAACAGCCTGTACAGCCTCGATATTGCCCTTGTAGTCATACCCTCCTGCAGAGTCGGCTCCATCCCCATCTGGGTCCTCGTGGCCGCCTTCCTAGCCGCCTCCTGCAATATCCAGTGCCTAATCTGTATGTATGTACATCTTTCCCTTTCCCCTATGCCACATTTCTGCTTGTATTCCTCAAACAGAAGAGGATTTTCTCCGTGGAAAAATTCCTTTAAGTGGATTGTTTGTGCCTGCCCCCAATTATCACAGAACCAGTTTTACTTGTCCGGGGTAAAGTCCTGATTGTGTGCCATTGGGGTAAAGGGTCCTAGACCTGGTGTGATGTGGCGCCTCCTGAGTGCTCTACCCCATCCCTTCAGCGACACTTTGGTGGCCTCTAGCAGTTGTTCCTCCACCCCTCTGGCCCTTACTCGCAGCGCTTGTAGCCTTCCCAGAGGGATTTTAGTCACCCCTTGCTCAATTCCCATCCAACTATTTAGTGTGTCCCTTACCATCCATTTCAACATTGCTGCTATTTGCACAGCCGGATATACCTCTTGATATCAGGAACCCCAAGTCCTCCTAGAGTCGGTGACCTCGTCAAAACATTTTGTATTCTACGTTTTTTCCGGTGCCACAAGAAAGACGTTAACTCCTTCTGTAGCGCCTTACTTATTTTAGGGGGGATATCCATCAGAATGGAACCCACCATATATAGCAGTTGGGGTAGCAGTGTAATTTTAAGTGCTGCAATGTGTGCTAACCAGGTTAATTCCTGGACATCCCATTTCTGTAGGTCTTCCCTCAATTGTTTCCACAGGGGTGTTATATTTGCTCCATACAGGCCTTTGTAATCCTTTGTTAGATAAATCCCCAGGTATTCCATTGCCTCGCTTTCCCAGGTCAGGGGGTATAATGCCCTCAAGTTTGTCAATCTCCCCCTCTTTTTCTGTGATGTTCAGAGCCTTAGAGTCTGTGAAAGTTATGGTGAACCCTGAAATCCTAGCAAATTCTTGTAACCTTTCCAGTGCTTTCGGTAGTGTGCTCATAGAGTTTATAAGGAAGAGCATAATGTCATTGGCATATAATGCTATCTTGTGCATTGCCCCTCCACAAGACACCCCCTCCACCTCTTGCTCCTGCCTTATTATTTCCGCAATAGGCTCCATCGCCATGGCAAATATTAGGGGGGGATAGGAGACATCCATGGTGTGTACCTCTCTGTATTTTTATTTGGGCCGCGGTTTTCCCGTGGACCATGAAGGACGTAGTTGGGAGTCGAAAGTTTGCTAGGACCATCCTAATGAAGTTAGGGTCGCAGTCAAATTTCCTCAAGACCAGCTTCAAGTATGTCCAATCTAGACTGTCAAAGGCCCGTCGTTCATCTAATGCCGCTATAGAGCATTTTGGCCCATCCTGGTTCCTAGCTCTATGATATCCACCGCCCGCCTTATATTGTCTAGCGTGTGCCTCCCTATTATAAAGCCGGATTGGTCTGCATGGATTATTTTGGGTAATACCTTCGTCAGTCTTGTAGCGAGGTCTTGAGCGTATAGTTTGGCATCACTATTAAGCAGCGATATCAGCCGGTGGCTAGTGCAGTCTGTGGGGTCTTTGCCTGGTTTAAGTATTAGGATTGTGATCGAACTTCCCATGTCTGGCGTGACCATACCACTGTCCCTTACATGATTAAAACGTTTGGTGTGGGCTTAGAAGTTGATTTTGGAACGTTTTGTAATATCCGTTCCCGGGGTCTTGTTAGGAGGTAAAGTTGTTATAGCGTCACTTATTTCTTGTGCCATTATGGGAGCCTGTACAGCGTCATTGTCCTCCTCAGTGATTTGGGGCAGGGTGAGTTTAGACATGTAATCTATTTTTGCATGTAGGTGGAGTTCCTCCTGTTTCAGAAGTCCCTGATGAAATCTCTCCATTATTTCCAGTTTCCCCTCCTCCGATGTACATAGTTCCCCTTTTTTGCTTTTAAGCTGTGCAATGTAATTTCGGGATCTTTGTTTATGTAATTTGGCTGCTAAGAATTTGTTAGCCTTCCCTCCCTGAACGTAATATGTCTGTTTGGTGTACAGTAAGGACTGTGCCGTGCAGTCTACTATGTGTATTTCCAGCTGGGCCCTTGCTTTCCGGAGTGCTATCAGCGATTTTTGTGTTTGCCTAGTTTTGTGTTGTGTTTCCGCCTCCTGTAGCACTAACTCAAGTGTCTTCTTAATTAGCCCCCTTTCCTGCATGTATGCTGTGGCTTGCGATATGAATTCCTCCCGGACTACTGTTTTCCCCGCATCCGAGATTACTCCCCAGTCTGTTTCAACATTGTCATTTTCTTGAAAGTAGTTATTCAGTACTTTCTCCATGTGTGCCCTAATGGCGATGTCTCTCAATATCATTTCGTTCAGCCTCCAGTTCTTACGGGTCTTGATCGTGTCTTTTACCATCACAATTTGTACTAGGACTGGAGCATGATCGGAGCGATATTTAACTCCCAACTCTACTTTTCGCACTTGGGGAATCAACGTGGCCGAGACCAATATCATATCGATTCTTGAGTACCCTTTTGGAGCTGCCGAGTAGTGGGTGAATTCCTTCTTGTGATCGTGGAAAAACCTCCACGTTTCGACTACCCACCAAGTCCCTAAATAGTTTTCCCAGCGCTTGCTTATTTTTCTTCGTCTGCAGCAGTGGGTGGCGGTGTTTTGTCCAGGGTGGGGTCCATCAAACAATTAAAGTCTGGGCCAATCACTATCGGCCTTCACACCACCCCCCCCCCAGTTTCTGTAGTATTTCCCCTAGATACAGGTCTTGTTTCTCGTTTGGGGCATATATTGCGATTAGTGTTTATATCTGTTACCCCAGCGTGCCTTTGAGGAGCAGGTATCTGCCCTCCAAATCTCTATGCAAAGCTTGTTTCTTGAATATCACATTGGTCCCCAACAGTATAGCCACGCCCTTGGTTTTGTTCCCGCCCAAGGCGTAGTATTGTCTAGGGAATGCTCTATGGGTCATCCTTCTTTCATCTGCGGCGAGTAGGTGTGTCTCTTGTAAAAAGACTATTGATGCTTGAAGGTCTATTAGTCTCGCCAGAATAGAGCGACGCTTCACTGCTGGGTTTAGGCCCTGTGCGTTTAGGGTAATGATATTCAAGTCAACCATACCTCATATGCCTGGGTTTTCCCTGATGTTTGCTATGCCTCCTCCAGTTGCCTACACTTCGTTTCTTCCCACCTTGCGGACCCTACCTTGAAGCTTTCCCACTTAACTGAACTTCAACTTTAACTTTCCCTCCCCTTCACCCCCTCCCCGTCCCCTACCCCTCAGACCAAGGTCCCTTAGAACCTCCCCGGACCCCTCCCGGGGCGTTGGGTCTTGTATCTGCCCCAACATTCCCTCTGCCAGGACATTTCCATATCTTGAATTAGATTCCAGGATGTCCCTCTCCCTTCTTCCCATCCGGGCTTGCTTCGCTCATCTCGCCATCATTTCCTCTCCTTAACATTCCTCCTCCCCCCCCCAGTTCCAATCGTTTGGCCACACTTTTTGATTATTGTCTTACGTGCGTTTCTGCTGCTGGGCTTAATTTCGTACGGAGTCCGTTAGAGTGATCTCTTTGCCACGCCTCTTCTTGGTGCCAGATGACCAGTCCCAGTGTCTGGGTCCTACCCCTCTCGGATTTTGATTTGACCCCTTCTTCCTCTAACTGTAACAGGGTCAGTCCTTCTTCACAAGTGGTGATACGCTGCTATCTGGCCTCCCAGGTGAACAGCAAGCCAAAAGGGTATGCCCATTTGTAAAAGATTCCTTTGGCTTTTAACGCCTCTGTGACTGGCTGCAGCAGTGTCCTTTTGTGTAGTGTAGATAATGCTAGGTCCTGAAATAATTGGACTTGCGTTCCGTTGATAAAGACCATCTGTTGCTTTCTCGCTGCACGTAGTATCTCCTCCTTCGTAGTGTAGGAAGTCATTGCTAGTAGGACATCTCTGGGCCTGGCTCCAGGGTCTCCTTTCCTAGGTTCCACTCTGTGCACTCTATTAGTATGTCCTCTGGTTGCGTGCCGGATAGCAGGCTGCTAAAGCAATGTTGCATTGTTTCTTTCAGGTCTTTATCCTTGATTGTTTAAACCAGGCCTTTAACCCTGATGTTGGATCTTCAGTATCTGTTCTTGAGGTCTTCTGCCTGGAGTTCTAAGTTATGTGTTGCCCTGGCAACCTGTTCAAGAAGTGCACCGTTCTGTTTCGAGTCTTCCGCAATCTCCGAAAGCCCTGCTTCTGCAGTATCCACTCTGTCCCCTAATTCTGTGATGTCCTGCCTAACTTGCTATAGGGAGGACCAAAGTTCTTCCCTCATTTTGCCCAGTTGCCTTATCTCAGGATGTTTCCTCCCTCTAGGTTCGTTGCCTCTGATCTTGGGGTATTTTGTACCTTAAAATTGTCTTTTATTAACTGATTCGGTTGTGTGTTACTCGTAATTTATCCACTAACTGGCTGCCTCGTATCGTGTTGTCCTCTGGTATCCCGAGGCTTCTCCTCTCCCATTTTGCTTTGCTTCCAGCTTGCTCACTGCTCGGCACTGTGTCAGCGCAATGGCTATGCAAAAATATTCAGTTGCTGGCGTCTAATGGTGCCAGGCTTCCACCTTGTCTGCGCGCTTTCGTCCCAGCGCTTTATTCTGTCCCACCGTGCATTTACAGTGTTATGTCCTTGTCAGGCCTGGCGCCCCTTGCAGCTTTGCAGCCTCTTCCTCCACCCTGTGTTGTGCTGCTGCATCTTTTCTCAGACTCCGGCGCTCCTTCTCTCCTCGCTCCTTTTCGTTCTTACTTGGCGCATGTTGGGGTATGTTGTAGCTTCCACACTGAACCCTGCGACGCGGGGCCGGGATTGCTGATCCGCTTCCCTGCTCCGCTGTCCTCCTGGCTTCCCGCCGTTTCATGTGGGTTGCTAGCATCGTCCGCTCTCTAGAGCCTTTTGCTGTCCCGCTGCGGTCCTCCACCTTCGTTGGTGGGTCTTCTGAGATTGCAGGTTTGCCCATGGCTTTTATGGAGTCAGCGGTGCTCCGCACTGCCCATTTCCAGCATTATTTCACGACAGGTTGCTGCAGCTCACAACCTCCTAGTTCCCTTCCTGGGTTTGTCGGCGGGGCCCGCTGCACCTCTCCTTCTGCTTTACAGCCTCTTAAGTAGGGCTGCTGTTGGAGTCATCGAGCGAATTTCGTGGGGTTTTCTTTTCCGCAGTGCAATCTGCCTTCCTTATGGGCCCCGGCGGTATGAGGGATGCGTTGTTTCTCTATTTTTCAGCGCTTTTTGTCACCTTTCGTTATCCCGGATGGAGCACAGCAACATACACCCTCGCGGGATGGTGGCCATCTTGGAATGGCCCTTTACTTTCTCTTTAACCCTGTCCCAGAATGTAGTCTGTCCCTCGTTTTGACAATACACTGAACCCAGTGTTAATGTGTTACCTTGTATTTGACACCTTGCAAAAATGTCATGAATTTCGGGGTCGCAGAGTGCCTTCTCCGCCACCAAATCCATTTTATTCTATATCATTAGCGCCAGCCCTCTATTCTTTGCCAACGCCTACGAGTGGAGAACATCCCCTACCGCTTTTGATTTCAAACTCAGTTCCCTTCCCTTTAACCAATGCGTTACCTGAAGGCATAGCACATCGAACTGAGACCAATGAAACTTTGAGTATCAATGATTGTTTCGTTAGTTCCTCAGGCTTTAAGAGAGCCCACCACCAGATTTGAAGCAAGGCCTGCTATCTAGAATACGAGTGTGAGGCCAGGCGAGGCGGTGAACAGCCAGCGCCGTCGTGTCTTGTGATGAAGTAATGTGCTTATCTGTTTATTCATCTCCCTGAAATTACTCAGTACAACCCTCAAAGACAACAACCAACCTGATAAAAAATAAAAACCCCTAAAAATAAACTGAAATCCAACCCCTTGTGTTGGCCCCCTGACCTCCCCCAATGGCATACAATCACTTTGTGGTGTCATTACGAACTTCAGATTAGACCACTGGGTGATTTCCCTCATCCAAGTAAGTAATCTAGCATAATTCTACTCATGAGCCCCCACCCCCTAACCCTGTGACACACTTATTGTAAACATGCATCTAAGAACCAATTGAAATTAGTCGAGGGGGAAAGAACCCCCTTGAAACATTAGCGAAGCAGGAACCTCACCAAAACCAAAGTAGAAACACACCGCCCATGCTCCCAGCTACCTCCTCTCCATTCTCCTGATACCCAAACCATACAATGCCATCAAACTGAGTCAACAGGGGTAAAGATCGAGAAAGAGCAGACTAATACTGGTAGCAAGTTTCACTCAGCCATCTCTTAAATGTTGCCCCTGGGAGGGGTATTCAGCTTTGTAAACTCCCTCAAACCTGGAATATGCCTTCTGCTTGCCCCCTTAACCCCTTAATTTTCCATGGCCCTTATCTGACCTTGTCTTGGTATTGAGGGTTTGATTTCCCCATGTGTTCGCTTGAGACCCTCCCAATGTCATCTTGAGTATTCAGTTTGTAGTTCTAGCTTTCAAATTTGAAAGAGAGAGACAAGGGGAATCCCCATCTATATCACATGCCATTATCACTCAGCCATTTTGTCAATGGTGTACACATTCTGCGTCTCGCTAGAGTGAATGTAGAGAGGTCTTGAAAGATCGTAATCCTGGCAGAGCCGAGCTGCACTGGGCCGGTTGTGTGAGCCTTGTAAAGGATTTTCATTTTCTCAGGGTAATTGTGAAAATGGGCCAAGATGGAACAGTGGATTATCCGGAAGGCGCTGGAGGCGAGGTGCCCCTGTATCGGCCCCCAATGGACCGGGGGGAGGCGTTGCTTATTGTTCTGGTGCTAAAAAGTGGCACATGATAGTCTCTCCATCCTGCCAACTGATGCTGCTCACACATGCCCCTTAAGTCGTGGGGAAGTCACTGTGGGGCCATTCCAGTCAAAAGGCCCAAGTCACAACCACTTCCAAGTGTCGATCCTCTCCTGGGAGCTCTACCTCTGTCCCATGTACACTGCGCTAAAAGGTGCCAGATGATCTCTCTGGCCTGGGTCCATAGCTCCCACCAATGTGGAGGGGCCTGGGGGTGAGGGGGACAGGCCTTATTTCTCCGAGTCCTCTTTGGTAAGGTTCCCTGCCTGCTGGTGAGGCCCCAGGTAATCCACTGGGTTGAGACGCTCCGCAGGCTCCTGATGGTGTGAACAAGGGAGGGGAAATCCCCCTGTCCACACTTGGTGTCTCTCTCCTTGGGATGGTCTCTGCAGCGCTCCCACATCCTCCAAGGCACACCTCAGTGTCGGACTTGGCTTACCTAGGAGGGGTGGTGGGCATTGTCGGCACCGGTCCGCATCCCATTTATCTCCTTCTCTGACTCATCTTGCCGTCCGAAGTGGGGGTGTAACTCTCCCGCTGACTCCCGACAATCGGGAAAGGTGGGAAATTTTGCCCAACTGTGCCTCATACGGTCCTGAGCGCCTCAATCGGGTTGCCCTTGGGGGCTGGGGTCCAAAGTGGGGGCTCAAACCACTTTCAAACCCATCAAAGTGGGAGTTTAGCACTCAGATGTTCATCATCTGAGCCCCATGTCGGCCTCCAGCAGCAGCTATTCTAATAGGTCAGGACAATGTAAATATGTGCTAAATTATTGGTGATTTTCCACTGTTTCAACATTAAATATTTCAGTTTTCCTATATTTTTGGATGTAGTTGGATTGTTTTAACCAGGACTATGCTTTCGATGGTCTTCAAATTCAGAGCAGATATTCATTTTTATTAGGGGTGTACCAAACAGTAAAATAACTATTTAGCCGAACACCAAATAGTTGGCCCAAGTATTCGGCCAAATAGTTAATTTCTATAATGTGCCTCCAGCAGTATATTACATTCTGCTAGAAGTATGTCGCCTCCAGCAGCATATTAAAGAATAATATACTGCAGGAGGCACATTATGGACATGTGCCTCACTTTCTTGCCGATACTTGAACATTTTCTGATTGGTTTAGTAATTAAACTGATCAGAAAAGGTTCATGTACCAATAGGGAAATGCTGCAGCATTCCCATTACGTGCCTCCAGCAGTACATTACATACTGCTGGAGGCACGTTATGAAAATACCTTCTGTACACCAGTTGGTCACAGAGCGTCTCCAACGATTTTCTTTGTAGACACTACATCTGTAAAATGCTGTCAGGGAAAGGCTGCATCAGCCAACAAGCAAGCAGCTTATTGGCTTCTGCAGCCCTCCCCTTGTAGGGCCATTCTCTGTGACTGGCTATCATTTCTCAAACAGAAAGATGATAGCTAATCACAGAAAATAGACTTTAGTTTTCAAGTGAGTATTAAAAAAGGTATTTGGCCAAAGCTGAATGCCTAGACTTTAGCCAAATACTTAGTTGTCTTCAGTTGGGGTATATGTGTTTAATATAAATACGTTCCAGCCATCCCATTGCCCTTTTGGTATTATCAGATTCCCTTAAGAATCTTTCACCTTCCAGATTATTGTAAAGGAATCCTCTTTGCTATCCATATAAGCACACCTTTAGCGTAGATAGGACCATATGCCTCTCTCCACCCCATTTCACTTGTCGTGTGTCCAAGTCCATTTATTGCAGGTGTGTTTCTTGGAGGAGTGCTATCTGTACTCCATTCCTTTTCAAATATGCCCCAATTGTTCTGATTCTTTTTATTATTTAGCTCCTTTACAACTTAAGCGGTCCCATGACTTCGAATCTGCATCAGTACCCTCACCATATTCCATTGTTTTTGCTTTGGAGTCCACATCTGAGACAGTGTTCTTTTACCCATCCACAATCTTATTTTATAAAAAGAGTTCATTACTACTTTAGAATTTCTAATCTCCAAACTTGAAACAATCATTCCCTGCCAAGTAATAGCCAGAGCTAATAATGGACATATGAAGGGCAAACTTAGGTCTTAACAATAATCTTCATAACCAACATTTGGTTATACCTGTAATGTGTGCCTAGAGACAACCAGGTACCATCACCTGGACAATCCAGGGAGGTTTTTGGGGCTGTTTTCAGCTCGGGGGTCCCGAAAAGTCATCTCTTTTCTGGGGGAGCAGGGGTGAGGGTTTGGGACCGTGGGGAGGTGTTGTCCAGCTTTGTCTTTTCAGTTCTCATAAGTCAATGTCCTATGATAGCAGACTTATTTGTCATCTTCTCCTCCCAACAGATCCAGTCTTCAGAAAATTGCTATCCTCTCCCAGTTTACTTGAAAGACTTGATGATGGTCAGGCGTGGGCCCCTACCAGGTGGCATTATTTAGGATTGTGGATTCAGATCTCAGGTTTTCTCCTTTTTTGTTGCTACTGGCGTGTCCATTTCTGACCAGTCTTTGTTCATCATGTCTGAGTAGGGTCTCCCGTTTCTGCTGTGTTGGATACAGTGTCAGTCGGTTTTTCGGCTGGTCTTGCTTGCCTTTTTTCCCCCAGGATCCACAGTTTCTCAATTTATGCATGCTCTTTTTGTATCCATTTTTTCCAGTTTTTCTGATTCCATGATCCTTCTTCTTCCCACCATTCCTATGCTTCCTGTGGAGAATTACAGAACCATAGTTTTCTGCTATGTAGGATTTTTAGTTTTGCTGGAAACAATAGCATATAGTGGATGTTCTGGGGTCAGAGTTTTTTCACCCCTGAAATGTTGACGTTGTTCTTTAACTTTTTTAGTGTAGTTTGGGAAAATCATTAACTGACTGCTGTTCTTTACCCAGACGGTTCATTAATCTCATGGCTTGGCTCCTGCCACTTGGGGGCTCGATTTGGGGTTTATTACTAGCAGGTGTACCCATGCTTTGCATGGTAATTCTTACTTCAGTCCTAGTTTGAAGTTTATTTAATGAACTAAACCAATGCCTCCTTGTAGAGAATACTGCTAGTATTTCCTGTAGGAGCTAGTGTGAACAAATTGTTTTTGGTTCCAACTCTTGAGCAAGCCACATAAAGCGGACCATGAGAAAAGCATGAATCCTGTAAATCGGTTCCAGCTACTTTGAGTTGGAGCCTTGAGATCGCACAGCAACATTATTAGTATTCCCGATCTACAGCCGAGGCAGCAGCAACCTCAACATAAGTGCCGTACGTGTAGGGTTGAAGCGTGCAAGCTTGAAGTGCTGTACCCGTACGTGTATGGCTGAAGCATGTAAGCTTCGTACTGTTGAGATGGCATGCATTCAGCAACATCTGTGGGAAATGAAGTTTCTGCAATGATGAGAGAATTGCCACGATGTGACCGACAACGTCATTGCAGACACTATTCAAGAGACATGCACTGTTTCCTGTCACCCGCAATACTACAAAAGCACCATTTTGTGTCACCCGCATGACTTCAAAAGTGAGTGCTGCTAATGTCAGCTAGAATGCTGGTAGTGTGGAAATTCTAAGAACAATAAGCGTAGAACTATGGCACAAAGAGCCTTATGGCAGGGGTAAGCATTGCAGTCCGCTTAAAAAATAAATAAATCTGCAAAAGGTACATTTTATACTTTTACATTGTCTACACCATGGAACCTACCCACGTGCCAAATTACACACACACACACACACACACACACACACACACACACACACACACACACACACACACACACACACACACCGCCCCCCCCCCCATCCTTGACTCCAGGGGCAGGAGACACCAACAGAGTTCGGCACAGCTGGTGAGTTGGAAAGAGCAGATAATAGGACTGTGTTGGGCTCAAGGTTATGAAGAGCAACACTGCATGGAGAAAGAAGACTTAAAGCACAAAGGTCTTTTGCAAGCGGAATAGTATCAATTGCAGTGGTCTGGCGCTACATGGGTGCTCAATCGACGGACTGACTGTTGCCCCGCTCCTGAACAAGAAGAATGTGTTTAACTGAGAAATCAAAGTGATCATACGAGGGTCAAGCCAAATCACTTGTACAGTAGAAAGTCTTCAGTTGTCGGAAGGCCTAGGGGAGGCCAGCGTGAGGTGTTGGTGGTCATACAAGGGTCAAGCCCAAATCCTTGGACCACCGAAAGTCCTTGGCACGTAGCAGGACTCTTTGAGGAATATTAAAGTGCAAAACTGGAGCCAGTATGAGGGGGAACACTGTGTGAACTGTGATATTGTGAAGCACGCACTTGCCATAGAATAACAGAGTGACCCAGCGAGACGTGATTGCCCTTCGAAAGTCTTTGTTCGAACTAGCAAGTGCTTTAGGAAGCCGGTAAAGGAAGGTCTGAGCCCGGATGAGGGGGACCTCAATAAATTAGATGGTTGTTTAAAAATACAGACTTTTGAATACTAAAAATGAAGAGAGTGATTGAAAGGCAAATGTGAATCCAGCTTAGAGATGCCTGCAAAAAGCTAAGCGAAGGGACTCCCACCTTGTGAGAAAACTAAGTGAAGAGTGTTATTTTTGGCAAATGTGAACTCGGCTGAGGGAGGCCTGCGAATTAAGGTGAAGAGTAATACACCCATGAACATTGTGACAACAAACGTGAACCCGAATGAGGGAAGTCCACAGTGAGTTGTTGTCTGAGCCAGACTGAGGGAGGCCGACATTGAGAGAAGGATCAGAGCCCAGCTAAGAGGGATCCAAGGGTGAAGAGTAATTGCCTGACGTGAAGATTAGTAGAAGGAACTTTTGTTTTGTTATTTATGGCATATCAGGTCCCCTAAAGCAAGAGACTTTGCATGAAAGATACTTGGACACAAAAGGTCCTGATATTGAGAAAAGGAACTGTAATCTCGTGCTGGAGAAGCTCAAGAGTCCCGCCTTGTACCGTGCTTAAAATGTGGGTAAGGGAGATCCGGCCATAACATCCTAACTTATAATTTTGTGAACACTTCTTTCTTTTCTTGTGAACACTATCGCACACTATTTTGTAGCATAGCGGTAAGGATTGGCAATAGGTTTTCTTAGTATAGGCCCTTTTTATTTGACTAGACTCCACGTGGACGGTAGTCTTATTATTTGATGGTCGTAGCTTGCAGCCATATTAGATTTAGTTATTGATTTGGCAATTAGCTCACCCATTTATACAGTTTAATAAACACCCATGAACTGTGATCACTTTCTCTGTCTTGCTTTGATACCATGCCTTCCTTACACAGTGCTGTGGTGATTTGGGAGCTCTAAATCCATATTTTCATTTAACTTCCCTTCCAGATCCATTCCAGGTTCTTGGCAGCTAGTATGCCGCTTTAATCAAAAGAGGAATGCCTGACCCACTGCTTCATCTCCACCCATGCAGCACAAGGTAAGCTGGAGGATAAGGAGCACCTGTGGCTCGCACACCTGAGGCATGTGCTCCTTACCCAGCTTTAAAAGCATCAGTTTCTGTCAGTGCAGCACTGGCCATTATTACAGCGTTCTTGTTTGTGACTGGTCCATTGTTCCTGGTTCTTATGCTTAGTGTCTTGTTCCTAGTTTCTTATTTCTTGTTCCAGATCCCTGGATTTTGAATTTAGTGTGCTTATTTTCTGCTTCCCGGATTCCCTTTCTGCCCAGGTGGTATTTCTCATCCTCCCAAGTATTGTCTTTAAGTTACCATCAAGGGTGTTCGCTCACAGATCCCGTCAATGCTTGTCCTACATGTGGGCTTAGCGCTGACAGTACCTGTAACAGCAAGTGAAAACGTGGAGCTTGATAGCTTTCTTTGTGATCGTAAGGAGCTTCCAAGTGCTTACCCCACATCTTTTTTCATATATTTGCTTCACATTCCACTTGCACATCTGGTTAGCGTGCCTGTCCCTTAGGGCATGTTATTTGATACATATTACTCAATGCACAATCTTGTGCACATTTCCCTGCCCATATTCACTGCCCTCCCCATTACAGAATGACCAGCCCACTATTTCCACACTCTGCCTAAGTATTCTTAACATTCAGATAGCTAGCATTAACTTTAGCACATTGATGTGTTTGTTTGAATATGGCAACTTTAAGAAAGAAAAGCACTAATACCTCGAACACGTTTGTCCAGAAGGTTTGCCCGACATTTACTGTTGACAATCAAATCACCATTTCTGCTCATATTGAACTCCTTGTCACGAATGGGCATTTACATGCAGAATACATTTTGCACTGGAGGCCACATCCTACTTTGCTGATGCTACATCAGTCTTTGGTTCTGATCCAGATTCTATATCTGCACCAGAAGTAAGAGCAGAAAACAATACATTGTTAGGATTACTTAACAAGAGTACCTCAGGTGTTGAACCGGAAGTATCCAGTTACACCACTCCTCCGATTGAACTGTTTAATGAAAGAAACAAAGAATGGGGGAGTTAATTACATAACTTCTGTTTTCTACCCTTTGATTGTCGCATACCCCTCAGTAGCAGAACAGACTTCTATCTCTAATGCCAAGAGGTTTGATGTGAATAGTTTAAAAAAAATAAAAAATAAAAGAGACCACCGAACCTACAAGCAGTAAGCTACAATGGACAGTTGGGGCAAATCAAGTACGTTAGTGCAGGACCCAGCTCTGATGTACCATGCCTCCCCACTGATAAGGTGCATATACTGCAGGATATACTTAAAGCTAAGCCTCAGGAGTTTAGACAAGAATGTGTTTCTCTATAAGAAGAGAATAAAATGTAGTCTTTACTGAATACACCTCAAACCTTATCCCTTGTTAATGTGAACACTGCCTAGTCCCTGAGCACAGAATCTCTAAAAGACCATGGGGGTCATTACGAGTATGGAGGTAGCCCTGGTGCTATTAGCGCCATGGCTACCCCCATACCGCATACCGGGTCCGGGTTCCTTGATTGAGTAATTACCGGGGCATTCCAACCTTTGAGGACCCGGTAATTCCTCATTCAAAATACCCATCCCCATTCGAGCCCCCATAGCACTTAATGGGAATGGGGAGGGAGCTAGCTCCCTGGTCCTTTAGCGGCTCCCACTAAAGTAAAACCAGCCGCCCTTAGCGGGACCCGCTAAAGGACCTTGTAATGCTGTGGTAAGGGGTTAGCGGCACCGGCACCCTTACCGCCGCCGTTAACCCCTTACCACCAACCTCGGAATGAGGCTCCATGATCTTTATCAGTATGGAAGATCAGCTTTGATGGATATTGTTTTGCACTTAATCGGGGCACAGTTTCTGACATGTGTCTACCGGTTTGTCAGGAATTCCAGTTAGCTGAAGACACATTATGCACTCCTTTGCCTAGGGTTTCATATGTAGCACACACACACTTCTGATATTCAAAACACAATCCACAAGAATGGCCTACACACATTCAGACCCTACAGTAGGTTTAGACTCTGCCTTTGAGCGGGTTGCTGAGGCTGAAGTAAACGCTCTAGCTGATGTGGAACATAATGCTAACTCTGTGTTCACTATTCCTCCTACCAGTGTGGGTCACAACAAACTGTCAGTGAAAGTACATATTCATGCTCTGATGAACTCAAACTGCAGTCTGCAGAACCTAAACCCTGCTGGTAAATTCTGAATTGTTGGTCGTTAAAGAGCATCTTTCAAAGGCTAAGAGTTAGGAATGGTCAATTGATGAACTATTGATTAACAGACTTTATCATGGTGATTTTTCAGATTAATTTTGACTACCACAAAGAAAAAGACTCAGTGTCATCCACTGTGGAAAGGGTATGCAAAGGTACAGCAAAGTCATTGGTTACTAGTGCCAAGGAGTCTACTGCTAGAGGTGTCTGGTGCACCTTGAGCCAAAAATTAGTCTGTTGGCTTCCGAGTCTGCATGCCTTTAGCCTCTGACCCGTCTGCATTACAGACTCCAGTTCCAGGGTCATCTTTGGCACACATTTCTATACTCACAGAACCTCCTTCATGTCTGCCTTTTACTGAAGAGCCCCATATCATGTAAAAGTTCCGCCTCAGAGCCTTCTGTATGCTTCACTTCAGCTGCAGTGATTGCTCCTGCATGCATGTCGTGAGCCTCAACGTCACCTCTGAAATACATGTCTTTTGCTACAACACCTCCAGCACATCTCTCTTCGACCACAGATCCTCCAGCAGACACTCTGAAGTCCATGTCTTCAGTACCGAAGCTAGTTGCATATCTGCCTTCAGCTCATGAGATACCTCTGGCATGCTCATCCTCAGTGCCAATGACACAGACATACCTGTCTAAGCTGTCAGATGCTGCGGCATGGCCTTCAGCTTCAGAGATTCCTCCTGAATCAACCATCTATTCCCAAAGCAATGCCGAGCCTGCCCTTCCTATGCTTCATGGGGACCACCAGAATGCCTGCCTTCTACACAAGAGAATTCTCTCAACTGCTTCACTTCAGCACCAGAGCCTCAAGAATATTTAGCAATCGATATTGAGACTTTTGCCAGCCTGCCTGCAGCTTCTACGTCTTCCACCAGTACGCTCTTGGCAGAAAGGCTAACAGTCTGCCATGGTCTACTGAATGTTACACTAGCCTGCCATGATCCTTAAGGACGTACATGTTTCTGTTCTCAGTGACTGAGTTTCCTCTGCCTTCAAACTCTGCTTCAGATCCTTCAAGTCCTTCACAACATTTTTCTAACTCATACGTATCTTCCTCACCAGAGGCCTGCCTCTGATTCGGCTATACTTCGGCCGGATTATAAGCACTCTGGTGAATATGTTTTTTCCCCACAGGCCTCCATTTCCATCAGTGCTGCCTCAGAAGAAAACAAACTCCTATCATGGTAACAAGAGGCCTGGTGCGAATGGTGGACGCCAGGAGATGGCAGTGGGAGGGGTTATACTATCACGATTCGCTCCCTTTGCTCTTGTTCCTGACACTTGGAGGCCTGATTTGGGGTTAATTCCCTATTGGCTTTCCTTCCAAACATTACAAGAGTACTGTGGTGATTTGGGAGCTCTAAACATATATTTTCCATATCCCTTCCGGATCCACTCTAGGTTTATGGCAGCCAGTATGCTGCGTTAATCAAAAGACTGTTTGGCGCACTGCTTCATCTCCCCCCGTGCAGACAAGGTTGGATGTAGGATACGGAGCACCTGTGGCTGACGGGTGCTAGAAAACAGCACACCTGAGGCATGTGCTCCTTGGCCAGCTTTAAAAGCCAAAGTTGGCTTCAGTTCAGCACTGGTCATTGTTGCAGTGTTCCTATTAGTGACCGGTTCATTGTTCCTGGTTATTATGCTTAGTGTCTAGTTCCTAGTTTCTTATTCCTTGATCGCTAGATTTTGAATTTAGTGTGCTTATTTTCTGCTTCCTGGATTCCCTTCTGTCTTCTTCAGTTTTGCAGTCGGCACTTTCCAGCACTTTCCTTTTCCTGTGCAGCCCAGTTTGTCAGTGTTCTTTATTTCTTTGAGTTTTCCATGTTCTGCAGTGCAACCTTGATTCTTTACACAACCCTCATTGAGAGATTTCCTATTTTGTACCTTTTTCCTTTCCTTCCCTCGGTAATGTTTTGGACTTGTAATTATTATTATTTTTTTAATTAAAGTTTTATTAAATTTAACAAGGTAAAACACATTCAAAATAAATAAAACAAGAATTTCACTACATGCACGGGACCATCAAAGGCCACTGATGACCAGGACAAATGAAACAATAATAAAAACCATAGCCGGGGGGTGCTAGAGAGCCCAGTTAAAATGGCTGTGGGCCTGTGGGCTCCCGTTCAACCTGATTAAATCCAGTCTTTATCCTGCCAGAACTAGACTGCTACAAACCTTTGGGAGCTCTGGCGTGCATGTGAACCTCCGGAGCAGAGGTGAGGTCAAATTCAGGGTCCCACAACGCTTGTAGGAAGGAGCATGAGATGTTGGAGTGGCGACGCAGTGAGGGACGCTAGGCCCTGTGTGCCGGGCGAGAGCGCAGAGTGGTGAGCTGGAGGAGCAGAGGGAGCTGGGAAACCTGGCAAACCTCCCGGGTCGCACTGGAGTGTGCCATCCGTGTGGGAACAACCTGAGCCGCGACGGACAGTGCCCGGAGCATTGACCGCCTGCTGCGACTACAGCAATGGGGTACACCAGACGTTGTGCCTATATCGGAGCTGCGAACAAGGGCAGGAGGAACCGAAGCGGAGTGCACAGAACCCTTCCCTAGCCGAAACGGAGGCGGACACCTCACTACAGGACTACCCTGGATAGGTGCGGAGGCTGGAGGCGTGGGGGGAACTTTGCTGTGACAGCACCCAGAGCAGTGCACGCACAATGGTGCTGCTGCAGCCAGATCCCTGTGGGAAGGTACTACCGCCAGGAGACTGCCCGGAGCGATCGGTGAGCAGAGGAAAACAGGATTCCCCTGCAAGTCAGGTGCCAGAAGTAACACGTGAGGACCTGCTCTGTGCACTGGAGGCAGAGGTGCGGTGTCAAGTCAGAGATAACCTCCCACTGGGGTCTCTGGCAAAAGTCACCATGAAGGGTCTGAGTGCGCTCTGAACTCTGTTGAATAGATTGTGGCAAGTGTATAAGTGGACTGCTTCCTCGTGATTGATGTGGACCACGGACAGAGTGGGGGCGGAAGTGTACCCACAGGGGGCTGGATGGAACCCATAGGGGATCTGCTTGGATAATACATTGGAAGTACCGCATCTTGCTGATCTGCACAGGACTCAGACAGCACCATGTCCAAGGCACAGAAAGCGGGTAAACGGCAGTCGAAACTGCAATTTGAGACCTCTGCCCTACCTAAAATGGCTGCAGTAGGTGAGGGTTGCCCCGAGAAGGTTCTTCGCAAACCCAGATGAGTGTCTCAGGAGAAGTGCTGTTCGACATTAAAAAGATGCTTGGTAAGGTGCAAGCGAGTATCCAGTCATTGGATGGTAAAATGGATACCCTAACATGCAAGGTGGACCACATGCAGGTTTGTCTGGACAGACATGGTGAACGGTTAGACGAAGCTGAGAGAAGGATATCTATGGCAGAGGATGGGGCTAGCACTGCAGTGAAAGATCTGGCAGTGCTCAGTAGGGTTGTAAAAGAGCCGACGGATAAGCAGGACAACCTAGAATCCAGATCCCAGCACAGCAACCTGCTGATAATTGGAATACCGGATGCAGCTGGCCAACGCAACATGGAGGCAATGGTAGAGAATCTGCTGGAGGTGGTATTGGGCGGAAAGGATTTCTCAGCGGTCTTCATTGTGGAGAGAGCTCACAGATTTCTGAGTGGGAGGAGACCGATACCAGGGGCCCCAGCTCGTCCGCTGATAGCCCTGCTGTTTAACAATCATGACAGAGACATGGCACTGCGGAAGACTAGGGAAAAAGGCTCCCTATGATGCCACGACGCACAGGTCTGTATATTCCCAGACTTTTTTCGGACAAGGTACAGCTATCTAGGAAAACCTTCATTGGTGTGAAGAAGTGATTCGGACAGCGGCATCAAGTATGCTATGCTGTTTCTGTCAAAACCTAGAGCATAACACGAAGGGAGAGTACCGTTTTTTCACACTCTGGAGGAGGCAAACTCCTACCTTGAGTCCCTACCTAGAGCTCCACGTGAAAGGTGCAATAATGACCCAGAAAGATGATCCCGGGGAAATCTAACACCAAACCATAGCTGGAATAGCATTGGCTTTCGATGTATGCTGGTAGCCCGGGTGTTACTACAGATCTGTTTGTCGGGTTGACTGGGTCCTGGTGAACCCCCAAGCGTGAGTATATGTGTGCTATGAGGGTGGTAGGGGAGGGAGACTGGCAGGTTGGGGTTGCTGGTGTAGGTCGAGGGGGGAAAGAGGAGGGGTTTTGGGTTGGATTTTGTTGTCGTGGGAATAGGGTGGGAAGTTAGCCTGTGGGGGATCTAAAGCCACGTCTCCTCCTTGAACATCGAATGGCTGAACTGCTACTATAAAGGTGGCTAACTTTCAATCCGGGAGGAATAGGAAACAGGAGGGCCAGGGAGAATGGAGTGGGTCAGGGGTGGGAGGGGGTTTATTGCAAACGTTAGGGGTTCAGTGGCAAAAGAGAAGTGCAGATTGTGTTTCACTGGATTGCAAATGATTACATTGATGTGCACACTGCAAAATGAGCAAAACATGGTTGAAATAGTGATGTAGGTATGCAATGACTGGGTCACTTAGAAATATCACATGGAATGTGAGTGACCTGAACTGTCCATCTAAGGGTCATAAAGTACTATTATATATGTAAAGACACCAAGTGGGAACAGCATTTCTACAAGAGACACACTTGACACTGGACACAGAATCCAAATTTGGGAAGAGCTGGGGATGCCACCTGTACTTTTCTTCGTACTCATCATACTCTAGAGGGGTGTGTATTCTCATACATAATTCTGTTGGGTTCCATCTAACTACAATGGTCAAAGATCAAAAGGGGAAGGCATCTGGTGGTGCAGGGAATTATACAGGGCAGATTGTATACTCTGATCAACTTCTATGGTCCAAACCAAGACACAGCGGAAGCATTAGAGTGGATTGACCAATAACTGGGGAAGTTGTCACCCGGGGAGATAATCTGGGCTGGAGATTTTAATGCAGTCATGGAACAGGGCCAGGATCGTATGGGGGAACTCACTGCTCGACACCCAGGGTGACTGGTAAACTTCAAGGCATGTGCTCGGTATGGGAACTCACTGATTTCTGGAAACTAGACACCAGGGGACACTGGAGTACACATACCACTCCGCTGTACACAACTCGGCTTCCCGGCTAGATGACTTCCTGGTCTCCCACACATTAATGGGTACAGGGCCTGAGGCGTCTATCCTGGCGTGTACATTGTGAGACCATGCCCCAGTACTATTGTCTATTTAACTGACAGATGGGGTAATGGTTAGAGTGCCCTTGGTATTTAAAAGTGAGGGGTTGATGGGTGTGGTGTTCCGGGAAGGCATATCTGGGGTAATATACACATTTCTTTTTAATTAATTCAGGATCGTTAGAGTCAGCTGGGATCCTATGGCAGAGTTTTGAATGTGTAATCAGGGGGCAGTGAATCTCGAAAGAATCTGGGGTATTGAAACAAATTAGGAGAGAAATGGCAAAGGCTGAGGGCCATATTCGGAGGCTACAGCCGGGAACACCCACACCAGCAGCCTTGCAATAAGCCGAGATTAGGAAGCATCTGCAGTTATTTAACGAACTAGCGCGCAAAGAGGTAAGTTTTCTCTGGGAGAAAGCTGCAGTACAACAATATGGGGAGGGACAGAGACCAGGTAGGCTACTGGCTAGAGCTGCGAAATTGGATAACTCCAGGGCTTGAGCACTGTCAATAATTGATACAAAGGGAACAGAAAGGTTCGCAGACCTAGAGATAGTTCGGGAATTCAGACGCTTTTATGGTCAATTATACTCATTTCCATGTCTCTCAAAGCGGAGTTAGGGAGTATTTAGAACAGGAGGCCCTGTACTGGTGCACGGATGAGGAATGGGATTGGCTTTGTTGCCCCACTGTCTCTGGAGGAGGTACTAGGGGCTAGCTGATTCCCTCCCATCTAGGAAATCTGCCCTATCAGACGGGTTCGCAGCAGAATTTTACAAGCAATATGCAGGGAAACTTCCCCCCTATCTGCTGCAAATGTTCCATGAGAGGTTGAGGGAGGGTCAACTGCCGGAGTCTCCGCGAGATGCGGTGGTGGTGGTACTGCTCAAACCGGATAAGGCTCTGAATGATTGCTCCTCTTAACGCCCCATATCCCTCATCAACAGAATCCTAGCCAAAATACTAGCATCCAGATTAGCGCCACTGATTCAGAGAATGGTAAAGGCGGACCAGTCAGTTTATCCATGGTCGCTCCACTTCCCATTGCCTTGGTAGGATGTTTGGACTGATATTTGCGGTACAGCAGGACCAATCTGTAATTGCGGCACTCCTAGATGCCACAAAAGCATTTGATTCAGTGGAATTACCCTTCCTGTTTGCAGTGCTATGTAAAATGGGGGAGCAGTTTATCTTATTGGTGTGGTTACTGTATACACTGCCTAAGGCTAAGATTAGGGTGAATGGTCAGCTCACCCCCGACATAATGCTGGAAAGAGGCACCTGGCAAGGATGCCATTTGTTACTGTTGCTGTTCGCACTGGCGATAGAGCCGTTGGCAGAGGCAATCGGAGAGAGAAACCTACACAGAGGGGTTGAGTTGTGTAAACATAAGGTGGTGATCTTTCGTTACGCAGACGATATAGTGCTTTTTGTATCTGATCCTAGGCACCCGTCGACCCAATTATGCATGATGTACTGACTTTTGGGGACTTTTCAGGGCTAAAAATCAACCCGTCAAAGTTGGTTCTCTTCCCAATGACCAAGTTGAACAATACGTAGACGTTGGGGGTTTCACTGGCATATTGACTACACCCAATACGTAGGGGTTACCATAGCCTGCAACCTGGCTGTTTTATGAAGTATAATTATCAGAAAGTGCTGGACCTGGCCAAAACCGCGATCGACAAGTGGATGAACTTACCGCTCAATCTATATGGAAGGGTTTCCCTGGTCAAAATGGTGCTACTACCCAGGTTTCTATAAGTGCTCCTAAAGGTCCCACTGGCAGTATCTGTAGAAAACATTTGGGGGACAAGCTGGTGGTACCGCTACACAAGGGGATGGTGGGGGCACTACCTGATTTTGGGAATCGCTACAACATGGCTCAGGCAGAGTTCCCTACTATACTGGTTTGGGGACTGGGTGGATGGAGAACATGTAGAGGTGGAGAGAGTACTAGCATCACCATTTCTTCAATGGTCCATCAGTTTGAGAGCACCGGATAGGGTGTCCAGAGCAAATAATATGGTGGACTTGACCTTTAGGGCATGGGCCGGAATTAAACAAACACAGGGGTGAGACTATCTATTCCCCAGAATTACCGGTCATTTATATTCCAGGGATTCCCCTCCCAGTCTGGTTTCACCATCACCGTCTTGTGGCCAATGCTGGATTTTACTTTTATGGATTCATTCATTCACGGTGCGTCACCCTTTCTCAACTCTCATGCTGAACTTCCTTTGCATCTTGTACTCATGGTGGCCCTGAATCATGCTGTTCCCATCTTCATCTTGTATCCTGGCTTGCAACATTATGTGTTACTACTGACTTCTGCAATTGTATTCACTCTCCCCTCTTGCTTCTCCACTCTTGACTGCTAACTCTCTGTTCTCTCCTCTTTTCCCTTCTCCCTTCTCCCTTTTCCTATCTCCTCCCCTTACTTTCTTCTATGCACTTACTCTATAGGAATTGTCCCTGGACCTAGTATGATAGCAATCTCGTCTGCCCCCCCCCCCCCCCCTCTAGCACTATCTGAAATGTCGTCAGGCCTAGTATGATAGACTCTTGTTTTGTTCCTCCCCTCCCTTTCTGCACTCCTCTCCCTCACCTATTGTTTTTCTCCAACTCTACCAGAAATGTCATCAGGCCTAATACGGTAGTCGCCTGTCTGTTTCCATTTCCTTCCCACTCTCCCCCTCCCTTCCTTATCCAAGTCTTAGCTCTTCCACTATCTGAAATGTGGTCAGGCCGAGTACGATAGTTAATTTCACATCCTTACTGTTCATGGCCTGTAAGAATGTCATTGTATTTTCCCTTGTTCCCGCCCTTGCCTTGAAGTGCTTTGAAACACATTGTGTATAGGCGCTATATAAATAAACTATCATAACTAACTAGTGAGAGATGCCATGTCACCTTTATGAAACACCTAAAATTCACTTGCTTCTGGGATCTGTTTCCAAATGGGCAATTTATAACGCTGGCGGCGATGCGTGGTAGAGGGGAGCTTTCAGCCTTGGATGTGTTACTGTACTTTCAGTTACGGAATTCCATAAAGCAGTTGTTCCCGACGTTCCCCAGGCAGCCCGAAATACTTGATGAAATACTCCATGGATGCCACAATAAGAGTGGTCTCGGCTATGTATGCCATGTGCCTCAACACCAAACGCGGGACGGGTTCCACCTCCCGTGAGAAATGGGAAATCTCATTGGATATGCAGTAACAGATGAAACGTGGAGATACTGCTGCAAAGGTACAAAGAAGGTGGCCCTTAATGGCAAATACAAATTAATCCACTAAGTATCTGCACCAGTTCTATCACACACACCAGCCTTGGTGCACAGATTTTTCCCTGATGCCTCAGACAGATGTGCAGGATGCCACAGTGCATCAGCTGACTTTCTACACGCGGCGTGAGGAATGCCCACAGATCTCCGTTTCCTGGGGACAGGAATTTGAGGCACTTAGTGCCCACCGCATCGCCGCTCTCTGTCCCAACTTTCAGTGCTATGAGGAGGATACCCAGCTCATTTTCAGGCTACCCTCGGCCTCCGCCTCCTCCTCCCCTTCCCTCATCTCCGACTGCCATCCAGGAATGGTGTGCCACCAACGACCTCTGCCTTCATGCCAGTAAGACTAAGATTCTACTCATCGGTACACCCACTACCTCCTTCCCTGCAGTTCTCTGGCCGGCCTCTCTTGGCCCTCCTCCCACTCCCACCTGCAAGGCTAAAAACCTCGGGGTCATCTTCGACTCTGCACTCTTCTTCGCCCCTCACATCTCTGACATCTCTAAGAAGTCACACTACCAGCTGCACCTCCTTAGAGGTATTCTTCCTTTCCTCTCCTTCCCCCAGAAGCTCACTGTTTCCAGAGCCCTGGTCCTCTCCAAGCTGGACTACTGTAACAGCCTCTATCTAAATCTACCTGCCTCCACTCTCCGCCCTCTGCAACTTATCCAGAACAGGACTGCCAGACTTGTCCTTTGCCTCAAGCCCAGGGATCGTATCTCTCCAGGACTGACATCTCTGCACTGGCACTCAGTGGCTGCGAGGATTAAGTTCAAAACCCTCTGCATTGTACACAAGGCCTTCTGGGGTCTGGGGCCCCAATACCTTCAACTCTCGCTTCCTAAATAACTTCCTTCTCGAGCTCTTCGCTCATCTGCCTCCAACTCCCTCAGGGTCAGTCGCTTCTCCAAGCAACGAGTTGGTGGCAGATCACTCTCTTCGGCAGGGGCCTCTCTCTGGAACAGCCTTCCTGCCTCCCTGAAACTCGAGGAGAACCATCTCCGGTCCCGGAAATACCTCAAAACCTTCCCCTTTGCTTCTGCTTTCTCTCCTCCCCTCCCTTGCGGAGTTCCTGACTGAAATTGCACTGGTTACCTGGCCACCCGTTCTGATCTCTGGCCCAGGCCCCTTCAATTGCTCACCTGCACTGCCTCCCTGGCAACCCCTGCACTTGGGGACCGTTTTTTCTGTATCCCTTCAGTCCCCCTACCAGCCCTTATGTCTGCACATCCTTGCACTTGCCACTAGCAGGCTGTTTTATTTGTCTTATTTATTCCACTTTCCCCATGTACTACACTTTCCCCTCTCCCTCCCCCCGCGGACTTTTCCTTTGCCCCTTCCCATGCACTTGCGCGATCTGAATGACACCTGGCCTAGTAGGATTGTTGTCTGTCCTCCCTTTGTCCCCCCCCCCTTGGCTCGTCGCGCCTTGAAACACTTGTGTATAGGCGCGTTATAAATGCCATATCATACCAAATAGTGGGTGAGATACTGAACACAAACCCATCGATGGCACTACTGGGCTACACCAAACCAATCCCAGGGGGTAGGAGGAAACTAGTTGGGCTGTTTTTACTATTGGCCAAGAGAAAGGTAGCAATGACATGGGATGGAATGCAATCTCCGACAATATAAAATGGCAAGCCGACATCCTGTACTGCAACGATTTGGAAGTAGACTACAGTAAATTATTATATCGCCAGATCACTTCCAGTGATATATGGGGTCCATACATATATTACCTGATTACACAATCGCAAGAGTCGGAAGAAAATCCATCATGATCCCCCAGAAACTAAAGGAATAATACTCTTGTGCGGGCTGATGCTGTAGAATACTCTGAGGATGTATGAAAAATGTAGCAGGACATGCCATGACGGCGGGATATTGACTGTGTTTATAATTGGTAAGCTAAGAGATCTGTAAATGTGATACTCATACACAATGTATCCAATACAGTGTACTTCAATTCAATGTAACATATATGAACCAAAGTTTAAGGGTTGTGTGTTGGGGCTGGCACACAGGTGCTGGTTATGTTGAAAAATGCTAATTAAAAAAGTATATTAAAAAAAAAGATAAAATGCATAGCCCAAGTTATAGTCAGTAAATAAACAGTAACAAAGAAAGACACAGTTGGGAGTTAAAATTAAAAAAAAAGGATGTACAAATCACCTTAACAGTACCACGGGGTGCATGCATGGACTTCCCTTGGTCACAATCAGGACCCTACTCAGAGGGTATGCAATCAAACGGAGGGGGAGGCACAATATATCCCTGGGCAGAGGAAAACCGACAGGATAGCCATGTTAAAGAGCTTACAAACCTTGAGAAAAACGCAGCAAATCACCCCAAAGGCTAAACCAGCCTAAATGCCACCATGCTTTGGGGTCTATGCTGCACCATCGGGAAATCGTTGCTCTGCACAAAATCGATAAGGGACTGCCAGTTCACAAGGCAGTCTGGTAATTCCCCTTTGTTAGTGGCATCAATTTTGTCCATCGCCAATGAAAACCAGATCCTACTCCACCATTCACGCACGCCCGGGGTATCGATCCTTTTCCAATTATGTGCCAGTGTGATCCGGGCTTCTACCAACAGAAGTGTAATCAGTTCGGCGCTGCTACCATCAATCTTCTAAATTCCACCCCCCTCCTCCCTCACCGGGACCACACTGCCCAATAGCATAGTTAAGGGAATCTAACAGAAGGTCTATCCCCATTATGCTCTTTATATGGGACAGGATTTATTTCCAATATGGTTTAATAAGATGGCATGACCACGAGATATGAAAGAGGGAGCCCCTTGCCTGATCACAACACAAGCATGTGGGTGAGACAGAAGGGTGCCTATAATGGAGACGTTTGGGGTGTAACATACCAATGGGTAAAAAGTGTGTAACTATCCTCTCTGAGTTGGGCACATCGTGATAACTTGGAGCCCCTAGTCCAAATATTGAACCAAATAAGGTTGTCAATAGTTTGTCCAATCTCTGTTTCCCACCAAGCTATATAAGCATGGAGGGGGCCGAACCGTTTCCCATTAAGGATCCCATAAAGAGTGGAGCTTTTGCAAGATGAGGGCCAGCTATAATCAGATCTTCATATTTAGCGGTGTCCCTCCTCCCCCATTTGTCAGATTCGGTGCACTAATTTCAGAGGAGAGGTGAGGCTTTCCATTTGTGAAGACTGCCATATAAAGCCCCTCAGCGCTATTACTATTCAACTTACTCCTAAAGTGTATTTTGCATTGTATGGGTGCTTTTATGAGTTCTACTGCAGCTTTTATAAATTATTGCTACATTTGTTGCTTTAAGTGAATTTACTATTGCAGGACGCCGCGGTCTGCCCTCTTTCTGTGTCTAGGAGTCAGCGTGCTTCGCCTCAGTTCCATTCTCCCATGGCATCATATGTGCTGGATTGATCGCCTACATAGCGGACGGGCATGTCAAAGGCACACTTAAGGCAAGCCCGTCTGCTACGGGCGGACAGGGTGGAACCTTACATATCTCCAGAAGGGAACTACTTATTTTAGCGCCTCCAAATACTCTATTTCATTGTGGCTGGAAAGATTGCCCTGGTCCTGGCAGACCAATCAGCTCTCCTCAGCTGTCTCAGCTGGCTCAGAGCACAACGATCTATCAATGTTGTTGCTCAACACCCGCTCATTGCCTGCTCACATGGCAGATATTCACTATCTTTTGTCGGACCGTAGTCCTGCCCTGCTCTGTTTAAGTGAGACTTAATTACAGGAAGGTTCTGTTCCTGTTCTGGTTCAGGCTATCCCAGCAAACTACAAAATTGTCCATCTTGACCGGCCCTCTCCCCAGCTTGGAGGTGGCGTAGGAGTGATTTTTAAATCGAATTTTACAGTTACACAGCTAACCTGTCTCCATCCTCTAGCTATGGAAGCTTTACTATTGAGATGTCACCTCCCCACACTTCACTTGTCATTTTCTGGTCAGTTATCATCCTCTGGGATCTCATGTAGGTTTTATTTTTAACCTCTATTGGACTTGGTTGCTGATCTGCAAACAAAATGGGAGATTTCAACTTAAAATTGAATTACCCTTGGGCACCAGTGCTTAATCTATTGTTTTGATAGTATGGTAGACCTTGCCCTTCAACAATCTGTTCTAGGTACCACTCACAAGTTGGGGAATACACTTGACCTGGTATTAGCGAATGAAACATTATTAACCTTTCAATCGGTTGAGCCTGTATTATGTTGAGACCACTACATGGTGACTTGTTTGCTTAAAGTAGCACAGGTTCTGCCTAAGACTGCTCCTCCTAGAGAGTGGCAGCGCTGCTGGTGCTTGGCCGACTTGCATGATTTTGTCTCTTCAGTCAGAGCTAAATGTAGGGAGGCCCCTGTAGCTTCCCTCTCTGCGTTTTCTTGCTCTCTGCAAGAAGTAGCTGATGTAGTGGCCCCTTTACGGCTTATTCAGCCTCAGAGGTTACCGTCGGAACCGTGGTTCTCTGAACAGCTGAAATCTGCCCAACTAAAACTTAGACAGGCTGAGCGGAAATGGCAAATAGACTATGATCCCGGTCTTAGAGTTCAGTATAATGCCTGTTCTGCAGGATACTTTGTGGCTATTATGGTTGCGAAGAAATCCTATCTGGTGCAGAAAATTGAGTCATCTCTGTGCCGGCCAAGGCTCTCTTTGCTGTGGTAAAATATTTGTCATCGTCAGCTAAATATGTGCCGTCAGTGAGTCCCTCTCAGGAACTTTGGAACTCACGGTCACAGTTTTTCACCACCATAATTGAGACCATTCGAGCCAGTATTTAAGCGGCCGCAATGTGCTTGGCTCCTGAGTCTGAATCTCTAGGTTCCAGCGACTCGAGTGTATCGAGAGGTGGGTCTTCTTTTCCTCTCTTTACTGAGTCAATGGTATCTGCAGCTATTCAGCAAATTAAGTCAGGTGCTCAGTCGGATGTGATCCCACTGGCAGTTATGAACAATGTCTCCCCTGAGCTTCTTAGAGAGATTACGATGGCTATTAATGCCGCCTGCCAGTCTGGTTGCATCCCACCGGAACTTAAGGTTGCTACTGTGATCCCCCTTTTGAAAAAACCATCGCTTGATCCTTCACTTCTTTCTAATGTCCGCCCTCTTTCTCTCTTGAAGCTCTTGGAGTCTCTGGTCTCCCACTTTTGTCTTCCTTCTTGGAGTCTTCAGAACTTTTTGACCCCGCTCAGTCAGGCTATAGGCTTGGCCGGGGCACAGAAAGTGTTTTGATTTCAGTCCAGGACGATATGGCCAGCCTGGTTGATGCAGGGGGATTGGCTTTTGACATGGTAGACCATCCTACCCTGCTGACCCGCCTGGAATTTCCAGTCATGTGCTAGCCTGGTTTTCTTTGTTCCTGGCAGACAGAACACACATCCTTTCTCTTTCTCCTTTTCTTTCTAGTTCCTGCCACCTTCGCTGTGGGGTGCCTAAGGGCTCCTCCTTGACTCCCATTCTTTTTAACATCTATTTGGCCATTAGTGTGTCTCATCCGCTCCCTCAGCATCAGGTGCTATTCTTATGCCGATGACACTCAGATCCTGATCCGCTAAGATCTTCATCAGGCTGAGGTGTCGTAGTGCCTGACTGATGTGGGTGATTGGACGAACCACAATTGCCTGAAGTTAAATGGAGACAAGACGGAGGTGATGGTGGTAGGCTCACCCCCCATCTTTCACTTTGGTTTTCTTCTTTCTGGCCATTTTCTCATGGTTCTCTTCCTGTTCCGGTTGCTAAAGTGAAGAATCTAGGAGTGGTTATGACCACCACCCTCTCTATGGATGCTCAGGTGTCGGCAGGATGCCAAACCGGCCATTTTCATCACAAAATATTGAGAAAGGTGAATCCCATGCTTCCAGCCAACCTGCGATCGCCGGTGGTAGCAGCCATGGTGTTGAGTAGTTTGGACTATTGTAATTCACTTTACCTGACCCAGCCTAAGAGCATAGCCCAACAGCTGCAAGCGTCTTCAAAATTTGGCGGCTCGTTAGCAGCGGGCTCCCCCTATGGGGCCCATATTTCGCCAGTCCTGCATTCATTGCACTGGTTGCCGGTCGCCCAGCGTACTGGATTTAAGGTGCTTTGCATTGTCCATCGGGCATTGCATAACCAAGGGGAAGAGTACCTACAAACAAAATTTGTCCGATATCTCCCAAATTGGTCACTGCGATCCGCCTCGGCAGGTCCGTTATGTGTGCCAGCCTTTCGCCGTTCGCATATTGGTGGCCGGGCCTTTTCGGTAGCTGCTGCTCAATTATGGAATGACCTTCCATTGGCAGTGAAAAATCTGCAGAATCACTTGGCGTTTAGAAAGGCGTTAAAAACATATTTGTTTTAGATGACTGATGTTGGATGGGTTTGTGGATCTTATACCTTCCTCTCCAGCGCCATGATACCCTGGGGTGACCGTGCACTTTATAAATCTCTATAACATAACACTAAGCCAATGCCAAAGCTGAATGCATTCATAATTGGCTACCTCTTGACGACAATCCTGAAACAAGAGTGCCCGTCTATCCTCAAACAATTGACCAATCCTCTGCAACCTCCCTGCCTCCCACTGGGCAAAAGCCGTCACAGTACAACAAGGTGGAAAAGCTTTATTCAACAGAACTGGGGCAGGGGGGGAGATAGTCAAGTACAAATTACATCTTTTACTGGCCACGTCCCAAATCCTCATTGCGGTCTTAGTGGTCGGCAAACGCGAACTGGGATAGCGCCTAGTCTGTTGGGGAATCCAACATCACTCATGTATAGGCATCCCCAGCCCCTCACGCTCAATCTCAACCCAATGCTTCTGCTCCCCATTGGCACTATAATCAAGGTATGCAGAAAGCAGGGAGGAATAATAGCTTTCCAGGTCAGGCTCTCCTAACCCACCGTAGGGCCTAGTAGCTAGCATGGTCTGGCGGGATACTGTGGGAGATTTCTTAAACCAAATAAACAGAGAAACCAGCACTTGCAGATCCTGGAATACCTTCCTAGAAATGATGAGCGGTTCAGCATGCCAGACATATAGGAGCTTAGGTAAAAAGGACATTTTTACTTCAGTAATGTTCCCCAACCAGGAGATCTCCTGTCGAGACCACCTCGCCAAGTCCTCCCTAAGCTGCTTACATAAGGGGGGGATGTTACTAGCAAACAAGAGTGAGTAAGCCTTATTAAGATTAATCCCTAAACAACAAATAGTCTGAGCCCCATTGAAATTCAATCTGCGACCTCAGGAACTCAAACACTCTCTCTGGTTCTGTTATATTTAGAATGTATGACTTGAAATAATTTATTTTAAAGCCTGAGACCTGGCAAAATAACCCCAAAGTAGAAACTATGTGAGGGAGGGATGTGACAGAATTGTGCATTAAAAAAAAAAAAGGAAATCGTACACATACAGTGCTAATTTATGATGGACCCGGCCAATCTTCATGCCTGCGATATCATTGTTAGAACGAACCTGTAATGCCAATGCTAGGACAAAAATTAGAGACAGGGGGCAGCCTTGACGGGTGCCTCAAGTTAGGGAGATTGGGTCTGAAAGATGGCCCTCCAATTTAATCCTAGTAGTGGGATGTTTACAGTTAGCCAAGACCCATTTCAGGAAATTGGGCACAAATTCGAATCCTTCCAACACCACCCTGGCATATGACCATTGAACCCGATCGAACGCTTTTTCTGCATCAACTAATAGCACTGCCAGGGAGGATTTGTGCTTCCAAGCCCGGTCTATAACATCTATCGCTCTCCAGATGTTATCATGGGTTTTCCAACATGGGGTGAAGCCCGTCTGATAAATGTGAATCAAGGATGGCAAAACCGGACCAAGCCTATTTGCAAAAATGTTAGAGTAAATTTGAGCATCATAATGGGGCTGTACAAGAGGGATCCTTCCCCGGTTTCAAAAGAATTGATAATGTGGAGTTTCCCATAGAAGGCATAACCGCTCCTCTAACTAAAAAGCCATTAAAGAGAGTAACCAGGTGTGGGAACCAAAGAGGCGGCACACTGCTTATAAAAGCATCTGACAACCCATCCAGGCATAGGGCTTTATTCCCCACTAGACCCTTCATGGCCTGCAAAATCTCATCTGGAGATAATGGGGCTTCCAACCTGTCTCTATGCTGTGCCGAGACATGAGGACGAGCCACCTCCCGTAGAAAGGCTTGCTGGAGAGCCGCATCCAAATCTTCTGCCCGAAACAACTCTCCATAGAACTGGGACAGGATATTGAATTTCCCAGACACTGACATATGTGCAGCCCCACCCCACCTGATCCCGAAGGGAACGGATAGTATTGTGAGTCTGGTGGGCTTTCAACTTCTATGCCAAAAACCGCAAGGCCTTGTTTTAGGTACTAAAATAATAATGCTTTGGTGTAGCAGCTGGTAGGAGATCCTGGAAGCCCAACGAGCCTTCAGCTCTGCTCGGGCCGCCTGTAACTGGCGATAAATTGCCCTAGAACCATGCTGTATATAATGGGATTCCAGGCCATGGATTCTCCCCTCAATCTCCAACCGGTGGGCCAGAAGGGTCTTCTTTTCCTGTGCGGCATGGGCAATAGGTTCACCCCTAATAGTTGGCTTAAAGGCCTTCCAAATCATCTCCAAAGAAATGCTGTCAGTACAGTTCCCAGCCCAAAATTAGGATATGCTGGTCACGACTTCCTTCGTGGAAAATCGCATCCCAGTACAGGGGATAATTTGCCCACCTATGATGGGGCCTACGGGCTGCTGGAGGTCCCAGGTAATCCGCATCCAGACCAGAGTGATCCGAAACCGTAGCCAGCTCAATTGAGGATTCCAGGACTTGTGGGAGGAGAGATGAAAGCAGGAAGTGATCCAGTCTGGATTAAGTGCGATATTCACGTGAGCAGAAAGAAAAAAACTCTTGCTGCGTAGGGTGAGAATGTCGCCACACATCTGTTAGCTGCAAATTGACCATAGCCTGGGAAAAAGAGGCTGAGCACCCAGAACCCCCTCACCACATTTTTGCGGGACCTATCAAGGTTGCCATCTAGCACTACGTTCCAATCCCTACCCAGGAGCACATCCCCCGTTTGAAACTTAGCCAGCCTGGGAAACAGTTCAGCGTAAAATTGGTCCTGGCATTGGTTTGGCCCGTAAATTGAAACCAGGCTCAAAGTCCTTCCAACAACCTCCACCACCAACCCCAAGTAACGTCCTCCAGGGTCTCGAATTTGGAAAAAGCAACTGATCGTGCTATCAGTATTGCCACTCTCCCCTTTTTCTCAGAAGCTGAAGCAAAAATGTGATGGGTAAACCAGGCCGAGCGTACTCTCGGCCAATCCTGGCGAAGTAAATGCATCTCTTCTAAGAAAGCCACATCGGCCCCAAGTTCAGCTAGTTTAGTCAGGACGCTATGTCTTTTCAAGGGGGAGTTGAGACCCTGAACGTTCAGTGAAACAAATGAATGCAGTCGTCATAGATCACTGTTGCATTGGAGAGGAGGTTGAACCCAGACTGGCCACTATCCCAAGCCAAATGTCCAAGCCCTTGAGAGAAGCCAACCCGGCACAACCCCTGACCATGGCCTATCCATTCCCAGGGACCACTCCTGTAACCCGACCCGCCATACAGTCAAACCTTCATCCCCATAAGCCCAATCAACCCTGTGCAAGTGGGGTTAACCAAACCTAATAAAAACAGGTTTAAAAAAATAAAAAATAAAACAAAAATGAGCAAACATCCCAAAAAAGGGGTCAATCTGGAAACATTCCAAGAAAAGAGGGAACATGAGCACCTAATGCAACTGGGGCATACCATATCAAAGATAATTAACAGCACTCACGAACAATGACCCTGCCAACCCTGTCAACCCCTATTAAAGTCACAGTTCTACAGGCAAACCCTGCGGTTGCAACATCAGCTACATCAGCATGGGGGCAATCATAGAACCAAAGAATCAAAGAGCCAATCATAATCATTGTATACAGGAGACTGGGCTTAGGGCACCCATGTAAGCAGTTCACAGGTGGAATCAGTAGAGGCCAAACTTCGGTCACGATGATCCATGGATTGCCTCCTCTGTTGACAAAGTCTATAACTTCTCGATTGCACCACCGTCCAAGCATGAAGCCGGTCAGGATCCTACGTCTCCACCGGGAGCTGGATTTCAGAGTCTGGAATTTTAAGGGTACTAACCACCACTCAGCGTGGATAATTGATATCACGTGCCCTCCAGTGACACAATGATTTTGAAAGGGAAAACCCAATGGTACTGACTCCCCTTCCCTTGCAGCCAGGTAGTTAAAGGCATCAGCGGACACGTACTTGAATTCAACGGCCTTTGTCCCAATTCTGCACTTCTGGCACCCAGAAGACACCCTAGTGCCTGCCGCTGCATTGCCGCTATCTGTCCCCTTGTGGCACGATCCGCTTCCCGAACACGTACTCGAATTTAGCATCCCTCGACTCAATACTGCACTTCTGGCACCCAGATACGCACTTGAATTTACCGACCTTTGTCCCAACTCAACCCAATCCAGCATCGCCCGATCACAACGCACACTCACCCTCCCCCGCACGGGCTGAGGTGGACTGCAGAGATTCCCAGCACCGTCCCCACCCCCCCTCTCTCTCCACGAAGAACACAACTTCTTCCGTACCGGCAGCTGCAGTCCTTAGCGTGCCCGCCTCCCAGCACTGTTACGATTCCCCCACTTTCACAACTCTGTCCACCTTACCTCAAGCCTCCACGCCCGTCTCTCCCCCGAAAGCCTGAGATCTCCGGGACCGGCCCTGTCTACGTCCTCGGCGGCAAGCCGGGCCCAGGCTCCCTGCGACAAGCTCCTCTCTCCCCCTGGCTCCCCGTGTGGACTGGATCCCCTGCGGAGGCGGGGTCCAGCTACGCGACCGCACCAGCGCGAGTCGGCCTGGGTCCTGCACGGCACAGCCGCACCCCTACCTACTTGAGCGCCCACCATCAACACCGAACAGCCTGCATTTCGAAGCATTCTCTTCATGAACTGTTCGCGCCAAGCCTCAGCGCTCCACAACCATTCCTGTGAACGCTTGGACGCCACCTACTGGTGGGGACTCCACACCAAACGTGAACTCAAACTAGGCAGAAACCTGCGATCTGCTGTGAGACCACAACAGAGTGATCACCCATGACTCAGCCTACTCGACCCTCTGCATCATCACCACCACAAGATTCCCAGCGACCTCCTCCTCTAGGAAAACAGAAAAAAAAAAATTCTCCGGATCGTAAGCCTGTGCTCTGTGCCTTAATCACTCAAAAACAATATCTGACTCTACAAAAGTCCATCTCTTTGACTCGCCCACCCTATACCTAAAACCAACTACTGGTATATCTCTCAGGCGAGTTTCTGGAACCTACTGCTTAACTAACCACCAAAGATCCGATTACTGTGTGTGCAGCCTGAACTGACTCGCCCTATAGAAAGGTTCAGACCTTGCAGTCTAACCAACTCGCCACGCACCGATTACCCCAGCTAGGAGACCGAAAGGGCTTGTCCCTTGGATCCTAACAGAGCATCTACAACACCCTCCACTCAGGACCCTGACAAAGCTTGCCCCTTGGATTCCCCTTCTGAAGCCTGCTGCGCAATCAACTATCAACGAACGGATCATTGCCCCTGCAGCCGGAAAGGGCTCGCTCTACAGAAGAACTTACACCACGTAGCTTTACCAACTCGCCACGCACTGATCACCTTGGCTAGGAGACTGAAAGGGCCCGTCCCTTGGATCCTAGCAGAGCTTCTGTAACATCCTTCGCTCATGATCTTGACAGAGCTTCCACCTTGGATCCTACAACCTTCAACTACAATATCACAGTTTCTACTCTGCTAAGAGACCGAAAGGGCTTGTCCCTTGGATCTTACCAGATTTGCGACAACATCCCTTGCTCAAGAAACCGAAAGGGCTACCCCCTTGGATCCTGCAACCCACAGCTACAACACTGCATTCTCTAACCTGTTAGGAGACCGAAAGGGTTCGGCCCTTGTATCCTAACATAGATATAAATATTATTTCAGCACAGCCTGTGCGATACCTTGAGGAAAACAACTGAAAGTGCACATCACTCGGATTCCGTACAACATCATTACGGCTCCTCCCATCTGACCAGGAGATCACTAGGAATTTGTACAACATCCTTCATAGACCTACCGTGACCGGCAAAGACCGAAAGAGCCTGGCTCTTGAACACTAACAGCGGCTACACTTTGGACCCCTTCACAGGTCCTCCAACAACCTAAGGAATAATGTCGACTACTCGACCAAAACAGCAATCCGCTGTGCATCCCAAAACAAGGCTAAGAACAAAACTCAACTCAGCGGCCCGGTCTGCCTTAAGATTCCTCGCAACTAACCCTCGAACAATCTCTTTCGAGAGCCCACCCGGCAAAACCTGACTTGAACCACCAACAACAGCACGTGGATCCGGGCATCGGCCTTGCCCTCAACACAGATGATCATACAACTCCAGAACTCAATCGAAACTCAAGCACGCAAGCAGAACTATCGTACCAGATTAACAAAACAAGCCCAAATCCATATCACCATTACCTCACCTGAACACCAAGAAATCTAAGCTACCACTATCCACATTGATCTCGAACCACCACCAGCTGATCAAACAAGTCTTCCTACTCAGTTACCCACCGATGCTCAACCAATAGATGCCAACCCACGAAGCGATATCGAACACGAAGAAACAGTATCACCGACGTCTCAAAACCAACAATCTCTCCAGCATCAAAACATTACAGAAAACATAGAAAAGAGAAAAACGGAACCCATTATTCCTGAGCCTCCGATTAACTCTATCCCAAAAATTGATTGTAACAGGAAAGATCCGACCCCACAAGAACAACCGGCACCACTACTAGGAGCCACCCTGGCCCCCAATTCTGATTCTCCAACCATAGACAAAACAGAAAATCCAGATGCCAACTCTTCTCCTGGCACACACCAAGGACCCTCTGCCTTACTTTCTGCATCACATAAACAAGAGAATGCAAATCCTACAACCATCAACCTAACAAAGGAACACCACACTCATGCACCCAAGACTGAGTCTGCTATCCACGAAGAACCACATGTGACTATGAAAGATCTTAACAATCATGAACCTGCCAAACCTCACTCAGATCAACCAAGACCTACCACCACCTTACAGAAACCACAATACAGTATAACTCAACAAACAAAGAATGAAAAAGCACGATTAGCCAAACTTGCTTGGCTCCACACGCACAATACTATCAAACTCGCTCAAGTGCCAAAAAATGATGCTAACCAAACTATCACCAAGGCAAGACAACTCTCAATGGACATCACAGAAATCGAATCAATTATGCTAAGCCTCGACAAACAAAAAGAAATATTTGTCAACACAACATGAAACCATCAACTGCATTTTACCTCAACCCCATGTATGACACAAGGACCGGACAAAGACACATCAAAAGAGAAACTGAAATGAACCCATCAACAAATCAACCAATTCCCACTCGATTCAACTATGACACAGACGAATCCTACTACACGCCTGATCTCACGAATAAGAACCAACAGCCTACTCCCCGACTAAGCGCACCGGAAACCAACACCATTAACACGACATCCAATAACCACGACCACGAGGACCACACTAATTCTAGGATTCCGACTACTATGCTGGACTTACAAAAAATGCTTATTGCAGTGCTGTCCCAGTCAATGATACCCTTTATGAAGCTACACAAATCCATTAATGACAACATTTAGGACCAAGCAACTCTACTAGCATTAATACATTCTAAGCAGATCTACCTAGAGAACTTCATCACCACAATTGAATCCCATTTGAATCTGGAAGCAGAACAATCCGACCGTTGGCAACAACGCCTGTCAGAAATAGCAAGAAGCGATCACCAAGAAAAAACCAAACTAAACACAGAAGTATTACCTTTCCTCAAAGCACACCATCAACACCAAACAACACAATAAATGAGAAAGCTATATTAGCTCCTCCTGCTACCGATACCGCCATTCAGCAAAATAGCAGAGATCGAATTACCACCGTATCTCAGACACAATGAAAGATGGAACAAGCTATAAGCCAACAACCAGACACCCAGGATCCCAACCACTCAACCAGGAATACCACAGAGCAATATCAAATCTTCTCTAAGGACAAACAAACAACTGCCAGCAAACCCACACAGTCAAAATGTAACAAAAAACGACAAACGGGCTCAAGAGCGTTCTTGAGAACAGTAAAGATGACGGACCAAACACCTACCTTGCCAACAGAGAAGACGAACCAGTTTAAGCCATTACCAACAGAGAAGACGCGCTACCCTCACACAACAGATTCCAATAACCAAAACCAGCAGCAACACATTGGAGCCCTACAGACCTGCGTCCCGACAGAGCCACTATTTGAACATTCCAGCCAAGACGAAGAACTCCTCAATCTCTCAACCCATGGAGACCAGCTAACAGACGATACACCACCCTCCAGGCTACCCACAGTGCACCCAACCTTCATAATAATAGATGAGTATACTCCTAACCAAGAACCACAACCACCGGACATGTATGAAGAAATCTCTGAAGACTCACTACAAGATCCCTCAGATATAGCCTACACACCTGACTCTTTCGTCTCATCAGCATCAGAATCATACAATCAAATCTCAAACGATTCTTTCAACTCACGAGCATCAAGCAATACTGATTGCACACTTCCATCATTTGTCAATCCGTTACGCCAAAATCAAATCTACGAAATCCATATTGAAAGCAAAAGCAACAGATCTGAACCAGTAATACTCAATAGAACCAATACCCTCCACATTTTAGGAGAGATTCAGCAAATACAAAAAATAACAAGAAAAATAGACCTAATCACTTTCAAAGATGACAAACATCTAGATAAGATAATTGCTGAACTCTCCGACCCAAATGACCAGGAATTGATTCTATCAAAGCGTGCCCACCTTCTCAAACTTAACTTTAACTGCTGGGCATCTACATCAACAAGAAAATATCAACCAAGGACGAAGATGAACAACCACATTCATGACCTCACAAGAACTGCTGCTGCTCGGACCCATGACCAACAACCGGAAGAATGGAACAGAACAGATCGACCATTCAAAAGAATCTATGACTGTGAAACTCAATTACAGAACCCGTTTCTTCAAGAATCTCACTTAACTCCCAATCATAACAATCACTGAAACCAGAGCTCAAATGGTCACTCTGCTCATGGAACACTAGAGGAAACTTGCATTTGTTCACCCATCCCTCGTCTGATCTAGAAAACTATCAAATCATATGTCTACAAGAGACCTGGATCAGCGAAACACCAGCATGCGACGGATTTCTCACATTCCTCAACCCAGCAATAGTCAAAAAACAAGGAAGACCAGCATCCGGACTACTCACTCTAATCAAAATAAACCCTCAATGGGCAGAACTGACCAGCGAAAACATCAATCCCTGGATTCAACTAACAATAATAAAGATGACAGAGATTCACCAGACAAAAAAATCTGATAAAACAAGAATTGCAATACTAAACCTGTACTGGAACCCCACAGCTATAACAACCGAAGCATTCATTGATGGAGTATTTATCACAAATGACAAATTAGCTGGAACACACTACCACCGAGAAATAATACTCTGTGGGGACCTTAACATCAACTTATTCACACAGAATGGTACTCCCCGAACTCAAACTCAACTTTCTTCAAAAGCAACCAGATGGATGAATGAAATTCTCACTCGGGATCTCATCCTCTTAAACCATGTAAGAGACAACTCCACTTCGTACGTGCCAACATGGGCTAGAGGATCCTCATCTGCAATCATCGACTACATATTTCTGTCACAAACCTTGCATGAATCGGTCAAGTCAGCACAAACATTAATCTCAGACAAAAGTGACCACAACAAACTAACAGTCCACTCACACCCCATCATCAAGCAAGATTCTACCCTGACAGTATGTGCACTAGAACTCGATGGAACATCTTCAAGGCTCCGCATTCCACAAGCAGCGATAGTCCATCTACCGACGAAATTTCCTGCCTCAAACAAGACAGACATTGAAAAATTGAACTATGAGTGGATTCTTCTGCCTTACCAACAAACAGCCAAGAACCGACCACATAAAACCCACCTCCACGCACACAACCAGGAAATAGCCGAAAAGAAAAAAATCTCTGGTGAAATCGGTAAGACAGTTGAAGAAAAGAAACTCCACAGAAAACACTATACAGATTTCAAAATTGAAACAATCATACAACAACTGGAAAAAATCTCAACAGAAAATCTTTCTCCAAACAGATGCAGAAACTATAATGAAGGCATATAACTCAAACACCACAAGAGAGCTTTGGAATCTCCTGAACGACAACTTTCAAAAACAGCACAAACTAACGGCTAAGGTGCCGCAACAAACGTGGATTACACATTTTTCAAACATCTATGCAGCTTGACCATCCCAACTCAAAAAAGAAATAAACGTCAAATCGAAGTGGACAGTAAATTTCACTTACGACGACTTGATCTCTATGATTCAAAACCTAAACACATCAAGAGCACCTGGCCCTGACGGACTTTCAAATGCCATATGCAAGCAAGATCCCCCGGCATGGGCAAACTTCATGTGCCAGATAATATTCATCATAAATACACAATCAAATCCCAACCTCCTAGAGATCAGCTACAATTGTTCCTATCCACAAAGAAGGACCGCGTGATCAACCACAGAATTTCCGACCAATTGCCTTGCTAGATCCGCTTGGAAAACTCTTTGCAACAATATTACTGAAAGAACTAAACTCTTGGGCCACAACAAATGGCCGATTCTCAACACGGCAAACTGGCTTCACCGCCAACGTCGGAACCAACATCAACCTAATACTACTGCACCTAATTAAGCATGAAGCCATGAACACTAAGACTACCATATACGCTGCATTCATCGACCTAAAAATGGCCTTGGATGCCATATCACGTCACAAGCTATGGGTAAAACTCAAAACTTGGAAATGCCCTCCGAACATTCCGGAATCCATAATTCTACTCTACTCCGAAACCTCAATAAAAGTGAAATTTACAAAACAAGGTGCAACCACCAAACCGATCACCACATCAAACGGTCTAAAGCAAGGATGCCCCTTAGCAGCAACCCTCTACAATCTTTTCACATCAGACATCGAACAGCATCTAATCAGCACTCAAACCAATCCGCCGAAAATAAACTCAACACCTGTTCCTGTTATGGCATACGCCGATGACATTATCTTACTCGACAAAACCCCTTCTGGACTACAAGCTGCCTTAACATCACTGAGCAACTACATGAATACCAATGAGCTAACAATTAACATATCAAAAACAAAGACTATGATCCTAACTAAACCACAATCAACTGAAAGACATCAAGCAACATTCAACATCAGCGGAACCTGACTAGAAAATGTGTAAACATTCAAATACCTCGGCATACTAATTAACCAATCCAAGACCGAAGAAAAATGGCTGGACAAAGCAGAATAAAAGGCCCAAGCACTGGCAAGCCAAGGGTGCATAATCCACAGAAAATACGCAACATTTTCATTCAGTCCCATCATTGCCTATTACAGACAAAAATGTATCCCGATAATAACCTACGGAACCGAAGCAATGATGAATAACGAAAAAGTAAACTCGACAAAATTCGAGTCAACCTTTTGGCGCAAGATTCTTCACCTGCCACACTCGTATCCTATGCCGAGAATACGATATGAACTCGCAACCCAATCAATTGGATCAATTGTATGCTGGAAAAGACTAGACATCTATCGAAAAATACTATCTGACGAAAAAACTACTGCAATTCAAATTCTGAAAACTCAAACCAACACGGTGATAGAAAAATGGAAAAAATCTATCACCAAAGAAATGGAAACGGAAGAAATATCACAGGAATTCCTAATCATGCGTCCTCAACATGCCAAAATCAAACTTTTACAGAACGATTGGATCAAAACCATCCAAAAGAAAAATACCTACAAACAGACCCTTCAATGTAACCAAGACAACAGAAAGATACATCAACCACCAGCACATCTCCTATTATTCCCACACCAAACCATCAGGACAACATTTCTTAGAATCCGTCTGAACATTCTACCAACGAAATCGCATCTTGCAATAACACAACAGATTCACAGATCACAAAATGACTGTCGATTCTGCAAAATTGAAACACCGGAAACTATATTCCATCTGGCTATGGAATGTCGCTCTCTCGCACCGCAACGCAAACAATTTGGCCCTTACTTTGAGCTTGCATCGCAACAAATGGATACAGAAGAAAGATGGGCTGCCATCCTCAGTGGGAAAAACAATAAATACATATACACAATTTTCCTGTTCCTTTCCAGCATCCTTGAACTCAACGGAAGCACCTGAACCATGTCTGAAGACTGACTTTTTTTTTCTCTTTTCCTTTCTTTTTTCTTCCAATCGCCTGATCAATAAGAACACAATGCACAATGATGGAAACGTTTGAAACCAAACTAAATCATCAAAAAAAATAAAAAAAAGCCATCAGTTGATGCCGCTTAAAGATGGTTGAGGGAGAAAGATCTTGAAACAACTGTAGGAGCCTTCATGTCAACCACAGCAGAATGGCCAAGAACCGCTTCAAACAGCACCTTTACATACTCCTCCAGCTCCTGATTGGTGACCGCCGCAGGTATCCCCGTAATCCCCACGTTGTTCCTTCTAGAACGATTTTCTGTGTCCTCCACCTTCTCCTTCAAGGAGTAAACGCTGGCCTCCTGGGTCTGAAGGTGCTGGTTCAAATTCTGAAATTTTCTGTTCATTGGCTTGCAAAGCCAGATCCAGATCAGAGATTGATTTCTTAATTTCCTGCATAGAGGACTGCATATCCTGATGGATGGAGAGAAGCAGGTGCTTCTAGGAATGCAGCATGGCCTTGATGGAAGAGGACCCCCAAGCTGTGCTTGCTTTTAGAGGGACTCATTGTTCCGATGCTGCACAGAGCCCACCTGATATTGGCAAGATGTAAAAAAATTCAGCTGGCCCCTGTAGAAAAACTCAGATGTAGCAAGCACGGTGAAACACAGAATCTGCAACCCCCGACAGGCCATCAGCGGAGGCAAGGAGTGGAAAAAGAGCCGCCACAAATTACAGCCGCTCACCAGTTAAGAGAGTCTGGGCCCGCACCGTTGTCATTTCCTCTGGGCATTGACAAGCATACGATGAACCAAGCAGACCAACTCAGACAGACCGACCCAGAAGGCACAATCCAGCTGTCCTGCGGCTTACTCCATCATTCCTCCAAATGTCCTCTGGCGATTATCTGCATACCTTTAGAAATAACACATATAGCATGATCTCATTACGCTCCCTTAATAAAATGAAGTTGTGTAATATTGAAGTTGGTAAAACTTTATCACAACAATCAATCGTAGTCCCCTCACTGAAATTAGTATTGATTAATGCTTGCTCTGCAAGTAAGAACTCCACTGCCCTAAATGAGCTCATACTTACCCTGGAGCTGGCTATCTTATTCATAACCGAGTCATGGTTCACTGACCGTAGCATTTTGCATGTCCATTCTTTAGTATCCGACTCTTCCTATAGAATGGCACAATAGAGAGCATAAGAAAGGAGGAGGTGTAGCTATTGTAGCTAGATCATCTCCTGAAATTACGGACACAACTGCACAGGTACTAACTAGTCTGTACATATTATTCATCCCCCAATAAAGCCATTCATCTTCTGCTTGGCTATAGACCCTCCCCCCCTGCCCTGCTACCTATTATTTGGATATACTCAATGCCTATTTAGAGTCTGAGGCACACCATTAGTCCAATTTAATTATTTTGGGTGATCTAAATATTACGGTGCAATGTCCCAGAAGAAACAGACTCCAAATATCTTTACAATATATTGCAAACTCATGATTTACATCTTCTATCCGATTTACCCTCTCGTACTGGTGGGCATTGTTTGAACCCTGTTTTTTTTAAGGGGTTGAAATTATATGAGCATGAAATCACCCCATTGAGCTGGTCTGATCATACAGTAGTAAGTTTGTCATGTCTTAGTAACTACAGACCCCATGGCGCACTCACAGGTGCGCAACTGCTTCGCAGAATAAAAGACTTGGATCTCATTTCAAGTAAAGAACTTTTGACGATCATAGCTCCGCCTCAATCCATTACTAACTGTTCAGAAATGTACTCGTACATTATTCCACATCTTCAAACTAATTGTGATAACATCGCTCCTATAAAAAGTGTGAAAAAACCCTTAAACAAAAACAGCCAATGGTACAGTGAAAAGTTACAAAACCTCAAGAGCATATTCTGGAAAATAGAAAAAATGTGGCTTAAGACTAGACACAGTTTAGACCTTCAGATAGCGAAATCGGCTTTGGAAGAATATAAACAAGAGATTCTCTTAGCAAAATCTCTCTCCTTGCAAAAACAGATTAATACTGCCGATAATCGCACCAACGCACTCTTTTCGGCAGTCAGAAATGTTACCAATCATCAGTGCATTCATGTTGGATTGCCAGCTTCCATTCAAATGGGTTATGAGCTCAATGTGTTCTTTCTGGATAAAATAAATACCAGAAATTGCATAGATGCTCTGGCCAAAGTCTTTGAACCAGGTTCAATTGGACCGATCTTTCAGAAAATGATCCTGGTCAACCATCATTCCCCCAAGACGTCCTTACAGGTAAACCAAAGACAATCAGGTGCTGTACACGAGAGGACACCCCTTTTCCCCACTAATTTTTGTGTTCCTAATGGAGCCATTTGCTAAGCGTGTCAGGGATAATCCCTCGATTGAAGGTTTAACAATGGGCCAGAAAATATATAAGCCGTCTATACACAGACGTTGTGATGTTACCCCTCATGAATGTCCAATCTTCCCAGCAGCACTAATAGAACGAGAAGCCTTCAAGAGCAGCGCCGGGTTTGCGATTAATTACCACAAATCTAGGGCAATGGGTGTGGGCCTAAAGGAAGGGGACATATATGTCCTCCGCTCCTGCTGTCCAATTTCATGGGAAAAGGAGGTATTGGGATACCTGGGAGATCAGATACGAGATCAGATACCGGCACAGCCGCAGGAGGTGTACACCGTTAGCTTCCCACACCTGTTTGGAGACTTGGAGGCAGATTTAGAGAGATGGAAAAACCAGGAAATTTCACTAATCAGGCGCAAATTAATCTGCTTCCGAGGTTCCTCTATCAGTGTGCAGAACTTCCGGTGAAGATCCCACAGAAACACTTAATGTGGCTTCAACAAAGGGTATTCCAATTTGCTTGGCTGGGGAAAAAAATAAGAATCCCCAAAGCAGCGATTATGGGTAACGTACGACTGGGATGGATGGGAGTTCATAAACTGCGTCATTATTGTGCAGCAGCACAACTGGTCCTTACCCACCTGGAATGGGACTACTGATCTTCCCAGGTGGGTAGAGCTAGAGCAGGCCAGACTCCCATTGCCCCTGTGCTCCTTGCCATTGGCGCAGAAGCACTGGCTCAAACTCCTTTTAAAAAAACAGTAAGACTATGGGACTGGGCAAGGAAGACAGTAGGCATCCCGGGAGGGCTGGGCCCATACACCCCTTTCCTTCATAACCAAGACTTCACCCCAGGCCTTTGGCCCTCAGACTTTAGACGTTGGCCACAAGGGGGCCTATGCCACATTTCACAACTCTTTGAGAATGGGTTGCCTCTGACCTTTGTAGAATGCAAGGATAGGTTTGCCATAACTGAAGCTGAAAGATAAAGCTATGCCCAGATCAGAATTTGGGTATTCCATTCTTTGATCCAACAAGGAGCAACCCGGGAACTGGGGGCCATCAAACACGCTGTGCTCGACAGTGCGCGAAAGGTACTGTATCTAAACTATACAAGCTCCTGCAGGTAGATATGTGGGTGCTCCAGCCCAACAATATAACACAGTGTGAGGCAGACCTGGGCTGACCCATAGAAAATCAGACATGGGTGGACATATGGTCACAAAATAATTCCTCCTTGAAATAAGGAATGCGCCTTTGAACTAAAGTACCGCTGGTATTATCCCACGACCAGGCTGCATAAGATAGGGAGCTCGCTGGACCCAGCCTGTTGGAGGAAGTACAGGGCATGGGGTATATACTTCCATATGTGGTGGGAATGTCCACTGGTACAGACATTTTGGGGGAAGGTTGGGTCCACAATAGAGACCATCATACAAATTCAACTACCATTGGAACCTGCAGTAATGCTGCAGTGTGGCCCCTTCCTGGAGGCGTATCCCAAATCAAGGGTGACGGCTAAACTGATTGCTCACCTCTTGTTGGCTGCAATAATTACATGCACATGCCTGGAAGGGCCCTGAGGCACTCTCATTCCCTGATGGTGGAACAAAATCTGGGACATCTTAGTAACGGACAAATTCACAGTGGCAAAGAACGGGTGTTGCATCGCTTCACTGAAATTTGGACTCCCATTCTGGAATATGGCCTGGACTTTCCTGCACAGGCATACAAGCTGTGGCAAGTGGCAAAGTTTTGCCAGGCCATCAATAACTGTGGGGCTGGTCCATGCTGCGGAGTAGATAAAGTTGGTAAATAAAATCATGAATCTATGAAAAGTGTCTAATAGTTGAACAACTGGATTCTGCGGTAATGCACTAAAATAATGTCGACCTCAAAATCAATAATGATTCTGACGACTTGCAGTATTTAAACCCATAGTCCTTTGTCTTGAATATGCTGTTGTAATTCCAACATCGACAGCCATTCTCTGTTCGGATTTAATAATCCAGAGTATAAAGAAGATCTCTCAGAGTGGAAACATCAGGTACAGTTATAGATGGTTCAGGCAAAGTATCCTTGTTTGACTTAGATAAATGGAGTACATATTCAATATGGAAAATGCAGATTTGTCCCCAACATAGATCTTTCAGGAAAGCGTCCATCAGCTCTTTTGCAATTTGAATAAAAAGACTTGGCCCTGGATATGTAGGCAGTTTTAAATATGTTTATTTAGCATGTTTTGTCATGCTAGTTATCATGACAATTTTCATCAGATTTAAGTGAGAATCCCACATTGCACTTATTTGTTTTTTCATGGACCACGGAATTAACAAGTACTGGCTGCACTTAATCCTTCTCTTATTTGCTTCCCCTCTTAGTGTTGTGATGTTCCTATAACTTTCGAGCAGTGACCCTTCATACACTTATCGTAAGTTGTTCTGATCCAGTAACAAAATATCTTTCACTAATGGATGCTTCTTGTTGGTCTCAGCTATTATGCTCCATCACCTTGTGTTTAAACCAGGAGTACCTGCACAAACCATGATTGCTTGACTCAAAATATCATCATGACTTATGCAAGATAGAAATGTATTTGTGTGGAACAGACTATCTTATCTTTAGACTTAACATCATCTTTTATGGTTTGGAGTTAAAGTGTTCTAGTGGTTTCTTGCCGAATTAATCCTAGAATGTAGTCAGTGTTACTTCAATAGGCCTATTTGAAAGGCTGTCATCCAATGCAAAATCATGCCATATATTTCAGTGCCTCAGGATGGAGCACTTACAGACCATAAGTGCTCTGAACTCTGGCATTGAAAGCACAAGTTGTGGAGGCCAGCCTTTGGAAAACGGGTGGAGCCATTTCAAGAAGCCTTGAATCCTGTAATATTAATAGAGAGCAAAGGAATGTTTTAAAAAAATGCTCAATAAAAATGCATTTGCTTGAAAATGTTGATGCATATCATAAAAGGGCAGCTAACCTAAGGGACGTTCAGTCTGATTGAGTGGAGAAAGACTGATGAAGGGTAGCCAACAGAAAGTGAGAATATCCAAGCTTAAGACATTTTGCACAAATAGGCTGATTACCCTGTCCTATTGCATAACACACAACTAAGGGGATTCTCCTCTTTGAGCACTGAGGATGCTGATATCGCAAGCATTATGAGGAACGCATGTCATCATCATGGGAGGAAGAAGTGTGGAACTTCTATCATACCCGCATGACACACACAATACGACTACTTGTATGTAATTAAGGAAGGTTGATGAACTCCTATAAAATACAGTTAATGAAAGATGCCAGTGTAGAATTCCTCAAGCAAAGAACACTTCAAGTCATCAAAAATGTATATTTTTTAAAATTGATTTATTATGAGTGGTTTGTCTTCAATATTCACAAAAAATAAAAGCGACAATGTACAACATATGCATTTCCCCCATTATGTGAGAGTAAAGGAATACAAAGTGCACAGCCTTGTGAATAACATGTTTTCCTTTACACACATAGGTTAGAGTGCGTTACATCCCTCCTCAAAACCTTCCAAAACAAATTAGAAACGTTCTTCAGTCTTTGTAGATGTGGTTTTCATCTGAAGCCATGCAAAACAGTTTCACATAGAAAATGCAGTTGTGCTCAAGAAGCTGTGGTACAACCAAAATACCTTCCTTTCTGTTCTCATAAATAAGATATGCAACAATAATTCCAATAGCGTGGGAGCATTCAGGCCTCTTTTTCCTTGCTGTTCCGCAGGCCCACTTATGTAATCTCTTTACAAACACAAATAGCTGACTGGTTCTTGGGCACAGTTGGTGATCTTGGTCCGTTGCATTTCTAATGGCTTAGCATATTATTGGCTTCCTGGTTAGATTGTCTCAGTAAGTGCAGTTAGATTTAGTTTTCAAAAGCAAATCAGCTACCTGGGCTTCCCAAGAGAAACCTGGAAGAAAGAAGGCACATTCTTAGTCTTTCTCTTGCCATGAAACTTAACACACAGTGGTCACTTCTGAAGCTTTCAAAGGTATTCATCATCCAACCTAGACTGTGAACTTTGTCTTCAGTACCATTATTCTTATATCCCCCAGCATGCCTTTTCTGCGGCTAAGGTTTCCTCGTGCACCTTGAGGCTCCACCAAGGGACTATAAAAATGTCCAACAAATATCACAAAATATTCACCATCAGCTGTGCTATCTTTGAATGGAAAAACTCTTAAGGCTGCAAAAAGGTGCTCTCTACTCACCACAGAAGATTGAGAAGTTCAGCCATGCAAAAAGTTAATTATGTTATTGTAAAAAGGTTTCCGAGGCTACCCCACTCATCAGCAGATTAATATGATAAAAATATTCCCACAAAGCAGACAAGGATGCAGACACCTAAGTAGCAACTCCATTATTGAATGTAACACCCACTTACTAACATATGTTGCCACAGGCCCCTGAGATCAAGTCTTACATTTTACTTATTGGAACAGACCGAGGCACTGAAAGAAAATAACAAATTACTAACATCTTGGCAATAATCTTTCTGATGCATGTTCCACCCACTGATTCCTCATGTATGATAAATATCTCCCATCACAGCTGCTTTTCAGAAAATAGGCCATGCCAGACATGGCCTATAGGCCAGTATTTTGAGGCGTGCACCAAGTCCCCTTAATTCCACCCTTTTTCCCCTAGCAGTTTGAAGATGAGGGACCACAGAACCAATGTATACTAGCTATCCAACATGGTGACAATGTATCCATGGGAGGAATATCCACCAGAAAGAACATTACAGAGAGGTAAGTAATTTGTTCTAACAGATTCCTTCCTCCCGCAGAATATTCATCTAGGATAGATTCCTATAGTAGTAAGCGGATCTGGAGGAGGGAGGAAAGCAAGGACACCACAAACTAGAAAACTCTGAAGAACCACTCTACCAAAATGAGTATCATGTCCTTACATAATCCTAGCAGTAATGTTTAATACATCTGTGCAGAGAAGCCCATGTAGCTGCTTGGCACATGTCCAGAACAGGGACTTCACATTGCAGAGCCGAGGTGGCAGCTGGCACTCTGGTGGAAAGAACCCCAAGACCCCCTGCACATCCAACCAGCCAGACCATAGCATTCGGAGAGGCAGAGGATGATCATCTTGACAGGGTCTGTTAGACAGCCCTGCCAGCATGTGCACCAAGTCCAGCCGAGGGAATAGTTCCTCTGCCTTGGAAGGGTAAGGCGGGGGAAGAAAAGACAGGAAAATTGATCTTTTGAAAGAGAAGGAAATCGGAGACCACTTTCGGGAAGGGAGGATTGTCTCACTCTCCACATCGCCTACTCTGTGGAGAGAACCAAATAGGGATAGGGAGGGTAGAGAATGTGATGCTGCGACCTCATGACCATGTGTTATGGAGGTAATGGGGACCAAGAAAATCAACTTGTGTAACGCTCACCTGATTCCCGTAGAGGCGCCGGTCTTGACTGGGCGTATACCGTATCTTCAAAGGTGATGTGTAACACACGGCTGGCTCTTTGGGCTGGACCTCTGTGCACTGTATGTCTGACTCAAAGGGTAAGATGTCTGCAGATAGAAAATATGGGATTAAGGAACTGGGTTATTGAATGTCTCTCTCTTCTTCCCTTTCTCTTCTCCTGTAGAACCCCAAAGGTTAACGCTCTCACCTTAGGTAAGTGAACGCCGTGCTCTCCATCTGCCTCGGGGCAGGGTGCTGTAACCAGTTTCTTCACTGGATAAGGGGAGCAGGCCTCTTGACTTCAGAGGACTGCTGTCCTTCGTTTACTGCACGAACGGTAAGTTTTGAGTAATCCTAATGTCTTTAAAGTCTTTAGTAATGATGTTTCTTGTTTTGCAGGGTTCCGGCGATGGCGGATGACGGGCTGAAGTGAGTTGAAGATGGAGCCCGTGTGATGAATAGAAGCGCCTGGAAGCACTTAAGTAAGCGCTTGTTGCCTGCTTCACGATGCGCTCTAACTGTCTTTTTATTTTGCAGGTACAAGTTCGGAGCGGCTGCAGGGTGCCGGAATACCCACTGGGTTAGATGTGGAAAGGAGTAATGGCACGTTAGTATTAAAGTTCCCCAATGTCTTTAAACGCACCTTGTTTTGTCTTTCAGATGCGGGATGCAGCGCCGAAGGCCTCCGGAGCGTGCAAAGAGTTGGTAAGCTTTTGTCTTTCAGATGCCGGAATGCAGTGTGAAGACCTCCGGAGCGCACGAAGAGTAGGTAAGCCTTTGTCTTTCAGATGCCGGAATGCAGCGCGAGGCGTTGGTGACAGCCGATGGACCAGGTAAGTGAAGAGCTGTCACTGAAGACCGTAATGCTAACCTGTTCTTTCTTGTCTTTATAGGTGTTGCTGAAGACTGGATTCAGGATGGTAAGCCTTTTTCCTTAGGCCCAGGATCAGATGCAGAAGACACGATGAGCGTTCTGCTGCAGAGGATGCAGAATAACGCAAAGCAAGATTCATCCATCGGGTGTGGTTTAAATAGCCTCCTGTAGTGCTTAGGTGTCTCCTTCCACAGCCACGCCTAGGTAAGAAAAGAGTTCCTGCTTTCCAGAAGAGTTCCAGTGTTCTGAATCTAGGGAGTGGCTCCTGCCCCACCCAACAGGAAAAGTAGTTCCAAACAGAAGAGGATCAGAGGCTCAACTGGCAGGCAAGTAAGCAGCATGGTCTGCTGCAGGTAAGTCCACCCAAGCATTATGAGCCCAGCGCTTCCAGCGCTGGGACTGGGCATATTTATGAGCCTGGTGCCACTGGCGCCAGGACTGGGTCCAAAAGGTCCCAATTGGGACAGGTTGGCACTCGGAACCTGGGTTATGGATCTGCTTCCAAGGGAGTTGGGAAAACCCTGACCTTTTGGAAGCAGAGATCATGACACTTGAGGGTGACGAATCTTAATGAATAAGAATGGAGGGGCTCAAACTGAGCATCCATAAGAAACGTGAACACCAAATTCAAATCCCAAGCCGGAACAACAGAATGATGAGGGGAAAACCGATAACACAACTGCAATTGCATGACACTGAGGATTGTGAGAAAAAAAAGCTTTGCTCCATGGTTCTCTTTAATACCAAAATAGCAGTGAGATACCCCTTCATGGTGCCAATCTGTAAATACTTCTGGGGCAAACAAAACAAGAAAATCCCAAACTGAGGATTTGAGCAAGTAAAAAGATCCAGATCCCTCTCCCAGCACTGCCTGCAGGTATAAATGGAGTTGGTGGCCGGCCTTTGGGCATATAGAAACACATCCAAGAAGTCTACTGACAAATCCCACTCTTTATACCTCAATCTTTCAGCAGCTTGGCATGAAAGGGAGAAATGTCTTACCGTAATGGTCTTTCTATCGATTCTTCTCCTGCAGATTCCTCATCCGATAGATATTCCCTCCAGCTTTGCTGCTTCTGCAAATTTTCGACAGGGGGCGTAGTGGATCTCAACCTGGCCATCTACCTTCAATCAGTCTTGCTCGGCCTCTGTCGTCGGCTCCAAACGCAACGGCAGGCGTCGTATAAATACCATGTCACTACACCCCAACCTCAGTTCTCCCCCCGTGCACCCCACACTGCATAAAACAGAGAGAACAAACGGGCTAATGATCCCTTAAAAAAAAAAAAGTAACTATAGACTCCAAAGGAGGAACAAACACTTTTTTCAATCTGTGCCAGGTAGACCGAAAACAGACACAGAGGACTATCACCAAGTCAACGTGAAAGAGATGATGCTGGGAATTCTCTCGTGCAAAAGTGTTTGTATTTCCTGTTGGACATCCGTTGCAAACAGATCCACTGCTGGGGTACCCCAGAGAGCGACTTCCCACTCGTGCAAGACCGTGCTCTGCCTATTCAGAGCATCCGCCAAGTTGTTCGCTGTGGCCGCTAGATGAACTGCCTGGCCAGAGATCCTGTTCGCCAGCAACCAGAACCAAAGCATCATCGGCTCTGTGCAGATGGGGCAGGAGTGCACACCATCTTGCTTGTTGAGATAGTGCATTGCCACTGTATTGTCCCGTCAGAACGAGGACATGTTTCCCCTGTAGAGACGGGCCAGAAGGGTTCCCCTGCTAAGAGACTGTTGCCGTCCGCCCACCACGACAGGTCATTGACCACTGATGCAGACACCCTGAGGAGATTCAATTGAGGTAATGAGACCACTGATCCCTCACGAGCCATTGTATGGATCTCGTGTGCAACCTGGCCTCTGGCACTAGAAAAATGCAGGAGGCCATGAGGCCTAGGAGGAGGAGGAGGGAGGAAGCCGCTGGGAGAGTGGCATGGTTCTGGAACAAGTCGACCATTTGTGTCAAGCGGGCTACTCTCCTCAGGAGGGAAGAACTTCCCCACCCAGGTATCTACGACTGCTCTGATGAACTGGAGCCCCTGGACTGTTGTCATGTGGGACTTCTTTGAATTTAGGGAGAATCCCAGCTTGTGCAGCAGCAAGCAGGTGTCCTCTAGATGGGACAGAACCTGCATTGCAGACTTCCCTCGGATCAGCCAGTCCAGATATGGAAATATGTGGACCCTGGATCTCCTGAGGTGAGCCGCAACTACCGCCATAAGCATGATGAAGACCCTTGGGGCGGAGGTTAGAGCAAAGGAAGCACCTTCAACTGATAGTGCATATCTCCTATGGTGAACCTTAGGAACTTCCTGTGCTTTCGGTGGATCGGCACATGGAAATAAGCATCCTGTAAGTCTATCGACACCAGCCAGACCTGTAGTTCGAGAGCGTGGAGAATCTCTCTCGTCATCACCATCATGAATTTGTCTTTCCTCAAGAACTTGTTCAAGGCCCCCCAAGTCCAGAATGGGACAGAGACCTCCTCCATTCTTGGGTACCAGGAAATACTGGGAATACCAGCCCCGATCATCTCTGCTCGGGAGGTACCTCTTCCAAGACACCCTTCAACAACAGGGCTCTCAGTTCTTCCTGGAGCTCCTGTCCCGGTTGGATTGGGGGTGTGGGCGTTCCGTCCAGTGGTTTTCTTACAAATGGCAGACGATAACCCCACTGAATGAGCTGAAGAGTCCAGGCATTGGAGGCAATTCTCTGCGACTCGGGCAAATGCTCTGTCAAACGTCTTCCAAAAGGTCTGATGTGAGAGGGGAAAATCAAAGCGGCTTCGGAGGCTGGGTCGCCCCCTTCGGGAGCACAAGAAACGCTTCTGCCCTTGCCTGGACGGTGGAAGCTGCGCTCTCCTGCCTTTTGGAGCATATCTCCTGTAGCCACGTGCCCTAGAGGCGAAGCTAACTGCAGGTTTGGCACGCCACGCAGCTAGGCCTGAGGACTCCAAAATCGCTGCTAAGGATTCGTTGGCTTTCTGGCCGAATAGAAGATTGCCCTCGAAGGGCATGTCCAGAAGTTTGACATGGACATTAGGTGAAAAACCAGAAGTTTTTAAATAGGCCTGTTTTCTTAGTGTTAAGGCTGACGCCATAGATCGGCCCACACAGCCGGCGATGTCCCGGCCCGTTTGCAGCGACTGTCTGATCACCTCTTTCCCATCCTCCACTATCTGTAGGAATCCCTCGTGCATTTCTCCTTCTGGGCCATACTGAGCAGCATTTTCTTCAACTGCTGTCCATAGACCGAAGGAGTACTTAGCAAAACTGCTTGCCACATGTATAGCTTTTAGGGCCATGCTACCTGAAGTGAATGCTTTCATTGCTAAGGCATCTTTTTTTTGCTTCCCTGTTGGGAGGCAGAGTGGACGTAGAAGATGCAGGTCTAGAAGAAACAGTAGCAGCCTACATAACGAGCCCCTCCAGGGAAGGGTGAGAGGAGACTTATGAAGGGTCTCCTCTAGCCGGCCTGCATTTCCCGGGAATGGTGGAGCTGACGGGAAGAATGGAACAAGGGTTTTGCCACAATTGTTAAAGGATCGTCAATGGCCAGGTTTAAGGGCATATGTTCAGGCGCCAAAGAAATAGTCCCCGGTTGTCATCCCTTTCTACTAAAGCCCTGAATAATTGTTATGAAGATGGGGCTGGGATTGCTGAAATACAAGGTCTGGGGAGGTGTTCAGAACGCTGGCATCCTGGAGGCCTTGAGGCAGTGGTAAAAGCGGATTGTGATCATCAAAATAACCCAAGAAAATAGGGTCGACATCCCCCTGGTCATCAGCGTCATTACTGCCGAAGATACCTGCCATAGTACCAAAAAATTTCTGCGGGTGAAAGGCAATCCATTGAATTCAGGCTGCTGAGGTTTGGGTGGAAGAATTTTCCACCTGAATGGGAGAGCAGATATGCTCTCTGCGGAAGGTGCTAGGGAGGGAAGATGGGCACGTCCAAGAACTCCATGTACCACATTCCCCAGGCCCAGTTAGAGTGATGACGATCAGAGAACCAGCGGGAATGCATAAATCAGGTTATAAGTCCACTCGACCGTCAGAGCTCCCTTTTGATGAAATTCCATAGAGCAGAAACACTTGCACTTCCTATTTGCACTGGAAGAGAAGAGATCCACCCGAATCAGTCAGCTCAATGCATCCACAATGACGTTCTCCTTCCTCGACAAATGAGCTGCCGAGAGAAAGAGAGAGAGAGAGACACAGAGATAAAGAGAGAGATAAAGAGAGTGAGAGAGATAAAGAGATAAAGAGAGAGATAAAAGACAGACACAGTGAGACACAGAGAGAGACACAGAGAGAGACACAGAGAGAGACACAGAGAGAGAGACAGAGAGAGAGACAGAGAGAGAGACAGAGAGAGAGACAGAGAGAGAGACAGAGAGAGAGACAGAGAGAGAGACAGAGAGAGAGACAGAGAGGAAGGAAGGAAGGAAGGAAGGAAGGAAGGAAGGAAGGAAGGAAGGAAGGAAGGAAGGAAGGAAGGAAGGAAGGAAGGAAGGAAGGAAACAAACCAGGGCCAGCCTGACCACCCTCAATTCTCTTCTGTGTTTCATTTCCAAACTTCTCAAATGTGTAGCCTATTCTCAGATCTCTGCTTATGTGATTTTAATGCTCTTCTCCCCTCTCCCTGCCCCTAGCCCCCAAGCCCTCAGCCCCCATCAATCTGGATTCTGTCTGTACCATTCTATGGAAACAGCTCTCCTTGCTGTTTCTAATTCTCTTCTCACAGCTTGTTATGCTAAACTTTCTTCTCCTTGTTCTTCTGGATCTTTCTGTGGCATAAGACAAAGTGAAAAACTCTATTCTTCTTTCCTCTCGGTTTAATCTTTGCTTCCATGGCTCTCTCTTAGAATGGTTTGCTTCCCATCTACCAGGACATACTTTCTCTGTATCCTGCTCAATCAATCCTCGCCTATTTTTCCACTCACTTATGGGGTTCCTCAGTGCTCTATCCTAGGGCCTTTACTCTTCTCTCTCTACATAAGCCCCCTCAATTATATTATTTCTTCTTTCTGAGTCTCCCACCACCTCTATGCGATCACGCTCAAATGTGTCTTTCCTTCTCTTCTTTCTCCTTCGGATTGCAGTCTAACATTTTTGCTTGCATTCTTGGTATCCAATCTTGGCTGGCCTCCCATTATCTGCACTTGAATCCCTCTAACCAGAGGTCATTTTCTTACCAGACTCCACATCCCTCGGTGCACTTTTTGATTTCCAATACCAATGCACACATTTCTTGGCTATGATACATACGGTTACCAGTCATTTGGTCGAAAACCAAATGGTCGAATGACCATTTGATCGAAGTAAAATGGTTGAAAAAAAGGTCGAATTTTATTTTATTTTAGGGGGGGGGGGTTCCCCCCCAAACTCCCTTTTTCTTTATCAAAAATATTTTTAAGCGACCAAAACGAAAAAAAAATATATATAAATAAATAAAAAAATTCGATCTTTTTTTTTCCAACCATTTTGATTCGATCAAATGGTCATTCGACCATTTATTTTCGACCATTTGACCGGACACCGATACATACTACGTTAAAGAGTCGTCATACCACCATCAACACTTTGCCTATATTCCCCAAAAGGTACTTGACTGGAGCTAGTTTAGGGGGAATAGCTAACCTCTCATGAAGAGTTGTGGCCACCCCTTCCCAAAAACAGAGTTTAACAGGGCAACTCTAGAACAAGTGCACTGTCAGCCGGAGCTCGGCTGCATTTCATGCATTCATCCGAGGCGCAAGGTGAGAATTTAGCAAGCCTTGTTGGAGTATAATGTAGCTGGTTTAGCAGTTTAAACTGGTTCAACCTGTATCAGGCACACAACTACAATTCTTTAGTAAGCACACATTTCTGCCATTGGACATCTGAAAATTGGACCCCAAGGTCATGTTCCCACCTTGATCGCATCGTAATCCTAGTTGGTTGAGCATCCAGCACCCACTTATACAGCCTAGACACCACTCAACTCGGTTCTCCACCCGCAACAATGGCGTCTATGAGTGGATGAGTTTCCGGCTCGTGCGGGAACATTGGCTATAACCATCTTGCAGACACAAAGCATCCATCTGGAAATAGGTCACCCAGCAACAGATCAATGTTGGGGCCCCAGGATGTTTGCAAGTAAAGATCAAAAGTAGGAGCCAAGCCCGGAAAAACTTTGCAGCAGGACATTTGAGTGGTAAAGCACCATGAGACCCAGTCTCTGAGATAACCTAGCCCAGGCATTAACAGTGGTGCGTACCTGATCAAATTTACAGATGTCTATGAACCTACCACTGAAGATGACTGCCTTAAGTTTAGAGTGGGGAGTACTATACCTCTAAAGCATCAGATGCCCATCCTCCAGCCCTGGAATGTACCAGTACCCCGCATACTGAGCCTGAAACACAAGGTAGTACAGTTCCATATCAGGGGCTGCCAGAGCCCTTCCCCGATTGTACAGCTCTGTAAGCTTTTCCCAGCTCATACAGGCAACCCCCGAGCCCCACAGAAACCCCACCATCATAGAACCAATTGAAAAGAAAAAGATCCTAACCGGCAAGAAATGGATATTACAGTAAAAATATAGGCGCTTGTGGAGAACTAATCTTTAACAAATATAGCCTGCCATATAGCAAGATTGGCAGCTTAGCCCAGAGTTTAAGATTGGACTCCAGGAGTTGCATATATTCGGCAAGTTATCTACAGAGTAGGCTGTTGCCTAGAAACCTTGATACCCAGGTATTTCAACTGGGAATCCACCCAGCAGATCCCCTGCAGGTCCGGCATCAGGAGCGTAGCATCTGTAAGGGGGAACAACTCTGACTTGGATTTGTTGACAATGTAGCCCGAGTACTTGGAGAAAACATGCACTTTGTGCATCACAGGGCCAGGTGTCCCCCACCCTCCCCCGGATCACAAATATACTGTAAGGTATCATCCGCATACAGAGATATGACCTGCGGTGACCCCAACATATGCATACCCCTTTGCCCATGCTTACATCTTATTGCTGCGAGATGCTCTATAGTTAACGCAAACAGTAAGGGGGTAGGGGGGCCTCTGTATAACCCCATACTTGTTGATAACATGAAGTCAGTCTGCACTCTGGCGGTGGGACGGAGTAAAGTAGTTGCACGCAACTGAGGAAGTAAGCCCCAAATGTATAACGCCGCAGGACCCTCAGATATTTACATGACCGTGTCGAAGGCTTTCTCAGCATCCAAGAATGCTGCAACCGCAGCTCATGGGTCGATTTGGGCAATAATGGCAATTCGCCTGCAACGATTTAATGCTGTGTACCTAGCTGGGATAAATCCCGACTGGGGTTTGGGATGAACCAAATCAGCAATATAGGGGAGGAGTCTGGAAGCAAGGATTTTGGCAAAAATCTTCAAATCCACATTTATCAATGACAGTGGCCGATATGAAGCACCTCACTCGGTGACTTACAAGGTTTCTCAACAACTGTTATTATTGCCTCACGCATAGACAGCGAGAGGAAGCCTGCAACCAAAGACTCCTCCCACACTTGCAGAAGTTGTGGAGCAAATATTGCTCTGTATTCTTTGTATATATCAAACCCCAGCACGTCAGAGCCCGGGGCCTTACTCGATGCCAGGGCCGCAATAGCAGTGGTAATCTCTTCAGGGGTGGCAGGAGCCTCAAGCATCAAATGTCTTTCCTTCAGCAAAACCAGGAGTTTGTCTTCGTTACTGTGTGAGTTCTAACTCGGAGCATGCATCGCTGTTCGAATAAAGTGATGCGTAGTACGCTCGGAATTCTGAGTTGATATCAGCCTCTGCTGTCAGGGTGACCCCAGATGCTGCAGTGATGCCAATAATTACCTAGGAGGGCGAATCAAGTCTCATCTCCCTAGCTAGGGCCGTAACTGGTCTATCAGAATCACCATACCTATGCGCGAGCAATGGCTTGGTGACGGAGAAGCGTCCCGTTAGCTAGTTCTTGGAATTTTAACAGATTACCCGTGATTAGGCCCAGGAACGCCTTATCATTAGTCATACGGTATTGATTTTCAAGCAGCCTTCTGCAATCAGAGATATTCCTGCTGACCGAAAACACAGCCCAGCCTCGAAACATGCACGGCCTCATATGGAGTCCGGTTCATCTCACATATCTAGGCGCACACATTGCGAGGACGGCCCAACTGTCTCGCACCCTGAACTACTCCTCTCTAATAGAAGACCTATGCATCAAAATGAAACGTTGGAATGCCCTGCCCATATCTCTGATGGGAAGGATAGCACTGATTAAAATGATTATACTACCAAAACTCTTCTACCTTTTCAATGCTGTCCCAGTCTGGCCAGGCCGTGCTCTGTTTTCCAGGATAAACAGTGCCTGTATAGCGTTTGCGTGGGGTGGGCATCCGAGATTAAGCTGGAGGGTTATGTCTGACACGTATGCTAGGGGTGGACAGATGGCACCTGACCTGGAAGTATACTACCTTGCGGCACAGGCACACCATGCTGCGAGCTGGGCCACAACCTTCATAGACCCAGGCCCCTCACCCTCCATATCAGTGGAGCGTGAAGCAGTGATGGCGCTGCAAAGGATCACTAGGCCGGCCCCCAAGCACTATAACGCAATAAACCCAACCAAAGTCACGATCACGGCATGGGCAAAAATCACGGAAATATTCGGGGCCAGTAAATTATACCATCCAAGCATGCCAATCTGGGGCGACTCTTATACATCTCTATCTGAGGAGAGCGTAGTAGCGAAGCACTGGAGCTCGAGAGGAATAACACAATGGGGACAGCTATTCCCGGAGAAGCAGTTTGTACTCTGGGAAGACATTAAAGACGTACTGGGTAACACAAATACACAAACTTCAATACGCTCTGGTGGAGGACACTTCACGTCGTATGTTCCCTTCATTCCCGAAGGAACCGGAAATTAACATGGCACTAGGCTACATTTACACTGGGGGAACACAGAAGATAACCGACTCAGCTTTATACAAGATTATAATACAGACATGACCTAGAGTGAATCATTCAGCCAGGGGTAAGTGGGAGCAAGATCTAGGACAACGGATTGAGGATCAAGAATGGTCTCAGATATGCTCACTAACCAAACAAATATCATGCAACTCAAGATTTAAGCTGATTCATTATAAGATAACACATAGGACACACTACTCCCGAGCCAAACTCAAGAAAATATATCCCACCTTGCCCGGCAACTGCCCCAGATGCAACAGTGAGAACGCGAACATATTTCATATGCTTTGGGATTGTATTAAACTGAAGCAATATTGGGCTGATGTATGTGGAGCACTGGACATGATGGCAGATCAGCCAATGGAATAGTCCCCGAAAATATGTATGTTGGGGGCGGTGGCAAAGATGAACCCGACATGGCGTAAACTGCTAAATGTGAGCCTACTAATCGCTAAAAGGGTCATACTGATGAGGTGGAAGAATATAAGCCCCCCGACCAGAGAAGACTGGAATAAGGACATGATGTGGGCTAATGATAACGAGGAATTGTACATTGACTCTGTGTTACCCCCCTCCAAACCTAGAAACATATGGTCAAGATATAAACAATACCTAGCGGAGTTAAATGACCATGAGTCCCCAACCAGTGAAGAAATCCCACCAGCCTCGGTTGTGTAAAAGCCTAATGTATGGTATAATGGTATGTTCATAACCTGCGTGCAAATATAAATAAAGTTGTTAAAAAAAAAAGCAGCCTTCTGCTGCTCAAGTTCTGATCTGAGTGACGCAAGGGTCCCGGCAGCACTGGGTAACATTTCATCCCTCATGAACACTTTAAAGGTTTCCCAGGCTGATCTTAACGCATGGGTCTTCTGCAGCATCAGGACCTTCTGGCATGTCGCTCAAGATATGCCATCAACCTCCTAGCCTTAGTTAGGTTGATCAGCCCCCGCACATTCCAGAAATTAAATGTCAATGCCCCTCCTGCCGGCCCAGTTCAACCGTACTCATGATCACATACCAAACTCCCTAGTGGCCGGCGCCACACGACCAAAACATTCATGCAGTGCAGTAAACCGTTTGCATAAACAGATTTAAACTTGTGAATCCCACCTCTGGGAGCCTCACTACTACCTTTTATCTCCCACCCACCACACCATAACCCCCGACTAGCTTGCGATTATAGATCACTGTGGCTTCAAGCCAATCCTCCCCAGGTAGTGAACATGTCTGACAGCCCCAATGTTCACTTACCACCACAATACCAGGATAATTACTACTACATGAGGGTTGATTATCCGAGCCTCGATATCAGTGATTGCATCAGACATTTTCAAAAAAATGCCCCCATGCAGTATGTGTAATTTAGCAGGGAATAGAAGGGCATACTGGATTTGCCAGGCTCAGAGAAGATGCTTAACCAGATCGTAGGACCGATGCAGCACCTGGACAGCCGCTAAAAATAAAAAATAAATAAAAGAAAAAAAGAAAATCGGGATATATATGAATCTTACTTAATCCCAACTGTAAGGAACCACGCACTCTTGATAGCTTCAAAATGAGGTCTCTGTAGTTTAATAACTTTGCAATAATCGTCCTTGGGGGCACACCCAACTTAGGAACCAGGGCTGACTAGAAATTGAGTGGAGAATTGCGATGCCCCCAACTACTGCTCCAAGAGCTCTTTGATACACTTCTCCATGGGCCCCTTCACTGCATTTCCAGGCACCCGTACAATGAGGACATTGTTACACCGGGAACTTGACTCCAAGTCATCACACTTCATCCGGATTGATGCTAGGTCCTCCTTCAAGCTGGCTAAGTCCCTATCGTGTTGTGTAACCTTGTCCTCCGTTCCGCTAATCCTAGACTCTGCTTCGGTAATGCGCCCACTCTCCTTGTCCAGCTTGGAGCACAGAGAGTCAATGTTAGCGACAATATCATCAAGTTTCACATCGACAGCGGAAAAACCACTCTGCATAGCAGCCAGAAGGGGGTCAACCGGTGTAGCACCTGTCACCTAGCCTTCGCCACAGGATTCTCAGGGCTCACAGTCCTTACCGTTGTACTGGTAAACGTGCTATTTGGCCCCTTGTTTTTTCCCGCTCCCTGCGTCATGCTCTGACAAGCCAAGGGACTCCCACAGCGGAGAACTCTAGATCACACACAGTATCGCCAAAGGGGGAGTGACTACCACGCCTGGACAACAAACCCATGACCACTGTGCACAGACTGGCCCAACTTGAGAATGATGTGCACAAGGAGCAGTAATGGTGTATACAGCACTCTAGATGTAGCAATTCGCTCCATCAAAGACTTGCATCAACCCAAAGGAGCACTTCTGGCCAAAACCTAATATGCCAGGATGTAGCAGACTCGAGACACCTTTGGGTCTTAGGACGCCTAGAGTGAGGCCACGCCTCACACCCACTGACTTCAGAGCACAGCGAAAAAAGTAAATGAGGAGACCCCCAAGGGGGCTGTTCTCTGCATTCTAATGTAGACAGGTCACTCACTGATAAATCTTGCAGGTGAGCACCCCAGCCTTTCATGGATGTGTCCGTTACCAATATTAGTTGTGGCCAGGGTTGTTCCATCAGAGCCCCCTTCAACATTTTGTCTCGAAGGGACCACCACTAAATGTTTCATGATACTTTCCCCGACATCTGAAGAAGATCTGAGGTACATCCCTGAAACAACTGAGAAGGCACTGAAGCAACCTCATGCACAGCTGAGCCTCTGGCACAACAAGAATGCAGGAAGTAATACAATCCAGTATGAGCAGGAAAGCCAAGGCCGAAATCGTCTCCGGAGATGGACCATCTTAGAGTTGATTGCCACTCAATCCTCAGTCGGAAGGCTCTGCACAGGCAAGTGTACAAGATCGCCTCGATAAACTGGATCGACTTAGAAGGCAAAACCTGAGACTTCTTCAAGTTCAGGGAGAAGCCCAATTTGTGCAACATGCTGCCGCCAGGTCTGTGCAGCAAGCTTGAGCAAGCCAGTCGCCCAGATAGGGAAAGACGTGAATGCCTTTTCTTCCTCTTCTGAGGCGAGCCACTACCACTACGAGCAGCTTGGAGAAGTCCCTAGGTGGCCAAGATGGACCAAACGGCAGGACCTTGAATTTGTAGTGGCAGTGACCCACTGCGAATCTCAGGTAATTCCTGTGCCTTTTGTGGATGGGCATTTGGTAGTAGGCGTACTGGAGATTTAGGGAAACTAGCTAGTCCTGCATGTTGCGTGCTTGAAGGATCCAAGCCAGAGTAACCATCTTAAACTTGTCCTTGCGCAAGTACAGATTCAAAAGCCGTAGAACCATAATGGGACGTAAACCCCCACTCTTGTTTTGGCACCAGAAGAAATGTTGAGCGCCAGCCCCCTGCCACCTTCCAAGCAGGGTACTAGAACTTTGGGATCTTTCCCAAAGATCCCAAAGTTCTAGTACCCTGCTTGGAAGGTGGCAGGGGGCTGGCGCTTGTTAGGCAGAAACCTGTGCAGTTCCCTCTGGGACCACTGCAAAAGATTTAGGACTACAGGTGTTTGGCAGTAAACCCACTTGGTAGCAGTCTGTACCACACAGATTCACTTGGTAGCTGTGGCTGAGCAGTCAGACTTCCCTCAAGAAGAGTTAGGCAGTATACAGAGTATTCACAATAGGTCAAGAGAACACAGTAGAACAAGTAAACACTGACCAGGGCTTGGTGTAAAAGAGATATAATTATTTATTTAAAACCACATCTAGAAAAACACACAGGCACTAATAGTAAGCAATTCAAAAACACGGTCACTAAAAGATATACACTCCCTTAAAAGAATATTAGACAAGTCTTAAGTAAAGCCCCACTTATTTTTAGACAGATGTGAGCACTTAACGTAGATGGCACTCTAATAATTCGTTTTGAAAAGGGAGAGAAGAGCAGAGAACTAGTTGAAACAGATCCCAACACTTATCAGATCATAACAAGAGAGGAAGGCAAAGTAAAACCGTGAAGTTAGAGTTCCAGAGGCCGGATCCACTTTCAGAGGATCCAAACGAAAAGTGTCCAAGGTCACACGGTTGCAGTGCACAAAAGTCTTGTAAAGGTTCAAAAAGGAGTTGGACCAAAGAAAGGGACCAGTTAGAGGGTCAAGGCGGCCAGCCCAGTCCAGAAGGTTAAGGGGTTATTATTACCTTGTAGCAATCTTTAGAAAGGGAGGCCTGGCGGACACGGTACCTTAAAGTGGTGAGAACGCTCCAGCGCGGGCAGTTGTTCCTGGCAGCGGATGCAAGTTGGTGCTTCGTCCGGGGGAAGAGAGGATCTCGTCGTGGAGGAAGACAGGAGTCCGTTGCACTGCCAGGGAAGAAACCAGCCGCAGAGTTTCTCAGGTACAAGGAGCGGTCCGGTGATTCGTGGTTCAGTGGTGAGTGGCTATCCGGCTGCCGGGGTGCTTGGCACGGGCAGTTCGACCACAAACCGGGCTGGGGTGCGAAGAAAGAAAGGAAAACTGGTTGTGCGCACCAGTCAGGGGAAGAAGCCTCTCCAGCGGGGAGATCTTCTCTGTCGTCGGGAAGTGGTTAGTCGGTTCTGCAGGGCTCCACCGGTGGTGTCGTCGTGGTAGGTCGGCTCAGCTTCTCCCTCATCGGATTCTCAGGTCCTGTGGCGACTTCTGAAGTTCCAGTCCCCAAAGCCCTGCTTTTATACAGAAAAACCCCATTCACTCAGCCTAGCTGTCACTCAAACATGCTAAGTGGTGAGCCGGCCGGCTCACCACTTGGGCCAATCACACAAGAGTGCGATTTGAGTTACCAAGGTAACTCAGTCCAGGGTGCCTAAACCCCCTCCCACACCCCCTGTGGTACCCAGACAGAGTGGCACCACTTTTGGAGGCTTCTGTGGAGAAGCCCGCCAAAAAGTGGAACAAAGGGCTCGACTTGGGTTGGAGTCACAGAAGAGAACACAAACGCCAATTTAGAATCGAGTCTTGGCAAAAAATACCAACCGAAGAATTAATAATAATTAAATAAACCGGCGGTATGTTCGAGGCTATGAGAATTAAATAATTAAAGTTGGTAGCCTCGAACAATGGTAACATCCCATAGGAAAATATTCGCGGTTCCACTGCCACCAGCCAAAACTCGATCAGGGGGGACGTCGACGTGCCCCCTCGACTAACAGACCCCGGGGCAATCGAATTGCCCCGACCAGTACGTCCACAATATGATGGTTTGTACTGGTTTCTGTTAATAATTTGGGACTAGTAAAGCCAATGGTGACTTTACATGCCCTGGGAGACAGTAGTCAGTCGGAGTCTATGGTGGGGTGTCACTATGACACCCCTGTGTTACTGCACGGAGGGTGCTGTGTAACACACATAGGAAAAACACATCACATGAGACCCTATGGCGTAAAGGATCCCATAGCCCATAAAACACATTACCAATCAAAGGAATACCATACATCATGTCCAAGAGTGGGAGAAAAAGAGTTTCACCCTTGGCAGGAGTAAAAAAACAAACTCCAGAAATCCAGCAAAGCTGGTGGGGGCCTCACTAGGTTAGGAAATTCAGCCTAAAGAGAGAATTCTCCCTAACAGCGCTCAACATTTCTTCTGGTGCCAAAACAAGAGGTCTAGTACCCTGCTTGGAAGGTAGCAGTGAGGCTGGGAATACTGAATGACAGAGAGCAGTTTTCATTTGAATTGTAAAACTGCAATCACTTTAGTGTTCTCTTAGAGTCGTTTTTGGTCATCTTACCTTGCAGCTAATGGGCAGCATGTACCACAGCTCCTCCCCTAGGGGCTCAATTCACATTAGCATAACGCATATGAAAGTGCGAAGATGAACCAAACAGATTTAAGCGAGGTAGGAGGGAAGACTTGGATGCAAGTCAGCTCCACGGGCCACATCCAGTCAGTAGTGCTTGGCAAAAGTACTCAATGATGTCCATGCCACTGCTCAGCAGATGTGCATTACTGGCACACCTCTCTGCAGTGCCAAAGAAGTGGCCACACCCCTAGTGTAGTGGGCCTCGATGCCGGGTGGTACATCTTTCTCTGCATTGTGATAACATTCCGAGTGTTATCTATCTGGCTATTGTTTGTTTAGACACCGGCATGTCTTTCCTGGATGGGAGAAAGCCACAAATAGCTGCTCACGCAACATAGACACTAAGGGCTCTCTTGGGAACAAACCTACGGAACCACTCTTGCTCCTTAGAAGGAAGGAGGCAGGTAGAATACAGGCAGGTCAATGCTCTGGATAAATGAAACTTAGATGACCATGGGCAAAAACCCTGTTCGTACCCTAGGGGACACTTTCTCCCTGAAAAATTAAAGGAATGGTGGTTTGCACGACTGGGCCCGAAATTCGCTACCCCACCTGGCTGATCTAATTGCCACCAGGAAAGTAGTCTTCAGGGTCAGTAGATGGATGGCGCATGAGTGTAAAGACTCAAATGGAGCCGCCATAAGAAAGGTTAGGAGAAAATTAAGGTTCCAGTCTAGAACCACAAAGAGAACAGGTGGGAATTTGTTCATGAGACCCTTCAGGAATTGGGACATAATCTGTATGTAAACCAAGACCCTTGAACCGGAGACCTTTTAAAAACAGACCAAGTTGCCAAATATCCTGTATTGTAACCTGAAGGCCCACGGAAGCCAGTGACAGAAGGGACTCTATCACTGCAGTGGTGGGACAAGAGATGGGGTCAATCATGTGTTCCCTGCACCACACCTCAAATCTTGTCCCCCTGCACGCATACATCGTTCTGGTTGAAGGTCTGCATGCAGCCAGTAGCACCTCAAGTACCGCCTCAGAGGTCCCAGTCATCATAACTCATCCTCTCAAGAGACACGCATGTAGGGTGAGGTATTCCAGGTTCAGGTGGAATACCCGACCCTCCGACTGGGATAGGAGGTCCGGCCGACTATGAAGCCAGAGCCGTGGGCATAATGGTCAAGTCCAGAAGCTCCGAGTACCACGTCCTCCTCGCCCAATACGGGGTGATCAAGATCAGGGATTCTCGGAATCTCAACCTCCGAGAACCCACTGAATGACAGGGATCGGAGGGAAGCAAGGGGTAGGTCAAAGTCCCACTCCACTAGTAATGCAAACCTCAGTGCGCCTCTCGCCAGGAATTCCCTCGCGCAAAACTGTTTGCACTTCCTGTTGGACTCCATTGCAAAACGATCTACCGCCGGGGTACCCAGTTGAGTGAAGATCTCCTCTGGGACTTCTTGGCACACTTTCCACTCATGTGAGACTGTGCTTTGGCTGCTCAGAGCGTCCACAAATCTGTTCTCTGTCCCCGCCAGATGTACTGTCGAGACAGATCTGATTCTTCAAAAGCCAGAACAGCTGCTGCATCGCCTCTCTGCAAAGGGGAAGGGAGTGCACACCTCCCTGCTTGTTCAGGTAGTGCATGGCCACCGGATTGTCCATCATGAGCAGGGCATGTTTCCCTTTGAGAGAAGGGCGAAAGTTTTCAAGGCCAACCTGATTGCTTGCAGCTCCAGCCTGTTGATGTGCCACTGGGCTTCCATTGTGGACCAAAGGACGCTCACTTGAAAATCCTCAAAGTGAGTGCGCCTACCCTACAGAGACGCATCCATGACCACCCTGACCTGGGGCCACGGTGGCCAGAAAAGTTCTGCCACTATCATGTTCTCGCTGCTTTAGGATGTCCTTTAAGTTGCCAAAGTACTGGGACCAGTGACCCTTTAGCAGCCGTTGCAGAGACCGCATTCCAAGTCTGGCCTTTGGCACTAGAAAAATGCAGGGTGAAGGAAGGAATCCGCTGGCAAGGTGGTTTGGCCCTGGAACAATTGAACCATCTGTCTGACACTGGCGACTCTCTCCTCAGGGAGGAAAAGCCTTCCCCACCAGAGTGTCCAGGACCACAACAATGAACTGGAGCCTTTGTGTTGGTGTTTTGTGGGGCTTCTGTAAGTTTAGGGAGAAGCCCAGCCTGTGGAGTAGCGAGCAAGGGTCCTCGAGATGGGCCGAAACTTGCTCTGCCGACTTCCCTCATATCAGCCAATCGTCCAGGCATGGAAACACATGAACGCTGGATATCCTGAGGTGAGCTGTGACTACTGCCATCAACTTCGTAAAGACACTGGTGCGGAGGTCATCCCAAACGGAAGCACTTTGGACTAGTAGTGCTCGTCTCCTATAAGGAATCTCAAGCATTTCCTGTGCTTCTGACGGATAGGCACATGGAACTAAGCATCTTGGATATCTAACGACACCAGTAAGTCCTGAAACTAAAGAGCGTGGAGAATTACTCTCAGCGTCAGCATTTTTAAATTTGTCTTTCCTCAGGAACTCGTTCAAAGCCCTGAGGTCCAAAATGGGACAAAGTCCTCCCCCTTTCTTGGGTGGGAAGTACCAGGAATACTAACCAGATCATCTCTGCTCGGGAGGTACCTCTAACACAACACCCTTCAAAAGCAGGGTTCCTAGTGTCTCCTCAAGCTAATGTTCTAGTTGTTGAGGTGGAGGGGGTGGCCTGTCTGGCAGTCTGCTTAGAAAAGGCAGACAGTGCCCCATTGGATAAGCTGCAAAGCCCAGGCATCTGAGGTACTCTACCACTGAAGCCGGTGCTTGCCAATCCTGCCACCAACAGGGGAAACATGGGGGCGAACTCAAAGCGACGTTGAGGGCTGAGCCGCCCCAGCCACTGCTGCCACAGTCTGATGGGTCCTACAGGCCCGCACAGTCGGCAACGTCAAGGCCCGTTTGTAAAGACTGTCGGCCACCTCTTTTCTATCATTCACAATCGGCAAGAACCCATTCACTAGATCTCCTTCGGGAATATGTGCTGCTGCTTCTTAGATTGTCTTCCAAATACCAAATGTATATTTTCCAAATGCACAGGAATCATTTACATGCTGCCTTATGCACAAATTTTCTTCGCAGGGGCGTCAGACGTTTTACCCTTCCCATCAGTAGGGAGATTGGATGTGGCGGTCTAGTATTGACCGTGGCAGCTTGGACAACCAGGCCTTCCGGGGTAGGATGGGTGGACAGCAAAGATGGGCCTCCCCTTGCTGGCTCATATTTTTTTGTGAATTCAGAATGTTGAACAGTAAGGTCCTCTCTGTCAGGGGCCCATGGTGAAGGATGTCACTGAGTGCATATCCTGACAGGGGTTTGGCTGGGGTGCCCAAACCCGAGGCATCAACCACCTGTGTACTGTGGAGCAGTACTGGGCATTTGCATTTCCATAGGAGTAGGCCGGTTTGGTTTCTAAGTTGGGAGAAGTGTCCAAGCTACTTGCATCCCTCAGCCCACCTGCCAAGGCAAGTAAATCAGCCTGGCAGTCTGAGAAAGAATCCATGCCCTCAGAGTCTCCACCTGCTGGTTCGAGAATAAAAGGTATTTGGTTACCGTCATCGTCAAAAATAGTCGACATGGTGTCAAAAAACACTGATCGCTGCTGTGGGACATATGAATGATGGGGCACCGGGACCTGCTCCAGTGGACTCTTGCCTGAGGGCACCAATGACTGCTTTGATGTCACTGTTTTGGCAAAGGGTGGCGCCGAGCCCGAAGACATCAGTACTGACGCAGATTTCTGGGGGCCAGGGTCACAAGGCGCCACTCAAGTTGCCAAGGCCTGCTGCACCTTAAACATCTTGAACATCTGCTCTTTAACCGCCTCCCACTCTGCCTTAGATGTTGGCCCCAATTACTACTTTGCGTGTTCATCGGAAGAGTCATGCTTGTGCTTACGCCTATGACAGTGTATCTTTTTGTGGGAGGACGACGAAGAATGTCTCCAGGAATGTTTGTTTTCTTTCAGTGCCTGTCCTTTTCAGGAGTGGGCACTTCCGTATCGGGCTCTGACGACCGAGGGGCTGAGCAAGCCGACGACTTAGACAGGGGCCGACCGAGTGCGAGTTTCACTGTCATCTCGCAGAGTGATTTCAGATTCATCTTCGTGCAAGAACCGCAATCCTCAGTGACATGACCGAAACCGAGGCACCACACCGTGTGGGTCCGTAAATAACATTTTGGAATTACAGTCCTTGCACTGTTTTAAACAGTATACCTTGGGAGCTGATTACAGCAAAATCACGTTGAAATTGTAAATAAATTTTGACTGAAAATTTCAAAGTAGGTTCTCTAACGAGAGTTGTTCTAGTGAGCAGCGTGCTGAGCGTGCTTATAAAAGGAACTGAGGTACGGTGGTACATGTACGACTGACGTCACGTCTGGAGTTAATGGCTGCTGCATTGAGTCAAGAGGGATCGGCGGCCCTTTTTAGAAAGGATATCTATCTGATGAGGAATCTCTGGGAGAAAAGCAATCCATTGAAAGAACCACATTGAGGGGTGGGCGTGTGCACTGGTGAAAATGCATGAAAAAGACATTTGAGGAATTCCTGGACTATGTACTGCAACTACAGCAAGGGTGTACCCGAGGTGCGGGTGAATCTTGATATAGCGGCAGCGTGGACCTTAATTGAAGAATGTGCTAGGCCACTGCGTGCCAGTGATAGCAGGTACGACAGCACGTCCTGCAGCTGGAAGCACAAAGGATGAACATTTTTCGTTGTACACCATGTTGTAAACCGCTTACACTTACTATTATAGAATGAAACTGTACACAGTGTATGTGCTTTTGCAAGGACGTTCATGCAGTCTTGAGGCATGGACATTTGCCCACATTCTAGGAAAGGAGGAGCCAGGCTTTCAGGTTGATATAGGCCGGGACATGGAGGAGGACTGCTATGTTGTCCCAGTAAAGGAGGTTGAAATTTGGTGGTAGACGAGGGGAGGCACTGATGAGAGACTGAGGAGTTCTGAGAAACAGAACCATCTCAGCCAAGCTGATGCCACCAAGATCAGTCTGCACTGACTGAGTGACAAAGTGGAGGGCCTTCGGGAATTAGTGGAAAGGGCTGGAACGCATAAAGTACTGTGTTTTGGCTTGGAAATGAGAAAGCATCCCCCAGGCTTCCCTGTTTGCTGGAATCTGCTGGCGAATGCCCTGCACTTCACATTCTGCTTGGTGGCTAAAAGGTCGATGTCTGGGACACCCCACATTTTGAAGATGCAGAACACATGGTCGTGGTGGATTTCCCACTCATTGCAAGAGCACAGTTCCCTACTGAGGGAATTGGCAATTGAGTTGTGAATCCCTGGCAGATGTAATGGCAACAGGAGCATCTTCTCAGCTAGAGCCCCCCTACATAGCGCATGAGCTTCCCCTGAGAGAAGCAGGGAAAGGGTACCCCCCTCCAACCACGTTTTAAAAAAACCTATTTATAAGATAGTCGAAAACACAGAGCAATTTTGAGTATTATATAGCAACAGTAGCATTGCATAGTGATAGCAGAGGGATAGCATTATTTAAACGCCATAGTAGTATAGTCGAGAAGGAGCCCAAATGTCCTTGTATCGGCAGGTGGGGGACATAGTTAGAACAAAACACTTGTTGCACTCATTTACATATACCAGCTCACATAGCCAACTTGCAATGCTCGGAGTGTGTTTGGATTTCCAACATTTGTAGATACATCTTTTAGCTAATGCACAAGCTACATTACAGAGCCTGCAGACTTTGATTGAGGCCTTGCCTATGTCTCCCAAAAGGTTTTTGAGGGGGTAAGGGTATGGGGGATGTCAAGTATGTTAGCGATAATTTCTGCAATTTTGCTCTAGAACTCCAAAGTCGGGGTGAAGGGTGTATGCCCAGTACATATAGTAAGAATCTGCCTGGAGTTCTGAACATTTAAGGCAAGTAGCCAGATTGTCAGATGAAAATCTATCTATCTTTGCAGGGGTGTAATGTAGATGGTTCAGCATTTTGAAGCATATCAGTCTTAAACTGGCAGTAATTGAAACTATTGTAGTGAGCTGACGACATTGAGACCATTGCGCACATCAAAAGTGGAGCCCAGGTCCCGTTCCCAAAAGGATTTCATAGTGTTCTTGGATGGTATATGTGTTTGCAGTAAATTGTAAAGTTTGGCTACCCCACACGTAGTTCTGTCATTCGATACCACAGCATTTATAAAGTCATGAGTCGTAGGTTCAGTGGGAAAAGAGGGCCACTTCTATTGGAATGCAACATGCATCCAATAGTATTGGTGAATCAATAAGGAGGCGCCACCCAGTTTGGGCCAAAAGTCGGAGAGAGAAACAAAGCTCCCTTCTGAGTCATCCCAAGTTTTCTTTATCTCCAGGTCATAGGTAGGAGAAATACCAGGGTAACACCACAGGGAAGCCTTGTTGTTGTAGGGGACATCAATTCTGTGTTTCTTAAATATCTAAGATTATGCGTTCCCGCTAGTTCTGATTGGGTCAAAGGTGCAAGAGTTGACAAACCGATCAGCAAACAACACTGAGCGGAGATCCGTGGGTGCAGCGGAGTACCTTTCAATTTGGAGTTGAGCCTGTTCATAAACATCCATGTACCAGTACTTGCAAAATGAGCTTGAGATGCCAAATAATAAAGTTGAAAATCTGGAGTCGAGAGGCCACCGCACCCATACAGTTCACTCAGTTTCCACCAGTTCATTCTGGCGGTCCCGCCTCCCTAGACAAATGAGGAGACCAATGACTACAGCCTAGTAAAAAAGGCCCGACTAGGCCGCATGGGAATGTTACCAAAAAAGTAAAGCGATTTAGGAAGGACAATCATCTTTAGTAAAGATATTCGACCATACAGCGAGATTGGAAGTTTAGTCCACAACCTTAATTTGGCATCCAATTGATGTAGTTACGGTTCATAGTTATTAGCATACATGAACTGTCAATCTATAGAGACCATAATACCCAAATATCGGATGTGGAGAGGGGACCAATGAAATTCCAACATGTCTAATGATTCTATCGTAGACGGAGTGAGAGGAAGTAATTCATATTTGGAGTTATTTATCTTGTATCCAGAGAATGTAGAGAATGCATGTATGTCTCGCAAAATGGGCGCTAAATTATTTTCAGAGTCCGGAAATAGAGTAATGTGTTGTCAGTATATGGAGAAATCATTTTGGGAACACCATTTATCCTAATGCCCTTATTGCCATGCTTGAGTCTGACAAGGGCTGCAAGGGGTTCTATAGCAAGGGCAAACAGGAGAGGTGATAATGGGCAACTCTGCCTGGTGCCTCTACACAAAGGAAACACCTCTGACAGTTTATGATTAGTTTGTGCTGTAGCAACAGGGTTGGCATTTAACAGGTAAATACAACTCATGAAGTAGAGACCAAATCCGAAACAGCGGAGCACCGCAAACAGATAGCCAGGATCAAAAGCTTTCTCAGCGTCAAGAGGCGCTGCAACCGCCTTGACGTTGGGGTCAATTTGGGCAATAGTACAAAAAAGTTGTCGTACGTTTAGGGCAGTGGATCTAGTGGGTATAAAGCCTGACTGATCTGGGTGTACCAGTTGAGTCAAAGTGAGCAGACGGTTGGCCATTATTTTTGCTTAGATTTTGAAATCTAAGTTGATCAGTGAAAGAGGTCTGTAGGAGGAGATATCCTGAGGGGGCCTATTAGGTTTAAGCATTACAGTAATAACTGCTTCCCTCAAGCACTGTGGGAAGGCACCCACAGCAAGTGATTCCTCCCAAACACCCATCAGTTTAGAGGCAGGTTCCTGTCAATATACCTTATATAGGTCTATCACCAAACCATGGGGACCGGGAGCCTTACCAGAGGATAGATCTTTCATCGCCAGTTCAATTTCATCGATCATCAGTGGCGACTCAAAAGTTTGCACGGCTTCAACAGACAGCGAGGGAAGTGTAATATATGCCAAATAGTGGGAGAGATCGTCATCAGTGACCACATCACTATTAGCGTATAGCGTGGAATAGAATTTAGTGAACATGTTAATCTTATTCTTATCCACATCACCTTGCCGTTTTGTACGCAAATGCTGACAATGGATTGTCAGTAATTTTCAGCTTTAATCAATTTAGAGAGTGATTTACTGACTTATCCCCTTCCCCATATTTCCTCGCTCTAGCAGGGACAACCATATGCAGGATCTCACAATCTGCCAAGACACGAAATCGATCCAACCACCTCTGAATCTGTCCGAGCAGGGAATCATCCGGAGTTTCAGCATGATAATTCTCCAGTTCCCTTATCTGAAGCTCTATCAACTGGAGTTCCTGCTGAATGACATCAAATGAGCCATGGGATTTAGAAAGTATTAGCCCCAGTATCCAGGCCTTAAAAGTTTCCCAGACAGTCAAACCTGATCGTACCAACCCATGATTTATTTCAAAGAATGCGATAATTTCAGCACGTAGGAAATCTGCTATAGTGGTGTCACGAAGAAAAGACAGGCATTCTCCAGATAGATGATGACTTGGGGGACGTTATAATATCGAGGGACAGGAGAACCAGATAATGCTCAGAGGTTGTACGATGAAAGATAGTACGTTCACGGACCATGGGTACCACCATAGGTGTAATTAACCAGAAGTCTATACGGGTCGCCAAGTAATGAACAGATGAAAAGTATATTTCCCAACTAATGGAAGTAGTTTCCTCCAAATGTCAACAAGGGTTAGATAAGGCATTGATTGAAGCAAAGTATGGGCAGCCTTAGTGAGCAGTTGGGGTGTAGCAGAAGGCCTGTCAAGGTCAGTGTCCAGAATCGTATTGAAATCACCTGCCCAGAGCACCTACGTCCCATTATTTGGAGTCATCAAGTCAGCAATTTGATAATAGAAGTCGGGATTGTCCACATTGGGTACGTAAGTATTAATACAGTAGAGTGGCCAGCCAAATTACCCCACACTACGACGTAGCGACCAAGTAGGTCAATCTTGCTCCTTGACACCTGGAATCCCAGCAAGCGGTGAAGAGTAAGGACACTCCTAGATTGAGTAGAATAATCAGTATAACATTTTTGAGGGCCCCATCCCCGGGCGAATGATTCTGCCACGCTTCCAGTTGTGAGAGTTTCCTGCAACATCAATAGCTGAACCATGTGTCTCTCCACATAAGAAGTGATCTTTCTAGACTTTACGGGATTGTTTAACCCACGAACATTCCAGGTCAAAAACCTGATCTTTTGTTTACCTCCTACCATCTAGACAAACAGCAGGCCTAATCAGATTTCATTCTGCAAAGAAAACAACCATGCACGCATTGTCTGTTGATTCTCTATGTAAGACAGTCAACTTTTGAAATTTTAAACCCCACAACAACCTCCCCCCCAACCTCACCCTCACTGTCTACCCAAATTGAGAGTGCATCCCAAAGAAAATAACCAGCATAAAACAGCAGGAGGCATTGTGCGAGCAACAACAGAGACGCCAAAACAAACAGTAATGAGCATCACACTCAATTGTGATTAACTTCCACTGACACATTGTCAGGATTGCCGAAGTCAGACAGTTTCAGCTGCACGTATTACGGTGGCAAATTGCTTTGACCAGATACAGGACCGCAACCACACGGGAGAGGAATGGAACGTTCAATATAGGACATAGCTTCTTCAGGGGACTCAAAGTGAGATCTACCAGCATGCTGGATGCAAAGTTTGGCCGGAAAGATCATCGCATATTGAATTTGCCTGTGTCGTAGGGAGCGCTTCACCTGGTCAAAATTTCATCTTGCAGCTTATACTCTGGATGAAAAGTATGGATATATATGTATCCTGGCAGATCCGTGCTGTAGTGTCCCTTTGTCACGGGCAATATCTCGGTCCCTATAATTGAGCAGATGGGAGATAATGGTATGAGGAGGGGCACCAGGCTTCGGAGGTGGTGCCAACAAGCGATGTGCCCTTTCACCAAAACATTTAGATGAGAACTGTGCATCAGCGAATAAGGCTCAGAGCACATCTTCAACAAGCGGTTCCATGGGGCCATTCGTGGCTCTTGCCAAAATGTCCACCAGCCTAATGTTACGGCGAGAGGGAGATTAGACACGGAAAGCCATAAGTTCTTTTTTGAGGACTTTTAAATCTTGTCCTTGTGTATTGACAGTCTTCCAGATCACCCACTCAAATTTCAGTTGCAGTAATAAGACCACCCTCCTTTTCCAGTTTAACACAGAGAGAGTTGATAGTGGTGCCGATGTCATTGAGTTTGGAATTAACGAATGCAAATCCTGCCTGCATCATGGAGATGTATGGGTCCATAGCGTTTCCAGTGGAGGAACCGTCGTTATCTGCAGCAGTTAGGGATTGTGCAGTAGTTGCCTCGGCATGCTCGAGAAGGAATCCATGGGTCCTTTTTTGCCTCTCACTCCCCCGTAAAAGGCCAGGTAGCGGGGTTGCTTGAAAAAAGGTGCATCTAATGGTTGGGGAAAAATTATTATAGTATGGCAAGAACATGTCTGAGTTAAGGTGTAAGAGGCACAGTCGATGGCAAGTACCCAATGAGCAGTGGTCTCACATTAAGGCAGCAATTGGGTATGTGCACTGCCAGAATAGACGCACAATCAGTTTAAATCAGGATACATTAATTCTGTGATCTGCAGAGGAAGTGATAGCCTTACCGATAAAAGTGAGAGACTAGCAGTATTTCAGCTGAGCATTGTGTGGTTAATAAGCCTTCCTGAGGGGAAGGGCTGCCGAGAACCATCCCAGCTTAGAAGGGTAAATAGACAGCTGAGCGTTTGTTATCTCCAATGTCCCCGGGCCAGGATACGTTGTGTCTGAGCTCCCGGGGGAGTATCTGGAAGGAGCAGGGAATGCAGTGCCGGTGGATCAGAGCCTCCACATCATACAGTTCGGATCACTGCAGTCACAGGGAGCCTGAGTCGCAACGACGGAGAAGGCCGCCACGAGATGTAGGCTACGTGCAATCACCACAGGTCATGTCCCAGAGTCCACCACCAGGCGAAATGCTGTGTTCATCGCCGGAGCAGATATCTGCAGAGCTCGGCGATCGATCACGCCAGGGGCAGTCCTCAGATATCCAGTCACATATAAATCTTGCTATAAAGCGTCATAAAAGTAGGATATTTTCGGGGCAGGATTTTGATGAGTGAGGAGCTTGCATACTAGGCAACCATCTACGTTGCTGGTCAGCAGCGCCTCCCTGGGTGTCCACCGGTTTTGAATGTAGGACATGGCGTTAGTGTTGTCCGTAAACATCCAAACAATATGGCTTTGTTCCCATGTTCCCTCCCCTTTGCCCTGTGGGAACTTTGAAACTCAATTTCTTGATTTATAAGCGCCTTACACATGCACAGCCAACACATAAATAAACGTTTCCATGGAGGTAGAGCGATTTCAGTGCCCAGAATAAGTTTCTCAATTCGAGGACATTGATGTGTAGCGGTTTGTCTTCTTGGGACAGGAGACCACTGGTGTGGTAGTTGCCGGAGTGGGCTCCTCAACCTTTTAGGGAGGCATCAGTAGTTACCATGAATTGGGCAGCTGGAAAGGGACAACTTCAGTGACATTGGAGGATATCGACCACCATTGAAGATCTTTGTGAATAGCCCAGCAGGCACACCTTGTACCCCCAGGATATGGACATCTGTTTCCAGCATTATTCTTTTTTTATATATCAATTTTTATTGATTTTATAACACCAGAAATATAAATTTTTTTAAAAATTTGATTGGTCATATCAAATCAAAAATGTCAATGTACAGTCAGTCGGTGTGTCCACGCCATACATCATGAGACCATACCCAACGGCCATTCTCCAGCCGCTCCCCCCCCACGGAACACCTAGCCTCCCTCCTCCGAGCGCTGCCATATTTTGTCCACCTTCTCCGGGCATCCCGCACAACGTATGTACATTTTTCCAGGGGCATACAAATGACATTTCATGGTGATGTTACATTTGATCAACCCCATATCTCTGGCGACAGAAACAATCATTCATACCGATCATATGAGTTCTCACCCCACATTTCCAACAGAAAAGGTTTAGGGTCCAAGGGCACCTCCTTACAAAGTATTGCCGATAGTGTGGTACTGCATGCCGTCCAGAGGCAGTGAATCTCCAAGCACTCCGACCGAATGTGAAAGAAGGTACCCTCCCAGACCCCACATCTCAGACAGTTAGAGCTATCAGTTTGTCACCAAAGAAACAGAGAGACACGGGGTAATACACCCTGTGTAGGATTTTAAATGGCACCAGGCCGAATCTGGGCGAGATCGCAACCTCTTTGGGAAACATCAGGGCCTCCACCCAGCCTTCAGGTTCTATAGGTCCAGAGGCGTAGCCAGGATTGTCTAACAAATGGGGCCTGAAGGTAATGTAGTTGGGCCCACAGCAATGACATTAACATCTGTAAATGCCCACACAGTGCTGCTGAGTGGGCATTTACAGATTTTGGGTGGGCCTTGCCCGCTGAGGCCCAATCCGGTCTACGCCTCTGTAATAGGTCCCACATCCGCCTCCCATCTGGATTTGAGAGTGGACAGCTCTTGCGTCGTAAAGGCAGATATAGCCTGGCATATGGTGGAGGTGACCTCAGTGGTTGTGTTCGCAAAGAGAACATTCCTTTGAAGTGGGGAGCATTGTGGGATCTAGTGGAGGTGTGTAATCTTTGAGCGCAGTGCATGTGTTATTTGGAGATGATAGTGCGCCGTGTCGGACAACCCACGTTTGCTGCAGTTTTGTAAATGGTACAATTTCCCCCTCATGTATCATATCGCTAAGCACTGCACTTGCACGTTCTGAATATTCACAAGGCATAGTAGGTTCGTCCTTCCTCCTTTTCCCTCCCCTGCTCTTATTAATTATTGTATTTTGTAATGCATTTAATTCCCTTGTTCCCTCCCCTCGCTCTGTGGGCGCTTTGAAACAGTATTTTACTTGCTGTATAAGCGCCTAACAAGCAAACAATAAATAAATGAGGATCTGAATACTGGCCTCCACCCACACTATGAACATTGGGCATTTATTCACTTGCGGCAGCAGCGCATTCTCCCAGAGTGGCTGCGCCAAGGTCAACTTATTATCCCAGCAAATATATTTGTGGGCCTCCCGCCAGACCAGTGCTGTATGATGAATCATTAGTTGGGGGGAGGTCTGCCGCGCCTGCCGGAAGAAGAAGCGTAGAGGATTAACTCCATCCATCCATCCATCCATCGCCTTTCGGCCTGGATTTGGGGCAGACAGGGATGCTCATGGAGCAAATTATTAAGAACCGCCAGTTGACTCGCCCAGTAATAGCATGAACGTGTGGCAGTCCGATTCCACCTTGCCACACCGACCGCTGTAGTGTAGTAAGGACAATCCGTGGTTGTGTACAGCCCCACAGTAGTTCCCGGAGGGCAGAGTTTATCCTGTTAAATTCTCGGGGAATCTGGAGGGGGTGTTTTGTAAAATTGATAAATACCGGGGCAACATGAGCATCTTCAATAGGGCAGCCCTCCCCAATAGGGCCAGTGGGAGAGACTTCCAATGATGGACATCTCTAAGAAAGCGATCAGTGATTCCAAGATGGCGGCTGGTGAGGGTGGACGCGTCTATCCGTCTATCCTCTCAGGGCCGCGGCAATAAGCCCTTCAAATCAGCATATCGGGCGAATCGAAGGATAACGGTACTACGGATGTCTGACATCTAGCTGGAGCCCAAAAGAACAAAGTTGCGGTGCCACCGGTGAATGGAACCTCAGGGGCGAGTCGGACGAGCAGCGGGGCCACACTGAAGGAAGGGCCAGCGTGGGGGAGAGAGCAGCTGTGGGCGGCCGCGCAGGACACCGGAGAGCAACCAGCGGGGCCGGCATTGCGGACTGAGCCCGCTCGAGGGAGAAGCTGCGGCAGTGGTGGGCTGGTCCAAACAGTGCAGAGAGCGGTCTGAGCAGAGGTGAGACCCCCGGCCGGGGGTTAGAGACGAGCCCTAGAGGGCCTCCTCCCGCAGTGAAGCAGGGGCGCCACTGAGGGGTGGCAGGCGCGGGTGCCCACTTGAACGCCCTGCCCCACGAACTTTGTCCGGTGCTGAGGCGGTCTGGGGGCGCGGGGACACAGCAGCGGAGCAACGCGGCACCCCCCTCTCCCGCGGAACGCCGAGTGCGCCATTGAAGATCGGTGCGCCGCCTGGTGGCCCATAACCCCCCAGATAGCATGAAGGCCGTGTGAGGGCACAGCGAAGTGGGCCCCCCCCAGGCGGAGAGCACGGTGGGTGCCCGAGGTGGGTGCTGAACCGGGGATGGGGACCTGAAAGCGGCGAGCTCGCCCAACACAGACGAGCCCGGGGGACCGGCACAGAGGAGGCCATTCTACCACTGGATTCAGGGAGAAGGGCCAGGGCGCACATCAGCAAGTGGCAAACCACTGATTCCCCTGCAGCAGCGACCACGGTCGATGGTGTCTAGCAACAGCGGAAGCAACGGCTCGGGAGAAGACCCGACCACCCTCCCCACACAGAAGTGAGGACAGTCCGCATAAAGAACCCTACTGAAGGGAGGTCGGCCATGTACAAGGCGCACTGACGTGCAGCCTCATATTGGAGCCCCACACGGCACGATCCGCTAGACAATAGATCTCCCCCATTACTGCCGATACGGCAACATTCCATGCACTCAGAATAGAAACGTTCTCCACCCACAAGCTTACTGGAAAATAACCTGTAGACGGAGCAGAAACAGCCCCAGGACTGTCAAGGTCAGCTTATCACACGGCACATGCTCCCCGGATAACAACAGGGATCACGCCCTAGTTTCCTGGCGCAACCCAATAGAATCCTCCTAGACCAAGTCCCATCAAGTCCAGCACGGCGCATTAATGTCTAAATCACGGCCGAGGTCTGCAACACAATCTTCCCCGCAGAGAAACCAGGGAAAGAATCTGAAGCAGCTCTGGGGGGCACAAGACGGCCTTACGTCTACATCGGAAGACTTTCCCCCACTCAGCTCGAGCACACTGCGGGGAAGGATGGAGGGAAGTGCTATGAGCAAGGAGGACATGCAAACCTGCTTTAAAGAACTTCTGACACTACTCAACTCTGTCCAAGAACAATTTACGATCCTGAGGGGTGAAATGGTGCAAGCAATCCAAGAAATCAGGCAGGATGTAAGCAAACTGGGGGAGAGAACTGATACAGTTGAAAGAACACTCCAGCAAATGGAGAAAGACTCCTTAAAATCTGAAGAAACACTGGGCAGGGTAGCCCAGGCAGCAACGTACCTGGACCAACAATGCGAGGACCTAGAAAATAGGTCAAGGAGATCAAATGTGAGAATCAAAAACCTGTCGGAATCCATAGGGGAAGCAGACCTGGAGGCGACAGTTACGCAACTATTCACAGAGATCCTGGCTGAGGAAGCGGACCCGGGGGTGGGAATTGATCGAATCCACAGGGTGGGCCCCAAGAGAGGGACTGAACCAGGAACAAAGCCCAGGGATGTGCTGGTGGCTATGACCCCTTATGGGCAGAAAGAACAACTTCTTAGAAAAGCCAGACAAGCCCCCTCGATAAGGGTGAATGGCCAGGAAGTGCAACTATACCAGGATTTGGCCCAGTCCACCCTTCTCAAGAGACGAAAGATGGGCCCGGTGGTTCGCCACCTATCTTCATCCCAGCTGAAATATAAATGGTCTTTTCCGTTCTGCCTCTTGTTCACATGGGAGTGGGTCCAACATAGAATCAGGAGGGCGAGGAGTTATTAGGCATAGCGAGTGGAGGAGAAATCGCCCAACCGAGACCCCAGAGGAAGTCCAGGGGGCCAAATCAACAAGATGGGTGGAAGACGGTCCACAAGAAAGGATGAGATAAGAGGATCTGACCGACCGTGGGGTGCGCCGAACTATTCTTCAACGTGAACACAGAAAACGTCAAAGCACACCACGGTAAATGCCAACCGGAGAATGTAGAGACAGACTATTTGCCTGATAGATCTTTAGCAGGCCTGAGAAAGAGTGAAGAAGGAATCCAATGGAATTTCCAGTGGGGTTTAGAACTCCCCACGACAAGTTGATATGGGGAAATCCGAGCCGGGAGCACTGGACAATTCGTCTCAGTGCAGGTAGCAACCCGGATCTGACCTCAAGGGTTTCATGGGGAGGATCACGGGGGGTTTACAAGTTGGGGATGGCGGGACGACACACAGACAAGACACAGAACTTCAAACAAAATGGGACGGTCGCAGGGAGCCCACCTACCAATCTTTTGATGGATACAACAAATAGGATCCCTGTGACGATGCTCTCACTGAATGTTCGGGGCATGAACACTCCTATGAAAAGGGCTAAACTGGACAGACAAGCCTAGAGGCAGAAAGCAGACATCCTACTATATCAGGAAAAGCACATAAAAAGAAGTGAGAAAACTCGCTTCAGGATAAAAGGGGTGAAAAACATCTTTCAGTCGAATGCGGAAGGAAAAAGGGCAGGAGTCATGGTAGCTATAAAGGACACACTGAAGGCACAGATCCATGACCACAGGTCCGACAAGGAAGGAAGATGCATCTTCCTCAACGTCACATTGGAGGGGAGGCGGCTTACACTGGCATCCGTTTATGCCCCGAATGTGGGACAGGAAACTTTCTTACAGGCTAGGTTGAAGGCGCTTGAGGAGTTTGCTACAGGAGATATTATACTGGGAGGAGATCTGAATCTTGCCTGGAGTCCCACTCAGGATCGAACGGGCAAGACTAGCGATGGATCGTGGGCACCCTCGGAGGCATTAAGGAAGGCATTTGAGTCCCTCTCCCTGCATGACACTTGGCGAGCAAAGAATGGGGAACGGCAGGGCTTCACGCACTACTCTCATGTACATGACTCGTTATCGAGAATGGATTACATTTGGGTCTCCACAAACCTCTTAGGGACAATCAAGGAAGTGGAGACGGGCCCCATTGTCCTTTCAGACCACGCCCCTATCACATTGTCCCTAGCGCTGAAAACCAGGGGGTGGGTGGGGGGGGGTGCGGAGTATGGACCTGCCATTTCCCCTCAGAACTCCTACAAGATCCTGTGCTGGTTGAGGAAAACGACACAGGGATGACTCAGCTGGAGACGGTGTGGGATGCCTTCAAGGCAGTTTTGCGGGGAGCACTTATAGCCTTAAAGTCCAAGAGAGACAAACAAATGGCGCAGTGGGAAAGGGACCTCGAATCACAACTGCGAGATGCACAAAAGGAGGCAGCGGTCAACCCTAGTAAAGCCAAGAGGAGAGCAATGCAGCACATCCAGGGTCAACTGGAGCTCCTCCATACTCTGAAAGTTGGACAGGCACTCCTCAGGACGAACCAAAGGTATTACATCCTTGCCAACAAAGCGAATGCCCTGCTCGCCCGACAACTCCGGGAGGCAACCAGGGAGGGATCTATTCCGGCACTGGTGGACCCCTCAGGCACACAACCAACGACGAAATGGGCAAAATCATGAGAACTTTCTATCAGGTCCTCTATACCACCGATATCCCGGGAGAGACGGAGCAGGAAGCGTTCCTACAGAATATATCCCTACCAAGACTGTCAGAGGAAGCCCGAGAAGCACTAGACCAAGACATTACACAGGAGGAAGTGCTACAAGCTATCAGACAACTCCCCAAGAACAAAGCTCCGGGCCCAGATGGGTTCACGGTGGCATTTTACAAGAAATTCCATAATATACTGGCCCCCAGTCTCACGACGCTGTTTAACACCTTCAAATCCCGGAGAAACATCACGCCATCAATGAATGAGGCAAAACTAGTGCTCTTTTTGAAGCCTGACAAAGACCCTGCCATCCCCGGGTCTTATAGGCCAATTGCCCTAATAAACCTGGATGCAAAGCATTTCACTAAAATCCTGGCTAATAGGCTGACAACACACTTGGCCCTACTAGTGGATGCGGACCAGGCAGGCTTTGTTCCCAAGAGGCAAACCGCGGATAATACCAGGAAAGTGTGCCACATAATAGAAAAAGCGTAACGCACAAATATAGAGGCTATTCTAGTAGCGCTCGATGCAAAAAAAGCGTTCGACCGAGTCGAATGGTCCCAACTTTTTCGCACGATGCCACACATGGGCTTTGGAGACTCCTGCATGAGGATGATAAAGTTGAACTATAAAAGTCCCACTCTAAGAATATCGGTCAACAGCTTCTTGTCCAATACCGTCACACAGACGAGAGGCACCAAGCAAGGGTGCCCACTGTCCCCTCTTCTGTATGCCCTGTTCCTAGAACCCCTCCTAGCGAAGATACAACAGCACCTGATTAAAGGGGTGCAGATGGGGGGCTGGAGTACAAAACCATGACATTCGCCGATGACATGCTGGTGGCCCTGACGGATCCCTCCAGATCTCTGCCCACGCTCATGACCGAGCTGGAGCCATCTCAGGCGACCACAGCACGGTTAAAATCACTCCTAAAATAACACAACTGTACACAGCAAACTATCCGAGGTTTCTCACCCACCTGCAAAAACTGTTAATGAGATGGACACCTATGTCGACATCATGGTGGGGATGAATCTCAGCGGTAAAAATGACAATTCTTCCTAAAATACTGTACTATTTTCAAGCCCTCCCAATCAAGCTCCCTAGATCGTTTTTTCGCTCGTTAAACAAAATGCCATCAGCATATGTGTGGCAACACAAAAAAACAAGAGTAGCAATGGCCACAATGACAACAGCAGTGAATGAAGGAGGCCGGGCATTTCCACAATTTAAGAGGTAATATGAGGCAGCGCAGCTGCGGGTGATTAAGGAGTGTGTGGCCAACCTCCCACAACCCAAATGGGCAACTCAGGACATAGCAGTGGCGGGGGGCCCGCTCTCAAATCTCCTATGGTCCCACAAAAAGTATAGACATGCAAATACCAGGATAAGTGAGATAATGAGCACCTCTCTCAACACGTGGGACTCGGCAGTCAGGAGAGGAAGCTTAACACACCCATCCCCGTTCACACCACTTTTCCACAATCCCGACTTTCCACCAGGGATGGACCCGAAGGCCTTCACCTCCTGGATACAGGCAAGCTGTACGAGGATTGGAAATATGTATAAAGCCTGATCACTTAGGTTATTTGAAGACTGTGTTCAAGAACTGGGAGTGTCGAGAACGGAGAGATACCGATATGTCCAGCTGAGTCACTGGCTATCCACCCCGATCAACGAGGAGGCTGGAACAAGAGACCTCACGAAATTTGAAACCTATGTAATAACAGACCCAGGTACGCACAAACTGATATCTAAACTGTACGCCCATCTGAACTCACAAGGGGAAGAGATAGGGTGGATATACATGAAGAAATGGAAGGCGACGCTAGGGATGGAAATACCACGAGCACATTGGAAAGAGGTATGGCAAAACATCACTAAGCTGACGAGATCCATCCACCTGTGTGAAATGTGGCAAAAAGTCGTGTTACAATGGCACCTAACGCTGCAGAGACTAAAAGTAATGTATCCCAATATGGATGGACTTTGTTGGCGGGGATGACACCAGGAAGGAGATTGGAAACATATCTGGAGGACGTGCCCGCATGTTACAACCTTCTGGAACGAGATCAAGGCCCAAGTTGGGAAGATGGTCCAGGGATCTTAAAATCTTGGGGACAGAATATGGATGGCGGGCATGTGGGACCCCAAGCAGAAAATGCACACTAAATGCATCGGAAAGTAATAATGGTCTTGGTGGTGGCTGCCTGGCTGACGATAGCCCAAAATTGGAAGCAACAGACGCGCCGACACAGCTCCAGTGGCTTAGAAAGGTATGGCATTTTGTAACTATGGAGTGGATGTCATGTAAGCTGCAGGGGGCCACTGAAGACTTTCAATCGGACTGGGGCCCGGTTCTCCAGTATCTACAGAGTGACTATATGCTCCAATGGTGCCCTCATAACATTGGTATCCTAAACCTATTTTGAAACTGTAGTCCTGTGCAAACCATGATTAATCTGTAGCCGTGTTGAAGTCGTCCCGAATCCCAGGGGTTTATAAGGGAGGGGCTTTTGTGTGTTCTTTTTGGCTCTCATTGAAATTAATTTTGTTGTATCTTAAAACCAATAAAAAGATAATTTTTTTTTTTTTTAAAAAGAAAGCAATCAGTGATAGGGTAGAGATTATGGGCGAGAAACAGTGTGTGGTCTAGGCCCATATGGATGTACAAGTACTGGAAGTCCTCCTGATCCACTCAATACGGACATCTTGTGGGGTGGGGGGGCGGAAAAAAATCGATTGATCCACGCCCCGGACTGGCAATAGTAAGGATGTATTCCAGTTTACACGCAGGCCACTGAATAGTTCACACTCCCGCAGTAGCTGTGTCACAATAGGGCGCGAGAGGGCCGGGGTGCCCAAATATATTAGCAGGCTCATCTGCGTAAAGCGAGACCTTGTCTTGCCCACCCAATAGCCACTTGAAGCCCGCTCACGTCGGATCCTGTTAAAGATGCAAAGCCAATGGCAATTGTAAACAGGGGGATAGTGGGCATCCCTGTTGCATGCTCTGTCCCAACAGGAAGGTCCCAGAGGTCATCCCATTGACCCGGATATCAGTGATCAGCGACTCAAAGCAGGTGGACCCAGCCTAGAAAGCTGTCTATGAAGCTCATTTTGCCCATGATCTCCCATAAGCTATCCCACAGTAATGAGTCAAACGATTTCTCAAAATCCACCGCAAGAAGTGCCAGAGCTTCCCAGATGACGGGGGCCCTCCAGCGTTATTCTTGAACGGGCCTCATGAGAAGTAGACAGTGCTGAATACAGGAAAGCATCCCTAAGAGGGATTTCAGGATGCATACTGGACAGTAGGTAGGCCTTTGCCAGAATAGCCTTCACGCGGTCGGGAGATGGGGTAGCACTGCAGGAGATCGTGTTCAGCTGGGCTCCCAGAAACAGCCTTTGCTGGGAAGGAAGCAAGCAGGACTTCATGCGATTTATGGAGAATCCATGCAAGGATTCAGCCGGGCATTTCGTGAAGGCGTGTGGTGCTGATTTGAGGCTAAATGGCAGAACCTTCAACTGGCAGTGGAGGCTGGCTTACCTACCGTGAAACTTAAGAATGTCTTGTGGCGACGATGAATGGGTATGTGGAAGTTAGCATCTTCCTGAACCAGGGAGGAAAGAAAATCTCCCTGCTGAAACGGACTCACATCTTGTAGCGTGACCAAACGGAAAGTTTGAGAATGAATGAATTTGTTGCTGAGGTCCAGATTGGGGAGCCAACCGCCTGACGTTGTCTTCACCAAGAAGTATCTTGAGTGCACTGCTTGACCCAGTTGCACACGAGGGACGCTTTCTATTGCACCCTTGGAAGGATGGGGCGTACTTCGCGTCATAGTGCTGGGAGAGGGAGGTATGCAGGGTGACTGGGAAAGAAATTCCAGGGTTTGACTGTACCGAAGCAAGGACAGAAAGTCCTTGTCCCTGGAGATGTTTTCCCAATTTTGAGAGAAGTGGGAGAAGTACCTGTCCACTGGAGTGTGGAAGTGGCAGGCGTAGGTGGTGGAGCGATAGGACTGAGCGATAGAAAGTCTGAAAGTCCTGTGACGTCCTGGAGAAACAGGATTTCCCAGACCAAAAGGACTGACGGCATTGCTGCAGGGTCCCCAAAGACTTTGCTGTGTCAGTGTTAAAAGCTTGTAATGCGTCATCTACTTTCTTTCACTGTCAAAGGCATTTATACAACCTTGACTTGAACATCCGGGTGGAAGTTTGTTGCCTTCAAACAATCTCTGGCGGCCTAGGACGACATTTTTTCCCATATGCCGAAATCCAGTGTCAGCAATGTCCACCAGCAAAGTGATGCCGTGGTCTGAAGCGACCACTCCATTATGCAGAGGTTTGAAGGCCTCATCCTTCTCATCTGTCAAGAATTCAAGAATGGGTCCCATCCTGTAACATAATTCCCTGTGTTAATGGAACAGGATTGCCAAAGAGATGGCTGCCTTAAATTTAGTAGCGGTTGTGGACACAATCAGTTTTCCAAAGGTGTCCAGCTGGCGTCGTCCTTATCCGGTGGCACCACTCAAGGATAAGAGTGGTTGGCTGAGCGCTTGCGAGACGCTGCTGACACGTCAGACTCTGGTCTGGGCTGCTTATTGGGGGGCATTGTTCGGCACCCTATATTTCCTTTTGAGTCTGTCCTTTTTGGGAGGGGCTGTGAAGGGATTCTTCATGGTCAGAAGACCATCCTGCCAAATGTCGTCCAAGACTGGGATTGAGACAGTCTTTCTCAGTAGTTTCCTTTGCTGATATAGGAAACCTTTTCTTTGCTGCGTGGGGAGCAAATGGAACATACTGCTGGCTTTGAACATGATGGCATGGAAAGTACCAATTTCGTGAGGGGGAATCCCTGAATGAAAGATAGTCTGGTTCACCATCTGCCGGCATGAGGTAATTCAGCTCATCTGACAAAGTAGGAGGGCAGGCATCCCTCAACGAGGTGTCATCTGATTCAGTGTCCTGAACATCTGGAAGAGGGCGAGGGACCATTACTGGGATTTGGTCACAGTGCTAGGAGGTGCAGGCAAATCCAGAGGCATGTCTAGTGGGACCTTAACAGGTGGTATTTTTGGACTTGGACGAGCACCCATACATTTAGTTTGTTAGGTAGGGAACTCCCTTCATTGTGACAGGGCTACCTAGGCGTTTTATTTTGTATTTTGAATAAATATCCTTGAACTATGGCACTATTTAGTCTGACGACTCCTTGTGCGCCACAGTACTCCCAATGCAAGGTAAAATAGGTAGGAATAGTCAGAATAAGCACAATAACAGCTTCCCTCTATCTTATCAAGTCTAACCTGCGAGAGGTCAGCAATGAGAGGCGGACACAAAGAGGTTTCACTCTCAACATTATCCATTTTATTTTAGAAAAGGGGTTTGGATGAATGCCTAAAATTCCCTATCCTAACGTGAATGTCCCTTCCTATAAATCTAAAACTAAAGCAGGATAACTTTGTGCCCAAACAATCTGACACTCATACTAACATACACAAGCAAACAGTGTAAGGTAAATTACTTCAGGTAAATTGTTCCTAATGTTCTTGTATCAAGACCAGTCTCTTAAAAGCATTACAAATGTCTCATTCACCTAATATTTTCCTCAAGATGATAAAACACATTCTCCTTTCACAACACTTGTTGGGATCAGGCAAAGAAAAGTCTTTACTACTTTTCAGGATGGCAAAACAAATGTCTTTTTCATAACAGTGATTCAAATATGGCAAAAAGCATGTATTCTCAAAGCTTCTGGTTGACAAAATGTTCAATTGAAACAAGAACTTTATATGAAAACACCAACTTAAAGTAAGATTCCTGGTACACTCTGCCACAAAACTTCTCGACTCCAACTGAAAACTCTTGATATCCTAGTGTACCCTCCTGCCAGCTATCTCTTTCAAAAAAAGTTTCGCTAACTGATACCCTTATCCAGCTTCTCTGTAACATTCACTCTCTTCTTATGTATTCTTACAATTGTACCTCATCAGTGGTACAACCATTTTTTTTTTTAATAACTCTGTTTATTTGGATTTAAACAGCAAACAACCACATAGATATAAACATAGGCATTCATCAGAAAAACACAGCGGTATTGTCAGTGGCAAAGGCGACACAGGACAAAGAAGCATTGATACAATCGCGAAACAGGTAATAGCTGGCAATACTGGCTACGTCTCATGTCCTTGAGTTAAGGGGGGGGGGAAGGGGAAGAGCAAGGAAGGGGGAGGGGGAAGAGAGGGAAATAGGGAGGGGATGAGTCTCAGCAAGCATCGAGCCATTTGCCCCATATCTTTTCAAATTTACGGGGGCAACCCCTCGCATTGTAGATTCGGCGTTCCAGAGCTGCGCATCTGTTTAATTTATTGCTCCAACGGTTCGGGTTTAGTGGGTCTGCAGAGCCCCAGTTTGCAGCAAGCCTTTTGCCCGCGCCTAGCGCCACCGCCAGAAATGTTTTTTCGTACTTCGTCAGGTCCACTTCTCCTCAGATGCCCAGGAGTGTCATTTTGGTGTCTTTAGGAATTGGCGTCTCTAAGATGGTGGAGATTGTATTAATGCAACCCCCCCAGAAGACTTGTAATACTTGACAGTCCCAGATCATGTGGTAGAAGGTGGCCACCTCTCGCTTGCATCTAATGCATGTCTCATCCTTGGTCCCTCTCCATCTGGCCATAGCTGTACGTGAGTAGTATGAGCGGTGGAGTATTCAGAGTTGTATCAGTCTGAGTTTGGCTTCTATACCAATCTCTCAGGGGGATATTAGTGCATCTATCCAGTCCTCTGGTTCCAAATCACCCAGGTCTCTTTCTCACCTTTCCTTCAGCCTATCGAGCTGCTTAACCCCGAAGGAGTTAAGGGCCTGGCAGAGGGTGGAGGTGATTTTGGAGAGGATTCGCTGCGGGAGAACGTTGGTCTCTATGGGGGATCAGGGGGGTATGGTTGTTGTGTCTGGGAACTGAGTGCGGATGGCGTGAGCTAGTTGTGCGTGTCGAAACCGGTCCACAGGTGCCAAGCCAAATTTGTCTTGCATGGTATCAAAAGTTAGGAGGCGACCCTCTTGGATAACGTGTGCTAGTGTGGTTATCCCTTTTGTTCCCCAGTGTTCAAAAGAGCCCATTTTCACTATTTCTGGGAGATATGCGTTGTGCCATATGGGTTGGGATAGTGTTAGTTTTGCCTTCCAGCCAACCAGTTTGTGTGCATCCCTCCAGGCGTGACGGATATGGCGTGACATTCTTGGTAGTGTCGGGAATTGGTTGTTGGTGGCATACAAGACCTGTAGTGGCTGCACCGGGAGCATGGTCTCTATTTCAATGCGGATGTGTGGTAGTGTGGGGTCTGCGTGTAACCAATCATTTACCACCCCTATCTGTGACGCTAGGTAATATGTGCGTATACAGGGTAGACCAATGCCTCCCTCCCATACTGATCTTTGGAGTGTATTGAGGGCGATTCTTGGTTGTTTCCCTCCCCATAGCAGTGTGGGGAGAGTGTGGGGAGATTCCTATGAATGAGTGTGAAGGTTTCATGGGGCATGGGAAGCGGGGCATTTGGAGAATTTATAGGTGTCATCATTTTAAACAGTGCTGCCCTGCCCATTAGTGATAGGGAAGTGATTGCCAGTGGGAGACATCTCTGTTAAACCTCTCTAATGCAGGTTGTAGGTTGAGTTGAAGGAACCCATCTAGAGTCGGGCCAATGCATATGCCCAGGTATTTAAACTCTCTAATACAGACATGGTAGGGGCAAGTCTCTGGGATCGCAGACACGCCTCCCTGTATCGGGAAGTAAATGGTTTTGGCCTCATTCACCTTTAGGCCGGCGAAGGTTTGGTATTCCTTCAGGATAAGGGATACAGTCGGGCATGAGGTAATCGGGTTACTAAGATATATAAGGAGGTTGTCTGCGTACAGCGAGAGCCGATCCTCCCCTCCCCGTGGCCAGGCGAATCCGGACCAATTTTTGTTTGATCCGAGTTCAATTGCTAGTGGATCTGATATCTCGGACATGTCCTTTGCTTTGTTCACATTTCTCTAACCAGGCCAGGGTTTTATTTGCCTTATCTCCTTTTTCATAGATTTGGCTCCAGACCAGCCAGTGGGCCGTTTGCACATTATCCAGAGCTATGTTGCTGAGTGCTTCTTGTGCTGTTACCAGGGCTCCCTTTGCGTTATGTGCAAGGAGTTGTTGTTCACATTCTTGTACTCGCGTTTCTGCCTCCCTGATCTTTTGAGCATGTCGTTTCCGGTGGGCAGATACCGCAGAGATAGCTTCTCCTCAGAGGACGGTTTTATATGCCTCCCATATCGAGATCGGACATTCCACTGAGTCTTCGTTTATTTTGAAGTATTCTGTGGTCTTTTTCTCGAGTTCTCCTGCGATTTCGGGAAGCCGCAAGTGGTATGTGTTCAGGCGCCAGGTGATATCTGGGTGTCGGCGAGCATTTTTCGTGGTTATAAGGAGTGGAGAGTGGTCCGAGATGCCTCTTGCCAGGAATTCAGCTGATAGAAGCCTATGGGTTGTGTTACGGGGGATGAATGCATAATCAATTCTTGAGAGTGATTTGTGCACACTGGAGAAAAAGGAGAAGCCGGCCTCGTCATTGTGCAGTGATCGCCAAGTGTCCGTTAGCCCTAATGCCTCGGTGAACGCGAAAAGCGATGTCGGGGTGAGTCGGATTCCAGCCCTCCTATGAGACCTGTCGACTGTGATATCCATAACTTTGTTAAAGTCCCCTCCTATGACCCACAGGTTGGCTTCCTCCTCCAGGAATAAGTTCTGCAGTTCAACCAGTAGTTCCTTGTGAGCGTGAGGGGGGGGTGGGGTAGACCGCGGCAACAAGACCCCATTTCTCACCCCAGACGTCCGCGAGCAGTATCACATACGGGCCCGAGGGTCGGTCCGTATTTTTCTGTCCTGCATGGGGACTCGTTTATGGACGAGTATCATTGTACCCCTGGCGCCTTTTGTGAATCCAGCTTGGCAGGTGTGCAGGTAGTTGGATCTTCTAAAGAAGCTATTTTCAGTGCCGATCAGATGTGTTTCGGTAAGGAGAACCATGTCTGGTGAGTACAGATTGAGATACTGGAACAACAATCTTCGTTTCACACTGGAGCCCAGGCCATTGACATTCCAGGACAATAAGGCGAGCTTGTTGGTGTTTGCTCTATCTGCGTGGGTCTCGTAATGGGGCATCAGGGAGGGTTAATGGTAGTTTAGTGTGTTTTCGGAGAATCCAGGAGTATTCACATGAGGGAGAAGTCCAGAGGTTGCCGTGTGATTGTGTGACTGGTAGCTGGATAGTGCGGGTATCATTGGCCCTGCCAGTGGGCAGTTTATGATTCCTGTGCTGGTGTGAGTAGGTGTCTTGCCTTCTCATCCTGTGATTCCGGTTGCCTACACCCATAGAACTCCCACAACCCTGTACTCCCCCCCCCCCCCACTCCCCCACCTTGCAACTGGGAGCACCTGTCGCCCAAACATTGAACTTACAACTAGAAAACTTCTTCGGGATGACCCGGACTGGGGTAGTGCTTACACTGCATGATGAGCGGTTGCTGCTAAATTAAAGTTCCCATGGTGTTACGCTGTAGGTCGGGCCCCGTGGTGCAGATGCCTCATCCATTCTCTGTGGTGCTGTTGGCAAGATGCTGTGTGGTTTCGGCTTCCGAGCCCGCTGGGGTTAAGGGGGGCGAGGGCCACCCGGGCCTGGGTTTCTGTGCAGACGGGTCAGGAGGGGAGCGTTGCGCTCTAGGACCATTGAGGACTTGTGTTTCGAGCCAATCCCATGCCTCTTTGGGGTAGTAGTGCCCTCATAATGGACTTTAAGCATTGCCGGAAAGAACAGAACATACTTAATTGATAACGAACGACTGACGCCCTTTTGGACTTCTTTGGTGTAATCTGGGTAAAACCCAACTCTGTAACCATTGTACGTGATTGGGCCGGAGGCCCGTGCCATTGGATAGCGTTGCAGTCTCGATAATTCAGGAGGCGGGCAATTATCGTTCTAGGTGGGGCTCCAGGGGTAGGTTGTTCAGTGGGCACCCTATGTGCCCTTTCTATGGAAAAGAACTTGGATAGTTTTTTTGGAGCGAAGACATGAGCCAGTCAGTCTTCCAGGAAAAGTTTGTTGCTGGGACCTTCTTCTTCCTCCGGAATCCCTAGAATCCAGAGATTGTTGCGTCGTGCCCTCCCTTCACTGTCCTCAGCGCGGTATTCAAGTTGGGTAACTTTTTGGGTGATTACAGCTAGTTGCTGATCCAGTCGGCGGACCGTGTCTTCTGTGTCTGATATTCTCTGTTCTGCTTCACAGACTCTAGCCGACAGGTTGCGTAGATCTTGGCGAATGAGGGACAACTCTGTGGATAGGCCTCCAATTTTGAGTTCGAGAGATGTTCTCAAGTCCCCAATCACTTTCATGAGGTCAGTCAGAGAGATAGGAGGGTCGTGGGACACCTCTCTGGCACCTTCCTCTTCTGGGGTCTGAGTCTCCCGGCGGGGAGGGGCCCCTACAGTGTAAAGGTCCATTCTACTTTGGAGGGTTTCTCTTCTGACCTTTTCTTTTCCCATACCGCAGTCGGTGCACCCGGTGTCAGGTCTGGGTATTTCGCGTTGCTGTCCCAGGGAGGGTTGGTGTTGGAGTTGGGGGGACCTTGCGTGGCTCTATCCTCTGTGCCGCCAACCAGTAAGGGGTGTCCACAGTTGTGTTTGCACAAAGGCGGTATCCAAGGCTGTAGAGTGTGCTCCTCTTGGGTGTGGATCCTTCCTCCAAGGCTGCCTGTCTCATTGGGATGGTGCTTTGTATATTGGGGGGTATTCGTCCCTTTAGTGATATTGCCCCGCAGGTGTTGCTCCACAGCCAGTCCTCACAGCCTCCAGCCAGCGGCGTGGCGAGGGAGGGGAAGTCATTCAGAGTATTGTCTTCATGCACAATTGATTCAATTGTCCTTCTCAATTGTTGGTACATTAGTATATTCTAGTCCTCCTCAAATGTTAGTATATTGGTGTCCTCTGATGTCTGAATTATCTTCATTCAGAGTTGGTTAAATTTATCCTTCTAAATGCTTAGTAAATTGTTGGTGCATTAGTGTCCTCCGCTACATTGTCTTCTTCAAAAGTAGGAAATATACAGATTCGTAAACCTCTGGATATGCATCCTACTTCCATGTGATCATATCAATCTCCTAATAATTGTATGCATGTTTTCGCCATAGGTCTGTACTATGTCTGCAACTTTTTTGATTAGGTAAAAGCCGGACTGTTGCAATCAGAGGATATGGTTGGCTTAGAGTAAGTGCTGGACTTGCAGATAGGCTGCTCAATCTAGTATTTTCAATAAGAAGGGGACTGTTGTAATGGGCCTGTAGTTAGTTGGAGTTGTAGGGTCTAGGGAGTTTTTATTTTAGAAGGGGGAAGTACCCATGCTCCCTTGAGACTGGCGGGCACTATGCTTGTAGAGAAGGAGGTGTTTATGAAGGTGGTGATGAAAGGTGCTAGAGTTTCCGAGCAGTCCTTGATGAGAGAGGCAGGACAAACCTCTCCTTTGCACCTAGAGGGTTTTAAACTTTTGATGATGGCTAGGGCTTCTGACTCTGATCACTTTAAAGTGAAACTGGGGGGTCCGGATGTTAAGGCAGTCTATGGTACTGATAGGTGTAGATGTAGGAGGGGGAATGTGGTGGAGACCTTTTGTTGAGCATTGCGTTTTGGATATTTGTACACCAGGGTTCAACCTTGGTGAAGTTCAGGGGCACCGGGGGGAGGCAGGGGTCTCGAGTTCCCTAAAGAAGGTGAAGATTTCTCTGGTGTCTGAATTGGCGTTCGAGATTATAGCGTTGAAAGAAGAGGATTTTGCTGCGATAATCGCAGTCTTATAATCTTTGGATGTCTTAGTGTATTCCTCTCTCAGAGTGTCCAAAGGCTTTCTTAGCCATGCTAATTCTGCTCGTTGTTTCTTGTTGCGTAGTTCTAGGAGGTCAGGGGTGAACCATGAGTTGGAATGTCTGACAGGTTTTGCTTTGCAGGGAAATTGTGTTGACTGCTAATGGCAGTGTAGCGGTTTGTAAGCTAGTATGTTAGGGTCATTTGAGAACTTACGGTTGGGCATGTCCAGCCAGGGCAGGATATGTTCTTTTGTGAGCTTACTTTAGCTGCATGCGAGTGAAGGTGGTAGTGGTAGGACAGCAAGCTTAAGTTTCCTTTGGTGAGGTATGGAGAATCGATGATGTGGTGGTTCGACAAACGTCACAGGGTGTTGGCTATGATTGAGACCTGGCAATTAAGGTCAGCGATCTAGTCTAACGTGTGGCCCTTTGTGTGGTTCGGGTTGTAGATGCGGTGACAAAAGCCTAGGGTTTCAAGGGCCTTAGCAAGTGAGGCGGCATGAAGGTCTTCAGGGTCATTGAGGCCCAAGTTGAGGTGCCCCATTAGGATGATTTTGGAGGAGGCCTTAATATTATCTGCTAGGATGTGGAGCAGTTTCTCTTTGAAAGTTTAATGTCGGGCTCGGAGGGTGGTAAATAAGGTGAATGGAGATCATGCAGGAAGGTGAAGGCAACAGCTTCATGGAGAGAAAGTCTACATTTTCATCAAGGGAGGTTTCAACCTGTCTAATGGTAAGGGAGTCTTTAGCCACAACGGCGACGCTCCCCTCCTCTGGAAGTGAGCCAGTCATTCTGGTAGATTGTGTAGCCGGTGGGAATGGCTAAGGACACAGCGGGGCCTGATGCTTCATGAAGCCAGGTTTCTGAGATGGCCAGGGATCCAAGTTGTTGGAAGTGATGAGATTGTTGATCTCGAGGGCATGGGCTGGTACAGATCATGCATTGATCCGGGTGCAGTTCAGGTAGGGCTCCTTAGCTGGGGGGGTGGGAACAGGCTCCTTATGGGTGAGCAGGTCAGTGGTGGCCAGGGGTATCCTAGTCAGGGGGCCTGTGGGTTGTCTTGGATGGAGGCAGGAGGGGAGCTCATATTTGTCAGGGCACTCTTCAAAGAGGTGTTCCAAGGATCAGAATCAGGGTTGTGGGTTACTGTCCTGGGGCTGGATATGGAAGTGTGACAGCTAGCATCTCCAGGAGTAAATAGCAGAGTACTAGAATTAGAGGGGGTGTGATGTGGTACAAGTGGGAGTATTAACATTTGCAGAGTAATTTCACATAGTTGCAAACAATTGCTTGTGCGGATTACATCCACTGAGCATGTGATGGAAGCAAATGTGCAGCAACTTGGGCTTGCATTCAAGGAGGAGGTCCAGGCGGCAGTGGGAGTGGGGCAGTGCGCCTTTAGTGTGAGTACATTGCAAACAGGTGGTTAAGGGGACATACAGGCATACCTCAAACAAACAGGTTGCGTAGCACCGCTTGGCTGACCCGGGACTCCCCAGTGTAATCCCTGTCAACCCAGTAGAAACTTGTGAAGATGTGCATAGACCTCCATGTAGCAGCCCTGTAGATGTCGAGCAGGCGAACACCAGAGAGAAACACTGTCGTTGCTGCAATGGCTCTGGGGGAATGGGCTCTCGGCCGGCCTGGAAGAGGTGCGTTGGCCAGACGATGACAGTGCATGATGCAGCCAGAGAGCCACCTGGATATGGAAGCCTTAGACAGTGCTTTCCCGTGATTCAGAAGTCCAAAGTTCACAAAAAGTCGAGAAGCCTTTCCCAAGTCCTTCGTGCATGCCACAAATTCAGGAAGAAGACTGGCAGAGCCAAAGGCCCATTGAGATGGAACTCTGAAGGAACCTTCGGCATAAAGGAGGGGTGGGTCCGCAGCATCATCCTTGTAGCCTGGAAGTACAAGTACGGCTGCTTGCAAGACAGGGCCTGGATCTCCCCGCCCCGCCTGGCTGAGGTGATCGTCATGAGGAAAGCAGTCTTCCACAAGAGAAACTTCAGTGGGGCCCGATGCATCGGTTCAAATGGGGGCCCCATGAGCTTTGTCAGGACCACGTTGAACTTGTTAGCTGGAGCAGGAGCCTTCACCGGCAGAAAAAAACCTGAAGAGGACTTTGAGGAACTCCTTGACGAGCCTGTGCGACCACAGGGATGGCCTACCAGGTGTTATGGTGTAACGGATAGAGCAGCCAGATGTACCTTGATCGAGGTGTGAGCCTTGCCAGTCTTGGCCAGGGAAAGTAGCTGTGACTCGCAGCAGCGTAATCTTCCAAGTCACCACACTGAGAAGCGTTTTCACTTATAGCTGTAGCCGGACAACAAGTAGGAAACTCTGCCCTTAGCTAGGATCTTCTTGCATTCCAGCAGCAGGGGATAATGCCCAAGCTCTAGGGCTGCAGGAGCCAGGCGGTGAGGCTTAGCGACGCCAGGTCGTGGTGCAGAATTGCCCCGTCATCTGGCGAGAAGATCGTGAAGTGGAGGCAGCCGAATGGGCATAGCCACTGACAGACAGAGCAGGTCTGGGTACCAGATCTGTCGAGGCCACGCTGGAGCGATGAGTATCATCCTGCAATGACACTGTTTGAGTGTTGATCACTTTTAACAGGAGCGGGAGTGGGATTGGAGGGAAAACGTACAGGAAGAGTCCCTCCCATGGGAATGAGAAGGCATCCCCCCAGGCTCCTTGGCTGAGGGAACCTGCTAGCGAACCTCTGGCACTTGGAGTTGGCCCCGTTGCATAGAGGTCGAGCTAGGTTTGATCCCACTCGCGAAAGAGAAGAGACTTGATCCGGACGTAGTTCCCATACGTGGCAAGAATGCAGCTCCCTGCTGAGCGACTCTGCAATAGTATTCTTGGTGCCGGCCAGGTGAAAAGGAACGAAGAACATTCCCTGAAGAATGGCCCAGCGCCACAGGGTCTTGTCTTCCAGGGAGAGCGCAGGGGAGCACGCCCCGCCCTGCTTCTGGATGTAGAACATGGTGATGTTATCCGTGAAGATTCTCACCACCTTCCGCTTCAGCAACTGCAGGAATAACATGAGGGCCCAGAAGACTGCCCAGAGCTCCAGGACGTTGATGTGAAGATCCTTTTCCTTCGGAAGCCAGAAGCCTCTGGCGGGTGACTGTCTGGTGTGGGTCCTCCCTGGTGACCGCCACCTGGTAAGGTGGGATCTGAAACGGAGCACCTTGCCAGAGATGTGGGCGCATTCCACACCATCTGAGAGCTTGTCAGAACTCGTGATTGACGGCGATCCTGTCCGTCCACAGGCCAGAGACTTGCAGCCATTGTGCGCCCAGAAACTCCTGGAGAGTCCTCATATGCAGCCTGCAAAGAGGGAAGAGATGGATGCAGGAGGCCCAACAGCGACTTGATGGCTCGCACTATTGCGGATTGCGCCGACGACAGTCGCTGCACCTACCCCAGGATAGCCTTCACCCTTTCCTCCGAGGGGGTCACCAGGCAGGCGACCGTGTTGAGACCTTGGATCATTTATGGAGAATCCGAGAACCGTTAGCAGACAAATGGTCTCTGCTGTGTGCCGGTTTGCCAGTGTGTGAGAGCGGGAGCGGATGAGCCGATATTCCAGATAAGGGTAGACTTAGATGTCCTTGTAAACGAAGATGTGCCGCCACAGGAGCAAAGCACTTCGTGAACACCATTGGGGACGATTTCAGGCCGAAGGGCAGTGCCCAGAACTGATCGTGCCATCCATCGGCCATGAACTGCTGAGCCTTCTGATGCTTTCAGTGGATTGGGACGTGAAAGTAGGCGTCTTCCAGATCCAGTGTCTCCAGGAAGTCTCCTACCTCCAGTTGGCCTAGCACGTGCTGCCACGTGACATCTAGAACTTCTTGGACCTCAAGTACTTGTTGAGGTGTTTTAAAACTAGGATTGTCTGCCACCCTCCTGACTTCTTCTGAATCAGAAAGTATCTGGAGTATACTCCAGAGCCCCAGAGGTACAGGGGGATGGGCTCTATCACCCCCATTTCTTAACATCGCCTGAACCTCCCGCAGCAGCTGCACCATGTGTAGTTCTTCACAAGTCACAGGGGGAATTATAAGATACCTGCATTGTAACTCCAAGGTGTGCCCCTGACGAACGTCCAGCACCCATTTGTTGGTGGTGGTCTTCCACTAGTTTACAAAATTCGCTAGACGGCCTCCCACTGGGGCGCGCAGGTCGGGGCCCAGATCCATGGCCGGTTCATGCTTGCTTGGGCGCCCTGACCTGGGAACGGCGCTGTCCTCCACTGCCGTAGGCCTGCAGGCAGCCTTTGTAGGCCTCCTGAGACGTAGAAAGGGAGGGCTGACGATAGGGGGGTGTTAACTCCCCTTGAATGATCTGCTGGACGTCCCTCTTGAGGAACGAAAAGGACAACGATCTTCACCGTTGCAATGTTCCCAGCAAGTGTGACGTCTGTTTCCGTCTTAATCGTCTGCAGAGACTCGTCCACGGTCTTGCCAAAAAGGTTGTCCCCATCAAAGGGCATATCTACCACCTCGGATTGGACATTAGCCCTCAAGTTGGTGCGCTGTCGTCAAAGGGACCCCCTGTTGCCCATCTTGGGGAACCCAGTATCCGCAATGTCCAAAGCCACTGTGATGGCATTGTCCAACACCACCTCACCCCTCATGGAACAGGGGTAGGGTCTCTACCTTCTAGTCCTCTGGCATGAAGTCCAAAAAAAGTCCCAGTTCATACAACAGCTCCCTGTCGTAGCAGGATAAAACGGCCATGGCATTAGCGGCCTTGATCGTGAAAGCTGCGGTGTAAATGACGCGCTTGCCCATTCCGTCCAGTTTCTTTGTCTTCCCGTCAGGCGGCATCATGGCCACAGAGGATGGGTTCGCTGAGCTCTTCCTGGCGGCGGCAGAGATCACAGAGTCAGGAGAAGGTTGTGATCTCAAACACCTTGAGGCAGACTAAAGGACCCTGTACATCTTTTCCAGCCTATCATGCTTGCGAGGAGCAGTACTCGGAATCTTCATTAAAGACAAACCGTCCTCCCAGACATCATCCAGCAGAGGAATGGACATGACGGTCTTCTACCGCGACTCCCGGTGTTGGAAGAGGAACCCCTCCTCCTTCGTCTCCTCCGGCATCAAAGTGATGATGGTAGAGGCCCTCGATATCATGGCATGAAAGGAACTGACTTCATCCGGTTGTGAAGCTCTGGCGGGCTCATCGCCACCCAGCGGCTCTCCATCTGCTGGTACATAATCATCAGACTCATTGTTTTGAGTCGTCGTAGTGTCGTACCAATGCCAGTGTGCGGTGGCACCTCCACCACAAGGGTCAAGCTCTGATGCGGAGGCAGTGTCGGATGACGCCTCGGGCCAGCCAGGCCCTTTGACTTATGCTTTGGCCTGGACAGGCTCATCTGCAGCATTGTGGGACTGCGGCTCGGAATTGGCTCAGGTGTAGCAGGCAGTCTTTGCTGTACCTTCGATACCAGTGCGTGCAGTGTCGTAATGATGTTCAAATACTATATTGAATCGAAAAAACTCAAAATATGAAAAAAGGCTCAAAGAGCAAGAAGAGGGGACTCCCAACACTGAAACGTGCAGTAAAAATCTGAAGATGGCCACCAGGGGTGGAGCTTGGGGAGACGACTCATTGGAGATGGGCAGTATGACACAAAGGACAGTGATTGGTTTAGAGGAGAAATACGTTTTCAGGCTAAAGTGAAACTGCTTTTCTTTTTTACCGAGGATTCCCAGCCTGACGACAGGGAATATTCATGAGCATGTGAATCCATGCCAGACCCCATGCTGGAGACTTTCTCCTTCAAAGTATGGCTTTACTACTGCAGATTCCTCATCGGATACACTCCCAAAGCAGTGGAAATAATGGAGGCTGAGAGAAAGCTGTATAGCTGAAAATTCTGCAACACCGCCCTTCTGAAGCAAGCGTCAGCCCCATGGGCGACCGTCCAGGCTATAATGCTTTGTAAATGTATGAAGCGAGAACCAGGTTGCAGCCCGGAAGATGTCCCTAACCGGTATTCCCCTTTGCAGAGACCTAGAAGTGGAGACCCCTCCGGTAGAGTGGGTCCTGATGCCAGGGGGCAATTCCTTGCCCATGGAATGGTAGCATTCCGAAATACACTGCGATCCAACGTTAAATTGTCTGCCTTGATACAGCCAGGCCTTTTCTAGAAATGGAGTAGGCTACAAACAACTGGTCTGTCTTTCCATATTCCGGCGTTCTTGCTACATAGAAACTTATGGCTCTCTTGGGGGCCAACCAGTGAAAACATCACCGTCGGCCGCGATGCTGGCTTGAAGAGGCGGTGCATTGAACGGCTCCCCAGTCTGGCGCTGCAATGGTCGGTCGACACCTTTCGGATACCTGGGGTTCAACATCAAGCATGACCCCAAGGCCTCACATGAATACAACATGCAGGCGGCTCTTGATCGGACAGTGTGACCTATCACTTTCTGTGCATGGTTCCCTGCATGGATGACCGGCATGGCGTCCCTCTTGAAGATGGTGGTTCTCCCTCACCTCCTCTACGACCTTATGAATGTCCCCTTTGGTTTTTTAGTTTTTTTTAATGTGTATTTACATTTTATTCAAAAGATGCATAGCAGGGATACAAACAAGGAAAGACAAAATTACATAAGAGCATTGGAACATTCATGAAAGCAGTGCAACCTATATACATAAGCCTAAAAATATATATACAATTCATACCCGATTCTCCGCCCACCCACCCACCCACCACCCCACCTAAATAACAAGACATAATGAAACTAGTACAAGTCCAAAAACCTCCCCCATATTTTTTCCAAAAGATTCACCTTCCTATCCCTCCTGTAAAGTGTCCTTTCCCTTTCAGCAAGTTTATTCATTTCATCAATCCAATTGCCTATGGATGGAGAGACCATTTCATTTTCTTACCAATTACAGCACCTCTAAGAAGCCAATTTTTTTGAGAAATTGTTAAATCATCCAGCAACTCATCTCCGCCCAAGATCATCGTCTTAAAGTCAAAATCAATTCTCTCGCAAAGCACTTCCTCACATATAGTACACATTTCCAGCCAAAAATCATGCACTCTTATGCAGTTCCACAACATATGCTCCAGAGTATCGACCTGGTGTACACAGCCCCAGCATTCATCGGAATCAGATAGACCTCTTTTGCACAGGCGCTCGGGGGACCAGTAGACCCTGTTTAAGATTTTAATTTGCCTGCATCTTTCACCCAGATTCATAGAGCAAAGATTGACGTTTTTGCACATTCTCTGCCAGAGGTCAGCAGTAATATCACAACCTTGCCGCTTAGCCCCATTTTCCCATAGACTGATTGTTGAAAAATATAAAGAGAATGACAATTTATAAATCCTGCTGGCCAAACCACCATCACCCTTTTTTGAATTAATAGTAAAAAGATCCAAACCCAGGCCATTTGCCCAATCCACCTTTCCAATAGCCATTTTCAACAGTCTATAGGACATGTTAGAAAAACCAGGAATATCCCATTTAGCTTTCACCTCCTTAACCGTAAGCCATTTTCCGTCTTTTTCAAGGTCTCCGATCCATCTGACCCCTCCCAGAAACCATTCCGTCCAGAAAAGTGTTCTCACGTTGTCTTTAATCCCTGCAAAAAGCCAAATAGAGACCTCGGGCGCCTTTAAGGCATCAACTCTCAACAGGCTACGTAGATCTTTCCAAGCACAGAAATTCGGTGGTGGGATTCTTCTTACATCTCATGTTTGTCGTTGTAGATACGATTGCTCTAGGGGTCAATGGACCTACAAGGCCCGCCTCTGCAATTATTTAGTCGTCCGGATTATCATTAAGAAATCGTACAAGGAATTGAACTGAGAACGCGAGGTGATATGCATGGAAATTATGAACTCTGAGTACACCTTTATCCAGAGGTAGTTGAAGCTTCCCAAGTTTAAGACTAGGTGGTTTGCGATCCCAGATACAATTCTCTATTAGCCTATCTAACTCTTTCCAGTAATGTGGGCTAACCCTCAGTGGTAACATACCTAGTACATAATAGATTTTCGGGGAAGAGGTCATTTTAAGGGCATTTACTTTCCGCCATAGTGACAAATTTAGTATCGCCCATCTCTCCAAATACATTCTGAAGTCCCTACAGAGCTCTTTGAGGTTTTCATCCACCATATCCTCAATCGAGAGTGTTAACCAGATGCCCAAGTATTGTAGCCTTTTCTCACAAAATCTGAAGCCCAAAGCCGTAATCAATGATTTATTACATGAGAAAGTTAAAGGCATAACTTCTGATTACGTCCAGTTCATTTTATATCCAGATGTTTCATTGAACTTGGGCAAGAGTTCCATCAAGACGGGCAATGATTTCTCCAGATCATTCAGAACTAAAAACAGATTGTCAGCATAGAACCAGCTTCTGTTCCACCCCCCCAGCAATTCACCCCGCTTAACCCACGCTTGCATCGGAGAGCGACGGCCAAAGGTTCAATTGAGATGAACAAAAGCAGCGAGAGAGGACAGCCCTGCCTAGTACCTCTCTTCACTTTGAAAGGCTCTGACCATAACCCATTGGTTTTAACGTCTGCCATCGGCTTAGCATATAGCAAAGTAATGCAAGATATACAACTCTCATTCAGGCCCATTTTGTGCTACACCGAGTATAGATAGTTCCAATTTACGCGTTTAAAAGCCTTTTCGGCATCCAGGGATAGCACAGCAATATCATCCCCTGAATCCGAGGCCTGAGATATTGTTTGGATTAGTTTACGTATCTTACTAGAAGTATGTCTATTTTGTATGAATCCAGACTGATTTTCATGGATTAACTTCGGAAGCAAGTTTTCCAGCTTCATAGCAAGGACCTTGGATAATACTTTGTTGTCAGTACTAATTAAACTAATAGGGCGATAACTTGATGGTATGTTATCATCCTTCCCTTTCTTGAGAAACATCAATATCATGGCATGATTAGTCATGTGAGGCAGAAGGCCATCTCTTTGTGATGTCTCGAACATATCATTTATTTGACAGCCGAATCTGGGAGGCTTTTATAGAATTCGACCGGGACCCGTCCAGTCCTGTTGACATCCCTGTGTTCAACTTACTTATTGCACTCTTCAAGTCATCGACCGACAGTTCTTTTTCAAGTGACATTTGATCTGCATTTGAGATCTTCGGAATTTCTATTCGCCCAAAGAAACTTTCTTGCACACCAGATACTCCAGGTTCATTGCGATATAAATTCATATAGTAGTCTTTAAAGATATCATTAATCTCCTTGGGATTAAACATGGTCGAGCCGTTAAGGCCTGTGATCGAGGTTATGGCCTTATCAGAGTTCATTTTCCTCAATCCGTGCGCTAACCAACATTCCACTTTTTCAAAATAGGAACACCCCAGTTGAAATAGACTTCTTTCAACTCTTTCAGTCAAAATAGTATTCAATTCGTTTTTCAATTTCCCTAGTTCCTTCAGCTTATCAGGGTCTCTTTGTTCAAACATCAGTTCTTTTGAAAGATCCCGGATCTTTAAGTCTAGTTCTTTTCTTCCCCTCTCAAGTCTTTCCTTCTTACTGCTGGATAACCCAAGTAAGATTCCCTTTATGGTACATTTAAAAGCTTCCCAAACGGTCTTTGCATTTAACTCTCCAGTGTGATTTTCAACCACAAAGTGGTCAGGTTCTGACACAATCTTTTCATCATACAAAACGGATTTATTTGCATTTGTATTTTATTGAATTTATATTTATATAGCCCTTTAATCCAAAGTGCTTTACATGAGAACAGGCAAAATACATCAAGCATAATATAGAAATTGAATCATAACTTGAAAAAAGTGTAAAGAACAATTTACAATAATGCAGAGGTGAGGAGGGAGTATGGAGGGGCAGAGGAGAGAGAGGGAAAGGGAGATGTTAGTGGGGGTAAGATCAGGAGCAAGAGGGAATGTATGAGTGTGAGAGGAAGAGGAGAGAGAAGAGCAGGACTAGAAGGAAGGAGGGAGTGGGGGGGAAGGAGGTAGGGCGGGATAGGGAGAGTAGTGGTAGGAGGTGAGGAAAGAGGGGGAGGGGGAAGAGCGAGAGGAAACGAAGGGTGTTAGGGCGGTGAGTGGAAAAGATAAGATTTGAGAGAAGAGCGAAAGGAAGGGAAGGAAGGGGAAGAGTGGATGTGAAAGGGGAGGAGGTTACAATGGAAGGGAGCAAGGAGTTGGAAAGATCGGAAGCGGGAGGGGACGCAGGGAGGAGGTGGAGAAGAGAGTAGGAAGAGATTAGCAGAGCGGAGAGAGCGAGAAGGGGTATAGAAAGTGAGAAGGGAGGAGAGGTAGGGGGGGGCAAGACCATAGAGGGATTTGAAAACAAGACAGAGGAACTTGAATTTGAGCTGGGAGTGAAAAGAGAGCCAGCCTAAAGAGGTGAGAGAGGAGGAGATAGAATTATTCATCCTCCATGTAAACGATCTACACATTTCGAAGTCTAACTTCAGGCGCATGGTCACCGGTGCATGATTCGATATTAATATATTAACAATTCTGCTAGAACGATGATTTCCTGCCATTTTACCGGCAGTAAGCAACATATCTATTCTAGAATAAGTATCATGGACGTTTGAATAGAAACTGTACTCCCTCACGGACTGATGTTCCAGTCTCCAATTGTCCTTTAAATTATGCTCCTCAATGAGAGCCTGAAGCGATAATTGATGATTGTCATTTTTCCTATGTATTCTACACTTACTCTTATCCATCGTTGGATCAAGAACTACATTAAAGTCACTGCCCAATAGGATATTCAGAGTATTAAAATCTTGAATCATTTAAGTCACCTGTCTGAAGAATGACCCTTCATCTACTGAAGGTGCATAAATATTGCAGAGGATCATAATTTCCCCCTGCATTTTCACCAGAAGAGCAATAATCCTTCCATCCTTATCCGAGTGTTCCTTCAAAACCTGTAAAGGCGCATTCTTGCAAATTAGGACAGCGACGCCTCTAGATCTAGAATCAAACGATGAGCCATGAGCTTTCCCAATCCACTCCTCCAAGCTGCCAATTTCATCTTTCAATAAGTGGGTTTCCTGCAGAAAGCAAATGCTGATTTTCATGCCATCTAAGCAGTTACAAATCTTTTTCTTCTTTCTTCTTGATCTGATTGTCAATCCCGTTTACATTCCAAGCAGCAATACACAACTCATTTCCACACTTCCCAGTCAAGCCACCAGCCATTCTCGCAACCTCAAGGAGAAGTACTAGTCTCAAAATTAAATCGAGCCTAAAAATAGTGGATTTTGTGGGGCGGAGGTAGGAACAGGATAGCCCAGAGTACACTACAGAGGTGTTATGACGAGGGGGGGGCTGCTTGCTGAGAATCAGGATACCCCACTTTGAACTGTATTATCTTGCGGGACAGCTGCAATTTGTAATGGGGTGGCAAGCCGATAAGCCGTCATTGGACACAACACTTTTGCAGTCCTCAGTTTGACAATATTTTTTGGGAGGAAGTGGCGTAGGTACCGGGTACTCCGCTCGCTCCATTGCCAAACCAACTTTGCATGGGAAAGACGCTGTGGGGCAGGATCTGGAAGCTGATGGGAGTTTCAGAGCCGCTCTCCCCACACATCCCTTTAGTAGTGGTACTGGCTGACCATGGAGGGGGGACACACAGCATTAGGAAACACTGGGAGACTAACGGGGTGGCTACTGTGGGCAATCAGCTGTTAGAGGGCAGACCGGCAGGGTTTGAAGCATTGGTAGAATGGTTTGGTATACCTACGGGTCTGTTTTTAATGTATATACAGTTAATATGGGTCATAGTGGACAGATGGCCTGCGCCACGAAAAGTGACTCGGTCTTGGTGCATATTAATGACATGACGGAAGGCGGCCATGTGCTATCCAGACTATGAGAGGTTCCTTAGTGTCCATCTTAAGGCGAATTTGGGTATGAGAGTGAAGTGAGAGGCAGACCTCAGTAGCGGATTTAGTGACACAGAGTGAGCACGAGCACTCCTTTATGCACCAAACGGTTTCCATGAATGCTAGGTTCAAACAAATACAGCTATACATCCAGCACCTGCCATAGAGGACTCCTTTTAGGGTTTCCCAGTTTCAGAGCGCAGCAGTGCAGAACTGTCCAAGCTGCGCTCATCTGGAGGCTGACATCATCCATATGTTCTGGTCCTGTCCGGTAATACAGAGATTAGGTGCTTAAAGGCGGCATAGGTATACATATGTGGCCCCCTGAGGCCTGCCTGCTGGGGTTATTCACGCATGAGGTGCCATACACCTGGCCAAAATGAAGGATTTAATTTGTGTGCTGGCCAAGCACAGAATTGCAATGGCTTGGAAATCTGCCAGGGGGCCCAGTGTGGATGCATGGTGGGGAATCTCCGCAGGTGGGCGATGGTGGAGACTGCTGTATGGCATTGAGATGTGCATAGGAGACAGAGAGCAGTGTATATGTGGCATGGTCGAACGCACTGGTACATGCATGGTTTGATTCTTCAGCAGATACGCCCTCAGTAGACTGAATACGATGCATGGTTGGGCACATCTTGTGAGTTGGCGCACATGGCGGGCGGGGTGCATGGCCCTGGGTGTATATACGCTCTGGGCCTCTCAGGGGTTCAGAGATGCTGAAAGGGCACAGTTAGGTGGGGGGGGCTAGTAGGGGGGCTTCGTGGTTGGTTTGTGTATTTTTTTCCCTAAGGCTTTGCATGTGCCTTACATAAGTGCTACGTGTAGCTGCTATGTACCCCTTTGTATGTTGCCATTGCGTTGCATGTGTTTATACAGTAATAGTGTTAAAAAAAAGTAAGGCATATGAGAACCACAGATTCCTCACCTGTCTTGAAGTTGCAAGCAGGCTGCCCTGCAGTAACACTAGCTGAGGCCACAAAATCTGCATCTGCCAGCTTTGTTTCATTGTGTGTGGCCTATGTTCTTGCAAAACACAGTGCACGCGGGCCAGGTCTTATGCGTATCTGCTGATGAGTTTTTCCCATTGGCAGGATTGTTAATACCTATAAGGATGGGCCTGCTGTGGGGACCTGGGTGAACCCCAATTTACCACTTCCAGGGCCTGGATCAATCACAGAGCAAGTGGGGTTATATAAACACACACACCACACAAAATATCATTCCACTTAACTTCTTGCCCATTACCAGTTGTTTATAATTTCATACATTGAGTGCAGATATTTGCTATGTTCTTCAGAGTATGCTGGGAGTGAAGTAGTGGATTATTATACTTTTCCCCAGAGGGACATGTGTGCAGGTCAGTCCAATTCTTATGAGTAAACTACTGCAAGTTAAATCCTTTTCTTTAAGCTGTGCAACTGAAAGTAACACCAGTACACTTTTGTCAGTATGTATGTAGTTGAAACACTTCAATCCGTAAGAGTACCAAGTCCTCACATTCAATATTTTTCTAAAAAGATACCGCAAGTCCAAAACTCCGGTTGGTTACATTTTTCTATCCTACACATTCTCAAATTACCAGGATTACATTTATAACTAAGAACTTGATTGTGCCTGCCATTTTCCTTATTTCACATATCGTTTCCCTTAAAGTTACAAACTTGCAAGGCAGCTTAAGCAATGCAAAACAGATCAGACATACATTTGCAAATAAGGTGTATAGAAATGGTTTCAATATTAATTATCCTGAAAAAAAATAATCTCAGTATCCTGTAACAAACACTGATTGAAATCCTCCCTGCATGGATTTCATCGATGCTTCTGTTGCTTTAAAAACATTTTAAATGAATAACATAAATGCTCACCAATCGCCCCGTGCTGTTACTGCAACCTGTCTTACTAGCCTTTTCTTGTCATCCAGGGGTTTGGCTAAGGCGCGAATCACCTGCTGCTTGTATGGTAAAAGCTGAAGACAAGAAAATGAGTGCTCCATTAATTGTAATAAAAAAGAAGTTGATACAAACCCAAACATTTTACCAACAGAAGGGGTTCAAAGAGTCCCAGAAAAAATATGACAGGACAACTACTTAGGCACTTACATCAAACACACTTAGAGGAAATATTGTCTGGCATGTTGTATGAGCTAGTGTGCATGCTTTTCACATTTGTCCTTGGAGAAGAATGGCTATTTCCAAAATCGAACCAGGCAGAAGCCTTACAAAAATACAATAGTTTCCTGAAGCAGACCACATGAAGATGCTATTTCCTTTGTATATTTGATATTCATGTTCTTGCTACAAGATTTAGTTTATGCAGGGCCATGCAAGAACCACAAATAAATACATAATAAAAATGCTCAAAAACCAACCATGTTCACATAGTTGGTGATGACAGCCACACTAACTTCCATTGTGCGTTAGGCATGACTGCACAGCAATTGATTACAGCAGTTAGCTACTTTACTTTACATTGATTTGAATAGCGCAGCCATAGACCCGAAGGCGCTACAAAACAGATAACAATTAAACAGATTCGAAGAAGTAGGAGAGATAAGATATTTTCACTGACATATCTTCTAATTAATTAAAGAGATGAGTCTTCAACCTCCTTTTAAAGATCTCAAGTGACCCAGAGGACCTCAGCGCGAGGGGAAGGGCCTTCCACATGTTCGGACCCATTACAAAGAAAGCAGATTTAGCCACCTTGCCGGTGCGGCATCTTGGAACGAATGAGAGATGTTGTGAATTAGATCTCAAAGCTCTTATGTTAGTTCTGGAGGTGTGAAATTGTAAATAATTTGTCATTTTACCCTGTAATGATTTATATATGATCATCAGGGTGTCACAACCCTCAGCCCTGATCCCCAATGGCAAGCCCATTGGCCAGGTGGAATCAGGACTCGGATCGCTTATAAGGCCTGGCATCCACTTCTCAGGCCCTCTTGGGGCCAGGCTCATAAACAAAGATAGACATCTGCTTGTGGAACTACTTTTTAGGGCTTTCAGCCAACATGGAGGCATCCACATAGCTTGATTCCTAGAACCAAGCTATGCAGTCTAGTGTTTTGGGTGTGGTGGCCTAGGGACTACTTTACCTGGACTACTTTTCAGTGGCTATTTAAATCACACCCGAACAAGACAACACGCTTCGCGTTACTTTGCTACTAGCAACGTGACGCTCACTGTGTCCAGCTTTCTCACAAGCCTGACGAATTCCGGACCTGCAGAAAACAAAGAACATCGTTAGCAGCAGAATCTTACCTGCAATCTTCATCCTTCACTGCTCGCAGCTCCTGGGCAGCTATGTTTGAAAAGTTTGCCGCCCGGATCGAAGGACCTGAAAAAAGGGAGAAAGACATTATTAAAGGAGGTAAAAAAGACATTACAACCATGAAGCGCTTAGAGACTTACCTGGCTGGCTGATTTTCGACCGGCATAGCTCCGGAACTCCATCTGCGCTGGGAGCACACCGCGACCTACGAAAAAGAGAAAAGCACAGGTCAGTGAGGACAAGATATCGCTGCGCAAAACGCCTCCTTACCGCATCATAGCGCTATTGTGCGCCATCATCTACCGGTGAGAACCAGCCTACCCAGTTCTCCAAGCGGATACTCCGCACACCTAAGGGAGATAAAAAGAGACATTTTAGAACAGAGAAAAGGCATGCAAGAATAACAACACCATCAATCGCAATAAGACCTACCTGAAAGACACTACAAGGGCTGCAGTCAGTGAAGTAACTGGACCGTCCGCGCCCACAAAATACAACGCGCCCCTGCCCAGAGAGCAGGACGGAGATCTCACCAATTCCGACAGCCAGGTGAGAAGAGAACCCAGAGGGGCTGAAAACACAACGGAGGTGGGGAGAAACTTACCTTGGTCGTCCAGTCCTAATATAGTCTTCACTTCCAGGCGGAATCCCATCGACACCGAGAACCACACCAGGGAGTCATAGAGAAGGGCACCAACGACCAACTGGCTGGGTGGCGTCCCCGTGGATACCAGGTGAGCGTAACACAGGGTTCTGAACCGGATTCTGGACTCCAATGGCAACCAGTGTAGGGCCCTTCTAGCTAGTGTAATATGGTCTCTACACTTGAGTTTCAGGACAACTCTAACAGCGCTATTTTGGCACATTTCAAGTTTATTAAGGCTATTTTTGTCCAATCCTAGTAGCAAACTTGAGCAGTAGTCAATTTTAGATCCTATTATGGCTCTTGCAATTGTCTCTGTATTTTCTTGAGATATAAAAGGTCTTAGGTGTGCCAACAGCTTTATATAGTAGGCACATGAGACTAAACTGCTCACATGTTGCTTCATTGATAGTCTCTGGTCAAACATGACATCTAACGTTTTTACTTTTTTTAGTGGAATGATGGTTTCATCTCCCATCTAAAACTATCATAGCCAGGACCCAGTCTTTTTAGAATCTGTGAGGATCCAATAACAAGAAGTTCTGTTTTTTATTTATTTAATGCTAGCTTATTAATGACCATCCATGATTCGATGATGGCAAAGACTTTTTGAATGGCTAATTCATCCACATCATGTGAACCAAGTAATGGGATGACACATTGCGTGTCATCCGCATAATTCGTGAATATAATGTTCTCATGATCTAACATGGCAAATAATGGCGCCATAAAGATGTTATAGAAGCATGGGGATGTACAAGCCCCTTGTGGGACACCACAAGCAGTTGTGATAGGCTCAGACTCTGCTGTACCACAAAACACCCTGCTATCTCGATTATTAAGAAAAGAGAGAACCCAATCAGTTGCATTAGTTGAGAAGTTAGCGACCTCAGACAACCTGGTGGTCATGATATCATTATCCACCAGGTCAAATGCCGCTGAGAGATCTAACAGTATCAGTAAAGAGGCTTCATTGCAATCCATACGGGTTAATAACTTGGCTTTAAGTTCTAATAAAGCAGTTTCAGTACCATAACCAACACGAAAACTAGACTGATGATCATTAAGAATGGGGTGTTTGTTAAGCTGTTCAGATATCTGAATGTAGGCCACACAATCAAGGATTTTGAGCAAAAAGGCAGTATTGGTGATAGGCCTATAATTATTAGGAAGATCCACTGATAGACCTGGCTTCTTCAAAATTGGCATAACCCATGCTTTCTTAAGATACTAAGGTACCGAACCTGACAATATGGAAGCATTGATGAATTTACAAATTGCCGCAATAATAGTCGGAGAACAGGTTTTAATCATCATAGTGGTGAAAATGTCATCTTTGCATTTTGTGGCTTTAAGTTGTTTAATAATGAGCGAAGTCAAAAACTGGAATAGCAGGAGATCTTTTATAGGTCCAATCCCCTAGCTTGAGTATATTGTCCTTTAGTATGTTACTTTTTATTTCAATATCCTCATTACTGCGCCCTGTGCCTCCCCAGAGCCTGGCTATCGACTTCCGGGGTCTTCGACGGAACTTAGCGGCAGCCCCGGGGCGCGTCCCGGTTGGCGGCCGGCGGCCTGGACATTAACGACCCCGTTCCTCGCTCCCGTGGTGAGAGCTGCGTGAGACTGGGCTGGCACTTGTGGGGCTCTCTGACCCGAATCAAACATATCCTGAGGCTGCCCCCCCTGACGGACGCGGCAGGTGTTCCCCCATCTGGCTCGGAGCTTCTACCATCTAATTACACTGTGAAAATTCACGCCTGTCAGCTCTCGCGGTTATTGCCCCGCGTACGCCACGGAGCACGCCATTCCTTGCGCTCTCCTGAGCCCTCTTCAACCACACAAACACTCGGCCCTCTCATCCCACCAGGCCCAGGCCGTTTCTGCACCTCTGCAATGCCTGGAAAAAACACGGGCAAATCCAGGAAGATGGGACCGATGGACTCCTTTACTAGCTCACAATCATCTCCTGAATGCCCGGACCCTCAATCTCCGGCCTCACCCCTAAATACAGAAGATATGAAATTTGATCACCTGCTGATAACAGTTCAAAATGGATTCCTGGACATTAATGTCAAACTTGACGACATTGTCTCCACGATAGGCTCCCTAAAAACTCGCCTAAACAAGGAAAGTGCCAGAATCACAGAGGCTGAAAACAGAATTGGCACAAATGAGGACTCTACTTGGCAAAACACCCAGGACATCGCACTCCTTAGAGGGGAAATGAATAAACTCTGCGATAAATGCGACGATTTGGAATCCTGTTCCAGACGGAACAACATCCGCATAGTCGGCCTCTCGGAGACCTTCTGCAAAGGCCCAATGGAGTCCCGAATCGAAGACCTTTTGAAATCTCTCCTCGGGGAGGAGGCACTCTCACCCCAGTTCCTCGTCGAGCGGGCACACCGATCCCTCGCTCCACCACCCAGACCAGGGGCTCCTCCCCGCACGGTGATTGCCAAACTGTTGAACTACAGGGACAGGCACGCCATCCTCATACTGGCAAGAGAGAAAGGACCCCTTAGGTTTGGTAACAACATTATTCATGTATACCCGGACTTCTCCGCAGGGGTCCAGACTCAAAGACAATCCTACGAAACTGTCAAGCGCCAGCTACGTTTGAGACAGGTCCCCTACGCCCTTCTCTTTCCAGCGAAACTTCGTATACAACATGCTGGAAGAGCTCACTTTTTCGAATCTCCTGCCACAGCTTTGGCCTACATGGAAGCCTCGATACCCCTCCCGTCCGGGAGACAGGAACTTGACCAGAACGACTTGCAACAACCTGTATAACCTGTTTTCCTACTCATTGATCCCAGCCGCAGTCAGGACTGGTCTATGCTGGCCACTGTGAATGCTGGAAACAGGATGCAGCAGGGAGAACTCCCCTGCCCCCCATCCTTTAACAATGCCGGATGAGATGCGCCCGACCTCGAAGCAGAGTTGCTGCACTCGTCCCCTTCTTTGGAAACATCCACAAGTTAGTTAAAAGGGTTCATCATCAAGTTGGGCACGATGGTGTGGGAGGGGGTGGGTACGGGCAACAGGGGACTGTTTCACTGTTCGAACACTACGTTAATGCTGCAGGCAGCCCCTGTTGGGCACCAGGCACAATGTTCAGTTGGCTTAACCATTGGTAAAATTGCACTCACGGTTTCACTTGCTGTCCTCCACTACGAGAAAATCCACTTCCCCACGCTCTTACATGACACACGGAAATGGCGCAGAAAACTAATACACTCGGGGGGCTTAAACTAAAACTGCTCACCTGGAATATCCGGGGGTTAAACAACAGGGAGAAAGCCAGCAAAGTAGGTGCTTACATTAACAGACACCACCCATATATCGCTATGCTCCAAGAGACTCATGCATTAAAATCCACCAACGAAAGTATCCTGCGACAATGGGGAAAAAATAGGTATTACACGGAATACTCCTCCCAAAACAGAGGCATCATCATGCTCATACACCCCTCACTAGGGTTCTCCACCGAGAAAAGCATAATTGATCCACAGGGCAGATATGTTGTGGTCTGGGGCACTGTGGCTGGCAGAAAATTTGTACTGGTCAATACATATGGTCCAAACCTGGATGAGCCAGAATTCTACACACATCTCCTTGCAGAGATTGGCCCTACAACGGAAGCCTGGGTATTGTGGGAAAGAGACCTTAACACTATCCTCGACACTACGTTAGATAGGTCCTCAAATAAACCTAGAGCCCTTACTAAAAACAGCCAACATTATACACCAAGCCCAGGAGGAACTAGCTTTGTCCGATGCGTGGAGGGGGACCCACCCCATAGATAGAAAATACACCTTCTATTCCTCGGTCCATAATTCTGAATCCAGAATAGATTACTGGCTCATCTCCTCCCCCCTCATCAACTCCATTGAATGCTGCAATATTCTTCCGCGCACACTCTCGGACCATTTCCCCGTCATTCTAAATATACTGCTCCCCAACATCCGTCGCTCTGCACAGCGATGGAGGATGCCCCCAATATATTGAAGGACCCAAATGTGTTAGAGGCTCTATACACTGAGACGGAGGAGTTCTTCCAACTGAATAAGGGCTCTGTGGGCAGCTGGTCTTCCATCTGGGAATCATTTAAGGTGTGGGTATGAGGCAACCTTATGTCCAAGACGTCTGGTCTCCTCAGAACCGTTAGAACCAACTTGGGCAACACAGAATCAATCCTGCAATCGCTCGAATCTGCCTATAGTAGAACCCATGACAAACTTATTTTGGCGGACATTAGTCTACACCTCCAAACCTTTAACGAACTGGCTACCAAAGAACAACAATACATGGCCATCCCGTCCAGGGCACGCAAATACGGGGAGGACAACAGGGCAGGCCACCATCTGGCCCGTATACTTCGCAATGACCACACCCACACCCCTATTGCAAGTATTCTAACAGATGGGGGAACAGCTGTGCATGGGGAGGATGAAATAAATGAGTTCACTGACTATTACACTAATCTTTACGCCAACCACGATAGGTCCACACGGGACAACGTAAAGTCGTATTTAAGTAAGATTTCCCTCCCTAGGCTAACTTTAGAAGATAACTGGTCCCTTGAACAACCTATGACGGCCGAGGAAATTGCTGAAGCGATCAAAGCACTAGCAGCAGGTAAAACTCCAGGGCCGGATGGCCTAAACGCCGACCTGTATAAGGCATGCTCTCCGATACTCGCCCAATATTTTCCCTTGTTTGGGAAGAGGCTATGAACGCTGGTTCACTCCCTGAGTCCATGTCAGACGCAGTCATTACGGTGCTCCTGAAACCTAGACACCCGGCACATGATCGCTCCTCCTACCGTCCCTTGTCCATGATTAACACGGACGCCAAAATTTACGCAAAGGTGCTGGCAACTAGACTGCTCCCCAAAATGACCACCTTAATCCATCCCGACCAATGTGGATTTATCCCTACGAGATCCACGGCCCTGAACCTGCGCAGACTGTTCAGTGTTTTAGCACAGATCAAACCAGAGGCACAAGCAGCAGCCATCTCACTTGATGCCGAAAAAGCATTTGATTCGGTATTGTGGCTTTATATGTTTGAGGTTCTTCACAAATTCGGATTCGGCCCTTATCTGATAGGTTGTGTCAAACTTCTCTACTCCTCTCCCAAGGCCAGAGTTCTAACCAATCGTACCCTATCCAATCAATTTACACTATGCAGGGGAACAAGGCAGGGATGCCCCTTCTCACCCATCCTTTTTGCCCTCACCATCGAACCAGTGGCGGCTGCATTCAGAGCTGAACAAGACCTTAGGGGTATAAAAATGGGGGGTATACCAAGCCATCTCATTGTATGCAGACGAGGCACTACTATATGTTCGGGAACCAGAAAAGAACCTATCCCCCATTTTAGCGGTGATCACCGAATTCACTACACACTCAGGCTACAAGATCAATACATCCAAATCCGAGATCTTTCTGTTGACACATGCCACTACTTGCCCCACAAACAGTCATGGGCTGTCATGGGCTCCCGATCACATTCGATACCTGGGAATCCTGGTTTCTCACGACAAGAACTCTCTTTACATAGATAACTATGAATCCACTCTACAAACCATACACCCTAAGCTTCAAATTTGGTCCAGACTCCCCATATCTCTTGCTGGCCGGATAGCGGTCCTCAAGATGACGGTACTCCCTAAACTCCTATACATCTTCTGTAATGTACCTCTATGGCCGGGCAAACTCTTCTTCGACAACCTGCGTTCCATGGCCACCACCTTCGTGTGGAACGGTGGCGCGAATAGAATGAAATGGAACAAATTGGTCGAACCCTATAATATGGGAGGCTTCGCCTCCCCTGATTTCGAATTGTACTATTATGTGGCACAGGCACACTATGCAAAGTTCTGGCAGGACCCCTTGGATAACGAACCACATATACCCATCGAGCGTCATTCGGTTCGCCCAACCTATTTGAGATCCATCATATTTACGAAGTCACAAAGATGATTGCAAGTTTGACCCTGCCTCCTCCACAGTTGCGGCATGGGCTGCAATAAGCAAACGTCTACACATAGACTGTCCTTATGATTCCCAAGCACCGCTCGAACTTCCTGGGCATTAAGCCGACTTACGACATTGCCATCCAGAAAAACTGGCTACCCGAATATGAATTCACAATGAAAACCATGTTACCATTGGTAAATTTGTAACTCCTGAAGACTTCGCAAACTCAGTGGGGAGCAGCCAATTAGCCACCCTACAGTACCATCGTATGAAAGCCGCTTTCAAAGAAAGGTGGCCATCATTCCCAGACGAACCCCCCGAGCATGTATGCTACCAGTCATTGTATTCTCATGCAGGCACTGGGGTATCCAAATTATACAATATTGTGCAGGCTCACACAAAATCATCGAACACCATCAAGGCATCGTGGGAAAAAGACATGGATATTACCATTGAGGAGGGGAAGTGGGCCAGATATTGCCTCCTATCTAAGAAAATCTCACTTAACGCAGGCCTGAGACTAATACAATTCAAGGTTCTGAACAAACTACATTACACGCCAGCCAAAATGGCAAAGTTCTACAAGACCACTCCCGACAATTGCCCGAAATGCCACGCCCCTGGTGCGGATTCGTTTCATATGTACTGGGCCTGCCCCCAGATAGCAGGTTTCTGGCTCGCAGTGGCCAACATCCTTGAAGAAATAACACAAATCCCTGCACACCTCAACCCACCTAAATACCTGTTTGGAGACATTGGCAAGGCCCCGGAAAAAAGAGGAGACTGTTCAATGTCGCCTGCGCAGTAGCGAAGAAATGCATCCTCCAGAAATGGAAGAGCGGCCAGGCTCCAACAACAGAACAGTTCCTTGCGACCCTCACTTACGTGTATGAATGTGAGGAAAACTATGTTAAGATGGTATCTGCCCCATGTAAACCAAAAGACATTTGGGCCCCGTTCAGGGCATACTTAGATGAAACCTCCACAGACACTGAAAACTCGGGCAATAATAGCGTAGATGATGGGCCATGCCACACGTCTAGCTATATGTAACTTCTTTCTATGGATATATACAATGACATGCACCTGATGTAAAAGTCTGCATGGGGAGTTGGGTTGTCAATTTTGTAATGCAAATTTGTATTATGTAGATGCGAGACAAGCAGAGTGTACTGTGACATGCAAACCAAAAATAAAGTTCTTAAAAAAAAATTTAAAAAAGTCTCTTTTAGCATCAATGATGGCTTTTTTATAGGAATTAGCAGCTAATTTATAATTCTGAAGAAGCATGGGTGTACTCTTGTTTCTCCACGCATGATAAGATTTCAATGTTATGGATTTCAGAGATTGTAGTTCTGGAGTAAACCAGGCATTACGTTTAGTTTCAGATTTTACTACTTTGTTTTTAATAGGAGCTATGATGTTAGCAACTCTATCCAAATTCATAGAAATTTAACTGGAAAATTCTTCGGGGATGTTAGCACTAGAAAGATTCAGTGAGTTATTGAGTAATGGTTCAATTTTTTCAGAAGTAATATTTTTCAGGTTACGATATGGTGCTACTACGTTACGTTGACGTTTCGTTTTTATGGGTGGATCCACTACAACCATAAAGTTAACGAAATAATGGTCAGACCAAGGGCACAAAGCCGCCGAAATGTCTCTAGTATTAACTGCATGGCCAGCCACCCAGCCCAGGGTGTGGCCCAGAATATGCGTTGGCTCATGAATAAGTTGTGAGAATCCTAATTCATCTAGTGCATCTCTGAGTTCAGACGCAATCTTATCCTCCTTATGGTTGAGCCATAGGTTAAGGTCTCCCATTAACCTAACAGTTACCTAATAGTAGCTCTGTTCCTGAAATATATTCTATTTCTTCTGTAGATTCACCATTGTAGAAGAACAAATTGGTAATGTTCTTTCAGGTGGATGTTCCTCATATTCACTATAACCTGCAGCGTTAGCTGGATCATGGAAACCTTTTTTATGAGTTGAGGGGGCTGTGTGACAGCGTTGGGATCCCTCAATGTGACCACTCGTCGCCACTGATGTCAAGCTGTCATCTATATCTTACACCGTGCCCCTGGGACCTCAATTTCCTCTTACACCCCCCCATACTCAGAAACGTAAGGAACAAAAAAAATTGGACAAATTTGCACTCGGCAGGGTCTATTCAGAGCGCAATGAGGAATCTGTGGTAGGAACATCCAACAGAAAGAATATTAACAGAAGCAAGTAATGTGTTCTTCTAAAGCATAATATCCTTCCACAGATACCTCATCTTAGACAGACTCCTATAACTGTCACACAAACCAGGAAGTGTGTTGCAGCGAGACCAGAGAAAACCGTTACAGTAAGACATTTTGTACAACCACTCTACCGAATCAGGTGCCCGGACCAGACCGAATCTAAGCAATAATGTTTTCCAAAAGTATGCTACACAAACACTCTAAAATGAACTTTGTTTTCAGTGGGCTGCCAACTCCAAATGCTGACCGAACCTTGTAAGAAAAGGGGGCAAGGCTTGAGGCCTGTTATATGCATTCTACTCACTGTAAACTGAAACTTGGGAAAAGGGAAGCCAACGGTTGGCCCAGGGAGACAGATGACATGGGTAACCATGGATGGGACAGAGGAAGGATGAATAGGGGCAGGCAAAACAGGTCAATGTGGTTTGTTAGGGTGAGGTTAAAGGAAGAGAAACAGAAGGAAGACCAAAAGACCAGAAAGAGGAAGGACAGTGCAACAGAGCATGTAGGGGAATTGTCAAGAGCATGCCCAAGATGAGCTTTTGTTTGGTTAGAAATATTAGTACTTGGGTGTGAATGAGTAAGGTGAGTGAGTAAGATTAAGGTGAGTTAGATTAAGTAGAGAGTGCAGGAAGGTGACAGCGTGGTTGAGACGGATGACAGCGAGGAGTAAAAGGAAGATGATTGTGAGAGGAGTGGCAGAGTAGTGGGAAGTTTGTGTAGCGGAGTGTAGTTGACGCTGAGTGGGAGGAGTGGATAGTAGTGGGAGGAGTGTGTAAAGATGATTGGTAGAGTTGTGGGACCGCCTGAATAGGAACCACCTAGGAATTTATATAGAAGGCGTTTGCCTTTGGCCCATCACAACCAGCATGTCAGATTTTTGACAGTCATGGTATCAAAGTAAGACCGACAAGTGATCACAGTTCCAGAGTGTTTATTGAACATTATCAGGGGTGTGAAAAACGCCTATCTAAACCTAAATCTAAGATGGGAGCAAGCTATGACCATCAAATAATAATAATACAGTCCTAGTGGAGTCTAGTCAAATAAAAATGCCTAAACTAAATAAACCTACTTCCTGCCCTCAATCTAATACAAAAATGACGAGGGATATGTAAGCTTTCAATACAACAGGGTAGTGTTCCCCAAAAAAATAGACCGTTCAGGTTTTCAATGGGAAATGCAAAAGAAATAGTGGGTCTCAAAAGAAGTGCCAGGATAACTGGACGTGGTAATAGTAACCCCCTTCCCCACGTTAAAGGCAAGGGTGGTCAGGTAGAGCTTCTTGTTAGCTTGGCACACTCTGGCTGACGAACACTTTTGGCAAAAGTTCCCTGCATCACGGGCCTTCCAGCTTTGGCATTTTCCTGAAGTTAACACAGTTGTTTCACTCGCTTCAGTTCCCCTCGATCGAGTTCAAAACTTTTTTTCCTTATAGTTCACAATGCATTCCCCTCGATCGGGGGTAAACTTTCATAAAGCAGGGTTCCCTTCCCCTTGCTTTCTTGGCTTTCCTCAGTTGGGTTCACACTTGCCACATTACAGTTCACAATTTTACATTCGCCAAAGGCTTTCGATTGTAGGAGGATTTTGCTCTTTACATTCGTATGACTACTTTGACTTTGATTACCAGATGCGCCGGCCCCTCCGAGGGCCTTCTGGTATATGCAGTTCACAACACTTTCACTTGACTTCGCTTTAGCATGACCTCTATCTAGGTCCCTTTAATTCACATTGGTTATGGAGGCTTTCGGCAAGCTAATTTCCCATTACCGGACCACTCAGTTATTATCCATCTCGATTATTCCTTAATTATAATATCATCTGTTTTCATTCGTGGTTTCACGGCACACGCGTAGCCCTTGAACTCTCTCAGCAACTTTCATTAGTTACAATGTCTTTAGTTTTGCTTGCAGTTTCACGGAACACGCAATTACGTTCCAGTGTGCATAGTTATAAAGGGAGGTCGACTTTGCCTGGCCTCATTACTTGGACAGTCTGTTGTCAATAAGGAGTCTTTCTTCTGTCCCTGAGCATGTTTTTCATCAGTAATCTTTATCCTCCCAATCCCTCTCCTCCTCGTCTCAGTGTTTGAGGGGGGGAAAAAGGGAGGGCGAGAGTTGGGAAGTCAGTAAATCCTGTATAGTAGGATGGGGAAGGTGTCATAAAGGAAAGGGGAGACCGCATCTCGCCATAGGGTGCCCCTATCCTACCCCCTGAGGATCCCTCACCCAGGTGATCCTCCTGCACTGGTCCATCCCCCTAGGAGCTGGATCCAACAGCGATGGCAATGTCCTGCCCACCTGGATGACGAATCCCTGGGGATCAGCATGTGAAACACCTTCTGGTCTCTCACAGGTTACTGACCACTTGTGACAATCTTGGGACCTAGGGATGCCTAGGCTATGGAGGGAAAAGCCCATGAGAGACACTGCCCTTAGTGAGACGCTTTGCAGAAATTCAAATAAAACCCATTGAACCTTCACACAGGATTGGTGTGTTTGTGAGGCCACATGTGACAACCCGAAAACTGAAAGTGTGGCAGGGTAACCTTTCTTTGTCAAAATGTACAAGCCCTGCAGAGCCAGTTCTAGCAGGAAGAAAGGACTAGTCCTGGGTCACACGAAAGAGGGTCTAGTTGTCTGCCCCTGCACCAAGTAGAGAACTTTCTACAAAAGCAGTTGTAAATAGCCTTTGTGGCTGGTCTCCTTGCTGATAGCAGGACCCCCACCATCTTCCAGGAGAGCCCAATCAGTGCGCCCCTTCTTTTCAGCAGCCACACATGAAGGTTGAGTGTATTGAGGTTTGGGTGAAGGACTAAGCAGTGTGCAGCATAGTGTGTGTTTCAGTGTCGGAGTGGAAGGATCTTTCATAAGTCTGAAAGTCTGCCTACTATTTTCATTGGACTGACTGTGCACCACCACAAAATTTCCTCCACACCGGCACAGTGTGTAGCATAGTGTGTTTCAGTATTTGGTGTTTTGGAGTTCAGGGCAGATCCTCCGACACACAGTGCGCACCTCCCTTTTACAGAAGATTGATTCATATTAAATGTTGCTCAATCGGAGTTAAGTGCCTTCTGCTGTGTTACACGCACACTGAAGAATTTTTGCAAACGACCATTCAGGAGTGTGGTTGATACTTTTTCTCCACAGCTCGTATGCGCATCTGTTCACAGTTACTGAGCGTGGTGCTTCTAACTGTGATGTGATCATTTTTGTTTGGCCTACTTTCGGGAGTGTGGGTCTGTATTATATGATATGATATAGGATATGATGATATGGACATTGATTCAAAGCCCAGTCTGTTTTATTTACTATTTTCATTTTTGTATTTTGTCTTGGTGAGAAGGAAGAATCAATCTTAGTCAACCATCGGCTTTAGTTGCAAGCAGTGGAGTTTTTCTACTACAGTCGACTAATTGCACAAGCACTTTTTAGGTACCTCTATTTTTGTATTTGGCCTTATGGCGGTTGCATCAAATGCAGTCCTCTTTGAATCCTGCTGTAAAGGAAACAGAGTCTGTGTCTTCTAAGATCTTGCCAGTTACATCTATCTGGGCAGCTTAAAATCCATCGTTTTCAATAATGGAAGCACAGGGGAATCATGTGACTACCCACCTGAAATGATATGAGGAGGCATCTTTTTCCAATTTAAAGCAAATCGAATATGCCCAGGTTCTAGCTACGCAGGATTCCATTTTGGGCGATTCACCAGCACTACTGGAGGCAGCAGCTTCTACTTTGGAAGCAACTGAAGGGTTTACTTCCGAATGATAGTTACCAACTGTTCCCAGAAATGCCCATCTTTATCCTTGGAAAAATCTATAATCCTGGATGAGTCATTTCTGAAATTGTGCAAATACATGGACGCTACACTAGGGATCTTAAGGAGGATGGGATGTACCAGTTCCATCTCCATCACTTATTGCAGAAAGGGGTGTCAGAACCTCCAAAGGTACATAACTATCATGATTTGGATTCTTCACCCCGAAAAATATCCAACTAAGAAGACAATCGGAGGTTTTGCCTAAGGTGGATACTTTAGGCCCTACATCGATTTCTGCACTTCATTTGGTACGGAGTCCCTCCTCAGACCATACAATAATATCATGGACATTATAACTTCTAATGCTGATGAACTTTCTTTATTACATAAGGATGTTCAGAAAATCAATACGACATAGTGTGGGCAAAAGGGGGAATTTTGCCAATGTCTCATCTGATAAAAGGGGCATTTCGTGGGGTGAAACAATGGCTGCTAATCAAGCACATAGTTCCTAGAACTGTCCATTTGAGCAAAGGGTTAAAGTTAAAGCTAAAGTTATTTCCAGCACTGAAATAGATTCTAAATATTTGGCTCTGTCACAAGCCAACAATGAATGGTATTCTTCTAAGATTATAGGTTGGGAATTCTCTAGTCTGGCAAAAGGTGGGGTGCATTTGAACAGAACAAAGTTATTGAAAGTTTTCAAACAAATCTCCCCCTCCCCCCTCACACAGAGGATACAGATTTTATATCTCTCCCTCCAGTTCCCAATAATCAGATGGTCTCTTATTTCCATTCAGAGATTATTTCGAACATGCTTTGGGAATCAACTTTTTTTAAAAAATAATATTTATTTTGAAAAATTGTAGGTAATTAAACAACATATTACCAGACAATTGAACAGAATATACATAACACATCACATTGCATTACATAGGTAAATAAGTGAAAAGCAATGCAAAGCAAGAAGAAGCATTGCCTCATTCAACTTTTAAACCTACGTTCAATAGGTTTTGAATTACATGGTTTGACATCGAAAGAGCAAGCAAAGTCTTTCTTGCTAAATCCCCTTACTGGTATGATTGAGGGGACCGGTGTATCATCTGTAAATCCAGTGGTTGACTCTTCGGCCTTTAAGGCTTTTATCCAAATGACTAACTTATTCAAAAAGGGTCATGATTGGTCTTGGCTTGAACTGGTACTCAAAACCTTTGCTGTTTTTGGTCAAGGATTGTCTCAAACCTAACCTTACCTCCATAAAGATTCTCTCAGGGAATTATATGCGGTTGTGTAAATCTGCATAAATTGTTCCATAGTTCAGTTTTTATTAGAACGGCCAATATATTAATACTTCAGTAGACAATGGCAATCTCCCACTTTACATTAAATGGATATATTACATATACGTCTCCGGCTGTACGAGCTTGCAAGGGCAGACCAACCAGTGGCTTAGCAATAGCCATAGATGGCTCGCTGGATCTTGACTCTTGAGTTGGTTTCTATCACTGAGGGGGGGTTGGAAGTTTCTATTAAGCCAATAACTCACAGAGCCAGACTGCTTTTGGTTAACATATTGGAATCCGGTTAGACAAACTAAAGTCATTTGAACGAAAATGACTTTCGGTTTTCACTCCACCAAACAATTCTGATAACCTGAACCCCCCCCCACCACCGTCTTACTTACCTTTTGGAGGTACACTTCACTGTGTACCACCATCTCCTGCATCACTCTGCGACGCCGGTTCCCTTCACTTACGTGCATGGGAACCAGCGCTGCAGGTTCCTCTTTTTAAAAAAATGTTTTTTTTTTATTTTACTAAATTGAGAGTGGGGGACACTGCTGCAACTCCAATGGCATTATAGTGAACAAGGGTGCAGGGGAAACTTCCCCGCCGCTCTTGTTCACTATAATGACATGGAATGGGGGATTTATTCAACATTTTCGGCTGTACATTATTTTTCGCACAGCAGATTTTTAAACAAATCTCACATTTGTATTTTTTTTCTCGAATTCGTATACGGATTCCACAGCCATATATTGTATTCTATCGGGGCTATTTGAGTCTTGGCTATTGGAAGGACATGGCCATGTCATAATAGCAGTGGGTGATTTCAATTCTAACTGCTCAGAAGTGGCTAGATTAAATGATTTAAGGGCCATACCCTGCCAATCCCAGATTAGCATTTCTAAAGGTGCGGCATGGGATTCCTTCCTTGTGGATTGGGGACTAGAACAACTGGATCCAGATGAGTCTAATATTTTTCCCATGATTACATGGCATAGGGGCCTGATGCCTTCATGGATTCATTATTTGTATTTGTCTTGCACTTTAAAATCTAAGTGTAGGCCTTTCAGAATCTGCGCTCCAAGAAGAGTTGATCATTTAGTTATATTATTTGATATTCAAATTAATCATAACACATGAATCGTGTCCTGCTATGGCATGTGTCTCTCGGTAAAGAGTCGGTCTAAGATTGCAATGGAATGGCAAAATGTGTAATAAACTGATGCGTTATATGGTAAAGGGGATTTATCCATGGGGGTCATCGGATGGGTTATCTTCAACATTCTGTGGCAAGATTGAATGTCTGAATAAGATCATTGTGGGCTGTATAAGACATTTAACTTTTGAAACGAGGGCCTTGCAAAGAAGGAGCACAAACAAATATGTTTCACGGATTGCAGCATCAAAGAGGGATAAAAGGTCTAGTTTAAGATGACTAAAAATCAAGGGGATTACCCAGTAAGGAACACCTACTGTTAAAAAAGCCATCTGCCAACGATATAAGAACCTGTTGAGCGCAAACAAGAGGGCGGCCTGATTGAGCGGCTCCTCGGCCCGGTGGGACAACTCGGCAGTTTCACCATCCTTTCTGTGCACGTTTTTGCTCCTGTGCGGCCTGTGAGGTTCCTAATGCCTGCGGCACTGCCTCACATAAAAATCGGATCCGTAGGTGTGCCCTACCGCTGGTGAGACAGGGAGCGGCCTGCATGTGACGGCTGTGGGGTGTACACCGCACGCGGCTTGTCTCATCCTGTGGGCGGATTGCAATGCCCACATCGACCTGCCTTGTGAAGTGGCTGGAGTCGAGGGAAGAGGACCCCCGGGATCGCTCCGCCTCGCCTGCTGCTTGTGCCCCTCAAACTTAGCTCTGGTCTGGGCGGCAGGACTGTGCTGGTGCTGTATGCGCTCTGTGGAACGCGGTTGTTGAGCCTCCCCCGGGAACGCGGTTGTTGAGCCTCCCCCGCCATCCACCGTAGCCGGGGCTCGCCAGTCTGCGCCCCGACACCCCAGGGTGCAGCTTGAGATGCGTGATACCGGTGGGGCCGGTCGGAGCACCTTTAAAGGATACAACCCGCGCCAGAGCCAAATTCTGAGGGAGGCCGCCACCCCGGCGACTTACGGTGTGCGGATTCTCTCCAGCGCCGTTGGTCAGCTGCTCTCCTTCATGCGTCCCGACTTCTGCTACGCCCTGCTCTTGTCCCGCTGTTGGGGACTTGCTACTACCGGACCCCTTCTCGTTCCTGTTGCTGGCTCCACTCTGCTGCACTGCGCCGCCTTGTCCCTGGTCGAGCTGCTGAACCGGAGCCCTGGAGAATGTACTGCTCCCTCACTACAGCTTCAGATCTACGTGGCCGTCGTGCGGCACAACAGCTCCAACCTGCCCGATCCCTTCAAATAACAACTCGCCTGTGGTTGTGCTACAAATCCTGAGCGCTCCATTGCCTTTGCTGCCATCTGCTTACTCATCCCCACACGCTCGAGTAAGCTTCATCTTCTGTGTATGGTGACGAGGGTCGGGGGCTCTGGTTGCTACTCTCCTGGGCCATTGACAATGTTGTGTGCCCGACCTATGTCACAGTGGCCCCCAGTTGCAAACCCAACACAGTGCACCTTACCTTTTCCTTGCGAGGCATCCTTTTGACTCCCATCGGTGCCCACCACACTTGCAAATACTCACCTTGCCTCTTACTTCTGGATTGTGCTAGCTCCCTGGAACCTATGGTCTCTTGTTCACCCTGGCTGTTGGTCACTCTGGCACTCGTAAAGTGATTTGGTTCCCTGGCTGCTCCCGCTGGGGCGTAAGGTACGAGTGCACCAGTTCCCTCCCACCCCCCATTGTTTGGCAACTCCTTGATACTTGCCCCTGGGTGCATGTCTTGAGCGCCAACAGTCCCCGCCCCCTCTTGGGGCTGGTGGTCTGTATCCTGGCCCTGAATACACGTCTCCGTATACACTGGGTAGCGCGCACATCCTCATAGCGCGCATTGGCCAACGTGTATGCTTTATTAGACTGCGCTGGGGTGATCACCGAATCCCCTTTTGAGGGTGCCTCACTGACCTCTGCTGCTGGGCTGGCCTTATCTCCTCCTGCACCCCTCCGAACCATTGCTCCGCATGTCCTCCTTGTGTCTGGCTCCCACCCCTGTTGCGCATCTCCTTTTTTACACCGACACCACAGTTATGGCTAAAGGCAGGGACAAAAAGCAAATCTTTATTAACATGTTTGCAAAGCCCAACCTCAAAATCTGTGAAGTTCGAGGTACATATGAATGACAACCAATGTATTTTAAACTACATTTTGGCAAATAATACACAGCAATTTTGGGCACGTATAAATAGCGATCTAGAGATTTCCAAGTCTAGAGAGGCATCCCCAATTGCCAAATCAGTGAGGGTAGATTTTTGGGGTATACATTCCATTTACCCGCTAAGTTTAAGAACTTGGGGTATCCCACGGAGAGACCGCTACGGGCCGGCATGTGTCCTTGGTCGATCAATGACCAAGAATGGGCTATCACCAAATTGAAACCATCCAGGGCACCGGGCACTGATGGCCTACCTCCATATGTTCTAAAGAAAGATCCCATTTTGTGGGTGAGGCTTTTAAAACCAGGACTCGATCACATTTATTCTACCCATACGGTACCCCAATCTTGGTCTCAATCAATTAGTATACCCATTTTTAAAAAACGGGATGTCTATAACCCAAAAAACTACAGACCTATAGCACTAATTGATGCTATAAGCATGGTTTTCGCCCTGCTTCTATTAAGAGATCTAAAACAAATCATGTGCCAACATACTATTTTATCACAATATCAGGTGGGTTTCAGATCCAATATGGATACCCCACCCCCCACACTCAATGCCATTATTTTAACTCACTTCATGATGTGAAGCTCAAAGGTACAGAACCAATTTACATGGCATCATTGGATATGTCCTGTGCATTTGTTTGTGTCGTCAGAGCAAGTCTTGTTCAAACTTAAGGTTCCTTTTTAAATTGGTACAACGTTCTGCGTGTCTACATAAAAATGCAAAAAGGATGGGGCTTTATCGAGACCAGTTAGAGCCACACTTGGTTTAAGACAAGGGTGTAATTTGACCAACTCTTTTCAATGTGAACATCAGTGACATTGATGAGCTGTGGAAGGAGAGTGGCATATTCCCTGTAAAGTTGGGGCATTTAAGACTTCACTAGCTGGTATTTGTGGATGATTTAATATTATTCAATAGAACCCCTTTGGGTTTTCAGCGTAAGTGTTGGGCAGAATCCTGTGCAGTTCCCTTGGGGAACACTGCAAAATGATTAAGACTACAGGAGTAAGCAGTAAACCCAATTGGTAGCAGTCTGTACCACCCAGATTTACCTGGCAGCTGTGGCTGAGCAGTCAGACCTCTCTCAAGAAGAGTAAGGCAGTATATAGAGTATACACAATAGGGCTAAAAACACAGTAGAGCAAACAAACACTGACCAGAGCTTTGTATAAAAAGTATATAATTATTTATTTAAAACACACTTTAGGCAATATACTAGCACTCTAAATCAAAAGCAAGTTAAAACACAGTCAGGTAAAGTATACACACCTCCCTTGATAACTATTAGACAAGTCAGAGTTAAAACACCACGATTTGTTAAAACAGATGTGAGCGTGTAACCTGATGGCACTCCAATAGTTCAGTTAAAGGGAGAGAAAAAGGCAGAGCATAGAAATAAAATACGTCCCAAAACATTTAGGAGTTCTCAGCAAGGGAATAAAGGCAGTAGACACTGTAGAGCCAAAGTTCATAGGCCAGGCCCACTTTAAATGGAGCAAAGCGAAATGTGCCCAGGATCACACGGTTTAAAATGCACTAAAAGTCTTTGCAGAATGTTCAAAAGAGGTTGGGGCGTTTCAAGAAGGTAAAGTTAGAAGGTCTGCGGCCAAACCAGTTGGAAAGCCAAGGATTTAAGGGTCACCTTGGGCAAACCCAGGAAAGGGAGGCCAGGCAGGACACAGTACCTTAAAGAGAGAGGAAGCTCCAGTGGTGGCAGTTGTTCCTGGCAGTGGTTGCAGTTCGTTGTTTCGACCAGGGGAATAGAGGATCTCGTCGAGGAGGAAACGTGGAGTCAATGCACTGCACAGGGATGAAACCAGCCGCAAAGTTAGTCAGTAAAAGGTGCGTTCCTTTTATTCGCGGTCAAAGTGGTGAAGCTTGGCTATCCGGCAGCCGGGGTGCTTGGCACGGGCGATTCGACCAAGAGACGTCTTTGGAAGGCGAAAGAGGCGAACAGGTTGGTCCCACCAGCTCAGAAGAAGAAGACTCGTCCAGCAGAAGATCTTCTCTTGTCGTTGGGGAAAGTGGTGTGTTCGTTGCAGCAGGGCTCCACCGGTGGTGTCGTCGTTAGAGATGGCTCAGCTTCTTCCCTCTTCTGATCCTTAGGTCCTGTGGCGACTTCTGAAGTTCCAGTCCCAAAAGCCCTGCTTTTATGCAGAAAAACCCCCATTCAACAGTTTAGCTGTCACTCAAACATGCTAAGTGGGGAGCCGGGCGGCTCACCACCGGGCCTATCAGAATAGAGTGCGACTTGGGTTGCTAAGGCAACGCAGTCCAGGGTGCCAATTCCCCTCCCCACACATCCTGCGGAACCCAGACAGAGTGGCACCCTTTGGAGGGCTTCTGTGGAGAAGCCCGCCAAAAAGTGGAACAAAGGGCCCGAACTTGGTTGGAGTTAGAGACGGACACGAACGCTATTTTAGAAAAGAGTTCTGGCCAAAAGACCCAACCGTTGATTTAATATTAAATAAATAAACCGGCGGTATATTTAACATTGCACCAACAAGTGGTGCGTTTAAAATCAATGGGAAAATCCCATAGGAAATATTCTGGTGCAATATTTTGCTTGATAACCACTGCCACCAGCCAGAAACTCGACAAGGGGGGACTAGACAGTGTCCCCTTGAAAACAGACCCGGGGGCAATCGAATTAACCCCTTACAGTACTTCCACAATATGATGGTTTGTACTGGTTCTGTTCACAATTTAGGACTAGTAAAATCAATGGTGACTTTACATGCCCTGGGAGACAGTAGTCAGTCCCAGGGTATAGAGTCTATGTTTGGGAGTCACTATGACACCCCTGTGTTACTGCACTGAGGGTGCTGTGTAACACACATGAAAAACAGATGATACCCTATGGAGTAAAAGACCCCATAGCCCATAAGCACATAAAAAGTCAAAGACATACCTCAAATATTGGGAGGAAAAGAGTCTCACTCTTAGCAGGAGAAAAAAACAAACCCCAAAAATCCAGCAAAGCTGCTGGGGGACTCACTAGGTTTGGGAAATTAGCCTTATAACAGAATTCTCCCTAACAGTAAGTTACATTTATTCTTTCAATACACTGCTAACAATTTGCAAGCCAATGGATCAAAATCTAAAATAGTGATCTTTTCGAATAATCTTAAACCTAAAACCATGCTGTGGTCTTTGGGATATGATGGAGTCCATTGGGTTCCCTCGTTAAGTTACTTGGGGTACACACTGATAAACATGGCTTCTATTGCAATGTGGAAGGCTACCTTAAAAGGAAAAACGTGTCCCCCTCCTTTCAAATATGAAGCATGTGTTTTCCAAATTATGTAGATCCTCGATACAGCCAGCTATAAGATATCAGTCAAAAATTGAACCAATTTTACTAAATGGGCTTGACATCTCTCATCGATTTGGTTGACTATCTGAACTCTCTCCAAGGCCAACTGTGGAAAAAGGTCTTGGGATTAGCATCTTCTGTCCCGAATGCTATTGTTCGCCATGAATTGACTCTAGTCTCCCTTCATGCACGTTCTACGTGACGACAACTGATGAACTATGGCATGTTTTTACAAATCCTACAGAGCTCTATGATTTGCATACAATTGTGAAAGGCTCCCCTGTACAATCATTCAACCTATAATCTCAGGATGCTAGCTATCTTGGATTCTATAGTTTCAACAAAGGAGGAGTTGACAAACAATTCAGGTAAAGTCAAATACATAATTTTTAGATCTGATTGGACTGGTACCGTGGAATTGACAAAAACATATACCTTCATTTCTGAGTATGCTAAATTCCATAGGAATAGAGAACAACTTCCTATCTTTATCGTTTTCCCTGTAAGAAATTCAGCTCATTGTATATGGGCTTCAAATTAAACCAACTTTTAACTAGAGAACGAACCAGTCAATGGCCCAATCCATTACTAATCCTATGATCTGTCGAATCTGGAAGATCTGACTCATTGACTCATTCAAAACTTTGAGACATTGGGTTATGTATTGTCTGAAGTTGGTTATGTGTAGGAGGACAGCATTTATCAAAGAATGGGACTGTTCTAACAATGATTTTGCAAAGAATTTATTTTGGGCAAGGTTGACGTTGGGAGGGATAACATCTCAAATTTTTGCATTGTGTCGTTTTTTAGCTGATGTTGAAAAAGTACTGTAACATATGTCTGTCGTATTTCTATTTACGGAAGTTTGAGTAAGGTTAATTGTTTTAAAATCATATCACAATAAAAAAAGAACATTTTAAAAGGACTAAGCATTGTTCTCTGAGGGGAGCACATGGTTATATTCACAAGTTCCAGTTACCACAGCTTCTTGGTCGAATCTGGGGCAACCTGAATCATGGTAGCCCTGAACCTCCTGAGTAAATGAGAGATGACGGAACCGGCAAGAACACGTACAGGAATCAAAAGTTGCAGTCAACTAAAAATGCAACCCTGAATACCCCTCTTGGAAGAAATTGCCTGGAGCAGAACAGTTTGTACTTCCTACCTGTAGGGTTCTCCTAAGGTTGAAGATATCCAAAGGAATCTGCTAGCAAAGCTACCACTTGTGGGAGACAGACCTCTGCCTGCCCAGGACATCCACCACCACGCTCTATTGCCCAGATGGCTGGGGGGGAGAGAGGCAGAGGGAGGGAGACCGAGCTTGTTCTTCAAAGCCAAAAAAACATAGTTGCATAGCTTCCACTGCATAGAGGCAGTGATACTACATCCCCTCACTTGTTGAGGTAGTGAATGGCCATCATGCTGTCTGTCATCAGGACGCTATACCCCTAGATGGAAGGGTAAAAGGCTATAAGTGCTAGTCTGATCACTTGCAGCTCTAACAGGTTTGATGTGCAGTTTCAAATCTAGAGGACATATCTCGCGCACTGTGATATTGCCCAGGTGCCTATGAGGGTGGGCAGAGCAAAGGGATGTTCTAAGAACATACACAGTGTCAGAATGTGTCAAGCAATATGGGATATCCCCCGTTCTAAATGAACAATCTTTCATCCAAAAGTCCAGGACCTATTCTAGAAATCAAGGTTCCAGAGTACCCCTCAGGACAGTGTCCAACAAAGTTACTCTGTCTCTGTGAGATTAAGAATCCCTGTGCACTCTTTAATTGTGGTGGAATCAGATTCTGCAAAACCCTGGTCATAGTTTGTTATCTGTGGCCTGGACATATCTAACTCCGACTAGAGTCGCCAAATTCAGCAAGGAAGCGACATCTACTTGCCAAAGGTGTGGTAGGGTGGAGGCACACATGATGCATATGTTCTGGGATTGCGAGTCTGTGCAGAGGTTCTGGAGGCCGATTAAGAACACCAGTGTGAAGGCAGGAATCACGAGGTATCAATGGTCCCCACAGGAATGCATTCTAGGTATGTACCCCAGGGTTGGTAAGCACAAGCACATGGTCAGGTTTATGGACTTGGTTTATATTTTGGGCAAGATATGCATAGCCATGTCGTGGAAGTCAAGCAAAGGCCCGAAATATATGGTGTGGCTGAGTGAGATGCGACGTTGGTGTTTGGCGGAAACTACGGGCCATAGATGTACATGGTGGTGAAGTGGGCCTCCTCTTTGAGGCATGGAAGTCCCTGGTGCACACTGCATTATATCCCTCAGATGACAAACCCCTGCGAACTTTGGACATCTGGGACGTGGTACACTCACCTGTTCTGTTTACTTTGCAGTACAGACTTTGTGGCATAAAGACTTACACTTTACCTGAGTATGAGATAATACTAGTGAATGTGGGGTGAAACGGAATTATGACATCATTGGTTTTTTTCAGTTTTCTTTTGTTTCTTGTTGCTCTTTTCATAGGTTCTTTCTTTTCTTAGTACTGTTCTCTTCCTTTCTTTCCTATTTCTTCATTTAATGAATATTGCATGGTAAAATGACGTGTAAAACTGCCTTCTGTTTCTTTCAGACATCAATTGTTCAGGCTTGTTAGCCTGCTCATCTGAAAATGTTAATAAAATACCTTTAAAAAAAGAAAAAAAGAAATCTGCGCCTGGACAAGTCACCTTATCTGATGGTGAAATTGCCTCCATTGTTTATTGGACCCCACGTAGGGGGTCTATAAGGGGCAGGAGCATAGTCCTAACCCCTGCCTTAAGGGTCTCCTGGCTTAGTTATCCCACTGGGACAACTGGAGTAGAGACACCCGGCTACCTGTTTTGTTCCGGATAGAACATTCTTTCCCCTCTAACTGGGTACTAACTTCAGGGGCTAGGGTAGTGCTGATGGCCTTCTCCTTGCCACACTATTCTGAATGTCACCCTGTCTTTCTGGTACTGTTGATCCTAGGGTTATAGCCACTACTGCATACCTTAGGGGATGTAGCACCCTTGGCCTGCTTCAGCAATCTCTAATACTTTGTCTACCTTCTGCTACTCCTAGGTTTTAAACAGGTCTTCAGCTTTCACTTGGATTCTCCACCTGGTTCCTGTATTACTATGGCTCCCTTGAGTTCATGCCCTCCTGGTCATTAGCTCTGCCACAGATGAGCCTCTTGGACTGAACCCTCCCCAGCTCTTGCCCGCCACCTCCTGTTCTTACTCATGCTCCTTCTGCTGATCTTGCTCCTCCATGTACTGTTGTCACTATCGATCCTCCAACAACTCCTGCTTCTGTTCTTACTCCTGCTCCTACACCCTCTTTCTTTCACTCCAACATCCCTGTGCATTCTCTCGATACTGGAATGCCATTCTCTCCCTCTCCTCACTGCCCCCCACGGCTAGTAGAAGATAGCTATCTTTTATGGTTATGGTGTGGATAATAATGGGAATGGAATAGTTTCTTACCTGTAACTCCATTTCTCCAGCACTGGTATCTTTCATGGATTCACATGCTTAGAATATTCCCCGTCGTCAGACTGGGACCCCTCGGTACACATATATAGCCTTTTCCTATAGGAAAACTTCCGACACTTTTGTGTCCTATCTACGTCCTTTTAGGACCCGCCTACGCATGCTCCGTAGGCCGTCCCAGTATAAGAGAACCGCCCCCGCGGCTTCCTTCAGATTTCGGCCCCTCCAAAGTAGGAAGGGTTAAACTTATCAATCAAATACATTGCATTTCGGGGAGGTTGGCGGGCGCATGTGAATCCATGAAAGATACCAATGCTGGAGAAATGGAGTTACAGGTAAGACACTATTCCCTTCTCCAGCATTGGATCTTTCATGGATTCACATGCTTAGAATAGATTGTATAGCAGTAACACTTGAGACGGCGTTGAGAATGTAATGTAATATACCCTCACCATACTACACAATGCACATGTACCGTAGGAATAAGTTAACTCATATAACCTTACCTACATAAAGTATATTGTCATCAAAAAGGTAGAAAATAGCTTCTCCACAGCGTGGAGCTTACCTTACTGAAAAAGATGGCGCAGGACAGCTCTTCCCATCTGCACCTCATCCGCATGCTGCCTGGCAAGGCAGTAGTGGCGGGTAAACGTGTGGGGCACTGACCATGCCGCAGCCTGGCATATTTCCCTCAGCGGAATTCCTGCCCATAATGCTGCTGAGGAGGACGTTGATCTTGTAGAATGGGCTCTAGGATGTCCTTGCAGTGGCCTTCCGGACTTGGAGTGACAAAACGCAATCGTCGATGAGACCCATCGAGCCAATCCCTGTTTAGAGATTGCTTTTCCTCTCGTTGACGGACCATATGCGATGAACAGTTGTCGCGTAGACCTGAGTTCCTGTGTACGATGTAGGTAAAATTTCAGAGCCCTCTTAACGTCCAGGGTATGAAGAGCTTTTTCTGCTGTCGATGATGGTGTCGCGAAGAAAGTAGGGAGAACAATCGACAAGTGTTTGTTGTACAGTGTCAGAACTTTTGGGACGAACGTAGGATTAGTTGCCAGGACCACTTTGTCCTTAAAGAATCTTAGGTATGGCGGGTCTACGACCAGCGCTTGCAGTTCCGAGATTCTCCTAGCTGATGTGATAGCAATCAAGAATGCCAACTTCCACGATATAAATTTTATGTCGGACGTGGCCATAGGCTCAAAAGGCGGTTTCATTAGGCCTGCCAAAACAGTGTTGAGACTCCAAATTGGAGGGAAACGTTTTTCCGAGGGAAAAATTCGAAATAAACCCCTCATGAAGTGCTTCACAAGTCTGTCGCTAAATAGAGAAGACGACTGCCTCTTCCTCGTGAACCTCGAGATGGCCGCCAGGTGCACCTTTATCTATGTGAAGGATAACCCCCTCTCCGCCAAGAGGAGCAGGTAAGGTAGAACTTGTTCCGGCGTCACCAACAACAGTTGTAAGCCTTGTTGTCCTCGACACCATTCACAGAACCTCCGCCACTTATAGGAGTAAGATTTGTTTGTAGAAGGGGCTCGAGCCGCCTGCAGAAGTTTTTGACAATCCTCCGACACGTCTAAAGCACAGAACTCCGAAAAGTCAGGAGCCAGGCTGTAAGGTTGAGACTGTCCGGGTCGTGATGCCACACAGTGCCTTTGTCCCGGGATAGTAGGTTCGGGACTTTGGGAAACGCTATAGGATGTTCCAGCGACAGGTGAAGTAGGTCGGAGAACCACGTTGCCTCGGCCATTATGGTGTCACTAGAATTACCCGGCAATTGTATCTGCGTATCCACTGTATTGTCCTCCGTATGAGGGGAAACAGGGGAAAAGCATAAAGGAACATGTCCGTCCATGGGAAGGAGAATGCCTCCCCCATGGACCCCTCTTGAGGCCATCTGCTTGCGAATTGCTCGCATTTCTTGTTGTCTTTGGTCGCAAAGGCGTCCAGAGGGGGGTGACCCCATTTCTCGAACACTTTCATCAGGTGAACTGTGTCCATTTCCCACTCGTGTATCTGGGCCATGCTTCTGCTTAGGGAGTCTGCTTGCGAGTTCCTCACTCCCAGGAGGTGGTGAGCCACGATGGAAATTTCGTGCTTTAGTGCCCAATGCCATGTTTTCTGGGCCTCTATGGAAAGAGTTCTTGATCGCGTCCCTCCTTGTTTCCTCAGGTAAAACATGGCCGTTGTATTGTCGGTCAGTACTCGTACTCGCGATCTCCTGATGTGTGGTAGGAATGCCTTCAGGTCCCATCGTACTGCTCTGAGCTCTAACACGTTTATGTGTAGGAGTGACTCCGTTGGAGACCAGTGACCTTGCGTTTGGAGAGCACCCATGTGAGCTCCCCATCCGGTTAGGGACGCGTCCGTGACTATGGTTCGCTGAAACTCCGGTTCCTGTAGGGATACACCGTTGTTCAGATTGTGGAAACTGCCACCACTGAAGGGTCCGAAGCAGCTTGTCGTCGTCGATGGTTATCTTGTCTGACCACGATCCTTGTGCCTGCGTCCATCGGTCCGCGAGGAATTCCTGGACGGCCTCATGAATAGGCGACAGTTTGCCACCAGATGGATGCAGGATGCCATGGCCCCTAGGACCGAAACGTATTTTCTCACTGAGAGCCTGGTGTTTCGACGTAGTCGGCTCGCCAGCTGATTGAGTCTTGAGGTTCTGTCGAGAGAAGGTTTCACTAGCCCTAACCGGGTCTCGAACTGTGCCCCCAGGAATACCAGCGTTCTCGATGGCCGCAGAGAGGATTTTTCGAAGTTTATGGTGAATCCCAGCTGTTGTAGAAGCTGCATGGTGGCTTGTAAACTTGTGTTGGTCGACGCTGGGGAGGATCCCCTTACCAGCCAGTCGTCGAGGTATGGGTATACATGGTGGCCTTGCTTCCTTAGCCAGGCGCTACTGGAGCCAGGCATTTCGTGAACGTTCTGGGGGAGGTCTTGAGCCCAAAGGGAAGAACCGTGAAATGGTAGTGAGTCCGCCCTATTACAAACCTCAGGAATTTCCTGTGTTTCCGACACATTGGGATATGGAAGTACGCGTCCTGTAAATCCAGGGACGCTAGAATATCTCCCTCTTGAACGGCACGGATCACTTCCTGCAGAGTGAGCATTTTGAATTTTAGGCTCTTTAAAGACTTGTTGAGATCGCGTAAGTCTAAAATGGGACGCCATTTGCCGTTCGGCTTTTTTACGACGAAGTATCTTGAGTAGACTCCTTGACCTCTCTGATGTTGGAACTAATTCTATCACGCCCTTTGCTAACATGAGTGTTACCTCTTGTTGCAGTATCCTCAGATGGGAATGAGCGGTGAACGCAGGTGGAATGTGCGGAGGGCTGTGTTTGAATTGTAGAGAGTGTCCGTTTCTTATAGTGTCCAGCACCCATTGATCCATCGTTATTCGTTCCCAATCGTCGACATATGCTGACACTCTTCCCCCCAGAACGGCGTGTTGTAAGTCACTGCTGATCTTTATTTTGCTTGTCTCTCGACGACAACGGATAGGATGGTCTTTTCCTGGACGTCTGGAAGTTACGGCGTCGGTTTGCCGTTTGGGAAGCACATCTGTATCCCTGAGAGGGGTAAGCCGACCTGCCAAAGGATCTGTCTCCAGACGCAGAGAATCTGGAATTACCTGAAGCCCCTCTAAAGGGACGAAAAGCCTTGTAGCTTCGGCCACTCTGGAGGGCACCCAATGAACGTGCCGTGTCCAAGTCCTCTTTCATTCCCTTTAGGGCTTCGTCCACCTTCTCACCGAATAGAAGGTCTCCCTCGAAAGGCATATCTAGTACTTTGTATTGTACCTCTGGCCTGAAGTAGGTACACTTAAGCCATGACTGTCGTCGTAATACGACCCCATTATTGACTTGCTTGAAGCCTGACGCAGCGAGGTCCACCGCAATGTTTATTGCGTGATTTGAGGCTTCCTCACCCTCTCGGACAAGTAACATCGCTGCCTTCCTATGCTCTTCCGGAAGATGATCAAGCAACGGGGCTAGCCTGTGCCACATCTCTCTGTCGTATCTGGCTACGATCGCCAGAGAGTTTGCGGCCTTTACCGTGGTTGCTCCCACGGGTAGCACTTTTTTGCCAAAGGCATCCTGGCGTCTCGCTTCGTTTTCAGGCGGAGTCGTGCACTTGTGCTGGGCCTTCGCCTTTCTCGCCGCTGCCGCTGACACCAGGGAGTCTGGCGTTGGTTGGGAGGATAAACACTTGGGGGTAGACTCTGGAGCCTTAAACTTTTTCTCGAGGCGTCCTTTCACTGCCGGCTCTGAAAAGGGGTGACGCATTGTCTGCAACCCCTCCTTCCACACGTGGTCTAGTATTGGTATTGAGAACACAGACCTCCTTCTCTTACCCATGTGGTCGAACAAAAAACAATCCTTTTTCTGTTCTTCTTGGGACAAACCAAATTCTTTACACGCCTTCTCCATCATAGAATGGAATGATGCAATGTCGTCCGGAGGGGACGGGTGAGCTGGGAAATTTTACCTACATCGTACACAGGAACTCAGGTCTACGCGACAACTGTTCATCGCATATGGTCCGTCGACGAGAGGAAAAGCAATCTCTAAACAGGGATTGGCTAGATGGGTCTCATCGACGATTGCGTTTTGTCACTCCAAGTCCGGAAGGCCACTGCAAGGACATCCTAGAGCCCATTCTACAAGATCAACGTCCTCCTCAGCAGCATTATGGGCAGGAATTCCGCTGATGGAAATATGCCAGGCTGCGGCATGGTCAGTGCCCCACACGTTTACCCGCCACTACTGCCTTGCCAGGCAGCATGCGGATGAGGTGCAGATGGGAAGAGCTGTACTGTGCCATCTGTTTCAGTAAGGTAAGCTCCACGCTGTGGAGAAGCTATTTTCTACCTTTTTGATGACAATATACTTTATGTAGGTAAGGTTATGTGAGTTAACTTATTCCTACGGTACATGTGCATTGTGTAGTATGGTGAGGGTATATTACATTACATTCTCACCGCCGTCTCAAGTGTTACTGCTATACAATCTATTCTAAGCATGTGAATCCATGAAAGATCCAATGCTGGAGAAGGGAATAGTTTCTTACCTGTAACTTCATTTCTCCAGCATTGGTATCTTTCATGGATTCACATGCGCCCGCCAACCTCCCCGGAATGCAATGTATTTGATTGATAAGTTTAACCGTTCCTACTTTGGAGGGGCTGAAATCTGAAGGGGAGCCGCGGGGGCGGTCTCTTATACTGGGACGGCCTACGGAGCATGCGTAGGCGGGTCCTAAAAGGACGTAGATAGGACAGAAAAGTGTCAGAAGTTTTCCTATAGGAAAAGGCTATATATGTGTACCAAGGGGTCCCAGTCTGACGGCGGGGAATATTCTAAGCATGTGAATCCATGAAAGATCCAATGCTGGAGAAAGGGGCAATAATAGGTCTGTATTGTTGCCCTGTTCCCCTGTTCACAGCAGAGTCACTTTAAATCTAATTGGCTGTGGCATTCACCTCCACCCTTTGTCGGTAGACTCTCCTCTTCCTTCATGTGCAGGCAGTTGTAAACTGAAGTTCTACCCCTTTGCTGGTTTGCCATGTTTGAAACAGACAGAGGCATTATGGCAGCATCCCGAGTTTACATTTCATCTGCCTGGCTCATTGGGAATTGAGACTCTGATTGTGCAACTGACCTATGGTTTGGCTGTATGCTTTGCTTCAATGTCTAGCTTGCTAGCCATGTCAGTTTTTGCTTCAAAGTGTAGCCCGCTAGCCACACAGACACACGCTCAATTCATGGCATTGCAGACAGTATTCGAGCTAGGTGTGTTTTTCCACTCTTCCGATGCAGTGAGTAGAGAACTGTGGAGCTCTGGAGGATCATACACTTTCTACCCACAGAGGTTCCATCATGATGCAGGAGACATCAGAGTTCCCCTGTCTCCCCTTCTCTAGGGAGGCCGCAGTGACGGTCACAAAATCTAAAGTCTATCAAATGGGGAGGAATAAATGTAGGAAAAATCTTATGAAACATTGTTACCCCCAAGTTCGTAACAACTACATGAAATGGATATTGTTTCTCCTGCATCCATGGTAAATGTTACAAGAGCAGTCCCTATAACTTTGGAAGTTGAAAGCTTGAATCTCAATTGAGAATAGCCCCTTCATAAAAATATGACTAAAAGGCCAAACAAGGCCAGAGCTAATGTAGTACAAACAGTAACACTATATAAATAAATGAAGCAATGCCATTTGGCTTCTTTACAAATCTGCAGAGTTACTGTACAACTCCCCTTCAAGAAAATAATTTTTAACTCACCTCTCCCCTAGGGAACAACTTGCCCGCTCTGTTCGTCTCCTGCAATACCCAGTCCTTAGACCATGCCAGCATTCTGCTATCGCCATGCCATGCCAGCTCCAGTTCAAGAACCTCAACAATGTCCTGTCAGGTTCAGTACCATAACCCTAGCGGCGTGCTTATCCACTCTCCATCTCTCTTCTTGGTGCGTGTCCCCACCCTTGCAGTCTCGATTTTCTTGCTCACCTGATCGTATAGTTGATAATGTGAATGTGCTAATTCTGCTTAGTGCTCAGTGCTGTCCCACCTCCAGACTTTGCCTCTCAGCCACCTTTTCCATAAGTGTCTCCTCACCTTATCCTTCAAGCAGCTTTCCTGTGGTCTTCTGCACCCAACTGAGTCTTGTCACAAAAGCAGAGTAGACTCCACAGACTAAGCAACTCATAAAATCAGTTAAAAAAGGATTTATTAGGGATTACAACCGGGAAAATTAAACATGTTTTAAAACGGAAAAACAAGTATTTCTTATCCAACGAAAAGGGTAATTGGACAGTCTTTCCGGGTCTCTCCATCTCATTTCTCAGTCTTTGGTAACAGGCCACTGGGATGTCTGTAGTCCAGCTAAGTGACCGACCTCTCCAGGAGACCACTGATGGAGAGTTGCAGACGTATTTTAGTAACTCCTCCTGTAGTTGAAGGCTACCAAGATGCAGACCCCACAGCTTCTCTAAGAGGTGAGTTAGGCCTGGAGCTTCTATAGGTGTTTGACCCAACTTGGCTTCAACTCTGTGGGCCTCATTAAGAGTACAGTGGTATATGGTACAAGTGGCTGTAACAATGGATGTCATTTGGGGGTCGCAACTGCAACCCCTCGTGACTTCCCCTGAACCCCCTGGCATGGCCTCGGTGCTAGTAAAAACAACAAACTGAACTAATTAAAAGAAATAAAGTGCAAGCTCCATGCCTGCCTCAGCACCAGTGTCTCATGCTTTCAAGTTTTCTGTTCAGTAGTTGCTTAGCAACCAAGAGCTCATCCATGCTTTGCCCAGTTCTGTGGAACCGGAGCACACCAACACCAAGCAGCTTCAGTTGCATTGTGCGGAACCTCGAGATGAGATGAGAAGGTAAGTTCAAATTTTAAAATATTTGTGCGTGGTACGTTTTGCAAGTGTGTGTGTGTGTAAGGGGGGCGGGTTGGGTGCTTGGAAGATTTGTAATGTACCGCATATGTATGTTTCTGTGAGTCTGACGCGCCGCCCAAGGCATGGGCTACAATACTATGGTTGGAACCTGGAGTCAGCAAATCGCACATAAATCTTTGCAGCTGGGACATTATCAAGCAGAGCTGTCTTACTGAGATTGGAATCAGCAACTGCTTCCCTATCTCACCAGCTTGCTCTTGATGATTTCCATTAACTGCATAATCTTCCTTGTTTTGCTAGTGCTATAAGGCTATTTATCAACCTTCTATGCAGGGCATAAAAACAGCAGAGTTGTCAGATATATATGAGAGAGAGAGAGAGAGAGAAAGAGAGAGAGAAAGAGAGAGAGAGAGAGAGAGAGAGAGAGAGAGAGAGAGAGAGAGAGAGAGAGAGAGAGAGAGAGAGAGAGAGAGAGAGAATATATATATATATATTCTGGGGGATATGTTTCAGAACAAGATGTGTACTGGTAAAATGCTACTTATATTCAGTTTGCGCTATTGCAAGCTGCTGTGTTGCTAGCCTATTTATGTGGTTTTGTGTTTTTTGTACTTTTTTGTCTTGTTTGGTTACGTGGCTTGTCTGTGGATTGTAGGTTTGGGGAAGTAGAAGTTAAAATATTGTCTTATGCAGACGACATGGTGATTATTCTCTCTAATCCTGAAGAGGGTAGTGCGAAAGGATGGGTAAACCTTCGGGACACAAAGTCAATTGGGATAAAACTAAGGTTTTTCCGCTGTCGCCAATGTGTAGAAGGGGACATTTGGCGGGATGGAACTGCAAATGGTCGCAATCTCATGTGAAATACTTAAGGGTCAATTTAGTGAGAGACTTAAGGAAAATTGTGGAATTCAATATAAACGAGATAATTGTAGTGTTGAACAGAGTCGTGCTCTGAAACACTTGTGTATGAGCGCGATAGAAATAAAATATCAATATAAAAAATGGAATCGATTAAACTTGAATATCTGGGCAAAGGTTAATGCTATTAAACTGACCCTGTTACCAAAAGTACTTTATGTTATACAGTCATTACCTCTGCGATTGCCGAAAAAAACTGCTGAGAAGGCTTGATCTGATTTTTAAGGATTTTCTGTGGGGAAAGGAAAAAAAGATCAAAATTTCCAAAATATATACTGTTGCGTAGCATCCAAAAAGGTGATTTTGGTTACCCGGATCTAGAGAGAGATCAGGAGGATTCATTTTGAAAAAGGCGACTATGGGAAACCTGATAACACACGCGAACCAATGTGGTTATCAATTGAAAGGGATAGATTTTGTCCATTCATTTTGCGGAATATCTACTCAATGGGTGCAATGCCAAACGTAAGTGTAAAATTGCCCACTTCTATTGTAAGGGAAGTGATGGCCTCATGGTTGGCTGACATGGAAGGAAATATATATGTGCATTGTACGTCTTCCCTTTGGTCTAATCCTGGGCTTCAAATATTAAATAAGACGTTAAATTGGCATAGCTGGATCTCAAAAGGAATCTTGGAGATAGAGGATGTACTACGGTATGGGCAAATTGTACCGTTCAATGAATTACAACATGTATATGGTCTAAGAACTGGGGAGGTGGGTAGATTTAGAGATCTCTGCATTAAAACAGATTCAAGATTAGACATGTTGTCTGAACCAATGGAGAAGGCACCAAAGGATGTGCAATATTGGCTTCATGGCCGCTCATAGTTTCCACATATCTTAGACTAATCCCTATGGATGCTTTCCTTGATGAGTCATCGGGAAAAGTGAAAGGAACATGGGAGGAGGATTTGGGTTGTGAAATTATAGATAGAGAATGGATGCAAGTGCTACAGACATGTTTTAGAGGTAAACTGAATCTAAACTTGAGATTAACACATCAACACATTTTTGGGCGTTTATATTGGACACCAGTGCAGATGCATAGACTGGATTTGATGGATAATGACACTTGCTGGGGATTTGGCAAAGAAAGGGGTACCCTCATACATATGTTGTGGGATTGTTCTAGATCAAGGGGGTTTTAGACAGAATGGATACAATATTATCAATAAGCCTTCCAAGAATGCCTTTTCAAACTTTCTTGCTGTCAAATAGAGGAAGAAGCAGGGTTGCCAGGCAGTATGGTCAGTGGATCAACACAGTAATAGTAGTAGCAGTAAAGCAGATCCTGAGGTTGTGGAAACAAGGAAGAAAACCACAGATAGAAGACTGGGTGAATGATGTAGGGTCACATTTTGAGAAAACGGTCTAAAAAGCGGAAACAAGAAGGACATTATTTGGAACTTTGGACTCCTTTAACAGCTTATAGGATAACCAAGTCATCCATCTACGTCTTATCCACATGTGTTTATGTGAGTGGTGTGTTTCTTTTTTCTTTCCTTCTCTTCTTTATCTCAAGTTGTTCTGTATTTTGTATTAAGCTTTTAATTGGGATGAACATGCTGTGAATAAGATACATTGTTGTAGCGCTCCAAATGTTATGTATTTGATGTCTTTAAGATTCCTTAAATGTGTTCTTATGATCTTCGTTTAATGCTGGGGATATTTGTCATCCCAATGTGTACTATTGTTTGTATTCACTGTTGGAATTGATTAACTGTTTAAATGAAAATTATAAATAAGGTATTTTTAAAATAAAATGGGAGTGATTTACAAGTGATGATGGCCTATTCAAGAGACCATTCGTTTGGAGGAGACGTTCTTAATGTTACTGTGTTAAGAACTGCAAAGGTACATTTTTATTTTGAGAGCCTACGCAAATCACCAGTTAGCTGCCTAAAATCTGTGCCTTCCCCAAAGACAATTAAAATGTCACACAAAACAGTTTTATACTATTTGCCTTATTTTCACATGTTCATATTTACCACACCAAAAACCTGTCTATTTTAGGTAGAATGTAACATTTCCATCATATTATATATGAAGCATATCTTTTGTCAAACATTGAAACACAAACAGGTAACATTTTCGCACATTATCTTTTTTGTTGTTTAAGTCTTGAAAGTGCATTCTCAAAATCCACAGGCCATATGTTTGCCTTCTGTTGAATTGCATACTGGCGTTTGCAAACTTCCATTCACGGTGGGGGGAATAATGCCACAAGTGTACATTTTCTGTCTAGCATATTTCTATCAAGGTTTATTTATTTCCGAGAGCACTTTACTATGGGTTGTTCACTTTTCAAGTTCTCTTTATTTAACAGAGTATTGTTGAAAGCTAAAGGTGGGTGTGAGAGGGGTAAGGATGAGAGGTCAAGTGAGTCCTGACTATATGCCCAAGATGTGAAAAAAGAAACATTTAAAACAATTAAAACTTTACATTACAATGATATTAAAATGTAGCATAAAGATAGCATGAAGTGCATCTGCTCAACGCACTTCCAGTACATTTAAGACTTGAAGTAAAGTGCATTTCAATAAAGTGCATTCAATACAGAACGTTCGGTAAGGTGTCTCAAGAGTGCATACCTACCTGCGTACCTAAAGTAAGGTGTGTCAGTGGTTACGAGCATATCCTATGGAGGTATGTTCTACTGCAGACTATCCAAGAAGCCAACAATTGCGATAATTACAGAGGTTGTACGACCTGCCAGAGGTGTGCAGTTATAATGTCGACTTCAAAAAGTCGAAAACAAAAATGTCGAAAAAGAAAAAAATGTCAAAAAAAAAAAAAATCAAATGTGTTTTTTTTATTTTTATGTTTTTTTGGGTTTAGCTATTAAAAATAAACGGGGGTTGGGGAACCCGCCATTAAAATAAATTATAAAAAAAAACATTTGACTTCTTTTTAACATTATTTTTTGGCATTTTCACTATAAACCCCTGCCAGACAATCCTTCCAAAACTCTCCACCATTACAGTCAGTCCAATTTCGACCCTTAATAAATGTGTGCAAATACAATTTCCTTGTTCTCTCTAGGTTAGGAGAAACTACTAACAATTGATACAAAGTTTCTTTCATATTAGTCTGAGCACAGAAGTGACACAACAGATTGTTTCCTGGCAATTGATCATATTTTCCACAAACCTCTCGAGTCAAGTACAAATTAAATCTTCTGATCCGTCTGTTCAGTTATCTGAATAGGTATGGGGCGATCGTACCTGGTTTCGTATGGTCCATAGTCATATGTTCAAGGGATTGATAAGAGTGGAACTCCTTAATAGTTTTCACCCAATTGTCCATGTACAACATCTTTTTTACCCGATTCGGGTTACTCAGGAGGTCTGTGTCAGTTAAGCCAATTTTCATAAGGAGCGCAGAACAGAATGGCACAAACTCTTAAGTAACAAGTATGCTGACATGATTTTGCCAGATTGAAATCTAAGAAGAGGGAGCCTTTAAGCAAGTAGCAGTAGTTTTGTGTAAAAAGATAGAAGTCTCCAGTGGGTTCTAACCTCCAACGAGCACAAGCCAAGTTCATAGCGCACAACAGAAATGGGGATGGAGTTTTGTAATCTTAGCAGAGCTTTCCAAGTCAGACCCTTCCAGGCTCCTTAAAATCTTTAAAATCCACAGATAAAAAGTTTAAATTCCGTATAAAATTATAGGTAAAAGCTTAACTTAATAAAATATAACTATTGGTCTCAACGAAAACTTGGCAAATTTGGAATCTATTTGCTCCATTTAGTTTACTATTGCTGTTGGACAGGCTCCGATCCATTCCTGTACTTTGGAGACAATGGGTTTAAGTACACTGGGAAGCCTTGATAGATGAAATTGTCGGATGTACGTTAACGCTCGTAAACGTAAATATTGTAGATTAGCAGAGCGTTTTTCAAGGTCTCATTACAGAAATACGAGATTTTCGTGCAATACTTCTCTGCCCCCTTACTTATCTTTTTGGCTGCACACTTCTCTGTGTGCCGCCGAGTCCCTGCAGTGCCAGTTCCCTTCACTTCCGTGGGTGGGAAACGGTGCTGCAGGGTCCTTTTTTTTTCCTTCAAACTTTGTTTTGGGATGCGGGGGACACCAGCCACCCCTGCTTCCCTTGTTCGCTATAGTGAAAACCGTGTAGTTAAAATGTTCGGCATTTTTGAAAATCCGATCATTTAAACCATTTGGTTTTTTATTTACGATGTTTTCGTGCAATACCGACATTTTTCACCTTTTCCAGTGTCTCTGCTCCCAGTTGCCATGTGTATGGGGATTCCTTAGTCTTGGTTGAACACTGCATTATTTTTGTTTTCAGTGGGTTTATAGCCAAGGAGTTTGCACTAGCATAGCTTTTAAAAGCATCAAGTAAATATTGCAAACCTCGTTCTGTGCAATCAAATGGGAGGAAATCAGGTGCATAGCTAAGCCAGGTTCCTTTCAAATGAGCCAATTTTGGTGGTGCAAATGATACTTTCATAAATTCTTCACCTATGTCTGAGGTATATAAATTAAATAGAAATGGAGCGAGAACACAGACTTATCTAACACCTCGGACAGGAATCTAACCCGAAAATGCACCATCCTGGTTTAGTCTTACTTGCATAGTGGAATTCTCGTGTAGACCAATTAGGAGCCTTAGTAGCACTGCAGGAATTCCCCATCCCTACAGTTTCTTCCACAGAAGATCCCGATTGACTGTCAAATGCAGCAGTCAAGGTGACTGTTGCGATAAATTCTGAGGAGTAGTTTTTCAAACAAGCTGTGGCTTCAATACATTTCAATAGTAAACCATTTAAAGACGTCCGCATCGTCTTTCGAAATCAATTTGCCACTTTTTAATTCTGTTTCCTGTGCCCAATTCTCCAGGTGACGCCGCAGCAAGGTGGAAAACACCTTGCTGTCTGCATCCAAGATAGTGATCAGGCGATAATTCCTTGGATCATCTTAAGGGCCTTTTTTTATAAATTGGGAGCACATGTGCCACGTGGTAGGAAAATAATTTGTGTTCATCACATCTTTAAATAATTGGGCCAAAGCATGTACCGCCACTGCATTTAACTGCTTGCATGATTGTGAGATTTTTACTCTGTTCATGATTCGCCAGAAGATTGAGGCATTTTTACTGCCCAATGCTTCCAGCATGTACTCATTGTCCTGTTGGTATAAACGGGCTCTTCTCGCTCTTGAAACACTTATGTATAGGTGCGTTACAAATGCTGTATCATATCATATCTTGCCCAATTCCTATTTCTGAGTCATAACTTCTTTGCTTAACTGCCTCCAGTGAGTCTTTCCCATGAGTGAACATTAGCCATTGAATATTAGCCCCAAGCTGTGGTCCGATAGCACAGCGAGTAGAGCGCTTGCTTTGACATCCGTGCAGGGAGTGCTGACGCAGGTTCGAATTCCGGCAGAGCCAAACTCAGCCTTTAATCCTTCCGAGGTCGATAAATGAGCACCACACACCGTGGGTAATAATAAGCAGTGCTCAGATACCGAAGGGTTTGTAGCACTATATAAATAACAACATTATTATTTATAGAACTATATAAATAACTGAATTATTATTTATGAAGTGTTTTCCATTCCGCTGTGGTCCGGCTACACCATTTTTCAAGTGCAAAAGTGACCTGATTCACTTTGGCCTGGTTACAGAAAAAAACTATAATCTTGACCCCACACTCCAAGACCCAGTGGACCTATCTCCAAATCATTCCTGCCCCACAGCAAATTAACTTCTGTGGTCAGCATCGAGTGGTCACTTAGTGTTGTTCGAGTGATTAACAGAGGAGAGCAATGACTCAACAAGCCCTATGAACATGTAATCCAATATGGAGGCTAAAATGCCATTATGCCAGGTGCAATTTGAGATTCTATATTCTGTTGAGGAAGGCCAGTTCAGCATTCTCAAGCCAAGACCCTCCAAACTAGCACACCATTGCCATCCAAATAAGCTACGTTTATTTTTGGCAGGTGGGCATCTTTTTACCTTATTAATAGTACAGAAATACAAGCAGGGTGAATTTAAGTCTCTTACAAGAGCCACTATTTCCCCCGGATTTGAATCGCGCCAACCATCAACCAAAACAGTAATGGCGTCCAACAGTGTCTCTAGGGGATAGATATCCAGTTGCCAGCAAACCTTTAACAATAAAAGATTTACCATGGACCACCCCATATTCAATTCAACATGCACACTTAGTAAGCCTCTAAACAAAGCATTTTAGGAGATTATCGTCATGCCCCTACTGATTCTTTGCAAAATCAGTAACCAGTCTGCAGGACGGCCTGCTACAGTCGGCTTCGCTATTTGAGAAGCGGATGTGAAGCCATCTGTATGAACCTCCCTCGTTTGCCAGATCTCCTGCAGGCAAATGACAGTATGTTTTCTGAAGTGATTCCCCGGGGCCGGATCTCCTACCACTTTTATGACCCCTGGTGTTCCATGAAAGTAGACTAACAGGTCCTTCATTACTAAAGCAGACGCTTGTCCAGTAGTTCTGTTCTAGGACCATTTAGGATCCCTCCCACCGAGGACCAGTCACGTTCTATTTGTTTACCGTTACTTATGTGGCTAAGGGAGGTGACTAACCTACCTCCATTGTTATGGGCACTTGTCTAGACTAAAAGCTCATTTGGTCCATAACTCGTCAGTGAGTCATAACATTCAGTTTTTCGTTATAATACTGCAAAGGAGAAATTACTTACCGTAATGATAATTCTATGGATTCTTCTCCCGCAGATTCCTTATCTGATGTATCCCATCCAGCTCTGCTGCTTCAGAACATTTTCGATAGGGAGCGTAGTGGACCTCGACTTGGCCGTCGATCTGTCTTGCTCGGCATCTGGTCATTGGCTCCGGTCGTCAGGCGTCGTATAAATACCTTGTCACAATGCCCCACACCTCAGTGCCCCTCCACCTCCCCTGTCCGAGCGCATCAAGCTGCATAGGAAAATGGAGAGAACAACGGGCTAATGAGCCCTTAAAAATGAAATAACCATAAGCCTCCGAAGGATGAAGAGTTTGCAACAGACACTAACAAGTAGCGTCAGAAAATAACTTTTTTTTAAATTATAAACATGTGGCATAAAGGGCAGAAAACTGACACTGAGGACCATTACCAAGTCAACGTGAAATAGAAGATGCGCACCAACTACTGGCTTTCTGAGTGGGGTTGGATGGGAGGGGGGAGGAGGAATCTGTGGGAGAAGAATCCATAGAAAGAACATTACGGTAAGTAATTTCTCCTTCAATGGATTGCTTTTCTCCTGCAGATTGCGTCAATCAGCTGTTCGAGCCGCATCTAGACTATAGTGTTTAACAAAGGTATGAAGGGATGACCATGTCGCAGCGTGACAAATATCCTAAACAGGGACTCCCCTCTGTAATGCTGTTGATCCCCTAGTCGAATGGGCCCCGATGCCTGCCGGTAATTCTTTTCCGGCGGACTGGTAGCATTCCGCTAGACAGACAATCATCCAGCGAGATAAAGTTTGCTTATGGGCAGGCCATTACGGGCTAAATGTAGCCGTCCTCGCAATATAATAACATAATTCCCTTTTGGGGTCTTTGCGATGTAATCATTCCTCCTGCTTATAAGGGTGCAGAGGAGGATAGAAGACCAGAAGGTCGATGGATTGAGATTGGTGAAACTCAGACAACTTTGTGGAGGAAGCCAGGCCTTACCCTGAGTGAGACCTTCTCCCGGAAAAAACACAAGAAGGGTGGCTTACAGCATAAGGCCTGCAGCTCACTCACTCGCCTTGCAGATGTAATATCCACCAAAAAGGCTGTTTTCAAAGTGAGATGCCATAAGGGACAAGTATGCATAGGCTCAAAAGGAGCTGCCATCAAAATATAAGTACCAGATTAAGGTCCCTATTTGGAACAAAGGGAGTTGGCTGAAACCTATTTAAAAGGCCTTTCAGGAATTGTGCCATTACCCGGATTGTAAAAAATTAACTTTGATCCAGGCACCTCTTAAACACAGACAAGGCCGCCAAGTATCCTTTAACTGTGGTGAGCGGAAGGCCTGCTAAGGATAGTGAGAGAAGGAACGCCTTCAGTGTAGTGGTGGGGCAAGCGATGGGGTCAATCTCGTGTTCCCTGCCCCACGCCTCAAATCTTCTCCACCTGCACGTGTACAAAGATCTTGTAGACTGTCTGCGTGCACCGCAAGCACCTCCTCAGAGAGGTCCCAGCCATCATACCTCATCTTCTCAAGAGCCACGCATGTAGGTTGAGGGATTCTGGGGTCGGGTGGCATATCCGATCTTCCGTCTGGGTTAAGAGATCTGGCCACAGAGGCAACCGGTGACATGGACAGATCCAAGAGGTCAGAGTACCACGTTCTCCTCGCCCAGTCCGGGGCGATCAAGATAATGGTCGCTCGAAACCTCTTCAACCTCCAGAGAACCGATGGAATGATACGAATCACATGGAAAGTGTAATGGAGAGGGAAGTTCCAATCAATGAGAAACGCGTCCAGCAGTGCCCTTTAACTGGGAATTCCCTCAAGCAAAACTGTATGCACTTCCTGTTGGATTTCGTTGCAAACAGATCCACTGCTGGAGTACCCCCGAGAGCAAAGACCTCCTTTAGGACTTCCTGGCACACTTCCCATTAATGTGAGACTGTGCCCTGCATGCTCAGAGCATCCGTCAAGCTATCCTCTGTGCCGCCAGATGAACTGCCGAGACTGAGATCCTGTTTTCTAGTAACCAGAACCAAAGCATCATTGCCTCCGTGCAGTGGGGGCGGGAGTGCACACCACCTTGTTTGTTAAGATATTGCATTGGCACTGTGTTGTCCGTCAGAATGAGGACATGCTTCACCGTGCAGAGACGGAGCAAATGCCTTTAAGGCAAACCTGATAGCTCGCAACTCCAGCCTGTTGATGTGCCACCTGGCTTCCGTTGCTGACCAAAGACCGCTCACCTGCAAATCTTCGCAGTGAGCGCCCTAACCCTTCAGAGATGCATCTGTGACCACTATGGTCTGAAGCCAAGGAGGCCTGAAGGGTTCCCCTGCCAGGAGACGGACCGTCCACCAGGACAGTTCGTTGACCACTGATGCGGACACCCTCAGGAGATCTGAGAGAGTGCAGAGGTACTGAGACCACTGAACCCTCAGGAGCCACTGCGGGGACCTCATTCGCAACCTGGCCTCTGGCACTCGAAAAATGCAGCAGGCCATGAGACCTAAGAAGCAGACATGGTTCCCGAAGAAGTCAACCAATAGTGTCAAGCTGAACTCTCTCTCTTCGGGAGGGAAGTCTTTCCCCAACCTAGGTCTCTAAAACTGCTCCAATGAACTGGAGCTTTTGGACTGGTGTAATTTGGGCCTCCTTTAAATTCAGGGAGAAGCCCAGCCTGCGCAGTAGTAAGCAGGTGTCCTCTAAATGGGACAAGACCTGCACTGCAGGCTTGCCTCAAATCTGCCAGTCTTCCAGATATGGAAATATGTGGACCCTGGATCGCCTGAGGTGAGCCGCAACTACTGCCATGTACTTGGCAAAGACCGTTTTGGCAGATGTAAGACCAAAGAGAAGCACCTTGAGCTGATAGGGCATATCCCCTATGGTGAACATTATGAACTGTGCTTTCGATGGATCGGCACATGGAAATAAGTGTCTTGTAGTTCGAGAGCGTGGAGAATCTCTCTCAACGTCACCATCCTGAATTTGTGTTTCCTCAGGAACTTGTTCAAGACCCTGAGGTCCAGAACGGGATGGAGACCTCCTCCCTTCTTGGGTACCAGGAAATACCGGGAATACCCCCCGATCCTCTCTGCTCAGGCTGTACCTCTGTCACGGCACCCTTCAACAACAGGGCTCGCAGTTCTTCCTGGAGCTCTTGTCCCGGTTGGATTGGAGGTGGCGGGGTCTGTCCGGAGGTTTTCATAAAAATGGCAGACAATAACCCCACTGAATGAGCTAAAGAGCCCAGGCATCAGAAGCAATTCCCTGCCACTGGAGCAAATGCTCCTTCAACCGTCACCAATCGGTGCGTTCAGAGGGGAAATCAAAACGCTTTGGAGGCTGGGTCGCCCCGCTGCTGCTTGTTGGCCTTTAGAAGCCCCTCTGCCTGTTGCGGAGCGCGAGAAACGCTTCTGCCCTTACCTGGCCTGTGCCTGCCATAAGGAACATACTGCCTGTAGCCCTGAGCCCTAGAGGCGAAGTTGAAGGCAGGTTTGGCCAACTGCGCAGCTAGGCCTTAAGGTTTAGCAAAGATTTTGGATTCTTTACATTTCTCTAAAGAATCGTCAGCTTTCTGGCTGAACAGAAGATCGCCCTAAAAGTGCATGTACAGAAGTTTTAACTTGCACACTAAGTAAAAAAACATGTTTTTAAATAGGCCTGCCTCCTTAGCGTTACCGCTGATGTCATAGATAGGCTCACACAGTCAGCGATGTCCAGGCCCATTCACAGCGACTGCCTGGCCACCTCTTTCCCATCCTCCACCAGCTGTAGGAAGCCCTTGTGCATCTCTCCTTCAGGGACGTACTGCACAGCATTTTCAACTGCTGTCCAGAGACCAAAAGAGTACTTGACAAAATTGCTTGCTACGTTTGTAGCCTTTAGAGCCATACTACCTGAAGTGAATGCTTTTTTGGCTAAGGCATTTTTTTTTCTCTTCCCTGTCGGGAGGCAGAGTAGAAGTGGAAGATGCAGGTCTAGATAAGAGCGTGGCTGCCTGCATGACAAGCCCCTCCAGGGAGTGGTGAGAGGAGAGGAATGAAGGTTCTCCTCTACCCGGCCTATATTTCCTGGCAATGGTGTACTTGACTGGGGAAGGGAATAGAACATGGGTGCTGCCATAGACTTGTTAGAGGATCAGCAATGGCAGGGTTTAAAGGCATAATGCGCTTTGTAGCGAGACCTATATTTTAACACATTTATTACATTTTTTTTCAGTTTAAAAGGTGAGGACAAAAACAAATGGACAATATATCAACTCCAACAGCAAGTCAGAATGAGGAAGAGGTATTACAGAGAAATGGTTATACTCATATAATCATTACTGCTGCATGTACAATCAGTGAGGCAAAAGAGGGAAAGGGAATAAGGGGATTCAAACATCAAAGGAAAAAAGTAAATGACTTGTAGGTATAGAGCAAATGTCTGCGGAATCTGCCTTAGGGTAGTGTCAATATCCACTCCAGTAGTGTCTCCTGTTTGATTTTTATTTCATTTCCCCCCTTTCATGGGGGCTTCAAGTCTGCTGTGGAACACAGTTCATTTAACAGTTGACTCCAGTCCACCTCCACCCCTTCCTCCAGCCCGGGGTCCAGGGTCCTCTTCAGGACTTCCCATTCCGCCAGCCCCCATCTACGGATATCTTCCATTCACTGTCTCAAGGATGGCCCTTGGGGCTTCTTCCACGCTATGGCTACCCTCCTTTTGGCCAGTACTATCATAAACCGGGCTAGACGTCTGTGTTTTGTAGCGTTTCCCACCTGGCAATAGTCCCCATAGGCACACCCTTGGACTGCACTCAAAGCTAGAGCCCAGTAGCTAGTGGTCGAAGCAGTCGGGAGCGGTGCTCCTCTAATTCTTTTAATTAAGTTTTACTGTTCCTATACTTTTATTTTAAAAAGAAACCGTTCTGGAACAGTTTTGTTTTAAAATAAAAGTGTAGAAAGAGGTTGGAACTTGCACTTTCAGTGCACTGCACAGGACGTTTCCTTGTAGAGAGAGTAGGCACATGTGTTTTGGTTATTTTTTTGCGCATACGAGGGGGCATGGCGATGGGGTCTGTGGGGAGCGGTGCAGGCCTTTAGGGAACATACTACTACTTCTTTTCGTACACTTCGAACACTGCCAGTAGCCCATAAATTATTCCTACAACCGTCTGCTAGTAGTCCCTGATCACTACACATCCCCACAACATGTGCCAGATCCCTGCCCGTCGAACATCTCGGGCAGTCTGCGCTTATGGAGTCATTCATTGTGTGCATTTTCACAGGTTTTATATATACTTTATGCAAGACATTATAACGCATCAGCTGGAATATAGCATTCCTCGAGGTCTTTCGGATCTTCTCCCAATCAGTTTCTGAGATCTGTTCCCCCGCATCACTTTTCCACCTGGCCTTAACTGTCAGCTCTTCCGCCAGGAAGAACACCCCAATCGATTGATAAATGCGTGACACCCTGGCCCTCCCCCCACCCACCGCCTTGGGATAGTAACACTTGCATTAGTGGGATCGTTGCTGGTTCCTCCGGGATGCCCACAATTTTGACAAACGCTCCACCATTGCCCCATAGGCCAAGTATTACCCTCTGTTGATCCCATACTGCTGCCTCTATTCCTCGTACGGTTGCACCATACCTCCTTCAAATAAAGCCTCCCCAGAGGTACATCCCCTCTCCATCAATTTCAAGAACCCCATCCTCTATACCGCTGCCCAAAGCTTTTGGTCCACACTCCACAGTAGGTCTGCACTATGGAGCCCCAATACTTGCTTCTTCCTCAGGAATTTCTTCCAGATTTCCTGGACCACCCAGGAAAAATGGTGGTGGTCCCCTTCCCCCCCACCATTCCGCACAATAACTCCACTGCCTTCCGGTGGGACAGAGGTTCCCTAATAGTCCCTTCAATAACTCCTCCCCGGGGTATGTCCACAGCAGCACTGCCTGTAGCTGAGCTACAACAAAGTATTGTTCGTAATCTGGCACATTTAAGACCCCATCCTTGCGTGAGCATTGCAACGTTGCTAGATAAACTCTCCTCCTCCCTGAATTACACAATAGCTCCCCGACTTTCTCATCTAGCATCTTAAAGATAACCTTCTTAATTGTGTACGGTATATTAGAAAAATAATAGAGGAGTCTCGGGAGGATGACCATTTTGCATAGGGCCACCAAACCCATCAATGACAGCTGCAATCTCTAAAATTCAACGGAATCCCCTATCCCAGAGAGAACTCTGCCCGTATTGTACGTAAATGTCTCCTGAATACTGTGAAAAATCTGATGCTCAGATATCGAAATGAATCACCCTCCCATCTGAGTCCCCAGTTCGGCAGGGTCATTGGGCTTCGATCTGTAAGTCACCCCAATGGGAATAGCACCGACTTCTCAACATTGATATGATAGCCTGACAATTTCAGAAATTACTTCACACTTCTAGGAGGATGGGGCAGTTAACCACCGGGTTATTCACATATAACAAGTCGTCGGCGTATAAGGAAATCACATGTCGCACCCCTCCGACCAATATACCTTCGTCCCCCATCTCCTTCATGAGATATCTCGCCAGGGGTTTCACTACCACTGCAAACAGTACAAGGGAGACCGGACACCCTTGTCTCCTTCCTCTACTCAATGTCCATCGCTGCGACACCGAGCTGTTAGTTTTCACTCTGGCCATTGGCTCCTTGTTATAAGAGCTGCAACCATCAACATATGCTGCCCCAAGCACCCAGCCCCCAAAACAGCCATTCCCATTCCACAGAATCAAAAGCCTTCATGGTGTCAAAGGAGGCTACCACCATGTCTTCCCGAGAGCCCCTGACCTGGTCCCATCACGTGGCGCAACCGGAAGAGGTTCATTGTAGTCTGCGCCCCCTACAAACCCACACTGATCTGGGTGGATTAGCCCTGGGGCCACACCAGACAGTCTAGTAGCTAACACCTTCCACAGAAATTTTGCATCTACATTTAACAGAGAAATAGGCCAATAGGATGCACATTCAAGGAGGTCCTTCCGGTCCTTCAAAAGAATCGTTATTATCGCTCAAATTCTAGAAGAATCCCTGTCTCGAAGGTTTCGTCATAGACTTTCTTCAACCAGGAGACCAATAATTCCTCAAATCTACAGTAGAACTACTCCACAGGAAGCCCATCTCCTCTTGGGGACTTGCCTCTCCCCATTGCCCTCAGCGCCTCACATATATCTCAGGTTCCCCGATTGGCTCATCTAGCTTCACCCTGACCTCCCCTGTCAGATGCAGTAGTTTCCGCTATGTTAAGGAGCTCCCCACGTAGCCTCCTCCGAATATGATTTTTCACTTGTGTACAATGATTGTTAGAAGTCTTGGAAGACTGCATTGATTCCTGTCTGGGTGGTGGCAAATTCCCCTGTACTCTGTCTAATCTGGGTTATAGTGTGCCACGGTTGCTCCCGGCGGATCAGCCAGGCCAATAGATGCCCCACTTTGTCTCACGTCTCTTTGGTGCCCCTCAAATTGCAAAAGTGAGCACAGAGTCTCCCGATGGGTTACCAGGATATCCGCTAGTTCCTCACCCCTTATCTTGTCCTGCCCCCATTACCTGTTTCAGGACCGCTATCTCTCTCTCTCTCTCCAGCTTCCCTAACTTCTCCTGCAGAAATTTCCTTATCCTTAACAATTTAGCCATGCAAATTCCCCTAACCGTGACCTTAAACGTCCACCAAGCCCTCATTGACGTCAAAAAAAGCAGTCACAAATTCCCTCAATGACTCTTGAAACACTCTGTCCTCCTAGGCTGCGGCCTGCAGTCTCCAGGAGAACAGTGATGGCCTCCATCGTATCCCCCATGTTTGTTACCAAGGGTGAGTGATCCGACAGGGTCCTCCCATAGATACTCCGTATTACTGAATACACTACACTGCTCTGCCCCGACAAACAAATAATCCAACCGGGAATACGTCCCATGCACCCACGAGCGGCAAGAATACCCTTGATTCTGCCCATGTCGCCCTCCACAATTCCACCAAATCCCAGTCCCCTACTATCTTCTGTAATGTGGACGCTGCCTGCTGCTTCAGCGAACCCGAGCTCCCTGTGCTAACCAAATCCGGATCCAACAAACAATTAAAATCCCCACCCCATATAAACACTCCTTCACGGTACCCACCAGCCATTTGCATCACGGAGGGGAAGTATTCCTTATCGTCTACATTCGGAGCATACGAATGGACCACACAGATGTCCCTCCCTTCCAGCACCCCCTGAAGCATCACCGTCCTTCCCACCTCATCCGTAACCACTTTGCCCACCTGTAGAGGTACCACCGTCGCCACCAAATCAGCACCTCTCTTGTGAATTTAGAGTAGGTTGTCCCCACCACCGTTCCGCCCAACCACCTCCCCAGCAGATCCAGGTCTTTGCGTACCAGATGGGTTTCTTGTATCATTGCCAGTTGTATCCCATGTTGCTTCAGGAACCCCCCCTACTCTCTGCCACGTCAACTTTGTACCTAGACCCCGAGCGTTCCAGGTTCCAATTCTCAGGCTATCACACCCTCTTCCAGTTGTCATCTCCCTCCTTCCATTTCTCTCCCACCCATGTGATCCCCCCTATCCTCCTCTGAGGCTCCCTCCTCCATTTCGATGTCACCCCCCCCCTTATTCCTACCATGACAGACCCTGCTAATTTCCTCCACTCCGCAAGCCTCACTCCTGACTTCAAGCAACCGGGTGACCGGTCCCAACGCGTATAAACCTCTAACTCTCCTCCCCTTACCCCTTTCCGCCCTCTCCTTCCCCCTCCAACTAGGAAACAGTGCCCAACTCGATCAGAACCCCAACCCCCCCCACGCCTCCCAACTGATCCGCCCCCATTTTTTTTGTTTTTATTTGTCCATGGTTCAAAAGAAAAAAAATAACCTTTACAAAATGTCCATATTTAGAAAATTACATATATACAGTTAAAACATTAAAATATCGCAATAGGAAGGAAAAAGGAAAAGAAATCAAAGCAGATTTAAACATAACAATCAACATAAAATTTGGATTTAGATTCCTTTTAAACATCTTGTACATCAATATTCTTATTCTTTCCCAATTCTTTTTCAATGTGTTTCAAAAGCCATCCCAAGGCATAAATCAAAGGCCGATAGTTACAATTCATCATTCTGTTCCGCAGAAATTATAAGCTGTCCTCAAATTGATTATTTACAAACTTCATCAGCGGGTTAGTCCTCTGTATTTTGAAATGATTACAGTATAATACAAGATGCTTCAATGTTTCGACTGGTTCATTACAAGGAGGAAAGCGACATTTCAACATATTCACCTCATCCCCCTTTTTTTCCAGTGATATGTTCTTTCTCTTGTATAATATAGGTTCATCCTAAATCTCATGTATGCTGTTCTCGTTATCTTACATGGAAATAATTTTAAATAGCCTGACCGGGGAGATCTTTGCCTTGGAAACTTGGCATATTCCATTTACATTTTGTAGTTGCCTATCTTTTGGACAGTCCTGCACCAATCATGCTCAAATCATTTCTTTTTAGCATGACCCGGTCTCAAGGATAGATCTGCAAGTGTTATGTCAGCTTCAGATAGATATGCCAACATCTCCTTCTGATATATATTTAGTGAGAGGACATTGTTCAAACATAGATTAGTCTCCAAATCCTAATATAAGGAATTTTTAGATGGCATTATCATTTTAGAATAATTAGTTAATTGCCTCCATTTCCTTCTTGTGGAAAGTGCAATCAACCCAAACTCATGTCTGAGAATACCATTTGGCAGAGATAAAGGTAGATGTAGTGCCAGTTTCAATAAGTGGCCCTGGAGAACATCTAAATATTCATCTATGTTCAATAAACAAACATCCAACGAACACAGAAGAACACTTTCGATTTTTAAATTCATAAAATCTATTAAGGGCACTAAAGAATATTTACAATACTTAGCCACAATTATTTTTAATTGTGATAAAAGTGTTCTGGCACTTTTATTCAATTGATCAATCCATAACTTAATCGAATTCCTCTCTGCCAAATGGTAGCCCAGATAAATGGTTTTTGTAATTAACGGAATCGTTATTAAATATTTGCCATCTGAAATGTTTTTTCTTCCTGTTCATTAGCCCAAATGTCATAATCGCCGTTTTCGCTGGATTAGGGCTCAAATTGTGCTCATCTGCAAACTTCTCCAACAAATTCAATTTATTCTGCAATCCTGATGGAGATGGATCGAAGAAAATTAAATCGTCAACAAAAGCTAGCCATTGTAGACGAAGTATTCCTAATTTAGTTGAGAAGAGGTTTAACTCCCTCCAAAGATGGTCTAAATCAGAAATATACAAATTAAAAAGAGTAGCAGCAAGGTTACATCCTTGCTTCAGCCCCAAGAATGTTTTTATGGGGTCTGTAGTTGCTCCCTCTTTTGTAATCCGTATTTTATTGGAAGTATTAGTATGTAATTGCACAATCCAATATATTAGGATTGCTGGTATACCCATTCCTGCCATTTTATTCCATAGAATATTTCGAATTACTGAGTTAAACGCCGCCGACATATCGATCAGGGCCATGTAAACAGGGCACACATCTTTTCCTTTAGTACCAAATGATATATGAGACAATATGATGCCATTTAAGACAGTGCTCATCAACTTCCTAAAGCCTATTTGAAATTTTGAGAGAAGATCATGTTTGGTAATATATCTTTCTAAATCATAGAGTAACAAAGCTGCTTCTGTATTAATCAAAGAAATCGGTCGATAATTCCCAGGTAACAATGGATCTCCTTTTTTTATATATCGGTATCATATTCAATATTACCCATTCCTGAGGAATTTTCCCCGAAAACATGATCATTTCAAATTTAGCTTTTAGGATGTCGGCCCATATATCTGGATCAGACTTATATAGACAAGGAGGAATCCCATCGGGACCAGCTGATTTAGAATAGGATAGATTCCCAATAGCCCACTTTATATCCTCCCAAGTCCATTGCAAACATCCCAGTAAATTGTAACTATTTTAAATAAATGTTAAAGATTCAAATCTTACTAGCAATTTAAATTTAACTGACATGTATTCCTGCCAGATCTGAGCAGGGATCAAATTAGCAGATAGAGCCGTACTTCGATTGTTACTGGACTTAATAGTTTGCCCAGTAGTACGTGTGTCATAACTACAAATGGCTCTAACTAGTAAGCAGTTATCTTTGTTGTAATTTCGAATACGACTCTCCTTCATCTTGTTCTTAAATTTCATCATTATATACTTCTTGAGTTTGGCATAATTGGGTGAACTAAATTGGTTCTTTGTTAAATTTCTCAACTCACGGTTTTTTCCCTTTTTAACCTTTTGCATTCAGGATCAAAGCTATGTGGATGATTAATCGTGCTAACCATATTTGACTGGAAATGGATTAATGCCTTATCTATTGTTCTAATACAAATCATCTCCTTTTCTACAGTTGATATATGTTTTATGTTGTTACCTTTGGATAAATATGCTGTAAAACGCTTCCACAGGCCAAGATTTCATCTAAGGGATATCGCAGAGAGATCTACTTCAGGGAGAGTTAGGGACGGAACCACCTCTAGCCTGGAGGAACCAACACTCAATGTTATAGATAATGGTGCATGATCACCATATTATGGGATAGATCGTTACAGGACCAGCTAGATGACTAATATTATGAGATAAACCTATATAGTCAATCGTGGACATTTTTCCCTCACGGCTCCAAGTAAAATGGGTACATTTCACATCGAATTCAGCAATGCAAATATCCCAATCTTAGAGTTGCCATAACTTCCCCCTTTTCCACGTTGGCAATGAACAATTATCTGAGATTCCGCTATCTTCCGGTTACATACGAAGTTGAAATCACCGCCAATTAAGATGTCATAAATACCTTTTTGTGAGTACGATAATTCAAAACATTTGTCTAGCTCATCAAATTGAGCTTCAATAGATGTTGATGCAGGGTTCCAATATAAGTTTATTAGTAATATTGGATTAGTTTGTTTATTCATAAAACTCAGTATTACACCCAAAAGATTGGCTGATTCCCATACTGATTGTGTATAACATCTCATGTTGTTATTAATGGCAATTACCAGACCTCCTGATGGTCGCCCTCCATTAACCCTTATAGCCAGAGAGCAAAAGGTTCTATAACCAGGAATAACAAATACCTCCTGTTTCATGGTTTCTTGTAATAGGAGGATATCGGGATATTTGTCATTAGCTAGTAAATTGAACACATTTTCAAAATTTCTGAATCAACAGGAATTCCAAGACATGATATTCAGTTGCACTTCTATAGATGGCTAGAGAGCTGGTGCTAGTGATGGAGACCCAGAAATCATTTTTAACATAGGTTCAAGCCAAGATATATTTTTATTATTGGCTACTAACCCTATAAAATGCATCATTGATTTTGTTCAGTAGTATTGCCTTTGCTTTCATGCCCCTTGTTGCTATTCTCAATTTCCTCCTGTCGAGAGTATGCAATGAATTCTTTTGCACTTTGTTCATTCCCAAACGTAAACAAGGTAAAACCTTGATCCTCTATCTCCGCCCTGAATGACCAAATATATTTCAGGATTGCTTCCGAAGGTAGATAGCAGATAATTCTGTGGTTATTCTCTCTTGCTAACGAGATTCTGGTAAAGTCCTCCGAAGTGACTAATCTCAATTGCGCAATGCGGGATAATATCCCCAAGAAAAAGGTTCTGTTGATACGTGTAGCACCCAGGACATTAGGATTACCTTCTAATCCAATAATATTAAATTCACTTTCCTTCATTTGCAAATCGGTTCTCTTTATAGATGGCTCCTTATTCGCAGACCCAGTGGAGTCTTGTGTATTATTCGTGCTACCATTTCCCTGTGACACCATTGATGGATTTAAATACATGGAAGAATTCACTGGTTTCGTATGGTCCAGTTTGTCTGCCAAGACATTCATTATATTACCAGACGTAATCAAGCCCTCATCCATTGCTCTTCTTAGAGTTCTCAACATTTCCGCAAAGTCTGCATCTATCAAGAACCTCCCAGGATTTGACTGACAATCTTTAAAGACTCCGGGACCATGCGAGATAGATTCCTGGACCTCAATCATAGGCGGATTGGTGAGTTTTCTTTCAGATGAGCTTCCTATAGTTTTATCAGGTGTTTTAGACCAGATGATTTCAGGTAATTCTCTCACTTTGCTAGCACCATTTATAATAAGAAATGTATTATTCTCAACATATTTGACTTATCGGTTTTGTCAGAGTTTTGGCATGCTTCCAAATAGGACCTCCTATGTTGGGGCATGCTCCGAGATACGAGGGGCATGCTTTCAATCACTAGAGAAATGGTGCCGTACTCGGCAGGTTCACTACTTTCATCGAGCAGCTTCTATCACATACAGGGAAGTAGGAGTTAATGTTTTTTTTTTCTTTTTGGTAATTTGTCAACAGAAACTGGGGATATACAATGGGACATCACCATTCATAACCCGAGTGGCATGCACAGGTATTATTTCATTACTCACTTTACTAACAGGATCTATCAATGATACATTACATTGCTTATTTGATGGGACGGTAGATTGATTCTTATTTTTTTTTCCATCATTGATATTATCGCAATGATCGTCTTGTTTCAGGTTCGATGGCAAAAGTACTGCTTGGCTCTCAACTGAGAGCTGTACGAGATCAATATGGTCATCCTCACCGTCTTGTCCTAATATGTTTAGCAAGGGCTCTAACAATCCCAGTAAGATCTTTTCGGTGTGTTTGCCCTCGTCCTTTTTTTTTTTTAACAACAAAAGTGCTTCTCTTTTCCTTTTAGCTGTTCGTTTCAATGCACGTAGATATTTTTTTTTAATCCTTCGTGACATAAAGGCCGTAACATCAGTTGTACCAGCAGGTACCTCCTATTCCTTTTTAGAATGTTCCATGGCGTTTAATAGAGCCGATGGACTATCAGGCGTATCAAATCCCTCCACCCGTGGACTGTCCTTCGCCTCCACTATTGGGATTTTTTGTCCAAGTTCACCTATCAAGGCCCTTAGTACAAGCAACTCTTCATTAATCAAACCTATACTCAGTCCGTGCTCATAGGGGCACAGAACCTTTTTATGTTCGCTCATACAGTCTTTGGAACCATTTATTTCAATCATCACTTCACTTATTGTTTGTGTACTTTTTCATCTCTCCTATGAGCATATATGCTATTACCATTCATCGCATAGCCTTGTTTTGAAACACCCAGTTCACATGCCAACATAAACCCTTCAATTCTATCTAATTTTGACTCAACCTTTCTCATTGATTGTTTAATCTCTCTCAATTCTAAATGGGAAAGGTTGTGGCCCTTGTCCAACAAGTCCAGGATCCTAATGATCACTGGAAAGGTATATGGACGTGTATCAGCGTTCTTATCAGCAGTCGAATTTCTTGATATGGAATCATGTAAACTATAGTTCATCATTGGCTGGGTTAGTTCAGGGGAGTAATTACAGCAATCTGGAATCGTTTTTTTTGTATATCACTATTCGTAGGGCTATCTGTTATGTTTATCAATGGTATCTGTATAACATTGAGAGGCCTGCTCCGCACACAATGGAAGTGACAGATTCGAAATACTCTTAAGATTGCGTGATACCAAAGGAGCTATCAATTCAATGGAGGCTCATATTTGTTTATATAAAGTGATATTTTCCAACCCAAAGCTACTTCCATTCCTCTTTTGAGAAGTAATAGAGGGGGAGGAGTAATCATTTCGAGGAGATAAATGATCAAATTCAACTATACCTCTATATGCACGTAGAGGAGTGCTAGGTTTCTCTACACAGGCACCATCTTGCAATTCTCCTACCAGGGGAAGATGCATCTGCGCCATATGAACAGATGGGTTGGTAATGGTTTCTTTAGTTTCTAAAGCCTTACATTTTTCCACATGTAGCGGGTCAATATATGAGGTATTCCCAGAACAGACCAAGGAGTCAATACTATTACTTGTTGGACAGCTAAAAAGCAGGTTCCATATGGCGTACACGTACTGGCTCCAATGCCTTACTACGCAGACCACTGGTCATTATGAATAGATCTTGGGCAGAATACAATACAAGAAGTTTATAAGTTATAAAATAAAACTAAAAATAACCAAGTAATAATCAAATCAGCAAATGTTGTCTAACAGACACATCTAAGTTTCAAAGCAAAATAATCATAAAATTCAAGAACATATGCCCGCACACCCAAACACCCAAACAGCTCACCAGCTCACTTGTACCTCACCTGGATGCGCGCGCTGGATGCGCTACATCCGGTGGTTAAGTGAGTTTTGCTGGGAGCTTGTGGGCGGGGCTTGAGGGATGCACGCACAGATTCTAAAGAAAACAAAAAACAAAACAACGTAACTAAGTTGCATGATAACATGCTCAACAACCCACCCTCAGTAATGGAAGGCAGCTTAGCCCAGCCCACTTTAGCCAGCCCACAAGTTCTTAGCCAGCCCACTTCAAATACCTGCTTCAAAGCGTTAGCGTGAGTCAAAGATATTTACTCTGGATAATGTAGGCAGACCGTATTGTCCACGGGGAGCGTTCGCCTCAAGTTGCAAGTCGTCCTTCCACTTGTGCATACGACCTTGCACTCGTAGAAAATGGAATGCCAAACACAACGTAGAAAACACAAAGCACAAAGTCCTCTGCCACAGCTCAACAGCTCACTTGTACCTCACTTGGATGCGCGCACTGGATGCGCTACATCCAGTGGTTAAGTGAGTTTTGCTGGGAGCTTGGGGACAGGGCTTGAGGGATGCACGCATAGATTTCTGGATAATGTAGGCAGACCGTATTGTCCACGGGGAGCGTTTTGCCTCGAGTTGCAAGTTGTCCTTCCTCTTGTGAATAGGACCTTGCACTCTTAGAAAATGGAATGCCAAACACAACGTAGAAAACACAAAGCACAAAGTCCCTTGCCACAGCTCAACAGCTCACTTGGATGACCCCCCTTTCTCCTCCTCCCCCCTACCTCTCACCTTTATCCATCCCCACATCCTCCAGTACTTCCTCCTAGCGCCCCCTTGGCAGGGTATGGTTCCCCCCTCCCCTTACTACTGTCCCCTGGGTTAAACCACCCCCTCTACCCCCCCTTCACCCTCCTCATGGGCAGACAGACACTGGTCCAAACAGGGGGGACTCCCCGCAATCCCCACTCTAACTGGTCTATTCCCCATCTCACGCTCCCCTTTCTTCCGCTACTTCCACTGGTTTCTCAAGTGATTCATGTGTCTCACACTCTTACCTTCTTCCCCTCTAGGTCCACCTTTAGTCCCCTGGTTGTGCCGTGCCCTCCCCCTTCCCATGCTGTAGATCTGATCCGCGTTGTACTGTCTCTAACCCATCCCACACCTCCTGGGGAGGCGTAAAGAACCATGCCTTCCCCCAGTTATCACTTTCAACTTGGCCGGGAAAAAATCCTATATTTCAGGTTAAGCTCTCCGAGTTGCCTTACTGCATCTTATGTTCTCCTTTGCCACTGTACCTCCAGAGTAAAATCCAGGAAGATACGTATCTTTGTAATCCCTACTTCATAAAACCCCAGCTTGCGGGCTTCTTGCAAGATAGCGTCCCTGTCTCTGAAGTTCATGCTTTTTGCCACTATGACTCTCAGCGGGCCCCCAGGCGGAGGAGTCCTGCCAGGCACCCTATGCACCCCTTCAACTGTAAAAAAATGTGGACAAGCCTTACATGCCCAACACCTTCAGGATGAAGTTTTCCACAAAAGGTTCCATACTGGGGCCCTACTCTCTCTCCAGAACCCCGACTAGGGGTATATTGCATCGCCTGGACCGCCCTTCTGCGTCTTCTGCCCGGGATTCCAAGGTCCTGGTTGCAGCCACAAGGCCTACCACTTGATACTTGAGATGTTGAAGGTCATCTTCCACCGAGCTAACCCTCTGCTCCACTTCCGTGACCCTTTTGCACACCTTCTGCAGGTCTGCCCTAACCAGGGACACATCCACACCCACCTCCTTGATGCTCACCTCCAGAGACGACCCTTGTGGCCTGTATTGCGCCTCCATCAGTGTTTCCAGGGTGACACCTCCTGTCTCCCCCTCTGCTGTGTCCTCTGCCCCTTGATCCGATCCTTCCTGTTTTTGTACTTTACTTCTGGAGTCCGTATATTACTCCATCTTTTGCTGCCCTTTTACCTCCTGGTTATGTTGCGGGCAGTTTATCCACTGGTTCGCAGTGCTCTCTCCAATGCCGTTGCTGTTGCTTCTTACAATTTCTTCCCCAATGCTTCTGCTGCTAGGAAGTCTTCTGTGCGCCCTGTTCAGAGTACGTAGTCACCCCTTCCTATCTCCAAACGGCGCACCGCCGAATGCTGTTTCAGCAGGTCTCCACCACCCACTTGCTTAGAACCTGTGCCTCTTCTATTCCTCATGACCGTAGGAGTGGCCGTGCTCCCCATCAATTCTCTGATGCAGCGCCACTTACCCTGTGCCCGGGCACCTCCGACTCGCCCAGGTCTCGAGGGAGAGCCACTACGTCAAGGCCTGTTAGCTACTGCCAACAGGGTGCAATCTATATGGGATCCACGCGTTGTCGGAAACACTCCTCGGTTCTGGCGTGCATCTGCTTCCACCCGCCGTTGTGTTACCTCGTCGTTCTCTCTCCCACTGGTCTGTGTCAGTTTCCTCGATTTGAGGGACAACTGTGCTCTCACTGTCAAAGTTAATTTGGAAGTGCGCAGCCCTTATCACTGGCCTGCCTGTGGGCCTCCCTCCAATGGCAGCTAGGCGTGTTTTGTCCACGTCTCTCCCCGTTGGGTTTTGGTGAACACCCGGGGCACCCGGACTAATGCTCGTTCGCCTCCCACACCGCCACCGTCCGCCAGGTACTTGCCTCCTCGTATGGCCTGAATATTCGCACCCCTATGTCACGGGGCACAGCCACCCCCGCAGGCATTCTGGGTCCACTGGGACTGCCGCACTTGGTCCTCCAGTGGTCCGTCAGTGGAGCACAGCAAGCATCTTGATAATGCAAGTCGCCGTCCCAATGAGGGTGATTCGTTCCGTTTTTCCAGATTCCGCTGCGTTTTGTCCCTCTCTCTGCTAGAATGCAGCACTAGGCTTTCCGCTGCACTTTCCCCACATAGAAGTGTCTTTTTGAGCCTTAGGAGCCGGATTTGTTAACAGGATTTCAGCCGGCAGAGCAGGAGCCACGAAGAGCTACATGCTCATTCCCTGGCTGCCGGCTAAGTCCCCCCTTTTAGTGCGACCTTGATCCAAAATATCAGTGAGGTCGTAACCTTGTATTGACGCCATTGACAATTGCAATCCTAGGGTATCAATTACTCTTTCTACCAAAGCCCCGAATTTTGACAAGCTATGAATATAGGGCTGGGATAGTTGAGCTAACTGTAAAAGTTGACTGTGGTCTTCAAAATAATTGACATGTCATGTACCCAAGTAAATTGGGTCGACATACCCCAGGTCATCTGCGTCATTAGTGCCAAACATAACTGCAGTGGTATCGAAGAATTTGGACCGGGGTTGCGGTGTAAAGGTTTTCTCGACAACTGTCGATGGTTTGTCTTTTGGCGCAGATATGGTGGACGCAGTAGCGTCGACATTCTTGGATGCATGGAGTTGATCTGGTTTCCATTGGACCTCTTTCGGTGTCAAAAGGTTTATCGGCGCCAATGTTGTTGGTATCAGGGCGCGAGAGGGGTCAGAAATGCTGAGCATCGCTCTTTGCTCCAAAGCCTGCTGCGTGGAGACGTGGAGGTGGGGAGGGAGGTTAACTCTGCCAACTGAACATGTCAAGCATAAAGGACTTCAAATTCTCCCACTCTTGGCGGGTTGTAGGCCCCATCGACAGCTTACCTTTTTCCATCGACGAATCGGAGTCCTGATGGTGGCAGTGACACCTTTTCTTCGTTCTGGACGAGGATGAATGGCTCCTCGAGTGGGACCATTTCTTCTTCCGCCTATGTTCTTTTTATGGGGTGTGCCCCTCGGTTTTGGACAAGGAAGACTCATCCGTCGACCGCACCAGTGACTTATAGGGTGGCCGACCAAGAGCGAGTTTAGCTGCTCGATCGCGAAGAGATTTGGGATGCATTTTGGCGCACGACGGACACCAGTCTGTCCCATGACCCATGCCCCATGCCGAGGCACCAGAGACCCAACACGTGTGAGTCAGTGATGGACATCTTGGTGCCACAGTCAGAACACCGCTTGAAGCCTGATACCCGAGAAACCGATACCGCACGTCGAGGAATTTGAAAAAGGTTTTCTGACGAAAACATCGAAAGAGTCAAAGACTCGCCTGTGTTCCCAAGCAGCATGCTAGCGCACGGAAAAAAGGATTTGAGGTGTGGGGCGTAGTGATGAGATATTTACACAACGCCTGAGGTCGCGTCCGGAGCAGCCAACCAGAATGCGAGCAAGAAGGATTTCATTTTTTTGATTAGTATATTTGGTTTAGAAAAACCTTTATACAAACATCCATTAAATAAAATAAATCCCATTTCATTACAGCTCAAACAATTCATATATAATTTCGGTTCATACAATTCATATATCTCACACCATTGTCGAGAGACAGAAGAATACATCATTAATGACAACTGTCCTTCCACCGCTACAGTATCATAAAGGCTACACACGTTATTCACTAAGACAGCCTTATTACCCATACCCCAAGGATGTACAGCAAATGGCGGAACAAATGTCAGTTAAAGATTAGACGAACCAGACTTACGATAGGAACATACATTTGTACAACAGACATGAACATTAGGTCAACCGTGCATTTAGACACAAAGAATATTACTTGCACCATAAAGACATGAAGAGCATAACATAAGAAATGTATACGCTGAAATGCAACACGAATGATATACATATATAACTTGCCAATGTAGAAATGTAATAGTAATAAGCAGCCTTCTTTTATAAAAATGGACAGTGTAGCCGCACTGGACTAAATGTAAAGCCTTGAGGTTGTAGGGGAGCTCAACTTGCTAAATTCAGTGAAATACAGATCCGTGCAGGGCAGACAGTAGCTGCGCGGCCCCTCTCCAAGGTTACAGGGACATTATGGAGTACATGAATGGTTCAAGAAGGAACACAAGATCATTCCCAAGGCGCAAGACATATTTCTCTTAGATTAAGTGAAGAACAAACAGCCTTTGAATGCCAGGTGCGGATTAATTATAAGCTTAAAACCGTAACGGGGGCGGATCGACTGATTCCGCAGTGGTTGAGAACGTAATAACACTTGCGCTCAAATTAGCTAAAATCTCAAACACAGGGTAAAAGGATTCAAAACATGGGGCCCCATTATGTGTCCGGCGGTAGCACGTGCCGCTAAATCCGCCATGGCTGCCGCCAGAGTCATTTTTTTCCGGCACCTGAGAATGGGCAATTACTGGGGCATTACGGCCCCGGCAGACCCGGTAATTGCCCATTCCTGGGCGCCGGAAAATATTACTCCCCATTCCCATTTGAGCCCCACAGCGCTCAATGGGAATGGGGAGGTCAGATGCACCGGCACCATTCGTGAATGTTGTCGGTGCACCCGGCATTGTCTGCTCATGTATGCCGGTCCACCTGCAAGGTCAGACCGGGAGGGCGAAAAGGCACCCGCGAGCAGAACTCGTAGTTTGCTGGTCCGGTAACAACGGTGCCCGTAGCTTACCGGCACCATTGTTACCGGACCAGCAAACTTGTAATGAGGCCCATGGTCTTCTCACATGTGACCTTTAACTCGAAGACACTGTCTATTCATTAGTTCCAGACACTGAAAGCCACCTGTATCAACTCCCCACAAATTACCAGAACAGAGGCGGCCGACTATGCCAAGTACACAGCTAAGCGCCTTGGCTCATGGTCTAGGAATAAGGGATGGTCTCTTCTTTAATTTAATAAAAACAGTCCACTGACCTTCATCCTACTCCTATATTGGCTCATGTGTTGATGACCTGTCAAGTCTCAAGGTTGGTGAGATGGATGCCAAACAATCAGAAATCTCGATGTTATGCCACCCTGTACATGTTTCACTAGCCAATCACCTATTGTAGGGATGTCTTTTTAGCTTTATCAATTTAGGGATGGTCTCAGATATACAATAACCAATTACAATACTAACACATATATAATGTGTATATAGTCTATTCCCCTTAACCTATCCCTCAACCCCGTAGTTTTTTGTAGCTAGGATTGTAGCTCATAGGTTTTTGTAACCAAGATTGTAGTAGGATATTATTAATGACGTGTTTTTCATTTATAGCTTTTTCTGTATGAGAACCTCCGAGCTCTTGAGACTTATGTGCTTATGTGCTGTTCCTAATTTATGTAGATTGTTAATAAAGCAGGCTTTGCCATTTACTCCATTTCCGTTATTGGGTACAGGATTTACCGGCCCATCTGCTCCGCTTAGACTGAGGTTTTTCATTCTACCTTTACACTGTGTTCCCTGGTCCTTCTACCAATCCATACATGGTCCAATCTATACACTGAAATTTATTATAATTCAATATACTTAATACAATAATGTGTAGACTCACAGTACAACACATTGCTAATACTTCTATCAAATCCACACATAATCCAATCTATATCCTAAATGTACTAACAGATCTTAACCACCATTTCATGACAGGCTTCTCAAAAGGCCAACTCTTGGCTCACTCCAGATAAATCAAAGTGCATCAGTGACATAATAAGCTTATAGTGATCACTAAACAACAATTGCAACCAGAACTCTCTGGATTTCAGATGTCACATGAAAGCTTGTTGCAAATTTCCCAAAGATTTTTAAGGACAATAATCAAGAGGATGCAGAGAAGCAGTCCTGCAGAAATAATGTGCATGTCCGGGCAATTCCCCTCTCGGTGCGAGACAGTGATCTCCCCGACTATGCGACAAGCCTCTTCCAGTCCATCTTTGAGCTGCCTGTGGACATTGCAATTAAGCTGGATCGGACCCAACACAAAATGATCAGGTCGGCCACAAATCACAACAGGCTTTCGGACGTGTTGAGAAGAGTGCACTTCTTGCTGGAAGAGCACATAATGTTTGCTGCATGCACCAAACCATCCATTGTTTTCAGGAATGTCACTCTGTCTATATTCCAAGATCTGGCGGCCACAACGTTGAGCAAAAGGAACATGCTCTGCCTGTTGACGGAATGGCTGCGGGACAAGGAGATTCCATACCCATGGAGTTTCCCGACCGCACATGTCTTCTCTTATCAAGATAAACAGTGGTCTGTGAAGACTATGAAGGGGGGCGAGCATCTGCTGAGATCGGAGGATGGGGAGACCAGCTTGGAGGAGAGGGACACCGGTTCCCCCAGCGCTATGGAGGGTCAAGGAAATGGTCAAGAGCAGAAAGGTCCAGGGGGTCCTCGACGTGAGCAGCAGGGAATTGGCTGAAGCTGGAAATGGATTGCCTTTCACTGCTCGACACAGTCTGACCTCCTTACTTTATAGACTCACCATCAGCTCGCCTTGCTTAGAATCTCTGCTGGTGTCTTAAATTGCAAAGCTGATCATTTACATGGTTTAATTTTTTTGGGAGTGGAAGGGGGTGTTACCAATGTTTAGGGGTCGTAAATCTCCATTACCAACGTTTAAGCGTGAACCTTATAATGTTGGAGTTTGTAACAGTTGTTGGGGGGAGTTGGGTCATTTTGGAAAATCTGACTGTTACTGGCAATTTCTGTGGAATTGAGTGCAATGGCAGTGGAATTTTGGAGTTTCTATCTATTATGTGTACAGAATGCTTTCCCAGTGGGCTCTCCAACTTTTCAAAGCGGTCTGCTACTGGGTCCATGCCCTTGACATTGCCGGATGAGGCGGGAGAGGGGGACATTATTTAGGGTTCTTGGAACATGCAGGGTCTGAACCTCCCAGTGAAAAGGAAATTGGTCCTCTGAAAGTTATTGGAATTGTCAGTTGAACAAGTTACTTTCTTACCTGGTAACGTTCTTTCGATGGGATGGTCCGACGACGTATTCCATATCTATGACATGTAATCACCACAGCTGTGCTGCTTCGGAAACTTTTTCGGCGTCTGCGTCCTGCGTCGATGACGTCGATGCGCCGTCGTCGAGGACCTCCTCCGACGTCCGACGTCATCCGATGTGATAAGTAGGACGCACGACGCCCATAGCCTCAGTTGTAGTTTTTTTCCCCCAGAACGTGTGACATAAGTCAACTGCCAGTCAGACACAAAGCCTTGCGGAACGTAAGCTGCAATCGCAAAAGAAATTCTGTAGCGGGGAAGGCAGGGCGGGAGCGATATGGAATACGTCGTCGGACCATCCCATCGAAAGAACGTTACCAGGTAAGAAAGTAACTTGTTCTTCGAGGGGATTGGGTCCTCCGACGTATTCCATATCTATGACAGACTCCCAAAGCAGTACCAAAGCAAGGAGGAGGGAAAGAATTTAGAATCAAAATGTAGAATAGCCAATCAAATAGCAGAGCAAAGGACCGCCTTGCCAAAGGCCAGATCCTGTGCTCGGATGGAATCAAGGGAATAGTGACGTACAAATGTATGTACTGAAGCCCAGGTGGCTGCATCACAGATGTTGCGAATAGGAACACCCCTCTGCAGGGCAGTAAACGCAGCCATACCCCTGGTAGAATGGGCCCGCAAGCCAGCCGGTGGGTCCTTACCCGCCAAACGGTAGCACTCCGAGATGGCCAAAATAATCCAGCGAGACAAAGTCTGTTTCATCACAGCTTGCCCCAAATGCTTTCCAGCGTAACCAATAAAGAGTTGATCATCCACTCTGACCCGGGACATGCGTGAAACATAAAAGCTCAAAGCTCTCCTAGGATCAAGCCTATGGAGCCTCTCCTCTTCCTTACCAGGATGCGGAGGAGGATAGAATGCCGGAAGAACAACCTTCTGGGCCAAATGAAATTCCGTCACTACCTTCGGAAGAAAAGAAGGACGAACTCCAAGGACAACCCTGTCCTTGTGAAATACAGTGAAGGGAGGCTTAACTGAAAGTGGCTGTAACTCACTCACTCTGCGAGCGGAAGTAACCGCAACTAAAAACACAGTTTTCAGAGTTAACAGCCTCAAAGGGCAAGAATGTAAAGGCTCAAACGGAGCACCCATAAGAAACTTAAGAACCAGATTTAAATCCCAACCGGGCACCAGGAAAGGTGACGGAGGGAACACATTAGTGAGCCCTTTCAGGAACTGTGAAATCAAAGGGATTTTAAAGTAAGAACACTCTTCAGACGAGCGCTTGACGATGGACAGCGCCGCCAGGTAACCCTTAACGGTACCCACTTGCAAGCCCCTGTGGGCCAAAGAAAGTAAAAAGGACAGAACCATGGGGATGTCACATGCAAAAGGATCCACATTCTGAACCCTGCACCAGTCGCAGAACTTACACCAACGGCAACGGTACAGAGACTTTGTTGCCGGTCTTCGGGCCGAAAGCAACACCTCCATCACGTCCTCAGGGAGGTCCCAATCCTTATACCTCAACCTTTCAGAAGCCAAGCGTGAAGGTTGAGGGATCTGACCTCTGGATGGAGAACCTGACCCCCCTCCCGTGAGAGCAGATCGTCTCGGTAGGGAAGACGACGTGGAGGGCAGATGGATAAGTCGAGAAGGTCCGGGTACCACGTCCTCCGAGCCCACGCCGGGATGACGGGAACTGGAGGAAACGCGTACAGCAGCGGGAATGACCACTCCACCACGAACGCGTCTCCTAAGGCTCCTTCTGGAGGAAATTCCCGCGAGCAAAACCTTTCGCACTTCCGGTTGACACTGGAGGCGAAGAGATCCACTTGAGGGGTCCCCCAAAGGGCGAAGATCTCCAGGAGAATCTCCTGAGCCAACTCCCACTCGTGAGAGATCGCGCTCTGCCTGCTCAGAGCGTCCGCCGTCACGTTTTCGGCTCCGGCCAGATGAACTGCCGAGATCGAAACTGCCTGCTGGATGGCCCAGAACTCGAGCTGCATCGCCTCTCTGCACAGAGGAAGTGACCCTGCCCCCCCCTTTTTGTTGAGGTAGTGCATGGCCACTGTGTTGTCCGTCAGGATCAGGACATTCTTCCCTCGCACAGACGGCAGAAAAGCCTTCAGGGCTAGCCTGACGGCCCTCAGCTCCAACAGATTGATATGGAGTCTGGACTCCGACGGAGACCAACGACCGCTGACTGTCAGCCCGTTGGCATGAGCTCCCCATCCCGTGAGGGATGCATCCATCACGATCGTCACCTCCGGCCAGGGAAGCCAAAATGGAGCCCCCTTCATCAAGTTGCCTTCGAGGGCCCACCACAGAAGGTCCCGGGCGACCGAGGACGGCACCTGAATCGAGTCCGACATCCTGCCGGAGGACTGCGACCATTGCGTCTTGAGTGCCCACTGCAAAGATCTCATCCGCAGGCGAGCCTCTGGCACCAGAAGAATGCAGGATGCCATGAGGCCGAGCAACCTCAAGAACTCGAACGCTGGGAGCGTCTGGGCATGCTGAAACTTGTGCACCATCTGCTGAATGTGAAGAGCCCTCACCTGGGGAGGAAAACACTGCCCCAGGGAAGTGTCGAGCACTGCTCCGATGTACTGGAGCCGCTGTGTTGGCGTCAAATGGGACTTCTTTAAATTGAGGGAGAAGCCCAGCCTGTGAAGGGAGCGACAGGTGATCGATAGATGATCCAGGACTTGCTCGGGAGAGCTCCCCTTGATCAACCAATCGTCCAGGTAGGGGTAGACGTGAATCCCCCCTTGCCTGAGATGCGCTGCCACCACCACCATGAGCTTGGTGAAAACCCTCGGGGCAGAGGTCAATCCGAACGGCAGGACCCGAAACTGAAAGTGCGAGTCGCCAACCGCGAACCTCAGGTACTTCTTGTGCTTGGGATGGATCGGCACATGGAAGTAAGCATCCTTGAGGTCGAGTGACACCAACCAGTCCTGAAGCTGAAGGGCCTGGAGGACTTGAGAGAGAGTAACCATCTTGAACTTGTCCTTCCTGAGGAGATTGTTCAAACCGCGCAAGTCCATGATGGGTCTCAATCCCCAGTCTTTCTTCGAAACCAAAAAATAAGGGGAATACCATCCCTTGTTCCTCTCCGCTACAGGCACCAGTTCTATGGCGCCTTTCTCCAGCAGGGCTTGAATTTCCTGCGCAAGGAGCGGATCCGGACTCTGCAAAGAGAGGTTCCCCGGTGGATTGTCGCGAGGCCTGTGCCGAAAAGGAAGACAGTAGCCGTGGGTTATGATCTCCAGAACCCACACATCTGAAGTAATGGCTTGTCACTCTACAAGATGCTGCGCCAGCCTTCCCCCAACCGGCGAACCATGGGACATGGCCTCACGACTGAGTGGGAGCAGCTGCGGCGTTACCTGAGGGCAAAGAGGCAACTGCCCGAGCGGCCTTGGCACCACGGGTACCCTGTCGTCCACCTCTGGTACCCCTGCGTTGGCCTCTTTGACTGCCAGCTCCTCTCGCTTTACTGAAGGAGGAGTAATAGCGAAAGGAACCACCCCTCCACTGCTGTCCCCTAGGACGAAAAGGCGGAGGTTGGCGAACTGCAGCGCCCAACGACTTCGCTGCAGCTTTTGAGGTCTGCAACCTCTCAAGGCTCTCGTCAGCCTTGCTGCCAAAAAGGTGTTCACCATCAAAGTGCATGTTGAGGAGCCGGGACTGCACATCAGGCGCAAACCCCGACTTCTGCAACCACGCAAACCTGCGTATCACGGTGCTCGCCGCCATGGACCTACTGACGCATTCAGCTAAGTCCAAACCCGACTGAACGGACTCACACATGGCATCCTTACCATCCTGGACCATAGCAAGGAAACCATCCCGTTCATCCCCTTCGGGAACATGTTCAGCCGCTAACGCAACACAGTTCCACAGAGTGTGCGTGAAACGTGACAAGGCACAAATGGAGTTGGCCGCCTGAAGCGCCATACCACCAGAAGAAAACACTTTCTTCGCCCAGCCATCAAAACGTTTGTCGTCCCTATCAGGAGGGATGGTAGGGTACGACGCCTGCTTCGCCGGGGCCGTGGTCGCCTGCACCACCAAACTCTCCGGAGTGGGGTGCCTGGTCAAGTAGCAGGGGTCGCCACTGGCTGGACGGTATTTTCGCGACAAGGATCTGCCCACCGCCGGGAGACTCTCCGGAGCAGTCCAAGCCGCCCTTCTCTGTAAAGCCATATGGAACGGCAGAACCGGGTCAGTTGGGGGACCAACATCAAGGATGTCTGTCAGATCATCCTGCACAAACTTCCCTGGGGGAGCAGACCATCCCAAGTACTCAGAAACCCTAGCCATAAGGCGCCGGTACGAGGAATCAGCATGAGAGCCAGGCTCAGGCCTACAAAACTCCACCTCCGGAGAGGTGTCCAGTCCACTGGCATCATGCAGTGACTGTCTCAACTCGTCAAACTGACTATGGCCCGAGACAATGTCATCCGGAACCTGACTAGGAACCAGGCCATCAGAATCCTCATCCGCCTCTGAAATATAGTCCAGGTGGCGAAAAGAAGGCACTCGAGAGTGCTTGCTCTTAACCAGAGCCTTCCTAGGGGGTCCACCCGTGCCCTGGGGTACCTCCGACACGAAAGGCGTCGATGGCGTCGAGCGAATCGGCGCCAGCGTCGAGAGAACCGGCATCGGCGCCGAGAGGATCGGCGTCGACGTCAGATGCAGCGCCTCCAGAATCGGCGGCGTCGACACAGCCCTCGAGGCCGGAGCCCCGAGCGTGTCCCTCGACGACCTGAGCGTCGACGGCATCGACGACTTCCTCGGAGCCAGAGCCTCGAGAAAGCCTGTTGACGCCCTCGACGCCACAGACGTCGAAGCCTTCTTTGAAGACCTCACAGGTGCACACGGTCTCGAACGCGTCGAGGACCGGGACCTGGAACGGGTACGTCGAGAACGAGTCCCCTTGTCCGAACGGGACCTCTCCCGTGACTCGTGCCGACCACTCCTGCGAGCGGTGTCTCTCGACCTCACACGACCGACCCCACTCGGGGGCGCGGACGGCTGAGTACCCTGCGACTCAAGAATCGCCAACATCTGCTTCCCGAAGGAGGCCCATTCCTCCGGCGTCGCACGGCCCGAGGGGTAAGCGACGTGCCGGGCAGAGCCCTCCGAAGAGGACCTGGAAGACGACCGATGTCGGCGCTTCCGAGAATGCCTCGAAGAGGCAGAGGAGTGGCGAGACCGACTCCTAGAAGGAGTCCCACGAGACTTTCGACGATGACACGGAGAGTCACCCCTCGAATCATCCGTCGAAAGCCCCGCAGACTTCGACTTCCGGGGCTTGGACACCCGACCTACCGACAACTTCTTACGTTCGAGTAAGGCTTTGGACGTGAGCGACTGGCAGTCGATACAGTCATCCGTGTCGTGGGCCTCCCCGAGGCACCAGATGCAGGCGTCGTGCGAGTCCGTCACCGACATCTTGGACCCACACTCCACGCACTTCTTGAAACCCGGACGCGGGGTCGAAGACGAAGTAGACATCTTCAGAAGGATTTACACAAACGAACAGGTTCGAAGAACCGAGAAGAACAGAACTCCAAAGAGTCGAGGCGTTTAAACCGAGAAACACGAAGCAACACGTTCGCGGAAAAAACGGAACTGAGGCTATGGGCGTCGTGCGTCCGACTTATCACATCGGATGACGTCGGACGTCGGAGGAGCTCCTCGACGACGGCGCATCGACGTCATCGACGCAGGACGCAGACGCCGAAAAAGTTTCCGAAGCAGCACAGCTGTGGTGATTACATGTCATAGATATGGAATACGTCGGAGGACCCAATCCCCTCGAATCAATAGTATTTTTACAGGAGACCTATTTTCTCCAGGGCGATTTAACTAGATTGAAGCATAGGTCCTACCTGCAGCAATACTTTGCCTGCAGTGGGTAAAATAAAACAGGGAGTTGCCATCCTGGTGGTAGACAATGTGCCATTCACAAGGGTTGGAATCCTGCGGGATACACTGGGTAGATTCATATATGCAAAGGGTCTCTTGTTTGAGCAAAAATTCACTTTCATCTCCCTATGTGCGCCCAACAGCGGGCAGGATCGCTTCTTGGAGGCCTTCATACCCCAGGCATTGGTGGAAGGCCAGTCGGTAGGAGGGGGAGATTTCAACTTGGTTCCCAATCTCGAGCTTGACAAATCCTTACAACCATCCAGATTTTAGAAACGCCATCTCGTTTGCAGCCCTGCTATGAAAACTAGGGGTGGTGGATGCATAGAGGTTATTCAAAGGGGAGGAAAGATTTCTCATTCTTTTCACACGTGCATGGGGGATTCTCCATAATTTACGTGCTATTGATTTCTAGTGCTTTATAGCCCTGTATTCTGGGTGCGTAAATTGGTTTGCGGACTCTCTCAGATCACACCCCAGTCTTACTATCATTAGTGACGGTAAGATAGCTCAGTGGGTTGAGCGTTCGCTGCTGCAATCTGAGCGTGATCTGCAGGTCGCAGGTTCGAATCCCGGCAAGGCCAACTCAGCCTTTCATCCTTCCGAGGTCGATAAATGAGTACCAATTTCGGTTGGGTGGTATTGTATATAAATATGTGCTCTGTAAAGTGCTTTGTATTAAGGCGCTATATAAATACCACATCAATATCAATTAGTGATTCTGGGCAGGCCCCCACAGATGGGAAACTGTTGGAAGCTATACAACCCGGCAATGAGGGACCATGTCATGATGCCTGCCCCCGGGAAACCAGACCAGGCCCAGCAACCCCAGAAGCAGGCATCACGCCATTTGGAGCAAGCCCAAAAACCCCAGCTAGGGGCTGTTTGGGTGCAGTCCTGGCGCCAGGCTCTTAAGAATAGAGTCAGTCCTGGCGCCATGGACGCCAGGCTCATAGTAGAAAACCTACCTGATGCAGACCATGCTGCAAACTTACCTGATGCAGACCATGCTGCAAGAAGCCACAAGCCAAATGAGGCTTAGGAGGGACTATTTTACCTAAAGGACTACTTTTTACTCGGGTGGGGCTGTGGAAGAATACTTACCTGGGACTACTTCCAAGGCTATTTAAACCACGCCCGGACAGCAGCACACGCTTTGCGTTATTCTGCATCCAGCAGCGTAACGCTCACCGTGCCTGCAGCAGCTTCCAGTCTTCAGCCACGCCCGCCTCGAGTCCAGAGCTCCTGGAAACAAGAAGAAAGAAGGAGGAAAGGTCAGAACAGGAGTTTTACCTTTAATCCTTACCTGAATCCTGATTCATCATGCCACGGAGCTGGAGAAGAAGTCTTTAAAAACGCCTTACTTCGCATCCTGCATCGCCGCGCTGTACTCACCTGCCTTGCAGCACTTCAGCATTCCATCACGCTCTTCTCCATCTCGCGGCCGCTCTCCGACACCTAAGGAGACAAAAACAGCAAGGTGAGCCAAGGGATACTCTAAGACTGTACAAGCTACCCCCCCAAGACTTACCTGATTTACCACAGGGGGTACTTACCTCATTTCGGGTCGGCGCAGCCTCCGCTGCATCTTCGCCGTGCCCCGGCCCCTATGGGGAAACAACAGAACAGCAAGGCGCAATAAGGGGAAACCGATTTATTCCAAATAGACTTACCTGGTTTTACCGCTGGAGGCATCAATCCCCAAGACCTCATACTGAATGGGGGAAAAGCCACATGTTATACATTGACACCATTTTATCGAACTGAGCCGGATAATATAAACCCTTACCTGCATCTTACCGGTTGCCACGTGGAACTCTTCATAAGGGCAATACAGCAACCTAAAATAAATTGGACAGAGTGAAGGTCAGACGTGTTTTGAACTCTTACGAACTACAGACTTACGGCGTCTCGCCGGCATTCTTTGAGTCAATACCGTTCTGGAACTCCCCAACTCCTCCACGCCAGTGAAGAAACTGGTCATCTACGCACCCCTGCGCTCGAAGCAGGATGGAGAGCTCATCTTTCCAAACCATCAGGTGAGAGCATAGAGGGAATCCAAAAGTGACCTGTGGGAAGAACTACGGGAGAGGGGAAGGTGGGGTTAGAGCTCGAACTCCACAGGTGGTTAATTCCCTTTCTCCATTACAGAAGGATATTCCTACGAGTCAAACAAACGAAGCTGGGTGGGCCAGTCCAGTCCATCATCTTGGCACTACGCGTCTCACTGGTGGAAACAACAGCTGGCCAGTCCAGATCGACACCCCCGTGGGAGCCAGGTGAGCGTAACAGACCAGGTATTGTGCAGGACATTGCGGAAGTCATTACCAACTAGTTTAAAGAAAATCCAGACTCAAACACCCAATGGCTGTGATCTGGGATGCTATGAAGGCAGTGGTAAGGGGGGAGCCGATTAGCAGGACCTTGGCCTTTACTAGGGAACGCAAACTGGTCAGAACATGACTGGAAACGGATGTGCTAATAGCAGAGTCTACAAACAAGCGGGCAGGGTCTCTGGTGGCATTCTGAAACCTAAAACCAAGCATGGAAAAGGTTAGAGGCACATCTAGCAGACAGGCTGGAACAGACTCAGAACGCAGAACATCCTAGCCTTGCGCGAAGCTCATGGCAAACTCTGCCACAATGAAGCTGATATATTGCTAATAATTCAAAATTACTTTTCCAACATATTCGCAGGGGAGTACCTACCACGGGAGGGCCAAAGTGACTACCTGGCAGACGCTCGGGTCTGCAGGCTGCCCACACATATTGCAAGAACTCTGGAGGGTCCTATCCAACCCTCGAAAGTTGACTGGCCAATCAAGACATTGAAAAACAAGGGGCCAGGGGCCGGGGTGGCTTCATGGCTGCCTTTTCTAAAAGGTTTTGGTCCCTCCTGGTTCCCCACTTAACGGCCCTGTTTAATTCGTTAACCACCTCTGGGAGCATTACTACTACCACGGGAATGCCCACAACTATAGTTATACCTAAACCAGGTAAAGACCCAACCCCTTGAGACTTGTATTGTCCGATCTCCCTGATGAACTAGGACACCAAATTATTTTCCAAGATCCTGGCTCACAGACTGATGGAGTTGCTTCCGGATATGGTGTACACAGACCAGACTGTATTCATAGTCAACTGTAGTACACATGACAATATCCAGAGGGTTCTCAGCCTGATAGAATTTAGTCACTGGAAGGTGTAGACTTGGGGATCATTACATTGGACGCCCACAACACTTCAGATAGTGTGAACTGGGACTACATAAGGGATATTCTTGGAGCCTTCAGCATTGGTCGTAATTTTAGTAAATTGAATCTTGCCAACTACCAGGCCCAAACGACCACAATAAGAGTAAACAGCCCAAACTACCACGATGAGAGTAAACGATTGCCACACCCCGAACCAGACTATCTCACGGGGGACCAGACAGGGTTACCCCTGGTCACCACTGATTTTTCGTCCTGGCCATGGAATCCTTCACCTCTCAAATCAGAAATCATGCAGGAATACAAGGGGTCAAAGTTGGGCGAGTGGAATATAAAATATCATTGTATGCCGATGATGTGATGCCGACCTTTCAGAACGCGTGCTCTGTTAGATAGCTAAATTCAGAACTAGATCAGGCTTACCGATTAACTTTGACAATTCACATAATCTTGATGTTTCAGTACTCCTGGAAGGCAATCCTCACCTGGAAGCTCTCTGCCCAATACAATGAGTCGGGAGGCCATCCCTCTATCTGTGGGTGCAGATTCCACGGATGGTCTCTGGAGTATTTCACCATAATTGTGTTCCAGTGTTCAGGGAATTCGCAGAGAATCTTGACAGATGGGCCAGGCAGGAAATATCCGGGTTTGGTAGAATCGCAGCAGTGAAAATGAAGCAGATACTGCGATTTCTATATCACTGCTTGGCCCTACCTGTCGGAATCGCGGATTAAAACTTGGGAGCATTACAGGGAAGCATCCTCCAATTCATCTGGGGTGGTAAGAGGGTCAGATTACCTAAGAAGGTTTTGCTGAGGTCGGTGCAGAATAGGGGGGCTGGGTGTCCCGGATGCCTTCCGGTACAACATGGTGGCACAGGTTTGTCAGGTTATGACATGGGGAGGAACAACTCGAATCCCAGATGGATTCGAGTATGCCTTACAACAGACAGGTGAACCGGTACTCCTGAGCCAACATCCATATATGAGTTCCCCTGGTGGGTTGCAGGGGGTCCCTGGCCTATCGCCTTTGTTCTCAACCAGAAACACAATCTATGATATGAAAAGGGCCCTTTGTCGTTGGTATACACCATTGGGGCTGGGCCCACTCACGCCCATCTGCAACAATCCGGCTTTTCAACCGGGCCTAGCAAGAGGGGGTTCATACAGTGGATCTCTGGTAGGGGCTGGAGACCCTTCACCAGCTTTATTAAGAGAGGAGCCCGTTGACCTTTATTGAACGATTCCGGTATGCCCCACTAAGGATAGGGAGAATAGAGCGCTGAAAGCTGTGGAGCTCATCACACTCCAATCCCCACCCACTAAATCTAAAGTATCAACCTTATATAAATTACTGGGCAGGTCAGATCCTACAATTCGACTTCACTACATGTCAAAATGGGAGCAGAACCCGGGTGTGGAAATTGATGAGGCATGGTCCTGGATATGGAGTCGAATGTATAAGGCCTCTATGTGTGCCACAAACAAGGAGAATGTGTACATATTTTATTTCAAGTGGTACTTGCCACCTCAAAGATTGTACAAAATGAAAGGGGGAATACCCTCCCAACTGCTGTTGAAGGTGTTCTGTTGAAGGTTCCCTGTTATATATGTTATGGTTTTATGGGAAGGTAAACCATTTTTGGAAAAAAGTGCTCTCCCAAATCAAGGACAACACTGGTCTGCAGCTCCCAATGGACCCTATGGTTGTACTGTTGGGCGACACAGGTGAGAACATATTTCCCATGTCGGGCCCCCCGGCCGCCCTTATCAGGCAAAATACTGGTGACGGCAAAGATAACGACTGACCCGCAACTGAAAAAAACATGAGGGCCCTGAGCCTCGGATGTGGCGGGTTAAAATCTGGGACATTTTGCTCGCTGAAAAGATTACTGCTATTAGTGAGGATAGATATGATAAGTTTGTTTCGACAAGGATGCAGTTAATTGAATATGCTGAACACTTCCCAGCGATGGTTGCGCCTATGTTGAGACATGTTGCCCTGCTGTGAACAAACTGTCAGATCACTGAGAAATGGGTATGCATGCTTTCCAACCGCAGTTATTAACGAAAAGGCTTGTCTAAAGGCCTTCTCATACTGTCTTGCTGGGGAACTAGGCCACTCAGGAAGTTATGCTGGGCACAAACCGTTTGTCTTGCATACATGGGAACAAAAAAGGTTTAATGGGGGTGGGGGTAATCGTTAGAACCCCATTGGTAACCATAAAGGTACATTCGACTACTAATGTGGCAAATCAGCCTGCACCCTGGGTGAAGCCAAAACTGAAAATTAGCTGCCACCAGCCGCCCCCTAAAATCAACATAGGGTGAAATCACATTACGGCATGGAGGGCGGCTAAAGAAACAACTCTGGGCCTGGGAGATTTAAGGGCAATCTAGGACTTTATATTCTTGAGGAGTGAAAAAGGCATGCAGGGGGATGTCAGCAGAAGACTCACTGAGCACCAAAATAAATTAGAAAATAAAGGGGGTACAGCAAAAAGAATAGAGGTCCCATTAAATGATACTGCAGAACCCCCAGAAATGGAATGCTGCCTTAACAGCGCCCACGATTCCTGGACTCCCTCTGCCACTTCCAACATCCTGGAGTATTTTGGACTTCATCCTGTTGCTTGTTCAGATTCGCAGTGCCTGGGGCTTTGCGCTCTTCCTGGGACCCCTAACTGTGACTTACACTATTCGGCAATTCTTTCTTTCCAATCCTCGTTTCCAAGGGCCTTTGGTTGTCAAAGCTGGGTCTGGGCCTCCTCCGATAGGTTCCTCTAGCGTCACCAGAATGACGGGAGCCTTGTCTGCAGCTCCCGTATGTTACTATGGTAACATACATGTCTTTTTCTCTATAACCTGAAGCTGCCAACTAACTTTGTTGAGTTAAAGTCTATAAACAAACTTTTCTTACTTTCTGAATGAACAATAAGTACTTGAACATTTTACTTACTTGTAAAATAGTGCTGAATACCCGTCTAGATTGTGCTTTGGGATTTTTAGGGACACTATACTGTTTCCAATGCCTTCTTTTGATTACAAAGTAGTTACCTGTACTCCCCAGTTACATTTCCGATGCACAACTTTACATAAAGAGCACAGTTTTAGTAAAATACTTTATGGACATTCCTGTGTTGTCTACTGATGTTTGTAAGCTACACTTTAGGACAAGCTCCCTCCCCCCTTAGGAGTGAAGCCAGACCGATTTGTCACACTTACCAATGAGAGAGTCAGGAGTATCTTCGAAGGGAATGCTGCGATACAGGTCAGCCGTCACAAACCCTCACAAAAAGAATTGGTTGAAAATCCATTAAACAGGGTGTAACAGACCAAAGCACAGGTGTTGTACCAGAGCATCAAATTGCCAGAGACACAAACCTTAGACCTCAGACAACCAAGATCTTGGCAGATTTGCCCTGGTAGATGCCTGGAAAATCAAGTTCTGTCGGAATGGGGAGGAGGGAGACAAGAACACAGGGTCAGTTGATACTGGTCAATGTTTCTTAAAGAACATCTTGGAGACAGCACTACTGTTGAAGGTTTCTGTCATATGCCATCACCAGCTCTGTCAAAGCCTTTCTAAAGGGAAAAATTGTGACATGTGAGTGGACTTTCTTCAAAATAGCTGTTTTAGAGTCACGGTACCTCCACAGGGCCTGCAGGCACAGGGACTCCACTGCCCTGGCCACAATGGAGCTTTTCGTAGCATACTCAATAAGGTAGACACGGTTGGCACACCAGTCTCCAAGATAGGAGTGCTCTCTAGCCCACTTGCATCCTTGAGCCGGTCTGCCAAATCCAAAAGAGGAGATTCAAAAGGGCTATCCACATCAAACTTCTCTCTCTGGGTGAAATGAAAGGCCACCTCATCCTGAGCAAAAATGAAGTCAGTTTGAGCCATCAATTGTGCCTATATGCCAGAAAGCAGCACTGGTCCCCAAACAGCAGAACCTGAGACAAATGAGCGCCAGCAATGGTAGTGATCCAATTTGAAGGTCAGTGCGCTTGGTGCTAACTTTGCTGGCCTGTCTTGGAACTGAGAAATTAGGCATGCTGTGGAACGTGAGGCCATGGCCTGCACTATTCAGTGAGGAAGCAACGGGTTTAACAGCTGGCAAAGTCAGTGGAGCAAGCGCATGTTTGAACAATTCAAGCGATGCTGCTCGGAATGACTGTTACTCCACAGGGGAGGATGCCAGACTGGGAAAAACTGGTCCATTATTCATTTTCATCAGGTTTGCAGCAGCCTCTTCCTCAGGGTCTCTGGCCCTGGATTGGTGATACTGCTTCAGAGGTTACAAGGAGTTGGTATGGAAAGAAGATAACAGTCCTTGACCATCAGTGCTGCTGCTGCTGCTGCTTTTTTCCTCTTTCTTTTGTTAAGACGGATTTCTGAACTCTGTCCTGGTGGCGCAGAAGTTCAGAAGGCCAACCTAATTACTTGGAACAGGGTAACCTCTGGACGAGCCAGACCAATCAAGGTAGCGATCGCGGCGGTCAAGACTAGGTCTCAAGAGGGGTGAGGGTGACTGAAAGCCCGCAATGAGCACACAAAGCAAGATCACCTACAAACTACTCCAAACAGTTGTTATATTAAAAATATATACACATTTATTTCAAGGCCTTTAAAACAATGACCGTAGCGAGAAAATCACAATATAACGATAGTAAACCAACACATACCATATCAACACAATATATATACAAATACAACCAGTCTCAAGCGTTATATGCACAAAATGTGTAGTCCACCTAAAAGGGAGGGAAAACAGGCAGTGCGCAATAATGCTTAGACCCAGTTAGCCTTCAGAGGCACCTAACTAGATGGAAGTCCGAGCCCTGCGAAGAGTGGAGCCTTGTGCTCAAAAGTACCTGCACGCGCTGGTGCCAACGGGCAAAAGGAGAAGCTCTTCGAGGGAAATCAGGCAGTTCAGTTTAGTGCACAAAAGAAGAAGAACAAGTTCTGCGACTCAAGCGCAGCCTCCAGAGTGGGCAGAAGCAGAGCGCGAGTACGGAAAAGGGTGCTGTTTGACACAGCGGGGAAAAGCAATGGGCTCCTGCAGGAGGGCGACCAGATCCTAGCTATGCTACTCACCGGTCCCCGATGCAAGCAGACCCAGGCTTCTCCGCGTCAGTTTGAGCAGCTGGCAGGTTCAGAAGAGCAGGGAACGTCTCGTCGTCGTGTTGAGTAAAAAGACGTCCCAATCGAAGAAACCCGCACAGTTTGTTAGCACAGCAGGGCAACGGAGCGGCCGCGTGTATCTGAGCCAAATGTACACTACTCACTTCAGACCTGGGAACGCCAAGTGTACTAAGCGTGTGAAAGTGACAAGGACTCGAAATACTACACAACCTGGCGGCGGTTACAGAGCAAGACTCCCGTGTAAGCTGGTCAGTCAGCTGGATGGCTCAGAGACGCTTCCGAAGGCTTACTGGCAGGAGATGGTGAAGATGCCGAGAATAGCTGTTCCCGCTATTCCAAGGGTCGAAGTACCAGTACAGGCCTTCTGGTTCGATCAACGGTGAAAAGGGTTTCACAAGGCGACAGCAGTGCAGAGGAGAAGTCCTTCAGCGGGTCACCAGCGATTCCTCGGTCCAGCTCTTGGTTGCAGGATACTTGGCTCCTGTATTCCTTCGTTCGTGAGAACTCAGGAGATCGACATCGTAGTGGTGTTTCCAGCCCCCTCTTATCCACGGTTCCCTTCGCGCCAAAACGGAGGGGACCCAATGGGAGATCCGCTCATCAACACTCACACCATTCGTGGACCAATCACGGACCACGGTGGTCCCAGGCATTCACACCACCCTAGACTCTCTGGCACCCAGGATGTGTATTGGGACCAGACATCCCAGCCCACATCCTGGAGGCACACACAAGACATGTAGAAGCCTGCGAAAGCATCCGTGTTTCGCGGGAAAGTACATGCCCAAATAAGGAAGGCCCCGGGTCGGCTCGACCTGGGGAAGGTGAAGGGAGCAAGACGGTCAGCGGACAGGACAAAGGAGCCTCGTGGTCTGGCCATTTTGGGAGCCAGGCCACCATTTTGGGTTAAGCGCTGAAAACGCACTTAGAACGCCAAAAGGAGCTCAAAACACAAGAAACGATCGCTGCCACCATTCCCGTCCCTGAATCACTTGCACCGATCAGATACAATCCTAAACGAGTATCTGGGGCTGTAGAAGGCTAGAGACCCAAGAGAGCTGTAACTTAGCTTACAGTGCCCTCTTGTGTCATGTTGCACGAAAGCCGCAACATGATAAAAAACTACGGGAAATAGCGTTCCCCGGTACTGACTGTCTTAAGGGCATGTCAGTTTCCCCGTAAGAAAGGAGCGAAAGCCCAGAGGAGTGCGGCAGAAGGCTGCACTTCTCTGGCAAAGTCGAGAACACGGTGAAAAACAACAGCAAAAAGTTTAGGGGTTGCCACATGGAAGGAAAATTACCTACAATTACGAAATCTTTCCTAACATCTTTCTCCCTAGTTTTGGATCTAGGACGACAGGTTGGAACAGAGGGCCCCAAGAAGGTTTTTGATGGGAGGGATTTCTCGGTTTTAGATTTCTCAGAAGGTTTCTGCTAACTGCCATAAGGAGAAATTACTTACCAGTAAGTTCTTTCTATGTATTCTTCTCCCACAGATTGCTCATCTTAATAGATTCGTATCCCGAGTCAGTTGCTGGGAAAATGTTTCGACAGAGGGCATAGTGCGGCTCGATATAGTCATCGATGACTCCTTCGTATACGGCTGCGCCATTCGTTAACGGATGCAACGTCTGCCGTTGTATAAAAAGGATGCACTAAACCCCCTTACCTCAGTTCCCCACTTTTTTCAACCAGGCTCAGCCTGCGAGAGGAAACGTACAGTAAAGAGGGAGAAAGCATAGTTACCCAAAACAATAACAACCACCACCATTGCTTACTTGGCAACACCTTCTTCCCGATCTCAAATCTGAAATGCAACCAAAAGAAGCCAAGCAGGCTATTCAGCGAACCGCTGTTGCCCCCAAAACAGAACACTCTGTTCCTCATGTCACCGCAACAGAAACATGACCACAGAATGCGATTAAGACCACGCACTTCCAAGCCGGGTAAGGTAGGAGAGTGATGAGGAATCTGTCGGAGAAGAATCCAAAGAATGAAAATTACTGTTAAGTAATTTCTCCTCCAACGGATTGCATTCTCCCAGATTCCTCATCTTGATAGACTCCCAAAGCAGTAGCCATGCTGGGGGAGTGTTGGAAGTCACACCAAAAAGCTCTTGAGGACCACCTTACCTAAGCGCGTTTCTGCTCCACGGGCCAAGTCCAAGCTGTAATGCTTGGCAAACGTGTGCAGCGAAGACCATGTTGCAGGGCTGCAAATGCCTCTAACCGGCACTCCCCTGTGATGAGGAGGCCACAAACCCTCTGGTACAGTGAGCCTGAAACCCGGCGGGAACTTTCTTAACCGCAGTCTGGTAGCATTCAGAAATGCATAGCACTATCTAGATATTATAAGTTAGTCACAGTAGTGACTAATGTACTCCCAGTCCATAGTCCCCTTTCCTCCATACTGTATGGGCGTCCCTCGCTAGAGACGGGAAACTGAACCTTTTTCACCAGAAAAAAAATTGGTCCACCTTTAAATTTAGATTTGCGTGGGGGGGTGGCCCTAGGAGCATGCGCTCCCCTGACACCGTTGCCACTCCTCAGTCCCCTTTGATGCGTCGGTGAGATTATGATTGCCTAATGACATGTTAGGGGGAGGATGGTGGGACGTATGGAGGAAAGGGGACTATGGAATAGGAGTAAGGAACAAGTTACTTACCTGTAACTGTTGTTCTCCAGCATGGGTCTGGCATGGATTCACATGCTCATGAATATTCCCCGTCGTCAGGCTGTGAATCCTCGGTAAAGAAAAAAATCAGTATCAGTTTCTTTTCTGATCTGTCTTTCTTAGTAGTAACCAATGACTGATCTCGGGGTCATACTGCCCCCAACCAATGACTGCCCTCTCCCTAAGCCCCGCCTCTGGCAGCCATCCTCAGATTTGGTAGCACGCCAAGTGGCAGTATGACCAAGTGAAGAGTCGCAGAGGGGTAGGTGGGAGGGTTCGCATGTGAATCCATGCCAGACCCATGCTGGAGAACAACAGTTACAGGTAAGTAACTTGTTCCTTCTCCAGCATGGGTTCTGGCATGGATTCACATGCTCATGAATAAAAGAATACACAGCAGTATACATATGCACAACCACGGGAGGTGGCAACAGGCTCAACATTAAGCAATACAACAACTCAACATTGAGCATCTCTTACCTCCTCACCAGGCTCACCTTAAGCGAACAGGTTGCGCAGCACTGCTTGGCCGACCCTGGACTCCTCCCTGGAGTCCCGATCGACGCAGTAGAAACTTGTGAAGGTGTGCGTCGACCTCCACGTAGCAGCCCTGCATATGTCCAGCAGGGGCACACCAGACAGGAACGCTGTGGTAGCAGCGATCGCTCTGGTCGAATGGGCTCTCGGACGGCCAGGCAGCGGTCGGTTTGCCAACTGGTGGCAATGCATGATGCAGCCGGAGAGCAATCTGGAAATGGAAGTCTTCGAGAGAGCCTTCTCTTGATTCACAGACCCAAAGTTCACGAACAGTTGTGACGTTTTCCGAAAACTCTTTGTGAGGTCCACGTAGAACTTTAGCGCTCTAGCTACATCCAGCAAGTGCAAAGTCCTCTCGGCCGGCGTCGAAGGCGACCGAAAGAAAACTGGTAACAGCAAGGGCTTGTTGAGGTGGAAGTCCGACGGCACCTTGGGCATGAAGGAGGGGTGCGTCCTCAGCACTACCCTCGTGTCATGAAAAGTCAAGTATGGAGGCTTGCAAGATGAATCTCTCCCACTCGTCGTGCAGAGGTGATGGCCACGAGGAACGCTGTCTTCCATGACAGGAACTTCAAAGGCGCTGAATGCATAGGCTCGAATGGGGCTCCCATGAGCCTGGTCAGCACCACATTAAGCTCCCAGGCCGGGGCAGGGGCCTTCACCGGCGGGAATGATCGGGCCGTCTCTGAGTCGGTCTTGATGGCCTGTAGGGACTCATCCACCGCCTTACCAAAAAGGTTGCTGCCGTTGAACGGCATGTTCAACACCCTGGTCTGGACGTCCTGGCGAAAGTCCGTCGCCTTGAGCCATCCTCGTCGGAGGCAAACTCCGTTGTCCAGTTGGCGAAATCCGGTATCGGCAATGTCCGTTGCCACCGTTATGGCGTGAACGACGCCACCTCGCCTTCCTGCAGAATTTCTAGGGCCTCCGCCCTCTTGTTATCAGGCAGGAAGTCTAGCAGGGAGCTATCTTGAACCAGAGCTCCCTGTCGTAGCGGGCCACGATCGCTAAGGCATTGGCCGCCTTAATCATCGCCCCATAGAGTCCAACTTCTTGCCTTCGCTGTCCGGCGGGGAGGTGGAAGTTAAAGCCACCGCACCCGCTGCCTTCTTAGCCGCAGAGCACTGGCTCGTGGTCGAACGTGCCGGGGAAGTAGCACCCTGCTTGGCAACCGAAGAGCCCGACCTTTCGGCGCTCCCGGTGCCCGCGGACTCGCGTTGCTTGGCCTTCTGTTGGGCCCCCGTCGCCGGGGCGCCCTCACAGGACTTCGAAGCCCGCTCAGACTTCTTCTTCGCCTTCTCACCTGCTGTGCCCTTCTCCAGCCAGGCGGCGAGGCAAGAAAGACGATCTTGTTTGGTCCGTTCCGAAAGGTTCTTGCAGAACGCACAGTCTTTCTCCACGTGCGTCTTGTCCTCATGGAGGCAGTAGAGACATCGCGAATGCTCGTCCTCCTTGAAAACATTCTGTAATCCGCATCCAGGGCGGCACCTGAACAGCTTGGATCCGGGCGTCGAGCTTCCCTTGTCCTGGGCCATGTCCGTTGAGGTAGGCCGCAGATCTTCCGGAATCCTCCAAGAAGTATAAACTCGACGAAAACGTCACCCTTGAGGGGCATAGAGAATTCCAAAACGGGTCCCGTTATCGGAAGTAGAAACGGTGGAGCTTGAGGCTCGATTAAACCGAAAAAATGAGAAAATCTCCTGAAAAAATGTGAAAACGCAGTAAAAAAAAAAAATCGAGAGCTAAACACGAGGACTTCCAACACTTGAGTGTGCGGTAAAAATCTGAGGATGGCTGCCAGAGGCGGGGCTTAGGGAGAGGGCAGTCATTGGTTGGGGGCAGTATGACCCAGAGATCAGTGATTGGTTACTACTAAGAAAGACAGATCAGAAACGAAACTGATACTGATTTTTTCTTTACCGAGGATTCCCAGCCTGACGATGGGGAATATTCATGAGCATGTGAATCCATGCCAGACCCCATGCTGGAGAAGTTAGTCACTACTACATCCCGTCCCCTTTCCTCCATACTGTATGTGCGATTACAACTGAATACAGCCCTGAGGAGGAGAGATGCCCCTCTAAGAAAACAAGTTCTTCAAAACTGCCTGGCCAAATGCTGCGTCTGACCTGGTGCTGGCATCCAAGCAGTAGTGTTTGCAAAAGGCTGATGGGGTAGCCACTTTGCTGATCGTCTGCCATGGGACATGTCTTTGGAAAAATAGAGCAAAACAAAACCATAAGTCACTGTACAGTAACCCCCAAGATGCACTCCAAAAGGGTTCCTGCGAACCCAAAGTTAGTGTAATAGATTTGTTGGGGACTCAATACAGTATGAAAGTCCCCACTTCATTCCATTACATAGAGTCGTTTAGACAATTCAATACAATAAGAGTTCAAAAAGAAATCTCATTTAATAAGCATAAAGCATTATCAATACGGTGTATTTCAACAAATTAACACAAGTTAAACATAATGGTAAAGCTCAAAAAAGTACTTTTTTTGTCATAGCTTCAAAGTTCAGTCTACTGCTAATACATAAATCTACTGCTAATACATAAATCTCCTGCGCACATCAAGTCAATTCAAACGCAAAATCAATTCAACAATAAAATACAATCACATTGTTCATGTTTTAAGTATCAACATTGTGGCATTTTTCTTTAATCCCACATAATACAATTCCATCTTTTGATGTCAAGTGTTTTCAAATATGTGGAGTAAAGGTCAAATTGCTTCCTTTCATATACATATCCAAACAGACTTCTGTATAAGTTGTTACAAAGCCAACGCGTTTCGGATTGGAGAGCAATCCATCTTCAGGGACAAAAAAGCCTGATCGTTCCGAATGTGGTTCCCACCAGTGCAAGTTTACCTATGAAGGTACAGATAATCACCGATCAGGACACTAATCACATGTTAACCAGTCAGAAAGCAGCATTCCACAATCCCCATGTACCAACCTTAACACTTGGAATGGGAAATCGAAGTCTCTGGGAAGATCCTAACCGAAAAGAACAGACAAGATGGCATGTGTCACTCAATTAGGTAGATAGTACCAACAGCACCACTGCCTCACTAAAACACCATATAACCTACTACAAAACCATCTCACAGGATAGATCCATAACACCACACTGTGAAAAAAGTTTAGAGTCCTCACTCAAGGGTGAATAGAATACTCAACAAGACAAAAAAACCCTCAATGTTACGTCACACTATGTACTCAGCCCCCCAATCGGGGAATCTAGACGTCACCAAAGTAAATGGTAGCTGGGTCAAGGGGTTCCAGAATATCAAACTCCCACATGTAGATAAGAGAGACCTCCGGCTTTTCACCGTACACCTACAGTTGACACCAATAACCTGTGATGGTCAAACATACAGATTGTCATTAGCCAAATCCATAGTAGTGAGCCCTGATTGTTACATTTCCACTAATGCTAACTAGCCCCTGCTCCTAGGCATCATATTTGATTTATACGCTTAGCTGTACAACAGCGTATACCCGTGCACTAGAAGCCAAACACTCTGGTGCTCGGATTCCGCACCGACCAACCCTCTGGACCGATACAACCCGCTAGTGGAGCCGCGCATGCGCACGTTGTTTCATAATGCTTCGTCCGCCACCATTGAAAAGTAAGAACGTACGAGCACATCATCCGCCATCATGGCGAGGTAAAGGAGTACGATCACAATACTTAATAAGTTTCCTAAATGTTGTCACTACAGAGTGGGACAAAGGATACCACCATATACGACCATTCTAATGGCGCTCCCTTAGAAAGAAACAATCCGCCAACATTTAAAGGTAAAAATACGTACGAGCACATCATCCACCATACTGAAAAGGTGAAAGAGTACAATTACAACACTAAATCCACCTTCCTAGAAGGGGAACTTACCTAAACATAGTCATTGCGGTATGGGACAAAAGATGCCTCCCCATCTAGAAATTCTAATGGTGTTACATCGGAAGGAAAGAAAAAGAGATGGCACAATTGGACATTCCCTAATTCCAAAATAAACAGAAATGTGTCAATTTATAACCTCGCGGAATATCTAGCAAGTAGCCCGGTGCCCTATTGGGACCCACCCTAAACATACCAAAAACAGGTCTGTACAGGCAAAAGTCCCAACAGAACCCCATGTGTTAAAAGTATGACCAAACAGAGGGGGGATGCAGAAAATCAAAATCTGCCCCGGTCCCCATGTCGGTCACAAGACAAAATAATCAGACTAATAATATGAATGAATGAATGGATCCCATCCATATTACACGGACGGGGAATTCAATTTGGTGGACACTCAAAAACAGATCTACAGTAACACAAGGGTGGGGATATCTGTACTCAAATAGGCACTTTGTGTGAAGCACAAATTTAATCAGAGTCTTATATCACTGATAACGTCAAACCATTTCCAGCATGTGAGAATTTTCAATCGGCTCCTCATTTGCAGGATGATCGCATGCTTTACTATAATTTGCACATCAAACAACATGCTTTTAACATAATTACATTTACAATTCCTCAACTATATTAACACATAAGAAATAGAATCCACTTTAAAACTTCAGATAAAACACATCAGGTCGAATTCAACATACATGCGTCTTGGACTTAAATAGTCCAGTAAATCAATCCACATGATCTCCTTCTGAAGGAGCTTTCTCTGGAGATCGCCCCCTCGTGGACCCATTTTAATTTGCTCAAGGATTACACACTTAAGCTGAGCTACATTATGTCTGGCTAGATGAAAATGACTGGCAACTGGGGATTTTTGATTGTTCGTGCGAATATTTCATTTGTGCTCAGACCAGCGTGATTTCACCTTCCTTTTCGTTATCCCTACATATTATAGGCCACAGGGGCAATTCAGTCCATATACAACATTTGTAGCATCGCAGGTACAGGAATGCTTTAACCAAATTGGTTTTACGGAGTGTGGATGTGCAATGCTGTTGGCTCTGATTATATTCGCACAATGTGGACAATTCTGGCATGGAATCGCACCCTTGTGTGTGGTCTTGGTCTCGGGCCTCTGTATTTCAGCCTTTATCTGGCTCGATCTCAAAGCTCTATTATTCCTGTAGGCAAATCTTGGGACTTTGGAAAGCCACAGCCATGGCCTTTGCTCTGATGGCGTGGGTGTGCATGTTTGCTGGTAAAGGCCTGTGCTGCCCCCTCATACGCCTCCTTGATGGCCATCACCATCCACCTTGCTATGGAAGTGTTGGAGGTTTGACAGCCTGGTTTTGACCCGCGAAACGTGACGAACAGGGCATCCAATTCAAAGAAGCTCTTTATCCTGTCAAGGTATAATCTTAGAGCACGCCTGACATCCAGACAGTGAAATACCTTCTGAGCCTCGTCCTTTGGGTCAGCAAAGAAAGTAGGGAGTACTATCTCTTTTTTAACGTGAGAGGAAGAAACAACCTTAGGCAGGAAGGAAGGATGCGTCCTGAGCACCACATTGTCCCAGTTAAACATGGTATACGACTCTGAAGCCACCAGAGCCTGAATCTAGCTGATCCAGCATGCTGACGTAAGCCCAACTAGCAGGACAGTCTTTTTTTTTTAAAAACAATTTTTATCAACTTTTACAACAGCCAATCAACACATAAGAAACAAACTTAGCAGTATATGTTATACATTTTTAAGTATCTCATATCATATTAAACCATAGCCGCTGCTTACCCGTTATACTCCCCCCTAACTTGAGCCTACTCCATTTCGCCTTCCGCCGTTATATCCTCTAGGAATGTTCCCTCTTCCGTGTTTTGGGAGGCATCATATTCGCTTGGGCATGCCGAGGTGAACCCAGACAATATGGCCACTAAGTGCCTCCAGGCCGTCAATGTATCTGCGCCCGCACCCCCCTATGTTGGCTGCTTCAGTCCATACCACGGTTTCCGTTTCAGCCCATTTCTTGATTTCATTCCACCAAACCTCTACCTTTGGTCTGTTCCATGCTTTCCAGCCCATGGCAATTCTGCGCTTGGTAAGTATGTAAGTCAGGTCTTTAAGTTTACTCACATGCTTTAGCTTGCGTGGTCTAGGGAACCTACCCCCCCACCCCCAACCATACATGCCTGCACCGATTTCACATCTAACGTGATCCCCTTCTCTGTCAGGCGGTGGGCTGCTACTTTCAAAAATGTACCAATTTCCAGGCATGCCCAGAACATGCGTCTCATCCCACTTCTCCACACTTGGGACATGTTTGTATTTCTGCACTCTTAAATCGGGCCAACCTCTGGGGGATCATGTATGCTCTGTGAGTTACGTATAGCTGGATTTGTTGCAGCCTTGCATTCTTTGACACCTTTTTATGGTGTATAGGCGCTTTACAAATGCCATATCATACCTCTGAGCCCTCTCCCAGCCCATCATTCATGCTTTCTCCCACTTCCTCTTCCCAATCCCGTTTTAGCTGGGTCACTTCCTTCCCCACCCTGGTCATCAACAGTTTGTAGATTCGGGAAACCTCATGCCCTTCCTCTGCGATGTTATAGATTGTTTCTATGGCCGTATCTGGTTGGTCTTCCAGCACTATTTCAGACCATGTTTCTTTCACCCGTCACACCAGTCTGGTGTATGTAATATATTGCCCTAGATGTAGGCCCGTTTCCTCTACCAGTGCGTTAAATTCCAATATCTTCCCATCTTGCCATATGCCTGCCATTGTTGCAATACCCACCGTTTCCCAGTGCTTGTGTATCGTCTTCCTCAATTGCAAATCCCCTTTGGTCAGTGCTACTAGCGGTACTTGTGGGGAGCACGGAGTCGGGTTCTCAATGGCCTGGCAAGCCTTTCGCCACATTTGCCATCCCAGTTCCAGCATTCTCAGACACCCCTTTAGCTCTGATTTAGGCAGCCATATCCATTCTTTCAAGAAAAACGGAGTACATTCTAACCTCAACAGTCTGGACTCCGATGTTGAGTCTTCTGTATTGTAGGTGGCTGGCCCAGTGATAGATCTCAAAATTGGGAAGTTTTATGCCTCTTTCATCATACGTATTCTGTAGTTTCCACAGGGCTGTTCTGTTCCTGGTGTTGTGCCAGATGAAGCCTCTACATATGCTCTGGAGTTTAACTAAGAATCGCTTCGGTATCACGTACGGTATATTTTCCAAAAATTGCATCAGCCTCGGTAATACAACCATTTTCAACAAAGCCGATCTCCCTACCATGGCCAAAGGGAGCTTAGCCCAGAATCTCATGCTATTCTCAATGTTTGCTACTGCCTTCTCTGTGTTGTGTTTGTGCTCATCCTCCACCACGTGATAGATATCTATCCCCAGGTATCTAAAGGTTTGTAGAATGTATAGGTGCTCCCACGGAATCCCTTTATATCTCCCCAGGGAGAATATACATGACTTTTTAGGGTTGACTGCACTGCCAGAGAGCGATGCAAATCGCTCCATTACTTCTAGGATGTATTGCAGGTTTTCCTCCGGGTATCTCAAATTTAGTAACATATCATCCGCATACAATGATATTAGGTGTGGTCCTCCTTTCGTGAAAATCCCCACCTCCCGTACTGTTGTCTTAGGTATATCGCTTGGGGTTCCAGTGCAAGAATATATAGCATCGGGGACCAAGGGCACCCCTGTCTGGTACATCTGCTAAGTTGCCATCTTTCTGAAATAACCGCTCCCATCCTAACTCTGGCTAGCGGTGAGCTATATAATAGTTTCACCCACTTCCGATACTCAGGTCCTATCGAAGGCCTTCACTGCATTCAATGAAACACTTGCAACTTCCTGCGCCTCTCCTTCTGTTTGCTCTATGACCCCGATGAAGCCTTCTAAGGTTGTCGGATATGCTTCTGTGCGGGACGTATCCTGTCTGATCAGGATGTATACGTTTGCTTATGACTTGTCTCAATCTCCCCGCCAACACAGCCATGAGTATCTTGCTGTCCTGGTTCAGCATGAATAGCGGTCTATACGATCCGCGGTCCATGCTCGGCTTATTCGGTTTAAGAATCGCAATGATTATCGCCTCCCTTAGGGATTCTGGCAATATCCCTGTTTCGAAAGCTTCGTTTAGCATAGCCAGTAGCGAGGGAAGCACTTCCGTCTTATACGTTTTATAGATCTCACTAGGGAGGCCGTCCGCCCCCTAGACCTTACAAGTGGGTAATTCCTCTATCACTGCTTCTAGTTCCTCCAGTGTGATAGGGGCGTCTAAGTTCTCTCTCTCCTGAGCACTCAATTTGGGTAGGCCAATGTCCCCTAGTGTTTCCACTATCTCGCCCCATTCACCCCCATCTGAATCTCCATACAATTGTTTGTATAACTAGAGGAACCCTTCGTTCACTCCCTCCTGGGTATCAGGTATCTGTCCTCCTTCCCCCTGTATTGCTCTAGTTGTTGGTCTTGGCGTCTCACTTTTATACAACCATGCTAACAACCTCCACGGCTTGTCCCCGCCAGTGTGCTGCCGTTCCATGTATATCTTGTAATTTAAGTTACATAGCCTCTCCCAGTGCTCTTCGTATTCTTGCCGTAATTGGTTTATAGTGTCGGCCTCTTCAGGGAGTCATCTCCTCTGCGCATGACTGCCTCTAGTTCCTCCTCTGCCTTCTGCAGCTCTTGGAATATGCCTCCTTGCAGCCCTTTGGATTTTGCTATCGCGGATCCCCTCACCACTACTTTAAATGCCTCCCATAGGGTGCCAGCCGATTTTACACTTCCAGTATTGTTTTCGAAATGTTCGAGAATTTCTCTCCTCAGGTCCCCTCTAAACACCATGTCTTTCCATGCTTCGGCTCTCAGCCGTCACGTTGGAATCCTGGCTCTAGGGGCCTGATACTGCCATGTTAAGATCAGTGGTGAGTGGTCTGAAAGGACTCTCGCTTTATATTCAGTCTGCGCTTTCTCTCCTATCATCTCCGGGGAGGCAAACATATAATCTAACTGTGTGTACAAATTATGTGGGGCCGAGTAATGTCTATCATATGGGTGGTCTAGCCTCCACATGTCTTCTAGCTTAAAGTCTCTCAACAGGGTCTTCAAGGTTTTGGCTGCAGGGGTGGATTTGTCTAAATTTCCTGTCTGACCTGTCAACCCTGGGATCCAGTGTACAGTTAGTCGCCTCACCATATGACCGCACCCCGCAGGTATGGGCTTATTTTACTATATAAGGTCTTAAAGTAGACCACAGTATCTTGGTTCGGGGCATATGTATTAATAATACACACTTCTCTGTTTTATATCAGTCCCCGTACCGCTACCATCCTCCCATCCGACTCTCCCGCAGATTGTAATAACTTAAAGGGGACATGCGGTGCTACCCAGGTGATTACCCCTCTGGCATATGCCGAATACGTTGCCCCCACGGTGGTTCCCTTCCATTTCTTCCTCATCACCTCTTGTTTTTCTTTGTTAGCTGGGTTTCTTGTAGTAGAGCGATATCTATTTTCTGCTTCCTCAGGTACATCATGATCTTATTTCTCTTCAGGTAACTGTTAAGTCCCCTGACATTCCAGCTAACTATCTTAAGGTCTCCCATCATTCATTCATACCCAGTCCCGCCACTGTCCCCCTTTGTCTCCTCTATCTTGCGCAGTGGCGCGTGGACATAGGCTTGTTCCCTAACTAAAATCAAGGCAAACCCTCCAACTCCCCTCCCTTCCCATTCCCAACTGTTACCCAGCTCCATCCCTGGATCTCAGGCTATCCGCATTTAGTCCTTTCTCAGCGGTGCCCTTACTAGGAACACAGCAGGGGTTACCACACTACCGGTAACCCAACTAAACTATCTATAGGGGTATAAGAGTGAGTCCGTTGTGTCTCCTGCAATTACGCACCATTGCGCTATGCCCGCTCACATCTACATGCTCAACACATAGCTTATTTTTATCCAGCCATCATTGCCCTATCTTATATTCAATCCCAATGTCACTGTTTATACAGCACCTCGGCTTCTGGAATCGCTGCCTCACTTATCCATTCCGCCCTCCTTCTGGCTGTCTGTTCCCGACAGACAGTTCTGGGCATCCAACCACTCCGTCGCATCCTCAGGGGTCTCGAAGAACAGGGCCCTATTCTTGTGAAACACTTTCCGTTTTTCTGGGTACATCAGCATGTATCTATAGCCCTCCTCGCGCAGTCTCTTCTTCACTGTCCCATAGTTCAGTCGCTGTCTCTGCACCAGAAGTCTATAGTCTGGGTACGCCGTAATAGGCGCGGATGCCCCTTGTATTGTGCCGTGCCACCTTTCCGGAAGTGTTCCAGGATTTTCTCCCTGTCTTGGTAATTCAGTATTTTGGCAATTATTAGTCTCGGGGGGAACAGGGGTGGGGGGTGGGGGCAGGGGGCAGTGTTTTCTTTGTCAGGTCTCTGTGTGCTCTCTCCACCGCGAACCCCTTCTCCTATGTTATACAGCGGCATAGTCTTAATGTAGTCCGTTGGGTTAGGTCCTTCCTCTCCCTGCGGAAGCCCCACAATGTAAATGTTATTCCTCCGGGCGCGCCCTTTGGCTTCTTGTTAGGCAGAATCCTGTGCAGTTCCCTTAGAGAGCACTACAGAATATTAAGACCACAGGTATATGCAAGAAAATCCCCTTTGGTATCAGTCTGCACCACAAAGATTTAGTTGGTAGCTGTGGCTAAGAAGTCAGACTTATCTCATTTGTATAGCACACTACAGCCCACGGGCATTGAGTCGCTTTTTCAAGAAGGTGTAAGTAGGCAAGAATACGACTTTGGAACATGCGATTACTTAGTTACATCATAAGGCGGTCAGTTGCAAGTACATTAAGCAGACAGATTTCAGTTGAGTACCAAGCAAATGCTAGGCACGAACATTTCAGACTAACAGACTGGTTTTGATGGCTTTGCGGAACGCCAAGTGGGAGTTGATAGCCCTGATGTGAGTGGGGAGTGCGTTCCAGTGGTCGGCAGCGATAGCTGGGAAACTAGAGCCTCCAGCACGCACTCTGCATGTTTTCGGCTTGGTAATCAGGTTGGTGTAGGCTAGCCAAGGCGGCCTAGTGGAGGTGGACATGGAAATGCGCTGGGAGAGGTAGGGGGCGCTAGATCATGGAGGCATTTGTGGGTTATGGAGAGGATTTTGAAGATAACTCTGTTCCTCTGCTCTATTTTCTAGGTTGCTTACTTGTTGCTTCTGTATGTGAATCTCTGCAGCTCATGCAGCTGTTTTTGAGGTCACTTCCTTATCCAGCTCGATTGTGCGTTCCGTTATTGTTCGTACGTCTTGACTAAGTTGGTTGACCTCCACCTGTACTGCGCCAACTTTAAGTTTCAGTGTTGCCTTGAGTTCGGCCATGGCTGCCTCTAATTTAGTTTCCCACGTTGCTTTCAAGTTCACACTCGCCTCCAGGATCTGATCATTGCATGCTGAGATTGTGTCCATTTGTAGGTTCCTTTCTTTACTTCTAGCCCCCTCTGTTGGCTGTGGTGTCCTTGCGAATTCCTCCATTGTGGGTTGCTTCCCTTTCGTCTTGGGCAGCTTGGCCGCCATCACTGTGTCGCCGTATGCCTCAGTTCAAGATGGCTGCGGTCCGGCTTTCCGACACTATTGCTGGCGCTACCAGTGCTTAGGTCTATATGGGGGCTTCCAGCTACGCCTGCTCTGTATTGCTGGTGCTGCCCAGTCACCTGGCATCAGCTGGCTACAAATCATCAGTCAGTATGACGCTGGCTCACTGCTGGCGAGGCCCGCATCTTAGCACATAAATTGAAGTGCTCCGGCGCCATCTTCTGGCCACTGCCCAACTGCCCTCACAGTTGCCTTTATATACGTTGAATAGTCGTGTTTCTGGGGTTTACTTTGAGATATAGTCCTCAAGGTGCGCCATGCATGTGGTCACCACAGTTAAGGGTTCCGTGAGCTTCCACCAATTGCACCTCTCACCAGAGCTTCGGCTCACGCCCTCTCTCGCCGGTGTGCTTTAAGGACTCTCACTGTACTGCTGTTTTATCCGTGGAGTGTCTACTCCCGCTTCTGACCTTCCCTTGAGCTACTGTTCCTTGGCCTGCTGTGCCATGGGCCAGGTGTGTCAATCAGGTGACACTTCCCAGATGATGCTGACGGCCAATTGCTCTCCTACAATGTATGATCTGATTCCAGCACTTGCAACAAGACTTGCTGTGCGCACAGGTGGTATGCAAGGTCTCACTGGGTCATTTCTTGGGGACTCAGGTGATCCCTGCCCCAGCCGAACAGGCCACGTTGTGTAGGACCACGTCCTCATGCAGGTCGGTCTGGTGTGTTATTATTCGGTGTGTGTTTCGGGGTTACCAAGCAATCTATGTGTCTTGCAGGCCGCTCAGTCTCCAGCTCAGTCTCCAGCGTCACACGTGAGCTTTCAGTAGTTCATCAAGGCCCTGCAGTTCTATGAATGGGCTGCTTACACTTATAGTGCGATCGGTATCTCCCGAGTTCTGGTTAGTTGTCCCATCTAATCACTTTTGACTATGGCAGTAGCTTATATCTTCGGAAGAGCGGCACTCCAAGTGAGTGTAGATGCTGCGTGGCTGCTCCTTCTGCCGGCTTCACTGCTGTTCTGAGCACTTGGAAGGCTCGTATCCTGGGCCCTTTTCCTCGTCTGATCAGGCTCGTATTCATCTCCCTAATTCCGTCCCTTGATGTGGGGCTCCACTGCGTTTCCTGCATTCCTCAGTGAGCGGTGTGGCACCCCTGTCCTCACTGTTATTCTCAATGGGGAGACATATCCGAGCCTACGTTGCTCACCTCTTGCCCAGTCTCCCGCAGACCTCCTTCAGCACCCACGTTAGGTGTTTGTCCGTACTGCGAATACGGTCGCTGAAGTTGCAGCTTCTGATCGAAAAGACGTTCAGCCCGCTGCTACTAGATCTCGTCGCAGAAGCGCTCCGGTTAGGTACACTATCACAGTGTATGTGCCCACTGATGATTGCTTTGTTATGGCGCTGCCATCTTGCTCTATCATCAGTCTCCGCACGCCAACTTTCACTGCCCTTGCTTATTGTCTGTCGATCAGTGTATATCACCCCTGAGGCTTCAGTGGCTTTATTTTCCCTTGGCAACTTCTTTGGTAGCCAGCTTGCCTGTGTTGTGAATGTTCACAGTTCCCGTGTGATACACGAGTGCCGCCTTCTGCATTGATGTCAGTTTCAGCTTCCTCCACTGACCGGCTTGCGTCTTGTAGTTCTGTGCTGGCCACAATGTTGCCTTCAGGTACGTCTATTCCTGCATGCCTAACGTTTGTTTTAAAAAAAATAATTTTATTGATTTTACAACAAAATATAACTTACACTCCCGACATTTTCTGTTACAAGTTTCATATTACACATACATTATACATTACATGTTTTCTCCTTAATGTCTCCCCCCCTCGCTTCCCCTTAAACTCAAACTCTTCTCCCTGTACCTCTGGCTACCCTTTCTCAGGATTAGTTCTCTTCCTGGCTTTCGCGCAGGTCATCATCACTGGGGTCCCTTTGGGTATACCCATGCAACGAGGCTATCAATTGTCTCCATTCCATCAGTGGCCCCACTTCTTCACCCTCCCCTCTGGTTGCCGCATCATACCATGCCACTGTCTCTGTGTCTGCCCACTTTAGGAGGTCCTTCGACCATATCTCTAGTCTGGGTCCATGAGCGGCCTTCTGTTACGCTCACCTGGCTCCCACAGAGGCGTTGATCTGGACGGGACTGCTGCGGTCTCCACCAATGTGACGCGTAGAGCCGAGATGACGGACTGGACTGGCCCACCTAGCTTCGTTTGCTTGGCCCGTAGGAATATTCTTCTGCAAGTGGAGAAAGGGAATTAACCCGTGGAGTTGAGCGTAAATCCCCCCACCCCGCTGTTCTCCCCACTGATCACCTTGGATGTTCCCTCTTCTAGTCTCACCTGATGATTTGAAAAGATGAGCTCTCCATCCTGCATTGAGCGCAGGGGCACGTAGATAACCAGTTGCTTCATTGGCTCGAAGGAATTGGTGAGTTCCAGGACAATGTTGACTCCGATATTCCCAGCAAGACGCCGTAAGTATGTAGTTCGTAAGAGTTCAAATGCCTGACTTTCACTCTTGTCCGATTCCTTGCAGGTTGCAGCTTGACCCTACTGAAGAGTTCCTCGTGGCAACCGGTAATGTTCTGGTAAGGATTTGTATTATCCAACACAGTTCGATAAAATAATGTCCATATGTAACCTGTTGCTTTCTCCCTTATTCAGGCGCTGGGAGAAAGTATGAAGTCTCGGGGAATGATGCCTCCGGCCGTAAAATCAGGTAAGTCTTTTGTGGTGAGGAGGATTCCCCTTGTTAGTCCCTTGTTTCACCTTGTTGTCCTTTTGTTTCCCCTTAGGGGCCGGGGTTCGGCTAGGATGCAGTGGAAGCTGCGCCGACCCGTGAAGAAGAATAGTACCCCCTGTGGTAAAATCATGTAAGTCTATGGGGGGGTATTCCTCTGTGTATTCCCTTGGCTCACCTTGCTGTTCTCGTCTTCTCCTTAGGTGCCGGAGTGCGGCGGTAACATGCAGGAGGATGCGGTGAAATGTGAAGATGCTGCGAAGGCCGGTGAGTTCAGCGCGGCGCTGCAGCAGGCGAGGCGACGCGCATAAAATAACTTCTTTCTTCCAGCTCGAAGGCGCGATGGATCGGGAATTCAGGTAAGGATCAAAGGTATTGCTCTTGTTCTAACCTTTTCTCCTTCTTTCTCCCTTTTGCTGGGAGCTCCAAACTCGAGGCGGGCGTGGCAGAAGACTGGATGCAGACTTGCAGGCTCGGTGAGCGTTACGCTGCTGGATGCAGAATAACGCGAAGCGTGTGCTGCTCTTCGGGCGTGGTTTAAATAGCCTCCAAAGTAGTCCCAGGTAAGTATTCCTCCCCAGCCCCACCCGAGTAAAAAAATAGTCCCTAGGTAAAATAGTGCCTTCCAAGCCTCGTTTGGCTTGGAGCTCTTGCAGCATGGTCTGCATCAGCTAAGTTTTAATCTATGAGCCTGGCGCCTATGGCGCCAGGACTGACTCTCCATATGAGCCAGGCGCCATAGGCGCCAGGACTGCACCCAAATAGCCCCTAGCGGGGGTTGTTGAGCTTGCTTGGGGTAACTTGATGCCTGCTTCCGGGGTTGCTGGACTTGGTCTGGGTCCCCGGGGGTAGGCATCATGACACCTTCCAGCTCATGGCAATTCTTCTCTTGTCGAGAATGTATGCCAGATCTTTAAGTTTACATACGTGTCTCAGGTTTCACGGCCTGGTGAATCCCCCCCAAGCATACATGCCCATAAGGATTCTACATCTAATTTAATTCCTTTTTCAGATAGCTTGTGTTTAATTTCCCCCCCCAAAACATCCCAACCTCCGGGCACGCCCAGAGCATGTGGATCATCCCTGCTCCCTCCTCTCCACACTTGGGGCATTTTTGTACCACTGCATTTCCAAATGTTGCTATCATTTGGGGGGTCTTGTATGCTCTGTGGGTAACATATAGTTGGATCTGTTGTAACCTGGCATTTCTGGACACCTTGTGATATCTTTGGGCCGTCTCCCATTGTCCATCTTGCATGGCTTCTACCGCCTCCTCCTCCCAGTCCCGCCGCGATTTGAGCAGCTCTTGCCCCACTCTTGACATTGTTAATTTGTATATCCTGCATATTTCATGCCCTCCCTCCGAGGAGTCATACATCATTTCAATGGCAGTATCCGGTTGCTCTGCTAGCGCTATTTCGCACCACGTTTCTTTCACCCTTTTGACTATTCTACTATATGTGATGTGCTGTCCCGCTTGTACCCCGGTTTTGTCCATTATTGTTTGGAAATCCATAGCCTCCCCCTCTTGCCAGATATCCCCTAGGGTAGCTAGGCCCATTGGCTCCCAATATTTCCGGATCGTTTTTCTTAGTTGGTCATCTGCACGACAGAGCGCCACAAGTGGCGCCTGCGGGGAGCACGGGGTCGGGCCTCCCATGGTCCGACACGCTTTTTGTCAGACCTCCCAGCCCAGTGTTAACAATTTCGGCCTACCCTGCATCTCTGCCTTGGGTAGCCATATTAGTTCTCGTAGGAGGTATGGGGCACTCTCATCCTGCAGCAGCCTGGATTCTACGGTCTCTTCCTCCGCCAGCCACCTGGCAACATATTGTAATTGCACCGCTAAGTGGTATATCTCAAAGTTCGGTAAATGTATCCCCCATCTGTCGTACGCATTCTGTAATTTCCACAGGGCCACCCTGTTTCTTGTGTTATGCCACAGGAAACCCCTGCACAGGCTGTGTAATTTAGTAAAGAAGCACCTGGGCACCATGTGTGGGATGTTTGTGAAGAAATGCAATAGCCTAGGTAGGACCACCATTTTCAGCAGGGCCGCCCTCCCTACTATGGCCAGGGGGAGCTTTGTCCAAAACGCCATGCTATGCTTGACGCCCTCCACTGCTTTCTCAGTATTGTACTTGTGCTACGCCGCCGCTGTATGGTAAATGTTGATCCCCAGGTATCTGAACGTTTTGGTCTTCCAGGCTATCTGCAGGGTAGGTAGGTTCATCTGTGGTATGCCTCTATCTACCCAGGGGGAACATGCTCGATTTTTTGGGATTGACCATTATCCCAGACAGAGCCGCTTATCGCTCCATCACTTATAGGATGTACTGCAGGTTCTCCTCCGAGTAACACAGGTACAGAAGCATATCGTCTGCATACAGTGTTATCAGGTGCAGTCCCCCTTTGGTGCGCACCCACACTTCGCTGTATTGGCTCGAGTGCAAGAATGTACAGCATCGTAGACCAAGGGCAACCTTGTCTCGTGCCTCTACTTCGTTGCCACCTCTCTGAAATGATTGCTCCCGTTTTTACTCTGGCTATGGGGTAGCTATACAACATTTTCATCCACCGCAGGTACCCAGGTCCCATCCCGTATTCCTTTAAGGCGGCCATCAGCCATAGCCACCGAACCGAATCAAAAGCCTTAACTGCGTCTAGCGACACTACTACTATTTCATCTGGATCGCCCTGTGTCTGCTCTAGAATGTGGTGGAGCCTTCTATGGTTATCAGATATGCTCCTGCCCGGGACGTACTCAGTTTGGTCAGGGTGTATTAGTTTATCACCAGCTTGAGTCTATTCGCGAGTACTGCCGTAAGGATTTTGCTGTCTTGATTCAGCATGGATAATGGTCTATACAACCTAAAATCTACGCTGGGTTTATCTGGTTTAAGGAGGGGAATGATTACCGCCTCGTTCAGAGATTTCGGCAGTCTCCCTTTCTCATAAGCCTCATTCAGCATTGCTAGTAGCGGGGGGAGGATCTCTTGTCTGTATGTTTTATAAAACTCGCTAGGGAGCCTGTCTGTGCCTGGGGCTTTGCATGTGCATCACCACTGCTTCTAGCTCCTCCAGTGTAACTGGGGCTTCTAGGTTCTCCCTAACCTCTGCGCTTAATTTGGGCAATCCTATGTCGTCCAGGATTTCCTGCGCCTCCCTCTCCTTGTCCCCCCACCCCCCGTATCTGCGTAGAGGTGTTTATAAAATCTGAGTAAGCTCTCGTTCACCGTTTCCTGGGTATTCCAGACTTGTCCCGCCTCTCCCACTATCTCTCTAATTGCGGGCCTAGGTGCCTCATTTTTATATAGCCATGTGTTAGGCAGAATCCTGTACAGTTCCCTTAGAGAGCACTACAGAAGATTAGGACTACAGGTGAGAGCAATAAATCCCCTTTGGTATCAGTCTGTACCACAAAGATTTAGTTGGTAGCTGTGGCTGAGCAGTCAGACTTATCTCAAGAGGTAGATGAGCAGTATTCAGGGTTTACACAATAGTCCTACAATACTATGGCACAAGGAAACACTGACCAAAGCTTTGTATTAAAAAGTAGATATATATTTATTTTATACACTTCTAATAAAACACATTTATCACAGTCATCAAGCAAGTTAAAATAAGTCAAAGAAAAATATACACGCTCCCTAGTTAAATTGTAAACCAAGTGAACCAGAGTGAAAACTGAGCAAAACGGCACAGTGAAAAACACACACAAGGGATACTCTAGCAATTTCTCACAAGGGAGGAAAAGCACAAGTTATACATAAATAGCTTCTTACACACCCTAGCAACACTTCCCATAAGTGTGTGAACCAGTTTAAGCAACACAGTGGATCAGTATAGGAAATACTTAAATGAAAACGGAGCAAAATGGCATTTCACAAGGTTTAGAACGGGAAAGAAAAGGGTAGTTATAAGAAGTAGGTGCATCAACACAGTTCTAGTTGAGAAGCAATCTAAAGAAGGCAGTTCTAACAAATGTAGCCAGAGTCAGTAGGCCTGTGCCAGAGTCAGTGGTACAGGGCAAGGGCCCAGGAGCAAAATGTTCTTGTAGCTGCAGTCAGGTCTTTGGTTAACGATTTTGAAAAGGTGGATGCAGAAGATGAAAGACAATGTTAAGAGAGAGGGGCGGCCAAGCCAACAGGTAGGTAAAGGATTTAAAACACCTTTAGTGCTACCGCGAAGAAAGGGCGGCCTGGCAGAACAATGTACCTTTAAAATGAAGAAGTGGCTCCTGTGGTGGCGGTTGTTCCTGGTAGTTCCTGCAGTTCGGGGGATCCAGCAGAGGAAGAGAGGCTCTCGTCGTGGAGGAAGGTTCGAGTTACTGCACTACCCAGGGATGAAACCAGCCGCGGTGCTGCCCGACGAATAAAAGGTACGCTCCTTTAAATCGCGGTCCGGGTGGACTCGTGCCTGGCTATCCGGCCTCCGAGTACAGGGTACTGGTGATTTGACCAAGGCAGGTCCGGGAAGGCGATTGGCAAACTGGTTGGCCCCACCAGCTCAAGGGAAAAAGGCTCTTGCAGATGAAGATCTTCTCTCGTCGTGTGAAGAAAAGTGGTGAGACGCTGCAGCAGGGCTTCACCGGTGGTTCAGTCATTCCAGATGTCTTTGGCTTCTCTCCTCTTCTGCTTCTTAGTTCCAGTGGCGACGTCTTGCTCTTCCAGTCCTCAGGACCCAGCTTTTATGCAAAAAGATCACCATTCATACAGCCTAGCTGTCACTCACACAGTGGAGTGGTCATCTTGGCGGGAGACCCTCCAGCCTATCAGGATAGAGTGTGACATGGGTTGCTGAGGCAACCCTGTCCAGGGGTCCTACTTCCCCTCCCACACAATGGACCCACCCCAGACTCAGTGGCGCCGAAAGGAGGGCTTCTTGGCAGAAGCCCGCCAAAAGGACGAACAAAGGATCCCCGACCTTGGTTAGGAGTTTAGAGAAAGACACGAGAAAGAAGTTATATTAAAGTTCTGGCAAATAAAACCTACCAGAGTAAAGTTAATATTAAAATGCATCGGCGGTATGTTAGAGGCTGTTAGAAAATGTGGTAGCCTCGAACAATGGGAAAATCCCATAGGGAAATATTTGCGGTCGAATATTTATGGTAGTAACCACTGCCACCTGCCAGAAACTTTTGAGAGAGGGACTGTATGGTACCCTCTCGAATATCAACATAAGGGAAAAACTATTAACCCTTTCCAGTACCTCCATAGTAAGATGGGTTGTATGGTTTAGTTCATAAAAATTGACTAGTAAAGTCAATTGGGACTTTACATGCCCTGGGAGACAGTAGTCAGTCCCAGGGTATGGATTCTATGTTTGGGGGTCGCTACGACACCCCTGCGTCACTGCACGGAGGGTGCTGTGTAACACATGAAAATAAAGATGGTTCCTATGGGGTTGAGAAAATCCCATAGACATTAAACACAAAAATAGCCTAGAACACACATAGCAAATATGCCTAAGAGTGGGAAAAAGAGTCTCACTCTTAGCAGGAGAAAAGAAACAAACCCTTCAAATCCAGCAAAGCTGCTGGGGGACTCTATAGGTAAGGGAAACTAGCCATAGAATGAGAATTCTCCCTAACACCATGCTAGCAGCCTCCCTGGTTTGTCCCCTCCAGTGTGTTGTCCAATATATTTCTTGTAATTCAGATTGCTTAGCCTCTCCCATAGTTCCCCACCAGCCAATTGCAACTGGCTCACACCTTCCGCTTGTTCCCGTGTGGTCCCCTCTTTTTCCATTGTTGTTTCCAGCCTCTCTTCTATATCCTGCAGCTCCCGCTCTATACCTCCCTGAAGCCCTTTGGATTTGGATATGGCCGCTCCCCTTATCACCACCTTGAAGGCCTCCCATAGGGTCCCCTCCGATTCCACACTTTCCTTATTGTGCTTGAAATAGCTTATTATCTCTTCCCGGAGGTCCTCTCGGAATGTAGTGTCCCTCAGTGCCTCGGCTCGGAGTCTCCATGTTGGGATTCTGGCTCTTGGGGGCTGGAGTCGCCATTCCAGCACCAAAGGGGAATGGTCCGATAATATCCTGGCTTTGTATTCTGAGCCCACGACTTTCCCTGCTATTCTGGGGGTGGTGAACACATAGTCCAGCCTCGTGTATAAATTATATGGGGCTGCGTAGTGCGAGTAGTGTCTTGCTGTTGGGTGTTGCCGCCTCCAGATGTCCTCAAGCCCAAAATCTCTCAGCAGGGCCTGTAACATTCTTGCCGCGGGGTGGGTTTATCTAATTTCGTATCCGATCTATCTAGTTTAGGGTCTAGCGTACAATTGAAGTCCCCCCACCCCATATGATTGCTCCGCCAATGAGGGGGCTGATCTTACCATATAAGGTTTTATAGTAAGTCACTGTGTCTTGGTTCGGGGCATATGTGTTAATAATGCTTAGTTCCCTATTCTCCAAGAGCCCTCAGAGCGCTACCATCCTCCCGTCTGGTTCCACCATGGTCTGTAGCACCTGGAAAGGCACCTGTGGTGCCACCCAAATGATCACCCCCCTAGCATATGCTGAATATGTTGCACCTATGGTTGTGCCTTTCCACTTTTATTTTTATTACCTCCTGTTTCTCCTTAATAAGGTGAGTTTCTTGCAGCAGGGCTATGTCTATTTTCTGCCTCAAGTACATCATCACTTTATTTCTCTTCAGGTGGGTGTTAAGCACCCTGACGTTCCAGGTTATTATTTTGAGGTCACTCATCACCCTTTCGACCCTTCCCCCCCCCCGTCTCTCCCTCCAGAATCTTTATCCTGAGGATACTTAACATGGGTTATGTGCAGAGGCGTGCGGGTGCATGCTCGTTCCCTAACCTCTATTTCTTCAAACTCCCCAACTCCCTCCCCTCACCCCTTCCGTCCCAACCCCAACTGTTCAACCCCATCTCCAAATACTCCCAAACTGCCCTCCTCTCCCCAACCTCCCCAACTAAATACACTGCACATATCCCCACACCCCCCCACCCTCCTCCCCACCCTTTCCCAACTGTTGCCCAGCTCCATCCCTGGATCTCAGGCTTTCCCGCATTTGGTTCTTTACTCGGTGGTACCGATCTCAAGAGCCCAGCAGGGGGTTACCGGTCTAACGGCAGCCTAGCTAAACTAATAATGGGGATATAAGAACTAGCTCCTCTGCTCTCCTGCAATTTGCGCTGGGTCGCCCTGCCTGGGCTCCCGTACATATGCTACCCACATTAAAACTGTCTCATCTGGCTTCGCCCTAACTTATATTCCAGTCCCAATGTCTGGTTAAACGGCACCCCGCTGATTGCCATCACAGTTCTACTCATCTGCTCCATCCTCCTTATGGTTATCTGGGTCCGACGGGCAGTTCTGGGCGTCCAGCCACTCTATCGTTTCCTCTGGGGTGTCGAAGAACAAGGCTCTATTATTATGGTACGCCTTCAGTTTCGCTGGGTACATCAGCATATATTTGTAGCCCGCCTCTCACAATCTTCTCTTCACTGACCCATAGTTAATTCGTCGTCCCTGCACCAGAAGTGTATAATCCGGGTACGCTGTGATGTTCGCTGATGCCCTTTGTATAGTGCCTCCTTTACGGAAATGTTCAAGGATCTTCTCCCTATCTTGATAATTCAGGATTTTGGCTATTATCGGTCTTGGGGGAGCGAGTGACGGTGGCCTCCTAGTTAGGGTTCCACTGCGAAGCCTTGAGAGAGCGCCCCTCCCTCTATTTCCTGCAGCAGCATCGTCTCGACGTAGTCCGTCGGGTTTGAACCCTGAGCCCCTTCTGGTAATCCCACGAGACCCATGTTATTTCCCCGGGCTCGTCCCTCCGCTTCTTCTGCTCTATTCTCCAGGTTGCTCACCCGTTGTCGCAGGATGTGAAGCTCCGATATGTGTGGGACGCACATGCTGCAGTGTTTGGGGCCACTTTTTCCAGTTCACCTGTGCGTTCCGCTAGCGCTCTTACATCTTGTCTAAGGAGGTTCACGTCTTCCTGGACTTCTCCGACTTTGAGCTCCAATGCTGCTTTGAGTTCCGTCATGGCGGACTGCAGTTTGGTTTCCCACGTAAGTTTCAGACTGGCGATCGCCTTCAGGTTCTGCTGATTACTCTGTGCTGCGGTGGAGTCTGTGGAGGGGGTCTTCCCTTTACTCCTAGCCCCTTGCTGCAATTGTGGGGACCTAGCAAATTCCTCCAGCGTGGGTTGTTTCGCTTTGGGCTTGGTCGATCTGTTAGACATCTCGCTGCTGCCTCAGGTCTTCAGTTTGGCTGTTCTGGATGTGACCACCAGTTATTCAAGGCAATTTGTGGTCAGCCGTAGTTCCAGCGGGGGGCTGCGGTTTGGCCCCTATCGGTGCTTTGTGTCGGCTTTCAAATGGGTTATCTCCCATGTCGCCGGCTGCTGTTGCTACCACCCTTTTTAGTGCACCGGCCTTTGTAGGGCCTAGTTGCCGCTGTCCTCCTTGTTCTTTAATCCTCTTGTGCTGCTCTGTCGGGACGGCAGTGCTTGTTTGCTGCCGCAGTATTTCTCTCAGGGCGAACGCCTTTGCCTTGTCCCAGTCTTTTGGGGCCCTGTTGGACCTCACCATCACTGCTATGAGTGTCCTGGTAACTGTTGTTTGTGCCTCCTGGTTGTGTGCTGCGCCGTGGTTTACTTCTCCAGTGCGCTCTCGTGGGGCGCCCAAATTGCTCTCTTACTTTGGTCACCGACAGATGGCTGGCCCTTTCATTTGGTATGCTGCCATGGGCACCCTGCATCTGGCATTTCTGCACCCTCCTTGCTCTCTTTTCTTATCATATTGGGCCACATATGGGGCACAGCATCCTGGTGCAGGTTGCCGCTCAGTTCAGGGCTGGGTGCCGCCACCGGCGGGTCTGCTGCTCGCCCCGCGGGTGTTGCCAGATCTCCTGTTCCCGCTTTGTTTCTGCGCTACCGGTGTGGTTCAGCAGCGTCCTCGTGGGCACCCCATACCGGCAATGTCACAAGGGCTTACCGCCGGTCCGGGTCCGTCTGCAGTGCCAATGTACACTCCAATGCGTTAGGCGGCTGCAGTCCCGCCCACTTCCTTCGTACCCAGCGGTTTTTCCTGTTTAACTGCGTGCCCGCCCGGGCATGGTGTGGGTGCTTGTGTCCCCAATGTGGCCCGTGATTATTGTGCCTCCTCCTATGGCCTGGGTGACATGGCTTCGGGTGCTCTGCCCTGTGTTCGGTGGACATCCGCGCTAGGTGACTTTGCTCATTTCTATTGTTCTGTCAACATTGTCCGTCAGCTCATGCTCCGCTTCTCGCACCCCCCATCGGGCCCGCAGAAAAAGTGTGGGCTCCCGTTGCTGCTATCTGCGTACTCCTTCCGTAGGGCGCTCTCCTGCAAGGAGTAGGATGCTCTCTATTCTTCTGCACCTCCAGCTGCCAGGGCTCTGATTCCGGCATCGGCTAATCCTTTCGGGCTTATTACACCCCCATTGGGCGCCGCAGGCTATGCGTACACCTCAATTGTTCTGTGTGCACCGCGATTCGGCGTGGAAGTGGGTGCTTTCCCCCATAACATTTAGAGGGTTCACTTCTGCATCAGGCATCCCTCTCCTTTGTTCGGCAGTCGGGTCCGGCCGCCATTTTCTTTCGGGAGCTCTGTCTCTCTCGCCCTTGCTACAGTATCCATGCAGCTACCTTGTAACCATCCGATTTCTTCCAGGAAGTGATCGTTCTGTTCCGCATGCGTTCCCACAGCTTTAGATGCAATTCCGATGTCTCGTGCTGCAGTTTAGGTATCCATATGCCTCAGGATGTTGTAAGGATCGGCAGGAGATGGTCTGAGACACGTCTTATGTCATGGCTGCTTAGCCATACCCTGTTACACTCACCTTGTATCCTCAGGGACACCACCCAGCCGGGTTACTCGCTGGTATGCTTCTCAGCTTTGCCCTGATGTGGTCTGCGGGGAAGGTTCTACCTGGTGATAGAATTAGGCGTGCTCTCCGTCCTGCCTTCTTTGCAGGGGCGCATTGTCTTTCATGGGCGTGTGCAGTCCAGTTACTTCAGTGACGCCGGCCCGTTTGATATTGTTCAGGTAGGTCTTATTGCTGTTCTTTAGTTTTGTTGCTATCCTGCATGCCTTTCTTTGTTTAGAATGTCTTTTTCCTCCCTTAGGTATGCAGAGCTTCAGCACGGCGAACTGGCTTGGTTGAGCCCTGCTGGTAAATGAGGGCGCATTAAGAGCGCTATGATGCAGTAAGCAAGCGCTATGCGCAGCGCTGCAAAGTCGTGCCTTTGCTAACCTGTGCTTTCCTTCCTTGTAGGTCGCTGTGTTCTTCAGCGCAAGTAGAATGTCCAGAATGGTGCCAGCCGTGAGGCGACTAGCCAGGTAAGCCTTTTGAGCAGTTCGTAATTTACAAATGTCTCTACTGCTTTCTTTAATGTTGCCTCTATCTTCCTCTTTCAGGTCGTTCTGTCCGGGAGGCGTGCAGATTCGAGGAAGCTGTTCTCAGTAGCTGCGAGTGTTTAAAGATGAAGACTGCAGGTAAGATGCTGCTGCTAATGATGTTCCTTTTGTCTCCTTGCAGGTTCTGCTTCTCCGAGGTTCGAGGGAATAGCTGGACACGGTGAGCGTCACGTTGCAAGCTGCAAAGTAACGCGAAGCGTGTTGTATTGCTCGGGTGTGGTTTAAATAGCCCCAACAAAATAGAGCAGGTAAAGTAGTCCCTAGTCTACCACACCCAAAACACTAGACCACATAGCTTGGTTCCTGGGAACCAAGCTATGTGGATGCCAAAACAATAAGTAGTTCCCAAGCACATGTTTCTCATGGTGTATGAGCCTGGCGCCATAGGCGCCAGGAGTGGCCCCAAGAGGGTTTTGGAAAAGGATGCCTGGCTCTAGAGGCCCGAGTCCTGACTCCACCTGGCCAATGGGTTTGCCAAAGGGGGTTTTGGGCGAGGGTCGTGACATTCTGCTGTTTGATTGCTTCTCTGGAATCCTCCGAATTCTGTCTGCCCCTTCCAGCCAGCTCTCACTCTCGTCGTTGCAGGCTTCTTCGTATCCAGTGGCACTTTTACACCAGCACTGGCTCATTGTGGGTGTCACATTGCAGTTTCCGATCCTTCCTCACATGGGCAGGTTGCTCAGCCTCGGCTGCCTGCAGCTTCACCTTGCGGCAATACTGCTGTTCGCTTGTCTGACCCTTTGTTTGCTGCCGTCCATGGCTCGAACTCGCCAAACTGTTTAAGCTCGCAGTTTGTAATCCTTGCCGTGAATCTTCCCAAATTTCAGGTTGCTGCACACCCAGTGCATTCATGCTGCCGTGGATGTTTCGTGTCGCGTCATGGCCAGCACTAAACGCCTCATTTTCTCAGGATGATATACGGATCGGGAGGAGCATCTAGGAATCACATCCTACAATGCAGCCATTGGGCCATGCCCCCCAGCAGGGCAGTCTTGATAAACACCAGCCTGATGTCTGCTGATGCCATGGGCTGAAAAGGTTTGTGAGCCAGTGCGCTCAACACCACGTTAAGGTCACAGACCGTATATGGGCGCTTGACCGGAGGATGTAATCTTGTCAGCCCTGCCAGACACCTTTTTACCAGCGGATTGGAAGAGGAGAAAATGTTGTCTCCAGAATTCTTGTCGGCCCCTATGGCCGCCAGATACATACGGCAAGCGCCTACCTGCACACTTGAGTGTGCCAGATGTGCCAAGAAGAATAACATCATCCAGTGAGCATGTCAGTGGATCAACTTTGTTCGCCTTGGACCAGTGGCAGAACCTGGTCCACTTGCTTCTGTACTGACTCCTGGTGGAGTCGCTTCTTGCCCCTTGTACGATGGCCAGGTTGTCCTGCGATAAGTGTAGATACTTCAAGGTGACCTGTTCAGGAACCACGCTACCAGGGATACATTTCTGCCAGGCTGAGTGAACCACTGTGTCACCCTGCTGGGAGAGTAAGTGGGCTGGACCCAGCGCGAGGTGTACTGGAGGTTGGACTGACAATTGGAGGAGTTCCGAGAACCATGGTCTTGCGGCCCACCATGGCGGTGTAAGGATGAGTCGAAGGTTCCGTGACTCCCTGGCCCTGCAGAGGACCTTGTGAATCAGCTATCCCCTGCCTTGCCCCAGCCAGGAAGCGAACTGAGGGCACCTCCTGTCATTCATTGTGGCAAATAGGTCTACTTGAGGGTGGCCACACCTGTCGAAAATCCCACTCAGGACCGCCTCGTTCAACTGCTACTTGTAGTTTTCGATCCCCTGCCTGCTGAGCCTGTCCGCCTCAAAGTTGGATTCCCCCGGCAGGTGGACTGCTGATAAGTAAATTCTGTTGGACAGTGCCCACTTACAAATGCTGATGGACAGAGGAGAGGGGATCTGGTACCTCCCTGCTTGTTGATGTAATACATGCAAGTGGAGCTGTCTGGATGCAGAGCGCCCTGCAGCTGACCATAGGGAAGAACGCTTTGAGGGCAAGCCAAATGGCCATCATCTCTATCCAACTGATGAGTTCCAGCTGTTCCTGTGGTGACCATACTCCATGGACACTGTGGTTGTCCAGTGTAGCACCCAATCCCTCTACGGACGAGTCTGTGGTGATGGTGATCTCTGGAAAGGGCTGCCTGAATGGTCTGCCCACTAACAGGTTGGTCTCTGCATTCCACCACTCCAGGTCTGGGTGCAAGTGCTGTGGTATGCTGACGGGAGCTGCCTCGGAGCTAGTCTCCTGATTCCACGAGGCTGAGAAATGCAGCTGTAGCCTCCTCATTTTTAATCTTGTGCGAGGCACCTTCAGGAGGCAAACTGCCATTATGTCTAGAAAGTGCTGGAACCACCATGCTGAGGTCATAGGTCTTCTGAGAAAATGCCTGGTGGCCTTTCTGATTGCTGTGATCTTGTCTGCCGAGGGGGAAGATCCTCTCCACACTCGTATTCCAAATTAGCCCTGTTAGGGAGAATTCTCTTCTAAGGCTAATTTCCCTTACGGCGGAGTGGACGAGGAGTGGCAGTCCTGCAGTGCTGTCAGAGAGTCTGTCTCTCATTTCCATTGTGCTTACCTGTGTGGAAGGACATATATAAAACCTCCATCCACCCGCGGAGCGGACGACGAGTGGCAGTCCTGCAGTCATGGCTGTCAGGGCTGCCAGAGCGAACAGAGACATTGACTCAATTGACTCCTCTAAAGAAGAAGAGGAGGAAGGTCGGCGCCTGAGAAGCACGTAATCGGTGCAGAAACCCGGCCAAATACACCAGGCAACTGCTTTAAGGGAACAGTCTCCAATAACCCCACGCAGGAGAAATATGCGTACAAATATGGAGCCTCGAACCTCCAATGAACTGGTTACAACGGAGGGTAGTGGCCAACACACCAGGCATAAGGATCGGACCCTTCTAACAGTAAAACACAAAAATCATCTGATGCTCTCCTCATCGGACAGCGCACAACACCACCAACAACGTTAACCTGTACCTGCTTACATGTCGGCCTCGGCGAGTGCTCTGTCCCCGTATTCGGTTCCGGCCTCTCCTGTGGAGTGTGGACTGACCCCCGCCTTCTCCCCGCGCGGTGGTGGTGGTGGTGGTGGTGGTGGTGGTGGTGGTGGTGGTGTACGCCCCGAGCCCTGCGTCGGCAGCTCCGGGCAGAGGGCCGCCGTCCACCTGGGACAGCAGGGAGGAGCCGGTGAGGCAGGGTGGTGAGGACGAGGAGTACGAGAGAACCGGGCTGCTCGCTCTGGCGGTCGAATCTTGCCTGGCCTCCCCCTGCGTAGCACATAAAGGTGCGTCGGGCCCCACGCCGGCAGCTCTCGGAGGAGGGCTGCCGCTCATGTGGGTTGAAGGGGCGGGGTGGGGGGTTGACGAGAGCGAGCGGATCGACGAAGGAGCGGCAACGACAGACAAGGAGACCACTCCGCCGCCAGGTGAGAGCCGGGCCGTGGATGGTCTACAAGATTTGGATATGCCCCAGTCGCTTCCGCCTGGCCTGCTAGGGCAGGTTCAGGTGGAGGCCTTGTTCCACGCAGAAGCGGACGAGAACTCGGCATTGAAAGAGTCTCAGGAACTCACCGAAACGTCTGAACAGACTAGCAAAATGAACAATCCGAAGAAAAGACTGAGAACAGCGGTCATGACTAAAACTGATCAGAAAAGCTGTACTATTCAAAACAGCAAGAAAGGATGCAAAACGACCAAGTCCTGGCAAAAGTCAATACAAATACAACATACACAACAACCAACTGTGGATAAAGCCAAAGAAAAACCGAGAAAACGATGGGAGGGAGGGGGCAGCTAAAAATTCTAAAAATTCTGTAAGAAACTATTTCATGGCACAAGACACTCAAAGATCTTCGAATGGAAAATTCCCCATGGAACTATCGGACTTGGAGATACTGGAAGCTCTAAATGAATGCCTGCCTTTTGCCAAAATGTGAAGAGTGGAATACAACGCGAGGGGAAATCTGGCCTCCAAGAAAGACTCTGTTGCAGAGGAGAGTAAGGAGCCACCTAAGCAGCCAAACCAAGAAGAAAGGGCCGACAGGGAGCAATCCAATTTGGCATCTTTGCCAACAACACCACAAGAATTCCAGAACAACAGCTTATTCCGATGCCGGAGAGCGACTTGAGCAAAAGTGAAGACAGGGTGAATCCCGATAAAGAGCCTGTAACAGGAGATGAACCTTCAGTTATCCAAAACGAAAATGATAACCCCCAGGAAAAGAGGCACATTATGGACGAAACGGACGTTTCGAGCAGCCAGTTACCAGAAACAAACGAAAGATTCCCCCATTCAACATCAGACAAATTATTACCGATGGGAGAACCGGCTTTACCCGCACAGAATGATAAAAAAGGACCGCCAGTTAGAGCACAGTCAACACCTGGAAAAACAACCTATCAGGCTGAGGCAAAGCCTAGGGACCGGCAAACATCCACAAGGCAGTCCAGAATGATAGCGGAAAAGTCAGTCATCGAAGACTTTCAATCGGTGCATCACATGAATGAACTAAATCAAGGCACAGCCACAAAACCACGGCACAATTCACTAGATATTACAATGCCAATACGAAGCCAATGGGCAAATACGACAATAGCTGCAAATGATTCACAAACTAGGAGATCTTCCACCCAACCACAATCGGCAAGCCCAACGGACCCACCAACCAAAAAGATAGATTTACTTTCCATCATGTCATCAGTAAATATTGCATTATCACCATTCATGAAGCTTTATGAAGCCATCGCAGATTCACTGAAAGATCATACAAGTATACAAGCGATGATGTACAGCAAAGTCATTTGCTTAGAGGCCTATATAATGGCCCTGGAAGCAAGGAAAACAAATACTTTGAACACCAACGAGGGTGCAACGACTCCAAGCCAACAAATGAAGCGGCAAGAAAACGAACTAACTGTGGTGGGAAAAACAATAGGGACACAAACCATCACCACGATTGATTTAACATCAAATAAAAAAGCAAATGAGCCCATAAACAAGAGGGCTTATACTGAGTCGCAAGTAGGGACAACGGAATTGACATCAAAACCGAAAGACAATTTCACCAAGCCTAAACAAAGCCGGAACTGAAACGGCAGAAGGCATTTTCCAACTTTTTTCGCGTCCAGTACAAACGGGAAACAGTGAAAGGAATCTACAACAAATGAAAAAGCAAGAAAGGTTGGAAAAAAGAAATAACAGCTTATCTTCAATAACAACAAATGACTTTCTCGAAAACGAGGAACTCATGAATTTGAGTCAACACCTCACAGAAGAGGTGCCGACGGTCGCAAATTTGGACAGAATCATTGAAACACCAAATCCACAAAACAGCAGGAAAAACAGTAAAACAGAGTCCTTATCGAGGAAGAAGGTCGAGAGCAGTGAGAATTCTGTGAAACAATCCGTGGGCAAAGAAAAAAGTAAAAACAAATAAGATATCCGGTCCCCAGGAATATCAAGAGGGCCAATTCTAAAACAGATGATGAATGAACCAAAAAAAAGAAAGAGAAAGGGCCAGATCAAGATCCCTGGACAAGAGGGCTCGTAGACAGCCAGGGAAAGTGCAAACGCGCTCCAACTCCCAGCAGAAGGATTATGTAAATGAAAAACTGGGCAGGAGACAGAGATAAAACCAAGCATCACCAGGAGGAGCTAGTGAGAAACAGTCAGAGCTACAGAAGGCAATCGCCAACACGGCCGTACAGTAAATCAGAAAACAATAGACCTGGAAATGTCGAGAAGAAACGTGTTCGTTCATCAAGGGACTCAGAGGAAATGGACTCTCGTTATAGAACCAAGTCGCAAATGTACAATCAAAAACCAAGAAAAGTGGACAAACGAAATGGCTAATCAAGTTGACACAAGTCGAAGATAACAGAGATGAGATAACATTGAACAGAAGCTCGGTGCTAAAACTTTTCAAGTATATTCGAAATCTGAGATACATCAATTCAGAAGAGCGGTTAGTGGTAGAGCCAAGCCATAAAGAGGCTAAGGCTAGAACCGTGCTGTACGCAGCATCTACATCACTAAAAAACCTCATCGCAAACAGCAAAACTGAACTAGAAGATATGGGTTTTGAGTTAAAAGTGTCCTCTGCAATCTGCACTCAGGGGAAAAAAACGCCAGAAAGAACGAAAGACAAGAAGCGCAAGGGAAAGCAAGACACAAAACTCTGCAAACAGCAAACACAGAAAGCCCAATCCAAGACAAACTACACAAGCATAACGACAAAAGCAAAGGAACAGGAGCCTGAAAAGAGACCGGGGCGAAGTTGTTAACTTTTAAAGAAAACAATAACTACGACAGTCCCAACAGAAATAAAAGTCACAAGAAAGACCAACAGAAGCAGGAGCATTAGTCCACAAGTGGACCGAAACAAAAGAAAATTGAGTGCGAACCCGTAAAAAAAAAGCGAGCCAATGAAAGGGATTTGGTCATGGTTGCCAAAAGCCCTTACGGAAAAAAAGCAAAGATAGCAATGCACTGGAGACGAGCACATTCCTCAGGAAAGACCTTGTTTCAACCATCAAAACCGGTTGATAAAGATGTGCTCGTGGAATGCGAGAGGCCACACTCGCCTACTAGCCACGAGCGACATGGATCTGGGGTCATATGACCTAATATGCTTGCAGTAGACTTGGCTGACTGAACCGCCCTCAATGAGGGGCTTTGATCTCATCCTGGCACTGGCCAAACAAGGGCGCTTAGGAAGACCTTCATCTGGGTTATTGATTGCATGCAAAAATGAGTGCGGGATCAAACTGGAAGAAACCCTGATCAGTAACTTAATGATACTGATGGTCAAGGCTTCATGGACTTGCCAAGCAAACAACAAGACTGGGTATGAAAAATCTACATTAATAGCCAACGCCTACTGGAACCCAGTCGCAACGGAAACAAAGGTTTTCTTAGAAAAAATAGAGGCTGGGATAGATGAGGCACTTGCAGATAACCTGGTAAACTACTTCCTGATTTGTGGGGACCTTAACGCCACCTGTGTGAACACAGCTGACTCGGGGAAAAAACCAGGCCTACAGCTCGACAAGTGAACAGAGGGGCAAACTGTGGTCCCAACTGATGGATTCGAGAAACCTACATAACCTGCATGAAGCTTTTCCAGACTCTAAGCGTCCTCCATCGTGGGAAAGAAAAGAATCCATATCTTTGTGACCGAACCGATTATGGCCATAACCAAATCTTTTGAAATAACACGAGTAAGCGCCAGCGACTGTTGGGGAGAATTCTCTGTTTAGGCTGAATTTCCTAACCTAGTGAGTCCCCCAGCAGCTTTGCTGGATTTTTGGGGTTTATTTTTTTCTCCTGCCAAGAGTGAGACTCTTTTACCCTCACTCTTGGACATGATTTGAGTGTTTCTTTTTGATTCTATATGTGTTTAATGGGCTATGGGGTCTTTTACTCCATAGGGCTTTATGTGTTTTTGTGATGTGTGTTACACAGCACCCTCAGTGCAGTAACACAGGGGTGTCATAGTGACCCCCCAGTATAGACTCCATACCCTGGGACTGACTACTGTCTCCCAGGGCATGTAAAGTCACCATCAAATTCTGAACAGAACCAGTACAAACCATCATATTGTGGACGTACTGGCCGGGGCAATTCGATTGCCCCAGGGTCTGTTAGTCGAGGGGGCACGTCTCCGTTCCCCCTGATCGAGTTTTGGCTGGTGGCAGTGGATACTACTTTTTATATTCGACCGCGAATATATCCCTATAGGATTTCCCATTGTTCGAGGCTATCAACTTTAATTATTTAATTCCTATAGCCTCGAACATACCGCCGGTTTATTTATTTAATATTAATTCTCCGGTTGGTATTTTTTGCCAGAACTCGGTTCTAAAATGGCGTTTGTGTTCGCTTCTGTGACTCCAACCCAAGTTGAGCCCTTTGTTCCACTTTTTGGCGGGCTTCTCCACAGAAGCCCTCCAAAGTGGTGCCACTCTGTCTGGGGTATTTAGGAGGGGTGGAGGGGGATTTAGGCACCCTGGACTGAGTTGCCTAGGCAACTCAAGTCGCACTCCATCCTGATTGGCCCAAGTGGTGAGCCGGCCGGCTCACCACTTAGCATGTTTGAGTGACAGCTAGGCTGAGTGAATGGGGGTTTTCTGCATAAAAGCAGGGCTTTGGGGACTGGAACTTGAGAAGTCGCCACAGGACCTAAGAATCCGACGAGGGAGAAGCTGAGCCGACTTGCTACGACGACACCACTGGTGGAGCCCTGCTGAACCGTTTCACCACTTTTCCCAACGACAGAGGGGATCTCCAGCCCGGAGAGCCTTCTTCCTTCGACTGGTGGGGATAACCAGTCTGCTTCCTTTTTCGCTTCCTGGAACATCTCGTGGCCGCCTTGCCTGTGCCAAGCACCCCGGCAACCGGGATACCACGTTTTACCACTAGCGCGAATCAAAGGGTAGTACCTTTAACCGGAAAACTCTGCGGCTGGTTTCTTCCCTGGCAGGGCAACAACCTTCATCTTTCCTCCACGTCGAGATCTTCTCTTCCTCTGGACGATGCCACGACTTGCACCCGCTGCCAGGAACAACTGCCCCTGCTGGAGGATCCTTTCCACATAAGGTACTGTGTTCCACCTGGCTTCCCGTGCAACCGACTGTACGGGGTAGATTTAGTCCCCGGCTTTCGACCCTGGGTTAGCCTGGGACACCTTGGCTAAACTTTTCTGAGCCTAACTAAAACCTTTCTGAACTCCCTGCAAGACTTTTTAAGCCTGTTGTCATTGTGTGATCTTGGGTGCATTTGTGCCCTGCGCTCTCCAAGAGTGGGCCCGGCCTATGGACTTTGGCTCACAAGTAACTTTTGACTTTCCTGCCTTGCTTAAGAGTTCCTAAGTATTAGTGTGGTGTATTTTCCTACATTCTGTCTTTTTACCTCCCTTTTTCGTTAACTTATTGGAGTGCCATCTATAGTTAAGTGCTCACCTCTGTCTGGAAATAAGTGGTGTTAACTAAGACTTGTCTGATAAGGGATAAGGAGTGTATATATAATAATAGTAATTGTATTTAGAGTGATTTACAATAATAGTGCTGGAGTGTTTCAATAAGTGTGTTTTTAAATAAATAAATATATACCTTGATACCAAAGCTCTGGTCAGCGTTTGCTTGTGCTATTGTATCCGAGTGCCTATTGTGTATACTTTGCACACTGCCTAACTCTTCTTGAGGGAAGTCTGACTGCTCAGCCACAGCTACCAGGTAAATCTGGGTAGTACAGACTGCTACCAAGTGGGTTTACTGCCAACACCTGTAGTCCTAAATCGGGAATAAAACTGATTATACTCCTCTCCTGACGAAATACAAAAAGACGTCAACGTCAAAAAAGACTGGCGGAAACGCGCCAAGACACGTGTTTGACAAGACATTGGTTGAGAAACGCTGTGAGCTCCGAAAAGTTCAGCGTAGAGCGAAATCAATCGCAACATCAGCGGCAGTAAAAGAAGCGGAAGAGGCAACAAAACATTACAAATCATGGGTGAAAGGATATAGACTGAATCTTTACCAACAAGATTCAGAAAACATTCTAAAAACGATAAGTGGCAGAAACACGAGGGAATTTTGGAACACCTTGAGAGCGACCTACGAAGTACAAGAAAACTCCATAATAAGTGAGATTGGAGAGATAATATGGACAAAACACTTCTTAAACATGTATCTTGCTCCAACAACTCCAACAAGGGCACCAACAAGCCACAAACTTGTCCCAGGGGTAAGGGTGGATGACCCAGAGGAAATCCGATTAAAGCTCATCGGTTTGAAAAATTCACAAGCGCCAGGACCCGATGGGGTCACAAACGTGGATCTAAAAAGAGACCCAAAGGAGTGGGCCAGCCTCTTGAGTAAAATCTTTGGAAGATGCTCCGATCTAAAAACTATACCGCCCTCATGGAAATCAGCAACAGGGGTACCAATTTTCAAGAAAGGAGACAAAGGACCCAGCAAACTACAGACCAATTGCTTTGCTTGATGTGATGGGGAAAGTGTTTGGTTCACTGCTTCTCGACCGCTTCAAGACCTGGGAGTCGAACGCCCCCTGCGATGACCCCTTCCAAACAGGATTTAAGAAAAACATGGGCACGGCGGCTAATATATTGATACTTAAGTGCTGAAAAACAAAGTGCTCAACTTGCTGCCGACAAACGAAATCTTGGCTATCAGAGGCAAGGCTGAAACAAATTTTTGTTGCTTTTGCAAGACGCAAGAAAAAGAAACAATTCGGCACCTTCTTCTAAAATGTGCCGCAAACCAACATATAAGAGATCGATATTTAAGACCTACATTCTCGGACTTCATTATCTCAGACGAACAAATATGGTGGTCTCGTTTGATGGGAGGAGACACAATGAAATGGCAAATCGCCACATACAAAATACTGGAAGCTGTAAATTTGCCGAGACTATAGTCAAAAACGAAGGCACATTTTAGTGTGACAAGAACTTTCATGAAAAACTCAGGACAAACTGACCATTTTGTAAAAATCTTTTTGTGGATTAAGTACAAATAAAATAAAATTAAAAAAAAATCCCTTACCTATAGAGTCCCCCAGCAGCTTTGCTGGATTTGAAAGGTTTATTTTTTGCTCCTGCTAAGAGTGAGACCCTTTTTTCCCACTCCTAGACAGATTGCTAGTGTGTGTTTTAGGCTCTCGTGTGCTTATGGTCTATGGGGTTTTTCTCACCCTCATAGGAATCATCTTTTTAACATGTGTGGTACACAGCACCCTCTGTGCCGTACCACAGGGGAGTCATAGCGACCCCCAAACATAGACTCCATACCCTGGGAATGACTACTGTCTCCGAGGGCATGTAAAGTCCCCATTGACTTTACTAGTCAATAATTATGAACTAAATCAGTACAACCCATCTTACTATGGAAGTAATGGAAAGGGTTAATAGTTTTTCCCTAGTGTTCATTTGAGCTGGTACCGTATAGTCCCTCTCTCCAAAGTTTCTGGCTTGTGGCAGTGGTTGCTACCGTAAATATTGGACCGCAAATATTTTCCTATGGGATTTTCCCATTGTTCGAGGCTACCACTTTTACTGACATCCTCCAACATACCGCCGGTTTATTTTTATATTAACTTTACTCCGGTAGGTTTTTATTGCCAGAACTTTAATAATATTTCTTTCTCGTGTCTTTCTCTGAAATCCTAACCCGGGTCGGGGATCCTTTGTTCGTCCTCTTGGCGGGCTTCTGCACAGAAGCCCTCCTTTCGGCGCCACTGAGTCTGGGGTAGACAGGATATGTGGGAGGGGGAATAGGCAATAAGCCCCCGGAATGTTAAGGACTGAGTGGGGAATAACTGACTTCTTGATGTTGATAGAGAACCCCAGATCGTATAGCATGTGCTGAAGCTGAAGCTGTATGGCCTAAGGGGGGCTCCGCTCGGACTAGCCATTTGTTTGGATATGGGTTAAGGTGGTGGCCCTCTGCCCTGAGCAGGGCTGCTACTGAGTTCATTAGCCTTGTCAATACCCAGGGGGCCGAGTTGATGCCAAAAGGCAGCACCTTGTACTGAAATTGAAAGCCCATGATCCTGAACCTCAGGAAGGAATGATGGGGCTTCCCAATAGGGACGTGCAGGTAAGCATCCTTCTGATCCAGAGAGCACATCCAGTCTCCCCCACACAGAGTCTCAGCAATAATAGCCAAAGTAAACATCTTGAACTTTTGCAGGGGTAGGGAAAAGTGATGAGCGAGCAGATTTCCGGCAAAAGAGTTGCCTTCCCAATCTGCGGGAGTGAAGAGGAGGAAAGAGGAAGTAGAGGAATTGGTAGGCGGAAACCCATGGATACTAGAGAGGATCCATGGGTCTGCTAACCTTGCCTGCCAGGACTGGAAGTGAAGGGCAAGCCTGCCCCCCACCAGAGACTTGTGGATCTGGATGACATCATCACAACTTCTTACCCTCTGAGGCTGGTGCCTGGGAGGGGGGACTGGAAAAACCCCTTGTGGGATGATTTGTGCTGCTTGCGCCTGTGTTTGCTGGGGGACCGGTCGGGCTGCCTAGCGCGCAGCTTCTGAAAGCCCCAGAAGCCACCGAAGGTACAGGCTCTGTCAGATCTTTGGTGACTCTGGCTATAGGCCTTGGGAGCCGATTTTGTCAGTACTGAAAAGGACTTCGCTGTCTGAGAGCCATTCTTCTTTTTGCCCAGTTCCTTCGTCCGTAGTCGAGTGGAACAAGTCCCCCCCCTCAAATTGCAGGTTTAGAATGTACTCTTGCACATCGAGGTTAAACTTGGTTACCCTGAGCCAAGCTGTCGTCCTAATATCTGGTGCGATACAAATCGCTCTACCTGCTGTGTCGATGTGAGCAACTGGATTCCATAATGTCTTGGGCCACGATTTTGGCCTCTGCCAATCCGGCATTGAAACGTGACTGACTATGCGCGGGGAGCTCTGGGAGGAAAGCCGCAATCTCCCGCCACAGCTTTTGATTCATTGCAGCCAGCCTAGTGTCAGCATTGGCCTGGCGCAGATGGCGAGTGGCATTAGAGAATCTTTTGCCGTAGGATTCCATCAGCTTTTCCTCCTTCCCTAGGAGTGCTGAGGTGGGTGCAGACGAAGAAGTCTGTGGCTTGGAGTAAAGGGAGGCTGCAGCTATAACCAATGCATGTGGTTGTGGGTGCACCGCCAAAATGAGGAGGTCCCCCTCCGCCTGCATATACTTTGCATCGGGGAGTTTATTGGCAGGCTGCGTTGAATGCAGCTTCACCCATCTCTTCTTGGCCAGGGCTTCTACGTCCTTTCGTAGAGGGATGCTAGTTCTTGTGGCAGGGCGAATGGTCAGCACTTCGGCCAGAGCTCCCGCTTCAGGTTGCTCAAGTTTTGGCTGCGGAATATGGAGGTATTCTGCTACACTCGCCAGCCTCTCGTGTAAAGCCTTAGCTGACGAGGGAGTATCCTGGTCCTCGTCCGTGTCACCAGCTGTGTCCTGCAGGTCTGGAGCTGTCGGAGGCGTGCTGGGTGCGGGCAGCTGTGGTGTGCTGACTTGCAGTGCCGTGACTGGTGTGAGCGCAGGGACCAAGGGCTGAACAGGGGCCGGGGTCTGGACAACTGTCAAAGCCTGGGGTGGTTCCAGAGGTAGCATATCCTTGATGACCCCCCTCAGGTTGGTGCCCATCTACAGTGATTTCATGAGGATAAGAAAGTTTTCGAATAACCTATTCTCGCATGCAGGGGAAGGGTCTGGGGACACAGCAGCCAGGCACAGTGGATGCTGATGTTTTGGCGGTCCTTGCTGCCAAATGCTGGGTGTTGCATCCAGCCCCTGGGAAGGTGTGTTCAGGTATGACATGGACCAAATCACTGGAGTGGTCCAGTCCCACCTAGATGTACGTTCCCATGCCTGCTCTCCGAAAGGAGGTGGCTTTGGGTGAGCTGCCATCTTGTCTGGCCTGGCGGCCATTTTGTCATGACTGCTCCATGTGCCTGAAGAGGCGGGCCCAGTGTCCCCTGGACGCTTAAAAGCAAAGGCTCGGACCTTCCCTACACCTCAGGTAGTGACCTGGGAGGCGGAGCGCCTTCAGCCATGACTCCGGTAGAGGTACGTTTATGTGCCTCATCAGGCACAAGCCCGGTAGTAGAGCAAAGCCCCTCGGGGATGTCCCCGGTAGCAGAGCTTTGCGCCCCCTCAGCGGTGGAACCGGGAGGATCTTTCGACCCCTCAGCCTGTTGGCCAGTAGCTCTGAGAGCCTCTGTCTCTTTGCTGGTTTTAGGACCTGGAAGTTCCCTCCCACTTGGGCGCTTCCCTGGGAAGGAGGCGCCCTTGTGGGGCAGAGGAGAACAGGGCATCTACCTTGGGCCTGGTCTTCCTCCTCACGTAGTTCTTGATGTCTTCTGGAGGTGTTCTCTTGAACAGCTACCTCCATCTGTCCAAGCGACTCTTGAGAGCTCGCAGGGTCAACGCGTCTCATGCAGAACAGCCATCCCAGCTGTGGTCAGGGCCAAGGCACCAGAGGCAGGGCGCATGGGGTTCCAATGTGGGGATGGAACCCTCGCAGGCCGGACACCTGCCTGAAGCCGTCTTCGTCGACATGCGCCGGGGAGGAGTGTGGCACCAAAGCACAGTCTTCTCTGACAATTGCTAGGAAAAACAATAAATAGAGAAAAAACTGAAAGCCTTTTTGGGGAAGAGCGCATGGAATTACAAGGCCGGAGGCCTAACCCAGGAGTGCTGGTGAAGCAGGCCGTTCCCGTTGACGCGGAAAAGAGCACTGAGGAGTGGCACCGGTGGGCGGAGCCAGGGGAGTGCATGCTCCCAGGGCCGCACCCCAGCGCACATCTAAATTTAAAAGGGAAGACCATTTCTTCAGGTGAAAAAGGTTCCGTTTCCCGTCGCTAGCGAGGGACGCCCATACAGTATGGAGGAAAGGGAACGTGACGTAGGAGTAAGTCTGCTTATTAACTGTTCGTCCCAATCTGGATTGTGAAAAATCAACAAACTGGTCATCCTTTCTGAAAGAGCCTGTTCTGGCCAGGTTAAAAACTCAGCAGCCTCTTGGGATCCAATCTGTGGAGCTTCTCCTCGTCTCTTGAAGGATGGGATGTAGGGTAAAAAGCTGGTAGGTCTATGCTCTGGCCCAGATGAAATTCTGACACCACCTTTGGCAAAGACCTAGGGTGCACTTCAAGGAGACTTCAGGAGAAGCTCAGGAAGGGGGCTTTATTAGAGCACCTGCAATTCATGACCCTTCTAGCAGACATGATTGCCAACAGGAAAGCACTCTTCACTGTGACAAGTCTGATGGGAGCTGAATGCAAAGGCTCAAATGGAGCCAGCATCAGAAAGGTGAGAACCAAGTTCAGATCTGAATCCAGGACTACAAAATGCAAATGAGGTAAAGAATTAACAAGACCCTTCAGAAACTGGGCTACCACAGGGAAGGTAAAGAAGGAACCTTGTTCTGGCGTTCTTTTAAAAAGGGACAGAGTTGCCAGATACCCCTTTACTGTGCCCACTTGCAGGCCCAATTTGGCTAGGGTCAACAAAAACTCCACCTAGGAGGTTGAACATAACATGGGGTTCCACTCCGTTTGCTTTGCATCAGCTCACAAACTATCTACACGGGTACAGGGACCTAGTGGATGGTCTATGTGCAGCCAACTGGACCTTCAGAACCTCTGTCGAATTACCAGTCTACGTACCTCAGCCTCTCAAGAGCCAAGCATGCAGGTTGAGAGGGTCTGGGTTCAGATTGCCTCACGACTGTGACAAGAGGTCCAGACTCTGAGGAAGCCGGAGGGGTTCGCATACGGCCAGTTCCAGGTGATCCGGGTACCACGTCCTCCTCACCCAGTCCGGGTCGATCAGGATCAAATGAACCCTGCATCGCCACAACCTCCTGAGACCCCATGGGATGACTAGTATCGGCGGGAATTAATAATGGAGGTTGAAGACACACTCAACTAAAAATGCATCCACTGCAGGAAAATTCCCACAGAGAGAACTGCTCACACTTTGTGTTGTCCACAGTTGCAAACAGATCAATTGGTGGGTTTCCCCACCGGGCGAAGATCTCTGAAGTGACTTCAGAGCATAACTTCCATTCATGAGAGACCGAGCTCTGCCTGCTCAGAGCATCTGCTAAACCATTCTCTGACCCTGCCAGATGACCTACAGAGGCAGAACTGTTGTTCCTGATCATCCAGAAACATAGTTCCATGGCCTCCCTGGACAGGGGCAGTGATCTCACGCCTCCCTGCTTGTTGAGATAGTACATGGTCACTGTGTTGTCCGTTAACACCAGTACAAGTTTCACCTGCAGAGCAGGCGCAAAAGCAGTTAGCGCCAGAGAAGATGAGGAACAGTGGTGCAACTTGCTATGGGAGTAAGATATTCTCTTAGCATTCCAGTGCTGCTTCTCTCCTCCTTTTCAGGAGTCCGGCTCTACATTTCTACCCCAGGGGACTTCCATTGGGACAGGGCTAGGGATTTGGAGAGAGGGGCCTAGCACCAAGTAGCCGCCTGCTCTGCCTGGGGGCCTTGGCATTTATCAACTGGCAGGAACCATATTGCTCCACATCGCGATCATATATATATATATATATATGTATATATATGGGATACATTACTCACCGTAATCGTATTTCTGATGCTTGTATCTGCTTAGATTCACATGCTGTGCATAGGCCGACATCTAGTGGAAGCTGCGGAGTATTACAGTTTGTTTTTCGAAAGTCGAAAAAGGGCGTCGACACAGGGCGTGCCAGTAATACTATCCCTAGTGTGACGTCCACTGTACCCATGATCCCTCACGCGTCTAGGATCCCCAGATTGTGTTTTTCCTGACATGAGGTAGCATGAGGAGTAGCGTGAGTACAGATAGTCCAAGCAGATAGACAGAAAGGTAAGACTACAAGCAACCATGCGCCTTCTCTCGGAGGGGAGGAAGGGTGGGTCGCATGTGAATCTAAGCAGATACAAGCATCAGAAATACGATTACGGTGAGTAATGTATCCCTTCTGAGGCTTGTGGAATCTGCTTAGATCACATGCTGTGCATAGATTAGCGAGCAGTACCAGAAGAAGGAGGTGGGATGTGAGAAGGGTCATGAGCAAACAGGTGTCTTAGAACCGCTTGTCCCACTTGTGTATCTGTCTTGGAATGAGTGTCAATGCAGTAATGCTGAGTAAAAGTGTGAATAGAGCTCCAAGTAGCTGCTTTGCAAATGGTGTCGAGGGGAACATTTGCAATGAAAGCCAGAGTGGCCCCAATGCCTCTAGTAGAGTGGGCCCTTGGTGTAAACGGCAGAGTCTTTTCAGAAAGAGAGTAACACAGCTGTATACAGTTGATAATCCACTTAGAGATAGCGCCCTTAGAGACGCGATCCCCCTCTCTGCCTGTAGCTACGGAGACAAACAGTTGATCTGTTTTCCTTAGCGGTCTGGTTTTATTTACATAGTATAAGACCGCCCTACGCACATCTAGGGTGTGTAGTTTCACCTCAGCCGAGCTTTGTGGGTTTTGGAAGAAAGCCGGAAGCTCGATGGACTGGTTTACATGGAACTTGGATATGAATTTTGGTGAGAACCTAGGGTGTGTGCGTAAAACCAGTTTGTCCTTGTGGATAGTAAAGAAAGGATCTTGCACTGACAGAGCCTGAATTTCACTGACCCTTCTTATGGAGGTAATGGCTACTAAGAAGGCCGTTTTATAAGTCAGGTGTTTGAGACTACTTTTATGCATGGGTTCGAAGGGGGGCCCCATGAGCTTAGCTAGCACCACGTTGAGGTCCCATCCTGGCGGTGGGTTCGAAATAGGAGGGTGAAGTCTCTTTACTCCTTCCATGAAGGCTTTAACCACTGGTACTTTCCACCACGAGACCCTGTTATGGGATGTGGTGTAAGCCGAGAGGGCTGCCAGGTGTACTTTCAGAGAGTTAAAAACCAACCCTGCATCCAGCAGGTGGAGCATGTATGTTACAACGTTGGAAGGAGTGCAATCAACCGGGTTGATTTGTTTATTCTGGCACCAGATAACGAATCTTTTCCACTTGTCAAAGTAACAGTGTCTTGTATTTGGTTTCCTGGACTCTTTTAGAATGTCCATACACCTCTGTGGTAATTTGAGATGTCCAAACTCTACGACTTCAGGAGCCATGCTGCTAGGTTCATAGAGTTGGGTTCCTGATGCAGTGTTTGACCTTGTTGCTGGGACAGAAGGTTGTACCAGGCTGGGAGTCTGATGGGCTCGCACACCGCCATCCTGCGTAGGTGTGGAAACCATGGTTGTCTCGCCCACATGGGAGCAACTAGGATGAGCGTCATTGATTCCTTGTTCATCTTGTACACCACCTTCCTGATGAGAGGAGTTGGTGGAAAAGCGTACGCAAACCTCCCTGACCAGTTCATCCACAGGGCATTCCCCTGGGAGTCCGTTTGGGGGAACCTGGATGCAAATCCTGGGCATTGTTTGTTTTCGCTTGTGGCGAATAGGTCTATAGTGGGGAAACCCCACTGAGAGAAGAGATCTTCTACTACGTCTCTGTGAAGGACCCATTCGTGTTCTTCTGGGAGGGGGTCTCTGCTTAGAGCATCCGCTAGGGAATTGAGCTCCCCTGGAACATGTTGCGATGACAGGAAGATGTTCCGTCTGAGTGCCCATATCCATATTTTCTGGGCAAGCTTGGACAGATTTGGCGAACGAGTCCCTCCTTGCTTGTTCAGATAGAACATGGCTGTCGTGCTGTCCGTCCTGATCTGCACCGACAAGTTCAGTAGATGGGGCTCGAACGCCTGCAGCGCTCGGAATACTGCCAGAAGCTCTAGCAGATTGATGTGGTTCTTGGCTACTGAGTGAGACCAGAGACCCTGAGCTGTGTGGTGGAGATGGTGAGCTCCCCAACCAGTCAGGCATGCGTCTGTAGTAACCACTGCCTGTACTTCGGGATCGTAAAAGGGTTTCCCCTTTGCGATATTCTCTCTTGTCCACCAGTGTAGGCTTTGTACGAGTGTTGGCGAAACGACCACTAGATCGTCCCACTGACCACTTGCCTGAGACCACTGTTTCGCCAACCATTCCTGCATGGGACGCATGCGCAGACGCGCGTGGGGGACCAGGTAAATGCATGACGCCATCATGCCCAGTAACCGCATAGCTTTGCGTACTGTTATCTGTTGACCTGACTGATAATGCGGAATTTGCAGAAGTATATTCCGAATTCTTTCTTCCGAAGGGAAGGTCAATTCTCTCTGAGTATCTAGGATAGCTCCTAGAAACTGTTTTGAGGTGCTTGGCACCAGACTGGACTTCTTCTCGTTGATAGAGAAGCCTAATTCGTGGAGGAGGTCGATAGTCCTCTGAATGTTTGATCTGCAGATTCCTGGGGTTTCCCCCGTTATGAGCCAGTCGTCTAGATAAGGGTACACTGGGATTGCCTCCCTGCGTAGGTGTGCAGCTGCCACCGCCAGTACCTTGGTGAATACCCTTGGTGCTGAAGCTATCCCGAAGGGCAGTACCTTGAATTGGTAGTGGCGACTGTCCACCTTGAAGCGCAAGTATTTTCTGTGCGCCGGGAGCATAGAAATATGAAAATAGGCATCTTTCATATCCAAGGTTGCCATGTAATCCCCCTTTTTGAGGAGTGGGATTACCTCTTGTAGCGTGGTCATACGGAATTTTTGGGGCTTGACATACTTGTTGGCAGGCCGTAAGTCCAATACTGGGCGCATTGTTAAATCTTTCTTTGGCACAAGGAAGTAAGTTGAATAGATACCCTTGTTTACCTGGTGTCCTGGGACGAGTTCTATCGCGTCCTTTAGGAGCAGATTGTAGACTTCCTCGAGGAGGATCTTTTGATGTTCCAAAGAGTGGACTTTTTGTCTTGGAGGGTGGTTTCGGGGACGTTGCAGTAGTTCTATACAGTACCCCTTGGATACTGTCGACAGCACCCATCTGTCGGATGTTATCCCTTCCCATGCCTGGGTGAAGCTGGATATTCGTCCCCCTACTGGGGTAGCATGGGAAGGGACCCTGAAATGAGCGTCACTGCTTCGGTGGAGGCGTGCCGCCTCCTTTACTGGGGCTGCCTCTGCCTCTACCACGTCCTCTTCTACTAGCCCTACCATACCCCTGGGTAGACTGTTGTGAGTTGGTGTTCCACTGTGTACCCTGGGTGTGGGAATAGCTATTACCTCTATTGGAATTTTGGCCGCGGGGGCGACGAAAATTGCCGTTCCCTCTTTGGTTCGGTGGTTTTGTAGTTAACTGGCCAAGGGATTTGAGGGTGTCGAATTCCTCCTTAGCGTTTTTTAGTGCGTCCTCGACTGCCTTTCCAAACAGGAGATCACTTTCCACTGGTTTGTCTAAGAGTGCAGCTTGTGTTTCTGCTCTGAATCCCGACTGCCTCAACCAAGCATGTCTTTTGATGACAGTCCCCTCTGCTATAATTCTACCCGCATTGTCTGCGGCGTCTAAAGTTGCTTTTAAAATGCAGCCTGAGACGTTTCTACCCTCTGCACAAATGCGAGATAGCTGGCTTTTAAGGGGTTCGGGAGCGGAATCTATTAGTGCTGCCACTTCTTCCCACTGATGGCAGTTGTAGCTGGCCAACAGTGTGGTGGAATTCGCGATTCTGGTTTGGTAGGCTGCCGTGGAAGCTACTTTTCTACCAAAACCATAGAGTTTCTTACTTTCCTTGTCGGGGGGAGCCTCCGAGGAAGATAATGGGGTTCCAGCTCTCTTGCGGGTGTTAGTTACGACTAGAGAGTCTGGCTTAAGTTGGCCTCTAATATATAGAGGGTCCGACTGGGCTGCTTTAAACAGCTTCTCTACTCTCGGGTTTACAGGTCTTGTCAAGTTTGGGTTGACAAGGGATGGTGCTATTCTGCGTTGAATAGATTTCAGGATGGGAATGGTCTGGGCTACTGTCTTCCTTTCCCCTATTAGTTCCTCCGCGAAGTCCCTCTCTTCTTGGACACCTTGTGTGTCTATGTGGAAGTGGTTAGCTGCCCGAGAGAGCAGTTCATTTAGGAGGGGCTGATTATCTATTGGGGAATCAGACACTGGGGCTTCCCTTTCGACTGGTGAGTCCATTCTGAAAATATCTGGGCTATTTTCTGGCTCATCCTCGTCTTCGTCCTCCCCGTAATAGTCTGACACTGCGAGATCTTCTGGTGTCTCAAAATCCTGGCCCTCTATAAGGGAAGAGTCTCCTTGGCCTTAGGGAAAAGGCAAGAATAGGGTTGGACCTCGAAGGGTTCTGAAGCCTTTACTGGTGTCTCGACCCGGGGCCTTTTATTTGAAGGGATAGGGTCCCTTGAACCTGAGGGAGAAGATTCCTGAGGGTTTAAAGCTAGTAGTTGGTCAGGGTGTCTTTCAAAGAAATTTGCTAAGGAGGACATCCTTGACATTACTCTGTCAATGTCCTCGCATGACCAGAGTTTTGAGCTTGGGGTGACCCTGCTGGAACTCTCTATGGACTGTCCCTGAGAAGACTTGGACGGGGAAGTCAGTTCTATTGTTGTGGGGGATTGCAAGGGTTGTTTCCTTTGTTGCTTACCCCCTTCCCCGTGGGTGGAAGTATGTTTACCCTTTCCCTTATCTTTCGACGCCTGGCGTCGAGGATCGGATGTGGAATCCCTGTGTTTCGAACTAGGCTTCGAAACTGGGCCCTCCTCACTCCCAAGTGAAGTACCCTTTCCCTGGGGTGCAGGCTGGGGATGGAAGTCGTGTTCGTCTCCGGACGAGTGATCTTCCGTGATGTTAATGGGCGAGGCACTATGTGCAAGTGTGGAGGCTTGCCTGACGTCGTGCGGCGACCTCGACCGGGACCGCCCAGAGGACGTCCTTTTCGGACCGCTCCTTTTGTGCCTCTTTCCGAGGTTTCGACGACGTCGAATCTCGGGTGGGTTTTTTGTGTTTAGCGTGTGTATGTGTAACGCTCTTGTCGCCGGGGGACTTCCCCATAGTCGCCGGGACGGACGACCTTCCGAGGCCGGGGACGTGCGTTAGGCTGTCTTTCGACGCCTTGGTGCCCTCGCCGTCCGAAAGTCCGGCGTCGCTGCCGTCGCTGAAGGTACCCTCCGCCTCCATAGCTGCTAGCTTGGCGTGGTGGGCCCAACGCTTGGTGGAGCGGTCCTTAAGAGTTTTTGTCTTAAACCTGCTACAGGCCCTGCAACCCGCCTCGGGGTGGTCTCTGGGCAGGCAAAGGTTGCACGTAGCGTGCTTATCTACCCAAGGGTATTTTTTATTACACTTGGGGCAAAACTGAAAGGGCGTACCCTCCATACGCGCCTGTGGGAAGCGGGCAAGTGTGTGTAGGTAAGAAGGTGTTTCTAACCGAGTGTGGAAGTGTACCACCCCCCACTCTCCCTACTGTAGGGCCGAGGCCAGCGGCCCAGGCCCGAGCCGAGGCGGAAGCCTCAAGGCCCAATCCGTCGGGTTTCGACGTTGATCTCCTCCCCGGTTCGGGGTCGAGATGGTGGTCGACGTAGGGGTGAGAAAATGGGGCAAATTAGAATTAGTTTTAAGTGTAAATATGGCAAAGCCAGGGAACTCCGATGAAGTGCTTCCGACCAGAATGGCGGAAAAAAACAATCTGGGGATCCTAGACGCGTGAGGGATCATGGGGACAGTGGACGTCACACTAGGGGATAGTATTACTGGCACGCCCTGTGTCGACGCCCTTTTTCGACTTTCGAAAAACAAACTAATACTCCGCAGCTTCCACTAGATGTCGGCCTATGCACAGCATGTGATCTAAGCAGATTCCACAAGCCTCAGAAATATATATATATATATATATATATATATATATACACATATATATACACTCCAGACACCACTTCAAGGGTGTTTATTTAACTTAAAAGGAAAAGCAATGCCCATCTGTCCCTATTGCTAAGAGTGATTCTCCTACCTATCAACTAAAATAAAGGTGCTCGTCTCTTGCCAAGAAGAAAATACTTATCGGTCCAAAAACCTATTCACTATCTGGGCCTACCACTTTAAGAAAACAAAAGTTAAACCAGAGCAGCATTTCGCTTGGCTCAGGCTTTGTCATTCCTGTATTACTCCGATCTCTTCCGGAGTTAAGGCCACATATCCAATATTCATTCTTAACAGTTAACCAAATAAACACTCCTGTGGCTTTCATTAGGTTCCTCAAGTAAAAAGGTTCAAGGCTCTATACAAATCAAATGTCTTCATTTTTATTTTTTATTGATGTAGTTGATTAATCAACTTTTCAATACAGTTATACGTTCAATAGAAAACATTCATATTACAGTTTAAAATATGCGTTTGCTTAATCATCATTGCATTCGCTATTATTGCTTTTACCCAAAACACATATAAAACTTCAAAAAGAGAGAAAAAAACATTAACACAACAGTGGCAAATTGAAGCAAGAGTAGTTAACACAAAAAAGAAAAAAAAAAAGGAATGCTCTATCCGCTATTAATGCAGTGTAATCCAATGTCTTATTTCACATATCCTATTTTAGTTTCATATCACAGCAGGCTCTATAACATGATTTTGTATGTTGTCAAAAATTCAGAAATTCAGGAATTCATTGGGTATCCATTCTGTATCTTCAGTGATATTAAATAGTTGACAATTGCCATTCTTATTTTGTCCGATTGAGTGTTATACATATGGTCCCAGAACTGTTCTGCGGATAAAAAGCTGTAAGCCTGAAAATAAGACTTGAAATATTCAATTCTTTTGTTAAGTGGCATTGGACACACTGCAAACAGATGCATCATTGTTTCAGATTCTTTTGGGTTATTACAAAATCGGCAGAAGTCCTCTTCTGAGGAAATTAATTTCCACCTAGCCAGGACACTTCTAATGTGCCATACGTTTAATCTAAAGTTTAAAAAAAGATATCTAAAACTTGCTCCTGGGAACTTTAAGACATACATTTCTGATGTTCTAATTCTTTTTGTGATAACGTTACGCATGATTGCATGCTTAGTGCTCTGACATTGATCATACGTGTGGATCCAGTCCCATATCATTTTTTGTTTTGCTCTATTGGGATTTGTTATCAATAATTCCTCGGTCACATCTGCATTTTTCAAGAAAGTTTTGATCTTCTCTCGCCATGTGACCATTAGATGATGGGTTGTTGTCTTAATATAGGTGGACAGTATATGTAAGATAGTATTCCCTTCTTGGCTCATCAGACATTTGCGATAAAGGTTCGATAATCTCCACATATATATGACATACAAGGAGGATAAACCCATTTCGTACCTCAGTAGACACATAGGAGTAGCTTTGGGTACACACAATATGTTTTTCCAAAATACGCCTTCCAATCTGGACCAGAACATCTCAGGAGTCCACGATCTGGCCTCAGCGCCGTATACTACTCGTTTTTTGACAGTAGTATGTTAATATCGGTTTTAACGAAAACTGACCATATTTGCGATTGATTATAGATGCCTGTGAGGTGGCAGTTCTCATTTTATTTCTTAATTCATTGTAGTATGCCACTTCCACCCCCTTGGTATTTACTTTTAGGCCTAGATATTTATACTGTACCACTTCTTCAAGAGGGTGGGACAGCAGAGACCAGATCTGGTGAGATGTTTTGTTCCTATGAGTGGGTACAATCTCAATAACTTTAGATTTTGTCAAGTTAATGCGCAGTTTGTTAGCCTTTACATATTTCCCCAGCTGGTCAAGTAGCGCTTGCATCCCCCTGGGAGTTTTAGCCATGAGCACCAGATCATCGGCGTAAAACAACCAGGATATTGCTTTAGAGCCTAGGCGGGGTGCATCAGACATTACTTCTTTAAATTCATTCCCCACATCGGATATGTAGTAGTTAAACAAGGTGGATGCCAAAAGGCAACCCTGTTTAAGACCTTTATAGGTGTCAATAGGTCTGGATAGTTTCCCGTCCATTGTTAATCTTATTTGGATTGATGTATTACTGTGAAACTCAATTATCCAATGTAGCAGATATGAAGGGCATAGGCTATTTAATAATTTGCTAAACAATAATTGCCTTGATATTGAATCGAAATCAGTCTCGAAATCGATGAATGCCAGATATACTCGTTGTTTGACTTGCAATTCATGTTTAATGGCATGTAGTACGTGCAGATTAACCGCCGTGCCTAGTCCAGCTACAAAGCCTGTTTTCAAAGGGTAATTTATTCCTACATCAGTAGTCCATTTGTTGAACTTCTTTAGGACCAATCGCGCAAAGATCTTCCCCGGGGCATCAAGTAAGGCGATTGGCCTATAATTACGAGGATCTGATTGGTCCCCCTTCTTGTATATGGGGACTATGGTCGACCTATGCCAGGAGTGTGGTATTCTGTTGCTGTTTACTACTCGAGCAAATATGACCTTTAATATGGCGGCCCACGCTTCAGGGTTATCTCTTAGCATGACATTTGATAAGCCATCAGGGCCTGGGGCTCTAGATCTACTGAGTTGTCTGATATTTATTAAGATGTCAAATTCATCGAATACAAGCTGACTATTCTTGTCAGCCGAAGCTCCTGCCAACGGACCGGACCAACGTTCTTTAGCATTATAGCGATTCATAGTATTGTACCCATACTTCCTCTGGCCCTGCATTGACCTGTGTTATGGATTGCTTATCACTGTAGACTGTTTTTATTAAACCCCACACTAGAGCAGAGTTTTTCGAGGCTATGGAATGTAGCATGGTTTGTGCATCTTTCATAATCATTGCTGATTTGCGCTGCTTTAGCCAGTTCTTATATTTGTTTTTACATCTGGCAATCCCTTGTATCTTGTTAAGCGAATTTTGTTGGATCAGTAGTCGTATGTCCTTTTTAAGCTTGGATTTGTGATTTCGAACCTCTTCTTCATAAACATGCACATGGACATGGACTTTGTTCGCTCCACACTTGGTGTGCACTTTTCTTCTAAATGTGTGTAAAACAGCAACATATTCTCCATCCTGGTACTGGTACGTCAGATGTGGTTCAAGTATATCCTTGGGATAAGATATGGCCAGGAGAAGCTAATTCAAGGAGGACGGAGTCCATCTGAATCGATTTCCTTTAGAGGAGATTGCCAGTGCATTGTCGTCCATTCGGTCTCCATAATTAGGTGATATCGAGGGCCATTCCCATTTCAAGTGCAAAATGTTATGATCGCTTTGAGTCTGTGGACAATTTCAAAAGAGGTGATCATGGAGAACAGCTCACTGTCGACGTATGCGTAGTCTATTATAGCGGTCAGGGGACCTTGCTGCCAGGTTGCCTGTGGAGGGATATCCCCTTCCACTGTGCCATTAATCAGAAAGTATCCTCTCTCTTTCATCAATCCTCTCCGTTGACGGGCGGTATTTTTCAGTTTCCCATAATTATCATTCATACAGTTCATATTTAAATCACCCGCTATGATAGTGTGCTTTATTGAAGGAGTTTTAGCTATCAAGTTTAAACATATGTTCAGATCCCTAAAGAATCTTCCATATTGAATACTGAGATTGTTCCATTATATGTTCAGACAGGCTAGCGTCCTGACCTCCGATGAAATGCACACCAGTTGGATGTAGCTGTTTGGGGATAGCCATGGTTCTATCTTCAGTCCACTCGAAGTTTTGACTGCTGTTAGGAGTCCTGCCTTCGGTCTGCCCCTGATTTGATTAACAGCTGGGATTAATGATATTTGATGGTCTTCCCAGATTGGTGGTGTGTTCAACCAAACTTCTTGCAGCATGATGATGTCATAATGTGCCAGGAGGGATGTTAGGTAAGATTTCCACAGTACTGGTAAATCTTCCTTGCCTGGTTCAACTCCAGAACTTTTTGCTTTTTTAGTGAGATATTTTCCATTAATACCTCAGTGAGTGAGAACCTTTTTCCACACTCACCTGTCTTTAACTCTTTTTATGGGTGTCATTTTTAAGACTCTCCATAGTGTCTTTTTAAAGTTATCATGTCTAACAACTTATTGGCAATAAGTGCCTGTTGTTGCTGGGTTGCCCTAGGGGCTCCCCCTTTAACTTTCTTGTGCTAACCTTGAGTGAACTACAGTTCCCAAGGGTAGAAAGGATCTTTGGATCCCTTTTACATTTACTTCTGTGAAACCAGCACACCCCACCTTATGTGGAGTGCTGGGGAGATGCAATGTATCCCCTTTCACATTTAAACTGTAACAAATTCTGTTACAGTGACAAGCTTACCTTTAATGGCTGGTGGCAGTGATACCTTTTACTAATTTGGTGCACCTTTACCGCGTGCTGTAATCACAGCTGCAGTAAAGGCACCTAAGGGTGCTCATTTTTACCAAAATGGCCCCTGTCTTCTTTTTCTGCCATTTTAGTGTTTGTCGTTTCTTGTTCCTTCCCCTGACATCCAGGGCGGGAAAATCCTTTGTTTGAGTTTTGTCTTCGGCGGGAGTCCCCTGGACACCCCGCCCAGGCTCCAGTCAGTCTGTAAGCACAGGAAGTGAGGGAGGGGTCCCAAACTTCCCCCTCCTTTGTCTTAGGTCTTCCTTCAACTGGGCCAAATCCCAGTGGGGGGTTGGCTGTCCTGATTGGACAGCCAAACGCCCCTTTCTTGTAAAATGCGGGGAGAGAATGCAGAGGTTGTGTTGCAGTTCCTGATAAATACTGGAAACCTGGAAGCTGAAGTCATGTCGACCACTGGAACAGAAAACCGAAGAGGATGACGAAGGAAAAGCGGCGGGAATGATTTCTAGCGGCCGGAGAGCCTGCTGTGTAACCGGAGCCTGCTGCAGCCCTTCCTTCCGATCGACCTGGGGACTCCGAAAACGACAACCCGAACCCAGAGCCTGGTGAGACCCACTAGACTCAAGACGACCTGCATTTTGAGCCATCCCACGGGTTCCTGCAACCTTGCGTTCTTGCAATACCCCAATACCCTGGGACCTCCTGCCACTGTACGGTGCACGGTCTTCCGAATTCCGAATCTCGCTGAAACTTCGTGGGCATCTTGGTCTATCTCCAGAGACACGAATCGAGTCCAAAAAGTCCCCTCACAAGAGTGCTGGACCTTTTAAACGACGAGAATTCAACCGCGATTTTCTGTCTTCATCTGTGCTCCTTGAAAAGGCGCCAAACCCGCAGAACCGCATTCAGCCGCGAGAGAAATCTTGCCTAGAGCCTTCTTCATCGATCCCTGCTGCAAAGTCCCTTCTGAGGTCTTGTGTTCAGTCTCCAGGACAAGGAATCCAGTGACCGGGTATTTGGCTGCAGTCCCTGAAGTTCTCCTGCTGCAACCTCTTCTTCATTGCTGAGGTACTGTGTTGGCTTGGGTATATACTTACCTTAAGCCTGTTGGGATTTCTGTGTAGTCCTGGGGTGTTTTCTGTGATTGGGAGGTCCCTCGTCCAGTACACCCAGTCCCACTGCTAGAATCCTGCTGGGGTGTCTTCTGTGAAGCCCCTGGACCCTCTTCTAACCCTAGAAGTAAAGTACTCACTTGTTTGCCCAGTTTTCCTAAGGAAACTCTGGCTTTTACTACTAAAGAACTTATTCTAACACTGCCTGTTGGTCACTAGTCCTAGTGACCCCCTTCTGCCACTGAGAACACTCATGCTCTAAGGGAAAAGACTTTGAAGGGATTGGGACTTCTGCCTAGAAAAGAAATCAAGTGTTTTTACTTACTTGTAAAGAGTTGGTTGGTAACTGTAATTCTAAGAGTGAACAGTTACAAAAGTTCTTACTGATCTTGGATGTGTGATGCACTATTCTTAAAAGTATGGTTAACATCTTTCCTTCCTTAGCCACTGTTTTGCCAGTCTAAAAGAAAGTAGATGTGAAGGTATTTTACTTTCCTGTGATTAGGTTGTGCCTCTTTACAAAAGTAATGTGTTGGTATCACCAGGTTAGTCCTGCTAGGATAACTGTATGAGTGTCCCCCAACTGGGTCTTGCTTCCCCTGACTTGCTGCTAGCTGTCGTTAATAAGTCTACATTAGGTTGTTGCCTACCTAGAATATCTATTCTGTAAAGTGTGACATTGGGTTTTACTTTCCCCTTCATTGTGAAGTTAAAGTAAGTGGGTGTTACTTACCTTGTGTTAGCTGTGTGCCATCCAAAACAAGTTACAAGAGTTATTGCTTATCTCAATCTGGGGTTCCCTGATTTCCAAAGCATCTGTAATTGTATATTACATCCATTAGGTTTTGCTCACCTGGTATAACTGTGTGTTATGACAGAAGTAGTTATAGGTTTTTACTGCACCTAGAATAAGTGTTTCACTATTCACCAAAAGTATATTGTCCAGTTGACTGTTTATGTGATTTGTTCCAAGAGTCACTGTACAACTGGAAGGGCCTACTGTCCTTGTATTACCAAAAGTAATCTAAAAGTAACCATTGGTCTTTTACTCCCAAGGAATAGGCTTGGCCTATACTAAATGTGTATAACAAGGTTTTGACTTCCCTAGAACTACTGTTAGGTGTTCCAAATAAGGTCTATACTTGGGTCTGTGTACTTTCAAGTATAGTGTTGTGTTTTATATTGTGATTTCATATAATGTTTCAGTATTTACTTAACCCCTAGATTTATCTGGGCCTACTTGTATTTAAATAAATCCTTTATTTTTATAATACATAGTGTTTCAGTGTTTCTTTGGATCATTTGTATTACAATTTTCACTTGTACTGTATCTACTGCCCTCTCTCCCTCCTAAGATAAGCCTGGCTGCTCTGCCTACGCTACCATGTACTCAGGTGGTACAGTCTTATACTAAGAGTGGAGTCTTGTACTGCCTCAGTTGAATGGTTTTACTAGGCCCTTAACTGGACTTCAGAAAAACTGTCATAACAAGGGACACCGAGGACTTTGTCAAATGGCCATGGCCTCTCGTGTTCCATGAAGCTAAGTGTATAGTTTGGCTGATTTGATTGGTATTTAGCTAACATTCGTTTATCTCATTCCCAATGGAAGGGCAGGCGACAAGTCTGTTGATTGGTGTTAGAAGCTGAATATGAAACTGACTGGATTTATCTGCCATGGAGCCTTTTGGATCGTTCCTCTGTATATGTTGGGATGGATGTTAGGTATGTGTAATGTTTGCGTTGGATTCTGAAGAAGAAAACCCAGTTGGTATATTTCATCTTTCATTTGCCAGATGGTATGTTTGACCAGAGCTGAGAGCATCCAGATCTTAACTACAGAGCGATCATAATCATGGATGAACTCAATTTTGGCTAGGTCATCTAACTTAGTGCCCTGCAAGCTCGAAACACTATTTAGTATTTTCAGAACCGAAGTTCGGTTCAGATCATATGAGCCAAATTCCCTTCCAGGGCACTGGAGTATTAGACTGACATGAGTCATGTCGTTACATTTGCTGTGCCGATTTTTCAGATTGGCCTTCACTTCTAGTTGCTTGGTTGACACCATGGGGACAGTATTCGTGATTGAGGCTCTTCGACCATAAATCTCATTTTTTGGATAGTTTGTAAATGATTTGCTTGCATCTTATTGGTCCAAGTGATGTTACTGTTAGAGGTGTTTTCAGTAAACTCGTTAAATTTGACACTTGGTACAGGCCGCGTCAAACAGACCCATTGATTTCTGGATTTCCTCGCGTCTGCTTTCCAGAGTCATAGATGCATAGTCTTCCATATGATTTTGCGGATTTATTGGCGGGCAATTAATTCGATCCTCTTGTGAGGTAGGGTAGGATTTTAACATCCCACTCGGTTTTTCAGTTTTCGCCACTTCTTCCAATAAATTGTCTAAGGGATCATACCGCAATTCTATCGCCCCTGGAGCACCACACTCTTTTTCTGCGTGTTATTCCCCCAGACATGGCGGTTTTGAGTTTAGATATTGCAGAGTACTTGCGTATAATGGCAGCACTCTTTTCCTGTGCTCGTTTATCAGCCACCATCAATAGTTTAATGAATTGTATCGAGTTTTTACTCTTCTGTGTTTTGCTTAATTTTTGGTTTCTAGGCTTTTTTGTCAGAGCTGGTTCCATGGTGTGTTTATCATTTGCAATTTTGGCATTGAAGATGTTGTACACTGAATTACCTGGTAAAAGAGGCACGGTCATTGGCACTGGATTTAATGCATTTTTTGCTGAGTCCCTTGTTTCCTGCTCAATTATTTAAAGTTAATTGTTTTTTTGTACTATACAACCTTGCCTTTTTTCCATTTGCAGGATCTTTTTGTTTTCCTACTGCTTTGTTCTTTTCTATTTCATCATTCATTTTCACATTTTCTTCAACAGAGATCGTCGTAGACACATTTTTCTGGCAACATATACATCCCTTTTTGCCAGCAAGCGTGCTTGGATCAGGTGTTGTCAGTACTTCATTTACAGAGGCTCTAATCGCCGTGCTCTCTAAAAGTTCAAGTAATAGGAAGTTTTGATCAAGGAACCGTGAATCTAGTGTCTCAAAGTTTAGCCAGTGAAAATACTAACGTATTCAGACCTTGCAACGTCAGTTCAATTGACGACTTTTTAGGTGATGCAGATTAATTCCTAGGCAGTGAATTATTATGATCTTGTCGCGGGGGTGGGCTGCGTAAATGAAATAGACAAGGCTGATGACTCCAATGAGGATTCAGGGAATATTACCGGTGATTGAGATAGTTGGTCATCATTTATAAAATCACTTGGTTGATTTGGTTTGTCCAGACTAGCTTGAGGTATGGTAGGAGTTATAGGGGGCAATGCGGGTATCCACAAATCCTTGTTACCACACGGCGACACAGTCGCTAAGTCCTCGCAGTTGGATGGTTGAGATAGTGCGGGAACTGTGTGTACCAAGGCATTGACTATTGTTTGGGGTTGCGCAGGTATAGCATAATCTCCCAACAAAGCGGGTTCCGTGAAAGCTGCTAGCAAAGAATCTGACGGTGGAGTTGCCAGTTGCGAATCAGACGGGTTGCACAAATCAACTGGCGGTTCTGTTGTTGCAGCGTTCGGCGCCACCGCATGCACCTGTGGGGCCATAGTGCTTGAGGGCCTCAATGTTTTATCAGTTTGAGTCAAAGGTACTAAAAGCTGGTATTCGGAGTAACATTTCTGAATGTCACTAGTATGCGATATTGATCTGCTCCGTGCGGCAGCTCGCACTGATGCACTTTGTAAAGCCCGCTTGGGCGTAGTATGGAAGTCGTAAGTGGATTTGGATAGTAATTGCACAGGAGGCATTCCGGTGCATAGACCATACAGCTTTGTTATCACAAGTGTTTACCTCAACTGGAGTTATGACGACCCCTCAGAGCAAACAATATAACAATATAAAGCACAAATGTCAAGGGTACAATTTACTAACACTATTAGATCAGGCTCACTCTCTACATCCTCCAGCACGATCAGCACAATCAGCCCTTACGAAGGCCCTTGCTTGAATGCCCTTGCTCGAAAGCACGCGCGAATGCGCGTGCGCTGGGCTAAAGTAGGGCTTGCTGGGAAGGGGAGGCGGAGACCACACAATCAATAAAAATGAAGCAAAAAAATGCTATTCAGTGTTTTATCTAAAGCGCTAAATCCACATTAACAGCAAAGGCAGAAGCACATTCAGGGTTAGTACCGTGACAGCTGGAAAGGAAAACGAAAATGTTCCAATTCACGAAGTGAAGAGACAGCAGCCAAAGGTTCCAGTCAGCACACCACAATCGGCCCTTACGAATGCCCTTGCTCGAATGCGTGCAATTTCTTCAATTGGAGGGATGACTCCCTTAATCAGTCTCCACCAATTTGGCTGCTTTCTTTCAGCTGACTTTATAGAAAGGGAACCTCCAAGCTCCAACTGGAGGGGCTTGCTCATCGCCTTCACATGGTGGTGGAATTCCGTCTGAAGGGGTTACTTGCACTTCGGTTTAGAAGAATGTAGAGGAGCAGATGAGCATATCACAATTTGATTTGAGTCAATTCTATTCAGGTATTGCTTTTTCTTATGGGGTTTTACTCCACACTGTTGGATTCCTGTTTTTGCTTTATCCTTCAAGGTTTTGCACATAATATGTTGTTTCCCAAATAAAACTTTACAATTTTATTTCGTTTCTTTGGAATGCAACCTTTATTAAAAGATTAGAGGTGTTGATCTAATATCTCTCGGCTGCAGAGGAGATTATATAAGTCGAGAGATAAACTTCATGAAACTGTTTCATAAGTCATATTCGTTAAAAAACATCATTTGGAGTGTATGGACCAGGAATAGTCAAAGACGACTCCTATTCCTTTTGATTCGGAGACGTATTTCTTGATGTGGACTCTGAAACAAAAAGTTTTTATAAAATTTACACAATACCTTTTCGTGTTGGGATCAGAAGTGTGGCTTGATTTGGGGATATCTCTGATCCGTCATTATTCCAATCAGGTCACATGGAAGCCGACCGGTTTCAGTGGTATTGAAGTTATTAGGACCACTTTCTTCAGGGCTAAGGACCAACACCCCTTGGTGTGTGTGGTCTGATTTCTTCTGCTGGTAGTGGTGAATCTCTAAATTCAGAATAGGAGATTGCTCCATTCCAGGTGAGGCAACTCCCAAATGTCAGGGTCCTGGATGCGGGTAGGTAAATTATTTACAGATTCCCGAATTTGAGATAATCACACATTCCGTATTCACCTCGCTGTTTTGATGTTTGAACGTCTCAAGGAAGAGTAGCTCCACTGCAGTGTCAGCCGCCATGTTCCTCTGTCACAGCAGATGAGATCATCTCTAGTGCCTGCTGTGAGAAATCGGAGGGTATTCTCCCACGTAGACCTCGAGAATCCCTTATTCAGGTGGCCAGGGAAGGGCTGACACTCTCAAATCCCAACCCTGGGGATGGATGAGCGAGGGTTATGCTCGAGGGAATACCCCAGGTGAGATGCAGTATTATACCGTAGAAGGAGAGGAGGACAAGGTCTCTGAGGCTTTTGTAGGTTTATTACATCTACCTCCATTCCACCCAAAGAATCCCCCTTATCCAACGACCCCGATACATCCCCTAGAAGCCCAAACCCTGTTGCATTCAGAAACCACATCTCTCAGAATGCCTGCTTTCCTATTTCCTACCCAAATACTCACAATCATTCTTCTCCACGTCCCTCTGATTATTTCTGTGAATTCCCAATCTGCTTTTATAAACCATTCGTGTTCCCACAATCCCCCTTATTCATCTCACCAGCCCCACATGACTCACCTTTCCGAGTTGACCAACCACCCCTCTCCTTATGACACCTTTCCCCATCCTACACCATAGGATATCTGGAAACTCTATCCCCTTCTTTTTCGAATACAAACACTTTCTTACACTGTGACAAACAACATACTAATACTAAAGCTGTTTACCCGACATGTGCCAACCCAAGGGCCAGGCAGAGTCTAGCAATTGACAATAACGTACACCGGACTGCCCTTTACCTTCCCCACAGGGATAAAAGGTGGAGCGCGAAAGCACACTATGAGGAAGGCCGAACGCATGAGGAAACGGCTACAATGAACCAGCAGTTCAAGCGGAGAAGAAAGGTGGCGAGACCTGAAAGGACAAGGAGGAAGCTGCCCTTGCCCTTTTCAACTCAGACCCGCAAAGCCTCCAAAAGAGAAATCATAAGACTGCGATTTACAAATGCTGTGTGGATTAACAGATATCAACGGTGCACAGGGGCCTCCCGTATGGTTATCACAGGCGGGGCGGCACGCTGGCTACCGTGGTACTGTCCTCGACGCCCGAAGCAAAACAAGCCAACGGGTTCAGTACAACCAGTGAGTCGGAGGAAGCTGAACAGTCTTGAGCCCAAGGTTGCAAGTGGCAACATTATATGAACGCAAGGAACTTGAGAACAAAGAACTTGCGTATGTTTGAACTTTTGAGAAAGCCCAGAGAAGGGCCAGTTGCAGAGTGGTCAGGCACCACACGAGTTCTCATTCGAAGGACTCTCGCTGGCCCCTTTTGTTTTGTGTTCAAACTTCAAGTACCAGAAGGCCCTAGGAAAGGGGGGGCGTGAGGTGTCAGTGTGGTCCTACAAGGGTCACGCCAAATCCCTTGTACACTCGAAAATCTCTGACCCAATGCCGAAAGAAAGCTAGGGGAAGAGAAAGATTGCTTTCTGATGAACATTATGTTAAAATGGCTATGTGAACCCCGACGGACGGATGCCAAGGGAAAACCCAAGAGAAGTAAATCCTGCATCGAGATAAAAGCAAAGTAGACTGTTAAATTGGCAAAAGTGAACCCGGTTGAAGGATGCCTGCGAATCGGGATGAGGTATGATACATCGGAGAACGATTTTGTTAAGATTGAGAGTGAAAAGCCGTAATGAACCCGACGGAGGGAGGCCCGCGCATTGCGAGCTAAGGCAAGTGTGAACTCGACAGAGGGATGCCAAAAGAAAGTTAGGGGAAGGAAAACATTGTATTTTTATTTTATTTATTTATAAAGTGCACCAAGCCCTGAGGCATCTGGGCGCATTTCTTACATGTGGATCTGTTACATAGTTACATACAGGATAGTGATAAACAGGTTAACACGGTTGGTTCAGTTGGAGTGCAAATACATCTGTTACAAGGTTACATACAAGATGGTGGATACAACCGGTTCAATGGGAGTGCAGTGGTGGTACAGGAAAACAAGCAAATAGATGGAGAAATTACTAGGTCTTTTGTGCGAAAAGCCATATTTTTGCATTTTTCATGAATATATGGTAGGACGGTTCTGCTCTTAAAGTTAAGGGTAGGGTGTTCCACAATTAAGCTGCTGCCTCCTGCTTTCTGTAATTTGAACCAAGGGATCTTAAGGCAGTGTGTCTGTGCAGATCTGGTAGGGCGATCTGAAGTGTTTAGTGAGAAGTTGTTGGTCAGGTAACTATGCGCTAGATCCGCAAGCACTTATGTATAAGTGTCACGGCTTTGAATGCAATCCTTTGATTGACGGATAGCCAGTTCAGGTTGCGTCTAAATTCACAGATGTGTTGGAATCTCTGGATATTCATTGCAGATCTGATGGTGTTGTTTTGAATTAGTTGCAACTTCTTTATGTTCCGTTGGTTGGTTCCCAAGTAGAGTGCATTACAGTAGTCTAGCTTTGATAGGACTAGTGCTCTGGCTATGGATATGCAATTGGTTGTGGTTAGGGACAGTCTGCAAGCAGTGATTAATTTGCAGGTGTAAGCCGTGGAGGACTGTCGCGTTAATTTGTCTTGTCAAAGTTAGTGTGGAGTCGATGTAGATGCCTAATGTTTTTACATCCTTAGAAACCTTGATGATGTTATCATCAATGTTGAAGGCGTTAAACTGTCCATCTAGTTTGTTGAGTTTTGTTTGGGTTCCTAAGAGGAGTAGCTCTGTCTCGTCATCATTAAGACAGAATCTGTGCTTAGCCATCCAAGTTTGTATGCTGAGGTAGAGGTCATTAATCGCTTTAGAGTCGGTTGCGTAGTCACCAGTGATGGGGATGAGTATTTGGGTGTCATCACCGTAACTAATGTAGATGACACCCAAATAGTCAAGATCATCAAACAGAGGCTTTGTGACCACATTATATAAAGGTTGGAGAGACACAGGATCCTTGTGGGACTCCACAGCTGACTAGTACTGGTTCAGCAGAGGCTGAGGGTGCAAAGACCCTTGTTGACATATTGTTTAGGAATGACTGAATCCATGTATTGGCTTTATCTGAAAAGTGTGCCGCTGAGGTTAGATGATTGCATAGGACTCTGTGATTTACTAAGTCAAATGTGGCTGACAAGTCTAATAATAGGAGAAGGGCAAGTTTGCCTTTGTCTTTTAGCTCTTCAATGTGTGTCTTGAAGTCAATCTGAGCCGTTTTCTTACCCTGTCTGGGTCTAAAGCTTGATTGCCTAAGGCAAAGGAGGTTATTAATCTCAAGGTATTCTTGAATCGGCAGGTAGGCTGCTCTGTCTACAATCTTCAAAAGAAATGGATCTGTGGTGATGGGTCTGTAATTGGTAGGGATATTTGTGTCTAGGGTTGGCTTTTTTAGTAGGGGAAGGGCAGAGGCATCTTTTAGATTGTTAGGCACTATACTTGTTTTGAAAGAAGTGTTGATTAGTGCGGTGATGAATGGGGCCAGTTCCTTAGCTGCCTCTTTGATGATGGGCACCGGCTAAATGTCACCCTGACATTTTGAGGGTTTTAGTTTTGTGATTATATCCTCGACCTCTTTCATAGAAAGAGGAGAGAAGTTAAATGGTTTGTAAGTATTCAGGTTTGGAGCTGATCGGGTAGGTTGAGGTATAGCAGATTCTATTTTACCTTGTAACATTGTTATTTTATCCAGTAGTTCTTTCAGAATATTGGCGCACCAAGAGATATCTTTGATGCAGGTGTCCGGAGGCGCAGCAGGAGTTTACAACTCTCTAAGTATATTGAAGACTTCTTTAGTACTGGATTTGGCTCAAGTGATAGGGTCATTCTGTTTTTTTTGTCTGCGATATAGCCTCTTTGTAATTGAGGGCTGCTATTGAATATTTGTCTTTGTTGAAGGCTGAGGGTACTCTTACAAAGTGTCTCGACTGCTGGCAGCGGACGAGTCTGGCGGAGGTGGAAACTCCGACGCAATTAGACTGTTCCGCCACGTTTCCTCGAAACGCCATCCCGTGGTCTAGTCTTTTTCCAACATGGCCGCCCGTCGAGTATTTCACCATTCGTTACTCGGTGGCTCAGCGCGTTGCAACTGTGCTTTCCCGTGTTGCGTGCGCTCCTTTCTGTGAATCCTTCTGCAGTCTTAGTCCGCCTTCATTTCCCTCTCCCCCGCATCCTAAATTCCTTCCTTGCTACCAGTATACCCGGTTTACCTTGCCTCTTTCTTCCTGGTTCCCTGCCTCTCCTCCTCCTCCTCCTCCTACGTTCTGCTCATTCGTGGCAGTTGTGTTTTGCATCCTCACCCCCGTCTTTGGAGTGCTCCTCCGGAGATTTCTGCTTCAGTAACGGCAAGTTACCTCTCATCGGATCAGCCTATCGACAGTCCCCTTCGGTGTAACGTGGGTTTTTTTATGCCCTTGTGGCTTTTGTCCCCTGAAACATATCTGGCTGTCGCGGAGAGGAGTCATTGTGAATTTCTCTATATAGAGTCACATTGGCTTCCTTTCGAGGCAGACCGTATCTGCTCACAAAGAAGAAGTCTCCAGCGCGACACCCACGAAGAAAGAAGCTGAACTATTCTACCTCATCAGGTGAGGAGGAGGAAGGGACTCTGGGGGTGCACAGTAATTCTAGCAGTGAGGAGGACATAGCAGATTCCGTGGTCAATCCAGTAAAAAAGTCTGATAGTCTTGACAGATTGCAACGCCAGAGTGAAGACATGGCCACACCATAGCAATTACAAGAGCTGGTGGCAGCGGTCCAGAACCTCCAGGTTGAGGCCCAGACACTCAAGACCGATAACGCGGCTCTCCAGCAGACAGTAGCCTCTAGAGAACAACAGTCTACGGATCTACCCCCTTTACCCCTCGTGTCAGGGAAGTTTGATGGCTCCGAAAGGAAGGTAAAGGAATTTCTAGAAGCCTGCAATATACATTTCACATTCAGACAAAATGCCTTTTCCACGGACCATGCTAAGGTGGCTTTTATGATAACGCATTTAACCGGGAACGCCTTGGCATGGGCAACCCCTTTGGTTTCCCAGTCCGATCCAGTCCTACAAGATTACGCTGCTTTTAAAGACCTCCTGAAACAGACCTTTCTTCGGACGTAATGTGCCCACATCGCCAGTGAGGACTTACTGGATGTTCGCCAAGGGAACTCCGACCTACTCTCCTACATATCCACCTTCAAGAAATTGGCTACTGAGGCTGGTTGGCAAGAACAAGCCCAATACACGATTTTCTGCAGAGGATTGTGGGAAGAGCTTAAAGACGAACTTGCCAGGATTCCTCGTCCTGACTCCTTCTCGGATCTACTAGCGGCGGTTCTACGGATTGATTTCCATTTAACCGAACGGAAGAACGAAAGTGTTAGGGAGAATTCTCTGTAAAGGCTAATTTCCCAAACCTAGTGAGTCCCCCAGCAGCTTTGCTGGATTTTGGGGTTTATTTTTTTCTCCTGCTAAGAGTGAGACTCTTTTCCTCCCACTCTTAGACATGATTTGAGGTGTTCCTTTGACTTTGTATGTGTTTTCTGGGCTGTGGGTTCCTTTACCCCATAGGGCATCATGTGTTTTTGGTATGTGGGTTACACAGCACCCTCCATGCCGTAACCCAGGGGTGTCGTAGCGACCCCCAAACATGGACTGACTACTGTCTCCCAGGGCATGTAAAGTCACCATTGGCTTTACTAGTCTTAAATTGTGAACAGAACCAGTACAAACCATCATATTGTGGACGTACTGGCCGGGGCAATTCGATTGCCCCGGGGTCTGTTGTTCGAGAGGGCACTGTCCAGTCCTCCCCCGACAGAGTTTTGGCTGGTGGCAGTGGATACTACTTTTTATATTCGACCGCGGATATATTCCTATGGGATTTTCCCATTGTTCGAGGCTTCCCCTTTTTAATATAGCCTCGAACATACCGCCGGTTTATTAAATTAATATAAATTCACCGGTTGGTATTTTTTTGACGAAACTTGGTTCCAAAATGGCGTTTGTGTTCGCTTCTCTGACTCCAACCCACGTCGAGCCCTTTGTTCCACTTTTTGGCGGGCTTCTCCACAGAAACCTCCAAAAGTGGTGCCACTCTGTCTGGGTACCACAGGGGGTGTAGGAGGGGGTTTAGGCACCCTGGACTGAGTTGCCTCGGCAACTCAAGTCGCACTCTTGTGTGATTGGCCCAAGTGGTGAGCCAAGTGGTGTTTTCTGGGGGTTTTCTGCATAAAAGCAGGGCTTTGGGGACTGGAACTTCAGAAGTCACCACAGGACCTAAAGAATCCGAGGAGGGAGAAGCCGAGCCGATCTGCAATGACGACACCACCGGTGGAGCCCTGCTGAACCGTCTCACCACTTTTCCCGACGACAGAGGAGATCTCCAGCCCGGAGAGTCTTCTTCCTTTGACTGGTGGGGATAACCAGTTTGCCCGTCTTTTCGCCTTCCTGGACCATCTCGTGGCCGCCTTATCCGTGCCAAGCACCACGGCAACCGGAATACCACGGTTTACCACTACCACAAAGAAAAGTGTGGTACCTTGTAATCGGGAAACTCTGCGGCTGGTTTCTTCCCTGGCAGCGCAACGACCTTCAGCTTTCCTCCATGTCGAGACCTCCTCTTCCTCTGGACGAAACACCGACTTGCAACCGCTGCCAGGAACAACTGCCCCCGCTGGAGCGTTCTTCCCACTTTCAGGTACTGTGTCCCGTCTGGCTTCCCTTGCGACAGATCGTTCAGGGTGACAGTAAATCCTCGACTTTCTAACCTGGGCTAGCCTGGGACCTGTTAACTAACTTTCCCTGACTTGATCTCAATCTTTTGTGAACTTTCTACAAAGACTCTTTGGGCATAACCCCACTGTGTGATCCTGGACATATTTTGCTTGCTCTTTTTAAGAGTGGGCCTGGCATTTGAACTTCCTTGCTCTCCAGTAGACTTTGCCTAACCTGCCTCACTGTGGTTCTTTGAAAAGTATTGAAATTTGTGTGCTTTCATAACCCTGCCTTTTTCCCTCCCTTTTTAATAAGTGCCATCTTATGTTAAGCGCTCACCTCTGAAAATAAGTGGTGTTTCTCATTAAGACTTGTCTAATATGTAATTAGGGTTATATATATATGGGATACATTACTCACCGTAATCGTATTTCTGATGCTTGTATCTGCTTAGATTCACATGCTGTGCATAGGCCGACATCTAGTGGAAGCTGCGGAGTATTACAGTTTGTTTTTCGAAAGTCGAAAATGGGCGTCGACACAGGCGTGCCAGTAATACTATCCCTAGTGTGACGTCCACTGTACCCAAGATCCCTCACGCGTGTAGGATCCTCAGATTGTATTTTTTCTGACATGAGGAAGCATGAGGAGTAGCGTGAGTACAGATAATCCAAGCAGATAGACAGAAAAGGTAAGACTACAAGCAATCATGCGCCTTCTCTCGGAGGGGAGGAAGGGTGGGTCGCATGTGAATCTAAGCAGATACAAGCATCAGAAATACGATTACGGTGAGTAATGTATCCCTTCTGAGGCTTGTGGAATCTGCTTAGATCACATGCTGTGCATAGATTAGCGAGCAGTACCAGAAGAAGGAGGTGGGATGTGAGAAGGGTCATGAGCAAACAGGTGTCTTAGAACCGCTTGTCCCACTTGTGTATCTGTCTTGGAATGAGTGTCAATGCAGTAATGCTGAGTAAAAGTGTGAATAGAGCTCCAAGTAGCCGCTTTGCAAATGGTGTCGAGGGGAACATTTGCAATGAAAGCCAGAGTGGCACCAATGCCTCTAGTAGAGTGGGCCCTTGGCGTAAAAGGCAGAGTCTTGTCAGAAAGAGAGTAACACAGCTGTATACAGTTGATAATCCACTTCGAGATAGCGCCCTTAGAGACGCGATCCCCCTCTCTGCCTGTAGCTACGGAGACAAACAGTTGATCTGTTTTCCTTAGCGGTCTGGTTTTATTTACATAGTATAGGACCGCCCTACGCACATCTAGGGTGTGTAGTTTCACCTCAGCCGAGCTTTGCGGGTTCTGGAAGAAAGCCGGAAGCTCGATGGACTGGTTTACATGGAACTTGGATATGAATTTAGGTGAGAACCTAGGGTGTGTGCGTAAAACCAGTTTGTCCTTGTGGATAGTAAAGAAAGGATCCTGCACTGACAGAGCCTGAATTTCACTGACCCTTCTTATGGAGGTAATGGCTACTAAGAAGGCCGTTTTATAAGTCAGGTGTTTGAGACTACTTTTATGCATGGGTTCGAATGGGGGTCCCATGAGCTTAGCTAGCACCACGTTGAGGTCCCATCCTGGCGGTGGGTTCGAAATAGGAGGGTGAAGTCTCTTTACTCCTTCCATGAAGGCTTTAACCACTGGTACTTTCCACCACGAGACCTTGTTATGGGATGTGGTGTAAGCCGAGAGGGCTGCCAGGTGTACTTTCAGCGAGTTAAAAACCAACCCTGCATCCAGCAGGTGGAGCATGTATGTCACAACGTTGGAAGGAGTGCAATCAACCGGGTTGATTTGTTTATTCTGGCACCAGATAACGAATCTTTTCCACTTATCAAAGTAACAGTGCCTTGTATTTGGTTTCCTGGACTCCTTTAGAATGTCCATACACCTCTGTGGTAATTTGAGATGTCCAAACTCTATGACTTCAGGAGCCATGCTGCTAGGTTCATAGAGTTGGGTTCCTGATGCACTGTTTGACCCTGTTGCTGGGACAGTAGGTTGTACCAGGCTGGGAGTCTGATGGGTTCGCACACCGCCATCCTGCGTAGGTGTGGAAACCATGGTTGTCTCGCCCACATGGGAGCAACTAGGATGAGCGTCATAGATTCCTTGTTCATCTTGTACACCACCTTCCTGATGAGAGGAGTTGGTGGAAAAGCGTACGCAAACATCCCTGACCAGTTCATCCACAGGGCATTCCCTTGGGAGTCCGGCTGGGGGAACCTGGATGCAAATCCTGGGCATTGTTTGTTTTCGCTTGTGGCGAATAGGTCTATAGTGGGGAAACCCCACTGAGAGAAGAGATCTTCTACTACGTCTCTGTGAAGGACCCATTCGTGTTCTTCCGGGAGGGAGTTTCTGCTTAGAGCATCCGCTAGGGAATTGAGCTCCCCTGGAACATGTTGCGATGACAGGAAGATGTTCCGTCTGAGTGCCCATATCCATATTTTCTGGGCAAGCTTGGACAGATTTGGCGAACGAGTCCCCCCTTGCTTGTTCAGATAGAACATGGCTGTCGTGCTGTCCGTCCTGATCTGCACCGACAAGTTCAGTAGATGGGGCTCGAACGCCCTTAGCGCTCGGAATACTGCCAGAAGCTCTAGCAGATTGATGTGGTTCTTGGCTACTGAGTGAGACCAGAGACCCTGAGCTGTGTGGTGGAGATGGTGAGCTCCCCACCCAGTCAGGCATGCATCTGTAGTCACCACGGCTTGTACTTCGGGATCGTAAAAGGGTTTCCCCTTTGCGAGATTCTCTCTTGTCCACCAGTGTAGGCTCTGTACGAGTGTTGGCGAAACGACCACTAGATCGTCCCAATGACCACTTGCCTGAGACCACTGTTTCGCCAACCATTCCTGCATGGGACGCATGCGCAGACGCGCGTGGGGGACCAGGTAAATGCATGACGCCATCATGCCCAGTAACCGCATAGCTTTGCGTACTGTTATCTGTTGACCTGACTGATAATGCGGAATTTGCAGAAGTATATTCCGAATTCTCTCTTCCGAAGGGAAGGTCAATCCTTTCTGAGTATCTAGGATAGCTCCTAGAAACTGTTTTGAGGTGCTTGGCACCAGACTTGACTTTTTCTCGTTGATGGAGAAGCCTAATTCGTGGAGGAGGTCGATAGTCCTCTGAATGTTTGACCTGCAAATTCCTGGGGTTTCCCCCGTTATGAGCCAGTCGTCCAGATAAGGGTACACCGGGATTGCTTCCCTGCGTAGGTGTGCAGCCGCCACCGCCAGTACCTTGGTGAATACCCTTGGTGCTGAAGCTATCCCGAAGGGCAGTACCTTGAATTGGTAGTGGCGACTGTCCACCTTGAAGCGCAAGTACTTCTTGTGCGCTGGGAGCATGGAAATATGAAAATAAGCATCTTTCATATCCAAGGTTGCCATGTAATCCCCCTTTTTTAGGAGGGGGATTACCTCTTGTAGCGTGGTCATACGGAATTTTTGGGGCTTGACATATTTGTTGGCAGGCCGTAAGTCCAATACTGGGCGCATTGTCAAATCTTTCTTTGGCACAAGGAAGTAAGTTGAATAGATACCCTTGTTTACCTGGTGTCCTGGGACGAGTTCTATCGCGTCCTTTTCTAGCAGAATGGCGATCTCCTCGAGAAGGATCCTTTGATGCTCTAGGGAGTGCACTCTTTGTCGTGGAGGATGATTCCGGGGACGCTGCAGTAGTTCTATACAATATCCTGCGGATACTGTTGACAGCACCCATCTGTCTGAGGTGATCCCTTCCCAAGCCTGGGTGAAGGTGGAAATGCGTCCCCCTACTGGGGTTGCGTGGCAAGGGACCCTGAACTGAGCGTCACTGTTTTGGTGGAGGCGTGCCCCCGCCCTTGTTGGGGCTGCCTCTGCCTCTTCCACGACCTCTCTTGTTACCCCTGCCGTAACTCTGGGTAGACTGCTGGTTGTTATTCCATTGTGTACCTTGTCCCTGGGCATAGTTGCCTCTTTGTGAATTTTGGCCGCGTGGGCGACGAAAATTATTGTTCCCCCTCTGGTTAGGGGGTTTGTTGGTAAGCTGGCCAAGGGATTTGAGAGTCTCATATTCATCTTTGGCATTTTTAAGTGCGTCTTCGACCGCTTTCCCAAACAATAGGTCGGGTTCCACTGGCTTGTCTATTAAAGAAGCCTGGGTTTCTGTCTTGAATCCCGACTGCCGTAACCACGCATGTCTCTTGATAACAGTACCTTCTGCTATCAATCTCCCTGCGTTGTCAGCGGCGTCGAAAGTTGCTTTTAAAATGCAACCAGACACGGCTCTCCCCTCTGCCGAGATCCGAGCCAGCTGGCCCTTTAACGGTTCTGGAGCAGAGGCAATGAGCGCCGCGACTTCTTCCCATTGATGGCAATTGTAACTAGCCAACAGGGTGGTGGAATTCGCAATCCTTGCTTGGTAGGCGGACGTTGAGGCTACCTTTCTGCCAAACCCGTAAAGTTTTTTGCTCTCCTTGTCGGGAGGAGCTTCTGATGAAGATAAGGGCGTGCCAGCCCTCTTTCTAGTGTTGGTCACCACTAGGGAATCTGGTTTAAGATGTCCCTTTATATACAGAGGGTCAGACTGGGCTGCCCGGAAAATCTTTTCAATTCTGGGGTTGACAGCTCTGGTGAGGTTAGGATTCACCAGGGAAGGATCTATTCTTCGTTGGATGGATTTGAGGATAGGGATGGTCTGAGCGACCGGTCTTCTCTCTCCTACAAACTCCTCCGCGAAGTCCCTTTCCTCCTGTACACCGTGGGTGTCGATGTGGAAGTGTTCCGCTGCTCGAGCGAGAACCTCGTTAAGGAGGGGCTGGTTATCAACTGGAGAGTCAGTAACTGGGGCTTCGCTTTGTACTGGGGAATCTACTCTGTAAATTTCCTGCTCATCTTCTCCCTCCTCCAGGTCCTCATCCTCTGCATAGTAATCTGTCCCGGTTTGTTCTTCCATAAATGCAAACTCCTGGTCCTCTTCAGGGAAAACTTGTCCCTGATAACTGGGGAGTGGAGTAGAATATGGAGTGGAGTAAGGCTGAACCTTGAAGGGTTCAGGTCTTTCGACCCGGGGCTCTTTACTTAGCGGGATAGGATCGGAGGAGCCTGAGGGTGTGGCCCCTTGAGGGTTATATGAAAGAAAGTGTTCTGGGTTCTTATCATAAAAATCAGCCAAGGAAGACATCCTAGACATAACCCTGTCTATGTCTTCACTGGACCATTCCCTGGAACAGGGTATTACTTTAGCAGGTGATTTATTTTCAAGGGTAGACTTGTGTTTGCTTGTCTGCTTAGGCTTTACAGGGGTGGAAGGCTGTGCTTTCCGCTGTTTCCCCCCTTCTCCGTGCGTGGAAAAATGTTTTCCCTGTCCCTTGGGGGCCCCAGAGACTTTCGACGCCTGGCGTCGAGGGTCTGGAGAGGTATCTGTGTGCTTCGGGCGTGGGGCCTCACTGATGTTAACCGCGGTCTCGGTATCTTGGAGCGCGGCCTGGGGGTGGAAGTCGTCTTCGTCTCCCGACGATCGAACTTCCGTTAGTGTGTGTAGCGAGGCACTCTTGGCAAGAGTGGATGATTGCCTTGCGTCGTGAGGCGATCTCGATCGAGAGCGCCCAGAGGACACCGAGTCGGACCGTTCTTTTTGTGCCTCTTTCCGGGAAGTCGACGTCGTCGAGGTCCGGTTGGTCTTAGTGTGTTTAGTGTGTGTTAGGTGTGTAGCGCTTGCGTCGCCGGGGGTCTTCCCCATAGCCGCCTTGCCGGACGACCTTCCGAGGTCGGGGACCTGCGCTCGTCGGCTGTCTTTCGACGCCGTAATGCCCTCGCCGTCCGAAAGTACGGCGTCGCTGCCATCGCTGAAGGCGCCCTCCGCTGCCATGGCCTCCTGCCTGGCGTGGTGGGCCCAACGCTTTGTCGAACGGTCCTTAAGTGTCTTAGGTTTAAACCTACTACACGCTCTGCAGTTCGCTTCGGGGTGATCCCTCGGCAAGCAGAGATTGCACGTGGCGTGCCTGTCGACCCAAGGGTATTTGCGATTGCACTTGGGGCAGAATTGAAAAGGGGTACCCTCCATACGCACCTTAAGGCAGCGGGCTGCTAAGTGTAGGAATATATATAAATGTAACTATATATCAAGAGTGAAGAGTATGTACCACCCCCCACTCTCCCTACTTGTAAGGGCCGAGGCCAGCGGCCTACTAGGCCCGGGCCGAGGCCAGCGGCCTACCGAGGCCCAGATCCGTCGTGCAGCAGTCGACGGTCGATGACTTCTCCAGCCGTCGTCGAGGTTGAGGGTCGACGTTGGGGTGGGGAAGGGAATGAATAAGAATTAAAATTATAATAACAGCAAAAGTATGGCTAAGGCCAGGGAACTCCGCAAGATGCTTCCGACCAGTATGGCGGAAAAAAACAATCTGAGGATCCTACACGCGTGAGGGATCTTGGGTACAGTGGACGTCACACTAGGGATAGTATTACTGGCACGCCTGTGTCGACGCCCATTTTCGACTTTCGAAAAACAAACTGTAATACTCCGCAGCTTCCACTAGATGTCGGCCTATGCACAGCATGTGATCTAAGCAGATTCCACAAGCCTCAGAAATATATATATAATAGTGACTGTGTGTTGAATTTATTTACCTCTTGTGTGCTAGTGTAATTTACAAGTGTGTCTTTAAATAAATAATTATATACTTTTACGCCAAAGCTCTGGTCAGTGTTTGCTTGTGCTACTGTATCTCTGTAGCTATTGTGTATACTCTATATACTGCCTAACTCATCTTGAGAGAAGTCCGACTGCTCAGCCACAGCTACCAGGTAAATCTGGGTGGTACAGACTGCTACCAATTGGGTTTACTGCCAACCACCTGTAGTCTTTAAACTTTTGTCGTGGTCCCTAAGGGAACTGCACAGGTTTCTGCCCAACAGAAAGGAAGAAGAGTCGTAGCTCTACCTCATTCCCGGACACTCACACTCCTGCCTCCTCACCTGCTACCCGGAATGCCCAAGATGAACCCATGCAAATCGGTACCACCAGACCTCCTTTGACCGCAGAAGAGAAGAAAAGGAGACGAGATGAGAATCTGTTTGTATTGCGGTTCGGCAAATCATCTATTGAGGGATTGCCCAGATGTGCCTCCCAGAAGGTCGGGAAAGGAACGCCCTTGGTAGTTGGTGGGACAGACTACCGAGGGACTCTCCCTTGTTCCTACACCACACTCTCGGTAACCTCTGCAAAAACATCCGAAGACCTGCGACTGATGGTAATAGGAATCAAACTTCGTTTCAGAGATAAGGAGGTCGACACTCGGGCGTTATTTGATTCCGGAGCCGCAGGTAACTTTCTGGACACCCTGTGGGCAGATAAGGTGGGTCTACTCAGAATTGCCAAGAAAGAAGATCAGAAAGTTGAAGGGGTGGACGGTACTCCCTTATGTTCTGGACTCATAACCCACACCACCGAGATGGTACAAGTCTCTATACAGCAACACAAGGAGCAGATACTGTTTGACATAATCCGTGCTGCTAATTTCCCCGTCATCTTGGGAATCGGAAGTGGATTAGACTAACAACCTAATGAGCTTTCACTCCAAGTACTGTCAAAGGCATTACATGAAACCGTTAAGACGGTAAGCGCTACGGAGAGGAGTGCCATTCATTGTATTCCAGGTTGTTTTTCTGAATACTCGTAAGTATTTCAGGAACAGATACCCATTGCACTTCCTTCGCATAGACCTGAGGACTGTAGTATTGACCTGGTCCCTCAGGCCTTGGTTCCTTTCGGATGGATGTATTCCCTCTCTTTGTCAGAAAAGGCTGTACTCGATGCTTAGGACTGATAGGCACCATAACCCGATCCTGAGCATACAGACACTGACTGGAGGGACGGTAAACGGAGACCGAGACATTAACTCTGCTTTTACTGAGTTCTACACCTCCCTCTATTCCAACCACGATAAAAAAAACAGAGGACACATTTCAATATTTGGATAATCTCGACTTTCCCACATTAACGGCCGAAACCCGTAATATACTAGACAGGCCAATCACATCAGAGGAGATTGCAGAGGCCATAAAAGCTCTATCGACCGGCCGTTCCCCCGGCGGAACTATACAAAGAATTCTTTAGTGAATTGCCTCTTCCCACACTTTCAGCCCCGATACTGCTGAAAGTGTGGGAAGAGGCAATGAGCCTGCGGGTTCTCCCGGAACCGATGCCAGAAGCAATCATCACTGTCCTTTTGAAACCCCGAAGACCGCCACAAGACATGGCGTCCTATCGACCCCTGTCTTTAATCAACAATGACGCAAAAATCTTTGCAAAAGTGCTGGCCACCAGACTCCTGCCATACATGCCGATTCTGGTTCATCCTGACCAGGCTGGCTTTATACCAGCCAGATCCACGGCTCTCAACCTAAGACGCCTATTCAATGTTATGGCACAAATAGACCCAGATGCCAAGGCGGCCGTGGTCGCATTACACGACGAGAAGGCTTTTGACTCCGTTTCCTGGGCATACCTCTTTCTGGTGCTGGAGCGGTTTGGGCTCGGCCAGTACTATATCAACTGTGTCCGATTATTATATACACAACCGACAGCTAAGGTCCTGACTAACACCACTCTCTCCCCGTCATTCCACCTACACAGGGGGACCAGGCAGGGATGTCCCTTCTCACCCATACTTTTTGCTCTGACCATTGAACCAATGGCGGAATTCATACATCAGAACCACTCACACAGAGGTCTTAGGATGACCGGCCCCCCTCAGATAATATCACTTTACGCTGACAACACTTTACTATATGTCTGTGACCCTAAAGAAAACGTGCAACACATGTCCGACATACATGAATTCTCAGAACACTCGGGTTAGAGAATTAATGTACCGAAGTCAGAAATATTTCCCCTTACTGACGGCACGGGAGACCTAGCTGAAATAGAGGGATTTAGACCTGCCCCCAGCAAGGTACGTTACTTAGGGATAATGGTCGCCAGAGATAAAACCCTGCTATATACGCACAACCATGGGGAACTGTTGTCAACCCTTTCGACCAAATTTCAGATGTGGGCTAGCCTTCCACTATCCCTGTATGGCAGAGTTGCGCTACTTAAAATGGTGGTCCTCCCCAAGCTACTATATTACTTCAATAACATCCCACTTTGGCCTGATAAACCCCTCGTTTATCTGGAATGGGAAAACTGCCAGGATGGGTTGGGATAAGATGGTTGAGCCTTTCGTGCAGGGAGGCATCGCGGCACCAGACTTCGAGCTTTATTATTTATGCACGCAAGCGAAATTTGCAAAGCATTGGTTCGACCCAGAAGACACTGCCCCCCACATATTGATTGAAAAGCACTCTGTTCGCCCAAACAACATACGCTCAGTCCTTCTTAACCCAAGCTATGGGGACATATGCCTGTTCGACCCGGTATACACGACCACTCATGCTTGGGCCAGACTTTACAAGAGGCTAGGGCTGGAATCCCCCTACGACCCGGAAATCCCCGTGGGACTTCTCCAGCATTTCCCCCACATTTGATCGAGCCCTCCAGCAATCCTGGGACCCTAACAAGCTTTTCACACTACGCGACATGTTCCCGGATGGTGAGTTCTGTGACCTCACGAGGTTTACTGAAGCGGTGGGGAGGGGCCCGCTTAAACGCCTTCAATATTACAGGATGAGGGCTGCTTTCTCGGCGAAGTGGCCGACATTTCCGCAGGAACCCCAGTCCCATGCATGCATTAGGTCAATAGTGTCAATGGACGGTCACGGCAAGGGGGCCTCTATGCTATATTCATTGGTGCAGACCCATTCCCCATCGCGCAACACGATGAGAAATCTGGGAGCGAGACTTGGGCACTCAGATAGATGAGGTCCGCTGGGCCCGGTACTGTCAGCTTACTCGATCAGTGTCCATGAATGCTGGGCTCCGGCTGATTCAGTTCAAAGTTTTAAACCAATTACATTATTCCCCTGCCAGATTAGCTAAATTTGTGGAAAATTGCACAGGTGTCTGCCCCAAATGTGACACCCCCAATGCGGGGCCTTATCATATGTACTGGTCATGTCTGTTAATTGTGGAGTTCTGGAAGGAAGTCGCGAAGCTCCTTGAAGATATCACAGCCATCCCGGCGACTCTCTCCCCCCTGAAATACTTGTTGGGCGATATAGGCAAAGTAAAGGAAACCACGAGGCGATTATTTAATATTTCTTGCATTATTGCCAAACGCTGTATTCTTAAATGTTGGAAGTCCTCCACCGCCCCAACCAGGGCCACTTTCTTAAAAGGCCTTTGTATGGTAAATGACGATGAGGAATTATTTGTATTGTCGGTTCCGTCACCATGTCGCCCCAAAGATATTTGGTAATTTCTACGCTTTTACCTGTGCAACCTGGACTCGGACCCTGATGCAACACCCGGGTCCTCGCCTTGATTTGCAATGTCTACTACTCTTGTACTGGTTGCTCTCATGTCTGAAATCTGTGATGTCTTCCTCTTCCCCTCCTCCCTTAAATTGAAGATTGTAAAATAATTAAGCTATGTTCTGATATGGTTATATTGTATCTTGCTGCTGACCTACTCTCTCAATAAAAATATGTTTAAAAAAAAAGAAAAGGCTGAACTCAGGAGTTACCTCGATGACAATCTAGCTAATGGACTGATCCGCTCTTCTAAATCACCTGTAGGAGCCTCGTTGTTTTTTATCCCCAAGCGAGACAGCAAGGAGTTGAGGCCGTGCATCGACTAAAGGGGACTTAACAAAGTGACCATCAAGGACCGCTACCCGATGCCCATCATCTCCGAAATTTTGGAAGCTGTCCAAGGCTCAGTAGTATTCACCAAGCTCGATCTACGGAATGCCTACCATCTACTTCGGATCAGAGCGGGGGAAGAATGGAAGACGGCTTTTCGCACACCCTACGGCCTGTATGAATATCAAGTGATGCAGTTTGGCCTCGTTAATGCACCCTCAATCTTCCAAAGGTTCATGGACCATTTGCTTTCTGATCTATTGGGACAAAACACATTGGTCTACTTGGATGATATCTAGTGTACTCCCGCAATCAGGAAGACCATATCCCCCAAGTTAAAGAGGTTTTACACAGATTACAACACCATCACTTTTTGGTAAAGCTGGAGAAATGTACTTTTGCCCAGTCCTCCTTGTCCTATCTGGGATTTATGCTATCTGAGCAAGGAATCACCATGGATCCCAAAAAGGTCGAAGCCATACTAGACTGCCCGTCACCCACCTCCATCAAAGAAATCCAACGTTTCTTGGGACTTGCGAATTTCTATAGAAAGTTTATTCCAGAGTTCTCACAACTTACTCTTCCCATTACTTCCTTGTTAAAGAAATCTTCCAGACCCTTTATTTGGTCAGTAGAAGCTGATAACAGCTTTCTCAGCTTGAAACAGAGTTTCTTTTCAGCACCCATTCTTACGCAGCCAAATCAACTAAGACCCTTTATCCTGGAGACCGATGCTTCAACAGGAAGGAGATGATGTTCCCACACACCCGAATTATCACCGTGGTATCCTCCTTTATGCAGGAAGTGAGAGAAGCCTCTCTGAATGGGTCAACACTGGATAATAGACTGCCAGTCAGCTGTAAAGATGGTCTATGCTTTGTCCAAGGAAGACTCTTCTTGCCCACACAGACTCTGCCAACAGGTTCTTTGATGGTGTCATGACTCTAAAACCACCAGACATCGAGGGATACGAGGAACGCTGGAATTGCTTAAACGTTCTTTCCATTGGCCAAACATGAAGACTGATACACAGACCTACGTACAAACGTGTTTAGTGTGTCAGCAGAACAAGCATATCACCCAAATACCATTGGGATTATTACACCAAGATCCGATCCCTTTGGGTCCCTGGAAGTCCATCTCTACCGACTTCATCGTTGAACTGCCTAGTTCCCAGGGTTGTACATGCATTATGGTCACTGTGGACTCTTATTCCAAACTAGCTCATTTCTCTCCGCTGTCCAAGTTACCAGCAGCCTCCGTCATGGCTGAAGTCTTTCTCAAAGATATTTTTCGGTTACACGGCTTGCCCCAGAAGATCGTGTCGGATCAAGGTACCCAATACACCTCCCAATTCTGGGAAGCCTTGTGTAAACTTTTGGGCATGGAGAGAGCCCTTTCATCAGGAATTCATCCCCAAACGGTCAGACCGAAAGGCTCAACGGAACAGTATCCGAGATGCTTTGTCAATCAACAACAAGACAACTGGGTAACCCTGCTTCCTACCGCTGAGTTTGCGTACAATAATGCGGTACATTCCGCTACGGGTCTCAGCCCCTTTTATTGTACGTATGGTTTCCATCCTCGATCCATCATACCTACCATCTGGAAAGAGACCAACATCCCGTCTTTGGAGACTACACTCAAACAGCTTAAGGAAGCTCATGACACGGCTAAACAAAGCCTACAGGAGGCCAGCAGACGGTATAAGAAGCAATCCGATAAACATCGGAGTCAAGTGCCTACTTGGGGTATAGGCAAAAAGGTTATGCTGTCCACAAGGTTCTTGCCCCATTGGGTTCGCCCTTCCAAACTATCTCCCAGGTACATCGAACCATTTGAAATAGAGTCCAGAGTCAATCCAGTTGCCTACCGATTAAAGTTGCCAAAGACCCTCAGACGGATCCATCCGGTATTTCATTCCTCTCTCTTACGCTCTTTTGTACCTGATACTAGGAAGCAAATTCCGCCCAAGTTAATGATCCAGCCCACTTCTGCCTTGGATGAATACAAAGTCTCACAAATCCGTGACTCTCGATACCTTCGAGGGCGCCTTGAGTATCTCATACACTGGAAAGGCTATCCCTCCTCAGAGGATACTTGGGAACCAGAGACTCAGGTCCATGCCCCCCGACTTCTACTCCAGTTTCACAGGCTTCATCCAGGTAAACCGGGAGGAAGGGGTCTTTGAAGGGGGCAAACTGTCACGACTGCTGGCAGCTGGCGAGTCTGGCGGAGGTGGAAACTCCGACACCATTAGACTGTTCCGCCACGTTTCCTCGAAAAGCTATCCCGCGGTCTAGTCTTTTTCCAACATGGCCACCCCTCGAGTATTTCACCATTCGTTACTCGGCGGCTCAGTGCGTTGCAACTGTGCTTTCCCGTGTTGTGTGCGCTTCTTTCTGTGAATCCTTCCGCGGTCTTAGTCCACCTTCATTTCCCTCTCCCCCGCATCCTAAATTCCTTCCTTGCTACCAGTATACCCATTTTTACCTTGCCTCTTTCTCCCTGGTTCCCTGCCTCTCCTCCTTCTACGTTCTGCTCATTCGTGGCAGTTGTGTTTTGCATCCTCACATCAGTTCACATCACATCAGCTCCTCCAGAGATTTCTGCTTCAGTAGTGGCAAGTTACCTCTCATCGGATCAGCCTATCGACAGTCCTCTTCGGTGCATTGAGAGGGTTTTTTATGCCCTTGTGGCTTTTTCCCCTGAAACATATCTGGCTGTCGCAGAGTCATTGTGAATTTCTCTATATAGAGTCACAGTGGCTTCCTTTCGAGGCAGACCGTATCTGCTCACAAAGAAGAAGTCTCCAGCGCGACACCCCCAAAGAAAGAAACTGAACTATTCTACCTCATCAGGTGAGGAGGAGGAAGGGACTCTGGGGGTGCGCAGTAATTCTAGCAGTGAGGAGGACATAGCAGATTCCGTGGTCAATCCAGTAAAAAAGTCTGATAGTCTTGACAAAGAGCTTCTGCATTTCTTTTGCTTTTACGTAATGATCTGAGGTGCAGAGTTAACCACAAATTTAGATGGGACCATGGTTTGGTTTTGCACAGTTTTGGGGGTGCTATTGTGTTAATAGCATTGAGTAAGGTGTGGTTATAGAAGTCAACTAGGACAGTAGGGTCCGAGTGTGACGAAGAGGCATTGGTGATCGGTTGAATCAGGTTTAGACATTTCTCAACTGTTATGTTGTGATTATTCCTCATGTATGTGGGTGGAGAGAGATTCTTATGATGCCTTCCTTTATGGTGAATGAGATAAGGTGATGGTCCGAGCAGGCACGTGGTGTGTTAGAATGGATCGTTATGTCGCAGTTAAGGTCTGCCAGCCACTCTAGTGTCCTTCCTTTCTTATGTGTAGGTTCAGTGATGGGAAGTAGAAAGCCTAATTCTGAGATTGTGTTAGTGAGGGATAGTGCCTTAAGATCTTTTGGGTCTTGGAAGCCTAGGTTCAGATCACCCATTAGGATAATTTGGGATCCTGGCTTGGTGTTAATCAAGAGGAGGAGCGTAATGTCTTCTTCGAATGTAGTTAGTGGCCCGGGCGGTCTATATATGAGGTGGATGGTAATCGCTCGGGTAGCTTAATAGACAGTAGTTCTGCTGAGGGAATCAATTGACTAGTTATGGGCCTAATGCCTAGAATAGTTTTGGAAATAAAAGCAATAACCCCGCCTTTAGCAAGATTAGATTCTCTGTCAAGGCAGATGATGTAATACTTATCAGGAATGGCCAAGGAGAGTGATGGCCCCGACACAGCATGAAGCCAGGTCTCTGTGATTGCGAAGAAGTCAAGGTTGTGTGATGTTATGAAATTGGCGATATCTAATGCATGAACTGGTGCGGATCTGGCGTCAATGAGTGCACCTTTGAGTGGGGTGCCAACGTTTTTCTGCTTGCTTTTAGTGTGAGCAATGTTTTCCCTAGGTGAAGTAATGTTGTTTAATGTGTTCTTTGTGATGTCAGCTATTACTTTGGTAGTGTATTTAGAGTTGGGTGAAGGGTGAGCTGAGGAGAATCTGGAGCCTAGTCTTACTGTCCTACTTTTCAGTGAACAAGGCTGGTTAGGTTTTGTGGCAAATTGTTTGATCCATTGGGTTGGAGTGATGAGATTACGATTGCTTATCGTAGGTAACGTGGGGAGCATAGTTTTGGGTGCTGCTTGGACACAGGGGGGTAGAAAAGTTGATGGTGGTATACTATCCGAAGAGGGTAGTTTCGATGACATGGATGGAGAAATGTTGGGAGTCCTGGGTGTTGTGTTAGGGAGCATTAAGTTCTTAGTAGCATCATTGATGGCCACAGTGGACAGGCGCATGGAGCTGAGCAACATTGGGAGGTGTGACATAATTGTGACAAATATGAGCATGGCTTAGCCAAGCAGTTGTTTATACTAGGGTCAGTTTAAGAGACTGGGTTACTATTGCACTTTAGTACAAACATACAATATACTGCAATACAGGACTGGAAGAGTGAATAAATGATTAGTACGTTATCGTCTAGACGCATAAGGCTCTAGGTGTACATACATACAATATACTGCAATACCAAGGTCAGTTAAGAGATTGGGCTGCTATTGCACTTTAGTACATACATACAATATACTGCAATTCATGAGGGCCAGAGTGAATAAATGAGTGGCAGCGTGAAATAAATGATTAGTATGTTACCATCTAGGCGCACAAGGCTCAAAGTATACATTCAATATACTGCAATACATGAGTGGCAGTGTGAATAAATGAGTGGTATGTTAACGACTGGGCGCATAGGACTCTAAACAAGACAGGCTGTATGTCAAGGAAAGAAGCAGTCAATATTTGTAATTAACAAGAGGTCGCATTGCATTAAAGCCATAGGATACAAAATGTGAGAGTACCTATGTATGCAAGATAGGCAGTAGGCACGCGCAAAGTGCAAACCATGAGAGGTATGTGACCATTGCAGAGTGGCAGAGGTGTAACCATCCAGGTATGTGGGACTATAGATTGAGGGGTAGTGTGGTTATTGCCATAGACCTAATAAGAGGCAGAGGTGGCTATGTGGACACAGTAGATGCAAAATACAGAGATAGTATAGTCGGCAGTAGAATGTTCAAAGTCCTTGCACAACTTGATTAAATTAATCAAACTCCCAATTAGACGGGGGAGGCAGGCTGCTAGCTTTTCAAATGTCTGTGGGCCCAATACAGTGCTTGGTGCTTTGGTAGTTGATGAGATAAGCAAAGCATGAACTGTGCCAAAACTGTGTCAAAAACTCATGAACTGTGTTAAAGCAGGCCGTAGTGAACCCGACTGCGGGAGGCCCATGTTGCAAGGAGAATCTGAGCCCAGCAGAGGGAGCTCCTAATGGCGAAGAGCAATCGCCTAAGGTGCAAGACCACCAAAGGAACTTTTGTTTGTTTGTTTGTTGGTTGGTTTTGATCCAGCAAGCCTTCTAAGGCAAGAAACTTTGTAGAAAAGAGACTTGTCCCCTGAAGGTTCTTGTAACATTGAATGGAATTGTGAGCCTCGTGCTGGAAAGGCCCAGGAGTGTGCTGTGCTCAGAAGTTTCGCCTTCTCCCGTGCCTAAAACGTGGGGAAGGGAGACCCCAAGCCATACCATCCTGACTTATCATTTTGTGAACACTTCTTTCTTTTCTGGTGAACATTATCCCACACTCTTTTTTAACTTAGTGGTAAGGATTGGCAATAGGTTTTTTAGTATAGTCCCTTTTTATTTGGCAAGACACCACTAGGGCTGCCTTATTATTATTTGATTGTTGTAGCTTACTCCCATTCTTAGCTTTAGATTAGGTATTTTTCTCACCCATTCATACAGTTTAATAAACACCCTTAAAGTGTGATCACTTGTGTCTGTCTTTACTGTTGCCACCATGAGTCCCTTACACCGCCCCTCATCTCCCTCATACTGGAAGCAAAGCGGGAATACTCTGTGAATGGCACCAGGTATCGTCCCCATAGCACACTGAGGAAACGAGACACGTTATGCACTCAGACAACTGTATCGAATGTACCCTCGCACTGAAGTGGTGGACGGATGTCAGCATACACCATCGAACAAAGAAGAGCTGTAAGTGCGAACAGATGAGAGTAAAGTTACGTCATAAAGGGATGAGACGATGACGCACAGAAACGATATAAAAATATATGAAGGTGTAATCCAAGTAACAAAGTAATTAAGTATAAAGAGCTGAAGAAATCATCCATGCCGAGAAGACAAGTGAGATAAAGCTCAATGGATGCATACATGCAGAAACGCAAGATAGATGTAGAAGCTTACTGCAGTAGAAACTGTAATAGGAGTAAAGCAGCCATGATGGAAAGATGGACGTCGGATTGTGTCAAAATTCCCTCACAGACAAACCAGGGCTGCAGATATGTCATAAATCACCAAGGTATCTTATGAAAAGGATACGGTAACCAAAAAGGATACAATTGGTAGGGCTCTTCCGGATCCTTATTCACACGCCTTGATAGTAGTGAAGTCAAATTAGACATTCCAAATGATACCACTCTCTGACTGGTGAAACAGGCAGAGAGAGGAATCACTGGAAAGGGCGTGGAAGCTTTATAGGAAGTCAGCCTAGGATAAATAAAGTATCATGAGAAACTGTGCCAAATCAACTATAGAACAGCAATAGAACTAATTAACAACACTGACCTGTAGGCTTAGAACTGAAGGCTCCACCAAAGTCTCTGAAGAAATCCAGGAGTTGAAACAACGAAAAGGAGGGGAAGGTTAGTAAGGGAGACTTCTCCCGAACGGCACGAGGCTCACGCTAGATACTGGGTTGGTGCAAAACAGGATAGCGCCCAAAGTACTGTGCACAATCACCTTAAAAAAGAAGTACTTCCTTTCCCACGTAGAACAGAAATATGATGAAATTAGTCCACCTGTTATCTCATCACAGGTGCCAGGGATTCACTCCAAAGCAAAGAATTGTATGCGTGTGGAATTACATGTTTCAACAGAGTTCAAAAGCCCGCGTGCAGGTTTACTGTAACGCTCACCTGGTTCCCACGGAGGCGCGGCGTCGAAGGCGCAGAACTCTGAAGATGGACAGGAAGGGCCCCTCTATTCTGGCTTCCCTGGCTCGTTGGATACCCTCCTGTGCGTGAAAAGGGAGTATTACCAACTGTGGAACAAAGCTCAAGCCTCCCACTCCCTTCCAACCCTCCACGATACCTCCTCCACGATTCCCCGCGAAGCCTCACCTTAGGGTTTGGAAGGATGAGCTCTCCATCCTGCTTCTGATGCAGGGGCGCGTTGAAACCCAGTTACTTCACTGGATTGAGGATTGATGGGAGTTCAGGTAAGCTTGACTGTTCAGGTAAGGCGCTGTAAAAGTTCTGTTCAAAAGTTCAAGCTTAATAATAATGTTTGTTGTCTAATTGCAGCAAGCGCTAATGCTTATGTCTTTTTCCCCTTAGGGGCCGGGGTTCGGAGTGCCGGAGATATGGCGCCGACCCGAAGTGAAACAGTTCTGGATGAGCGCTCAGGTAATGTCTTTGCATTCGCTCATTCAATGTCTTTGTCTTTTTTCCCCATAGGGGCCGGTGTCCGGAGATGCCAGGAACGGCAGGACCCGAAATGCAGTGGGAATAATCCAACAGGTAAGACTTAAAAGGAAACTGAGCTTTCCTGATTCCTTTTCTCCCTCTCACCTTTGTTCTTGTCTTTTTTCCTCTAGGCGCCGGGGCGTAGCTGAATCCGGAAGATCGCTGCTGAAGATGGAAGCGCCTTGCAAAGGTGAGTAAAATGCAGCGCTGCAGCGATCGAAACGAAATGCCTTTAAAATGATGTCTTCCTTTTCAGGGCCGTTGGAGAAATGACTCCGGGATGCAGATTTAGCAGGTAAGGGCTTTTCTTCTCCTATTCTCTTCCTTTCTCCCCTTGCAGGTGTTCCAGGGTGCTGGCAGGCGTGGCTGAAGTCAGGATGCAGGAGCTGACACGGTGAGCGTCTATCTGCTAGGTGCAGAACAACGCGAAGCATGTGTGGCTGTTCGGGTGGGGTTTAAATAGCCTTGGAAGAAGTTCCTGGTATGTATCCTTCCACCAATCAGGTATGTTTCCTTCCCCGACCACACCCGGGTGGTGAAGTAGTCCTACAGGTTAAGTAGTCCCATTCAGGCCTCAAGAGCGCCTGGATGAAGCAGCAAGGTCTGCATCAGTTAAGTGTGCACCCAAGCACTTAAACACATATCCTCTTCTATGAGCCTGGCGCCTAAGGCGCCAGGACTGAGTCCAAAGGGCCCCGACTTGGGCCCGCTGAGACTTCCCTGGGGAAAATGATGTCTGCCTCTGGGGTTGCTGGGCCCGGCCTGGCTCCTTAGAGGTAGGCATCATGACATTTACACGCGACAGAGTTCACGCAGCCGGGACAGCCGCTCTTGCAAGTGTGAGGATTCACACGCAACACAAGGACACGCAACTAGGACTGCAGCGTGTAAAGAGTAGAGTAGACCGCGTGCGATACGCAAACAGAAGTGCACGCAGTCAGAGCAGTGGTACCTGAAGAGTTCCAGAGTCCGCGTGTGTATTACCTGCGAACAAAGTACACGCAGCTGGGTCCGCCGCGCTAGCGTCCGCATGAGATTTAACACGCGACCAAACTTCACGTAGTCAGGAAAGCAGCATGCAAAGAAATCAGGAACCCGTGTGTCAGAATACACGCGACTGAAGAGCACGCAGACAGTGCGGCCAACCGGTGACTTCCAGACAGCAGCTCCAGGAATTCGCATGTGGAAAAAAACACGCCGAAGAAGCCAAGGAAGTAACTGAAGAGAATGTGAGGACGCAGATCAAGGGTTTCAGCTACCAAACGCCATATTGGTTCAATCAGAAGCAGCGAGCGACATATCACCACTGCTTATGAAGGTACTGCCATAACACACGTGACTAACCTGAATCACGAGAATTTAACGGCGTGAATAATGCAGACGTTGTTTTCCCGGCAGTGCATCAAACAATCTCCATTTAGAAAAGAACGGTCTAGCAGTTCTATGAGCATAACTCGTTCTGCATCAAGATGTTGTTCCAGGTCCAGAGGTAATATGTCCAGCATGCATGACAAGAAAATCGCTTCCTGCGAGGAACTAATAATATCTGTTTTACTAAACGGAGGATGACACAGAAAGACATAATTGGAAAGTACAAAGGGAGTCAACAGGATAAGCTATGAACAAACATCACATTTCTCTTAGATTAAGCAGAAGCAAAAACATCTGCAAGTGACAAGTATTGGACAGTCAAGAGTGCAGCAAGACAGGTTAGATGAAGCAACCAAGTCTCCAGAGGCCAAGAGGAGTAATATCATCTAGCACAATTAAATCAAATAGCAGTAAATAACAGGTCGAAATGGACAAAATCGTGGTCTCATCACATGTGACTGAGAAGTCGAAAACAAGGTCTATTCATTGGGCCTCAGACAAAGATAGTGGTGTACCTTGATTCCCTTAAAAATCCCCAAGAAGAAAACAGCCTGCAAGGTCAACTACAAAGGAGAAGCCTTGGCTCGTGGCCTAGCCGACAAGAAGGTAGGCTAATTGACCAATGTGGGCAGTGGTCCGACGTTGTCTGCACTGAGCCGAATGTCCAAGGTTGGGAGAGTATGTCAACCAATCATGAGTGGGTATGTAGCAACATACTACACAATGTTGCAGAAGACAATCTGCTGTTATTATTTTTATAATCAGTATTTTATGTATTTCGAGGCATGCATAATAGATAAGGGGCAGCCACTCATGTTATCAACACTTGTACATAATATAGGTATATATGTTCCCCTAACCAATCCCTCCCCTCGATAGGTTTTGCTGTTTGCCACATAGGATGATGTCATAGCTGACATACATCGAAGTATAAAGTCTTTGTGTAAGAGCAAAGTAAAACGTGAGTGAGTGAGCTGCATTTGGTATGGTCACCAGATTTCCCTACTTTATTTGAGCTGACAATAAAGTAGTACTTTGCCATATTCTTTGAGCCTGTCCGGTTACTTGGGTCTGAGGTCATTTACTATGCTAATTCCATTCTGCGCATGAGATACGCTGCAAGGGGCTACCGAACAACAATATGTTAAGGTAATTAGTGAGTTCATTTACTACTTACAAATCATGTCAGATACAGATCAGAATGAATAAATATATAGCAATCATAGTTTTGTGGAAGAATGAAACCTTTACTATGTTACTTGACAACCACATCTCAATACTGTGCTATATTGTTTAATTAAGACAAGTTTTCTAAACTTTAAAAAAAACTAAAAAACTATGTGCAGTCTTCATTGGGATTGAAAGAGATAAAGGCTGCCCATTTACACTATTGACAACAGCAGTTCTGAACTTGAATGACTTAAATTACTGATCCAGATAACATTTTGAGGAGATAGTTTACTCATCACAATGTATAACACTATTTTGTTCAGTTCATACACTTTAATTGTAGCTACTAATCCTTGCAAATTCCACATTATTTTAATTTGTGGGGAGCAATGGCTCCATTTTAAAGATTAAAGTGGGCAGTTAAGCCACCATATGCAAGCAGACATAGTGAGCTTTATTACAATGCATATATCATCTAGTATGGGCTAAATGACTAGGTTCAAATTGACCGTTCCTTCTATTTTGACATACACAAAATGTTTTCTTCCTGCACAGATACCTCACATCTACCGATAACGCGCCAAAAGAAAGGTACACTAACAGCGAAACCATTGCTATCTACTTTGTTTGAATCAATGCATGAGCGGCCATACATTTTCTAATCACTAGGGTGCGGAGTAGAAATTAATTGGAAGCATGACGTGCACAATCAGGGCATAACACACACATTTTGCAAGCATACATTTACCAACCCATGCACGTCCTTATCGGTTATGCACTGCTCATCAGTTATCCAAACCAGGCACTGAAGAATTCATGAAACCCAACCTCAGACTTGCTGTGGAAACACACAGACATTAATAAAGGGCACTTGAAAAAACACACAAATGGAAGTATCAAAGGAAATATTGATGGTGTTACACTCAGTAAAAGAAATCTGGACCAAAGCTAGTCGGTTTACTGAAATATGCAACTTACCAGGTGAATAGGAAGTTTGCTAACAGCATGCACACACTTCAATGATGCAATTCGAACAGCCTGTGAGAAAACAATAGGCTAACATTAAAATCACATTTAAACAATACATAATTGCATAAAATGTGTTGCACACACCACACATTGAAGTGTTTCCATGGGCTGGATTTATTCTTCCACTTGAGATGGGGAATGCTTGGCTATTTGAAGGTGCATGGGTAGACTTTACCAAACGAGTTTGGAGTAGGGTGCATGTTAATGTGATGGTCTTCCAGTGTTTGGGGGCTTGATTAGAAAAAGGATGTTCATTTATGTACCTTGACAATGGGTGGGGGCGGGAGGGTTACTGCGTCGATCTATTGGAAGCTGGCTACATTAAGAGACATCAGGCTATTTGGGTGCAGGTACATATAGTGGTAGGAAAGGTACAATGCCTAACACTAGATTGATTTGCAAATGGACTATGAACTGAAAAAATTGTTTTGCTTTTATGGCATTGCTTGCCGAAATAAAGTTGAACTCACTGAAATACATCCTAGCAGTGAGTTAGATTATGTAACTTACCTGTAAGAGTAGATCACTTGTAGTGGCGTTTTATATAATACACATCCTTAGAAGTTGGAATAATCCAAATACATAAATCTATAAAAGACCCAATACTGGAGATTTGTAGTTTACCCATTCGGTATTTACTGGACCTGGATTTGGTCAACCTAGTCTGGGAGGCCAGCAAAGAGTGTGTTTGTATTATGACCTTGGTGCCGATCAAGGTGTAGACCATTTTGAGATGGATTTACAAAATCAACCCTTCAGTGAATTTTGGGAGGTCACCCTATTATGGTGAACAGGGAGGCAGAAAAGAAACATTGTTGGTAAATGTTTTTTTTTTTTCCAGCCACTATCCAACACTTTCCCCCATTTATTCAAGGACTGCAGTTTGTTTATATAATTGCACCAGTCCATAAACACATTAGGAAAAGTGTTTAGTGTATGAAAACAAATATAGTTCACCCAAGGATGTTAGTTTTGTGTGTTCTAAACACAGATCCAACCACAACCTCTACTCAGCAACAGACATTCAGGCACGTGGATGTGTACTGGGATCAGACAGTCCCAACATCCTCATCTCGGCTCATACACAAACTACCTATTGCCCGCAAAAGCAGCATATATGGCATCTCCTTCCCTGAGAAGGCAGGAAGCAGGCAAAAGAGCAAATAAGGCCAAAGGACAAGCAAAAACCTCATGGCACCACCATTTTAGGGCGGAAGACACCTTTATTAGCGCTCTGTAGTAAATTCAAAAGTGCAGGAGTAAAAAGTATGAAACGCTATCGAAAAATATCTGCTGCCACAAGCTCATCCTAGGCATGTGGTAAAAGAAACCAAAAGCGTATTATAGAAAAAGTTAGAAGGATATAAACCATCCTAAGTGCAATTCACTTTGGAGCGAGTACTCTCCCGTGGCACACATCGGTGCCCCTTGAGTCCGTCAGCGGCTTCTCCTTTCCCTCCAGCCTGCCTGCCATGGGCTTTTCTGACACACTGCCGCAGGGGGCCTGGCGGTGCCATGCCAATTTGCGCCCCTAGCCCACGGCCGTGCCCCATACCTGGCCCCGGCCTCAACATCAGCTCCTTTTTGGAAATTCTACTGGCCCAGATTTGTTGTGGCGGCCTGTGGTACCGGTTGTATTGTGTTGTCCCCCTCACTCTTGGGTGGGGGGGACCCTGTGCCTGCTCTGCAAGGGGGCTTCCACGGGTGTTCCCCATTTCTGACCGTGGGGCCGGCTCTCAGAAGGCCTGCATCTTGCTAATCCTCGGCCTGCCACATTTCGATAACTGGGGCGCAGACTGGGCTCACGCCACTTTTTTTTCCTTTACCCTCAGATGGGAGGCCACCCCTCACTGTTCAGACTCTCGCTGGCAGCTAACCTACTCCAGTTGCCCGCCCATGCATGGGCCGGTCTCTACATTGGGGGCCTTGGTACTGCGCCTCGCGGGCGCCCGCTTACTTCTCCCGTCTCTCTCAACAATATCCTAACGGGGGCAGCTCCCCTCGCAATGTCTTTTTGTCCTGAGGTGGTCTTTGCAAGTCAATTGGGAATAACAAAGGCAAGCCAAAATGGAACATCAGGACTAGGCCTCTCCGCCTTTGCCACTGCCTCATCTACCACTATTGACGTGTCCACCTTGAATTAGACCCTGCTTGCCCTGAAAAACAGCACAGACAATCGTGGCTCTAAAACAGACACACTTACATGCAAGAACGAAACCTCAGCTATCCAAATAGATAAACTGTGTGGCCGCATGACCGAGGCTGAGCAATGTATCAGCGACGAGGCTAGGCTGTCATCTCTACAGAGGGAAGTGGTGGTGCTTCAGCAATCAGTGAGTCGTGTGTAGGCCAAGAAATTATACGTTACTCACCGTAGTGACTAAAGTTCTCTTAGTCCTTAGTCCCCTTTCCTCCATACTGCAGGGGCGCCCCTTCCTAGGGACAGGAGACAACCTTTTTCATCAGAAAAAACCTTCCCCTTTAAATTTAGAGACGCACGGGGGTGCGGCCCTGGGAGCATGCGCTGCCCTCACTCCACCCTCCAGCGCCACACCTCAGTCCCCATAGATGCGTCGACAATAGAATAACATTGCCAACTGACACCAGATTTACTAGGTGGGAGGGTGGTGGACATATGGAGGAAAGGGGACTAAGGACTATGGTGAGTAACTTATAATTACTCTTACGTCCCGTCCCTTTTCCTCCATACTGCATGGCCGATTACAACTGAGTGTAGCCACAGGGTGGAGAGGAGACCTTCCTTAAGCAAACCGGTTTCTAAGAACCACCTGTCAGAAAGCCGCATCTGATCTAGAGCTGGCATCCAAACATTAGTGCTTGCAGAAAACCAAAGGGGTGACCAATGTGGCCGCCCTGCTTATGACCTTCAAGGGGGCGTGCCGCTGGAATACGTTGGACATTGCCTTGGCTCTGACCGCGTGGGTGTGCATGTTGGCCGGCAGTGGCTTATGCTGTCCCTCGTAAGCTTCTTTGATGGCCGAAACCATCCACCGGGCTACGGAGGCCTAATACCTGCACGCTGGAGAGGCGAGATGTGCTACAAAGGAGAGCACGTCATCCGAGGTGCCCTTAAGAGGGTCGACCTCCCTAGAGTCGGTCCAATGTCAGAATCTAGACCATCTACTCTTACATTGGCTAGTAGCCCTGCTTCTAGCGCGCTGGATGATCACTAGGCCCGATAGGCTCCCGTGTTTCAGCGTGACCTGCTCAAGGATCACACTGCGAGGGCTAGCCTGTGAGGAGCAGGGTGGAGGACCCTGACCCCTGCTGAGTAAGGAGAGGAGCTGGGCCCAGCGGTAGGTGAATGGGTGGTTTGTCCGAAAGGCTGAGGAGCCCGGTGAACCACGGTCTGGCCGGCCGCGAGGGCGCTATCAAAATGATGCAGAGATGTCGGGATTCCCTTACCTTGCAGCTCAACCTGCCGCCATGACGTTCCCTTGGATCTGGAATGCGTTGCCCCGGGAGCCCAAGCCCTGCCCCTGCCAAGAGGCAAACTGTCAGCGTTTTCTTTTGACCCAGGAGGCAAATGATCCACCTGGGGGAGCCCCCACACGAGGAAGATCTCTTCCAGCACCAGGTTGTTCAATTGCCACTCGTAATTGTTCGCCTGCTGAGCCTGTCCGCTTCCAGGTTGGATTCCCACAGGAGGTGGACAGCCCTGAGGTAGGTGTTCTCCAGAGCTCATTCCTGAATACTGACAGCTAGGTTGCACCGCGGAGGGGATCTGGAGCCCCCCTGCTTGTTGACATAGTACATGCGGGTGGAGCTGTCCGTCTGGATAAGAACCGTCTTACCCTCGAAAGATGGAGGAAGGCCTTGAGAGCCAACCATATGGTCTTCAATTTCAGCCAATTGATGTGGGAGTCCAGACCCCATGGGCGCTGTGGTTGTCCGGGGGGCATCCCTCAAGAGAATAGCCCGTTGTAACTGACCTGAGGGGCTGGCTGCCCGAGGGCTTGCCCTGACTCAGGATGAAGTCCGCGGACCACCGTTGGAGGTCCGAAAGGCGAAAGGGAGGAAAGTTGAATGGCTCCTCCTGGGAGCCCTTTTCCTGATTCCCAGAGGATTCGAAGTGCAGCTGTGATCTCCGCATACTGCGCCTTGTGTGGGGCACTGCCAACAGGACCACTGCCCTAAGCCCCAGTAGATGTTGGTACTACCAGGCCGAGGACACGGGCCTGGAGAGGAAGTAAGCTGTAGCTCACCCGATGGCCACAATCTTGTACTCGTAGGGAAAAGCTCTTACATAGCTTGTGTCCCAGACAAGGCCCAACAAGGTCAAGCTCTGCGTGGGCTGCCGCTGAGACTTCTTGAGATTGATAGTGAACTCCCGGTAGTGGAGTGTGTTCATCCGTGCGGAGGCAGTAAGCGGCCAAAGGGTAGTACCTTGTATTGAAAATGGCAGCCCGTGATCCTGAAGAGTAGTGAGGAACGCAGCGGCTGGCAAGTCGGGACATGCTGTTAAGCGTCCTTCAGATCCAGCGAGCACCTCTAGATCCCCCCTCCCCCCGACCCGTGTTTATGCAATAAATTGCCGGCGTAACCATCTTACAATATTGCAGAGGATGAGAGAGAGATTGAAGGTGGAAGGTCCAACCCCACTCTCCTGCCGGCCTGGTTCTTCTGTATGGTGAAGATCCTGGCAAAAAAGACCAAGCCTTGCTGGGAGGTTGGGACTTCTACGACAGCCTGACTCTAGACGAGCAACTGGGACTCCACCACCAGAAGGCGGTACCCGTTGGTGACTATGAAGAGGATCCAGGGGTCAGAATAATTCTGGTGCCAAAAACTGCCCGTGAAAGGCATGGAGGTGCCCCGCCAGGGCTATGTGGACCCAGAGCAGGGTGTCATGCCCCACCCCCTTCTTTTTTTCTTTTTTTTTAGGCTGTTACGGAGGAGGGGGATTGGAAGAACCCCCCCCCCCTTTTGTTGTCTCCTCCCACACCAACTCTGAGAACGTTAGGGTTGCCTGGACCTCCGCCCAGAAAGCCTCGGAACCCGCCAAACACCTGCCCCTGTCGGAGCATGGCTGCGACTTGGTGAGGCCTTGGGCCTGGCCTTCGTAAGAAGAGATAAAGCCCTTGTGGTGTGCAAGCTGATCCTCCATTTATCTAATTCCCCAGCCGTGGTGGAGTGGAAAAGGTCGCCGCCCTCAAAGGGAAGGTCCAATATATGTTTCCTAGACAACATGATTAACTTGGTAGCCCGGGGTGTCCTTGGGGAACACCGCAAAAAGATAAAGACTATAGGAGCAAGCAGTAAACCCAATTGGTAGCAGTCTGTACCACCCAGATTTACCTGGTAGCTGTGGCTGAGCAGTCAGACTTCTCTCAAGAAGAGTAGGGCAGTATATAGAGTATACACAATAGGGCTAAAAACACAATAGAGCAAACAAACACTGACCAGAGCTTTGTATAAAAAGTATATAATTATTTATTTAAAAACACACTTTAGGCAACATACTAGCACCCTAAATCAAAAGCAAGTTAAAACACAGTCGGGTAAAGTATACACACCTCCCTTGATAACTATTAGACAAGTCAGAGTTAAAACACCACGATTTGTTAAACAGATGTGAGCGCATAACCTGATGGCATTCCAATAGTTCAGTTAAAGGGAGAGAAAAAGGCAGAGCATAGAAATAAAACAGGTCCCAACACTTTTAGGAGTTCTCAGCAAGGGAATAAAGGCAGTATATACTGTAGAGCCAAAGTTCATAGGCCAGGCCCACTTTAAATGGAGCAAAGCGAAATGTGCCCAGGATCACAAGGTTTAAAATGCACTAAAAGTCTTTGCAGAATGTTCAAAAGAGGTTGGGCGATTCAAGAAGGTAAAGTTAGAAGGTCTGGGGCCAACCCAGTTGGAAAGCCAAGGATTTAAGGGTCACCTTGGGCAAACCGAAGAAAGGGAGGACAGGCAGGACACAGTACCTTAAAGAAAGAGGAAGCTTCTGCGGTGGCAGTTCCTGGCAGTGGTTGCAGTTCGTTGTTTCGACCAGGGGAAGAGAGGATCTCGTCGAGGAGGAAACGTGGAGTCGTTGCACTGCACAGGGATGAAACCAGCCGCGGAGTTCTTCGATAAAAGGTGCGTTCCTTTTATTTGCGGTCAAAGTTGTGAGGCTTGGCTCTCCGGCCGCCGGGGTGCTTGGCACGGGCGATTCGACCAAGAGACGTCTTTGGAAGGCAAAAAGGGAGAACTGGTTGGTCCCACCAGCTCAGAGGAAGAAGACTCGTCCAGCAGAAGATCTTCTCTTGTCGTTGGGAAAGTGGTGAGTTCGATGCAGCAGGGCTCCACCGGTGGTGTCGTCGTTGCAGATGGCTCAGCTTCTTCCCTCTTTGGACTCTTAGGTCCGGTGGCGACTTCTGAAGTTCCAGTCCCAAAGGCCCTGCTTTTATGCAGAAAAACCCCCATTCAACAGCCTAGCTGCCACTCAAACATGCTAAGTGGTGAGCCGGGCGGCTCACCACTGGCCCAATCAGAACAGAGTGCGACTTGAGTTGCTAAGGCAACGCAGTCCAGGGTGCCAATTTCCCTCCCCACCCATCCTGTGGAACCCAGACAGAGTGGCACCATTTAGAGGGCTTCTGCGGAGAAGCCCGCCAAAAAGTGGAACAAAGGGCTCGACCTTGGTCAGAGTTACAGAGACGGACACGAACACCATTTTGGAATAGAGTTCTGGCAAAAAGAACCCAACCGTTGATTTAATATTAAATAAATAAACTGGCAGTATCTTTAACATTGCACCAAAAAGTGGTGCATTTAAAATCAATGGGAAAATCCTATAGAGAATATTCTGGTGGAATATTTCGCGTGGTAACCACTGCCACCAGACAGAAACTCGACAAGGGGGGACTGGACAGTGCCCCCTTGAAAACAGACACAGGGGCAATATAATTAACCCCTTCCAGTCCTTCCACAATATGATGGTTTGTACTGGTTCTGTTCACAATTTAAGACTAGTAAAGTCAATGGTGACTTTACATGCCCTGGGAGACAGAAGTCAGTGCCAGGGTATGGAGTCTATGTTTGGGGGTCACTATGACACCCCTGTGTTACTGCACTGAGGGTGCTGTGTAACACATTCACAAAAAACAGATGATACCCTATGGAGTAAAAGACCTCATAGCCCAAAATCACACAAATAGTCAGAGACATACCTCAAATCATGTCTAAGAGTGGGAGTAAAAGAGTCTCACTCTTAGCAGGAGAAAAAAAACAAACCCCAAAAATCCAGCAAAGCTGCTGGGGGACTCACTAGGTTTGTGAAATTAGCCTTATAAGAGAGTTCTCCCTAACACTGGGCCAGGCCATCGTCCTCATGTCCATGGCCATGCGGGAGGCCCGGGTAGAGGCATCAATGTGGGCCCCAGAGGACTCCATTATGTCCTGCGCTGCCAGCCTGGCTTCTAGTCCCGCCTTGAGGCGTGCATACCTCTGTAGAGCGCTGAAAGTAAGAGTGTGTTCTCCTCCATGTGCCATTGCTTGGCGTCGAGGTGCCGAGCAACAGCCTGGGCCGAGTGCAGCACGTGCCACCTTTTGTTGGTCAGGGCAACTACCTCTTTCTGCATCAGGATCCCTGTTTCTGGTAGGAGGTCTTAGAGTGAGAGCTCCTGCTAAGACCCCCCCCCTCCTGGGGCTGCTCTACCAGGGGCAGAGGAAGGCCCAAATACTCTGCCAAACCTGAGAGGCATTTGTGGAAGGCCCTGGCTGAAGATGGCATGCAGGGTCCTTCTCATCGTCCGTGTCCACCAGGCGCAGGGGATCCAGAACCGGCGTAGGAGTGCTGGCACCGTGGGCTTAGGAGTGGAGACGGAGCCGGCGGCTGCTGCGTAGGCTAGTGTGGACCAGCCTGTACTGTGGGAGGCAGGGAACCCGGAATCTGAAGAGCCGGCTGGGGCAGCAGTGTATGCGCTGGGGCCCGCGGTACGGGAGCCATCTGAGGAATGACTATGGGTGCAGGGAGTGTCCTGTGGGAGCATGTCCCTGAGGGGGACCCCCGAGGATGCCCCCACCCCTGGGGAGTTTGCATCAGCCCCAGGAACCCTTCGACGAACCTGTCCTCAGAGGCTGTAGATGCGGCAGGTGATATAGGCGGAGTGGCCAATGGCATCTGGGGCCGGGGCATGCGCTGCATGGGGTGCAGGGGAAACCTGCCCTGCGCTGTTGATGGATAGACTGTAGGCCACAAACCTGGTTGACACCAGTCTCCCCTTGTTACTTTTTCCTCCACCCGCTCTGCAAGAGGGGGTATCGGGCGAGTGGTCATCTTGTCTGGTGCGGCGGCCATCATTGGGGGAGTCTCTCCCTTGTGGGGTGTGCTGGAAAAAGAGCGGCCCTACCTTGGACCTGGATGATGATTGACGAAGTCCTTCCGGTCCTTCCGGTCCTTCCGGTCCTCTGGAGGTGATCTCTGGGAGAGCTCCCTCCACCTGGCTAGTCGATCCATCAGAAACCCCAGGAAAGCCTGTTGCACGCGGTACAAGCTTGCCAGCCATGTTCTGTGCCAAGGCAACGTAGGCAGACGACGTGGGTGTCTGAAGTTGGAACGAGTCAGTCACAGGATGGACACCTGCTGAACTCTGTAGAAGACGATGTGTCCCGGGGAGGAACGCCAACCCCAGGTGCGCTGGTGAATTTCGGCCCAATCCCATTGACGCGGAAAAGGGGCCTAAGTTGTGGTGCCGGTGGGCGGAGTCAGGGGACAGGATGTAAGAGTATGAGGACCTAGGTATGGTGACCTAGAAGGGAGGTCACGTAAGAAGAATGTCGGCTTTGCGGGAGTCCCCGAATCTACCCAGATTGATAACATGGAGAGATTTGTTGAAAAACTCCTTATAGACATACTTGAGCAACCCCCGCTGTCCAACATTTTCTTAATCGAGAGGGCCCACCATTCCCCCTCGGCCCTAAGCCGCCCTCTAGCGCATCGGACAGGCCCATCATTTCTAGGGTCCTCAACTACAGGGACAGGGAAATCCTACTCAGGATGGCCAGGGACCTAGACGAACTAAGATTTGGCTCATCGATCATCAGACCATTTCCTGATTTCAGCTCAAGTACAAGAGCAGCAGAAATCGTTTCAGGCTGTCAACATTAAACTCAGGCAGAAGAAACATGCTATGATGTTTTTTGCAAAGCTCTGCGTTGTTCACCATGGCAAGACCTGGTTCTTCACTAACCTCTCAGCAGCGGACAGATTAGTCTCTGAACTACCCGACTTATCAGAGGCGCAGATGAACTCCAATGGCTGACCTAAGCTTCCTTTCTCATCTTGGCCATCCCGCTTGCCACCATTTCAGTTCAATGACTGCACTTGCTCCTCTCTTTGTGGTGCAGTCGCTTAACGTCCCACTAATTTACCCATAGTGCCTTGTATGCGTTGTTCCTCCCCTTGATCTGATTGGCAATTTGTCTGCTTCGTATTAGTATGAAATTGTGTTTTTGGTTACTAGTCACTAGAGCTACGTGGCCGTGCTCAGTACCCTGTTGGCGCAGCCACTGCATTTATAGTTCCATGTGGTTTGGTTTAAATTGGGTGGGACATGTGCCGGTATGTTGGTGCTGCCGGCGTGGGTGGGGGTGGCAGGGAGTTTTAAGTTTTGTTCAAGGTGTTCATTCAAACATGGTCTTCTGTTGCAAACTCATATATTGACTGGTTACGAAGTATACAGGGGAAGGTATAAAAATCGCGTGTCACACTGGACACTCCAGACACTCCAGTGTGCTTCGATGTTGATCCTACAAAAACAAGATAACGGGAGGTAAATCCTTAAACATAATGTCCTTGAATATAGGGGGGGGGGGTTACTAACAGTAAGACATTTCGGTTGGTTGTTAATCACGCCTAAAATCCATAAGGTCAATGTCTTATGCCTGCAAGAGACATCTGCCGCCGGACACCTCACTCCCTCAGGATAAGGGTTGGAGGCGGTTCATCGATATGAGTCTTCCTTCTCGTCCCAATCAAAGGGGGCTGCAGTATATATACATCAGTCTGTTCAGTTCCATTTGCATGGGAACATGTGTGATGTGGAAAGGAGGTATATTTTTCTTGCAGGTTATGCTTTGGGCTTAAAGATTTTCTCATTAATGTTTATCCTCCTAATGTGGCCTTGCCTGACTTTTTTCAGAAATGTGCTGCCATGGTCCATAGATTCCCTGTGTATTTAAGTGGTGTGGGTAGGGGGCTTTAACATAGCACTGTCATTGGATCGATCAACAATGACACAGTCAATACTTTCTAAAGAGGCCACTACTTGGGGAGGTACAGCTGAAACTCTCGGGCTGGTGGGTATATGGAGATATTTGCATCCCAAAATAAAAGTTTTCTTTTTTTCCAGGGGCTCATGGCAAAGCCTCTATGATAGACTACATTATTTTGTCATCCCCTTGACCAGTGCAACGCAGTCCACCAAATTTTTACTAAGGACATTGTGTCTGATCATTCCCCTGTTCTGGCGGTAATTGTGGTCCCCAATACGGTGCGGCGTCCCCCGCGCTGGTGCTTTCGGCCTAGCGCCCTGGAGGATGCATTGTACCAGAACGGCATTCAGGAGGATATCTTCCAATATTTTTGCATTGCATTAACGTTGACTCCGTCCCCGACCACAGAACAGTATGGGAGGCCTTCAAGGTGTATAAGGGGATGCTGCATCTCTAGGGAGGGAGGCATTCTTAAATCCCTGAGGACGACCCTTCGTCATCTAGAAAAGGAGATTAAAGGACACAAAAAGGCTCTGGTGGTGACACAGAGGTCGAGGAGTTGCTTTCGGAGAAGCGGTTCGAACATTCTGAGACCGCGTTCAGGGAAGACAAATATATGGGGGACCCTGTTCTTGCAACTAAATATGCAGAATGGGGGCAGACCCAGCCGCACCTTAGCCTTGGCGATTCATAAAGCAAGGGGACACAGAGTGATTATGGAGGTATCGGACCACAAAAGGAACCTGGTTCGCAAGCCTAATGAGATTAAAGGAATAGTGTGCTCAAAAATATTATTGTTCCCAACAGATGGCCAAAAATTAAAAACATGCATTAAACATAATTTTAATGAAAGTTCCTATGTAAACTTTTGAGCAAACAAGGCTCAAAGCGTTTACATGGGAGCATCCATTTTGCCATTTCAGGCAGCCTCCTCCGCTCATGTTAAGCTCTGCCCTGGCGGCACTAAACAAGCAGCAAAAGCCCCCTACTGGGAGCTTTCGCTTACTGCAGCCAGAGCAGAGCTGTACATGAGCTTGGGAGGCTGCTTTCATTTTCATTTTACGTTTACGGTGCTCCCCAAGCCCAGGGAAGCACAGAAAACGTAGGCGTGGCATGCTCCATATATAGCATGCGTAGAGTTACTTTCAGAGCCATTGAGTCTATGGAACAGAGAAAACCCACAGCTGAGCCTTAACGTGGCCCTTGCGGCTGAAATATTTCTGAAGATTAGCTGCAAGTTAATTGAATTGAAATTTGATTTCTATCGCGCTCACGCTCATACACAAGTGTTTCAGAGAGTGGAGAATATATCGAAGAGAAGGCATTTGTGGGAGGAAGCAATCCAATAGAAAGATGTTTAGAAGTTCCTTGAGCTCTTGACCTTGGGTGTGTGACAGTCACGTTTGAGGAGCCATCTGGCGAGGCACTTATTTTTGCATGCTCAGCACTCTATTTGGAACACTCTTTAAGAAAATGTATCCATCTATTTCAGGAGTTCTAGGGCCACTTATTAGGGCCCCTCAAATGTTTGCTCCTGCCCGCCCCTTTTTTATTTCTTTTTGGTGGGACTACTTCTAAAATTCCCCTACCATTATGACCCTTTATACCTTACATAAGCTATACGGTAGTGGGTCGCCCCGAAGGCACACAGTCCCAGGGGTGCCCCTCAGAATCCCCTTTTTGCCATAAGGTGATTTCTTTCACAATACACAGTTTTAAGGTGTAGGTTGGTGGCATCAAGGGTTCAGGATATTGTATTGCACTGGCAGGCCAAAATACAATTTTGGTATCCATTGGGTAGCAATGTTTTCTTAATCCCTTCTGTGTTCTGCTTTGTGTTTCAGCGATTCCTTTGTTCTGGGTGACCATGAAGTAGGCCCAAAATGTCAGTTTGAATGATGTAGGCTCTTTGTGAGCCCACAGTGGCAGCCTCCATATTGGTCCTAATTGGTTTAAGATAGTATAGGTCTCTCTTACTTCCTGTGGGGTGGGGGTGGCTAAGTCTAAGTAGCAGTCCTAGACAACGACTAGAATGGTTGGTCACCTGATCCTTTACTCCAAGACCCCTTTGGTTAAAGGCTGACCTTTGGCCAGCCCTTTTTGAAAGGGTATTTAGGCTTTATCCTGCCTGTTTCTCTCTTGCTGTTTCATTCCTGCAACTTGCACAGAATTTGAGGCTTGTAGTGGTTGGTTTCCTAAATTGCCAGGAGGCCCAGGTATATGCTTTGGCGTAGTCTAACCCAGATACTACTAGTGCACTATCTGCCACTGTCCTGGGACAAGGGTTTTGCCAAAGTCCCAATAGGGGACCATCCATTGATACATGGTGAGGCTCTGTGGGCCAAGGATGGTCATGAGTGGGGTGAAGATCCATGTGTGCATGGAAAGGACTGGGGAGTCTCCAGAAACTCTCTTTATGCCACAGGTTGTCATAGCTAATGAAGTTAGGAGCAGGAGCTGCAACCTCCCTTCACTGAAGCTGTGAGAAAAGACAGACGGCCCCTTTAGTTCACGTAGTCACCAGGTCTCAAGTACAGCAGCCCTTAATTATCTAACCTCTATGCATAAGGGCTAGTAAAATCCCCAACTCATAGCTTAACAGTAATGAGTGAGCACTCAAAAGTCAGAGAGGGATTAGCAACACCTGAACACTCTGCTGACATCTGTGAGCTGGTCCAACATTAATTTATTCCATGGCTCCCACAATGAGAAGGAAACGCACCAGCAGCGTCTCTCTGTACAGTCACTTCGTATCAATATAGAAGAAGTGTTTTTAAACCCTTCACTGCCGCCAGGCAGGTAACAATGGCAACCAATCACCAAAAGGGAGGAAATAAGCTACAACAACTAGGGAACCTATGGGGGAGAAGCAAGAAAGCAGAGAAAGGCCACAGGAAATCAGAGCTGGGCCGAATGATGGGTGAAGGAGAGAACAGTCCTAAAATGATACCAATGAGCAGTATTATTGGGCAAACAGACTAATCAGCGGGCCTTTCACTTTGGTCCCAATTTTCAAAAACTCATCCTAGCAAGCTATCAGTCCCCAATGACCCTTCTTAGAGTCAATGGCTCTCTATCAGACCCGATCCCCCTTAACTTAAGGAACAAGACAGGCATGCCCCCTATCCCCCCTCTCTTATTTGCCCTGACTCTGGAGCCCTTTGCCGAACGAATTTGGCTAGACCCTAAAATCAAAGGCCTACACATTGGTGCCTCCAAGCAAAGAATTGCACTCTATGCTGACGACGTGATGCAATCCATTACCGACATGAACTCATCACTGAGCCGAGCCCTCACGAGAACCGCATATTTGGGGAGGTAGCAGGCTTTAATATTAATTTTGGGAAGTCAGTTGCTTTGGGGATTGGTCTGGAGCCAGGAAAGAGGGAGGTCCTGGAAACAGTGTGTCCGGTTCGATGAAACAAGAAAGCTATTCACTACCTGGGGGTCCAGTGCCCTGCTCGCCCTGGAGATGTCCATCGCACAAACTTCCACCCCACTCTTTAAAGAGCTGGAGAGTGATCTGGATCGATGGCTCACACAAGAGATCTCACTCATTGGGCGTATTACCGCCTGCAAAATGAATCTCATGCCAAGATTCTTATATGCTTGTTCCTCCCTGCCCACCACGATCCTGCTACCCCTTCTCCTACGGCTACAGAGGAAAATGCTTCGCTTCATTTGGAGTGATAAGAAGCTGAGGGTATCCCAGAAAGTGATGATGGGAAGTGCCAAATTGGGAGGGCTGGGGGTCCCCAACTTGCGCAAATATCAAGTAGCAGCACAGCGGGCACACACACAGCCATGGGCAATGACATCTGGTCACCCGAAATGATTGGAGGTGGATCAATCTCGTCTGTCACTCCCCCTGTGCTTCTTTCCACACATCCCCGCTGAGGAGTTAAGGGCGTCTGACCTATACTGTTTACTGCTGTTCGGCTGCACCCACTATCTATTTGGTCTACTGAAGGAGCCTGTGCTGTGACATACCTTCTACTCCTGTCCATGTATCTGCGTAGCTGATTGCCGCTCCACCTCGTGTAAGTCAACTGGGAGGACCCAGCTGCAGTTTGAAAGAGAGCGTGACTTCCAACCATCAGCTGTTTGCCAGTGCCAAACCACACCCACAAGAAGAGGCATATAAATCTGCGACGCCTTGACCCGTGCGGCGTGAAGCCCGCTAAGGAGTTAAAGGCATCTGACCTGTATTGTTTACCGCTGTTTCTGGCTGGAGACGCAGGATATGTGCTAAGTGCCTGCCCTCGTATTATTATCCCATCAATTCAATAAACCACTACTCACCTACAAAGTACCTCTGTGCTCAAACAATACTAATGGACTCTATAAAGCCCCATATGCGCTTACAAGAAAAACTTGAAGTCATTAGCAATTGCAACTAAAAACACTAATCTATTGGAGCCTCACATAAATCCCATGCGCAGCCCAATTAATACTGAAACAAAGGAGACAGACTTAACGGCTACCCCACGTGCAACTGTGAAGTCAAAAAAGGAGGATAAGCCCCTTCCAATAACTACTGTGGCCAGAGCTCCTGCAATATGTCGACCGGAAGAACAAGTGGGACCTCCACCAAATCTATCCCGGAAAACTGCAGACATGAAACCTGCAGCAAAGAATCCTTTGTCTCTTGATTCCCAGCCCCTCTTAACACCCCAACAAAGGAGAGACATTCCTTCTCCATCATTTCTCGATATTTCACCAGCCCACCAAATATCAGAACAAGAGAGTCAACGGATCATGTTGCACATATTAACTATCCGTCCCACCACTGACACAACATCAGCTGATCTCTTAAATCAAATTCTCTCCCAGACACAAAGTGAAAGAAAGCTTCAAACTGTTCACGATGACTCTTGCTTCATACCAAGTTTGCAAGAAAGGGCAAGAGCGGCCAAGCAACAATGGCAATCAATGTACTACCCTACAGATTCCCCACAATGCAATAAAAACAAACCATTGTCTGCTCGTATAGCTCGCCTTTCTCTTGACATAACGGAAATAGACGCAATTATGGATTCCCAAGAAAAAAGAATAGAAGTTTTTGGTGATACGCTTAGTAACATACCAGACCAAAAGATTAATACATCCACGCCTATTTCAACTAAGGGAATCCACGCGACTTTAAAAATCTCTCAGGAATCGACCCAAGACTTAACGACAACTCCAGTTACCAGCAAAGACCTAGAGCTAGAAGCCTCTACCCCACTGAAGATAATCGACCCCTTAGACAATAGACCTGACCCTCCTGAAAGAATTCCAATTACGATGCTTGACCTTTAGTAGCAGTGTTATCAGTTACAATGGTACCCTCCTTAAAAATCCAAGAAGCAATGGTAGACACAACTAAAAACCAAGCAACACTGCTAGCCATGATCATGACCAAACAAACCCAGATAGAAGGCTTCATTGGAACTATACAAGAGTGACTAAATTATGAAGCAGAAACTTCTAGGACATGGCAAAGTCACCTTGCAGAAGTTGCAAGAATAGGCCGAGCGGATAAACAGAATCTGATGGACACGATAACAATCATCACAAAGAAAGTGATGGATGACAAGGTAAAAAAGCAACCTCATGTTAGTTCTCAACTGGAACACCCTATAAAACAAACTCAAACCGACATTTCAGTGCAGGTAGAGATAACTAAATTAGATCAGACTGCCCAATGTGAAACTCAAACTCATCCTCTAGGACTGTTGGACCCACCATCATCATCGAGCCTTGCTAATGCTGAACCTGCACTATGTACCCCTTTTGATATTTTCGACTTAACAAAACAAGGCCATGTGGGAAACCAACTGACGGAAAAAAAAGACCCAAAAAAAACCCCAGACAGGCTCCCGAGCATTCCAGAGAAAAATGCAAGCGGTCCAAAAGTCGTTCACAAGTGGCACATACAATCTCTAAAAGAACCGCTTTAAACTCTCCGACCCAAGAATGTGCTGAATCAAGTCTACCAACCAGAGAACTAGCAACTATTCCAACCCAACGACATGAAATTTTACCTCACCCGGAGGATGAACCACTTGACGCACTACTGGCTGTGATTAATCAAGAGATACCTACTCAACCGAGAAAGACTGGGGCGGCTGCGCATATCGGAACCTCTCACGACTCTACTATTCATAACTCTAATCCCATAGATCCACAAGACGATCTCTTGATAGTGATAGACGAATGCTATGAAACTTCTTTGGAAATCTCTCAGATGACCCCAAGTATCCAGAACAGACCAAATAACATCTCTTTCGTGTATTCAACTCTATCAAATGACGAATCTTGGTCATCAGCAGAATCGCAAAAAGGCCTTAAGACCATTGACATCCCGTCTGAACAAGATGAAACATCGCTGATCAGACCAAACTTCGTCAATCCACTGAAAGCATCTTTCGTATTTAGAGTATCCTTAACACCAATTGTGGTAAATCCTGACGAATCACTAATCATGAATAGATCAAATATCCTGCGTCTATTTAATGTTATTACTCAATTAGCCCAAATCAGTTCTAGTGATATTGAAGTGATACATTTTCCTAACAAGACCCAGATGGAAACAGCCCACATTGACTTTTATACCCAAGAAACAATGCAATGTGTTTTGTCTACTAATCCACAGCTCGCAAGATTAGGCTTCAAAACGGAAGAAATCTTTGTAACTAGATCAATAGCCGCCAAAAACTGTATAAACAAATTTGCTATAAACGATTTTCATTCCCGAAACAAACCAATGAAATACCTGCCGAAACATAATTCTCTGAACCTAGCAAATAATCCTGATCCAAAGATTTGCGACAACACTAAAAAAAAAAAAAAAAAAAAATCACCAGATAAACCAACAAGATGTCCTGAAAACACATGAAATATGGCGTGACTCGCGACTGAACTCTCAGAACAAAAGAAAACCAAATGTTCTAGGTGAAACCTTGATCCCTGGAAGAAGACCTACCTATAACAACCAACATGCAAATGATACCCAATGAGTAGGGCATCCCTCTGTTCTTGGAATACCAGAGGTCACAAACACCTTTTTGACGAAGGATCGGCCACCCTGGCAGAAACGGACACTATATGTCTACAGGAAACCTGGCTGGTAGACGAAGTTATCTGCAATGGTTTTATTACCTTTATGAATCCAGCGATTACTTCACAGCAAGGTAAACCTGCATCTGGAATGATGATCCTGATGAAAATAGACCCTTCTTGGACATTAACAGCAAAGTAAAATATTCACTCCTGGGCACAATACATTACTATCTGTATGCCGTCCTTCACAACTGACTCGGGACAGAGTCCTGAAACAATTCATCTAACCATTTTCAATATCTACTGAAATCCAACGGCAATGAATGATAACAAATTTATAGACTTGATAAGTGACGAAATTGACACTATCGCCAACTCTTCCAACCAAGTAGAGTTTATCATTGCCAGAGATTTGAATATGCATTTATACAGTAGAGCAGGAACAAAATTAGATTCTCCCATTTTGTCGCCAAGAGCAAGAAAATGGACCAAAGAACTAACCATTCGAAATATATCCTTGACTGACCAACCAGTGAATAGCCAAGGTCTGCCCCCCCCCCCAACTTGGACACAAGAAAAATCTACTTCCATCATTGACTACATTTTCACCTCTGAGGGGATACGAAAATTAATTATTTCAACTGCCAACTATCCCCAATTCAACAGCGATCATCATCAATTATCAATATCATAGGATACATTACGGACGCATATCCCACGAATAACTTTACCAGACCTTGAATTGAACAATGGTCTAAATACACTTTGAATAAAAAAACATCAAATAGCTGGATTAGTCTCAAAATTCGAAGCCTCACCACTCCAGGACCAATCAAAACCTAACTATGGGTGGATTCTAGAGAATTACCATCAACCACTCCCAAGGCGTGGAAAGCCAAAAAAACAATCATATGCATCCTTTCAACATTGAGATTAAGTTGAAGAAAAAATTTCTTCACAAACGAATACACCTATTAAAAAAGCAGAAAGAACCAAACTTTGAAGCAGAAATAAAAAATGAAAAACAGAAATACTCAAACTCAATAAAATCAATCAAATCCATAATGCAACAAAATGATGCAGAAGCGATTTTAGCGGCCCTTAACCAGAAAAATACAAGACAACTATGGTCATTGCTAAATGAAAATCCCTAAGCACCACACATGATCCAAGAAGTAGAAGCCCAAGTATGGGCCGAACACTTCACTAACCTATACAAAACAAATCCAGATATTCCGATAACCCAAGTTGAGAATGGAGATGATCCTTGGGACCTCAATTGGGAAAGAGAAGATCTTATGAAAACCATCATGGCTCTTAATCCATCTCGAGCCCTGGGTCCTTACGGGCTATCGAATTCCAATTTAAAATCAGCACCAGAAGACTGGACTGCCTTCTTCTCTCAACTTCTCATACTCATTGGAAGGACACAAGAAATTCCACAAACCTGGACCTTAGCAATCCTTATTCCTATTTACAAAGCTGGCGATAGAAAAACCCCAGAGAATTATCGACCCATAGCGCTCTTAGATCTACTAGGAAAATTGTTTGCGGGATACCTCCTAAAAAAACTCAACTCAGCCAATGGTAAGCAGGAAAAAAGACAAACGATTTGTTAACAAAATAGGAACCAATTTCAACTTACTGCTGTTGAACATGATAAAATATGAAGCAACCACTAAGAAACAACAAGTATATGCTATCTTTATAGATCTAAAAATGGCATTTGACTGTCAACAGGCAAAAATTGTGGAAGAAATTAGCATCATGGGACTGCCCGTCCTCCATCCTTAATCCAATAAAACAATTTTACTCCAATACCTCTATCCAAGTACGGTTAACTAATGACGGTGTAGTAACAAAATCAATCGCTACCTCGAATGGTTTGAAGCAAGGGTACCCCTTGGCTGCCTGCCTATACAATATGTATACTTCTGATTTCGGGGAAAGGATCCAAGATACATCTGCAAATCCTCCGAAGATTAATAAAGAACTGATCCAAACTCTAATATGTGCCGATGATGATATCATTATGGATAAAACTGTGTCGGGTCTACAAAAAACATTAGATAAAGTTCAAAAATTCATGAGAGAAAATGAGCTGCAAATAAACCAATAAAACTAAGCTAATAAAACTCTCGTCTCAAAAAAACAAACACCAACACAACTTAAAGATACTTCTAGAAACCAAACTGATTATGACAATCAAGACAATTAAATATCTGGGTGCAATGGTCAATCCCTCTCCAAACGAACAAGAATGGAAAGACCACATTGAGGGAAAAGCAAGATCTCTTGCTAGACAAGGTTGCTTCTTTCACTCTAAGTTTGGAACATATTCAATAAAAGCCACAATGACTATATAAACAAAAAGTGGTTCCTATCCTATCTATTCCAGCGAAACACTGATCAACCAGCAAACAAAGTGGCCCGCTATGAGGTGATATTTTGGAGGAAAACACTAGCCCCTCCTATAACATTTCCTATGCCAAGAATCAGTTTTGAATTGGCTCTTCAATCATAGTTCTTTGATAACAAATGGATCTTTACAGGAAAATAATCTCGCAAGACTTAATTCCATCATTCCAAATACTCAAAGGGAAAAAAACAAGCCTTACACGTCACAGCTCTCCATTATTGGACTTCTGAAATCAAGCAAAACATGCTCAATACCTCAATATGCGAAACACAAACTTCTGAGAAATTACTGGATCAAAACAATTGCTGAACAAACTAAATATAAACGCCATCTACAATGCAAATCGGAAGCAAGGGCTTGTCACAAACTCCCGGCCTGCTTAGCTTGCTTTCCGGATCGCATTATCCGGGACCTATTTTTGCGCTTTCGTTTAAACATTCTACCGACATGCGACTACTTAACTGTGATAAAAAAAAACAGATAACAAAACACCTGACTGTCGTTTTGTAAAGCAGAGAATGTTTGTGAAACACTTTTTCATTTAATTATGGTCTGTCCAGCTTTAAAAGAAAAAAAAGAGACCTGTACAAAGACTTTTTCGGAACATCCCAAAAGCAAATGAACACACAAGAAAGATGGGCCAACCTATTAAGAGGACAAGACAAACGTTTAACCTTCACAGTAATTACGTTTTGGATAGCGATCAACAATGACAGTAAACTGTATGATATTGAAACCTAGTTACATAGTTTTATTCTAGAAATGTTAATTTATGCAAAATGAAAAGTTTGTAAAATCAAACAAATCATTTTTAAATTAAAAAAAAACGTCCCCGCCCCCGCTGTGCTGAACCTGGCCTGGGATCCTGACCTCTATTCAACACACTCTCAAAACATGGGATTGAGCTTTGAGACAAAGACATCCCGAGGGGGCTCAATCCCTCCTTCCCAATATTCCATAATCCAGCCTTCTCGCTGGGGTCCCACCTGCTGAATTTCAAAAACTGGATCACGGGGGGACTCTAATCCCTGGGACAACTCTTTGAAGGGGTCCAGCCGCGCTTCTTTGAACAATGCAAAACAGCCTTTCAGCTATCAGAAACGGACAGGTTTACCTATTTGCAATTGCGACATTGGTGCTCCCACCCCCTAACCTGTCAAGCTGCACTCTGCCCCCCTAGTCCTCTTGAACTTACCCTAAAGGAACCCCCTCCAAAAGAAAATCTCCACGCTCTACAGAACTATTACAGGAAGATATACTTACTATAAGGGCCCCCTATATAGCCCAGAGGGAGGTGGACCTAGGACACCCTGTGGAAGACCAAGCGTGGGTAGACATTTGGTCACAGACGCACTCGTCATCCTTTCGTCAACCAATCGGGAATGCGCACACAAACTGCTCCTGTGGTGTTACTACCCCCCGTATCGACTCCATCACTTTAACTGAGTTGTGAACCCCTAATGCTGGCGCCGTTGTGGGCACCCATACTTTCATATGTGGTGGTCATGCCCAACTGCAAAAGATTTCTGGACTCAATGTGTTGCCACAATAAAAGACATTACCCAGGTGGCGATCCCCATGGAACCTGAATCCATCCTGCAAGGTGTCCCAATTCCAGGGGTCTACCCAAGATCTGGGAAAATGGCCAAACTGTTGACACAATTCCTTCTGGCCGGGAAAATTACAGTGGCTCGAACATGTAACACAGCTGAAGGCCCCTCAATGATTTTTTGGTGGATACAAATCTGGGACATAGTGATTGCAGAGAAAGTCACGGCAGCCAAATCAGACCTTCTACATTGCTTCTTGAACATATTGGTGCCATTCCTAGACTATGACCAAAACTTCCCAGCACTGACCCACAAACCTCAGCTGGCCAAAAGGACCCTTCGTTTGGGCGGCGACCTACTCATCCTCGCTCACCCGACCGGACCGAGAGTTAGGCTGACTCATGAGGGGGAGGAGGGAGAAAGGGGTGGGACAGGGCTCTTATTTTTTAACTCTGCTTGCTCAGTCACATCTCCTTGGAATGAGGTTATGTTATGTCTCTGATTTTCTTGTATTGCTTTCATTTGTGCGCTCTTCTAAAATAAACATGTTAATAAATAAATTTAAAAAAAGGTTCAAAAGAGTGGTCTCCAGTCAGGAGTGATGATAGATGTTGGGCTAAATGGTGAGGAGGCAAGACCACGCCGATCCTCCATGCACCTGGGATGGTATCCTGCGTGCTGCTAGCGTGTGGAATATTCCAGAAGGGTACAAGTGTGCCAAAGCATTTGTAGAGGGCCACGTAGTTAGGACCCCTATAGTTTGTGTAACCAATTAATTGTTGTATTTTTAGTGTTGATGAAGATGACCATTCACTTGGGATGGGCTTAGTTGCCCACCTGACTTAGACACCAAATCACAACCCCTGGATATATAGAACGTATACTTAGATATTCCCTGAAATCCAACCACCGTTAGGCATACGTTATTGTAGTTTGCCATGTAACATGACATCAGTGATGTTGAGTTTTTATTATAAAAGCTGTGTTTTTTCTAAATTGTGTTTAGATCGTGATTGCGACGTCAGACGATGTCCTTTGTAACTCCCTGTTTTAGATAATTGATATTAAAACAGAACCAAACTTTGCCAACTTCCTGAGTCGTTTTGACTATTGATGTTTGAGTAACTTCTGCATCCCCATCCACTTCTAAGCATTGCTGCCTCGTCTTAAAGGACTCAGGTCTCCGAGTTCACGTGGTAGCAGAGGTAGGATGGTTTAAAAGACCCATTGGACCTAGTAAGTTTTAGGGTCTCAGAATATTGAGTGTCCTCTGCCCTTTAGATGGAGGACCGTGAGACTACCTGTGGACAGCGGCCATTAGCAAGAAACTTGCAAGCAACTAAATATAGATGGGACGGGTCCCTCTTTCATGGAATCCCCTCTACAGGAAGCTGAGCGTACCGAAGGCTACAGTGGACAGTTAAGGAAGAGACAATCCCGAGTGTCAGGAGCTGAAAAACGAAGGGTGAGTAGATTGAGAAATGGGGCAAAGGCATAGTGCATGGGGAAAAGGTAACAGACGGTTGGTTGAGTGTTAAGATAATGATGGAAGGTATTTAGTAAAAGTATATGGACGAGGAGCGTTCCATAGGTTAGCCCAAATCCTACGTCAAGGACGTCTAGAAGAGGTTGTTTTAGAATCCGAAACGGATGAATAGGCAACAAACAAAATAGATTTTGTTAAAGAAAACAATCTACACTCCCTATCAGCAGTCACTTTAGGGACACGAGTAGCCACGAGAAGGGTTGGCAGAGATATATGTGGGCCGGCCAGATTGTCTGTGTGTATTGTATGTTATGTATTTATGTGTGTGAAGGAAAAAGTGAAATGTCAAGGAGCGACAAATAGCAAATTGTGCTTAAAGAAGCAAGAGTAAAAGATTTTTTATTTATTTAGTCATTGAGAGTATTGGCTGAGTAGGCAGCTTAAAGTAAAGTGAGATATAAAGGCTTGGAGCGGCGACGATTGGTGCACACTCTCATTGTATTATTTTTGTGAAAAGCATATTTCTGTGTAAAGAACGATAAGTATTGACAGTCGATTGAGACTTGTCATGATGGAGGATGTTACTCCGCTTATACATTTATGCAAACAGTTGCCAAAACACACACCCAAGTTTAAGTAGTACAGTGCAGAATGGGTTAAGGGCACAGCAGATAAAATGTTCATGCCATGGCCACAAGGGGGATCGCTGTAAAAAGCAGTCTTGCAGCACATGACTACGTATTTGCATGCTGCGTATGCAGGAAAGAAATGAGAAAAGACGTTAGCTAGTTTAGAGCTTTGGAAGATGCACCAGGAGGAAAGAGAAGATCCGCCTCCTGAAGACTGGATGCTTAACCAGTACAAGGGGGGGCAGGGGTTGAGCCTTCTGCTCCCCCCCACCGCAACTGGAGTAAACAGTGATCGTGCAAAAGATGGAGTATACATGCTGAGAAAGCTTAAAGCAGCGGCAGGATATAGCAATCCAATGCATGAAGCAGTGGCAAGAGCCGAGAGAAAGGTCCAGAGAAAGATGTGATCTCTAAAGTCCCACGGGACAAAAAGAAGTGAGCAACCAAACGTGACCCTAGATATAGAGAGAGAGAAATTAAAAGATGGAAAGGAGAGAAAGATAAAACTGACGAGATAGCGCTCATACAGAACGAGTGAATGGGCGGTCAGATATTGCTCAACCTTGATGGAAAGAGCATCAAGGAAGTATGACAAAGGGAAGATCAAGACGAGCAACATATAAAAAGAGAGGGAATGAGAGAAACGATTGAAAGAAGATGAGGCTAAATGAATGAGTAGACAAAGACGAGAACAAATGTATCAAGAAGAGCAGTTAAAGGAAGAAAAGGCAGAAGAGCAAAGAAAATATGACAATAGGCAGAGAGCGATTGAAGAACGAGACAGGCTAGAGAAAAAGAGAAGAGGAGGAACAGAGATTGACAGAGAAAAGAATGCAAAGACGCAAAGACAAACGCATAGGGCAAATGAGAGGAGGGAAGTGAAAAGAGAGGAGGAAGAGAAGAAGCTAAGAACCGAAGGGCATTTGATGAGGAAATAGAAAGAAAGAGAAGACCGAGAACACGCGACATTGATCGCATTGAAAAAGAGTTAAGGGACCTGAATCCAGTAGTAGCATGGGAAGACAGAGGAGTTCTTCCCACCACAAGAGCCGATGCCAGGGCCTACTAGGATAAACCTAGAGGAGGATTTTGAGGCAGGAAATATAGGAGATAGAATCTCAAAAGCCTATCACGAGATGAAAACAAAAAGTGAATTAAAAAATAAAGGGAAAGATGACCAATAACTCGCTCATGTATACGAGAGGAAAATATTTTATTGTCGGGTAATGCTCATGAATGTTCAAGGGTTCTCAGGAGCTACAAAGTAGAGTTCCTTTTACCGAGAAATTGCCAGTCTCTATAGGAGGATGTGACATGTCTGTTCCATTATTGTATTTGAGACAGACTCCAGTTAACATACTGGGCAGAGATTTAATGACAAAGGCAAATATGACTATTTCATTCACTGATGAAGGCATAGTGTGTTCTACACCAGGAATACATTATTTTAATGTAGGTGAATTCATCATGGCATTCACAGTACAAATATCTACCTAGTTTAGTGGTCAAAATTATGAGGCTAAAATTATGAGGCTACCTCATAAATTTCTGTTTAGGCGACAGATACCTACGGACGAAGAGGGGGGGGGGGGACAGGTTTTCCCCTTGGAATTACAAGCAGCCATAGTGTGATGGGAATTGGCCATGCTAGAAAGATGGGATAAGTGCAGACCATGGAGAACAGTGATTGCCATTGGTGAAGGATACAGATTGACAGATGTCACTGAAAAGGATCTCTTTAGAGACGACCCGTCAGATGATGAAGTAGTGTTTGAAATGAACATCACTTATTGGATTAGGAGAGAAAAGCAAGAGGTCCCACAAAGAATGGTGTTAGTGCGGCAGCGTCCCACATTCTTTGATGAGGACGTGCCGCTATGATGTAGGCCTGTTAAAGGGGGTGAGAGAAGTCCAGATTAAGCTGAAGCCAGGAACAATTTTACCTCAAGCAAGACAGTATCCCATGTTTTAGAGGCAGATGAAGGGATTTTTAAGACTATGTCAGCTATGATGGCTCAAGGCATCTTAGTGACGGAGTCACCATGCAATACCGCAGTGTAGCCGATCAAAAAAAAATCAAAGGGGGGTTGTGGCATTTAATTCATGATATGAGGCCCATTAACCAGATTGTAGAACCCGAGCTTCCTTTAGTTCCAAACCCAGCGACGATTCTGTGCAGTATTCCCCCAAAACACGATATTTCACAGTGATTGATTTGAAAAATGTATTTTTCTCAATCTCATTGCACAAAGACTCTCGATCTTACGCCATTTAAGTTTCGTCAGACAAAGTTGAAAAGCTCACGTTTACCTCAGGGGTACTGTGAGTCTCCATCGATCTTTAACAGGGTCCTGCAGATGGATCTGAGCAATATTGATCTGCAGAGTGTTGTGTTGCAATACGCAGATGATATTTTAGTTTGCAGCACAACAGAGGAAGAGTGCAGACGAGACTCGATTCAGTTAATGATTATCCTAGCATACAAGGTATATAAGGTGGACCAGGAGAAATTGCAGTACTGTCGGGAAGAAGTGTTATACATAGGACAGTTAATTAAGGAAAGAAGGTAACACCTGAAAGAGCGGAGGCGATTATGAAAACGTCAAAACCACACACAATTAAGCTAATGCAACAGTTTTTGGGACTGTGTAATTATGTAAGAGCATGGGTATTTGATTATAGTTCATATAAAAGACCCTTGTTGCAAGCCCTAAAGAAGGCACAGGGGAATAAGGAAAAGATTGAATGGACTGCGGAGGAGGGATTCGATGAATTGGAAAAAGCTGTTTGTACAGCTCCAGTTTTAGGAATTCCCAATTATTCTGAGGAGTTCTTTTTATTTTCGCACATGAATGGAACAGTTATGACAGCAGTGCTCACACAGAGAATTACATTGGGGTACAAGCCCTTAGCATATCACAGTGGGATTTTAGACCCAGTAATGAGGGGTCACTTCCCTTGTGAACAATCGTTGGCTGCAGCAGTGTTCACGATTTATAAATCTGCAAGCATAGTGATGGGGTGTTCCATGACTATTTGTTGAGCACGCTTTGTTTGCTGTTTTGGAGAAACCAAAAGGTACGCTGATATCTCAAAGAGCTTCTGCTTATGAGGTGGTTATATCGAATTCTGCCATCAAAATCGTCAGGTGCAGAATAGTGAACCCTGCCACGTTTCAAGCCAAACCTGTGGCAGAGGGTGAACATGTGCATGACTGCACGAGTTATGAAGAATCATATGAAGATGTACCTCGTGTTAAAGATGGTTCTTCGAAAATTAATCAAAATAATGGGCAAAGACTGACTGGCTCAGCTGTAGTGAGGTACAGTGAGAATGGGGAATTTGACATTGTGGCAAGCATAAGGCTGCCATCTAATGTTTCAGCACAGGCTGCAGAATTGGTAGCGCTTATTATCGTGCTCAAGAAATACAAAGGAGAGGAAATGACAGTGTACATGCATGATTAGCACGTTGGAAAAGGAGGGGCTACCTCCAAGAGGATGGCACTCCAGTGCAAACCACTGTGTTATTGGATAGACTCATAAAAGCATTACAGCTGTCAGCAGCCATGGCGATAGTTAAATGCGCCGCCCATACTAAGAACTGACTATTTCACGCGGAAACCAAGCCACAGACGAAGAAGCCAAAAGAGTTGCAACTTCTTCAGATATTTGGAGTTTTGATACTCCTTATGCAAGCAAGGGAGAAATCATGGCTGTAATAATGAAAGAAGGTTTTAATCAGTTGCCAAAGACTCAGCTAATGGAAATTCAAGGTGAAGCCCCACAGGGAGAGAAAGATTTATGGAGACGGAGGAGGTGTTCTCTATCCCCCACCAAAGCACTGTGGCGACAAGACAGCACTGATAAACTGATGATGCCTGTAGCCTTATTAAGGGTATGATATGATATGCCATTTTTAACGTGCCTATACACAAGTGTTTCACAAGGGTGGGATTAGAACAGGTACACTACCTCGCGCATGTCACTATGCAGCAACCATTGCGGAGGACTGGTTTGTGCCGAACCTGTTAGAACACGTTGCTTTTTATGTAGTAAATTGCATCGTATGTCAAAGGTTTACTGCTGGGGACACACTGCGAATAGTCAGAGGTGTTATACCTCGACCGAATGGTCCATTTCAACATTTACTTATTGATTATGTTGACATGCTGCAGATTTGTAATGGATACAGGTATTAGATAGTGGTAGTGTGCCCTTTCTCAAGGTGGATCGAGGCCGGTCCATCCACACACCCAGATGCCACTTGCGATGCAAAGTTCTTAGTCTGAGAAGTATTTCCCAGATGGGGAGTATGTGAGCTGCTGAGATCAGATAATCGTCCCCACTTTGTTTATGAGGTATTTGAGCAAATGAGTTTATTGCTCAGTATAAAACACACGTTTTCTTCTGCTTATCACTCGCAAGAGAAAGGAATATTTGAGAGGTCTGCTCAAAGAGGCTAGCCATATTGAAATTAACTTTGAAGAAGGGGTGGCTGCACTGCGTGCCCCTTGCATTATATGCATTAAGAAATCAGCCTGGCTCAGACCATCACCTCACACCCCAAGAAAAAGTCACAGGGAGGCGAATGAGAACGTCTCTAACTCCTCCATCGAGGACTAGGAGTGATGCCCAGACAACTGCAGAATTGTTTGGAACGGAGTTACATGATTACCTAACATGTATGACGGCTAGTATCTCTGTCATTTCAGATCAAGTCAAGCGGACGGGGTGTCTGTCTCAGAACACAGATGAAGATCATACAGCAACTGTAATTCAGAACCTATCTATACCAAGACTCTTTCCAGGAGACCAGGTCCTAATTAAAAACTCCATTAGGAAGTGGCATGAGCCCAGATTTAACGGCCCTTTCATCATGGAGGATGTCACTCCATCGGCAGTCAAAGCCTTAGGAAGACGCGTGTGGATTTACCAAGGTGATGTGAAAGCCTATGCTGGAGAGACCGACAAACCCCCAACCCATTCGAAGCAAGTCAAGGAGAAGAAATTCAGCATGTGCCGACTAGATCGATGACGAGGAAGAAGGACACAGAGACTATCCAGTAGATGGACAAAGAATACTTTGGACTGTGGTTCTTTCATGGACACTCTTACAGCTACTTGGTAGGAGTGCAAAGCAGCAGTTGTTCTTGAACCACAGGAAATTTGATGACAATGGACTCTGATTTTCCCAAAAACACTCTTTGTAACTGCTATCGCAAGGAGTGAAAACGTTACTGTTCTTAAGTCACAGTAGTGTGTAGACACTAGACTTTGGAGTGCAAAAGTAAAACGAAGGATGCCAGATTTGGATTTTGTGTTCGACGACTGGAAGGGAGGGCAGTTCCCAGACTCATTTCAAACCGAGTTTCTCTTTCGTGGGCTACATGGTGCTCACTGATGTTAATGTACACAGACTAATTCTTGCGGTCTTAATTTTTATGCTTAGAGCTTACCCTGCCCTTGTTGGCCATCGTGTTGATGTACATACTTTCATTTAAGATACTAAGAATGGTGCAGCGATTAGATGTCTTCTGGCAGCAATTCTGGACCAGATAAGACAATTACCTGAGCATCTTTCTGAGCAAGCGAATGGTCCTGTTCAGTGACGAAGCTCACAATTTACTTGTTTTGGTCGTTATCTGCTTGAAGCTCATCCTTATCTTGTTCGGGGCAAAGATAACATTCATGTGCTCACACAATATCCTGTCAATCGTCCTGCGATCAGTCAGCTACTTGAGGAATTAAGTTCAACAACTGCCAGAGTATTTTATAAGATTGCCTGAATAAAAAGAGTTTTTCTTCCTTAAAAGTAGTCAAGGGAAAATCATGTGGTCAATAAACCACCTAGCTATTCCAACCAGTGAAGCAGATCGGCGACGAGTAATGCCATCACAATGTGGTGCATAATATATGATTGCTCAATGTTTATCGTTGTTTTCATAATTTTGCTGGTTCATGCGGTGTATGTTGTTGGTCCAAAGAAAGGAAAAGTTCCTTTGATTTTTCCCAATCCAGTAACCAATACAGAGCCAGACATTGTAAGGCAGCCTAGGCCATATGTGATTGTCCCTACTCCAGTGATGCATGAGAAAGCATCTAGCTCTGTGACAAATGTTATTAGAATTCCTACAGTAGGAAAGAATCTTTTAGATGTCATTGCTGATCACCAGATACAGGTCCTTTCAGAAAGACAAAAAGAGATCTAAGAGAAGTACAAGGGAGTGCGACTATGAATTAACTAATTATATAGACAGTACAGCACATTTAGGGAACCATATGCGGTATCAGCATATGAAAGAGGATGGCAAAAGCACTTCTGAAGAGGAGTGTTATGTATGTGCACTCCTTCCTTATACTATGGGAAAGTCGAAGGTGTTCACAGCTATTGAAATAGACATCCAAACAGCTCATTGCCTATGTCACATTGCACTCTGCCTGGCAAGAGGTCAATTCATGGGTCAAATAGCATCATTGGATGGGCAACAGAATGGTGAAGCCCGGATGAAGATGATTATGTCCAAGATTTAAAGAAAAGAGCAAGGACATTCACCAGAAATCATGTAATAAGATATGACCAGCCTGGAGTGAAAGGAGCTGGAATCAGATGGGATGTTAGTAGAAGACTTGACAGCCCAGGAAAGACTACAGAAGAAATTTGAAGATGGCAGGAAAGAGGCCAGATGCAGTGCTTTCTCCAGGTGGATGCGAGGATGGTGCAGTCATATGCAGAGCCTGGGAAGTAATTGGGTATCTCAAGCCAACTATTGACATAGTGGAAAAGGGATGTAAACCTTTATGGCCAAAACCTGCTAAACTACTGACATGGGTCAAAGACAAAGGAGCTCCTTTACAGATCGTGCCTTTGGACAGTGCAAAGCTATGCTTCAGAAACAATGGCACAAGAAAGGTTGGAGAGAATCAAAATTGTGGTTGAACCGTTGATGTGCCAGGAATGAAGGTTGGGACAGCAGTGATAATGGATCACTAATGGGCCTGTGGATCCAGAGCTTATATGAAGCTGCCCAGAGATTGGGGAGGACTGTGTTCTTTAGTGTTTTTCGATGTTCCAGCATTGGTGATTCCAAAGAGTGACCTGAACATTGGTGAGTTCCCAAAAGCAGATGCTCACCTGAGCAAGAAGAGATCTATTGAACTTGTGAATCAAATGAAGAGAGAAAATTATTTCTCAGCCAAGTCAATAGAGGCCTTTGATGCTATTCCATATGAACACAGACTGTTCAGCCAGACGTGAGCAGTTTTTTCTGTTATCTTTATGCCTGGAATCCAGACTATGGCGAATACCAAATGGTTACAGATAACCAGATGGGAGCTCCTGCAGACGTTCAACACTATCATAAAGGGATTTAACGTCATCAAAGAAGAGCTGAGAGCCATACAACTGATGACTCTCCAGAATAGATATGTCCTTGACATGATCACAGCTATGGATGGAGGTGTTTGTGCCAAAATCGGGGAATCATGTTGCACATTCATACCTTCTCACAACAACGAGAATGTCACCTTGACAGAGGCCAAAACGATGGTGACGAACCTGCACGTCAAAATGATAGATGAAGTGGAAGACATTGCTGATGACAGTTGGTTTGGATCGATCTTCTCATGAGTTCCACAATGGATGGCAGACATTTACAAGTTCCTTGTAGCCCTGTTGGTGATGATCCTACTTGGATTCTGTCTGATCAGGATAATGATCACACAGTGCAAGAAGACTGCAAAGAAAGCAGTAGGAATGAAGATTGTGAATGATGTTGAATTGGGAGTTGAGCCCAAAGAGCCAACAGACGAAGAAATGTGAAGGCCAGCATTCACGCACCTGAGGCAAAGAAGTTCCTGTACTCAAGACACCATAAGAAATATGTGGGAAGATGGATTTACTACAGTCCCAGTGGACAGTGCAGTCTTATGACCTGGAGTGTTGATGAACATGTGAAATCAGTTGGATGCCTGAAAGGAGTCGTGAAGATTTGGGTCCCAAAGAAGCATTTCTTCAGACGAGGACATCTGGATGTGAAGACTGATGACAGAGTGGTTGATGAATCGCCCAGTGGGGCTGGGGGAGTGCCAGAGGAGTCGTCAAGTCTCCCCATCAAAAGCTCCACCCCCAAGTTGTCTATATGTTGGGAACCAGAGATGGCTACAGGAGCAATGCCTGTACGGATGCCTATACCACAGAGAATCTTTGATGCAAGGTATCCATTAAGAAAACCCAACATACATGCACAGAGAAATAGTGCTTTTCTGGTTGGCATGCCAGAAGAAGTGTGCATTTGAACGAGAAAGATGACTTGTGACGTCATGCGAAGTAAGAACTGACACACCTAGAGAAGACATTCAAGACAAGAAGATATAGACATTCTATAGAAACTGAAGATGAAGTATAGAAGATAAGCAACATTTTGGGTATCAAAATTAAGATGCTTGTGCAAAGAAGCACTGAAGAAAATGCAAAGTCATTTCACACCTGTACAAATGCAGGAACACAAGTAGGGAAAAGTGATCATAAAGACTGGCTACGTAGTGAATTAGATGCAGCGATGCAACTACGTATACATATAGGAATGTACAAAACCTGGATATTCCACAATGCACTTTAGCAAGGCCTGAAACCTCATGATCAGGAAGGTATTTCAGTGTGGCGCACTTGGAAATAAACTGATGGCTAAAGAGAATTTCGAGAAAGGCATGGCTGGCCCAGCAACAAGAAGTCAAGGCCACAGTGAGTTGGGCGCCTGTCAAAAAGGATATAACTAATGTGAGAAAAGAACAAACTCCTGCTAGAAGCAGTATGAAAAAACACTGAAGTTTCATCATTTAATAATATTAAATGCAGCAAAAGGTTCAAAAGAGTGGTCTCCAGTCACATGGTCGAAGATCGAAATAGCTTGGGTCAAGCTGCACCGAAACCAGAAGACAGAATGATGTCACACCCCCTTTATTTATCAGGCACAACTAGCTTTTGCAAGGCCGAGTTCAAAGCCTTAATTGACTGGCAGACTGTAGGAGTGATGATAGATGTTGGGCTAATCGGTGGGGAGGCAAGACCACGCGGATACTCTGTGCACCTGGGATGGCAGTCTGCATGCTGCTAGTGTGTGGAATATTCCAGAAGCGTACATGTGTGCCAAACCAATTGTAGAGGGCCACATAGTTAGGACCCCTATAGCTTATGTAACCAATTCATTGTTGCATATTTAGTGACGATGAAGATGACCATTCACTTGGGATGGGCTTTTGCACACCTAACTTAGACACCAAATCACAACCCCTATTACACAGCCACATTAGTGGCTGTGTAGTTATTGTTAAGTTGCCAATCCCATAGGAAGAGCACTTTTTGGGTGGCTTATAACTTCGCTCTCCCTGGAGGAAACGTCACCAAACTTTGCAAAAATAAGTATATGGCCCACTCTGAATTTTTCTGCAAAGTTTGGTGTGGTTTGGTCCAGGAAGGGCAAAGTTATAAGGGGGGTCCCAAAACTTATTTTTTTCCCATTGACTGAATGGGGAAAATACTTTGCTCACGCCTACAGCCCAAACCGCTGGATGGATTTTCACCAAATTTGCGGCAGGAGCAGGGGCTTGGCCCTGAAAGCATGCTTTTGTAAATTTGGTGAGAATCCGTCCAGTAGTTTTTTTTAAAACGACTAGGTCCCAAAAATGAGTGATATCTATGTCCGCTCTGCAGACATAACACCGATTGGGTAATCGGCTTGCGTCATGTCCGTGGACATACCAGGTGTTCGCTGATTGGTTGGGATGAAGCGTGAGGTGTGTCGGATTGTTTCGATGCGCCCGCCATCTTGGATCCGTGTTTGGTGTCCGCGGACATCGCGGTAAAAACAAATTAAAAAACACAACATTGCACTTGTTAAACTTATCAAATAATCTTTGGGGAGGTGAGGGGTAATGAGGATGGGATGTGATATGGCTGCAAGAAGCAAAAAAACAGGTGTTTTTCTGTCGCGAAAGTCCCACGGTACTTTTGGAGGTGTTCCACAATATGTGCCTAAAGTACAGGCGAAAGATTGCATTTTGGCATTCAAGGGATGGAGATGTATAATCATGGAATTGTGGACTTGTAAACCTAGATTGTTGCTTCTGCAGTCTGCAACCCCAACCTTACCTTGTAGTATTATAGAGTAATACTACATTCCGAATGCCCGTTCCTCTACATTGTTTATATTGGTTGCCCAATATTTATTAATATTAAATAGAAGCAATTTCAGGTTATTTTACACTCTTAATTAAATTGCTTGATGTTTATAAATTGATGTGCTGATGCTACACCCAGAGCGCGGCAAATAAAGGGCTATTGATGTCTGTGTTAAAATGTAATTAAAATAACAATGGAGTCAGACTGGCGCCCCCTATAGCCTGGCACCTCAGGCAGCCACCTGCAGTGCTTGATGCACGAGGATCAGAATAACAGTTCTCAAGGATGCAGTGAGGCAAGTTGTTGCAAACTAAGAAAGTATGTTGATTCTGAGTGAAGGTCACCAGCTTTGAATTTTTGCTTGCGAGCTAAAGAAGCCCACACATCGGACACACAGTATAAGGTTCAATTGTTTTTTGACCTTGAGAGAATGGGACCATTCCGAAAGGAATTGAATGAAAGGAGGTTTGTAATAATGAAGATATGATAAGGTTATGCATTCCAAAACTAGGCTAAGGAACATGTAAATTCAGTTTTTTTTTTGTAAAAACAATTTTATTAGTTTATTCAAACAAACAATACAAACCAAACTTGCAGTATATTAATAACATTTTCATAATATTTTGTTTAGAAATATTCACTGCTCCCCTTATCCCTCCCCCGTTCCGAGCCTACTACTTTCCGCATTCTGTTCCTTCATCCTACTGTAGGGTCTTCCCTTCTGCGGGTTTCATTGGGTCTTGTATTGATCCAAACAACTCTGCTATTAATTTCCAGGCCATCAGGGTCTCTGCCTCTTCCCCCCCCCCCCGGCCCTGCTCGCTTCCAGCCATACCATGGTTTCTGCCTCCGCCCATTTCTGCAAATCTCTCCACCACACCTCTAATCGTGGCCTTTGGCATGTCTTCCACCCCATAGCTTTTCTCCTCTTTGCGAGCACATATGCCAGGTCTTTTAGTTTGCTCACATGCTGAAGGTCCCGTGGTCTGGGGAACCCCCCCCCAACAAACAGGCCCACACTGTATCCACCACAATCTTGACTCCTCTTTCCGCTAGCTTTTGTGCCACTTCGCTCCAGAAATGCTCAATGACCGGGCATGACCAAAACATATGCACCAGGCCCGCATTCTCTTCATCACACTTGGGGCATATGCCTGCTGTCCCACATTTTTAAACCTCAATATCCTCTGGGGTGTCATGTACGCCCTATGCGTGATATATAACTGTATCTGCTTTAATCTAGCATTCCTCAAGACACTCTTGTGGTACCCTTGGGCTCTTTCCCACAACCCATCATCCATCGGGGTTCCCACTTCTGCTGTCATGATCACTGCTTCCAAGGAGCCAGGACCAGCCCAACGTCCTTGGAAGCAGGCCCCTAACCCTAATCCTAAGCACCAGCCGGTCCCCACTGGGACCTTTTGGACCTTGTCCTGGCGCCGGTGGCACAAGGCTCATCAAAACCATTGGTCCCGGCACTGGAAGCGCCGGGCTCATAATAGGTGTGAAGATGCTTGGGTGGACTTACCTGCAGCAGACCATGCTGCTTACTCACCAGCCACTTAGAAGCCATCCGAGAACAGGAACTACTTTCTTACCTGGGTGGGGCAGCTCCACTCCCTGGATACAGCACTGGAACTCTTCTGGAAACTGGAACTCTTTTCTTACCTAGGCGGGGCCGTGGAAGAAGACGCCTCATCACTCCAAGGCTATTTAAACCACACCCGATAGATGAAGCGTGCTTCGCGTTATTCTGCATCTGCAGCAGAACGCTCACCGAGTCTGCTCCGGCCTTTCTTCTTCCGATCCTGGACCTGCAAGAATCCTACTTACCATTTCAGTATCCAGACATCATCAGCACCTGTAAAGAACAGAAACAACAGGTTAGCAAGACGAACTTTACACGCAGTGCTTACGTACCGGATCCATCGGCTGCGGCCGTTTCTTCACGCCGCATCTCCACCTGCAAGAACAAAAGCATTGCCATACTTACCGGCACGCTGTGAATTCCGGATTTCTTCGTTCTGCATCGCCGCCTGTGAAGACAAAGTATCGTTAACAACTTACTGGCATTCCGCGGACTCCGGCCCTGCAACCCAACATCTGAAAGGCAAAAGAAAAGACATTAAGCAGGTATTTACTTACGTCCATCACGCTCGTCGCAATAAAACGCCTCCAAATTCTCCGGCGTCTCTTTAACACGAACTAAGCTGCAAAGAAAAGAGACAGTTAGAGCGCTTGCCATACTTACAAACTTCCAAGCGCTTCATTTCATCTTTCATCTCAAGAGCCCTGCAATACATAAGGGAAAAGCATTATACAGAGTCTGCATATAAACGTGCCACGCATGTAAAGACTATAAAGACAAAGGTGTCCAGAAACTCACCGCTCGTGCAGATAACGACGGTAACCATCCTCTGAATTCAAGAGGCCTGTGTTTCACCAGTTAAGGAACTGGCAACGGCACCCTGCACCAGACGCAGATGGAGAGCCCAGCATTCACCTATATAAGGTGAGCACGTTGACCTGGGGGTTCTACGAAAAAGCTAGAGAGAGAGAGAGAGAGAGAGAGAGAGAGAGAGAGAGAGAGAGAGAGAGAGAGGGACATTCAACAACCCAGACCATTAACCCCCATATTCTTTCACCTGCAGAAACCTCACTCTTCGAGTCCGACACACAGTGCGAAGAGGTTCGACCCCAGAAGCCAATCGAGTCCTGCACATCACTTTTCGAGTCACAGACAGCTTCCTGCCAAGACCCGCGCCTCTGTGGGAATCAGGTGAGCGTTACATCCGCCTCCCAGTCTAGTCTCAATTGTACTACCTCCTTACCAAATTTAGACATCATCATCTCGTATATTCTGGATATCTCATGTCCGCCCTCCACTATATCATATATTGTGTCTATGGTAGCATCAGGTTCTTCCGCCAGTACCACTTCAGGCCATGTTCTCTTTATTCTCTGCACCAGTCTATGATACGTGATATATTGGCCCGTGTGTAACCCAGTTTCCTCTCCCAGCACCTCAAAATCTATGATAGTCCCCTCTTGCCAAATATCACCCATTGTTGCTAATCCAACCGATTCCCAGTGGTTTCTGATTATCATCCTTAGTTGCTTGCGTCCTCCTGCCAGTGCAACCAGCGGCACCTGCGGGGAACATGGTGATGGGTTCTCCATCATCTGGCATGCCCTGCGCCACATCCTCCACCCAAGCTTCATCAACTTGGGACGCCCTTCCATTTCTGTCTTGGGCAACCACATCATTTCTTTCAAGTAGAATGGGGCACAATCTTGTCCAAACAGCCTAGATTCAGAGGTCACTTCATCTGAGAGCCATTTAGCAACATATTGAAGTTGGCTCGTCACATAATAAACCTCATAATTGGGCAGTTTTATGCCCCCTTTATCATGGAAATTCTGAAGTTTCCAGAGGGCCACTCTGTTCCGGGTGCCATGCCATAGAAAATCCCTGCATATATACAGTCCAATCTAGTGAAGAATTTCTTAGGTATCCAGTGCAGGATATTCCCAAAGTAATGCAGGAGCCTAGGCAGAACCACCATCTTCAGCATCGCCCCACGCCCCATCATCGCTAAAGGCAGCTTTACCCAAAACCTCATGCAGTTTTTGATCTTCTTGATCGCTACCTCTGTGTTGAACCTATGCTCCTCTGCCACCGAGTGGTATATGTCTATCCCTAGATAGCGAAACGTGCCTACCGCCCATGGTATCTATAGCACTGTTAGTTGTTCCAAGTGGATCCCTTTATATCCGCCTAATGGAAACATGCTAGACTTCTGAGGGTTCACCTCTATCCCAGACATCTCTGCATATCTTTCCATTACTTCCAGTATGTATTGGAGGTTTTCCTCCGGGTGTCATAGATATAACAGCACATCATCTACATATAAGGATATCAGATGTCGATCACCCCCGACCGCAATGCCTATCGTATCGTATTGTTGCCTCAGGTAGATCGCCAAAGGTTCCAGAGCCAGTATATACAGCATAGGGGACCATGGGCAACCTTGTCTGGTGCCCCTACGGAGTTGCCACCTCTCCGATATCACTGCTCCAGTTTTAACTCTAGCCAGCGGTTCGCTATACAACATCTTAGCCCACTGCAAGTATCCAGGACCCATCCCATAGCCGGCCACGGCCGCCAGCAGCCATGGCCATTTCACCAAATCAAAGGCCTTTATTGCGTTCAATGACACAATTGCTAGCTCACCTTCATTTTCGTTTCCATATTCAATGACCCTGTGGAGCCTCCTAATGTTATTGGTTATGTTTCTATTGGGGACATAGCCTGTCTGATCAGGATGTACTAATTTGCCAATGACTCTCCTCAATCTATTTGCCAAGACAGCCGTCAATATTTTACTGTCTTGGTTCAACATCAATAGGGGTCTGTATGAACCGCAGCTCTGCCCGGGCTTATTTGGTTTGGGTAGCGGTATTATGACCGCTTCTCTGAGTGACTCGGGCAGCCTGCCCCGCTCATATGCCTCGTTCAGCATCTCCAGCAGCGGGGGAAGCACCTCTCCCTTGAATGTTTTATAGAATTCACTTGGGAGTCCGTCAGCTCCCGGAGTCCTACTAGTGGGCAACTGTCTCACCACCTTCTCCAGCTCCTCCAAAGTGATCGGTTCATCTAGCTCCTCTCTCTCTTCGACACTAATCTGCGGCAGTCCTATATCCTCCAATGTTTCTGCTATCATCGCACAATTGTCCACCCCATCGTCTCTATATAGCCGCCCGTAGTAGTCTACGAACTCCTGGTTGACTCCCTCTTGGGTATCAACCACCCCCGTCTTCTCTCATTATCATCCTGATCATGGGTCTAGGGTTTTCACTTTTATATAGCCAGGCCAAGATCCTCCCAGGTTTATCCCCTCCTGCATGCTGTCTCTCTATATTTTTTGTAGTTGAGGTTACACTGTCTCTCCCAGTGCCCAGCACACTTTTACACTTTTGCTGCAGCTGGAGTATCCCTTCAGCGTCTTCTCTAGTATTATTTCCTCCCTTTTGTGCCCTTTCCAATCCACTCTCCGCTTCCCGCAGGTCAGCCAGGATTCCTCCCTGCAGCCCTTTGGATTTTGATATAGATACTCCCCTCATCACTACCTTGAAGGCCTCCCACAGTGTGCCCGATGATTCCACGCTGCCAGTATTTGTCTCAAAGTAATTCACAATCTCCTCCGTCATATCCTCCCTAAAAAGGGGGTCCTTAAGTGCTTCCACTCTGAGGTGCCATGTCAGAATCCTCGCCCTCAGGGGATGATATTGCCATCGGAGGATCAAAGGCGAGTGGTCCGAGAGGACCCTCGCTCTGTATTCAAAGTATGTGGTCTCTGCCACTATCTCAGGTGTGCCAAAAACAATCTAACCTTGTATGTCATTGCTGCGGGGCAGAATAATGCGAATAATGCCTCTGTAGGGGGTGTCGCGCTCTCCATAGATCTTCAAACCCAAAGTCATTTAGTAGTGTTTGCAGCGCTTTAGCAGCAGGGGTAGGTCTATCTGTTCTCCCGTCTGATCTGGCCATTTTAGGGTTCAGTACACAGTTGAAGTCCCCTTCCGAGATCACCCCACTCCCCGCACACTTGCTGAGGCGATTACACAATGTTTTAAAATATGCCGCCGTATTCTGGTTCGGGGCGTACGTGTTCACCACACTTATCTCTCTATTTTCCACCAATCCCCGCATAATAACCATCCTCCCATCCGCCTCAACCAGCATCTGTAGCAGCTGAAATGGGATGTGTGGTGCCACCCAGATAATCACTCCCCTGGCATATGCCGAATATGGCGAACCCACCACAGTCCCCTTCCATTTCTTCCCAACCATCTCCAACTTGTCTCATGTCAAATGCATCTCTTCAAGTAGAGCTATGTCTATTTTTTGCCTACGTAGGTATAGCATGACCTTATTCCTCTTCAAGTAACTATTGAGCCCCCTGACGTTCCAGGTAACTACTTTAAGATCCTCCATGGTGTGGCAAAAATCCCTCTCCTCACCTGTTTGGTCCAAATCCATTTGCATGAATCGTCTGTATAGGCTCGTACCCCAACTTAAACTCCCCACTAAAAACACAGCAAACCCCCCAACCTCCCAACCGCCCACCTCCCAATCCCCTCCCAACAACACCCTCCCCAGCTGATGCCCAGCTCCATCCCTGCATCTCAGACACCCCCGCATCTAGCCCTTTCTGGCAATGGCCCGTACTCGCGGCTCAGCAGGGTCAGGCCGTCCTAGTGGATTTCTAACTACTAACTTCTGGGGCGTAGGTTGCCTCTACACTGCTGCTCCTATTCACCACATCTAGTGCTTCCCAGTCAACTTATGCTTTTTATTATCTAAATTCAAGTCCAGCAGGATTGATAAGTCTGAAAGTGACATAATACAATTCTAATGTTCAAACATAACTCAACGGGGGCTCCCCTCCGCTTAAAACCCCAGTGGTCCTACTACATCCCCCTCACTTATCGTGCTTCATGTGATCTTGTTCCTCATCTCGATCCGGACAGCCCTTCAGATCCAGCCACGCCGCCGTGTCCTCTGGGGTCTAAAAAAAGAAGGCTTTACTTTTGTGAAAAACTTTTGAAACACTTAACTTCGCAGGGTACAGAAGCATGTACTTGATCCCAGCCGCGCGCAGTCTCCTCTTGACTGCCACATAGCTGTATCTCTGCCTTTGCACCAACATCGTGTAGTCAGGATACGCTGTGATGTTAGTAGATGCCCTTTCTATCGTCCCACCTTTACGGAAGTATTCCAAGATTTTTTCTTGGTCTTTATAGTTCAATATTTTCGCAATTATCGCCCGAGGAGGGGCCCCGGGCCGTGGTTTTCTCATCAGGGCCCTATGTGCTCGTTCGACAGTGAATCCTTGCAAGAGCTTGTCCGCCCCCATCTCTTGCAGGATCATATTTTCCACATAGTCCGTGGGGTCCTGGCCCTCCTCCCGCTCAGGCAAGCCGACCACTCGAATGTTATTCCGTCTCGCCCTCCCTTCCGCTTCCTCTGCTCGGTTCTCTAGATTAGCCACCTGCTGCTTTAGTATGTGGACCTCCTTCACATTATTTGTACTGGCTTCTGTATTGGTTTTCACCACACTCTCCAGTCCACTTGTTCTTTCCGCCAGCGCCCTGAAGTCTTGTCGCAGCAGGGTAACTTCTATTCCCACAGCATCAATCTTTTTCTCGAGGGCCGTTCGTAGGTCCGCCATTGCTATGCCCCATGTGTTCCTCAGCTCTGTTATTGCTGCTAGGACCTGTTTATTTTCTTCCCCTGAGCACTGTCTGCGGAGACTGTCGCTGAACCTAGTACCAGGGCAGTAGGAGTTTGAGGCGTCTTGGCAAAGGCATCCATTGTGGGTTGTTTACTTTTGGCCCCAAGTCCTTTAACTGACATAATGCAGCCTGCGTGTCCGGTATTGGTCCCCCGATGTCGTACCAGCTAGCTGCTGTATATCGCAGCATGCGCTGCTCCCCGATTTCAAGTGGGTTGCATTCTCCCACATACCTTCACCGTCTGTGGCAGATTATACTTTCAGGTCACCTCCTGTGTCACCACCTGCACCTCAGCCTACTCGGGTATCCAGCTCACCCTGGTGCGTATTTAGCACATCTTCACACTCTCCGATGTCCACAGCACTGCTGCAGGGATGTCGGATTCTCCCTCTTCGCTGTGCGTCACTGCCCAGGGGGGCTATACTCGATCTTGTCCCCTTCTCTGGGAGAGCCTGTTTCTGCCCACCACCAGAGGGGGAGGGGAGCTCGTGACCCCTCTCCTCACTCCCCCTGTTATGAGTGTTCGTCCACTTCCTCAACTGGCTTGTCTCAAGTCTGTGCAGAGGTGCAGGCCGCCCTCTACAGCAACAGTGGCGCAGAGTTACCGGGGTCTGGCTGCTTCCGTTTAATGGCCTTATGATGTGCAGGGTCCCCTCCATCTTATATCCTCTAATGATACGCAACCAGCCCGCAATGAAGCGGCACAGGAAGAGCTAGCACAGGAAAGCACAACCCGGCTCTCTACCTGTGCCATGTTGCACTTAGGGGCATGTCAGTGAGGCTACATATCTTTGCCCCTTAATTAATGATTAGGTCCTTATCTCCATAGGCTGTGTGCTTACCGTGCACAGCACTCAGCTTACTGCCATAGACCACAAGCCTCCTCCAATCCACCAGCTCTGCGGGCGTTACTGTCAGTAGCCGCACACGCCTCGTGCGTGTGTGCGCTGCGGGTTCTGCTGCTGGGATGGACCCGGCAGCTATTAATAATCCTAGGGGGCCGGGTCTGTATCTCCGCGAACAGCGGCCGGCCACAACGCGCTCCTTGCCGCACTGCCTCATTTCACCTGGCCATCACTCTCCCTGTGGTATCGCTTGCTTCGTTTTCTGTGCCTGCGGTCGGCTTATCACTTACACAGCTTCCGCACGTCCTTTCTCCACGATAATCGATCACCGCTCCAGCAGCCCATCTTGCTCACGCGCCTGTTGCTTTCACAGGTCCCTTTGTTCTGCAGCAGCCACCATCTTGGTATTATACGCTGCAATCCGTGATACAAAGTGTCAGATCTCCCGTTCTCCTGGGCTGACTCGCTCGTGGGTGGATGCGCCCTTTAGCAGTCACCTTCATACGTCTATACTGTCATTTTCGTGCTGCAGTCTGTCGTCTGGTAGCCCAAGCTACTAAGAATCGATCGCCGGATCACGGAGCATGATGGAGTCACAGCCTACTCCATGGCTGCGAGGCCACGCCCCCCTGTAAATTCAGTTTATGAAGAATCGTTGGTGCGAACACAGTGTGCGTTACGGTCTGAGTTACGCCAAGAGAATGGAAATGGTGAATATAATGTAAGTTTGATTTTCGACGATTGTATACCCAAACGAGCATTAACTTATTATTATCTGAACATTATTTCTGGGTTACATGCTATTAGTTTGTTCTGTGTGGCATATTGCAATGAAACACAAGTACAACCTGTGTGTGTAGTGGTCTTTTTAACATGCTTATGGGGAGTGCAGCATTGAGGTGCATGTAGACCACCACTCTGTTCCCCCAGGTTCAACGCTAATATTTCATAACAATGTCATGTATGACCATCTCGAATTGTGTACCACTTTCCACGTTTTCTCTCTGTTGAGATCGTTTCATGTCTGTGCTAATCGTTAGTTTAAACTCTATGCCGAATGAATAAGTCAATAGATAAATTGTAATAAAGATCGGCTAGTGAGACACATTTCTGTTATGTTTTCGAAACAGGTACATCCTGCCATTCTGTGATTGTCATAGATTCCAGATGCCAACTGACAGGTTTTTTAACCGTCAGCTGCATATAGTTGTGAACAACTGGATCACAGTGACTCTTTTTTGAGACGATCGCCAAGGCTGTACTAGCGATTAGGAGCAACATAACATCCTTTACGGTGGGCTAGCCCCAAGTTAATGCTGAAGCATCGGAATTCACTGTGCGACCCAAGCGTTTCTTTTACCAAAAACGAACACCTTGTGTACGCAAAAAGAACAACACGTTCCTCACTATAAACATTTTGGATCGCGAGCGAAGAAACAAAATTTGCAATTTGATTGAATATGGCAATAGTCGGATGTTCTCGGAGCGTTTATTGTGAAATAAAAGTACTTTACAAATTGTACAGTGTTGTTGTTTCCTTTAAAAGTACGGTTTAATATTACGAATGGTGACATGCTGTGTTGCGATTCGACATGTGTTGATTTTCGGGTTCTGCGTCACGTAGGTGATTATGGGCGCGTTTGGCTACACTGACGAGGAACGTCACAGAGAAAGGTGGAGAATATCACTAGGTTTGGTGATGTGAGGCTCAAGGGCGGGGCATATGATTTAGTGACAGGGCAGTTTACCTTAGGCTGATGCAGCAATGGATAAGATTAGCACAAGATGGCCGCGCCTTGCTGCCAGATTTTGCATGTTTATAAAAGAGGAAAAGTGAGGTAAGGTGCATTGGAAATGTTTGTGCGAGATCAACGTATGTATAAAAATACATGCCCGAACCCTCGGGACAATAATATTTATTGAGCATTGCACTTGTCAAATTTATCAAATAATCTCTGGGGAGTTGAGGGGTGATGAGGATGGGATGGGATATTTCTGACCTGATTTCGAATGAGTTTACAAGGTTTGGTGGGATTTTGTGCAGAGGGGGCAAAATTAGAAGGGGGGTGCTAAAATAATGTAAAGGCTTATAAATGATATGTCATTTGATGAATCTACACTTCTTTTGGCAAACTGATAATAGATCTAGATATAAATGTTTTTACGAAGTTTGGTGGGATTCTGTGAAGAGGGGGCAAAATTTGAGGGGGGTCTCAAAATAATGTAAAGGCTTATAAATGTGGTGCCATTTGAGACATGTACAAAAGGTTTGCAAAAAGATTATAGATCTAGCTATAAAAGTTTTCGTAAAGTCTGAATGTATTTTGTGAAGTGGGGGTAGCTTATATGATGATTGTATGTGCATTCATTTGACACTTTTGAAAAAATTAAACGTGGGTGGATTTTCAGCAAACATGCGTAAGGTGTATTGGCAAGGATCTACAAGCATGATTTTGCAAATGTGGCAGGGTTTTATTATTTGACAGTTAAAAAAAAAATAACGGTATAGCTTTAGTGACTGAGGGGTAGCCTGTGGCCATGGGCAGTGGCCAGAATGTCCGGTTCAAGGTCATGATCCGGACAATCTGGCTACTGGCCATGACCAGAAGGGACAAAACATAGGATTAAAGTGGCCATGTCCACCTGGGACTGGCTTTGTGGTAAAGTTATTCGAAATTAGGATAGATTTGAAAAGGTAGAAAAATGTGCTTGTGGTAATATGGTCAAAGGGTTTTCTTTTTGCCTTCTGCAGGCTGCCACGGAAAGCGAAGATGGGTCCTGTATGGAACCCCTGCCTTCCCTTTCCATGGTGACCATCTTGGAAAAGGATTTTCCTTCCTAAACCGGGACGCCACAGGCGTCCTGATGTAGGACGAACAATCCTCTTTTTCTAGTACCACGGGTTCCCGCTTTGGGAACCTAGGCTGCTAATGGCGTTCATCCCCCATTTCAGGGGCTGGAATGGGGGGATAATGGTCCAGAGACCTCGTTATCCACCCTCGCTTTGCTTGGGCTGATAACTTGGGCTGCTGGGCCGGTATCCACCGTTCCAGTCCCTGGAAGGGAGGATGAACGCCCCAATATTCCCATTAGTATAACACAAAATGCAAATGGAAATGTTGGAAAATCTTATTGAGTCTATGTACTTTACTGAGAAATATAAAGTAGATGGAGACTATGCAGTTTTTTTTAGTTGTATTTTTTAACTGTGAAAAGTGGTTCGTAAAGGAACATTTATTTTGTTCTTAGATGGATTTTTGTTGGCAGGAGAACTTAGAACGAAAGGTGGGGAGAGAAATGAGGGAAGAGGTACCAAGCACTAATATGGAGGGGCAGGTGGACACGGGAAAAAGTTGCGCGTGTGTTATTTCTAAGGTAGGGGGCAGTGTTTCTCATGCTCCTTGATTAGAGCAGTGGTGGTGTCTCTTGGGGAGGAGGGATGGCCTTAGCTGATGCCATTTTAAGATAAATAGCAGTTTTGCTAAAAGTATGTACTGTGTACTAGATCATTAATGGATGAGTAGGAATAGGTGTTGGAGCTGTGCAAGGGAAATTTTGAAGTTGAAAGTTCCTAGATCAGTAGAAAATGCGGTTCCAAACTGTCTGCGAAGCACAGATCTTATTGTGAAGTGCATATGGGTTCTCGGACACGTCATCATGGCGCACGCCAGCATATGGTCATGTGGCACTCTCCGGAAGGTCTGCAATGAAGTCAGATGTTCGTAGACATTATGGTTAAGTTGCCCTACTAAAAACCTATGAAATTCAGTGAAGAAACGTTGTTAAAGGGTGTTAGGCCGAAACCTGTGCAGTTGCCTTAGGGACCACTGCAAAAGGCTTAAAACTACAGGTGTTGGCAGAAAAACCCAATTAGTAGCAGTCTGTACCACCCAGATTTACCTGGTAGCTCTGGCTGAGCAGCCAGATTTCTCTCAAGAAGAGTTAGACAGTATGTAGAGTATACAAGGTAGGTACCAAAATAAAGTAGCACAAGCAAACACTGACCAGAGCTTTGGTATCAAAGTATATAATTATTTATTTAAAGACACACTTATAGAAACACTCCAGCACTATTATTGTAAGCAAGTTCAAAACACAGTCACTATTAATATATATACATCCCTTATTCCTTATTGGAGAAGTCTTCGTTAACACCACTTATTTTCAGACAAAGGTGAGCGCTTAACTAAAGATGGCACTCCAATAAGTTATCAAAAAAGGGAGGGAAAAGGCAGAAATTAGAAAAGCACACAACACTAATACTTAAGAAGCACCCAGCAAGGCAGGAAAGTCAAAGTCTACTTGTGAGCAAAAAGTTCAGAGGCCAGGCTCCCTCTTAGAGAGAGAACACCAATGCGCCCAAGATCACACAGTTTAAGAGGTTTGAAAAAGTCTTGCAGGGAGTTCACAAAGGAATTAGTTCAGCTCAGAAAAGTTCAGTTAGCCAGCCCAGGGTGAGCCCAGATGGTAAGTCGAGGATTTAATAGACACCCCGTACAGACCGTTGCAAGGGAGGCTAGGCGGGCACAGTACCTTCAAGATGGAGAGGATCCTCCAGCGGGGGCAGTTCCTGGCAGCGGGTGCAAGTCGCGGCATCGTCCAGAGGAAGAGAAGATCTCGACGTGGAGGAAAGCTGAAGGTCGTTGCACTGCCAGGGAAGAAACCAGCAGCAGAGTTCTCCGGTTAAAAGGTACTACCCTTTTATTTGCGGTAGTGGTAAATCGTGGTATCCCAGTTGCCGGGGTGCTTGGCACAGGCAAGGCGGCCACGAGATGATCCGGGAAGGCGAAAAGGCGGGCAAACTTGTTAACCCCACCAGTCAAAGGAAGAAGACTCCTCGGAATGAAGATCTCCTCTGTCGTCGGGAAAAGTGGTGAGACGGTTCAGCAGGGCTCCACCGGTGGGGTCGTCGTTGCAGGTCGGCTCAGCTTCTCCCTTTTCGGATTCTTTGGTCCTGTGGCGACTTCTGAAGTTCCAGTCCCCAAAGCCCTGCTTTTATGCAGAAAACCCCCATTCATCAGTCCTAGCTGTCACTCAAACATGCTAAGTGGTGAGCCGGGCAGCTCACCACTGGACCAATCACACAAGAGGCAACTCAGTCCAGGGTGCCTAAACTCCCCTCCCACACATCCTGTAGATCCAGACAGAGTGGCACCACTTTTGGAGGCTTCTGTGGAGAAGCCCGCCAGAAAGTGGAACAAAGGGCTCGACTTGGGTTGGAGTTACAGAGGCGAACACAAACGCCATTTTAAAACCGAGTTCCGGCAAAAAGACCCAACCGCGGAATAAATATTAAATAAATAACCCAGCGGTATCTTTAACATTGCACCAAAAAGTGGTGCGTTTAAAATGAATAGGAAAATCCCATAGAAAATATTCCAGAGGAATATTTTGCGTGGTAACCACTGCCACCAGCCAGAAACTCGACAAGGGGGGACTGCACAGTGCTCCCTCGAAAAAGAGACCCAGGGGCAATCTAATTACCCCTACCAGTACTTCCACAATATGATGGTTTGTACTGGTTATGTTCCCAATTTAAGACTAGTAAAGTCAATGGTGACTTTACATGCCCTGGGAGAGAGTAGTCAGTCCCAGGGTATGGAGTCTATGTTTGGGGGTCACTATGACACCCCTGTGTTACTGCACTGAGGGTGCTGTGTAACACTTACCAAAAATCACATGAAACCGTATGGAGTAAAAGACCCCATAGCCCATAAAACACATTACTAAGTCAAAGGATATCTCAAATCATGTCTAAGAGTGGTTGAAAAAGAGTCTCACTCTAAGTAGGAGAAAAAAATAAACCCCAAAAATCCAGCAAAGCTGCTGGGGGACTCCGTAGGTTTGGGAAATTAGCCTCAACAAAGAATTCTCCCTAACAAAGGGATGTTATAGTTCCAAGTAAAACCGAAAACCCCCCGAAATGTGCCAGTTATGGTAAGCTAAGCAACCATAACTCGCGCCACCACCGTGCGCACTGCTAAGACTAACACCCATGACATCAATGATGACATCACAAATGTCATTGATGACATCACTGATGACATCACATGCCTGGCTCACTCTTTTTTCCTTTACTAATATATCTAGGCCAGTAACAGTCAGTAGTACTATATTTGTAGACTTGGAAGATTAGTAAGGTTATCAACACTGTCTTATAGTTCTGTTGCTTTTTTGTTTTTGTCACTGTACTTTCCCTGGATATGCTCATATTTGTACACATTGCACTTACACTACTTTCCTTAGGGTCTAGTGACAATATGATATGTGATAGTTATAGATAGGGAAGTAGTAGCTTTGAAGCAGAGCAATCATTTCTGTGCATGAAAATAATCAGTTAGGTTATGAACTCTTTCTGGTTCTACTGCTGCTTTGTTTGCGTACTTCACTCTCCCTTTATATACTCATATTTGTATGTGTTGTTCTGTCTTTGTGTTTTGTATGTAATAATGAAATTATGTAGTAAGTGGCTTTAGTAAGTGGGTTTTATTAGATACTTATTACAGGTTGCACAGTACGCAAAACTCTAATAAGAAAGCATTTATCATTTCACTATTCAACATGGGAAGATTATGAATATTGCACCTCCATCATGTATGCTGCACACAATGCTTATGTTTATACATGAGTAGCTAACTATGCTTATACTTCAAATATGTTCTTACAATAATTCACTTAGGGTCCACTGACAGCGTATAAAACTTCATAATATAATGCTATTTATATCAATGCACTACATAGCTCATGATATTTATTCCAATGATCCTTCACACTTTGTCAATGTTATAATAAGAATCCTTTGTACAGACTTTTCATGAAAAGTAAATGAACATGTGATGTCATCAGTGATGTCATCAATGACATATGTGATGTCATCTTTGATGTCCTGGGTGTTAGTCTTAGCAGTGCACGGTGGTGGCGCGAGTTATGGTTGCTTATCTTACCTTAACTGGCGAATTTCAGGGGGTTTTCGGTTTTACTTGGAACCATAATGTCCCTTTAACAAAGTATTTTTCACTGAATTTCATAGGTTTGTAGTAGCACAACTTAACCAGAACGTCCCCTTAACAAGGTTTTTTTTAATATTACATGGACGCGGTAGCGTCCATGTAATTATGGTTAAGTTGGTGTTTCCATAGGAAGAGCATTTTTTGGGTGGCTTATAACTTCGCTCCCTCTGGACGAATCCTCACCAAACTTTGCAAAAAAAGTATATGGCCCACTCTGAATTTGGAGTTTGGAGAGGTTTGGTCCCGGGGGGGGGGCAAAGTTATAGGGGGGTCCCAAAACTTTTGTTTTTTCCCATAGACATAATGGGAAAAAACTTTGCGCACGCCTACAGCCCAAACCGCTGGACGGATTTACACCAAATGTTCGCTCCGCGGACAGCGCCCCGACTGACCAAGCGGCGTGCGTGATGTCCGCGGACATGCAACGTGTTTGCTGATTGGACGGCGTGGTGCGTGAAGCGCGTCAGATTTTTTGTGGCGCCCGCCATCTTGCATTCGCCGACGAGCGCGGACAGCACGGTGGTACTTGGATTAAAAATTGTATTTAGTGGAGTGTGTTGGTGTGTACGAGTGTTTGGGGAGGGTGGGGGAGTATGAGATAGGTTCAATGTTCTGTTTTTTTATGTGCTAGACGCTTTTGTTGTGTTCGATTTGTCTGCGGACAACACGGCTGTTCTGAAATTTTCTATATAAACTAAATGGTGGGGTGTTCCGAAGACGCAGTATGTGTCCGTTTTGTTCGTAAGCAAGCTAAAATTGAGCTAAGAACACTCGCTGTGTCCTTAAATGTTGGTACATAAACAAAATGAGGGTGTCCTGAGGACGCTGTCCGTATTGTACTCTGGCAAGTTGAATGTGTTCTAAGAACACTCGCGGTGCTGAAATGTTTGCAATTAAACAAAATGGGGGTGTTCTGAGAACGCTGTTCGTATTGTTCGTTGTCAGGTTGAAAGTGTTCTAAGAACCCTTCTTATGTCTGCTGAAATTACTATTTCCTATGGGCCTTACCTGACTTTGTCCACTAAAACAATAAATCAGGCTGCTGTGCGCCGACATTATGTAATAATCCTATCACTTGCCCGATCGACCTGGCTGACCTGTTTTTGTGTCACTAAATCATATCTCCCGCCCCTAAGCCTGACATTCTCAAAGCATTCATATTCCCCGCCTCTCTCTGTGACGTTACAGGGTGCGTAGCCAAACGCGCCCAGTCGTCTCCAGTCCTACGCGACTTTACACAGAACCCGGAAAACAACACACATCTCACAACACAGCACGCCACAATTCGGAATATGAAACTGTGATTTAAAAGCAAACAGCAAGATTGTACATTTCGTAAAGTACATTTATTTGACATCAAATGTTCAGAGAATATTCAGCGATTTGCATTTGTCTTTGCTGTCGATCCGCAAAAGTTAATCTTGACTCACGCGCTGTTCCTTTGCGCTACACAGGGTGTTGGTTTATGATAAAAGAAGCACTATGGTCGCACTGATAATCGGAAGGCTGTTCCAAAGACGAGGCATTATGGATTATAAAATACTAGCATATTAAAAATGGCAGTACACGTTTAAGAAGCGACAACAGAACAACCTAATCATTGTGGGGGTTATTTAAATACTAGTGCATTTGCATGTGAATGTATGCATATGGATGTAATGAGTTTGCATCTGTGCATTCGCGACTTTCATTACAAAAAAAAGGGGTGGGCTCAATGAGAGGCTATAACAACCATGTTCCTTTGCATTACACAGGGTGTTGGTTTATGATAAAAGGAGGACTGTGGTCGCACTGATAATCGGAAGGCTGTTCCAACAACGAGGCATTGGACCACCATAACGGTTGGTATGTTGCTTCTATCCGCTAGTACTGCGTAAGGGCATATTGGTCCTTGGCGATTGTCCCATAAAATGGTGAGGGTCATGAAGTTGTTTACTAGGAGCTGCACCTGGCAGTTAAAAAATGCGTCGGCCGGGGTCTGAAAATCGTGGCATTGACAGTAGGGAAGGATGTACCTGTTTTAAAAACATAAATTCGTCTCACGAGCCGATCTTCATTAAAAATATTCATTTTATTTATTAGGGCATCAAACTATTTGCTAGCGAGGATAGTGCAACAGAGTATGTTAACTTATTCCCACTAACCCACCCTCTCTCCTGTGCCTTGTTCAGAGCAGTCTGAGCGCCAGCGGACCACTTCGGCGGTGATAGTGCGCGGTACAAAACAATATGCCACATTGAACGAACAAGTACAACTTAACTGGGCTTTAACGCCACGCTATTGTTATTATATTCCGGTATAAAATAATTTAAAGGGTTACTTACATTATATTGGCATTTTCCATTGTCTACGCATAATGCAGTCCCTAAATACGACTCCGTCTGTGCCAACGATCTTTCTCATAGTGATATAATATATAAAAGCGGTTTCGTTTCAGAAATTTCATCCTTATCGTCTTACGTTTTTGCACCCCCCCTTCAAAAGAAGTCTTTTGGCACGATCCCCGTCTGTCAAGGTCAAAAAACAATAGAACCTTATAGTGCGAGTCGTGGGCCACTCCGGCCCGCGAGCAAAAAAGGGAAGCAGCTGACCTTCACTGTGAACGAGCATAAATTCTTACTTTGCAACATTCTGTGTAAAGCCATCCCTGAGAAATTGCTTTTTACACTCCATCTTTGTATATCGTCTGCGTGCCAATAAAAAAAGTTTGTTAAAGGGAGTTTATGGTTAACTTGCGCTACTAAAAACCTATGAAAGTCAATAAAAAAACTTTGTTAACGGGACGTTATGGTTAAGTATGGTTAAGTTGCGCTAATAAAAACCTATGAAATTCAGTAAAAAAACATTGTTAAAGGGACGTTATGGTTCAAAGTAAAACCGAAAAAACCCCCCTGAAATTAGGCAGTTATGGTAAGATAAGCAACCATAACTCGCGCCACTGTACACTGCTAACACTAACACCCAGGACATCAAAGACCGGTATGTTAACTTACCACCCTGACTGCGATTCTTTGAGAGACCACTGCAGGTGTTCCGGCATCTGTTGCAGACACAATCTTCTGGGCTTCGTCTAGTTGAGGAAAGATGAAGACTATCGGGGCAAACCACCTCAGGACAACTCGCAGGACTGGAGTGTTGCAACGGGAGTCCCTGCGGTCAGGTGGTGACAGGCCATCTTCAGGTGGTGAACAAAGGAGAAGCCCCAGAACAGCTTCCCCTGGAGTGAGACGTCTGCAAATGCAGGAGTAGGAGATGTGTGGCATAAGCTTTAGATCTGCAAATTTCCAAGGCTCTGCTCGCAGCAACAACTGCTGCAGCATGGTAGAGGTGGAGAGAACTGGTCAGTCCATACAGTGGTCCAGATACACTTCCAAAGGCTCAGAAGGCACGGATCCTGAAGCAGGGGTTACATTTGGTTGTTCTCCCCAGTCCAGGGGTCGAAGCACCAGCAAAGGCCTTTTTGAGATCAGAACAGAGGAGCAGGGCTTCTCCGGGTGTTAAGATGTATTTCTAGAATCGGGTCTGGTGGGCAGATTTTAGGCGGCCACCCTATTTATAGTGAACAGGGAACTCTGAGAAGTTTGCCCAAGCCCAATTAAGGTAAGTAGATGAGTAGTCAAGGCATAATCTCAGGAGAGCATGAGTGGAGCCAGGGGCCCTCAATGAGTCCACACAGTATGGTAGAGGATAATTTGATTTAGACAAGAAGTATACAAGCTACAGCTATTTATTATAGGCCTTCTGAACACACAGCAAAAATAATCTAACACAATACTCCGATGCAAATATATGTATTTACCATACGTTCATAAACACACCAAATAACTTATTCAGCAAAGTAGGTAAGTAAATAAATGCAATAAATGATGTAACCAGATGACAAGTTCATAACCCAACTTAATCAGTCCAAACCCTGAGAATAATGCCCAAAAGTCACAGAAGCTACAATGTTTCTCCCTCAGAATGGTGCCTCTGCAGGTAAGTGGTAATTTAAGTGGTATGTTATTTGTGATAGTGATAGTTCAAAGAAGGTCAAAAACGTTACTAAAGGTAAGTAAATATTTTCTTATATTTCAGGTTACTCTACCCAGGTTTGACAACGAAAAGGTGTGTGGAATTTAATGTAGGAGACAAAGGGACTTATTCCCAACGTGATCCTATGGAAGACAGGAGTGATGGGGAGGCACTTTGTGGATCATTTATTGGTCACTGGGGGCTCATTGATCTAGTGTTGGTTCCAGTGAGAGGTGCCCAGGAGTTGCAGGTTTGAGGACTCTTCCGGTTGGGTGCAGCTGCAAGATGAAACCTCTGCTGATGAAGAAATGAAAGAAATACAGATGCAGACCTCTTCATGACACTTCACAGGTTCGAGAAAGAAGAGTTCCATTGGCGGTCTCTGCACACAGGCAACGGCGTCCCAGTCGCGGTCACAGAAGCTTCGCCAGCTGCCCCAGTACAGGATCCATGGATTATGGGATGCAGCAAAATGTGGCACAAGCTGGCGACCACCAAAGTTCTTGAACGCGAACCGGCAACGCTTCTGGTGAGGTAGCCCACAAGAGAACTGGTCAGTTCACCGGGCAGTTCAGGGACACTGCCGAAGGCTCATAAGGGCAGGGTCCTCGAGAAGGCATCGAGATTAGTTGGCCCCAATAGTCCATGGGCTAACACATCGGTCAGGATCTTCACAGATCAGATAATTAAACAGGGCCTCAATGGGCTGGACACAGGAAGGGATGCTGGGCCACTTCAGGAATCGTCTTGGGATCTTCAGCCAGCTGTTCGAGCGATTCTTGGCTTCAATGATGATCTGCAGAAATGGCTGCAGAGGTCCTCTTCTTATCCAAAATCCTACTTGGAAGCAAGTCCAAGTCCAAGCCCACTAATGATAAGGATTTGTATCATTCAAACAGCCAGTAGTTGTCCAATCAGGGACAACTACTGGTTTCACATTTGCCCAACATCTGGACTTTCTGGCAGCATGGCTGTATATTGGGACTAGACGGTGCCACCCAGTTACTTGGTTAGTGCGTCACACACACAAATAGCCTGCTTGAGGCTTGCCCGGGCAAGTGCATGACTTTATAAGGGATGCCCACAGAACTGGCAAGCCAGGAAGAAGGACAAACAACAATATGGCCAAAGAAGCAAGCGAAAATCGTGCAGCACAGCCAATTTAGAGTACAAGCCAAACACAGTAAACACAAATGTGCACACTAAAAAGAATGCAAACATTGTAACAATGTCATTAGGCACATATACAAGTAACCAGAAATCTCAGGGTACAATGCTAGGGTGATCAGTTTCCCCATAACAATGAGCAAAAGGCAAGTGAAGCGAAGTTGAAGGCTTTACTGCCCTTCAAAAAGATTAAAAACAGAGCAATAAGAACAGGGGTCCATAGAAATGATGGAGGGAAAGCTGCAAAAATAGAAATCTTTTCCAACACCAGGACAACAATGGATTCGATGCAGGTCAGCTACAGGGGCCGTCTTCGGGTTGTCATTGGGCTGGGTCTCCTTCGTAGACATCTTGGTTCCAATGATGATCTGCCAAACAGTCACAGAAGTCCTCCTTTAATCCGATTCAGGCTGGGAAAAAGCCCACCAATGGTAAGGATCTGCACCAAACAGCCAGTGGCTATCCAACCAGGAATGGTCCACCGGTCACCACATCAGCCCAGCAACAGGATTTCTGGAACCAGTTATGTGGATTGGGACTAGACGGCCCAGCCCCCTTCTTTGGCGCATGCATGCGCACTCACGCTCACACTCATTTGGCCCGCAAAAGCCACAGCTTTCCCAGGGAAGGGATTTCCATATAAGGCATTTCTTGACCAGCGAAGGCAAGAAGAAGGCCAAAGAACAATATGGAAAAAGGACAAGCTAAAAACCTCGTGGCATAGCCCTCTTAGGGTGCCAGCTATCTTTAGTAGCCATTAGCGATAAATCCAAAAGTGCACTGGTAAAATAACACAACAAATAAATCTCACAGCTGCCACCAGCTTGTCTTGGGCACATTCTAAAAGTAAGCCAAAAGCCATTATGTAAAAAAATATATGGAAAAGTATCATAAATGCACTTCACTGTAAGGTGATGTGTGAAGTTCTAACAATACAAGAATTCATAAAAAGAGAGTCTCGGTACTGACAATCTTAGGGATTAGTCAGACCCCCCCCTAAGAATGAGCAAAAGAGGCAAGTGAAGGCTTTTTCTACCTCCAGAAAGTCAGGGCAGGGTTTAAAACAAGCAAAAAGAACGGGTGTTCCAAAGAAATCGATGGAGGGAAAGGTGCACAAAGAAAGTCTTCCCTAAAAAGTGTAGTAGTGGAAATGAGCAGTAGTAGAGGGTGGAGGTGTGTAGTAGTGGGAGGAGGGGTGCACTAGCAGGAGGTGTGTAGGAGTAGTAGTCAGGGGAGGAGTAGTAGTAGAGTGAGAGGAGGAGTGGTAGGAGTGTTAACATCAAAGTGTGGAGGCAGGAGACAGATGTGAACATTGGAGGGACAGAGGATTGTTGGGAGGATTTACAGGAGAGGAGGTAGGTAGAGAAGCAAGTGTACAGGGACAGTGAACATGAATTAATTAGGCAGACCCTACAATGTAAATGCAAGACACTCTCCCAACCCTGTTACAACACTAACCCGGAGCTCGTGTAAGGTCCCCTCAGGAACTTCCTTCTTACGTAAGAAGGAAGTTCCTGAGTGAGCCTTACACAGATCAACATCAAAGTCCTTTAGATCACCATCGTAGCTCTGTTTTAGAATTTAGCATACCATGGGCATAACAAGCTATAGCACTAACTCGGGGATAAGGAATACTGGGCATGGGAGGGGTTCGGGGGTGTATAAGATGAGTGAGAGAACCATCCTTGAGATTTTTGTGCGTCATCTGTGACACTGGGAAAGAAAAAAAGGACTTGTTTGAGGCCAACTTAAATGTTGAGTTGAACTATGGCAGCTGGCGGATTATTGGAGCTGGGACTATTGGCCGAGCTAGTACCCACATTGTGCAGTCTAGTCTCCTCTGTGAATTATGATGGAACAACATTGCATACCTGTTCTCTGGGCCGCTGGTATGTAAGGAAATGCAAAGATAATACATTATAACAGGCTTTGGTACCACACAGGTCATCGTTCTAGACATAGAAGAGAATTGTGTGGTCCGGAAAACCAACATCTGATACAATTTTTTACATCAATTTTTCTTGAAAAGGCATCAAAATATGCACATACAGCTCTGCCACCATATACCTTCTGGTAAGTGTGATTCAATGACAGTTTTATTACAACACGGCTACTGTAGAACTAAAGAAAGGATTGTCTTGACACAGAACTGCAGCACACCGACTTTAAAAAGTTGAGAGGTGAGCACACTTACCATGGTGGGACTGGAGGTCAGGGCAAGGAGTTTGTTGATCATGGTTTCAATGTGCAAAGTCATTATATGAGCGGAATCCAAAATGAGAGGCTCTAAACAAGTCAAGGTGGAAAGTTGGACTACTTGATCAGGGCATGATAAGGCTTCCAGCAAAAGAGAGAAGAGCTGAAAAAGAAAATGGGGAAAGGAGGAAAAGCAGTTATTACACAATGCCACAGAGTAGGCTAAGGTTTACCACAAACTATCCAGCCTGTAATGTTTTCAGACATTTAAAGTGACACTAAACCAAATCCCAGACATGGGTATTATTCTGTGCAGTTAAGAAGATGTTATTTACTAATCCAGATACATGAGAATTATCAGTTACACATCCTTCAATTGTTACTGAAATAACCTAAGCTCCTAAAGCTCAGAGCTAGGTTTCAGTACAATTCCTTTATTACAGCTTCAGTCATTTACATCAAGATTTCACAGGGATAACCACTGGCTCCCATCATCCCATTCTCTCTTGCATCACCAGCTTCTAGATTCATCCCAAGCACTATATAACACTTTCTTACTCATCCACCCCTTTTATATGCATAAAAGCACCATCACAAAAGATGCCCCCTTCAAAGAAGCTAGGTTTAATGGAGCATGATAAATCTGATCACCTGCTGTAGGGGTGTGATGCCTATTAATTTGCAGTTGTCCGAGATGGTGATACTGTGCAGGCTGTAATGGACCAGTGCTCGCAATGTATTCACAAGCTTTGCAAACCACCCTCCCCCATATTTTTGTTATACACACACACTCGCTCCAGAAAGACAGGCAAAGGGTCTATTGTATACAGGTTCGACCTGCACCATGCTACAGTATATCTTGTTCAAGTGCCATCCACTAAATACTAAAAGGTCATGTGACCTTGTACAAAGATTAAAAGAAATTATGTGTAGTCTCACCGAGGGGAGCTCCGTCATGAGAACCTGCTTCGGCAATGAATTCAGGACGTGCGACAAGGCCTTCAAGTAGTTTGATTTGTTATCTATTGGGTATTTAAAAAAACACATTAGAAAACGTACAAACACAACAAACACCTTGATCTGGAAAGTCAAACTTTCTATTGCAATGGTCCTAAACATAATAATCATAAAATCAAGTAATTATTTAGCCTCAATTTTCCAAACATGGATTACAGATAATGCAGTAATCTAATTTAACACATACATTCACAACACTGAAAAAATGAATGTCGTATGAATGGTATACAGTGATAAAGTCGCCTGGGAAAAAGTCGCCAGGGGGGAACATTTCCCCAAATTTGCACTCCCACGAAAATCAAACACTATCACCAAATATTCTACGACTGGAGTTAGAATAGTAATTCATACCCGTCCCAGAATGTGTCGGAGAAGACTTTTAGGGGATCAGGGAGAAGAAAAAAAAATAATCTATCCAGTGACATTCCCAGGGGACATTTTCACATACAACGGTATTAATTAGTAGGCCGTGCAAGTTGGAAAATGTGAGTAAACTCAAAGACTTGGCCTATATACTTGCCAAGCGCGGAATTGCCATGGGTTGGAAAGCACACAATAGACCAGAGGTATAAGTTTGGTGGTACGACCTTCAGAAATGGGTAGAAGCGGAAACGGTTGTGTGGAGCGAAGCAGTCAGCAGAGGGGGGGGGGGGTGAAGAAGCGGAAACACTGATGGCCTGGAGGCACTTAGTGGCCACACTGTCTAGGTCTGCCCAGACCTGCCTAGAAGATGTTTCCTCCGGGGGTGTGGAGGGGAGGGTAACCCCAGATGGAACGATGGAAGATGGTGAGGCGGAGTAGGCTCGAGATAGGGGGGAGGGTTACGGGAAGACGGTGGACATATCATGATACTGTAAATAATGCTTGAAACTATGATCAATGTTCACTGTTTTTTTTTTGGTTTGTTAAAATCAATAAAAATAGTTTAAAAAAAAAATTAATTAGTACCATGAGGCGTAATGGTTGCTCAGATCTTTAGACAGGTGTCGCAAATTATTCACCAACCAGGCCCATGGCTTTAACCAGCAATTCTTCGACAATCACTTGCTGGAAAGTCAGCAGTGGGGAGAAAAGACCTGAAGGTGAAGTTAGAGGCCCATGTAAAGCAAGGGCACTTAAGGCAGACTTGGTGGCTCCATTACCATCGATATATTATCATCACTACTAGATTACCAGTTTGACAAAGTATATCCCCAGTTTTTCCCATGTCGGTATAATCCTAGTTTTACTAGGGTATATTTCGAGTTTCTTAAATCCCAGCATGTTACTAATTTGGCAATCCTGGCATTTTCTCTATGTTGCACATTATATTTGTGAACAAAGAAACACAAAATCACAGACACACTACTACCCTAAACTGCAGCACATTGATGCTGTTAACACAAGGAAAACGATTTTGTGTTTCTAACATTTCTAAGTGATTTTATAATGTCGATTTAAATATGTACACTAATATGTGAATTTCGTGGCAAACCACAACAAAGGTTGAGTTTGTTGTACACACACAATTTAGCTGTTGTCCCAAAAAATGTTTGATGCTCTGTGTTGTAAATATTGCTGTCTGTATTTCTGGTTAAATACCTTTTGATGTCATATTTCGTAATAGTCCATTTATAGTTTGACTTACACAACTCTAATATAAAAAAAATAGATTTGTCTCACTAATAGAATATTGAAGAGTGAACCATTCTTTATCCATGCAGAGGTTGACAAGATTTGGGAGATTTGTTTGAGCAAAGTGTCCTTGGACCTATTCAATTGTATTCTTTGTTTTCTAGTTAACCCTCCTGGCTAGAATAGGCTCCAAACCAGGAGCCCAATCTTTTGAATCTACATTATATTTGTGTACACAAAAATCCAGTGTGCTTCCATCGTAAATAATCAAAGTATAGTCACATTTTCCCCCATTCCAGTGTACTCCCTTTTTACTTTGTAAAATATTGGACTTATTCTACTGTGCTATATGTGCTATTATACAATCCTAATTTGCTCTAGTAAACACACACTTGTTATACACTTTCAGTATAGTTCCAGTTGCAGAATTTCAGCATATGTTAAGTCTGCCCGATCCCAAAAAACTCCCAAATTGCAGATCACAATCTGGCCCTAATGTGGCATTGGCAATTTTTATAATGGCTGTCTATTCCCAGGTTACCCAACCCAATATACTTCCAGTCTGATAACCAGAGCTCGCGCAGTGCAATCACTGTTTAGCCCCAGTATACTTTCAGGTGACAACGCCCATATACTTGATTTGACTACCTCAATACAGTTGCACAATTGCATTATATTCCCAGTTTGAAAATACAAATGGGCACCCAGTTTTCATAAACCCAGTTTCACAATGTCAGCATATTGCAAGTTTGACAAAGCTAGCATACCGCCTTGCTTCGATTGCCACCTATTTGGCTGACTGCACAGTCTACATCTACTGTAACTAGTACATCTTCGGCCACCTCCATCTTGGTAGGTGCCCCACCTTCTCATACTCCCCAGTCAATCAAAGAATGTTGGTGTGGTGGGGGTACCACATCCACCCCTGCTGCCTCACCGCTCTGCACTCCCCTCTGTAATAAGGTTGAGTGGTCTGTACAAAGGATAGTGCAACTGCATAAAGTTCAAAACCAAGGCATTAAAGGGGTGTTTCACAATGAATGGGGCACAGCTATAAGTGGGTCAGAATGGCAATTTCTGATTGCTTCAATTTCATTGGGTAAAATGTTAATGGCTTAAAAAATCTCTCAATCCCTTTGGAGTCGCTTATTATCTTGTGCCAGAGGAGGGTTTCCTGGCAGTGAACAGATGGGCTGCAACTTTAGAGGCTGTCCTCTCTATAGTGGCTGAGTCTTCTGTTAGTTGCATGGCTTCCATTTCTCCTTGTAGGTAAGCCAGAGGTCCATAGTGCCTACAGGATCCACGAACAGCAAAGCAGTTTAGAGGTTTGACAGGCTAGGGTCTGGGCTCCCGACCATCTCCCTGCCCAGCAGTCCAGGTCCTAAATCCCTTCTACCTACCACCCTGATGTGGGCTTGTTCCGATGAGACCCCAATTCTGGCTTCTCTCCTCCTTTCTCACTCTATTCTAGCTTGCAGCCTCCAGGCTTTACCGCTAGGTTGTTCCTTCTCCCACATACACATCAGCATTGGGCATATGCCTTCCCCTATGTTCTCATTTAGACTTCCCCCAGACATCTTTCTCTTCAGCTCGTAAACTCGTCACCTCCTGCATGGATATTATTTCCATCTCTTCCTCTGCATGTCTCTTGATCACATCCTTCTTAGTTCTTACGCTATTCTTCCTCCTCAAACTCCTTTGCTGCTCCTAAGTTTCTGTAATATCAACCACTCTCCTCTGCTCTTATCACCTCCTCTCCCTAACCTTTATTCTCACCACCACGTCCTTTGTTCTGCCTTTCACCTCAAACCTCCTATCTGTGTCCAGCTTCTCCTTCCTATAGCTGGCTGCAAACTAGCTTCGACTCCTCCAAACACACACAAACAGTCTCCTCTCCGGTGGTCAGGGAAAAGCAGACGCTTTCTGATCCTGGCCTTGGGGATGGTGTTCTGCAGAAGGGGAAAGGGCCCAGGGGAATAAGAGGACTCTGTTGGGTGAGACACAGTATTTGTCTTCCTCTAGGGAAGACATCCCCTCAATGCAAAGTCTATAATGGCTTGTTGTCCGAACAATCCTTCTGCTCCCCAAGTTGAACATCTTAATATAGGTGAAACATTCATAAACCAGACATCGGGAGAAGTGAAAACCCTTCTAAATCCATGGTGACTTGTAGAACTAAACTCCTCTAACTCCCAAAGATACAGTGAAAAGGAGTCTGAATAATAACTTTATTTCTCTATCAAATCAAGTCTTGTTGTTGATCCTTTGATATTCCTTTAGAGAATATTAGTGTGAACAGAAATTAACTTGAGATAAAAAAATCAAGATAGAAAAACAGATTTTTGCATTAGGGACTTCAAGTCCCATTATTTACCGAAGTACTGGGACGAAGAAGAGGGCTGAAGAGGTACAAAACTTCAGAGTACAGCATGTGAATGGGAATGACCCACACCTGAGGGAGATTGGGGGGGCCTAAAAGGCCATTAGTGAGACTAGGGAGCAGAGTTGCAGTCGTAGGTCTGGAGTTTCGAACTCTCCACGTTGCAGCAGAAGCAGATACTGGAGGAGGAAGACTATGCTGGGACAACTGTCGAGCAGCGAGCAGTAGTCAGTCCTGAGTGTTTTTGCCTCCAGAAGCCCACTCCCCAAGGCTATCTCTGGTGGCAGGCGAGCACCAGAGAGCTCCCGGAAGCAAAGGAAGCTCTATGGGCAAGTGGCACGGGCAGCGGCAGACTGCAACTAGCAGATTGCTGTATCACGAGTAGTTGCTGAAGAGAAGGACCTGTGAGCAGTGAGGGAAACAGACGCACAAGCCTTAGCCGGTGAATTCAACAAGTGTGTGTAACACCCAAGCACTCAGTGACCGTTCGCATGCTCAGTGAAGGTGGTTTCAGTATGAAAAGCAGTTGCGTATGAGTGAACATGAAAACGAAGGCAATTCTGAATACCAAACTGGCCGAAAACAGTAAGCTCAAATGACTGTGATTAAGTATTTGCGTTTATTTAAAACCCAGCAACAGTACAAGGCAATATTTCTAGAACTGAATGCATCATAGGAACCTTTGATGGGAGCTACAATTTAAAGAGAGGAAGTCTGTTGGCACTATTTATGTTGCGAACAGAGGAGGAGAATTATTGTCCTGGAGTGATCAGGCAGAATTGAAAATCAGACTCGATGAGTCATCCAGAACAGGTGCTGTCAGTGAAGAGTGCGGGTGATGTGGAAAACACCACCAATAAGTTAGGGTGTTTGAGAAGATTTGTGCACAAGGTTAGATTGAAGAAGGGTGCAGTGCCCAAGATAGCAAAATTACACACCATACCTATGGCTTTAAGGGAGGATGTAGAAAATTAATTGAGGAGAATGGAAAGAGACGGGCTGATTGAGAGGATAGATGCATCAGAATGGGTTAGTGTAACGCTCACCTGATTCTCGCAGAGGCGCCGGTCTTGACTGGGCGACTACCGTATCTTCAAAAGTGATGTGTAGCATCCGGTTGGCTCTTTGGGCTGGACCTCTGTGCACTGTATGCCTGACTCGAAGAGTAAGTTATTGGGGTGTCCCTATCTCTTTCCTTTTCTCCTCTCCTGTAGAACCCCAAAGGTTAACGCTCTCACCTTAGGTAAGTGAACGCCGAGCTCTCCATCTGCATCGGGGCAGGGTGCTGTAACCAGTTTCTTCACTGGATAGGTAGCGCAGGCCTCTTGACTTCAGGGGACTGCTGTCCGTCATTTACTTCACGAACGGTGAGTTCCGAATATTTCAAATGTCTTTAAAAGTCTTTTGTAATGCTGTCTCTTATTTTGCAGGGTTCCGGCGATGGCGGTTGACTGGCTGAAGTGAGTTGAGGATGGACCCGTATGCGGAATAGAAGCACCTGGAAGCGCGTAAGTAAGCGCTTGTTGCTTGCTTCACGATGCGCACTAACTGTCCTTTTATTTTGCAGGTACCAGTTCGGAGCTGCTGAAGGATGCCGGAATGCCCACCGAGTTCGGCGTGGATGGAGTAATGGCACCTGAGTATTTAACGTTACCCAATGTCTTTAAACGCACCTTCTTTTGTCTTACAGATGCGGGATGCAGCGCCGAAGGCCTCCGGAGCGTGCAAAGAGTTGGTAAGCTTTTGTCTTTCAGGTGCCGGAATGCAGTGCGATGACCTCCGGAGCGCGTGAAGAGTAGGTAAGCCTTTGTCTTTCAGATGCAGGAATGCTGCGCGAGGCGTTGATGACAGCCGATGGACCAGGTAAGAGATGCGCTGTCACTGAAGACCGTAGTGCTAACCTGTTCTTTCTTGTCTTTATAGATGTTGCTGAAGACTGGATTCAGGATGGTAAGCCTTTTTCCTTTAGGCCCAGGATCAGATGCAGAAGACACGATGAGCGTTCTGCTGCAGAGGATGCAGAATAACGCAAAGCAAGATTCATCCATCGGGTGTGGTTTAAATAGCCTCCTGTAGTGCTTAGGTGTCTCCTTCCACAGCCACGCCTAGGTAAGAAAAGAGTTCCTGCTTTCCAGAAGAGTTCCAGTGTTCTGAACCTAGGGAGTGGCTCCTGCCCCACCCAACAGGAAAAGTAGTCCCAAACAGAAGAGGATCAGGGGTTCAACTGGCAGGTAAGTAAGCAGCATGGTCTGCTGCAGGTAAGTCCACCCAAGCATTATGAGCCCGGCGCTTGCAGCGCTGGGACTGGGCATATTTATGAGCCTGGCGCCACTGGCGCCAGGACAGGGTCCAAAAGGTCCCAATTGGGACTGGCTGGCACTCGGAACCTGGGTTATGAGTCTGCTTCCAAGGGAGTTGGGTAAGTCCTGGCCTTTTGGAAGCAGAGATCATGACAGTTAGTCCCGTAGTAGTGGTTAGGAAATCCAATGGATCCTTAAGATTGTGCATTGACCTCAGGGATTTAAATAGCATGGTGGTAGCAGACAGGTTTCCTTTGCTGAGGATAGATGATTTATTGGTGGGTGTGTCTGGGACTAAGGTATTTTCAATTTTGGATCTGAAATCGGCATACCGTCAAGTGGAATTGCATGAGGAGTCCAGGGATCTCATGCCCTTTATCACTCCAGTGGGACTTTTCAGGGGCATACGCATGCCGTTTGGTCTGGTTTCGGCAGCAAGTATTTTCCAGAGCATTATGTTTAAATTACTTGGAGGTGAGAGTGGTATCATGTGCTACCAAGATGATGTACTGGTGTGCGGAAGTAATGAAGTGGAGTACGATGAGCATTTAAAGAGGGTGATCATGATTTTGAAGGAAGCAGGTTTAACCACATCTATGGAGAAATGCACATTTAAGGCTGACAAAGTGTTCTATTAAGGTCATGAAATTTCAGGGGCGGGTGTTAAACCCAAGGAAGATGTCATAGAAGCGATAAAAAGAATGGATGCACCCAATTCCAAGGGTGATGTACTTTCATTTCTGGGCCTGGTGGAATTTTATGGGAAGTTCATTGAGGGACTTTCTGACAAGTCGAGGAATTTAAGAATTCTCACTCGTAAAGGAGCGGTCTTTAAGTGGGATGATAAATGCAAAAGAGAATTTGAGGAGATTAAAAGTGCCATTTTAAAGGCGCCTATTTTGAAGATTTTTGAAGAGGGAAAACACACTTTGTCGTTTGTGGATGCCAGCGATTATGGCATTGGGGCGGTATTGATGCAGGAGGATAACATAGGACTGCACACTGTGGCGTTTGCGTCCAGATCTTTGAAGGCACCAGAAAACAGGTATTCTGTTGTCGAGAAGGAAGCCCTGGCGTGTGTTTGGGGCGTTGAGAAATTCAACAGATATCTTTGGGGTAGAGAATTCACTATTTGTATGGACCACAAGCCATTGGTTGGTATCTTCACTTGAGGTGGTTGAGAAGGAGTTTCTCGATGCATCATGAAGTGGGTGAGTGCATTACAGGGATTACAGTTTTCCATATCCATGTTTGTGGTGAGAGGGATGTGGTGGCTGATGCTCTGTCCAGATCTGTGGAGAGGGAACCTCAGAACACGGGGCAACTGCCACATGCTACCGGATGAGTTGGGGGACATTTTTCAGGTTCACAACACTCTGAGGAGGATGATTGGGATAGTGCTTGCTTAGAAAATGCAGTATATCAGAGAACTTTGGCAATGGTCATTAGAGGTGACATAAGGAGGTATATAATGGAGACATGGAAGGCTATGCCAGGGTAAGGGATGAACTGTGGGTTCAGGGGAATGAGCTGCATAGGGGACACCAGTTGGTGGTACCATGCAACATGAGGAGATCGGTAGTGGAATTGGCTCATGTTGGACACCTGGGTGTAGCGAGGACAAAGGGTTTAGTGAGAGTAGAATTCTGGTGGCCTGGAGTGGATTAAGATACGGATGACCAGGTGACAGGTTGCACTGAGTGTGTGGAGGGTGATAAGGGACTCAGGGTGCAGAAGGTACCCAAGGTGGAAAGGAAATGTCCCTGGGTGCCCTGGGATGAGGTTGCATTAGATCTTTTGGGCCCGTTTAACATCGGATGAGGAAGAGATCATTATTTGTTGGTAGTAATTGATTTGCTATCAAAATGGCCTGAAGTTTGCGTGTTAAAAGATATTTCCAGTGGCAGCATTATCACGTTTCTGGAGCAATTGTTTTGGAGGGAAGAGTTTCCCAGAAAGTGCTTGTCTGATAATGTCTCACAATTAGTCTCTAAGGAATTCAGGGATTTTTTGTGTAAGTATAGTGTGGAACAAGTCACCACCTCACTATCACCCTCAGAGCAATAGGTGTGTGTAGCGTTTCAACAGGCCATTAGAATCGCTGTCGCCACTGGGGGTGTCTAGATTAGGACGGTAATGGAAAGGACTTTGCAGTTCAAGTTGGTGCCTTTTGAAGTCTTATGGGGGAGGAGATCCAATTCACACCCGTGTCCTGGTTGGATAGGCAAATCTAAGTGCGGGTGTGGATCTGGAAAGTTTGAAAGCGATTTCCTTGTCTGGTTTCAAGGCCAAAATGCGTTATGACCAAAGGAATTGTTGCAGGGATTTCAGTTAAAGGAAGGGGAGTGGATAAAAGTTAAGCTTGCCACCAAGGTGCAGAAGGGATCTGTGTTTTCAGAACCCAAGCAGGTTGTGAAGGATCTGGGCTCTTCCGTGCTAGTTAAAGGTGGTGGTGTCTGGAAAAAAGAGCGTGGATGTGCTTAAGATGAATGGATGGAGGTGTGGGAAGTCGTGAAGTCTGTGTGTGAAGCCGTTAAGTCTGTTGCTGAATGTCAGGAAGGGAGGTGTTAGAGGTTTGCCTTCTGAATGATAAGTAAGAGAGGAGTTAGGATGAGCACTGGTATGTTATTACTGACAATGTACATTAGTTTGTTTTTACATTACTGTACAAAGGTTATTAGCATAGTTAATATGGTTACTGTTGTCATGCATTTACATCACAAGGTTCTGTGGTGGAATGTATGGGTTTGACATTGTGGACATTCCTCTGGTGAAGGGAGTTGGCTGTTTCCCTGGCTGGGGGTCGTTTCCCTGTGATCTTAATAAACTAAATGACCAAAACGTTACTGCTGGCTTGCATGAGTTATTATCCACAACATTGGCGATGAGGATTTAAACGGATTGAAGGAGACGACGCCCAGCGACCCTTGTGAGAGCGGAACCCTGCTTTGTATGGTGGGAAAGTATGAGGTGCAGGCAGCCTGGCAAATTGATACTTGGATTTGTTGGTTTGCAGGGAGAATGTATGTGTAACTGAGCGAGAAAAAAAGAAGCTGTGCAAGAAGTGCCCGAGCGCGACTCTCTGGGAAGGCAGAAGCTGTTTGGGACTCTGCCGTGACCGTGTTGGGTCTGTCGGCACTGCTCCTGGTGGCCACAGATTAGTTCATCATCAAGCCACTCCGGGAGACACTGTGGCTCTGAGATATAATCTCGAATTGCGGGAGTCCAAATAGAATTTAAGGATGATAACTACGTAGTGCGCCCTCATGTATTGCTTCTTTCCCGCCACAATTCACAAAGCATATCCAGCACCAAATGCTGCTTAACATTCTTGGGAGTGCCGTCCTGGTGACCCACAATCACTCACTGATACAATTGCAAGGACCACATTCACCAGTATCGCCTTTTGTTTACTCTCATTGGGCCACCCTAAAATATTTTTCTAAGTTCAGGAAACCTACTTTGGTAGAACCAGTGTGGCACAATTGTATCTATCTATCTATCTATCTATCTATCTATCTATCTATCTATCTATCTATCTATCTATCTATCTATGTTCTTCTATTGCGCCTCTAACCCGAAGGCCTCGGGGCGCACACGAAAGAAAAGAACATATGAACAGATAAACAACAGGAAAAAAGGAAGAGCAGATAGACCAGGATAAGACAGCCAACAGAGCCTACACAAAATATTAGTGGATGTTATGAGAGGCAGAGTAGGAGATATTGTTCCGGCAGTCTAGAGAAATTAGCCTTGGCTTGCATCAAAGAGGTACGTTTTTAACTGTTTTTTAAAGACAGCTAGTTAGTTACTTTCAGCCAGATATTCAGTAATAGAATTCCACAGGGCAGGAGCCCACAGATTGAAACTAGCACCCCCAATTTTCTTCAATGAAGACAGAGGTTGGATCAGAGAGAAGTCACAATTGGATCGTAATATATATCCAGTGGGCTTCTTTTTTATCCTAGATGTAAAATAGGATGGGGCATCGCCCCGCAGACATTTAAATACAATGGACAGGCCCTTAGGCTGCAGCCGCTGTTGAACAGGTAGCCAGTGCAGGCTGCGTCTGGCCTCAGAAATGTGCATGTTACGCTTGAGGACAAACACTGCACGCACAGCACTGTCCTGAACCACCTGCAAAGATTTAAGATGGGCCTGCGATGTGACAATAAAGAGACTATTACAATAGTCTAACTTGCAGTTCACGATCGATGCTGCAATTAAGGCAAGATTTTCTTTAGACAGATAAGACTGTATTTGCCAGAGAAATTGAATATAAAAATGGCAAGAAGATTTCAGATAACTGATCTGCCAATTGAAAGACAATTGGGGAACAAAAAAGACTCCGACTGTTTTAACAATTTTTGAGACGTGGATGGTATTTTGGCCAATCAGAAAATTCTCATATTTTACATACAGTCTATTTAATCGTTGTGGGGTACGTAAAATGAGCAGTTCAGTTTTGGCATTATTGAAAGCCATCTACCCCGGATTAATTATTGTAAAATAAATGTAGCAGCACCCTCTGTGTTTTCATTAAAAACTCCTTTGGTATTGTGAACAGCCTTTGGAACTAAAACAAAAATCTGGGTAAAATGTTCATCTTCATCGTCATCAATGTACCCATCAAGGACAATATCATCGTTGATCAACTACTTAAGTCCTTCTGAATTGCATCCCACAGCGGGAGGAGGGGGTTGGTCTAATTTCCTTCATATAACTTATCTAACGATGATGTCATCTGGGTCCCTAGGATTTGTATGCTCTCAGGGCTAATAAGAAACTGGAAGCGAGCCAAATGATACTTCAGTTCTGGGTTATCCCCCATTATAGACATTAGAATGGACTTATTTAGGTTGACTTTAAAAACTGAGATCCATAGTGGACGAATTTGAAATCTTGATCTCAAATCCTACATTCCTTAATCTCCTTATTTACTGTTATTGAATCAGTCAGGGGTGCCATCACTATGGCAAACAACAACGGTGAAAATCAGCACACATGCCTGGTGCCCTTTCCCAAGATAAACTCCTTTGAGGGATACCCACCGACTACTACTCTCGCTGAGGGTTTGGAGTAGAACGCCTTCAGCCAACACATCAAAAACAGACCTAGACACTTTCACATCATTGCCTAAAACAAAAATCCCTAAATGACCCAGTCAAACGCTTTCTATGTATCAAAAGACAGCAATACCAGGTCAGTTTTCTCTTCTGCTAATGAAGCCATTAGATCCAATGCTTTTCTAATGGCATCCGCCCAAGTCTTTCACTTATGAATCCCACCTGGTCATTACGTACTAAATGGACATATACCCATCTAATCGAGTTGCTAGGATACGAGTGAAGATATTCAGATCTAGGTTTGGCAAAGAATAGGTCTATACAAACCACACTGTTCCAAATCCCTACCCTCTTTCAGGATCACTGCAATCATGGCCTCAAGGAAAGACTGATTGCACCCTCCTCTCTGATATTACTATAAACCTTTGTAAGGAATGGGGCCAATTCCCCCTCAAAAACCTTCTATAAAAAGCCAATCGAGAAATCATAATTTTCCAGTGTCTTTCCTGGTTGCAATCTCCCGAATAGTAGCTAGAACATCATGTGTTGTAATAGGTATAATTTAAGGCATAAGCCTCATCCAATATCAGCCTCAGGAGATCAAACCCCAGGTATATACTCGCTAATATGTTAATGTGCCCTGTCTCCATCTTCTGTGTACAGTGTGGTGTAAAATTGAGCAAACCTTTCAGAGATATCTACAGGATTGACCAGCTCTCCTACCTCTGCAAATTGTACTCTGGGTGTCCCACTTTACAACCTCTGTGCCGTGATGAGATTGGCTAACAAGGTATGTGCCATGTCTTCTTTGTTTTTAGAACATTTGCTTCCTGAATTTAACTTTTAAAAACAACCAACCAATAGAGCATGCAGCTCCTGCCTATTTGCTTGTGCATTTAACATAAAATCATCTCCCCCCTCATCACAAGGATGAATTCCGTCTTCCATTCCCTTAATCTCCCTCCAAGGGTAATCTCCGCAAGACCGGTTTCCTTCTTTTTCTAGGCGCATTCTGAAATGTGGCCTTAGTCGCTTCCCACAATACTTGAAGTGGAACCACCCTTGTATCATTAGTAACAAAGCAAGCTCACATTTCCTCTCATAGTGTCCTTCTAAAGGGAATGGGCCAATATTGTAAAGCTGCACCCAGCCCCTGTGTCAATCTCGTGCTGGGACATACAAGTACACTTAAAAGAGGAAAGCAATTCCACAACAACAAATCAGAATGCAACAGTATGAATGTGGCAAACGTGCAAAATCTTACCCCACAGAGAACCCAGAGGATTAATTGTTACAGTGTAAAATGTTGAAATGGGGACAGAGCCAGGGAAGTGTAGTGGAGGCTGGCGACACGAGGGGAGAAGGGAGACATCAGCAGGTGGTAGGAGTGAGAGACCAAGAGGTGGCCGCAGGAGTAAGCACCAGAAGGGGCAGCAGGAGGAAGCCACTAGAAGGGGGCAGCAGGAGGAAGGCACCAGGAAGGGTCAGCAGAAAGAACACATCAGGAGGGTAGAAGTCAGGAGAAGGCGCAAAAAGCTAGTGAGCTTGTAGCTAGCAAGAGCAGGAAGTGAATAGAGGGCAGCAAAGCAGAGGGTAGGGGTAAAGCCCTGATCAGAAAGGGTAAGCCAATGGTGGGAGGAAGAACAAGCATGTGCATGGCGCAGCTGAGCATCAGGATGAGAGGAGCAGCAGACTGGTGGTGACAATGAAAGAAATCCAGACCCTAAAAAAGGGAGGTGGAGGCCACCAGAGGGTGCAGGCAAGATCGTTGCCTGATCTATCTGCTCCCAACATGGCCTTGGGATAGCTGCGGAGAAATAAAAGAAAAAGGAACATTATCCTCTTTAAATCAGAACAAACAGCTGTTGGAACTCCCAAGGACCCCAGCGACACCCTCCCGAGCCTCGGAGGTGCTCTATAACCGGAGATATCTGACTTGGAGCGTATGCGCACCCCATCCCCCTTCCAGGCTGGGGTCACAAGCGGATTGAAGACACGGAGCTACGCTCCACCTCGCAGTGGGCGAGTCCTGAGCTGCGGCCAGCAGGCTGATCCTGCACTCCGTGGACCTGCTGGCAGCCTCATCGGAGGAATTGGGAATTCCTCAGAGACCCGGACCGTGTTCTCCTTGACCCTCATAACCCACCCACCCTCTACAACTGGTGCGGCGCGGAAGAGGGAGACTACGAGGCAGAGCGGCCGGTGGCAAGCCCGGGCCCCGACAGCTGTGTGCCACATGGGAGTTGCCGTGCCCCCCGGTGCCCCCACTGGTGATTTCTTCCATCGGCTTGGGGCGTCGCGGGAGCGCACCCGAGCCCCCCCCTCCTCCTCCTCCTCCCTTACCCAGCCTGGGACCCCAGTGGCGCCGAGTTCCCCAAAGGAGTCCCGCTAAACCACCACAAAGGCGCTGCTGCCTGCAAATGCCTCCACATAGGTCCGGGCTGACGCGGGAGCGCGCCTGGGCCCCTTTTGACTCATTGAAGGCCCCCCACAGGGCAAACCAACAGGAGAAGCGTGGAGTCCCCCGAGCCACCAGGGCACGGCTGCCTAGGGCTGCCCCTTAACAGGACTGGGCCGACGCGGGAGTGCGCCTGGGGCCCCCCTCATCTACTGCAGCCACCCCCCCCCCCAATAGGGCGAACCATCTGGAGGTTGCCACCTGAGGAAACCACCTAGGGAATCAAGATCTGTCGGAATCAGCCCTCCCCAGTGGCGTTTAACACATCATACCCCCGTGGGCAAACCCCAAGCTGATCTAGCCCACCACCCCTCCTGGAATACAATCCCAGTCCACCACACGGCCTGCTAGAAGCAAGTTAAGGCTCCGGGTGCTGCTACCGTGGTGACTCTGCTACGGACCCCCCGGGCCCCGGAGGGCTCCACCGTGAGTACAAACAACCAACAGGGGTGAGGGGCCTAGTCCAACCCTCCTCCCCTCTAGGCTCCTGCCCCCCCCCACCACACTTGGGGTCTGCCCTCAGGCGAGTGCCAAAACAAAAAGAGACCTCTGGCATCGCACTTAAGAGACAAACGGAAATCTCCCAGAAACCCTAAATAGACCAACACTTAAGGCACCAGAGTACCCCCCCAGGCATAGAGGCGAACTTAAAGACAAGAAGGAGCAAGGCACATTGGCGACCCTAAAGCAGGGCCCTAGGCCACGCGGGAGCCCTCCACAAGTGAAACAAGCCACGAGGACTTGCCTACTACACAGTACCACACATGAGCTGAGCCGGAGGGAAAGGAATAAGATCTCACTCCCGGGAGACACCACTGGGGACACCAGGAAACTACAGAGATCAAAGGGCGGAAACACCTTATGAGTTGGAAAGAATCCCTAGCAAAATACCAATTCACACCTGGGGAACTAACGATGGAGACTGGCGCCTCATCCACACCGGCCCCTGATATGAACAGTATGCAGAATAACACCCAGATGATCCTAGATGAAATCAGGGGTATGAGAACGGACATGGGTGCTAAGTTAGCCGACCTCACCGCCAAAGTCTCCACACTTGAGGACCGAATGGAGGGGGTGGAAAACAATCAGGCATCCACTGACCTTCTGGAAACACAGATGAGGCAAGGTTCAAGGAGATGCAGAGACGGGAGGGCGAGCTTCGTCTCAAGGTGGACGACATGGAAAATCACGAACTGAGAAGCAACCTGCGGATCTTTGGCCTGACGGAGTTGGAGGGGGAGACCCAGGCAGGAGATCATCAGAACTGTCCTGGGAACCGACTGGGGAAACCGTCCTGATCGACAGGGTCCATCGAGCTGGTGGAGGTGGTAGAGGCCCACAATCAGTTTTGGCAAGATCCCATTATTAGAGAGACAAAGCAAGGATAATGGAGAGAGTGAGGACTCTAAGAGATATACAATACAACAACTCCAGAGTGGCAATCTACCAAGACCTGTCCGCTCTCACCCTGCAAATGAGGAAAAAAATGTGGGGCAATCACCAGATGGCTACAGGAAAAGGGAGTCAGATACCGCTGGGGACACCCATTTTATTTAGCATTCGAATGGCAAGGTGAGAACCACCAGCTTGTGACAGAAGAAGATATCCAAAGAGCCATCGATGAGCTGGTTGGGGACTCCCACCCCCCCCCAGGAACTTCGAGGGCACAGACTGGGACGGACAGAGACCCAGGCCGGGCCCCGCAGGGCCCTTATCTAAGCCTGGTAAAGCATAAAGTGAAAGGCACTCGGAAATTCCAGAAAACTAGACATCCCCCTACGGGTTGTAGTGGACCCACATGATCGCAAAGGGAGGGTGGGGAAAAGAAATGAAAGTTGATGTTATTTTCCACAGTGGAATCGCTTACACGGCCCCCCTGTGCTGGGGGTAATTGTATGTTGCCTTTGGGTGTTGCCACTGTTGGCGAGGTTTAGGTTTAATTGACATGACAGAAAAGTTTGAGGCCCATCTTATTGAGGGTCAGAGGGGCGTTAGTCTTTCAGGAGGGAATTTGTGTTTGACCCCTGATATTGGGGAACTCCTCTCCACCTCATATTGAAAGTTAACGCACGATGGGTCTCGCGATTTATGGGACGCAATACAAGTTGTTGATGAAGGGAGGGGAGAGTTGAAAGGGAGGTCCCACATGGGGATCTGAATCACAACCGAATTTGGGAAAAGTTCTTTAGCGAAAAGATGGAGGTTATGTTCCGTACCAATGAATCTCCCGGGGCCCGGGAAGCGGCCCTGGTGGTTAGTTTACTAGCCCCAATGTTTGTCAGGCGATGGAAACAAACGCCTTATAAAACGGGTAAGGGAGACGGGGAACAAGGGAGGGGAGGAGGGAGGGACAAAGGAAATGGGGACACCATACCATGGAATTGGGCCTTAAGCATGCGGTTTATATGGAGGGAACTCACTGAAACTTTACAACGCTCAACGTTAAGGGCCTAAACTCACAAAACAAGCGATCTCTTACAAGCAACCTGTTCTGCAAACAAAAACTGCTAGTCCTCTTCCTACAAGAAACACACTATAGGAAGGGAGCGGTATCGACGATAAAGGGAAAAGAGATAGGCAGAAACTTCTGGGCCTCGCACAAATCCTCAAAGAAGGAGGGAGTAGGCATTCTCCTTGGAAAATAATTACACCTTACCAATGTTGAGACGAAAAAGGGGCTTTGGGGGTAGATTTCTGGGGATCAAGGGCCTATCCCAGGGCACATGTGTTACGTTGGCTACTTTGTACGCGCCGAATGTCGGCCAAATCAAGTTTATTCATAAAGTCCTCAAAGTCATGGATGAATGGGCGGAGGGAGCTATGATCTTGGGTGGAGATTTTAATCTCATTCAAGACCCCCAACTAGACTGGTGGTCTGCCAGAGGGGCAGGACCGAAAGCCCCTACTAACGATAACCTAGCCATGAGGGAATATTATTGGGTGGATGTGTGGCGAAAATGCTGGCAAACTCCTGGGGGTTACAAGTTTTTCTCCCCCCCTCACGAAACATACACCAGAATTGACCTATTACTGATATCGGAGGAAGAAGGAGGGGAGGTTGGTAACCCTACGGTCAGTAGGGTAACCTGGTCGGACCATGAACTTCTCGTCATGGAATGGCGATTGCAAGACACCCCGAAATCATACAGGTGGCGTTGTAACAACACTCATGAGGGACCAGGTGTTCAGGGAATTCTTACGGAAAGAAATAGAAGCCTTTTTTGTAACAAACGACACGGGGGGGGTCCCAATGGCCACAGTTTGGGAGGCAGCAAAGGCCACCTTCAGGGGTCTCCTTATTGCAGAGGGCTCGAGTAAGAAACAGGAGAGAACGCTAATAGAATCTAAACTCTGTGAGGACCTACGGGCCATGAGGGCACAGCTCACAAAAGGCAGTGTAGACTGCGAAAACCTCCTTAGCGAAATGAGAGACAAGAGACAGGCCCTATACACAATCCTAATCGGTGAGGTGGTCAACAAAATGAGATATACAAAGCAGCGATACTATGAGAAAGGAGACAAGGTTGGAACACTCTTGGCATATAGGTTGAGAGAAAGTAGGGCGGGTAGGCGGAGAGAGAATGTTAGGGACGGGGCGGGTAACATCCAGACAATAACCAAGCACATATCCGAATCCTTTGTGGGCTTCTACAAAGCACTTTATACCAGACAAGACGACGAATCATTAGAAGACATCCGGAGATATCTCGAGGACCACCCCCTACCTAAGCTTACAGATTCGGAGAGGGAAGCACTGGAAAGGGAAAGAACAGAGGAGGTGGTGGAGGGGGCCATCAAAAGACTGAAAGTAGGTAAGACCACGACCCCCGGGGGGATGGATACACAGCAGACTTCTACAAACAATATCAATCGGTGCTGATACAACCGTTGGACAAACTCTTTAATCAAATTAAAACCTCGGAAACCATCCCACCGACATTCCTGCAGGCCATGATCATGGTAATTCCCAAGCCCGGCAAGGACCCGGTGGAATGCGGTTCTTGCTTCTTTACCAGGATCCTAGCAACATGCCTAGAAAAATACCTTCCCCGACTGATCCACCCTGATCAAGTTGGTTTTGTAATGAACAGACAGAGGGCCGACAGTGTGCGCAAAACCCTGCATATACCGAGTTCAAAAGGAGTTAGAACGGAGGGTGCCCTTCTCCTGTCCTTAGACCCAGAGAAGGCGTTCGATAGGGTGAGCTGGGCCTTCATGGAGGGTGTTTTATCGCCTTTGGGGATGGGACCTAAGTGACGTAGTTGGATGACAGCTCTACTCCCACCCCTCAGCTATAGTGGCAGTTAATGGGGACGAATCTGAAGCCCTCCCATTGGAAAGGGGCACAAGACAGGGATGCCCACTATCCCCCCTCATATATGCGTTAGTGATGGAGCCCTGGGCCATAGCGATCAGGGGAAATAAGATTCAGGGCATCAAAATGGGGGAAACCGGCCATAAAATAACCCTGTTTGCTGACAATGTCTTACTATATCTTTCTAACCCGTTCCACTCAGTCCCTGAGGTGCTGAATAGCTTAGAACAATACGGGACCCTGGCAGGCTACAGGGTAAACTTGGACAAATCAGTCGCATTCCCAGTAGGCCAACTAAACGACACAGAAAAGTAATACATTAAGCGCCTCCCGTTCTGCAAACAACCAGAGGGATTTTGTCCCCTGGGGATCCAGATACCATCAGACCTAGAAGATCTTTTTAAGGCAAACTGTCAGCGATCAAACGAGACCTTGAGCGTTGGACAAAATCCAGCCTTTCATGGATGGCACGCCTTAACTCCATTAATATGGTGATCTTCCCTAAATTCCTATATCTCTTTCAGATGCTTCCAACCTAGATACCAAAGCCATTCCTCCTAGAGATCAAGCGGACCCTTCTTCGCTAACTCTGGGCGGGAAAATCTCATAGAATTGCCTACGACACTTTGATAAGGCTCAAAGATGAGGGTGGAGTCAACTTTCCAGACCTAAACATTTACTATAAGGCATCACAGTTGCGAATCCTGGTGGACCACTTGGCGATGGGCCAGAAGAAACAGTGGGTGGGCTTAGACAACTTGCTTTTCTCCCCGGTCACACTAGAGGAGTGGTTATGGGTCCCCAAGGCAAGTATCCCAAGAAGAGTTTTGAAGCATCCAGTTTTGGGAGTGTTATGGTCCATACGGAAGGAGGGGGGTTACCTCAGGTGGCTCACAACATGGCCCTCGCCCCTGAGCTACATTTGGGCTCCTCCACTCTGGGGAAGGGATCAATGAGCCATTGGCCTTCCAGCAATGGTATGAGGCGGGCCTCTGTAGAGCCGGACAACTCTGGAGGGAGGGGTGTTTAGATCGCTGGGAGATTTGAAGGACGCCCTGGGCCTCCCCAACCTCTCTCCCTTTCATTACTTGCAATTTATGGGTGCCCTTACTGAGAGCAGATGGGGAGATACTCTTAGGCGAGATCTAACAGACTGAGAAATTCCTCATCACATACAATGGGACCAAAGGGGTGATATCACGATTCTACAGCTTTCTGCTGTTCTCCGCCCCGCGGGAACCCCCATCCTCCCAGGTACAATGGGAAAAAGATCTTGGCACACCCATAACCGAAAGGAGATGGACCAAGATGTGTAGACAGGCCAATCGATCCACAGCTGCGCCCCAATACCGCCATCAGGCCCTTAAACTGATCCATAGATGGCACTACCTCCCACAGAGGATAGCCAGGATGAGAAAGGGCTACGATCCACACTGCTGGAAATGTCACACTAAAAAAGGGGACTATGTACATATGTGGTGGAAGTGTCGTGTGGTACAAACCTACTGGAATGAGGTCTTGTCTTGGATAAAGGAGGTGGATGGAATCGAAAGGACTCTATCCCCTTGGCTAATGTTGTTCGGCATTGAGGTGGAGGGGGGTCCGAAGGTGAAATACGATCATATGCTGCATGTTATACTAGTTGCGGCTAGATGCTATTGGGCCCAAAAATGGAAATCACCCCAAACCCTAGGGGAGGGAGAGTAGGTTTCTAAAATACGGGCAATATACGATATGGAATTTTTGACCCACCTGATTGACGAATCTAAGTCTAATATTTAGGACCTATTGCTTCCCTTCTTTGACAAGTATGGGAGAACAGCATAAAACACAAGATGCATCCTGGACGGGCTCCTAGGTCTGAACATAACGGTTTGGTCACCCCCCCTGACCATGACGGCATCGGTCGGAGCAGGAGATGCTGCCTATATGTGTTACGCTCACCTGATATCCACAGGGACGCCACCCAGCCGGGTTACCCGCTGGTATGCTTCTCAGCTTTGCCCTGATGTGGACTGCGGGGAAGGTTCTGCCTGAAAATACAGGAGGACTGTGTTCAAGACTGACCGACTGGGGTAAGTATCCTCCCTCCACCCCGGGTATGATTTCAGTCCCTCTGGCGCCCTCTCCTCACCTTGTGCTAGAGTTAGGTGTGCTCTCCGTCCTGCCTTCTTTGCAGGGGCACGTTGTCTTTCATGGGCGAGTGTGGTCCAGTTACTTCACGGACGCCGGCCTGTTTGATATTGTTCAGGTAGGTCTTATTGCTGTTCTTTAGTTTTGTTGCTATCCTGCATGCCTTTCTTTGTTTAAAAAGGTCTCTTTTTTCCTCCTTTTCCTCCTTTAGGTATGCGGAGCATCAGCGCGGCGAACTGGCTTGGTTGAGACCCGCTGGTAAATGATGGCGCATTAAGAGCGCTATGATGCGGTAAGCAAGCGCTATGCGCATCGCTGCAAAGTCTTGCCTTTGCTAATCTGTGTTTTCCTTCCTTGTAGGTCGCGGTGTTCTTCAGCGCAAGTGGAATGTCCGGAGTGGTGCCAGTCACAACCCATCAGCTCAGAGAGGGTGTGATTTCCCTCTCCCACTCAGTTCTTCCCCTTCAACTGATAAGTCTTCTTTCACCTCTCTATCCTTTAGAGTTTCTTCTGTTTGACTTCCCGCGTCACCTCTCTAATTTGTTTCTTCCGCTGTACCGTCTTGATGCTCTATCATTATCTTTCCGATTACTACACCCTTAGAAGAGTTACCCTTTTCAGGCTTAGGATTCTCCTCTACCACTATAATCTAAGGGCATGTCATGCCCTCTCCTCCTCTTCTACCAGTATTTCACCTCCAACCACGTCGTTCTGTATCTCTTCTTTTTACATAACCTTTTTTTAAAACAGTTTTTATTGATTATTCAAACAACCAACACAAACCAAACTTGCAGTATATACAATAACATTTCAATTATACATTCTGCAATCGCTTTAACTGAGTCCCCTAACCCGCCCCCCATTACGAGCCCATTTTTACTGATGTTCTATTCTTGCATCTTGCGATGGAGTATTTGTTCCCGAGGATTCTGGTGGGTCTTCCACTGACCCGAATAGTTCTGCTATTAATAGTCTCCAGGCCATCAAGGTCTCCGCCCCCCCCCCCCAACGCTGCTGGCCTCTTGCCATACCATGGTCTCCGCCTCCGCCCATTTCTGTAGATCTTTCCACCATACCTCCAAGCGTGGTTTATGGCACGTCTTCCATCCCATAGCAATTCTCCTTTTCACCAGCACATTTGCCAGATCTTTCAATTTACACACATGCCCAAGTTTACGCGGCCTAGGGAACCCCCCTAACAGGCAGGCCCACGCTGTGTCCACTACTATCTTAATACCTTTTTCCGCAAGTTTATGTGCAACCTCCCCCCAGAAGCTCTCAATCTGGCATGACCAGAACATATGCACCATGCCCGCATTCTCGTTACATTTAGGGCATGCCTGCCGTCCTGCTTTTTTAAAGTTAGCAATTCTCTGGGGTGTCAAATACGCCCTGTATGTAACATATAGTTGCACCTGTTTAAGTCTTGCATTCCTTGAGACCTTCTTATGATACCCTTGGGCTCGTTCCCACATCCCATCTTCCATCGGGATTACCACCTCCCTTTCCCAATCAAGCCTTAACTGCGTCACCTCCTTTCCCACTTTGGACATCAAAATCTCATATTCTGGATGTTTTGTGCCCCCCCTCCGCTAGATCATATATTACGTCCATAGTAGCATCTGGTTCTCCTCCTGATCTTCCGCACCAGTCTATTGTACGTAATATATTGGCCAGTGTGTAGTCCAGTTCCCGCCCCCAACTCCTCAAAGTCTGTTGTAATCCCATCCTGCCAAATATCCCCCCATCGTTTCTATCCCAACCGGCTCCCCGTAGTTCCTAATCGCATTCCTTAGCTTCTCTTCTCCGCCCGCCAGTGCAACCAATGGCACCTGTGGGGAACACGGGTGTGGGTTTTCCATCAGCTGACGAGCCCTGCGCCACATCTTCCACCCGAGCACCATCATTTTCTGGGCGCCCGTCCCTTACCACTGGGGGGCAACCACATAACCTCCTTCAAGTAAAACGGGGTACAGTCTCGCATAAACAACCTGGTTTCAGTGGTTACTTCCTCTGAAAGCCACTTAGCTAAATATTGCAGTTGGCTTGCAACGTAATAGACTTCATAGTTGGGCAACTTTATACCCCCTTTCTCATAAATGTTTTGCAACTTCCAGACGGCTATTCTATTTCGTGTGCCGTGCCACAGGAAATCCCTGCATATGCTGTCTAGTTTACTGAAGAACCTCTTGGGTATGAAGAACGGGATATTCCCGAAGTAATGCAGAAGCCTAGGCAAGACCACCATCTTAAACATCGCCCCATGTCCCATCATTGCTAAAGGCAGCTTCACCCAGAACCGCATACAATTCTCAATTTTCTTAATGGCTACCTCTGTATTGCACTTACGCTCTTCTAGTACCGTATGGTATATATCTATGCCAAGGTAGCGGAACATACTAGCTGCCCATGGTACCTGCAGCCCCTGTAGTTGTCTCGGGGGGGACCCCTTTATATACACCCAATGGGAACATGCTGGATTTCTGGGGGTTCACCGCCATACCCGACATTTCTGCATATCTTCCCATCACCTCCAAAATATATTGGAGGTTCTCCTCCGGATGCCGTAAATACAGCAATATGTCATCTGCGTATAGGGATATCAGTTGTTGCTCACCTCCCACAGGGATGCCTATCGTGTCGTATTGTTGCCTTAAATAGATCGCCAGGGGTTCCAGGGCCAATATGTAAAGCATGGGGGACCATGGACAGCCCTGTCTAGTTCCCTTTCGGAGTTTCCACCTTTTTGATATCACCAACCCCGTTTTAACTCTGGCTAGCAGCTCAATATATAAAATTTTAGCCCACTGTAAATATCCTGGGCCCATCCCATAGCCAGCCAGGGCCACCAGCAACCATGGCCATTTAACCGAGTCGAAGGCCTTTATTGCGTCCATCGAGGCAATCGCCAGTTCGTCCTCGCTCTCGTTGCCATGTTCAATGACTCTGTGGAGCCTTCTAAGATAATTGGATATGCTCCTGTCAGGGACATAACCCGTCTGGTTCGGATGTATTAATTTACCTATGACCCTTCTTAGCCTGTTTGCCAAAACAACGGTCAGGATTTTACTGTCTTGCTTTAACATCGACAGAGGGCTACAGGAACTGCAGCTATTCCCTGGTTTATTGGGTTTGGGTAGTGGTATTATAATCGATTCTCTGAGGGATTCTGGCAATCTCCCTTCAGTGCCTTCTCCAGTTCATCCTCCGCTTCCTGTAGTTCTGACAGGATCCCAACCTAAAATCACCTAGACTTTGCTATGGCCACCTCCCTCATAACCACTTTGAAGGCCTCCCACAATGTGCCCGCCGAATCCACGCTGCCCGTATTCGTCTGAAAGTAATTAATCTCATCCCTCATGCCCTCCCTAAACAGGGGGTCTTTGAACGCTTCAGCCCGAAGACGCCACGTCGGGTTTCTCGCTCTCGGGGGGCAACATTGCCATCTAAGGATCAGGGGAGAGTGGTCCGAAAGGACCCTAGCTTTGTATTCAACTTGCGTGGTCTCCGCCATTATCTCAGGGGTAACAAATACATAATCCAGCCTTGTATGCAGTTGTTGTGGTGCGGAATAATGCGAGTATTGCCTCTCACAAGGATGGCACACCCTCCATGCATCTTCCAACCCAAAGTCCCGCAGCAGCGTCCGCAGCGCATTGGCCGCCGGGGCCGGTCTGTCCATCTTCCCATCTGATCGGTCTACCCTAGGGTTTTGTACGCTGTTAAAATCCCCTCCCCAAATCATAGCACTCCCCACACACACACTCAGATTGTTGCATAGGGTTTTGAAATACGCAGCTGTATTGTGGTTCGGGGCGTACGTATTCACGACACTTATTTCCCTGTTTTCCACTAACCCCCTCACTACCACCGTCCTCCCATGCGGCTCAATTAGGGTCTCCATCAACCGAAACGGGACATGCGGCACCACCCAGGTGATCACACCCCTAGCGTACGCCGAATATGACAAACCCACCAAAGTTCCCTTCCACTTCCTCCCAATCATCTCCAATTTATCTTGCGTTAAATGCATCTCTTGCAATAAGGCAATATCTACCCTCTGTCTCCGTAGGTATAGCATGACCTTATTTCTCTTTAGGTAACTATTGAGCCCCCTGACATTCCAGGTAATAATTTTAAGATCCCCCCCATGGCATATCAGAGCCCTTATCCCTCCCTCTCCTATGCAATCCAACTCCAGTCGCTTACCTCGTATATATAGGCTCGTGTCCCAACATAAACTCCCCCAAACTATAAACACGACAAACCCTCCCTTTGCCCCCCACCCCTCCCTAACTATTGCCCAGCTCCATCCCTGGATCTCAGGCACCCCCGCATCTAGCCCTGTCTGTTGGCTCAGCAGGGTAAAGTTGCCCTAATGGCCACCTTACTACTGATTCTTGGGGGGTAGGTTGCCTCTGTCCTGTCGCTCCTTTTTCTTTTCCAGTTTACTACGCCTGACGCTACCCAGTACACTTGTGCATATTATTCACTATATTCCAATCCAATAGGGTTATAGAGTCCACAATCTACACCACATAGTTCAAATGTTCAAAAGCCTCATGTTGGGACTCTCCTCCCACTTATCTCCCAGCGTTCTCAATATTTCCTCCACACTTATCTTGATTCTGGCGATTCTGCTCCTCATCTTGTTCTGGGAAACCCTGCAAGTCCAGCCACTTCGTCACATCCTCCGGGGTGTCAAAAAAGAGCGCTCCATTTTTACGCAAAACTTTTAGCTTTGCAGGGTACAAGAGCATGTATCGAATGCCAGCCATGCGCAGCCTCCTCTTGACCGCCACGTAGCTGTACCTCTGACTTTGCACCAACATCGTGTAGTCGGGGTATGCTGTGATGTTGGCGGATGCTCTTTCTATCGTTCCCCCTTTACGAAAATACTCCAGAATCGTCTCCCTGTCTTTATAATTCAGGATTTTTGCAATTATTGCTCATGGCGTGGCCCCCAGCCGCGGCTTCCGCATCAGGGCCCGATGTGCCCGCTCGACCGCGAACCCCTGTGAGAGCTTGTCTGCCCCTATCTCCTGCAGAATCATGTTCTCCACATAGTCCGTGGGGTCCTGGCCTTCTTCCCCCTCTGGCAGGCCAACCACCCGGATGTTGTTCCGCCTTGCTCTCCCTTCCGCTTCTTCCGCTCAGTTCTCGAGGTTGGCAACCTGTTGTTTTAGTATGTGGACCTCCTTCGCATTCTGTGCGCTGACGTCTGTGTTAGTCTTGACCGCACTCTCCAGGCCACTTGTTCTTTCTGCCAGCGCTCTGACATCCTGTCGCAGCAGGGTTACTTCAATCCCTACTGCGTCTATCTTGTTCTCCAGGGCCGTCCGCAAATCCGCCATGGCCGTTCCCCATTTGGCGCTTAGTTCTGTTATAGCGGCTAAAACCTGATGATTTTCTCCTTCTGAGGTACCCCCAACGGAAGCAGCCACTCCACTTTGTGCTTGGGTCGATGGTGTCCGCTGCACCTTCGCGAAGGTCTCCATCGTGGATTGCTTATTCTTGGCCCTCAATCCTTTAACCGACATTATACCAGCTTCCATACACGTCTGGTTCCAGTTCTTTAGTGTTGTCAAGCCTCCACCTGTTCAGCTGGGCGCTGAAGCATCTACTTTCGCGGTTGCAATAAGTGGTGGCATGGGTGTTTTGTTTCGAGTGAGCTGTGTCCTCCCACGTCCTCCTCCTACTCTTGTAGGCAATGTCCCTTTAGCCTGTTTCAGCAGGCCCCTAGGCACACCCTCCGTGTCGCCACCACTGTGCTACAGGCCCCCACAAAGTTCAGCGCCGTGTGTCCTTTTTTAAGGGGAAGCGTCCCGCACCATCTGCTTCCAGCCTACATAAATCTTCACTCCTGCTCATACCACATCCACCCAGTCCTCCTCTATTGTGCTTGGCTAAGCATGGGTCCTCATATATTGCCTGCTGTTCCCGGAAACCTATGCACCTTCATGGCACCTGTGCCCTCTGCTTATTAGAGCTGGTCATTTCAATTCAGGGTTATGTGCCCCAGTTTCTTAGCACAAGCCAAAACCATTGTCATCTTGCCCCAACGCCCCCCATGTGCCAACGCTTCTCTGAGCAGCAGTGCTGTTATGCTGCTGCTTGTTCGTACGATCATCCGCTCACTGTTACAAGCTGGGGGAATGTCCCGAGTGCCTCTCGTGTCACCTGCAACTTGGTCTGCCAATTACTATGGCGCTGCGCAGGGGTCACTTTATTCACCGTCCTTTTGTGAGTTTGTGAGTGCACGTCCTCACATCCACCGGTTATGTGCGCGCACCTCGTGCTGCCTTCCCTTCTCGGCACGCGTGGCCTGGTGATCCGCGAAATTGTCCCGGATCAGTCTCCTGCACACGCCCGCATCAGGGCGCCACCTGGGCAACCGCTGTGTGCGGTTGGGGGCTGCACAAGCACCGTATGCCGGTCCCGTGCCCCACGCTCATGCTGCTACTAATATGCCAGCCTCAGGGCACTTGCCTCCAGGGTCTGTCCAACCGCTGCCACAATCTGAGTCGCAGGCCGCCACTTTTTCGTCAGTTACACGGCATGCAATCAGCTGGGGCTCCGCTCATCTTTCGAACGCCAGCATTCGTCCTTTCACTTGGCTGCCAGGTCTATACAGCCGCTCCTGATGTTTCGGCTGTGATTCCTTTGTTGTCGGCCATTTTTAATTACTTTGTATCCAGCGGCCGCATTCTTCGCGGAGTGTTTCCCTCGGAATGCTGCTCACGATTCACTTTCTCTTCATAGTTTGTGCAGAGCGCACGTTCCCACGCCTGTGCTACCAATCCTGGAATATGTGAGGCATTTTGAAGCGTAGTTTCACTAAACATTTGTCGGATCCTCCAGAGCTGCACAGGAAGGCACGTCCTACTCCATGGCAGCCAAGCCACGCCCCCTACATAACCTAATTAACACACTACTGCATCTACCTCCTTGAAATATTTTCACCACCTTGCCCATCACTCTACCCGATGTTCTGCCTCACCAGTCCTTTCACACTTCTCCTTTACTGGTCTTCTGCCTCATCATTACTTCTTACACCCTCCTCCCCCCTCTCTTTATTGATAACCCTCCAGACCACATCCTTCGTCTCGCCACCTCCAACCTCCTCTATTGGCATGTGTCCATCATTCTCCAGCCTCCTCTCGCCTCCAGCTTCCTCCAATGCTCCTTCTCCACTTCAAAACACCCCTCTCACTATTGGTGCTGGGAGCAGACTCCTATCTATGACTGAGGATGAATGGCTATGCTCCGATTGACTAAAGGGGTCATATGATGGTTCCAACCATATTCAGTGGCTGAAATGCTTTGAAGATCTAGTTGATGGGAGGAACTTAACTAGGCTAGCGTGGTAGGTTAGAAAAAGGAGATAAACCAGTACTTGGCATGTTTACAAAGTGATGTATTTAAAGTGTAAGAAAATAGCCTTTCTGTCACTATTCTATGGATTTCAATACCTACCAAATCTAACTAGGCTGCACGTCGTCAGTAGTGAAGTCCAAAAAGTAAACAGTCCGTCCTCCATCTCAAAACTAATCTAAAGTTTCCCTACCACTATGAGAAAACAACAAAAAGTCCAGGGAAATGACTGCCTTCGCCTAGGTAGGCTTTTTCAGCCCTAGTAGTACATTTTTTTGCAGTTCTTGTCTATTTCTTGAATTAATTTGTTCAGTTCCTCTCTGGGACTGTTCCACCTTTTTGGCATCCCTTTTCCTTCTGTAGAGAAACTTCGTCTCCATGCTGTGTTCAGGTTTCGATCCCTTCGTACTTTGATTTCTTGAAATGTCTCTTTGAAGTTCACTTTCTCCAATATTTTAGGGGAACTTGATCTTAGTTCTCAGTATTCCTTTGGTTCCTTACTTTCTCTTGAAGAACATGTTTCATAGCAAATTTCTCTTGGTCTGATAAACTAAATTTCTCTTTGGGATGTTTATAACAGCCCAACCAACTGTGTTTGTTCCTTGTGTCAGTTCCCGACTTCTTGTAGTGAGTAAGACAGGTTCCACCGTGATTCTCCTCTTTATGGAGATCAGACCCTTCAATAAGAAGAGTAAACTGAGTCCCAGAGTTATTTTCACTCTGATGGATATTGGTCCATTCACTGGGACGAGTAGGCTGAGTCCCAGACTTATTCTCACTCTTATAGATACTTGCGTTCACTCTGACTTTTCTTGTTCTTCCTCGGTCTCTGCATTGTTCCTGAACTTGACAGTCCACCTCTCAGGGTCACGCCACCACTCAGTCGGTTCTCCTTCTCTCAGGGCTTCCTTCCCTTGCATGGCTCAGCCGTCTATTTACTCTGTGCCTCCTGAATACGCCTGCTGGCCAGATCTTCCCAACAGAGGATCTCCCGGTACTCAACAGCATCCAGCTTCTCAGAAATTCGAACTTCCTGGGGCTCATTCATCTTCATGAGTCTTTCTTCGATTTTTATATTACATTTCTGGGTCTTACCCAGCGGAACATTAACATCCTTTCTCTCTCTTTGCTGAGCATTCTTCCTCACTGGTTCATTCTTAATCATCTCAGTTTGGTTTGCTTTCAACCATTGAGTGATCGACGTTACTCGCCCAGCTCTCTTCTCAGTATTTTCATCAGTTGCTTCTTCAAGTTGAACGTTGGTGCTAAAATTACAATAACAAACAGTGGCTTGTTGTGAGGGACTTCTCTGAAGTCTGGATGTTGTCGGCCCACAAGAAAGGTTTTGAGGGAGTCCTTGTCCCCAAAAGGGGAGTCTCTCCCTGTGAGGACCTGCATACCGCCACCCCTAGGGGGAATGTTGCATAGCGGGCTCAACTCACTAGCTTCACAAGGAAAGGCACCCCTCTGGGTAGAAGTGACAAAACCCGCAATTCGTCACACTAGCTACCCTCTTGGAAAACATTCCAGAATGTGTGCTCTGGTGGCTGGGTAGCAGCCTCTGCACTCACTTCCCCTAAAGATAATTTTGGCATTCTACTGTCTTCAGTAGGTTAATCTGTATGTTGGGAAATCCTTTGTAGGAAGGGAAAGGCTTGAAAATTGCATTCCCTCCCTTGTTCGTGGAGGGGAAGGGTCTGACACACTTCTGTGATTAGAGCGAGGGGTGCAAGTTCTTCCATAAATGTCCGACTTAGGAAATGGAAAGCACCTCTGTTTTCCAGAGTTTTCTTGCCCCTGAAATGGCAAATGCATGCCCTTAAGATATATGATATGGCATTTATAACGCGCCTATAAACGAGTGTTTCAAGTCGCGAACGAGAATAATTAAGGGAGAAGCAGTCCTCTTCTGTGTTGTTTGTCAGCCGGATACAAACAACTTACCTTGGGACAACCTGTCCAGTATTTCCTATGGAATGAGGGACATGTACTGAATTCCACCATAGTCCTCCCTCTACCAGATCTGCGGTTGACTCTCAAATCTACTACACGTTTTCCATCTGAAAAAGGAGAATTCTGGGAGTTGAGTCCTTGTTGGATTTCTGAACACATTAGGTGTGATGTAGCCTGGCAATGAATCTTCCTGTGCTATAGAAAGCTTTGAGGACTTGGGGAGGGCATGCCTAGGTCTTTGTGATGATCACCACAAGGTCACTTCATCGCAAAAGCGTTTGTCAATTTTAAGAATTATTTTGAAATAACAGGGCTAAGCCAAGGATCTATCCAGGAATGAGAGCACTACATCAATCAATGTCTCAGTGCAAGTGGAAATAGGAAGGCAGGGTATGCACAGGTTGGACGCTTTGAATTAGTTTATCTGCAAAGCCTCGTGAATTATTTGAAAACAATGACCAGTCCTCGAACTATCATGTAATCGGAGTGCTGCAGCTTCGTTCATACTCACTTCGATTGTGCCAACTCTCGCGGTCAGGCTCTGCACCAATTTTACATGGGAGTTTATTCTAATATTGACAGATTCAGCTTTTTTCTAGCAATGATAATGTGCCTTTGACATCATTTGTTGTCACTTGAAACCCTAAATCTGGCAATTAGGACAGCTGGCCCATGTGCCACTGCCTGAAGAGTGGTCAGCAACTCCAGCCCATTCTTTTTACTGGTCCCCTGGCCTTGGCCCTAGGATCTAGATTGCATTGTGAAAGTCCCACTCATTTTATCACAGGATTGTAATGGGGAAAGCAAATGGAAGGGAAGCTTATTAAACAATACAATGCAGTATCTGCATCTCATCAACAGTGCAAGCAGGTGGCCAAGCACAATCATCAAGTTAGAGGAGTATTGTGTGACGAAATATCCTTGGCTCCCCTCAAAAAAATTCAGTTGTGTCCCATTAATCACCCTGTGCCATAGCTGCTCCCAAGTGAGATCACTGCCAGCAGGGCCAGTGCAGCACTTTCTTGAGAATAGTGCCCTTGCTCACCTTACGAATTACAGCCAACAACAAGAGTAAACACGCTGCCCACTAGGCTTGCCTTCAACAGTGCAGAGCCGCCATCTTTTAATTTAAGTTGCATACTAGCAGAGGCCTTAGGTCTGTAATCACAACCATAGCAGCTGCAATCAAAACCCTAGCATCTGCCAATACCATCAGAGCTCTGAAAATAGAGCACCACTGCCTCTTGGATACATGCCTTACCTAAGCGAGAGCCTGTTTCATGACAGGGTAAATGGCCCAGAGATAGAGCCTCTGCCAGAGCTCATGGAATCATAACTGAATTATATATATGTTATAATTTCCCTTTAATATTATGAGAATAGCAAAGGGACTCTGGTGCCCCTACTTTGCTGTATTTGGTGCCAATGTAAACAGACCATCCACTAGCTAAAAACAAACCAACATGTTAGACAATTATTTAAAACAATTATGATATTCTTTCTCCACCATTGACACTACTAACCTTCTGATGCCGAGTGGAAGCCCTGAACTAATGTTGGCACATTTTCTGTGAAGAACCTTTGCCGATACATGATTCGTACAATGGCATGGCAAGTTTTATTGAGTACATCTGGAGAGTCGGACAAGAGAAGGGAGAAGCTGTCTGCAGCGGTTGGACCAAGTTCAGCATCTGCTAACAAATGTATGAGCTGTACATAGGGAAAAGAGAAGAAAACAAAAGCAACTGCCTTAAGTGATGAGAAATAAACCAATGTTATTCTTATCACCTCAACAACCACAGCCCTTCCCCTGCCCCAAAAGGAGTGTGCTAGAAACCCCTGCCCTCCAGTAGGGGATGTGGTAGGAGTAGAGGTAGAGAAAAACAGACGGGTCACTATTCAAAGAGAAAGTAGACACCACCATGTGGTGGGCTAGCAATCCTCAGTAATCCACACAGAACTGATTTAATAAGGTTATGTAATTTACAGAGTGATTACTGTTAAGCCTCCTACCAACCCATTCCTTAGCAAAACATGCACAATATACTGTATGACAATACATGACAAGTTATATAGATGTCCACAGTTAAGTCACATGCACAAATGTTCATGAATTGATTCTCAATCTAGAACATGCTATGAATGCTCTCACACTCTCCTGGAAAGTTCATTTATATTAGGAGGATAAAGAAATAGGAAAGCATTGCAACTAGTACTGTGACTAGACACAACACATTAAATATGAGAACGGTTATCAAATAAAACACTTCTATCATTTTCTAGCCTATATCTCTATTTTGAACTCATCAGCCACCCAAATACAACAATATCTTCTTTAAGGCAAATATATGCTAGTCAATTCTCTCTAAAAATGCTCATGAATTGAACTGTCTTTAAATACTTCACACCGCTTTCTCAATGCAATATTAAAACAGGCAAAACCATCTCTCATACCCACATCAGTCCTCTGTGATAGTAGAGAGCAGACTGCCTGCTGCAGGAAGAAGGCTTCAGTTATACAATCTACAATTCACAAACAAATCCAAAAAATAGCAAATACAATGGCAAAAACAATCATTAAAACGAAATATCATTCGAACAACAGGTGTTTTGGAAATTAGCGTATTTAAGGTAGTACATCAATTGTGGATATTTACATGCTTAGTCTAGAGTGTCAGTTCTATATATCTCTTAAAACTCACTCCCACGCCCCAGGTGCAGTGTTAAAAGGACTGGTTCTTGCCATGATGTTTGTGTCATTGTGGTAAAAAATGTTTTATCATAAAACACAGAGTATGTGAATCACACAAATTGATCAAACTCTGAAGAAATGTATAACTATTCTCTATTATGGTTCCTCCCTCCTCCTTTGTCACATATGGAATTGTGCACCTTTCTTGTTTGTAAAAAAAGAAAGGTGTCAAAATATCTCACAAAACACACATGATCTGACTGGTCATCTTAATTCTCCAAATCGTCTTTGGGATCTAACAGTGCTTATTGATCAAATGCTTCAATCTTAGTCCTCAAAATGTTGCAATAACATCTTAGGGGACACTATCCTAGATTCATCTATCACAGACAGTGTACGTACCTGGAGTTGCATAGTAGGCCCACTGTAGATTCTAGAGTACCATGTCTAGAACTGACCTTACTCAAGTGGGTATATGCTAATTTGTGTTGAGACCCCGCCCGTGTCAGCTTGAACCTCTCTTGCGTAGTGAAAGTGCCAAGGTTAAAGTTTGCCTGTTTATCTTTCTACTTGAGGTAAATAAGATGAAAAAGGTGAGAAGACTTATCCACAGCAAAATGTAGAACAGAAGGACTGTTCCAACAATTATTTTACATCCCTTCGAGCAATGTGAACGTTTCAAAACATTTATGATTGATTTTGCGCTTTGCTCGATTTCTGGCTCATCTGTTCCAGAAAAAATAAAAACACTGAGGTTGAGAAGGATTCTTGCTCGATATCTTAGTTATTTATTCTCTTATTGCCCGTTTGTTAGGTTGTTCAGTATACGGGAGGGCATGCCCCACTTAGCATAGGAAGAGGGGCAAGTCATATATACACAAAGAGGTTCCTAACTGTAACTAGCCTTTTAGTGCAAATCTTCCTCCTTAATATGGCCACTGAATAGATGTTGTATTAACACAATCTCTGCACCAATTTGTTAAAGTAGGAATAATACACATTTTAAGAAATATAGTGAAGCACTTCTTGAATCAATCATGAGTTGAAATTACATTTTGAGTGCTCCCAACCTGTATGCAAAACCATCATTTAGAGAACAGATAAACACCAGGCAATGATCACATTGCTAATTTGCATCATTGTGTGCAACTATACATATATTTCATGAAAAACGTGAAAGAGGGAAAGCATAACAGTGCTTGACTAAATCGCCCCTTCCCACCCCTAAGGCTCCTGCTGAGCTTTTCCCAAGTATTTTAGTTTTCATTTTTTTTTGCAGTAGGGTGTGATTAATATTGCAAAGCCATCATGAAATCCCAGATTAAAGTCTATTCCCATTTGGCCTGGGAAAGGCAGTCACTAACTAGTCCTAACCCTGGGGGTGGTATCAGGAGGATCAAATGGAAGGAGAAGGCTGTCAAGGGAAAGTGGTGATTCTGTCAGGAGAGACGCAGTGTTTATCCTGTTCTGAGGATGAGGTTTCCCTAATACCTGAATATTTAACAGCATGTTGTCACCGTAGGGCTCCCTCTCCTAGACTTACCCAAGGTGCCAAGTATGAGAACCTTTTGTATAAGCATGAAAATGATGTATATAAGGGGCAGGGATAATATTACTACTTCTCGTAGTTACAATTCTACATTTTGTTTAGATTGTAGATGCAAGACAAAGCAATAATTTATCTTGAAATCTTCCCTTAAATATACATCCTATAAATCACCCTAACAGATTTGATTTAATAATGAGAAAATAAATAAGAACATTATGGACTTGCTCCTAGTACTGAGACGAGGAAGAGGGGTTCAGAGTTACCAAACTATGATGAACAGTCTAGTTGTTGTTATGACCCACACCCGAGTGGGACCTATAAACATTTAAAGGCCTTTCAGGTACATGCTAAGAAGAAGCAGCAGGAAGAAGCTGGAGTCGCCATGCAGAAAACGTGGCAGAGGTCAGGATTCCTAGTTTATGCAGAGGACGGGCAGCAGGAAGCGGTATTGAGGTCAGCTGCCCCAAAGGAGAGAGAAAGCTCTCTGTGTCCTGTGACCTGCTCCGGTGTAATGCTTTCACTAGAGCGCATACAGAGCTGTGACAGCTCCATTGACGGTCAGCGCAAGCTGCGGCAGACTGACAGGAGCTGCCAAATGCTGAAGAGGTCCCGACGAACAAAGAAGCAGTACCGACGAGTCAGAAGGAGATGCCAGGACATACCAGTGAGTTGGCTCGATGTAGGTGACCCCAGGGTGCTCCAAAGGATACCACCGGGTAATATTGAACATTTTGAACAATGACCATTTGAATTAAAGAAAATTGGGCCCAACTCTCCTATTACGAGATGTCAAATAGGGGAATACTGTAACCCACATTGCCAAAGCCAAAAAGGGGCAGTAATAAAGCAAAGGGAACACAACTTTCCTAAAGAGAGAGATTCAAAAAGGGGAATTATAACCTGCACTGGCAAAGCCAAAAAAAGCCGAGAGCGACACCAAGGCAATATGAGTATATTCACAGCACCCTCCGTGCCGTAACCCAGGGGTGTCGTAGCGACCCCCAAACATAGACTCCATACCTTGGGACTGACTACTGTCTCCCAGTGCATGTAAAGTCACCATTGGCTTTACTAGTCTCAGATTGTGAACAGAACCAGTACAAACCATCCTATTGTGGATGTACTGGTGGGGGCAATTCGATTGCCCTGGGGTCTGTTGTTCGAGGGGGCACTGTCCAGTCCCCCCCGACCGAGTTTTGGCTGGTGGCAGTGGATACTACTTTTTATATTCGACCGCAAATATATTCCTGTAGGATTTTCCCATTGTTCGAGGCTTCCCTTTTTAATATAGCCTCAAACATACCACCGGTTTATTAAATTGGTATTTTTTGCCAAAACTTGGTTCCAAAATGGCGTTTGTGTTCGCTTCTGTGACTCCAACCCAAGTCGAGCCCTTTGTTCCACTTTTTGGCGGGCTTCTCCACAGAAGCCTCCAAAAGTGGTGCCATTCTGTCTGGGTACCACAGGGGGTGTGGGAGGGGGTTTAGGCACCCTGGACTGAGTCGCACTCCTGTGTGATTGGCCCAAGTGGTGAGCCGCCCGGCTAACCACTTAGCATGTTTGAGTGACAGCTAGGCTGAATGAATGGGGGTTTTCTGCATAAAAGCAGGGCTTTGGGGACTGGAACTTCAGAAGTCGCCACAGGACCTAAAGACTCCGAGGAGGGAGAAGCCGAGCCGACCTGCAACGACGACACCACTGGTGGAGCCCTGCTGAACCGTCTCACCACTTTTCCCGACGACAGAGATCTCCAGTCCTCTGAGTCTTCTTCCTTTGACTGGTGGGGATAACCAGTTTGCCCGACTTTTCGCTTTCCTGGACCATCTCATGGCCGCCTTGCCGGTGCCAAGCACCCCGGCAACCGGAATACCACAGTTTACCACTACCGCGAAGAAAAGGGTGGTACCTTGTAACCGGGAAGCTCTGCAGCTGGTTTCTTCCCTGGCAGCGCAACGACCTTCAGCTTTCCTCCACATCGAGACCTCCTCTTCCTCTGGACTAAACACCGACTTGCAACCGTTGCCAGGAACAACTGCCCCCGCTGGAGCATTCTTCCCACTTTCAGGTACTGTGTCCCACCTGGCTTCCCTTGCAACAGATCGTTCGGGGTGACAGTAAATCCTCGACTTTCTAACCTGGGTTAGCCTGGGACCCGTTAACTAACTTTTCCTGACTTAATCTCAATCTTTTTGTGAACTATTTACAAAGACTCTTTGGGCATAACCCCACTGTGTGATCCTGGACACATTTCACTTGCTCTCTCTAAGAGTGGGCCTGGCATTTGAACTTCCTTGCTCTCCAGTAGACTTTGTCTAACCTGCCTCACTGTGGTTCTTTGAAAAGTATTGACATTTGTGTGCTTTCATAACTCTGCCTTTTTCCCTCCCTTTTTAATAACTTATTAGAGTGCCATCTTATGTTAAGCGCTCACCTCTGTCTGAAAACAAGTGGCGTTTCTCATCAAGACTTGTCTAATAAGTAATTAGGGATATATATATATATATATATATATATATATATAATAGTGACTGTGTGTTGAATTTATTTACCTCTCTTTGTGCTAGTGTAATTTACAAGTGTGTCTTTAAATAATTATATGCTTTTACACCAAAGCTCTGGTCAGTGTTTGCTTGTGCTACTGTATCCCTGTACCTATTGTGTATACTCTATATACTGCCTAACTCATCTTGAGAGAAGTCTGACTGCTCAGCCACAGCTACCAGGTAAATATGGGTGGTACAGACTGCTACCAATTGGGTTTACTGTCAACCACCTGTAGTCCTAAATCTTTTGCAGTGGTCCCTAAGGGAACTGCACAGGTTTCTGCCTAACAGCCATGCCCTCATCCCAAATGTCGTCCAGGAGGGGCACCGCCAGAATGGTCTTCCTCTTGGCCTCCTAGCATTGATAAAGGAAATCTTCCTTCTTGGTCTCTTCTGGCGTCAGCTTGAGTAGCTCAGATGCGCAGATGACCTTGGCGTGGAACGATCCCACTTCGTCCAGGGGAGAAGCCCTCGGAGGCGGGGAAACGCTGCAGTCATCATCCGTGTTCGTCGTCGCAGTGTTCGTCCCCGTATCCCTAGGAGGGGAGGGCATGTGCAGTGGTTGATGAGGCGGCTTAGGTTGCCGCTTCCTCTTCTTCGCCAGCGGGGGCCCCCCCGAGACCACAGACACCTCTTCTGAATCTCAGACACCGGCATGTGGAGAGTTGAGAGAATATCCAGCGATATGTCCCTGGGAGGTGTCAGGGGGGTAGGCGGGTAGGCTTGCTGGGCCCAGCACCCACGTCTTCGTCAGCATGCCTACCGTTGTCATCCCCCTCAGCGTTTCTGCCGTCGTTGTGCTCCGACACATGGAGCACGGTAGCACGGTAGCAGCGGCCTCTGCTCTCCCCACCCCCTTTTTGCATCCTGAGGGGTCGGCCTCGGGCTCAGGGCTGGCATCCTCATCTCCAGTGTTTTCTCCACTGGTTTGGCAGAAGCCTCCCGCCTGACCGGATCAACCCCTTTCACCTTCGAGAGGGTCGGCAGCCACCAGCTCGATCGTCGAGGATTACTTTGTCTGGACCACTGGGCCTTTAAGGGCAGGTTGGACACCTTACCCTCCGCCTTAGTCTTCTCTGGCTTTTCCCGCAGCTTCCCCGGGTTAGCTGATTTCCTCTTCGAGGAGAAGCTGGAGCGATGACTTGAGATGGAGGCACACAGTGAAGAAGAGCGCGCTCTGTGCAGCGACCCCGATGGAAACTGACTCGCAGTGCTTGGCTTTGTCTTGGTCCCCCATGGATGGAGAACCCTCAAAGGACTTCGAAGCCCGCTCTTCAGAACCGGCGATCCTGGGTGAGGCATGCCCCCGTTTGCCACAAGGGGTAGAAGCCTTGGGGTTCAGCCACGCCGCCAATCTACTGTGCCGATCCTTGACGGTGCACTTGGTGTAACCAAGGAAAATTTGACAATACGCTTTCTTGTGATCCGGGTGGAGACAGTAGAGGCACTGGGAGCGTTTGTCCTCCACAAACATTCCTAAATCCGCAGCTGGAGCAGAGCTTGAAGAGGGCACTTCTGTCCTTTTCCTTCGACATGGTCCAGCTTGCGGTTTAGGCCCGATGGCCTTCCAGAATCTTTGATGAAACTCAACGATTCTTGCCCACAAGGGGCGCTGAAAGACGGCGACAATGGATCCCTGTTTGCTGCTCAAATAAACGAAGCGCACACAGGCTCTATTTGACAAAAATAGGAACTTTTTAACAAAAGTGCGAAAACAAAAGTTTTTAAGTGAAAGTGAAACTTTTTTCTTTTATGACTGGGCATCAGCACAGTGGACATTTGGAAGAGGGACAAGAAAAGGGTTCCCGGTTTCCCCGCTATTATTTGCACTGGTGGTGGAAGGCTATGAGTTTGGAGAGAACATCAGACAGGGGTTGCAACTCCTGTATAATGATCCAGGGGCCAGGGTAAAAACAAATGACTGGGTATGAGCACAGTGGACATTTGGAAGAGGGACAAGAAAAAGAGTTCCCGGTTTCCCCGTTATTATTTGCACTGGCGGTGGAACCACTAGCACGGTATCTGAGGAGGGAAATGGCGAACGAGGCAGGCGGGGTAAGACATATAGTTTCCCTATGCGCGGATGATCCCCTGTTCTATATAGGGAACCCATCAGTGAACATTCCAATAATGTTGGAAGTATTACATAATTTCCAGAAACTGTCAGGCTTCCGCATAAATGAAGACAAGGGGGGCTGCGAGGCCAGGACCATGGCACACTACCACACTGGGGGGTATGGTGGGAGGGAGAGTCGTTCAGGTATCTGGGAATTCAGGTTTTCCATAAGTTAAGAGACACGTTTGTACACAACACGGGTAGAGTACCATCGGGAATAGAGGAGCCGATTCAGTTTTGGAAGAAATTACCGACATCACTGTTGGGGAGAGTAGCACTGTGCAAAATGGTAATTCTCCCAAGACACCTCTACTACTTCACCATCATACCGTATAGTATTAAGAAAGTGTTTTTCAAAATGCTGGATGTACAGATCGGAGAATTATTATTTAACACAGGAAGGAGGGTCTTGTTAGCAAAATTAAGACGCCCACGCCAGGAAGGAGGCCTCAATTTACCCAATTATGAAAGGTACTTCATGGCATCACAATTACATGCCGTACTGGTGTGGGTATACACAAGGGGGGGGAACTGGTGGCAAGCTTAATAGGAGATCTCCAAACCCACGGGACGGGAGTAGAATTGTTGTGGGTCACGGTGGTAGGGAAAGAATCCACTGCCATAATCCAAGTGGTGCGGGAGGTCTGGAAAAAGCTTCAGGGGAGAAAACAGGGGTCGGGCTGTACAATGCAGACCTATCATGGAGCGCAGACCAAGAATTATGGCCAATAATTCGGAGAATGGGGTTTAAGAATCTGATGGACAAGGGTTGCCGGACAGTGGATGATCTGTTTGAAGGAGATAAGTTGATGCCGTTTGAAGACTGGAGGCAAAATTATGGAATGTCGAAGGGGCAGTTCCTCACCTATGGGGCATCGGTTAAGCGATTGACATCCATCTGGGTGAATATTCCGGAGGAACCCACAGCGAGTCCATTACTACAGTTACTCCTTGCGGGAGGGGAGAGCCAGAGTCGCCAGACTCGATCAAGCAATACAGTGTCTGTCTCCTCTAGAAATGCTGAATATAATGTAAGTTTGTCTTTCGACGATTTTATACCCGAACGAGCATCAACTTATCATTAGATGACCCTTATTGCTGGGTTACATTGTACTCGTTTGTTCTGTGTGGTATATTGCAATGAAACGCAAGTACAACCTTTGTGTGTACTGGTCTTTCAACCGGGCACATGGGCAGTCCAGCATCGAGATGCATGTAGACCACCACTTGGTTCCCCTAGGTTCAACGCTAATATTTCATTAAAATTTTCCACGTTGTTTTCTCTGTTCACATTGTTTCACGTCTGTGCTAATCGTTAGTTTTAACTCAATGCCACATTAATAAGTAAAATGATAAATTGTAATAAAAATCGGCTACTGAGATACATTTCTATTATGTTTTCCAAACAGGTACATCCTGCCATTCTGCGATGGTCATCGATTCCAGATACCAACTGATGGTTTCTTCAACCGGCAGCTGCAGTTGCATGTCAATAACTGTATATATTTGACTCTTTCTTGGGACGATCGCCAAGGGCTGATATATCCTTAAATGGTACCAGCCATTAGGCACAACATAACATCCTTTACGGTGGTCTAGCCCCAAGTTGATGCACAAGACCTGCAATTCACTGTGCGACCAAAGCGCTTCTTTTACCCAAAACAAACACCTTGTGTACAAAAAAAGGAACACTGCGTGACTCACGATAAAGATTTTCGGATCGAGAGCAAAGAAAAAAAAATTCCAATTTGATTGAATATGGCAATATCTGGATGTTCTCGGAGCGTTTATTGTGAAATAAAAGTACTTTACAAATTGTACAGTCTTGCTGCTTCCTTTTACAGTGCAGTTTTATATTCCAAATTGTGACGCGCTGTGTTGTGAGACGATGTGTGTTGATTTCCGGATTCTGCGTCACGTCACGTAGGTGATGACTGGGCGCGTTTGGCTACGCTGCCCAGTAACGTCACAGAGAAAGGTGGAGAATATCACTAGGTTTGGTGATGTCAGGCTCAGGGGAGGGGGATATGATTTAGTGCTGCAAGGGCAGTCCACCCTGAGCGATGCGGCAGCGGATACGATTATCACAAGATGGCTGCGCCCCGCTGCCTGATTTTGCAAGTGTAAAAAAGAGGAAAACTAAGGTAAGGTGCATTGGAAATGTTTGTGCGATCAATCAACGTATGCTTAAAAAACACATGCCCGAACCCTCGGGACAATAATATTTCTGAGTACACTATTCCTTTAAGATGACTTGCTAAATAAAGCTACCCAGTATGCTTTAAAGACTTTCTTGTATCACCAGGCCTGTAGCAACTCTCTTCGCCCCTCTTCAGTAGCTAAGTATACATTAAGGTATAGGATTATGGTTAAACAGTTTAAGTCTGTTTGTGCTTGTCAAATGATGCGATTTTCTATAACCTCTACAGCCAGAGCCCTTCCTCCACCCCAAAGAGTGTGCTAGAACCCCACAGTAGGTGTTGTGGTAGGAGTAGAGGTAGAGAAAAACATAACTGTCACTGTACATCAAAGAGAAATTAGACAAATCCTTGCAGTGGGCTAGCAACATTCACTCGTCCACACAGAACTGATATACTAATGTCAATACTTTATATAGGGACTACTGTTACACCTCCCACCAACCCAGATACTTACCTTTACTTCACCTGCTGTTAAGACTTCCTATTTATTGGGATTTTAGGGACACTTTTTATCTTTATATTTTGGATCACTGATGTCTTTTTGGTGGCCAGAGGGATTTCTCTTGAACTCCCCCTGCGGTTAAGACCCTTTTCACTTAACTAAGTTATATGGTATTGGGTCACCCCTGAGGTGTCCAATCCCAGCAATGTCCCTCAGGTACCCGACTGTTGTCCTTGGATGATTGCATCACCCAAAATTGGCTTTCCGGAGTAGATTTGTGGCAGCTGTACTATAGTTTTGGCTTCACCATAGCTGTGAAGGGTCGACTTTCTTGTAAGCCGATCCTGCACCTCATGGAACCCTGCAAGAGCGAGGTTTCCGCAAGGCTGGAACTGACAGTACGGCAGTTGGTGGAAGACAGCGCGGCTGGTGCCAGCGGGGCTACCACATAATTTTCATCTTTCTTAATATTGATTGGTTATATATTATGCGCCTATACACAAGCTTTTCAAGGAGCAATAAGGCAAGGGAGGGGAGGGTGAACAACATGAGGACAAGACAACGATCTTACTAGGCCTTGTGTCATTGAGATTGTGCAAGTGTGCAACAAGAAGCACAACAGGGCCCCGAATTAAGTGCAATGAAGGCTGGGACTTCAAGGGTCAATACCAGCCCAGTAGTGCAAGGTTAGCCAGGTGGCAGTGCAAGTTGGGCCAGGCGGCAAGTGCAGGGGGACTGGTCAGGGGAGCCTGGTGTCCTGTAAGACTCAGAGGACCCCGAGCAGCCAGTCAGCAGACGGAGCAGGAGCAAGGGAAGGATAGCAGGGGAGAGGGAGCCCGAAAGAAGAGGCGAAAAGTGAGGTCTTTAGGAGCTTCCAGACTTTAAGGAGATCTGGCTAAAGGCGGAGAGAGGTAGGGATGCCATTCCAGAGCGAGGCACCTGCAGAGGCGAGAGATCTACTCCCCTTTCTCTGCTTAGAGAAGCGACTCACCCGGAAAGAGTTAGAAGTAGACTAGCGAAAGGCTCTAGGAGGAAGATACTTAGGAAGAGAGTTGAAGGTAGTGACGGCCACGGCCCCAGAAAGCCTTGTGGATGATGCTGAGGGTCTTACACTTGATCCTTCCAGGCACTATGGTGCTAGTGGAGGAATTTCAGGGCAGGGGAGATGCAGTCCCTGGGCTTGAGGCCAAGGATAAGTCTTGCAGTCCTGTTCTGGAGGAGTTGAAGAGGGCTAAGAGTACAGATAGACAGATATAGAAAGAGGCTGTTCCAATAGTCCAGCCTAGAGAGAACCAGGGCTCTGGAGACCGTGAGCTTCTGGGGGGAAGGTGAGAAAAGGGAGAATACCTCTGAGGAGGTACAGCTGGAAATGGGCCTTCTTGCACAGTCCGTGATATGTGGAGAGAAGGAGAGTGGAGTCGAAGATCACCCCAAGGTTTTTTGCCTCACAAGAGGGTGCGGGCAGAGGAAATGTCCAATAAGCCAGAAAAAAAAAGCCTGAATGGAAGATTTGGCTGAATTTCGGCCGTTCGAAAATTCCAAACGGCCGAAAAGTTCTGCCAAATCCCCCATTCAGTTGTACAGGCTGCAGGGGGGTCCTCGCACCCTTGTTTACTATACAGTGAATGGGGTTGTAAGAGTGTCCCCCACAGTCGATCCTGTACAAAGTCAAAAAAGGAAAGGACCCTGTGCCGTCGGTTCCCGATCAGGGAAGTGAAAGGGAACAGATGTTGCAGGGACACAGCGAGTCAGCGGCACACAGCGGAGTGTACTGCCGCAAGGTAAGTAGGGGTGTGGAGGTAGGATTGTGGTTGTTGTATGTGGGTGGGGTTGAAGCCCGTGGCTGCAATGTTCAGGGGAGAAAAGACCAAAGGTTTTCAGAAAAATAACGGTCAGTCTTCTCTCCCTCTAACATTTCCGTCACAGGCTTCCAACTACAATCCAGGGCACATGGGCCAATGAGGGCAGCCAGAACGAGAGAGGAAAAGCGGGAGCAGGGGTCCCAATGAGAAGGATCTTAGACTTACTGGCGTTAAGGCAGAGATCGTTAGAGGCGCACCATGCCTGAATAGCGGATAGACAGTCAGGGATGAGTGAGGAGGAGGAGGCCGAGGGTAGCCTGAGAGAGCTGCATGTCATCTGCATAATACTGAAAGTTAGAGGAAAAGCTAGAGATCACACGGGCCGAAGAGGCCAGATAAACATTGAAGAGCCAAGCGGAGAGGATAGAGCCCTGGGGAACACCACATGTTCAGAAGAGGTGGTGGAGCTAAAGGACCCAAGCTGAACCCGGGAAGGTCAGTCCAGGAAGAAGGAGGTCAGCCACGCCAGAGCCTAATCCATGATGCCAAGGGTCTCACAGAGACTAGTAATCAGGATGTTGTGGATGAGCGTGTCAAATGCGGTATCCGGTCATATTTTTGAATAAAAATTTACGAAACGCCATTATGTAGAAAACATTTTGCCAAAATGTTATTTTCTCGAATATATATTTTTTTATTTTATATGTTTTTTTGTTTGCTTGGTTTTGGTGTTTGGGGGGTTGGGGGGGTTGACCCCCCATTTTAAACATACAATAAAAAAATAAATATATATATTTTTTTAAATATCGACAAAATTGCGTCGACATAAAGGCATTCGAAAATATGCCATTCGAAAATATCACTATAAACCGTCAAATGCAGAGGAAAGGTCGAGGAGAATGAGGATAGAGGGATGGCTAGAGTAAATATTAGAGAGCAGATCTTCACAGGTGTTCAGGAGTGCAGTTTACATGACTGATGGTCATGAAGACAACCAACAGATTCAGTGTGGAGGGTTAGCTGGGAGATAGCCAACTTTTCCAGGGGTTTCCACAGGAAAAAAGTGCTAGAGATCGGGTGAACATTTGCCAGAATGGATGGGTCGGCAGAAGGCTTTTTTAGTAGAGGGTGCGCAAGGGAGTGGAAAGATCCAGTGACGAAGGCGTGATTACAGAAATCGACCAAGGCTGGAGCAAGAGAACCAATGTTGTCCTTAATGGTTCTGCAGGAGCAAGGGGGTCACCTGTTTGGATGAGACTTTCATAGACTGGACTCGTCTGTTGACATCTTCAGGTTTTACAGCAGAGAGGAATAAGAGAAGGAAAGGGGGGGGGCAGCCATGGAGGAGGGCCTGAGCGAGGTTGAGGGAGAGAGAAGAGAATTGGAGAAGAGGTTATGGACTGTATGTCCTGGGTTCATGTATTATAAATAAATACATAGCACTTACCCTGTGTTACACTCGTGCATTCTTGTCATTACAGATTGGCGATGCGCGACCCACGAACGGGAGCCCCGGTGCAGCCAGTAGTTGCCGCTCCTTTTTTGAAGCTCACCACTCAGAGAGAGGTGTTTGGGTGAGCACCCCAAGTTCCATCTCGGGCATGTGGCTGCCGAGTTCAGCAGCCTCCAGACTGCAGTGAGCGCATGCAGTGCAGGGGGTGGGGGGGGGCGCAATCGCACCTAAATGCTTGTTGCGCAAGCCATGATATATAAGTGATATAAGTCATGTTTCCGCGCTACGCTCCCGATACTATTCATAAGGAGCCCCTCCCCTCCTAGTTGAACGCTGCCCTCTGCAGTGTAGCAGCATGTACATGCGCATATCCCCAATCTCAATACAGATTTTAGAGGAAAGGACATAGCAGTACTGCCTCCATACCAATCTTCTTCGTCCCAGTTCCATATCGAATTGTGCACCAAATTGAGAAGCAAATATGGTGTCTTTGAGGGTTGCAGGAGACATAGCTCTACACAGTGTGCCGCCACCTCCTTTATTTTTACCGGAGGTCGGAGAACGCGCTGTGCCATGGAAGAGGTGGTTAAAATCTTTCAAATACTTCGTCAATGTAGTGTGTGGTGCGAATTATAGCATGGAGAGGAGAAAGTCTCTCCTTTTGCACTGATCATTTGCAAGATCTACAGCGGGAAAGGACACTTAGCAAGGTGCTGTCAAATCAGGAAAACCACCAATTGGATTGGGAGTGATCACAGTGTAGGCGAGCAGGAAGAGAGTGCATTTAGTAACGCAGTGAGAAAAAGTTCATGGAAGATACAGATTTGTGTAGACATTAGAGAGCTGAACAAATGCATTGTGCCAGAAAGACGTCCAGTGCCCGACATCCAAGAAATCATATCCACCATGGGACCAGTAGGTTTCTTCTCCAACGCTAGACCTCACCTCAGCTTAACACCAGGTGAGACTACATAAGAGGGCCAGATATTTGACTGCGTTCCTAAAACCTGAAGGTCTATATCAGTATAAGCGGAGGCCTTTTGGTCTGATCTCTGCAGCATCAGTTTTTCAAAAGATCATGTATTTAATATTCAATGGAGACCCGGCAGTCTTTCTTCAAGAAGACATACTGATCTATGCGACAATCTCAAAACACACAACAAGAGGCTGGAGAGCAGGAATGATCCTCAGCAGAGTAAAGTGCAAAATAAATAGAAGTAAAATATAATAACTGACATGTTATATTGAAGGAAGGCATTCGTCCCAAGAAGAATGTCAGATGCTATTGAAGCTATGCTTGCACCGACCAGGCGAGATCAGTTACAGACATTCTTGGAAATGGCCAAATACTATTCAAAGTTCATCAACAATTTTGCCACTCACACTGTTAATATTAAGGAAGCTTCTCAAGAGCAAAGGGCGATTAGTGTGGAATGCCGCTTGCCAGGAAGAGTGTGCACTCGTAATAGATGCCTTAGCTAAAGCCCACACATTACATTATCAGAGAGGAAGGACCACAGTCTTCATGGCTGATGCTAGTAACATGGGTTTGGGGGCTGTGATGACCCAGCTAGAATGCTGCACAGAGTACTTAATAGCCTTTGCCTCAAGACTCTTGAAGGAAACAGAGAAGAACTATGCCACAATTGAAAAGGAGGCTTTGGCTGTCAAGTGGGCCGCAGAGAAGTTCTAAAATTTCGTGTGGAGCACTACATTAGAATTTCACATGGATCATAAACCCTTAGTTGAGATGATCAAGTCGAAAGGGTTGGACAAGGTGTCAGGCGGAATCAGAAGACGGGGATCTCGTCTCCAGGGGTATAATTACACTGTAAAATACATTCCTGGAGTAGAGAACCATGCTGCCGACTGTCTATTGAGGATGCCCTCCAATGTTGAAAGAGAAGATGAGGACGAAGGAAATGAGGTGGTCTTCGAGACTGATGACAATTAGGTCTCCCGGAAAGAGTGGGAGAGAGATGCAATATGAGAACCCAAACCAATTCAGGAGTGCAGTGGTAAGAGGAGATTTCAATAAACACCAGGTTGAGTATTTGGGCCACAGGAGTTTATAGGAGGTGAAGAATGAGTTATCGATCAAGAATGGGCTGCTCTGTAGAGGTGATAAGGTCACCCCACCGGAGGGCATCAGGAAGCGTCTAGTATATCTCGGTCATGAAGGACATCGGGGCATAGTTAAAACGAAACAACAAATCTGCAATGACTACTGGTGGCTGGCGTGCAACCTTCAAATTGAGAGAGCTGTCAGGGATTGTATCCATTGCAAAAAAAGCAATACAGTCTGTGTGAGAGCGAAGTGTCCGATGGCAGTAACCGATATTCCCACACAGCCATGGGATAAAATCGGCATAGATGCATTGGGTCCCATTTGGTGCGATGGAGTGCAATCATTCTGTTTTGTGGTGTCGGATCTACTTACTAGATGGGCAGAAGTATTAGTGACGGGCAATGTGATATCTGGGCGAGTGGTAGAATTTCTGGAGGAGTCATGTCCCTATCAGAGTGACGGTACTGTTCAGGTTTGCTATTAAGACTGAGGACAACAGGGTGTGGTACTTGGAACGAGTAATGATTGTGAAGAGGGGGGGGAGGGAGTTCCAACAGTACTAGTTGAAGTTCCATGGCAAGCGCTTCAGATGGAGTCGTCCTATGGAAGAAGGGGTCGTGGATCCTGCATCTCGTCTTCACAGGGTGCTACAGTTACAGAGACGACTACCTCCAAGAGAGGAAGGAACCGCTGCAGACCTGCTAACAGAGATTATGTTCAATAAGTTTGTTTTTCTTGGTGGATATCCCGTTGGAGGGTGCATGTTTAGAAGAGGGGATGTGCGAGGTTGGCTTCCTCGTGAGCCGATCCTGCGGCTCAAGGAACCCTGCAAGATCGAGGGTACAGCGAGGCTGAAATGGACAGTACAGCAGTTGGTGGAAGACAGCGCGGCTGGTCCCAGGGTTTAGTTCAAAATTACCTAAAAAAATGGTTGCATTGAACAAAAGTTCTAAAAATGCTACCACCAAAGGTTCGAACACCAAAAGTTCGAACCTTTGGTGGTAGCATTGAAAAAAAACAGGGGCTGCTGGGGTGTCCCCCACATCGCCCTGCTCAGTATACTTCATGGTATAGTGAGCGGGGGTTGGGGGGGGGACACCCCCGCAGACTTCTGTTTTAAAAAAAAAATGTGGGCTGGGGGGGTGTCCCCCGCATCGCCCCGCTCACTATACTTTATGTTATATTGACCATATAAGTATAGTGTATACTTTATGGTACAGTGAGCAGGGGCTGCGGGGGACACCCCCGCAGCCTTCCGTTACAAAAAACCCATGCAGCCTTCTGTTACAAAAAAAAAAAAAAGAAAAGAAAAGGAGCCTGCAGCGGCGGTTCCCGATCACAGAAGTGAAAAGGAATTGGCGCTGAAGGGAACCAGCGTGAAGATGAAGGTAAGTGGGGTTTGTTTATGTTGGGGTGTGCTGGGGGTGTGCTGAGGGTGTGGGTGGGGGGTGTGTTATGGGTGTGTTGTGTGTGTGTGGGTGTGAGAATGTATGTGTGTTTGCATGACAAAGGTGCAAACTTGTGGTAGTTTGCACCTTTCTCATGCGAACGATTTGCCCGCAGTACTTTCAGCCGCGGGCAAATCACTCTGATTCGGTGCCAGCGGGGTTCTCACATCATATTCACCTTTCTTAATATTCATGTATTATAAATAAATACATAGTACTTCCCCCTGTGTTACACTTGTGTAGTCTTGTCATTACAAGGAACAAGCCATTTGACCACATTGGTAGCCCAATGCACATTTTTGGTAACCATTGGGGCACTAATGTGTTTTTTAAATCCTGCTATCAGCTATTTTGTATTTATGGGCTCCTTTGTTCAGGGCAACCAAAAGGTTGTCTTAAAATGGCCATTCAGAGCATGTGGCCCACAGGACAGCCTCCATATTGTTTTAAACTGGCTTAGACCAGTCTAAATCCCTGAGCGTTCCCAGTCATGTCCTGTGAAGGTGGTCAAGACTGAGTGGCATTTCTACTGAGCAACTAGTATGATGATGGCCATCTGACCCTTTGCCCCCAGTGCCTCCTAGTGACTGGAGGGTTGGCCTTTGACCAACCCCTTTTTTTAAGGGGAATTAGGCCTTGCCTGGTGCCTGTCTCTCTCTCTCTTGCTGCTTTGTTCTGCTTGCTGGAAGAACAGATTACTTACCTCTCTGTGATGTTCTTTCTGATGGATGTTTCCCCCACGGACTCCTTACCTTGGATATCTATCTCCTAGTGTAGCTGCTCTTTAGAAACATTTCTGCCACCAATGGGGTGCAGATTGGCTATGCTCGACACCAGATATCACGTGGGGGCCAGTATATATTGAAGAACTGTGCCCTTAGTTCGACCCTAGCACTCAGATGTTGAGGGACTGCAGAACCAAGGTGTGCTAGCTATCCACCAAGCGTGGTAGGTTGGGAGGGCAATGAGGAATCTGTGAGAGAGACATCCATCAGAAACATTACAGAGAGGCAAGTCATCTGTTCTTCCAGTGGATTCTTTCCTCCCACAGATCGCTCTTCTTTGATAAACTCCCATAGCAGTACGTATATCTGGAGGAGTGAGGAGAGCAAGCACACCACTTAAGCCAGAAAACTCTGAAGGACACCCCTGCCAAAAATGTATGTCCTTACTAGACTTGGAATCCAAGCAGTAATGTTTAGCAAACTTGTACTAAGAAGCCCACATAGCTGCCTGCAAAATGTCCAGAACAGGGACTCCAGTTAAAGAGCTGAGGTGTCCTCTGGTGGAATGTGCCTTGAGATCATTAGTCACATCTTTACCAGCCAGTTCTTAATATTCAGAAATAGAGCGGATGATCCACCATGACAGGATCTGTAAATCTGGACAACTTTCCTGTCTTCTGTTAAGATGGATTTCCCAAATCAACACTGGCGATGAATTTTGGGAGGCCAACCTATTATGGTGAAAGTAAAAACTGAAGCATAGCCAAACTCAGTAAAGGTAGGTAGCAGAGCGGCAAGGCTTAAATTCAGAGGGATGTGAGAGCGCTCTAGGGCACAATGAATCCACACAGAAAACCACCAACACCACCAGTTAAACGGGCAAGTACGAAAATTTATATTTTCTAGACCTTTATAATACACATTAACCAAGTAAAACATCTATGCAAATATCACACACTTACTCAAGCAATATAACACGAGCATGTGTCATTACCAGTCAGGTAATGTCCCGAGGAATAAGTTAGAAGCACAAGTGAAGCGAGTTCCAGGCACTTGCAGACCAAGACCCAAATGAAGACAAGTGAAGACTTCCGTGGGAGAGACAGTCACAGACCACATCAGGGACAGAAAGAAGACCAGATCCAACAAAGGTCACCAGGGTTAGGTGGTGACAGGCGATGGTACAGCGGCAAACACAGAAACAGCCCCAGCAGAGCTTCCTTTGGAAGGAGACGGCTGGAAATGAAGGAGCAGGTGACTTATGGAACACGTTGAAGTTGTCCCAAGTACAAAGGCTCTACTCAGAAAGAGAACTGCTGCAGCGAGGTAGCTCAGAAAAGAGTTGTCAGTCCACTGGTTGATCCAGGGGTTCTACGTTATTTCGCCGCAGTATTTTTCATCGCAGGTCTTTTCAACGCTGTTTTTTTTCGAAAAAAATCTTTTTTTTTTTTAGGGGGGTTAGGGTTACCCCCCCATGGCCCCCTTTTTTTTATTCCCTTACACCCACAACCATATATTTAATTTTTTAACCCCACCCCCCAAAAAAAAAAAAACAATGAGTTTTTTTTCCGAAATAAAAACGGCGATGACAAAACACGCGATGAAAAAAACCGCGGTGAAATGCATGTATACCGATCCAGGATCATTTTGGAAGGCTGAGCAGGCACGGATCCTCGAAGATGGGTTGAGACTTGCTGTTCCCATCGGTCCAGGGGTCAAAGCGCCAACCAAGGCCTTCTTGAGATCAAGACAGAGGGGCGTGGCTTTACTGTGACAACACTGGAGTCGATACTGGTCAGCTGCAGGGGACGTCTTCAGGCCATCAGCAGGCTGCTCTTCTCTTGGCTCCAACGATCTGATGAACCGTAGCAAGAGTCCTCCTTTTACCTGAGATTCAGGCTGGGAGCAAGCCCAAGTCCACCAATGGTAAAGGTTTGAGCTATTCAAACAGTCAGCGGCTAGCCAATCAAGGATAGCCACTGGTCATGACATCTGCCCAGCAACAGAGACTCTGGCACCAGAGTTGTGGATTGCGACTAAAGAGTATGAGCCCCCTTCTCTGGCTCACACACACAGTAAAATACCCCTTACCTCGCGAAAGCCAGAGCTTTCACTGGGAAAGGGATTGCTATACAAGACATTTCCTGAACTGAGAAAGCAGGAGGAATGCCAAAAAACAATATGGCGAAAGAACAAGAGAAAAACCTTGTGGCATGGCCATCTTAGAATGCTAGCCACCTTTCGTAGCCATTTGCGATACATGCAAAAGTGCACAGGTAAAATAACCCCAAAATATCAAAGCTGCCACCAGCTTGTTTTAGACACATGTGGAAAAGTAACAAAAAAGCCATTATATAAAAAGATACAAGGATACAAAGTATCCAAACTGCACTTCAATGTAAGGTAATGTGTGCAATTGTAAGAATATTAGAATTCATAAAGAGAGACAGTCTATCAATATGTTTAGTCTTGATCGCTAGTCTGTTTCCCCATAGGAATGGAAAAAATAAGGGAAAATAAGTAAAGCAGGCGGCTTTATTTATCTCCACAAAGTTAGGACAGGGTTCAAAATAAACAAAAAGAGAGGTTGTCACATAGAAATAAAAATCTATGGCGAGAAAGGTGCAAAAAGAAAATCTTTCCTAGCACCACTTTAGAATATCCACAGAACAGTTTCACTAACACTTAACAAGTACAACCCTAAGATGGTTTGAGGGTCTTGTGCCCTGATGAACAAATTACTTACCTCTCGTTAATATCCTTTCTGATGGATGTTCCTCCCACAAATTCCTCACATAGGATATCCCATCCGCAGCAGAGCTGTACATTGGAAACGTTTCTGCTGCCAGGGGGTGTACTGCCGCTCCACGTTGGCTCCTTCCCACGCCTCTACACACCTCACACCGGACAGGACTTCAGGGCCAGTATATATCTATATAGAGGCGCCTCACCCTGTGACCTGAGTTCCACCATTTTTCCCTAGCACTCTGATGCTGAGGCACTGCAAAACAGATGATTTACTAGCTATCCACCAAGAGGGGCAGGTAGTGAGGAAAATGAGGAATCCGTGAGAGGAACAGCCATCAGAAAGAACATTACCAAGTGGCAAGTCATTTTTTCTTCTAATGGATTCCTTCCTCAAACATATTCCTCATCTATAATAGACCAAATGGCACCATTTAGACCAGAAAACTCTGGAGGATCGCACTAACAAAGTGGGCATCCTGGCCTCAAAGGGAATCCAAGCCGTAATGCCTAGCAAACGTGTGCAGAGAAGCCCATGTGGCTGCTTGGCAGATATCCAGGACTGGGACTCCCCTCTTCAGGGCAGAGGTGGGCCCCACTCCTCTGGTAGAAAGTGCTCTGAGATCCCCAGGTACATCCTTTTGAGCCAGATCATAGCATTCCGAGATGCAAAGAATGATCCACTGTGACAGGGTCCGTTTAGTCACAGCCCTGCCAGCGCGAGCACCAGCGTAACCAACCAAAAGATGATCATCTTTCCTAGCCTCTCTAGTATGAGAGAATTAGAAGTTAGGGGTCCGTACTGGGTCCAGCCGATGAATTGTTCCTCTGCCTGAAAAGGTTGAGGCTGAGGCAAAAACACAGAAAGATGGATTTTCTGAGAGCTATGAACATCCGAAACCACTTTTGCAAGAAAAGAGGCACCTTCTCCTTGGAGAAAACCAAGTAGGGAGGTTTAAGAACAACGCCTGATGTTCACTCACTCATCTCTCGCAGAAGTGATGGCAACCAGAAAAATCACATTCAAGGTGAACAATCTAATAGAACAGGAATGGAGGGGCTCAAACGGGACTGCCATAAGCAATGTTAAATCCAAATTTAAATTGAACACCAGGACAACAAATTGGCATGGAGTAAACGGTTTCCTTAAACCCCGCAAGAACTGCATGAAATAGGGACTGAATAGAATGTACCCTGTTCGGGGACCTCTTGAAAAACGAAAAAGTAGCAATGTATCCAATAACAGTTCCAATCTGCATGCCTGCTTGGGCCAAGGACATCAAAAAAATCCAAAACAGGGGACAAAGGACAAGATGAAGGGTCCAGATCCATCCCCCAACACCAAACCTAAAATGTACATCATTTGCAAGCATAGACAGACTGTGGCAGTTCTCGGAGCTGAAAGGAGCACATTAAGGATGTCACCAAACAAGTCCCACTCCTTGCATCTCAGCCTCTCAGTAGCCAAGCATGAAGGTTCAAAGCTGCTGAGATTTGGGTGGAGAACCTGTCCCTACCATTCAGAGAGCAAATCAACTCTCCTCTGAAGGTGTCCGGGAGGGAAGACGGACATTTCCAGCAACTCCTGATACCATGTTCTCTGGGCCCAGTCCGGAGCAATCGGGATCAACATGGTCCAAACAGGCACAATCTCCTTGAAACCAGCAGAAGGACAGGGATCAGCAGGAACGCATATAGGAGGTTGAAAGTCCACTCGGCCTGCAGAGCTCCCTGACAAGGACATTTCCTGCAGCAACCCGTCTTCAGCTTCCTGTTCACACTGGAAGCAAAGAGATCCACTTGAGTTCCCCAAAAGGAGAAGACCTCCCCCAGAACTTTCTAACAGAGCACCCATTCGTGTCTGTCTGCTCAGGGCATCTGCTCTGACATTCTCTCTTCCACCCAGATGGACTGCTGTCAGAAAGACACTGTTCTCCAGTGTCCAGAAGCACAGTCACATTGCTTCTCTGCACAGAGAGAAGGACCCCACACCACCTCATTTGTTGAGGTAGTGCATGGCCACTGTGTTGTCTGTCAGAATTAGCACAGTCTTGCATTTCACAGAAGGGGCGGAAGGCAACCATGGCCAGTCCTATCGCCCTCAGTTCCAGTAAGTTGATTTGTTCCCTACACACTGTGGAAGACCAGAGTCGGCTCACTGTCGGGTCGGTCCGACAGGTGAGTGCCCCAACCAGTCAGATGCGTTTGTGACCACGGTCACCTGGGGCGAAGGTTGACTAAACAGGCCTCACAGCAAGTTGTCTTGCACGGCCCACTACGCAAGATCTTGAGCCACCCGGTCTGGGACATGTAAAAGTCCAACATGTGGCCCTGAAACTGTGACCATTGGCAACCGAGAAGCAGCCTCAGCTCCGGTAACACTAAGATGCAGAAGTACATAAGGCGCAGAAAGGCAGAGCCGGGACTTGTCCATGGGATTTGAGGACAATGACTATAGATAAGATGTTATCCATTCGGTCCTCGGGCGGGAATGCCCTGCCCAGACAAGTGTCCAAGACAGATCCGATAAATCAAAGACTGGGACGGCAAAACCTGAGACTTTTTGAAGTTCAGGGAAGAAAATGCCCTGAATCTAGATCTGGGAGCACGGTCAGACAAGCCATTTGTCCAGGTAGGGAAAGACATAAATGCCCCCCCTTCAGAGGCGAGCCTCCACCACTGCTAGCATCTTGGTCAAAACCTTGCCAGCTGACGAAAGACCAAACAGTAGTGATGTAGTGATGGTAGTGATGTTGGCTCACCAAACACCTTACGTACTACTGTGTTTCCGAAGAATCAGTACGCGTAAGTAGGCATTCTGAAGGTCCAGTGATACTAATCAGTCCTGCAGATCAAAGGCTTACAAATTCAACAGCCTCAGATCGAGAATGGGACGCAAGCCCCCGTCCTCCTTCTGCACCAGAAAATAGGTGGCGTATCAACCCTTTCCCCATTCAGATTGCAGTACCAGTTCTATCGTGCTCTTCTTGAGAAGCTGACTGACGTCTTCCAAGAGGATGAGATCCAGAGGCAAGGTGATGGCGTAAGGGCTGTGGTCCCCAAGGATGCTACATGAATAGGAGTTAGTAACCCTGCTGAATGACCTGTAAGTGCCAAGCATCAGAGATGGTTTTGATGCATTCCTTGTTGAATAGGGAAAGTAAACCCCTTGTCCCCCCACAGGGGAACCGTTGCAGAACACCTCACTGAGGTTTTGTCCCTTGAGGTGCTGAGGGAATGGTGACTGCAGCTGTTCCTCCTCCTTCTCAGAGGGCACCTCTACCCCTTGGAAAGTGCCTGCCTTGCAGTCTTACGTGGACAGCCTTGCCTCGACCCCATGTGGAGTAAGACAGACAAAAACTCCAGCCTCTTGCTGAAGATGGAGAGGGCTGCTGCACGGCTAGGCCCAACAACTTCACCATGGCCTTTGATGCCTGGAATTTCTGCGAGGCGTCATCAGCCTTCACCTCAAACAGGTTTTGAGCATCAAAGTGCATGTCCAGAGGTTTAGCCAGGACATCATTCACAAAGCCAGATGTTCTCTTACAAAAGTGGTACCTGAGCATCGCACTTGTCGCCATGGTCCTGCCCACACAGCTAGCCGTGTCCAGTCCTGATTGCAGAAACTGGCGCAAAGCTTCCCGGCTGTCTTTCACCACAGACAGGAAGCCATACCTCACCTCCTCCTCAGGGTTCTGCTCAGTTGCATTCAAAAAAGCAATTCAAAAGCAACAACAAATATTTCACCAAGGGGCAAGAAGAGTTTACAGCACAAAGAGCAAGGCTGCACAATGCAAACAATTTCTTACCCCAAGTGTCCAGTCTATTATTTTCCCCGTCAGGTGGACTAGAGGGGAATGTGGAAGACTTCACATTTGCAGTCGCGGTCTGCACCACCAATCTCTCTGGGGGAGGAATGAGTGGACAGAAAAACTGGGTCAGAGGTAGCAGGGCGATTCTTCTGTCCAGGCAGCAGTCTAGGTCAAATTCGGGTCAGGCGCAGAGATCTCGATGTCTGAAGGTGGAGTGGCACAGAGGGGATCCTCTTCCATCTTCATTGCCATGCCTAAGCCCATTGGTGTTCAGACATCAGCGGGAACCCTGTAGTTTGCGGAAGATGTAGTGGGTCGCGCAACAGTGTCATAACTGAAGGCGACAAAGCCACTGGCGCCTTGGCGAACATGTCAAGCATCTTTTGGTAAAATTGTTCCCCTTCCTCAGCGGTGGAGGATCGAGTAGGAAAAGGTACCTTTTCCTGCTACAGTGAACCTCTTGATTGTTGTGGGGGTACAAAGATGCACTCAGAGAGCGGGATGATTTGCAGTGCTTTTCCTTATGCAGAGAAGATCTCTCATCGGACCGACGCGCTGCGTGACCTTGATCAAGCACATGTAATAATACCCTTTGTCTTGGGGACGAAGGTAGAAAGTCCCCCATCCAGTTCCTGGAGCGCCTTCAGGTGCATGGACCGACACGACCTACAATCCTGGTCATCATGTTACTCATCCAAGCACAAATCCGCTGCAGATATCAAACTGCCATCTGTCTGTCAGCAGCAGTCTGAGCTCGGTTTGGACGCAGAGGTTTTTGCAGGGTTGGGCATGTCGATGACAAATTAGCAAATTCCTACAGCGTGTTCATGAGTGCAGAAAAATGGAACTGAGGTCACGAAACCTCTATATATGCTGACCCCGACGGCATGTCCAGCACGGGGCATGAAGAGACATCGGACGAAGCTGATACAGAGCTGTGCTGCGCCCCCCGGGCGGCCGAACAGTTTGCGAAGAACAGCTGCGCTGTGGTTATCAGATCATAGAGGAGGAAACTGTGGAAGGAAGGAATCCATTAAAATGTTACATAGTTATACTTTTCAGATAGGTTTACTTAGAGATTGCAAAAGTCAAAAAGCTAAGTAAAGATCTGATAAGTAAACTCACTCAATTGCAGACAGTAGGATAGGCCTAGTTAGAGATCCTTCACCAGGCCTTGCTGACCAAAGTCAGGATAGAGTGATTTCGGTACAGACTCTCCGGCAATGTAGCCATATGCAGAACAGGGGAAGAAAGGAACAGGTTATGTTAACCTAGCCCACTGACTCAGATTTTTCAAGACACCACTGCTGAAGTTCAGGTATTTGTTGTGGACAGGTTTCTGTGCTTGGTCCAGTAAAGGAAGGCCCACGGGTCGCAGGTGCAGAGATCACTGTTTGATGCAGGATTTAGTTTGTCGGTCATGGTGCAAAATCCTTGTGGAAATACCATGTGAGGGTGCTAACTACCTTTCATAGCTATTTGCAGTAAGCGCAAAAGTGCACAAGTAAAAAGTTTAAAAACACGGAAGAAAAACATCCACTGCCACCATCTTTTCCTAGGAATATTGTAAATGTAACCAAAAAAAGTACTGCAGAAAAAGTTGTAAGAATACAAAGTATCCAAAATGCATCATAGGGTGATAAATGCAATTTTAACACAATATATACACTAAAAAAAAGAGATAGTGTCAGCACTGATAGTCTTTTGGACTGATCAGTTGCCCCATAAGAATGAGAACGAGACAAGTGAAGTAAGGCATAAGACTTTACTTGTCTCCAAATTGTCAGGTCAGGATTCAGAATAAAGCAAAAAGAAAGGGTGTCCCCAAAGAAGTCCAGGGGAGGAAAGCAGCTGAAAGAAAACCTTTTGTAACAGCCGCTCTAGTCCGGGAGACGTAGTAGCTGAGGCCACGCACTGGGTCCAGTCGAGGAATATTTCCTCTGACTTGTGAGGCAGAGGAAAAAAAGAGAGGAAGATGGATCTTTTAAGAGAGGTGGAACTCCGAGACCACCTTGGTGATTAGGGATGGCCTTACTCTCAACGTTACTTTCTCCTTGGAGAAAAGAAACTAAGTAGGTTTAATTGATAATGCCTGCTCATCCATCTAGCGGAAATGATGGTGACTAGTAAAACCATTTTACGGGTGTGCAATCTCAACGATCAAGAATAAAGGAGCACAAACAGAGCTCCAATAAATGTTAACACTAAATTTAAATCCCACGCCGGAACAACAAACTGGTATACGGGAAACTAATTGCATAGACCCTGTAGAAGTTAGATGACTGTAGGGGTTGTGAAAAAGAAAAAAAGGCCCGCTACAGGGTTCTCTTGACAACCAAAGTGGCCACAAGGTAAACCTTTCACAGTGCCAATCTGCAGGCTGTCATGACCCTTGCCCCTGGCCCTCACTGGCAAGCCAGCCTTCCAGTTAGGGCCAGGTCAAAAGCCTTAAAACCTCAACTCTTGGGAGTCAGTCCTGGCACCAGGCTCATAGCCATCATGAAGACCAACACTAGAATGGGACTATTTACTTGGGACTATTTAACTTGGGGGGGGGGGTGGCTTCAGCCAACATGGAGGCACCCACATAGCTCAGTTACAAGGAACTGAGCTATGGGGTCTAGTCTTTTGGGTGTGGCAGGCCTGGGACTTCTTTACCTGGACTACTTTGGGTGTGGCAGACCCGGGACCATTTTACCTGGACTACTTTACCCAAGACTATTTAAACCACACCCAAACAGCAGAACATGCTTTGCGTTATTCTGCTGTGGGCTGCGTACCTCTTACCGTGTCCAGTTCTTCGAGGCCAGCTTACCAGAAACCAAGGACCTGCAGAGAGAGAAAGAACTCTACGAAACTTACCTGGAACAGTATCCTGTCTTCAATCCATCGCTGACTTCAGTTCCACTCACCTGAAGGTACGAACTCCATCATCCGGCACAGCATGCATCCTGGAATACCATTACCTGGAAAGAGGAGAAAGAAAGACAGCATTAGTGAGCGTTGACTCACGTTTCCTTCCGAATGAAGAAAGCCACACAATTCTTGGGTAGTCATCCCCTGGTCAGTACCATTGCTGGAACATTACGGCACTCGGCGAGGAACATCGCAACCTGCAAGGAGAGAAAAGACACAGGTTAGCAATATAAAAGGCAAAACAGCCCTGCGCATTACTCACCGGACAGCATTGCGCACACCGCACTTTCGTCTACCGGCCCATGCTCATCTTCAAACTGCATGACAACACCAAAATACCTTTCCATATCTAAAAGGAAAGAAGCAAGACATTATTCTAACTAAGAGGAACATAAGAACTGCATATAAAAACTGTAAAACAGCAAACCTACGCGGTCGCAGCAGGCCTGGATTCCTACAGGGGGGCTTGCACCAGTGAAGGAATTTGGTCGCTGCTCGCCCCCACATCTACGCGCCCCTGCCACGAGGAGCAGGACGGAGAATCCACCTTTTACAATATCAAGGTGAGGAGAAGGCCCAAGGGGGAGGAAGGAGTTGAGGCCAAGGGAGGTGGGAAAACGAAGACAATCTGGTATTGAATCCAGCTCTCCTATATTGCAGACCCATCTTTAACCAGAGGCATTACCAAGGGACTGGGAGAGGGAGAGGGTTCGAGAGTGCAAATCATCCAACCAGGGCTGGGTGGCGTCCCCGTGGATACCAGGTGAGCGTAACCAGGCCCACCCGGGCCAAAGAAAGCATATAATCCAAAACAGAGGATGTGGAACAGGTGAAGGATCCAGATCCCTCTCCCAGCACAAGTCAAGAACCTATGTCAGCTGCATGCATACATTGATTTGTTGGCGGGTCTCCTAGAAGAGTGAAATACGTCAGACGTTCTCCAACAAATCCCAGTACTTATATCTAAACCTTACAGAAGCCAAGCATGAAAGTTCAGGTTGCTGAGGTTCAGATGTAGGACTGGGAGAAAAGGACTGCACTCTGTGGAAGGTACCAGGGAACACAGATGGCAATGTCCAGGAAATCTGGGTACCATCCTCGACAGGCCCAGTCCGGAGTGATCCTCATCATCATGGACCCGAACAGGCATCTCCTGAGACCCAGCAGTATGACAGGGATTAGGGGGAACCAATAGAGCAGGTTGAAGTCCTACTCGACCGTCAAAGCGTCCCACAGAGCTCCTCGTCAAGGAAATTCTCTGTAACAGAACCACATGCACTTCCTGTTCACACTGGAAGCAATGAGGTCCACTTGAGGGGCTACCCCAATGGGAGATCAATCCCCAGAACTTCCTGACAGCGCACCCGTGCTTGAGGCCGAAAAAATCTGCAATGATGTTCATGTTTGTTTCTTTGTTTATTGATTTATATGGTGCACCAAACCCTAAGGTATCTGGGCGCATTTGCAGAAAGTTACACCTACTTTAGGCATAGATTGCAATAGTTAGCTATTTTACAAATTAATACAATGAATATATACATGAGAATATGCAGGATAAGGCAAAAATTGTACAGATGAAAATCACACATTTAACAGTCCGAGGCAATGGTTATGGTGCCAGGGAGGTCATGTAGCAACAATCGAGCATGGCTAGGACTATCCTGGGTGTGTGAGAGTTCCTTTGCTATGAGCCAATTTATGGTATTTCGTCTAAAGTTAGAGAAGAATTGCTCCACTCTCAGGGAAGGAGGGCGTTCCAGAACTGCGCCGCCATGACAGGGAAGCTGCTCCCCCCCTGCTTTTTTTAGTTTTAATCTGGGAACAACCAGGCAGAATGAATTGACTGACCTAGTGGGGCGTGAAGAGGATTTTATGACACTTCTCCCCGCAAGGTAAAGTGGGCAGAATTATTGAGACATTTGTATGTAGAGAGACAGTTTTGAGCAGGATTCTGTCATTACTGGAGAGCCATTTGTTCTGTCCCTTCAGTCCCAAAATGTGTTCTCTCCTGGGTATGCCAAGTGTGGTTTTGAGTGCATTGTTGTGTAGGATTTGGATTTTATTAACAATGCACTTACTCACACCCAGGTACAATGCATTGCAATAATCCAGCTTAGAGAGAATGAGGGCCCTAGCTAGGATAGTACAACTTTCTTTGGAAATAAAGGGTTTGCAGGCCCTGATCAGCTTACAGGTATATGCTGTAGTAGAGGCCATGACACTGATTTGTTTATTTAGTTTAAGGGCTGAATCAAGGTAGAAGCCGGAGGTTTTTTAAGGTTGGCTACAGTTCCAAGTATCAGGAGCTCGGTTTTATCGTCATTCAGGCATAGGCCGTGGGTGGCCATCCATGCCTGTATGATTAGATACATTTTATTCACTAGGGCCACGTCCTTATCGTAATCTCCAGTACGGGGTATGAGGATCTGGGTGTCATCTGCATAGTTGGTGTAAGTGACACCCAGATGATCAAGGTCAAACAATGGCTTTGTAAATATGTTATACGTTGTTGGTGAAACACAGGAGCCTTGTGGCACACTGCAAGTTATTGGGATAGGGTCTGCAGCTGCTGATGCAGAGAAAACTCATGGTCCTATTATTCAGAAAGGATTTGATCCAAGCAATCACATCCTGTGAAAAGTGAGCAGCTGTGGCAAGGTGTTCACATAGTACATTATGGTCCACCAAATCAAAAGTGGCGGATATATCAAAGAGAAGTAGCAAGACCATATTCCCTTTATTTGGGTCTTTAGATCACCGAGTGCCGTTTCCGTGCCGTGTTAAAGCCAGATTGGCGGATTCCTAGGAGGTGATTAGTTTGTAGGTACTCCTGTATCTTGATATAGGCTATTTCGTCTAAAATCTTGAGTAGGAATGGTACAGTTGTAATTGGCCTATAGTTGGTAGGAATGGAGGGGTCCAGAAATTCTTTTTTTCAGGAGGGGTAAGACCCAAGATTCCTTTTGGTTGCTAGGAACGGTGCCAGATGAGAATGAAGCATTGATTAATTTAGAGACAAAAAGGCACCAAGTCTCTAGCAGCATCTTTATTTATCTGAGCTGGGCAGCTATCTCCCCGACACCTTCACGGTTTGAGGGAGGCAATAATTTTTTCTACCTCATAAATGGAGACTTGGGAGAATCTGAAACGTTGAGGAGGTTGACGGTGTGAGCTGGGGTTCTGGCATGAGTACCTAAGTTAGGTAGGTTAGCTCTTTTGTCAGCAATCTTATTCTGAAGAAGGGCAATTTTGTTCGTTAGGGCATTCTGGATATTGGTACACCAGAGTTTATCCTTCAGGCAATGGTCTGTCGGAGGTATGGGTGCTTCCATTTCTCTTAGAATAGTAAAGAGCTCCTTGGTAATTGAGCTAGCTTTGTTAATTCTATCGTTGTAGGTTTCCCGTTTGGTACATATTTATTTTTTCTATGAGGCAGTGATATTGATTATGTTGGTTTTATTTTCCTCAGTAGGTAAATGTCTCCAGAGTACTTCCAGTTTCCCTTTTTCCGCTCTCAAGGATTTTAGATGAGAAGTGAACCGAGAGTTTAGGTGAGCTCTAGGTTTACTTTTCTGCATTTTAAGAGGGGCAATTACGTCTAGGGCTTTAGTCATCGTGGCATTGTAGGCATCTACTAGGGTATCCGGAACAGCAGAATCCGGTAGTGAGTTGAGGGTAGGGATAACATGTGGTATAATCTTGTCCACAGTGATATGCCTGTTGTTCCTAGTAAGGAGTGGAGGTGCTATTAAGTTGACCCTAGTGGTGAGGATGTTGGCTGAAAGGGTGAAGGACAAAAGGAAGTGATCTGTCCATGATTGGGGAGTAACGGAAGTGATGGATGCTTCACAGTGGAGGTCCGCCACCCAATCTAAGCTTCTGCCTTTGTTATGGGTAGCCTGGGTCACTCTTTGTATAAACACCAGTTCGGTAAGCATGTTAGACACTGCTAAAACTTGCTGGTCATTGGGATCGTTAAAACCAAGGTTGAGATCCCCAAGAAGTAGAATTTGGGAGGAAGCTTTAGTATTATCTGATGGTATTATGGATAGGTCTTCTTAGAATGAACCGACAGGTCGAGGTGGTCTGTAGATTAGGTAAGCTGTTAAAGTACAGGACTTGGAAATAGATAATTTAACTGTGAGTAGTTTGCAAGAATTGACAGCTGGTGAGGGGGCTATTCTCATAGCTAAATTAGACTTAGCAATGAAGGTGATGCCTCCGCCTCTAGAGTCGATTCTGTCAGCAAATATTATAATTGTCGGGTACTGCAAGTAGGAGGACGCTTTGCCAGGCAATTGAGCAGCCGGCAGATAATGTTTATCTCCAGCAACAGAACCACAGTCACATTGCTTCTCTGCATAAAGGCAAGGGGCCCAATACCATCACATGTGTTGAGGTAGTGCATGGTCACTGTGTTGTCTGTGAGGACCAGCACGGTTTTGAATTGTACAGACAGGAGGAAAGTGACCAGGGCTATCCTGATTACTCTCAACGCCAGCAAATTGATATGTTTCCATCATTCCGACAGAGGCCGCAGGCGACTCACCGTCAAGTCTTGCAGGTGAGTGCTCCAGCCTTTCATAGATGCGTCTATGACTATTGTAGACTGGAGGCAGGGTTGTTGAAACAGTGCCCTTTATAGCAGGTGGTTGCTCTGGGACAACCATTCCAGGTCTCTCGCCATTTTCAATGAGACCTGAAAGAGTTCGGAGGTGTGCCATATTGTGGCTGAACATCTTACCGAAGACTGCATGCACTGGAAAAGATACATCTAAGATGAGAAGCCTGTGGAAGGAATCCAATACAATAAACTTTTGTGGCGCCTTGGGGGTTGTTGCCCCATAGGCAAAAGTTTCCATACTTCATAAATAGAAAATGAAATGGTGTGGTGCTGTTGCCAATGGTGTCAGGATTTTCTGGTCACAGTACAGCGCCCTGGACTAGCTTAATGTGACCCAAGGACAGCCATTCACGTTTGAATGGGCAGTCACAGTATCTGAGGGACCCAACATCAGACATACTGCTTTAAGTCAGCATCAAAGTATGTAAAGGCATATGGCTGCAGTAGTAACTAGCTCCTGAAACAGCAAAGTTGGGGTGGGTGGAAGTTAGCAAAAGGTGTGACAGGGCCGGTCTCCAGGCCCTGTCAGGGGAGGGAGGGAGCCTGACGCAGACCTCCTCTTTGGCCGCGCACATGCCCACTCCCAGCCCGTGCTTACCTGCACAGAGGACTGCGGCTCCAAAGCGGCAGCAAAACACCAGAGGGAGCAGGCTCATGCTGCAGCTCCCCACAGCAGCAAGGAAAGTGCCGGACCGGGATGCCTAAGAGAGGCATGCAGCACTGGCGCTGCAGCGAGATGCAGCGAAGCCGGGACATTCAGTTCAGCCTAGCACTACAGTTGCCCACGGAGCACCGGAACAGAGAGAGGAGGGGCCGAGGTAGCACCAGGAAGACCACCGCCATGTGGTGGTGAACCAGTGCAGCTCCAGCTGGAAGCAGCAGCTGCAGCCTGCGCATGAGGAAGAAATGTTCACTAGCCCACCAGGAAATTATCTATTAAAGCTTGGCCTGCAAGAAGGCCTTTCCCAAAGGCACCAGCAGTTCCCAGTGAGTCTCCCTGTAGCCCATGGCAGGAATGCAGCAGGGTAGCTGGGAAAAGGCTTACAGAGCCCTTATGAGCCCTCCCCAGGCCCTTATCCTGTCACATCCCTGAACACAATGTAAGTGATTGGTCAGGGTAAGTGATAGTTAGGGTGGGTTGTAATTGGGTGAGGACAGGAAGTGAAGGAGGACATCCGAGAGGCCAGAAGAGAAAAGTGCGGAAGGAGTGTGGAGGTTGTTGGACATAGGGGTCTGTGGAGTGATTGTGTTTGAATTTTAGGAGTGAGTGAAATAGTGGTACAACAGGAGTAGAGGGGAGGTAGTGGTTGTTGTAAGTAGAGGTAGTCAGAGTAGTGGTGATAGTGAGAAGTGGTAGGGGTGAGTGGAGGTTGTCGGGGTGAGCAGATGTTTAAGTGGCAGTAGCAGCAGGTGGTAGAGAGAGAGAAGAAGCAGGAATTCGATAATCCAGCACCAGTGGATGTGTAACTAATCAAAGATAGATCATGGTGTGTGGTAATTCAAGACGCACTAGTTAGTAAGATACATACAATCAGGGGCGTGGCCTGGAGCGCCAGCGATGAGCCAGCTCCATTGATGGCCTCCGCATGGGTCCGCGGCCATAATTGAAATACTGCTGGTTCCTGCGATGTCCACCGCATGCATTTATTGACATAACGCAGCGGAACGTCCCCTGCACCATCGGCTGCAACCTGCGAGCTTACCGCCCCCAGGATCACACCAAATTCAGCAAGGGAACGTTCCTCTGGCGGCCCGCGCCACAACCCAAGATGGCGGCTGCTTCTTTGAGCCCGCACCTCCGCACCTTGCTGGCTTCGCCTCGCCGGTGCTGAGCTGACATTGGGGACCGGATCCTCTCCGGCGCACACGAGCTGTGCACGGACGGCACCTGCTCTCTCCCGCCAGCTTCACCTGGCATCCGCATGGGGGCTGCCCGCACTCCCAGCTGGCCCTGTACCCATGAGCCCGGGAAGTGCTGAACGGGCCTCACACCATCAGCGCCCCCACCCGCCACCGTGAACAGTAGCACTCCGGCTCTTTTCCACACTGGGGCCTCCCAGCCCATAGGATCCCACGGCGGCTGCACCCATCCCCCCCGCTTTCTTGTCTTGAGCCAGTCACTTGACCGCAAAATGAGCCCCGACGTGCCCCGCCAGCGAAGTCCTCGCGCCCACCCTACAGGAGCCTGGGGCGGCGATCCTGCTACCGCTCAGCGCCCTCCTGCAGGGGAGGGAGCTCCTGCACATCATCCGCAGCGTGCCCCCTAAATCCTGAGAGGGGGGTCACGCACCACTCAGGTGAGCCCAGTTGCCCCCAATATAAGTGGCGGGCCCCGCCTACTCCTGCCCAGAGCGCTTTGGGGACCTTTCTTCTTCCTCCCCCATTGGTGCAGGGGGCCCCTGCCCTCTGCTCTGGCCCAACCCGCCACCAGCCTTCACCAGGGGGCCTCTCCTGCTGGGGGTGGTCTAGCCTCTCTGGGGCCCGCTGGAACGGCCGCCCCTGTTAGGCAGAAACCTGTGCAGTTCCCTTTGGGAACACTGCAAAAGATTTAGGACTACAGGTGTTAGCAGTAAACCCACTTGGTAGCAGTCTGTACCACCCAGATTTACCTGGTAGCTGTGGCTGAGCAGTCAGACTTCCCTCAAGAAGAGTTAGGCAGTATGCGAAGTATACAAAATAGGCACTCAGATACAATAACACAAGCAAACACTGATCAGAGCTTTGGTATCAAAGTATATAATTATTTATTTAAAAACACACTGTTTGAAACACTCCAGCACTCTTATTGTAAAACACTCTAAACACTGTTACTATTATAATATATACAACCCTTATTCCTTATTCCTTATCAGATAAGTCTTAGTTAACACCACTTATTTCCATACAGAGGTGAGCGCTTAACTATAGATGGCACTCCAGTAAGTTCATGAAGAAGGGAGGGAAAAAGACAGAATATGGAAAGAAAGATACACCACTCTAAGATTTAGGAACACTATTAGCAAGGCAGAAGAGCAAAAGTCACTTGTGAGCCAAAGTCCATAGGCTGGGCCCACTCTTAGAGAGAGCAGAGCACAAATGCGCCCAAGATCACACAGTTACACTAGGCTTAGAAAGTCTTGCAGAGAGTTCGAAAAGAGTTTAGAGAGGCTCAGAAAAGTTTAGCCAGGGTGTCCCAGGCTAACCCAGGTTTGAAAGCCGGGGGCTAAATCTACCCCGTACAGTCGGGGGGCAAGGGAAGCCAGGCGGGACACAGTACCTTAAGTGGGAAGGATCCTCCAGCGGTGGCAGTTGTTCCTGGCAGCGGGTGCAAGTCTCGTCGTCGTCCAGGGGAAGAGAAGATCTCGACTTGGAGGAAAGATGAAGGTCGTTGCACTGCCAGGGAAGAAACCAGCCGCAGAGTTTTCCAGTTAAAGGTATTACCCTTTATTTTGCGGTCGTGGTAAAACGTGGTATTCCGGTTGCCGGGGTGCTTGGCACAGGCAAGGCGGCCACGAGATGCGTCGGGAAGGCGAAAAGACGGTGAAACTGGTTATCCCCACCAGTCAAAGGAAGAAGACTCTCCGGCGGGAGATCTCCTCTTTCGTTGGGAAAAGTGGTGAGACGGTCCAGCAGGGCTCCACCGGTGGTGTTGTTGTGGCAGGTCGGCTCAGCTTCTCCCTCTTCGGATTCTTAGGTCCTGTGGCGACTTCTGAAGTTCCAGTCCCCAAAGCCCTGCTTTTATGCAGAAAGCCCCCATTCACTCAGCCTAGCTGTCACTCAAACATGCTAAGTGGTGAGCCGGCCGGCTCACCACTTGGGCCAATCAGGATGGAGTGCGACTTGAGTTGCCTAGGCAACTCAGTCCAGGGTGCCTAAATCCCCCTCTACCCCTCCTAAGTACCCCAGATAGAGTGGAACCACTTTGGAGGGCTTCTGTGGAGAAGCCCGCCAAAAAGTGGAACACAGGGCTCGACTTGGGTTGGAGTCACATTAGAGAACACAAACGCCATTTTAGAACCGAGTTTTGGCAAAAAATACCAACCGGAGAATTAATAATAATTAAATAAACCAGCGGTATGTTCGAGGCTATCGTAATTAAATAAATAAAGATAGTAGCCTCGAACAATGGGAAAATCCCATAGAGAAATATTTGCGGTTGAATATAAAAAGTAGTATCGACTGCCACCAGCCAAAACTCGATCAGGGGGGACGGAGACGTGCTCCCTCGACTAACAGACCCCGGTGCAATCGAATTGCCCCAGCCAGTACGTCCACAATATGATGGTTTGTACTGGTTCTGTTCAGAATTTAAGACTAGTAAAGTCAATGGTGACTTTACATGCCCTGGGAGACAGTAGTCAGTCCCATGGTATGGAGTCTATACTGGGGGTCACTATGACACCCGTGTTACTGCACTGAGGGTGCTGTGTAACACACATCACAAAAACACATGAAGCCCTATGGAGTAAAAGACCCCATAGCCCATTAAACACATCTGGAGTCAAAGAAACACACTCAAATCATGCCCAAGAGTGAGGGTAAAAGAGTCTCACTCTTGGCAGGAGAAAAAATTAAACCCCAAAAATCCAGCAAAGCTGCTGGGGGACTCACTAGGTTAGGAAATTCAGCCTAAACAGAGAATTCTCCATAACAGCCCCGCAGCTCGCTGACCCATGCTGGCCCCCCCCTTACGGGGGCCCCTACATCTTTCAATTGCTGCCCCCCAACACGGAGTGTGATGCCTCCCTTGGCTTCCTGGGGCGCCCCTACCCACCTCCTTTCTTCACCAGCCGGGGAGAGCCTGCCTTCGCCACGTTCACCCTGGACCCCTACTGCAGAGGGTGACTCAGGAGCCCATAGCCATCCTACCCTGCGAGACTGCTCCCCCACGCGAACCACACCACCCCGTGAAGGCCTAGAATCACTTCCAACCTACACAACCTCCTGGGGCGCCCCAGCCCACTCCATCTCCCCAGCCTCTGCCATCTCCAGATCCCGCAGCTATCGGCGGAACTCGCCGTATACGGACACTGGGCCAATTCCCTAGAAGGCGCCCCCTCACCCCGGAGCCATGACCAAAGCACTGAAGCCTTCCAAATCGGCTAACATTTCCACCATGCTGCTGGGCTCGCAGAGGCAAAAGAAAGCAGACCCCCCTAAACTCACACCCCAGAAGGCTACCGACGACAAAGGGACGCTAGCAACCAAAGAGGACCTCCAGGCCTTCATGTCAGATATCAAATCGGAATTTAGATCCTATATGACGGAACTCGGCTCTAAACTAGAGCAAACAGAGCAAAGGGTCAGCAGTATCGAGCAGAGGATGGGGGAGGCCGAGGACTTAGCTATAGATCACTCCAACTCTGTAACGGAGCTGCAACGCACTGTCCAGACATTAATGGAGAGAACCGAAATTCTCGAATTCAAATAGGAAGACATGGAAAACCACTCTCGCCGCAATAACCTGCGCATCCAAGGGGTGCCCTCATCAATCTCTGACAAGGAGCTCCCTGAATATGTAAGCTCCTTCTTCCAGTCTATGCTGCCGGATTTGGGTGAGGATCAGCTCTTACTTGATTGTACCCACAGACTATGCTCTCGCCAGGGAACGGACACAGACCACCCCCCCTCCGGACGTAATTACAAGAGTTCACTTTTACACCACCAAGGAGGCCATTGCAGCAATAGGCCGCTCAAGGGATGATCTCTTTTTCCAGGGATCCCCACTACAGATCTTCCTGGACCTCTTCCCTCTAACTCTCCAGAAGCTCAGAATTCTCCATCCACTCTCGCTCTTCCTCAGAGACCAACAGATCCGCTACCGGTGGCTGTTTCCCATGGCACTACGATTCTCGTACAAGGGCACCCCACGCACCATCAGCCACCTCGACAATGCAGCATCAATCCTTCGTCCAGACTCCCCCGGGGCCTCAGATCCATCCTTCCCGGGCCGAACAAACCCTGCTCCGAACACAACCTCCCACAAGCCGAAACGGGCCCACTGGTCAAGAGTGCAGAGAAACCGCAAACCCAAATGACGAGCGAGGACGCTCTTGCAGGACACACAGCATTGGAACCACCTAAATCTTTTCAAGCTCGCTGCGGACCCCATGCGGTCCATACCCTCCTCCAAGGTGGATGTCACCATTTTACCCCTGGAGAGACATTCAACCATGTTGGTTATGCTGTCGGATGACAGCCTGGGTGGCCAGAGGATGCGCTGATAGTTCAAAATCGGTCCCCCTGGTCGCAGTTTGGACCTCCCGTTGGAGGCTGTTGTTGAAAGCTTATATCTCCCGTTGGAGCCTACCTTTAAAACCTTCAACCACAGGGGAACTTTAAATAGCCATGCTCTCACAGCCATGGCTAACTTAATTCCCCCCAAATCCTCCACCCCACAGCAAGCGAATTCGATGAGCCAGTCCCGGCATCTAAAACTTAAGTTCACCACTCTGAATGTCAGGGGCTTGAACTCCCCCCTGAAGAGAAAATCCATTCTGCAAAGGCTACAAAATGATGGGACCTCAATCGCTTTCCTGCAAGAAAAACATTTAATCCCAGCGGACTTTACTCGCTTGCGAAACAAACATTTCCTGCTACAATTTTTGGCATCCAACGGAACCAAGAAGGGAGGCACCCCCATCCTCTTCGCAAAAGACTTGAAGCCCCAGATCCTAGACTCGCAACGATGCCAGGAGGGTCGCTTTATCGCAATCAAATGCATCATCCTTGGTCAACTTTATACCCTCATCTCGGCCTACGCCCCGAACGAACACCAAGAAGGGTTCTATCAAGACCTAGAAGACTCCCTCCTTCCATTCATTGATGGGCAAGTAGTCATTGGAGGGGAATTCAACGGGGTCCCAGACCCCCTCAAGGATAGATCCCACCCCCCGGCATCTAGGGATCTGAGGTTAGCCACAGGCCTCCTCCACTTGTTCCGCACGCTGAACATTGTGGACACCTGGAGGGTATTGTCCCCGGAAGAGAAAGATTTCACCTTCTATTCGTATGTGCACCGCACCTTCTCTAGGATCGACCTGCTCCTGGCCTCCCCACAGATCCTGACCTTCACAGATGATGTGACGATTGGCCCCCGGATCCTCTTGTACCATGCTCCAGTCACACTAACCCTGCGGTCCCATGACCCAGACCCCCCTCCTCGCCGCCAGTGGAACCTATATGACCCTATTCTGGGGGACATGGCAGTGAGAGACTCGATCGCCAGAACAATAAAAAACTTCTTTGCGGGAAAACCGTGATGAGGACACGTCCCCGGCTAATAGCTGGGACGCCATGAAAGCAGTGCTTAGAGGGGAACTGATCGCCCAAGGCGCCGCATTCCACAAAAGGAAACAAGCAACCCGTACTATTCTGGAAGCCGATGTTCGCGAAGCCGAAGCCACTCACAAAAGAAAGGGCTGGTCCCCGAAATCTTATAGGGTCTTACAGAGATATGATATGATAGGTTATTTATTACGCGCTTAATAACCAGAAGTTTCTAAGCGCGGACTCAGGGATCGAACCAGTGGTGCTCCGTTTCATCTTGCATCCAAGGCGAGCACGTTGCCCCTAAGCTATCCTCCCAGTACTCCTTACAGATGGCAAGGAAGAGGCTTGAGGTGTACTACGCTGACGCCACAGCGAACCTGCTAACTAGAACCAAACAATGGTATTACGTCCATAACAATAAGGCTAACAAGCTGCTGGTTAATAAGCTGGCTAAGGAGAAGAGCAGAAATACCATCTTGGGCCTTCGTGACCCGCGGGGGCGGTCCAGTACGCGGACCACGAGAAACTACGACTGGCGGTCGCCCACCAGTCAGAAATAATGACGGCAGTCCCGAGGGATCGGGACGAGCAGCGCTCATACATCCAAGAGGCGGCTCTCCCACTTCTGACTTCGACGGCTAGAGAAGAACTTGAAGCGCCTATTACAAACGAGGAAGTGGAGGCAGCCATTCAAAGCTTAAAGCCTAGATCCCCAGGCCCGGATGGATTCTCCACCCGCTTCTATAAACTCTTCCGACCCCAAATAGTGGCCCCCCTGACCCGCCTCTTCAACTCATTTGCGGCCACCGGAACGGTTACCCCAACGATGCAGGAATCCATCACAGTCCTCATTCTCAAGCCTGGAAAGGATCCCCAAGAAAACAGTTTGTATAGACCCATCTCTCTGTTGAACTTGGATGCTAATATATACTCCAAGATCCTAGCCAATCGTCTTGCACCTATCTTTCCGAGCTTAATAGATCTGCATCAAACAGGGTTTATAAATCACAGATCGACAAAAGACAACATCCGCAAGGCACTGGACCTAATAGAGATCGCCAGTCGGGACTCCCAACAACTGGCCCTAAAGCCGCTAGATGCAACCAAAGCTTTCGACAAGGTGGACTGGTCCTATCTGCGCTTCACTCTAGAGGCTTTCAGCTTTGGCCCAACCTTCAGGAAGATGATCCTTGCGAACTACCAGGCCCCTAGGACCAGGCTGAGAGTCAACGGCCACCTATCGGACCCAATCCCTCTTACATGCAGGACGAGACAGGGATGCCCATTATCCCCGCTGCTCTTCGCTTTGGCCATGGAGCCGCTGGCCAAGCGAGTTCGCAAAAACCCCTGGATCAGTGGCCCGAAGATCGGCTCCACGCAACATAAAATTGCTTTCTACGCAGACGACGTACTGTTAACCATCACACACAAACATCAAAGCGTCCATGAGGTCGGCCCTGACAGAAATCCACGACTTCTGGAGAGTAGCGGGATTCGCCATTAACTTCCAAAAGTCAACGGCGCTCGGAGTGAGTCTGACCCCAGCCGAGCGAGAGGCCCTAGAGAAGCAAAGCCTGTTTCAATGGAGCACCCAATCGATCCCATACCTGGGGGTGCAGATCCCCGCCCACCCAACGAAAGTTTACAAGGCTAAATTTCTGCCACCATTCGAGGAATTGGAAAAGGACCTTGCACGTTGGCAGACGCAGGAAATCTGTTGGGCCGCATCACGACATGCAAAATGAAACTCCTCCCTCGCTTACTTTATGCCTGCGCCTCCCTCCCAACCTTAATCCCGCTCACCCCCCTACAGCGGCTCCAAAGGAAAATGGTTGACTTCATCTGGAAGGGCAAGAAATCACGGATCCCGCGAAGATTGATGATGGCCAGCACGAAACTAGGGGTGCCAGACCTCCGCAAATACCAAATAGCAGCACAGCTGGCCCACCTCCAAGCATGGGGACTCGCCACAGGGTGGCCAAAATGGGTAGAGATTGAACAATCCCGCCACCCTCTCCCCCTCCGCTTCCTCCCGTTTATCCCACCGACTAACGCCGGAGTTGGCCGGTAGTACTGACTGCCAAGAAACAATCGATAAAACATGGGAGTGGGCCCGCAGACATGGAGGTATTCCAGGAGACCTGAGTGCATGCTCTCCAATCTTCCTCAACCCAGCTTTCTCCCCGGGAGCCCATCCAAGGAACTTTAGGAACTGGGTCGCAAGAGGCCTCGAAACGCTGGGGCAGCTCTTTGAAGGGGATACCCCCCTAACCTTCGAACACTGTAAAATGACATTAAAGCTAGCTGAGACAAATAGCTATACCTACGCCCAACTTAGGCACTGGTGCTCCCACCCCCGGACCCGAGCGGCGGCAACACGACCACTTACCCCACTAGAGCTAACAGTGAATGACCTGTCGGCCCGGGGAAATATCTTGGCTCTCTATAAACTGCTGCAAGAAGACCCCTTTCATGCTAAGCCCTCCTATATGTCCCAATGGGAGATGGACCTTGGTCACGCCATAGAGGATCACACATGGGTGGACATCTGGAATAGAACACGCACAGCATCCCACTGCATCACTAACCGGGAATGCACCCACAAATTGCTTCTGCGCTGGTATTACCCCCCCCCCCCCAGCGCCTCCATCACTTCCAACAGGCTCTGGACCCTCACTGCTGGCGTCTCTGCGGCCTCCCAGGATCCTACTTCCACATGTGGTGGACCTGCCCCAGGGTAAAGGAGTTCTGGACCCAATGCCTGGCCACTATAAAAGGACGTCACCCAGGTGACCATTCCGCTAACGCCGAGCAAGTCCTCCTAGGGATCCCGCTTCCAGACTCTTACCCTCGAACAGGGAGTAGAGCAATGTTATTATCCCAATTTTTGTTGGCAGCCAAAATCACGGTGGCCCGCACCTGGAAATATGCGGAACGGCCCTTGATCACCCTCTGCTGGGTTGAATACTCTGGGACATTCCGATAGCTGAAAAGGTCACGGCAGCTAAAGCGGGACTGTTTCACAGATTAACTGACATTTGGGCACCGGTGCTGGACTATGATCAGAACTATCCGGCCCTGACATAAGCCACGCCTGATTGCGAGAGCCCTCCATTCTATGGACGATCCTTCGCGGCCGCCGGACCAGGCCGAATGAGGCCCGAGAACAATGCGCGCTGAGGATCACATGGGGCGGGAGGAGGGGATATTGCGTCTTATATGTTGTGAAAAGCTATGAGAAATGTTAATATATATGCTCTCCTATCTGTTGAATTATAAACAAATTTAAAAAAAAATTTAAAAAAAGATACATACAATCAGGGAAAACCCCAAGGATAAACTTAAGATATTAACAAACTCCGAACTTTCGGGAGGTGAGCATCGACCGAAGGCCCCAGTGGTAGGATCCAATCCAGGTAATCCAGGGAACGTTTACTCTGAGACCAGTGTCGGAAACAGCAGTAACAGGTATTGTAGCGCAGCTTAAACCAACTACCTGTAAAGGTCATGACTGTCTGGCTGTGGTTGTTAAAGCATGTGCGCCAGCTCTTATACCAGTCATCACTAGGTTTATCAACAGTTCCTTTGCTGAGGGTCAGCTGCCAGACACAATAAAACAAGCGTGGATCACCCCCTCCTGAAAAGGCCATTACTTGATGTCAATATTGCGATCAACTAAAGGCCCATCATCAATGTGCCGTTCTTGCTAAAGATTCTAGATTGAGCTGCTTACTTGAAGATTAAAGATCATTCAAGAAAGAATAACATCCTGGGTATGCATCAGTCTGGATTTAGACTAGGACATGGGACAGAGACAGCCCTTTTAGATTTGAAGGCTAATATTCTACGAGCAATGGACTACGGTAGCATAATGCTGCTAGTAATATTGGATTTGTCAGCTGCGTTCGACCTGGTCGATCATTCGATACTTGTTGAAAGATTGTTACATTCTACCCAGGTTTCAACATTAGCAGCAAATTGGGTAACGTCCTTTTTATCCTACCGAGCAGCTAGGGTATTCAGTGGCACTGCAGCAGCAAACACGATTAAATTGCCTTATGGTGTACGGCAGGGCTCCTGTGTATATTCCATCCTTTACAAAAAGTTTACCTTGCCACGGTTGAGTTACTGGATGAGGGCGGAATCATTTATACTAATTAAGCTGACATCACACAGTGTCTTATCCCGATTACGAGAGATAACATAAAAGACACTGAACTTGTCAACAAAGTGAATTCACTTATCCAACAATGGATGGTCATTAATAGTATAGCCCTGAATGGCACCAAGACTTAGCTGATGTTAGCAGCTACACAACAAATAGACTAACTAGTACTAAATATGATAGTTTTTTTGTGGCTGGGTGCATTATAGCGATGCTAAAAAGAAAAAACGTGGCCATTATCCTGGAGTTGAATATAAAAGCACAGCTGAATCACATTATCTCCATCTCTACATTACATCTGAACTTGCAGAGGCAACTACGACCCTTCCTGTCCAAAAATAGCTGTACAGTGGTGGCCAGAGAAATAACTGGTGCAAAATTGAACTACTGCAGTAGTCTGCTTCATAGGATCAACAAGGGTGAAATTTCATTTCAAAACGGCAAATGTTTCAAAACAGTGCAGTGCCCGTAATTGCGGGGCTAGGAAGAAGGGACCATATCTCTGAAACCAGAAGGGGATTAACATTCGTTACCAGTCAAAGCCCAGATTTCATTTCATGTCCTGACACTAATGCACAAATGCCTCTTTGGTAGTAGCCCAAGTTATCTTTCAGATAGCATTGTTCGGTTGCCAGCTCGAGGGACACTACCATCGATTTTCACCAACCTGTTGCTGGTCCCTAGAGTAAAATTGCCACTAGTGAGCCAGGAAGCCTTTTTCAGTGCTGCACCGAAACTATGGAATACCCTGCCACCCAGTTTGAGGGGCTGCGGCTCCCTTACTATGTTCAAACTCATCCCGAAGACCCATCTATTTGCGTAAAGAATATTTGATCTACACTTACTCTTTTTCCTGGAAATAGGTTTATCTGGTTTAGGATTATTTTATGTTTGTATGTTATATGTCTTTGTGAGTGCTCCGACGCCTCTGGGCTTGCTCGTTTTGGCACTATATAAATAAATGTAGTAATGGTGAAGTAATGATAGTAGGGGAGAGGTAGTAGTGATGAGGAGGTGAAGTAGTTGGGAGGAGGGAAGAGAGGTAACAACGGAGAGAGTGGCAAGGAGGTTGTTTGAGTTAGTAATAATAGTGAGTGGAAAAACAGAGGAGGGAAGGAGTGGGAAGAGTAAATAAGTTAACATCAAAGTGTGGCTTTAGGAAGGAGGAGTGTAACACTAAGGGATAGTAGAGTGATGGGGGGAGAACATCTTGGGACACCAGTGTAGAGCAGAAGGCCAGGTCAGTTTGCACATTTATGCAGATTTATGGGAAGCGTGCAGAAAGAGGAACCACCCCTAACTCCCATAGATAACTAAGTGTGGCCAGGTAAGGGACAGCCAGAAAGCCCCCAGGGAGTCAGGTAGCGATTGACTTAAGGAAACCATATGTAGCCCAGTTCAGGCAACAGACAGACAGGTGTCACCAACTGGCAGCATCAACACCCATTATGGAGAGCTGGGATAGGGAGGAGGGAAAGGTGGGAAAGTCGAGGTAGAGAGGGAAGGCCCTAGCGCCAAATTAGCCCCAGACCTCTGTTGGCCCTGAAATTCAGAGACTCTAGCAGCCAGTCTGTTTGTTGTACACCCAAAAAAACACTCTTGGACCGGCTGTTACATCTTCCACGTCCGCTACTTTACTAACTACTATGATTCCCACAGGCTCACGTTTCCACACACCCACAACTCCCACATTACGTAGCCCCCAATGCTTACCTCCGGGCGTGCAGACGAGGCGGCACCATTGCGCCCGTCATGTCGGGGGGGCCATGGCAGGCTTGGTGTCTATCGCCCTTCTCTCAGTTGGCAATGTAATTGGAGGTTCCCATTTGGCCGCAATCACCGTTGCTCGTGTGGACCTGATCGTCACGTGAGGAGACCAAACGTAATCGGTATCACGTGATGACCCCCACGCCTCAACGTTTCCCTGTTGAACATCACGTGACTTCTCCATTGGTTAAAATGCATTCGGAAACACAGAAACGTTGCTTCACAGCTGGTTTTTCTCTCGGACATTGCGACGCTTTGTACTTACCAGGATTTTGGTCACTCGACAACGGTCTGCCTAACGGATTGCTCTCTCTACGCCCTGAACTTGCCTTGAATATTATCGGAACTCTAGGTCACTCGACAACGGTCTGCCTAACGGATTGCTCTCTCTACGCCCTGAACTTGCCTTGAATATCATGGGAACTCTTGGTCACTCGACAACGGTCTGCCTAACGGATTGCTCTCTCTAAACCCTGAACTTGCCTTGATTAGTTCTGAATATCATGGTTACTCGACCACGGCCTGACTAACGGATTGCTCCACGAAACACGATTTTTGAATCCTGGGCCTATGGCCTCTCACTAGGCATTCGCCTGGTCAAGCACTCGCAACTCCAGTGCTTACCATCACCATACCAGAGGTCGTGGATGGCCATCTGAACCCGGGCTCAGGTCCAGTCACTCTCCTTCCTTTCTGGGTGGGTCTACAGTACACATAGGTAAGAACGTTTAGTTTCTATTCCCGATATACCCTGTAATATTGCATTTCGCCCTGTACTTAATCCCTCCTTGCCTTACAGCGCTCAAAGGGTCCTTCCGGCAGTTCCTGACTCCAGACTCAACGAACTACCACACCTGTGGCCTCAAGGATTGCACAGGCAGTGTTCATAAAATTGCCTGTGTGGTACTTGGGGACGGAGGTATTCATATCTGCACGACCGGCAACTTTGTAACACTGGCAGACTGTGTCAGAGTCATTATTTGTGTTGACTGTCACACAGGTAACTACTCCCAATGAACAATGGCCCCTGCAAAGCGAGGCAAACTGGACATACAGAAAAATCCAGCATTTACAAAAAAATAAATGTAAACCAATCTCAAGTAGGTACAAATATATAGAATTTGTTCCTTCATTGGTCACCACGCAGGAGAGGAAGTTTTGGATAAGCAACATATGGCATAACACAAGTGTTGTCTTCTGGCCTTGTAAAAATTGATACATTAATTAAACATACATGGTCATTTATCTTCAAAACTATGAAGCTTATTCCCATCTTGACATATGGGGTAGAGACGGCACTTAACCTGCCCTGGCAAATGTGGGATACTCTAAGGGTATATTTTGAAAAAGGGTGTTGAACTTGCCGAGAAAGACACTGCTCGCCCTGATTCGCTTTGAGTTAGGTCTATCCTCTTTGTTTGCAGTCAGCCTGTGGAAATCGTTGAGCTTATTTCGCAAGTCATTGACTGCAGCTGTAGCTGCACCTCCAAGGATCTTGGGGATAGTAGAAAACAAAAAAGCACAGTGGCCCCTGGACTTCTGGAAGGAGAAATGTGTCAAATGTTTAATGGAATTGAATGTGAAGTTGGAGGATTTATTAACAAATCCAAGTAGAGTAAAGAAAAAATGATAAGTTACTCACTGTAGTGACTAATATACTCTTAGTCCTTAGTCCCCTTTCCTCCCTACTGCATGGGCGTCCCTTGTGAGGGACGGGAGACGGAACCCTTTTCATCAGAAAAAAAGTCTTCACCTTTAAAATTAGAGGCGCGTGGGGGTGCGGCCCTGGGAGCATGCGCTGCCCTGACTGCGCCCTCTGGCGCCACACCCCAGTCCCCACAGACGCATCGACAATAGATTTAACATTGCCTTATGACACCAGTTGTATTAGGGGGGAGGCTGGTGCGACGTATGGAGGAAAGAGTACTAAGGACTAAGAGTGAGTAACTTATAATTACTCTTACGTCCCGTCCCCTTTCCTCCATACTGCATGGGCGATTACAACTGAATGCAGCCCCGGGGTGGAGGGGAGACCCTCCTCAAGCCAACAGGTCCCTAAGAACCGCCTGCCGAAAGCCGCGCCTGATCTCGAGCCAGCATCCAAACAGTAGTGTTTGCAGAAAGCCGAAGGGGTGGCCCATGTGGCCACCCTGCTTGTGACCTGCCAGGGATCAGGCAGCTGGAAAGCGATGGCAGTTACCTTGCCTCTGACCGCATGGGCATGCATGTTGGCCGGGTGTGGCTAATACGGTCCCTCGTAGGCTTCTTTGATGGCCGAAAAACCATCCACCGGGCTATGGAGGCCTTGGATGCCTGATACCCTGGTCTTGAACCTCCAAAGGTGATGAATAGAGCGTCAGACTTGCGGAAGCTCTTCGTCCTGTCCAAGTAGAATTTCAGTGCACGCCTGACATCAGCTCAGCAAAAAAACATGGACAGCACAATTTCCCCGTTCAGATGGAATGCGGAAGTAACGTTGGGTGCGTCCATAGGACTACCTTGTCCCTGTGAAACGTAGTGTATGGCTATGAGGCGACCAGCACCTGAATTTCTGCGGACGCCATTGGTTCGAATGGTTTATGTGCCAGGGCACCCAAGACTATGTTGAGGTCCCACACGGGGTGTGGCTTCTTGATGGATGGGTATAGACTGGCAAGACCAGTCAAATGTTTCTTGACAATCAGGTTGGAGGAGGAAAAGCTTGCCTCCTCAGAGTTTCTGTAAGCCCCAATGGCTGCCAGGTAAGCACAGCAAGTGTCCACATGCATGCCTGAATGGGCGAGATGCACCGAAAAAGAGAGCATGTTGTCCAGGGAACATTCCAGAGGGTTAATGCTCTTAGAGTCTGCCCAGTGGCAGAACCTAGTCCACTTGCTCTTATACGGGGCCCTGGTACATTTGTTCCTGGCGCCCTGTATGATCTCCAGATTAGCTATAGAGAGGCTGTGATGTCCTAGCGTGACTTTTTCAAGAACCACGCTGTGAGGGCTCATTTCCTTGGTACAGGGTGGATGCACCTGCCCCCTTGCTGCGCCAGAAGATGTTCTGGGCCTGTCGGCAGGGAATGGGAGGCCTCTCCGAGAGGCTGAGCAGCTCCGAAAACCATGGCCTGGCTGGCCACCATGGAGCTATCAGAATGATGCCGAGGAGGCGAGACGCCCTGATCTTGCACATCACCCTGTGAATCAGGGGAGTGGGTGGAAAGGCCTATGCTGTCATTCCATCTCATCGCATCTGAAAGGCATCGCACAAGGAGCCCGGGCCTTGACCCTGCCAGGAGGCTAACAGTTGGCACTTCTCGATGCCCCGGGAGGCAAAGAGGTCCACCTGAGGGTGGCCCCATTTGTGAAAGATCTCCTGCAGCACTAGGTCGTTCAACTGCCACTCGTTGTCCGCTCCCAGTCTGCTGAGCCTGTCTGCCTCCAGGTTGGATTCCCCCGGCAGGTGGACCACAGTGAGGAAGAAGTTCTCCAGGGCCCATTCCCACATGCTGACTGCCAGTCTGCACAGTGGGGGCTGGGGGGGGGGGGGGGGTGGAGAGATCTGGTACCTCCCTGCTTGTTGATATAGAACATGCTGGTCGAATTGTCTGTCTGAAGGAGGATGACCTTGCCCGCGATGACCGGGAGAAAGGCCCCGAGTGTCAGCCAGATGGCCTTCAATTCCAGCCAATTGACGTGGTACTCCTGCTACTGCCGGGTCCTGGGTGGTCCCCCAACCCTCGAGAGAGGAGTCTGTGGTGATGGTGACCTGTGGTGTAGGTTGCTGGAAAGGCTTGCCCGACCTCAGGTTGCCGTCCCCAGACCACCATGTGAGGTCTGGGTGAAGCGATAGAGGAACGTTGATTATCTCTGACTGATGGCCCCATTCCTGCTTTCAGGATGCTGCCAAGTGCAGCTGTATCCTCCTCATCCTGAGTCTCGTGTGGGGGACTGCCAAGAGGACTGCTGCCATGAGACCCAGTAGGTGTTGGTACCACCAGGCAGAGGTCACTTCTCTGCTGAGGAAGTGTGCTATGGCTCTCTTGAATGCCGTAATCTTGTCCTCCGATGGAAAAACTTTCTCGGAGCACATGTTGCATATGAGGCCCAAGAAGGTCAGTGCCTGCGTGGGCTGCAACTGTGACTTCTTGAGGTTGAGAGAAAAACCGAGCTCGTGCAGTGTGTCCATAAGAGCCTGGCCGATATGGTGCACTGCTTCCGGAGATGTAGCTCTGACAAGCCAGTCGTCCAGGTACGAGTAAACGTGGTGGCCTTGCGACCTGAGGAGAGCCACCAGCCTGGTAAAGACCCTGGGGCGGAGTTGAGGCCGAAAGGGAGCAACTTGTATTGGAAATGGTAGACAATGATCCTGAATTGTAGAAAGCAATGAGGCTGCCAGATCGGGACGTGTAGGTACGCGTTCTTCAGATCCAGGGAGCACATCCAGTCTCCCTTGCACAATGCCTCTGCTATCAAAGCTGGTGTAACCATCTTGAATTTTAGTAGAGGTAGGGAGAGGTTGAGAGTGGAAAGGTCCAGCACAACTCTCAGGCCCGCCTGGTTCTTCTTCTGAATGGTGAAAATACTTGAGTAAAAGCCCAAGCCCCGCTGGGAGGCTAGGATTTGCTCAACTGCCTGGCTCTCGACGAGCGAACGGATCTCCACCAAAAGAGTTGCTGTCCTAACCTGTGGGAGTGGGGGGAGGTGGCTGGGATAGGGAGGTGGTACCTGTGGAGACTACAGAGAGGATGCAGGGGTCCGCGAAATTCTGGTGCCAATAATGTGCATGGAGAGCAAGCCTGCCTCCCACTGGAGACACGTGGACCCGCAGGGGCGTGTCATGCCTTATTTCCCTCTGGGGTCTGCTGCAGAGGAGAGGGACTGGAAAAAGCCCTTACTCCCCCAACCCCTTTTTGTTGATTGCGCAGATGCTGGGATGGCAAACGGTCAGGCTGCCTGGACATCCGCTCTTGGAAGCCGCGGAAACCTCTGTATGTACGCCCCTTCTGAGAGCGTTGCTGTGACTGAGTACGGTTTGGGTGTGGTCTTTGTAAGAATGGATAAATACTTGGCCGTTTGAGAGCTGTTTTTCTTTTTATCCAGCTCTTCGCCCGATGTGGAGTGGAAGAGGTCACCCCCTTCAAACGGAGGGGGTGACCTCTTCCACTCCTGGGTTAAGTGGAAGAGGTCATCTGGGTTGAAATTCGTAGCACGGAGCAAGGCTGTTTTTCTCATGTCCATGGCAATACAGATGGCACTGCCAGAGGTGTCAATGTGGGCCATGGGGGACTCCATGATGTCCTGCGCCACGATCTTGCCTCTGCCAATCCTGCCTTGAATCGTGATTGGCTCTGCGCCGGAAGCTCTGGGAGGAAATCCGCAATTTCCCACCAGAGCCTCTGGTTAACGGCTGCCAGCATAGCATCTGCGTTGGCTTGACGCAGGTGCAAGGACGCGTTGGAATACAGCTTCTTCCCCTACACCTTCAAGATCTTCTCCTCCTTGCCTAGCTGCGCCGCAGAGGAGGAGGCTGAGAACGACTGAGGCTTGAAGTACAGTGATGCCGCAGCGATAATCGAGGAGTGTGGCTGAGGATGGGCCGATAGCAAGAGTGTATCTCCCTCCATCTGCCCTTACTTGCCGCCCAGGCATTTATTCACCGGCTGGGCTTTGTGGGGCTTGAGCCAACCCTTCTTGGCCAAGGCAGCTACTTCCTTCTGCTTCAGGATCCCCGTTCTGGCAACGGGACGTAGCGTGAGAACTTCTGCAAGGACCCCTTCGGCTGGATGCTCGACCTCGGGCTGAGGAAGGCCCAAGTACTCTGCCAGCCCTGCAAGACGTTCGTGGAAGGCCTTTGCTAAAGACGGTGTGTCGGGGTCATCCTCCTCATTTGTGTCCGCCTGCAGATCCAGAGGGTCTGGCACCGGAGGGGGAGTGCTAGGAGCCGGGGGCTGCGGCACAGGGACCGGAGCCTGGTGCGGAACCGCCTGCACAAAAGGCTGGGACTCCGGAGCAGCCTGCTGATGCTGAACAGGGACCGGAGCAGCCTGTACTGGGGCCTCAGACACCGGCGGGAGAATTGGAGGGAGCAAGTCCCTGATGGCGTCCCTGCGATGACCCCCATCTGTGGAGATTTCATGAGCCCGAGGAACTTTTCAAAGAACCTGTCCTCACAGGCTGGATTGGTGGTAGGCGATATTGACGGGGTAGAGGGACGGCTGGTGGAGCCGTTGCGTGCCCTGCCCATATGGACACCCCAGGAACCTGCCTTGCGCAAAGGAAGGATAAGCTGGAAGCCACATACCTGGTTGACACCAGTCCCACCTCGATACACGGTCCTACATCTGCCTTCCCTGGAGGGGCGTCAGCCGGATGTCTGGATTTTCTGGCGCGGTGGCCATCTTGTCGAGCTGACTTCCACGTGCCTGCATGGTATTGCTCGGCTCACTGGGCCATGCCTGTCCAGGACTCTTGAGTGTGGATCATGGGGCCTACCCTGTTCCTCAGGCCTAGGCCCGGTAGGCTTTATGCCCTCGGCAGATCTGCCGGTAGAACTGCATAAAGGCGACCCCTCGGATATGATGCCGGTACTAGGGCATAGCCCCTTGGGTGAAGACCCGGTAAAAGGACCCTGCGGTCCCTCGGCACCCTCACTGGGAGAATCTACAGGTCCCTCGACCGGTAGCTGATACAGCCTGGGTACTTGTGCTGGTACGAGGACCTATCCGGTCCCTCCCATGCAGGTGAGACCTTGGGAAGTAGTATCCCTTGCGGGGTGCGCTGGAAAAGAGCGGCCCTACTTTGGGCTTGGATCGATGATAGACAAAGTAGTTTAGGTCCTCTGGAGGCGATCTGTGGAAGAGCTCCCTCCACCTGGTCTGTCTGTTCTTCAGAAACCTCAAGGAAAGCGCGTTGCACACGGTACAAGCTTGCCAGCCATGGACAGGGCCAAGGCATCATAGGCAGAGGGTGTGGGGGTCTTTAGTCGGGAAGAGCCCGTCGTAGGATGGACACCTGCTGAACCCTGTAGAAGTCGGCATGCACCGGGGAGAAGCGTGACGCCGGAGGACCGAGTACCTGAATGATAAAAAGACAAAGAAGAAGTATCCGTGCGTGGAATTACATGGCCGAAGCCAAACCCAGGAGTGCTGGTGAATTTTGCCTGTTCCCGTCGACGCGTGTGTGGGGACTGAGGTGTGGCGCCAGAGGGCGGAGTCACGGCAGCGCATGCTCCCAGGGCCACACCCCTGCGTGCCTCTAAATTTAAAGGGGGAGAAGGTTTTTTTTCTGGTGAAAAAGGTTCCATCTCCCGTCCCTCGCAATGGATGCCCATGCAGTATGGAGGAAAGGGGACGGGACGTAAGAGTAGGTATACAATACGGATTGGATATTGACCCAATCAAAAAGGAGCAGATACATATTGATGCGTGAATATGATGCAGAAAGTAGAGCCCTGGAAACATTACCACAATATCTGAGGATGTTTCCGTGTAGGAAATACAGAGAACAATTTATAAGAGTCCGTTTGAACTTATTCCCAACTAAGGAGGTAATGAGAGCCTGGAAACTGATCGACGAAACAGACTCTGCCTGTAGATTTTGTGGTCAAATAGACCCATTGAGTCCCTGAAACATTTAGTAGTCCACTCTGTGGGGCTGGAAAATCATAGAGCTATCCATTTTTGAAAGTTGTTGGGGGGGAAGCAGATTCCTTGATGACAGACAAATGGTGGCAATTGGTGCGGCTGGGAGAAAAACTAGCGTAGGTCTTTGCAGTAGTTAGGTTGATTATGGAAATTTGTTTAACTGAAAAATGAGGGGTGTTTTTCCTATTGCTGGCAATACTCCTGTATCTTTTATTGTAGCATGGATCTTGTCTGTAAAATGAATGAGGAATGAGGAGGTTTGGTGGAAAAATCTGTTAAAGGTTAAATGAATTCTGGAAAAAGAAAAAAAAAAGAAATAAATAAATATGGCCATTTAAAAGACCACAAATTTTGTGAAACAACTCAACAAGGCAGTGTGATACAATTTTGAGAAATAGATTGAGATTTCACCGTTTAAGACGCCATTTCATTCTCACCCAAATCATCTTCAAATCCACTGCTTGGAAACATTGGGACATTTGCTTACATTTTGAAGATCAATGCCTACATCAGTATGTCTCATTCAATTTATTGTGTAGCAAGAACTGCATTCCTGGATATTTTCTAAATACCATGGCACTAGATGATATGATATATGGCATTTATAAAGCGCCTATCTATACACAAGCGTTTCAAGGCATGACGAGGCAAGGGAGGGGAAACAGAGGGAGGACAGACAACGATCCTATTAGGCCAGGTGACATTGAGATTGCGCAAGTGCAGGGGAGAGGTGGGGGGAAGGGGAGGGGCAGTGCAATACATAGGATAACAATAAAATAAATAAAGACAATAAATAAAGTGCGGCCAGGTGGTGGCAGTGCAAGGGTAAGTGCAGACGTCAGGTGTCAAGTGCTAGTAGGGGCTGTAGGGATACAGAAACAGTCCCCGAATGCAAGGGTTGCCAGCGGGGCAGTGCAGGTATGCAACTGGCGGTGAGTGGACCTGGGCCCGAATTCAGAGGGTGGCCAGGTAACCAGTGCACAGATTCAGCCATGAGATTAGCAGGGGAGAGGAGGAGAGAAAGCCAAATCAAAGAGGAAGGTCTTGAGGTGTTTCCAGAACCAGAGAAGGTTCTCCAAGTTTCAGAGAGGGAGGGAGGCTGTTCCAGAGGGAGGCCCCGGCAGAAGAAAGATCTACCACCAACTCGCTGCTTGGAGAAGCGACTAACCCTAAGGGAGTTGGAGGCGGATGAGCAAAGAGCTTGAGAAGAAAAATGTTGAAGGTATTGAGGTCCCAGGCCCCAGAAGGCCTTGTGGACAATGCAGAGGGTTTTGAACTTAATCCTCGTTGACACTGGTAGCCAGTGCAGAGATTTCAGTCCTGGAGAGATGCCAAAGACAAGTCTTGCAGTCCTGTTTTGGATAAGTTGCAGAGAGCGCAGAGAAGAAGCAGGCAGTTTTAGAAAGAGGCTGTTGCAGTAGCCCAGCCTGGAGAGAACCAGAGCACTGGAGAAAGTGAGCTTCTCGGGGAAGCATAGGAAAGGAAGAATACCTCTGAGGAGGTGCAGCTGGTAGTAGGACTTCTTAGAGACGTCAGAGATGTGAGGAGAGAAGGAAAGTGTGGAGGCTAAGATGACCCGAGGTTTTTTGCCTCACAGGTGAGAGCAGGAAGAGGGCCAAGAGAGGCCAGCCAGAGAGTGACAGGAAAGGAGGGAGCAGGTGTGCCGATGAGGAGAATATCAGTCTTACGGGCATTAAAGCAGAGATCATTGGTGGCACACCACTCCTGGATGGCTAACAGTCAGAGATGAGAGAAGGAGAAGAGGTGGCGGAAGGGAGCCTTAAAAGGAGTGGAGTGTCATCTGCATAGCACTGAAAGTTGGGGCAGAGAGCGACAATGCGGTGGGCAAGAAGTGCCAGGTATTGGTTGAACAGCCAGGCAGAGAGCTTAGACCCGTGGGGAACGTGAGAGAGAGAGAGTGAGGGAGAGTCAGAGAGAGAATGAGAGAGTCAGAGAGAGAGAAAAAGAGAGAGAGAAAAAGAGAGAGAAAAAGAGAGAGAGAGAGAGAGAGAGAGAGAGAGAGAGAGAGAGAGAGAGAGAGAGAGAGAGAGAGAGAGAGAGAGAGAGAGAGAGAACGAACCTTTGGATACAAACTTGGTCACCTCATTAGAAATGGAGAAGTCCAGATCTTAATGTACGTAAGACATCATAGGGGTAGGTAAGCCACTGAGAGATTATCCACCCTATTGCACAAACCTCCTTTATCAAAATAAAAAACTGCTTGCATTTCTTACCTTATTAGTCAAATCAGTGTTTAAAGGATGATATCGTAGCACCAGAGCTTTAGTCACCTGTAAATTACATGTACAAAAGAGAAAGATGAGTTTAAGCGAAAACAAAAAGCTAATTTTGTTTGACAGCTTGGCCCTTTATTCTTTATGGCCCATTTCAAATGTTTTTATTTGGAAAAACGAAATCTAGAGAGCAGCTTCATACAAATAGAGGGTGTATTTTTGTAAACTATGCAGCCACATTAGTCAAATGCATTGCACTCCCTCAGAAGTGGAGATGGTCTTTTGGAAAAGAAAACAGTGTACGTATGGTTTGTGGATTCATTGCAGTTTTTATTGTTTTAATATGTGGTAGACACTGCATGTACACATTTGGTAACGTGAAAAGTTCTCTCTAAGCAATATTAATAAAACAAAACATTTGTTTTCAACTTTGGATGCCTGCATGGTGATGTCGGATAGGTACAAGCTCTGACACAATAGCACTGCACAAAGACTTTAGAAGAATTTGCCGAAGTGTTCTATATTTACCAGTGACTATGAGAGAAATACAGAAACAGGTACCGGGTGAAACCAGTCTGCTACGTAGCAAGAGGCTAGTTAGGTACCAAAAAACCAGTCAAAGTGTTGGAATAGATTTTGCTTTTCGCAACGTTCCCTCCATTGCCATCAACGGAGCCCCCTGCCAGTCCTGTATTGACCTCTGTAGTTAACCAATATCTTTTGTATTACTTCCCCTGATCCATACAACTCTTCTGAGTGCACTGGTTAGCCCTTATGGTTACCAGTGCAGGGAGCTCTGTTGCTTGTGAGAGATTCTGTTGTTTTACTGTGACTGCATATCACTTTACAATGAAGTGCTGAGGGTATTATGTATCCCATTTACTTTTTCCTTAGTAACATTTTTGTTACCTTTGTGTCCGGGATAGGCTGGAGGCAGCAGATTAATATCTACCATTTTTTTCAGTGTACTCGTGGGGACTTGGCAATGCAGTTTTCACCCTGTCCTTTGGCCATCTTGTTCCTTGGCCTTCTTCATGCCCTCTTGGGGATGAAAATGTCGTAGAAGGCATGCACTTTCGGGGGCTCCAGCTTGGAGTTCCCAGTGAACGTGGAGGCGTGTGCATCTTTGTCTGACACGTGTAATGAGATTCGTATTGTAATGTACTTGTCATTTGTATAGCGCCATATTGCCAGTATTATATTTCCAATGCGCTCTTAATGGGAACGCCCACGAAGAACCAAAGTCCAGAGTGTTGGAGGTCATGGAGTACAATTAGTATGTGTGTGTGGGTTTGGCCAAAAAAGTCTTAGGGGGGCTGGCCAGGCTCCGGTAGAAAAGCAGCCCATGTGGTCAGGCATGTGGATGGGTGCTGAGTGGAGTGTGGTGGCGTCAGAGCTAAAGAATCGCTATGTGTTCAGCGTGCCCACATTTGTCGTAGGCCTGCACTGCATTCTGCTGCCAGAGGTGTTGAGGTGTAGTCTGGTGTAAGTAGGTGGAGAATTTATTTGAACAGCCCGACTAAATGTTTTCGTACTCCTTGCTGTATACTGATGTGTGTGGATAACCATGCCTGCGGCAAGTGGAGTGGTGTATTATACTTACCTTGCCTCCATTGATGGCGTTTTGTTATTGTTAGGGCACCCGCTCAGGTACTTGGCTTCTGCAGTCGGTTCTTGCGGCTGTGATTAAAACAGTTAGCAGCAGCAACAGTCTATGCTCCAACTATTCGCTGCAGGAGGCGCACAGGTTGCGCCTCCAGATTATTCTAGGTGGGTCCGGCTCAGGTGGCAAGTCTACCCCGATATCAAATGCTTACTGATCATTTTAAGGATGCAACTTTAACAAGAGCTGCCCATCCTATGGTTCAAATCTGTGCAATACCTGCCCATCCCAGCCATTCCTTCCGGAGCAATGCTGAGCTGGTTCGATTGCCCACCTGTGGTGTTGCATAGGGGACCCCCACCTGGCCTGCTAGCTTGGGATATGAACATGGCGGCCCGACTTCCCATGAATTCCCTGCAGTGCATCCCAATTTGTACAATTGCAGTGGTGGTGGCATTGGTTCAATCACACTAGTGTGCTTCTACCGTTTTTGTTGCAATTTGCCTGTTTTCCATACATGCCTGGTGCAGTCATACATTACATATATGAGTGCTGTGGATCAGCTAGTGGCACTTGAGGGGAGGCAGGGTCATGATACTTGTATGATGGGGTGTCTGTGGCCCGCGCCACCGCAAACACAGCCAGCACTGCCTGGGAGGACTGTTCATATACTCAGGATTTGAAATTTTGGGGGTTTTCAGGATAATGCCATAAATAGCCAGGTTTAGAGGGCATTTTTCAAGGATAGGTAATTTTCGGTGAGCCAGAGTCATAGAGGAAGAGTGTTCCCGGTGTTGAGCGCTAGGATACAGAAAGCAGAGCTGCCAACTCTAGAGTGGTGCAGTGGAATAGGCAGTAGGAGAGCTGATCCTGATCTTAGTTTTCTGGAGGACTGGTAGTGGATGATTTTGTTCTGAGGGAACGCGGGTCCCGTATTATGGAGGGCTCGGTGTGTGATGCACATGGGTTTAAAGGTTGCTCTTAGGCTGACTGGGAGCCAGTGCAAAATTCTAAGTGCAGGGTTATGTGTTCTCTGGGCGAGAAGGCAAGAAGCAGTCTGGCTGCTACGTTTTGGATACATTGAAGTTTCCTGAACTGGCGCGCACTTACGCAGAGAAAGGCAGAGTTGGTCTAGTCCATGCAGGAAATGATAATGGCCAGTATTGCAGAGACTCTTCGAGGGTAAGAGAGGAGGAAAGATTTGTTTTAAGATGTGTAGGTGGAAGTGGCAGGTTCTGGATACAGAGTTGATGCGTTTGGAGAGGGATAGGTCTGCGTCCATGGTGCATCTAAGATTTTTGGATGGAGGTGGAGGCGGCAGGTGGGACACCAAGGGCAGCCGGCCATGGTAAGGTTTGGGGGATAAGAGCAGTTTGTGCCGCATATTAGTATCTCCGATTTTCTCGGTTGAGGATTAGGTGGTTGTAAGTCATCCAGTGGTCGATTTGCAACAGACAAGTGACAAGGTCGGGAGGTGGGAAGGCTTGGATCTTGGGGATTTTGAAAATGGTCTGCGTATTGTCTGCGTAGTTGTAGCAGGTAAGGTTGTGTGAGCAGATGAGAGCTGGCATTGGGCTTAGGTAGAGGTTGAAAAGGAGTGCTGAGGGGGAGGCTCTTTGTGGCACTCCTTTTGTGCGGGCAGAGGAGAAAGGGGGAAGGAGAACGATTTGTGAGCGATTAAAGATAAAGGAGGTGATCCAATTAAGGGGAGAGTCTTTGAAGCCTTGTTAAGGAGCCTTTTCCTCAGTATTGTGTGGTCGATTGCCTCAAAAGCTGCAGATATATCCAGGAGGATGAGTGCAGCACACCGTTCTGAGTCGGCAGGTCTTTTTAGGCCGTCCCAGATGGAGACCAGAAAAGATTCCCTTCCACAGAGTGGTCGAAACTCAAATTGGACTGGGTCGAGGAGACCATTGGCTTCTGTGAAAAGGCAGAGTTGCTTATAGTTTGCAATTAGTTTGTCAATGAAGCTGGTATTGGAGATTGGGCAGTAGCTTAATGGAGAGAGAGAGAGTTGAGGCTGGGTTTTCTGAGAAGCGGTTTTACACAAGAGGTTTTGAAGGCCTCTGGGAAAGTTCCCGAAGTAAGCAATTTATTCACAATGGAGCAGGCTACGCTACTCTCACAGGAGGATGGAAGGATCTTTTTTTAAAAGGGGCGGTGGGCAAGGGTCTCCAAGCTAACCCGAGTGTCGGCTAAGTGCTAGTAGGTTGCTGAAATTGGCTTGGAAAAGAGGGGTGAATACATCCCAATACACATTCCAGCCAGGGGATGTCTATTGATGGGCAGATGAGGGACAAGAGGCTGTCCATGGGTGATATTTAAAGCAGAATATAAGGTTTTAGATTGTATTGCATTTAATTTTCACCAGTTTCAATTATTTTGAACTGCTTTTACAGTTTTAAGTGTAAAGTGTTGGTCATCTCACTTTCAGATCACCAACTGTGACTACATGTGGGTATAGAGTGTTTTGGGGATAGCTGTCTAACCTTTACTTTACATATTTAGAGGTTAACCCCTTAAGTGCCAAGGACGAGGTATCTCGTCCTTGGGATTACCTCCCGGTTGCCAAGGACGAGATAGCTCGTCCTTTTAGGCACTGTGTTTTTTGAGATCCCTACAAAATGTCTTCGTCTGGCAGCCTCCCTTAAACTTGAGGAGAACCATCTTCGGTTCCGGAAGCACCTCAAAACCTCTCTCTTTGCTTCTGCCTTTTCTCTTTCTCTCCTCTGCTGACCTCCTTGCTGTTACCTGAATTGCACTGGCTACCTGGACACCCTCTGATCTAGGGCCCAGGTTTCCTCTCCCGCCAGCGTTACACACCTGCACTGCCCACCTGGAAACCCCCGCACTTGGGACTGTTTCTGTATCCCTACAGTCCCCTTACCAGCCCTTGACACCTGATGTCTGCACTCACCCATGCACTTGCCACCTGCTGGCCGTTACTTACTAATTGTTTTATCAATTCCCATGTACTGCACTGTCCCTGCCTCCTTTCCACACACTTGCACGATCTGAATGACACCTGTCCTAGAAGGATCATTGTCTGTCCTCCCTTTGTTCCCCTCCCTTGCCTCGTTGCGCCTTGAAACACTCGTGTATGGGCGCGTTATAAATGCCATATCATCAAATCATATGTTATGCAGCCCTAGGAAGGGACACCTGACCCCAGGGAGGAGTGTATGACGGCTCCCCCCTTATCAGCCCCCCGGGATCGCTACATGAGATGGCCTGCCCCTCCATTTGGGTGGGGATGCAGAGGTGCACCCCCCTTTACATTTCAAAATTCCCCAGCAGTTTAGGGTGCCCCACAGCCTAAAGTGCAGCCTGCAATTTTCAATTTTTTCCTTTGTTTACCCAACTCCCTTTGGCACAGATGGGTGCAATTTCTGCCCCCAGGGTGCCCAAACTTTACTGCCCCACCCACTGGGGGGCCTGTCTGACATTTTTTGGTGGCCCTCTCCCCCTCACCCCAAATGGAGGAGGGGTGTACCTCACACAGCCGTTCGTAGGAGGCCCAGTGAGGCCTGCATGAGGTGCCTCCCCACCCATTTGGGGAAAGGGGGGAAGAGGGCCACCACAAAATGTCAGACAGGCCCCCCAATGGATGGGGCAGTAGGTTTTGGGCCCCCTGGTGGCAGAACTGCACACTATTGTGCCCATCTGCGCCAAGGGGAGTTGGTTAAATAAAGGAGAAAAGTGAACATGGTAGACAGCATTTTAGGGGGGGGGCTGTGGGGCAACCCAAACCACAGGAATTTTCTAATGGGAAGGGGTGGTGGCTCTCCCCCCCCCCCCACAATGGAGTGGGGGCCATGTCATGCAGCCCTCCCTGGGGGCAGATATCTGCTCCTAGGGACACCTGACCCAAGGGAAGGGTGCATGAGATGGCCCCCCCTCCATTTGTCCGACATTTTGGGGTGGGCTTCTCCCCCCACACCAAATGAAGTGGGGGGGGACCTCATGCAGCCCTCCCTGGGGGCAGATTTCTGCCCGTAGGAAGGGGCAAATGTGTTTTCACGGGGGGGGGGTGAGGTTCAGTAGACCACCAGGGATGGCTTGCAAGGGGGGGCATTATTGGAAAGTATGAGTGTAGATTTGTTTTTGCTGGGGTGACCGTGGGTAACAAATGTTTTTTGTTTCGTTTACAGCTTTTTCTACGCGAGCGGCTGCAACGTTATGTGAATACTGTTTGTTATTATTCTATGGTTAGGGCCCACTGTGTCAGTGGGCTGGGTGAGATTGGGGCAGGATTGTTGGTGGTGTGGGCGGGAATGGGCCGTCAGAGAAGATATTTTGGTGGGCTCGGACACAATTGCAGGGGCCTGCCACAAATTGCCCCCCATGCCAGCAGAACATTGGTGTTTCCCTCTCCCATGTGGGTTGTCCGTCTGAAAGCGCAGGCTGCACCTCTGGCTGTGCTACGTTACAGAGGTCACATCCAGGGAGGAATGGGGATCCTGCCGGGGCTCCCTGGAGCTGCCGCTGTGCTTAGGGGACGATACACCCACATGGTAAATGGATGTCCAAGGCCGGGGACATCACCTCCAACCATCCTGGAGTTGCGGCTGGTCTGCATTACAGCTTTTCCCTTCGGGGAGGTATTGGCAAACTGCCGGGACTTCCTGGTGGGGAGAAGCTGTAACGCAGGCCAGCCAGAGCTCCAGCAAAGTCGGCGGTAATGTCTCTGGCCTTGGGCACCCTTCTCCCATGTGGGTCTTTGGCGGGGCTTGTGGGTAATACATTCTGGGGAGATTTGCGCGTCAGACATCTTTGGATTCCCACGGGTGTCTTCTTTTCAGAAATGGATGGGGTTCCCTGTTTTCCTTGGTGGCCTCGACACCCTAGGCCCATATCTGTATGGTGTGCGCTTCAGAAAAAATCCTGAAATTCAGCTGTCGGAAAAGACTTGGGGTTAGCCGTGTTTTAGGCTTTCCCCTTTGCGCCCAGGCAGGTGCACCCACACATGTGAGGTAACGTTTTCATCGGGACACGTTTGGGGACGCGGGAAGGTAGGCCATGTGTTGTTGGCGGTGTGTTTCATTGTGTGAGTCGAGTGAAATGTGCATAAATTGGGGGGTTTTCGCCACATTTCAGACTTTGCCGGGGTTTCTGGGTAATAGATTCTGGGGCAATTTGTGCAAGTCTGACCTCTGCGGATTCCCACGGGTGTCTCTTTTCGGAAATACATGGGGTTCCGTGTTTTCCTTGGTGGCTTGGACACCCTAGGCCCATATCTGTATGGTGGGCGCTTGAACAGAATTGCACAAATTCTGCTGTCCGAAAAGACTTGGGGGTTGGCTGCGTTTTCGCTTTTCCTTTGGCGCCCAGGTAGCTGAACCCACATATTTTTTGTGTTTGTGTGGTTTTCATAACGTTTTGATCCATTTGCTGGTGCCCTTTGTCACACAACCCTTTCATTTCCCAAATGTGCCCTACATTTAGTTGCTGCTTTAGGCACCATACACTTTTGTAACCTGCACAAGTCACCTACCCTTGAAAAGGTCTGCCTGTGCTCTTTCAAAAAATGTATGCTTGCTGTTCCTCACCACATTGGTTTTCCTGATTTACACATGCTAAGTATGTCTGTTCAGGCCGTAAGCATAAAACTCCTGTGTACCATGGCTCAGTTTTTGGTTTGTGGTATTACTTGTTTTGTGAAACACTACAAAGAATTTGTGATTTCCTAACTGCAAGAGTCGGGGGAATGTAGCGGAGCATTGTTTTTTCAAAATTCATAGAAGTCATTGCTGTACCAGGCCAACCATGTCTACCACATACCTTTTTTTTCCCCGTAATTTTCCCGCTTTTTCCCCAAACTATGGAATTTTCCCCTACCTAGTTGTTGCCTGACCTGCGCAAATCACCCCTTCCTAAACTTGGAATTGTGTCTACTTTTCAGAAATGTATGGCTTTCTGTCCTCCAACTCGGCTTTCCTACCCTTTTCTTCCATTCCGTCCACGCATGTCCAATTGGCAAAAATAGCCAAAATCGCCCAACTCTCACAAAACGGTTGATAACCACATCAAAATAAAAAAATGTTGTTTCCCTCAAGCTATTCTTGAAAGGCAGGGAATTGGGGGGGATTCAGCACAGCAAACCACTTTTTAATATAGCCTCGAACATACCGCCGGTTTATTAAATTAATACAAATTCACCGGTTGGTATTTTTTGCCGAAACTTGGTTTCAAAATGGCATTTGTGTTCGCTTCTGTGACTCCAACCCAAGTTGGGCCCTTTGTTCCACTTTTTTGGCGGGCTTCTCCACAGAAGCCTCCAAAAGTGGTGTCACTCTGTCTGGGTACCACAGGGGGTGTGGGAGGGGGTTTAGGCACCCTGGACTGAGTTGCCTTGGCAACTCAAGTCGCACTCTTGTGTGATTGGCTCAAGTGGTGAGCCGCCCGGCTCACCACTTAGCATGTGTGAGTGACAGCTAGGCTGAATGAATGGGGGTTTTCTGCATACAACCAGGGCTTTGGGACTGGAACTTCAGAAGTCGCCACAGGACCTAAAGAATCCGAGGAGGGAGAAGCCGAGCCGACCTGCAACGACAACACCACTGGTGGAGCCCTGCTGAACCGTTTCACCACTTTTCCCGACAGAGGAGATCTCCAGCCCGGAGAGTCTTCTTCCTTTGACTGGTGGGGATAACCAGTTTGCCCGTCTTTTCGCCTTCCTGGACCATCTCGTGGCCGCCTTGCCGGTGCCAAGCACCCCGGCAACCGGAATACCACGGTTTACCACTGCCGCGAAGAAAAGGGTGGTACCTTGTAAGCGGGAAACTCCGCGGCTGGTTTCTTCCCTGGCAGCGCAACGACCTTCAGCTTTCCTCCACGTCGAGACCTCCTCTTCCTCTGGACGAAACACCGAATTGCAACCGCTGCCAGGAACAACTGCCCCTGCTGGAGCGTTCTTCCCACTTTCAGGTACTGTGTCCCGCCTGGCTTCCCTTGCGACAGATTGTTCGGGGCGACAGTAAATCCTCGACTTTCTAACCTGGGCTAGCCTGGGACCTCTACACTAACTTTTCCTGACTTGATCTCAATCTTTTGTGAACTTTCTACAAAGACTCTTTGGGCATAACCCCACTGTGTGATCCTGGACACATTTTGCTTGCTCTCTCTAAGAGTGGGACTGGCATTTTGACCTAACTTGCCTCACTCTGGTTCTCGAAAAGTATTGAAATTTGTGTGCTTTCATAACTTTGCCTTTTCCCCCCTTTTTATATAACTTATTAGAGTGCCATTTTATGTCAAGCGCTCACCTCTGTCTGAAAATAAGTGGTGTTTCTCATTAAGACATGTCTAATAAGTAATCAGGGTTGTATATATATAATAGTGACTGTGTGTTGAATTTACTGACCTCTTTTTGTGCTAGGGTAATTTACAAGTGTGCCTTTAAATAAATAATTATATACTTTTACACCAAAGCTCTGGTCAGTGTTCGCTTGTGCTACTGTATCCCTGTACCTATTGTGTATAGTCTATATACTGCCTAACTCATCTTGAGAGAAGTCTGACTGCTCAGCCACAGCTGCCAGGTAAATCTGGGCGGTACAGACTTCTACCAATTGGGTTTACTGCCAACCACCTGTAGTCCTAAATCTTTTGCAGTGGTCCCTAAGGGAACTGCACAGGTTTCTGCCTAACAGAGGTCCTCTACGTTTCCCGCTTTATCTTTGAGTAGTGGCCTGATGTATGCATTATTGAAGGCTTGTGGCACTTTCCCAGTTGCGATGGAATGGTTGAGGACATTCCTGTGATATTCCATGGGCGTTCCTTGTTTAAGAATTGATTTGTATATGTCTGGTGGGCATGGATCATCGGGGGACCCTGAGTTGTTGCTTTCATTCACCAGTTTGACGAATGTCTCCACTGATATTTCTGGAAAGCTCCGTATTTTGTTTGGGTTCTCTTCCCGGGTGTAGGTTGTGGTCGTGGTCAGATCAGACGGTCTGCTTTGAATGGTTTGTTGGATGTTAGTGATTTTGTTTTTGAAGTGGTCCGCGAGGTCGTTGCAGAGTTTTGTGGACGGAGTTGGTGTGTTGTGACATCCTGGAGGGTTTTTGATTTCGTTTATGATTTTGAAGAGCTCTTTTTGGGCGTTTGGTGCTTCGAAGATTTGGTTGTCGTAGTGTTTCCTCTTTGCTTTTTGTAAGCCCGGTTGTGTTGTAGGAATTTCAGTTTGTTTGCCGCATCGTTTTGTTTTCTCCAATCAAGTTCTAGTCTTCGGTTTTTTCTTTCCATGGTGCACAGTAGTGGGGTGAACCATTTTGCCATAGACCGTTTATTAGAAGAAGCGAAGGGTTTTTCTTTGGCGATGTTGTCTATAGTAGTTATAATCCAGGAATGCAGCAGGCTTACCTTTTTGTCCATGTCATCTTCTTCCATGAATGCTGGGTGTGGTTTGTTTAGCTCCAGGAGTTCATGCAGGTTGGAGTTTGATGGTTCTCCAATTTCTTCTCATGGTTTTCTTTGTTTTGTCCGGTTGATTGTTTGTTGGCCTGTTCATTTTGATTACAAAGGGGATGATGAGGTGATCGCTCCAGGGTATTTGAATTGGGGGTGCCGTGGTGAGGAGTAGTTTGTTGGCGAAGATTGCGTCAAGTGTCGAACCCTCCGTCGCAGAGCAGATCATATATCTCAGTGGCATGTTTCGACATTGATCTTGCATTGATGAGGTTGCAGTGATTTTATTGGTGTGGTTTTGCTTGTTGGTTGTACCTTGTTTTGGTTTGTGGTTGTTCGGTTGCGGTGCATCATTGTTGGCGTTGATTGGGGCCGTATGAGGATCAGCGGAGGCTGTATCTTCATTGAGGCTGTCTGCTAAATTGAAAGCTTGGCTGTTCAGTGGTGTTGCTTCTACGTTTGTGCTGGTTTGGTGAAGGTCCATGAAGGATTCTTCTTTGTTGAATTGGTCAGTTAGGTTCATGTTTGGGTTGTTGGTTATAAGATCTTCTTCGTCGTTATGTCCGGTATGGCGCAGGTGTTGGGGGGTGTCCTTCTGTTCTCATGATGTATGGGTGATGGAGTCGGACTCTGGCCACCTTCTTCTTGGGTGTTCCCGTCTTTTTTCTGGTTGTCTCGGGATTTTCTTTGTCTGTCTTGATGTCTCGGTGTCATTGGGGTATCCTGGTTCTGGGGTTGTTGCAAGGTATGGTGTGAGATATAGGGAGTTTTCCCTTTGGAGTTTTGTTCTGGTCGTTTTGGTTTTGGGTGTTGTGTTTCTTCTATACGAGGTTGTTGCTTCGGTGGTAGGTTGGATTTATGTGCCTGTTTCCAGTGAGGCCTTGTCTTGTGCCCTTTCTCTGCATCCTTTTCTGGTCCGGGGCATTTTGGTGCTCAGTGCGGAGGTGCTGGTTGAGTGGTTGGCTGCTGTGTCTTGTGATGGGAGTGCCAGTGTTTCTTCTTGTATTGGTAGGCTTGGGAGCTTTTGTGCCGTCTGTTCTTCCGGTGGGTCGGTTTGTGTGTCCTCCGAGCGCTGTCTGGTAGGGGTTTTAGTGCTGGGCGTACTGTTGTCAGGGGTGTAGGCAAAGTTCAGTGCTGTCTGTGTAGGTCTCTCTGAAAGGATAAGGGCGGCTGGAACTATTCTATCACGGTCTAGTCCTCTCTGGGAGTATGTTAAGGTGGTTAAGCTAAGTTTGTGCTTGAGGCTAGTTCTGACTATGTTCTGGAGTCTCGTATGGTAGGAGGGACCCTAGGGAGTATTGTAATCCTTATGATTCAAATTTAGGGGAGGAGTACCCGCTAAATTTGGGAGACCTGTATAGTGGGAAAGAGGCCTATCGCTGTAATCTGAATGGCACAAGATGTGATTTGGCGGTAGAACCCCTGCTATATTTGGGAGACCTGTATAGTAGGAGAGAGGCCTATCAATGTAAACTGAATATCACACAATGCGGTTTGGGACCAGAGCCCCTGCTAAAATTGGGAGACCTGCGCGGTGGGAGAGAGGCCTCCCAATGCGATCCGAATACCACAATACCGTCTGGGAACAGATCCCCTGCCAGAATTGGGAGGCCTGTGTAGTGGGAGAGAGGCCCATCAATGCAATCTGAACAGCATGTAATACAACTTGGGGACAGAACCCCTGTCGGACTTGGGGGACGTGTATACTGGGAGAGAGTCCTAACTATGCAATCTGAATGTTACACAATGCAATTTTGGGGACAGAACCCCTGCAAAATTCGGGAGACCTGTACAGTGGGAGAGAAGCCCATCAATGTAGTCCGAATATCATACAATGCAATTTTGGGGACAGAACCCCTGCTAAATTCGGGAGACCTGTATAGTGGGAGAGAGGCCTATCAGTGCAATCTGAATATCATACAATACAGTTTGGGAGCAAGTTTGGGAGGCCTGTATAGTGGGAGAGAGTCGTATCAGTGCAATCTGAATATGATACAATACAGTTTGGGAGCAAGCCTATATAGTGGGTGGGAGGCCCACCAATGCAATCTAAATATCATACAATTAGGGGTATAACCCCTGATACATTTTGGAGACCTGTATAGTGGGAGAGAGGCCTATCAATGCAATCTGAGTGTCACGATACAGTTTGGGAATGGAGCCCCTGGTAAGTTTGGGGGACCTGTATAGTGGGAGAGAGGCCTATCAATGCAAACATGACATCACACTATGCAGTTTGGGGACAGAACCCCATATGAATTTGGGGGGCCTGTATAGAGAGGCCTATTAAAGCAATCAGAATATCATACAATACATCTTGGGGACAGAACCCCAGATAATTTTGGGAGAGAGGCCCATCAATGCAAACAGAATATTATACTAAGCAGTTTGGGGACAGAACCACTTCTCAATTTGGGGGACCTGTATAGGGGGGAGAGACCTATCAGCGCAATCTGAATATCATACCATACAATTTTGGAACAGAGACCCTGCTAAATGTGGGAGACCTGTGTATTGGGAGAGAGGCCTATCAATGCAATCTGAATATCACACAATATAGTATGTGGACAGGACCTCTGATAGATTTGGGAGACCTGTAAAGTGGGAGAGAGGCCTATAAATACAATCGGAGTAGAACGGAAACGCTCCTAAATTTGGGAGACCTGTTTATTGGGGGAGAGGCCTATCTATGCAATCTGAGTATCACACAATACAACTTGGGAACAGAATCCTTGATAACTTTGGAGACCTGTATAGTGGGAGAGAGGCCTATCAATGCAATCTGAATATCTTACAATGCAATTTTGGAACAGAAACTCTGATACATTTTGGAACTGTTTTATATCGGATTGTTAAGTGGCTAGGATTATAGGGTAGAGAGGTTGGTCTACTCCTAACCCAGGCCACTACTACCTTACTGGTCCTTGTAGTTGATGGTTGACGGCTGGCACCTTTCTTCCCCTGTGGCTCCTGCCTTCACTTCCAGGAGCCGCCTCTGTTGGGGCCGACCTTGGCCTTGGGGCTACCGGGCGAGGGCTGCACTGGAAGACCAGTGAAGAAGGCTTCCCAGTGAAGGGGGCGGGGGGAGAGGGGAAGTGTTCAGCAACGGCGCTGGAGTGGGCAGGGGAAGTGGAAGCTATGGGCCCAGGGGCTCTCTGGAAGAGGCCGCAGTTACCTGCCTCTGGGGTGGGATGAGACGGTTGAATGAGGATGCAACTCTCACCGTGCTTCTGGACCAAATCAAGATGTCACACAGAACTAAGCTCCAATCAGGTCTCGGGGACGGGATGGGAGGCGGGAGGGCTGGAGTCCAGGAAGGGGAGCTGGGAGGGATGTGGCGAGCTGGGGAGGGAAGCGGACCTGGCCACGGGTGTTTTTTTTTTTCTTCTTCTTTATTTATGGGGGCGCCGGGGCCTGGGGGCTGTGGGCTGCCTCACCTGGGCGGCTGGAGTCTCAGAGAGATATTAACATTTAACCATTTACAGTAAGGAAACACAGATACCAATGCATTTGTCCTAGATGTTGCTCACATGGACAAAATTAGTGGAGTCATATAAAAAGGAAACCCATATGATTTGTATGGTGTGCTGAGAGACTATCCAATACCGTAGCAAATACAAAATCAGTTAGAAAGTGAATAGGAGGAACACAAGCATAACTGAAAAAGCAGATGGATAGTGAAAACAGAGCAAAATCTAACTTGGGCCATATAGATGTTAGAACTGGGGTGGGGTTAACAAACAGACCCAAGTACATCAAAATAACATACAAAGACTTCATCTTTAAAATAATGAGTTGCTGCCTCACAACAGTCCAGTCCTTACCCAAAGCAACAGTGTAAATGCCTGTGTTCTAGTTGGGCCACCTGCCAAGCCTGATTCTATCTTGTCAACAGCACTCCGTAGGGCTTCATCCAGCTGTTCCCCTAGCAAGATAAACGAACAAGGAATGAGAAACGGACTATGAGATCATCCCATCTGTAGAACATTTCTATTGATATATGATATGATATGGCATTTGTAACGCGCCTATACACAAGTGTTTCAAGGCACGACGAGGCGGGGGGGGGGGACAAAGGGAGATGGACAACGATCCTACTAGGCCAGGTGTCATTCAGATCGTGCAAGGGCAAGGGTAGAGGGTACTGGGAAAAAGTGCAAGGGGAATGGAGAGGGGGAAGTGCTGTACATGGTTAGTAGAATACAAGATAAATAATAGGGCCAGCTGGTGGCAAGTGCAAGGAAAAGTGCAGGACATGGTTAGTAGAATACAAGATAAATAATAGAGCCAGCTGGTGGCAAGTGCAAGGTAAGTGCCGGGAGAAGGGGCTGTAGGATACAGAGACAGTCCCGTAGTGCAGGTAGGCAGTTGAGGGAAGAGTGGCAGGGCCAAGGGCAGAGATCGGAGAGTGGCCCGATAGCAGATTCAGTCCAGGTTCAGTATTTTTAGCAGGGGAGAGAGGGAGAGAAAGCAGAGGCAAAGAGGAAGGTTTTGAGGTGCTTCCTGAACCGGAGATGGTTCTCCTCAAGTTTCAGGGAGGCAGGAAAGCTGTTCCAGAGGGAGGCCCCTGCTGCCGAGAGAGATCTACCCCCAGCTTGTTGCTTGGAGAAGCGGCTGACCTTGAGGTAGTTGGAGGTGGATGAGCGAAGAGCTCGAGAAGGAAGATATTTCAGAAGAGAGAGTTGAAGGTATTTTGGCCTAAGACCAAGGAAGGCCTTGTGAACAATGCAGAGGGTTTTGAACTTAATCCTCGCAGCCACTGGGAGCCAGTGTAGTGATTTCAGACCTGGAGAGATACAGTCCTTGGGCTTGAGGCCAAGGACAAGTCTCGCAGTCCTGTTCTGGATAAGTTGCAAAGGGCGGAGAGTAGAGGCAGGAAGATTTAGATAGAGGCTGTTACAGTAGTCCAGCCTCGAGAACCAGGGCTCTGGAGACAGTGAGCGTCTGGGGGAAGGAGAGGAAGGGAAGGATACCTCTGAGGAGGTGTAGCTGGTAGTGTGACTTCTTAGAGACGTCAGATATGTGAGGAGAGAAAGAGAGTGTGGAGTCGAAGATGACTCCAAGGTTTTTTGCTTTGCAGGTAGGCGCAGGAAGAGGGCCAAGGGAGGCCGGCCAGAGAGCTGCAGGGAAGGAGGGAGTGGGTGTACCGATAAGTAGAATCTCAGTCTTACTGGCATTAAGGCAGAGGTCATTGGCGGCACACCATTCTTGGATAGCAGAGAGACAGTCAAAGATGAGTGAAGGCGAAGAGGAGGCTGAGGGTAGCCTGAAAATGAGCTGGGTATCATCCGCGTAGCACTGAAAGTTAGGACAGAGAGCGGCGATGCGGTGAGCAAGAAGTGCCAGATACTGGTTGAACAGCCAGGGGGAGAGGTTAGATCCCTGGGGAACACCACAGGTAGAGAAAAAGATGTCAGAGAGGAAGGAACCCAGTTGGACCTGGGAGGGTCGATTGGAGAGGAAGGAGGTCAGCCACGCCAGAGTCTGACCAGTGATACCCAGGTTATCACGGAGACGGTTAATCAGGATGGTGTGGTTGACGGTGTCAAAGGCAGAAGAGAGGTCGAGCAGAATGAGAACACAAGGGGTGTTAGAGTCAAGGTTAGAGAGCAGGTTTTCACGGATGTTCAGGAGAGCAGTTTCCGTGCTTCTGGCAGCTCTGAAGCCAGACTGATGGTCATGAAGACTACCAACTGATTCAGCATGGAGATTAAGCTGGGAGATGGCCAGTTTCTCCAGGAGCTTGCCCAGGAAGTGGGTGATAGAGATTGGGCGATAGCTGGGCAGGAGGGGTCGGAAGAGGGTTTAAGAAGGGGGTGCACAAGGGACTGCTTGATGGGGGAAGGGAAGATTCCAGAGGCGAAGGAGTGATTGCAGAAGTCAGCCAGGGCAGGGGCCAGGGAGTCAATGTGGTCCTTGATAGTTTTGGAGGAACAGGGGTGGACCTGTTTTGACGAGACTTTCATAGATCGGACTTGTCTTGAAACCTCGTCAGCAGAAAAAAGGGGAAAGGCAGAGAAGGAGGGAGGAGGGGTGGCTGCAGAAGGGCCAGAGGGAGAGCAGGGAATAGAGGGGGGGAGGTGATAGGAGAGTGAGGACAGGATGTCCTGAGTTTTTGAAATGAAGTGGGAGGCCAGTGCCCTGCAGAGGGCCTGGGAGGGGACAGGAGAGGTGGAGACTGCAGCAGGGTTGGCCAGATCCTTGTAGATTTTAAAGAGTTCAGCCGAATTTTTAGATGCCGCAGAGATGCGAGCTTGGATAAGGGCTCTCTTCTTAGTGAGAACGGAGAGCCGGTATTGCCTTTGGAGCTGGCAGCAGGCCAGTTTGTCAGAGGATGAACATGAAGCACGCCATTTCCTCTCTGCCACCCTGCACTTGCGTTTAAGGGTGACGAGATCCGAGTCATACCAGGAGTTACATTTGGCTTTGGGCTTCAGGCGGATCCTCATGACAGGGGCAAGGATATCGAGGGTATCAGATATAGCAGAGTAGAGAGGGCTGTGTCAGGGTGGGAGTCAGCCAAAGGGGGAGGAGGGGGCGAGAAGGTGGTAGCGAAAGCCTCAACTGACACGCGCTTCATGGGTCGGATAACCGTGAAGGTGGTGGCAGTGATGAGGGTGGCTTTGCCTGTGGGGTAGGGAAGGTGAGGTGGGAGGATAGGAGAAAGTGATCACTCCAGGAGAGAGAAGTGGAGAGAGGGACAGAGAGGGGAAGGTCAGAAGAGATCAGAGCATCGAGAGTGTGCCCTGCAGAATGGGTCGGCCCAGACGGGAGAATAGAGAGAGAGAGAGTCACAGAGGTCGTGAAAGAGTCCAGAGGGAGGACAGGAGGCATCGAGATAGATATTGAGGTCTCCAAGAAAGAGGAGTTTAGTGGTTGAGGACAGGAGTGAGGAGGAGAGGTCAGCCCACTCGGAGAGGAAGGCGGAAATTTGACCAGGTGGCCGATAGATAGTAGCTACAGTAAGGGAATGGCTAGGAGAGAGAGAGAGAGTCGGCAGACAAGGCATTCAAAGGAGGAGTAGGTCTGCATAGGAGTGACAGTGGCAGGAATATTGAGCGACCATTCACTCAGGGGAAAATACAAAGTTACAAGTTAACAGGAAATCAGTTACTGCTTTGCCTTCAAGGGAGTAGAAAGACGCTAAGAGGGTTTACAGTCTACAGATTCACACCCTGGGAAAGCAGATATTCTCCCTGGCTGTACTAAGCACTACCAGATGGAGGGAAATGGAGATTCCAGATCAGGTAAAGGCTTTGGTTACCTCCTGAAGGCCAATTGTTAGGCAGAAACCTGTGCAGTTCCCTCTGGGACCACTGCAAAAGATTTAAGACCACAGGTGTTTGGCAGCAAACCCACTTGGTAGCAGTCTGTACCACACAGATTCACTTGGTAGCTGTGGCTGAGCAGTCAGACTTCCCTCAAGAAGAGTTAGGCAGTATACAGAGTATTCACAATAGGTCAAAATAACATAGTAGAACAAGCAAACACTGACCAGAGCTTGGTGTCAAAGATATATAATTATTGATTTAAAACCACATCTAATAAAACACACAGGCACTAATTTTAAGCAGTTCAAAAACACGGTCACTAAAAGATATACACTCCCTTAAAAGAATTAGACAAGTCTTAAGTAAAGCCCCACTTATTTTCAGACAGCGGTGAGCACTTAATGCAGATGGCACTCTAATAATTTGTTTTAAAAGAGAGAGAAAAGCAGAATATACTTTGAAACAGATCCCAACACTTTCACAAGAACACAGCAAGAGAGGAAGGCAGAGTCAAACCGTGTAGTTAGAGTTCAGAAAGCCGGATCCACTTTGAGAGGATCAGAACTAAATGTGTCCAAGGTCACACGGTTGAAAAGTGCACAAAAGTCTCGAAAAGGTTCAGAAAGAGTTGGACCAAAAGAAAGGGACCAGTTAGATGGTCAAGGCGGCCAGCCCAGTCCAGAAGGTTAAGGGATTATTGTTACCTTGTAGCAATCTTTAGAAAGGAAGGCCTGGCGGACACAGTACCTTAAAGTGGTGAGAATACTCCAGCGGGGGCAGTTGTTCCTGGCAGCTGATGCAAGTCGGTGCTTCGTCCGGGGGAAGAGAGGATCTCGTCGGAGAGGAAGACGGGAGTCCGTTGCACTGCCAGGGAAGAAACCAGCCGCAGAGTTCTCAGTAAAAAGGAGGGGTCCTTTTGTTCGCGGTCCAGTGGTAAGTGGCTATCCGGTTGCCAGGGTGCTTGGTACGGGCAATTCGACCACGAGACGTCCTGGGATGCGAGAAAAGAAGGTAAACTGGTTGCGCCCACCAGTCAAGGGAAGAAGACTCTCCAGTAGGGAGATCTCCTCTGTCGTTGGGAAGTGGCGAGTCAGTTCAGCAGGGCTCCACCGGTGGTGTCGTCGTAGCAGGTCAGCTCAGCTTCTCCCTCGTCGGATTCTCAGGTCCTGTGGCGACTTCTGAAGTTCCAGTCCCCAAAGCCCTGCTTTTATGCAGCACACCCCCATTCACTCAGCCTAGCTGTCAATCAAACATGCTAAGTGGTGAGCCGGCCGGCTCACCACTTGGTCCAATCACACAAGAGTGCGACTTGAGTTACCAAGGTAACTCAGTCCAGGGTGCCTAAACCCCCTCCCACACCCCCTGTGGTACCCAGACAGAGTGGCACCACTTTGGGAGGCTTCTGTGGAGAAGCCCGCCAAAAGTGAAACAAAGGGCTCGACTTGGGTTGGAGTCACAGAAGGGAACACAAATGCCATTTTAGAATAGAGTCCTGGCAAAAAATACCAACCGGCGAATTAATATTAAATAAATAAACCGGCGGTATGTTCGAGGCTATGAGAATTAAATAATTAAAGTTGGTAGCCTCGAACAATGGGAAAATCCCATAGGGATATATTCGCGGTTGAATATAAAAAGTAGTATCCACTGCCACCAGCCAAAACTCGACCAGGGGGGACGGAGACGTGTCCCCTCGACTAACAGACCCCGGGCAATCAAATTGCCCCGACCAGTACGTCCACAATATGATGGTTTGTACTGGTTTCTGTTCATAATTTGGGACTAGTAAAGCCAATGGTGACTTTACATGCCCTGGGAGACAGTAGTCAGTCCCAGGGCATGGAGTCTATGGTGGGGTGTTACTATGACACCCCTGTGTCACTGCACGGAGGGTGCTGTGTAACACACATAGTAAAAACACATGAGACCCTATGGAGTAAAGGACCCCATAGCCCATAAAACACATTAGCAGTCAAAGGAACACCATAAATCATGTCCAAGAGTGGGAGAAAGAGAGTCTCACTCTTGGCAGGAGAAAAAAACAAACTCCAGAAATCTAGCAAAGCTGCTGGAGGACTCGCTAGGTTAGGAAATTCAGCCTAAACAGAGAATTCTCTCTAACACCAATGTAGGCCTAGGTGAAACCAAGAGAAGAAACAGATCCTAGCCCAGCCAATTGCAGACACTCACAAAGATCACAGAGCCCTATACATTCCAGAGACCACAGTCAGTCAGGGTGACAGCAGGAGGTGAAGCTGGTATAGAAGAGGAAGTGGTAATATCAGGATCTGAATGTACTGGAGGGGAGAAGGCAGTAACTACAGGAGGTGGAGGTGGTACTAGGGATAAAGTGATACCAACAGGTGTTGACTGAGATATTGGAGCGCAATAGGTAGTGGTGAGAAGAGAGGGCATGAGATAAAATGTGTTGCATATTCTACAAAGGTTCTGGTGGCTAGGTCAGTCCTAGGTAGGATTAGAAAGTGGGAGGAAGCAGGGACATAATTTAGAGATTGCCAGGGGTCGCAACTTTGAACCCTGAGGTCGCCCTTGCTACCTCTCTGGTCTCCCTTGGTACCCCTAAAAGAAAAGAAAAAAGGTTTTTTAAAGCTTTTTTTTTAATGCAAGTTCCTGGGCTGTGGCCAGCACCATGTGGCTCTTTGCTTCTGGAGTAGTTGGCTTTCCACAAGTCAAACACTTTCAGCAGTGACCCTAAATAAGAAAGAATGCCAATACCAAACAATGTGTCTTTCTAGAATTCTATACAATAATTGCTAGACTCATTAAAGGTTTATTTTAGGCAAACTTCTGGGAGTGAGTTACTGATTTAGTCTGTTTTTAAACACCTCAACTCAGCCTTTCATCCTTCTGAGGTCGATGAATGAGTACCAACACAGGTTGGGTGACATTGTAATGCATATTTATTCTATATAAAGGGCTTACGCCTAAGTGCTACATAATAGCACATCATTATCATTCGGCCATGGACGTCTGCTTGCATTCACAGAAATTTGCTAATATGGGCCTATACACACTGATCTTAACAATACATATGGCGATCCATTCTTGTATGAAATGTATGTCACATTATAGTGATATTGTAACCATATTTTTCATAGTGTGCTTAGGAACAATGCGATGCCACTTCCTATTTTATCAAGGAGCAAAAGGTTGTGTCCCATTGCTTCCCGTGATATCACTTTGGGGTGGGGTAAAATGACATCACTTCCTGTGAGGTCATCAGAGGTCAAGGGTCAGGTGATGTCACTTCCGCTACTCCTGGCATTTTGGTGAAAGGACATCCCTCGGAGGAGGAATGAGAAGGGGATAGGAAGAGTATGTCAGGTGTTGGGAGGTGTAAGGGGACAAGGAAACAAAGGCATATGAACAGGCAGAATAGAAGAGACTCTCAACCCTCTGGCATCCAGAGAAATGTGTCAAGACTTCCCCGCCTGGTTAGAGGGCTGATGGCAAAGTTATTGTGTTGGGTAAGGGAACCCTGGAAGCCAACCAGTTAAAACAAGAAGGGATTAAGTAACCTAAAACCCACAACGCAGAACAGGCTGTGCCAAAAGTGAGAACACTCTTTTTGAACATTAAGCATACCCAAGGAAAACAGGAGGTCAGAACCCAGTTAATTGTGAAATGTGCGATTCTGTAGATTTTGAGTAGAATACAAACCCTTGAAACTAGATATATTGGTCTAGGCATACTTTGTGATACTTGTCGCTTTGTGTTAGATTGGAGAAGTTATCTGTGGCTTGCTTCCAAGATGGCTTAGATAGGTGTAGGTACAGATGGGAAGGAGACTGATGCACAGGGGACAGAGAGACTGGTCAGAGGCAGGCACTGCTTATGTTTCCGAAATGAAGCAGCAGCAATGAGTCTCTGTAAAATACCTGGTTGTATTGCATGCTTCTGCTGGTTCACTGCAGAAACCTAAGGAGCCACCGTAGACCTTGCAAGTAACAGACTGTTGCGGCTCATCAATACATTCACACTAAACCTCTGACACCACTTTATGTTGATATTATAACACATCTAGAGGATGTGTTGGACTGCAGTGCACAATGAAGATTGCTTTCCATGCAAAGCAATGATACATTAATAGTTGGCAGGACACTGTTTTGTTTTTTTAAAGTCCATTTGAAAGAGTAAGCTCAGCAAAGAAGTGCACCATTTTTAGCCATACTCTCTCTAAACGAAAATGCATTCAAACAGGTACAGAGCATGAAAGGATGCAAACACTGGGAACCCATTTGGGAGGGTGTTTTTATAAGTCCACTTTGAGTTGTTAGAGTAACTAGGTACAATAACCATCGAATTGTAACCTAGGACTCGAAACAGGATAAACATTTTCCCCTATAGACTATGAACATGGAAAATAAAGTATGAAAAAGTCCTACAAACTTTATTATAAAACATCAAATTAATTATCTATAACATAGTGATCTGTAATTATTATATTTATAAATGTAACCAAAAAACCTTGCCAGTCACACGAATGACCAGTAAAGCTTTGATGTAACCCTTCCCGATGGGAAAGAAAGGGCTGGGACTCTTCTTCCATACCAAAAGAGGTACGAGCTAATGCTCTATTTTTCTAGAAGAGAAAAAATAGATAAGGCTCTCAATAACCGAACTTGCAGTTTCCATTAAGTGGTCAAGTCATCAGTATGGGAAATGTAATTCTTGTCTGAATGACTTGTTGGGATTAGGTTCCATAAAATTTGGTTAACTATAATAATGTAATTCTAAAAACAGAGGAGACTGGTGTAATAAGCAGAGTTCCATTTGCCAAGTTGTTAACAGTTCCGAGGTGTCATTCACATGAAGAAAAAACAGACAAAACTTCCGATCCAGGGAGCTTACTTGGGAGGAGGTCGTCCAGAATGCCAAGAAGGTAAAAGGTAGTTGAAACAAAGTTATAGAAATTCGATGAAATTTCATAGACTGAAATTAAATTATACAGATAGCTCCAATATGGTCCAGACCTTGATCATAAAGAATACTAATAACGTTTGGCAAATGGTAAACAGTTTGGGTCCAACTCAGCATGAGGTACAGATCCAACAGTATCCCTGAGGATGTGTGGTGTTTCAAAAAGAGAAATATATCAGCACATCTTCTAAAGAGGAATTTAATGTGATGGGACTACCTTGCCTTGTTGGGATATATAAATGAGGTTGTGGCCCCCTATTCTACATGGTCGTTTTGTGGAAATGATCAGCACCCGTTTGCTTCCCAGGACATAGCATCAGAGATGCATACTTCCTGTCTATATGAAAGGGGCCAAGACAGCCCCACAGAACTATCATCCAATAGCTCTGTTGGATTCTTTGTAGTAAATGATTTGCACCTTTAGTCCTACATTTATAAATGGGCAAATGAGGCAAATATAGCACCAACATATCAGACTGGGTTCAAGACAGGCTTGGGATGTACTCTAAATGGCCTTATAATAAGTTTACTTCAACACTTCAGTAGAAAGCCTTTGAGAATTTAGAATATGGTGTATACTTGCCATTCATGGATCTTATTGCAGCGCTCGATTACGTGGATCGATCTTTACTGTGATCATGCCAGATTACCCAAAATATTCGACCCCTGTGCCAGGGACTCACCCCACACTAAATCTAGCAACTGGACTATACCTGAGCACATAGGCACACCCACCATCCTGCCCACGTACAGACCCATACACAACACAACACCCATGGCAAGTACAATCCTGACAATCTGGCCACTTTGCTAACTCCTACTAAAACCATCACCCCCTTCATTAGAGGCGCCCTAATACACGCTCCATAGTAGCCCATGCTACAGACATAGCAGACCTTATACTATTAGAGAAACTGGACCTCTTAGCCATCACTGAGTCCTGGCTCCACACAGCCACAGGCCCAGCCCTTATATTAGCCATCCCGCAAGATTACATTATCTTCAGAGCTGACCGAACTGAATCTAGAAGCAGAGGCCTCGCCCTAATTGCCAAGACCCATCTAAGCATGAGACTTACCCCATCGGAAAACTCCAATTCCTGCGAATCGCTAACAGCTAAACTGCCCACTGCCAATTCCCAAACCCTTACCATCCACCTACTCTACAGACCCCCCGGCCCTCTAGGTTCATTTGAGGAGGATCTAACAACTATCCTCACTACCAACTTAAAAAACACACCCAGAGCCTTCTCCTAGGCGATTTTAACCTAGGCTTTAAAGACCCCAAAGAGCCTCAGGCCACACTTATTGATAACACCTTGTCCAAAGAGCGACCCTCCCTACACACAAAAAAAGGAGGACCCTTGACTGGGTGGCAGACTATAATAGTTTGGCTTCCATCACCGCCATCTCCCCCAGCCCTGGTCTGACCACCATCTCCTTACCTTTTCCCTAGAGGCCTCAAACCCGACCACCATCAACAACTCCCTAGCCCCAGCCATCACCACAAGAAATAAAAATATTACAGCTGAAAAACTCATCCCCCTTATTCTCCCGACTTTGAATTCACTCACAGAATCTTCCAATCCCCACACCCTTGTAGATGAATAGAACAAAATCATGATATCAGCCCTAGACTCCATCGCTCTGCTGAAACTCAGAAAAAATAAGTCTAAATGACATCTGAACTCATGGTTCTCCCCTTACCTGAAATCTCTCAAACTCGAAAAACACAAAAGCGAACAGGCATGGAGACAATCACCCTCAGATGATAATAAGACAAAACCAACAAAATAACCACCCTCTACAAAAAAGAAATAATAGCCAAGCAAGAGTCCTACAAATTAAAAATATCGCAAGCTAACTCCGGCATAAAATAATTGTTTACTATGCTCAAAGAGCTGGAAACACCCATCCCAGTCCCAGATACATGTGTGAAAGACACAATGGTGTACTAGCATCCAAAATGCCCTCTCCAATAAAGTTGCAGGACTACAAGTCAAAATCAATAACAAGAAAGAATCCCTCCTTTGCACCGCCCGAGCAGCCAACATCACACCCCTCCCTCTCAAAAACTTACACCGAAACCTCCTCCTCCCCCCCACCCTCTTTGCTTCAGCTTCTCCAAAGTATCCACATTAGAGGTTGAACAAATCACTCTCACTCTTAAACCATCGAACTGCCAGGGAGACACCTGCCCCTCTCAAATCATCAAAGATGCTGCCTGAAAGCTCTCAACCTTCATCGCCAAGCTCATCAACTCCTCCTCCTCAGGTACCATCCCCAGGAACCTCAAAAAGCCATGGGTTCTCCCTCTACTCAAAAAACCCTCCTTAGACCCACCAAATACAGACCCATCACCACTGTCCCCTTCCTGCTTAAAATACTAGATAAGATAGCCTATCTTCAAATAAAACAATATTTAGAAAAAAAACACCTCCTGGGAATCCGTCAGTCGGGCTTCAGACCACAACATGGGACTGAGACATCCCTCATTGACCTTAATGCACAAATTGATATTCTCAGAGACAATGGGAAGACTTTTCTACTACACCTTTCAGCGGTATTTGATATAGTACATCACAAAATACTCTGTAACCACCTAGACTCGGCAGCCCACTTTTCGCAGGAGGCAATCGGCTGGATTCAATCCTTTCTCAACAGGTCTATGTGTGTCTTCTCTACTTCCGCTGACCCCATCCGCATCACCTGTGGGGTCCCCCAAGGTTCATGCGTCTCCCCCACTCTGTATAATGTGTTTACAAAGCCCCTGTTCGATGATCTCGATGGTCTTGGTATCACCTACACTAACTATGCAGACGATACCCAGATCCTCATCCCGCTGACGGGAGATTATGACAAGGATTTGGCCTTGGTGAACAAAGTGTACCTCATCATCCAGGCATGGATGGCTTCTCAGTCTATGGCTGAATTATGACAAGACTGAGCTTATAATCCTTGCCACCACCATCAATTTAAAAAAAAAAACAATCACAAATACTCAAGCTTCATCATTGACGGTAACTCTATTAATGTAGCCAAAGAAGTAAAACGCTAGGATTTTATCTTGATGCCACCCTTTCCTTCTACAAACAGGTCAGCTCCATGGCCTCCACCACAGCCTACACCTGTGAATTAATTAGAGCAGCTAAATCCTTCCTCTCGACCCATAGTTGCATTACTCTAGTCAGAGCCCAAATCCTATCTAAACTGGATTTACTATAATGCCTTATATGTTGGAGCCAACAAATATGTTACAAACAAAATCCAGATCTTGCAAAATAATGCTCTCAGAGCAGCTCTGAGCATCTCCAAAAGAACATATCTCTAAAAACTAGGAGAGCCAACAATTGACTCACCACAACTGACAAAATTATGCTGAAGGTAGCTTCACTTACAAATGCCTCAATAATGCAGCCCCTCGCTACCTTGTTGACAGATTCAAGAGATATACCCCCAACCGATCTACCAGAACAGCGAATTCTAACCTCCCCAGTGCCTAGATTTAAACGCTCCAAAACCGGAGGTAATAGCTTCCAGGTGAAAGCGGCCCAACATTGGAACTCCCTGCCACCCACCTTAAGGACAGCCCAAACCTACCTTCACTTCAGGCGCAACTACATTCAATGGATAAAGGAAAATGACCGCTAACCCCACCTGCCCACACCTTCACTATGTCCATTTTGTAAACATTTGTTAGTTCATCTGTCTCGTACTTGTACCTGTACTACCTATGTATATACTTGTAAATTATTGTACAGTAATGTAACCAAGCTGAAAATATCCTTGTTGCTCAAGCGCCCCGATACCCCTGGGTCTAGCGCACTTTACAAATTAATATAACAAACAACTGTGGAACAAACTATATTGATTGGGCATCCCAGAGAGGTTGCTAAACATTCTGATGACCTTTCATAAAGACACTACGATCCAGCTGAGACTAAATATGGCTGGCAATGTTACTATGGAGATGGGAACTACATTGGAGCTGAAGCAGGTGTGAGTATTAGCATCCGCCTCCTATATTTTTCAGGCTTGTTCGATTCGTTAGACGGTGTCATTTCATCATCTCCAAAAATTGGTAATGTAACCGTGAGAGCACTAGCATTTGCTGACGATTTCATATTTGATAGGACTCCCATTAGGATATCTAGGTCCTTAGCTGCACGAGACCATTAAATAATGGTTTAAAACTAATGTGGCTAAATCATCAGTGTTGGCCTGTAGCAAGGGGAAAAAGATATACATATAAATGGATTGAGTAACATCTCTGTGGGCATAGTAGATCACATTGTCTACCTAGGCTTTCCATTTTACTCATCTAAGAATCCTGTGTCGATTATTGTAAGATTGAACGACAAGCTAGCCCATCTAGCAGCACAAATGCAAAGATATATGTAAAGTATTGTACCTTTACATTATGTTCCCTCAAATTATTAGAAGGGAAAAAGTATCCCAATGCTACTATATGGCCTTGAGGTATTGCACTTGCCTAGTAAAGATTCCCTAGATATGATAGAGGGATTCATATGGAAGCAATGCTGGAGGCTCCCTAAATCTTTACCTGTGGTGCTTGTAAGGATCGAGTTAGGATCACTAGACTCGAAATGTTGTTTGCAAGAAACAAATGCAATTTTACAAGATTTTAAATCCTATTACGAAAGACACAAGGATTTGAGGAACATTTGTTCATCGTGTTCTTCTGAAATCTTGAATAAATAGTATTCTGAATGTAGAAGAAAATTGGACAACATAGACACCACATGTGATGATCTGATAACCAATCCCAACTTTATAAAAACCTAAGTAAAGTTGTGGTATTGGTGCAACCAATGTGAAAAAATTGGAGAGTGCAAAGTATATAACCATTACAATTAATCAAATAAGAGGGTCAGTGAGTTGCCAGAGTATTTGTCTTTATTTCCGGAGTGCAGCATGATATACCTCCAATTTAGATGTACAGGGCCCCGATGAAGAGTCATGGAAGCATCTGGTTTGCATCTGGTTCTTGAATGCCACGAGACAAGTCTCCCCACAGATCGATGGTTGGGGAGATTTGTATCCGACATATTCGTCGATCGAGTTGAATCGCCATGGGCTTTACTGTTTGTGGCTAGTAACCAGTAATCATAGTACTTGCTCACTTTATTAAGGAGCTATATCTGTTAGGTGATAACTTCACTGAAGGAATTTAGAACATGCATCACTAATTGGTGTCACCTTCATTTTTAGTTGACATTTTTCATTTAAAGATCTTACAATCAATATTTTACCTAGTTGTATTTACTGTACAAGTCTATTTTATTGGAATTTATATCAGTTGGGATGTGCAATTCGGTTATTTTGTTTGTGTCCTTTATATTAACAGATATTATGAATTGCTTATGGATTTTATAATGTATTGATGATGCTTTGTTATGATACATATGAATTGTATTTGATAATATATAAGTAATTGTTATAGGATTAAAGCTGTGTTAAAGTTTTAATAAACTAGAAACACATGCAAGTTTAAAAGAAAAGATAAGGCTCTTCTTTCAGAGGGGAAGAGGAAGCTTTGAGGCTCTTTCCATTCAAAAGAGAATCCAAAGGGTGTGGCTATGTCCTTCTAGCAGAGAGAAGGTAGATGAAGCTCATTCTATCCAAAGGAGTGAAGGGATTGAGATGCCAACTTAATAGAAAGAGGAGAAACAAATGGTGCTCTACCCTTCCAGGGGAGAGGCGAAACGATTGGGGCTCTAACCTTACAGAAAAAAAGAAAGGGGATAGTGGTGCCGAAGGGGTGGACGAGGAAGAACATGCTTAATCCTGCAGAGAGGAGAAAAGGATGGTGAAACTTGCTCTTCTGATGGCAGGTGGGAATTACATGACTCTGGTCTGGAGAAAAGGGTGGGGACTCTCCCAAGGGAAAAGATTGAGGGCTAGGTCTCTCATTGGCCGGAGTATAGGATGGTGAACAGGCAAACAGCAGTTTCTAGGGATGATCTTTCACCAGGTAAATGTTGCAAAGGGTCTAGGACTTTCATGCTCTAAAAGGAAGTACTATTGGGGGTGGGTGGATGTTGCTCATTTTGACAGGTGAAATGGCTGGGCACACTACCTTTAACTGGGAGCATATGTTTTGTTTTTTGTTTAAATAGAAGGTAGTAAATGCTACTCACAAATATATGGGAGTGGGCCATAGTGAGGGGGCCCAAACCAACACAAATGAACTTGGGTGAGGTGGGTTTCTCCAACCTGTGATAATGTTAAAAATAATTAATTGAAATGGTGCCTTTTACAGCAGGCTTTCAGAGAAAAATTAGGCAAAAAGTCACACGGTTTGCGAACGGTTTTGTAGAGTAATATATGAACAAATATGATACATGTCATCAATAGTGCACAGGAGCATCTTCCAACACACTTTCATGATGCCTTTGTACACAAAATATATCAACATAAAAAACATGTTCATGCTGGCTGCACCAATACATGTTCAGGCAGGCTGCGCAAATAGTTGCCAGTGTTACTGTAGAGAAGCAGATAACATTATCTCTAGTGCCCGCCCCCTCAGCTCTGTCATACTGCAAGAATAGCAGGAAGACTCTGTGCATGATACAAAGTATTATCCCACTACCGTATAGAAGATATGAGAGACGTTATGGACTCAGATAACCGTATCGAATGTACTCTTGCACTGATGTGGTGGAAGGATGTCGACATAAACCATTGGAAATAGAAGAGCTGTAAGTGAAATAAGACCAGAGCAAAGTGACATCATGAAGAGAAGATACTAAGACACATAGAAACGATATGCGAACACTTAGGAAATGATAATGTAATTGAAGTAGCAAGAGAAACATGTATGCAGACGCAAAGAAACCATACATACAAAGATAAGTACCAGATGAGTAGCAAATATGTATATGCAGAAACGCAAGCTAGATGAGACATATAGAAGCATGTTGCTGTACAAACTATAACGCGAGGAAAGCGGGCATGATGGAAAGATGGACGTCTGATCGGGTCAAAACTACCTCGGAAAATAAAACGGGGCTGCAGAGGAAACAGTTTTGTGCAAGGAACAAAGAACATCTGTTTGGCTGAAGACTGGGGATGACATCGGGAAATAATTGGATGGTACTAATGGGGTCAACATGGATAAACTATGAACAAGGGGCACATTTCCCTTAGATGAAGCAGAAGCAAAAACATTTGCAAGTGCCAAGTATTGAACAATTAAGGATGAAGAAAGCATATGTAAGGTGGAACAACCAAGTCTCTAGAGGCCAAGAGGAGTATTAACACCCGATATAATTGAATCAAATTGCAGTAAATAAAAGGTCAAAATTGACAAATTCGTTTGTGTTCTCTTCTGTGACTCCAACCCAAGTCGAGCCATTTGTTCCACTTTTTGGCGGGCTTCTCCACAGAAGCCTCCAAAAGTGGTGCCACTCTGTCTGGGTACCACAGGGGGTGTGGGAGGGGCTTTAGGCACCCTGGACCGAGTTACCTTGGTAACTCAAGTCGCACTCTTGTGTGATTGGCCGGCTCACCACTTAGCATGTTTGATTGACAGCTAGGCTGAGTGAATGGGGGTATGCTGCATAAAAGCAGGGCTTTGGGGACTGGAACTTCAGAAGTCTCCACAGGACCTGAGAATCCGACGAGGGAGAAGCTGAGCCGACCTACCACGACGACACCACCGTTGGAGCCCTGCGGAACCGACTCACCACTTCCCGACTACAGAGAAGATCTCCCGGCTGGAGAGTCTTCTTCCCCTGACTGGTGGGTACAACCAGTTTACCTTCTTTTCTTCGCACCCCAGACCAGTTTGTGGTCGAACTGCCCGTGCCAAGCACCCTGGCAGCCGCATAGCCACTTATCACTGAACCGCAAATCAACGGACCGCTCCTTGTACCTGAGAAACTCTGCGGCTGGTTTCTTCCCTGGCAGTGCAACGACTCCCGTCTTCCTCCCCGACAAGATCCTCTCTTCCCCCGGACGAAGCACCGACTTGCATCCGCTGCCAGGAACAACTGCCCCCGCTGGAGTGTTCTCACCACTTTAAGGTACCGTGTCCGCCAGGCCTCCCTTTCTAAAGATTGCTACAAGGTAATAACCCCTTAACCTTCTGGACTGGGCTGGTCGCCTTGACCCTCTAACTGGTCCCTTTCTTTGGTCCAACTCCTTTATGAACCGTTACAAGACTTTTGTGCACTGCAACCGTGTGACCTTGGACACATTTCGTTTTGATCCCCTTAAAGCGGATCCGGCCTACTGACTCTGAATTCACGGTGTTACTTTGCCTTCCTCTCTTGTTGTGTTTGTGAAAAAGTGTTGGGATCTGTTTCAATTTATTCTCTGCTTTTCTCTCCCTTTTTAAAAACCGAATTATTAGAGTGCCATCTACGTTAAGCGCTCACCGCTGTCTGAAAATAAGCGGAGCTTTACTTAAGACTTGTCTAATATTCTTTTAAGGGAGTGTATATCTTTTAGTGACCGTGTTTTTGAATTGCTTACTATTAGTGCCTGTGTGTTTTTCTAGATGTGGTTTTAAATAAATAATTATATCTCTTTTACACCAAGCCCTGGTCAGTGTTTACTTGTTCTATTGTGTTCTCTTGACCTATTGTGAATACTCTGTATACTGCCTAACTCTTCTTGAGGGAAGTCTGACTGCTCAGCCACAGCTACCAAGTGAATCTGTGTGGTACAGACTACTACCAAGTGGGTTTACCGCCAAACACCTGTAGTCCTAAATCTTTTGCATTGGTCCCAGAGGGAACTGCACAGGTTTCTGCCTAACAGCCAAGATGAAGTTTTCCTCTGCCTCATGGATCACGATGATGCAACGTACATTTTAATCTATCTGTGTGTACATGTTCTTATGTATTAGTGTTCTATTTGTTCATTATTAGTTATTTGATATAAAAAAAGGCCTATAATGAGCCATTTTTTATAACCTTATATGGTGTGTGTGTATCTCTTCTGCTAGTCGAGTCCAATTATTTGTTATTGCGAGAAGGAGCTGGGGAGACGTACGTGTTTGTGGTCTTCCCTTATAGCCAAATAGACGCAATACATAATTGGCACTGTGAGCAGGATCTTTGTGCTGAAATGGATGCCAAAGAATCTTGCTAATAAATTAAGGTTTAAAATATTGAACTCAGAACGGTAGACAAAAAAAGTGGAGAATTTCTTTTTTTTCCCCTTTGGGAAAAACGTGTATGTTGTTTAACGAGTAGCTCCGCTGGCGGAAATTGCCCAGGATGGTTAAAAAGCCCTTATGATAAAATCGCACAGACTTGGGCATGTGGTGCGGGATTAAGTGAAACATGGGATAGCATAGGAGAAGCAAGTCCAGATGAACTAATTAAATGTTTACAATTGGTCCCCATGGAGAAGGGGAAGGAGTGTTCAGCTCTCGGGAGACAGGGATGGATTTTATTGCATGCTTTCAGAAAAATGCATCAGTTAAATGTGGAATTACAAGATTCGGTTCAAAAGTAAAAAAAAAGAATTGGCTGCTGAAAAACAAATTGCTTTGATGCAACAGCTTCAATGACAAAGCAGATAAATATCAAGCTGTTCCTGAAAGGACTGCTGTTAGAGTCACACAATATAAATATCGAAAAAGAAGAGGCAGGGTTAATTCACGTAAGGTAGCGACAGTAATTGCTGCCGCTGATGTGAATTGAGATCCTGATAAATGGGATGGTGATGTTTTTGATAGTACTACTACAAGTAGTGATTCTGATACATCAGATCCTACACCTAAAGCGAAACCGATATGTAAAGAAGTGACGGTTAATCCCTAATTCGCAGGAAAATGGGTCGCCATCCATTGAATCCAGGGGGCGGTGTTATAGATATGACTGCCCTTGAAGATTACTCACAATAAGAATTGGTGACATTATCAATAGATTGAAACAGAGGTCAGGTGAATCTTTGTTGGCTTGGATGGTCAGAATGTTCGATGGAGGTACTGCAGGCCTTCTAGTCAATACAACAGATTCTGCTAGGTTTTTACATTTGCCTAATGATGTTCAAACCAGGAGACCCTGCATGCACGTCCTCCTCGCGATCATAATGGTGATGGACAATTACCTCTTTTGAAATTAGCTGCACAGGGATATAATCACAAATATCCAAATACGTCGGACTGGCAGACTAATGATAAAAACTGGTATACCTTGAAGGAAGCTATTCAAAGAATAAGGGAACATGCTATGAAGGAGGCTATTCATCTTGATACTCCCGAACATATGGAAATGATACATTCATCTGTCTCAGCTAGGAATTCACTTATACGTACAGCCCCTCTCGCATACAAAAATGTTATGACATTGTTAGGGGGAATGACTAGAAAAGACACTGATGAGGTAGTTGATGCAATTAGACAACTATCGGATTTAGGTGAATGGGACAAGCCCCAAGAACATAGTCGTGAGAGGGCGAGTCAATCAGAAAAACATACTCCTGTCGAAATGTTTGATAGAGATTCACGCGTATCCAGAAATATATGTTTTTGGCTTTACTGAAAGATGGTGTCCCTAGAGAAGAAATAGATGGAATTCCAACACGTGACATGTATTTATTATATAAAAAACGAGGTTTAGATGGAAAGTAACGCTATAAACAAGTAAAGCGACAGGACTTGCATAAGCCAAAAGATGATTTGGATCCTTTTGGATCGTCACAAAAGGGGGGGTGAAGATGAGCTCTTTCAGATCTCAATACTCTCCCAGCCAACTTATGCTGATCTGAGAAAAATGGTGAGTGCATTATCAGAGAGAATCGAAAGGCGTTCATTCTAAAGATGAATAGGATATTGGTCAAGCTTCAGTGTCAGCGGCCCATGTTAAAATAGACAGACGACCTCATGTTAAAGTTAAATTATTTTGGCATACCAGAAATATACAGGAGGTTTGTGCTTTAATTGATACTGGAGCAGAAGCCTCTTTGATTCACAGAAACCCTTCCAAATTTAAGGGTAAACATTTTATGATTACTGGATTGGGTGGTAAAGAAACCTCACCTGTACAAACTAAAATGGACATGAAAATTGGACATTTGAAAAGAGGCACTTATGTACTAATCGTTCCCTTGGCAGAATACATTATTGGTTTTGATATTTTGGAGGGTCTGACCCTATTTCTAGAAGGCAAAACATATCAATTTGGCATGGATGCTTTTACTTGTTCTCCAGTTGTAGTGGGTCAATTGCACATACCCCTTGCACAGGTTCCGATAGCTACTAAACGAGTGTCCATAAACAATATCAGATTCCGGGTGGGCAAAAGGAGATTTCAAACACTATCAAAGACTATGTTGATGCAGGTGTATTACGTTCCGCGACTACTGCCTGGAACAATCTGATCTGGCCTATTAAAAAACCTGATGGTAGCTACAGGATGACAATGGATTACCGCAAATTAAACAAATATACTTCTCCATTAGTGTCTGCGGTACCTGATGCTGTGACGTTAATTGAAAATATACAAAAATGTGAAGGCGTCTGGTATGCGGTGTTGGATTTGGCAAACGTCTTTTTCACTATACCGATTGCAGCTGAGTGCCAAGAACAGTTTGCATTTTCTTGGCATGGGAGACCATACACTTAATCGCTTGCCTACGGGCTATATGCATAGTCTGACTATTTGTCACCGGCTGGTGGCTGAACATTTGGATAAAATCCCATGTAAATCATATGTATAAATTGTGCACTACATTGATGACATACTAATTCAAGGCAAAGATTAGGAAAGTGTGTGCATGCATTTAAACCTTATCATGGAAGGTTTGCGCAAAGAAGGGTGGGAAATAAATGATGCTAAGACACCAGGTCCGGCAGAGAAGGTCATTTTTCTAGGAATACAATGGCATAATGGACATCGTGAAATGGTGCCTAAAGCAAAAACAGAAAATTCTTGAATTTCCCATGCCAAAACCTAAAAAACAAGCACAACAATTTATTGGTTTATTCAGATTTTGGAGGCAGCATATTCCACATTTGGGACACATTTTATCACCTCTTTATAAAATTACATGTAAAAAATATGAATTTTTATGGCGTGAAGAGCAAGACATGGCATTTCATTTGGCAAAGAGTACCATTCAAAAAGTGCTTGATTTATGACCATTGAGGGAAGGTGAAGTTGAGTTGAATGTTTCTACTCAAGATTCCTATGTGGATTGGAGTCTATGGCAAAAGTAAGACCGAAAACAAGTACCTTTGGGGTTTTGGAGTAGGAAACTACCCGATGCAGGTGATAGATATACCCCTTTTGAGAAACTGTTATTGGGCTTTAATAGACACTGAACAGATGACTGTGGGTCATGATGTAGTTATACGACCAGAAATTCCTATTATCCAGTGGGTGCTTAGTTCTCCTAAACACACAGAATTGGGCATGCTCAGGAAGCTAGTGTGATCAAATAGAAGTGGTGTATACAAGACCGTGCCAAACCTGGTAAGACGGGCGTGGCAAAGTTACACAAACAAGTAGCAGGAGTGCCGCTAATTGATCTTGAACCAGAGGATGATACATTTGTGGAAAAATCTCCAGTTACTTGGGGGATCCCATATGGAGATTTACCTATTGAACAAACTGAACATGCCTGGTTTACTGATGGCGTAGCTAAATATGTAGGGATCGAGAGATATTGGAAAGCAGTTGCATACAATCTCAAGACAAAAAAGGTGCTTACTACATCCGAAAAAAGAAAGAGTAGCCAATTTGCAGAATTATATGCTGTGTATCAGGCATTAAAACAGGTAGCACCTGGTACCTGTCATATTTATACTGATTCATGGTCTGTTGCTAATGGTCTGGTGGTCTGGCTGCCGACTTGGAAGAAGAATGGAAGGAAAATTCACAAAAAAGAAGTGTGGGGTTAAGAAATATGGCAAGACATTGCTGACATGTTGGTGCATACTACTGTTACATATTTCATGTAGATGCACATTGTGCAACAGATTCATTGGAACAATGGTTCAATTCTGTTGTAGATGGACATGCAAGAGTTAAAATGATGGACTCAAAAAGAGTGGACATTTCGGAGAGAAGGCTACTATCAGGTCGGTGCAAGACAGGGGAATCAATATCCCTTTAGAAACAGTAAAAACTGATTTTACAATGCCCTGTATGCCAACATCAGAAGCATCAGTCTATTCCTCACATAATTCATGGCACGTTAAAACATGGAAAGTTACAAGGTCAAATTTGGCAAATTGATTATATTGGCCCTATGCATATTGACAGACTTTGCCTATAAGTAAAGTCTGTCAATATGCATGTACACTTGTGGACACATACTCAGGCTATTTGATGGTCTTGCCATGCGATAGAGCTACTCAACTGAATACGATTAAATTACCTGATCAAGTAGCTGTATATTATGGTATCCCATTACAAATTCAAACTAATAATGGCTCCCATTTTAAAGGTAAAATGGTCATGGATTATTGTATTGAAAAAGGGATTGAATGGATTTTCACGTCCCTTATCATCCGGAAGTATCTGGTCTGATTGTGAACGGGTTATTGAAACAACAACTGCGCAAAATTGGTGATGGTACTTTTCGGAGCTGGCGCGAGCATTTATCTGAAGCTGAATTTTGAACAACCGTCCTATTGCCAACGGTGAAACCCCATTAATGCGTATGTTAACACCAGCTTTGCAAATGAATCCAAACAGTGCACATGAAACTTTGCTTCATTGGGAAACATCTCTGGGCGCTTTTGCTCCTTATCGCACCACTCCGGATTCTGCAGGGGTGGATTTACATGCTAGAGAAGAGATTTGCCTACATCCTAAGGGTATTGCTGTGATCGATACTGGTACTGGTGTACATATTCCCTCGGCACATAAGAGTGTAATCGCTCCAAGATCAGGATTGACCCTAAAAGGTATCCAAGTATTGGGTGGTATAGTTGACGCAGATTATCAAGGCGTCATTAAAGTGATTCTTTTGACTAGTGGTGAAAACATGGTACCCATTCATAATGGAGAACGAAATGCACAATTGATTGTGTTACCTGTTAAAATATCCATAATTACTAAAGTTGAACCTCCCACAACATTGACTATTCGTGGGGATAAGAGGTTTGGTTCATCTGACACAATGGTTCCTGGTGCAAAGGTATGGGTTGAGAAACATACTGGTCTGCCCGTGCCTGCTGATGCAATTGCATCCGGAAATTATCAACTGTTTTAGTTTTGGATCCTGGAAAAAAGAAATGGATGCACATCCCTGCTGACAAATGTTATTTACGTGAGTGATGTACTTCACGGATATCTTCCTTTTTTTAAACTGCCTTTTAGATCATGAGTGTACTGAGTTCCTGTGTGTGGCACGTTGGAGTCCCTTCAGGAGGGTCTTGGTTCATGTCCAAGGATGTGGCAGACTTCTCCATTCTGCAAGTAGAGCGTTGTCTCTGGATGAATGATAATTCACTGCCTACTACCTACGCTCCTGAGGATGCATCTACTGCTGCCTATCAAATTGCATTCAGAAAGCGACGCAAGCACCGAAACAAAGTCTTGCCTTTGTCTCTTCCAGGAGTTACTACTCACTTTTCCCATCGGGGGTATTCTGCTCTAGTAAGACAACCTGGAAATGTTTGGATCGATTTGGCCCAAAAAGTACTTCATATTTTGCACTTTTGCTTGTTGGATGTGCACAGTTCTCCGCACCTAATTTCTACTTGTTTAGTGGCCATTCCGATGCCCACGTTTGTGTTGAAACACATATTTGGAACATTGCACCATGACTCTTTGGTGCAACATTCGGATATTCAAAATTTGTTTTCAGTATATGAGTATGTTAAATTTTGTAAGGATACGTTTCATAAATATAATAATATGACATTTGTTATTAGACACAACATTGCTCCTGCTGGCGTTTCTTATAGCATGACATGCGATGCTACAAAAAATGGCAACAATTGATATTGGATAAACATTTGAAAAGTACTGATTTTGAAACACAATTGTGTACAAAATCTTTTGAAGCATGCACTGAGGTTTCCAGTGATGTGATATGCAACTTTACTATCGTCACTGCTAGCCACTTAAAACATGTTCAACTTCCGCATGGTTGGTTATTTTCTTGTGGTAATTTTTCTTATTCTTATATTCCTGTTAATATTTCTGGTGGCCCCTGTGCTTTGACGCGGCTTGGTTTGATGATGTACCCATTATCACCTGCAATTACACCTTCTGTATGTGCTGCTTCTTCTTATACCTTAACTCGTGATTGTAATTCTGATGTACATTTACTCTCGGAGGCTGAAGGGATTGCTCCGTTTCTTTTATTGGTGTTTGGGGTTTAGCTGCAGGTACCTATTAAAACATGATTAAGCTGGTTTGTTTGGTAGTTAAAGGGCTTAATGAAACTTCACAAGCGTTAACTGAATTATTATTAGACAATCAACATTTTAGAATAGGGCGGCAATTGAATATTTGTTTTTGAAACAATTTAGGTTGTGAGGCAACAGAAGGCATGTGTTGTTTTGATTTGGGTGATCACTCCCAATCTACCGAAAAGCATATTAAATATATTAAGGGTCTAATTGCAAAGGTAACACAAGATCAATATGAAAACTGGTGGGAATATTTATAATCCAGGATTCTGGAATCATTGCATTCTGCTTTATTTTGGCTTTTTGGTATTATTATAGTTTAGATTGTTCTTTGTTGTTGTATTTCATGTATTCCTAATATATGGGGAATGATTTATAGATTATGGTCTTCTTCTGAAGAACATACTGGTTATGGTAGCCGAGTATTCAAGGGGTGGAGTGTAATGCTAGCGTGTAAAATGCGAGCCAGAATAACATCGCGTCGATGCACAGCCATTTTGAACACTCATCTACCATTGCAGTAATAAAGTCTGCGCTTCAGCGGGCCTCACAGAATGAACAAGTAGCAGGGATAACAGAGCAAGGTCACATAGATATTTTGCAATCAGACTGACTACAGAGAATAGTTATTGTATTGTCCAGTGAAGGACAAATACAGAAGGGGAGCTGGAGTGCGCTGCAGCTGCACGATAAGGGGTCTGGGAATGCATGCAAGTAGAGAAGCGCTGGGTTTTTCCACTTTCAACTGGATTCTTCCCCCCTTTGTCTCTTCGACTTGTGATCTGCCTTTTGGCCGAGGGCAGAACGCAGTTTGGAGGGGGGGTGCCCCATAAAGGAGAGGGCATCACGGAAAGGTGGTTGTTGGATGTTGAACCCCGGGTGTTGCAGTCTCACTGATAGGCAGGACGCTCCACTTCAGACCCAGTTGACCATAGCAATCTCTTCTCCTACCTCCTGAGGGACTAAGACGTGTTGTTTGGTGGCCAAGATGAAGTTTTCCTCCGCTTCATGGATCACAGTGATGCAACTTATATTCTAATCCATCTGTGTGTACATGTTTGTATTAGTGTTCTATTATTTCATTATTAGTTACTTGCTATTAATAAACAGCCTATAATGAGCCATTTTTTATAACCTTATATGGTGTGTGTGTGTTTCTCTTCTGCTAGTCTGAGTCCAATTATTTGTTATTGCGGGAAGGAGCTGGGGAGATGTACGTGTTTGTGTTCTTCCCTTATAGCCAAATAGACGCAATACAGCTGAAGACAGGGAATCCTGTACCCGAGGTTCCTTACTCTTGTGAGGGGACCCGTCCTGCTGCGATTCATCTCCATGAGGGGTCTTAGAAGAGCTCTTCTTAGACTCCCTTGATTTAACAAGACCTTCTGGGGCGTGCTTCTTAACTAAATGTGCTAGTCCCACCTGTATGTTTTTTTTTACCGTTATCGACGCAGAACGTCGAATCTCGGTCACAGACAGATCCGAAGTCTCGTCAGCTGACTCACGACCTCGGGAATGTTTTTATCCACGACGTCTGTTCTGTCTTTCGACAATCGGGGCCCGTCATGTGGCGATCTCGATCTGGAGTGCCCAGAGGACAGCGATTCAACTGACCTCTCCCCAGACGTTGTGCGTTGCCGTTTGGTCGACACTTGTGTCGAGTCTCGGCCGTGGGTTGTGTGTTTGGTGGAGGGGGTTGTGAGAGCGCTTCCACCATCGGGTGTCGTCCCGTAACAAGGCCACCGGTCTGTCTGTTGGGATCCTACGCTTGGGAAACTGGAGTAACCCCATCGCTATTGGACACCGCAGCGATGGTGCCGTGGCTGAAGGTTCCCTCCACTTCCATGGCCTCAAACTGCCTGGCGTGGTGGGCCTAGCGCTTAGTTAAGCGGTCCTTCAATATCTTGGGTTTTGAAGAGTCTACACACTTGACAGGTACCTTCGACGTGGTCCCGAGGGAGACAAAGGTTACACAGAAGGTGCTTGTCGACCCACGGTTACTTTTTATTGCACTTAGGGCACAATTTAAAATGGGTCCTATCCATAACGGAAACACAAAGCAGCTAGGCGAGTGTAGTGTACGAAAAGGGGTATATGCTTTCTGAAATGTCCTCCCACCCTCTCTCCCTACTGTGCGGGCCAAAGCCCGAAGCGGCCTTCCAAGGCCGGAACGGATCCGTTGACGGGAGTCTTCAATGTTTGTTTCTTTTATTCACCGCTGTCGGATGGTCTTGATAGTTGGTGAATATAAAGGACATCTTAAGAAAAACTATTGGTAATTGATGATAATAAATGCGGATGAGCCCAAAGGAGAACTCTGCGAAACAGCGTCCATCTACGATGGCGGAAAAAATCTATCTGAGGGACTGCGACACGTGGAGGGCCATGGGTACAGTGGATCTCACACTAGGGATAGTATTTCTGGCACGCCCTGTCGACGTCCCTTTTCGAATTTCGAAAACAACTGTAATACTCTGCACTTCCACTAGATGTCGGCCTATGCACAGCATGTGAGCTAAGCAGATTCCACAAGCCTCAGAAATATATACACACACATATATATATATATACATACACATATATGCACACACATATATATCCGACCATACCCACTCCCTGTGGTAGGCACGATACATATAAGGCTAAAGGATTAGGGTAAAAGGGAACACTAGGAAAGCAGAAATGAACATTTGACTCATGATCATGGCAGGATGCCAGCATATCAAAAGTCACAATAATTCCCCACACCTCAGTACATAGCAGAATTAATTATACACATGTACACCATACAAAATATATAGTACCTAGAGGGAGGGAAAGGGGTTAACAACATACAATTAGACTCAATACCAGACCCATAAGGTATCATTACACTCCTACAAATTAGATCTAAAAGCCACAAGTAGGCAGGAATGTAAATAAGTATTTTATTTTTTTTTACATATATATATGTATATATATATATATATATATGCTTAGGAATGTTTCTGTACTCAGCTGATGCAATTTATCAGTGTTAGGTTGCCCTCTGCTGCTGTCCAAATGGCAAAGTGCACCTCTGACTTCCACAACAGCTATCATTTTAACAAACAGAATAAGCATGGTTCTACGGGGTGTAAAGGCATCATAAAGTATGACACAGACAACAGATTCAAAGTTCAAAACAAAGTGTTTTATTAAATCAAATGTCAAGATGGTTGAAGGCCTAATTTTCCCTATGCTAAGGTGGGATTTCCCTACCTGAATGAAACTAAGGAGAGTGAGTCAAAGTTCAAAATAAAAGTCTGTGTCCAAAACCTATCCTTGCCCTCACAACTAAGCTAAACAACGTGTAGGGATTTCAATCATAAAAGAAACAGTGATCAAACAAAGTTCCGAGCTTCTTCCAGCTCTTAGCTTCCTTTTCAGCTCTCATTCCCGAAGTTCAAGAACGTTTACACAAATCCATGGGGTTCCCTTCCCCAAGTTCAAGACAACACAGTTCCAAAGAAAAGGATCTTAAGGTCTCTGTCCTCGAGACAGCATTGCAGCTTATCAAGTCGCAGGGTTCCCTTCCCCAAGACTCCAACGTATCAACTTATACATGGTTTCAAACTTCCAAGGTTCAACACCACTCCTGGTCAACTTGACACTCATTCTGGATTGTGTTAACAGCTCACTTAAAGCGCTCCTCCTTGATTTGTCTCACAATGCCTATCTTTCACGATTGAGGGTTCCCCTGGTCTTTATATTTGCCCCTGTGTACAGACTGACATTCACTTAGCTTCTCCATGCCAGCCTCTTGGCTTTGCCACAATGTATCACACAACCTCTGCCAGTCTTAGGCGTTGCCATGTGGTATTTATTCATTAAGTTCACTTTGGGGTGGTCTTATTTGTTCCCCGTCTTTCTGTCAGGCTCTTTCACAATTGCGCTCTTATTTCACATCTTTTAAATGGGCACTTTCCCATTTGACTTTCATCATCTCGCAGCTTTGCCCACAAGGCTTTCATTCAGTTTGGTATTCAATATTTGCTTAATATTTCCTTTTCAAGTGTTCCTTACTTGCTTGACATTCAAAAATGTTTAATTTGCTATTCAGGACTAGTAATTTTAGATCGTTCAGCATTCATAGTTTACTTATTTCAATTGGCTTGGGATTTTCAGAACACATGTCAGCCTTAGCAGGCGCTCCGGAAAGTGCGTTTTTCCTGCATTACACTCACCAGTTATGCGTGAGCGCTCTACAAGTTTATCGGTTCATCTTGCCTGATCCTCCTGGATTCACGAGCACTCTCCTCCCTCGCAGCGGCTGAGAGCTTCCCTTGCGGCAGCCGAGAGCTTCACTCGCTCTCCCACTTGCTGCGGCAGCTGTGGGCTTCGGGCGGAGCACAGCTTTCTGCTGTTGCTATAGGGAACCGGAGCTCTGCCGGATGTTTAGACCCTCTCACGGCCCGCATTCGGCCTAGGTGTCTCTCTGCTTCTACGGACTAACACGGCTCCCAAACCTGGTTCCAACATACTTCTCTCCAGCCTGTTCCGTCCCCTGCTCGGACACAGGTCTCTCCTCTCTACGATGTGCCGTCCCACCTCTTATACTTCTTAAGAGTATTAAAGGTCCACAGGTGTGGGTTAGAAGGTTCAATTGCCTGACCGCTAATCAACCTATTTGTGGGACACGCCTAACTTCCCCAATAGTGTTCAATCATCATCTTCTTCGTCTCAGTAACAGAGTGGTACAAATACCTATTGGTGTTCAGTACTCCTGGTCGCCTCTTCCTCGTTCCAGTACTGTAACAGTTCAAACGAGGAGAAACTAGGGGAGAGGTCTTACAGTAGCCCATAAAGGCTGGGGGAGGGTTAGGTTAGTTTTCAGAGGGAAAAGGGGGATACCATGTCTCGCCTGTGGGTACCCCAATACCCAAGGACCCTCCACCCAGGTGATCCTCCCTCGCTTCTCCACATCCAGGCTCAGGATCCAAAAGCAATGGCCTTTACCTGGCCACCTGAGAAGAGGATCCAGGATGAGTAGGAGTGAGGATACTCTCAGGTTTCTCACAGCGGTCACCTTCACCTTAAACTATCGCAAACATTCAAAATAATTTCAAGTTACTTCTTTCCACCCCACTTCTCTTCACAGAGGAAACAACAGCTCCAGTATCAAACAGATAATTACTGGCTTAACGTTTTGCTCTAAAGAGCGAAACACTATAGAACGTAGGCGCTATAATTATGCTACTACACAATTTTATGCCATTACAGGGACTTTGCAATGGAACAATGTTGACAATTACGCATCTACAAAGACGCATCATAAAGGCTTGTGTAATCGACAGATTAAACTTCGATACTGTTCTTATACTGCAAATACCTCTCATTCCATCTGGTACAAATATGCCTTTCAAATTCAAAAGAAGACCGTTTCCTATAAGTTTAGCCTTTTCAATGACAGTAAGTCACAGGGACCTACGCCCATTTCCTTGAAACGATCAGTGGTAATTCCGATATTTAAGAAGGGGGACATAATTTAACCTATAAAAGAGCAACCGATATTGAGCTTTAAGATATGCTAGATAGGCGTATGTTATGCTGGGAACAGCTAGTATATAGTAAAATATTTAGTAAATCATTGGTACAAGCTCCAAATTTTAGTCTCTTTGTATGAAACTCCAGAGACTCTAGGAGGTTCCAGGGAAAATGTCAATGTTCAGGTAAGTAGCCTTAAAAGTCACTTTAGTAAAGTTCTTCCAAGTTGGTAAAAATGTCCTACATAAAATAATGGGACAAATTCAATAGGCACAGCTGCTGTTATGGGAAACAGGAAGGTAAGTATATCTTCTACCTCGCAGCTGCTGAAAATGCAGCAACCAACCCTTGGGAATACCAGGAGACCCTCTCGAAGAGTCAAAGTTTGAGACCCAGGAGCCCCAGTGAAAGAAGGAAGCAAAGTAGGATGCGGCCAATTAAAGCCAAAGATATTGCACGAGGCTCTAAGAATGCTGTTGACTGGATAAAATCTTTCCTTGGTCTTCACTCCTCTAGAGTGGCAGTAGATAACCATCAAGCGCTGCCGAGCTCTACGATCTACAGAGTGCCTCCAAGATACTGCCTGTTGCCCAGCTCTTCAATTTTTAAACTAGATCTTTATTTGACATTTTGGATAGTTTGGCCGTGCCGTATACAAACTACGAAGATGATACCCAGATCCTTCTTGAGTTCGGGCAACTATCAGCAAGACTCCGAGGCCATGAATAGAATCTACTCGGCAATAAAATCATGGATGGGTTTTAATTGTTTAGCCCTCAACCACAATAAAACAGAGCTATTGATAGTTGGCTGAGGGCCACAACTGAAAAAAACTAGACAACCGATAGCCATTTCTCTATTGCCAGCTGTACCATCATGGTGGCCAAATGGGTAAAGACTTTGGTAGTATATCTAGACTCGCAGTTAATGAAAGCTTGTGTCTCCATATTTGCTCATCATGTACATATGTTACCAGGTTCTTTAACCAGATTAAGCCTTTTCTCTCTGGATAATAGATCTATTTTTTCCACACCCCTTTTTAACTCAAGATTTGACTAATTTAATTGTCTGTTAGCAAGTACTACTTGTGCAAATCTGCATGCCCTTCAAACCATGCCAAATGGTGCAGTGAGAGCCGTCTGTGGTCTATCCAAGCAGGACCATGTCACGTCTGCTAGAAGTCCACTGCATTGGCTGCCGGTCGAACACAATCCCCCACAAACTTCTCTCACTGATGTATAAATGTCAAACTGCCATGGGACCTCGTTAGCTGATGGATAGTTTGAAACCTGTACCAACCTCAAGGTTCATGTGTTCTAATAACGACAGAAAGCTTAATTGGCCACGTTTTGAACACAAGAAATTGCTGGAACCAGCTTTGATGTTTGTAACCCTAGTACTTGGAATGCTCGCCCTTCCTTCTTTGCAGACTTAGTCCTCTCTGCCCTCTTGTGTGTGTTTGTTATGCAGCACTAAAGAAGAAATTACATACTAATGTTCTTTATTTGGAGCCTTCTCCTGCAGATTTCTCATAGATACCTCTTCCAGCGTCAACTGCTCGGAAAACTGACAGGGAGGCGTAGTGCACCTCGACTCAGCCATCGATCCATCCTGACTCGATGCGGCAGTCTACGGCGGACTTGATGTTGGTCGTCCTATATCTTCGATGTCACTATGTCCCGTACCACAGTTGCCCACCCTTTCTCCCACCCATCCCCCCGCGAGCTCAGCCTTTGCTTCAGAGGAAGATTGAAGAACTGACAGAAACATCCCAACATGCTCGCCTTGGAAGCAAGATGACACAGAGCAACACAGGTTCGATCCCCTGGTCCTCTGGGTATTAAGCGCGTTATAAATAACCTATCATATCATAAAACAAAAACTAAATTTCAGGATGAGAAACAGGGCTGCAAGAAGCTGCATAGGGTCACATACACTTAAAGGCCCAATAAGGGATTGCTCTTATCGTTATTCAAGAGAAGATCAGACATCAATGAGTAGAGGCACTTTCATAGCACAGCTGGACGGGAGGTTGATGAGGAATCTGCTGGAGACTAATCCATAGAAAGAACATTACCAATGGATTGCATTCTCCTGCAGATTCCTCATCAGATAGACTCCCAAAGCAGCCTAAAGGCAGGATGAAAGCCCCTAAATAAGGAAGCTCTGTAGCACTGCTCTACCAAAGCGGGCATCAGCCCCATGCGACACGTCCAAACAGTAATATTTGGTGAATGTGTGCAAAGAGGACCATGTTGCTGCCCGACAGATATCTTTAACCGGAAGTGCTGAAGAGGCTGCTATACCCCTAGTGGAGTGACCCCCGATGCCGGACGGAAGCCCTTGCCCTGCACGTTGGTAATACTCCACTATACAGAGTGCAATCCACCCCGATATGGTCTGCTTAGAAACAGCCAAACCTTTTCTTGACAAGGAAAAAGCCAGAAACAGCTGGTCAGCTCTCCCAAACTCTGCTGTCCTTGTGACATGGAAAATAAGGGCCATTTTAGGGTCCAACTTGTGCAACCTCTCCTCTTACTTGGAAGGGTGAGGAGGAGGGTAGAACACAGGAAAATCTATGCTCTGGGAGATGTAAAATTCTGAAACTACCTTAGGCAAAAACCCTGGCCGCACCTTCAGCGATACCTTCTCCTTAAAGAAGCGGAGAAATGCTCTACAGCTACGGCCCTACAACGGGGCACACCGGCCCCCCTCCAAACTGTACGCGCCAACGAGGGGCTCTGAAGGGACAGGTTCCCGAAGAGACCGAGCAAGCGCTACGACTTGTGCCCACAACTTGCTCCGCCCACATGACTGCAGCCCTCCAGTGAGAAGCACCGGCCCCTTCTGAAGGTACGCGCTAAAGCGGGGCCCCGGGGAACACACAATCCCTACCTGAGCAGACTACTGCCACGACAATATCCCATAGCCTGACCTGCTTGGGGGTATTGGGCCACTACCCAGCCCCACAGACACCTATAGACTCGAGCCCTGGGTCCCAGACTGCTGCTGTGAAAGGGGGACACTATTGCTGCTACGCTAGGCAAGAAGGAGATACGCAAATAAATATACAACACCCCCACAATCCGTTCCTGAGGCCCCACACACTGCATTGGGGACCACGCACCAGCTATCCGCCCTATTATACAGAAGCACTACAAGTGGGGGACTGTGTGAACGTCATATGCTTCAATACGAACAATAACTAGTGACCCCCTGCCCAGTTCTGAAAACAAAGGGCAGCACAAGCATCATACAACCGCCGGTGACCAGGCCAGCACCAAGACTGCGGGCATGCAGCGCAAGTATATATCCATTCTAAAGATACTACAAGACATTCAGCCAGAGACCCCCCCATGATGGGCGGGGGATCCAAAAACAAAACAAAAAAAAGAGGTCCCATGGATACTTTCACATCTACCCTTTCACCGGAATTGACTCAGTCCGCACTCCAAGATAACCCTCCGACGGAACCACCTGAGCAAAACATGGCCCCATACATGGAGGCGATGGAGAAGGGATTTGCAGCGATCAACAACAAATTGGATGATATCGGAGAGAACATAGCCTCCATTTGGTCGGATATACGACCGGTTAACGCTAGAGTCGCAGAAGCGGAGGAGAGAGCGAGTACCCTAGAAGATGTGACCGCTTCCCACAACAAAGACATAGCACACATCCATAACGACATCAAGACCCTGCAGGCAAAATGTGATGACTTTGAATCACGGTCACGATGTAATAATATATGCGTGGTCAGGATAGCTGAATTGAGACTCAACATACCCATCAAACACTTTATGGAAGAGCTTCTCCGCACATTGTTCCCGGATAATCAGTTCTCAAGTCAATTTCTGGTAGAAAGGGCCCATAGGATATTGTCCCCTCCCCCGAAACCAGGAGCTCTGCCCAGAACCATCATAGCAAGCTTGCTAAACTATAGAGACCGGGACCGGATCCTAAAACTAGCACGAGAAAAAGCCCTGCTGACATATGACTCTAATCCTGTGCATATATACCCGGACTTCTCGACCGCAGTACAATCAGCCAGAAGAAGAAGGTATTGAGAGAAAGGGGGATAATTTATGCTATGATGTACCCGGCTAAACTTCGCATCCAACTTGCAAATCCTACTTTTTCGAAACAACAGAAGAAGCCTTAAAATATGGGGAATCAAAAGCCCCCAACATGGCCAAGAACAGCTGAACGCCTTCCTACAAGCTATAGAACCCACTCCCTGGATTGCTCTTCACAAATAACATATAGGAGGAGCCACACAACGGGAGAGACGACACCTCCGAAGGCTACGGCGCCGGACCCGGCAAGTAGTTCTGAGGGATCCACCGCCCGATTGGGGGGTTGGGGAGGGAGAGGGACGGGGATGCTCCTCCATGTTGGGGGGACAAGTTGGACGATGTTATGTTAAATATAAAACCTGGCACGGCGAACCCTGAGAGACTTGTGTTCGAACACCGCAGACACCGCACATGCTTCACAGAGCGGGAAGAATGGCAACGCAAGATATGAGCACCAGGTTGCTATCCTGGAATATAAGAGGCCTGTCTAACCCAATCAAAGCTAGAAAAGTCATGGCTTACGCCACAAGACACCATACTGACATCCTGCTTTTGCAAGAGACCCATGCAACGGAAAAAAGGTAGTAACATCCCGAAGCCGCAGTTGATTACCACCGACTATTCCTCACATACCAGAGGGGTGGCAATAATTATACACCGAAGAACAGGCTTTCCTATAACCAAAAGTAAATATGATCCAGAGGGCAGATACGTAATTATATGGGGAATGCTTCAAGGACAGGATATAATACTCCTCAACACGTATGGCCCCAACGTCGATACCCCAGAGTTTTACCACCAGATACTCTAGTTGATATTGCCTATAGGTGAGGTGCGGGTGATTTGGGGCGGGGACTTCAATACCATCTTAGACCCCGAGATGGACAGAACAACCACAAGTGGTAGAAAAGAGACAAAGGCGGCTTCAACCGTCAAACATGCCATGCAGCTGTTACGGCTGGCCGACACGTGGAGGGAAGTGCACCCGTGCCAAAAGGAGTTTACATTCCATTCATATGTCCATGGGTCGAGCTCCCGGATAGATTACTGGTTATGCTCCACAGCATGCATTCAGGAAACTAGGGAGTGTACCATACTACCACGCACCCTCTCAGACCACTCCCCGGTCATATTAGACATTCAACTAGGCTCCATACCCCGTAGCTCCCCCGAGTATGGAGGATGCCACCCCAACTCCTAAGTGATGAGGCGCTGGTGGAGTCACTCCGTATAGAGCTAACCAACTTCTTTTAACGCAACAAAGGCTCCGTTTCATCGTCCACCACAATTTGGGAAACCTTTAAGGTATGGTTAAGGGGGCAGCCGATTGCCACAGTGCATGGTAGACTGCAAGAGATCCGCTCGAATCTAACCTGGACCGAAGCCCGCATAAAAGAGGCAGAAGAAGCGTATGCCTGATCAAGACACCCTTGCCCATCTACAAGAGGCCACTGAAACATTTAACACATTGGCAGACCAGGAAGTCTACTACATGTTACATCCCATGAAAGCCAAGAGGTACGGAGAGGGAAATAAATCAGGGAGACTCCTTGCCAACCTTGTCGGGTAAGAATTAGGCCAGGGGCAAATCACCAGCATCACAGATGCACAGGGAATAACTCACACGGATCAGACAGGGATGAATGAAGTATTTTTGCGATATTACTCAGTTATACAAAAATAGGGACCAGACGACATCCGAAGAGCTGCAGTGACACTTAGACTCTTACACACTCCCAAGGCTCACAGATGAGGCTAGGGTAATTCTGGACACCCCACTGACAGAAGAGGGCATCACTCAAGCAATTAAAGACTTAAAGATGGGCAAAGCACCAGGAACAGACGGCATCACGACAGACCTATACAAAGCATGCGTCACTGAGCTGGCCCCTCGACTCCCTGGAGAAAGGAACTTTACCACCATCTTTACGCAAGGCCATAATCGCAGTCCTATTGAAGCCGCACAAACCACCTCATGATCCCTCCTCATACAGGCCTCTATATCTCTCAACAATGTAGATGCGAAAATCATAGCCAAAGTCATCGCCAATAAACTGAATCCGTACATAAATAAACGGATCCATCCAGACCAATCCGGCTTTTTACCATCTTGCTCCACAGCCCTAAACCTCTGCCGATTTTTTACAATCTCATCCCAAATGGACCCTGAGAAGAAAACTATTGCAGTAACGCTAGACGCTGAAAAGGCATTCGACTCCATCTCCTGGAGGTTCATGTACGTCATCCTCCAAAAGATGGGATTCGGTCCGGGATTCATCAGGAACATACAGACACTATACTGTAATCCCACAGACAGAGTCAGGACAAACGTGACCATCTCTGACATCTTTGGACTACACACAGGTACGAGGCAAGGATTCCCCCTCTCCCCGTTGATATTTGCGCTTACCATAGAGGGAATGTCAGCATTCTTACGGACCAAACATGCGTGGAGAGGAATACACATTATGGGCAGACCCCAATTCATCACACTCTACGCTGACAACATTATGTTGTACATCAGAGACCCAGAAATACATCTCACCCGATAATGCAACACATCGCAGAATTTACAAAATACTCTGGATATAAGATTAACCAACTCAAATCTGAAATAATACCTCTAACCAAAGCTGCCTCTCAGTCAGAAGCAACCGCCCAGTTCCGCTGGTCACCTACCACGGCCAGGTACCTAGGGATCATTATGGCAATGGACAAGAACACGTATTCTAACAACTACGCCCCTTTCCTAATAGAGCTGGAAACTAAGCTTAAATTCTGGGTGAAACTACCACTATCCATGTATGGCCGGATATCCTTACTAAAAATGGTGATCGTCCCCAAATTGCTATATTTCTTCAATGGCATTCCTATTTGGTTGGGCCGCAGATTCTGCGAGACTTTACAGAGACATTGCGCACATTTTGTGTGGGGAAGCAGTGCACCCAGGATCAGCTGGACCAAGATGTGCCAACACTACGAAACAGGAGGCCTGGCCGCGCCGGACTACTTGTTATACTATTATGCAGCCCAAGCCCAGTTTGGGAGATATTGGTCCCAAGACACAGAACAGTATGCACATATACACGCTGAAGAGTTTGCAGCGACCCCGAAGGACCTGCAAGGGATGCTGTTCACACCAAGGTAAAGGAGGAGAGGGTAGGGGCAGACCCAGTGACTTCCAAAGTTCGAGCATGGAGGCAGATCCTGAAGAGAGTCCAATGCGACACACCCTACTGGCCGCACACCCCGCTGTGGGCAAATCCAGACTTCGAACCAACTTTAGACCGTACCCTGCAGGACGGCTGGGACCCAGAACGCGGAGCAAGATTGGGCGACCTTTTCCCTGAGGGGCGCTTCATAATGGTAGCCGAATTACAGGACAGAATAGGCAAAGGCCTGACTCCGACATTACAGTTCCATTGCCTAAAGGCGGCCTGCAGAACGATTTGGCTGTCGTTCCCTGAGGAACCCCCGGTACATAAGTTCCTTGCGGACATACTAACACCAGGAGGGTTTAGAGCAGCGTCTCCGAAATATACAAGTACGTACAGGCGCTCACCCCCTCAGCCAACACAATGCACTCTAAATGGGAGAAAGATATTAACTTGGAAATTAATGAACAACAATGGGCGCACTACTGTAGATACACGAAAAACATCTCTCTGAACGCCAATTTCCGCCTAATCCAGTTCAAAATTCTAAATCAGCTGCATATTACTCCAAATAAGATGGCCAAATTTGACTCCTCCAAACAACCAGCATGTCCTAAATGCGGAACAATAGCGGCAAATGCAATACATATGTATTGGCACTGGCCACCAATTCGTCAGTTTTGGGAAGAAGTGGCAGACAAGATGAGTGACATACTGGATACCCAAATCCCAGCGACCCCGCTAAAATACCTGCTAGGGGACATTGGAAAGGCCTCAGTTAAGGTCTGCAGACTGTTCGCTGTAGCGGGAGCAGTAGCCAAGAGACATATACTCCTGAAATGCAAGTCTAGATCGCCCCCCATGGTCCACGCATGGCTCAAAAGCTTGGCTCTCATACAGGAAAACGAAGAGACGTACGTACAGGGCATTCAAGCTAAGGACATATGGGCCCCACTGCGAGCATATCTCCAAGCCCCGATGGCCAGTTCGGACGAAGTGGGGAATTAGAGAAAATTAATGTCAAATTGTGTGCGAAGTGATAAAACTGTGTAGTTTACAAATTGTACATGGATAAGAATACAATTCTCCCAAATGTATGAAATAACATGTCTGTCTTTGCCAAATGCCGTGTCAGAATTAAATAAAGGTTTTAAAAACATTTTTTTTTAAAGAAGAAGAGAAATAGTGGCCTGCATGATAAGGCCTGCAGCTCGCTGACCCTTCTGGCAAATGAGATTGCCACTAGAAAGGAAGTCTTCAACGTTAGCAACCTAACTGGGAAAGAATGTAAAGGCTGAAAGGGAGCCGTCATGAGGAGAGTGAGAACCAAGTTAAGGTCCCAGTCTGGGGAAACAAAAGGAACTAGCAGAAACTTATTCAGAAGGCCCATCAGAAATTGGGCCATAAGCAGGATTGTAAACCTTGAGCCGGAGACCTTTTGAAAACATATAAAGCCACCAAGTACCCTTTGACTGTTGCCACCTGAAGGCCTGACAAGGTACTCCATTAATGTAGTGGTGGGGCAAGAGATGGGCTCAACCTTGCGTTCCATGCACCACGCCTCAAATTTTCCCCATCTGCAAGCGTACAGCAATCTTGTTGTCGGTGTGCGTGCAGCCAGCAGTACCTCAAGCACCTCCTTCAAGAGGCCCCAATTATCATATCCCATCCTCTCAAGAGCCACACTTGTAGATTGAGGGCCTCTGGATTCAGGTGCAACACCCGACCTTCTGACTAGGATAGTAGGTCCTGCCAACCAGTCATCGAGAGAGGTGGAGTTCTGAGGACCATGTTCGACTTGCGCAATCTAGGGCGATCAAGATCATGGTGGCTTGTAATCTCCTCTACTTCCTGAGAACCTACAGTATGACAGGGATCAAGGGAAGGCATAGTGGAGGTCGTAGTCCCATTCCACTAGGAACGCACCGACAGTGTGCCTCTCACAGGGAATTTCCTCAAGCAGAACTGCTTGCACTTCCTGTTGGATTTTGTGGCATTCATCCACTACTGGTGTACCCCACTGAGCAAAGATCTCGAAAACTTCCTGGCACACCACCCACCCGTGTGAGACCATGCTTTGCCTGCTCAGGGCAGCTGCCAGCCTGTTCTCGGTCGCTGCCAGATTAACTGCCCAAACAGAGATCTGCTTTTCTAACAGCCAGAACCATAGCCACATCTCCCGTCTGCAAAGGGGGAGAGCCCGTACATCACCTTGTTTGTTAAGGTATTGCATGGCCACTGTGTTGTCTGTCATGATCTGGATGTGTTTCCCTTTGATAGAGTGATAGAGGGCACAAAAGCATTCAGGGCTAGCCTGATTGCTCGCAGCTTCAGCCTGCTGATATGCCACTGGCTCTCCATTGTGGACCAAAGGTCGCTCACCTGCAGATTGTCGCAGTGAGCTCCCCAGTGTGGCGAATCCCAGGATATCGTCCCTGCTTCCCTAGGGGGAGCCCCTTCCCTTGAGGCCAGGGACATGAGGCCGCTACACGATAGGACCCCTGGGGGTGGTACTCAGCGGGTGGATCTCATGGAAGGGAATCCCCTGTGGGACTGGGAACTTTTATCAGGGAAGAACGCAGTATACCACGAACACCCCCTAGCCTCCCTCATCTCCCTACCCTACACAGGGTATCATGATTACACACTCTTCCACGCACCTATGTAAGGTAGAGCATCCCAACATCTTCCAAAGTACGGAGACGAGGAAGATAAGGGACTCCCTGTATGAATTCTGCAGAAGTAACGGGACGAAGATTCCACTTAACATCAGTACTGGGACGATGAGGAGGCAGGTAATAATGGAGAGTGCTCCGCAGAACCAACTCCAGCAGTCTAGTCAATATGCATAATCAGTAAGCTGCCGGTACATAAAAAGGGAAGGAGGACTTAAAGAGTTTGTTTAGCCCTCCCTCGAGAAGCCGGAAGCAGGTTGGCAGAGTGGAGAAGCAAAACCAGAGGAACTGAGACGCGAGGCAAGAAGCTGAAGCCTCCAAAAAGGGTCAATAGAAGGACCCTTTGCCCTGCTGGAAGCAGACCATCGAGGTCTGCCTGAGAGAAGAGACCGCACAAACTGCACACATCAGCAAAGCAGAGTAGCATCAAGCAGCAGCTATGGAGATGCCATGGTTGGGACGGACGATTTGTAAAGCACAGAGTGCAAGGGATCGACTCCTGGAGTTGGCCCGAGCCCGAACAGAAGCTCCCTGAATGTATGTTCTTGCCGGGGGCTAGCTGGTGGGAAAGGAGGGTAGATCTGGGAAGCCCTTAAGAAGGATAAAAGTACCTTGGAGTTAAAGGCTGGGAGGAAAGCCTGTGAGTCTTTAAAGGAACAATTACATCTGAAATAGGGGCATGGGACCCTAAGTACAAGAAAGAGTATGAAGAAATAATTGAAGATGGAGCAAGGGCCCGGGAACCCCAAAAACAGAGAAGCTATTACAACCACTATATAAGCAATAGCAGTGCCTGGAATGAACCAGGTTTGCTATACAAACTATAAAACCATAATGTTGTGCCACACTTTCAGTCTACAGAGAAAAATGGTTGGGGAAACATTTTGAGAATCTTGAACATAAACCTCCTCATGAGAGGTGGTCCATTTTAAGATAGGGAGGAAAGGTATCTTTAACATTGGCCCTACTGAATTTTGTCAGAGATTTTTATGATGTTGGTTATGTAGAACTCACTGGCCTTCCTTTCTTCCCTATATAGTTGCTGCTTTTTTTCTTAATTTTTTGTGTTTTTGTGTGTTTAAAGTTTGAACTTGTGTGTTTAAAGTTTGTACTTTGGATTTAAAGTTTTCCTGGAAACTGATTGATTCAATAAAAATAAATAAACCATAATATGAATAATCATAGTACCTGGCAGGATAGTCGTGAACCAGGTCTGCCTTACAAATAGAGAAGCTGGAAATCAACCAGGGGAAGGTGGTCATTTCCCCCTGGGGACACGAGAAGCTGCAAAGGAGCCAGAGGCAAGGGAGTCATTTCCTCTGGCATCCCAAAAAAGGTCTACGGAAGGCCAGGGGAAGGGAGACATTTCCCCATCGCTTGTTGAACTATCTACAAAGTCCAGGAAAAGACCCAGGAAGGGAGATATTTCCCCATTGCTTGGTGAGTTGACATAGTGAGTCCAAGAGCCAGAGGGGATGGAGCCATTCCCCTGGTATTATGAATCGATTAAGTAGTTTGAAGAGACTTGTTCTGTGCCTGCCATTGACTGAGAAATCCTTTAAGAGAATGGTTAGAACTTTGTTTAATGTAATCTAGAGAACACATCTCATCACCAGGAGGTGAACAAAAAGCTTCAATCCAGAATAAGGTAGTCACTCTTCTGGACTGATATCATCCTAATTATTCCGGAGTTAAGAGTGTAAGGGATAGAAATGAGTTTTGATATAGGACTGTGGTTTTTTTGCTTCAGGGTGCCGAAATACCGGGAACACTGACCCCTCAGTAGCAACTGCAGAGATCACTTGTGCAATCTGGCCTCTGGCACTAGAAAAATGCAGGAAGCCAGAGGGCTTAAGAAGGAAGCTTCTGTTAAGCTCACCTGGTCGCTGCGGGGACGTTGGAGCATAGTTGCAGCCCTTCCTGGAACTGTCTCCCCTGGGTCTGGCTTCTTCCCCTGCTCCTGTGTTGTGGACTGCGCTGGTTGTTGATACTGCCCCTGCGAGAATACGAGAGGCCGTGAGAATGATGTGAAATGATTGGTCTCCCTCGAACCCTTCTTCCCAGAATGTGGTGAGCATGCGCCTACCCATATAGTCTCATCTGTTTAATTATGACAAGCTCTCCGTCCTGCTTTTCACTGCAGGGGCGCTTTTAGATAGACCGAGTTTCTTCACTGGTCCATGTGCGTGGCAGCCCAAACCGGCTGTGGCTGAACCACTTCAAAGGTAAGTATCCTTCGATAATGATTATTGCCCGTATACTTTTGTGATGTCTTTTCCCTTGATTATTGTCCGTATCTCTTGTAACGTCCTTCCTTTTTCCCAATAGGTGATAGGAGGGCCAGCGGTAGTTGCGGTGCAAGAAGCGGGCCCCAATGGAGAAAAAGGGAGTTCACGATGTCCCAATAGGTGGTAGGTTTGGTTCTTAGATCAAGCGTGAGGATTGGTTTGAGCACGACCTTAGTATAATCTCTTTATAGTTTTTCTAATCTTATTTTGTCCTTTTCTCTTGCAGGGATGGCCTGGCGAAGTCAGACTGGAATGCTGTTATCCGGACATCTGCCAGCAGATGAAGGATGCCTAGATCTGCGATGAAGCTGGCTGAAAGTGGACACCCGAGTAGTGTTGTGGCTGGGAGCCAGAATCAGGTAAGGATGCGCTCCTACTGTGGTTGCTGCCGGAATCGGGCAAGCTGCCGGAATCGGGCAAGGATGCGCTTCCGGCGGCAGTGAGCGTTACGCTGCTGTAAGCAGACTAACGTGAAGCGCCTGCATGCGAGCGGGGCAGGCCTAAATAGCCTAGTCCCGGCCACGCCCATTTGTTCCGACTCATGGCACCACCCTGCCACTCCTAGAGGATGCTGCACGTGCAGCCCAATTAATTCCTATGGCCACATGGAGGCCCTGCAGGGGAAGAAAAGCATGTGCACCAGAATAAAGTGTGCAGAGCACACTTACTCATGAGCCTGGCACCAAAGGCGCCAGGACTGGGTCCAACTGGACCTTTTATGTAGTGTAGCTTGGGGACCTTGCCCAGTGGCAATGACAGCACTCCCCTCAAGGCCCCCCTCACGGGTGCTCTTCCTCCTGGTCCTGGCTTGGAGGGGTTGTTGCGATTGAATTGTCTGATTAGTCGTGGAGCATGGACGAAGTCACTAGGTTCCTATGTAGGGTCTTGAGGTCCATAACCTTTCCAGTCTATAAGGTAGTATAGTTTAGATCGTACTATCTTGGAATCCAGAATAGACTTGACCTCGTATTCTGGTTCTCCTCCTCTGTCGGGCTCGGCTGGTGCCTCAATCCGAGTACCTGGTTTCATCAGTTTCAAGAGAGAAACATGAAACACTGGATGGAGCTGATGGGATAAGGCCCCAGGTACCTGGGGCGGAAGGCTTGTGGTCCTTTCAAGGGAATGTTCTTGGATGCCAACCAAACTGTATCCCTGACTTGATAATGTGGAGCCTCTCTTCGGTGCCGATCTGCAAATTTTTTCTGTTGTTCTTAGGCTCTGGTCAGATTTTCAATTGCTTCTTTAAGGGTTTGAGTGATTGTTTTGTGCAAGGCTGTACTGCTGGCATTTCTAATTCGTCAAGTGAATCAAAAGTGGACGCTCAAGCATGTCGACCATGCACTGTGTAGAATGGGGTCTGTCCGGTGCTAGTGTGGATAGAATTATTGTAAGCGAATTCGGTCAACCAAAGGATGTTTTTCCAGGACTCTTCAGTTTGTTGTAACATACACCTCAGGTATTACACCAGTGTCTGGTTGGTTCGTTCGGTTTGGCCATCGGTTTGGGGTTAATGCTTGTGGATAGCCTGAGATCAATTTTGGCTATTTTGCAACACCTCCTTCAGAGTGCTGAGACGAATTGTGCTCCACGATCTGAGACAAATACCCATGGGAAACCGTGTAACTTGACAATTTGCTCCAAAAATACATTGGCAAACGCAAGGAAGTGGACTCCCGAGTAATGTTGTGGCTGGGAGCCAGAATCCAGTAAGGATGCGTTCCGACGGAGGTTGCTGTTGGAATCAGGTAAGCTGCCAGAATCAGGTAAGGATGCACTTCAGGCGGCGGTGAGCGTTACGCTGCTGTAAGCAGAGTAACACGAAGCGCCTGCATGCAGGCAGGGTAGGCTTAAATAGCGTGGTCCCGGCCACACCCATTTGTTCCGACTTGTGGCCCCACCCTGCCACTCCTAGAGGATGCTGCACGTGCAGCCCAATTAATTCCTATGGCCACACCCAACCTGACGGCATGTGGAGGCCCCTGCAGGGGAAAAAAAGCATGTGCACCAGAATAAAGTGTGCAGAGCACACTTACTCATGAGCCTGGCGTCAAAGGCGCCAGGACTGGATCCAACTGCACCTTTTATGTAGTGGAGCTTGTGGTCCTTGCCCAATGACCATGACAGCCGCTTACAAGCTGGTGTGGCTCTGGAATAGCTCGACCATCTGTCACACACTGGTGACTCTCTCATCGAGGGGCAGGGGGGAGCCTTACCCTCCTGAGTGTCCAGGACTGCTCTGATGAACTAGAGCTTTTGAGTAGGTGTGGTGCGATAATACTGAAGATTTACTGAGAAGCACAGCTTGTGCAGCAGCGACCAGGTGTCTATGATGCGAGACGGAAACTGCTCCGACGACTTTCCCCAGATCAGCCAGTAGTCCAGGCATGGGAACACATGAATGCTGGATCTCCGGAGATGTGCTGCCTCTAGTGCCATCAGCTTGGTGAAGATCTGTGCAGAGGAGCCCAACCCAAAGGGGAGTATCTTGAATTGGTAGTGCATGTCCTCCATGAGAAATCTCGGGTATCTCCTGTGCCTGTGATGGATGGGCATGTGGATATAAGAAGTTCCTGCAAACCTAACGACACCAACCGGTTCTGCAACTGCAGAGCCTTAATGTCATGACCACTGGCCCCAAAGTGTCAGACCTAGCCCAACATCCTTGGAAGCAGGGTCATGATCCTCATTCCAGGCACCAGCCGCCCCCCGTAGGGGCCTTTTGGACCTTGTCCTGGCGCCAGTGGCGCCAGGCTCATGCTCATAAAGGGACCCAGTCCCGGCACTGGAAGCGCCGGGCTCATATAAAAGGGATTGGTGCTTGGGTGGACTTACCTGCTGCAGACCATGCTGCCTTCCTACCTGCAGGATGAACTCTTCATCCAATCCTGCTGGGACTACTTTAACTGCTGGGTGGGGCCAGCACCACTCCCAAGAACCACATACTGGAACTCTTTTCTTACCTCTGGAGGCTGTGGAAGAAGACGCCTAAGCACTACTGAAGGCTATTTAAACCACACCCGATTGGTTTCACGTGCTTCGCGTTATTCTGCAATAGCAGCAGGACGCTCACCGTGTCGGCTCCAGCTGATCTTCTTCTTCTGCACCTGAAAACAGGACAATCTTCAACTTACCTTCCTGAAATCCAGCTCCAGCCTTCCGTGACATCTGAAAAGGAAAACGAGAACATTAGAGTAGCACGAGAAAATACCAGAGCTGCTCTTACCACCCGTCGGCGCCTTCCAAGGCCCCGTGCCGCGATTCTTCGTTCTCCAGCCATCTGCAACAACAAAGAATACAGGTTAGCGATAACTCCATGATATCTGCTTACCTGTGCCACGGTCTCCGCGAGCTCCGTTCTGCGCCATTTGTCCGCACCTGTAAAATACAAGAAGGACATTATTAGAGCTCAGGACTCCATTTCTACTCACGTGCCTCAAGTGGTCCTCCGGCACGATCCTTCGGCATCAGTCTTCATCGCCGGTTGCACCGCGACCTGAAAGAAAAGGGGAAAAAGACATTTAAAAGTGCATTTAACTTCAGATGAACCTTTTGCTTGCCTGCAAAAAACTCTGGACTTTTCCACTTACCAGATCAACATACCGGACCTGCAAAGAGGCAAGATTCTGAAAGGACAATAAAAGACTCAAATAAGGCACTTACCGTTCGTGCAGCTAACGACGGTCTTGCCTTCTGGACTCTACCTCCGCAATAAAAGGCTGAACTATCGTCCAGTGAAGTAACTGGCTACAGCGCCCCTGCACAGACGCAGGATGGAGAGCGCCGCATTTACTTACCTAAGGTGAGCACGTGCGGCCTAGGGGAGTCGTAGGAGTGTCAGGAAGGGGAAAGGGCTGAAACCCCGTCAGGCAGACGTTAACCCCGGTTTCCTCTCTGCCCGCAGACATCTCACTCTCCGGATTAAGATCACAGTAAGGAGGGGGCCCTTCCAGGGTGGTGCCAAAGACCTGCGAGTGACTCTGGAAGGTTCGGAGAACGCCCAGACCAGACCCGCGCCTCCGAGGGATTCAGGTGAGCGTTACACTTAAGAATCTCTCGGGGCGTCACTATCTTGAATTTGTCTTGCCTCAGGAACTTATTCAAGGCCCTGAGGTCCAAAATGGGATGCAGTACGCGTCCTTTTTTGGGTGCCAGGAAATACCTAGGCCGAACAGCCTCTTCCATGGCACCCTTCAACAACAGGGCTTGCAGTTCTTCATGGAGCTCCTGTTCCGGTTGTTGGGGAGAAGGAGGTGGTCTGTATGAGGGCCTCCGTAAGAAGGGAAGACAGTACCCCCCTTTAGATGAGCTGTAATGCCCAGGCATCAGAGGTTATTTCCCGCTAAAAGTACTCCGTCCAACTGGGGAAATGTGAGGGGAGAACTCAAAGCAGCTTTGAGACCGAAGCCGGCCCAGCCGCTGGTGTCTGCTGGGCCCTAGAGGCCCGCCTGTCCCTTCCGGAGCAGGGGAAACGCCTCTGTCATTGCCTGGATTGTGGGGGCTGTATTAGGGAGAATTCTCATTTTATGGCGTATTTTCCTTACCTAAAGAGTCCCCCAGCAGCTTTGCTGGATTTGGAGGGTTTGTTTCTTTTTACCTGCCAAGAGTGAGACTCTTTTTCCCACTCTTAGGCATTTTTGCTATGTGTTTTCTAGGCTATTTTTGCGTTTAATGCTTATGGGATGTTCTCTACCCCATACGAACCATCTTTATTCACATGTGTTACACAGCACCCTCAGTGCAGTGACACAGGAGTGTCGTAGTGACCCCCAAACAGACTCCATACCCTGGGACTGACTACTGTCTCCCAGGGCATGTAAAGTCCCCATTGACTTTACTAGTCAAATCCTATGAACTATACCAGTACAACCCATCTTACTATGGAGGTGCTGGAAGGGGTTAATAGTTTTTCCCCTATGTTCGTTTTCGAGAGTGTACCCTACAGTACCTCTCTCAAAAGTGGTTACTACCATAAATATTCGAACACAAATATTTCTCTATGGGATTTTCCCATTGTTCGAGGCTATCACTTATTCTGACAGCCGCTAACATACCGCCGGTGCATTTTAATATTAACTTTGCTCCGGCAGGTTTTAATTTGCCAGAACTTTAATATAACTTCTTTTTTGTGTCTTTCTCCTAACCCAGGTCGCGGATTCTTTTGTTCGTCCGTTTGGCAGGCTTCTGCCCAGAAGCCCTCCTTCCGGCGCCACTGAGTCTGGGGCGGGTCCATTGTGTGGGAGGGAGAGTAGGACCCCTGGAAAGGGTTGCCTCAGCAACCCATGTCACACTCTATCCTGATAGGCTGGAGGGTCTCCCGCCAAGATGAGCACTCCACTGTGTGAGTGACAACTAGGCTGTATGAATGGGAATCTTTTTGCATAAAAGCAGGGTCCTGAGGACTAGAAGAGCAAGACGTTGCCACTGGAACTAAGAAGCCGAAGAGGAGAGAACCCAAAGACATCTGCATCGACAACCACCGGTGAAGCCCTGCTGCAGCGTCTCACCACTTTTCTTCACACGAGGAGAAAAGATCTTCACCTGCAAGAGCCTTCTTCCCTTGAGCTGGTGGGGCCAACCAGTTTGCCAAGCGCCTTCCCGGACTTGCCTTGGTCGAATCTCCCGTACCCTGTACTCGGAGGCCGGATAGCCAGGCACCAGTCCACCCTGCCCTTCGATTTAAAGGAGCGTACCTTTTATTCGACGGGCAGCACCGCAGCTGGTTTCATCCCTGGGTAGTGCAGTAACTTGATGTCACGAAGCCCGCTCCCGGGGAGCCGGCTCAGGCCCTGCGTCCCCGAAAGCGGACATCAAGTCCCCGGGGAAGGTCCCAGCGACCCCTTATAGGGGCCCTTTGGACAGCGTCCTGGCGCCTATGGCGCCAAGCTCATAGAAAACGTCAGTCCTGGCGCCATAGGCGCCAGGCTCATTATGAAAGTGTTTGGGTGCACTTAACTGATGCAGACCATGCTGCAGAACCCCGGCCTCCTTGAGGCCTGAAAGGAACTACTTTACCTGTGGGACTCATTTACCACCCGGGCGTGGTCGGGGAAGGATACATACCTGATTGGAGGAAGGACGCATTCTAGGAACTTCTTCCAAGGCTATTTAAACCACACCCGATCAGCCACACGTGCTTTGCGTTGTTCTGCATCTAGCAGCTGGACGCTCACTGTGTCTGCTCCTGCATCTTGACTTCTGCCACACCTGCCAGCATCCTGAATCACCTGCAAAGGAAGGGAACAAGAGAACAGAAGAAGGAAAAGGCCTCACCTGCTAAATCTGCATCCCAGAGACATTTCGCCGAAAATCCTGAAAAGGAAGACATTTATTTTTAAAAGCACATCGCATCGATCGCTGCAGCGCCGCATTCTACTCACCTTTACAGGGCGCCTCCATGTTCAGCAGCGACCATCCGGATTCGCAGTCGCGCCCCCGCGCCTAGGGAGAAAAAGACAAGAACAAAGGTGAGAGAAAGAAGGGAAAAGGGAAGCTAAAACTCCATGTCAAGACTTACCTGTTGGGTCATTCCCTTTTCATTTCGGGTCCGCGCCGCATCCAGGCATTTTCGGACCCCGGCCCTTAAGGGGAAAAAGACATCAGCGTTAATGAGTGAATGAAAAGACATTACCAAAACACTCATTAAAGACTTACCTGATTTCCACAAGGATTTCACCTCTCACCTCGGGTCGGTGCCTGTTCCCCGGCATTCCGTACCCCGGCCCCTATGGGGAAAAAGACACTAGCATTAGAACATTAATCCATGGACACAAGGGGAACCACTTATAGAAAAACTTACCTGGAAGCCAAGCAAGTTTGGTTCTCACCCATCCGAAAATCCAGTGACGTAACTGGATACCAACGCGCCCCTGCATCAGAGCAGAATGGAGAGCTCGTCCTTCCAGACCCTAAGGTGAGACGCTACGGGGAAGCACAGAAGGGTTTTGAGGAGGGTGCGAGGGGTAAGTGGGAGGTCGATTGTATTACCCCGCAGACAGTTAACCCCCTATTCTCACCTACAGGAGGATACTTCTGCGAGTCAGACAAGCCAGATCTGGGGCCCGGTCCAGTCCGTCTTCCGAACCCTGCGCATCACCTTAGACGAGGTCACAGCAGCGCGAACCAGGCCAGCGCCCCCGTGGGAGTCAGGTGAGCGTTACACTCGAACCTTCCTCCACGACGAGAGCATCTCTTTCTTGCTGGATCACACGAACTGCAGGAACTACCAGGAACAACCGCCACCGCAGGAGCCACTTCTTCATACTAAGGTACATTGTTCCGCCAGGCCGCCCTTTCTTCGCGGTAGTGCTAAAGGTGTTTTAAATCCTTTACCTACCTGTTGGGTTGGCCGCCCCTAACTCTTAACATTGTCTTTTCAACTTCTGCAACCACCTTTTCCAATATCGTTAACCAAAGACTTGACTGCAGCTACAAGAACATTTTGCTCCTGGGCCCTTACCCTGTACCACTAACTCTGGCACAGGCCTACTGACTCTGGTCGCATTTGTTAGATCTGCCTTCTCGAGATTGATTCTCCATTCGAACTGTGTGGTGCACCCCCTTCTTATAACTACTTTCTTCCCACTGCATAATCATTGTGAAGAACAAGTTACTCTCTTACCTAGTAACGTTCTTTTGATGGGATAGTCCGACAACGTATTCCATATCTATGACAGTAATCACCACAGCTGTGCTGCTTTGGAAAATCTTTTGGCGTCTGCGTCCTGCGTCGATGACGTCGATACGCCACCCTCGAGGACCTCCTCCCACGGCCGACGTCACTGGATGTTAGAAGCAGGACGCACGACGCCCGTAGCTTCAGTTGCAGTTTTTTCCAAGAACGTGTGGCACCAGTCTTCTGCCAGTCTGACCACACAAAGCCTTGCGGAAACGTAAGCGGCAATCGCATAAGAAATTCTGTAGCGGGGAAGGCAGGGAGGGAGCGATATGGAATAAGTCGTCGGACCATCCCATCGAAAGAACGTTATCAGGTAAGAGAGTAACTTATTCTTCGAGGGGATTGGGTCCTCGGACGTATTCCATATCTATGACAGACTCCCAAAGCAGTACCAATGCAAGGAGGTGGGAAAAGAATTTAGAATACAGAAATTTAGAATGCCCAATCAAATTGCGGAGCGAAAGGACTGCCTTGCCAAAGGCCAGATCCTGCCCAGGGATGGAATCGAGGGAGTAGTGACGTACAAAAGTATGGACCGAAGCCCAGATGGCTGCATCACAGATGTTACGAATAGGAACACCCCTCTGTAGGGCAGTAGAGGCAGCCATACCCCTGGTAGAATGGGCTCGCAAGCTGACTGGTGGGTCCTTACCCGCCAAGCGGTAACATTCAGAAATTGCCAGAATAATCCAGCGAGACAAAGTCTGCTTAGTCACAGCTTGTCCCAAACGCTTTCCAGCGTAACCAATGAATAGTTGATCGTCCACTCTGACCCGGGACATGCGTGAAATATAAAAGCTTAAAGCTCTCCTAGGATCGAGCCTATGGAGCCTCTCCTCTTGCTTACCAGGATGCAGAGGAGGATAAAATGCCGGAAGAATAACCTTCTGGCCTAAATGAAATTCCGACACCACCTTCGGAAAAAAGGAAGGACGAACTCTAAGGAAAACCCTGCCCTTATGAAATACAGTGAAGGGTGGCTTAACTGAAAGTGCCTGTAACTCACTTACTCTGCGAGCAGAAGTGACCGCAACAAAAAATACAGTTTTAAGAGTTAACAGTCTCAAAGGGCACGAATGCAAAGGCTCAAACGGAGCACCCATCAGAAACTTGAGGACCAGGTTCAAATCCCAACCGGGCACCTGAAAAGGTGACAGAGGGACCACATTAGTGAGCCCTTTTAGAAACGGAGAAATTAAATGGATTTTAAAGTAAGAACACTCTTCAGACGAGCGCTTAAATATGGACAGCGCCGCCAGGTAACCTTTAACGGTACCCACTTGTTGCAAGCCCCTGTGGGATAAAGAAAGCAAAAAAGACAGAACCACAGGAATGTCCCATGAAAACGGATCCACATTCTTAACCCTGCACTAGTCGCACAACTTTCCCCAACGGCAACGGTACAGGGACTTTGTTGCGGGCCTTCTGGCCGAAAGCAACACCTCCATCACGTCTTCAGGGAGGTCCCAATCCTTATACCTCAACTTTTCAGAAACCAAGCGTGAAGATTGAGGGATCTGACCTCTGGATGGAGAAGCTGACCCCCCCCCCCTCCCGTGAGAGGAGATCGTCTCGGTAGGGAAGACGACGTGGAGGGCAGATGGACAAGTCGAGAAGGTCCGGGTACCACGTCCTCCGGGCCCATGCCGGAGCAATGAGGATCATCCGGGAACCGAACCTTCGTAACCTCTGCAGCACTTGCGGGATGACGGGGACTGGAGGAAAAGCATACAGCAGTGGGAATGACCACTCCACCACGAACGCGTCTCCTAAGGCTCCTCTTGGAGGAAATTCCCGCGAGCAGAACCTTTCGCACTTCCGGTTGACACTGGAGGCAAAGTGATCCACTTGAGGGGTCCCCCAAAGGGCGAAGATCTCCAGGAGAATCTCCTGAGCCAACTCCCACTTATGAGAGATCACGCTCTACCTGCTCAGAGCGTCCGCCGTCTCGTTTTCGTCTCTGGCCAGATGAACTGCCGAGATCGAAACTTCCTGCTGTATTGCCCAGAATCAGAGCTGCATCGCCTCCCTGCACAGAGGAAGTGACCCTGCCCCCCCTTTTTGTTGAGGTAGTGCATGGCCATTGTGTTGTCTGTCAGGATCAGGACATTCTTTCCTTGCACAGTCGGCAGAAAAGCCTTGAGGGCAAGCCTGACGGCCCTCAGTTCCAACAGCTCCAACAGCTTGATATGGAGTCTGGACTCCGACGGAGAACAACCGCTGACTGTCAACTCGTTGGCATGAGCTCCCCATCCCTCAGAGGGATGCCTCTGTCACGATCGTCCCCTCCGGCCAGGGTAGCCAAAATGGCGCCCCCTTTATCAGATTGCCTTCGACGGCCCACCACAGAAGGTCCTGGGCGACCGAGGACGGCACCTGAACAGGGTATGACATCCAGCTGGAAGGCTGAGACCACTGGAGCTTGAGTGCCCATTGCACAGATCTCATCCGCAACCTGGCCTCTGGCAACAGAAGAATGCAGGATGCCATGAGGCTGAGCAATCTCAAGAACTCGAATGCTGGGAGACGCTGGGCATGCTGAACATTGTGCACCATCTGCTGAATGTGATGAGCCCTCACCTGGGGGGTAAACCACTGCCCCAGGAACGTGTCGAGCACTGCTCCGATGTACTGGAGCCTTTGAGTTGGCATCAAGTGGGACGACTTTAAGTTGACGGAGAAGCCTAGCTTCTGGAGGGAGTGGCAGGGGACGGACAGATGATCCAGGACTTGCTCGGGAGAGCGCGCCCTGATCGACCAATCGTCCAGGTAGGGGTAGACGTGAATCCCCCCTTTCCTGAGATGCGCTGCCACCACTACCATGAGCTTGGTGACGACCCGCAGGCGGAGGTCAATCCGAACGGCAGGACCCGAAACTGAAAGTGCGAGACGCCAACCGCGAACATCAGGTACTTCTTGTGCTTTGGATGGATCGGCACAGGAAAATAAGTGTCCTTGAGGTCGAGAGACACCAACCAGTCCTGAAGTTGAAGGGCCTGGAGGACTTGAGAAAGAGTAACCATCTTGAACTCTTCCTTCCTGAGGAGTTTGTTCAAAACGCGCAAGTCCATGATGGGTCTCAATCCCCCGTCTTTCTTGGAAATCAAAAAATAAGGGGAATACCATGCCTTGTTCCTCTCCGCTACAGGCACCAGTTCTATGGCGCCTTTCTCCAGCAGGGCTTGAACCTCCTGCACAAGGAGCGGATCCGGACTCTGCAATGAGAGATTCCCCGGTGGATTGTCGTGAGGCCTCTGCCGAAAGGGAAGACAGTAGCCGTGGGCTATGATCTTCAGAAACCACACATCTGAAGTAATGGCACGCCATTTGTCAAGATGCTGCACCAGCCTTCCCCCAACCGGCGAACCATGGGACATGGCCTCATGACTGAGCTGAAGGGGCGTTGCCTGAGGGCAAAGAGGCAACTGCCCGAGCGGCCTTGGCACCTCGAGTACCCTGCTTTCCACCTCTGGCACTTCTACGGTGGCCCCTCTGACTGGCAGCTCCTCTCGCTTTACCAAAGGATGAGTAATAACAAAAGGAACCTCCCCTCCATTGCTGTCCCCTAGGACGAAAAGGCGGAGGTTGGCGAACTGCAACGCCCAACGACTTTGCTGCAGCTTTGGAAGTCTGCAACCTCTCAAGGCTCTCGTCAGCCTTGCTGCCAAAAAGATGTTCACCGTCAAAGGGCATGTTGAGGAGCCGGGTCTGTACATCAGGAGCAAACCCCGACTTCCGCAACCACACAAACCTGCGTATTACGGTGCCCGCCGCCATGGACCGGCTGACGCAATCTGCCATGTCCAAACCCGACTGAACGGCCACACGCATGGCATCCTTGCCATCCTGGACCATAGCAAGAAAACCATCCCGTTCGTCCCCTTCGGGAATATGTTCAGCCGCTAAGGAAACACAGTTCCACAGAGAGTGCGTGAAACATGACAAGGCACAATCGGAGTTGGCCGCCTGAAGAGCCATACCCACTGAAGAAAGCACTTCCTTCGCCCAACCATCAAAACGCTTGTCGTCCCTATCAGGAGGGATGGTAGGATACAACGCCTGCTTTGCTGGGGCCGTAGCCGCCTGCACCACCAAACTCTCCGGAGTGGGGTGCTTGGTCAAGTAGCAGGGGTCGCTCCTGGCTGGGCGGTATTTTCGCGGCAAAGACGTGCCCACTGCCGGGAGACTCTCCGGAGCAGTCCAAGCCGCCACCACCCTCCTCTGTAGAGCCATATACAACGGTCAGTTGGTGGACCTTGGTCTAGGATATCCATGAGGTCATCCTGAAGAAAATCCCCTGGGGGAGCAGACCACCCCAAGTACTCGGTGACCCTAGACATAAGGCGCCGGTACGAGGAGTTGGCATGGGTGCCAGGCTCAGGCCTACAAAACTCCACCTCCGGAGAGGTGTCCAGACCACTGGCGTCGTGCAGGGACTGACGCAGGTCCTCAATCTGGCTATGGCCCGAGAGAATCTCATCTGGCACCGTATCAGGAACCATGCCATCATCAGAGCCCTCATCCACCTCCGAAATGTACTCAAGATGGCGGAAATAGGGCACAGAATGGGGAACAAAGCCATGCTTGACCTTGACCAGAGCCTTTCTAGGGGGTTTCCACCGCGCCCTGGGGTACCCCTGTCAAAACAGCCTCGAAAGGCGTTGAGTGAATCGGCATTGACGCCGAACGCGGCGCCGACAGCATCGACGGCGTCGACGCAGGCCTCGAGGGCGGAGCCCCAAGCGTGTCCCTCGACATCCTGGGCACCGATGGTGTCGACGACTTCGGCGCCACGGGCGTCGACGTCTTCCTCGAAGACGTCACAGGCTCACACGGTCTCGAGCGCGTCGAGGACCGGGACCTGGAACGGGTGTGACTAGAACGATTCCCCTTGTCCAAGCGGGACCGCTCCCGCGAATTGTGCCGACCACCTGAGCCCGAAGGCGTACGAGCAGTGTCTCTAGTCCGATCACGACCGACCCCACTCAGAGGCGCGGACGGACCAGTGCCCTGAGATTCGAGATTCGCTAGCATTTTCTTACCGAAGGAAGCCCATCCCTTTGGCGTCGCATGCTTGGTGGGATAAGTGACCCGCCGACGGGCGGAGTCCTCGGATGAGGACGGGGAAGGCGACCGATGACAGCGCTTCCGGGAGTGCCTCGAAGAGGCAGAGGAGTGGCGGGACCCACTCCTGGACCGAGACCCACTCTACTTCCGACGATGATGCAGAGTCGCCCCTCGAATCGTCCGTCAAAAGCACTGCGGACCTCGACTTCCGGGGCTTGGACACCTTACCGACAGTTTCTTCTTGCGCTCCCGCAAAGCTTTGGATGTAAGCGACTGGCAGTCGACACAATCATCCGTGTCATGGGCATCCCCGAGGCACCAGAGGCAGGCGTTGTGCGAGTTCGTCACTGACATCTTGGACCCGCAGTCCCCGCACTTCTTGAAGCCCGGACGCGGGGTGGAAGAAGAGGTAAACATCACAAAGGACTTTACCTTCACAAATGAACAGGTTCTAAGAACCGAAAGAACAGAAACTCCAAAGAGTCGAGGCGCGCCGAGATCTCTGAAGCGAACACGTTCGTGGAAAAAACGGAACTGAGGCTACGGGCGTCGTGCGTCCTACTTATAACATCCAGTGACGTCGGCCGTTGGAGGAGGTCATCGAGGGCGGCAAATCGACGTCATTGATGAAGACACTGAAAGATTTTCCGAAGCAGCACAGCTGTGGTGATTACTGTCATAGATATGGAATACGGCGGAAGACCCAATCCCCTTGAAATGCCATTTTGCTCAGTTTTCATTTTAAGTATTGCTTACACTGATGCACTGTCTTGCTGAACTGGTTCACAACTGATGGGAAGTGTTGTTAGGGTGTATAAGAACCTATTTCTGAATAACATGTGCTTTCCCTCCCTTGTGTGGAATTGTTAGAGGATCCCTTGTGTGTAGTTTTCACTGTGCCGTTTTGCTCAGTTTTCACTCTGGTTCACTTGGTCTACAATTCATATAGGGAGTGTGCATATTCTTCCTTGACTTAATTTAACTTGCTTGATAGCTGTGTTTGATTAGAAGTGTATAAAATAAATATATATCTACTTTTTAACTACAAAGCTTTGGTCAGTGTTTCCTTGTTCCATAGTCTAATGGGCCTAATGTGTGAACCCTGAATATTGCTCACCTCCCTCTTGAGATAAGTCTGACTGCTCAGCCACAGCTACCAACTAAATCTTTGTGGTACAGACTGATACCAAAGGGGATTTATTGCTCTCACCTGTAGTCCTAATCTGATGTAGTGCTCCCTAAGGGAACTGCACTGGATTCTGCCTAACAGGCTGCGTAAAAAGTTTCTCCCAAAAAGGAACAAACCGTCAAAAGCCTCTTCCCCTAATGGTTCTCAAGATAGACTTCGTAGGCTGTTCGGAGCTAACTTGGAGTACTTCTCGCAAAAGACTCATTAGCAATAGGGCCGAACGGATGCTTCCCATCAAAGGCAATGTCGACAAACTTGGCTTGAACATTCGGGGGGAAACACCAAATTTTTCAGGTAAGCCTGCCTGAGTATTACTGTAGCCGACCCCATAGCTCTGCCCAGACAATCTGCAGCATCCAGGCCAGATTGCAGGCTTTCATGGGCTACTTCCTTGCTGTCCTCCAGTAAGCACAGAAACCCTTCCTGCATTTCCCCTTCTGGCATATCCTCTGCCACTTCTTGAATCAACCCCCAAAGGCTGTGTGTATACTTGGAAAAGGCACACAAAGCATTCACTGCCTTGAGAGCCATGCTATTAGAAGAAAATTACTTTTTGCTGATGCGTCGTATTTCTTCGACTCTGTGGGTAAATTGGAGGTCATTGTGTCTAGTGTTGACTGTGGCTGTCAGAATCACAAAACCCTCAGGCATAGCATGAATTGACAAATATATCGGTCACCCCGCACAGGTTGACTCTTCTTTGTAAACACGGATTGCACCGGAGGTGTGTAACAGGGTCTTTGCCAAATGGAGTTAATGGGGTCTGAAATGGCTACACTGAACCGCATTGCTTGTTCGGTGGGTGGGCCTCTGACAAGAATACGGCTCAGTTCATAGGCTGCCAGTAGCTTAGCAGGGGCATACAAACTCAGGGCATCCAGCACTCTATTCAATGTCTACCGATATGCATTTGCATGGCCATAGGGATGGGCCTGCTGCATGTCCAAGTCAGGGGAGGTGTCCAAGTAATTTGCATCGCACAGACCCTCAGCCAAGTTAACAAGATCGTCAGGATGGGCAAAAAAATAATTGCTACCTGTCCCTACTGGCACCGGTTGAAAGTCGAGATCCTGGTCCTGTTCTCGGAAAAAGGAGGTAATTGTGTCAAAAAATACTGTTCTTCACTCTGGGACATAGGACTTCTAGAACATCGGTGGCGATCTCAATCTGGGCATCGATAGTATGAATTATTGGTGCCGTCCGCGCAGATTGGGGTTTCGACATAACAGTCAACTCGACCATGGTCAGTGTGTTCCCAAAGGTGCTCAACACGACTGGACCTCAATGGCGCCAGTAGCACCGGGCGCAACAGGGGCTTACCTGGCTTTCTGCTTCCCATTCGGCTCTGGATGTGCCAGAGCCGGATTGGGAGGTACCTCGCTCCTCGGATGTGTCCGAGTCATGCCTGCAATGCTTCTTCTTGAGACGAGGACAATGAATGGCTCCTGAGAATGACCTCTTTAGTCTTCTTGCAGAGCCAGTTCTCTTTCTCCAGAGTGCCCCCCCGTCTCCTGCTAAGATGACCGAGTTGATCGATCGATCTGGTGAACTCGATGGGGAGGCACCTCAACGTTAATATTGCTACCTGCTCCCATAGCGATTTTCGGTTCATCTGCTGACACGACCCGCAGTCTTCAGTGCTGTGTTCTGAGCTGAGGCACCACACGCAGATCCCATATAGGTCAGTTAGAGACATTTTAGAGTTGCAGTCGGTGCAACTCTTCAATCCTAACGGCTTGAAAGTGAACTTTTTCGAAATGTCAAATTAGACAATTTGAGAAAAAAACACAGTGAGAAGTCTCTCACGAGAGTCACTCTTAGAGCAGCGTGCTGAGCATGTGGAAAAAAGGAACTAAGGTATCGGAGCCTAGTGACTTAGTATATGTACGGCGAGCGGCATCACGTCCAGAGTCAGTGAATGCTGCATTGAGTCAAAATGGATCGATGAGAGTCGAGGTACACTACGCCCCCTGTCGAATGTTTTCCAAGCAGCTGACGCTGGAAGGGATATCTGTCTGATGAAGGGATCTATCTGATGAGGAATCTGTGGGAGAATGCAATTCATTGAAGACATACATAATAATAGTGGACTGTGGTAGAGAGGGGCCCACGGAAATCTGACCAATAACACACTAGCACAGGACCCATGGTTAAGTACATACAATGCCATTTTTGGAGAACTTGTCTAGTCAATGGTGAAACAACCCAGCAAGTAAAAAGCTTCTTCTACAGGTTGAGGTGCAGGATCCAGTATTATAGCAGAATTACATTTTTGGGGTTCCTTCATGCTGACCCTTTCAGGTCGCCTACACTTCTTTTTTTCTTCAAATTTGGTTTTTTTAGTTTTCTCAACAAGGGATGACATTACATGTATGGCATGAGTGGTATGTTCCATCCATAGACCAAACCGTATAATTCACCATGAACACTCAAAATATTAGAACCTCATTAATTTTCCCTTTGTCCCTCAATCCCACCCTCCTCCCCCCTTGGCTGGTCAGCGGCATCAGTAAGTCATCGTATTTTGCATGGACTACTAGATCTTGTAGGGCTAATTATCTTTCCTACTTGACATGTCAAACAGTACAAAGTTGAATAATACTATAGACGTGGCGTTGAATCTATTACTGGAGGCATCCTATTATGAGGTCATCAGAGCATAATTAAAGGTTCATCAATAGCCTGGAGACCAATCACAATGGTTGAATTACACAGCCATTAACAAACGTGCTTGCAAAGTCATTCCACAATTTTTCGTTTTGAGCCGACCTTCCGTGAAGGGCAGCTTTAATTCTCTCCATTGTCCATATATTGGTAGCTACTCCAATCCACTATCTGAGATGGGGTGTACCAAGCCTTCCATCTAATTACCAGGCAAGTTTGCGCCACTAGCAGCAATGGGGCTGCGAGACCACCAAGTTTCATTACCCCATCTTCGGTCGCCTCCAACCCAAACAATCTAAGAAGCGCTGACAGCACTCCATTTATACCATCCACCTGCTCTATCCAGCCCAGTACTTCACTCCAATATATCTGTACTCGGGGACAGTCCCACCACGTGTGCCAGTAGGTGGCCACATTCTCTCCAGCACATAGGACTAGTGGTCTGAAACATTTTAGATAGCGTATAGGGATCATATTGCCACCTGTGTAGCAATTTAATAGCATGGAGTTTATATTGTGCGGCGATCGATACTTGTGAGGGTGTCCTACAAATTCGGGTCCACGTGTGCTGATTGAATTCTCTACCAAAGTCTTGTTCCCACCTGTGTTTGAGTTTTATAATGGACTTCGAACCAGTGTCTAACAGTGCTTGGTACATAAGCGTAATCTGGCCCTTGGTTTCGATGAGAGTATCAAGGAGCTTTTCGAATGGTGTCGGTTCTCTTTGGATTTTCGTGCGCCATTTCTCCCTAGTCATGACCACTTTGAGCCGTAGATAAAGGAAGCTCGAGATTGGGTTTATCTGGAGTGCTTCCTCTAGTTCAGGAATTGTCAGGAATACCCCTCCCCTCCAGAGTTGCCCAACCCTCTCCAGGCTAGCATCGAACCATCCCTGATATACGGAATGATCAGGTATGTCCTTTCGTATGGCCGGGGTCCATATGTGGCTTAAGGGAGATGGCCATGTTGTGACATCCACCATGTCTCCCCCCTCCTTCCATATATCCCAGATGGTGCAGAGTATGAGGTGTTCTTTGAGTCGTGGTAAGAGTTTAGACCTGGGGACCCAAATCCATTCAGCTAACGTGGCCGGTGGGAAGTTGTCATTATATAGCTGGACCCACTGTAGGTCTTTCCCATTTCTCAAGTGGGGGATCAACACACTCAGTTGGGACCCTCGATAGTACAACTTCAGATCAGGGAAGCCGACTCCACCTTTATCTTTTGGGAGGATCAGGCCCTCATATGATATTCTCGGTTTTCTTCCCTCCCACAGGAAGCCTAGCATTGCATTTTTCACCTCTCTGAAAAATGTGTCTGGAATTTTCAGGGGAAGAACCTGGAAGGGGTATAAGAAGCGAGGGAGGCATACCATTTGGATGGCATTCAGCCGTCCCATCCATGAAATTGTGAGAAGTTGCCATTGTGCTAGGTCTGCATGAAACGCTGCAAGAAGCCGTGGGAAGTTGGCTTCATACATTTCGTTTAAGTGTCGCGTCAGGTTGATCCCTAAATAACGTAATGTTGAACCACTCATTACTAAACCTAGTTCTGAGAGTTCTCTGGTGGCTTTTGGAGTAGGCTCAAGTAAGGGGAATAAAATTGATTTGGACTGGTTTATTTTGAATCCCGATAGTGCGCCCTAGGTCTCAATGTGTTGTATAGCTCTGGGTTCAGAAGGTAGCAGCATCTGAATGTGGAGCAACATTTTGTTGGCATAAAGGGCCAATTTGTATTCCCTACCTTGGACCTTCAAACCTTCGGCCATGCTGTCAGCTCGAAGCTTTTGGGCCAGCGGTACCAACGAGAGAGCGAACAATATCGCTGAGAGAGGGCACCCTTGTCTTGTGCCTCTTTCGAGGGTGAACCATCTTGAGTATTCCGAGTTTACCATCACTGACGCCTTTGGGGATGTGTATACCGCTTTTACCCCTCTCCTGAATGAAAGGCCAAGTCCTATTTTGCGCAACACTGCCTCCAAAAAGTTCCATTCCACTCTGTCAAACGCTTTCTCTGCATCTATGGACAGCAGAGAGGGGGCGTTCGTCATTTTCCAGGCTTCGTTTATCAGGTGTAGGGTTTTACGGGTGGTGTTGGCTCCTTGTCGTCCAAGAATAAATACAATCTGGTCAGGGTGCATCAGGGCTGCCATATGTGTTTCGAGTCTTGCTGCTAATACGCATGTGTAAATCTTAGCATCAATATTAAGCAAGGAGATGGGTCGGTAGGAAGTGTATCGTCTGGGGTCCTTACCATCTTTAGGAATGACGGAAATGAGTGCCTGCGAAAAGGATTCCGGTACTAATACCGTCTGAAGAATGTGGTTGAACAGTTCTACCATGAAGGGGAGGACGGATCCAAGGAAGGTCTTATAAAATCCTGCAGTGTACCTGTCATTTCCAGGGGTCTTTCCTAGGGGTAGGCGTTCGATAGTGTTCTCAATCTCGTCCGCTGTTATCAGGGACTCTAATAGTTCAGTTTTGCCTAGTGGGAGTTTGGTCATATTTGTCTCGTTCATGTAGCTGTTAATTTACATCTCCCCATGCCTGGTCTCAAATTTGTAAAGGTGTTCGCAAAATGTCAATCCCACCTTCTTAACCAGAGCGTGCCACTCTTTGCCCACTAGGGCCGTGATCTGACTCCTGTAGATGTTTTCTGGCCTATCTGCCTTAGGACACCATATAACCCCATCAACCGGCTGCCTCACCTCTGCCCTGTCCATGCTACCCCATACCTTTTGCTGTTCCGTTCTAAACCACTCTCTTATTACTCTAATCTGAGCTGTCAAGTAATAGACGTTTGCTTCCCCCACCCCCCTGTGGGTGGGAGCCATCAACAAGCCCATGGACACACGCAACTTTTTAATTGTTCCAAAGAAACTTGCTTACCTGTCCCTGAAGTTCCTTAAAGAAGTGGAGCGGGACTTTCACAGGAAGAGCCTGAAAGTGATAGAGGACCTTTGGAAGGACCACCATCTTCAGAACTTTAACCCTCCCCAACTGCAAACTCGATAGATGCCCCTCTGCCTCAATTACGCAACTATCTTCAGGAGAGGTGGATAATTTGCTTTATATATCCCGCCCAACGACCCTGTAAGCTGGATTCAAGTAGCGGACACTTCCCGGAGACAAACACGTAGGGGCACCTTGCCTTCAGACCCAATGCCCTTTCATCAGACAGGGTCAGGCTGAGCATCTCCGATTTGTGGAGATTCATTTTTAGGCCTGCAACCCCACCAAATTGATCCAATACATTCCATAACACTGGCAGTGCGGACTCCGAATTCGTGACCGCTAGCAACACGTCATCTGCAAAGCGATCTCCTTGTGGAATCTCCTGCTGAACTCAATCCCCGTTATCTCCGGGGTTTCTAATACGGGAAAGTGAAGGCTCCAAATAAATAGCATATAGGAGCGGGGAGAGTGGGCCCTCCTGCTTCGTGCCCCTGGAAATCGATATAGTCCCCAATAACTGGCCATTTATAGCAAGGTGGAGAGTTGGGTCCCTACAGTATGCCCTCACCATGTGTATAACCAGTGTCCCAACCCCATAGCCTACGTTGTGCGGAAAAGAAACACCCACTCAACCCGGTCGAAGGCTTTCTCTGCATCTAAAGCCAAAACCGCTGGATTGCCGGTCAAGGTGGCCTTCTCAATGAGATGGCACACCCTGCGTGTATTGTCCGAAGCCTGCCTATTTTTAATGAATCCTGATTGATCCTCACTGATCAACTGCAGGAGCAGCTTCTCAAGCCGGTTCACCAATATCTTGGTGTCTAATATTGCATATAGGTTAATTAGGGAGAGGGACGATATGACCCACAGGGCTGCGGGTCTTTGTTGGGATTCAAGAGCAGAACCACTTTGGCCTCCTCCAAAGACGGAGCGATTCTCCCTGTCTCCCCAAAAGAATTGAAGGATACCAAAATCGGTATCGGGACCCCCTGGAAAGTTTAATAAAATATGACCAGTTAGCCATCTGGCCCTGAGGCCTTCCCCTTTGGCAGCGACCGAATTGAGGCCTGCACCTCTTCCAGAGTGGTTGTCCCCCCAGCTCCTCCCATTCCTCATGGGATATCTTATGCAATGACAACCTCGCCAAGTACTCTGTGCCACTTCCTTCAGAGAATACAGGCTGGAGTAGAACTCACTGAAGGTGTTTAAAATGCCGTAATTTGAGGTACACTCCGGACCTTATTTTCACTACCACCTTGGAACCCTCTTTTCTCCTTAATTGTCTAGCCAATAATGTATCTGCCTTATTGGCTTTAACATAGAGGTTTTGTTGGAGCTATTGGAAATATTGGTCTGCCCTTTTAGTTTGGAGGTTGTCAAGCTGGCACCCAATCACCCTATATTCCTTCATGCTTGCATTACCTGCATCATTCTCCATTTTGGACATTACCCACTTTAAATTGTTTTTCGAGATCCTTCTCTAGTGAGCTTCTTTGCCTATCCCTCTGCACTTTTCTAGCTATCAGCTCCCCCCTCAGGGTGGCCTTAAATGCATCCCAGGCGGTGTGTGCTTCCATTCCCTGCGAAGTGTTTGTCGTAAATAAAATCTTTTATTCAACTCCTCAGCTCCTCGCAAAATACTGGGTCATCGAGGAGGTGCTCTGGAAGTTTCCATCTCCAGAGTCCCGGACCTCCGCTCTGCCTACGCAGCGCCATACTGATCGGAGCATGGTCAGACAGTGCTATTGCCCTCACCAGCATATCACCCACCAGTCCCAAGAGGGTGCGAGCCACCCATACATAATCTATTCTTGAAAAAGACCTATGGATGTCGGAATAAAACATGTACCCACTATCCCCCCTACTTTAGTTCCCTCCATGTGCCCACCATACCCAGCCTTTCCATCCCCTCTTTCGTTTTCTTCTTGGTTGGGATCCTCTGATTGTGGTATATTCTTGCAATCCTGTCTCTGTCGGGGACCCACACAAAATTGAAATCTCTTGTAAGTATTATCCTACCCTTTGCAAACTTCTCTAGATCTCCCACAGCCATCCTCAGGAACCCCACAGTGGGGGCAGATTGTCACCAGCCCGTCCCCTTTGCCATCCCAGATGTTGGCCAAAATATATCTGCCCTCCAGATCTCCCTTTGTCTCTGCAACCCATAGACCTGGCTGTGTGCATAGAGCCAAGAGCTCTCTGCTCCGTTTTCCCTTATCATTGGCCTGAAACAAACGGCAGTACCCTTTCAGAGCTTTTGCTTATCCACCTTCCTAACATGTGTATCCTGAAGCGCAAACCTGTCTGCATTCTCCCTCCTCAAAAACTGTTCCACCTTCCTACTTGTCCCCGGTGAGTTAACCCTTTAACTTCCCAGACTAATTTCCTGCGGGACCCCCCTAAACCCATAGCCAAACCAAGATAGCAACACCCCCGCTCCCCCGGTGCCTCTCCCGGGTGTGCTTCCCTGTTGCCTAACACCCACCATAGTCTCAGCACAGCAGTATTGCCTGTTCTACCTCTCCCATCTTCCCCAGGTGACGGTACCCCTGGGCCTCAAGGAGCTCGCTGTTTAGCTCCTTTCTTTGAAGATATTGTCCATTCCCACTTCTTCCTTTTGATTGTGTCACCCCTTGTTCTTTGCTCGCTCGTTGGCGGTCCCTCTTCCATCTGTAGGATCTGCATCCCCTCTTCACAGGTGGCGATTCTGTGCTGCTTTCACTCCCATTCAAAAAGCAGTCCAAAGGGAAAGGTCCACTTGTAATGTATTTCCGCCCGAATCAGAGCCTGCAGCACAGTCCCCATCAGCCTACGCTTTGTCAGGGTGGTTTGGGCCAAGTCTGACCCATTGATCTATTGAGCTTTCTGACCGGCCGCCAGGATTTTCTCTTTGTGTCTGTACTGATGCAATGGCACCACAACGTCCCTGGGTCTGGTCCTGGGCTCACCCCTTCTAGGTCCCACTCTATGGATGTGGTCCAGTTCAATAGTGGACCAATCTTCATCTCAGAGAAGGTCTGCAAACACCTGTTGAGCCATCAGTCATAAGTCCTTATCCACCACCCCCTAAGCCCAGACCTTTAATTCTTATTTTGGACCTCCGAGAGTGATTTTCCAGGTCCTCACTCTGTCTCCAGCGCCTACGTGGCCCTAGCAAGCTGTGTCAACAATTAGTCTACCTTTCGGGTATCCTCCATCACCTCCTGCAACCCATTTTCTGTAGCGTCCACATGCTCCTGCAGCTTTGACATTGCCCTTTCACCTCTTGCAGGGCGTGAGAGAGTTCCCGCCACATCAGACTCAGCTGGGACTGATTGGTGTCCGCTATCTTCTCTCCCAAGTCCTCGAAGTATTGATGGAGGACCTCCTATGTTACCACCTTTTTCTTCTCTTGAGGGAGGCCCCTAATTTTTCCCGTTTCCCCCTGGTTCAACAGACCGTGATCGCCCCGATCGGGGAGTCCTCTTCCCTATGCCAAAGTCTCTGCAAATTTCCCTCTTGTACCTTCTTCCCTGGTTCAGGGGCCGTCAACGGGTCCTTTCCTTTTCCTTTCGACATGTTACTCCTCTTCAATGCAGCAAGGGGGATTCAAGGCCCCCTCTTGTCCAGGCAATTCAAACTTCTCGGATTTCTTGCTACCCGCTTCCATCCCCTCCACTGCTGGTCTTTCAACTGCAAGGCGCACACCCGTATCATGCCAAGGGGCACCCGTACGCCTGTGCCCGACTCTAGTTGTAATAGTGTGGCTCTTTACTCCTTGTTCTCCCCCTCCCCGGTGGGTGCCCTGTAGCCGGGCGGTGAGCACTCTTTCCTCATGTCCCCCTGGACTCATTACTTGCAGCTTGGCTGAGACGGTTGCCACAGGGGCTGTGGGGGAACACCCACAGGGCTCTTTGCCCCTATGTCCTCGGGTGAACTCACCGAGGGGCCTGGATTATATGCCACTTCCTCCTCACCTCAACCGGGTGATCCAGGCAACTCTATCCTCTGTTTCCACCTTCAAGTGCTGATGTGGTGGGAAGCAGGGTCCGCCTGGTCTCCATGCCGATGGGGTCGGAGGTCTCAGCTGTTGCCTTTCTCAGACATGGGTCGCTTTCACCACTTTCCTGCACCTCAGGTACACTGCCTGCTTGATCCTGTGTCAGACCACAGACACACTGGCTCCGTTCTCCCGGATATCCGCTCTTAGGGAGAATTCTCTCTTTAGGCTGAATTTCCTAACCTAGTGAGTCCCCCAGCAGCTTTGCTGGATTTCTGGAGTTTTTTTTGTTTCTCCTGCCAAGAGTGAGACTCTTTTTCTCCCACTCTTGGACATGATTTATGGTGTTCCTTTGACTGTTAATGTGTTTTATGGGCTATGGGGTCCTTTACTCCATAGGGTCTCATGTGTTTTTCCTATGTGTGTTACACAACACCCTCCGTGCAGTAACACAGGGGTGTCATAGTGACACCCCACCATAGACTCCATACCCTGGGACTGACTACTGTCTCCCAGGGCATGTAAAGTCACCATTGGCTTTACTAGTCCCAAATTATGAACAGAAACCAGTACAAACCATCATATTGTGGACGTACTGGTTGGGGCAATTCGATTGCCCCGGGGTCTGTTAGTCGAGGGGGCACGTCTCCGTCCCCACTGATCGAGTTTTGGCTGGTGGCAGTGGAAACTACTTTTTATATTCGACCGCGAATATATCCCTATGGGATCTTCCCATTGTTGAAGGCTACCAACTTTAATTATTCAATTCTCATAGCCTCGAACATACCGCCGGTTTATTTATTTAATATGAATTCGCCGGTTGGTATTTTTTGCCAGGACTCTATTCTAAAATGACGTTTGTGTTCTCTTCTGTGTCTCCAACCCAAGTCGAGCCCTTTGTTCCACTTTTTGGCGGGCTTCTCCACAGAAGCCTCCAAAAGTGGTGCCACTCTGTCTGGGTACCACAGGGGGTGTGGGAGGGGGTTTATGCACCCTGGACTGAGTTGCCTTGGTAACTCAAGTCGCACTCTGGTGTGATTGGCCCAAGTGGTGAGCCGGCCGGCTCACCACTTAGCATGTTTGATTGACAGCTAGGCTGAGTGAATGGGGGTGTGCTGCATAAAAGCAGGGCTTTGGGGACTGGAACTTCAGAAGTCGCCACAGGACCGGAGAATCCGACAAGGGAGAAGCTGAGCCGACCTACCACGACGACACCACCGGTGGAGCCCTGCGGAACCGACTCACCACTTCCCGACGACAGAGAAGATCTCCCGGCTGGAGAGGCTTCTTCCCCTGACTGGTGGGCACAACCAGTTTACCTTCTTCTCTTCGCATCCTAGGCCGTCTTGTGGTCGAATTGCCCGTGCCAAGCACCCCGGCAAACGGATAGCCACTTACCACTGGACCGCGAATAAAAGCACCGCTCCTTTTACCTGAGAACTCCGCGGCTGGTTTCTTCCCTGGCAGTGCAACGGACTCCTGTCTTCCTCCCCGACGAGATCCTCTCTTCCCCCGGACGAAGCACTGACTTGCATCTGCTGCCAGGAACAACTGCCCCCGCTGGAGTATTCTCACCACTTAAAGGTACCGTGTCCGCCAGGCCTACCTTTCTAAAGATTGCTATAAGTTAATAATAATCCCTTAACCTTCTGGACTGGGCTGGCCGCCTTGACCTTCTAACTGGTCCCTTTCTTTTGGTCCAACTCTTTTTGAACCTTTGCAAGACTCTTGTGCACCTCAACCGTGTGACCTTGGACACATTTCGTTCTGATCCTCTTAAAGTGGATCCGGCCTTCTGAACTCTAACTTCACGGTTTTACTTGCCTTCCTCTCTTGTTTTGTTCTTATGAAAGTGTTGGGATCTGTTTAATATTATACTCTGATTTTCTCTCCCTTTTAAAACAAATTATTAGAGTGCCATCTGCATTAAGCGCTCACCGCTGTCTGAAAATAAGTGGGGCTTTACTTAAGACTTGTCTAAAATTCTTCTAAGGGAGTGTATATCTTTTAGTGACCGTGTTTTTGAATTGCTTATTAGTGCCTGTGTGTTTTTCTAGATGTGGTTTTAAATAAATAATTATATCTCTTTTACACCAAGCTCTGGTCAGTGTTTACTTGTTCTAATATGTTATTTTGACCTATTGTGAATACTCTGTATACTGCCTAACTCTTCTTGAGCGAAGTCTGACTGCTCAGCCACAGCTACCAAGTGAATCTGTGTGGTACAGACTGCTACCAAGTGGGTTTACTGCCAAACACCTGTAGTCTTAAATCTTTTGCAGTGGTCCCGGAGGGAACTGCACAGGTTTCTGCCTAACATCCGCTTTTACTTTTTAGTCCTGCCTTGTGGGCCTGTTGTCACTGGGAGGAGGGGGGGGGGGGATGGAAATCGAAGAGGGTAAGGGGGGGGGGGGGGGAGAGTGTAGCCCCGGTCCTTTCTATGCCTCGTCCCAATTGTGCTACGGCTGCTTGTCAGGCTCTGCGTCGTTGCAGGGTTTTCCTGCGGGGATACAGCCTGCTGCGGATATGTGGCGGGTGATAGGCTCTGCAAGCCCCTGTCCCCGATGTGTGCCACTGGCAATCCAGCCTCCCTATGTGCCGGCTGCTCAGCGGGGCTCCCCGATCCCAGCTGTCACGCATGCTTAACACTGCTTTTCTTCCCAATTACAAGGATAACACCACCCCGGGGGAGGCTCTAATGTCGATTCTTTATTGTTGGCAGCCCCGGGGGCGAGAGCACACGTAATACGCAGCTCTCCCCTTGGCAGCCATCTTGGCTCCCCAGTGTACTTTAAGACTTGCGCTCAGACATTTAGTTTCTTGGTAGTCGTACACATGTGGACTATTTGTGAGCCCAGTGTGCACCGTCCAAGTGATTTTCACTAGTTTAAACTGGTCCTTTGCCATGGCCAACACACATCCTAAGGGATGTCTGGGTCATGGCCAGATTTTAGGGGCCAGCCTGAGTGGCTGGCTACCTCTACCTTTGTTTTTTGCCTGTTTGGGTGATTGAAAGGCTGGCCTTAGGCCTTACAGTGTATGTGTGGAATATTAGGGGTGACCCTGCTCCTTACCTCAATTCTAGGTGATTTCTGGAAGAACAGAAGACAGACTTACCTGCTGGAATATTTTGGTGCTGAAAATCGTAGTAGCCGATTTTGAGAATCTTGGGACAATGGTCCGGGACGTTTTACTGGTGCTTCCCACATTTACTGCCAGGGGTTGAAAGCTGCCATTACCTGGAAGTGTTGGGACTTCAACACTTAGCCTCCTCTGCGTCGTCCACCAACTTATCTGTACTGAGACACCTTTTGCTTGTGACCATCAGGCCGCAGGGACGTGCTTGATCAGGTTGCACTTTCTTCCTGGAGCCATCCACGCGGCTACCTTTGCCTCTGAATGGTGGGTCCAATTATTTCTGGGAAGGCCAAATTCTCTTTTAGGCTGTTGGATAGTTATTAGCTCAAGATTCAAGTACCTAGTTTACTGTAGCCATTTCCTTGCCCTGCAACAACAACAAAAAACAGCTTTATCTGCTGGGTTTGTTCCACCTTACAGGAACTGTTTTTGAGAACCAATGCTGTGTGTACTTCGCTCTCAGCCCTGGGTTGGTGGCTTATTCCTTAAACTTGCCCTATGGTGTCCCGCTGGGCAAACATCTCTGCAGATATCTTCAATCCGCCTTTCGCCATTGATCTGCTTGGTTGCATCTTGTTCTGGGGTTGCTGGCTCTCCCTCGTTACCCTGGGTCATTCCTTTGGGGGTCTTTCTCTGGGGTTACATGGGGGCGTTTGCTGCCAATGCTGGACCTATGGAGAGTACTGGACTTACCTAGCTTTCCCCATTTCAGCAGAACAGACATTTGCTTTGTACTCTATTCTTGGGGGCTCGGACTGAACTGTGAACACTTATTTATTTATACATTTGTTTCAGCGCACAAAACCCTTGGGTATCTCAGCGCTAGTTTCATTGGGGTGCATTAGTTAGGTACATTAGTTACATTGGGTTGCAAGGTTACAGGTTACATTAGTTGAAACGAGGTACATTAAAAGTTACATTTTACAATAGAGAAGGAAGTTAAAAGGGGGTGGAGCAAGACAGAGGGGGATGCAACAGTTTTAGTGGGCGTAAGTTTAGCAAAGTTACTCCACTTGCGTATAGTCAGTTGAACAGCCACGTTTTCAGGTTTCTGGGGAAGGTCCAGTAGGCCTATTCTTTTCTGAAAGTAAGTGGCAGATTGTTCCAAAGTTTAGCTGCCATGACTGGGAAGCTCTTGCCCACTGCTGAGAGGTGGTTGAACTTGGGGTCTTCAGGACGATCTCAGAGGGCCGGTAGGGGTGTATTTCTCTACACACCATGACAGGTAGGTCGGGACAGTGTTAGAGAGACAGGGGTGGACCAGGGATAAATTAAAAGTTACTCACTGTAGTGACCAACGTACTCTTAGTCCTTAGTCTGCTTTCCTCCATACTGCATGGGCGTCCCTTCCAAGGGACGGAAGACGGAACATTTTTCACCAGAAAAAATCGTCTTCCCCTTTAATTTTAGAGGTGCGCAGGGTGCGGCCCAGGGAGCATGTGCTGCCCTGACTCTGCCCTCCAGTGCCACACTTCAGTCCCTATTGAGGCATCGACAACAGATTTAACATTGCCTAATGACACCAGTATTATAAGGGGGGAGGATGGTGAGACGTATGGAGGAAAGGGGACTAAGGAACTTATAATTACTCTTACGTCCCGTCCCCTTTCCTCCATACTGCATGGGTGATTACAACTGAATGTAGCCCCAGGGTGGAGAGGAGACCCTCCTAAAGCAAAGAGGTTTCTAAGAACCGCCTGTCTGAAAGCTGCATCAGACCTAAAGCCGGCATCCAAACAGCAATGCTTGCAGAAAGCTGAGGGAGTGGCCCAAGTGGCCGCCCTGCTTATGACTTGCCAAGGGAATGCGATGCCGTTGCCTTGGCCCTGACTGCGTGGGCATGCATGTTAGCCGGATGCAGGACTACTTTGTCCGTGTCAAAGGTGGTATTACTGTTCCGAGGCGACCAGTGCCTGGAATTCGCCGACTCTACGGGCCGAGGTGAGGCCAACTAGCAAGGCTGTCTTGATGGTGACCAGCCTGATGCCCGCAGACGCCATTGACTCAAACGGTTTGTGCGCCAGGGTGCCCAAGACAATAGTGAGGTCCCACAAGGGGTGCAGCTTCTTGACTGGCGGGCAGAGCCTTGTGAGCCCCATCAAATGCTTCTTGACAATAGGATTGGAGGAGGAGAAGGTCCCCTCCTCAGAGTTCCTGTAAGCCCCGATGGCTGTGAGGTATGTATGACAGGTTTCCACCTTCACACCGGAGTGGGTGGAGTGTTGCTCGGCGGGCCCAGCCTCGTCTAGGACTCTTGTGCGTGGATCACGAGGCCTACCCTGCTACTCGGGCCTAGGCCCGGTAGGTGTGACACCCTCAACCCGGGGGTCGGTTGGTCTGCGTTTAGGCGCCCCTTCAGATGTATTGCCGGTACTGTGGCATAGCCCATCGGCCATATTGCCAGTACAAGGGCGGAGCCCCTTGGATGATCCGGTACAAGAACCTTCTGGTCCCTCAACACTGTCACCGGGAGGATCCAAGGATCCCTCGGCCGGTAGCTGAAGCAGCCTCGGTGCACGTGCTTGTACAAGGACCTGAGAGGTCCCTCCCACACGGGAGAGTCCTTAGGAAGGAGTCTCCTTTGTGGGGTGCGATGGAAAATAGCGGCCCTAGCTTGGGCCTGGCTCAGTGTTTCACAAAGTTCTTGAGGTCCTCTGGAGGCGACTTCTGGAAGAGCTTCCTCCACCTGGCTAGTCTGTTCAACGCTTTCGATGAACCGAGCCAGATGCTGAACAAGCTTGCCAACCGTGGTCTGGGCCAAGGCAACGTAGGCAGAGGACGTGGGGGTCTGAAGTTGGGAAGAGCCTGTTGCAGGATGGACACCTGCTGAACCCTGTGGAAGTCGACATGCGCCGGGGAGGAGCGTGGCGCCTGAGGACCCGAATGATAAAAAGACACCCAAAAAAGAACAGAAGAACTATCCGCGCGTGGAATTACATGGCCGAAGCCAAACCCAGGAGCGCTGGTGAATTCGGCCTGTTCCCGTCGGTGCAGAAAAGGGGACTGAGGTGTAGCGCCGGAGGGCGGAGTCAGGGCAGCGTATTCTCCCTGGGCCGCTCCCCCGTGCGCCTCTAAATTTATAGGGGAATAAGGTTTTTTTTCTGGTGAAAAAGGTTCTGTCTCCCGTCCCTTGGAAGGGACGCCCATGCAGTATGGAGAAAAGGGGACGTGACGTAAGAGTACGTCTTAAATTTAATCTGTTCCCAGATGGGCAGCCAGTGTACAGCTCTCCTGGCTTTCGAGAAATGGCAGCTCAGAGGGCATTATTCTGGATCGTCTGGAGTTTACTTAGGTTCCGTTCAGATGTGCCGGTAAATAAGGCATTGAAATAATCAAGCTTGGCTCCAGTGATGGTTCTTGCACTTGTAAGGCGGTTAGGAGTTGAGAGGAAGGGCCTGCTGGCATGAAGCAGTTTGGTTGTGTAGGCTGCTGCTGAGGTGATGGAGTTCACGTGCCCGAGAAGTTGAGGTTGGCATCCAGGTAAACCCCCAGGGTTTTGGCAGTGGTGGAGGTGGTGATGCGCTTACCATCAATGGTGAATTCTTTGTAGGCTGGATCAATGTTCAGCAGTGTTGGGATTGAGCGGACGATGAAGATTTCCATTTTGTCGTCTTTGAGACAAAGTTGGTGGGAGGCCATCCAGTTTTTAATGCGCTCATAGACAGCGTCTATGGTTGCTGAGTCCTGGGCATAGGATCCAGAGTGTGGGATAAGGAGCTGCCCATCATCAGCATAGTTTGTGTAGGAGATGCCTAGAAGGTCAAGGTGGTCGAAGAGGAGTAGTGTAAATATTGTAGAGAGTGGGGGCGAGACAGAAACAGGTTGGGCAGAGAAGTCGTTCATGAAGACAAGGGAGGATCTGTCTGCTCAGAAGGATCTCACCCAGTCGGAGGCTGATGGCGAGAAGTTACCTGTTGAAGTTAGTTGAGAACAAAGGATTTTGTGGTCTAACAGATTGAATGCTGTAGAGGGGTCTAGTATCATCAGGAAGGCTTGTTTGCCAGTGTCTTTGATGTTATTGATTTCTATTTTCAGATCTAGTAAGGCAGTTTCAGTTCCAAGCTTGGGGCAGAATCCCAATGGGCGAGTCCCCAGAATATGGTTTTCCTCTAGATGCTGTTGGACCTGGGTGTAGGCAACACAATCCAGGATCTTCAGGCGGTAGGGAACTGTGGTAATGGAGCAGTAGTTTGTCGGATGGATGGGTCTAGGGAAGGTTTGTGAGTAGTGGTAGGACCCATGCTTCCTTCAGGGAAGCTGGTAGAGAAGGATCCATTGATAATGGCTGTGAAGAGGGGTATGAGTGTCCCGGCACAGTCTTTGATGATGGGCGTTGGACAGGAATCACCTTTACAGCGTGATAGTTTGAGGTTCTTGAGGATCCTGGAGACGTCCATGTCTTAAATGGGGTGGAAGCTGAATGGGGTGATGGAGTTGCAGTTAAGGTTGCTTAACCAATGCAAGGTGCAGCCTTGGTCATGGGTGGGCTCGAGAGAGCCATATGCGAAGCCGGCATGGTTGAGGGCCAAGGCTACGCTGGTGGCCAAGGTGTCAGCTCGGTTGTTGAGTCCTAGGTTGAGGTCCCCAAGGATTATGATTTTGGACTGGGTTTGATGGAGGTGAAGATACTCGGCATTAAGTTGTCTTTGCAAGTGGGTCTGAGGCCAGGTGTACGATAGACAAGGAGGAGTGTGATGGAGTCGGTAGGCGACATATCTTAGTGAGTAGGGATTAACAATTGGTGATGACATTGGTTTGAGAGACTGATGGTGAGGGTGTTTTTAAAGATGAGGGCGACGCCACCTCATATTATTGTGGCTCTATCACATCTTAAGGTGGTGAAACCAGGGGTGGATGGCAATGGAAAGGGCTGGGCCAGCACTGGGATGGAGCCACATTTCCGTGATGGCAAGCAGGTCAAGGTCGTTGGATGTTATGAGGTCAAAGATATCTGCTGTGTGGGCCGGGACTGATCTTGAATTCCTATGGAAATAACCAAGAGGCCCTTAACTAGACAGTGATATTCTTCATGTGTTCCTTCTAGAGAGTTCGAGATTAGGCGTAAAGGCTAGCATTTTAGCCTGTGCTCCTGATTGTCTCTGGAACTTTCAAGTCCTGCATCACATTCATGTACTAGTGTAGCCCCTGGCTCAATTAGGGTTAGGCCAGGAGGGCTGCATTGCTTTTGTCCTTAAAGTGAATACACAAGCACTGACACAAGGATGTGGAAATAGTACATTCAAAGTGTATATATGTTGTGTAAATGTTCCTGGCTTGATATTGATGGCACCCCTGTCGATCACTCAAAGCCTTCCAGCCTCTTTTCTGACAAGAGTTCTCTTTTATTACTTGTAGGACCACAGATCTAGAATGCAACTCAGTGGCATAGAAACCTGCCAATTAACAAGGGGGGTCCTGGGAGTCCCTCTGCCAGACATTAGTCCTGGTTACGAGAGACTTAGCCAGAGTCTTTAGCTCACTATCTTTCACAGAGAAGAAATATCCCAAACATATCAGTCTTTGTCCTGCCCTGGGGCAGTCCAGCACCGAAATGCTAGGCAATTCTCCTCTGAACAAGAGTACCAACAGAAACCCCAGACACGTGTTTCGGTCTGGTTGGACCTCATCAGTAGGCTGGATCTGTGCCTCTCTAAGAGTAGTGATCAAGGGGTCCACGTCTGGATTCCCCTAGTAACTTAGGGTGAGTCCCAAAGTTACTTAAAAATGCAAATTAACAAGGGGGGTCCTGGGAGTCCCTCTGCCAGACATTAGTCCTGGTTACGAGGGACTTACCCAGAGTCTTTAGCTCACTATCTTTCACAGAGAAGAAATATCCCAAACACCCACCTCCCAGGGCAGGACAAAGACTGATATGTTTGGGATATTTCTTCTCTGTGAAAGATAGTGAGCTAAAAACTCTCACCCTAAGTTACTAGGGGAATCCAGACGTGGACCCCTTGCTCACTATTCTTAGAGAGGCACAGCTCCTCCCTACTGATGAGGTCCAACCAGACCGAAACACGTGTCTGGGGATGCTGTTGGTACTCTTGTTCAGAGGAGAATTGCCTAGCATTTCGGTGCTGGACTGCCCCAGGGCAGGACAAAGACTGATATGTTTGGGATATTTCTTCTCTGTGAAAGATAGTGAGCTAAAGACTCTGGGTAAGTCTCTCGCAACCAGGACTAATGTCTGGCAGAGGGACTCCCAGGACCCCACTTGTTAATTTACATAGAAACCTGCCAAGCAGCAAGAGAGAGATGCTGAATCTCAGACACACCATGAAAGAACCAGTGCACCCTCAGCGTCAAGTGAAACTGCATGAAATATAATTTACCACAGCAAAAGCAGAAGAGGAAGGCAGATGAACAGCGACTTGAGCAGACTTCACGAAAAGATGTGCACAAGAAGCAAGAACAGCTAAAAGTGTCTTTTAAAGCCGAGCAATGTGATGACCCAGCCCCAGGGAAAAGAATAAATTAAGATTGGCCAATAGAGTCAGGTGAGGCACAGGACCAACAGGGGAGGAACAAAACAGGAAGTCATGGGTATAAAAAGTAATCGGAAACGAGACACATTGAAATGTATTAGGGTGAGACCAGGTGGTGTGATGGTGAACTGAGAGACCAAGCAGAAGGATTAGGGTGGAGCGGAGTGTTAAGAAGTCTGTGGTGGTTTTTTGATACGAGCGCAGGTAAAGTTAAAAGTGAGGGACAGTGGTACCAAGTGTTAAAGGGTGAAACTGTGGTTGCGAGAATGTGTGATTGTGCGTGTGTAAGAAAGGATGTTTGAGAGAGAGTGGGATTAGAGAGGAGAGAGAGTTTTGAATGGAAGGATGAAGTGAGTGGAAGAGAGGATCGGTGCAGAGGAGGAGTTGGAGATACGTGGGAGGAGAAGTGGTAGTGGAGAGAGAAAGGGAGAAGGAGGAATTGAGAAGACCAGAGGGAGGGAGGGGGGACGGAGAGAACAAGCGAGCGAGAGACAGGTCAAAGGAGAACAGGGAGAGATGGGCAAGATCAGGGAAAGGAGTGAAGGGGAGATTGTGAAGGGTGAGGTACCATCTCAAACCCAAATTGATCACATTGTGGGGCACCAAGAGAGTAGGGCCTCCTCATAAAAGCCAGGAGGGAGTGATGTAGATAAGGCTGCTGCCTGTAGGCTCTCACCAACAGAGAAGTTTAGACAGTGGGTTATACTGATCTATAGTGTCATCCCAGAAAATAGGGAAGCCTGGGCTAGAGTGGTGGGAACCCATGGGAGACTGTGGGACGAGTCAAGAAAATCCCTTAGTGGAACATCTTGCAGCCTTAAAAATAAATAACCCCTTGAACTGTTTTCACAGAGTTTGTATATTATTCCAGCCATTCATGAAAATACACATTCACTCATGGACCATCAATCACACAAAAAGCAGAGTATTGGTGGCAAACCAATCAGACTGTCTCTAAAAACTGGCAACCACTAAAGGTTCCACCCATACAGTCTGTGTACTGGGATGTGGATGTCTGATGCAAGGAAACAGTCCAAACCAGAGGGTGCAGGGGTAGGTTCAGAAGGAGCCCATGCTTGCACAACCGTCATTTTAGGGCTCCCTTGTGTTTTTCCCCAAACAAAGTGATGGCCAAAAACAAAATGGAAGAGAAGACAATTTAAAAAAGGCATTAGTACTCCAATGTCTGCCATACTGCTACATCGGGATCATAAGGCATTGAAATAAACTGCAACCCAGCTCACAGGATGTGGAAGAAGAGTTGTGGGGTGCAGCCCTAATGAGCAATCTGCCAATGGTGGATACTGATATTATTCAGTTGGCTTCTGAAGAGAGGCCCCATTTATAAGAAAATGAAGGCTTCTGTCCTCAGTAAGTTCTGCAAGACCCCGAGCAGTACCTGAGAAGCTTTAGAGAGCTCACCAAGAAAATAGGACAATTTGAGGCATTTGAGCATCAATCCTTGATGTATTTGAATGGATGGGTTACAGGTAACAAAGTTGTCACATTTGAGGGCATGTTCAATTTGATTGCATGTGAGAATATCCTTAAGAACGGTGAAATGGGGGATTCCAAGATGGCCATCGGTGCTTGAACACCGCGTCCACTGTGCTCCGGACCAAAGGGTTCCACTTTGGGTCAGAGTTACAGAGGCGAACGCCAACGCCATTTTAGAATCAAGTTTTGGCAAAAAGTACCAACCGGAGTTATAATAATAAATATATAAACCGGCGGTATGTTTAAGGCTACCGTAAATAAATAATTAAATGTGTTAGCCTAAAACAATGGGAAATCCCATAGGGAAATATTCGCGGTCGAATATAAAAAGTAGTTTCCACTGCCACCAGCCAAAACTCGATCAGGGGGGACGGAGACGTGCCCCCTCGACTAACAGACCCTGGGGCAATCGAATTGCCCCAGCCAGTACGTCCACAATATGATGGTTTGTACTGGTTCTGTTCAGGATTCAAGACTAGCAAAGTCTTTGGTGACTTTACATGCCCTAGGAGACAGTAGTCAGTCCCAGGGTATGGAGTCTATGTTGGGGAGTCCCTAGGAGACCCCTGGGTCACGGCACAGAGGGTGCTGTGTGACCCACATCACAAAAATACATGAGGCCCTATGGAGTAAAAGACCCCATAGCCCATTCAACACAAGGTTTAACCAAGAAAACACACTTCAACAGGTCCAAGAGTGAGGGTAAAAGAGTCTCACTCTTGGCAGGAGAAAAAAAGAAACCCCAGAAATCCAGCAAAGCTGCTGGGGGACTCACTAGGTAGGGAAATTCAGCCCAAACAGAGAATTCTCCCTAACACTCCGGACCTGCGAGCCCCTGCCAAACGCTTTTTGAACCGCAGCCCTCCCCAGGCGCGATAGTTGGTGCTGGCGCAGCGCATTTTGAGCGGCCCGGTGGCAGCGGTATCATCAGTGGAGCGGATCCGGGGTCTCTGAAGGCAACAGAAAAGAGACGAACGCTCTACCCACTCTGGGACCTCAGCGCCCATGGCGGATCCGAAGAGGTGCACTGCGGAGAAAGCAGCGGCTTGCCGGCGCGAGGGGCGCTCGGCGCTGCCTGGCTGGTCGGCAGCCTAGCTCCGGTGTGAGGAGCATCGTCGGCCCCCGAGGAGGAAGAGAGGAGCACCCGCCGGCCGCTTGGACAGTGTGAGCACGGCGGGGTCTGGCGGGGTCAACAGTTGTGGCAGGGCGACGGGTCAACTTCGGGACTGGTGCCGAGCCCGGTGTGAAATAGCCCAGAGGTGGGGGCTGGTGGCGCCCGAGCAGTCTGGAGCGCAGTGCGCAGAGACGAGAGGGGACAGAACCAGTTGCTCCCTAGGAAGAGTGTGAAGAGCAGGAGCACCGGTGGAGGAGGAACGGGCGGGGATCTGGCGGTCCTGTCCTCCGGTGGTGTTGACACTGGGAGACCGGTGCTGGGACCCGCTGGAGCAGTCGCCCGCCCTGAGGGCTTGAAGGTACGTGCGGCAGCCCTGCCGGAACTGAGCTTATTGTATTGTGCAAGCGTGACTTTTTGGGACCCGTGGTCGAGGGAGCCCGGCTCTGTTGGGGTGTCCTTGGGAGGGAGGAGACACACGCCGACACCCAAGGCGCAGAGGGAGTGGGAGGCTTCCTCCAGAATCATTTTAAACCATCCTTGAGAAGAGCAGCGCCTGGATCAGTGGACTGGTGGGCGTCTGCCACCAGGGACAGACAAGTGGACTAAGCTCCAATTGAAGGGAGAATCCCCTCCCCCAGCGAGGTCTGGGCACACCGCCTTCTCCCTCAGAGCAGAGGGAAGCTTCGGGGCGACCAACCCCGATTGGGGGTCTGCGTGGATTAGCCATTGCAACGAGTGAAAGGGTTCCCGGGACGCTCCCACGTGCAAGAGTGGGGCATACACGGAGGGCGCCATATTCTGAAACAAAATGTCTAAGCACAGGAACAAGGACACTGCCCCAATGCCCAAGAGCACGAAGACGACACAGGAGGGAGATCTTACGAAAATATGGAGTAGAGAAGCGGCAGAAGCCCTTGCCCAGCATCTCACAGTTTGGGACAATGAGGAGCAGAGGATAGGGCCCCAAGAGGAGCTTAACGCACCGGTCACGCACTCCTCGCTGAAGCTTCTCCTCACAGAAATAGTGGATCAGATTAATGCGGCGGGCCAGAAACAAATGGACGCTCTGCGGGAGGCTCTCACAGGAGGATTGCAGGAAATCAAGAGACATTGGCAGGGTGGAACAGCGGGTAGATACCAATGGAAGGGCTATCCAGGAGCTGGCAAAGGATGCGCGAAAGGCGGAAGCGTTACTGGAAACCCTGGCGACAGCCACTCAAAACGTAGAACTCCAGTCGGAGGACCTGGAAAACAGGTCACGCCATTCCAACATACGTATAAAAGGACTGCCGGAGACAACAGTGGATCAAGATTTAAAGCAGGTAGCGCAGGATATCTTTGCGGAGCTCTTGGAGTCTGAAGCCACGAAAGAAATAATCTTCGACAGGATCCACAGATTGGGTCCCAGGAGGAAAGAGCCGGGTCTGAGGCCAAGAGACGTTCTAGTGGTGCTGCACTCCTACGCAGTGAAGGAGTGGATACTAGGGAAGGATAGGAAGACAAAGCTGATTACTTACAATGGGTCTGAGATAGCCCTATACCTGGATTTGGCACAAGCAACTCATGAAGAGAAGGAGGATGAGGCCTTTCTTTGCCCACCTACATGATAGGGGAATACGCTACAGATGGGCTCACTCCTTTGCCCTGACCTTCAAATTTCAGGGGAAGCATCAGAAGATCACGTCCTGCGATCAGGGCCTGGCACTATTGGGCCTGGATGTGGAGGGGACTCTGTCACCTGCGTCGACCACCCCACAGAGAATGTCAAGTAAGCCGTGGGAATGGTCTAAGGCCCGACCCAGGAAAGCCCGGAGGGGGAGCTCCCGGGCAGCGAACGGGCTGGCCTCTCCGGCGGGAGACTGGGGCCTCCAGAGGAGCCAGGTCGCAGAGGGAGAGTAACACCGTTAACAGACCAATACCTGGCCAGGGTTGACATGAGGGCCTGAGGAGGGCGAAACAGAAGCTGACGGTAATCGCCTTGTGTGTGTTATTGCCATGTGGGGGCTTGTCGGGAAGGGAGGAGCAAATCTTGGAATGGGATTGGGGTATCCCGCGGGGGTTCATCGGTGGGTGCCTAGTGGACCAACTCTCGAGATGGGGAGTCGAGGGGGGCTAGAGGCCCGTTGGTCCGTCCCACCAGGGGTAGGGAAGGGGGTGGGGTAGGTGGGGGGGGTAAGGGTTTGAGGATTCAGTCCTTTTGTCAAAAGAAGAAGGGAAAAGAGGGGGTTGGAGAAGGAGGGGGCAAAGATGGGCGCGACCCTGAGCGCCGAGAGTCACTACTTTAGTCCTAAGTAACATGGCAGTCTCAGGAGAGCTGAAGATTATCTCGCTGAATGTTAATGGCCTGAACTCAGTTGTGAAAAGGAAAAGAGTGGAGAGGTTTGTTAGGCGGGAGCGGCTGGATATTGTTGCCCTGCAAGAAACTCATATCCAGACAAAGGATAGGAATAGAATTAGGATTTGGGGCTACTCGAGAATGTTGCAATCAACACAATCGGGTATAAAAGCAGCGGTACTCGTAGCGCTGAAAGACTGTTTAGATATAAAGTTAACGGGGAAGGATGTTGATGATCAGGGTAGATTTTTAGCCGCCACGCTGGAAGGGAAAGGGGAAAACTTAACGATAGCCACGATCTATGCACCTAACACAGGTCAGGAGAAATACATTCTCTCCGCATTACATCGATTGGAAGGTTTTGCGACAACATTAATAATACTGACAGGGATTTTAATTTGACCTGGGACCCCATTACGGTTAGGAACAGGAGACAATAACCACATCAGGGAGGGCCGTCGGCCATCTCAAAGAAAGAATGGCAGATCTCTTGTTAGTGGACGCTTGGAGGGAACTAGAAGGGGACAAAGAGGGGTTTACCTTTTATTCACACGCCCATCGTTCACACTCAAGGATAGATTTCATATGGCTGTCAAGCAGGCTACTGGGTACGGCAAAAATCATACAGTTGGGTCCGATTTTACTCTCTGACCATACCCCAATGTTACTAACATTGTCCAGAGAAAGGGCCCACTCGGGCCTGTGGAAATGGAATTACCCAACTCCCCTATTTAAGGACGTGGTTCTGGTGGCGGAGATAAAAGGGGAAATTAAGAACAGTGAAATGGAATTACACTAGCAACTAGTGGACAAGGGTATCACAGATCCAAGGAAGCTTGGAAAGGCTGCTGACTGGTATGCGAGTACTCACGTTCAAAAGGCAGCTCAGGCAACTACATCTAAGCCAGATTACAAAGTTTTTGAAAAATGAAAACCCAGGAAAGCCAAGAGCACAGGCTCTCACCACCTGCCAAGAAAGGGGCCCAAAAGCACAAAGGGAAATTTCCGAAACATGGTTCGCCAGCACCCCCATAAATGAGTGAGGGCACCCCTAGCACTGGAGAGGATATCCCACTTGCAAGGGTGATGCTAAAACTTAATCAGAGCAGCTATCTTATATTGGGTATTTATAATGCGCCTAAACACAATGGGTTTCTATCCGCCTGCTCCACAAAACTAATGTAGAGCTATAATCCCTGTAGGGCCAAAACGGGGTGCTGAAAAAGCACCCCAGTCCTAGAAACCACATGGGCTGCCATAGGATAGTAAGGGGTGGCAGAGGGACTTCAGCTGAAGTCTCTCCGACCACATAATTAAGGTCAAAGATCAGAGAAAAACAAGGGGGTGGGGTATTTGAGGTTTTTATAAAATAGGACATCAGAACAACCAATAACAGGATTATTTCCCAACACTCACTTTATAGAAAGGAGCAATGCAAGGTCCCACCCCCATTGACAGGGGAAAAGAAAGTCCAAATGTAAACAGAACTGCTGTTGAAATTTTGGTTCCATGCTCTAACAGGAGGAGGATTTGGAACATATTTCTTGCTGTTATGGATGAAACTACAGGATGAAGAAAACAAGTGAGTGGCCAGTTGTGGAAGACACCTCGAGTACTGAAATAATGCAATCATGGATACCTAAATCAAATTAATGACTATCCGTTAATTAAGCATTTTTTTAACCAAGTAAGAAATTAAGATAATGTAACTCAAATGTGCACAAGGAACTTTCTTTCGAGGGGAAACGCAATCAAAAGGATAAACTTTATTCTTACCTGCAGGGCACTTGTTCACCAATCCTGCAAAGCACTTGGAAGCAGAGGTATAAACGAAGGGGCAGGAGGAGCGGCTGCTCAGTGATAGCAAATGAAGCAATAATCTCCCCTGGTTTGGTATTAGCACCTGCAAAGCATTAACAAAAACAAATGGAAAACAACTCAAACAAAAGATTTCAAAACACACAAAACACAAGCTAGAAGACATCAGAATAAATTTGATTGGAGACCAGAGCTTCAGGAATGCTCTCACTCTTTGAAGACTCAAAGATTTGTACATTTTAGTTTTGGTATTCATTAAATGCTAGCAGATGATGAGCATGCAGGGAACCGTGCAAGGGACTGGTTTGTGTAAGCACTTACTTACAGGATTATGTGTCACCTCCAACCAAATAACAATAGTTAAGATTTTATGAAGAATTATACTCAAAAAACAAAAATGCTCCTTCTAAGTGCCACATCATTAACAAAACACAAACTACAGAAACAGAGCTAGTTGAAGTATCGACTGAGCAGAGATACTCCAAAATCAAGAAAGCAATCAATTCACAAAAGGAAGACATGGACTGGTCATGGGTTGCTAAAACTATAAATAACACAAAAAACAGCTAATGCCCAAAGATCAAGGAGACTGGTAATATATGTATCGCATCATGGAACACACGAGGACACTCACATCTATTTGAAAATACATCTAATGAACTGATGGACATAGACTTGCTCTGTTTACAAGAGACTTGGCTACTGGAACCTCCAGTAGCAGACGGCTTTGAGATAGCCTTCAACAGAGCAATTAAAGGGGAAAAGGGACGACCCATGTCAGGAATGTTAATTCTCGCCAAAGTAAAAAGTGGTTTACGTATTCTATCTCACACTACTGTGTCACCATATATACAAGTGTGTAAAGTGAAACTACCGGAGAAAGACGTGAACAAAAATAAAGTAGTAATACTGATTAATATATATTGGCAACATGCAACAACACTATTAGATAATTTTATGGAAACCATCTCAGAATTAATTTGTAATATCAAAAGGAACGAAAAGGATATAAACATCTTAGTATGTGGAGACCTAAACATAAATTGTCTGTCTATTATAAATAATCCCCTTGAAGAAAAAAAATACTAAAGGTGAACAAGCAGCCAGACGATGGATGCAAGAGATGAAAGTTTGGGACTTACACTTGCTGAACGGCAATACGCCAGGGGACATTCCTGCCCATCCAACCTGGAGAAGGCTTTCGCAAAACTCAACAATTGACTATATCTTCGTAGACGGAATCCTAAGAAGCGAGGTCTTATCTCTTAAAATCATCGAAATGAAGACTAGCGACCATAGCATAGTAAAGCTGTATTTGAAATCAAACGAACCCAGAAGACCAGCTGTCAAAGAATTATTGACACTCGAAATAGGTCCTGGTCGTAATAGGCTAAGATTGAGTGAAAATAATATCATCTCACTAAGGAAATCGCTCGAAAATACAACAAAAATGGAACAAATCGAATATACAACTCTATTAGAGATATACCGAGATAAAAAATACTCTAAGGCACGACCAGATTTTACACAGCTCCATGTATGGGATGCAGAAGTTAACGAAAAGAAAAAAAATCTGAAAAAAGCACTGAGAACGTTAAAAAACAAGTCCAATACAAATAATCAAAGCAGGATAAGACATCTGAAACAAACCTATAAGAACTGGCTAATCAGCCACAAACACATCATGTTACAGAGAGATGCCGAAATTATGATGGAAGTACTGGCTAAAAGAAAGACTAGAGATTTTTGGGCCTTGATGAATAACACATCAATACCCCAGGGAGCCATCATGAAATCGACGATCTCAGAAGCTCAATGGAACAGACACTACGCAGAAACATTCAATAATAAACAACCCAACATAAGAACTTCACCATCTTCAGAACATGAGTGGTCAATTGAAATAAAAAAAGAGGAAATCTACAGAAACATTCAAAAATTAAGCACATCGAGAGCACCAGGACCAGATGGTCTAACAAATCAACACCTAAAACAACACCCAGAACTATGGGCAGATATCTGCTACTTATTATTCCGAACCATCCTCCAGACGAAACAAATACCTTCCTCCTGGCGGTGTGCCATTGTAGTACCAATTTTCAAAAAAGGCGATCGAACCGACCCCAAAAATTATCGGCCGATAGCTCTGCTTGATGTGGTTGGAAAAATGTTTGCCTCCCAGCTCCAAAACCAACTATTACGTTGGATCCAAGATACCAAAAGATACGATCTTCGGCAAACTGGATTCGTGAAAGGAGTTGGCTGCGGGCTGAATCTAACTATTCTAAACTTTCTGAAAATGGAAGCAATTCGACAAAATAAAAAGATCTACGTAGCATTTGTCGATCTATCAAGTGCTTTTGATACCATCGACCGAAGGATGCTCTGGGAAAAGATGAAGAAATGGAAGTGCCCAGATAATCTATTACAACCTATAAAAGAACTCCACACGGACACAGTCATTAAAATCCGCCTTGATTCAAGTGGAACGTTGAGCAAGCCAATCGAAATGAACCAAGGTGTGAAACAAGGCTGCCCGCTTGCAGCAACGCTGTTTGGACTTTTTATATCTGACATTGGCGAAAGTCTAGCAGCTGTAAACTCTTTTCCACCAAAAATAAATGGGCAGGCAATAAGCTGGATGCTATATGCAGATGACATTGCATTATTGGACCTATCACCAATTGGACTAACTCGAAAACTAGCAGCTTTAGAGAAATACGTAGAACAAAATAAATTAAAAATCAATCCAACTAAATCTGAAATAATAATTCTGCAAGACTTAACACGAAACAACAAACGGAGTACAAAAAGTACCCCTAAGTGGAGACTGAGAAACGAAATTTTAAGATGTGTAAAAAAGACAAAATACCTAGGTGTTTGGATTAATAGTAACATAAACGATGCTCCTTGGGCAGAGAATGCTAAACAAAAATGCAGACAATTAGCAAGTCAAGGAGTAGTAATAAACAAAAAGTTTGGGAAATTCTCACTACAACCAGTAATAGCCCACTACAACCAAAAAGTGATCCCATCACTGATTTATGGAGCAGAATGTGCCCTAGGAGTGTCTGCCACTCTATGTCCAGAACTAGAAAATCAATACTGGAGGAGGGTTCTGCACTTACAGAAAGGAATCTCGAGTGCAAATACTTGAAAACCTCCTAAAAGAGAATTAAATTAGAGAAAGAATCTAAAAAGTAATGGGTGCTTCCGAAGTGCTGAGATGAGATGAAGAGGCGAAGTAAAACAAGATAAAGGATTGGTAATGGATTATTAAATCATTTATAGCGAACAGAGTAATGGAAAAAAGAGAATAACTAGGTCGGAGAGAAGTAACAAGCTATGGAACACCACACTCTGCTAAGAAAAATGCACTGTAAAGACCCACTTCTGAAGCACCCTAAAGAGGGATAGGGGAGGAACATTGTATATAATTTTGTTTTTTCAAAAAGTTTGTATAAACTAAATGAAAAATAAAAAAAAAATAAAAATAGTTAAGATTTTCTTATTGCAACTTTCCTTCCGTAGTTTCCTATGGAACCCAATTATTTTTGCTTTGTTTTTGATCCAAACCTGACTTTTTGTAAGGGAAGTAAAGCCTTCAGATTCACTTCCCTTGCATTGTCTTTGGCTCCCATGCAATGGGGAAACAGATTAGTCCTTCAGTCTATCAGAACTGGGAAACATGATTTCTCTTTTGAATTCTTGTATTTGTAACATTACACACAGCATCTTACTTTTAGTTGTGCCTAAAGACAAGCTGGTGGCAGCAGTTACATTTCTTTTACTGGTTTTGCATTATTTATGCTGTGCACATTTGTGTTTACCTCGCAGTGCTACTAAATGTGGCCAATTCCCTAAAATGGCCATGCCACTGGATTTTTGCCTGTTCTTTGACCATATTGGAGTTTGGCCGCCTTCTTGCACTCTCAGGTCAGGAAAGTCCTTGTATGGTGTGGTGAAACAGAAGAAGTCAGACACAAGGACTTCACTTCAATGAGGTTTATTTAAATTAAATGGAAAAATGCCATCTGTCCCTATCACTAAGAGGCCCACCATGGCTGCAGTGTGGTCACCCCACCAGGTAAGACTGCCTTTCTTCTGTCTCTGTCTCAGCAGTATTTCCCTTTGCAGTGCCAGCCTCCCAGCGTCTCGCTCTCATCTCTTGGTTCCTTCACACCACCGCTAGCTCTATGGTGTAGGAGGGCTACGCCCCTCTAGGACTCTCTCACGTGAGAGGCTCCCCTCTGCGTAGGATTCTTCTCTCTGCATTCAAGGTTCCTCGTCCCCGTAGTTAAAAGGGGCTGCTGTTCATCAGCTGCTGCGCTTGTGACTATTCCAGTATTACCTTGAACCAACATTAGGGAAGTCATGTTTGTGTGCTTTGAATGCGGATCAACAGAAACACCAGACATTCTATTCCCATGCAGGCAGACCGGGCATTTTTTATAGGGAGTTCCGGATAGGAATGCAAGTCCTTGTCCCTTAGAGGGAAGTCACTCAAGTGAGGTACCGCTTTCCCAAACCCCTAAGGAGGGTTTTGCTGAGCGAATTCACCTCTGGAGCCTCAAAGGGGGTGGCTACCTCCTGGCAAGAAGGGACCAATCCCCCAGATTTGTCAAAAAGATCAAGCACTTGCAACAGCTTTTGCAGACTAATGAGATGGGTGTGTGGCCCAGGAAGGGTGCTGAGACTGTCTACCATTGGTGGGCATTAGCTTGCCCATTAGCTTGCTTCCAGCTAGAATCTTGGATAAAAGGAGGAACTCTGCAGCTATTCTTCAGATCTACATTGGAGCCAAGAAATCCCTCAAAGAAAAGCAGTCCACTGAGGATCCGAAGACGTCTCCTGAAGTGGCTCAGCATCCCTCCCTGTGTCTGGCCCAGTGAAGCCCTGCTCCTCTGCCTGAGTTCAAAGACCCCAAGCGGTGTTTGAGTAGTGGAACCAACTAGTCTCGACACCTTGGAGGATCCTGCCGTTTAGACTTCAGAAATATCCCTGGTCTGCCTGGTGGATTGAACAGCTCTAACGGACTATCTCACCAGAACATTTGCTGTTCCGAATTGAAGTTCGGAACTTTGCTGGTCACCATCTTGTGCCACAAGTCGCCGTTCTCCCCGAATTCCAGCTTCCCACCTTCAAGGGAACCTGTCCTGGAGCAGCTGCTGTGATCACGAATGGAAGTATGCCTTTCGTCACCCACAAACAGTGATTGTCGATGGAACTTGCATTCCTCAGTACAATGAAGTGTCCAAAGGAGGCCTTATTGGAATCTGCATTCTGAAACTGACTGGGTTGAATCTTGCATTACCAGCTGAGCGGAAGAATCCTTTAATGCGTAACTTGTGCGCACCGCTCACTGGAACCAACGGCAGAAGATGAAGCCCCAAGGGACCCCCATATGATCCACAAAGACGTATGGGAAAATTGGAGTCAGGGGAGTAACTAAGCATTAGTGTGCCTGTTCCCCAGAGAATAACATTGGGAACAAGTTCCTTTGTCTCCTTTCTCCATTCCACTCACCTTTGGTCATCGAACCTGGGTTGTGTATACTATACTGCCCCTGGGTTAGTCTTGGATCTGGAAGAAAGAACACTTACCTTTTCATTGGTAAATTGTTGTAGAACTTTTTAAGAGAGTTTGAAACCGATTACCACCATAAGCCCACTTACGCATCCGTTATACAAAGAGAACTCATACTGATAAGAAACCCTGTGACTTTTGAGCACAAGGCCCCATTTATCTTGGGGTTTGGCTTTCTCAATTTATGATATTGTTCTTGGGATATTCCAATCATCTACTGCATTTAACTTTCTTACCTAAGTTGCTTGATTAAGTTGTCTGCTGTCATTTAAGTGAACCTATGGTGATTGTATATATGTGTATCAGAGAGTGCTGTGTGATAATACCTGTTAACACTTATTTTCCAGTGTGTTCATAAGGCCTAAAATAAATATATTTTTTATAACTATACTGTGTGGACTCATGAGGGCCCCTGGCCCCACTGACATTCGCTTGAGACTAAGCCTGGACTGCTCATCCACGTACCTTGATTGGGTTTGGGCTAACCTCTCAGAGCTCCCTGCTCATCATTACTATGGAGGCCTCTTAAAATCTGTCCACCAGGCCAGATTCCAGAACTCTGGCTGAGTGTACTGCAGTTAGACGCAGTGGGGCAGTGAAGGAAGTGTTCAACCTTAGTTTGGTTGTAGCACAGACCATTTTGCTGGAGACACACCAGGTCTTGAAAGACCATTTTTCGAAACGGAGTGCGCAATGTGTGCTGCAGTCACAGGCAGTTGGAGGCAGGACGTTTTGGGCGAGTCCACCCTTATTATTCCCTTTTGTTTTCAATGGTACATTATAAAATCTTGTGAATTGTACAATTTGCAGAGCAATCCGATGACTGAGGAAGAAACTGGGAATGTTCCCCTAGAACATTTGACGCCAGCACCTCCGCTTAGCCAAACGCTGCAATTGGAGGAAAGCTAAACATTACAAATGTTACAAACAATGGAGGAAAGTGCCCAGCCCTCTGGCCACCATGAAAAGCTGCGGGTGATATTGCAAGTAGAGTCACAAGATCCCATGATGCCGAGTACTGAAAAGGATGGAAAAAGGGAAGTAACCAAAGTGGACTAGTTAAAATGACTGACTTTTATCCCAAAGCCGGTAAAAGCATTGAAATGCAGAATTCTACAAAGCCTATACCCTCAAAGGAGAACTCACATTTTATAAATGACCCGAGTATGCTAGCCTTGGAGAGCTCAATAGTAGGTCCCTAGAGGGAGTAACTCACCGCCATTTGCGGTTTGTAAAATGGATATGCAGAGGGAATCAAGTTCTCTATTGCTTTCTAAGACACTTAAATTCCTTACATTTAGAACAGGGCCCAGCAACAGATACTGAGTCTTCAATGTTAACAAGTAGCCCCTCAATGGACTCCACCAACCATTGCGTAGTTTGGATGATAAGATCAAATTGAGTGCTCCTGGAATATTAACGCTAAATATGATTTTAGCTCTTTTTGTGAACTTCTATGACAATATCGGTGCAGGAGAAATATCTGATACATTAGTATTAAGTGAAATTAAATTAGAGCTAGAAGCATTTGGAGGGAAAGTAGGAAAGAATGGGGAAGTTCAATCAAGATTCATCAAATTAAGGTAACCAAAAACTTTCCATCTGACATGGTGAAAACAATGCAAATTAGGGACGAATTCTAACAATTGAAAAACAAAAAAGGAAACAAAAGTAACAAAATGAAATAATTCCAGAAAATTCTTGTGCAATCTACACTTAACAGAAGCAAAAGCAACTGCGGCTGTAGAAAAGATGCAGACCAAAATCAAAGTGTGGAGCAAGGAAAAATTGAAAGAGGTGTTTGGGATAACTGACAAGATCAGCAACAGAAGAAAAAGCGCAAAGAACCCTGATAAAAGGTGACGAGAAAAGTAAAAGGTCCAGAAGAAACCCAAGGGCTTGTGAACTCCACGCTGAACTCTGGCAAATAGAAGTGAGAATAAAATCTGAACAGACAAACTGAGGGCATTATTTAGTGGAACAAATCCGTCAACTACCCACATGTGGGTCCCTCTATGCCCTGGAAAATAATTCTGAAACTGGAGGACCCTTCAAAGGAATGAATATGAAGGCTTCATATCAGTTTGGTAGGGATTCCATAATCCTATAATTTATTTTACAAAGCCAGCAACAAATCCTTTTGAAAGGAATTCCTGGTCTATGATTATTGATAGAGGAATATTGTTCTATTTCATTGATACAGTAAGAACGGATATAGGGCCTCATTCCGAGTGTGCCGGTATCCTGGCCGTAGAGCTGCCAGGAACCGGCATCTTGTACTTACCTTTACCGGCACTCGGTCCGGTGGCATTGCTGCCGGATTACGAGTGCCGGCAGTACGGTTTAAATCCTCATTCATGGAGTTCAATAGGACTCCATGAGGGGAATTTACCATCATTACCAACAAGGGATTTCTGGTCCAGTAGGGCACCTGGCTTACCGTCAGCATTCATCTGGAGGTAACCCAGGTGCCCCACGGGCATACCCGTAGATAGGCGGTCGGGTAAAGTGCTGATATCCACTGATACCGGCACTTTTTACTAGACCGCCCAACTTGGAATGAAGCCCATTGCACTGCTAATAAATACCCTCAAAAGCGATAAACTACTTTTAAATTAAATTGAAGCTCTGTGACAAATGGGCTATGAACGTTCATCCGATCGAAGCCAAATAGCGCAAAAGGCGAGGGCAAAAAATTATCTCTCAAAAATACTGGCCAAAAATTTACAACATGAACCTCTTCAAATTCACTGCTTGGGGGGCCAAAAGGCACCTTGGTCAGTTCAATGGATGAATTCAATGCTGCACAGTAAAATGGGAGAACAAGACTGGTCGTAGCTCCCGTGCTCCTTTTCTAAAAGTTATTGCTGTCTAGTGGGCCAGGTCTTTAACATCCAGACCACATTAAGTGACTTCACCTCTCTATCATGGAATGTGAGTGTCCATGCCAATCTATTGAATAATAAGTAACTGTGGCATGATATGGCAAAGTACACAAAGTTATTTTTACAGGCGGTCTGGCTCCAATCATATGTATTAGACAGGTTTTCTGCTGTGCAACAGCTAGCAATGTGTCCAAATGGTGGTAGACCCTCAGGGGGGTCTGATGATTGCTACTAAGGATTAATGGCTTGTCGAGGTAAAAATTATTTCAGATTGAAAATGTTAAGTTATGTTGATTTATACCGTGCACCGCTGTCATTTGCATGGTCCCCAGGCGCTCACGTAGCACTGTAAGTAAAGTGGGTAGGGTTGGTTAGTAAGGGAGAGCGGGAATGGATAGAATTTGTGCTCATCTGTTGATGCAGGCTGAACCAGGAGGAACTGGCGTCTGTGCGTGTGAGCTTTCTAAGTGTGCTTTATGTGCACTGTAGTGTCAGTAAGGGTGCAGTCCTGTGTCCGAGTTGTTTTTTGTTGTTGCAGGTATTGGGTTTGTAGTATGATTAGAGAGGGGCGTGAGGGTAGCATGTTTTTTGGTGGGTTGTTTCAGTAGCCCTTTGGGAGTTTGTAGTACGTGTGAGGGTGTGGCGATGAGAAAGTGGGTGGTTAGTTGGTTTCAGGTGATCTCTGGGTGTAGAGTAGCTTTATTGTCAGTTCTTCGTTCTATATTGTCCCCTGGTGTATGGTTTGTAGAGTGGCGCGTCTAAACAAACATATCAGTACAATTCAGGTATGGCTAGATTCAAAAGCAGCTGATGCTAAATTCAAAAGCAGAAAATTGCAATTCTAGTGTGGCTAAATTCAGAAGCAGCGTTAACCAACTCAGTACAATTCTAGTGTGGCTAAATTCAAAAGCAGCATGTTGAAAATCTAGTGTGGCTAAATTCAAAAGCAGAGGGTCGCAATTCTAGTGAGGCTTAATTCAAAAGAAAAGTATTGCAATTCTAGTGTGGCTAAATTCAAAAGCAATTAATTCAAAAGCAGCAAGTTGCAATGCTAGTGCAGCTGAATTCAGAAGCAGTATTAGCCAACTCAGTTCAATTCTAGTCATGCTAAATTCAAAAGCTGTGTTAACCAACGCAGTTCAATTCTACTGTGTGCGAAATATCAGAGGGTGTTTCACAACCTAGTCCCTGGGGATCCCGTACTCAGGTGGCCAGGAAAAGGCCATCACTTTTGGACCCCGACCCCGGGGGTGGACAAGCGAGGGAGGATCACCTGGGTAGTGAGTTCTCGGCGAGTGGAAGAGAAGCACCTGATGGTGAGGCATGGTATCCCCTTTTTCCATAAACCATCTAACCCCTATCCCTGCTTATTTTATGGAAAACTACAGCTCCCACAATTTCTCCCCACTTCACATTGACAACACTACTGAGTCGAGGAAGATGAGGAATGAGGCCAGGAAGATTACTTCTACTGACTTCCAATGGCTCTGTCCCTTTAATGAGACCAGGCAGAGTCAGGTACGTAATCCTAACTATACACACCTGCCACTTGATAACACGGTCAGGATAAATGGCGGCACGCAAAAGGCACACTCTAAGCGAGGCTGGATACGAGAAGGAGCAGCTCATTCGGGCTGATGCTAAGCAGTCTATGGAAGTTGGAAGGCCAAGGGGCTGATTGGAGGTTGTGAAGAACGAGAGAGACCGGTGAGAATTCCACACGTTCCAGAAGCCTTAAGTGTCCCAAGACTGAAACCGAGTGAGCGGAAAGGAGAAACCTTTCAGATGCTTCAAATCGGCCTGCTACCCGTCCAGGTGAGCAGAGGAGATGTTGGTAACAGCCTTGACTACTATATGAAAGGCATTGACGAGAGAAGACGATTTAACACGACCAGCAAGTTATCGAAGGCAACAAATACCCAGTTAGAGACGGACCAGCCCCCGCAGGGGACGCTAGAGGGACAGCCTACATAGCGGGTTGTCCCCTCTGGCCGCCACCTTCCGGGGGGTGGCTAGCCTCTACTCTTCCTCCCCAGTGGAGGCGCAAGAAGCATCCCACAGGTATATACTTTTTGTTGTTTCTCCAGCCGCCGGGCTAGATAAAGGGTTTAACCGAAGACCTAGACACCGCGCCCAGGGCGTTGTCTATGTTTCGGAGTGCGTTTCACATGTTGTCATAGTCGCTGCACCACTATACAGGGATGTGTAGCATGGTGACATCTGCTGCATTGATGTCATGAAATCTACAGGGATTCTAGAAGGGAATGCGGAGGAGAGAAGGCGGAACATTGAAGAGGCAGTAGGAGAGACTGAAGCATCTCCCTTCAGAGACTCCTTATTTGTTATCCCCTCTTAATATTCCTATCTTTAATTAATATGCTAATAAAGCCCCAGTTATATTTATCCGATCACGCCTCTTCATCTATGCTACATTGGCAACAAGGATCTGTGGAGGCAGTCAGATCTAATCCAGTGCAAGCAATCTACAATTCGAGGTGAGCAAGAAAGAAGTGCCCCGTCTTCATGTGTATTTGGGAACATACGATCGGATTGCCGTGTTTAAATCCTTTGATGTTACTGCAGAAGCATAGTTATATTCAAATTAGACTTACGGTTGTGTCTACCGTGCGCGTGTGCATCTTGAGCCGCATCTCGAGCCGCGCATTCAAAGCAAACATCCGGAGCTTGCCGCGAGCTTGTAGCAGTGAGGAAAGTCTTGCGCTTTAGAAAAAAGGACCCGCACGTTGTGACGCACGTCACGCAAAGGCGGCCATCTTAAGTTGGATCACTTTACCCAGTTACAGTTACGAACATTGGAAAGGCCCCGATTTCATGGAAGATGTGTAGATAACCACAATTTTCATTTATTAGGATATTGCAGGAGGTGATGCATATTTACAGTCTATAAAAAAAAAAATTGGGGGAAATTGCAAATGAGGAACGAGTGTTCCGCTCATGCTCCTACTCGTCCCAGTACCCATTTTACTAAAGGTTAATTAAGGGACTTGCATTAATTAGCGAAGAAATCTGCAGCAATTATTAGCAACAGAGGAGCAGGTGACCAGCCTGCACCTGGCAGTATGGCAATGCACACTGTTCCGCCACCAGCCATGTTTCTACTTGAAGCTGGAGAACCAAACTTGCCATGGAAGAGATGGTTGAAGTCATTTGAACATTATGCTTCAGTAGTCTGTGGGACTAACTATAGTGTGGAAAGAAAGAAATCACTATTGCTTCACTGTTTAGGACCAGCAGGACAGGAGAAATATAAGGGCCTGCCAAATTTACAGGATGATGATGAGGAAGACTTGAATGAATACGAAAAATGCATTGCAAAATTAAATAAACACTATGAAAAGAAACTAAGTACGATTTTGGAGAGATATAAGTTTGGCAAAAGATCCCAAGAGAATGGAGAGAGTGTGGAGTAGTTCATAACGGCCTTGAGGAAGATAGCGAAGAATTGCAAATTCGGACCACAACTCGATGAGACTTAGGGATCAATTTATGTTGGAGTGTAATAGTACGAAGATCAGAGAGAGAGTATGGGGAGAAGATGATCCTGATTTGGATACAGTACTACGCATAGCCAAGGAAGTAGAGCATATGGAGAATTGTGTCAAGGCACTAGAAGAAAAAGTGAAAAGTACTACAGTAAAGTCGGAAAGTTCTATTAATGCCATTCAAATGGCTAAAACGGATAAGGCTGATGATCCAAATAATGCTGCGGTGAGACGGAAGGAGGAACTTAGAGAACAGGGTATGTACAAACATGGCATTGATATGAGAGGCAGAGGATTTGCACGTGGATATGGAAGTTACTACAGAGGACGTTCCACAAGTAATAGACGCCCCCAAATTGGTCAGAGGGGTAGAGGAAGAATCAGGACGTGTTACAGATGTGACAGTCCCATGCATTGGGCTAACAGTCCTAAGTGTCCAGCCATCCACATCATTTGCAAGAACTGTAATGGCAAAGGCCACTTTGCCAAATGTTGTAGAATTGATAAAGCAAATATGAACTGGATTGGCGGTGCAGAAGAAAATGAAGAGGAAGAATGTGAATTTACTGTCAGTAGCACAGTAGATGGAATGGAACTGGAGAGTCCGAAGGCCATTATCAAGATAAATGATAATCCAGTTAAAATGATGACTGACTCGGGAGCAAAGTACACGTTATTACCTGAAAGAATCTGGAGAAAAATTGGCCCAAGATGGCTGAATGAGTCTGACATCAAACAAATGCTTATGGAGGAGTGAAGATAGACATTCTTGGATGTTTTGATGCTGAGCTAGCTTTCAAAGATAGGGTTGCTAAGGTGAAAGTTTATGTATCGAGGAAAGGAGAAACACCCTTACTCAGCTGGACGCATCAGGCATGGCTGAAGGTCAAATTGGATGCCAGTGCTGAAGAGTCTGTCTACATGATTTAATCCAGTGAATTGTCTACTGAGGTAGTGAAGAAGGCGGTATTCAAGATGAAATAGGCTGTGCAAAAGGGATTACGTATAAAATACAGCTTAAAAAGAATTGTGTTCCAGTTGCACAGAAACTAAGAAATGTTCCGCTGGCAATGAGAGATGAGGTCAAAAATGAATTGAAAAAATTGGAGGAACAATGTATAATTGAAAAAAATTGATGCTTCAGACTGGGTATCACCATTGGTTGTGGTGAGGAAGAGCTCGGGGAAAGTATGAGTATGCATCGACCTCAGAGAACTGAACAAGTGTATCATCCCTGAGAGGCATCCGCTTCCTAACATTCAGGAATTGTTATCTACGATGGGGCCTGCAAAAGTATTTTCAACTCTTGACCTCACTTCAGCGTATCATCAAATTTGTTTGCACAAAGATTCAAGACAGCTGACAGCATTCATAACTCCAGAAGGTTTATACCAATACAAGAGGATGCCGTTTGGTCTTGTATCGGCAGCCTCTGTATTTCAGAAGACAATGCATCACATTTTTGATGGTGATAAGGGTATTATATTTTTTCAAGATATCATCTTAATATTTGCGGGAGATCAAAGAGAGCATGATAGGATTTTGGATGGAGCATTAAGGAAACTGCATAAGATGGGCATGACATTGAGTAAAGAGAAATCGAAGATCTACAGGAAGCAAATAGAGTATTTAGGTCATGTCATATCGGAGCAAGGAATTTCACCCAAGCCGGATTTATTGTCTGCCATCAATGACATGGCTCAGCCAGGCAACAAAGAAGAACTAAGAACCTTCTTAGGGATGGCTGAGTATTACTCTAAATATGTTAAGAAGTTTGCAGATCATACGGCTGCGTTGAGGGATCTCACCAGGATGAATGTTAAATATGAGTGGAATGAGAATTGTGAAAAAGATTTCAAGTACATAAAGAGTGCCCTCACAACCGCACCGGCACTGAAGAATTTTATAAGGGGTCAGCGATCAGTAATCACGACAGATGCCAGTAATGTGGGTCTAGGTGCGGTGTTCGCACAGCTACATAATGGAGAGGAGAAGATAATAGCGTTTGCCTCAAGGCTATTAAAAGGAGCAGAAAAGTCATATGCGACTATTGAAAAGGAGGCTCTAGCCATCATGTGGGCTGTGGATAAGTTCAGGAGTTTTGTCTGGGGAACGCAATTTGAGGTGAATAGGGATCACAAGCCATTGGTGGAACTATTTATGAACAAAGGGTTGGACAAAGTGTCGGCAAGGATAAGGAGATGAGTACATAGGATGCAGGAGTTCAATGTGGTGGTCAAGTACATTCCAGGAGTGAGGAATTATGCTGCAGATTGTTTATCCAGGCTTACAAATACCCAAGAGGATAATGGAAAAGATGAAGAGAATCAACAGGAAATGATATGTGTGGCGCAGGACCCAGCTATTGCTAAGGAGGAATGGCTTACAGGAATGAATAAAGATGTCAAGCTACAATTTATAATGGAAAATATAAACAAAAGACAAATTCCTCTCTGCAAGATCAAGGAGGCAGAGGTGCAAGGACTGTGGAGTATCAGAGATGAATTGAGTGTACAAGATGGATACTTGCTCAGAGGGGATAGATTAATTCCACCTGAAGATTTAAGGAACAGAATTATTGATCTAGGCCATGAAGGACACCAAGGGATTTCCAAAACCAAGTCCAGAATAAGGAACACATATTGGTGGCCGGGATGTGATGCAGAGATCGAGAGAGTCACAAGAAACTGTATCCTTTGTAATAAGTCTGATAAGGGTTGTGTGAGTAATGAGTACCCGATGGTGTTGACTGATGTGCCGAGCAGTCCATGGATGAAAGTAGGGATCGATATAATGAGTCCCATATGGAGTGAAGGAAGCCAAACGTTTTGTGTGGTGAGGATTGATATCTTAACAAGATCGGCAGAAGTGAAAATGATGTTGAGTGTTACAACCAAAAATATTATCAATTTCATAGAAGAAGTATGTGGTCGGGAAGGATATCCTGGAGTTATCCTATCTGATAATGGCATTCAGTTTGTCTCGAGAGAGATGGAAGATTATTTAAACGAAAAATCGATTAAGCATGTGACCAGTGCAGTTTATCACCCAGAGACTAATGGTGTAGTGGAAAGGTATAATAGAATATTGAAAGATGCCATTAGATGGGCATGGGCCAATGGAATGAGTTGGAAAGAGGCAGTTAAAAAAGTTATTATCGCACATAGGTTTACCCCACACAGTTCCACAGGTATATCTCCCTTTGAACTGAGCAGGGGTAAAAATGCAGTCACCAAGCTCTGTCGAGGATGGATGGGAGAAGTGGTAAATATGGGAGTGGTAACCAGTAATGCTGCTGATATGATTAGACAGAGACAAAGAAGAAATAAAGCATGTCATGACCAGAAAAGATTCAGGGGTAATGAAGCACTGGAAGTAGGCTGTTTTGTGAGAGTGAAATTGCCAGAAGCCTTGAGAGTGAAAGGTATTAAGTGGTCTGATCGCATTGAAGTGTTTAAACATGCTGTACGAACAAGTGATGGAAGAGTTTGGAATAATGGAAGAGTGATGGGAGTATATTGTCAAGTTAATGCTGAAAGGGAGAATAAAAGTGATGGAGATGAAAATAGAAAGAACCAGAAAATGTCCTTACCAGCAAATTCCATATATGTACCAACTGGGATGAAGACCTATGTATCAAGGTTTGGAAGAAGGTACCAGAGACCGATGTACTTAACGGACTATGGAGTGCAAGGACTTGTCTAGAAAGAAGAGGGATGTGTAGCATGGTGACATCTGCTGCATTGATGTCATGGAATCTACGGGGATTCTAGAAGGGAATGCGGAGGAGAGAAGGCGGAACATTGAAGAGGCAGTTGGAGAGACTGAAGCATCTCCCGTCAGAGACTCCTTATTTGTTATCCCCTCTCAATATTCCTACCTTTAATTAATATACTAATAAAGCCCCAGTTATATTTATCCGATCACACCTCTTCATCTATGCTACAGGAACTATGCAAGTTTTGTTCGTAATTGGGATGCTTGGACGTTTAATGGTCGCCGCGTCAGTCCAAGGATGTTATTGCTTGAAAATTGTAACATGTTTTTCCTGTTTACTGGCCGCAAGTCTGCGTTTCTCAGCACAGCCTCCAGTGGCTCACGCGTTAAGTGCTGGGTCTCGCAATACTAGAGACCGGAGTTCGAATCCAAGGTCCGGTATCTCCTGGGGATGTTTTTATCTTATCGTTGCTTGGCCATGCTGCAGGCTTGCCGGCACCGGGGTGTTAGCCACGATTTTGGCATGGTATTCCTTTGGTGTTTGATGGCCGCCACGCCGGGCAAACAAATGTTTAGATACGAATTGGAAAGGCTTCTATTATGTGTGTTTGGTATTTTGAGTATGTGCAGCTGATATTCTTTGGCCACCGCGTCAACTTTACTGTAATTGGCATCAATGGTTTTTCGCATCCGATGTTTTTATCGTTGCTTGGCCATGCCGCCGGCTTGGCTGCACCGGGGGGGTTATCCACGATTTTGGCATGGTATTAATATGGTTGTTTGATGGACGCCGTGCCGCGCAAACAAATGCTTACTTACGGAATGTGAAATGCTTCATTTATGTGCATTTGTTATTTTGATTATGTGCATCTGGTATCCTTTGGCCGCCGCTCCTAATTTATTATAATTGGCATTGAAGGTTTTTCACATTCAATGGCGCCGCAAACTAAACAGTGCTTTCAGCATTTTCATGTAATCATAAGGCTTGCAAGTTTATCATTCTTCAAAGAATCTATTTGCTTTGTAATGGTTTGGCTTTATGCAGGCAATGTTTATTTGATTAATTTACAGAGTGCAGGCTTTACGTTGTCCGCATTGAAAATTATGTCGCCCTTTAAGCCAGTCTCTGTAGCACAGTCTGTAAGCGTTCTGACGTGTACCTGGAAGGTGGGGGGTTCGAGCCAATGCTCCAACATTCTGGATGTGTTGTGAAAAACAATTTCAATTTTAAAGTATAATGAATGGGAATGCTTTCTGTTAGGCAGGAATATGTTCTACCATAGTTATCTAAAACGTTGGTGCAATGGTAGAACTTCAGACTACAGTGCATGAGGTTGTGAGCTCAAGAGAGCTGTAGGAATTTCCCTATTGTTGCCTGTTTTTTATGTAATGCTGCATCAATCGGTGTGGCCCATTACTAGGAATACATTGCGGTTGGTTGCCTTTTTAAATGTGAGTGTTTCAAGCCCAGCATGGGAGGCCTTTTTTGGGGGTAGGAAAGGCCTGTTGACGTACGACAAGGGGCCGAACGAATAGGCCACCACGCCACATGTTGTCACTTCAGTGTACTTTAGCATGACAGCGCGCCACACGTTTTGTTCTGGTGGTTAGGAAACAATTTTGGAAGTATGTACATTGACCGGCGACGTGCACCGTTACATCACAAGCATGCCGGAATGGTGATCTGGCTGTGGCGTTACGCAGGCAATGTCTCATATTTCAGCTACTTCTCCTCGTCGATCGTAATTAATTTGCGGAATGTGGAATGTGTGTTGTGCCGCATTGCGAATTACGCCCACCCCACCACCCCCCTTTCCAACAATCCAATGGAATACCTTCTGTCAGGTGGACATAGGTACCGTCTTTGCCCCGTAGATTCCCCATTCACATTGTAATGCTTCATCAGTAGGTGTGGCTCGAACTGGCACCACCGTAGGGCGGCTACTTAAAGGTGGGGGTTCAAGCCTGCAATGTTTGAAAACATTTATTGGGACGCTGATGTTAACGTGCTTTGTCATGCTGGGATTTGGGTTATAATATTATTTCACGTACTGATTTGTGTTTATTGTTTTGTTTTGCATGGGCACACGTTTGGGCGGTAAGAAGTGCTTGATGAGGTACGATAAGGAGCCTCCAAGCAACGTTTTGACTTCAGGTAATTTAGCATGATGGCGTGCCACGCTTTTGTTTCCTTTATTTGGAAAACAATTTTTAGGATTAAGCAAAGGGACAAGCACTGTGCATCGGTATAGGTCAACCATGCCGTAAAGGTGAAGGGTTGGTTTCATGACCCCATGCTGCATCGGCTAAAGACACTGCGTTCCAATAATGTGAAGTTACTGCATTTGAGTTCCATTAGAAGCGTGTCCTAGCTGCTCATTACAAACACATCGTCCCAAGCGCCGCAAAAGGGGAGTGCAATGTCAGGTCCGTGATTTAACAAACTTGCAGTCATCCCACAGGTAATTTCCCTTGGTCGCAAGTTTTCCCGTGTTAGGAGTGGATGGTGCTCCATGGATTCCTTTCCCCTCATACACGCGGCTTGTGGTGCCTCAGCTGGGAGGTAGGTGTGGGGGTTACAGCTTGTGAGGGATGTGTTGGGGTGATTTACACTTGTATGGTTGTAAAGTGTCTTTTTTGCACGGGGCTCGCTTAGTTGCCCTTGCCACGCACGTTCTTTATTGTTCAATGCTGGCACCATTTTTAAGAAAACATATGGCCATTCCAGCATGTTGTTCATGGCCTCTGCGCCATGCGTTTATGTGCATATTTATGTGCATATTTTGATGCATTGTGTTCAGAACAGGTGTTCTTGTTTTGAACTATCATGTGGTGCTGTTGCTTAGTTGGTTAAAGCGCCTGTCTAATGAACAGGAGATCCTGAGTTCGATCTCAGCAGTGCTTGCACTTTCGCCCTAGTGTTCATAAGCGTGTGTCGCAGGTTTCAATTCGGCATGTACTGGGAAATATGAATAGGTCGTTCGTGTCCTCCTGACAAAACATTTTCTTTCAAGCTGGGTTACGTTGCAGTTTTGTCTACGACCAGGTATCTGTGAACCCGAAAGAAGGTAGGCCGTTGAACAGGCTCTCACTATTGACAATGTTATTGAAGCGCAGCACGCAATTAAGGTATATGGGTTTCTTTGCGTTCGTTGAGCCACAAAGCAAGTGACACTCTGCCTCTTACTGGGTCTGCCACGGGTGTGCCTTTAAAATCCTGTACGTTATAGGTGGTAGTCTCATCACTATTGTAACGGGATATGGCTTGTTTACGGCCAGGGCGATTTCCAAGGTGTGCCCTCGCTTTGTTTTACATTGCTCCAAGTACTGCCGCCACGCCGCATGGGCACTGGTGGGGCAAGTTAGCTTAATTTTTCTTCCTTCACTTTTACTTTCGGCCAGAGCCTAGGCGTTCAAACGAAATGGAAGTTGATTTTGAAATATAAGGTTGGACAGATGGATCTCGTGGCTGCCGGCGGGCAATAGCTCTGCAAGGTTGAAGATTAGAGAACCTTTGTGAGATAATACTGTTTTGGGCCTAAAAGGCTGAAATACGTTTCAGGAACTAAAAACCGCCACCGTCTGTCATAAGGTTGACTGTAGGGGTGTAAGGCTGCCTTGCTGTGGGGCTTGCAGCTATGGCCTTTAATGGTGCATGACCTACATGGTACAGCAACGAGTTTCACAACCTTGTCCTGCAGTTGATGTCGCTTTGGTTTTATGTGTGGTTAGGACGCGGTTGTGCTGTCAGGTAGCAAGGGACCAGGCAGCAGCTCTGTCGCCTAGGATACCATTTTATGTGCAGCATCCCTTACGACCTTTGGATATTCGGTGGGCTTACAATTTTACTTTGGTTACTTTGGCTGGCCGCCGAGCGACAAGGTAGTATGGCTGAGCAATAAGTTTAGGCAGGCCAGTCGCCTTACTGGCCAGCTGGTGGGATTAAACAAAGATGGTGTTATGGGCTCATAAAAGGGAGTTGCATACCGTAAATAACACACTACTTTGGCGAACAAATTGATGATTTGAAAAATATACGTGGGTTTATCGCTACTACAAAGGGCACACTTGTACAGAGCGCCGCTGTATACGATTTGTAGCATCTACTTGGAAATAAATGGCAATACGGCACCCAGTGCATTATCTTGAATTACCTACTCCGTGTGTCTTTTGGTCACTGCAAAACAGTGGTAAATTCTGCACTCCTTTGAATCATGCAGCCCGGGGCGCTGGCATGCTATATCTCCTTACAAGGACGCAGTAGCCACCCTGTCCCAAGTGGCCAGCATGGTTAGTGTTTAAGGCTGGTTTAGCTGTAGATGTTTGCATGGGTCCTGCACCACAGGTGCACAGCATCCTTGGGGAGGTGGTATGTCCATCGGGCAGTAGCAGGTGCCGTAGTTGCCAATATGGGGTAAGCTTCATATGCATGCAGCTAACTTGTTTACCTTTGCTGACAAGTTAGAGCACAAAGTTTTATGGTGCGCAGTACGAATGTTGCCGGTGAGTTGTGGCCTGAGCTTCATATGCATGCAGCTAACTTTTTTACCTTTACTGTCAAGTTAGCACAAAGTTTTTATGGGGTGCAATACGAATGTTGCAGGTGCGTAATCATTGACTATACCTGCTTTAAGGCGTGCTCCACAGCGCTCCAAACGTCTGGATGGCCCCGCAATCAGATGCCACGTGCCGGTTACCACAGGTTGTTCTCGCGCCGTTGGGTGCATTTAAGGCTTATAGGACAGTAGTGGTGGCCATTATGTACGAATGATGTTCCTTAGAACTGGTCAATTTGCACCACTCTTCAGCGAGATGGCGGATACTAAAACAGTTCCACATAAACTAAGGATGGCCATCCGCTAGGTGTGCCACTTCACAATGGGCACAACACTACTTTATGGCCCATTGCAACCTGGCGTTAAGGGACTTGGAGATGGGTCCTCTGTCCTCAATGTTGCTAGCTGGGGACACTGGTCTGCATATTAACGGTGGGAATAACGGCTTGTGATTATGTATTATCATAGGTAATTGAGGATGTCAAGGACCACCTTGGTCTGGCCCCAGGAAGGCCAGGAATGCGGCATGGAGACCGACAGGTGGGTAAGCCTACGTTTCCTGACAATTGGAAATTCTGGTTTGTGTGCATGTTAAGGGTCTTGCCATTGACACGGCACTTGGACCTTGAAAGGTTCGTTAAGCTGTGGGACTTCCCACAATGTACATACATATCTTAAGACTGGAAGATGGCATAAGCCCCTTGGTAATGGATAATGTGGCTTAGGCGCAAGTAAGGGGGACGGCCAGGAACGTGCCATAACGGCACTGTAAAGTTGGAAAACGTAAACTGGAAGATACACAGGCAAGGTACATACCGTGGTAAAACTTCCAAGGACGGTACACGTTCCCTTACAGTTTAATTTATGCAGCAACTTGTAGATCTTACAGCAAACGTGCAAGGTTTGGTAAGCTGTGTGATTCCCACAAGATACATGGCTATGGTAAGACTTGGATGATGGCATACACAGGAATAAAACTTGCACGGATAAATTAAATTGTGGTGAAGTACAGCTTGTAGGTCTGGCCAGCGACGCAACACTATGAACATGTAAGATGGCCAAGCTGGTGCACTGCCACAAGGTATACATATATGTTAAGACCGGATGATGGCGCAGGTGCACTGATAATTTAAATTACAGAGATGTGCGATTTGAGGGTCTGGACTAACAGACCGATACACAGGGCCAGGGTCAGGTGGGCCACATTGGCCTTCAATGGTACCATTGATTATGTAGTCTTGGGCCACCGGGTACCAGTGACTATGTAGTCCTGGGCTACCGGCAAGTGTTATGGGGCACTTATCGGGCCAGCGCAGATCCCCAGAAGCAACTGAGTGGAATCAGGTTAAAGGGTGGGCCTAGTATGGCCCATGTCCGGGCCCCCCAGTATGGGGGGGCGGGTTTAACAAAGTAAACTCTGAAGTCAAGCATGTGCCACCCAGAGGCAGCAGAGCACTTCGGGGCTGCCTGGACTGATCTCCAGTTGTGTCATCTAAGTGAAATTATGGTACAGCCTTAGGAGACAGCTGTCTTAGAACTGGTTGACCTGGAAGTTGGGAAGAAGTAGATGAAGAGTTTAAGGTGTGAGCAAAGGCATGGGGGCATTGTGGGCAGCGAAAGCCACCCCCAAAGCGTGGCGGAGTATCGGGGCGGTCCTAGCCAATGAGGGAGTTTCACGCTGCAGCTTCGGCGGCAGCAGCTCAGGATTGGCCGGGCTCGAGCCAAATCCATGCACGGGCACTGACTCCCCTTTTTAGGGCTTTACGCCAACAACCTTCTTGTCAGTGCTCCAAAGTGTCCGACTGGTAGTAACCAGTGTTTGCCTGGTAGTAACCAGAAGCGTGTTCAGTTTTTGCCTGTGGCAGATAGCGTGACACTGTTCACCCTCAGCTGATGTATGCAATGTGTGGCTGAGACTGTCCCAAGTTTATTGTTGCTCCAAATAAACTGTGACCTTGTATATTCCAAAAAACCTACAAAAGTTGTCTGTTGTTATTTCATGATGTATGTGTGATATACTGAACACAGGAGGTGGGGGTGACCAATGGGGATCTCCCCGCTATGTGCAAAAGTAAAAGTTGCGAGTGTGCAGATGAAAAAATTGCTGAATGTGGAAGAAAGTATACAAAGTAACAGTGGTTCTGTGAGGTGGAATCACACATTCGAAAGTCTCTGAAATGTTCTGAGTTGAAGTGTATTAAATGGGAACTGAAGGCAAGAAAGTAACTGCGATCCCGAGTGAAAGTTGAATAAGTGAAAAGCAAAGTATGCAAACTCTGAAAATGCCAAGAGGGCAAAGTAAAGAGAGTAAGAAACTACAAGTACCAAGAAGCATTGGTGTTGCAAGATGAGGAAAAGCTGTTGATTGTAGAATTATTTAAACAGTGGTCGAAATTGTCATGCAGAGGTCTATGTAAAATCCTTGCAGTTTTGAAAGTCTTCAACAGTAAAAAGATATAAAGACAAGGCGGTATGCTGCTATGTGTTCCGTGTGCCTCGTGGGATCTCCTTTCACTTTGAGCTGCTGCAGTGTCTCTTTTGGCAGACCCAGGTGGCAGCGTTGGCACAAGGAATCAAAACTGCTTGAAAGTGCAGAGAGCAGCAGTGGGCTGCTGTGTGCCTCGTGGGATCTTTCACTTTTCGGGTTGCTGCATGGTCTCTCTTCTCTGTCGGCAGACCCAGGTGGCAGCGTCAGCACAAGGATTAAAAACTGCTTGAAGGTGCAGAGCGCAGCAGTGTGCTCCTGTGTGTTCTGTGTTCCTGTAGTACTGTGGCTCTGTGCGTTGTGAACTTGTTGCATTGGTAAGGTAACATTCCTCTAAATGCTTATCTGAATGTCATAGTATTTGCAATACCCAGACCATGCCTGCAGTAACTCTGAACTCACTCGCAAATATCTACATTGAGCTATTGCTGGTCTCTGCAGAAAGACTCACTACGACAGCGCACATTTGGACAAATAACGGTTAAAAATACCTTGTGTCACTTCGAAATTTGAACGCCAATGTTATTTGGAGAACAACAACTAAAACTGTATGCTGACCATGGCTATTCAAAACTACTTTGCAGAGCAACTGTTGGTTTTTAAACTTTGAGCTCTGCAAAACGCTAACTCACCAAAGGAAGTCCCTAGCTGTCCTTTGAAGATCACAGAGTTGTCCAAAGAGTTCCAATTACACAATTCATTATTACAGAGTGGCTGCGGCTGTGAGCCTTTGAGCTCTGCAAATTAACACCTACTCGAAAATATACCTTGACAAACTTGCATAACTTCCTATAGCAGAGTGACTGCGGGCAGTGAGCCTTTGAGCTCTGCACAATTACATCTTCTCTGAAGATATCTGGACAAACGTGTAACTTTCTATGGCAGAGCTACTGTGGCCAGTAAACCTTTGAGATCTGCATAACATCTTTTTGGAACATATTTGGTCTAATTTGCAAAACTCACCACACAAGAGCGACTGCGGGCAGTGAGCCTTTGAAATCTGTGTAATAATATCTCTTTGCATATAATTTTGGGTGTGGGTGTGGGTGTGGGTGTGGGTGTGTGTGTGTGTGTGTGTGTGTGTGTGTGGGTGTGGGTGTGGGTGTGGGTGTGGGTGTGGGTGTGGGTGTGGGTGTGGGTGTGGGTGTGGGTGTGGGTGTGGGTGTGGGTGTGGGTGTGGGTGTGGGTGTGGGTGTGGGTGTGGGTGTGTGTGTGTGTGTGTGTGTGTGTGTGTGTGTGTGTGTGTGTGTGTGTGTGTGTGTGTAAAACACAGTTGGAGCCGCGCTAAATATAGTGAAAGTGGAATCCTCTTGTTTGTAAAGAAATAACATAGTTGTGTACAGATACATTAGAGTATTGATATCCGAAAGGTTTGATCAGTCTATAGTAATGTGGGGGGGGAGATACAATTTGAGGTCTACTGATAAGACCCCATTGGACAAGGAGGTGGTACAGAATATTCAAAAGGAAAAAATGAAGTCCAAAATGGACTGTAATAAAATAACCTTTTTATCCACAGGTATTGAGAAAAACATTTACTCAAGCTATCACTGTTGGCCACACTCCCATCAAATTCTTGAACGACAGTTAATGGAAATGAGCTGGAAGATAGATGCAATATTTCTGGACCTGTGTTAAGCGACGTAGAAAGGCGGGCTAGCCTTTCTCTAATGGACATATGTGTAAGCCTGGAAGATGAAATTCAGGCACTTGAAATATCTTCCACTCGCCTAAGTGCATACCTATAATGTTTGATTCGTCTAATATGCATGTGAGAGATGCTAACAATGATGCAGATTCTGTCAATTCATCCCATTTAAGTGAAGAAACGTATGCTTAACGTTTCATTACGCCTCAAGACCATCTCAGGAGTGGGAGAATTACTGGTCCAGCGGCTCTGGACAATAAACCAATACTGCAAAATGTAGCAGGGATTCATGGTAGTCCACTCATTGCATTGAATCTGGTTTTACAGTCTTTCATTTCACTGTATAATACTGTTTTGGAGGTTAGATCAAACACAAACATCTTAAATGAAATTAAAACACTTTTATTGACAGGAAAAACCTCCTTAATTACTAATGTATTAGCAGAAGAGACCAATAAGAAAGGGTTCCCTAAAGCATCCAGTGATATAATGGAAGTTACTGCAATTGAACCCACTCAAGCTTAAAAAAGTAGCACCCACAAACATAGTAAATTCAGGTAACATTCAAACTAAACGTGGACATAAAAAAAAAGAAAAAAGAAACACGAAGGGAAATACTAAACACAAAAACAGAGGATCTAGAAAGCTCCTAAGAAAAATAATGAATTCCTTTAAGGCAGGTACTGTCCCATATCAGCCCCAAATGTACATCTGATGCCCGAGGTAATTATAATCAATGAAACACAGACAAATGTTGACAATCAATAGAGTGATGGGAAGGGGAAAATTAGTATAGACACCTCAGTCAGACAGAACACTTACTCCATATGTGAGGAAGACAAGGACTCAGTAGAGACGAGCAATAACCCCAGTATGAATCAGACACACAAAACAAGGGTTGAAAAGATGGTTTTGTACAACAATGAGGAATGAAGATGAGATTGTGTAATTGAAGAAGTGAAACTATGGGCGAGAGAGGAGAAGGGGCAGGCGTGATCTCTAATACAGGTACTAATAGTGATGGGGAATAAGAATGCGATGCAGCAGTGATACAAGTCCATTTGAATGGTACAAGTGACATTGATGGTCAAAATCTGATAGGTAATCAAGTTCAGTTGAATACGACGAAAAATAAAACAAGGGATAAAACAACAGAGGAAACAACAATCGGAACACAGATGGTAAAAAACTCAATGTTGAAGCAGTTTGCTGAGTCACTATCTATTGTTTTTGAATCAGTAATGAAAAATGAAGAAAAAGTGCCTTTAATCAGGTCAAGAATTGTCTCTTTACTGTCATTACTACCAGAACACTCTAATATATCGTCAAAAGATTGAAGGTTTCTCCATTTGATTGACCGTAGTGAATTGAGAAATGTGAAGTCCACTTCCACTCACCATTGGTCAAGAAAATTGTTAAGAACTGCCATGGAGAACTTTGTTAGAGGAAGTGACAAACAAATGCAAAGACATCACAGACAAGGTGAATATAAAATGCCTAGAAAGTAAAGGTGGGGGGATGCAAGTCACTATTGAGTTGGAACTTGCCGGATGGGCACTGCTTTCCTACCTGTTCAAATTCTCTCCTGAACCGTGAAGAAAACAAATGCAATTCATTGTTATGGACTACAATTTCCCAGAAATCTAATTAAACCAATGTCTCTATCCTAGTGATCAAGATCTACTATAATGCAACCAATGAGGATGTTGAGGTTCTGAACAATGAGATAGATATTGCATTGGTGAACTCTACCAGTGCTGCAGAGAAGCAAATAATCAAGGGGGCTGGGGGGTGGGGGGTGGGGGGAGTTCAATAGCTATTGTCCTTGCATAGATCCCAACAGGAAAAAAATACAGATAAGTCGACAGACATGCCTGCTTGCTCAAAGCACAAGCTCCAGGAGCCCAGACGGAGCAATGGATGCATTTGGTCCACCTCGTTGGCGAGGCAGGGTTTCTGCCAATTGAACACACTGTTTTATCCAAAACCAGCAGGTTCTTGTTTTGGAATGGCCTGCAAATCGACAATTGATTACATGTATATAGCAAACTGTGAAATCCCTCACATAACCTCTTCAGGTAAGAAAAATGAAGCTATGCTGCTAGCAACAGTTCTAGTTCCTACTGGTAAGAGGGCTGGTTCTCAAACCCAGTGTTTACGTTTAGTTACAAATGAAGCTGGGAATAGGGTCTCACAATTTGGGAAGAACCATAACAAGTTAATAAGGCAATTGTGGCTTGGTGGAAATCCATTGATATTAAGGAGAAAAAATGGAGGCATTCTCCTCTTGAGATACACAAGACTTTGTCAATGCTTAAACATAAGACTTGGTTATCAGTGTTTTGGAAGAAACAAAAAGGAAATATTTGGTGGCTGATCAGGATATCAGTGTTAAAAAAAGGCTATTTAGGTACAATGTCAGAAAAGTAATTAAATCTAAAAGAGACTGGCAAATGAAGAAGCTGGAGATGTGTTCCTTAAAAAACAAATATAAGAACTGGCTGCACAATCACAAGCTGTTGAAGTATATCGAGATCAACCAAGAACTCTTCCTTGTCCTGCTGAAGTGTAATTCGAGGTCATTATGGAATACATTAAATTCCAAGGAGATCAACCAGATCTGTAAGCAGTCATCAACTATATCGGAAAACGACTCAGTAGAAATCTGTAGGAATTAATTCTGGGATAATATTAACGCTACAATCAGGAGCACTATTGACTACAATCGCAATGAGTTCTTATGAAAGTATGTTCTAGTCAAGGATCTAATAACACTAGTGAATAATAAATTGAAAAACTACTCTATGGCTTGTGGAGCAGATGAGGTAATCAATAATCTTTGAAACTAAATCCTGTTTTATGGTCAGAAATCATCCTCCTGTTCTCCCATATAGTAAAGACTGGTATAATTGCTTCATCCTGGAAGATGGCTATTAGAGTCCCAATTTTAAGAAAGGGCGACAGGAAGGAACCTTTGAGTTATCGTCCAATATCTTTAATGGATGTGTTGGGGGAGAGGTGGCCATTTCCACACCCCGCTCACCATTCCTACATCAAAGAGACCACGTGTGAGCTAAGGGGGGAAATACCCTACCCCATGGCAACCATCCACGCCTATTGATATTAGACAGCAAACAAATAACCAAGTCCTTGTCATGGCCTAGCAACTCCATTTTGTGTTACACTAAACGCCATCTTTTACTAGGCCCAAGAACAATCTCTCAGTAGTCGCAACTCTCCCTTTCCCAGTGCCGTGCACAGACAGCCCGCAACCCATCCGCCTCCGGCCAGCTGCACTCAAACCTTGTTCTCACGGAAGTCCAGCCATTAATTGTTGCAATGTTTAGTATCCCTGTGTGTCATATGAGCTCACTGCACTGTGTGAGACCGGAGCAGGCCATACGCCAAGTGCCCATCCATCTCCACTAACATGCCCAGGCTCCCTTGACCTCCACACCGCCAGGCCACGGTCCACCAGTCCCTCGCCCCTCTACTCTTTGATGTAGATATGCATCTGGCCCCTCGCAGTGATCATTCCACAACACCCACCATAGCCATAATCCTATGCACCAATATGTCCTCCCCAAAACTAACAAATGTCCATCTGTATCATGAGGCATCAGGTAGATCAAAACGCAAAAGACTGACACCTGGATCTGGGGTACCGTGTTTTATGAACCCTTGAGTACAAGGATGGGAATGCCAGTATTTCTGCCAATGACCAGAAAGTACCTCCATTCATGCAATGATTGTTATGTCTGCCATTACTCTTATGCAATCAGTTCCTATGGTTTAGCTTAGATAGCATTGCAGCGCCTCTCTGCCCTGACATTAATCGCGACGATGAGCCCAGCTGACCACGTGCACTGTGACTGACAAAGAGACAGCAATAAATGGAACCCAGGCATCCCATATGGAGTTGTGATTAGTGTACATACTTAGCCAATCGATTCTCATAGTTTGTTAGTTAAATGTGATGTCACAGCTGATGCTTGGTGCCTTTTTAATGTGCTGCCTGTGTATCTGTCAGCAGAGCGCTCTCGGGCAGCAGAGTTCTCTGAATGCACACTCTCTCTTATATAAATGTGTTTAGCTTGCAATGAATCTCCTGGTCTCATTCCCTCACGGGGTGTGTCCATTATTTGGTCTATTGGATATTGCGTGTTTATGAGGAGTATACCTTCATTCTCAAAGATGTTTTCTAATATTCTCCGGAGGTTAATTATCAAATGGATTGAAAGGAGGAACATCTTGAGCCCCTTACAGATGGATACAGAAAGGGATAGCACGCTATCCTCAGTGTGCTTACTTTATCATCATGTTTAGCTCAGGCAGAAGGTAAGACTGGGAGGACACTATATGTGGCAGTTTTGGACCTCTCAGCTACATTTGATAATGTAGAGCAAGAAATTCTATAGGAAAAATTGTTAAATCAGTGAATGGAACATGATCTGTTAAATACACTTCGAACACTCCATGCTGACAACAGTGTGACAATAAGATTAAATATGGAGGGGGATCTTTCTAGAAACATTGCAATAAACAAAGGAGTATGACAAGTTTGCGTGGTAGCCTCTACATTGTTCAATCTATATCTGCCAGACTTATGGGAACATAGTAAAGAATGGTCTCTGTACCCCCAAAGATGTGGGGGGTTACGAACTAGCTGTATTGCGGATGATTTGCTCCTTCTTGATTTTACACAAGCAGGTCTTCAGCGTGCTTTGGACAGAGTAGCTAAGTATCTGGAGGAGAACAACCTAACACTCACTCGCTGCTTAAGTCAAAGATAATAGTTTTTTCTAACAAAAAGGTTAAAAAGAGCTATGTATGAAGAGAAAACCAGATAGAATTCAAGAAACAAACCAATTCTTTTATCTAGGTTTTCTGTTTGCAAACAAAAATGTATCCATACAGTGGAGAAAGAGGCTAGACAAAAAAGTAAGAACATGTACCTCCATGATCAGAATCATCTATAGATGCTTTTGCACCTATTCCTTAGTCCCCTTCATTCCATCTTTTAGTCTTAAGGCGACTCCTATGGTCTTGTATGGCACAGAGCTTATGTTTTTTAAAGATAGGAACACCTTAGACATTCTGAATGGTCGAGTCCTAAAAAGAAGCCCAATGTATACCTAAATATGTCTCCATTAGTATGATTAGACTAGAATTAGGACTCCAATTACGGTGGTTCTTATACATATATAGGAGTCTGTCACTATATCTCAAAATAGGGTAACATGTGGACTTGAGCATAGCCCACACTTTGAAGCAAATGAAGGATGGTAGAACAAACTATTTTATCAAAAGCTTTAAAGAGAGGTGTCAGAATTGTATTTCATTAATGGATATAGACAAAATTCCAACTCAGTTGGCTCTAAAGAAAATCGGTTAAAAAAAATGGGATAGAATTTGAGATATTGATGATTGGCAGAGACTGAAAATATTGACAATCCAGGGGACAATGTATATCCCTGCCAGAAAGATGAGGCGTTATCTAAAATAAATACCATCTGCCATGTCCCGGCAATGGTATATGAACTTGAGATTGAGTTGCCTGTCCACACTTGAAATAGTAGGACCTCAACTGAATATTTCACATCAACTTGGATCCTGCAGAATTTTCACAGAAAATTACACTGAGACACTTTTTCATCTAGTTATTGATTGTACTGGACTAACAAAATACAGAATCAAACATTTTAAATCTCCTGTGCACTGAACTGAAAATGTTAATGGTGTATTTTGATGGAATAGACTGATGACAAGTACACAAATGTCCTTAATTTTATCTTTAGTTACATTTTTAAAACAAATACTCAAACAAATATCAATTGTTATGACTCAAGGAGAAGTTATTTTAAGCAAAGTGGTGTAAATCAGTATTAATGTAGTTGAATTGGAACTCTGGTTTTGTTATACTGCCTACATTTTTTTGTCACAAATATTTTAGATGATGTTCTATGTTTTAATTCAGTTATGTGAACCTTGTCCTGTGTGTTTATAATTTTAGACATTTTTCAGTAACTTAATGCTTAAAGGTTTGTTGATGTAAATCTGATTGAAACTGTTGTGTAAGGTATTTTTTGTACCATAAATGCAACAATAAAAAAATAATAATAAGGATAATGAAGACAAAACTAATAAAGACAAAACGTGAGGAAGGGAATGCTCACAAAGAGAGTTAGGCTTGAGGCTGGCAGAGGGAAGTCTGTGCTGAATTGTATCAAAGTAAAAGTAAAGCATAGAACTGTGTATTTTTCAGAAGGCGGACAAAGCCTAAGGAACCGATTGGACTGCCAAAAGCTTGAAGCTCAAGCCTGAACTGTTAAATTGTACCAGAAAGCCAAAGTGTGCAAGACTGATAGAAATGTGCCATCCACCTATCCTTAAACTCTCGAGGACCCCTGCTTCTGAACGTGGGGAAAGGAGTTACCTCAGCCATTCTGACATTTCTTTTAAAGACACTATTTTTCCTTTTGTATTCCCTTAACACATGTCATTTGAGGAGTGCAAGGTTAGGTTTTCTTAGTATAGGCAGTGGTCGAAGTGGGTGGGAGCGGTGCTCCTCTACTTCTTTTAATTAAGTTTTACAGTTCCTATACTTTTATTTTAAAAAGAAACTGTTCCTGAATGGTTTTGTTTTAAAATAAATGTGTAGGAGGAAGCTAAAACGTGCACTGCACTGAGCGTTCCCCTAAACAGGAGGAGCATATGTTTTGGGGTTTGTATGGTGCGTGGAAGGGTGCGTGGCGATGGCGTTTGTGGGGAGCGGTGCAGGCCAGTAAGGAAAATAGTTCCACTACTTTTTGTACACTTTGACCACTGAGTATATTTTTTCTCTAACTTTTTATTTTGACTGAACTGGCTTGGACTTGTTTGGTATTTGTTTAATGGTCGAGACAACAGCCATTCTAGAGATAGGGCCAGTTAGGAATTCTACCAACCCAACCAAAACACCAAAATAAAGGATTTTGAAATTTGAGTCTATGGTGTCTGTGTCTACTATTGATATCATGCCTTCCTTACATGTGGCTAAATTCAAAAGCAGCAGGTTACAATTTTAGTGTGGCTAAAATTAAAAGCAGCGGTTTGCAATCCTAGTGCGGCTGATTTCAGAAGCAGCAATATGGCATCTTAGCAGCGAAGATGCATAACCCAGATAAATTGGTAGTAAAATGGATGCTGCTTTTGAATATATACTTGAATCCAGTGCTGATTACTCTAGGTAAGTTTCTAGAAAGGGTGTTGTCTATTCTGGAAACATTCACTCATGACCTGAGCAACTGGGAGATGATCTTAGAAGGCGATTTAAACCAAAGAGTGTAGAAGTGATCATGAGCCGGAAGGTGACCCAATGGGAGTACTGACTTTGAAAATGGGAAAACATTGTCTGGTGTAGCTCTGCCTCAGGGTCCACATCTGGATTACCCATGGTAACTTAGGGTGAAAACCCAAGTTCCTAAACATTTCACAGAAAGGTACCGTGAGCTAAAATGTGGTTGTAGATCCTCCCGAGTGGGCACAATCCCATAGAACAGGTTATTTGGCAGTGTTCGTTCTCGGTAGAGGGGCTCACAGAACTTTTTGTGCATTTTTAAGGAGGTGGGAGGTCAGGGAGCAGCTAGAAAAATCGTGGATGGAGTCAGACAGATATGGCCTTTGCTGTTAGGCCCTCACCATAGCTAGAATGTTAGAACATTAGACAGTAGGGGTTGCCGATATCTGACCTGGCGAGGAGGTGGGATGTCCACATGAGACGAGAACGGGACAGCCATTAGTGTGCCACATTTCAGCCCACTGTCGTCATATCCTTGTTTCATTGACCGAATTTAACAACACCCTTGTGAAGCCCGCAAGGTGTCAAGGGCGCGAATCTACTTTTGGGCTGCTAGAAGTGTGCTACAGAGCACATTTCATTGTATCCAGTTATGATTCTACCATTCCATATTTGCGTTTACTTTAAGGATACAAACTCCGCCCACCGACACCAGCCGCCTACAAAAGTGAAACCGGAACGGCCTTGCTGCATGAAGCCCGTGGGGGCTGTTGGGCGTGTGGCAGTGAGAGCCCCGCCCCTCTGCAACACTCTTGGAGGCTGACATTGTACTCTCTACGTATGGTGAGTGATTGTTATAAGTGCACAAAGGACTGGAAAGACTGCGTGCAAGCGTGCCTTTGATTTCCAGTTCCTCCAATACACACATTCTCCTTTACTTACACGGAAAAGTATGGGGCATGAAATCCACACCGGTCAGTAACGAAGCACAGGCGCAGAATTCTTGTGAACATTTATACGGGCGATTATTGAAGCGACTGGGCCCCCAAAAGCTATCCACACTGCCAGCTGAACCATAAAATGAACACACTGCGCTCTCGTATTCATAAGACTCCCACGGATTTGGAGGCCAGTTTCGCCGATGGGAGCCCCTACAGGACCTGTTACACGACTTCATGGCAAACTGGGCTTGGCTAGAGATCTAGGGTCCTGCACGCCCACAATCATGACAAAGCTGTCAGACCAGACAGAGCCCAACGATGATCGAACACCAACTTTATTGTCCGCCTTGGGAAAACAGGAAAATTAAATCTTTGCAAAGGCAAGCCACCAACTCACCGGTACAGAGGAGCCGCTGCATTCAGAGGCCCCCAGCAGGGCGGTAGATAGGAGCGTGATCATGGACGCATCACTGGTAGATGTCGGCGTAAAGGAGAAACCCGTCGCGAAAGATCCAATGCCAGCGACGCTCCCTAGCGCCTGTTCCGCTCCAACCGACCGGAAGCCCCTCACGATAGAGCAACATGAAAACCGATTATCCACCAATAATAACTCTATACAGCTACTTTAATGGAACGAGGAGCTGCTGATGAATGAAAAATATAACAACAAAGAACGTCTATCTACCATTCCATTCTTTATGACAAAAAAACTAGACAAAGGTCCAAACCTAGTTTGTCCTCTAGATGATTTTACGACAAAAATGACCCAAAAGGAAAAAGCGTTTATAGCAAAAAGAACATGGGAAAAAAAGTATGGCAATACACTAAAAACAGAGACGACATCATCACCCTTACCTTATTACAGCAACGCCAGAGCCGCCCGCCTCTCATTGGATATCACCGAGATAGAGACATTGATAAATGACCACGAAAAAATGAATTAAGTGTTCCACACAACACACACAATGCCAATGTAGCCCTATGTGCTCACAACAACAAAAAGTGATTCCCACCATGATGGTAGATCACCAGAACCTACTACTGGTGGTATCATCACAGTCGATGATCCCCCTTCACAAAATTACAGGAAGCGCATGTGAGAGCCATAAAAGACCAAGCTTCACTGCTGGCCACTCAAAACAAACACATCTCAAAGTGTTTGTGAACACCATAAATAACCATCTTAATCTGGAGGCAGAGGCAAGCTCACAGTGGCAATCACGGCTGTTCGAGATGGCTAGAAATGACTGCGAAGACAAAATGAAACTAATATCTGCAATGATAGCATTGCTAGCGGCAACAAATCAATCACCACAGGGGCCTACCGACAGAAATGACCCAGGAACTTTTAAAAACCAAGACTATAACCTGCCGGCACAACCCGCGGACAGCCAATGCCTGTGTGAAAAAAGCGACCAGTGCCAAACATGATCAACCTTGATTCTCTGAGAAACGACAACAGAAAGGATCCATACTGACATCACACCTGCATCTGACAGAGAAGCGATACACAAACACAATAAAGATAGAACTAAAATACCATCTCATCATATTTCAGCGGGTGGCAAAAGCATGACACTAGTTGCTATAGAACACGCCCGGAAACCTTTGCAATCTTTTCACAGAATAAAACGAATAACACTTTACCTACTGCCCATACTGGGTCAAAAAAAGCAAAAAGGTAGAACAATGGATCAAGAGCTTTCCTTAGGAACCTGACTATGCCAGGACGACCCAACGACACAGACCAACTGAAGAAGCCAAATCAGGATACAGTAAGTCATAAAGTTCTATCTAAACCAGTAAAAAGATCTGATCCTCAACCACAAAAAGAACAAATACCAACGTCGATATTGGACGAACCACAACTTGAAGATCTACCGGAATTTAACAACACATTCGGACCACGAACAAACTACATAAGTGGTACAAATGCTGGAAGATGATGAGCCTTTATAAATTATCATAGACCAAAACAATGAAGGTCACTGTGGTCGAAGCCAATTTAACGATCAACATGTGAAGACATCTCTGACACAGATTTAGTAGTTATTATTTGGGAATCAACCAAAGTGATCGAATTGACATCAGATGCAGAGGACTTGCCAGTACAAGATACAGACAAAAATAGGAGAAGACACACAACACAGAATGAGCCACAAACAAAAACCTTACGTGGCAAAGACTTGAAACTAGTGATTTTTGTGGACCCACGGCCACAGGAACAGGAAAACAAATTGAAAAAAGAAAGACTAGACAGCAGAGACAATACACTCATACTTAACAGAACCATTGTTCTGCGTCTTCTCCATGCAATCCCCAGGCTAAGTAACTTACGATCAGCTGTGATAAAACTGGTTTAATTTTTACAAGACTCTACCACACACAAAATAATGATCAAACTTACCTTGATGGAGACTACAAACAAAGTTATGGAAGCAGCAATACAACTCTGTCAATTGGGATTTAGATGTACATATGCGAGAGCAACGTATGATAGAAGAAATTTCTCTACCCGACAGTTCAAACAAGAAAAAGATACATCTACCACAAGAAATGAAAGACAGCATCGGCAAACAGAAACTACCATGATGACAAGGCTTAAGGATAACCACATTTCATAAAACGACCAGACAAATATGTCACACTCAAATCATTCAAAACATTTTATTTGGAGAGATACATAAGACTTGAGCACCATATCTATTTCAAATCGGGCAAAATAACCACCAACAAAACAACAAAACCAGGCCCTGTCATTATGCTAATGGAATACACAAGGTTTTATGCATCTTTTTAATGACAATAAGAATGAACTATCTAATTTCCAATTTGTCTACAGGAAACCTGGATATCAAAATTACCAAGCTGTGATGGCTACTATATATTTATGAATCCAGCACTGCAGCGCAACAAAGGACGCATAACCACCGGCCAACTGACTCATTAAAAATGACCTAAAGATCAAACTATTAGAAGCCCACAACATAAACCCATGGTCTCAATTCACGATTTGCAAATGCTCCCAGCAACTACCACACCAACATGACCCTGAGGGAACAGAACACACCAAAATCACCATTGGAATAATGAACCTGTATTGGAATTAATTTGCTATTACAGATGACAATTTCATTGATACTGTATTTACAACAATCAATATTTCAATTGAGAATTACCAAGACATACAACTGATTATATGCGGAGACCTAAATATTCAGCGTGGAGAACTAACACCTTACCATCAACTTTCGACCAAAGCTCAGCGATGGAATAAAGAAATGAATAACAGACACTTGGACCTAATTGCATTATCCCAAACGGGTCCTCTCAGATATAAACCCACCTGGTCACGAGGCAAATCACATACCATGTTGGATTACATCTACGCCTCACCTGAAATAATTAATCATAATGTCAAATTTCAGAATACAACATTAAGTAGCAACCATCACATCATCAGTATCCAATGGAACTTGGCATGTATTTACAAAGAAAAAATCATACTACCTCAGATGGAGATTAATACAGGTCTGAACAAACTAAGTATTAACGAGAAACTAGACACTATAATACAGTCTTTACAGAACATGAGACATGCCGGCCCAGATAAACTAAATTATGAGTGGATGCTACAACCTTTCCAACAAAAATTATACTACACAATCCAAGAAAAACACACACACATGCCTACTATCCTGAACTTGTAGAAAAGAAACGAGAATTAAGGAGAGAATTGAAAATAACCCACAAGACAAAAGAACTTCACTATTTCCAACATATGAAAAAGGCAAAACGCCGCTACAAAAACTGGATAAAATCCACTAAGATGCTCATGAGGCAAAATGATGACAAAGTTAATGCTAAAAGCTTTAGGAAATAATAATACGCAAGACCTGTGGAACCTATTAAACACTCAAACCAAAAAACAGGATCAGTTGTCACATGACATCCCAGAATCAATTTGGTTAGAGCACTTTGCGTTATTATACAATAAATCGCAGACTGACAAAAATTACAGGACACTATCCAGAGAACAAACTAACTGGCCAGTCCTGAATGACCTAGATGAAATTTGGGCCGTAATAACAAAGCTGAATACATCAAAAGCTCCTGGGCCGGACAGCTTATGTAATGCCATCATTAAATCCTGATATCTGGGCATCCATATGCTTACAATTATTCCATCTACATGGCCATCAGCAATGTTTATTCCGATCTTCAAGCAGGGCGATCGTAAATCTCTGGCTAACTATTGTCCCATCGCTCTACTGGACCCGCTAGGCAAGATATTCGCTACCCTTCCACTTAAACAGCTAACATCATGGATCAAAAACACTCTTAGATTCGATACCAGGCAAACTGGCTTTGTTAAAAACACTGGCACTAACGTCAACCTAATATTGAACCTGATAAAACAGCAATCGATCAGGAATAAATGCCCAGTATATGTTGCTTTTATTGATCTTCATTTCGCCTTCGACATGGTTGACCAAACAAAGCTATGGGAGAAACTCACTTGCTGGAATTGCCCAGCAGAGATATTAGATCCAATCAAACAGCTATATTCAAATGCCATCGTAAAAATAAGACTCTCAAAACATGGAACAGTTTCAGCTCCCCTCCGCACGACAAATGGTCTGAAACGGGGTTGCCCACTCGCCGCAAGACACTTTAATCTATACACGTCCGATATCACAGAAGACGACCGCTTCAGAACAGCCAATCCACCCAACTTGAACGGCACCTTGATCCCCCATATGTCATATGCCGATGACATAGTGATACTGGACAGAACGCCTATAGGCCGCCAAAGAAGTCTCAATAAAATCTAAGAATACATGACTAAAAACAGTCTATAAATCAACATAAGCAAAACAAAAACCATGAACTTGGCCAAGATCCGTATATAAAAAAAAAAATCAACGGTATTCTTTATCAATGGGGAAAAATTGATGCATGAAAAAGAGATCAAATATCTCTGCGTTTCGATTGGCCAACATGAAACAGACTCATTGGACTGATCGGCTTAAAGCAAAGGCGCGATCATTGGCAATTCTCAATGGAACCTGCAATCACCTTTTACAGGCAAAAGGTCAGAGCCATCCTCACCTAGGGAAGGGAAACCATGATAAACATTGACCAAGCGACTTGGCAGACCCTCAAAGGCATATTTTGGCGGAAATGTTTGACTCTTCCTTGGACATTCCCAATGCCTCGAATTGGACATGAAATAGCAATACATTTGCTTAATTCCATAGTTACCTGGAAACATTTAGATTTATACAGGAAAACGTGCAATAATGAACAAATACCGGCAATAGATATACTGCGAGAAAAAAAAATCCAGCAGCGGACAAAGTTCTTAATACATGGAAACAAGCAGCTCAGATGAAATTAAGCCACTATAACATTACTTTGGATGTTGACCAAGAGATCACAACATGCAAAGAAACAAATTCAATTACAAGACTGGATAGATACGATTAAGGCAAAGGAGAAATATCAACTGCATATCAATTGTGATTTAGACATAAAACCAATCAATAGATTGATCTGGAAACCTTATCAAATATTGGAGCAAACACATTAGAAATCAATTTCTGAGATTGAGACTCAACCTCATACCAACACAGGAAGTTCTATCGAAAAAACAAGAGAAATACCACAATCTCTCCAATACTGTTGATTCTGTGCACAGAAGGAAATCCCAGAATCACTATATCACATCATCATAGAGAGCTCAAACCTAACAGAAAAGCAAATCCTCTTCAGAGACTTGCTGAACACTGGAAAAATGGCCCTCGATCCGAGTGAAAGATGGGCACAGATGATCTTAGGGAGAAACATCAACACTGTGATCACAATTATTCAGTTCACAGAACATATCATGGCGTCATACACAGAAGACCCGAATATCGAGCTATAATGACAAATAAAATTATGTAGCGTTGAAAGGTCCAACAAGAGAACTATTTTAAAAAGAAATACTATATTTTATGAAAAAAATAAAAATGAAGTTTGGTTAAAAAAAAAAAACTAGACCATTGAACAAAAACAAAAAAAGTAACACCCTTGAACCCATTTTTAGTGTTTTTGAAGCCATCTGTTACTAGATCCATACAGCTTAGCCAGATGCATTGAAATGCACAGTGTTAGGAAACATTTCTTTTAGGTAACTTTTCTTCCATATTTTATGGCACCCTCCCCCCCAAACTTGTTGCTTTTGTTTTTTGATCTGTCCTGACTTTTTATATAGAAGTGAAGCCTTCAGCTTATCAACCTAGCCTTTAACACTGTGGATTTCTAGTTACTTTTATGTGTGTCTTGTGAGAAACCTAGGGATATTCCCACATCTACTCCCCCTGGATCCTCTATGTAGGTGGCCAGGGAAAGGCCATCGCTTCTGTATCCTGCCCCTGCAGGTGGACAAGCAATGGAGGATCACCTGGATAGAGGGTGCTTGGGGATTGGAGATGGATACCCTAAGGTAAGATACAGTGTTCCACATACTCCTTGCAGAATGAAACCCCTAGCCCAGAAGTGGTTATGGGATGTTGTTCACCATGTTCCGTTGTCACTGAAGAGGGCAGGAGATAATCTCATCCCAGACATGTTAGACAAAGGGGAAAAAGGATTGTAGATAAGATATCTTGGGACAAAGCACAGTATTCCCCTTATCCTCGTAACAACCAGTCCAACCCTCTCGTGATATTTTGGGGTAATTATAAGATCTTTCCTCTTCAGATACATAACAGTGTTGAGAAGAAGAAGAAACAACTATGGATTATGAACAGTACAGAATTTCCACCCTCAAGTACTGAGACGAGGAAGAGGCAACAGAGCAATAGACAGTTACTCTCATCACTTTGGTAATGGGACGAAGATGATGAGAGATCAGGCACGTCCTTGTAATTAGAGCCAGGCAGCCACTAAGGAAAAACACCTTCTGCCCATTACCGGACCACAGGTGTGTAAGAGGTGGAATTGAAAAGAGGGTCCCCGGGATGACACTCGTGTCCCCTATGCGCATGTCAGTCCGAAGGATAGAAACGAGAGAAGCCACTCGCTGTTTGGCCAATACCCAGGTGGACCAGTGTATTCCACGTATGTGAACAGACATTCTCTTAGACAACCGTTCAAACCCTATAAAGCCGATATCTTGACAGATCTCTGGATCAGGTTGGCTAATAATAATAACCAGCCGTGCTGACGTCATTAGTGACAAAATGACATAGCAACGTTCGTCACAAAGTAAATTTGCATACCTCCATGAAGTTATGCAGACAAACACACACACACCAAGAACATGCTTCCACTGTTCTGTCGAAAAAGGACAGACACATATACATACTGTCAAAGCTTTTCCTTTTCACTAGCGAAATGCAAGAGAACAAAGCACACATTGAACCAGCTTGCAACCGCTTCATCGCGACTAACCAGTAGGAACTATAGGGACTTGTAAAGAACCTGTAAGTCCCTGATCAATACTAATATATAAAGAAAATATTAGAACATATAGGGAAACCATACAATGACTGTGGTGTATCTGCAGGAAACCATAGGCCTCAGATTATGGAAGAGGAGAGGCAGACGCTGCAGCGCAAAGCACAGAGCCAATGTTCACAGCCAAGGACAAGGGCGGGTGGAAAATTCCTGACTCCCGGGGCAGGGAGCCACCTGCAAAAGACCAGCATAAAATCCACAATAATTGCAGACCGAAAAGCTCAGTTTCGTGGGGCTTGACCACATGACTCAGCCGAGCTGCACAATGGCCATATACTCATGGGTCGAAGAGGAGCTGTTCCTAGCAAGCAGACAAGACTGATACATGCATTGTCCACAGAATGTTACAACCTGCAGGCACTCTCCCAGACTAGCTGGGTAGACCAGTGGCAACACTGGGGACACAAAGTCTTTCCCATTACCTTGAAAAGGTACACCGAGCGCTGTGAACAGAACAGGGTCCCAGGTCTGAGGAGACACGCTCCAGCCAATCCAGACGCTCCAACCCGGGGGTGGTGTATAATGTTGCAGGGGCTAATGGCTATCGTGCAACCCTGAAACAAAGTAAGAGATAGTTTTGGGGAAGTCTGAGGCAAACCCACCAGACATTGGAAGACCAATGAAGCAACTAATATAGGGGATTGCGGTAGGCAGTATCACCCAATCTACCCAATTGATAGGGCCTTTAGGTGTTTGGCATGGGTTGGCGGTTGTGACGTCACTAAAACAAAAGCAAGTGACGCGGGCCCAGGAGCTGTGATTGCCAGAGATTGTTTTGTTTCCTGTATGATCCATGTCTTTTGGAGAATAAAAATGGTGTATTTGCCCCATGGCTGAGTTCTCCGTTATTGCCAGGGGAAAGGGTTTGATGGGCCCCAAATACTCTGCTGACTTGTGACAGTATCGATACGAACACCCTCCCGTCTTCTGCTATACTATTACAGAACGCTGATGCATTACGGAGAAGCCGGGAAAGAGAAAGACAGCAGAAGAAGCCGTGTGGGAGAGAGGCTGAGTCGCTGGAAAGCCAACTGAGATCCTGGTAGTACTGAGAGTCCTGCTGGAGTGACGGAGCAGGACAGAGATGCCACGGAAGGAAAGGCAAGCAGAAGGCGCTGCTGAAGAGCCAAGGCAACGCTGCGCGCAAGAGCTTATTGAAGTGCCTGGCAACCAGGCTTTCCCACGAAGGGGGAGAGCTGTTACGACCCACATCCAAAAACCCCTCTGGCAAGCCCATGGGCCAGGAGAGGTCTTGGCTCGGGTCTCCAATAAACCTAGGCATACACTGCCTACGCCCTCTTGGAGCCAGTCCTGGTGCCTATGGCGCCAGGCTCATACACAGTGAGGAAATGTGTTTGGGGAACTACTTTATTTTGAAGCTGCCAGCCAACATGGAGGCATCCACATAGCTTGGCTTCTAGGAACCAAGCTGTGCAGTATAGTGTTTTGAGTGTGGTAGCCTAGGAACTACTTTACCTGGACTACTTTCTTGAAGCTATTTAAACCACACCCGACTTGGATAACACGTTTCGCGTTACTTTGCAATCCTGCAACGTGACGTTCACTGTGTCCAGCTATACCCACGAACCTCGGAGAAACAGCACCTGTAAGGAGACAAAAGGAACATTGTTAGCAGCAGCATCTTACCTGCAATTTTCATCTTTAGCTGCCCACAGCTCCTGCGAACAGCTTCCTAGGATCAGCACTTCTCCCAGACCGACGGATCCGCAAAAAGGAAAGAAACAAGGTATTAGAGACATAATGAACTGTGCCGAAAAGCTTACCTAGCAGGTCACCCCTCGACCAGCATCGCCTCGGAATTCCACACCCTGGGTGAACACCGCGATCTATGGGAAAAGAAAAGAAAACAGGTTATCAAAGGCAAGGCATCACTGCGCTGCGCATAGCGCCTACTTACCGCATCATAGCGCTCATTACACACCATCATTTACCGGCGAGACCCGATTCAGCCAATGTACCACACTGGACTTACGCACATCTAAGGAAGAGAAAGAGACATTATTAAATCAAGAAAGGCATGCAGGAATAACAATATACAACAGCAATTAGACCTACCTGAAAGACTTCAAACGGGCCGGCATCTGTGAAGCAACTAGATCGCATCCGCCCACAAAGGACAATGCGCCCCTGCCAAGAAGGCAGGACGGAGAGCACACCTGAATCAACAAGACGGTGAGGAGAGGGCCCCAGAGGGGCTGAAGGCATACGGGGTGGTAGGAGGCTAATTACCCCAGTTGACCAGTCTTGAACATAGCCCTCCTGTATTACAGGCAGAACCTCCCCCACTGGCCACATCTGGGAACCGCAGAGAAGGATACCAGTGTCCATATGGCTGGGTGGCGTCCCCGTGGATACCAGGTGAGCGGAACAGAAGCCCTTACGAGGAGCTGCAGAGTCAAGGTAAGTGTCTGAGACACTTAAAGATACCGGGGCGCTCCGCAAGACGTACATGTAGTAGCGGTCAAATTAAGAAGCAATGTTGTCTTTATTGAATACCAGAATGAATGAAAGCAACAAAGTTGCATCCACAGAATACCGAAGTGAATGGAATCAAGCAATGTTGCCTTAATTGAATACCAAACCGAATGAAAGAAGCAAAGTTGCTTTTATTGAAGACCAAACTGAATGAAAGAAGCACAGTTGTGTTTATTGAATACCGATTGAAAGGAACAAGCAAAGTGGTGTCTATTAAATATCAAATTGAATTAAATAAGCAAAGCAGCATTTTTGGAATACTGAATTAAATGAACTAAACAAAGATGCATTGATAGAACACTGAATGAGAGAAAATAAGAAAAAAGGCATATGTTGAATATTGAACTGAATGAAATGAGCAAAAACTTTACCTGTTGAAGTAAAGTAAAAGGAAACAACAAACCTGTTAAACTATTACGCAATTAACTGAAAGCCAATAGAAAGGCGAATGAAAGATCCTGAGTGCAAAGTTGAAGTCAAGGCTGAGAAACCACTTGTATGTGAAAGTCGAGGAGCTGCATTTGAGTAACTACTTGTTTGACTGAATATTGAACTACTCAAGGAGACCTGGAAGTTCCTCGTTGAGTGACCTGTAATGGCTGGACCATCTGTTCTAAAACTGCGCCAAGACCAGAGAACTACTATTCACTGAATCAAGAGCTGGTGAAAGTTGTAAAGAACTATTGAAATACGAAACCAAATCTCCAAGATACCTCTTTTTGTGTCATCTTATTATATTGATCTTGGGGAAGGGAACCCAGAGATACGTTGCCCTGAGAATTTATTGAACTTTGGGAGAGGCAAAACAAGTACTAAAGAAGGTAAACTGAACATTGTGATGAACTTATTGACATTGGGGAAGAGAAGCTGAAAAGTAAGCCCGAGCTGGACATAGCTCAGAACTTTACTTTAGGAACACCGTTTAGTTTATGGTTGACATCCCAACACATTTTTTTGTTTTAGTTGTGAGGGCAAGTATAGGTGTTGGGCACACAGACTTTTCAGTTGGACCTATTGACAAAGACTTACCTTAGTTTCTTTAGAGAGGGAAATTCCACCTTGGCATAGGACAAGTTAAGTCTACCTCCATCCTGACATTTTCATTAATAAAAGCTTTTGGTTATGTATTGAATCCGTTGTCTATATCTCCTTTTATGATGCCAATCTCAAAGTCTAGAGACTAGCTGGTGGCAGCAGTTACATTTTTACCAATTTTGCCTTCTTTTTAGTGTGCACATCCGCATCAGGCTACTAAACGTGACTAGTGCCCTTAATAGCCATGCCATAAGATTTATTGAAAGTCCTTTGGCCATATTGTTTCATGGCCTTCTTCAGGAAATTCCTAATATAATCGTGCATTTTCCTGGGAAAGCTGCTGTTTTTGAGCAGGCTGGTGCATGCAATGTATGTGTGGACCCAGGAAGTGGGCTGGACTGCCTGGTTCCATTCCAAAACTAAGTCCGGTGTACATGCATGAGTAAAACCCTCAGTGGTCCCCGATTGTACCACTGCTGGCTTAGCGAGTGGTGCAGATCCTTACCATTGGTGGGCTGGATTTTGCCATGAACGAGGATTTGGGATAAGGAGGACTGCTGCAGCCATTCCAGCAGATCAGCATTGGAGCCAAGTACCCTGTGTATCTGTTCAGTCGACTGAAGACCAGTGGACGACTCCTGAACAGGTCTGGCAACCTTTCCTGCAACTGTCCCGGCGTTGCCCTGCTGGACTACCTGATCTGAGCAGGCCCTCTGCAGTGCTTCAACCCTTGGACTGGTGGGACCAACCAGTCTCTACATCTTCTCACGTTCCTGCAGCTTTGAGCCTTTCGGAATCTTCTCTGGACCATCCAGTGGACTGACCAACTCTGAATTGGGCTACCACGCCAGAAGTGTTGCCGTTCTGCATTTTCGTCTGGAACTTCAGTGGTCATCCGCTAGTCCTAGTCGCCTTCCTACCAAGTTTCCGCTTCAGGGATGCTGCCCTGGAATGCAGTCTTTGTGCACGAATGGAGTCGCCTGCTGTCACCCGTGTGCGGTGACTGTCGCTGGAACTGGCTTCCTTCCATCTGGTACAGTGTCCTGAAGGGGCCTGCATCAGTGCCTGATGCATTTCTTCATTGGAAATTGTTGCACTCGGCTTCTTGACCCAACCGGAATCTTTCTTGCACCAACAGCTCCTGGGCTTCTTCGTCTGGATCCATCGGCAGAAAATCATTTATAAATGACATGACACAGCACATCACATTTGGGAAATTCAGAGTAAGGGTAGGAGTAATCTGAATACTTACTCCCCTACAGTAAACTTTTGCGAATCACTTTGATTTATTCCAAGCCCACGTTTTTTAAACATTTGTTTTAAAAGCTGATCTAAGAGATCAAAAAAGTATCTATTACATGTATAATCCTGGAGAATTGTTCTGGAGCATTTTTCACCACCACAAGAGCTTTTCCTGCTTTTGTCCTCTTCTCTTAGAAGGAACTTTGTGACTTTTGGGCACAAGACCCCATTCAACATAAGGATTTGACTTCTAAAGTTTGGGTCTTCATTCTTGTGAACTGGTTTTCCTACTGCAAAATTACTGTGTTTCCATCCAGGTGTGTAAGTGAATTGTATGCATTTCTACAAACCAAAGGTGAATGTATATATGTTTTATAACTGAGTGTTGTGTGATAGTATCTGCTTGATTCATTTTTCTAGTGTGTTGTTGTGCCTATAACAAATGCGGTATTTTTGTTCTTACCTGTCTAAGCAGAATGATTGTGTATTTCACTATGTGGACTCATTGTGGACCCCTGACTCTACTCACCGCTCCTGAGTCTTGACCACTATCCAACGCTTGCCTTTATAGGTTTGGCTTAGGAGTTGCGAGGGGTCAGAAATGTGAGACAGACAACTAAAGAGTTTTTAAAATTTGCCATTTTATTTTTTTTAAAAGGTTGGATAAATGCCTCACTATCCCTACCCCGATTAAGATTTTCGTACCTAAAATAAACTAAAGGAAACACTCTTACAAAGGATATCTGTCCCTCACACTTACACATTCAATAAATTAATAAGGAAATGCATGGCAGTTCAAAACAAAATTAAGTTGAATTCGTAATATGACCATATTCCCTTCTTTTAAAAAAATTTATTTATATGTCAGCACACAGGAGAACAATACATTGACATTCACTTACTGCCCCTCATGATACGTATAAGTTGACATTTCCTTTATCCCTCCCCCAGTCATCCCCAGATGAGTCTTATCTCCCCGATTCATTGGGCCGGGTCAGGCGATGGATGTTCGCTGGTTGAGTACAAGGCATTCGCGATGAGGCGTGGTTTACAGGTTAGGGCTGGGTAGTTCTTGTCATAGTCCATCAGCGGCGCCCAAATGTTCATGAAGCGATGAAGGAAGCCCGCTTTGGCCGCCGTGACCTTTTTGGCTATCAAGATGTCCCAAAGTTTTACCCACCAGAGGGTCACCAGAGAGCCTTCCACGGATTTCCAGGTGTGCGCCACAGTAATTTTGGCCGCCAGAAAAAGTTGAATTATCAGGGCTGTCTTCCTTCCTGTTCTTGGGTAGGCGCCTGGGACCAGGATCCCCAAAAGAACATGTTCAGGGGCTAGTGGAATTGTCACTTGAGTGATGTCTTTTATTGTGGCGAGGCACTGAGACCAGAATTCTCTTGCCTTGGGGCACGTCCACCATATATGGAAGTAGGATCCCGAGAGGCCACAAAGGCGCCAACAGCGTGGGTCCAAAGTTTGCGGGAAGTGGTGATGGCGGAGCGGAGGGTAGTACCAGCGTAGGAGCAGTTTGTGGGCGCATTCCCGGTTGGTGATGCAGGGGGAGGCAGTGCTTGTTCTTGACCAGATGTCCATCCAGGAATGGTCCTCTATTGCATGACCCAGGTCTGCCTCCCATTGGGACATATAGGAGGGCTTGGTGAGGAAAGGGTCCTCCTGTAGGAATTTGTAGAGGGCCGAGACAGGCGACAGGTCATTCACGGTGAGCTCCAATGGGGCGGGGGCTCGTGTCGCTGCAGTTCCCGTCTGAGGGTGGCAGCACCAGTGTCGCAGTTGGACATAAGTTAACCTGTCTGTTTCTGCCAGCTGGAAGGTTCTTTTGCATTGTTCAAAGGTTCGCGGGGCGCCCCCCTCAAAGAGCTGCCCCAACGACTCGAGGTCTCCCGCCACCCAGTTACGGAAGTTCATTGGGCAAAGGCCCGGGGAGAAGGCCGGGTTAAAAAAGAATGGAGAAAAGGCGGCAGATCCCCCGGGATGCCTTTGTGTCTGCGGGCCCAGTCCCAGGCCCCTAGCGAGTGTTTAATGGAGGCCAACATGCTTGGCCAAGTTCGGCGCAGTGCGGTGGGGATGAATGGGACCAAGCAGAGATGGAGATCCAGATGGAAGTGTTTGTTCGCCACCCATTTCGGGCGCTCCGAGGCGATTCTCCAGGCCTGGATGTGGGCCAGCTGTGCTGCAATTTGGTATTTCCGGAGGTCAGGAACCCCCAGTTCTCCCAGTTTCGCGCTGCCCATCATGGTCCTCCGGGGGATGCACGGTTTCTTGCCCCACCAAATAAAATTGATAATTTTCCTTTGCAAGCGTTGTAAGGGGGGAGCGAGATTGAGGTGGGTAAGGAGGAGCAGGCGTATAGGAACCTTGGGAGGAGGTTCATTTTGCAGGCCGTAATACGGCCCAAGAGGGAGATCTCTTGCGATAGCCAGCGGTTGAGGTCCTTTTCCATCTCTTCAAAGAGCGGGGGAAAGTTTGTCTGATATACTTTTGTTGGGTGGGCCGGGATCTGGACCCCCAGGTAAGGTATAGATTTAACACTCCACTGGAGTGGGCTTCGTTTCTCTAAGGCTTCCCTTTGGCCTGGGTTCAGTCCCACTCCCAGAGCCACAGATTTCCCGAAATTGATGGCGAAGCCCGATACTCTCCCAAATCCTGGGATTTCGGCCAAGGTCGCCTTCATGGAAGCCTCAATATCAGTAATAGTCAGCAACACATTGTCGGTGTAGAGAGCAATCTTATGTTGGGCTGGGCCTACACCAGGGGGCCTTTGATCTGGGGGTTACGGCAGATGTGTTGGGCCAAGGGCTCCATGGCCAAGGTGAAGAGCAGCAGGGACAGGGGGCATCCTCGTCTTGTTCCACATGTAAGAGATCGGATCCGATAGGAGGCCGTTGACTCTCAGCCGGGCAATGGGAGATTGATAATTAGCTAGGATCATCTTCTGGAATGTCGGGCCAAAGTGGAAAGCCTCGAGGCCGAGGTGTAGAAAAGTCCAATCCACCTTGTCAAAGGCTTTGGTTGCATCCCGGGCCATCAGGGCAAGTTGTTGTGCTTCCTGGTTGGCGACTTCTATCAGGTTTAGGGCTCTGCGGATGTCGTCTCTCGTTGACCTGTGGGTTATGAACCCAGTCTGGTCCGGGTTTATAATGCTAGGAAGGATGGGTGCCAGGCGATTGGCCAGGATCTTGAGTATATGCTGGCAACCAGGTTTAACAAGATGGGTCTATACAAGGTGTTGTCCTTAGGGTCTTTTCCAGGCTTGAGGATAAGGATTGTGATGTACTCCTGCATGGTAGGGGAGATACAACCGGTGGCCGCAAAGGAGTTGAAGAACCGGGTTAGGTGGGCCACGAATTGGGGGCAGAAGAGGTTATAGAATCCAGTGGAAAACCCATCTGGGCCCGGGGCTCTAGATTTCAGGCTCTTTATGGCCTCCTGAACTTCCTCGCTGGTGATAGGCGCTTCAAGTCCTTCCTTCGCCGGGGGAGTGAGAAGTGGGAGAGCTGCTTCCCGTACATAGAACTGTTGTTCACTTTGGTCCCTCGGGACTGCGGTCATTATCTCTGCTCGGTGGGCCACCGCCAGGTGCAGCTTCTCACGCTCCGCGAATTGCATCGTGCCCTGTGAGTCGGACGCCCAGGATAGTGTTTCTTTTCTTCGATTTGGCCAGCTTATTTACCAGCAACTTATTTGCTTTGTTATTGTTGACATAGTACCATTGTTTAGTCTTGGTTACTAGATGTGCCGTAGCTTTGGCGTAATGCGCCTCCAGCTTCTTTCTTGCTACCTGTAGAGTCCTGTGGGATTTCAGGGTCCAACCCTTCCATTTGTGAGTGGTTTCTGCTTCCCGGACTTCGGCTTCCAGGACGGCGCGGGCCGCCTGTTTACGCTTATGAAAGGCAGCGCCTTGGGCAATCAGTTCCCCTCTGAGCACCGCCTTCATGGCATCCCAGGTGTTAGCTGGGGAGGTATCTTCATCGCGGTTTTCTGTAAAGAAGTTATTGTGCTGGCTATGGAGTCCCTCACCACCATATCGTTTAAGATAGGGTCATATAGTGTCCATTGGCGGCGGGGGGGTGGGGAGGGAGTCCGGGTCGCGTGCTTGTAAGATCAATGAGACTGGGGCATGGTCGGAGAGGATCTGAGAGCCGATGATGACATCGTCTGTGAAGGCCAGGATCTGAGGGGAGGCTAGCAGCAGGTCAATTTGAGAGAAGGAACGATCCACGTATGAATAGAACGTGTAATTTTCTTCCTCTGGAGAGAATACCCTCCAGGTGTCAACGACATCCAGGGTCCGGAAGAGCTGAAATAAGCCTTTTGCCGATTTCAGGTCTCTGTATGAGGGGTGGGGGTGCAATCTGACTTTGAGTGGGTCTGGGGCTCCATTAAAGTCTCCCCCAATGATGACTTTCCCCTCAGTGAATGGGAGGAGGGCTTCCTCTAGATCTTGGTAAAACCCTTCCTTGGGCTCATTAGGACCGTAATCTGAGATAAGGGTGTAGAGTTGATCAAAAATAATGCATTTGATTGCGATGAAGCGGCCTTCCTGGCATTGTAGAGTGTCTAGGATTTGCGGTTTCAGTTCTTTTGTTGCAAAGAGGATAGCGGTGCCTCCCTTCTTGGTGCCATTGGAGGCCAGTAGTTGTAGGGGGAAAAACTTACTGCAGAGGCGGGAGAAGTCCGCCAGCCTCAGGTGAGTCTCTTATAGAAAATCTACTGAGGTTCCCTCGTCCTGTAGCCTCTGTAGAATGGATTTCCTTTTCGGAGGGCAGTTTAGGCCCCTGACATTTAGGGTAGTGAATTTTAGTTTTTGATGCAACGGCTGGCTCCCTGGAGTCCCTTGCCCCGGGGGCAGGGGGGTTGGGAGAGGTTCATGTCAGCCATGGTCGTGAGAGGCACGCTGGTTTAGGTTCTCCTGAGGCTGAGGTTTTTCAAAGAGCCTCCAACAGGAGGAACAAACTACTAACGACTACACCTTGGAGTTGGGCAGTGGCCGTGTCGGGACCGCAGCAGGATTGATTAAGCTGGGTTCCGATGGAACATATTCTTTGAACCTTCCGCAGATCATCTTTTGGGTTTACGGCTTCTCTGCACTTTTGGCCAGGGCGCACGCCTTGGCTTGGGGAAGCTGTGCCTGGCTCAGTTGTCTTCCGGGCGGGGAAGGAGGATTCTGTGCCCCCTGGGGAGCCAGGGCGTAGGATTTATGCTGCGTCGTTGAGATGGCTGATGGTGCGCGAGGTGCCATTGTGCGAGAATTGCAGTGCAGTGCAGTTGGGAATAGCCAATGGTAACGAATCTGTTGGTCTCGGAGTAAGAGCGTAAGAGGGCGCAGGACTCTATGTTTCTGCAAGGGCAGGGGGGAGAGGTACTGAAAACTTTGAAGTGGGGAGCCCAGGAATGATAATTCATTGAGTGAGCAACCTATTGCCGAGATGGCTTCTTTGGTGGTGTAGAAGTGGACTCTTGTGATGACATCCGGGTGGGGGCGGACGGGGGTCCGAATCAGTTCCTCGACGTGGGCGTAGCCTGTGGGTGCAATCGAGTAGAAGCTGGGATTCGTCCTAGTTCAGTAGCAGCGATTGGAAGAAGTTGCTCACGTACTCTGGTAATTCCCTGTCGGAGATCGAGGAGGGAACACCACGAATATGCAGGTTATTGCGGCGGGTGTGATTTTCCAGATCTTCCTGCTTTTATTCTAGGATCTCGGTTCTGTCCATTAGGGTCTGGATTGTGTGTTGCACTTCCACCAGAGAGTTGGAGTGCTCTTGGGTTAGGTCTTCGGATTCCCCCATCCTGTGTTCGAGGTCACTGACCCTTTGGTCAGTTTGTTCAAGCTTTGCAGTCAGTTCCGCCATGCAAGATCTGAACCCCGTTTTGATATTGGACATGAAAGCTTGGATGTCTTCTTTGGTTACGAGGGTCCCTTTATCATCGGGTGCCTTTTGAGGCGTGAGTTTTGGAGGGTCTGCTTTCTTCCCTTTCTCCGCTGCTATGAGCATGGTGGAAATAGCTGCGGATTTGGGGGGTTTCAGGGATTTAGCCATGGTTCCAAGGCAGGAGACAGTTCTCCACGAGATTGCGCCAAGTTATGGTCGCGGGCGCGCCACCAATAGACCAGTAGAAGGTCCCAGGATACCATCCGGGGAATCACACTGTCCTACTCTGGCAGCAACAGAGAAGTGAAGTGGGCAGGGGTGCCCCAGGAATTGGCCAGTCCAGTAGATGATTGTGGGTCCTTTGCTGCCGTGGGGTAGTGGTTAGCGCTTGGGGAGGGTAGCCCAAGTGGGTCCAAAGCTATAGTGGTGGTTGGGGCCAAACTCACCGCTGACTCCCGAAGTGAAGGCGGGGGCGGGAGCTCAGGCCTCTCCATTTTAGTGATGATAGCGGATGGGCCGGGGCACCCCAGGAAGCTGTACGAGGAGTCGCAGACAGCCCGTGCTGCGACGGTTGTTCTAAGGAAGTTCAGGTTACCAAGGAGAAACAGGTCACTCGGTGGTGGGGTCCTCTGAGGTGAGCTGTGGCCAAGCAGAGCTCGGCAGTATCTGGAGGATACCGTGCTGGAGGTGGCCGCTCCACCAAGTGGGTGTCAGGGCATGCTGGGGCAAGACCATTAAGAGTTGGTGTGGGATGAGAGCTGTGGTAATGGATGCTGCCCTAGGATTGCAGCACTGGTGGGGGAGCTGGAGCGGATGCCACGGGGCGCCCAACAGGCCAGTAGAGGCTGAAGAATGCCCCCTGCAGTTCCCTAAGCATGCGGGGGGGAGGAGGGGAGTGAGCTGGGTTGGGGCGCCGCCGCCGTCCGTGAAGGCCTCCCCACACCCCCAAGGTGCAGCTGGTGGTCAGGGCCCCCCCCCCAGTGGCCTACCCACGTGGGCAAGATAACCTCCCCTCCGAATCCAGGGAGAGCTCAATCGCCCCACCGGCGAACCCGTGGGGAGCAGGAGCCAACCAGGAACGCTGGGATGACAGAGCAGTCTTCAAGGTGCAGCCTGAGTAGAGCGGGTGCAGGCCGGGCCCCCCGCAGGGCTTTGTTCAATGCTGCGCTCGCAGCTCAAGCACTGAAGTGCGGGCCGGTGCGGTCAGGCTCCGCTGGAGGGCAAGGGACGACCCCAGGGATCAAAGGCACCCCCGCGAGGTCCCAAGGCCAACGGGAGCTGGTGAGTGGCCGCCAAAGTGGGGTCAACATGGCACATCCGCCATCTTGGATTTGCTCAGCGGCCGCCACCGGCAGGCACCCTTGCTACGTTTATTAGGTTCTCGCTAGCGTTTCGAGCTGGAGTCGCTTCCAGTGGGGCATCCGGCCTTCCACCACCCGAATCAAGCCATTAGGAGGTTGGGCAATATCAGGAACCAGAGGTTTTCAGCGATTGCCGTGGTCCCCATGCAGAGGCCGTTAAAGGAGCAGCCACATCGCTGGCGCTCCAGGCCACGCCCCCCATAATCCCTTCTTATGATCCGGGTGAATTCCCTTTCCCCAGATTCAAGCAGGATTCTGCTCTACAGTTCAGAAAGAAAAAAGGAAATCCTGGTTTGTAACAAAGTTCCGACACAGTTCTTTGTAACTTCAACTTGATAACAAAGTTCAGACATTTCAAGGATATACCAAAGAAAATAGAACATTCTTTCACTTCCATGAGCAAGAAGGAGTCTTAGAATTATCTTTTTCAAATAAGCAACAATAATTGTCTTTGTCAGGATGATTTGCAACAATTTAATACTTATGAGGAAATCCAACTCCTCCACAGCCTGTTTATACAGTTCTTCCACATACCATAAATTGACTTTGCTAGGAACACTTTACAGCACTTCAAGTGCTACCTGGTTTATTCCCATGCCAGGCCTAATACTTCAAAGGTTTACCATCCGGGTATAACGAAACACACAAAACAGAACGTGCTTCAGTAGTAACCTCAACTTAAACAGCTTTACAACAGTTTCACAATGTCATTATTTTGCAGCATTAGTTTTAGCAACTCTTCAGGGAAAACAAGATTCACATTGGTGCTCTTTAATAATTCTCTGGAAATTATGCTCCTCTCCTTGTGAATAACCTGTTTCAGAAGGGCAGCCTTTTGACAATTTCGTTTCCCCACTGTACAAGTAACCAAATACTGATAAGGAAAGTCTTTTGCTGTTTTTTTGGTGTTGGCAATGTGCGTTTTTATCAGATGTTATGTGTTTCACAAAGTATGACTAACAAGTTTCACAACCCTTGTGCCTTCCATTAATCCCCTTTCGCAATATCTGTTGGACTGGAATTGCTTTGTTTTTGGTTTCTTGTGGCATGGTTAATGGTTGCACGCGTTAGCTTTTAACAATGTTGCCCCATCTGGTTGTTGAACTCTCCATACACACATGCTTAGCTTTACAGTCATTTGGCTTTAACAAATATGAGTTTCAACGATTTTTGATCGGTATTCAAAATTACTACTAACACCTTTTTCACTCAAATGCGAATGAAAGGGTCTGCCCTGAACACACAAGCAGTCTCGGAGTGATGCGGGGTCACTTTCCACTTGTGAAATCACCAGGTAAGCTGCATGCGTCAGATCCTCTTGGCGTTCTCAGGTCCTCTGCTTAAGTGGCTCCTTGCGACCCGGCGAACAGCTTCTCCTAGTCCGCCTTTGCCTGCGCCACTCGTTAACAGAGCTTCCTTTGCACCTGAGGCTCTCCAGTGCATGGCAACCACCAGAAACAGCCTCTCAAGAGGGAAAGCTTCCTGCTATGTAGCCTCTGCACAATAGGTCTTCAAAGAGCAAGCGTCCCTCTTGCACACTTCCCGCTGCACAACCTCTGCAATTGGGACAACTGGAGGCAAAGACCCTTTCCGGACGAGGCACTGTCTTTGGTTCACAGTGGTCCCAGTGTCTTCTGTCTCCTTCAGTGCCGACCTCGGCGGAATACACCGTCTGAACGGCTCTTCTTGCTCACTCTGCTCTCCTCCTAATGCCTGCACTTCAGCGGCCCTTTTAAGCTTCCCAGCCGTCCTTGGGTATGGGTCCTTTACATTAATTTCATAATGTACTTCGTTCCTGTGCTTTTGCATTTTGATTATGGAATTGAAAATGATACCCATGTTTTGTTATGATTTGACAATATATGTTGCTCCATGTCATGTACTGGTTATATAAACCATGCAGCCCCAAGGACGACCTGATTAAAGGTCGAAAAGTTGGAAGATGAATTCAATATAGTATATGCCAACAGCCACATTAGCTTTGCGATCATTTGATCGATTAGAAAACAATATGGTGAGGCGCAGGTGGCTGGTTGGGGAATCATACAACATTTACATTAATTAGTTGACCACGCTTGTAGCATTGATCTTCCTCAGTTCTCTTCCTCATCCCAGTACTTAGGGAATTATAGAACTTTAAGTCCCAAATGACAAAATTAGTTTTTCTTACTTCTTGTTCATTCTCAAACTTATTTCTGTTCCCTATACTTTCCTTTAAAGAATTGTCATATGGATCAGTCATCATACTCAAATGAAAAGAGTAATAAAGTTCCTGGTAGTTTAAGCAGTTATTATTCAGAGTGCCTTTCACCATCTCTTTGGGAGTTAGGGGAGCTTTTAACTTTATAAGTCTGCCGGGTTTTAGAAGGGTTTATATTTTGCTCAATGCCATAGGATTTCGGATTGGTTTTACCCACATTAAGATGTTCAACTTTTGGAAAAGACATATTGTTATAACAACAAGCCATTACATACTTTGGCATTTGTGAAACATCCTCCCTATTGGAAGACAAATACCGCATCTCACCCCACAGAGCCATCATTTCCTAGGGCCTTTTCTCTTCCCAGGTGATCCTCCTGCAGAACACCAACCCCAAGGTCAGGATCAAGAAGCGTCTGCCTTTCCCTGGCCATGTGGGAGGAGACTTTAGGCAGGGATTTAGCGAGGAGTCCGTAGGGTAAATTTACTATTCAGCCAAACACTGAACTGTTGGCCTAAGTATTCATCCAGATGTGAATAGTGAGCCGAATATAAGGTACTACTAGAAATGTGTCAAAATGCATAACAAACCAAAACTGCTGGCTTTGCCAATGCTCGTTTAACAGGACTTCAGTGAAGGACATGCATAGTGCTTATATATAGATCATAGCTGTAACTAAGCTTCAGAAGGGGAGTGTTATTATTGCTTGTTTTCATTGCCTAATGAGACATTTGGTAGGGAACTGGGACTGTGTGGGAGTTTTCAGTCGAAAATGTTTCATCACAACTCTAATTGCTTAAACATTTGCATACTAGAATAGGCACTAATGACAAAGAAACAACTTAAAGTAATGCATCAGTCTTTACAAGTCAATTGCTGCTACATCAAGTAAAAGTTGAAACCCACTTAATGAAATAGTGTTCCGTGCTAAGTGTGCTGAGAGCAGGTTTGTCTCTCCTTTTGTTCTGCAGGGTGGGCCCCGAAGGAGACATTATGGGCACTGCGGTTGGTGAAGAGAGGAGTAGGGAGAGTGCACTGCTTTGAGTGCAGTTCCTGCGACTTAACCCTTTTCTTGTTCCATTAAAAGCTTGTTGCTGTGTGCTGCTAGTAATCATTCGCTTTTGAGCAGCCGTCTTGCATGACAGGGGGGTGTGGGAAAGAGCTCCTGCTCTGCACAGCTTGCCACCGACAGGGGCACAGCTGAAATGCTATTTTTCTTTAGCAGCTCGCTGCCTTTTATTCCTCCACAATTGCCTAAGTCTGTGCCTTTTTGTCTCAGGGTGTCAAGATTGTAAATGGCCCAAAACCGGCCGGCCAGGCCACCCCCTCCCTGATGACTACCACCATCGTGTTTCTTACGAAGTCTCCCCCCCCCACTCTGTCAAGCTATGGTGGGTTCCTTTGAAGCCTGGGTGCTCCGGTCTGGGGGAAGGGGAATGCATGGTCGGAATTCCTTGATCTCACCAAAAGGTGCTAATAGCAATTTCGGTCAGCCCCTTTTTGCCAGCGCCTCTGTAAAGTATTCTATATGCTGCTGAGTCCCCCAAGGCTAAAACTGATCTTGCAGGTTCCACAAGCAGCGGGTGGATTAATTCACAGGAATAACTTACCGGCTTCAGTGGCGTGAAAAAAAATGTGTTGCCTGGATTTACAAATGCGATATATATATAGCTTTGGTCATTGCTATAATGCAACTACCACTACAACAGAAAGCGCTAAAAATGTCCAACGCGTTACATCAACTCCACAAAGTTCGAGGCATATTCTTGCTTGGCCGGGAGGAGGGGGGGGGGACAACAAATCTCAACAGCTGGCATTCAATGTGCAAAGTGAGATCTGTGGTGCTCTAAACCACTCCCAGGGGCTGTGCGGAATCCTGTTTCCAAGTATTTGTTACAGTTTTCACATTGACCCGTATGCTACATTCAGTAGTAACACTGAACAAGGAGGCAAAGCGTTGCTTACTTAGAAATGTGGCCGTTTCTGAAATGTCCCTTGCATGCCTGCAGTACACCGAACACAATCGATCTGATGGAGTTGGGGTTTGTTTGGGCAACGTGATGTGAAATCGACATGGGGATGTTTCTTGTAGCTTTCGCCTCCCGTGTTTGGCAGGCAATGGCATTGTGTCAGCCATCAAGAAAAGTGCCTGGCACCGAATGATTGTAGGGAGATTATGCCTTCCTTCTTACGGTCTATGGAAGGCGCTGGCGACTATACGGTAGCGCAGCCCTTAACATTCGAATGCCAGTATTACAACGCAGCGCCCTTCCTGTGACTCATGAAAGAAAGATGAATGCTGACTGCTTGTTAACAGTAATGGCAGGTTGAATGGCTCCATTCACAGGGCACTTCATTCAAAACTCTAGCTGGTGTCTGGAAACCAGCCCAACATGCTTCACCAGCATTAGCATGGAAGCCGTTCTTCTATCACACGTGTATTTAAGCCACTTTTATGTAGGGGTGCAACTTCGGCTTCGAGAAAGTATTCGAGTAAATATTCGGCCAAGCCGAATAGCTGTTTTTCAGCCGAAATTCAGCCAAATAGTTACTGGAAACCGAAGTTCGGTACACCCCCAGTTTGGCTAACCTCTCAGAGTTCCCCTGTTCACTGCAACTAGGGTGGCCTCCAAGAAATCTATCCACCAGGGCATATTTTAGAAATCCATCTTAATATACAGTATACGGGGTCATGAGGTGCATAAGCTTTAAGCAATTAGCATTAGGCAAATTGCTGCACTTACTACTGGGGAGTGGGCCTGTGGGCACCCAAGAGAGATTGTGCATTCTAAAACTGGTGAAAATGAAGATAATTATTTTCTGGTTTATATACTGCTTCATATCAGATGCTTCCAGTTTCTAAGCACTGCAATAATCAATGTCCTGTGAAAAACCAGAGGGTGTTTCACAGCCTAGTCCCCGGGGATCCCACACTCAGGTGACCAGGGAAAGGCCATCGATTTTGGATCCCGACACTGGGGGTGGTTAAACGAGGGAGGATCACCTGGGTAGGGGGTCCTCGTAGAGTGTGGGTTAAGCACGTGATGGTGAGACATAGCATCCCCTTTTCCCTTAACCCATCTAACCCTGATCCATGCTTATTTTATGGGAAACTACAACTCACATAATTCCTCCCCACTTCACATTAACAACAATACTGAGCCGAGAAAGATGAGGAATGAGGCCAGGAGGATTACCTCTACTGACTTGCAATGGCTCTGTCCCACTACTGAGATCAGTCAGTCAGCCACGTAATGCGGATCACATTCACAAGCCACTTGTATCCTGTCAGGATAAAAGGTGATGTGCCCAGGTACACTCTAAGCGAGGCTAGATGCAAGAAGGAACAGCTCTTTTGGGGCTGTTGGGAACCAGGCTATGGAAGTTGGAAAGCCAGGGGGCTGATAGGCTGTTGTGGAGAACAAGGGAGAGCTAAGCGAGAATTCATCCTTTCGGGAAGCCATAAGCGTTCCACGACAGTAAACAAGTGAGCCAAGAAGAGAAACTTTCAGACATCCCGCGACCCTCCCGGGTAAAAAAACAGAGTTGGGGAGGAGCACAGGAGGCATTGGTAACAGACTTGACTGCTACGGGAAAACCATTGAAGATAGAAGCCCAATTAACAGGACCGTTGAGTTATCGGAAACAAGCAAAAGCCTGGTTTGTGTTGGGAGTAAGAAAAGACATGTAACACTAGTTGAAGGTTGCGCATGTTCTGATAAAACGCGAAATGAAGAGAACAATAATTGAATGCTGAGAAAAGTTTACAAATTAGCAGAGTGGTCCTGCAAAATAGAATCGCACTTTCGAAAGTCTCTGTGAAATGTTTTGAAAAGCGGAAAACGAAGTCAAGAAAGTAAAAACGATCCCGAATGAGACTTGATTTAGTGAAAACCAATTTATATGAACTTTGAAAGATGCCAAAAGTCAAAGGAACTTTGAAAAACGCCAAGATGGCAAAAGTAAATTTACAAGTCCCAAGAAGTATTGGTGTTGTGAAGATTGTTGATTGTCAAATTGTTTAAAAGGAGGTCAAAGTGGTCATGCAAAATCCTTGCGGTTTCGAAAGTCTTCGACAGTAAAAGAGAGACTGGCTCAAGCCCGGCAGAGGGAAGCCTGTGCTGAACTGTGATGAAGTAAAGAGTTGAATGGGAAAGTGATAGGCAGGATCAAGCCCAGAGGATGGAGGCCTGTGTTGAATAGCCCACTTTGAAAGTGAAAGCCAAGAGAAGAACTGTGTATTTGTGGTAAGGTGGGCAACACCTAAAGAAATAGACTGTAAAAAGCTTGAAGCCCATGCCTGAACTGTTGAATTGTACCAGCAAGCCAGAGTGTGCAAGACTGACAGAACTGTGCCATAAACCTATCCTTTTTATGAAACTCTTTGAGACCCTGTGCTTCTGAACGTGGGTAAGGGATTTGTTACCTAAGCCATTCAGACATTTCTTTTAAGGCACTATTTTTTCTTTTTTGTATTTCCTTTACACGTTGGCATTTTGAGAAGGAGGGCAAGGTTAGGATTTCTTAGTATAGGCCCTTTTGTTTTGACTAGACCGACTTGGACTCATTTGTTGTTTTTTTATGGTCGAGATTACTCCCATTTTAGAGTTGGGGCCAGTTAGGAATTTCACCAACCCCAGTAAACTACAAAATAAAGGTTTTCTAAACTTGCATCTTTATTGTAAATCTACTAACTGCTGGTAGGCTTAAAGCACAAAGGGATGAGAAGAAAAGGGAACCAGACATTTTAACACAGGAAACCGTCATACAGCCACTAAGGCCAATATTAATAATCCACAGAAACACTGGCCCGCCAATGCATAGTATTTGAATAATTTAAATACACATATCACAGTTAAATAAAAACTGTCCAGAGGGTGGAAAATGCTAGAGGGTGGAAAATGCTAGAGGGTGGAAAACACATCTGAATCGTAGCCAGTGGCCTCCATACAATCCAGATACATTTAAGACAAAGTTACCATTGCAATTTATTTTTGGGAAAAATAGTTACACAAGTAACTGGAGAAGCAGGTACCACCCTTTTTTGGGGGGAAATCATTTTGTTTAATTTCAAACAGGTATTTGGCCAACCACTGCTTGTCACTTCTGCAGATGAGAGGTAAAACTATGTGTTCTAACTGGAGACCCAGGAAACTATCCCTAGTGATGGGTGAGCCCTGGTGGGAATTACCACTGTATATAGTTATTATTGCACATAGTACAAACTCGTAATAAAACATTCTTATTTCACAAACAGACTGAATTCTCTGTACTTTTTGTTAAACAAATATCTATTTAATGACTAGGCTCTCACTGGCGACAATTTTAAATGATATTCAGTCAGGCGGTAATATTTTATGAGCCGCATCATGCTCTAGGCCGGTAGAAAATCAAGAATTCTCTTTTAATGGGTACTCAATTTTACAAAAACAAAACCCCCTTTAGATTTCACAAAATTATCTCAGTTTTACGACGACACTTTACAAAAAGCACTTTTTTTTTGTTGACCATAACATCTCAGTTTAAACCTGGGTTAAATAGACAAGACAAGGCATTTAGTTAACACTGCACCCGTGCCCCAGGCAAATAAACATGCCCTTTTGCTCCCAGCCTCTCTGGTTCATGGGATTTACCATGGACAGCACTATAGGACTATCTGGAGTTATATCAGGGCTGAGCACTTCTAAATTAAAAGTGGCTTCTCATTTTGAAGAGCAACCTGGACCCTCTCAGTCTGGAGCTACTCGCATCAGCAAGGTCCCTTTCAGCTACCTGTCTGGAAACCAGTCTCCGACATAGCCCGCTCTCCTCTTTCTGAAAGGGCTCCTTTCTGTAGCTGGCATGGAAACCAGTCATCCATTTGGTCTCAGTTCTCTAGCCCAGCCACCCATCTCCGTCCAATAATTGAGAACAAAGCTAATCATCTAGGTCTTGTCTTTTTATGTGCTAGGTATTTTATCATATAGAACTCCTCCCCTAATCATGTGACTAAGTGGTGGGGCGAGTTGACTCAAATGTATATTTTCCCGTAGGCAATAATTGACAATGTTTTTTAATACTTTTTATCTTTACAAACTATGAGGATTTTGTATCTTCTAAATAAACCTGTTTTTATCTACAAATCACAATGCATCTCCAGTTAATAGGATCTTCCTCTATGAAGTTAGACTTTTTTAATTGACTATACTTTTTAATTAAAATACTACACACATGGACATGACCAGAAATGTATGTAATAAAAGCAGATTCTGGCCATGAGAAAGAAGCTCTTTTCCATGATACGGACACAAAGTTCCAAATAAGATTCTCTCATGGAATAAACAAGGGTTCATGACCAGGGCTTGTGAACCAGTTTAAACAGCCTTCTGGCAGGTAAATGTTACAACAGTGAAGCACCGCACACACAAATTCCTGAGGTGGGGAGCTAGAACTGCTCCAAGCTGAATTCAGTTCAAAGATGCAGTCATGCATCATTTTCAAACTAACAAAAAATAGTGGTATGGTAAACAATGAAACTTGGAATGGTGCTTCTTTTTCTCAATTAAACTTTGCATTATTTTAGATAAATTAAATACATTGGAAGATACAATTATTGAAAGTGACTAAAAGATGATTTAATCATTCACAAGTGCATTTTTCTTTTCTGTACATTAGACCCAGAACAAGGCACTGCAATGAAATTACGGAACACTTCATTTATCTAAAATTCCCAAATAAATGGTCTGGGGCCTGCCGAGTTCCTTTGCTCATACTCACAATCCTAATGCTTGTCCCTTAAAATGTTTTGATGTAACTGTGTTCATATTTCGCAGATGGTTCTTGTGCTCCTATTTTTCCTTGGCCTCAATAACACCGTCTCTGGATGCAATGTACAGAAAGGCCTTAGAAATGATTAGTTACAGCCCTCAGATAATTATTTGTAGTTCGCAGATCCACTGTTTTCTTTATCTTGGTAGCGAGTAAGAGGCAGAATTCTGGGGGAATAAACTCTTGAGCAATGCCTGTCTCGCTTGATTGATACATTTTGTTCCAAGTTTACTTTAGCAAACTTATCTTTTTGATCGATCCATATATTCTGACACTGCCTACTCCCTAAAATGAATATCGGGTGATAGAAGCACTTTAGGGCACAAATTGGGTGCTTATGAAACAACAGGGACTGTGATCCTTATGGGTGACCCCGGACCATATAATCTAAAAGAGTGAAACATGGTTGCAATGGCAGGGGGCCTTCAGTGAGAGTTCCTCTGCCCAGCAAAAATAGGTCATAGATCCAAAGATAGAAGGTGGGAAAAAGCAAAATGTTGAAGAACACTAAGGCTGCTGATGCCAAGATAATATAGCATATTGCTGTTGAGAGGGTAACCGCACTTCGAATCACTGGGTTGCATTCTTTCAAACTTATGGTGGCCACAAATTCACTGGGAGCTGCCACATTCAATTTTCATTGGGCATTCTCTCAGGCTGCCATAAACCCTATTTGAAAACACGGTCGCTATGGTAATGATGGGAGCAACAGTCTAAACTTCTAATTCACGGAGTATGGAGTTTCATATTCCACCTTTCAGGATCCTGACCATTCCTTCAGGTTCAGCCATCTCCTTGAAGTTTGCATCGTACCCGGGACAGCTTTGCTTTGCTGCTTTCAAGATTGCAGTGGAATGCCGACCCTAGGGACCCAAGCTACACCTCACTGGAACATACCTGACGTTGCTTGTGGTCTCGTGGAAAAGGTACCAACCCTTTCTGGGTAGGACCAAAGCTCAAGTGCATATGGCATTTCCCAATCAAACAAGTGTGGGAGCCCCTCTGCTGAGACCGAACATGGGTCAAATACCCTGTTCTATGGAATCTCTTGCACTCAGGAGGGTCTGCAACCATGTTTTAACTCACTGCATGTTTTTTCTGGAATTATATGGCATTTCCCCTTCTGTAATCGTTTGGCAGGCTAAAAAGTGATGGTCGAGAGGTTTGCATAGGCCTTTGCCTGTGGTTGACATTGACTCAAAACCTTCTAACCATCACCTTTTGGTTTTGCTGCAGTGGAATGCTGATTGACAGTCCAAATGAGGCCACTTCCAGCTGTCCTTGATATTCCCGGACTGCAGAACCATAATCAAGCCTCTGCTGAATCAGCACCTCAGGTTGAAATGCTATGACTTCCTGTCACTTCTTTTTGAAATTGATATTTTATATGCATTGCACTCGTACACAAATGTTTCAGAGTGCGACAAGGCAAGGGAACAAAGGAAACAAAAAATGATCTTACTAGACCCAGTGACATTGAGAACGTGCAAGTGAATGCATCATTCCCTTTGCTTTTTGTGCTGTTTTCCTGCCACCTTTGGCGGCATTGCTCCCTCATGTGTTTTTCCACTTTCCCTTGTACACCATGCCTATTCTCCTATTTGACAACACTCTGCGTGACTTTGCGCAAGGTTATCTCTGTTCAAGCACCACTACTAAGTTCAGCTATCTGCATCACATAACTTCCTGCTTGTCCTGACTTGTGATCCTAAAGGTTTCTTACCTCTGTCTGGGTTTTCTGCACGGTTTAGCTTCCCCTCTGGAGTTCACCTGCCTTACAGTTGTGGACATCTGCTGGCAGTGTAGCTTTTCCAGGGGACAGACCATTCCCATTCCTAACTCAAACTAGACATTAGTCCAGGTCTTGGGAAAGATGTTCTTTATACTGCATTCTCGCCACAGACAATGTGACACCTCACCTTTCTGCTATTGTTTGTAATTGGCTATGACTTTTGGAGGCATGTGAAGACTTTTTACTTCACTTGCCTTCCTAAGCTCACCTGTTTTGGTGACACAGATCAGTCTTTATGATTATCAGTCCAGTGGAGACACTGCGTCCCTATAAATTATAAGTTACTCACCGTAGTAACTAACATAGTCCATAGTCCTCTTTCCTCCATACTGCATAGGCGTTGCTTGCAAGGGACGTGAGATGGAACCTTTTTCACCAGAAAAAACCTTCTGCCCCTTTAAATTTAGAGGCACGCAAGGGTGCGGCCCTGGGAGCATGCGCTGCCCTGACTCTGCCCTCCGCCGCCACACCTCAGTCGACATTGACGCTTCGACAATAGCTTTAACATTGCCAAATTACACCAGTATTATTAGGGGGGAGGATGGTGGGACGTATGGAGGAAAGGGGACGATCGACTAAGAGTATGTTAGTCACTACGGTGAGTAACTTATAATTAATCTTACGTCCCGTCCCCTTTCCTCCATACTGCATGGGCGATTACAACGAAATGTTGCCCCAAGGTTGAGAGGAGACGCTCCTTAAGCGAATAGGTTCCTGAGAACCGCCTGTCCGAAAGCCGCATCAGGTCAAGAGCCGGCATCCAAACAGCAATGCTTGCAAAAAGCTGAGGGAGTGGCCCAAATGACCACCCTTCTTATGACTTGACAAGGGACATGGTGCTGGAATGCGATGGCCGTTGCTTTGTCCCCGACTGCGTGGGCATGCATGTCCGCCGGGAGCGGGGCTTGTGCTGGCCCTTGTATGCTTCTTTGATGACAGAGACCCTCCAGCAGGATATGGATCTTGCGCCTCCGAAAGTGACAAACAGGGCGTCTGATTTACAGAAGCCGTTGGTCCTGTCAAGGTAGAATTTCAGGGCACGCCTGAGATCCAGGCAGCGCAGAACTCTATACCTCATCCGTATGATTGGAAAAAAACATAGGAATAACTATTTCCTCATTCAAATGGAAAGCAGACGGCACCTTAGGCAGAAAGGGTGGATGTGTCCGCAGGACTACTTTGTCCCTGTGAAAGGTAGTATATGGTTTCCGAGGCGACCAGCAACTTGATTTCGCTGAATCTGCGAGCCGAGGTGAGGCAGACTAGTAAGGCCGTCTTAATGGTGATCAGCCTGATGTCCGCACCGGGGCACCCAAGGCTATGTTCAGGTCCCACACGGGGTGTGGCCTCTTGATGGGCAGGTAGAGCCTTGCGAGCCCCGTCAAATGTTTCTTGACAATCAGATTGGAGGAGGTGAAGACCCCCTCCTCTGAGTTCCTGTAAACCTCGATGGCTAAGTGCGGCAGGTGTCCACCTGCACGCCAGAGTGGATGAGGTGCGCAGAGAAGGAGAGCACGTTGTCCAGAGTACATGCTAGGGGGTCGATATCCTTGAAGTCTGTCCAGTGGCAGAACCTGGTCTATTTACTTTTATACTGGGCCTTGGTAGCCTTGCTCCCTGTACGATTTCCATATTACCCTGGGAGAGGCTGAGGTGCCTCAGCATTACCTGCTCAGGAACTACACTGTGAGGGGTAGTTTCTGTGGCGCGGGGTGGATGACCCTGCCCTCTGCTGCGCTAGCAGATGTGCTGGGCCCGTCGGAAGGTGAATCGGAGGCATCTCCGAGAGGCTGAGCAGCTCCGAGAACCATGGCCTGGCCGGCTACCATGGAGCTATTAGAAAGATGTTGAGCTGATGAGGCTCCTTGATCTTGCAAATCACTCTTGAATCAGCAGAGTGGGCAGGAAGGTGTAAGCTGTCATGCCGTCCCACTGAATACGAAATGCATCGCCCAGGGAGCTGGGGCCCTGTCCCTGCCAGGAGGCGAATTGAGGGCTAGCCAGATGGCATTCAGCTCCAACCAATTGATGTGGTACTCCTGCTCCTGTCGAGTCCAAGTGCCGTGGACCGAGAGATTGTCCAGGGTGGCTCCCCAGACCTCGAGCGAGGAGTCTGTGGTGACCTGCGGGGTGGGAGGCTGGAAGGGCTTTCCCGTCCGCCGTTTGCAGTCCATGGACCACCATGTGCGGTCCTGGTGGAGAGATGGAGGAATGTTGATCATCTCGGATTGAGAGCCCCGCTCCTGGTTCCATGAGGCCACGAAGTGCAGCTGAATCCTCCTCATCCTCAGTCTCGTGTGTGGGATGGCTAGTAGGACCGCCGCCAAGAGACCCAGGAGATGCTGGTACCACCATGCTGAGGTCACCACTCTACTGAAGTAGTGGGCGGTGGACCTGCGAGATCTTGTCCTCCGACAGAAACACCTTCTCGGAGCACGTGTCCCATATGAGGCCCAAGAATATCAGAGTCTGCGTGGGCTGCAGCTGCGACTTCTTGAGATCGAGCTAGAAGCCCAGATCGTGCAGTGTGTTCATAAGGGTATGGGAAGAGTGGTGAACTGCTTCCGGAGATGTAGTCCTGACGAGCCAGTCGTCGAGGCATACCTCTACATAGGAAGATGTGGAAGCCCTGCGCTCTGAGAAGGACAGCCACAGTATTCATGAGTCTGGTAAAGACCCTGGGAGCCGAGTTGAGGCCAAAAGGAAGGACCTTGTATTGGAAATGGTAGCCCATGATCCTGAACATTACGCGTCCTTCAGGTCCAGGGAGCACATCCAGTCTCCCCTGCACAATGTCTCAGCTATAAAAGCTGGCGTAATCATCTTGAATTTTTGTAGAGGTAAGGAGAAGTTGAGGGTGGAAAGGTCCAGCACAACTCTCAGGCCCGCCTGGTTCTTTTTCTGAATGGCAAAAATCCTGGAGTAAAAGCCCAAGCCTCGCTGGGAGACTGGGACTGCCTCCATGGCCTGGCTCTCTACGAGTGACCGGATCTCTGCCAGAAGAGTTGCTGTCCCAACTTGAGGGAGTAGAGGGGAGGAAGGAGGAGAGGCTGGGATGGGTAGGCGGTACCCCCATGGATCCTACGGAGAGGATCCAGGGTTCGCAAAATTCTGGCACCAGAAATGTGCATGGAGAGCAAGCCTGCCCCCCACTGAGGACATGTGGACCCGGAGGGGCGCGTCATGCCTTATTTCCCTCGGAGGCTGTCGCGGAGGAGGGGGACTGGAAAAAGCCCTTACCTCCCCCCCCCCCGCCAATCATACCCTTTTGTTGCTTGCGCCGTTTTGGAGTCGGTGAGCGGTCAAGCTGCTTGGATCTCCATTCCTGGAAGCCGCGGAACCCTCAGTTTGTACGCCCTTGTCGGAGCGTTGCTGTGACTGGGTGTACAATTTGGGCGTGGTCTTTGTCAAGATGGATAAAGACTTGGCCGTTTGTGAGCTGCTTTTCTTTTTGTCCAGCTCCTTGTCCGTGGTGGAGTGCAAGAGATCCTCCACCACCCCCCACCCCTCGAACGGCAAGTCCAATACGCGTTCCTGGACATCCGGGTTGAATTTCGTTGCATGTAGCCAGGCTGTCCTTCTCAAGTCTGTGGCTATACAGATGGCATGGACAGAGGTGTCAATATAAGCCACAGTGGATTCCATGAGGTCCTGCGCCACCAGCTTGACCTCCGCCAGTCCCGCCTTGAAACGTGATTGGCTCTGTGTAGGGAGTTCCAGGAGGAAGCCTGCAATTGTCCGCCATAACCTTTGCATAGTGGCAGCCAGCATGGCATCGGCCTGACTAAGATGCAAGGACGTGTTGGAATACAGCTTCTTCCCGTAAGCCTCCAAGATCTTCTCCTTGCCTAGCAGCGTCGCCGAGGAGGAGGCGAAGGACGACTGAGGCTTGGAGTATAGTGATGCTGCAGCAATCGCTGATGAGTGCGGCTGAGGATGGGCCGATAGCAAAGAGTGTATCCCCCTCCATCTGCCTGTACTTCGCATCCAGGCATCGATTGACCAGCTGGACAGAGTGGGGCTTGAACCAAACCTTTTTGGCCACGGAGACTATATTGGTCTGCAATGTAATTCCCGTTTTGGCAGAGGGGCATCTCGTGAGGACCTCAGCAAGCACCCCCTCTGCCGGTTGCTCGACCTCGGGTTGAGGTAGGCCCAGATACTCCGCCAGCCCTGCAAGACGTTTGTGGAAGGCCTTGGCTGACGAGGGCGTGCCAGGGTCGTCGTCCTCCTCATCCGTATCCTGTGGGTCAGGAGGATCCTGCGTAGGTGGGGGGAGTAGCGGGCGCCAGAGGCTGGGGTACAGGGACCTGAGCCTGGTTTGGAACCGCCTAAGGATTCGGCTGGGTGGCCGGAGGTAGAGGCTGCGCCGGGGCCGGGGGCGTCGGCAGAGGAGCCTGTGGTGCCAGAAGCATTGGAGGGAGCACATCCCTGATGGCATCCCTGAGGATAACCCCCCATCCGAGGGGACTTCATGAGTCTGAGGAACCTCTCAGACGGAGAGGTGGTAGGGGATACTGACGGGGTAGCGGGAGGCTGCTGGAGCTGCTGCATACCCTACCCATACAGACACAGCGGGAACCTACATTGTGCAAATGAAGGATAGGAGTTAGGCCACGTACCTGGTTGAGCCCAGTCCTCCCTTGACACTCGTTCCTCGCCGAACTCCTTGAATGGCGTCGGACAGATGCCAATGTCTGGCTCAGCGGTCATTTTGTCAAGCTACCTGCCACGTGCCTGCGTTGTGTTGCTTGGCTCGCTGGGCCCAGCCTCCTCCAAGACTCGAGTGTGGATCATTAGGCCTACCCTGCTCCTCTGGCCTAGACCCGGTAGGTGTGACACCCTCGGCCCTGGGGCCGGTAGAGCCGCATTTAGGCACCCCCTCAGACGTATTGCTGGTACTAGGGCGAGGCCCCTTGGACATAATGCTGGTAACATGGGGGGAGCCCCTTTAGGGGAAGACCCGGTAAAAGAACCTTCTGGTCCCGCAACACTGTCACCAGGTGGATCCGGGGATCCCTCGGCCTATAGCTGGAGCAGCCTTGGTGCACATGCTGATACAAGGACCTGAGCGGTCCCTCCCGCACGGGCGAGTCCTTGGGAAGGAGTCTACCTTGCGGGGTGCGATGGAAAATAGAGGCCCTACCTTGGGCCTGGATCGATGTGTCACAAAGTTCTTGAGGTCCTCTGGAGGCGACTTCTGGAAGCGCTCCCTCCACCTGGTTAGTCTGTTCTTCAGTGACCTCGATGACAGGGCGTTGCACGCTGTACAATCTTGCCAACCGTGGTCTGGACCAAGGCAACGTAGGCAAAGGGTGTGGGGGACTGAAGTTGGGAACCCTGTAGAAGTCGACATGCGCTGGGGAGGAGCGTGACGCCTAAGGACAGAGTACCTGGATGATAAAAAAGATAAAAAAGAGAAGTAGTATCAGCGCATGGAATTACATGGCTGTAATAAGTGTGGTGGGAAATTACCAGTCTTGACTCTGGATAGTGAATTAATGTGAGTTTTATTGTATTTCAACTTTAGTAACTTTCGCTTTTCCTTGAGGCAGACCTTAGACTGAGTCTTTTGTAACCCGGGTAGCAGTCTATAACGACCTCTGTTGGTTCTTCTTAAATCCCTCTTATCAAGGATAATGTCTGATTGGCTAGTTGTTTAGCTGTTATAATGTTCAGCTGGGGTTGACTCCCTTTCGTATTTCATATACCACAGTTTTTGGGTTGGGAAATCATCTCCCTTTATTTATGCATCTTCTATAAATTGTCAAGTTTTTTTGCCACTGGCGTACTCATGCCTACACTTTCTCTCACTACCTTTCTCTCTTCTCACCTTGTGACTTTGTAGAATCCCGATCCTCTGAGTATCTGTCCCCTCCAACCTCACCTTGGCTGGAGCCCCGCCTTTTGCAGCCAAGATCGTTTCGATCTCCTTCTCCTCCAAACAGCTGATGACTTCGCTCTCGCTGGGCGGCCCCGCCTTCCCCTCTTTCCAGGGCCGCGTCCCGTCAGCTGGAGTCTGCGGGCCTCTAGTTGACTCGGCCCGGACTCCTCCCTCACAACGGTGGGGGCCAGAGGGGAGAGCGTCCTCTCCGCAGCTTCTTTGCTTCGCTGCAGCTGGAGTCTGCGGCCTCCGACTGGCTCGACCCAGACTCCTCCCTCACAACGGTGGGGGCCAGCGAGGAGATCGCCTTCTCCGGAGTACTACGTATGGAGACAGCTGACGACTCAGAGACCCTGCGGATTAGATGCAGCTTCACACGCTTGTCTCTCGGTCTCCTTAGGTAAAAGCCTATATTTAATCAAACGAAAGTCCCGAACCCTCGCAGTTTGTTTATTCTTCAAGCTTATATACCTTTGCTCAACAGGAGCGCTGTGCTTTTCTGAACAGTCTTTCTTAGTAGGCCCACTCGAACGCGGTCTCTTCTTCTTGGAGACTCCCCTCCTCCAACGGCTATATTCAAAACAAAACCACGAGAGAAGAAAACAAACCAATATTAAAGAAAAGTACCTCTTAAGGTATTCCATCTCTTCCCATTGGTTCAATGATGTGTCCTTCACAGAGTCCCTCCCCTTCTGGCACATGACATCATAGATACCAATCAGCCATCCTGGTTGGCTGAACCATTGTCTAATTGACTCTGATCTGCCTCTTCTGTCCCCGCTTTGTCACATAGACAAAGAGAAGAAGTATCAGCGCGTAGAATTACATGGCCGACGCCAAACCCAGGAGCACTGGTGAATTCGGCCCGTTCCCGTCGACGCAGAAAAGGGGACTGAGGTGTGCCACACCCCCATGCGCCTCTAAATTTAAAGGGGAAGAAGGTTTTTTCTTGTGAAAAGGTTCAGTCTCCCGTCCCTTGGAAGGGACGCCCATGCAGTATAAAGGAAAGGGGACGGGACGTAAGAGTACTATATTTGTAACATTGTGGCTACTTGCATAATTTGCCCAGGATGTCTGGTGGCAGCGGCGACTTGGGGATGCCTTCTGAACAGACCTGGAGCCATAATGTGGGATGCTCACATTCCTCTTGGCCTAACTTGCTGCATCAGTCGGTGCACCAATTTGAGCATTGGGACTCTGCAGATACTAGACTTACAAACCAAGAACCACCCCATGCAGTTACAGCTCTCTAACACGAAGAGGGGGCCTAGCAGGGCCAGATTCTTTGTTTCCACCACGAGAGTCTACTTCCGCCATTTCTTGGTATTGGTCATTGGTTATTGCTGCCTGCATCGTGTCCTGTGGGTCCTCTGAGGATATTAGAGTGTTGGTCCTTTTCTTTAGTCTAGTAAAGGTGTGCAGCTGTCCAGTGTACATAACCAATCAAAGAACAGATCCACCGACTAGCTGTACCCAAAACACAAAGTCAAAAGTGACCTCTGCACCAGAGATCTCTGGACGTCCTTCAATGGAGCCAAAGCATGACATTTATTTTTATTTGCATTTGTTTATGAGAAAAACAGGACAAAAACAAAGACATCCTAATCGAAATCAGTCAACTAAAACAAGAGGATAAAAGTCAGTCGAATAGATTAGTTTTTAAACTCTCCCGGAAAGCCAAGTAGTAATTCTCCAAACGGAGGGCTAGCACAGGGTATTCCATTCTTGAGCTGTCAATATGGGAAAAGATTGTCCAAAGCCTCTGGTTTTGTTGGACTTGGGAACTACCAGCAAGTCGCCTGAGGTGGAAAGAAGTTGTCTGGAAGCAACATAGGGTTTTAATTGTTCCTTTAGGTAGGCTGGAGCCTTTCCATGAAGACATTTGTGGGCCAACGAGAGAGTTTTAAAAATTAATTCTGGCTGTGAGGTTCATCCAGGGAAAGTTCCTCCTAGCTTGGGAAACAGGTTCTCTCCTGGGGATGTAATGGTTGATCCGCAGAGCTTCATTCTGAAGTACCTGCAATCTCTTGATACAATGACTGCTTGCGCCAACCAGTGGGGCATTGCAGTAATCCCGATTGCTCTAACCAGAGTTGCACGATTTTTGAGAGATAATGATTTCACTTGTCTTAGTACTCTCAGATGGTACTGTGATGTGCCTACTACTCCGTTGACATGTGAATCAGGGCTGAGTGAGGCATTCATATAAACCCCCAGAGTCTTAACTTTTTCTGTGACTTTGATGTTATTCAGTTCATTATACATATGAGAATATTTAGTGCATAACTTAGCTCTGACTTGGGTAGAGCCAAAGAGCATTCATTCTGTTTTAGTAGGATTTAAGCACATCCAATTTAGAGATATCCGGTTTTTCACAAGGCCATATATGTAACCAACTCGAGCAGAATCAATAGCATAGTCTCCACTCAACTCCAGGAGGAGTTGGGTGTCGTCTGCATAGTTGGTAAAGCAAATATCCAAAGATGTCAAGAAGATTACAGAGTGGTCTAATATACAGATTAACAAGGCACACGGCAGATGATTGACTCAATGTTAGAGGACACCTTTCCCCAGCACATGTGACTTCCTGTTGCTCCAGAAGGAGTGGATCCAATTGTTGGCTTCATTGGAGCACATCACAAAGACAATGAGTTTAGTAGGGGTTGGTAGTCTATCAAATCGAAGGTCGCAAATAAAATCTAAAATAATTAGCAGGCCAGTTTTACTTTTATCAAAATAGCAGGAGGTCGTAGAATAAATTTGAGTGGAATAATTCAGATGCACGAGTTTGAGAATTATTTGCATTTCATCTCCTGATACACAGGAACAGGAGAACGCAGAAATTGGGTCCGGCTCAGTATTTGACTGTGTGACGCAACAGTGATTCTCCTAAAGCAGTGAGGTGGAGATTTTGATACAGGCAGCTATAACATTGTCTACCAAGTGTTGCTGCACCTTGTCACAGTCCTCTTTTGTTGGCTCGTACCGTTGGGGGCTGAATTTTAGGTTTCACAGGTTTTCAAATCTTTTTTTAGTCATTTTCTGCAGACTCCATTTCACTATTTCTAGACATTTTTTTGGCCTCATTTGTTTTTGATACATTTTTTATAAGGATTTCCATATTTCTTTGTTCTCACATGTTTGATTTTTTTTCTTCCCATATCCGCTCTGCCCGTCTTTTTAATGTTTTGTTTTTCTAATGGGAGAGAGACCCAAGAATGTTGACAGGGTCCGTGATTTCATGAAATTCTACAGTGGGCACCGAGGAATCAGAGTAACTGGGATGAGTAAACATACCTGTTCCTACCAAGGTCCCCACCGTTAATGAGTTTAACCGGCATAACATCCCTACCATAGCTCTCCCTTACCTAACCGTGATTGGTGAGGTTCTGTTCAAAGATCCTCCCCTGTGCTTCCCCTAAGGTGAATTGATTGGGTCTGCTAAGAACATTTCTTGAATAGTTTTCCAACCTTTAAATCCTAACCAACTGCTTGCTGGCTTTGCCAACTGTTGTTCAGCCTTCTGAAGAGATCTGCATTGGAACCTGTGACTCTAGGGCACTAAGCATAGTCTTGCCCAGCAGGTGAAGGACATTTTAAGGTGTAGTGCCTTTATAGGGCGTTGTGTCTCTAATGCCTTAACTTTACATTATTAGTTCTCCAACTAATGGTTACTTAGCCAATTCTTTTCTCTCCTACAGTATTCTGAAACTGATCTAACAGCATTCTAAATGTAGCACATTAATGCTCTTAGCAAAATGCACCAAAGAAAATGTATATATGGTATTAATAAATGTTTCAGTAGATTTCTGACCTGTGGTTTTTCATTACTAACAGTTTGTCCAGGACCTAAAAAAACGATTGGTATACATTTTGCATAACTTGTAATATTTAGAGCACTGCGTGTGTGCTTAAATGAATCATTCACCACTCACAATTCTTAAGTCTAAGCCATGCTGCTCAGTGATTGTGACCAGGTTTGAACACATCTGTTCAACCCACCCCTAACTGATAATCAGTTGGGTTTCAGTCTAGCACATCTAGCACGTCAATGCCAATACTATTAGGTTTGAATGGTATCTTACTAAACGTCCAAGTTACATGCACGCTTCTCCATCAACAATATAAAATATGTCATTTATCAGGTACCTTAATGCAAGTTCTACTCTTCATGGATTATACAACATTGTATGACAACACGTGTTTTGCCCAATATGAGCTTTTCAAGGCTACACCACTGAAAAACAATTATCCCAACAAATTGCATTTAAAGTTCAGTAAAAGGACAATTGTAACAGAGAAAAAGAGGAAACTAACATAAAAAGGGGAGAGAAAGAACAATGATTGAATTAGTTGGTTGGGAATATTGATATGAACACAATACGTTATCCAAATCAAGTAATTCTTGATTGAATTTGGTTGCAAACAAATAGCTTATATTGTCCATTCTTCCTAAATAATCATAACTCATATAATCTATTCTTCTTAAATAGGTTTTCCAGGAGGACCAATGAATGTATATATTACAGAACCGGTGGGGACAGCTACCTGAAGGCCCAACAAAATTAAAGCCAGGGATCCAATGGGCACTGAGGCCTTTAGGCGTGTTGCGCATTATAAAAATGTATAATAATAATCCAGTAGTCACAAGTACTAAAGAGTTGATAATTATTCACCTCTGTATTTTTACTGATGGCTGGGATGGCCGTGGAAGTTCAGGGATGGAAGGTGAGGCCCAACCAATTTTCACTGGTTTTTGTGTAATGAGAGGACTCTCGTCAATTAGGGTGTTTAAGTCCTACTTATACTGGGGAGTGGGCCGACTCCATCTCAGGTGTTAACGTGGATGTCGGGTTGATAGACTTTACTACATTGGGCAAACCTGTGTCAGGTTTGTTTAGATGTATTTCTAAACTCTGGCCTAGTGGACAGAGTTTAGGAGGGCTCCCTAGTTATAGTGAACAGGGGAAACTTTAGCCATACCAATCAAGATAGCATGGAGAGTGGTCAAGGCAAAGTCTTAGGAAAGGCGAGTGGTGTCAGGGGTCTACAATGAGTCCACAGTGAAATACACAATGATTACAGTTACTTAGACGGTAAGTACACAAATATTATATTTATTACAGGATCAAAACACACTAGAACAATGAATCCAGCAGGTAGTGTCATAACACAATACTCTAAATATAATGCATATACACAGTCACAGTAAGTCAATACAATGCATTTAAGTTACCCCAATATCTGGAAGGAAAGTTAAGTAATCAGACAATTGTATCAAAAGACCACAGTAATGGGAGTCCTAACTTCATAAATTCAACCCTAAGCTGAATGGGGCTTTGTGCCCAAAAGTTAATAAAGTACCTTTTAAGGTTAGGAATAAGTTAGGCAGTGTTCCTGTGGGTGTGAATATTGGTTCCAAGAGTCAGCAAAAAGGAGTTTACAGGGGAGAAAGTACTTTTCCTATCCTTTGGGGTACTTTTTCAACAGTTTAATAAGCAATGGAGTTGTAAAATAAGTCAAAGTTGTTCACAAACATTAGGATGAAGGGGATAGGGACACAGGTAAGGCGATTACTCACCACCTGTAGTCTGATTTTTCCCAACGACTTGGCAGGTCTAATGGGGGTTGCTGGAGGTAGGTTTTCCCACCGTTGGATCCAGTAGAAGATGCCGAGGCGCTGCGAGTGCAAGCAATGCTCCGGTCGGGTCAAGGAGCAGAGTGCAACCCTTTCCAGTGGAGAAATGCATCTGGCACCAATGGAGGACTCAAAGACACTACCAGACAGGGGATGGCAGGTTCCAGCAACAGTCACCGCGCACGGTGACAACGCTTCTTGGAAGTCGCGAACAAAAGAATCCTTTAAGAAAAGGAACTGCTGATGCTGGGATGCTCAAATTTGGCAGGAAGGGGACTTTTAGGACTAGCCGAAGCCCCGAGAAGTTCAGGGCGAAAACACGGAACAGCAATGCATCTAGCGCAGTAGCCCATAACTGAGTTGGTCACCACTGGGTGGTCCAGGGACACTTTCGAAGAGTCCAGGCTGCAGGATCGCGAGAAGGCATAGACACTGGTTGGTCCCACCAATCCAAATGGTAGAAGCATCAGCAATAGAGTGTTCCCCCGAGACAGAAGCAAGAAATGGTCGTCGGGCATCTTCAAGATTCTTCCTCGGGTCCTCCATCGTCTGTACAGCTACACAGGATACTTGGCTCCTCTTCTGATTTGCTGGCATTGCTGCAGAACTCTTCTTATCCAGAATTCAGGTGAGTGATCAGGCTCAGCCCTCCAACAGAAAGATCTGCCCCACATATGCACACCAGCAGTGGTCCAATCAGTGACCACTGTGGGACTGACTCATGCATGCATACCCACACATACTGGCACCAGTATGTAGATTGTGGCCAGACAGTACCAACTCACTTATGGGTGCCAACACACAAAGCACTGCTTTCTCAGGCAAATGCATCACCATGAAAGGGAATTCCTGACCTGAGAAAGCAGGAAGGCGGCCAAAGAACAAAATGGCCAAAGAAGAAGTGAAACACCTCGTAGCATGGCTATTTTAGGACACTAGCCACAGTTAGTAGTCAAACACGGGAAACGCACGTGAGCCAACTAGAAATATAGCAAACATTTTAAAAGTGTAACTGCTGCCACCAGCTTGTCTTTAGGCACATTTAAAAGTAACCAAAAATCTCTTTGGTGTAAGTCTAGGGTGATACAGAATTATCTCCATTATATTGCATTGAAAGATACTTTGAGCAATATTAAAACGTTATCCAAACAGATAACATTTAAAAAGACAAAAGGGAAACAGTTTCCCAGTACTGACAATCTGAAGGACTAGTCAGTTTCTCCATAACAAATAAGCAAAAAGGTCAGAAGTGTAAAGAAAAGTAATGACAAAGTGTAACACAAATGCAAAAATGTGGGGGGTCAATACAATATGGAGGAAAGGTTGCCTAAAAGAGAAACTTTCCTAACAGGGTTATCCACACCCAACTTGTGACACCTGTTATATCCAGCCGAGACTAGCCCCGTCGTGTAGCCTAGGAGGTCTTACCTGTATTGGTTAAACCTTGCAAGATAGGATGCAAGACGAGACACAGGAGGCGCAGGCCTGGAACACGGGATACTGCGGTTCCGTTGTTACAAATAATAAATATATCAACAGACGGTTACCATCACAAGACAACAAGACAGACTGGTAAACAAGCGTAACCACACAGTAATTCAAGTAACCACTGACCTGATACACACAAGATGCGGAAATAACCAGGTAGGTTGACGTCTGTGCAATAGTTTCCTGTCTGGATGGCGTAGAGAAAAGATGTGCAGGAAAGAAATGTCCAAGTTATTCCAGTTATGCTGAAAACCCCAACTGGCTATTCCCGACGGCACGAGGACGCCTCTAGACTTATGGCACACCAATTTGAAGTCTCTAGTCCGTGTGCCAAAAACCCAAAAGTCACTGATTGGTTTTGTGAATCCTAACAGGAAGTTCAAAGGCAATCCGTATGTGTTCCGTAGTCGGCAGGAGGCGGGCAGCAGAGAAGGCAAAACGTGTCCAAAAGCAGTCCGTTTGGAGTTCCGTAGTCGGCAGGAGGCAGGCAGCAGAGAAGGCAAAACGTGTCCGGAGACACTCCGTGAGCAAGCTGGATAAGGGAAGGTAGGAGGGCAGGAGGTAGGAGGGCAGGATAAGGACGGGTAGGAACAGGAGCAAAAACGAGAAAACAGGAAGCAAGGAATTTCAAGGGACCGAGGCAGAATAGCGCTAACTGTTCGCAACGAAATTCAGAAGCACCGAAACAACAATGGGAGGTGCTTAAGTCAATGCTCGAGTCGAACGTGTCACGTAACGGAAAACAGGCTGCCAGCGTTGCCATGCCAACTTCCAGACGCCTGGATGAGAACGTGGAATTCTTTGTTTACTATACACAGGGACGCCTGGATTACGGTGTTTATAGGGTAAAGCCCGGGCTGCCATGAAGCGTGAGGGAAGCTTGACAACACCATATGTGGTGAACCAGACGGAGTTGGACAATGAATGATATGGTTAAAATTGGTTTTATTAAATTAAAATAAATACAACTTCTAACTGGTCCTATTTCTATGAGGGGAGTTCCCTCCCTATCAAAACTAAAACTAAGGGTGCTCGTCGAAGTCCAAAAATAAAAGTCTTCCAAGTGAAACCTAACCAACTAACTGGCCCTACCACTATAAAAATAGCCAAAAAGAAGGAAATCGGTAGACGGCCTCTGGGTGTAACGCTCACCTGATTCCCGTAGAGGCGCCGGTCTTGACTGGGCGTATACCGTATCTGCAAAGGTGATGTGTAACACACGGCTGGCTCTTTGGGCTGGACCTCTGTGCACTGTATGTCTGACTTGAAGGGTAAGATGTCTGTAGATAGAAAATATGGGATTAAGGAACAGGGTTATTGAATGTCTCTCTCTTCTTCCCTTTCTCTTCTCCTGTAGAACCCCAAAGGTTAACGCTCTCACCTTAGGTAAGTGAACGCCGTGCTCTCCATCTGCCTCGGGGCAGGGTGCTGTAACCAGTTTCTTCACTGGATAAGGGGAGCAGGCCTCTTGACTTCAGAGGACTGCTGTCCGTCGTTTACTGCACGAACGGTAAGTTTCGAGTAATTCTAATGTCTTTAAAGTCTTTAGTAATGATGTTTCTTGTTTTGCAGGGTTCCGGCGATGGCGGATGACGGGCTGAAGTGAGTTGAAGATGGAGCCCGTGTGATGAATAGAAGCGCCTGGAAGCACGTAAGTAAGCGCTTGTTGCCTGCTTCACGATGCGCTCTAACTGTCTTTTTATTTTGCAGGTACAAGTTCGGAGCGGCTGCAGGGTGCCGGAATACCCACTGGGTTAGATGTGGAAAGGAGTAATGGCACGTGAGTATTAAAGTTCCCCAATGTCTTTAAACGCACCTTGTTTTGTCTTTCAGATGCGGGATGCAGCGCCGAAGGCCTCCGGAGCGTGCGAAGAGTTGGTAAGCTTTTGTCTTTCAGATGCCGGAATGCAGTGTGAAGACCTCCGGAGCGTGCGAAGAGTTGGTAAGCCTTTATCTTTCAGATGCCGGAATGCACCGCGAGGCGTTGGTGACAGCCGATGGACCAGGTAAGTGAAGAGCTGTCACTGAAGGCCGCAATGCTAACCTGTTCTTTCTTGTCTTTATAGGTGTTGCTGAAGACTGGATTCAGGATGGTAAGCCTTTTTCCTTAGGCCCAGGATCAGATGCAGAAGACACGATGAGCGTTCTGCTGCAGAGGATGCAGAATAACGCAAAGCAAGATTCATCCATCGGGTGTGGTTTAAATAGCCTCCTGTAGTGCTTAGGTGTCTCCTTCCACAGCCACGCCTAGGTAAGAAAAGAGTTCCTGCTTTCCAGAAGAGTTCCAGTGTTCTGAATCTAGGGAGTGGCTCCTGCCCCACCCAACAGGAAAAGTAGTTCCAAACAGAAGAGGATCAGAGGCTCAACTGGCAGGCAAGTAAGCAGCATGGTCTGCTGCAGGTAAGTCCACCCAAGCATTATGAGCCCGGCGCTTCCAGCGCTGGGACTGGGCATATTTATGAGCCTGGTGCCACTGGCGCCAGGACTGGGTCCGAAAGGTCCCAATTGGGACTGGTTGGCACTCGGAACCTGGGTTATGGATCTGCTTCCAAGGGAGTTGGGAAAACCCTGACCTTTTGGAAGCAGAGATCATGACACTGGGTTAGACTTCTGCATGGCTCAACACTTGGGATATTCTCGATAGTTCATAAAGTTTGACAACGATTCACATCTTTCTCGCAGACGTTTGTTCAAAAGAAAATTCTCTTCAGTATGTTTCCTCATAACACAAGTCTGGAACAGTTCAAGTCTTTCTGGCAGACGTCGATATTCAAAAGAATAGGATCTTCTATATGTTTCTCTTAACAAAACTCTCTGGATAAGAAGTCTGCGGCTCTTGGACTCCCCGAAGTCATACAGCTTTGTGACATTCTTTACATAGGGCGCTCGTCCACTCATTTTTCTCAGTTCCCGTAACCTTGCCGGGTTCCCCAGGAAGGATGCCAAATGTTCGTATTTAGCTTAACTAGACATAGGATGCCTTCCCGTTGGGGTTTCTCTGGGACCTGTAACGTTTTACTTTTATTTATTTATTTATTTATATAGCGCCAAAGCCTGCAGGCATCATAGCGCATTCCAAAAAGACAGGACAGTGATTACAAAAACGGGACAAGAATAGACACACAAGATCGTATATTGGGGAGCTGAGAGAGGTCGCTAGTCCAGTTTATTTAAAGAGTCGGGTCTTTAACTTCTTTCTGAAGAGCAGGGGCGTTGCTAGGGGGGGGGGGCTAAGGGGGCTATAGCCCCTGATCTTTTGGTTGTAGCCCCAGATAGAATCTCAGGAGCTACAGCCAAAAGACTAGCTAGCCCCCAGTCCCAACAGTTCCGACATCAGTTTAGCCCCAGGTCTTTTCCAGACCTAGCAACTCCCCTGCTGAAGAGTATGTAGTTGGTTTCTAATTTCAAGGATACAGGCAGTTCATTCCATTTATGGATGCTTCTGTTTGGAAAGGCCTTGCCCAGGCTGTTTTGCTTTTTAGCTGGGGTTGTCTGGAGAAGACCTTTGTTGGAGGATCTTAAATTTCTAGATGGTTTATGCCACTTGAAGTGTTTTTTCAAGTATTCTGGGGCTTCGCCATACAAGCATCGGTGGACCATTGTGAGGGATTTAAAAGTAATTCTCTCCTCCATGGCCAGCCAGTGTAGATCTTTCCTATCGCCTGTGATGTGTTCCCTCCTTGGCCTACCCGTGATTGTTTTAACGACATTATTCTGAATTACCCGACATTGCTTCAGGCATTTCATTTTAGCTCCCAGAAGCAAGGAGTTGCCGTAGTCCAGTCTTGACAGTATAGTTGCTCTGGCTAAGGTAATGCTGTTTTTTTGGTTGAGCAAGGGTCTAATTTTTCTCAGGAGTTTTTGGTGGTATTGACAGTTCCTTTTTAAATATGCTGTATGGGCCTCTGCTCCTAGTGAGGCTTGTAAGTAGACTCCCAGTGTCTTTACTTTCTCGGATATTGGAATTAGGGCATTTTTTAAACTGAATGCGGAGTATGAAGGAGTTATTTTTCCTGGCGTGTGTGGATCCAAAGATCATTAGTTCCGTTTTGGTCCCATTCAAACACATCCAGTTGTCTTTCATCCAGCCCTCGACGATGTTGTATATAGTCGTAAGTTTTTCACTGTCTTGATTATGGTCTTCACTAAGCTCGAATACCAATTGAGTATTGTCGGCGAGATTAGTGAAGAATATTCCCAGTTGAGTTAGCATGGTACACAGGCATTGCATATACAGGTTAAACAGTAGGGGAGAGAATGTAGCTCCCTGCGGGACTCCACAGTCCACTGGTTTGGTTCCGGAGGCCTTATTTCCCCAGACAATCCTGGATTGTCTGTCTTGTAGAAATGATGATATCCATTCCGTTGCCTCTACTGAGCAGTGTACTGAGAGTTCTAGGGCCTCTCGGAGCCTCTTGTGATTGAGCAGATCAAAGGCTGCCGAGAGGTCCAGTAATATCAGGAGACCCGATTTGCCCTTGTCCAATATAACTAGCATCTCGGTCTGCAGATGTAGTAAGGCTGATTCGGTGCTGTGGCATGTCCTAAAGCCAGACTGTTGGGGGTGCAGCAGGTTGTTCTCGTCTACATAGTTCTGGAGCTGTTCAGTGGCTACTTTATCTAATATTTTCAACAGGAAGTTGCAATTTGTAATAGGTCTTAGATTTGCAGGGTCTTGTTGGTCTAGTTAAGGTTTCTTTGGCAATGGGGTAACCGTGACTGTTTTAATTATAGTAGGTACTGATTGACCCCGGAAAGATGCGTTAACCATTTTTCTAAGGAAGGGAGCGAAAATGTCTGGGTTTTCTAATATTAGTTTAGGTGACAGTACATTTTCTGAGCATGTAGTGCTTCTGATGTTAGAGAGCGTTTTCTTCATCTTTTCGATTGTTATAGGTCTAAACTGAAATTTAGTAGTTTCAATTTCGGCCTTGCTTTCGTTAAGTTTGTCTTGGGTCGGTGGGCTGTAACTCTGGCAATTAAGGATAATCTCTCTGGCTTTAATGATTTTGTTTTGGAAGGCCGTTTGAACCTTCTCACAATCTAATTCTGTCGGCTGAAACGGTGGGGTGAGTGCCTTAGGTTTATCAATGGATTTGAGAATGTGGAAGAGTTTGCCAGTGGAGTTGGAGGCGGTGTCAATAAGTTCATTGTAGTGATTTTTTCTTAAGGTATATGATTTTTGTCTTGTATCTGTGCTCAGCATTCTTCCATTTCATTTTATTTGTTTCTGTTGATTCTTTTAACCATTTCCTTTCTAGGTTCCATTTTTCTTTTTTGAGTTCAATAGCTTTGTTGTTGAACCATTTTTGGTGATTTATATTTGACCTGACCCGTTTATTTTTCAATGGGGCTTGGCGGTCGAGTAATTCTTTCATGCCTCGATTATATATCGATATGATATTTTCGCATTAATCATCATCTTTAATTTCAGTCATGATTTTGTCCATTTCTTCTGCTAGCAATATACTGGTGATTTTTTTCAGATTCCTGTCAAGTACTATTTTGGTTGAGTTGTCTATTTTCACCGTTTTTTGCTTTAGAGTGAGGAGGATTTCGATTTTATAGTGGTCTGTCCATATACATGGGTAGGTTCCTAGCAGCGCCACTTCTGCGTTATTTTTGATTATCCAATCAAGCTGATTCCCAGTGGTAGCGGTGGGACCATTGTTGATTACAGTAAAGGCACAATTAACTAGGTCTTCCTCTAGAGCGATGGCCTGTGGGTCATTGTGATTGCCCCTCCATCTATTAATGTCCCCCAGGAGTATAGTCTCCGTATTGGTGGATTTGAGATTATTAAGGATGTTGATTAGTTCATCATTGAATTCTGATAATAGGGACGGTGGTCTGTAGATGACTATTATGTTTGTGCAGTTATTGTGGGTAGGTGTCAATACATGTTGTCAGCTTTCCCAGTTTAGATGCAAAGAGTGCATCTCTTGCAATCAGATTCACAGGGTACTTGCCCGTTCGGGTTTCTCAGGTACTCGCAACCTCTTAGGCTCTCCTAGCCTTGATAGGACATGCATTACTTAACTTAATAGCATTTATGATGATTGTATCTGCTTCGATTAACATGCTGTGCATATAGTCTGACATCCAGTGGTAACCGCAGAGTATTGCATCTTGTCTTTCGAGAATCGAAAGGGGACATCGACATGGGCGTTCCTGTAACACTATCCCTAATGTGACATGTAGTGTACCCAAAATCCCTCACGCATCGAGGTCCCTCCGAATGTATTTTCTCTGCCACGAGGGAGCCCAATGACTATCGCGAGTACATAAAAGAGAGAAAGTAACAGGACTTCTATGTTCCTTCCACCCGAGCAGGGAGGAAGGGTGGGCACATGTGAATCTAAGCAGATACAATCATCAGAAATGCTATTACGATGAGTAATGCATGTCCTCTGATGTTTCTAAATCTGCCTAGAATCACATGCTGTGCATAGACTAGCGAGCAGTAGCCGGAGTTGGGGATGGGTTGTGAGAAGAAACAGTAGTGAAAAGATGTCTTAGTATTGCTTGTCCCACCTGAGAATCAGATCTAGAAGTCTCTAGGCAATAGTGTCTTGTAAAGGTGTGTACAGAACTCCAGGTTGCCGCTTTGCAAATGGACTCTAGGGGAACATTTGCAATGAAAGCTATGGAAGCCCCAGTGGCTCGAGTAGAATGTGCTCTAGGCTTGAAGGGCAGCTCTCTCTTAGAAAGAGTGTAACAAAGTGATGCAATTGACAATCCACCTTAAGATGGCTGATTTAGAGACAGAATCCCCTTCTTTACCAGTTGCCGCTGAAAAGAAAAATCGGTTTGTTTTCCTCAATGGTCTGGTTTTTTCCAGGTAAAACATGACTGCGCTGCACACATCAAATGTATGTAAGCTTCTTTCGGCCACGTTAGTGGGGTTCTGGAAAAAAGTAGGCAGTTCTATTGATTGGTTTACATGGAACGTGGAAATAAATGTAGGCGCAAATCGAGGATGAGTGCGCAGAACCACATTATCTCTGAACTGTAACGAAAGGGTCTAGAACTGAAAGGGCCTGTAGTTCACTAACTCTCCTTATAGAAGTGATAGCCACTAGGAACGCTGTCTTATAGGTATGATCCTCAAGACTTGCCTCATGTATAGGCTCAAAAGGAGACCCCATTAGTCTAGTCAATACCACATTTAGGTCCCATCCGGGAGCCGGGTTAGAAATGGGGGGCATGAATCCTTTTAACCCCTTCCATGAATGCCTTTAATAACTGGTATTTTCCACCACAACACCTTCTGTTGTGGCGTAGTGTAGGCTGAAAGAGCAGCTAAGTGAACCTTCAGGGAATTAAAAACCAGGCCCGAGTCTAGTAGGTGACTCGGGTACAATACAAGGGGAGTAGGAGAGTAGCCAAAGGGATTGACGCCCTTGAAATTGCGCCAGATAAAGCACTTCCATTTACTGGAGTAGCAATATCGGGTGTTGGGTTTCCTTGCCTCCCTAAGTATGTCCATGCATCTCTGAGGGAGTTGTAAGTGCCCGAACATTATGACCTCAGGAGCCAGGCCGCTAAATTCAGGGTTTGCGGGCATGGGTGAAGAGTCTCCCCTTTGTCCTGAGATAACATATTGTAGGGGCAAGGCAGTTTTATTGGAGGAGATAGGGACATCTCCATCAGATGAGAGAACCAGGGTTGGCGGGCCCACATGGGGGCCACCAATATCATGGTGATTGGTTCCCGGTGCATCTTGTGCACAATCTTGTTGAGTAGGGGAAGTCGGGGGAAAAGCGTAAACAAATTTCCCTGACCATGCTAGCCAGACACCGTTCTCCTTGAATCAGTTCTGGGGGTACCTGGAGGTGTAATCTTGGCATTGAGCGTTCTCCAGAGTTGTGAACAAGTCGATCTCTGGAAAACCCCATTGTGCGAAAACATTGGAGATTATGTCTTTGTGTAGTTGCCATTCGTTCTCTACGGGCAGTGGGAAGTCTTTGCTGAGCACGTCTGTTAGAAGAATGAGTACCCCTGGAATGTGTTGGGACAACAAGAACATCCTGTGTCTGAGAACCCATTTCCAAATGTTCTGGAACAGCTTGGATAGCCCTGGAGAGGGTGTGCCCCCTTGCTTGTTCAAGTAGTACATGGCCGTGGTGCCATCTGTGAGAACCAGAACTGTCGTCTCCTGTTACTGTGCCTGAAAGGCTTTCAGTGCTTTGAATACGGCTAACAGCTCCAACCGATTTATGTGGTTGGATGCTAATTCTGGGGACCACACGCCGTGAACAGTCTGCTGAAGCAGGTGAGCCCCATACCCTGTGAGAGATGCGTCCGTCGTGAGAGTGGCTTCTACTGCAGGGGTGGTGAAGGTTTTCCCCTTCAAGAGGTTTTCCCTCAACCACCACTGCATAGAGAGAACGAGGGCTGGTGAGACAACCACCAGATCTTCCCATTGTCTGCTGGCCTGATACCACTGGCTGTTGAGCCACTCCTGCATAGGACGCAGACGTGTGTGAGGAACGAAGTAAATGCAAAACGCCATCATCCCTAACAGTCGCATGGCTTTGCGTACCGTCACCTCTCGACCGGCTACATACTGAGGGATCTGAAACATGTTTTGCACCCTCTCGCTGGAGGGGAAGACGTGGCTGTCTTCTGTCCGAATTAGAGCCCTTGGGAACGGTTTGACTTGACTGGGGTCTAGGCTGGATTTCTTCTCGTTGATGGAGAATCCCAGGCTGAATAAGATGTCTATCGTTTTTTGAGTGTTCAACAGTCATGTTCCGTAGGAATCCCCTGTTATGAGCCAGTCGTCGAGGTAAGGGTAAACCGGAACTGAATCTCTGTGCTGCTGCCAGTACCTTCGTAAACACCCTTGGCGCTGAGGCAATGCTGAAGGGAGTACTTTCAACTGATAGTGCTTGTCCTCTATCATGAACCTTAGGTATTTTCTGTGTGCCGGCAACATTGAAATATGAAAGTATGCATCTTTCATATCCAGTCTTGCAATGTAATTCCCCTGTTTCAGCATAGGGATTAGCTCTTGCAACGTGACCATACTAAACTTTTGAGGTTTGACAAATGTGTTCGCTGGGCGCAAGTCTAGCACAGGGCGCATGGGGAGATCCTTTTTGGGTACAAGGAAGTACACTGAATAAATACCCTTGTTTACCTTTAGAAGAGGGAAGACCTCTATGGCACTCTTTTCCTGCAAGATCTCGACCTTAGGTAGCAGGATAAGTAGGTGTTCCGGCATCAGGTGTCTTGATTTTGGCAGTCGGAATGGAGGTGGTCGGCAAAATTATATGCAGTACTCGTGGGCAACGGTCTTGAGCACCCACTGGTCTGTTATCCCCTCCCATGCATGAAGGAATGATGTTAAACATCCCTAGACCGGGGAGGGATGGGAGGGGACCCGAACATGAGGGTCATTTCTGACCTGAGGCCGGGGAGCCTCTGGGTGTGGAATTCCGGCCTCTACCCTTTCCACGGCATTGACCTCGAGGTGGATACGTGGTGTTAGATCCTTGTCCTGAAGACTAGTGGTTTCCTGAACCATACTGGTTTTGAGGGGAGCGAGATTGCCCACGAAAGGAACAGCGAGAGCCACCCCCTCTCTGTTGTGAAGGCCTCTGGGTAATTTGGTTTAAGGTCTTCAGTCTCATGTTACTTCTTAGCTGTCTCAAGTGCTTCGTCCACATCCTTGCCGAACAAGTGGGGTTACCTCAACCGGCTTGTTTATTAAGGCTGCTTGGGTTTCAGGCTTAAAACCAGTCCTCAACCAGGTGTGCCGTTTTAGTAGTGTACCCTTGCCAAGGTTCTTCCCGCTGTTTCAGCACCATCCAAAGTGTTTTTAAGAATGTTGTGGTTGACTTGCTTGCCTTCCGCAATCGCCAGCAGTCTAGCCCGCATTGGGTTCAGGGACCTCTTGAAGGCCATCTTGCAGCAGGTCGCACTGTACATCTGACTAGCTAGCCAATAGAGTGGTGTTGTTGGCAGATTAAATATACAAACTCAGCTAAAATAATATTCTTTTTGTATACCTACCAGGGTAATTTTTGTATACACCCTGGAAGGCCTTATGTTGCAGGAACTATGGGTAGCCTGTAAGAATTGTTTTATTTTGATGTGATTAATATGTTATCCCTTCTTTTGCACTTGATGTATTTGTGATGAATGTTCTGTTTCTCTTTATCTGTTCAATTGCTCTATTCTACTTATCTTTTGTTTCAGAAATTGTGTAAAATCTCAAAAAACTGTGCTTTTAACAATACATTTATGGTTAGCATTTCTCAGACTTCTACCTTGTTGTATCCTTAGTGATTTGCCTCGCAAACACTAGCCTTTAATCTACTATGGAGATTTAACTTTAATGTTGGACAGAATTTAGGACTGTCTCGAGTGCGAGTACCCTTTTGTCGGTTTTTGTAAATACTACATACTTTGCCCCCACTCACACTTGCACACAGGGGCTCCCCTATTGTTTGTTACATTTAGTTGTTGGCTATTCAGCAGTGGTAACCCTTTTTCCCAGTGCATACACATTTTTGCCTTCTTTACCAGGTGGCGCTTCACCTGTAGACAGGGGGACACCTGCCCTCTTTCTCGTAGTCGTAACTACCAGGGAATCCGGAGTGGCATGCCCTTTAATGTAAAGGGGATTGGTAGGAGAAGGGCGAAACAACTTCTCTACCCTAGGATTAACCGCCCTGGTCTGAGCTGGTGTTAACAATGAAGGAGTCAGAGGTCTCTTGATAAGAGTTCAGTAAGAAAACGGCCTGACTGGCCGGAGGCTTTTCCTTCAGTATGTCTTCTACAAAATCCGAATCCTGCACCGCCTCCTGTGTGACGATCTGAAAATGTTCAACCACTTTCTTTAGGATGCCGTTAAAAGCCATCTCATCATCCACAGGTGAGGTCTGAAACTGGTGTGGTAGGAGGGGAATCCATACACAGAGCGTCAGGGTAGGAATAGTTGAGGCCCAAGGTTGATTATCAACCGGATGGCTTTCTTCCCAATTATCCATGGGATCAGCAGAATCATCTGTAGGGTCCCTAAAGAAATCATCATCCTGTATGTAGGTATTGATAGGAACCTCATCATCAGTAAGGTCAAACTTTCTCATCATGAGGATCCTCATAGATCCTCTGAAGCTTAGCCATAGGCGTATAAGGAAGCTCCTCACAAGGCCTCTTGGGAGCAAACCTTTCTGAGATCTCAAACTTTTCCAGTCTGTTCATGCACCCCTCAAACTTCTCCCTGGTCCATGATGATGAACCAGAGGAGTTCTGGGGAGGAAAGGGATCTTCTTGATGATTTTCCTCTCCAGAAGGTCGAGATTTTCCTTCTAAAGTCTTGGATAATGACAAAGGGCTCTCAGAGTACTCTTTTTGAAGCGCTGGGCGTGGAGATGTGTCTCGACGCGTCTTTAGGACGTTCTTTCTGTTTCAACGTCTATTTCGACTGTTCCTTTTGTTTAGCCGCCGAAGCGATCCTTGCAATACTATTGCTGATGCTCGGGGTTACAGGGAGGTGGGACGGTTGAGCAGGTGGCTGCGCGGTGGATGTTGGCACCGGGACCTTAAGCGGTGTCGACGCCTTCTTCTGAAGCATCTCGACGGCCGCGTGTGATTTGGTGCTAGCGCCCTTACTTTTGGACTGCCCAGATGCATGCTGCTGACGTTGATGCTCTGGAGCGCTTCAACTGGACCACCAAAGTAGAAGCGAAGGTTGAGAATGCAATGTTTTATGAAGAGCTCCGCATTAGGGCGAACAGATAGCTGGGTGGAAAAAAACAATCTGAGGGACCTCAACACGCAAGGGGATTTTGGGTACACAATACATCACGTTAGGGATAGTGTGACAGGCACGCCCTGTCGATGTCCCCTTTCGATTCTCAAAAGACAAGATGCAATACTCTGCGGTTACCACTGGATGTCGGACTACATGCACAGCATTTGATTCTAAGCAGATTAACAAACATCAGAAAAAGCATTCATACGTCTCTTATTCTGATTCTAAAGTGGCACTAGCTCTCTCAGGTTTCTCAAGTTCCCAAAACCTTGTAGGCTTCCCCAGCCTTGCTTCAAAGTATCTGTACCTTTCAGCAGTAGTATCTCTGTGCGAGTGTGCGCTTCCCGGGTGCTGCTTCTCAGGAGCTAATGTCCTTCGGGCATGGAATTCAGGGATTCGGGCTCTCCCTGGTGTTCTGGTCTCGGCATCAGTTACTAGGTCCCAGGCCTACAACAGCTTTCTCGTGGTCGCGCCACTAGAGGAAACTGGTGCTTCCTAGTCTCTGCCTCTCCCTTTGATGCTGGCTTCTCAGCTGAATGTGACGCCAGCCTTCCTGTGTTCGGCTAGTGTTGCGCTCACTCTACGCCACATCTGGCTCAACAGTCCAGCCTGGCTCCGCCTCTCCAGGTCGTTTTCTCCAGAGGTTTGTCTCTGTGTAGGATTCATCCTCCCCCTGAGTGGGAGATTCCCCTTTTTGAAAGTTCAAGGGTTTATATGCATCATCCAGATCAAAGAGGGTGAAGCTTTCTTCCGTTACTGTGGCGCTTAGGTGAGATTCAGCATTACCTGAAGCCAAATACTTGAGGAAATGTCACTATTCTGTGAATCCAAAGTGCGATCACAAGTAAGAGGGCTCTGTTGATACTCTGATTGTGGCGTTCTTGTGAAATCAAGAATTATCTGAAACCAAAGAGATCGAGAAACGCTCACTGTTTGGCTGTTTCAAAACAGAAGTATTCAAAATAGAAGTAACGGTCTTTCCAGCTCTTATACGTAGATAAAATTACATTGGACCGAGAGTCCCTTATCAGAATGGGAATCCTTTGCCCCCAAGAGTGGAATCACTCCTAACAAGGTCCCACTTGCCAGAACACTCCCCCACAGATCCCCGAGTGGGTCTTGCTTAACTGATTCACCTCCCTTGCCTGAAAGGGGGTTGGTCCCTCTCTCCCACTCTCCTTTGTTCATTCCCTCCCCTCCCTCCCTCCCTCCTTCCTCCAGTCTCTCCCTCCAGGGGAGAAACATTTTGGCTCCTGTGACCTCCTAGCCCATGCCTTAAACATCTCCAACCTCATCACCTCCAATAACTAGACCTACTTTTAATTACTGAAACCTGGCTCCATGCAGCTGCAGGCCCATCACTCTCACTAGCCATCCCAGAGGGTTACACCATCCACAGGAACGACCATCTCCATTCCAAAGGATGTAGCATTGCATTAATATCCAGGGATCATCTAACCATTAAAGAACCACCCACCCTAACCTTCCCATCAGGGGAAACACTCTCACGAAACTACTTTTCGTTAACGCAGCAACTATAACCTTCCATATCATCTACAGGCCCCCTGGCCCACCACAATCATTCGAAGACAGCCACCATCCTGACACCAAAGCTTCTTCCAGAATATTCATCCTAGGAGACTCTAACCTCGGCGTGCATGACCCGGCCGACCTCAACAACACAGCCACCAACAACACAATCACTGCATTAGGCTTCACCCAACGCATTTGCCTTCTAACACACGCGAAAGGCCAGACTCTCGACTGGCTTGCAGAACGGAATGGCAACACCCATATTTTGTCCAACAACCCTTGTCCATGGTCCGACCACTACGTCATCACCTTCACCATTCCCAAACTCCTCACCTCCAACACTACCGCCCCTATAACCTTGTCCACACGCACCAGAAAAGTCATGCCAGACAACATGATCTCATTACTTGGGCCAATTACTACCTACCACCATACCACTTGCGACCCGAGTACCTTAGTAGAACTGTACAACAATTCCCTTCTACTCGCCATGGACATAATTGCACCACTGACCCTGCGCAAACCTAAACCGGTAGCCCACCTCAATGCCTGGTACACCCCCAATCTTAAAATCTTGCGATCAGCCAAGCAAACTGCTGAAGCATCTTGGAAAACCGCACCCACAACAGCGCACAAAGACCAATTACTCACGGCCTCAAGAAATTACAAATTGGCGATCATCAAAGCCAAGAGCCCAACCTACAACGAGCGCATTGCAAATGCCAAGACAAACACGAAAGAGCTGTTCTCCATTTTACACGAACTCGACTCCCCCTCCAAACCACCTGAAACCTGCACCAAAGATACCACCTGGTGCTTGAACATCCAAAAAGCCCTCCTCGACAAAGTCACCATACTGGAAACCAAGATTGCCAACAAAAAAGCCAAGCTATGTATACAAGACACCTCCATCGACACCAACTCTGTATTCACCGCTGACAACTTATTCTCATTCCGCACAGTCTCCATCCATTAAGTCACCAAGATCATCGCAGGTCTTAAACCACCTAGGTACCAAGGAGACATCTGTGCTGGCCCATCATCAACAACTGTGCATCAGAATTCGCCCCCTTCATCACCTCACTCATCAATAACTCCTTTGCACAAGGGATCGCCCCAAACAACCTTAAGGATGCCTGGGTCCTCCCGCTACTAAAAAACACATTAGACCCGAACATCCCTACGAACTACCGCCCCATTACGACTGTCCCTTTCCTTTTAAAAATCCTTGATAGAGCAGTCTACATACAAGAGCACCTTGAGGCTCATAACCTACTGGGCCATCGCCAATCCGGATTACGCCCCAAACACAGCATCAAAACTGCACTGTTAGATTTCAAAATACAAATGATGAGATCATAGACAAAGGCAACTTAGCCATCCTATCACTCCTTGACCTCTCAGTGGCCTTTTACCTAGTGAACCACAGAATCCTAGGTCAACACCTCATCCACTGCTCAATTCTCTACCAAAGCCATTGCCTGGATCGAGTCATTCTTGTCTAATCGCACAATGAGAGTCTTCTCTAACATAGCTGACGTCACGCCCGCACCAGTCCTCTGTGGGGTGCCCTAAGGCTTGTGTGCATCGCTGACACTCTCTACAATATATTCACAAAGCTCTTGTTCGACTACCTGAATGAACTAGGCATCATCTACACCAACTACACAGACTATGCATAGATCCTTCTGGCTATCACTGGCGACTACAATACGGACTCCACAGCCCTCAACAAAATCTACCAATTCATCCAGAACTGGATGACACAACATGAACTCTGTCTTAATGACGATAAGACAGAGCCCCTACTGGTAGGCAGCCAACTTCAACTCCACAAACTGGACTCTAAATATCAATCCTTCTCCATCGACTCAAACCCCATCAAAGTCCTAAAATAAGTCATAATCGAAGAATCTATCTGAACTCATCACCTTCCTTAACCAGACAAGTTCACGCATCAGCCTCAGCCTATACAGCCAAACTCATCACTGCATGCAGACCCTTCCTTACCAGATAATTGCACCACACTCGCGAGAGCCCTCATACTCTCACGCCTTGACTATTGCAACACCCTATTCATCGGTACCTCCGCTAGCAACATAATAAAACTACAAGTCATTCAGAACAAAACACTTCGCGCTGCTCTGAACATCCCCAAGAAAGAATTTATCTCTGCAACCAGAGGCAACGACCACTGGCTCCCAGTCCAAGACCGCATCGGATTCAACAGCCTCTCCATCACGCACAAGTGCCTCCATAACACAGCACTAAAATACCTTGTCACCAAAATCTCCACCTCTCACTCTGACAGACCTCCCAGAGCATCAACGTCACACCTCCTGGCTATTCAAACAAAGTCTTTGAAATGGTGCTACCTACTCCACCTACTATAGGTATTCCTAAAACTATCTGTAATGTATGATGGATTATATGTATCTGTAACCTCTCTGTAAACAGCGTCCAGATACCCCCGGGATCAATGTGCTCTACAAATGAAAAATAAATAAATAAGAAAATATAGTAAATAGCTATGTTTTATACTTAATGTCTGAATTGAATTATTATGCACCATACTGTCATGATGCCTGCCCCCGGAAGACCAGACCAGGCCCAACAGCCCCGGAAGCAGGCATCATGCCACTTGGAGCATGCCCAAAAGCCCCAGTTAGGGGCTGTTTGGGTACAGTCCTGGCGCCTATGGCGCCAGGCTCATAAAGATAAAGTCAGTCCTGGCGCCATGGGCGCCAGGCTCATTATTGATAACTTACCTGAAGCAGACCATGCTGCATACTCACCTGAGGCAGACCATGCTGCATGAAGACTCAAGCCAAATGAGGCTTAGGAGGGACTATTTTACTGAAGGGATTATTTTGTTACTTGGGTGGGGCTGTGGAAGAATACTTACCTGGATCTTCTTCCAAGGCTATTTAAACCACGCCCGGACAGCCACACATGCTTCGCGTTATTCTGCTTGCTGCAGCGTAACGCTCACCGTGTTCTCAGCAGCTCCAGTCTTGGGACTCCTGAAACAAGAAGACAAAAAGGATAAAGGTTAGAACAGGAGTTTTAACTTTAATCCTTACCTGAATCCTGATCCATTTCGCCACGGAACTGAAAGACAGAAGTCTTTGAAGCATCGCTCCGCATTCCTACGGCGCTGCGCTGAACTCACCTGCTTGGCGGTACTTCAGCATTCCATCACGCTCTCTCCATCTCGCGGCCACCCTCTGACACCTAAGGAGACAAAGACAGCAAGGTGAGCAAGGGGACTCTAAGGCCATACAAGCTACCCCCAAGGACTTACCTGATTTACCACGGGAGGTACTCACCTCATTTCGGGTCAGCACAGTCAACTCTGCTTCATCGCCGCACCCCAGCCCCTAAGGGGAGAAAGCAAGGACAATACCAGTTACCCCCCACAAAACTTACCTGATTTACCACGGGGGTCTCACCTCATCTCGGGTCGGCACAGTCAACTCTGCTTCATCGCCGTACAACGGCCCCTAAGGGGAAAAACACTATAGACTTACCTGAATCTTACCGAGTGCCATTTGGAAATCTTCGAGTGGATTAATCGGCAACCTGCAAGGAATCGGACACAGTGAAGAGCAGACATTTGAACTCTTATGAACAATTGGACTTTAGAGTCAATACTGGAACTCACAAAATTCCTCTACGCCAGTGAAGTAACTGGTCATCAACGCGCCCCTGCGGTCGACGCAGGATGGAGAGCTCATCCTTCCAAACCATCAGGTGAGACTAAGGAGGGGACATCAAGAGTGATCAGTGGGAAGACAACGGGAGTGGGGAAGGTGGGTTGACACTCAATTCCACGGGTGGTTAATTCCTCTTCTCCTTTGCAGAAGAATATTCTTGCGAGCCAGACAAACTAGGCTGAGCGGGCCAGTCCAGTCAGTCATCTCGGCGCTACACGTCACGCTGGTGGAAATAACAGCAGCCCAGTTCAGGTCGACGCCCCCGTGGGAACCAGGTGAGCGTAACACATACTGTGTGGACTAATTGAGGGTCCCGGCCCCTACTCACACACTCCTGAGAATAAGCACCGACTACTCTACATTTCTACCTTGATTGCGTTTTGGCTAACCTCTCAACATTCCCTGTTCACTTTACCTAGGGTGGCCTCCTTGAACTTGTCCACCAGGCCATATTCTAGAAATCCATCTTAAGATAAAGCACTAGGCTTCCCAGAATGTCTTGTACATTGCTTAATTTCCGCCCTTGCAGGGCAAGGATGGGTGGAGGATAAGGAACACTTGATCACATCTGAGACATGCGATTGTTAGTCTGCTTAAAGGCCTTCAGTCCTGCACCAATCATTCCTGCAATGTTCCTTTTCATGGTGACTCCCTTGTTCCCGTTTCTATATTCAGGGTTTCTAGTTCCCATCTCCTTGTTCCTGAATCTGTGTAAAAAGGAAAATTCCATTGAATCTATAAAACATTTGGTTTTATTTTGTACAGGCATAACTGACCTTAGAATGAAACTGCTGGGCAGACATATTGAGGAGCTAGATCATGGTGTGCAAAAAGGTGATGGTTGGCTTTTGTACAAGGAGAAAAATTAGCTTGGACTTTAGCTTTGATAATGTTTTTAAAAGAAATATTCAAGTTGATTGAATTAAAGGAATGACTGCCTTTTTTGGGGGTCTTTCTCCTCAGGTATTTTATGAGTAATGATTTTAAAGGAGTAACATGTACTACATTATTGTTTTGGTGGCTCAGGGGTTGCATCTACCCCTGTAAATATCCAGAATTACAAGATTTGGACAAAGCACATGTTGAAACTACTGTACGTTTGGATGCCGAATTTTGAGCTTTCAAGTTTCTGTTTTATTACATGGATATGTTTGGTAAAAGGTTTTCCTTTTGTAAAACCAAATTCCTATAAACAAATAAAAATAATTATCTGTGATTTAGATTTTTGTTTATCTGTATTTTCTGCTTCCTGAATTCCCATTTGAGCTTTCCGCTACTGAGTCAGCACTTTCCAGTGCCTTCTTGTTCCTGAACAGCACAGTTTGTGTTATGTAGTTCATTTACTTGGATGTGCTCTGCGGCACAAGCTTGATCCCGGAGGAACATCTCCTTAAGAGAATTTCCCATTCTTGTTCCCTTTTCCTTTCCTTTTCTGTGTGAGAAAGGAGGCAAGAAGTGTGGGCGTGTCCTTTTGTTTCTCCTGTACTTGTTCCTTGACTGCCTCTTGGAGTGTCTTCCTGGTTTTCCCCTGCACCTCACCTCTGCTTATTTGTGCTCCTGTTCCTGCTTGTGCGTGAATGCCTAGTTTTTCCTCAATCCTGTAAGAACTACTCCTACATGTCCTTTGTCAAGGGTCTTGTGTATTAAGCTACCCTCCATTTGCTGTTGCAGCCTTCAGGGTCCCCGTTTGACTGTCAGAGCATTGCTGGCATCACAGAAGGTGAAACGTGTCTTGATATATTTTCTTTAAGTTGCCTTATAAAATACCATCAAAGGGTTCAGCTCACAGACCTGGTCATTGTTTGTCCTGTATGTAGACTTTATATGTAGCGTTGACAGTACCTGTAACAGCAATTGTGGTTGAGAAGCTTGTTGTCTTTCCTTTTGGTCATAAGAAGCTTTCAAGTATTTATCCCTCTTCCCCTTTTACATATTTGTACCATCTACTTGCACAACATGGGGTTAGGCGTACATGAATCTTGGTTACAGAGTGCATGTTGTTTGATACATATTTACCCACCATGAATTTTTTTAAAAATGTGTATTTATTTTAAGAACAGGGATGTCGACTCCGAGCAGAAATGACTTACAAGAACACGTTAACAGACCCCAGAAGCATTTCTGCGTATAGTGCCTGTAAAATTGCATAAAGAGAACAAGTGGTGAGCCATTCTAGGATGGTGCAACAAAAGTGGGTCAGATACCAGGGACACAACAAACAGGTGACTTACAAAAGGTAACATGAAGGTAAGGGGACAAGTACTATTTAAATATAGAAAATTACATTATTAAGTGTCACTGGAGGCAGTGGTGTGGTCAGGTAGGGAGGATGGCGGAGAGGGCAGATGGCGCTCCTTGTTTAGCAAGTAAGTCAAGTTTAAGCAGAGTTTAACAATGAAAGCTAGCCCAACTGTGGATCTATTGATCTATTGGGGATTGGGTTCCAGTCGATTGGGGAGAGTAGGGAGAAAGAGCAGAGGCGAGAGGAGGCACAGGGAGCTTATGGACGGTGACGTTGAGTGCAGAGGAGGATCAGAGGGAAGGCGATGGGGAGTTAATTGCGATACTATCGGACATATTGAGGAGTAAGACAATTGATAGCCATGTAGACTAGAAGAAGGAATTTGAAAAGAGAGCAACCAGCATGTTGTCAGTAGGCAGAAGTGAGGAAGGATCTGGGTAGGTTGTAGAGAGTGCAGGTAGCAAAGTAGAGGACTTTGTCTCGATGGAGGAATGAGTAGAGAGGAAGGTCAAGGAGTAGGCGTGGGAAGTAGCCTAGTTTGCGCAGTACGACAGTGCAGATTCAAGTTTGTGGAAAGTGGTTAGTAAGAAAATGATGAAGATCTTAATGTTAAGGAGGTTAATACGAGCAGCAGGGGCAGTAGTAGTGATGATTTGTTGCAGTCATATGTCGCTATCAAAGAGGATCCCAAGATTGCGAGCCTTGTGTGAAGGAGCAAGTCAGGCAGAAGAGGAGAGGGATGGCATTGAAACCCGGGAGGACTTATGTTTTTGAAGAGTTCAGCATGAGGCAGCAGAGAGTCATCCAGTGAAGGATGAAGGATTGCAGTGAGTTTGCAATCCATTCTGAGATGGCTGGGGTGAAGAAGGGAAAGGAGAAAAATAATTTTGTGTCATCAGCAAAAAGGTGATAGTGAAAGCCAAAGGATGAGAAGACTTCCTCGGACAGGGGTACAGAGAGCAAAGGGCTGAGGTCCAAGGTTTGATCCCTGGGTGACACTGGGAGGGGCCGGGGTGGAGCCAGAGGTCTGAGAGTTCCAAGAGACTTTAAAGGATCGACGTTCCAGGTAGAAGGTGATCCAGGAAAGAGCAGATATGAGAAACCTCAGATCCTGGAAAGTGAGGAGAGAGCAATGGTCTACAGTGTCAAAAGTGACAGAAAGGTCCAGAAACATGAGTTTGGAGTGGTAAGCACTAGAGAAAGTTGGAGACATGAACAAGTTCAGTCTCAGTGGATTGCCTATGAACATTTCCCTTCTCAATAGCCTCTGCCTTTTGCCTCCTCGTGGAATTGGGAAAACCATCTTAGCACGTAGGCATCCTCGCTAGCCACCACTGTACTACTTGAGCCTTCATTATTTGTTATCCAAGTGGTGTTAAACATCTCTCCAACCACCCAAGTAGCCGCTCTGGCTCTAATGGACAGAGGAGCCGCAGGACTCAGCAAGTATGATTTTTGGGCTTACAATCATGGCATTGATAGACAAACCAAGACCACAATTTAGTCCATTGAAGTCATTGAGGTTCAACTGTTGTTCCCGGGTCAAGTTACAGAACAAACACAGAGGCTTTAAATGTATGTGGCTCAGCATGAAGAAGATGTGGTCTCCGACTTGAGTAATGCTGCTCATTTTCCTGTCATCTTGGGGTTGGCTGTTTACACCTACAAAAATCCTTGTTCCTGGGCTAACATCCAGTCCTCTTTTATACATACTCCTGGCCAAAGGCAATACATAACCAGCAAAATACGATGAATTCTCGGACATGTTTTCTGAAAATCAAGAAAAGGAATTATCCCCTCATTGACCGGAGGAGTGCGTCATTAATGTTTTGGCAAATAGAAAAGTACCCTTTGGCCATTTGCAAGTCCTATCCTTAGTAGAAAAGCCTGGTCTCCACAGAGATCTACATACCACTCAGTGCAATGGTTTTACCAATGAGTCCAAGTCTCATTGAGGAGGGTCTCCTGTTTGGGCTAAAAAAGGTCACTACAGAGCTACAACCTTGCCTGGCCTACCAAGGGCCAATAAGAACACCATGAAAGAGAAATACCTCTTACCGTCAATCACTGATATTCTGGAGGCTGTTTGAGGGCAATGGCAACAGTATTAAAGCTCGATCTGCGGGGAGATGGAAAGTGGCATTCAGAACACCCTTTGGGTATTTTGAATATCAAGTTCTGTCCACTGGCCTAGCCAATGCCTTGTCTATGATGTTTCAGCGAGTTACAGATCAAACATTTTCCAATCCCTTATTGCATTACAGTAGTAAATATCTTGATGACATTCTGGCGATCTCTTCTATACAAGGACGGACATAAAAACCATCAAGTGGAAGTGCTTTGATGACTGACATTATAAACTATAAGCCAAACTAGAAACATTTGTGTTCGTCCTCTCAATTCCATGTTTGGATTTCATCAGTCAGGTGAAGGCTACCCCATGGACTTCACGTAAGTTTCCACTGTATTGGATTGGTCAGTACCTAGAATTATAAAAGACTTACCACGTTTCCTTGTTCGACAACTTTCACCATGTGCACATAGCCTCCCCGACTCATTGACCAAGCAGTTTCCTTGTCTCTTTTACCCTCCTGCCGCCTCCCAGCTAGCCCGGTGCTCAGATTGGCTCAGGCTGTCTATTAAACCACCCAACTAGGGCAGCCCACTGCCTGGCAACCTCCTCAGCTAAGGGCCCCAAGGCAATGGGCAGCTCTGACAGAAGCAGCTCCAGATGTTGTCTGCCAGTGTCAGCAGGGGAAACAAGCAGCCGTCAACCAATAGTGACAGGCAAAGGAGGTGCGGTGGAGACAGGGGCACAGCAAGCACTGCGCTCCATTAAACTAACCCACCCATCTCTTACCTTATCTTCCCTTCCCACCCATTACCATGAAACCTGCATGATGTACCAATCCCTTTTTAGCAACTGGTAACCACATATATACCCACTAAACTCAACTGTATTGTCTAGCCATCTCTCACATCTAGATGAACTGCACCCAAATGGTGCTAGCAACCCCTGAAAAACTGTGAATATTAGTTCACATCACATTGACATAGAATTTTGAATACTAGCTAGTGTCACATCTAGATAGGATTGTGAATATTAGCCAGTGCCACATTTAGATAGAATTGTGACCATTAGCTTGCGTCACATCTAGACAGGATTATGATTATTAGTTTGCGTTGCATCTAGACAGGATTGTGGATATTAGTTTGCGTCACATTTAGATAGAATTGTGAATATTAGCTTGAGTCGCATCTAGACAGGATTGTGAAGATTAGCAAGCGCCACATTTAGATAGAATTGTGAATGTTGGTTTGCGTCATATCTAGATAGGACTGTGAGCATTGGCTTGCATCACATCTGAACAGGAACGTGGATGTTGATTTATGTTGCATCTAGAGAGAGTTTGGAGATTGGCATGCATCACATCTACATAGCGATGCCACTAATCAACCCACTAAAAATCTCACCCTTCTGCATACACCTCTCAAACTCTAACCAAACCCGCACATACTTCACTACACTGAAACAACAAAACAAATCACACGTAGCCTCGCACAACAGAACACGACGGCTACCAACTGAAAAGCACACCCAAATCCAGCGAACAGTGCTAACCGAACTGAAGCTGCCAACAGCACATCACTGCTCTCTTGCACTTTTCCTGCTCGGTCCTACTAACTCTCCCCACCCCCTTTCCTTTTCAGATCCGTCAGAGCACCAGATGACCACTACGGTGGTGATTGTGCACGGTACAAATGTCCTTTAACATTAACATTTTTCTCCAAACTCATTACCTTTTACCGGTTTGTTAAATAAGGGCAGAAAATGCCATTGGCTAACTGCCACAGAGGGGTTTTCCATGCTTTAAAGACAGCATTTTCTTAACCTCCTGTTCTTTGTCAGATACTGGTGTTCCATTTATTGTGCAGACTGATGCTGCTCATGCAGCTGTCAAAGATCTATTGAAACAACTACAGGAAGACCAAGAAGTACATTTCCTAAGCAAAAAAGAATTATTCAGTTCTCGAAAAAGAACTCCTGAAAATGAAGCAAACCTTTCTAGAGTGGAGAAATCTGCTTTTAGGAGGGTGCTTCCCAGTACTGACAAAACATGTAAATTACATGTAAATATGAGTGCAGGAATAGCAGGCATGCCAGGAAGGCCTATAATTTTGCTCAACAGATTCCATGTATCACTAACGCTATACCCGATGAATTGTCAAGAAAAATCAGACACACCAAACTAAGGCTGTCTGCCATCTGAGAATTTGCAAAAAGACAAGAAATGTCCATGATGCAACTCTAGAATCTCGAGTGAAGCACAGCCTCCAGCACCAAACTCCATGGAACCTTTTGGAACATCAAGGATATATGACAAATGCTTCTTCCTTCTCACTAGAGTACTGCCAGAACAGGTTCTACAATTATATTGATTCCCTAGTTGCTGGTCACAAGGCAATCTCAGCAAACAAGATACAATTTAGGAGGTATTTCTGGTGGTGTACTATATTACTAGAGGCATTTGTGATCATGTTATGAAGCTGCCACCTATGTACGCAAGTCAAGGCAGCAAAGAGTTGGTCTGCTAGCAAACTAGCTCAGCCCAAACTTGCAACAGTACCCTGGCAGATGATAAAGGCAGACTTTATTGTAGATGTTATGCTGTCCAATGGTTATACAACTATCATGGTAACCATAGAGGCCATTACTTGGATGTCCCATTTCTCCCCCCTACGTAAAACGGCCACAGCTCGGAAACAGTCAAAGTCTTTTTGACAGATATATTTAGATGGCATGAGTTCCCTTAACCACCTTCTCTGATTGTGATACACAATACATTTAGAAAATGTTGGCCAGCCTCTGCCTGAAAGGGTACTTTCCTCAGGTTTCCATCACCAAAGCAATGGCCTCATTGAGAGGGTCCATCGAACATTGGAGCAGTACTTCTGTTGCTTCACCTCGACAGATCAAGATAATTTTTCAACTCTTTTAGCGACTGGAGAAATGTTTTGAAACAATCCTGTGCATTTAATTAACTAGACATAGCCCTTTTTTCAGCACCTATGATTTTCACCTTAGGATTTTCACTATTGCTACTACCTCGGAAACCCAATGTCTGAGTCCTTGATCAATGAACAGAATCAATTCAATCTCCACAAAAGAAAACAAAGAATGAACAAGCCTTAGCAGCTTTCAGCCATCTGCATCACACATTAACTTCCTGCTTGTCCTGACTTGTGAGGCTCAAGGTTTGTTCCACATTCTGGGGTTTTCTTTGGGGCTGGCATACCCTCTCGTTGTCATCCGCTTGCAGTCAAGTACACTTGCTGGCAGGGTGGCTTCTCAACGGGACAGGCCATTCCCCTTTGAAACATGCTCAAAACATGAATTCTAGTTAAGGCCAGTCACTAACACAGGCTGTCACCCAGGTGAGGAGTCAGGCTTGAATCCCAGACAATGTTTGCCATTCTGGCTGTGGAACTGCTCTCAGAGGCAGGCCATGGCTAGGAGCGTAAATGGCATCATCAGTATGTACCATGTCTATTAATTTACACAGGGATTCCCTGTAGGGACAGCCAGGGTGTACAGACAGGTGTACATGCATATGTAAAGGCTGCATCCAACCACTGAAACCTACAAAATATGATGTGTGCACCCAGAAACAATAGTTGACTTGGCCCAAACCAAGAGGGACAGGATTTTTCCAATAGGTATGATTGGTATTTCCAGCCTTGAAACAGACTCATATGAGGATTCATCGGGGGTGGAGGGGATGTCTGTTAATCTAGTTAGGGAAAAATACAAAATCTCAATGGCTTAGCACTGAAACAATAACATATCTTTCGGTCTCACAGGCCCTCAGATAAATGCCATGACCTAGAGTGCCCATTTACCTTCAGTTGTACTTGTTCAAGAAATTCAGCCTTTCCTAGAGAGAGAATTCAATCCCTGCTACTGTCCAGACTGGACTATTTTTGTACCTGGGCCTTTGAAAAGAAAAATAAAAGCTGAAAACCCAATCTAATGGGTACAAAAAAAGGCAGTGATGCTAATCCTTGCCTAAGCACACGTTACCAGATCACAATAAAACTAAATGCCCTGAATTCCAAGATGGGCGCCGGCATTGACTAGACGTGCCGACGGCTGCTCCCGGACCACGAGGCCTCACACTCTGCAACCCACCACCCCCGGGTGTGGAAGGGTGCGGTAGACGCGGGGGGCTGCACTGGGGGGCCCCCGCTGAAGTTGGGAGTTCGGAGCGGCATTGCCGAACTCCCGGGGTGTGAGCTACAAGGACCCCCCGGCGCGGGGAAGACCACAGCACCGCCAGAGGCAGTGGCAAGCCCGGGACCCGCGGGAGGTGGTGGGGCGTGGAGGCAGTCGGCACTGTGTGCGGAGAGAGGGGAGCCCCAGTGGCTACCCGCGGAGGGGTACCCCGGACCAGCCAAAATCACAGCGTGGGACTACAGGTGGCGGCGGGGCTCCGCGGCTCCGACACAGAGCTGCGGAGGAGGGGCGCTGAAGCTGCTGGCCCCGGAGATCTGAGTGCGCCCGGGGGTCGAGGAGCGCGCAGGCCGCAGAGAGTGTGGAGGTAAGGAGGCACTCCCCCCTCCAAGGTTGCAGCAGGCCCCCCGGCCCCTAGGATTGGCGGACCGCCACTGTGGTGTGGCCATAAGCGCAGGAGGCATGAGTGACTGTTAGCAACTCCCGGCAGAGTAATGTGAGAGCCGGGGCTGCAGTGCAGAGAAGGCCCGGCCCTGCAACAGGAGAGGGGTGCCGGGGCCAGAAGACTCAGGGCTGAAGTCTGCTGGGGCCCCGGGCCCATCTGAGGCAGCGGAGCCCTTGAGGGGGGCAGAAGAGCTTGTAGCAGAGAGGATTGGCGCAGCAGCCCCCAGGAGGCTGGGTGGCAAAAGGAGACTGAGGAGGGGGACTCGGAGGGGGCTTCTCCTTTGGGGCCCCTGCTAGATAAGAGGAGGCAGCCCATCCCCCACCGGCAGCCGGTAACGGGAGCACTCGGAGGGTGCTGAGAGGCCGTTTGGAGAGGCCTAGGTATACCCCTGGACAAGGGGGCGGGGGCAGACATTTTCACCCTGACATCTTGGGGCTATAAGCATCACACGAAGGAAGAGGCGTGCTCACTCGGGGACCCCGCGGCGGGCCCTGATGTCCTCCAGGGCTAAGGGGAAAGTGACGAAGCCCAGCCAGCGTGCGGGAGACTCCCTGGTCACCCTCCCCTCCATGTGGACTGCAATGGAACCCAGGGAAAACAGCGGAGAGGACAACAGGCAGTTGAAGGAGCGGCTGGCACGGGACGGAGCCGCGGACCCAGTGCTTTTGACAAGACAGGACTTCAGAGGTGAGATGCAGGTCCTTGGAGACACTATCCAGAACATTCCAGGACCAATTTCAGTTAATGAGGACTGACCTAAATACTGCGCTGGGCGAGCTGAAACAAGAAATGGCCAAGCTGGGGGAAAGAACGGACCTACTGGAAGGAGGGCTACAGGAGACCGAAAAGGACAATACGGCTAACGGGGAAGCAATCGACCGCTTGGACTTAGCGACGCGAAATTTGGAAGCTCAAGTGGAGGACCTTGAAAATAGGTCTAGAAGAGTCAACATTAGGGTGAAGCTTCTTCCGGAATCGGTGGCGGACCGGGACTTGAAGGGGGAAGTCCAGAAGATTTTCATTGGACTGTTGGGCGCGGGGGACCCTGAAACGATTGAGTTGGACTAGAGTTGGTCGTCCCCCCTGAGGCCCTAACGTCAGGCCACAGGACGTCCTAGCCGCGTTTGCGAGATATGCCCAAAAAGGAGCGGTGTTGCGCGCGGCGAGGCTTCACGAGCCAGTGCACTACAAAGGGCAGGAGATCACCTTGTTTCAGGATCTTGCGAACAGTACCCTAGTGAAAAGAAGGAACATGGGCCCTGTCCTGAGAGAACTCACTAGAGGAGGGCTCAAGTACAAGTTGACTTTTCCATTTGGGCTTCTGTTTGAATGGGAGGGGGCTCAAAGGCGGGCTACCACACTGCAGGAAGTGGCAAATATTATTCATATGGATCTCGATGGTGAGGTGGAGACTACCGAGGGTGACCCTCCGGTTGCTTCGGGGCAAAGGGACAGGGCCAAACCATGGCTTGGTCAACGGTGGGGGAAAGAAGTAGAAGGAGAGCCACCCGGATTAGCCCCCAGGGAGGGAGGAGGGAGAATGTCTGAGGGGGGGAGGGGATGACAGCACGGCCCGGGGTAACATCTGGGGCCCCGAGCTATGGTGGATCCTTAGACGGGGGTGGTGGGAAATATCTTGGAACACACAAAGGAAGAGTCCGGGGGGAGGGGGAAGTGGTGTTTTGGTTCTCCCTCCAAGTTGGGGTCTGGAGGGCAGGAGGAGGGGTAGGGGGAGGGGTAGGGGGAGAAGTGGGGGGGGCCCTCAGAGGGGCCAAGAGGGCAGAGCGAGGGAAGGGGGTTGGACCTCTGCAGGGGGGGCACAGAGGAGTCAAGGGAGAGGACACGTGCCGGGAAGGGCAGGTGTCGGCTCACAAGAAGGGAGCTGAGGAGCAGGAGCACGGTTACGCTCATAGTTGTTCGACGGGTTTAGTTGGATGGGGCCCTCACCCTAAATTGGGGTTTCAGGGTAGGGAAAGGGGTGGGAAGGGAGGGAGGGGGGTCCTGGGGGTGCCACAGTTGTCAATGGAGAAGGATGGTCTTGAGGGGACGGCAAGATGGAGCTCAGAGGGGCAGAAGGTGGGGGAGGAAATCTGAGCCCCCCACAGGAGTGTGTGGGGGGGTTTGTAGAGGGCACAAATTACTCATGTTCTTTTGGAAGAATTATTCTTTATTTTTTGTTCGACGGTCGAGGGTTGGTGTATTGGCTAGAGGAGGCGCACCACGCCCTAACGCAGCTTTTAGGTGGTTAACACATAACGTGAGGGGGCTAAACTCCCCCCTCAAGCGAACAAAACTGGAGCAATTTACCAGGTCTCATAAGCCAGATGTGCTGGCGTTGCAAGAGACTCAATTATTACGGCAGGACCAGGGCGGTTTGCGCCTGAAGGGCTTCCCACTGATATGGTTTGCATCAGGCCCTACAAAGAAAGGGGGGCAGCCCTGGCCTTCGGGATGGGGATTGACTTCAGACTCCAAGAAATCCTTAGAGACAGGAATGGGAGATACATTATGGTGAGGGGGGAGATAATGGGTTCGTGCTATACCATTGCATCGGTGTATGGCCCAAATGTGGGCCAAGACCGGTTCTTGCTGGATACCCTGGACATTATAGAGAACTTCGCGAGGGGACAAGTGATATTGATGGGAGACTTTAATTTGGCCTGGGATAGGAGGCGAGATCAGTCCCGGCATGGAAGTGATGGGGGTGGGGTGGTGGCCTCTCCCCAGCTGAGGGAGAGATGGGAGGCGTGCACTGCGGGGGGAAGAGGAGAGCTTCACCTTCCTCTCTGATGTCCACAGATATCAGTTTCGAATTGACTACATCTGGACCACAAGTTAGTGCAAATGAAAATGCGGCTTGGGAGGCAACGACCGGGGGTGTTGAGCTGGAAATTCCCGGGGGAACTCCTGAGGGACCAGGTGATACGAGAGGAGATAGGAGGCAAGGTCCAGGACTTCTTTGAGAGGAACAATAGCTCGGACACCAGCCAGAGCACCAGGTGGGACGCCTTCAAGTCGACTCTGAGGGGGAGCTCATTGCTATAAAGGCGGAGCAAAATAGGTTACTGAGAGGTCTAGAAAATCAGCTAGAAAAGGAGGTTGAGGTCGCCGGGGTACGGGAGACCCCTACAAGGAAGGCATATAGGGAGTATAGGTTGGTGGAAGGCCAGTTGGGGATCCTGAGGACCAAAAAAGCGGAAGAAGCTATGCTTAGGGTGAGGCAAAAATTCTACGGAAAGGCCAATAAGGCAGACTCACTCCTAGCTCGCCTCTTGAGGGGACAGATGGAGCAGAAAGTGATTACGGCTATCAAAGATGAGGGGGGTAAGAGACTCACCCGGGCCGAAGAGATAAGGGGGAGACTAGTTGAATTCTATAAGGCCCTGTACTCTTCCCAGTGCCCACACCCGCAACCGCAAAAAGATTTCTTGGGGAGCCTAACACAATTATTTAATACGTTTGGTGCGGGGGCGGAATCACCCCAACGATGAAAGAGGCCAAAATTACCTTTATACATAAAGCGGGGAAAGATCCGGAAGAATGTACTTCCTACCGCCCTATTGCCCTTATTAACACTGAGGCAACATTTTTTACCAAGATTTTGGCGAAGCGCCTAGAAAAGTACCTACCTTTGCTGATCCACCAAGATCAGGCGGGTTTTGTGCTGTGAAGGCAAACCGCCGATAAAATCAGGAGGGTAGCTCATTTGGTGGAGAAATCCCGCAAGACAACCACTCTGGCGATCCACTTGGCACTTGACGCCGAAAAGGCGTTTGATCGGGTGGAGTGGTCGTTTTTATTTCAGGTGATGGAAAGAATGGGTTTGGGGATGAGGTTTATAAATTTGGTCACCGCTAATTATAAAAATCCCATGTCGCGTATCCTGGTGAATGGGGAAATGTTCCAACCATTTAAACTGTGCTCTATGCGATATACTTGGAGCCACTTCTCCTGGCAATACGAGAGGCGGAAGACATTCAGGGTATACCATTTGGAGGGGGGCAGCATAGAGTAGCGGCCTTTGCCGACAACATGTTGCTCACGCTTACGAACCCAAAGGTGCACATCAAAGCAAGTATAGCACTTCTAACCAAATTTGGGGAGCTCAGGTTTGCGGGTTAACTTCCAGACGTCAGAGTTAATGAATCTATCCTTGGGGGAGCTTGAAGCGAGGGAGACGAGGGCACTCTCCCCGTTCAAATGGAGCCTGACTGGGTTGTGCTATTTGGGGGTAAGGATAACCCCCTTGCTGGCGGACTGGTATGGAGCAAACTACGAGCCCATGCTAAAGGCAATCAAAAACCATCTAAGGAGATGGGGCGCCCTAAAGGTATCCTGGTTAAGAGGGGCAGTTCTTAAAATGGTGATTCTCCCCCAGGTACTCTATCTTTTTCAGGCTAACCCCCTGCCGGTCCTGGAATTTTTTTTCAAGAAATTGGATCAGGCGGTCAAGGACTTTGCCTGTTAGAGCAAGAGGCTGCGTTTATCCAGGCAACTATTAATGGCCTCTGACGGGGGGTGGGGGGGCAGGGGGGGTTTTGGTCTTCACCGATTTTCGACACTACCATGAAACAGCACAACTCAGGGTAATCAGGGAAAGGTTCACGGAGGAATTACTTAAGCATTGGGTGAAAATGGATAGAGCAGTGGCTCGGCACCATCTGGGGGGGAAGTACTGTGGCTCCCGCGAAGGCTGAGACCTCCCCACATTTACTTAAGTGCCATTTCGAAGGGAGTGGTGAAGAGTTGGGACAGGGCGGTGAATAAGCGGGGATCACGACCTTCCCATCACCGTTCACTCCAATTTTCAATAACAGGGACTTTACACCGGTGCTGGAGAGGAGAGCGTTCCTGATGTGGGAGAGTGGTGGTTGCAGGACTCTGAGGGACATGTTCAGTGGTGAAAGGGTGAAAACATTGGAGGAATGTAAGCTGGAGTTCGAGCGGGGAGAGTGGGAGAGGCATCGGTATTGACAAATTGGACATTGGGTAAAGTCTGTAGAGGTAAGAAAGGCCGCGACTACAGCCCTAACGCAATTTGAACGGTTTCTACTAACCCATGAGGGGTCCAGAGGATTAATCTCGGATTTATATAAGCAACTAGAGAATGCCGGCCTGAAAATCACCTGGGCGTACATGAGGGATTGGGGAAAGCAACAGGGTTCAGAATGGAACAAGACTGGGTGAGATTATGGAAGCAGATTCTAAAGGTGGCAAAAGCGATCCAGTTGCAGGAGGCTTGGTATGAGTATATGTACGGCTGGCATTATACTCCGGCTCGCCTACACGTGATGTACCCGGCAACCTCGGGGAAGTGCTGGAGGGGCTGCAGGGAAGAAGGTACAGCACCTCATGTATGATGGGACTGCCCCATTATCCAGCCTTTCTGGGGCGATATCGCTCAGGCCCTTTCTCAGGCACTGGGGGAGGGAGACAGCCAGGATCCCCAGAAGATTCTACCGGGGAAGGGCGGGCAGGGGGACGAAGAGTAGAGACGAGGATGCATTAAGGCTGAAGTGATTTTCGTTTTGGCTGCGATGGCCCTTATCGTAGAGGTGGAAGAGCCCTACGATTCCAACAGAGCAAGATTGGTTACAGAAGATGTGGGACATAGTTTCGATGGAATGGGCAATTTATGCAGCCAATAATAAGTTGGAGAACTTCTACGTGGACTGGGGAGAGACACTGGCCTATCTGAAAGGGGAATTTAGGGAGCAATGTGCCCTCAACAACTCAAGTTATTGGACATCTACGGTTGAAAAGTTGGGATGGGAAACGGCTGGGGGACGGGGGGGGAGGACCATTGGGGCTGTGGCAGGGGTTGGGGAGGGGGGTGGATTCAGTTTAATGCAGGTTTTGACTTGTTTTTTGTCTCTTTGTTTATGAAATTAATTTTAAAAAAAATACCCTGCACTGGTTCCCAGTGAAGAACATGGTGAGAATCAAAACAATGCCCTATAAAGCACCTGGGTAAAGGGACAAACCACCATACAACTGCATGTTGTACTACAGCATGCAGAGACCCCAGAGATGGTTGTCTGCAAGAAACTCCAGCAAAGCCAACCAAGAACACAACAGGAACAAGGGTACTTTCCTAACAAATAACCTATAGTTAGGGTATAGGAAAACCTACTAAAATTCAACAAGCCTTCTGCTAAGGAACAGTCTTTTTTCAACCATACTTCCTACTGTGCACTTTTACCAGCACACACTGATAAGAAGGAAGAGTCTCTGGAAAGGGGCTTTGGTCTTGCTGATTTCTTCATCCCCACCCCCATCTCTTTCCTGGTGTTGGTCAGAACCAACTAGTTTGACAGTAATGCCAACAACTTACAATATAAACATTTCTCCACACACCATTTAATGGCGAAAGATGTTTCTCGCAATGTTTTTTTGGCAAAATTAAAACATACTCTTTCATCATTTGTGTGCTTTGAAGGAAAGGAAATTATAAAAAACATGCCACTGCAAATTCTACTGGATGTTTGAGACTGGAGCATTGTTTATCACTACATATTAAAATTTCCCATGAACAGGGTGTATGCATTCCTGCACATTTTTTACACCATCCTCAGAGGGATATAGAATGGCAACTAAGAACATTAAACTTTACCAGGTGCATTATAGTTTCAGCCAGCCCTAAAGATAAGTGGGTGGTGTATCTGCCACTTTTACCCCCCCCCTCAAAATAGGCAAATACACCAAAAATAAAAATAGGGACCAAAAACACTCCCAACAAAAAATAGGAGACGGACACGTAGAACTTTGTGCCCCTGCTCTCAGCCACACAGATCAAAGGATATGTTTGGACAGGTAGCAGACGTTCTACCACAGGAAGAAACTACTATGATCAGTGCCTTTTAAGAAGAAGTATACGTGTATCTTTTAATGTGTACGAATGATTAGATGCAAATAAATTATTACAAAACATTTCCTCTTTCCAGTTAAAAAACATTTTTACTTGCACTTACATTTTTACTCCCTAAAAATCATTTTACACCCAACTTTAAACAATAGGAAGTAAAAAAGTCCCAATCCCAGATCTCCAAATCTTATCTGGAGCATTGGTCCCAGCAAAAGCAACACTTTACAGTAAGTATAAAGAATTCGGACAGAGTCTTTTCAATATTGGTACACAGCCACTCGCTGAGAGGGGTTGACGGTGTTGGAAAATAGCTACAGGGGATTTTCCATTATCAGACCTTTGTAATTTCTTATGAATGCATCCACAAGAAAGGCGGGGCGAAGGAGGATGCAGATGTCAACCACAGATCTGCTATTATTTTGCAGATCCAAACCTTTCTATAATTATCAAACATTTGGAAAATAGGAGCTGCTGGGAGTAGTGGAAGTGGGCAAAAACAAGACTAGATCTTGTGGATGAAGCAAATGTTTAGACAATGCACTTTCCCATGACAACGTCCTTTGACAGCTATGCAATATTCAGTGCACACTGCAACAACATCCAGATGCACACTGTTTAGCTACACAAACAAGCCTGAGTAAATTAGAAACAGAATAAGCATTTGCTCAAATGGAGTAATGAAGGTTTAATGGAAATGTGCCGCGGGATTAAATGACTTACATTACTTTTCAAGGAGCAGACAAATGCCATCAGAAGTGTTACCAGACGCTGGTGGGGTTCCGAAGTCTCACTACCCTACAGAATCAGAAAGAGAAGAAAATATTGATAGAGCAATAGAGCAGTCTCTACGCTGACAACATACTTTTACAGTTACCTAATGAAAAAGGGAATTAAATAATTAACAAAAAAAAAATCTTTAAAGAAATAATGCTTGGGAATGTAATGCAAATAAGAGACCTGTGAAACAGAGCAAAGGTTTGTGATATACATTCACAGACATTCTATGGCCCGTGGTGATAGAGGGTGAACAAAGTGACAAGTAAAAGTCTGTGCAAAACAGTTGGGCAATGAAAATGAACACTACAGCACAACTTTGCAGGGGTTCAAAGGTAGATGAAGGTAGTTTCCTGCAAAACTGGTTCTTGAGCACGGACATTCTGCAATGGGCCGCATGCTGTTGAATTTCCCTGGCTTAGAGGAATAAGAGGAAGCCACTTGGAAAACAAATCTCTTTTTTACTTTCACACTTTCACAGATGAGCCACTCTCAAGCAAGATAACTTTTACATGTTCTGTTTATATAAAACCCAAGTTCCATCATTTTGATTTGTTTTTCATACCCGAAATAGGCTGTTAATAAAGATTTCCAAAATCAACCCTTGGGGGGAGGTCACGCTTTAATGGTAAAAGGGGAAGACACAGAGGTTAGTCAAACCCAATCCAGGTGAGGTATCAGAGCGGCAAGGCCTAGTCAGAGGGAGGGTGTGAACGTGGTCTAGTTAGACAGTATGTATATAAAACAACAATTATTTATTAGGCTAGTTTACACACCAAGCAGATGAAAGTACTAGGAGGATCAGGAATCTAGGAACTAGTTGCATCAGTAGAGACAGGGGAGAAAGCAACAGGTATGTAGACTTATAACCTTCGCTCAGAGTTCTCCAGATCCCATTTGCGTATGGTTCCAGACTTGTTATTCTGTCTTTGCTCGTACTGCAAGGGTCGTCTAGACAGAAGAAATACTTACTTCACAGGATTTAGTTTTGGTTGGTCGCGGTACTTGGGAATCAGTTCCAGAATGCTTCCAGTTGAAGACCCAAACAAACACGTTGTTAGGGAGAATTCTCAAAAATGTGCTAATTCCTCTCTGCCTTATAGACCCCTGGCTCTTTTGCTGGACTCTAGGACTTTAATTGTGTGCCTGGAGAGAGTGTGGCCTTTTTACTCACACTCATGTATTTTGATGTAATTTTGAACTATGTGTTTCTTTTGGTTGCGGAGTCTGACAAACTCCATAGGCATCCTCTTTTTACATTGTGTCACACAGCACCTTCAGTGCAGTGGCACAGGGAAGTCTTTTAGATTTCCCAAGGTTTAAATACCTCCACTTGGATAAACTAATGTTTCCAAGAGCAGTGAAGTGAAATTGACTTCACTTACATTGTAAACGTTCTAGACCCAGCACACACCATCTTACAATAGGGTGTTGGAGGGGTTACTTAGTATCCCCTTTGTCTAGCTTATCATGTAACATTTTTAGGTTACCCTTTCCACGATTAACAGCTAGTGGCAGTGGTTTACTTTTAACTACTGTGGTGTGCATTTACCGCAGGCTGCGTTCTCTGCTGCAGTAAAGCACCCAAGGGTGCCATTTTTGTCAAAATGGCCCCGGTCTTCTTTTTTCGCCATTTCTTTGTGGAAAGGTCCTTCTTGAGATTTACTCTGCGCGCCAAACCAGGTTTGGTCCTTTTTTTCATTTTGCCTTTGGCGGGATTCACAAGTGAAGCCCGCCCCTGGCAGGGGCAGGAAGAGAGGAAGGTGCCCGAAACTCCCTGTGCTTAGTCTCCTAGGAGACAGGAATGCACTCTTAAGGTGATTGGCCGTCTGGCTGTCCGGCAAAGACAGCCACCCCGCTGGGTGACTGACAGCTAGGCTGGAATGAATGGGAGAAACCTGCAGAAAAGGCAAGGCTTTTTGGCTTGGAAGGCAGAGTCGACCACTGGACGAAGTGTCGAACGGAAAATCATATCATGCTCCTTTACTGTATGAATATTGGCCTACGCCAAGCTGCTTATAAGCCACTTGCGGAGAAATCCGTGTTGCAAGGTCTTGACCTTAGATCAATGTAAACCGCCATTTTAGGTCTATCCACCATTTTAGATTCTCCCTCTAAAGTCACCCTGTGTTCTAAGATGGTGGACAGTGTCATTCCGAATGTAACATGGCCATCTTGACCTCTGTGTACAAATTAATATGTAACTTGCCTGCATGCCACATGTTAGGGTCATGAACTGAGACCTTGTCGTCCTTCGCTGACCTGTGTTTAGAGGATTACCTGCGCCAACGGAGCTAATCCGCGAGCATATGTTAAACACAATGTATTTAAATAAGGAAATGTGAACACTTGTTTGACTGCATTGTATAAAACTGTTTGAGAAGGCTCTACGAAAAATCCTAAGACATACTGTTGCTATTATGACTTGTTAGTGAATGTATTAAAGGTAAACCCTAAATGTATAGATGTATGAACTCGGCACAAACCCTAGATCCGTGATGTATTAACTTATATTAACTCGTAGGCGAGCTGAACATCATGATTTCGAGAGTATAAAAAGTGCGACTATTCTAATGTACAGTCCCACTCACTGAGCACAGGGAACCAAGCTGGAGTTCGCTGTGTTGTACTGAGGGCCGATAGTTATCTGTTGCTTTGTCCTTTGAAACTGTTCAGTATAAAATAAAGATCTTTGTATTTTCCTTAGTAACCCGCGTTTGGTGTATTTCCTTTTGGGGTACTCAGCCTCGATATCTTCTTTTTGTTTTCACAGAAGGAATCCGAAGAACTTCTTGAAGAGGAAGCCTGCTACAACTCCTGGACCGTTGGTTTGCCCGGTAAAGCCCTGCTGCTGTGCTGTAATTCCAATTTCATTTTGACTAGAAAAGCCCTGCTCTCAGAGCCAGTTGAAATTCCACTGCAGTTGCTGATGGAACCGAATAGCCAGGGAGGGGAACACCAGATTGTGTGTGTTGCTTTTAAACTGGCCAAGAGCTCCAGGAAGATCCTCTGGACTCCCAGGAAGCAGGACTGACCGAGCCTGAGCCACCTCGACAGAGTGTTGGACCCCAAAAGCAAGGAAAACCCATCTCGACAGACAGAAACCGCAGTGCTGCTATTTGCAGTAGATGAGAGGAGCAGAAACACCGAAGTGCCACTTGTTTAAAGATTGCTGGTTGCAGTCGGTGACCGCCCCATTGCAGTGCAGGAGTCCCCAGACGTCCCCCCTTTTGTCCCCACGACTGAGGCCCAGGAACACCAGGATCTGCAGAGCTGCACAGGAACAGAAGCCATCAGCTGCACTTTTCTTCAACTTAAAAGGTACTATACAGTCCAAGAGAACTTATGTCTTGTCGTGTAACTGAACTTGTTCTCTGTTGTTGAGACGTGTTGTGGTTGCTCTGTAGAGTTGCCGACAGCTTCTTTACTTCACAAGCCTAAACAGCTTGTGGCCCTGCTTTGATTTCTTCTTTTCCACAAAGACCTCTAAAACATTGTGCAAGACTTTTACTCACCTATAAGAAGTGCTTCAGCTCACCTTGACTTTTGCCCAATTGACTTTGGTTTAGCCTGGCTCCTGACTCTTCTTCCCTCTGACTTTGTGTTTTGTCTTCCTTCGAGCAAGGGGTTAACTAACGTTGCATTGGGGGTTACCAAAAGTAGTTATCTGCTTCAGAATATTTGTGAGATCACTTGTTCTATTCTAATAACCTTTTTCTTTTGATTCACTCCTAAGTCTGATGCTAAATGCAAACAGAGGTATATTAATGTCCACAGTGTCCTAGTTACTGAAGTCCCCTGAAGGTGTATAAAGTGTCTGTGTGCCATCCCAAATGGGTACTTCGCGATTTAGAAATATTAAGTGTGTGTATTTTGGAGTGTATGTGTGTGTTACTATTATATTGCCCCCTTCTGAAGAAGGCTTACTCGAACTGATTGTTAAATAAATTAATAATTGTTTAAATCAAGAAACCTTCTGTGTAAGAGTTTATTTGAATACTTGTCACTGTGAATCTCTGTGGAACTACACTACAGCTCACATTGACCCCTCTTGAGATCAGCCTGGCTGCTCAACACGCTACCAACCTGTGTAGTACACACTTATACCAAAGGTTGGGTTCCTATTGCCAGGAGGTCAGGGTTGTTGTAGGGTACTGCATACAATCTTGCCTTACACACGTAAAACTGTCTGTGAGAGAGAGATCCATGGAACACCTCAGGGACACAAAGAAGACCAGGTCCAATGAAGGTTACCACTCTCGGGCAGAGACAGAAGTTCTTCACCGGGACAACACTGGAGTCAATTCTGGTCAGCTGCAGGTTATCTTCGGGCTGCTCTTCTTTGTAAAAGTCTTGGCTCCAACGGTGATCTGATGATGAGCCCTCCTTTTATCGAAGATTCAGGCTTGGAACAAGCCCACCAGTGGTAAGGCTCTATACCATTCATACAGTGGTGGCTATCCTATCATGGATAGCCAATGGTCACCTCATCTGCCCAGAAACTGTCACGCTCACCTGGTCTTCACGGGGGCGTAGCACGTGGCTGCACGAATGTCGTCTGCACTAGCGTGGTACTGCACAGTTGATGATGCTGCTGTGACTTCTCCCTTGTCATCACCCTCACGAGGCGTTTGTCTGCAAGATCGAAATAAGATATGAGCCACTGAGTGGGGTTGAATTGGACCCACCTCCTCCACCACCCGATACCCTACTCCTCTTGATCTCACCTTAGAATTTTGTAAGGTAGACTCTCCGTCCTGCAATCTAGCAGGAGCGCGTTTAATACAGTCTTTCCCAGGATCGAGTTACTTCACTGATCCGATGACTGGTTGCCGAGTCTTGGAGAGCTGGGTAAAACAGACAAGTCTCTATACCAATAACTGCTTGGTATAGGTGTTTAAAGTCTTAATTTCGCCTCAACCCCTTTTGATCTGTCTTTGTCTTTTCTTTCAGGCGCGGCCTCGAATGGATTTCGAATGGAGATTCAAGTAGTTTTAAGATGCAGAGCAGAGTTCCTTCAGGTGAGTTGAAGCGCAAGAGTGAGGCGCTGTAAGTATAAAATACTGGTGTTCCCTTCCGTGCGTGACTAACCTGTTTCTTCTTCTTTTTGCAGAAGCGGCGCAGCGTCGGAATGAAGAATGGAAGAACCGCTCCGAAGATGCTCCGGAAGAATGCTGAACCCGAGTGCGTCTTGCAGCCTGAACGAATACCTTCCCTTCAGCTGATGCGGAGGTCCGGAAACGGCTGAAGAAGCAACCGAAGGAAGGATGCTGCAGGTAAGACTTTGCTGTTGTACTGACTTTGTTTTCTCTTGCCTTTCTCCTTCTAGGCACCGATGGATGAAATTCTGAACGGGCGTGGCTGTAGAAGTTCGAGGACAGGACAGACCCGGTGAGTGTTATGCTGCAGGAGTGCAGAATAATGCAAAGCGTGTTCTGCCTGCAGGGTGTGGCTTAAATAGCCTTGCAAGTAGTTCCAGGTAAAGTAGTCCCTTTACCACACCCTGTTCTTCAAGTAAAATAGTCCCTCAACCACACCCAGAGAAAGCTGAAAGGCTCAGCCTCACTAGGCTGAGCAAGTAGTTTCACGTGCTTCATCCCATCTTATGACCTTTGCGCCACTGGGACCAGGACTGAGTCCAAGAGGCTCTGGGACACTCCCTTGGGGCTTGATAAGTCCTTATGGGAGTCTATGACTGCGGGGGGCCCCATCGGATCCCGGGGGTTCTTAGTGTAGACCATGACAGAAACATACTTTTTGGCAATAGAGATGTGGATTGGGACTAGACAATCCCATCCGTCTTCTCTCGCACAAACACAGACACAGTCCGCGTCCTGACCTGAAAAGGCGCACACACACACCCCCCTTAGCCCGCGTCCTGACCTAAGAAGTCCAAAAAACAATATGGCCAAGGCCAAGCGAAAAATCTGGTGGCACAGACATCTTATGGTTCTAGCCACCTTTAGTAGCCATTTGCCGTAAATGCAAAAGTGCACAAGTACAATATCACAAAAATGGTAAAAATGGTATCTAGTAATTGCATCGAACGTAATACCATTGAATGCCTTACCATAGAAAAAAATACATCCAACAAAAAAAAAAAGTACAAATGACCTCATGAAAAGGGTCTCCCTCCTGGGGAACCGAAGGATTACCACATAATTCAATGGGGAGGAGTGAAATACTCTGCAGCATTATAATATCAGATAGAGACCAGGTAATTGATCCTTTAAATTTGAAGCATCAAACTTGTTGTGACAAAAAACACAAGATGTGGCAGCATGAGCAGGACCACAGATAAAACCCCACATTTGTGACCAGAAGTAAAGTACATCACACAGTTTACCTGGAACGGTTGGAATTGACAGGGGAAGTGGTTATCTTGAAAGAATGAAACATCTCCATCCAGGAAAAGATTTACAATCTGCAAGACACTTGGAGCTGCTAAACTGAAGTTGAAAGAAACAAAATAAAAAACAGGTCAAATACATCATATTTTCCACATCCTTGTTGCAATCATTATCTTTGGCACTACATTTTTACACCTCAGTCACCTAATGGGTGTGCTGGCACTTCAGGGATTTTTTTTTAGTGTCTCCTATGTGTTTTATATCTGATGGTCTCAACATGGTACCTCTAAATTCTCAAAATGTGTCTGGTTTACGCTGCGCAGGGGCCAGCCGCCTCCTAATCATTTATGCCGTGTTAATACATCCTCCTATCATGTTCAGTGTACTTTCCTTCTCCATTTTTCTTGTGGGTCCTAAAATACCAAGTAGACTACCATTATGCTTAGTGGCCATACTCACTCGGGGCTCAGGTGACTGCTGACTGTGCTTATGATTGGCACCATGGCTGTCAGGATACTCTCTTCCAAAAGGAGGCAAATCATCAAGTTTGATTCTTTTACTGGAAGAATGCAAAGAGATCACATTGAAAACAAATTCTACAATGCCTCCATCAATCTATTCAAGCATTTTGTTATAGACCTCAAAATCCAATACCAAGAATAATATCAACCGTTCTATAGCCTTTTCATGTAGAATTCCTCTTCTTTCAAAGCACTGAAGAGACTTTTTTAAAATTACCCAATCACAGAAGGATTCAAGTGCATGGATTTGAAACAGTGAGGCCAGACTGCAAACAGATCTCAGATGTAAATTGATAGGAAATGTTTACTTTTTTGCAGTTTCTCCATCAAACATTCAGTATGGGACATAGAGCCGATCTGCAGATGGTTAGTGTGATCCAGGACTGATTTTATTTAGATTGATGTCTTTTATAGCCACTCTCTCTAGCTTAGCTCACTTGCTCTGGTGGCACTGGTCAGTCTTTACGGCTACAAGTGCGCGGGGACTTCTGTCCTCCATTTAAATCCTTCCTTAGGTAGCACTATTAGCTTCTTTATGGCGAATAGTGCAGTTAAAGGTCTCACTTAAATTTATTTTTTGTACATCTGTTACACTTTCAAGTACAGCACTTGGAGGCTGGTAGCAGTGGTACTGCTTTTAACCATTTTGGCGTGCACTACAACGCCTCCATACATTTGTACTATGAGGAAGCCATTTTACCACAATGGAGGTCCAAAATGGCTAAATCGCACATTTTAAGAGCTGCCTTTTGTTGTCTGGCGTGGTTGACATTCCACCTGACTAGGGTTTTAAAGGTTCATATATTGTCATACATTTTCGCTGAGTTCTTCCAAAAAGCTTAGAATATGCCCTCTGTGAGGGAACTGGCGGAAACTGGGAAGGGGATGGAGGACCTTCCAACACATATTCCTGCAAGAGTGATGTCACGGTTGTTGCTGTGGGAGCTTGCTGTACGGGAGTGTAGTCACCCACGGATTAAATGGTGCAGGTCCTTCTATTGGAGAGCTGGGGGTGAACTCAGCTTATGATTTCATAATATGAGAGGGATCTGGAATGGTTTACTGTCATTTTACTGAAGCCTTTTTTACCGAGGTAAATGTAACCAAAAATAAATACAGACTTTTTTGGGGGGTGGGGGGGTTGTGAGGGGGTTCACCCCCAATCCTCCCAGTTTACTTCTGTTTTAAACCCCACCCCCATATATAATTGAATTTCGGTATTCTGTCGGTAAAATTTACCTCTGTAAACTTTTTTCAGTAAAATGACTGGGTACCATCTGGAAACTGTCAGTCAACCACAGGACCCAAGTTCCAAAGAAGAATAGACAGATTGGGGATGCCAGAGGACTGCTGCTGGAACCTTCACTGGATGAGCCACCCTCTGCAAAGATGAAACTTCATCGACAGGGGAGATCTACACCCTGGTACCTTCTTCCCTTAGATGAGTGGTCCCGACTGGTCACAAGTCCTTCTTGCTGTCCTGTTTCTGGCTTGCATCCTCTGTGGCACCAACCTAGTCTAGCCCTTGGGCTGAAAACATCACAGGCATCCTTGTCATGCGACAGGGATCACATTGCTGCTGCTTGTCATCAAACCTGTTAGGAAAGATTTTCTTTTTGCTGCTTTACTCGCAAGGACTTCTTTTTGATTGTTTTGAACCCTGCCCTGACTTTTTGGAGCTACGTAAAGCATTCTGCCTTACTGCCGTTGCCTTTTACTTATGGGAAACTGAATAGTCCCCAAGACTATGTCTCTCTTTGTGAATTCTTGTATTATTGCAATTGCACACAAAACATTAAAGTGAAATGCAATTAGGAAACGTTGTATCCTTACATGCTTTGTATACTGGCTATTGGGTTAATTCTACAATGTACCTAAGACAAGCTGATGGCAGCTGGGACATTTGTACCATTTTTGTGACATTTTACTTGCGCACTTTCGCATTTATCGTGAACAGCTTCCAAAGGTGGCTAGCACCCTATGATGGCTGTGCCACGTAGTTTTTTGTTTATTCTTTGTCCATATTGTTATTTTGACCTTCTTTGTGCATTCTAAGGTCAGGAAATGCCTTGTATGGAATCCCTTTTGTGGAAAAAAAAACTGTGGGCTTGCAGGGGCTAAGGGTAAGTTACTGTGTGTGACCAGGGGAAGTGAGTGGGGCTGTGTAGTCCCAATCCACATCTCTGGTAACTGAATGTCAGTGTGGGCAGATGTGGTGGTCAGTGGCTATCCATGATTGGATAGCTACAGGCTGTTGAATGGTGCAGGTCCTTACCTTTGGCAGGCTTTAGATTGCGTCCAGTCTGAATCCTGGATAAAAGGTGGGCTCCTGCAACTGTGCAACAGATCATCGTTGGAACCAAGACATCTACGAAGAAGTGCATCTGCTGAAGACCATAGGACGACCCCTGAAGCTGACCAGCATCGACAAGTGTTATCCCGGTAAAGCACTCCTCCTCTGGCTGGATCTCAAGAAGGCCTTCCTTGGTGCTTCCACCCCTAAACCGGTGGGATCAACCAGTCTAGTTCCTGCTCGAGGAAGCGTGCATGATGAGCCTTCAGAAAAGTCCCATAACCAACCTGTGGACTGACCAGCTCTCTCTTGAGCTACATCAATGCAGTGGTCATCAATCTGAGCAGAGCTTTGGAACTTTGCAGATCTTCAGTTTGTGCCACAAGTAACCTACTCCTGCATTTTCAGTCGTCTCACTCCAAGGGAAGATGTGCTGGAAATGCTCCTGTGTTCACCGCTGGAAGATCACCTGTCGCCACCTGACTGTGGTGACCTCTGCTGCAACTTGTAGTATTCGGGTCCTAGAGGTGTCCCTTGACATCTGACCTGCAGAAGTCTCCATCTACTGTAAGGTGTCTGGAACAAATTCCTAAGCACCGTGACTGGCCGAAACTAAATCCTGCAACCAAAAGTAACAGCTATCTAGACGACCGTGACGAAAGGAGCCAAGACAGAAGAACAAGTCTGCAACTGATTCTGGAACCTCCACAAGTGGTCTCCAGAGAATTCTGAGCTGGGGGTAAGTGAACATACTTGTTGCTGTTTGCTCCTGTCACTCATAGGGTAACAAGATGTAAAGTCCTGACCCTAACTCACTCTTACCTGTCCTTTGGTGGTGGAACCTGGGTTAAAGACCCATGCCTAGGCCTTACTTAGAGTGTTGGGACCGAGTTGAGTACTTACCTGAACTTTAATCTAACCTTTTGATTTTATTAATTTGAACCACTTGTGCTGCAAATCTCTACATACCTACCTGAAAAGTATCTGCTTTGGGACTGGTGACTCTTGGGCACAAGGCCCCAAACCATCTCAGGGTTGGACGTTAGAAGAGCTAGGGGAGCTGTTCTGTGAATAGTCTAAAGAGTGCTTTCTATTTCTATGCATATGAGTACTTACCCGTTTTTTCACTAGTCACTGAATCAAAAGCTATTGAATTTCTTCTATGGGGGAATGTATATATTTATTTTATAAGGGTTTTGTGTGACAATATTGACCTAGACGTTGACAAAACTCAAACACTGAAATGGATGCCTGCACCCCCAATTCCTGCAACCTGACCGGCAGTGACCAACATTTGTCTTCAACAGACCCCATTTATCTGAGGTGGTAGTTTTATATTTTTAGCTGGCATTAAATAGGATGGAGTGAATACTCTTTTTTAGAGGCCCCAAGGTCCAAGTTATTTCCTATGAGTATAATATTAATTCCCTTGGCTACTTGGTCCTTGCTTTTGCTGGTGGAATCTGAGTCCAGTTATTCGGTCTTCTTCTTGGATGACTAGGACTGGTATCTGCCCCGTGCCTACACAGCAAACCAACCTTACATAGAATATGAACCTACTGCAGATTCTAGGACTAGGATTATTTCTGATCTGAGAATTGTGAGTACTATTGCAAAGTATCCTAAAAGTAATCCAAGTGAGTTACCTTGAACATTGTCAAACCCTAATTCCTAGGAAAATTATTGACAGATAAAACTTAGTATCAAAGTGATGGTGTGCTTCGTAACTTTATAAGGCCTATGTAAGATCTATACAAAAAAAAGGCACCCCCACTTTAGGTTATCGTTGCTGCAATTGTTTCAAATGTAGGAGTTCTAAAGTAGGGTGTCTGTTCCATTCGGGACACTACACACAAATGGCTTAACACTTGACTTTCAGACGTTACTTGTAAAATGTGGTATCCAGATATTATTTTGTTTTTAATCAGGTTGCTTTCCAATATAGGTTTTATCATAGTGTGTTTTAAGATATATGTAGACTTCTATGCTCCGACACTCTAGGGTGTATGGTTAGCACTTTAGATTGCAACAAGGTGCCTGGGAGCCTGATGAAAGGCTGGACAAAATGATGGACAGAGCAATAAAATGGAGCAGCTGCAAAGGCAGATCTCGTGGTCATCAGCCAAACCAGAGTGCATCGTCGGGGGGAGTAGCACAGGAGCCAGGAGCGCAGGGTTCCATGCGACGTAACAAACCAAGCAAATGTGTGGCATACCAAACTAGATCTGCAGCACACGATAGGCAGATTAGACATACCAAGATTGGGATCCAAAGAGGGTAAACAAGAGCAATGGAAAAAAGACTAACCATCTCCCTGTCTATGAACAATCCAAGATTAATTATAACCAGTAAGATAGCTCAGCGGGTTGAGCACTCGCTGCTGCGATCTGTATGTGATCTGCTGGTAGCAGGTTTGACTGCCGGCAAGGCCAACTCAGCCTTTCAACCTTGTGAGGTTGACAAATGAATACCAACTTCAGTTGAGATGACAAATCTATGCATCACCGCAATTGGTTAATGCACCGACTGAATACATGTTATGCAGCTACTTATTTGTATCTTCATTTGATGATGCCATGGTGTGTGTCCGTGTTGTGGAAAATAAAGTGTTTAAAAAAACAAATGTATTTAAATATGTTCTATGTACAGCGCTTAGGTGTAAGCGCTATATAAATAACAAATCAATGTACTTTAAAAAAAAAATCTATGCAAATATAAAAACAATTACTAATAGGGATTGTCTCCAATAATATTTCCTAGCAAATGTCGACAGAAACAAAACTGAATGACAACATTTCAAAGTTGTTCCCTTTTGAATAACTTAGTTTGCTACATAAATCGGAACCAGTCAGTCAGCTGCTCAGGAACCCAGGTGACGCTGCTCCCAAGACAGCCTGCAGAAAACATTTCAATGACTTCAGGAATCTTTGCCTCGAGCAGGCGGAATGCTCTCAGCTGCTGAAGGAGAATACCCTGCTCTCAGGGAGAAGTACTACTTAGTCCCTGTCCCGCTTGGAGCAAGTGCCCTGCCATCAGAGAGATGCGCAGCTGAACTTGGGATGAAGAGCCAGACCGAGAGGTCAAGAATGCATTCTGAGGAAGCAGGATCAGAGCAAGCCATGAGCACATCCAGGAAGTGGAACCACCAAGAACGTGCTGCTGCATTATCCAAAGAGAAGAAACAAGAACACACCAAACCTGGCCTCTATTAACAATTTACAAGGAACCTCGAACGAACCATGCAAGAAGGTCATGAAATATGCCAGAGGATAGAACAGAGAAATAACATTTAAGACAGCAATTCTCTTCTAATACCCTATCCCTCTCTCCATAACCCTATTCATTTTGCTCCAACCATCTTTTGTTTTCTGCTCATAATCTTGGTGTTCTCTTTAGATACTGACTCTCCTTCACTTCCCACATCTCTACTCTTGCTCATTCCTTTCGCTATCAACTCTACAATATTGGTAACATTTGTCCTTTTCTTTCTTTTTCATCCAAAAAGACACTTGATCTCACTCAGATCTTTCCTCACCTTGGGTATCCGTTGCTTCTAAACAGCCTCCCAGCCTATGCCCTGACTGTGCTACAGTGTGTCTTTTATTGTACTATTCATCTGCTATTTCGGCTTACTATTATTCCAAGCCTCTCTCTCGCCAGATTTTCTCTGTTGGCTCTTCTCAGCTTACCTCCTTCTTCGCTTCTTGTGTATTGTCTTCATGTGTTTGCAGCCTTGCTCCGACATATCTATCTTTTTGTTTCTGTGTAATCCCCGCTTACCCTCTTCATTCTTATCCTTTTAATTGCCTTGCTCTACCTCCCTTGTTCTCCAAATCTTGTTTCAGTTCATTCGCCCTTCTCGCTCCATGCTATGAAATTCTCTCCCTTATTTGATACACTGTCTCTCCAGTAACCTTTCTGAAAATCTCTTAAAACCTGTGTATTTCCAGCACACCAAGAATGTAACCATCTTTGCCCCCTATTTTTGCTCATGTCACTTTGTAATTATGTACATCGTTTAGGTGTATGCACTTCATAAATTGAAGTAAATTAAGAGCAGTGCAGATCATCTGAATCTACAAGCCAAGTGAACAAAACCAGAGAAGTCACAGAAATTCCCATTATTCCTATAATGGAATAAATCCTTAATTCCACACCAATACTCCGTACATCATCCCAAAATGCTACGACTTGGGAGCGGAGCTCAGTAAAGCCGTACCATTCAAATAGTTGAGCGATTAGGCCTTTATGGCCTAAAAGGCTTGATTTAGAGACATGTGATCCGATTGTTGCAAGATTTCAGAAAGGATTTCCGTGTGTTTAGAGCTGGAACAAACAGGTGATATATGATATATGATATGATTGGTTATTTATAATGCGCTTAATACCCAGAGGTTTCTAAGCGCGGACCCGGGGATCGAACCTGTGTTGCTCCGTGTTGTCTTGCTTCCAAGGCGAGCACGTTACCCCTGAGCTATCCTCCCGAGACGAGGTGACGGCTGGAAGGTTTAGAATCAATATTAAACCTCTGGCAATTGCTCTTAGCAACCCTCCAGGTCATCGTTCTTTGCCTGCTGAACCATTACAGAAAGGGGAAAGGCTATATGCAAATCAGGCTTGGTCCCACCCCAAAAAGGGCAGTACGGCACAAACTGCTAGGTAACATCCCTTCTGCACGAGACCACAGAAGGGAGATCACACACCATGTGTGTAGAACTACATTATTTGATTGACTGAGCGCGAAGATATATTAACTAACATGTTTGATCATTTAGAGCTATACAATCTGATGCCTTGTCATTAGAAGCTCTTTCATCGGACAAAGCATTTGGGTTTGTATGATGTGATAGGTTATTTATAACGCGCTTAAGACCCAGAGGTTTCTAAGCGTGGACCCAGGGATTGAACCTGTGGTGCTCCATGTCTTCTTGATTCCAAGGCGAGCATGTTGCCCCTAAGCTATCCTTCCGAGTCTTGTATGATCTGATCAATCTGAAAGGGTCATAAATAATGTCCAAAATGATATGTTTGCATCTTATGCAGAAGTTAGATTTGCGGTACGCTGTGTAGTAGCTCCTCGTTCCCCAATGGTAGCCCCTGGTGACTAGTTAATGCTGGATTCCCAGAACCTGCTTTTAGCCCCTACTTTTGAAATCTTAATTTCGGCCCCTGCATTATGCCATTAAAATATTACAAACTTTAAGCTAACATTAAGGAGTAGATGAGATGTGGATGAATGGCTAGAATGCTAAACGTGGAATCCAGAGACCTTGGTTTTATCCACAGGTTTGGTACAACACCAACATTTCTGTGGCAACTGTTTAAACAATCATGCCTTCAATTGTCCATGGGCTAAACATGAGTAATAGGCATATGAACAAAATGCGCTGTGTGCCTTTTAGTGCTCCCTCAATGTGAAGAGACTTGAAATGAAACAGATCCTAAACACCTGTAGCAATAAAAGAAAATCAATGCGAACGGAATAGAAATTGAATAGCAACATGTGACATTAAATTAATTTAAAAAAACAACCATGCTTATGGTAAATGAGAATGCATGCCAACATCAAAACTCCAAAATATAGCTGCTGAATAAAAACATATAATCAATGAATCTAAAGAAATTCCTTGATTACATTGTACATTGTGTTAATGTCAAATTTGAAAATCCCAAATCAGAAATAGAACATAAACTTACTTTAGTTCAAATAATATATCAAGAGAAAATGTACTGAAACTGCAAAAACTCAGTGGAACCAAAACAAATGATCAATATACCAAGCAAGCCTAAGGGCATCAAACAGAGGAATTCCATATACAACGATCAAGAACTGAACTTCACTATCAGCATTCCTAAATTGAAAATTGTTGCCAAACCGGAGTCAAAACAAATATAACACAGATTAAGATGCTAAACATTTAAGAAGAGACTAGAATATCCCATTACAATGTTAGGCAAAGATTAATTCAGAATGAATCCACACCAGACCTAATCGCTGCAGACATGATCATGAATCTGCTCAAACCTATGCCGCAAAAAGAAGTAGAACCGATATAAAAAAGAGCAAGAGCTGTGCACATGAAAAGCTACACAAATTGAACTGTGCCCAAGGAAATTGTTACAATTGCCAACAATTCAAAGAGAACACACCCAATGCTGTGGACGTATCTTCAAGATGACTGACAAAAAGCAAAGTCCCGAATACAAAAACCCAGAATTAAGAATTGAGGATGGTTAGCCACAGGAAACGTTAAACACAGCTTTACAAACAAAAATCAAACCACTTGTCCAAGAATAAAAGCCCTGTTGCTTATCTATTTATGATACGACTGGTTAGTGAAATAAATATTGGGTATTGCAACTCTAACAAAACTTTTAAATATGACAAAAGAATAAAAAAGAAAAATGAATCAAACATTAGATGAGATTGAATAAGCCAGCGTAAGCAGCCAGTAGAAATTAGTCAAGCTATAGAGTGCACAGAAGGAGGCAAGAGGGACAAGGTATTTGTATGCCAATAAGCAAATGCACCGGAAAAACTTATTTCCTCAGTGGCAACGTCACATGCAGCAACATTATATTAAGGACTTCCTCTAAAAGATTCGAATCCTAGAATATCTACCACTCAAATAGCCTGCACAGAAAATGTAGATCTTGACACAAGAGCAGTGTGATGAATCCTATAGATCCCTCACTGTACCCTTGCCTAAAGTCTCCCCCCAGGCGCCCAAGGGAAGGCAGGTGCTTCCTGATCCTGACATTGGGGGTGGTGTACTGTGGGAGGATCACCTGGGAGGAGACACGGCCCAGGGAGGTGAAGGGATCCCGTAGGATGGGACACAGTATTCTCCTTTGAAAATCATACAATGGCTTATTGCTATTATAATGTGTCTGGCCCGCATATTGAGTTTAGAAATATGGGAAAAGGGAGTACAACATCCTTAGATTCCCCCACCTAAGGAGGACCCTGTTAAACCTGATGTGGTCAAACATCCCCCTTACTCCCAAAGCTATGGAGAAAGGAAATATGTAAATGGAGGCATGAATGAACCGCCTTTCCCTTCTGTGGCAAAACATTATGACATATTTGTAAAAGTGTATAAACATAATAGTTCTGAAGTTAAAAGTGGTAAATTACTATTTGCAGATTTCGTTGCTTGGGACTCTAAGTACCATAATCCCAAGAATATTGGGATGAAGAAGAGGGCTGAAGAGCAGTACAGGCCTAAAGGTCAGGCAATTAGGCTTAACAGCCCACACCTGAGGGAGGCTGAGAGGCTTAAAAAGCTCCTTCAGGTGCAGGCTAGAAGAAGCAGACGTGGTTGGAGATGTAGTAGCAGTTGTAGCAGCAGAAGTACTTGCTGGGGCAGGAGGAGGTGGCAGAAGAAAGCATGCTGCCTGCAGAAGCCACAGTATTGGGAGGAAAGAAAGGATGCCAGGAAATTCCATACGTTTATTGGAAAAGCAGAGCAGTGTAAACTGTATGGTGTACATCTGAAGGAGTTAGGTCAGGCAGGAGAGTGGACCAGACCGAAGAAGAGTAGGTTTGGCAAGAGAGTCGACCAGACAGGAGAAGTAGTAGAAGACCGAGAGTGGGTCACCCCGGTAGAAGAAGAAGTGGTGTTTCATGGTGCCAAGAGAAAAGCACTGCGAGGAAAAACCTGTGTTTCATGGTGCCAAGAGAAAAACACTGTGAAAAGAGTCGTAGAGGAAGTTGGTGTATTTCATGGTGCCAAAAAGGAAGCACTGTGATATTTTCGGAGTCAAGAAGTTATTGTGTTACGTGGTACTGCAATAGAAACACTACATACTGTTTAAGGAACTTTGTGAAATATACTTCCTGGTGGAGAAAGAAGTTTTGTGAAGTTTTGGGTGTTTTTCTTCAACAAAATAGACTTTGTCAAAAACTCTGATGGAACCCTGTTTGAACCTCAGATTTTCTTGTTTTGGGTTGACTGACTTAAAAACAGCGGAAGGAAAAATTCACCCAGGTTATGAACATAGAATTTAAAGGTGTTACAAATATACGTTTTTACTTTACGAATTGCCATATACGTGCTCGTTTATATTTATGTTTAAGTGTGGAGTGTTTTTCCTTAGTTCATTTAGGTAGGGAAATCCCTGAGAGTAGGGCAAGTGAGGTGTTGGATTTACATTTCTGACCCCTCACAGGTGTCAATCACAGAATCTGTCCTTAGTGGCCCGATATACCATGAGGACCATCTCACAGAGGAGGGTCATTTTATACCTGTTCCATCCGCTCTTTGGACCACAATAGTGTACGTTACCACAACAGTGTCCTTAAGACTACATGGGTCAGTGCCTTGACCCAAACAGTTGTACTTTTTCAGACTGGTAGCAGTGTACTTTATTATAGTAAAAAAAGAAAAAGGTCTGGGAGCCCCTCTACCGAGAACAAACACGGCCAAATAACCTGTTTTCTGGGAAGGTGCCCACACAGGAGGGTCTACAACCACGTTTTAGCTCACTGTACCTTTCATAGAGGAGAAATATCCAGTTGCATATCAGAGTGGTCCCACCCACGGGCATTCCAACACTGAAATGCTACGCAATTCTGCTCTGAACACAAGTACCAACAGCAACCCAGACACATGTTTCTGCCTAATCACAGGCACAGCTTCACCTCACGGTTTAGGCCAGACTAGGCACCTTCCCAGAGAACAGGTTATTTGGTCTAGCATTTCAGTGCTGCTTTTAGCTCCTGCTTTTCCAGTCTTCATTTCGAACCCTGCAGGACACAGGGTCCAGATCCATCTCCCAACATCAAGCCAAGAATTAGTTGACGCCATCTACATGAATAAATTGACTTTGTGGCGAACCTTCGAGCTGAGAGGTACATTTAGGATGCCGTCCAACAAGTCCCATTCTTTGTATGTCAGCCTCTCAGCAACCAAGCATGAAGGTTTGGGTGGAGGTCCTGTCCCTCCGACTGGAAGAGCAGAGCCACTCTTTTTGCAAAGTGCCAGGCAGGGAATATGGACATGGCCAGCAACTCCGGCTAACATCAACGTAAGTCCAAACAGGCGCAATCTTCTAAGAATAAGCAGAATGATGAGGATCAGCGGGAACGCATAAATGTCGTCTTAAGTCCAGTCTACTGCCAAGGTGTCCCCCAGAGCTAGGAAAATCCCTGGAGCAGAATTACTTCCACTTCCTGTTCACATTGGAAGCAAAGAGATCCCGCAGCAGGATAACATCTTCTAAAAGAAATTCCTGGCAGAGCTCCCATTAGTGGGAGGCAAAAGTCTATGTCTATGTTCAAGGCATCTGCTGTGACATTCTCTCTTCTGGCCAGATGAGTGGCCATCATTCTCCAGAGCCCAGAACCACAGTCCCATTGCTTCTGTGCTAAGAGGTAAGGACCCTACACTACCCAGACTGTTGAGGTAGTGCATAGCCACTATGTTGTCCAAAAGGATCAGCACACATATCCCCTTCATAGAGGGGCGGAAGGCTACCAGCCCAGCCTGATAAATGTGCTCCAGAGACTCAAAGGCCACAGTCGGGTCCAATAAGGGAGCACCCCAATCGGACACATCCGTGGCTACTGCCACCTGTGGAAAGAATTGACGGAATAACAAGCCTTTCAGTAGGTTGTCCCTGGAGGACTGCCAAGCAAGGTCTCAAGCAACCAAACTCGATACCTGCTGAAGATCCGACATGTAACCCTGAAACTGCAACCACTGGCAACTTAGCAGCTACTGAAGCAACCTCATACACAGTCATGCCTCTGGAACCACCAGAATGCACAAGGCCATGAGACCCAGGAGACAAAGAATGGCTGAGGTAGGAACTTGCCCCTGGGATTGGAGGAGATGTACCCAGTGCTTAATTTGCAGAGGCGTTTGACAGGGCCCAGCCCTGGTACTTATTTTTGAGCCCCTGCACCGATTGTCTCAAACTCACTTTAATTATTAAGCGAGTGGTGCTAGTCAGTGCATCCATCAACCACAATGAGCAGGTGCAAGCTGTGGTGTAACCCTAATTATGTCGACACTGTGGAGAGCAGCAACTGCCCAACCACAGTGTCGCAGGAGTGCTAGAAAATATTTGGGCCCCAGCACTTGCCCTTGAGTAGAAAGGCTCTGCCGAGGCGAATGTCTAAGACAACCCCGATGTTCAGAAGTAACTGGGACAGTGCAATATGGGACTTTGTGAAGTTCTGGGAAAAGTCCAAGCTATGCAGCAGGCTTGGTGTACTTGCAAAGCAAATGTGCCAATGCCTGGTCCAGCAAGCCAGTCGTCCATGTAGTTGAAGACATGAGCCCCTACGAATGCCAGCAGCTTGGTGGAAACCCTGTGTGCTGAAGAAAGACCGAACGGCAGGACTGATGATGACCCACAACAAAGTTCTGATAATTCCTGTGCTTCAGGTGAATGGGCAAGGGAAAGTAGGCACCCTCAAGGTCAAGTGATACCAATCAGTCCTGCAGATCAAGAGTCTGAAGGATCTGAACTAGAGTTACCATCTTGAAATATGTCCTTTTGCAGTTACAAATTCAGAAGCCCGAGATCCAGTATTGGACGCAAGCTTCCGTTTTTCTTTCGAAAACCAGAAAACAAGTTGAATATCACTCCTTGCCTCGCTCTGAGTACGGTAGCAGTTCTATTGTGCCATCGAGAGAAGCTGACGGACCTCCTCCAAGAGGACGGTGTCCCGGGGCCACGTGATGGTGTAAGGAAAGTCGTCCAGAGGATGTGAATGAAAGGGAGGCAGTAACCCTGCTGAAAGACCTTGTAAGGTCCAAGTATCGGACATGGTTCAAGGCCATTCCATGCTGAACATGGAAATTCTCCCTCCCACAGGGGACATGTGGCAAAGTGTTTCAGAGGTTTTGCACCATGGGCGGCTGCAGGGACAGTGGCTGCTCCTATTCCACTCATAGGGGCAGCTCTGTCTCTTTCTCTTGGGAAGGGTCCGCCTTGCAGTATTCCAGGGCAGACAGACCTCTTCCCTGGGGGCATAGGAGGAGGAACGGAAAAACCACAACCCCTTGTGAATGGAACGGCGGGTTGCTGTATGAGCAGATGCAAAGACTGTTACTTTGGAGAACTGAAACCGTTGCAGGGCTTCTTGGCCTTGGCCCCAAACAGGGCACGTACAGAAGCATTGACTGCATATCCTGCACAAAGCCATTGTCCTCATCCAAGAGTGACATCATACCAGCGTGTTTGTGGGCATGGAATGCTCAACACAGGCAGCTGTGTCAAGTCCCAATTGAAGGATCTGACAGGAAGCCTCTCTGCCATCTTGTACAATGGCAAAAAATCCTTTTCTCATGTCCTGTCAGGGATGTGGACTTCTGCATTGGCCACTGTGGCCCAAAGACCAAACAATAACTTTGCCAGGATGCAGGAGGAGCTAATCACACAGAAGGCAAACTCCTTCTTTCGCAAGGCATCCAGTCTCGTACTCTTTCTGGCAGATGGCAGAGAAGGAAAGATGAATGTCTTTAAATTCGAAGTCTACGCCTGAACCATTAAGCTCTCAGGAGAGGCATGGTGGACAAAAAGGCTGGACCCGAGGGAGCACGGCAAAGTTTCTTTGTTAGCTTTCGGTCGACTGCAGGTGTAGAGGCAAGCATTTCCCACAATTCCAGCACCAGAGCTCTCACAGGTTTACGCCGACGGGTCCGGCGATCCAGCCTGGGGAAGCAGGAACCAGTGCTCTGGGGGAGAAGCAGACGACACAGGTTAAGGTCGGAGCAGAACAGGGGCTGCCGTCTGACCACGCATGGTCTGTATGCAGCTACGCGGGAGCTTCCTGACGGAGACCGCCTAATAAGCACCGAGAAGAGATAGGACAGAACCTCACAGCTCAAGCGCCCAATAATAAAAGAAAACCCCAGCGGAATATGCACTTTGTGGCTGAAAATAGAACCTACACAGGGGAAGAAATATAGTATTTCCTAGCAGAGTGGTTAAGAACGTACATCTAAAGGCTCCTGCATCAACCCCACTCAGAAGCCGTGAACAGGACTGATCATGCGTGGAACCCGGTAATCCAAGCCCCACAGGAGTAAACATGGACAGTGAGGTAGAGAACCCGGAGTCTGTTGATACTGGCCAACTTAAAACAGCGGTAGAACTTTGCGACGACAGCGACGTAGAGGGAGGAAGAGCCGAAGGGATAAAGGCACAGCCCCCCGACCCCCTTCTGCTGCGTTAGGACACAGACATTGACAGTCTGATGTAATAAGGCGCGGGCCCTGAGCTGACTGGTGGCCCTCTGATGCAAGGGGGATAAGGAAATCAGCAACGAAAATATGTCCTGTGAGGGGAGAAGCACTATTCCAAATTTCAATGTGCAGATTCAAGTAAGACCATGGAGGGAAATAATCCGAAAGGGTTTCTGGAAGAACAAAGTGTGGGAAACCATTAAGGAGGGGATTGGCAGTGACCAGTAAAGGGAACTACAGGGCTCATTGCCTCTATATTATCACATGACTGGTTGAATACAGAGATAAAGAGGAGAACGCCTGCACCAACAAGCTCAGCCCAGCCCAGAGACCCCTGATGCCATGGGTAAAATCCAGAAGTGCCACAGTGAAAGCCAAAGGGGCACAGAGGCATCCAGAGGGATAAATTGAGAGGTGCTGGAAAGTGAAACAGACAGAGGGCGACACCACCCACACCCAGACAACCACAGAACCGGAGAACATTAAAACATCAGTCACCATGACAACGGACAAGGAGGAACTACTGGACTGCCTGAAAAGAATGCAGGCAAGAATGACGAGCATGTTTCAGGTCCAAATGGGGCAGATGAAGGAGGAACTGAAACTGGCATTACAAGAGGTCACAAAAGAGATTAATGAACTGGGGGAAAGAGTGGATATGGTTGAGAACGGTCTCTCCAGCATGGCAGAAGAAGCCAAACAAAGCAGCATCCTGCTGGAAAAAGTGGGTAGAGCTACAGGCTGAAGATTTGGAAAACAGATTGCGCAGATCTAACATCAGGATCAAAGGTCTGGCGGAGTCGATACTGGATGGGGACCTGAGGGACACAATGCAACAATGCTTCAGCAGTCTAATTAGCAATACCCAACCAGAAGAAATCCGGTTCGATAGAATACATCGAGTCAGTCCTAAAAAGAAAGAGCCGGGGGCGGGACCTACAGACGTATTGTTGGCCTGTTCCTCATTTACACAAAAAGACGACATCTTGAGCGCAGCCAGGTCGCACACAGACCTGACGATTAACGGAAATCGCGTCCAGCTCTACCGAGACTTGGCCCTCTCAACTCTCCACAAGAGAAGGCTAATGCAGCCAGTAACAAAGGCCCTGATGGCTAATCGGATAAAGTATTAATCGGCCTATCCTTTTGGCCTAATCTTTACTTGGGAAGGTAAGAAACAACAAATTAGCACATGTGAAGAAGGGCTGACATTACTACACATAGAACAGGACCAGAACCAAGCGGAATGCAATCTGCAGCAAAGCCCTGCAAATGACTCAGCCAACCCGTGGGAATGGACGACCGGAAAAAGGAGGAAAGACTGAGTCTCTGCACTGACGGGCCCTGACAAGCAAACAGATAGAACTGGATGGAGGCATGATGTCACGTACGACACCTGATTAGTGACCTCATTGAGATGGCTCCCAAAGAGGGAAGTAAGGTTGCAAGACAAAAGAATGTAAGCCGGGGTGGAGGTGGACGGAGACGCATCTTGGAAATGAACTCTGGATATGGTAATATCCGGGTGGTAAGGCAGATTGCGAGAGAGTGTGGTCCAACGCCCTGGTCGGAAGCCAGGGAGAGTCCTGACCACATATGGACAAGGGGAGAGGAGGAAGTGAGGGGGAGGGATAAAGGGCAGGAGGAAAGGGAGTTGGAAACAAGGAAAAGGGAGGAGTAGAAATGGGTTCAAAGTAGGAGTTTGAAAGTTAACATCCCAGTAGAGAAACAATCAAGGAGGCTTAAGGGCAAGAATCAAGGGCAGCATACACCACAGAACATTCCCTTATGGATGAGGCAATAATTGTAACTCTGAATGTGCAAAGGCTGAATTCCCCAATGAAGTGTCGTGTGATATTGGGGAGGTTATTAGAACTCCATGTATCGGTAGGGATTTTACAAGAAACGCACCTCCTCCCAGAAGATGAAAGAAGAATGTCACATAAAGTGTTCCCCCAGCAATACTATGCCTATGGTGGGAGGAAGATAAAGGTAGTAGTTATTTTGTTTAATAGAGAGCTGAGAATCCGGTAAAAGCACCTCCTTGGAGATCCGGAGGGGAGATACTTAGGCCTCAAGGGCTGGATCAGGGGGCAGATATATACCATCATCGCACTATACGTCCCCAACGAAAAGCAAGACACATACATTGGTGAAATTCTGTGTAAAATTCACTGGACCAAAGATATATGCAGGAAAGGTATCCAGGGTCAGGTAAGTACCCGCAGTCACTTTGCAAGAGTTTCAGGTGATTAGAATGTTCCCCATAGAAGTCAATGGGACAGTCAATAGGCAGATCTGTGTGTAAGGGGAAAACCGAGATCTCAGTTGTACTCCACAGGTGCAGTGTGTATTTGGTGGCCAACAATCCCAGAGGATGAAGGAGTAGACTGTTAGGAAGAGCTCTGGAAGCATGTCAGAGAATCAGTAGCCCTGATAGGAGATGCACCACAGAACGAAAACCTTCAATGGAAGCCAAAAGGGAAAAATCAGTCCAAGCCCGTCTGCGAAAAGCTTTAATAACCGACCCCGGAAACCACTGGGGGTATGTATCAAGAAGAACCCACCAACACAGGGTCAAGAGGTGGGTGCTCACAGTGACTGCTCCCAAAAAGTTGGTTCAGGAAGCTTGAAACAACCTAGGGAGTAGAAGGAACATGACTTGCCTCTAATGTTCTTTGTTTGTATTCCCCTCCCATAGATATCCTCCAGTGCCAGCTGTTCTCTGAAAATCTCAACAGGGGGTGTAGTATGGCTCTACGACACGTTCCCATGCTCATGGGCACTGGACAGGACTCTGTGCTGGTCACACAGTAACTGAGCACCCTAGTCAGGTCCAACCTATGGAGCCTCTCCTCTCCTTTTGAGGGATGAGGTGGTGGAACAAAACGGGTAGTTCAATTTTGTAGTTAAGATGAAACTCTGATACAACCTTTGGCAAAAAATATGACCTAACCCCGAGCGTAAACTCCTTGAAAAACTGGAGAAAAGGTGCTTTACAATACAATGTTTGCCTCTCACAAGGCCAGCTGGTGTGATGGCCACTAAAAACACTGTCTTCAGTGCGAGGAGTTGAATCAAAATGAAATGTAAAGGTTCGAAAGGTGCCACAATCAAGAAAGAAAAGAACAGGATCAAGTCGAACCAAAGATTGGCCCGGAGGAAACACATTTACAAGCCCCTTAAGAAATTGAGCAACCGGGGTGTTGAAAACAAAAACCTTTTACCAGGGACTTCTTGAATAAAGAAAGGTAGGTCAAAATATTCTTGAAATCCCCATTTAGCTAGAGACAGCAAAAACTTAATCACCACCAAAGTGAGGCACAAAAGTGGAGGTGCACTTCTCTCTCTACACCATCACTCGAGGTTCCACGATCTGTGTGAATAAATGGACCTCGTAGTGGGCCTGCATGCAGCCAGTGGCACCTACACAGGGTCATATGGAAAATCACAGCCATCATACCTTCGGCCTCTCAAAGGTCGAGTATGGAGACAAAGACCTTGGGTTCAGGTCAAATACCCCACCTTCTGACTGGGACAATTGGATATCCCTCCAAAAGAAGACTAAAGAAGACTGTTACGTGGACATTCTTCGTCCATAATCCAGAGCGATCAGAATTAGGCATCATTTTCAACCTCCTGAGGACCAACGGGATGACCGGAATGGGAGCAAATGTGTCAAACGTCTGCTCAACTAAGAAGGCATGCCCCTCCGCTGGGGCGCAAACGCCTGACTCACAATTCCCTCAGTCAGGTTTACAGTCTCACAAATGTTAATCTCTTTTACAATGTGTCAAGGATTTTCGATTGTACAAGGGGTTTTGCGTGACCTTGGTATGACCACCTTGAAACCTCACGTCAGCCTTCCCTATGGCCTCTTGGTCCTGGTATTTTCCTTCCCCTTTTTGCTCAATATCGTCTTTTTGTTCAGGAGAGGCGTACCAGTTAGTGACCTCGGACACGCGCCCATGTAGCGCCAGACAACTCCGTCTCTGGTACCCAATGTGCACACACCGGTGTTAGGGAGAATTCTCTCTTTAGGCTGAATTTCCTAAACTAGTAAGTGCCTCAGCAGCTTTGCTGGATTTCTGGAGTTTTTTTTTTCTCCTGCCAAGAGTGAGACTCTTTTTCTTCCACTCTTGGACATGATTTATGGTGTTCCTTTGACTGGTTATGTGTTTTATGGGCTATGGGGTCCTTTACTCCATAGGGTCTCATGTGTTTTTCCTATGTGTGTTACACAGCACCCTCTGTGCAGTAACACAGGGGTGTCATAGTGACACCCCACCATAGACTCCATACCCTGGGACTGACTACTGTCTCCCAGGGCATGTAAAGTCACCATTGGCTTTACTAGTCCCAAATTATGAACAGAAACCAGTACAAACCATCATATTGTGGACGTACTGGTCGGGACAATTCGATCACCCCGGGGCCTGTTAGTCGAGGGGGCACGTCTCCGTCCCCCATGATCGAGTTTTGGCTGGTGGCAGTGGAAACTACTTTTTATATTCGACCGCGAATATATCCCTATGGGATTTTCCCAATGTTCGAGGCTACCAACTTTAATTATTTAATTCTCATAGCCTCGAACATACCGCTGGTTTATTAATTTATTAATTCGCCGGTTGGTATTTTTTGCCAGGACTCGATTCTAAAATGGTGTTTGTGTTCTCTTCTGTGACTCCAACCCAAGTCGAGCCCTTTGTTCCACTTTTTGGCGGGCTTCTCCACAGAAGCCTCCAAAAGTGGTGCCACTCTGTCTGGGTATCACAGGGGCTATGGGAGGGGGTTTAGGCACCCTGGACTGAGTTACCTTGGTAACTCAAGTCGCACTCTTGTGTGATTGGCCCAAGTGGTGAGCCGGCCGGCTCACCACTTAGCATGTTTTATTGACAGCTAGGCTGAGTGAATGGGGGTGTGCTGCATAAAAGCAGGGCTTTGGGGACTGGAACTTCAGAAGTTGTCACAGGACCTGAGAATCCGACGAGGGAGAAGCAGAGCTGACCAGCCACGACGACACCACCGGTGGAGCCCTGCGGAACCGACTCACCACTTCCCGACGACAGAGAAGATCTCCCGGCTGGAGAGGCTTCTTCCCCTGACTGGTGGGCACAACCAGTTTACCTTCTTCTCTTCGCATCCCAGGCCGTCTTGTGGTCGAATTGCCCGTTCCAAGCACCCCGGCAACGGGATAGCCATTTACCACTGGACAGCGAATAAAAGGACCGCTCCTTTTACCTGAGAACTCTGCGGCTGGTTTCTTCCCTGGCAGTGCAACAGACTCCTGTCTTCCTCCCCGACGAGATCCTCCCTTCCCCCGGACGAAGCACCGACTTGCATCCGCTGCCAGGAACAACTGCCCCCGCTGGAGCGTTCTCACCACTTTAAGGTACCGTGTCCACCAGGCCTCCCTTTCTAAAGATTGCTACAAGGTAATAATAACCCCTTAACCTTCTGGACTGGGCTGGCCGCCTTGACCTTCTAACTGGTCCCTTTCTTTGATCCAACTCTTTTTAAACTTTTTCAAGACTTTTGTGCACTGCAACCGTGTGACCTTGGACACATTTCATTTTGATCCCCTTAAAGTGGATCCGGCCTACTGAACTCTAAACTCTTGGTTTTACTTTGCCTTGCTCTCTTGTTGTGTTCTTGTAAAAGTGTTGGGATCTGTTTCAATTTATACTCTGCTTTTCTCTCCCTTTTAAAACAAATTATTAGAGTGCCATCTGCGTTAAGCGCTCACCGCTGTCTGAAAATAAGTGGGGCTTTACTTAAGACTTGTCTAATATTCTTTTAAGGGAGTGTATATCTTTTAGTGACCGTGTTTTTGAATTGCTTACTATTAGTGCCTGTGTGTTTTTCTAGATGTGGTTTTAAATAAATAATTATATCTCTTTTACACCAAGCCCTGGTCAGTGTTTACTTGTTCTACTGTGTTCTTTTGACCTATTGTGAATACTCTGTATACTGCCTAACTCTTCTTGAGGGAAGTCTGACTGCTCAGCCACAGCTACCAAGTGAATCTGTGTGGTACAGACTGCTACCAAGTGGGTTTACTGCCAAACACCTGTAGTCTTAAATCTTTTGCAGTGGTCCCAGAGGGAACTGCACAGGTTTCTGCCTAACAAACGGACCTCTTTATCTTTGCATTGTTGCCACGGCAACCTCAAGTCAGTCCGGCCCACTATCAGGTTCTTCCGACTCACCAGCTGTGTTGAACTCTGTGGCGTTTCTTTTGCCGCTGGAGTCAAGGACAGTACCAAGATGGCAACCGTGTCTCCCTGCCCTGGCTATCAGTGCCGCAGGGCTCCATGTACCGCTGACATCCGTCACACCATTCGCCAGCTGTGATTCCCGGGCTTATGTTTCTTTTGTTGAAGGCTTTGCGGGTCTGGGTTGAAAAGGGCAAAGGCAACTCCCTCTTTGACTTCCTTTCAGGTCTCGCCGCCTTTCTCATCTGTTTGAACTGCTATCCTGGAATACTGGTTTCCTCATGCATTCAGCCTTGCTCGGAGTGTGCTCTTGTGCTCTGCCTTTTATCCCAGTGTGGAAGGGAAAGGGCAGTCAGTTGTGTGTGGTTGTCGGCCATTGCCTGACTCTGCCGGACCCTTGTGATGGGACATGTCAGCTAAACAGCTCTGATATTAGTCTATTGTCGCTAACTGGGTGAGCAAGTGTTTGCGTCAGAAAAAGGGGCGGTAGAGCTTGTATGTATTCTACTGGATAGGTGATCCTCCCACACTGGTCCACCCCCAGGAACTGGATCCAATAGCGATGGCCGTGTCCTGGCCACCTAGATGACAGATCACCAGGGACTAGTAAGTGAGACACCTTCAGGTTTCTCACACTCGCACACATCTGTTTTCTCCAGAGTAAGCTCTTTGGTGTCAGTGACGTCCTCGGAAGACTTGGGGGTAGAGTGGGACAGCAACTTTGAAGGGGGCAGGGTGGGTTGCCTATTGCCAACTTTGCTGCTCGTTCATTAAAGGTTTTTGGGTTCATCAACTGGAACGAGACACATTGCTCCATGTTGTGGTCTGTCCCCAGGCACCAATATGCAAATATTGTGCGAGTATGTGATGGACATCTTGGAGCTGTAGTCCTGGCATCGCTTTGAACCCTAATGCTTGGGGCCTGGTATAATGTTGCCAAGAAAAGTTTCTCCAAGATGTTCTGAGAAAACAGCATGCTGAGCATGAGGACAAAAATAACTAAGGTAGAGTGGCATAATGAGTACAAGATGTATGAATACCGACATATCCTGAGTCAATGAGTATGAGAAGCCAGGAAGGTGTTTAAGAGCCGCACTATGCCCCCTGTTGAGATTTTCCAAAAACAGCTGGCGCAGAAGGATAGCTATTCAGACGAGGAATCTGTGGGAGGATGCAATCCATTGAAGTCTTCTTTTCAGGCACGGTTTACTGGATCTTAACAGCTAGGGTCTTCAACCCATTCTGGGATGGCCATTTCACACCCACAGGATGTGAAATGGCTGTCCCAGGCCAGGAAGTGGTCTACACCCGTTCAAACCACTACAGAGGGTGCATGGTTGGGCTCACAAAGATCCTGCATGTGCACAACAGCCATTTGGGGTCTACCTTGTGGATTCCCTGAAAAAAGGACGCCCCTACAAATGGTGCGAGCAGGACTTTAAAAAAATACCTTGGTACCCAAATGGCTGCTAAAAAGGTACATTGGGCCATCAATGGAGTAATTCAACTTGAACCTCTGGTTTAATCCAAATTAAATTACAGCTGCCACCAGCCATCTCAATACGATCTGTGATATACTCTCCCTAGGACCATGATGGAAAGCTTAGAAAGCTCCCCATTTCTAGGAATCTTAAAGGCAACCATGGGACTATATACTCGCAGCAAGCCAAAAAGGGTTGCAGTGCTTTGGAACTTGGATAGAATATCCCTAACCACCAAAAATAGGCCAGAGATGCAAAAAAGTGAAAGGGAAAAGCAAAAAGTCAAGGGGTCCCTAAAAAGGATTTGCAGATGGGGAAGGAGGGCTTGTTCGAGAAGAACAAATTACTTGCCTCTCAGTAATCATCTTTTTAATGGATGTTCCTCCTACGGATTCCTCATCTAGGATAACTGTCTCCCAACCGCAGATATTCTTCAGAAACTTTCCATCATCAGGGAGCACAGCGCAGCTCCACTCAACACCACTATGTGCATTCAGAAGACAGGGCATCTGGGCCAGTATATATTGAGGTGCTGCGCCCCGTGACCTAAGTTCCACCTTTTTATCTTAGCTCTCCGACCCTGAGGAAGCGCGCAACTGAAAGGTGTAATAGCAAACTTCCAAGTGGGGTCGGTTGGGAGTATGATGAGGAATTTGTGGGAGACACATTCAACAGAAGGAACATTACCAAGAGACAAGTCATTTGTTCCAACTGAAACTCTCCTCCCAAGGATTCCTAGTCTATGATAGACTTGCACAGCAATTTGTAGAACTGGAGGAGCGAGAACAGTAAAGACATTACCTATACCACAAAGCTCTGGAGCACCGCTCTACCAAAACAAGCATCCTGCCCTGATTTGGAATACATGCAGTAATTTTTGGAGAAAGTGTGCAGTGCGGCCCATCAAAGCCACATGCCAAATGTCCAGAACAGGCACAGCCCTCTGCAAGGCAGAAGTGACAGCCAGTCATCTGGTCGAATGAGCTCTGAGATCTGCAGGCACAACCTTTTCAGGGAGATCGTAGCCTTCCGAGATGCACGAAATGATCCACATCATCAGGGTCTGCTTCGTCATAACTCTATCAGCATGGCACCAACATAACCCACAAAAGGTGGTCTTCTTTCCTGCCATCCCTTGTCCGAGAGATGTTGTAGCCGAGGGCCCGCACTGGGTCCAGCCGATGGTTACCACTCCTCTGCCTTGGAAGGATGAGGCAGAGAAGAAAAAAAAAAAAGACAAGTAGATGGATCTTTTGAGAGAGATGGAAAGCTGAGACTGCCTCTGGAAGAAAGGGCAGCCTCGCTCTCAACGTGACCTCTTTAGAGTAAACCATATAGGGAGGTTTAACCAATAGTGCTTGGAGTTCTCACCTGCCTAGTGGAAGTGATAGCAACCAGGATAATCTCCTTAAAGTGAGCAACTTTAAAGAAGAAGAATGCAGGTGCTCAAACGGGGCACCCATAAAAAAGTAAATATCACATTTTAATCCCACGCCATAACACACTGGCGTAAGGGAAACTGGTTGCACAATTCCCACACAAATTGCCTAACAGTGGGGACTACTGAGTGAAAGCAGACCTCCCTGGAGATGCGGCGTTGCAAGCAGAGTGCTCGAGACCTGTTGGAAGATGCAGAGCTTATGCAGCGGGAAGCGAAGCTGAGAGAGGGAGACCGGCGCAACAGAGCAAAGCGGTCATGTCAATCCCGAGCTGCAGGAGGAGCATCGCTGGGTGCACGGAGCCACAGAGCCGCAGGGAGACTCAGCGAGGTACCGCACTGCAAAGAGAACTCATGGCGGCAGAGGACCTTGCAGGAAAGCCGCAAGCTTCGACAATGAGTGTACCAAGAAGGGGGAACACCGGGCTGGCAGGTGAACACACAAAGCAAGCAATGAACATTGATTTGAATGCAAGCAAACAATTCTGTGAATACAGATTTGAGTGAAACCAAGTTTAAGCACCTTTTAATACCAATTGGAATGAAAGCAAATGTTAAAATGTATTGGAGTGCACAAAAGTTTGTGAAACTGCCTGAAACAAGGAACTGTATTATATGGGAAACCAACCATTGGCAAAAGCCAAGAGAACTGTATTAGATGAGAAAACAAGCATTGGCAGGAGCCAGGAGAATACAAGAAAGCATAAGTGCATGGTGGCAAACCAAGCCACGGTACAATGTCAGGAGAGTGCGACATAGGTGAATGAATCAAGCAACACTGTCAAGTTGAAGCGGTGGCTCAGTGTTGATGGAAAAGAAGCAAGTAAGCTTTATCGGTTGCATGACCTGTAATGGGTGGTTCATGTGGTCCGATAACTGCGCCTAGACCGAGTGCCCCCCTGTATGGAAAGCCATTCAAAGCACCCACTAAGGAGCTTTGAACTGCAAAGAGCTTTTATGTGATTTTGAAGTCAAGAAACTGAACTACATATGTGAACAAGTGAACAGTAACAAAATAAGACAAGCTGGGAAGTGTGTCAAGGAAATGTGTTCCTTTGAAAAGCTGGAAGATTTTGAACTCTTGGGGAAGCCAACCCCTGTGCCTTATGAACTATTTCGAAATTGGGGAAGGGAAAGCGGATTACAAGCCAAGAGCTGTAAGAAGCTCTGAACTTTGATTTGAACACTACTTATTTTGATGCTGACATCCCTACACATTGTATACAGTTAGACGTGAGGGCAAGTATGGGTTTTGGACACAGACAGATGTTTGCTTTGGGCTTCCTGATACAGACTATCCTTAGTTTTCTTTAGGTAGGGAAATACCACCTTAGCAGAGGGCAAGTTAGGCATTATTCCATCCTGCATTTTTAGTTAATACATTTTTGTGGACCAAACTTGAACCTGTTGTCTGTGTCTGCTTACAATGTCTTCTTAACTTGTAAAATGGTTCATATCCCTCTCCTGGCACCAGTATGAAAATGTATGCAACCTACAGGCATAAATGGAATTGGTGGCAGGCCTATGAGTCAAGAGGACCACGACCAGGACGCCATCCGACAAATCCCACTCATTATATCTCAGCCACTCAAGCAGCCACAAATGAAGGTTCAGGCTGTTGAGGTTTGGATGGAGCACCTGCCCTTGCGACCGCGATAGCAGATGCGCCCGCCACGGAAAGCACGAGGGTGAGCAAATACACAAGTCCAGCAACTCCAGGTACTGTGTACTCTGGGTAAGTCCAGGGTGAACAAATTCATCATGGACCCAGCAAGAGGGATCAGTGGGAATACATAGAGGGGCGGGGGGAGGTGGTCATTCAGTGGTGCATACCCTAGGGCACCTGGTCAAGGAAATTCCCTGGAGCAGAACTTTCACTACCTATGCACGCTGAAAGCGAAGGGATCCACTAAGAGTCCCTCCTACAGGAGAAGATCTCTTCCAGGATGCCCTGGCAGAGCTTGTACTCATTGGAGGCTGGATTATTTCTGTTCAAGTCATCCGCAATGACGTTTGGGACTAGTCATTATCTAGAACCCACAACCACAGTCGCATTGCTTCGCAGCACAGAGGCAAAGACCCTATCATCACCTTGCTTGTTGAGGTACTGCATGGCTACCGTGTTGTCAGTCAGGACCAGCACATTCTTGTTATGCAATGAAGGGAGGAAAATGACTAGGGCCAGCCTGATCGCTCTCAATTCCAGCAAGTTGATGTGCTCTCGAAAATCTGATGGAGACCACAGGCTGTTCACTGTCAGGTCTAGCAGGTGAGCACCCTGCATCTATGACTACTGTCAGTTTCAGCCAGTGTTGGTGAAGCAACACCCCTTGCAACAGGTGGTCTCGTAGGGACCACCACGTTAGATCCCGGGATACTCTATGTAACCTGCAGAAGGGCTGAAGTGTGTACCCCAAAACAAAGACCACAGACAACCAGAAAGACACTGTAGCGACCTCATGTGCAGCTGGGCCTACAAAAATGCAGGAGGCCATGAGACCAAGCAAGCGCAGGAAGGCAGAGGGCGGAACACTCTCCTGTGATTGGAGGACATGAACCATCTTGGACATGTTGGCTACTTGGTCCTCAGGCACGAAGGTCCTGCTCAGTTGAGTGTCCAAGACTGCAGCGATAAACTGGAGGGCTGGGACAGCTGAAACCTGAGACTAAGTTAAAGGAGAAGCCCTACCTGTATAACAGGCTGCACATTCAGAACAGATGTGCCAATGCCTGGTCTGGGAAGTGACCTCGGATGAGCCAATCATCCAGGTAGGGGAAGACATGAATGCTTCTCTCCTGAGGTGAGCCGCAACCACTTTCAGCAGCTTGGTGCAGACCTTGGGTGACAAATACAGAAGGAATCTCAGGACCTTGAGCTGTTAGTGGAAACGGATCACTGTAAATCTCTATTATTGCTTTAGGTGACTAAGCACATGGAAGTAGGCATCCCATAGATGTAGGGATACCAGTCCTGCAGGTTGAGGGCCTGAAGGATTTGTGCTAGAGTAACCATCTTGAACTTGTCCTTCCACAGGTACCAGTTTATGTGGAGGAGGTCCAGCATGGGATGCAAGCTCCCATCTTTGGCAGCTCTTGCCTTGTTCTGAGCCGGGCCCCAATTCCCTAGCGCCTTTCGCCAGAAACTGACAGACCTCCTCAAACAGGACAGGGTTTGAGGGTAGCAGTGACTTGAGGGATGATGGTCTGGAGGGTGTTGTGCAAAAGAGGCAATATCCCTGGTGAAAAACCTGAAAGGTGCAGGCAATGAACGTGGCAAGACAAATCTGTGCCGAACAGGGAAAATCTTAAACCTAGAGGGGTTGTATGGTGGAGGGTCTTCTTTGATCAGGACTGGAGACACCCCTGCTGTCACGCTTGTGCGGGGACTGTCACTGGAACCGTCTTTCTACCGTCCGGTAGTGTCCTGAAGATGCCTGCGTCAGTGCCTACGCTCCTGGACCCCACCGGAAATCTTCCTTGCACCCGCAGCTCCTGGGCATCTTCTACTGGATCCAACAGTGGGAAAACCTATCCCCAGCGACTCCCAGTTGGCCTGCCAAGTCACTTGGGAAAATCAGAGTAAAGGTGGTGAGTTATCGCAATATTTACAGCCATCCCTATCTCCCCTATAAGAAACTTTGTGAATAACTTTGATTTATTTAATTCCTTCTCTTTTTAAATGTTTGAATTACAAGCTGTTTTAAGAGATAGAAAAGTATCTGTCTTAAATGTAAAATCCTTGATAAGTCTTCCGGAACATTGTTCACCACCACAATAACTCTTCCTGCCTTTGTCCCCTCTCCTAGAATAGGGACTTCACTTATAAAGTTAGGGTTTTCATTCTTGTGAGCTAATATTCCTTACTGCATAATTACTTACCTTCCTTTCAGGTGTTTAAGTGAATTGTATGCATTTCTACAAACCAAAGGTGACTGTATATATGTTTTATAACTGAGTGTTGTGTGATAGTATTATCTGCTTCATTTTTCTAGTGTTTTTGGACCTATAATAAATAAAGAATGTTAGTACAGTGAAGGCATCATTAAGCAAAACACAGACAACTGATTCAAAGTTCAAACAAAAATACTTTTTATTAACTTAAATGTCAGGATGGTATAAGGCCTAACTTGCCCTATGCTAAGGTGGAATTCCCCTACCTAAAGAAACTAAGGATAGTCTGAGTCAGTAATATCAACTTAAAAATCTGTCTTGCCTATACTTATCTATACTTGCCCTCACAACTTAATCTAAAACAATGTGTAGGGATGTCAACAAATTTAGTAGTGCTCCAAAATAAAGTTCTGAGTTTCGTCCAGCTCTTAACTTACTTTCCAGCTCCCGTTCCACAAGTTCAAGGCAGTTCCACAAAGTCTCGGAGTTCACTTCCCCAAGAAGACAGCAGAGTTCCAAAATGGTCTCAGGTTCCTTTCCCCAAGAAAACAACAGTTCTAAAATGGCCTCAGGGTTCCCTTCCAAAAGGCGCCAACACAGGTCTAGAAGTCTCAAAGTTCTCTTACCCAAATTCAAAACCATCTCAAAAGGTTGTGGAGTTATCTGCCCCCCAAGAAGAAAACGGAATTCTAAAAAGGGGCCTCAGGGTTCCCTCCCCCAAGGCAGCAACAATCTACCATGTTGTGGGCTTCACTTCCCCAAGACATCAGCTTGTCCAGCTGGCCAACTCACGCTTAGTTGCAGTCTCTTAACACTCAAAACCAACTCCAGGTCGACTTTACTCTCCTTCTGGTTCCTTGATAGTTTACACAGATTGCTCTCTTCTGCTTTCACTTCAGCAATCTCTTTCATATGTGAAGATTTGTTATCTGTAGGTTTCCTTGGCTTTCACAAACAGGCTATCTTCAGTCTAGGTGCAGTTGTCAGACCACACGGTCCACCCATTACAGGTCACGCAACCAATAACCCTAGGCTTCCTTGCCCACACAGGTTTTTCTGTCACTGCCCCTGTGTTTCGGTTCACGTTCACTTTGGTTTCTCGTTGCCAGTCTCTTGACTTTGCCACAGTGTGCTTTTCATGCAGTTCACTCCGTGGTGCTCAATTTCCTTCACCACACTACTTTCACATTCTTCAGTAAAGTTCATTACTTGCTTTTCACTATCTCATAACATTTGTTTTTTTTGTCTTTCAGTATTTAGCATGTGTCCTTCACGCATGCTTGCATTCCATTCATAGACTTATCAAAGCTTGCCTTTAGTTGGGTATTCAATAATTCACATTCTTTCACTTAAAGTTTAACTTGCTCATATTGTTCAATACAAACCCTCAACTTTGGGTTCACGTTTGCTTGCTCATCTCGTTCATCCGGCAATTACATTTGCCCTGTAGTAGCCCCAGGAGCACCCCGGTACAAGTGTTCCCTTTGATTCATTCACTGGTCCCTGGCGGCTTCTCTGAGCGTCTTCGTTCCTCGCTCTATGCTCCTCGTACCAGTCCCTGTAGCGTTGCGAGCCGGTTTGCACTTTGGAAGTCTCTCTGTGGGTTGCCGGCAGCTCCGCTGTCCTCTCACAGACGCTGCCGGTAGCTTGCAGCATTAGGGTCTCTTTCTTGCCCCCGACCAAGGAGGCTCTATCCGATGTGACCCACTCGGACCTCAGTGTCGCAGTCTCTCCTGGGTATTTGCCGGCGTCCTGACCTCCACACAGGACCATCCTTGACAACCCCCTTCTTGACAGGATTTCTCCCCTCGCAGGCCCCAAACACCCAGCCCGGCTTTTCTCCTGCTGGTCTCTCCCCCCGGATTGTCGGTTCCACCATTTATGCACCTGCAACCACTTAACAGGTTGCACAGGTTGCAGGTGAGAGTCCTTGAGTCTATTTCCCTGACCATAGTTACTGGTGTTCTCTGGACATGCCCGAACCGCCAACAGTCTTCAGGACTCTTCCTTGTCTCAGTACCAGAGTGGTGGGATGACATGTTAGTGTGTACTACTCCTAGTCGCCTCTTCCTTGTCCCATTACTAGAGCGGCATGAATGAGGGAAAATGAAAGGAAGTGATTGGCAACAGGCTATAAAAGGCAGGGGGAGGGTAAGGTTTGCTCTCACAAGGAAAAGGGGAAGATCCAACCCAACTCCTCAACATCCTCCTATACACCCTCTTCCTAGTTTTACTATATTGATGGTATTTTCTAGGGTCATCCTGGAAGGAAGAAATGGGAAAAGGTAACAATATCCCATAAAGGCTGCTGGGACTGAAGGTTCATCACGTAATGGAAATGGGGGATACTGTGTCTCACCCAAGTACACGCCCCTTCCATTCCCCAAGTCTACTCTACCCAGGTGACTCCCCTTTGCATATCCACCCCCAGGGTCAGGATCCAAAAGCGATGGCCCTACCCTGGTCACCTGAGCAGACGCTATTGGGGAGAAGGCAGTGAGAACACCTCCGGTTTCTCACAGTACGTAGCTGTTTAAGCGGACTCATTGCGTATTTCACTGTGTGGACTCGTTGTGGACCTCTTACCCCAGTAGCCTCTCCTGACACTAAGACTTGACCACTCTCGACGCTTACCTTAATTGGGTTTGGCTAACCTCTCGGAGTTCACTATAATTAGGGTGGCCTCCTGAAACCTGTCTACCCGGCCAGATTTTAGAAATCCATTTTAACAGCATTTTTCTTTTCATTTAATTAAACCACATTGAAACATGACCCATTGCAGACCGAGTCCTCCTTCTAGTTCACCACAGTACATTCTGGCGCGAAGCATTGTGACTTTTGGGCACAAGGCCCCACACTTTACAGAGTGATTATAGGGTATAGACTTCTGAAGCTAGGGAATCTTTCTTGAGATTCAGAAATCCGGCAACTAAACTGGCGAGGCAAGCACCAGCAAGGGACATCAATGTGTTGTTACCTTTAAGCCAAAGCTGAATAGAGGCAGGAAGAATATGATGAAATGAAAGCCAGTGAAGCCCATCAATCAAACCTGACACCGGACCAAGAGCAATAAATAACTGTTGGTCAGCCATAGCACAAACAAGCCCTGGCCTGATGCTGGACTTCAGGTACACTCGATACCAGCCTTCATAGCTAGGATTTACGTGTACGTCCTGTAAGGAATTCATGGTGGCAACAGTAAAGACAGACACAAGTGATCACAGTTCAAGGGAGTTTATCGAACTTTAAATGCAGGGTGGAAAAACGTCTAACCTAAACCTAAATCCAAGAGGGGAGCAATGAAAATAAGGCAGTCCTAGTGGTGTTATGTCAGATAAAAAGGCCTATACTAAGAAAAAAAACCTATTGCCAATCCTTACAACTAATATAAAAGAGTGTGGGATAATATTCAGAAGAAAGGAAGAAGTGTTCACAAAATAAGTCAGGATGCGGTAGCCTGGGTCACCCTTCCCCAGGTTTTGAGCACAGGGTAAGGTGGGATCTTGGAGCACAGTACACTCTCGAGCTTCCTCAGCACGAGACAACAGTTCCGCTTTTAACTGGTACAGCACACGCTCAAGCTTTCTCATCACAAGCCGACAATTCCATTGCGGCTATCAGGTTCTTCGATGGTAAAGTCGATTTTCAATAGACCTGCACTTGCCACCTCGCTGGCTGCACTACCAGTTTCGTTTTATCCCTTGCTCAACCACTTTCCACTTCTCCACTCTCCCTTGCACTTTTGCCCTTACCTCTCCCCTGCACTCGTGCGTTCTCAAAGTCACTGGGCCTAATAAAATTGTTGTTTTTGTTCCCCCTTGTTCCCCTCCCTTGCCTTGTCGCACTCTGAAACATTTGTGTATGAGCGCAATACAAATAAAATATCATTCATTCAAGTCTCTCGCCTTTGAGGCCTGCTGTATCCAACAAACAAAATGTACCGTTTCACATGTACATTGGGTGATGGTCTAACCCCTCTTCCAGGCGTAGACCCAAACAGTTCTTATTGATATCAGAACCTTCAGTATCTGAGTCCTTTGCTTCTGAGTGTCTGATAGTTCCAAAAAACCGAAAACATCAAACCAAAGTTCCTTTCGGATTTGCACTTGAGGTGAGGATTAGTCACCCCTGGGTCCCCCTCTTCCTGGCGTAGACACGTCCCGAATCTCAGCCTCCCTCCGCCGGGTTCACTATGGCTTATTCACATCCAGGGTGATGGTTCTTCAACCACCGAATCCCCTCTTCCAGGCACAGTCCCTTCTCGAATCGTAGCCTCTCTCCGCCGGGTTCACTATGGCTTTCCTCTGTTTCACAAAATCGTAATGTTGTTTTAAACAGTTCTCATGGTCATCCCTCTGCCGTGTTCACCTTTGTCAACACACTGTTTCTTGGGACTTTAGACTTCACTCCTCTTTATCGGCATCCCTCCTCCGGGTTCACTCGTGCCACTTTCCACTTTAGAGGGATTCATTCCCCTTTACGTTCTCAACAGTTTTCTCTTTTGATGCAGGATTCACTTCCCTTGCTTTCTAAACAGTTTGCCGGTCAAAGACTTTCGATTGTACAGGGATTTTGGTAGACCTCCTGTATGAACACTTTGATCTATCTTGGCGGCTCTCCTATAGCCTTTTTGTATCAGTAGTTTTTCAACACCAGAGCAACCAGAGTTTCTTGAGTTAGCACCCACTGGTGCTGGTCCCCTCTGCAGCTGGTTTCCCCTTTACTATTCACAGTTCTTCTCAATCTGCCACTTTGTGGGTTTCATTGAACACAGTTCAGTTCTTATCGACTTTCCCTTCGACTCACCGGCTGTGATGAACCGATTGGCTTTCCTTGGATCTGGAGTCAAGGCTGGTAGCATGGTAGCAGGCGTTTCCCTCGCTCCGGCTTATCAGCATAGGCACACTTCGTGTACCGTTGACACCTGCTGCAAGACACTTGGGCTATTGTCCACGGCCTTACGATTCCCTCTGCGAAGGTTTCACGGGTCTGAGTCGAACAGGGCAAGGTTGCGTCTTTCCTTGTCAGCCTCTCGATATTTTCTGCCTTTCTCCTAATTTTGAACTGCCTGGTCTGGATAGCTGTCTCCTCGTGCGGTCTGCCTTGCCTTTGTGTGCTTTCATGCTCCACCTTTTATCCCTGTGGGGAAAGGAAAGGGCTGTCAGGTGTGTGTGATTCAGATCAATTACCTGACTTTGCCTGACCCCTGGGTTGGGACATGTCAGGTAAACAAGTTTAGGGTTAGTATGTTTTCTACATCGGGAGAAAATGTTGGTGTCGGAAAAGGGGAGAGGTAGAGTTTCTAAATGTTCTTCGAGGTAGAATGGGGAAAAGGTGTTATAGGGAATTATAACTTTTACAACAGGGGGGTCTGATAAACTTTGAAGGGTGAGACTGATGGGATTCGTGAGACAGACGGGAAAGACTGGGATTACTATTTTGAACTAAACAAGGGGGATTGTGGGAACGGTAGTGTTTTGTCCTAGTAGACTGGGTGTTGGGAAACGAATAACCAGAAGGATGAGAGGAGAAGTGTTGGGAGTATTCGGCTAGAAAACGGGAATGCAGGGATTCTGGAAGATGTGGTTTTGAAGTCTAATGGGGGCTGTGCTCATAGTTGTTTTACCAGAGGTATAGGGGTGGTTGGGTTTTATTATGAGAGCTTCTTCAAGTGTAAGTGGGGTAGATGAATACCCAAAGAAAATCTCAGGGACTCCTCCCCGTCTTCGATGATGTAGCACTGTGTCTCACCTGGGGCTTTTCCCCAAGCATAAACCCGGGGCTCCCTTACCCAGGTGATCCTCCCTCGTCCACTCCCAGGGTTGGGATCTGAGAGCGCCAGCTCTCCCCTGACCGCCTATGCGTTTCCCTAAGGTCTACTTGGGAAACTGCCCTCAGGTTTCTCACAGTTCGTTAGAACAGAACTGGATGCAACTGCACACAGAGAAGGTGCCACCAACAAACAACTGCTTACTATGCAAGACATAGGGATGATCATAGACGCTGATGCTGGACCGGGCACACAAGTACCAGCTATAATTTCTAGGATGTAGTCGTAGGACCGATAGAACTTAACTGGATGCAGCTGTACTCCAATAAACGATTGCAGCGCCAACAAGACACAGGGATATACATAGCCTACTAGCCCGAACCCCAATGGGAGGTATTGTCACCTCGACAGGCACTGGAAGGTCATCAGGAACAGGGTCTCTGTCCAATCCACACAGACACTCAAACACACCAATATGCTAACTCTCTCCACTGCACCAACAAACAAGAGAATGCAGCTATACCCCTTGATTAATTCGGCCTAGCTGCACACATCCTTATAAACCTCCATGAACACCTAAACAGTCTTTAGAACGCAGCTATCCCCCATGAAAAAAAGATCACACACTCCCAGTCATAAACCCCATCGCCACCAGAATGCAGCTACCAAGTCCAATTGGCCTTGCTAAACACATTCTACTGATCTCACATAACCACCGCACCATGCCTAATACTAGAATGCAGCTACACACCACTTAATCCGCCCTGGCTGCACACATACTGAGTGCACCCAAGCACTATTTACTACACTACTCTCCACTGATCTGGACTACGGTCCCCGAGGGCGTTTAACCCACAGCACTTTGAAATCATACAAATGATAAAAAGGCACTATACAAATACCCAATAGCATAACATAAAATTTGCTTCCATCATACTGAATTACTTACCTTCTTTTATTTATTTCATTGATTGAATGCATTTTAAGAACCAATGGCGACTGTATATGATATGATTGGTTATTCATAACGCGCTTAATACCCAGAGGTTTCTAAGCACGGACCCAGGGATCAAACCTGTGTTTCCCCGTGCGGTCTTGTTTCCAAGGCGAGCACATTGCTGCTGAGCTATCCTCCGGAGACAATACAGGTTTATTATTGAGGGTTGTGCGATAGTATCACCTGCGTGTTTCCTTTTTCAGTGTGTGTTGAAGGCCTAGAATAAATATAGTATTTGTGTACATTCCTGTCTAAATTGAATTTTGAACTTCACTGTATGGACTTATTGTGGACCCCTGACCCCCACTTACACTCCTGCGAGAATAGCTTGAGTGCTCTCCATTGCTAGCATGATTGAGTTTTGGCTAACCTCTCAGAGTTTCCATGTTCACTATAACTAGGGTGGCCTCCTAAAATCTGTCCACCAGGCCTGGCTCTAGAAATCAAGTGACCTTATTGGAGGGCTCCCAGAACAAACCTTTAATATAAGGAGACATTCGGACCCAGAAGTCCAGCTGCCACTGGAGCTGAGAAGACACAAAGAAGAAGACTAACAAATGCTGGAGGACAGCTGCAGAAATCACCTTTGGCTCAGCCAACACCACCATTTTGTGAACCTAGACCATCAAGGTGCCTTTCTCCATTTGACTGGTGGGACCAACCAGTCAGCAGTCCTGTTTGAGGATGTTACTTTGCTTTTTCTCGGCAACGCCCAGATCCAGCTGAATTTGTTGCAAGGATTTTCTTCTGACCGAAAGACTGGAACTCAACTTGGGCATCATCAGGGCTCTGCTAGTAACTGAAAAACTGTTGTGGTGCCCTCCATAGAGAGACTGAAAGACAACCACTGGTGAAGGAACACATTACTTACCTGTAACTCCTGTTCTCCAGCATTGGTATCTTTCATGACTTCACATGCTCATTGAATATTTCCAGTCAGGCTGGGAATCCTCAGTAATATTAAAGCAGTTTGCCTTTAAGGTTTAAAACTGCTAGTCACTTTTGTAGTCAACTAGTATCACTTTGGGTCGTACTGCCCAAGCCAATGGAATAGGTGCTCCTTAACTCCACTACTGGTGGCCATCTTCAGATTTGGAGTTGCATGAAATGTGGCAGTAGGAACCAAGACGGGCCAGAGGGATAGGGTTGCATGTGAATCCATGCAAGATAAAAATGCTGGAGAACAGGAGTTACAGGTAACTTGTTTCTTCTCCAGCATTGGATCTTTCATGGAATCACATGCTCACTGAATATGCTTATATAGCAGTACATAACCACAACCAGAGGGAGCCGGTGCAGCTCTACAGAAGTAATTTAACTCTGGAAGGAGAGCCATACAACACAGATAGCAGCAGTGATTCATTAAGGTGAAATGCTGAGGGGAACCTTTGGCATGAATGAAGGGTTAGTTCGGAGAACCACCGTGGACTGATGAAAGGTTAGATTTGGAGGCATGAAGGATAATGTTTGCAACTCCCCCACTCGCCTGGCTGAAGTGATGGAGACTAGAAAAGCAGTCTACCAGGAGAGGAATTTCAAAGGAGCCCGATGGAGAAGTTCAAACAGAGGGCCCATGAGCTAGGAGAGGACAACATCAGTTCCCAAGCTGGAGCTGGAGCTCGCACATGGGTAAATGCTCAGTACAGTCCCTTGGGAAATTCCTTAACAATTCTGCTTGACCACAGAGAGGGTTGGTCTGCAGTGCATGTGTATTGGCTGATGGATGAGTGCGCCAAACTTGCCTTGACTTGAGACGGAAGGTATGGCAAGACCTGAGCAGCCCAGACTCTAAACTGATTGAGCCGCTGAGCAGCAAACCAGACTGTGAAGCGCTTTCATTTGTGTTTAGAACACAACAGCTTTGAGGATGCGGTAGCCTTAGTGAGAATTTGTTTGCACTCAGGTGGCAGCGGTATGTGCCCAAATTCTCGGGCTGTAGGAGCCAAGCCTTCAAATTGAGGGATGATGGGTCACGATTTAGTACTGACCCATCGTCTCTGGAGAGCAGGTCGGGAAGAGGCAGTAGCTTGATGCATGGGGCTACTGACAGGTGTACGAGGTTGAAATACCAAATTTGGCACAGCCATGCTTGGGCAATGATTATTTTGCAGCGGTTCTGTTTTAGTGTATTTAGAACTCAGAGCACCAGTGGAATCTGAGGCAAAGCATAGAGGAGCAGACCTTTCTATGAGAAGGCTTCCCCCTACACTCCCTGTCTGGGAATATATCTGCTCACAAAATGGATACACATGTTGGTCGCTGTGGTGAACAGGTCGATTTGTGCGTGCCCCCAATGAGAGAAGAGGCAGAGAATCTGGCTATGATGAAGTTCCAATTCGAGGCAGGACCGGAGGTTCCCTGCTGAGAGTCCAGAATGGTATTTTAAATCCCCGGTCCATTCAAAGGGGCAGTGGTCCAGATACGATTTGAAATGGGAGTATTTTACTGCCAATTCTTTTAAGTTGGGAGTAAAATGTTTATTTTAGGGGGTAAAATGTAAGTTCAATTCCCAATGTGAGTGTTTTATAAGCGAGTAAAAATGGGTGAACTGGGAATCGGAAATGTTTTTGCCATTATTTCTTTGCACCTAGTTACTCATACACATTAAAAAATTGAGACATTACTTACCGTGATGTTCTTCTCCCGCAGATTCCTCATCTAATAGATATTCCCTCGAGCTCCACTGCTTTGGAACATTTTCGACAGGGGGCGTAGTGGACCTCAACCTGGCCGTCGACCATCGATCAGTCTTGCTCGGCATCTGGTGGTCTGCACCAGACGCGACGTCAGGCGTCATATAAATACCACGTCCCTACACTCCAACTTTCATCCCCCCACCACCCACCAGAGCACCACACGCTGCATAGGAAAACAGAGAGAACAAACAGGCTAATGAGCCCTTAAAAAAGAAGTAACTATAGACCTCCAAAGGAGGAACAATTGAACCAACACTGCAAGTAGTCTTAGAAAAAATCTTTCTAAAAATATTATCTGTGGCAGGAGGACAGAAAACGGACACAGAGGGCCATCACCAAGTCAACGTGAAAGAGAAGATGCATGCCAACCACCGACTTTCTGAGCGGGGAACGATAGGAGGCGAGATTAGGAATCTGCGGGGGAAGAATCCATAGAAAGAACATTACAGTAATTAATTGCTTCTTCAATGGATTGCCTTTCTCCCACATATTCCTCATCTGATAGACTCCCAAAGAAGTAAATGAAGGAGGCGGCCAGAAAGTTATACCAATACATTTTGCAGCACTGCCTTGCAAAACCTGCATCAGCTGTACAAGAAACATCCAGACTATAGTGCTAGCAAAGTTATGAAGGGATGACCATGTCGCAGTGGGACAAATCTCCTGGACAGGTACTCTACTCTGCAATGCTGTTGATCCCCCCCCCCCTTGTCAAATGGGCCCTGATGCCTGCTGGTAATTCCTTCCCAGCAGACTGGTAACATTCATCTATGCAGAAAATTATCCATCGGGATAAAGTCTGCTTGGTTATGAGCAGTCCCTCCCGGGCTAAGGAAAAGGCCACAAAGAGCTGATCAGCTCTCCTGAAATCAGCGATCCTCGTAACATAACTCCTCCACACCCTCTTCGGGTCTAGGCGATGTAACCGTTCCTCCTGCTTAGAAGGGTGCAGAAGAGGGTATAAGACCGGAAGGTCGATGGGTTGCGACAGGTGAAATTCTGAGACAACTTTTGGGAGGAAGTCAGGCCTTAACCGGAGTGAAACTTTCTCCCGGAAAAAACGCAGGAAGGGTCGCTTACAGCATAAGGCCTGCAGTTCACTCACCAACCTAGCGGATGTAATAGACACCAAGAAGGCTGTTTTCAAAGAGAGAAGCCGTAAGGGATAAGAGTGCATAGGCTCAAAGGGAGGCGCCATCAGAAATGTCAGAACCAGATTAAGGTCCCAATCCGGGACAACAAAGGGAAACTTATTTACAAGTCCTTTCAGGAATTATGCTATTACTGGGATCGTAAAAAATGAGCCTTGATCCAGAGATCTTTTAAACACAGACAAGGCCGCCAAATAACCTTGACTGTGGTGACCTGAAGGCCTGCTGACGCCAGTGACAGAAGGAACTCTGTCACTTAGTGGTGGGGCAATAGATGGGGTCAATCTCACGTTCCCTGAGCCACGCCTCAAATCTTCTCAAACTGCAAGCGTACAAAGTCCCAATCCGGGTCTGCGTGCAGCCAGCAACACCTCAAGTACTTCCACAGAGAGGTCCCAGTCATCACATCTCATCCTCACAAGAGCCACGCATGTAGGTTGAGGGATTCCGAGTCGGATGGAGTATCCAGCCTTCAGACTGCGTTAGAGAATCCGGATGCTGAGGCAGCCGGTGAGGTAGACAGATGGAAATATCCAAGAAATCAGAGTACAACCTGCTCCTCGCCCAGTCCAGGACGATCAAGATCACGGTTGCTTGAAAGCTCTTCAACCCCACGGAGAACCCATGGAATAACGGGAAGTTCATCAAAGCCAATCAACACAAACACAGGCGTAAAACAAGGCTGTCCTCTAGCCGCATTACTGGTTAAGTTGTTTATTGCAGATATTCCAGCTGCACTAAAATCTGCAAAATGCTTTCTGCAAAAGATAAATGGCCAACAAATAAGCAGAGTCATGTATGCAGATGACATAGTTCTTATTAATTCAAAGCAGATGGGACTTCAAGGCTCCTATCGGCTCTAGACAATTCTATGTCTCTAAACAAGCTAGTCATCAATGCAGCGAAGACGAAAGTAATGGCAATTGGGGCCCCTAAAGGCAAAAGGAACAGAAACTTTAAGTGGTCGATCACCTCTGAAATAATACTTAGGAATCATTTTCAACACTTCTATAAGAGAATGGGGGTGGTCATAGGATTTAATACATCGAAAAATCACATTCGCGCTTCAAGCCGCAAAACTACACAGACTCTACGGCAAGTGCACGTTACTGCCTGTACGTGAGTTCTATCAACTGAAAGTAACACCAGCCTTAACTTACAGCACAGAAGCAGCCTGGAATTGAAACCACACAATTTGGTCTTACTTAGGAGAACTATTTTGGAGAAAAGTGCCAAGGCTCCCCATGTATATCTCTATCAAGATCCGAAACGAACTTGCTTTGGACTCATTGCAGGAAACAGTGCTATGGAAGTCACAGTCAATTGCTAAAGAAGATGAGCCTAAACATAACTGAGCATGCTACGCAATTTTCTCAAATCCCAGGACAGAGCAACAGAGTGTTCTGTTAAAGGTATGGGAAGCAAAACTCAAAGCTACACAAGTCTGTGCTGATATAAAAATGGGAAAATATGCCACAGCAAACCTGTACATGGAAGATTGGTGGTTTACTATTCTCGGAGAAAAAATGTGTAGTTGACTTGCGCAATAGTCAACTACTTAGATTAGATTTTGATTGATCAAATTCATACGTAACTATGTTGAAACTGTAAGGAAGGTTTTTTCTTTGTTTCTTTTTCATTTTTCAAAAAAAAAAACTGTAAAATGAAAACGAAAAGGAGGAAGAACACAGTGGCAAGTAGACTTTAGATGAACTGAAACAAGAGAAAGATTGTAATAAAAGTTTGTATGATCAAACTAAAAAAACGTACAATAAAAAAAATAGAAATAACAGGAAAAGGAGAGGGAAAGTCAAATCCACCAGAAACGAGTCCACCAGTGCACCGTTTGCTGGGAATTCCCTTGAGCAAAACTGTTTGCATTTCCTGTTGCAAACAGATCCACTGCTGGGGTACCCCAGAGAGCGAAGACCTCATCTAGGACTTCCTGGCACACTTCCCACTCGTGCTAGAACATGCTCTGCCTGTTTACAGCATCCACCAAGTTGTTCTCTATGTCCGACAGATAAACTGCAGAGATAGAAAGCCTGTTCTCCAGCAACCAGAACCAAAGCATCATCTCCTCCGTGCAGAAGGGGCGGGAGTGCACACCACCCTGCTTGTTCGGTTAGTGCATTGCCATTGTGTTGTCTGTAAGAACGAGGACAAGTTATCCCTGCAGAGAAAGAACAAGTTACTTACCTGTAACTGTTGCTCTCCAGCATGGGTCTGGCATGGATTCACATGCTCATGAATATTCCCCGTCGTAAGGCTGGGAATCCTCGGTAATGAAAAAAAATCAAGTTTCAGTCTAGTTTCTGAACTGTCTTTCTCCTAATAACCAATCACTAGTCTCTGGGTCATGCTGCCCCCAGCCAATGACTGCCCTCTACCCAAGCCCCTCCTCTGGCAGCCATCTTCAGATTTGGTAGCACGTAAAGTGGCAGGAAGACCAAGAGAAGAGCCGCAGAGGGGTAGGAGGGAGGGTTTGCATGTGAATCCATGCCAGACCCATGCTGGAGAACAACAGTTACAGGTAAGTAACACATGTGTGTAATACATAGCATTACACACATGCACAACCACGGGAGGTGGCAAGGCTCAACATTAAGCATTACATCAACCCAACATTAAGCATCTCTTACTTCCTCACCAGGCCCACCTTCAGGCGAACAGGTTGCACAGCACTGCCTGGCCAACTCTGGACTCCTCCCTGGAATCCCGGTCGACGCAGTAGAATCTTGTGAAGGTGTGCGTCGACCTCCACGTAGCAGCCCTGCAGATGTCCAGCAAGGTCACACCAGATAGGAACGCCGTGGTAGCAGCGATCGCTGTGGTTGAATGGGCTCTCGGACGGCCAGGCAACAGTCAGTTTGCCAACGAGTGACAATGCATGATGCAGCTGGAGAGCCATCTGGAAATGGAAGCCTTCGAGAGGGCCTTCCCTTGGTTCACAGGTCCAAAGTTCACAAATAGCTGTGATGTCTTCCGAAGGGTCTTTGTGCGGTCCACTTAGAATTTCAGCGCTCTAGCCACATCCAGCGAGTGCAAAGTCCTCTCGGCAGGCGACAAAGGCGACGGGAAGAAAAGAGGTAATAGCAAGGGCTCGTTGAGATTGACGTCCGATGTTATCTTGGGCATGAAGGCGGGGTGTGTCCCCTCAGCACTACCCTCGTCTCGTGGAATGTCAGGTATGGTGGTTTACAGGAGAGGGCCTGGATCTCTCCCACTCGTCGTGCAGAGGTGATGGCCCCAAAAAACACTGTCTTCCACGATAAGAACTTCAACAGTGCCGAGTGTAGCGGCTCAAATGGCGGCCCCATGAGCCTGCTCAGTACCACGTTGAGCTCCCACTCCGGGGCCGGAGCCTTCACCGGCGGGAATGACCGGAACAGTCCTTTCATGAACTCCTTAACCAGGCGGTGGGACCATAGCGATGACCGCCGCAGAGTTCTGGTGTAGCAGGAAATCGCTGCTAGATGGATCTTGATGGAGGCATGAGCTAGCCCTGCCTTGCCCAGCGACAGTAGTTACAGCAGCACTTGAGGGCCCATAATCCGCAGAGGGTTTATCTTCTGTGCACGGCACCAGACAGAGAACCTCTTCCATTTGTGTCCATAGCACTTGAGAGTCGAGGACGCCCTGGCCTTTGCAAGCACCTCCTTGCAGTCCGCTGGGATATCGTACCCTCCAAACTCTAGCGCTGCAGGAGCCAGGCCTGCAAGTTCAGCGACCCCGGGTCGTGGTGGAGGATGGCGCCTCCTTCTCTGGTGAGAAGATCCACGTCAGTCGGCAGTTTGATCGGGGAGAGGGGAAGGGGGCCACACTGACATGTCCAGAAGGTCCGGGAACCAGATCTGCCTCGGCCACGCCGGTGCGACAAGGATCAACCTGCACCGGGACCGTCTGAGTTGATTGATGAGTCGCAGCAGCAACGGCGGGAACGCACACAGGAACAGGCAGTCCCAGGGGAATGAGAAGGCATCGCCCATGCTCCCTGGCTGGGGAAACCTGCTGGCGAATCTCCGGCACTTGGTGTTCGTCGCCGTCGCGAATAGGTCGATCTGGGGATCGCCCCATCATTGGTATAAGAGATCCACTTGATCCTGCCGCAGTTCCCACTCGTGGCACGAGCGCAGCTCCCTGCTGAGTGAGTTGGCAATGGTGTTCTTTATTCCTGCCAGATGGAAGGGTACCAGAAACATCCCCTGGACGACGGCCCAGTTCAAAAGATCCTGGGCCAATTTGGATAGGGCTAGGGATCTGGTGCCTCCCTGTTTTCGGATGTAGAACATCGTGGGGGTGTTGTCGGTGAAGATCCTTACCACCTTGCCCTTGAGGGATGGAAGGAACGACATGAGGGCCCAGAACACGGCTCGGAGCTCTAGGACATTGATGTGCAGTGACCTCTCCTCCGAGGCCTCTTGCGTGGAGATGTGCGGTGTGCGCTTCCCATCCCTCCAGGGAGGCATCCGTCGTCACCGTCTCCTGATGCGCCGGGATCTGGAAGTCCATGCCTGCCGCCAGATGTGCGCGGGTGCCCCCCCACCACCGGATCGCTTGGTGGAAGGTCTCGTTGAGCGAGATCTGGTCTTCGAAGTTGCCCGCCGCTTGCATCCAACGGGCATCTAGGAACTCTTGCAGCAGACGCATCCGCAGCCCGCACAGGCGCACGAGGTAGATGCATGAGGCCATCATGCCGAGTAGAGACTTGATGGACCTCAACCTGGCCGCTTCCATGGTTGACAACCGTTGCACCTTGTCCAGGATGGCCTTCGTCCGACGGAGAAGCCAATCGTGCCACGGTGTCGAGCCTGGCTCCCACGAACAGGGCGACTTGCGACGGTACCAAGTGGAATTTCACAAAGTTGATCGAGAATCCCAGATCTGTGAGCAGTTGGACGGTCTTTGCTGTGTGCACAACGGCGAGTTCTCTTGTCTTCGCTCGGATGAGCCAGTCGTCCAGGTAGGGGAAGACGTGGATCCCCTGCAGGCGCAGCCGCGCCGCCACTGGTGCGAGGCACTTGGTGAACACCCTGGGCGCCAACTTCAGTCCGAAGGGAAGGGCCTTCAACTGATAGTGTCGCCCTTGGACCATGAATCGCAGGAACTTTCGATGTCCTTTTAGAATGGGGATGTAAAAGTAGGCATCCTCCAAGTCCAGCGACGATAGGAAGTTGCCTTCCTCCAGCTGTCCCAGCACGTGCTGGAGGGTGACCATCTGGAAATTCTGGGACTTGATGTACTGGTTTAGACGACGAAGGTCCAGGATGGGTCGCCATCCGCCAGTCTTTTTCCTTACGAGGAAGTAGCGAGAGTATACTCCGGAGTCCTGGAGCTTCTTTGTGACGAGTTCGATGGCCCCCTTTTTTAGCATCGCTCGTACCTCCAGTAGCAGTTGAGGGACGTGGTTTTGCTTCCTGGCCACAGGTGGAATATGGGGCACTTCCTTAGAAATTCCAGTGTGTGCCCACGTGCCAGGGCATACAGCACCCAATGGTCGGTGGCGATAGACTCCCACACGCTGACGAAACTCGCCGGCCTGCCTCCCACTGGGGTGCTCAGGTGGGGGCCCGACGCTACGGCCGGTTCAGTCCTGCTTGGCCGCGGCCGTGCCGCCTTGGTGACAACGAGATCCTCCTGTCTTGCCGTGTCCTTTGTAGGCCTCCTGCGACGAGGAGCGGGCCGCCTGGCGGTACGACGAGGAGTCTCCCGCAAATCTTTTGGAGGCACCTTTGCTTGCCTCCGGTGTTCCGAAAGGACAGCCGTCGCTGTTGAAGGACACCTAAGGCCCGAGCAGTCTCTGTGTCTGCCTTGATGGCTTGCAGTGAATCGCCCACTGTCTTGCCGAACAGGTTGTTCCCGTTGAAGGGCATGTCCAGAACCCTGGTCTGAACGTCCTGGTGGAAATCGGTCGCCTTGAGCCAGCCGCGCAGACGGAGATAAACTCTGTTGCCCATCTTGTGAAAACCGGTGTCAGCAATGTCCGTTGCCACCGTAATGGCGTGGTCCGAGGCCACTTTGCCTTCCTGTAGGATCTCCAGGGCCTCAGCCCTCTTGTGGTCCGGGAGTAAGTCCAGCAGGGGAGCGATTTTAAACCACAGCTCCCGGTCGTAGTGTGCCACAATTGCAAGGGCATTGGCCGCTTTAATCGTCGTCGCCGCAGACGAGATGACCCGCCGTCCCATGGCGTCCAGTTTCTTCCCCTCGCTGTCCGGCGGGGAAGTTGAAGTCATCGCCCCTGCCGCTTTCTTCTTGGCTGGCGAGACAACCGAATCCGGGGGCGGCTGAGCTCTAAGGCACATGGGGGCGGAATCCGGGGCACAGTACTTCTTCTCGACCGGTCTCTCTTAGCAGGAGCCGTTGACGGGTTCTTCAGGAGCGTCAGCCCCTCGTCCCAGATGTCGTCCAGTAATGGAACAGAGAGGACCGTCTTCCTCTTGGCCTCACGCCATTGGTAGAGGAACCCTTCCTTCTGCTCTTCGGGGCAGAGCTGAAAAAGCTTGGATGCCCTGGCGATCATGGAGTGGAAGGAGCCAATTTCGTCGGGCGGGGAGGCACGAGGGGGTGGTGAAGGACGGTCCATCCCATCGTCACCACCGTCGTCATCCGTCCCCGTTTCCGTCTAAGTCTCATCCCTCAGAACAGGGGAAGGAGATGAAGGCTGTGAAGGCCATGCAGGCTGGAAGGGAGGGGGGGGGATGAGTTCTCCTCTGGATGCTTGGTGGACTTTCTGACGGTCCAAGCTCTGCTGGGTCGTCTGTTGAGGGTAAGGGCAACCTTGTCCTCCTCTCCGTACACAAGGCCTGAATCGCCATCAAGATTGCTCCTGAGTTGTCTTGCGGCGTCGGCACTGGCTGCGACGGAAGCGACGGTTGAGGATCCTCCATCCCCTCACGGCACGCGGTTCCCAGTCAGCACTGCCGTCGCTTTCTTCGTCCGCCTTGTCGGGATCCCTCCTGTAGGACCGGACCTCCTTGTTCAGGAACTTTGCGACGCCAGCCAGCTCCTCTTCAGAGGTGGAATCTGTGTCTGTAATGGCCACCGCCCCCCCCCCTCTTTTTCCACCCAGGGTTTCACGGGGGTCTTATTGATGGGCTGAAAAGAGGATTCCCTCCGCGGTGGCAGGGAAACTCTAGGCCCAGAGGTCTCCTCCACTGGGGTAGCCCCGGCAGGCTTCACCAGGGCCACCACGACTCCCTCGATAGAGGCCTTAAACGGGTGAATCGGGGCCTTCGTGACCTTGAGCGCGCCTGAGGCCTTCACCTTGGGGGAGGGTCACCACCTCGCTCCCCCTCGGTTGTCTCTGTCGGGATCGACCAGGGCTTCTCCCGAAGCTTACCCGAGTTCTCTGACTTCCTCTTCCCCGAGCCAGAGCGTTGGCTCGTGGTTGATGGCATCGGTGATAATGCCCCCTGCCTGGCAGCCGAGGAGTCCGACCGATGGGCGCTCCCGGTGCCCGTGGACTCGCAGTGCTTTGCTTTTTGTTGGGCTCCCGTCGCCGGGGCGCCCTCAAAGGTCTTAGAAGACCACTCGTACTTTCTCTTCTTCTCACCTGCTACTGGTCTCTTCCCTTCCAGCCAGTTGGTGAGGCGGGTACGACGATCCTTCATAGTCCGTTCGGACATGTTCTTGCAAAACGCACAGTCCTTCTCCACGTGCGTTTTGTCTTCGTGAAGGCACTAGAGGCATCGAGAATGCTCATCCTCCTTGAAGTAATTTTGTAATCCGCATCCAGGGCAGCTCCTGAAAAGCTTGGATCCGGGCGTCGTGTTTCCTTTATCCTGGGCCATGTCCACGCAGAGTAGGCCTCAAAGATCTTCCGGAATCCTCCAAGAAGCGAAACTCGACAAAAACTTCACCCTTGAGGGGCGTAGAAATTCCGAAACGGGTCCCCGTTGATCAGAAGTAGAATCGGTGGAGCTTGAGGGTCGATTGACCGAAAAAATGAGATGAAACTGAGAGAAAAAGAAAAAAAAAAAGAACAAAAAAAAAAAAATCGCAAAACGCAGTAAAAGCTCAAGAGCTATAGCACAAGGACTCCCAACACTTGAACGTGCGGTAAAAATCTGAAGATGGCTGCCAGAGGAGGGGCTTGGGTAGAGGGCAGTCATTGGCTGGGGGCAGTATGACCCAGAGACCAGTGATTGGTTATTAGGAGAAAGACAGTTCAGAAATTAAATTGAAACTGATTGTTTCTTTACTGAGGATTCCCAGCCTGACGACGGGGAATATTCATGAGCATGTGAAACCATGCCAGACCACATGCTGGAGAAGAGGGTAATGCTTTCAGGGCAAGCCTGATAGCTCGCAACTCCAGCCTGTTGATGTGCCACCTAGCTTGCGTCACTGACCAGAGGCCACTCACATGCAAATTCTCGCAGTGAGAGCCCCAACCCTTCAGAGACGCATCCGTGACAACTGTAACGCTCACCTGATTCCCGCAGAGGCGCCGGTCTTGACTGGGTGAATGCCGTATCTTCAAAGGTGATGTGTAACACACGGTTGGCTCTTTGGGCTGGACCTCTGTGCACTGTATGTCTGACTTGAAGAGTAAGATGTCTTAGGTAAGTGAACGCCGAGCTCTCCATCTGCCTCGGGGCAGGGTGCCGTAACCAGTTTCTTCACTGGATAAGGGTGCAGGCCTCTTGACCTCAGAGGACTGCTGTCTGTCGTTAACTGCACGAACGGTAAGTTCTGGGCACTTCAAATGTCTTAAAAGTCTTTTGTAATGATATCTCTTGTTTTGCAGGGTTCCGGCGATGGCGGGCTGATGAGAGTTGAGGATCGAACCCGCGTGAGGAATAGAAGCGCCTGGAAGCACTAAGTAAGCGCTTGTAGCCTGCTTCACGATGCGCACTAACTGTCCCTTTTATCTTGCAGTTACAAGTTCGGAGCTTTAGAGAAGCTGAAGGGTGCTGGAATACCCACTGGATTCGGCGTGGGAAGGAGTAATGGCACGTGAGTAATAAAGTTGCCCAATGTCTTTAAACGCACCTTCTTTTGTCTTTCAGATGCGGGATGCAGCGCCGAAGGCCTCCGGAGCGTGCGAAGAGTAGGTAAGCCTTTGTCTTTCAGATGCTGGAATGCAGCGCGAGGCGTTGGTGACAGCCGATGGACCAGGTAAGAGATGCGCTGCCACTGAAGACCGTAGTGCTAACCTGTTCTTTCTTTGTCTTTACAGGTGCTGCTGAAGACTGGATTCCAGGATGGTAAGCCTTTGTTCCCTTAGGCCCAGGATCAGAAGCAGAAGACACAATGAGCGTTCTGCTGCAGAGAATGCAGAATAACACAAAGCAAGATTCATCCATCGGGTGTGGTTTAAATAGCCTCCTGTAGTGCTTAGGTCTCTCCTTCCACAGCCACGCCTAGGTAAGAAAAGAGTTCCTGCTTTCCAGAAGAGTTCCAGTGTTCTGAACCTAGGGAGTGGCTCCTGCCCCACCCAACAGGAAAAGTAGTCCCAAACAGAAGAGGATCAGGGGTTCAACTGGCAGGTAAGTAAGCAGCATGGTCTGCTGCAGGTAAGTCCACCCAAGCATTATGAGCCCGGCGCTTCCAGCGCTGGGACTGGGCATCTTTATGAGCCTGGTGCCACTGGCGCCAGGACAGGGTCCAAAAGGTCCCAATTGGGACTTGCTGGCACTCGGAACCGGGGTTATGGGTCTGCTTCCAAGGGAGTCGGGCAAGTCCTGATCTTTTGGAAGCAGAGATCATGACAACAACTCGGGTCTGAGGCGAAGGAAGCCAGAAGGGTTCCCCCGCTAAGAGACTGTTGCGGTCTGCCCACCAGGACACGTCATTGATCACTGATGCAGACACCCGGAGGAGATCCGAGAGAGAGCCAAGGTACTAAACCACTGATCCCTTAGGAGCCATTGTTAGGGAGAATTCTGATCTTATGGCTAATTTCCCTTACCTATAGAGTCCCCCAGCAGCTTTGCTGGATTTGAAGGGTTTGTTTTTTTCTCCTGCTAAGAGTGCGACTATTTTCTTAGGCATTTTTGCTATGTGTGTTCTAGGCTATTTTTGGGTTTAATGTCTATGGGGTTTTTCTCACCCTTATAGGAACCATCTTTATACACGTGTTATACAGCACCCTCAGTGCAGTGACACAGGGGTGTCATAGTGACCCCCAAACATAGACTCCATACCCTGGGACTGACTACTGTCTCCCACGGCATGTAAAGTCCCCATTGACTTTACTAGTCAATTTTTATGAACTAAACCAGTACAACCCGTCTTACTATGGGAGGTACTGGGAAGGGTTAATAGTTTTTCCCTGGTGTTCATTTTCGAGAGGGTACCGTACAGTCCCTCTCTCAAAAGTTTCTGGCTGGTGGCAGTGGTTACTACCGTAAATATTCGACAGCGAATATTTCCCTATGGGATTTTCCCATTGTTCGAGGCAACCACATTTTCTGACAGCCTCTAACATACCGCCGGTTTATTTTTATATTAACTTTACTCCAGTAGGTTTTATTTGCCAGAACTTTAATATAACTTCTTTCTCGTGTCTTTCTCTAAACTCCTAACGCAGGTCGGGGATCCTTTGTTCGTCCTTTTGGCGGGCTTCTGCCAAGAAGCCTTCCTTTTGGCGCCACTGAGTCTGGGGTGGGTCCATTGTGTGGGAGGGGGAGTAGGACCCCTGGACAGGGTTGCCTCAGCAACCCATGTCGCACTCTGTCCTGATAGGCTGGAGGGTCTCCCGCCAAGAAGACCACTCCACTGTGTGAGTGACAGCTGGGCTGTATGAATGGGGATCTTTTTGCATAAAAGCAGGGTCCTGAGGACTGGAAGAGCAAGACGTTGCCACTGGAACTAAGAAGCCGAAGAGGAGAGAAGCCAAAGACACCTGCAACGATTGAACCACCGGTGAAGCCCTGTTGCAGCGTCTCAACACTTTTCTCCACACGACGAGAGAAGATCTTCATCTGCAAGAGCCTTCTTCCCTTGAGCTGGTGGGGCCAACCAGTTTGCCAATCACCTTCCTGGACCTGCCCTGGTTGAATCGCCAGTACCCTGTACTCGGAGACCGGATAGCCAGGCACCCGTCCACCCGGACCGCGATTTAAAGGAGCGTACCTTTTATTCGTCGGGCAGCACCGCGGCTGGTTTCATCCCTGGGTAGTGCAGTAACTCGAACCTTCCTCCATGACGAGAGCCTATCTTCCTCTGTTGGATCCCCCGAACTACCAGGAACAACCACCACCGCAGGAGCCACTTCTTCATATTAAGGGACATTGTTCCGCCAGGCCACCCTTTTTGCGTGGGAGTGCTAAAGGTGTTTTAAATCCTTTACCTACCTGTTGGGTTGGCCGCCCCTATCTTCTAAACATTGTCTTTCACCTTGTGCATCCACCTTTTCGAATCGTTAACCAAAGACTTGACTGCAGCTACAAGAACATTTTGCTCCTGGGCGCTTTGCCCTGTACCACTGACTCTAGCTAAATTTGTTAGAACTGCCTTCTCTAGATTGCTTCTCAACTAGAACTGTGTTAGTGCACCTACTTCTTATAACCCCCCTTTTCCTAACCACTTTTTAGGCTTGTGAAGTGCCATTTTGCTCGGTTTTCAGATAAGTATTCTCTATGCTAAAGTTCTGCCTTGCCTAAACTTGTTCACAAACTTAGGGGAAGTGTTGCTAGGGTGTGCAAGAAGATATTTTGGTATAACTTGTGCTTTACCTCCCTTGTGAGAAATTGTTAGAGTGCCATTTGTGTTTGGTTTTCACTGTGCCGTTTTGCTCAGTTTTCACAATCGCTCAAACGTGTCTACAAATTAACTAGGGAGTCGTGTATACTTTTCTTGACTGATTTTAACTTGCTTTATTAACTGTGATTAATGTGTTGAACTAGAAGTGTGTAAAATAAATATATATATTCTTTTTAATACAAAGCTTTGATCAGTGTTTCCTTGTACCATAGCACTGTAGCCCTATTGTGTAAACCCTGAATACTGCTCATCTCCCTCTTGAGGTAAGTCTGACTGCTTAGCCACAGCTACCAACTAAATCTTTGTGGTACAGACTGATACCAAAGGAGATTTATTGCTCATACCTGTAGTCTTAATCTTCTGTAGTGCTCCCTAAGGGAACTGCACAGGATTCTGCCTAACAGCCATTGTAGGGATGTCCAACCTGGCCTCTTGCACTAGAACAATGCAGGGGGCCAGGAGGCCTAGGAAGGAAGCCGCTGGTAAAGTGGCATGGTTCCGGACGAGTCAACCATTTGTGTCAAGCAGACTACTCGCTCCTCGGGAGGGAAGGCTTTCCCCATCCAGTTGTCTAGGACTGCTCCGATGAACTGGAGCCTCTGCACTAGTGTCATGTGGGACTTCTTTAAAGTTAGAGAGAAGACCAGTTTGTGCAGCAGCAAGCAGGTGTTCTCTAAATGGGTCAAGACCTGCACTGCAGACATCCCTCTGATCAGCCAGTCATCCAGATATGGAAATATGTGGACCCCGGATCTCCTGAGATAAGCCGCAACTACCTCCATGAGCTTGGTGAAGACCCTTGGGGTGGAGGTTAGACCAAAGGGAAGCACCTTGAACTGATAATGCATATCTCCTATGGTGAACCTTAGGAACTTCCTGTGCTTTCGGTGGATTGGCATTAGGAAATAAGCGTCCTGTAGGCCTATTGACACCAGCCAGTCCTGTAGTTGGAGAGTGTGGAGAATCTCTCCAAACGTCAACATTCTGAATTTGTCTTTCCTCAAGAACCTGTTCAAGGCCCTGAGGTCCAGAATGGGAGGAGACCTTCTCCCTTATTGGGTACCAGGAAATACCAGGAATACCAGTCTGAACCTTTCTGCTCGGGATGTACCTCTTCCGTGGCATTCTTCAACAACAGTACTCTCAGTTCTTTTTGGAGCGCCTCTCCAGGTTGGATTGGGGGTTGGGACAGTCTGTCCGGTGGTTTTGCAGACAATAACCCCACTGAATGAGCTGAAGAGCCCAGGCGTCAGAAGTAATTCCCTGCCACTGGAGCAAATGCTCCATCAACTGTCCTCCAACCAGTCCATTGTGAGAGGGGAAAATCAAAGCGGCTTTGGAGGCTGGATCGCCGCCAACGCTGCCTGTTGACCTCTAGAAGCCCCTCTTCCCCCTTCCAGAGCGCCAGAAACTCTTCTGCCCTTGCCTGGCCGGCGGGAGCTGCGCTCTCCTGCGATAAGGAGCATATCTCCTGTAACCCAATGCCCTACAGGCGAAGCTAAATCCAGGTTTGGCCGACTGCGCAGCTATGCCCAAGGACTTAGCAGTGATTTTGGTTTCCTTAAACTTTTCGAGGAATCGTCAGCTTTCTCGCCAAATAGAAGATCGCACTCGAAGGGCATGGCCAGAAGCTCGATTTGGAAAGTAGGCGAAAAAACGGAGGTTTTTAAAAAGGCCTGTCTTCTTAGTGTTATGGCTGACGCCATAGATCGGCCCACACAGTCGGGGATGTCCAGGCCCATTTGCAGTGACCGTCTGGCCACCTATTTCCCATCTTCCATTAGCTGTAAGCCCTCGCGCACATCTCCTTCTGGGACATACGGAGCAGCATTTTCAACTACTGTCCATAGACCAAAGAGTACTTGGCAAAACTGCTTGCTACATTTGTAGCTTTCAGAGCTATGCTACCTGAAGTGAATGCTTTCTTCGCTAAGACACCTACTTTTATTGCTTACCTGTCGAGAGGCAGAGTGAACGTAGAAGATACAGGTCTAGAAGAGACAGTAGCAGCCTGCATAACAAGACCCTGCAGGGAATGGAGTGAGGAGAGGTATGAAGGGTCTCTTCTAGCTTGCCTGTATTTAAGCACTTTGAGGCCCAAGGGTGTAAGGCACTATATAAAAAGCGAATAGATCGATATTTCCCGGAAATGGTGGCGCTGACGGGAGGAATGGAACAAGGGATGTACTACATAATTGTTGAAGGATCGGCAATGGCTGGGTTTAAAGGTATAATACTTTCTGTGGTGAGGCTTCCATCTAAAATGTCAATAAGGTCATAAACCTGTACATGCATCACAGATTAATGGAATCCTAGGGTGTAAATAACCATTTCTATAAAAGCCCTGAATTTAGAAGTATTATGAAGATAGGACTGGGATTTCTGGAATTCGAGGTCTGGAGATGCGTCCAGACCGCTGGCCTCCTGGAGGCCTTGAGCCAGTTGTAAAAGCCGATTCTGGTCGTCAAAATAATCAACGCCTCCTGAACCCAAGTAAATAGGGTCGGCATCCCAGTGGTCATTGGCGTCATTACCGCCGAAGATACCTGATATGGTATCGAAAAATTTGGACAGGGGTTGTGGGGTAAATGTTTTCTGGACAACCACCGACGTCAAGGGTTTGTCTCTCGGTGCCGATATGGTGGATGCCGATCAGGATTGAAACGCCATAGCGTCAACATCCTTGGATGCGCAGGGCTGATCCGGCTTCCATTGAATCTCTTTCGGTGTCGAGAGATTAATCGGTGTCGACATTGTCGGTATGGGGATGCAAGAGCAGGGCACCATATCCCTGAGTACGGGTGAGAAGAGGGACAGAGAGAGGTGAGGAAAGTGGTGTAGCGAGTGATGTGGGGAGAGTAGTAGTAGTGGTGTGAAGAGGGAAGAGCAGTAGGGGTGTGCAAAGTGAAAGTAGTGGGGAGCAAGTTTGGAGGGTGGAGGTACTCCAGGGGGCGGGTATACTGAGTGCCGCTCTTGTCTTTGAAGGCTGGTGCATTGGGGAATTGGGGGGGGTTAGCCGCACCACCTGCAGCATGCTTTTTGAACACGTCAAGCATCAAGGATTTGAAATTCTCCCACTCTTCGCGGGTGGTAGGCCCAGCCGACGGCTTACCTTTATCCGTCGACAACTGAGAGTCCCGACGGTGGCAATGATGCCTTTTCTTCTTTTGGGAAGAGGAAGAGTGGCTCCTCGAATGGGACCGTTTCTTCTTCTGCCTATGTTCTTTCATGGGGTGTGCCCCTTTGTTTCGGCCTCCAAAGACCGAACCGTCAACCGTACCTGTGATTTCGAAGGCGGTCGACCCAGAGCGAGTTTTGCAGCTCGATCTCGTAGAGATTTGGGTTGCATTTTGGAGCACGATGGACACCAGTCAGTCCCATGACTCGTGTGGGTTGGTGATGGACACCTTGGTACCACAATCGGAACACCATTTGAAAACCGAATACCGAGGAACCGCTATCTTGCGTCGAGGATTTGAAAAAAGCAGAATGTTTTCTGACCAATACATCGAGTGAGTTGAAGACTGTGTTCCCAAGCAGCGTGTTAGCGTGCGGAAAAAAGGAACTGAGGTTGAGGCATAGTGATGTGGTATTTATACAACGCCCAACGTCACGTCCGGAGCAGATAACCAGAGGCCGAGGCAAGACGGATCGATGGTCGTCAGCCAGGTCGAGGTCCACTATGCCCCCTGTCGAAAATTTTCTGCAGCAGCAGAGCTGGAGGGAATATCTGTCAGATGAGGAATCTGCGGGAGAAAGGCAATCCATTGAAAAATGTTTACGTCTTCCGATCAGGCAGTAGAACAAGTTACTTCTTACCTTGTAACGTTCTTTCGACGGGATGTTCCTCCGACGTATTCCTCATCTTAGATATATCTCCTTCCAGCTCTGCTGGCCTCTGAAAATGTTTTCTCTCTAGAGGGCGCTGCGTGTCGACGTCCTTCGAGTCGATGTCCCTCGACAGCCGCCGTATCAACGCCGACGTCATCCTGGCTATAAAGGCCGCGCGCAGCACCTGTTGCTCAGTTCCGTTTTGTAGCCCACAATAATGCTTTCTGGACTAAACTAATCACCCTGAAGGAGCGTAAGCTGCAACAACAAGGGAAGTAGAACTGCGGGGATGGATGGGAGGGTCGATGAGGAATACGTCGGAGGAACATCCCGTCGAAAGAACGTTACAAGGTAAGAAGTAACTTGTTCTTCGAAGGGATTGTGTCCTCCGACGTATTCCTCAACTTAGATATGCTCCCATAGCAGTATTCTATTATAGGAGGAGGGAGTACTGACTTCATGCTGTCTTCTATTGATGAATAGAATGCAGTACAGCCCTTCCAAACCTAGTCTCTTGACTGGAGGAGGAATCCAAATTGTAAAATCGTGTAAAGGTATGGACAGACGACCATGTAGCGGCCACATAGATGTCTTTAACCGGCACACCTCTTTTGAGGGCCGATGAAGCTGCAATACCTCTGGTCGAATGAGCCCTAAGATTTTGAGGGGGCTCTTTTCCTGCCAATTTATAACATTCCAGAATGGCTAGAATGATCCATCTGGAAATGGTCTGTTTAGCTATTGGTAACCCAAGCTTGTGACCTGTGTAACCTACAAACAGTTGGTCTGCCTGTCTTATCCTGGCTAGTCTACTGATGTAAAAACTTAAAGCCCTTCTAGGGTCTAGCCTGTGTAACCTCTCTTCCTCTTTCCCCGGGTGAGGAGGAGGATAGAAAGATGGTAGGGTAATCTTCTGAGTGATATGGAATTCAGAAACCACTTTTGGGAGGAAATTAGGCTTCACTTGCAGGACAACTTTGTCTTTGTGAAAGATAGTGTGAGGGGGTTTACAAGAAAGAGCTTGTAATTCGCTCACCCTTCTAGCAGATGTAAGTGCTATTAATAAAACAGTTTTAAGGGTAAGGAATCTTAACGAACAAGAATGGAGTGGTTCGAAAGGTGTGCCCATCAGGAAAGTTAGTACTAAGTGTAGATCCCATAGGGGAACTTGGAATGGTCTTGGGGGATAAACATTGGTTAACCCCTTAAGAAATTGTATTACCAAGGGTAAATTGAAATAGGATGGTTCTTCCGCAGTGCGCTTAAAGATGGATAGCGCTGCGAGATAGCCCTTAATGGTGCCAACTTGAAGGCCTGAATTTGCCAAATATAGTAGGAAGGACACATGAAAAAGGGTCGATATTCTTTTCTCTACACCAGCTGCAAAATCTGTTCCAACGGCAGCGGTATAAAGACTTTGTTGCTGGCCTTCTTGCCGAAAGCAACACCTCCATAACATCATCAGGGAGGTCCCAATCCTTGTACCTCAGCCTTTCAGAAGCCAAGCGTGAAGGTTGAGGGTTTTGATGTCTGGATGGAGAACCTGACCTCCCTTCTGTGAGAGTAGGTTCTCTCTGAGTGGAAGTCGAATTGGAGGGCAGATAGACAAGTCTAGAAGGTCCGGGTACCACGTTCTCCTGGCCCAATCCGGGGCAATTAGGATCATGGTTCTCCGAAATCTTCTCAACCTCCTGACCATTTGAGGAATGACAGGGACTGGTGGGAACGCATACAGAAGCAGAAACTCCCAGTCCACTATGAACGCGTCTCCCAGAGCTCCTCTCGGGGGAAATTCCCTTGAGCAGAACAGATCGCATTTCCTGTTGAGGCTGGTGGCGAACAGATCTACCTGAGGGTTTCCCCAAAGGGCGAAGATCTCTTGAAGGACTTCCTGAGCTAGCTCCCACTCGTGGGAGACTGTGCTCTGCCTGCTCAGAGCGTCCACTGTCAAGTTCTTCTCTCCGGCTAGGTGAACTGCCGATAGAGAGATTCCTTCTTGGATTGCCCAAAACCAGAGCTGCATCGCCTCTCTGCAGAGGGGTAATGATCCTACGCCTCCTCTTTTGTTGAGGTAATGCCACCGTGTTGTCCGTCATTATCAGGACGTTTTTCCCTTGTACAGCTGGCAGGAACGCCTTCAGCGCAAGTCTGATGGCTCTCAGCTCTAACAGGTTGATATGTAGTCTGGACTCCTATGGAGACCAACGACCGCTGATGGTCAAGTCGTTGGCGTGGGCTCCCCACCCCGTGAGTGAGGCATCCGTGACTACTGTTATCTCCGGCCAGGGTTGCCAAAACTGTTCTCCTTTCAGAATGCTCTCCTGACAGGCCCACCACTGAAGGTCTCGAGCTACTCTGTCGGGAACCTGAAGAAGATCTGTCATTCTCCCTGAGAATTGTGACCACTGAGTCCTCAGTGCCCACTGGAGGGATCTCATTCTCAGGCGAGCCTCTGGCACTAGGAAAATGCAGGATGCCATGAGGCCTAGCAACCTCAAAAAGTCGAAGGCTGGGAGATGTTGGGCATGTTGGAACTTGGTAACCATCTGTAGAATATCTTGAGCCCTCACCTCTGGTGGCTAGGCTTTTCCCAGGGAAGTGTCCAGGATCGCTCCTATGAACTGGAGTCTCTGCGATGGTATCATTTGTGACTTCTTTAAATTGAGGGAGAAGCCCAGTCTGTGAAGGGAGTGGCACACGTGATTTAGCTGGATCTGAGCTTGTTCCGAAGAAACAGCCCTGATCAACCAATCGTCCAGGTAGGGGTAGACGTGAATCCCTTCCCTCCTTAGACTTGCAGCCACTACCGACATTAACTTGGTGAAGACCCTCGGGGCGGAGGTCAGCCCAATGGCAGCACTCGAAATTGATAGTGAGAGTTGCCAATTGCGAACCTCAGGTATTTCCTGTGTTTGAGATGGATAGGCACATGGAAATAAGCGTCCTGAAGGTCCAGAGATACCAACCAGTCCTGGAACTGAAGGGCCTGGAGGATCTGAGAAAGAGTGACCATCTTGAATTTGTCTTTCCTGAGGAATTTGTTAAATTCTCGCAAGTCCAAGATGGGTCTCAGTCCTCCGTCTTTCTTCGGAATGAGAAAGTAAGGGGAGTACCAGCCCTTGTTCCTCTCTACAGGTACCGGTTCTATGGCACCTTTCTCTAGCAGGTCTAAAATTTCCTGCAAGAGGAGCGGATCTGGAGCTTTCTGAGAGCTGATCCCCGGTGGATGACTCTGAGGTATATGTAGGAAAGGTAGGCAGTAACCTTGGGCAACTGTTTCCAATGCCCAAGCATCTGACGCGATAGCCTGCCATACCGCCAGATGTTGAGTCAACCTGCCTCCTACAGGTGTCCTGTGAGGGAAGTCCTCAGAGTGGTTTTGGGGCGGCTGATGCAGATGCCGATGGTAAAGAGGCACCTGCTGTTGCTGCGGCTTTTGAATATCTACCTCGTCCACCTCGGGTAGTTCTTCTTTGTCCCCTTTAAGCTGGTCGACCTCTACCTCTTCCGAATGCGGAGTAGAAGCGAAAGGACTTGCCCCTCGCAGAGGTTCCTGTGGGACGAAAAGGTGTCTGACGGATTGCAGCTCCTAGGGATTTTGCTGCTGCTTTTGAAGTTTGCAGTTTCTCTAAACTGTCATCCGCCTTTTTCCCGAACAAAGAAGAGCCATCGAATGGCATGTTCAAGAGCCTGGCTTGCACATCTGGGGCAAAACCAGACTTTCTCAACCAAGCGAATCTCCTGGTTGTTGTACTTGCCGCCATTGCTCTGCTGATACTGTCAGCCGAATCAATGCCCGTCTGGAGGGATTCGCACATAGCGTCTTTACCGTCCTGTATAATATTCAGGAACGCATCCCTTTCTTCTCCCTCCGGGATGCAGTCAGCCGCTGTAGAAGCACACTCCCAAAGTGTATGGCTGAATCTAGCAAGGGTGCAAGTAGCATTAACAGATTTTAACGCCATGCTACATGCCGAAAAGACTTTCTTTGCCATAGCATCATATTTTTTATCGTCCCTTTCCTGTGGGACGGTAGGATAAGCCGTCTTGACATCGGTAGAGGATGCTGCCTGTACCACCAGACTTTCTGGGGATGGGTGTTTAGACAAAAACTCCGGGTCTGTAGAGGATACCCTGTACTTTGTAGACAGTTTTTTATTTACTGCTGGTACGACATCTGGGGTTTCCCAGTTTGTCATGATCTTCCTCTGAAGAGCTTTATGAAAAGGCACCACAGGATCCTCCTGTGGGCCTTTGTCAAGAATATCCGTGAGGTCATCTTGTTGGAAAGATTGTGAAGGTGCAGACCACCCCATAAACTCTGTGATCCTGGCCATTAAGGCTCTATAGGGGGTTTCAGCATGCTCCCCCGGGTCTGGCCTAGCAAACTCCACCTCAGGGGAGGTGTCTAACCCACTTGCCTCATGTAAGGAATCATGAAGATCCTTTAACCTGCGTTCTTCAGAGGAAAATTCCTCTCTAATTGGGGTTACAGGTCCCTGCAACTCAAATGTGTCTTCCTGTTCAGACAATTCACCCTCTTCCAATATTGAGGACATAGTTCTCAATTGTTCTGAACTCATAAAGGGTGTAAACCCCATTTCTAAGGCAGAGGGTGCCGAACTTGTCATAATCGGCCTCGAAAACGTCGACAGAATTGGGATTCTACTCGACAATCTCGAAGCCATCGACGTCGAGGACCTGGGGATAGACACTGGGTGTGTCGTAACCGTGACTTTTCTTGGCGTCGACACCGGTGTCGAAGCTGGCGTCGAGTCGACAGACTCATGTGTCGAAGGTCCCTTCGACAACGGCGTCGAAGACATCGACCTCGACGGAACTTTCGTCGACAGCGTCGACGGAACCTTCGAGGAAGGTTTGGAGTTCGTAGTCCTGCTCGAGGGTTTGTGACGCGCTCGAGAGGTTTCCTTCGCCGGGTACTGCGACTCGCGCCGTTTTTGATCTTCGGGTCTTTCGACCAGAGCATCGCTCTCGGCAGTCTTCGAGGGGGTCGAGGCCGCTTTCTCGAAGACGCTCATCATATTTTTGCGGAATTCCTCCCATTCAGCCCGGGAACTATGTTTCGTGGGGCACGGGATTCTCTTTGGCGAAACAGAGGAAGACGGAGAAGGGGATCTTCGACGTCTCCTCTTCGAGTGCTTCGATCTCGAGGAGTGATGAGACCCACTCCGAGATCTGGAGCGCGAATGGTGACGAGGAGACGAATGTCTCGACTTCGTCGACGAAGAAGAAGCTTTTAAAGTCTTACCTTTCTCCAGCTTCCCCCTACGCTCCTTCAGGACCTTAGCTGTCATGGACATACAGTCCTCGCACTCCGAACAATGGTGTTCAGCTCCCAAACACCACAGACAAACTCTGTGAGGGTCAGTCAGCGACATCTTTTTCCCACAATCTCGGCATTTTTTGAAGCCGGATCGAGGAGTTGTCGGTTCCGACGAAGAAGCCATTGAGTACGGATCGAATAACTCGAGGTAAATAGGTTTAACCTGACAAAACTGAGCAACGGTATTCCGAGGCACTGAGTACGTGTGGAAAAACGGAACTCAGCAACGGGCGCTGCGCGCGGCCTTTATAGCCAGGATGACGTCGGCGTCGATACGGCGGCTGTCGAGGGACATCGACTCGAAGGACGTCGACGCGCAGCGCCCTCTAGAGAGAAAAAATTTTCCGAGGCCAGCAGAGCTGGAAGGAGATATATCTAAGATGAGGAATACGTCGGAGGACACAATCCCTTCGAAATAGCAATTTCTTTCTGTGATACTACCTTGCACTGCTGGTCCAAACATATCCACGGAGCACAATGTCGTATGTGTCTGCTGTTTCCCATTTTTTGTAGCAAGTATTTTTACTCCCAGTTTTTATATTTTGGGAGTATTTGGCTATTTTTAGCGAGTAAAAGTGTCTGATACACCCCTTATCTGTAGGGGTGGGAGAGGATGAGAAACATGTGGTGCGTTATGCCCATAGCCCTTGGGCTTCCGTGGATAGGACTGGAGAGTGGGTATTTCCTTGTTACTGGATATATAACATGGTGGTGGTCTTGTCTGTGAAGATACAAACAACCTTGTTTTCAAGCTGTGGCTTAAATGACTTCCAAGTCCAGAACACTGCCCCCTTAACTGCACAGCTTTGATGTGTATGGCTTTGTCTTCGGGTTGCCATAGACCCCTGGCGTGGTATGCTCCCAACCCCTCTAGGGAGGCATCCGTGGTGACCGTGGCCTGGTGCATTGGAAGGCAAAAAGAAGCACCTCGTACCAGGTTGTTGTGACAGCTCCACCATAGAAGAGATTTGCGGCCTCATGTGTAGCCTGCAGTGCGGGACCAAAGGGATGCAAGAGGACATCATCCATAATAGGGATCTGATGGAGTGGACTGATGTTATCGTCAAGGTGGACGGACTTTGTGCAGGATGGAATTGACCATTTCTTAAGAGGTGTTGGGGAGACGTGCAAGGGTTTTGAGCTGTGAACCTAGGACAGTTCAGTACAGCCTGTATGCAGGATTTTGGAAAGGAGATGTTAGACACTGGATGGTCTCCTCGGTGTGTTGCACAGCTAGTAACAGGGTTGGAGCTCTTACCAGCCAATCGTCCATGTAAGGGTAGACGCAGATTGAAAACCAAAGGAGAGGGTCACATGGCTAAGTAAAAAACATAATTTAAATACTCAGATTCGAATAGATGTGGAGAGAGGAGAGGCTCAGTCAGGTAAGCAGTTATAACTTCATATTTTAATATTGATCAAAAAACATAATATAAAAATCCATAATGCATTCACACAATAACATCCTCAAAAATCATTCAATTCGATAATAATACAAAGTAATTATATCAAAAATATTAGAAAAATGTGTAAGTAACCTATTTATTGATACTTGAAGTGAAGCATGACCATCAATGTGATACTAAATTTCATTAAATCATGATGGAAATGCTATCACAGAAAATGCTTGAAGCCAAAAATTGCTAAGTGCCCAAGTGCTATTTTCCCGGAGCGGCATTTTCTGATCACATGTGGTGCATATTTCAGAACCTTGAATTGATGGTGTTTGCCTTGCACTACGAGAAGTAGGAAGCACCTCGGTCGCTGTTGGATGGGGATGTGAAAGTATGCATCCATTAAGTCCAGAGGGGAGAGGAAGTCTCCTTGTTCCAGCTGGTCTAGGAAGTTTGGTAGCGTGACCATGCAAAACGTTTGGGACTTGAGAAACTTATTGAGCTTACTGAGGGCTCATATGGATCTCCATCCACCAAACTTCTTTCTGAGAGTCCTGGAGATGTGATGGAATGGGATGACTTCTCTTGCCCCTTTTCCTAGGAGGGATTTTACCTCCCGAAGGAGGAAGGATTGATGTTTTTCCTCCTTTTTTGAACAGGAGGAATAGACAGGCAATTTCCAACAAAATCGAGGGTGTGACCCTGACTAATGATGTTTAGCACCCATTTGTCGGTGCTGATGCTTTCCCACTGTGTGACAAAGTCGGACAAATCGACCCCCCACCGGGGTGCTGAAGTGGGGGTTCGTCAACGGGGCTGGTCAGGATTGTTAAGGGGTCTGAGTCCTTGAAGAAGCACTGCATCACTGCTGGTTTCCTCTGTATGTTTGTGACCATCTCCTGTATCCTTCCTGAGAGCCGGTGAGAGATGTTAGCTGGCAATAGGATGGCCTGTACTCCCTCGAAGTCCTTGAGAACCTAGTCTTCACAGACCAAAAGGACTGGCGGCGTTGTTGGGAGTGTGCCCAGGTGTTAGGGAGAATTCTCATTTATGGCTAATTTCCCTCACCTAGTAAGTCCCTCAGCAGCTTTGCTGGATTTCTGGAATTTATTTTTTCCACCTGGTACGAGTGTGAGCCTTTTTCCCACTCTTACATGTGTCTTGCCATGTGTTTTTCTACTGTTTGCGTGATGTTGGGCTCTGGAGCTACACCACTATATGAGCCCCACGTTTTGTGTGTGTTACACAGCACCTTCAGTGCAGTGACACAGGGATGTCAGACTTCCCACTGTCTCCATTTTTCTTGGGCTGACTACTGTCCCCCAGAAACATGTAAAGTTGCCATTAACTTTATATAGTCACTTTAAACTACAGACCCAGTAAACCCCATCTTACATGGAGTATTGGAAAGGGTTAGTTCCTACCCCATTTTGTCTGTGCCTCCCTGAGCTTACTTTGCTCTCTTAACACTAAGACTTGGCTGGTGGCAGTGGTATCTACCCTAACTGTTCTACCGCGATTATACTATATAAATGTGGTACTGTTTTAGGCTATTGCTTTAGCCTCGAACTTAAACCCGCTTGACCAAATACTTTTTATTTTGGCTCCGGTCGGGTTTTATCACCATTTCTTTTTGTTAAAGTCCTTCTTCTGTTTTACTTTGCGCGGCAAACCAGGTTTGCCGTCTTTGTTCGCCGACCTTTGGCAGGCTTCTGTCTAGAAGCCCTCCTTTGGCGTCTGGGTGTCTAGGTGGGCTGAATGTGAGGGAGGGGTTTAGTCACCCCATGCACAGGGTCTCCTTGGAGACCCAAGTAGCACTTTGTCTTGATTGGCTGAGGTGGTTGTCCGGGCCGGACAACCCCCCTGCTGAGTGATTGACAGCCAGACTGTGTGAATGGGGGATTTTGGCATAAAAGGCAGGACTCTTGGGCTGGAAGTCAGAGTCGCCACTG